>NC_141683.1:24977043-27532876 GCF_028749965.1 Puma concolor
GTCGGTTAAGCGTCCGACTTCAGCCAGGTCACGATCTTGCGGTCCGTGAGTTCGAGCCCCGCGTTGGGCTCTGGGCTGATGGCTCAGAGCCTGGAGCCTGTTTCCGATTCTGTGTCTCCCTCTCTCTCTGCCCCTCCCCCGTTCATGCTCTGTCTCTCTCTCTCCCAAAAATAAAATAAAACGTTGAAAAAAAATTGTTAAAAAAAAAAAATTTAGCTTAACATAGCAGATTGTATATAAACAACCCAAGTTTATAGCTCAAGGAACTAGAAAAAGAGCAAACTAAGCCCAAATTTAGAAGAAGGGAGGAAATACTAAAGATTAGAACAGAAATAAATCAAATAATGTGTAAACAAAACACCCTATTCCATCATCTCACTAACACTATTATGTTTTTTCAAATTTATATGTATGCTGGGTTTTGTTTGCTTTTCTTTTTCTGATGGTTGATTTTCATTCTGTATTCTTTTCTATTATATGTATATAACAGTAAAATTTCTCTCTCAGACTATGTTATTATCATCTCACAAAATTTCATGTAAAATATTTTTCTTATAATTCAATTCAAAAGATTTAATGTTAAAAACAAAAAGATTACAGGGGCATCTGGGTTGCTCAGTGATTAAGCATCCAACTTTGGCTCAGGTCATGATCTCATGGTATGGGAGTTCAAGTCCCACATTTGTCTCTGTGCTGACAACCCAGAGCCTGGAACGTGCATCAGATTCTGTGTCTCCCTCTCTCTTTGACTCTCCCCGCTCACACTCTGTCTCCCTGTCTCAATCAAAAATAAACTTAAGGGGCGCCTGGGAGGCTCAGTTGGTTAAGCATCCGACTTCGGCTCAGGTCATGATCTCACGACTCGTGAGTTTGAGTCCTGCGTCGGGTCTGTGCTGACAGCTCAGAGCCTGTAGCCTGTTTCAGATTCTGTGTCTCCCTCTCTCTCTCTGACCCTCCCCCGTTCATGCTCTGTTTCTCTCTGTCTCAAAAGTAAATAAACGTTAAAAAAAATAAAATAAACTTAAAAAAAAATTTTAATAAATAAATAAGATTATATACTTTACTCCTTATCCTGAGTGTTTAATATTCCCAGTATCCCATTTCCAGTGTACTAGGCACCCCAAGTGAAGGAATAAAATTACCAATTATGAAAAAATATATAGTTCATATTTTCTCTTTTGATTTCTTCTTTATCCATGGGTTATTTAAAAACTAAAGCTGAACTTTGTGAAGACTTTGTAAATGACAGAAGTCTTGTTTGTTGTTTCAAGTCAAGTTACACATAATTTGAGGAACCATCATTTTGGTCTTAGAATGTGAAGGAACGTGCTGATCTGTGTCATACTCATTGAACTCCACGTATCCATATGGTTTTAAGCACCCAATTATGATGACAAACATTGCAGATTCTCAGAGTTGTGGTAGCTATGGTGTCAGATTCTCTGAGATCGTCACCTGATCTCAGATACCCCAATTGAGTACTGGAGTTGCTTAGGAGACCCCGAGCTGGCAATATTTAAAACAAGTGCCTGGAAAGGACCTATTGCCGGTACACCTCTGACACACTGTAGGTAGGATTCCAGATCCATTAGACAAACAGGTTCATAATAATTTCCTAGAAGGGATTCTGGGTATTCTAAATGTCGCTTCATTCCAAAGAGAAAAAATTAATGAACTATTTTGATTTAATATCTTTGTCACTCACTTTTTCTGTCCCAGGAATTTGGATGATTCAGATTTTTCCAGATTTTCATTTGTAAATGTCTCCTTATTTTTGTGTTGTTACAGTGAATCTTTATAAAAATGTTTATTTATATGCTTATCTTTTCCTTATACTTTCTGCCTTTCAGAAACATGTTCAAAATCAGAGATAACAATTGAAAATGGATTTTTTTCTGAATATGAACCTACATATTCCTTAAATAAAGAAACACAGTATCAATGTAAACCAGGATATGTAACACCAGATGGTAAAACTTCAGGATCGGTTACATGTCTGGAAAGTGGATGGTCACCTCAACCCACATGTATTAGTGAGTAATTTATTATGTTCCTATTCATTATGCTGATGGCTATTGAACAAAAGTTTACTCTAATTCTTTTTTGAGGGGAGGGGCTGACACGATTCCCATTTGAAAAGATAAATGAAAAACGATGTAATTTTTTGCCTTTAAGAGTAATCACTTATACAGCGTAGTAGCAGGACATCTTTCAGTTTACGTTATTTTCCACTTTAAAACATCCTGTGATTTGGAAACAAGTTAGGGAGCCTTATGTGTATTCTCCTGGAAACTCACTTATTTTTGGCTGGCAAAATATATTTGTGCCTATTCCTGCTTTTAGGTGATCAGACTTTGATGACAGAATCTTTGTTTCCAGACATGAAAGTTATGTTTGTAAGTGAAGATGTGGGTCCATAGTGCAGAATTTTAATTAAAGTATGGAGTTTATGGTTGACATTCCAGGGTAGCCCACTTTAAAAATCCTCTCCTTTAGAAAATCTTCATAAACATCTAGTTAGTGGAGAAGGAATACTGCTAGATGGTGCCAAATACAGCTGTGTTGAAAGATTTCCCTGTCCCTGGATGTTTCTGAAGATTTCTGTGAACAGTTTCCTCAGTTTATCTTATCCTCCAAAGGTACACAGTGATAGTTTTGAACCGATATTTACATGTTCACTTTAAAGGAAGTGGATATTTGAATATCCATTTGTACTGTTTTCATTTCCTTTTTTTTTTCAATTTCCATGCTTACTATGGGCACTAGCCACAAAAAAAAATCATAAAAGTGGCTCCCATATAAAGTCATTTTATACTGAATGTTAGTTAGTTATCCATTGTAATACTTACTATGGAAGAGAAACACACTGTCTCTCTTCACTAGTGTAGTTTTGCTTTGTTTTTTAAAGCTTTAAGGTAGCTGGCTCTGTAACACAGCATAAAATTTGAGATGAATTACCTAATCTTTATGAACACACTGTTAGCAAAAATTAAAACTTTTAACATTTTACCTTCTTATAACTAATAATAAAAATAGTTATCTCTCCATTCAATCTTGGTAAGTTTAGAAAAATGAACAGCCATTAGGAAAATATTTGGGGAAGAAAATCAGCATGTGAGCTTTAGAAATTATGATGTTTTAAAGTAGAGTTTTATAGAATGTTTAAAAATGTACTTGCATTTTTGAAAACCAGTCGTATTCAACTGATCCAGTTTTGTCTGGAATATTTGTCACCTTGCTAGTGAATGTGGCATCTTAGTTCACAAAATCCTATTCCTCTCTGCTAGTTAAAATAGGATGCACCTGTAATGGCCTATTTGATTACAAGCATGGCATAAACACATAAGTATAACTGATTGAGAAAAGTGTTCGTAGAAAAATTTTTTCAGAGTGTTTAAGTGATAAGAAAAATGCTGTGTAGAAACATATTTTTTCATTTCGAGTAACTTTCAAGACAATGATTTATCACTGGTATTCTTAAGTTAATTTGATACTGAATTTACTAGCACAAGCTAATTGATAAAGGTTTTTTTTACCTCCTTGGGATGAGACTTAATTACATCGTCCATTAAATAATATTAGAATTGAAATCTTCAATTCAAATATGCATTAGAATCTTGTGACATGCCAGTATTTGAGAATGCCAAAGCCAAAAGCAGTGGCACGTGGTTTAAACTCAATGACAAGTTGGACTATGAATGCCACGATGGATACAAAAGCCAAGATGGGCGCGCAGGTTCAATAGTGTGTGGTAACCATGGTTGGTCTCATAAACCAATATGTTATGGTAAAGTACCATTTTTCCAGGTATTTTTTTTTCATGACTAACAAAATTAACAAGACGTGTTTAAGATATCCCAGTTTGAACAAATTTGCATTATTTAAAGTCATTTTGGGGGCATCTGGGTCGCTCAGTGGGTTGAACCTCAGACTTTGGCTCAGGTCATGATCTCACAGTTCTCGGGTTTAAGCCCCATGTGGGGCTCTATGCTGACAGTTCAGAGCCTGAAGCCTGCTTCAGATTCTGTGTCTCACTCTCTCTCTCCACCCCTCCCACTCACACTCACTCTGTCTCTCTCTCTCTCAAAAACAAATAATCATCTAAAAATAATTAATTAATTAATTAAGTTTTAAGAAGTCATGATTAAAATCAAGGTGTCTTCTTCTGATTTACTGTAACCTGGGAGAAGAGGGTGTTTGAAAGCCCAAAGACCGTTATCTCTCTTTAACACAGTGTTTCCTATGGGCCATATACATGATAGGTTTATAAACAAAGAATAATTTTGTTTGTTATTCTAAATGCAGGCTATCATATTATTTAAAACTGGGTTCCTTGAGTGTATGCTATATGAAAACCAAAATTGTAGTTTCTTACAATTTCCTCAGCTATTTTGCCCATGAGTTTCTGCTTTTACACCTTCTGCCTTGAGTGTTAATTTCTGTAGGCCCTGAGAGAAGCTCTTTATTTTAGAAATTTAGCTTCTTTTTATTTGGGAATGTCACAAATGTCACAAACTTGACAAATTTGAAGGGATAATTTTACACATTCTTAAATTGAATCAGAATAATCAATAATTTATTAATAGTACTATAAAAGTTTAATAACAATAGATAATTGGGTATGATATAAATACTCAGGATGCCTAGAATATGCCTATTTGCCTTTGAACACGGTTCCTTATTTTGTTTCATTTTTCAGTTTGATTTCTGTACTAATATAATCAATATAAATTAAGCTATTGTAATAGTTTCTTTTTTTTTTAATTTTTTTTTTCAACGTTTATTTATTTTTGGGATAGAGAGAGACAGAGCATGAACGGGGGAGGGGCAGAGAGAGAGGGAGACACAGAATCGGAAACAGGCTCCAGGCTCTGAGCCATCAGCCCAGAGCCCGACGCGGGGCTCGAACTCACGGACCGCGAGATCGTGACCTGGCTGAAGTCGGACGCTTAACCGACTGCGCCACCCAGGCGCCCCTGTAATAGTTTCTTAGAAACTGTTAGAAATGTCTCCTGTGTGTTCTGGTTGTCCCATTATACTTACATTAAACAAAATATTAATCTTATTTGAGTGCAATTTTAAAAATGTAGCATCAGGGTTGTTTTTCTTTAATGTGAAAGAATATGTTTCTGTTTTGGGAGTACAAAATAATATAGCATTTATTTTATAAATGTCAGTTATAAAATCAGATCCAGTGTAAGCAAGTTGACCTTCCAAATACATTTTCAGGGTACATATGTTGTTCTTCAATGCCTTAATATTTCTCAGGGTCCCCTATGAATTTAGAGGGCGTAGAAAACCTAATATGTAAAATTTTCTGTGGCTCCTCTGTATAAGCAGTACCCAGCACCTCATTTTTATAAGACACATATAAAATTTACTTTGCCAATGATTAATTTTATATTCTCACCAAATTATTTGAACATTTTTATAGAAATAGAATGCAAGATTCCTGAAATAGAAGATAACTTAAATACTCAGCCCAAAAAAGACAAATACAGAGTCGGAGATGTGTTGAAATTCTTCTGCAGACAAAGACTTAAAAGAGTTGGACCAGATTCAGTTCAGTGTTACGACTTTGGATGGTCCCCTAATCTTCCAACATGTAAAGGTGAATATTTATCTTCTAATTGCTACAACAAGAAATAGGATTTTTGAAACCAACATTTTTATGTTTTTGTTTCTCTCACGCTTAATTTTCTGTTGGCTTCAAGTGTGTGTGTCTGTAATCTAATTCATTAAGCCAGGACATATGTTGGGTAGTAGATATCTCAGATTTTCTTATTTAAGAAATTAATCTCCACTTGTTTCTTGAAATATGTAGTGGTAAAAGGCGAAAGATTTGCACGATCTGAAGAGAAACCAGAGTATGAAGTATGTAGTGGTAATACCGTAGATACATGTGTTATGCCTTAATGTTTGTTACTTTTCCTTTTGACTACAATTCCACTGTTAATATTGGACACTTGGTATGGCATGGGCCTTCCCTCAACCTTCATCGAGTGTCTAAACAATATTCAAGCAATGTATAGTTAATTCAGTCCATTCAATCACATGTATGTCTTAACCAAAGTTAAAATATGTTGATAAAATGCTAGCCTCAAATGATGACATTTTTTTCAAACAGTTTTGATAAAATTTTTCCATGGCATATGAATATTGTTAACATTTACATGACCATATTTATTAATTGGTTTGCACACATCTTTAGAAAATCTAGATTATTAAAAATGTTTTCTGGGTTTCAATTTACTTCCAATATACTAGTTCAGTGTAATTAACAGTACTGGGTTGCGGTGCCTGGGTGGCTCAGTTGGTTGAGCATCTGAATCCTTATTTCAGCTCATGTCATGATCCCTGGGTCATGGGATCGAGCCCCATGTCGGGTTCCATGCTGAACATATAGAGCCTGCTTAAGATTCTCACTCTCTCTCTTTCTACTCTCCCCCCTTATCTTCTATCTCTCTTTCTAAAATAATAATTTTGAAAAAAGAACTGGGAAATATGTTTCTTGTTTAAGCACTATTTGTTTTTCATTGCTTAAGAAGACTATAATAAAGTACATTATAAATAATATAAATTATTAAAGAGAAAACTCCCCATTTTATTGTTTTTTAAGTTGTGAAATAGGTAATTTGATCATTATTTACACATTATTTCTCCTGTAGAGCAAACAAAACAGTGTTCTCCACCTCCTCAACTCCTTAATGGGAAAGTTAAAGAAACACAGAAAGAAAACTATGAACACAACGATTTGGTGGAATATGTGTGCAATCCTAGATTTCTGATGAAGGGTTTTAATAAAATTCAGTGTGTTGATGGACAGTGGACAGACTTGCCTATTTGTATTGGTAATGTATAAAATATATTCATATTTAAAATAGACCAACCTTTTATATTTACAGAAACACATAAATTATATTTCATAAGTAAACATATTTTTCTGAACTTTTCACAGAGGTGGAGACTACATGTGGAGATATACCAGAACTTAATTACGGCTACGCTGTTCAGACTTCTAACCCTCCCTATCACCATGGAGATTCAGTGGAGTTCAATTGCAGAGAAGGATTCACAATGATTGGACAGAAATCAATTACATGTATAAGTGGATTATGGACCCAACTTCCTCAGTGCATTGGTGAGAAGACACTTCTCAAATAGACGGTCAATGAAATGTAATATTTTTATTGTAAAAACTGTATCTGCAAACATAGTTTTGAAATTTAGATATATGCTTGAAAATGTCAGGTCTTAAATTATAATGATTGCTTATCGTCTACAAAGGAAAAATATAAACTAGCAAAAGAGTTTGATCACCCTTTCTATCCCTGAAATTAACAAGGTTTTTAAGTGTGAAGCTAAATTTTACTTACAGTTATTCATATGATTTAAATCTGAGTATTAATCGCCAGGAAAATAAAAGCATATTTGCATAAATCCCATTTTTGTTTTACGCGGCACTCTTGTTTCCAGGCCCTGGAAAACAGACAAAGTCAAGAAAGTGCCCACTTGCTACGTCCCTATAGGAATCTTGCCTCTCTCAAAGCTTCTAAGGATCTCTCAGTCTGTTTCAAATGCGGCAGCAAGAAGTTAATGTGCCAAAGGGTGGGTGAGCTGCAGACCCTCTGGGTTCGCAGTATAAGTCAGTCAAAGGAGGCAGTCAGGGTGGGGCCAGGAAACAAACCTGATTGTTGGACTTCACTCTGGTTGATGTATGTGCATCATCCTGACCTTTGGATGACCATGTCTTTGATGACTAGCTGAGAAAATATTGGGGGCCCTGTTCCTTTTTCCCTTGGAATGAGTTCTTTCCTACAGTTTTCTTGGGTCCTACATTCAAAGAGAGTCCTGGATGTCCAATCTTACTTATTCACCAGATGTCTAGGCATTAATTGTTCCAAGGAGAAGGTAGGACTTAGGCTCATGTTCCATGAGAGCAGAGATTGACACCCGTTTTGTTCATGATGTATTCCCAATATACAAAGGACTGGTGAACATATAGCAGACATTAAATAGGAGTTTGTTGAATGAACCCTTAAGTTTTGTTGCTTTTTAATCCTTACATTTTTGCTAGACACATTCCCACGAGAAGTATTGCCAGTCCTTCAAGACCAAATTTCATCTTTGTCCTCTTCTATCTCCACAAATGATTTCCCCTCATTTTATATGGGGGAAAACCCAAGGTTGTAACAGGCGTGAAAACTCTCAACTTTTCACTCTTATACTAAAACATCTATTTCATTTATTACTCTTTTTAGATCTCAGAGTTTGCCTTTCCAAAGTTAATCTTCGACCTATATTCAAGTTTACCATAATCCACTTTTAACTATCATAGACCTTACTCCAATTTTCTCCTCTCAGTGTTTATTTTGTACCTCTAGCTAGTCTAGCTTTTCGCTCTTCTCAAAATGTTTATTTTCTCATAAGAATCAAGGAAATTCTTTCAGAAACCAGTCAATCATAGGACCATGACAACACCCACCACCACTCCTTTTGACTATAGATGAGTTACTATCACCTGAAGAAAACCTTGTTTTGTCTCCCTCAACACTGAGGAGAAGCCCTAAAACCAGAATTTATTTTCAGCCTCTAGTGTGTTTTGAATTAGTCCCCTTTGTTTTATTTTTTATTGTATTACAAAATCATTACTTCTTTGGGTACTTATTAAAAAATCCAAAGACCTACATCAATTGATATTTTATCAAATTGACAAATACTCCGGGCTGCATTGAATTTTTGAAGTATGTAGTTGTATAAAAAGTTGTTATACTCGTATTAGAGTCAACAAAATGGACTCTTACAATATTATTGAATTATAGGTTGACCTGATGTACAAAATAGTTTTTCAAAGATTGGAAGAGTATATACAGTAAACAGGTTGTGACTTGAAGCACCCAATTTCTTAGTCCAGGTATTTGTCCCATTTTAGTGATCATGCAAAAGATCTGCCTAAGTGTTCACATTTTACGTAATACATTTTAGATGTGCTTATTAAATTACCATAAGTGAAAAAATATATTCATTTTTTTTGAAACACGATATTTAAACTAGCAGCTTCATATATTCTATTTCCACAGATAAATAAGAGACCAAATTTAACCAGGTGATGACTGTTCAGTGTGTAAATCATCCAAAAAAGTGAGCCTCTGAATGCTTTTCTAATCCCCAAAGTGCAGGCTGTATTTATGGCAGACATTTTCTCTGAAATTTCAAAGCCTGGACACAGGACTTATGTTCAGACATAATAAGTAGCCCATCACATGCAATATATCAGGAATGACTTGGTTGGTGGCACTTATGGGCATAAATTCTAATTTCGATATACTATTGAGTCTAAGCTATTGTTCTTCATTAACTGCTTTGATTCTTATAAGTAGTCTTTTCAAGGCAATATTTTCATTTTCTAGCAACAGATGAACTTCAGAAGTGTAAATACAGCTTAACTATACGTGAGCCAAATCCATTATATGAGATCAAATTTGATCATAATGAGAAGATAAGTTACAAATGTAGAGGAAAATTAGAACAGAAACACTCAACGTGCATAAATGGAAGATGGGATCCTGAGCTAACCTGCACAGGTAAGCTCTTGTTTATAGTACTTTCAAAATCTTACTCTATTTCCTCCGAACTTGCCAAAGCAGTATTTGGGCATCTTTTAAACATGTTTAGCTATTTATTATTACAAATAACTTTGAAGCCGGAAGGGAATTTAGAAACTAACCAAAACATCAATTCTAGATATTAAGTGCATCAGTGCTTCAGTCAGCTATAAAACAACCCACCCAGAAACTTGATGGCCTCAAATTAACGCCCGGTCGGTATCTTTAAGAAATAGTGATTTGGTTTTCTTTGAGGCTGAGGAGAGCACAAAGATGGCATCCCCTGGTCCATGTTCCCTGAGAGCACCTCGGTGGCCCCCAGATGTGTGGCAAATCTCAAGTCCACCCCTCAGGCTACCGGTCTAAGACAGATAATTAGGCTTTTTCCCCAGAAAGTCTGGGCTGTGTTTCAGGCTGCTTTGTAGTGCCCCGGAGGTAGTGGCCCATAAAGAGTTATCTCTCGGATTGTTGTAGTGTGTTGCAGGCCCCAGAAATGCAAGCCCCTCAGGCCACTAGAGCCTGGGGATCAAGGAGTGTGCCCTCTGTGGGCTGAGCATGCTGGCCAGCTTTAGCGAGGCAGCAGAATGCAGGGCTGGGGCCCGCTCGCTGGCTTTTTTTTTTTAATTTTTTTTTTTCAACGTTTATTTATTTTTGGGACAGAGAGAGACAGAGCATGAACAGGGGAGGGGCAGAGAGAGAGGGAGACACAGAATCGGAAACAGGCTCCAGGCTCTGAGCCATCAGCCCAGAGCCCGACGCGGGGCTCGAACTCACGGACTGCGAGATCGTGACCTGGCTGAAGTCGGACGCTTAACCGACTGCGCCACCCAGGCGCCCCCCGCTCGCTGGCTTTGATGAAGCCACAGGAGAGCCCTGGGCTGGAGTGCACCCACTGGTGCCATCAAGGTAGAGGGAAAGTGTAGACATGGCACCTGCCGGAGATTTAGTTGCCAGACCAACCTCTGGTAAAATGTATCAAGAGGAAGTAGAAATTAAGATTATTAGGACAAAAATGCTTAAACAAGCAGATATAGAAGAGAATAAATCCTTGAGAATACATTGAAAAAATATGCCAAGATAATGAAAACAGAAATAAGAAAAAAACTTTTGATTAAACATAAAATACTCCTGCATCTGTCTAAAGATAGAAATAGAAAATATGACCATATTAGTCAGCATGAATGAATTATATTCCGTCAACGATTTCTCTGAATTGAATACAAAGTGTCAGATAATTGGAAGGACTCAGGAGACTTCCCCATGTACAGTCACATAAGGTCTTTAATGAAATAAACGCATGGCAGGAGAAAGCAAAACGTAGGTATCACAGAGAGGTCCAAAAGCCTCCAGGGTTAGTCGCCCAGTCTTCCCTCAGTGGAACAGGACATCTTTGTCTCCAGGTTATGAACTGCCACGATACATGTGAGGCATCTCTGCTTTATGGGAGCTCAAACGCAAGTTTGCAAAGGAATCTTGTATATCTTGCTGGTCATAGAACTAAAGTCAGGCTGTCTAATCCGTTAAACAGGGTGCATTTCATCATCTGTGTATCTCTAAACAGTGTCGGCAACCTAGTCAACAGTATCTCCAGAGAGTTTTGAACTTTAAACAACACACTGTTAATCACTAATGACCATATCTAATTAATGTCTTGGCCAGGACCTGTATCAAATAATTGATCTTTAACTACATGTAATTCTTCCTTTGGCTAATTATTTTCCATTCCACATCTTATAAGGGTTTTAATGCAATCACAATACATGTGATTATAGATAGCTGTAAAAAGATCCTAATATCAGTATTTATTTAGTGCCTGTTACTGAGTGGATGATTCAGTTAGTACATCGTAATGGTTAGAAATAATTAAAAGAAGTTTTACATAAATTATGCACGATTTATCACAGAAGGAATAAAAGGAAGATACTACCATTAAGACCACGTGTGATGTATTAAAGCGCTCTACAAGCTGAAGAGTATCACATGTTTAAGCATAACCTTATTATTTATCGTTTATGATACATTATTATTGGGCTTTCTCTTTAGTATTTTTAACTTCTGATTTTCATCACGAAATCTAATTTTCATATTTGTAGAAGTACAGATGCAGTCATGCCCACCTCCACCTCAGATTCCCAATGCTCACAATATGGCAACGACGGTAAATTATCAGGATGGAGAAAAAGTATCTGTTGTCTGTCAAGACAATTATATAATTCAGGATGCAGAGGAAATCGTGTGCAAGGATGGAAGATGGCAGTCAATACCACACTGCGTTGGTCAGTAATGCATAACTTGCTTTGTAACATTCTTTCAAATGAGGTTAATACTCCCCTGTGCTTTGTGTAAATGAACAAGATAAGGACCTTTCTGTCTATGTATTTCACTTTATCTTGAAACAGTAAATTGCAATCTAAGTATACAAATCAATCGGCATTCTTTCACTTCTACTATGAAAGAAACAGACCAAAACTTTGGGTTACTGTGTAAATACCATAGAAAATTTGTTTGTAAATACCATAGAAAATTTCGCTCGTGATGAACAGGACAAGAATGTGGGGGCAGAGTGAACAAGCAGATACTACTGTAGATTTGATGGAGACATGAGCTTGCAAATTTCAGATATTTTTTAGTTTTTCAGTAATTTAATTTTTCAGATTATCCTTATTTTAAAACCTCAACTAGTATTTGATTACATTTTTCAATTTAAACATTGATCTCTGTTCTTTATACAGAAAAAAGCCCATGTCCTCAACCACCTCAGATAGAACATGGAACCATTAAATCATCTCAATTTTCAGAAGAGATGGACGAAACATTGAAACCTGAGGTTTATGTACATGGCACCAAATTAAATTACATTTGCGAGGATGGTTTCAGGATATCTGGAAAAGATGAGATAACGTGCCACATGGGAAAATGGAGTTCTCCACCTCGGTGTGTAGGTGAGGACAGTATGCAAACCACAATTCTGTTGTCGATATAATCCATTAAGCATAATCAATTGTCATCAAATTCGTGAGAAAGAATCCTTTAGATTTCTAAATATACAAACTCATTTATAGCTAAATATCTAAAATCATTTATATATTTATGTACCTTACCAGCAATTTTGCATAATCAAGTCTATCCTCTTTGTGTTAATTTCATTGACTCATTACAGACTCACTTTGAATTCTGGCAATTGTTTAATGAAAACTAGATGTGTAGTACAACTAAACCTCTCTGTCCGTATACAAACCGCCTATTCATATTCCTACCCATTTATATATGGAACTTGTACTGATTGCTTTGCCATGAGTTTTTATAAATTTCTTTTGTTTTTCCTATAATGTCATTTCTGAGTTCTTACAACACATGGTACATAAGATGATTAATTCTTAATGCTCTTCTTTTTATTATTTGCTATTAGTTTGAGAAACACTGATAGTGTCTTTCATAAATATATTGACATATTTATTTTTTTATTTTTATTATTTAAGTTTTAGTTTAAATTCCAGGTAGTTAACATGCAGTGTGATATTAGTTTCAGTTGTAGGATACGGTGATTCAACACTTCCATACAACACTCGTTGCTCATCACAAGTGCCCTCCTTAATCCCCATCACCTGCTAAACCCATCCTCCCACCCACCTCCCTTCTGGTAACCGTCACATTGTTCTCTATAATTAAGAGTCTGTTTCTTGGTTTGCCTCTCTCCCTCTCCCCCTAAGCCCCCCCTTTGCTCATTTGTTTTGTTTCTTAACTTCCACATATAAGTGAAATCATATGTTATTTATCTTTCTCTGACTTATTTCGCTTAGCATTACATTCTATAGCTCCATCTGTGTCATTGCAAATGGCAAGATTTCTTTCTTTTGTGACTGATTAATATTCCATTGTGTATTTGTACCCCCTCTTCTTTATTCATTCATCTATCAGTGGACACTTGGGCTGCTTCCATATCTCGGCTATTGGAAATAATGCTGCTATAAACATCAAGGCACATGAGTCCCTTTGAAGTAGTATTTTTGTATTCTTTGGGTAAATATCTAGTAGTGCAATTGCTGGATCATAGGGTAGTTCGACGTTTAACTTTTTGAGGAATCTTCACCCTGTTTTCCAGAGTGGCTGCACAAGTTTGCATTCCCACACCAACACTGCAGGAGGGTTTCCCTTTCTCCACATCTTTGCCAACACCTGTTGTTTCTTGTGTGTTGATTTTAGCCTATCTGACAGGTGTGAGGTGATACCCCATTGTAGTTTTGAATTGCATCTCCCTGATGATCAGTGATGTTGAGCATCTCTTTATGTGTCTGTTGGCTGTCTGCATGTCTTCTTTGGATCTATGTCTGTTCTTGTCTTCTGCCCATTTTTAACTGGGTTACGGTTTGGGGGTGTTGAGTTTTATAAGGTCTTTCTATATTTTGGTTACTAACGCTTTATCAGTTACATCATTCACAAATATCTTCTCCCTTTCTGTAGCTTGTCTTTTAGTTTTGTTGATTGTTCCCTTCACTGTACACGAGTGTTTTCTTTTGATGTAATCCCAATACTTTATTTTTGCTTTTGTTTCCCTTGCCTCAGGAAACCTATCTAGAAAGAAGTCGCTATGGCCAATAATGTACTGACATGTTTAGTTTCAAATTCCTACTCAGGTTGTCAACTGGATACATCAGAATGATGGTTTTAGGAAGCATTTGCACACCATCTCCATGATATAATTGCAGATCCTGTGTTATTTTTTTCAAATAAAACTGCCAAATATGGCAACCAATGCATAAAATTAAGTTTCAGTTTTAGTAAAACATGGAGTCATTCTTTCTTTGTCTCTTTCTTTTTTTAGGACTTTCCTGTGAGCCACCACACTTGATTCCACATGGTATTCTATCTCACGTATCAGACAGTTACCAATATGGAGAAGAAGTAACGTACAAATGCACCAAAGGTTTTGAGATTAATGGACCTGCATTCATAAGATGTTTAGGAGGAAAATGGTCCCATCCACCAGAATGCAAAAGTATAGTGTATTTAATTTTACTCTACGATTGATAAATATTCTTAATTCAGAGCATAAATGGTACAAATATGAAACTAGGCAGTAATTCCAGAATTCAACAGGGTATCTCTGGGAAGCTGTGGATTCTAGTAGAGAATTAATAGCCATAGTAATAATAAAAGTGTGACAGCATGAGCCAAATTATTTCACTTTCATGTCACCGTGTGTGCACATTAGACCTCCTGTGATACACATCCTCAGACTTCTCATCTCTGTTCCTGTGTCACAGGTGGTCCCTGCTCATCAATGCCATCATTATTCAATTTACTGTTAGTTTGTCAGTTATCTCCTTGTACGTATAGTTTTCTGAGATATTTGACATGAATAAAGGTAACAGATTTTGACAGAAGTGAAAATACAAATACATAAGGTAGATGGCTTGTATGGGCAAGAAAGAATTTGAATGCAAGAAGTGTGATCTCAAGCATTACATGTATCCATATCTCTTCAGGCTTACGATGTCATCATCCCCATGTTATACTTTGATAAACATAGGACTATTCAATATAATTCAGCAAGACTTCTAACATATTTTTTCAAGGTATAAGAAAAATTTTGCAAGGTATTCATTGGTTCGATGTGTACCTATTGTTCTACATTATAGTTATTAGCCATTATGTATTTTAAAATGTTTACTGAACAAGTACATATTCTTTTTCTTTCAGACACGGATTGTTTTAGCTTACCCGACTTCGGTAATGCCACACCCATAGGCCAGAAGAAGACGTCATATAGGTCAGGAGAAAAAGTGACTTATAAATGTCCAAATAATTACCTTTTGGATGGACCAAATACTATCCAGTGTATTAACAGCGAATGGATAGGAAAGCCAATATGCAGAGGTACTTCAATGAAATTGTGAAACCTATTTGTGAAAACGTCTTAACTAATATAATATGCAATTCCTTCTAACAGCACTTATGAAATGGACATGGATTATTCTTTTAGGCCAGGTCGAAGAAGTTTATGTTTTAACATAAAGGGATATAATTGTGTACTCAGTGGTCAATCTGAAAGCCCAATGGTTCTCAACCTGTGGTCTCTGGAAGAACAGAATCAGCATCTTCTGGGAAATGGTTAGAAATGCAAATGTGAATTCACAGGCTTGCTCAGACCTGCGGTGGCAAAAACTCTGGGGCTGCAACCCTGAAAGTGTCTTAACAATTCCCAAGGGATTCAGTGTATACTCCAGTCTAGGAGCCATACCTATAGCCTGTTATATTTACGTCCACCTGAATCTCACTGGTGAATTATACATTATGCATTGAAATGTCCTTAAGCGTTTGCAAAAAAGAATCATTGAAGGCTGTTTTTGTCAATTATACATTTATTTTTCTGTTATTTTGCCAAGTCTTATAAAATAAAATATATTGCTTTATCTCCTTCAGTCTTATATGTAAATTTCTTAAAATTAGCAGCCTTTCATGACAGATTAACTGTTGATTTAAAATCCTCTTAGAGATCTATTTGGAATCCCATTCGTTGATTTGCTATTCAAAATGACCATTATGTTAGAGATGCGACTTTTTTTCTTTCTATTCAGATATTTCCTGTGGGAATCCACCCAGAGTGAAAAATGCTATTATACGGAATGAGATGTCTAAGTATCTACCTGGTCAGAGGGCACGTTATGAATGCATCATACCTTTTTACCTGGTTGGGGGCAGAGAAGTGACATGTTCAAATGGGAACTGGACACAACCACCTCAGTGCCTAGGTAAAGTGTTTTATTTCCCTTAAAATATTCTCTTTAAATATTAAGCGAATATTTCAGGGACTAAATATGTTAATATAAGTATATAATGAAGTAGTTATTTTGGTTCATTTTTTAATCTCAAATAAAATGATGGTGCTTAAAATCCAGTTTTTTCTTTCAGTGGACTCTATTGTGGATGTATTTATTTTATGAAAGATTTGACCAGATTAGGACAGCTGGAATCATGGAAAATTCTCTCTGTGTTAAGCATTAAGACCCTCGGTTATTTCCTGAGGAATAAATGTATTAACGATACATTGAGGACATTTGACAGCTCTATGAAATTCCACTTGGAGACATGGAATCCGCAGCTAGGGCGTGATCACAGAATTTGATACAAATTTGGGCTTCTTCAGCGTGTGGATTATATTTAAAGGAAGGTTACTAGTTGAGCTCAACCCAGGAATTAGTGTATACTGAAGAAGAAGTCTGAGAACTTGATCATAGGACACTCCAGCATTTAGAGTTTACGAAAGAAGGGGAGCCAACAAAGGAGATATTATAGCCACTTGTTTTTCAAATCCACTTTCGCCTGGCATATATATTTTCCAGTCTTTTACTTTGATCCCACCTATGTTTTCATGTTTAAAGTGAGTTTCTTTAGACGCCAGACGGTTGGTTCTTGTTTATGTGTGCACTCTGCCATTTCAGTCTTTTCACTGAAGTATTTAAACCACTTACACTTAAAGTAGTTTTTGATAGATTAGGGGCTGTGTCAGGCATTTTACTGTTTGTTTTGTGTTTCCTGTTTCTCACTTCCATTTCCTTTCTTCTCATCACTGTAGAATTTTGAAACATCTTAAAATAATATTATTTTGACACCTCTATATTGTTTGGGGGCATATCTCATTGTATAGTTTCATTAGTGGTTGCCCTAATATTAAGATGTACAAAAATCGGGGCGCCTGGATGGCGCAGTCGGTTGGGCGTCCGACTTCAGCCAGGTCACGATCTCGCGGTCCGTGAGTTCGAGCCCCGCGTCAGGCTCTGGGCTGATGGCTCGGAGCCTGGAGCCTGTTTCCGATTCTGTGTCTCCCTCTCTCTCTGCCCCTCCCCCGTTCATGCTCTGTCTCTCTCTGTCCCAAAAATAAATAAACGTTGAAAAAAAAAATTTTTTTTAAAAAAAGATGTACATAGATAGCTTATCACTCCTCCCGGAATTGACATTTTACCACTTCAAGTGAAATGTGGAAACCTTACTTCCATTTAGGTCCATTTATCCTCCCCACATTTTATTTTATTTTACTTTTTTTTTTTTTTTTTTTTTTTAAGTAGGCTTCACAGTCAGCGTGGAACCCATTGTGGGGCTTGAACTCACCACCCTGAGATCAAGACTTGAGCTGAGATCAAGAGTCAGGTGCTTACATGACTAAGACCCTCAGGCACCTCTTACCCTCCCACATTTTAAACATAAATACCTTTTGGGGGGGGTGGGGGGGGATAAATGTTAAGTGTTTCTTCTACATATGTTGAGCACTATAGGAAATGACACAGTGTTGCCCAAACATCCAATATAACAAACTCCTTAGGAAAAAGAATCTATTATATTTACCCTTATTTTTCTCACTTGCCTTGTTCTTTCTTCCTGCATGAAGTCTCAGTCCTCCTTCTGTTATCTTTTCGGTGCTATTTGAAGAATTCCTTTAGCAATTCTTTAAAGATAGATCTGCTGGAGATATTTTCCCCCTTTTCCATTGTCTCAGAACGTCTTTATTTCTCCCTTGTATCCTAAGGATGGCATCACTGGATGTGGCATTCAGAGATGACAGTTTCTTTTCTTCTAGCACTTGAGAGACGTTGTCACTTCTCTCTGGCTCCATGGACACAGATGAGAACCCCACGGACACTTGAACCCTTTTTCCCTTAGAGGCTTGCCTAACTTCTGTGTAGCTGCTTTTGAGATTTTTCCTTTTCTTTAGTTTTCCTCAGTTTGATTTGATGTATCTTGGCTTGAATTTCTTTAGGATTATCCTGTTGGGCTTTTTCAGTATGAATGTTTATGCCTTGTGCCCAACATGGGAAATTTTCAGCCATTATTGTTTGAGGGTTTTTTGTTTGTTTGTTTGTTTGTTTGTTTTCATCTCTAACCCCTTTCTTTTCTCTTTCTGGTTGTCCAGTCTTTTGCTATACTCTTACTGGTCCCTGAAGCCCTGTCCACTTTTGTTTGTTTTCCAAGTGAGTAGTCTGTATTCTATATTCGAGTTTATTTATCCTTCTGTCATCTGTAATCCATGATAGAGCCCATCCAGTGAGGATTTTTAAAAATCCATTATTCTATTTTTCTGTTCTATAATTCCCATTGGATTTTGAAAAACCATCACTAAATAATTCCATTATCTGTGTCATCTCAATGTTGCCATGTGTTGATTATCTTTTCTCTTTTGAGGTTTTCCTGGTCTTTGGCATAATGAGTGATGTTTTTCTCTCTTTTCTTAAAGGTGTATTTATTTTAGGAAAGTGAGCACTCATTCCAGTGTGTGAGCAGGGGAGGGGCAGAGAGAGGGAGAGAGAATCCCAAGCAAGCTCCTCTCTGCCAGCACAGAGCCCAACACAGGGCTCAAACTCACGAACCGTGAGATCGTGACCTGTGTGCAAATCAAGAGTTGGATGCCCAACCCACTGAGCCACCCAGGCACCCCTATAATGAATGATTTTCAGCTGTATTCTAGACATTTGGGATATTATGTTTTAAGGCTCCGGATTTTATTGATATCTCTTATTTATCAGGCCTCCAAAACTGCCAGAGTGCAAGTCCAGACTTCCCACTTGGCCTCCACTGACACCATGGAAAGTGGAGAGGCGTCTTGTTCCCTGAGTGTGGATAGAAGTCTGGGCACACCACGTGGCCTGTGTTGATCACTGTTGATCTCTGAGCAACACGTGGAGAGGAATGGTCAAGGTTTCTTGATGATGTTTTTTCGGAGTTATTCGAATACTGTAAAAAATACTTCTGTCTTGTTAGAATACTCCTTTCCTGGGCCTTTGGCTAAAGAGAGCAGGAAATTCTTGGAATTTTTTTTTTTTTTTCCATGAACTTGATATTGTTTCTGGATTCCAGTCTTCTTCAGTGCTCAGTCCAGGATCCATAGAAGAGACAGTGAAAACCCAAACTCATTACAGTGTAATTCTTTGAATCCCAAGGTCTCTGATTAGATCGATATCTACTCTGCACCTTCCATAATCCCTTTTATTGTTTTTTATGATACGTTCAGGGTTTTTAGTTTTACTTAGCAAAGGGATTAGCAGAAATGTTTCTACCTCACCTTGTCCAGAATAGGAGGCCAACAATTCCCTTTCACATTATACAAATTTGTAATTCTTTGAGTTAATTAAAGCTGATGTTTCTTTTGTAATAACAATGAAAGTCAATACACAGTGACTTGAGATCCAATAGACACTACAATATGTTGCAACTAATGAGCAAATTTCTTTGTGTATATTAGCTCTCCATCTGTCTGGCATTTATTCACTAGGGAAAATGTTTTTTAATACCAGAATACTGCAAAGCAGACAATTTGTTAATGCTTTGTGTGTGCTTTCATGTGAGATGAAAGGAAGTGCTTAAAAGTGTTCTTCTCAGTTTAAGTGATTAGAATTTCTCCAGTGAATCATTTCTGTCAGCAGAAGTCACAAGTCTTGATGTTGTATATTATGCTATATTTTTATTTGCTTTACTTCACCCTGTTTTTCTTTGGATGTTCAATAAATCAAATAATGTTCTTTTTTAGACCCTAAAGAAAAATGTGGGCCCCCTCCGGCTATTGACAATGGAGACATGACCACATTCCCAACATCAGAATATGCTCCAGGGTCATCAGTTGAGTACCAGTGCCAGTCCTTGTATGTGCTTGAGGGAAGCAAGGTCATCACATGCAGATATGGACAGTGGTCGGAACCGCCGAAGTGCTTGGGTAAATATCTTAATACTCACCTGGATCCTGGGAAAATCACTATAACGAGAAAGGTGTTTTGCTTTATTAACAGAATATTCATGGATTAACCACAATCATTCTATCAAATGTTTGACTACCAAATATTAATATGTGAAGAAATAAAACTAGAAAAAAAGTCTTATTCAAGCAACCACAGCAACAAAATATTCTTTAATGAAAGCTCTTCCTATTGTTATTGACATGATGCATCTTTCACTATAACATTTAATTAGCACACCTTAAACACAGTACCTCATTTTTACATCGTTAATCATTTAAAATGATTTACATCTATGTGATGGGTTTTCAATGAACTGGTTGGAAAAGGTTTTGAGAACAAAGCCCTGGACCAGTGCAGACAATTCTACTTTGCAAGTCTGAAATTCTGTGGAAAATATTTGTTTACTACTTAATGCTTATGTTCATTTTTTTTAAATCTTCAGATGTTTGTATGGTATCAGAAGAAACCATGAGAAAACATAACATACAATTAGGATGGTCTTCTAAGAAAAAGAGATATTTCCAAACAAGGGAAACTGTTCAATTTCAATGTAATCCTGGATATCGTAAACAGACATCACAACAAACATTACGAGCAACCTGTTGGGACGGGAAACTGACCTATCCTGTTTGTGTATAAAATATGGTTAAGATGCAGTCCTAAAATTAAAACATGTACATTTATCCAAAATTTTCATGCTTATTTTGTCAGGTATTGTTAAACTCCTTTATATTCATAATCAGAATTTGTGTTAACTATTTCATGGTTGATGTAATTATAATCTGAGAAGTGAATAAATCACTTCTTAAAAGCACTTCATTAAAACTTGGCAAACCAAAATGCTTTGTGTCCTATTAAAAAAATATCTATGACAAGAAATGAGATTCAATCACTTCAGTGACGACTTCTATGCATCCTTCTCCCACCTTTCTCAAATCTTCCTCGGTAACTTCTGAGGCTTCCTGAGACCGTCCCTTTGGGAGGAAATGGGAGAAAAGGCTTTTCCATCTTCCAAATAATTTCACTTCAGAAACACTTCAAAACCTAACTATGTCATACCTATGTTAACACGATGTAAGTAGGTATTACTTACTTTTGCTTATCTATCAAAAGACAGATATACCAAAAAATAATGGAATACATGATCTCCTACAACATAACTCTCTAGCCCAATAAAAATTAAAGAAAGAATAAAGGGAGATTAGAATCGAACTGGGTACATAACTATGATAACATGACATGAAAACTAACAAAAAATCTGATGTCAAGTGTAAACACACACAGTGTGCTTTGAACACTGAATAAATATTTATAAAACAAAGATTGTCAGGAAGCACAATAAAAAATTGACAGCAGAATTTAGAGAAACTAGGGTTAAGAGTAGCTGTTTAACTTCTTAATACTAACCTGCATTCTGCATTGTATCTGTCTGTAATATACATCACCTTTGAACCACAAGAATATGTTGTTTTATTTATTTTTTTTTTTTAATTTTTTTTCAACGTTTATTTATTTTTGGGACAGAGAGAGACAGAGCATGAACGGGCGAGGGGCAGAGAGAGAGGGAGACACAGAATCGAAAACAGGCTCCAGGCTCTGAGCCATCAGCCCAGAGCCCGATGCGGGGCTCGAAATCACGGACCGCGAGATCGTGACCTGGCTGAA
Organism: Puma concolor; assembly: GCF_028749965.1. Taxonomy (NCBI): domain Eukaryota; kingdom Metazoa; phylum Chordata; class Mammalia; order Carnivora; family Felidae; genus Puma; species Puma concolor. The sequence goes on from NC_141683.1 coordinate 24,999,038, forward strand.
GTCGGACGCTTAACCGACTGCGCCACCCAGGCGCCCCAAGAATATGTTGTTTTAAAATAAAGATAAAGTAAGGCAATACATGTTGAGAACTATGAAGACCTCTTTGGTAAAGATGTTCAAATCTAATGACATCTCCACGATTTTGTTGGTATAGAGAGTTTTGAACACATTCAACCACAAGAGTCTGAAATGCAATTTTTAAATTCATACATTTCAAACAACATAAACAGTTAAAAATCAGTTGACCGAAAACATTTTTAACTTCTACAAAAACATGAAATTTTTAGGATGAAAATAAAGATATAATCAAGGTAAAAGTATTTTTTTTAATATATGAAATTTATTGTGAAATTGGTTTCCATACAACACCCAGTGCTCATCCAAGGTAAAAGTATCTTAAGGTGATAGCTTCTTCCTTCATTTGCATCAAATCAAGTGGTATTCTCAGAATGAGAAACCAGGCTGTCTCTACTGGAGCCGATTTATCTAAATCTGAATCACAAATGACAGTTTTCTCACATTTAAAGGAATAGTGTTACAATCCACAAGTTATCTTTGCTGTCAATACTGGTGTATATACTATTTCTCCAGAACCTTTCACCCAAAGCTTGTGGAATGTATGTATGACACTTGCCTTGTAACCAATATGGCCTATACCCAATTATTTTCATTTTTGGCTGCGAAATAGCAACTTTTAAGATTAATTCTAATATTTTTCTGCATTTATTGCCATTCCCGTGTAAAGATGAGTGTTGATTTGCCAACTCCTTAATACTTTTACCTAAAAAGATTTGATAAATCTTTATATTTGCTCTTTAATTTCCAATTTTTGGAGTAAGGACTTGATAAAGCCACCTTCTGATGGCTTTAGAGATATTTTTTCTTTTTCTTTTTCTTTTTTTAAATGTTGTATCAGTGGGGAGCCTGGGTAGCTCAGTTGGTTGAGCATCTGACCAGATTTTGGCTCAGTTCATGATCCCAGGGTCATGGGATTGAGCCCTGGGCTCCAGCTCAGCCTCTGTGCTGAGTGTGGAGCCTGTTTAAGATTCTTGCTCTCTCTCCCTTTGCCCCTCTTCCACCCATTGAGTTCTCACTCTCAAAAAAAAAAAAAAAATAATAATAATAATAATAAATTTAAAATTTTAACAAAATAATAAATGTATCAGCATGAATTCATGAATTTTTATTTATTCAACTGTCACAATTAAATATAGTCATTATTTCTGAAGCTCAAATTATCCCCAATTTGGCTAGTGAGAGCCTCTTGAAATGAGCTCCTTATTGCCTTGTTGTACCCCATTATTCTTTGAGCATTTCTCTTCTTTTTAGTACAACATGATGTTCCAGGCTTGCTGTATACTTCCCTGCCCAATACCTGTAAGCATACATGTTTCCAAAAAGGTCTGAATCTTTTTTTTTTAATGTTTATTTATTTTTGAGAGAGAGAGAGAGAGAGAGAGAGAGAGATAGGGCATGAGTGGGGGAGGGGCAGAGAGAGAGGGAGACACAGAATCTAAAACAGGCTCCAGGCTCTGAGCAGTTAGCACAGAGCCAGACGCAGGGCGTGAACCCATGAACCACAGGATTGTGACCTGAGTGGAGGTCGGACACTTAACCAACTGAGCCACCCAGGCACCCGTGATTCTTTTTACTGGGAAATAGTGTTTAGAATCCAACTATTGTGCCCTTGGTACTAAATAGGAATATTTTAGAATAAGAACTTGATAATAGTGACCTTCTGATAGCTTTACATATATACACATTTTTAAAATTTTTTTTTAATGTTTATTTATTTTTGAGAGAGACAGAAATAGAATGCAAGTGGGTTGGGGCAGAGACAGGGGGAGACACAGAATCTGAAGCAGGCTCCAGGCTCTGAGCTGCCAACCCACAGCCCAACGCGGGACGTGAACTCAGAGCAGCGAGATCATGACCTGAGCTGAAGTCAGATGCTCCACCGACTGAGCCACCCAGGCGCCCCATATATATATATTATTTATTTTTTTTTTTTTAATTTTTTTTTAAATGTATCACCGGGGCACCTGGGTGGCTCAGTCAATGGAGCATCCAACAGGATTTTGGCTCAGGTCATGGGATCGAGCCCAGGGCTCGAGCTCTGGTCTGTGCGCTGAGTGTGCTTAAGATTCTTTCTCTCTTTCCATTTGCCCCACTCTCCCCACCGAGCTCTCCTCTCTCTCAAAATAATAAATAAATAAATAAATAAATAAATAAATAAATAAATAAATAATCCACATGGATTCCTGAATTGTTATTATTCAATTTGTCATAATTAATTCTAGGCATTGTCTTTGAAGCTCAAATTATCCCCAATTTGGCTAGTTGAGAGCCTCTTGAAACTAGCTGCTGATTGCTTTGTTATACCCCATTATTCTTTGAGCATTTCTTAAGACAACATGATGTTCCAGGCTCGCTGGGTATTTCCCTGCCCAATGCCTGTAAGCATACACCTTTCCAAAGGGGTCTGATTCCTTTTACTGGGAAATAGTGTTTAGAGCCCAAGAATTGTACCATCCTGTGAAGAGAATTATGTTGGAATAGAAATGTTCAACACTGTGGAAACGACTTTAAATGTCTTTTGGCTTGTCAGAAGACTGAACTAGAAGTGAAATTTAGAATTCATTTGCTCCTATTGGATCTTACAATTCAAGTTTAATAACACAGGGTTAAAAAACTTTCTAATACATTTTCTGTCTCTTCTCTTTACTCACGTATTCTTATGTTTCAACATTTGCAAAAATAATACAAAAAGTTTAATGCAAACATTACTACTACCAAGTAAACTGCTGAATGAAGGTTACAATGTCTTTGCATTTATTTTGCCCCGGGATGTTCAACTCTGAATGTAAGTACTCTCTTCCAAAATGACTTCAAATAATCCTTATCTCTGATTGGTTCACTTCCCAACTTAATACAGTTTTACATTTATTTGCATTCATATTTTAATTTTAAATCATGCTTCTTCCTCTATTAAGCTAAACTTTTTAGATATGAAAAACAGCTACATGTTTCAAAAGTCAAAGTCACATGACAAGGCTCTCTGAAGAGTAAGCTTTTTCCATCATTTATCTGTTTCCTCATTTAATAAAGTTATATTTTTATTAGTTTCTGTCGTCCTCCCAGTGTTTATTAATCTCCTTTTTTCAATATATAGAAGGGAGGTGATTTTACACATTTATCTGTACCTTGCTGTTTTCGTATTTATCATTCTAATCTTCTCTTGAATAGCCTTCCTCAGCTCCCTGCACAGAGGCTGCCTCAGTAGCTTTGCTGCGGTAGACACTGGTCACCATCACAGTCCGGATCAAGCGTCTCCACATGTGGCTGCGTTGGGAACCAAAAGGGAAAAGGCTGTCTGGCACTGCCCTCCTCTGGGCTCCTCTGACCTTGGCCTTGTCGCTGGGGTGCTTGAGAATAAAGGCCTCCTAGGTCAGAAGGGTAGGAGGAGCCCAAGTTGCGCCTGGCCCCAGGCCACGTTAGGGGCCCTTGTGAGAATCCTGGTGGCGGGCAGACACTGGGAGACCTAATCTTTGGACGCCCAGTGTGAAATCCTCCTTTGTGTAACTGTGTCAACGAACGAGCAATTAGTATTTATTTCTTGGTGGATGGACACTCTGCCCTTAACCGTTCCCATACGCAAAAATTAACCTAGTAGGAGCCAAGACCCCAGGTCTTTAAATCCATGCCTCCAGGGCACACAGCAGTCCCTTTCAGGGAAACCCAAGACTTCACACCTGTCAGAGTTTTGAAAAATATGACTGCAAATTTGCAAAACACTGTGTAACACATCACACTCATTACCTCAATCGTTTCTCATGGAAACCCCATGACGTAAGTACTCCATCCACATCTTTCAGAGAATGCAAGAGTTTTAGAATAAGCCGTTGGCCCAGGATCACATTGCTAGGGAGAAGCCAAGCCATAACCTGACCCTAATCTGGCTCACAGATTTTTTTTTTTTAATAAGCAACGTGAATAATTTAGTTAGTTTTGGAAACCCCTCCCTCCCCAAATAACACCTGACGCAAAATGCAATAACGCTTTGCAAAAGTTACCTACAGGGGGTCAAAAATATTTTAAAACAGATTTGAAGATTGTTTGTAGTGTTTTTACTCATAACATGAGGCGCAAACCTTGGGCGAGGGCGGATTCCCCGTATTGCTATCACCCCATGTAAATTTAAAACAGAAGAGAAAATTCGGAGACTTCCTAGCGTGCAATTAATTGCAAAGACAAAGCCCTTAAGAAAACCATTCGAGAGGGCTACGAAACGAATAAAACACAACGGTCAATTACTTCTGTGGGGCTGAATTAAACTGAAGGGAAGTCACGACGCCCTAACGCTTACTGAGCGGCAATAGACAGAGGCACCTTAGCCACCGCGGGACCCCTGCAGGCGTGCAGGAGCCAGCCAGTCGCGCAGGCGCAGGGCCGCAGCGGGAATCCGCCCCGCCTTCCCCGGGCCCCGCCTCCCCACTTCAGTTCCGGGTCCTGTCAGTAGGGGCGGCCGCGGTCTGGGCAGCGGCCAAAGCCGCGAAGCTGCGCGGCCCGGGTTTCCAGCCGGGCCTCTTTCCCGGCCGGGCCCCAGCATGGCTGCCGCCAGGGCTGCGGGTGGGGACGGTGCCGCGTTGTCGCGTTCCTGACGGCCCCTGGCGTCTGTGCTCTCCTTCTCTTCCCCAGGCCACTCCAGCAGACATGTTTGCCAAGGCCTTTCGGGTCAAGTCCAACACGGCCATCAAGGGGTCGGACAGGTGAGGGAGAGAAGGGCCCTGTCCCGCCCACCAGGACACCCAGCCATTTCTCCATCCCGGCTGGCCCACAGCCCTTTTGGACTAGCTCAGCCGACCCGGGGTGGAGGCCGAGGGGTCCAGCGGGGGAAGGGACCCCAGGGGACCAGGCTGGAATAGACATGTTTTGAGGGTGAAGAGGGAGAGGAGGCCTGATTTATCTCCCAGGCTATCTTTTGGATATTGTAGTTCGTTTAAAGGAAAACGTAATTCAATCAGCGCTTACTGACTGCGATCTATAGAAGGTATTGCGGAGGGCGCCAAAAAAGAAAGAAAGGAAAGAAGGAAGGAAGAAAGACAGACGGACAGGGTGCCACTCTCCTAAGAGCTTGGAGTCCCTGAGGAGAAATCAGATGGGGAACCGAGAACTACAACGATAGGAGGAAAAGTGTCTAGTGATTACTTCTGGCAGGAGAGACAGACAGATGGAGGGAGAGGTGAGGGAGAATTAAGGGACATGTTTTGAGGAGAACCGTATCTGTTCAGACAGTGTCGCAAACGCAGATAGCACGTTGCGAATTTTGGACCCCGTGTTCTATAGTTGTCACTCTTGGTGCCCTGGTATAGCTTTTTAACCATCTGGACAGGTTTGCCAAGCATAGAGAGAAGGGAGTGGGTGCGAGGGCTAGGCATAGAGGCAGGAAGGCAGGGCTGAATTTCCAAAGTCAGGCTAACTTGGTTACTGCCTGGATCTCAGTTTCCCTCTTTCTTCGTAAAATGGAAAGTCTTGCCCCCAAGAATATGTGACAATAGAGGAGACATGGGATGTGAAAGAGAATAGGATGTTTTGGAAGAGTGTACGAGAGTAGGGCATCATAAAGCAGTTTTTCCTTGGCCCCTTGATTTGATAGTAAGTCCTTCCGAATCCTTTGCATTTCTCAAAATGCATCCAGGCACGATTCATCCCACTCATTGGTTTGCTTTCTGCAGGAGAAAGCTTCGGGCTGATGTGATGGCTGCTTTCCCCACTCTAGGAACAGATCAGGTCTCTGTGTTGGTACCTCACAGGTACCAAAGGAGGAGCTCAACACTGTGAAACTGTATGCTCACAGAGGGGATGCAGTGACTGTGTACGTGAGCGGTGGTAACCCCATCCTGTTCGAAGTGGAGAAAAATCTGTACCCGACAGGTATGGCAACAGGATGGACATGGCCATTACTGTGATCCTTGCCTGGCATCCGTTTCTCCTTATTTCTTTCATTCACCTGTCTTACTCAAAGCAGTAAGTGCCAAATCTCCCAGTACCATCCGTAAGAATCGTTTCGGGCCCAGTGTCCCTAGAATTGGGTCTTTCAAGGTCGAAACTTACTGCCGTAGGAGGGAGAATGAAAGGGCCAATACAGAAAGAGCGCGGTTGCCAAGAGATATTCTGAGATGAAGGAACAGTAGTTCCTAGTGGGTTAACTCGGGATGGAGCAGGGGTCTCAAAAAGGGTGGCATTTCAGGACATGTAGGAAATACGTCTTAAAACGATGGCTGGCAGGATTTTCTTTAGAGACTGAAAAGATCCTGTGATAGGAAAGAAGCTGGGTTAATGAAACCACGTACCCAGCGGTCTTAGTGATGTACTCCCATCGAGATACCTCACAGGGTTTCTTCCTTCGGCTCTATCTGGCTCTCAGGATCCTTTGCTTTCTCTCCTTGTGACAGAACTCAGACATCTAGGGTCCTTTTGTCTCTAGCTGCTGACACCTGCTTTGTCACTGGGGCTTTTCTTGCCCGAAGCTGGGCTGCAGCAGCGTAGGGCAGTCTCCTTGGGCCGCTCCTGCCCCCACCCCACTTTGCTGCTATAGGGACACAGGAGGCGCTTTTTGATCTAAGGGTTTTTACCACTAATCACTATGAAAACAGAGGGAATACAAATAATAAACATGCGGAAATTTCCAAATTGTTTACAGGCTGGTGCCCTGTTCTTAGTCTACTTGTTTCTGAGGTCACAAATGGAATCCTCCTCGGTGTTTGTCCCCGCTTTTACCTGCTGTGCCCATTTCTACAACTACAATCAGGTGGAATGATGGGGTCTCCCAGTCTCAGGTGACATCCAGGTTTTTAAGAATCTACCTTCTTCATTCCAATAGCAAAGCCTGTGGGCCCACTGCCTCCCTGTTATTTCCTAAGCATACCCACAGAAGATTTCCGTAGTCACTGAGGAGAGAGCTTTAAAGACAAGAGAGTGATTACCATTTATAATTTTTAAAAATTATATTCACATGTACTTTTGTATATGTGTATACTTTTTCAATTTTTAGTAGTTTTACCACCTTCACAAGTGTGGAAATTCTTGGTGATATCCTAATATTTATCCTTCCATATGTCCATTTTATATGGCTGTATAATGGTATAAATATGTTTATGTGGTTTGTAAGCATTTTTATGTATATTTGTAATCGCTTATATTGCGATTATTAAAAGATGAAAAGGTATATTAGAAAAAAGAAGAATCTGCCTATTTTAAGAAGGAAACCCCTAGAAACCAGGGCTACACTGTATGTTAACTAACTTGAATTTAAATAAATACATTTAAATTTGAACAAAAACACACAAAAACCAGAATGAACCCTCTTTGGGCCTCACAGCCTCTTCTCTAGCTTTGAGCTGAGTTCCTTTACTGTCCCTGAATTAAAGTGGCCTTCGCGTTTGGCTTTGCCAGTGCCCCAGGGGATTGACTTTTTGGCAATAAATCTGTGTCTCTTTTTGGGCAGTGTATGCCTTGTGGTCCTATCCTGACCTTCTCCCAGCTTTCACGACGTGGCCTCCGGTGCTTGAAAAACTGGTGGGGGGAGCAGGTAAGAAGATTTCCCTATATTCTGGCTATCGACTGAAACCCGCTTAGGAAGGACCGACTACTCCAATAAATGTACCCGCTTCCTGCGTTCATATGGTTGAAAAATGGAATTTTTCCCCCGTTTGCATTTCATCTCTCTCTTGACTGCTTCCGTGAGGTCCCTGGGCCTCTACGACGCTGTTGAAAGGCTTCAGTCAGCTTTCTACTTTGTACTTCAATGAGAAAATAGTTTGTGAACTGCCGTATGCTGTCCTTTAAGTCAGTAGGCTAAATTTGGGAAACCAGAATAAGATAGGTCATGGAACTGGCCTTGGTGCTTCAGTTGGACCACTAGCCCCCCTAGGGAAATGCTGTGATACTCAGGTTGCCGTGTTTTAATTTTCATTATCAATAACCTAGCTGATACCTGATAAAGGTTTGTAGGTTGAGTGAATGAATAAATGATGAAGTAGAACTTGGAATTGTTTAGAGGCAGAATACAGGTTGTGATGCATTTGTTTCGTTTGCTGCAGATTTGATGCTGCCAGGACTCGTGGTGCCCCCTGCTGGTCTGCCTCAGGTACAGAAGGGTGACCTCTGTGCCATTGCCTTGCTGGGGAACAGGTACTGTGTCAGTCCGCTGTGCCTTTGGGGGAAAAGCTTGGGTAAAACTGGGGGAAGATTTGAGAAATGACAGCTTCCAATGCATATGGATAAAGGATTACACGAGAAAAAAACAAACAGGTTTTCCTGGAGTGGGCCACTGGGGCCTTGGCCCTGAGCCTGTGGAGGTGTCTTTATATCTGGGCCAAGTGTATTTGCTGCTGCTGATTTTTTTTTTTTCTAGTAATTTTACATTTACGGAAGAGTTGCAAAGATAGTGTAGAGTTCTTATCCAGCTTCCTGTAACGATAACGTTTTTTATAACCAGAGTACAGGTATCAAAAGTAAGGAATTAACATTGGCACAGCCCTATGAATACAATTGTAGACTTCATTCATATTCCCCCAGTTTTTCCATGAAATGTCTTTCCATACCACTTTGCATGTAAATGTTGTCTTAGTCTCTGGTCTGTGTCATTTTCTTGGTCTTTCTTGGTCTGTCATTGCCTTAACACCTTTTTCTTCATCATCTACATCATCATCCTCTCTTTTAATTCTGTTTTTCATTATTTATTTGTGAAAAGGAGAGGATGTCAGTGGGCAGAGGCAGAGAGAGAGAGAGAGAGAGAGAGAGAGAGAGAGAGAGAGAGAATCCCCCGACATGGGACTCAATCCATGTGCCCCGGGATCATGACCTGAGCTGTAACCAAGAGTCAGACGCTTAACTGACTGAGCCACCCAGATGCTCCTAAGTTATTTGGATAGTTTTCTTGAGATACATTTTACATGCTACAAAATTCACTAACTCCAAAGCTACATTTCGGTGGTTTGTAGTGTATTTTTACAGAGTTGTTCAACCTTTAAACATAAATAAGGAAGCATTCATAGGAACAGTTCCGAAAAATCAAAAGCCCCCTCACCTCACAAACCTTTTCTCCTAGAAGTAACCGTATCATTTGATGCATACATCCTTGTCACCCTTCTTGAATACATGTATATGTGTGCTTATGAAAACGTACAATTTTGTTGTGTATGGTTAAAAATACAACCAAATGGAATTATGCTTTATCTGTATTGTTTTTCCACTTAAGATCGTGGGGACATTTTCCAGGTCAGCAAGCTCAGGGACGCTGAGCCTTCTTACCTGCTGTGTGGTGATGGAAGAGGTCCTCTCCGAGTGGACCTTGTGGTCACCTCCAGTGTGTCTTCATCACAAACAATATCTTTTTTTTTTCTTAACGTAATTTGTTGTCAAATTGGCTACATACAGTGTGTACCGTGTGCTCTTGGTTTTGGGGGTAGATTCCCATCGTTGATTGCTTACATACAATACCCAGTGCTCATGCCAACAGTTGCCCTCCTCAGTGCCCATCACCCATTTTCCCCTTTCCCCAGCCCCCTCCCATCAACCCTCCATTTGATCTCTGTATTTAAGAGTCTCTAATGGTTTGCCTCCCTCACTCTTTGTTTGTAACTATTTTTCCCCTTCCCTTCCCCAATGGTCTTCTGTTAAGTTTCTCAAGGTCCACACGAGTGAATATACATATATATACATATATATGTGTATATATATATATATATTTCTCTTATCCATTCATCAGCTGATAGACATTTAAGCTCTTTCCATGATTTGGCTATGTTGAAAGCTCTGTTGTAAACATTGGGGTCCATGTAACCCTATGAATCAGCACTCCTGTATCCTTTGGATAAATTCCTAGTAGCGCTATTGCTGGGTTGTAGGGTTGTTCTATTGTTAATGTTTTGTGGAACCTCCACATTGTTTTCCAGAGTGGCTGCACCAGTTGGCGTTCCCACCAACAGTGCAAGAGGGTTCCCATTTCTCCATATCCTCGCCAGCATCTGTTGTTTCCTGAGTTGTTAATTTTAGCCACGCTGATGGGTGTGAGGTGGTATCTCATTGTGGTTTTGATTTGTATTTCCCTGATGATGAGTGGTGGTGAGCATCTTTTCATGTGTCTGTTGGCTATCTGGATGTCTTCTTTGGGAAAAGTGTCTATTCATGTTTTCCTTCCATTTCTTCACTGGATTATTTGTTTTTTAGGTGTTGAGTTTGGTAAGTTCTTTATAGATTTTGGATACTAATCCTTTATTCAATATGTCATTTGCAGATATCTTCTCCCATTCCATTGGTTGCCTTTTCATTTGTTGATCGTTTCCTTTGCAGTGCAGAAGGTGTTTATCTTGATGAGGTCCCCGTAGTTCATTTTTGCTTTTAATTCCATTGCCTTTGGAGATGTGTTGAGCAAGAAATTGCTGCGACTGAGATCAGAGAGGTTGTTGGCTGCTTTCTCCTCTAAGGTTTTGATGGTTTCCTGTCTCACATTTAGGTCTTTCACCCATTTTGAGTTTATTTTTGTGTATGATGTAACCAAGTGGTCCAGTTTCATTCTTCTACGTGTTGCTATCCAGTTCTTGCAGCACCATTTGCTAAAGAGACTGTCTTTTTTCCATTGGATATTGTCTCCTGCTTTGCCAAAGATTAGTTGGCCATACATTTGTGGGTCTTATTCTGGGTTCTGTATTACATTTGTCTATGTGTCTGTTTTTGTGCCGATACCTGGTCTTGATGATTACAGCTTTGCAGTAGAGGCTAAAGTCTGGGATTGTAATGACTCCCACTTTGGTTTTCTTTTTCAATATTACTTGGGCTGCTCAGGGTCTTTTGTGGTTCCATACAAATTTGCTCTGAGAAGAATGCTGGTGCAATTTTGATTGGGATGGCATTGAATGTGTACATTGCTTTGGGTAGTGTTGACATTTTAACAATATTTATTCCTCTAATCCATGAGGATGGAATGTTTTTCCATTTCTTTGTGTCTCGTTCAGTTTCCTTCATACCTTTTCTATAGTTTTCAACATACAGGTCTTTTACATCTTTGGTTAGGTTCATTCCTAGGTATTTTATGGTTCTTGGTGCAATTGTAAATGGGATTAATTTCTTGATTTCTCTTTCTGTTGATTCATTATTGGTGTATAGAAATGCAACTGATTTCTGTGTATTGATTTTGTACCCTGTGACTTTGCTGCCTTTATGTATCAGTTTTAGGGGCCTTTTGGTGGAGTCTTTCGGGTTTTCCATATAGAGTATCATGTCCTCTGTAAAAAGTGAAAGTTTCCCTCTTCTTTGCCAGTTTTGATGCCTTTTATTTCATTTTGTTGTCTGATTGCTGAAGCTAGGACTTCCACACTTAGTTAAACAATAGTGGTAAGAGTGGACATCCCTGTCGTGTTCCTAATCTTTGGGCTGGTGGGAGGGCTGGAGGAGATCTCCATCCATCCCCTCCCCACCCGCCCTCTGGTAACCAAGAGGTTTTTCTCTATACTTAAGTGTCTGTTTTTTTCTTTTTCTTTTTCCCACTTTGTTTTGTTTCTTAAATTCCACATATGAGTGAAATCATATATATTTTTCTTTCTGTGACTGATTTATGTCACTTAGCAATTATACTCTGTAGCACTATCCATGTCATTTCAAATGGCAAGATTTCATTCTTTTTTTATGGCTGGGAAATGTTCCATTATGTGTGTGTGTGTGTGTGTGTGTGTGTATTATAAATATATATGTATGTCATACATGTATATGTATTCCATTATATGTATGTGTATGTATACCATATGTGAATGTATGTATCTATGTTATGTGTATACCACCCTCTCTTTATCCATTTGTCAGTCACTAGACATTTGGGCTATTTCCATAATTTGGCTGTTGTTGCTACTATAAACATTGGGGTGCATGTATCCGTTTGAATTAGTATTTTTATATCCTTTGGGTAGATACCTCGTAGTACAGTTGCTAGATTGTAGGGTAATTCTATTTTTAACTTTTTGAGAGACCTCCCTACTGTTTTCCAGAGTGGCTGCTCCAGTTCGCATTCTCACCAACATTGCCAGAGGATTTCCCTCTCTCCACATCTTCACCAATACCTGTTGTTTTCTGTGTTGTTTATGTTAGCCATTCCGACAGGTGTGCGGTGATACGTCATTGTAGTTTTGAGTTGTACTTCCCTGATGTTGAGAGATGTCGAGCATCTTTTTATGTGTCTGTTAGCCATCTGGATGTGTTCTCCGGAAAAAGGCGTATTCATGTCTTCTGCCCGTTTCTTAACTGGATTATTTGTTGTTTGGGTGTTAAGTTTATATCTTGTTGTTGGGTGTTGAGTTCCTTATATGTTTTAAATATTAATCTTATGAAATTTTAAAAGATTGGAATTATTGAGAGTACATCTCAGACCAAACAACGTTAAGCAATAAATCAGTTTAAAAGATAACTAGAAGAACCCCAAGTTACCAGAAATCGACACTTTAGAAGACAATCTTTTAAAAAATTAAAGCAGGACTTCTAGCTTCTGTGGTGTGATGAGCTTGGTGAACTCACTGAGCTTACTGAGGACATTAAGAAATAGACTCACACATTTCCAGTTGCCTGATTTAAGACAAAAGTCAGAGTGAAGCAGTGTAGTAGGAAAGCGGTGATATTTTCAGTAAATATTGCCCGAACAGTTGGATAGCTATATTTTAAAAGTACGTCTGTCGCTCTTAGTACCAGATACCATACACAAAAGTCAAATGAGTTGTAAATGTGAAAGAGAAAACAATGCTTTTAGGGGAAAACATTATTGCATCCTAGGACTAGGCAAGGATGTCTTAAATACGACACGAAAGGTACTAATCCAAACGGGAAACAATTTTAAATTTAATTCAATTTTAAAATTAAGAAAACCTCTTTAAGTTTGTTTATTTATTTTGAGGGAGAGAGTGAGTGTACATGCACAGGCACTGCCGGGGGGGGGGGGAGGGGCAGAAGGGCAGAGAGAGGGAGAGAGAGAATCCCAAGCAGTCTTCACATTCATAGTGTGGAGCCTGATGGGGATTGAACTCAAGAACTGTGTGACATCATGACCTGAGCCAAAACCAAGACTCGGATACTTAACCAAGTGAGCCACAGGTGCCCCAAGAAAATTATTTTTGGTTTTAATCTCCAAACAGTTTATTTTTGTCCATTGCAATGATTTCTTTTTGTCCATTGCAATGATTCTATCCCGTGACATTAACAAGGACTGTCTCTGCTGTGGCTAGAGCCATAGACGTGCAAGGCGACTAGTGACCCAGAATTCTTTTCTGCTTACACGTGTCAGTGAATTCAGCCTGAATTTGTGGTTTGAACCCTCTGAAAACGTGTCCAGCTTCCAAAGCTGGCTACCAACTTCCAAAGCAGGCTTGAAGAATACGTTTGAAAAAATTACACCCAAGCATAACTATGAAAACCAAACATCTGACTGTTCCATTTAAAATGCAGAAATTCTGCTCAGTAAAAAACATGTAACACTGAGCAAATAGACAGCCCATCGACGGAGAAAATATTTATAGTACATATGTCCAAGAATGTACAAAGAGTATAGAAAGAATCCCCACAATGAGATAAGTAAAAGACAGATAACTCAGCAGAAAAGACTTGAATAGACAATTCACCCAAGAGGATATCTAAATGACCAGTTGCTACACGCGAGTTCTCCACTTCATTTGTCATCGGGAAAAGGCGTATTAAAGCCACAAAGAGGTACTGCTCTGTGTTCACCAGAATGGCCAAAATCGCACAGATTGGGGACATCAAGTGTGTTGAGGATTTGGAGCAATGTATACACTGCTGATGGCACACCAGTTAGCAGAATCCTTTTGGAAAACGCTCTGATGTTACCTGGTAGACGTAAACGTATTCACGCGTCACGTCCTACCATTTCACTCCTCAGTATGTACTCATCAGGAATGACGACCTGTCTTTACCAAAACCTCATAATAGGCTCATAGCGGCACTACTTCTGTTAGCTGCAAACGAGAATCCACCCCGATGCCCAGTGGCAGGCACACAAATAAAATGAGATATGTTCAAAGAATTGAACATTACACGCCCTAAGAATTAATGATCCGCAATTAAACCCAACAGCGTGGTTGAATGACACACGATTTTTCACAAAAGGCTCTGAATACTAAAGACTCAGTATCTGATCTCTCAGCTGATGCAGAGTACCAGACAGGCAAATGGACTCCATGTTCCCAGAGATCCGGAGAGTGGTCACCCTGTGTGTGGTGAGAGGAGGGCGAGAGGGACTGACTGAAGGGACAACCGGGGCTTCCCTGAGACCTAGTGCTGCGCGGTTTCCTGAGCTCGGTGCTGCTGCAGAGGCGTCTTCACCTTCTCGAGATTCAGCAGACCCTTTGCTTCCCTTCTCTTCATGCTTATCGTATTTCAACATAGAGTTTTAACAATCCAGCATTCCAGTTTCTTGAGTTTTGAATTGTTAAACTCATTTATGTCCATTGAGAGTGATCCTGTTGTTTCACACACGTATGTGACACGTCCTTAAAAGAATAAGTGCATGGCAAAAACAGACACATAGACCAGTGGAATAGAATAGAAACCCCAGAGTTAGACCCACAAACATATGGCCAACTAATCTTTGACAAAGCAGGAAAGAACATCCAATGGAAAAAAGGCAGTCTCTTCAACAAATGGTGCTGGGAGAACTGGACAGCAACATGCAGAAGGTTGAAACTAGACCACTTTCTCACACCATTCACAAAAATAAACTCAAAACGGATAAAGGACCTGAATGTGAGACAGGAATCCATCAAAACCCTAGAGGAGAAAGCAGGAAAAGACCTCTCTGACCTCAGCCGTAGCAATCTCTTACTCGACACATCCCCAAAGGCAAGGGAATTAAAAGCAAAAGTGAATTACTGGGACCTTATGAAGATAAAAAGCTTCTGCACAGCAAAGGAAACAACCAACAAAACTAAAAGGCAACCGACGGAATGGGAAAAGATATTTGCAAATGACATATCGGACAAAGCGCTAGTATCCAAAATCTATAAAGAGCTCACCAAACTCCACACCCGAAAAACAAATAACCCAGTGAAGAAATGGGCAGAAAACATGAATAGACGCTTCTCTAAAGAAGACATCCGGATGGCCAACAGGCACATGAAAAGATGCTCAACGTCGCTCCTTATCAGGGAAATACAAATCAAAACCACACTCAGATATCACCTCACGCCAGTCAGAGTGGCCAAAATGAACAAATCAGGAGACTATAGATGCTGGAGAGGATGTGGAGAAACGGGAACCCTCTTGCACTGTTGGTGGGAATGCAAATTGGTGCAGCCACTCTGGAAAGCAGTGTGGAGGTTCCTCAGAAAATTAAAAATAGATCTACCCCATGACCCAGCAATAGCACTGCTAGGAATTTACCCAAGGGATACAGGAGTACTGACGCATAGGGGCACTTGTACCCCAATGTTTATAGCAGCACTCTCAACAATAGCCAAATTATGGAAAGAGCCTAAATGTCCATCAACTGATGAATGGATAAAGAAATTGTGGTTTATATACACAATGGAGTACTACATGGCAATGAGAAAGAACAAAATATGGCCCTTTGTAGCAACGTGGATGGAACTGCAGAGTGTGATGCTAAGTGAAATAAGCCATACAGAGAAAGACAGATACCATATGGTTTCACTCTTATGTGGATCCTGAGAAACTTAACAGAAACCCATGGAGGAGGGGAAGGAAAAAAAAAAAAAAAAAAAAGGTTAGAGTGGGAGAGAGCCAAAGCATAAGAGACTGTTAAAAACTGAGAACAAACTGAGGGTTGATGGGGGGTGGGAGGGAGGGGAGGGTGGGTGATGGGTATTGAGGAGGGCACCTTTTGGGATGAGCACTGGGTGTTGTATGGAAACCAATTTGACAATAAATTTCATATATTGAAAAAAAATATAAAGATAAATTAAAAAAAAAAAAAAAAAAAAGAAGAAGTGCATGGTTTGCGGGAAAAGCAGGTTGCAAATATCAACCAGCACTGCATTCTTGGCAAAGTTCACTCACGTTGTCTGGGTCTTGTTTGTGAAAGCGTTGCCTAACGTCAAGCTCTGTAAATGATTTCTTTTAAAAATTTTTTAATGTTTATTTATATTTGGGGGGGGGGAGGGCAGAGAAAGAGGGAGACTGAATCTGCAGCAGGCTCCAGGCTCTGAGCTGTCAGCACAAAGCCTGGCTTGAGGCTTGAACCCACGAGCTGGGAGATCGTGACCTGAGCTGAAGTTGGATGCTTAACCGAATGAGCCACCCAGACACCCCTGTAAATGATTTTTAAAGGTGCTTTTATTATTTTATCTTTTGAAGTGTACACACGATAGATCTGAATGGGTTTGAATAATTAGAGAGTTAATGAAATCCGAAGTATATCACCGGTTACTGCCTTGCACATTCCAAGAACCTGAACATGTTCCAACTTAGAACAGCCTGGGTTTATAAAAACAAAAGTGGGTCACAGCATTAACATTCAGTGGGAGTGCAGTGGGAGTCTGATTCCAACTCTGGCATTGCTGGGGCTTGTGATTGATTTTTTTCTTTTACTTGGCAAAAGTTTCTGATGGGCGGAGCATCTAGTAATCCCTTTCATTCCCAAACTGTGTTTCAACTTCCTTTTGGAGCAAGTGCTTTCCTGCTCTAATCACAACTTTTAGCTGAAGAGCAGCTGACATAGAGTGAGCAGTGTCGGCTATTAAATGTGCCCCTAAAGGATCCTCAAAATGAGATTTTCAGCACAGGTTGTTTGGCTTATGTGGTGGACTGTTTGTGTTGCAGAAGGTAAGAGTGAAAAAAAGAAAGCCTTTCCTGTGTTATAAAACATTTTCTGTTCTGCTTTTCACAGTGGTAATAGGAATTTGGCGTAGATTGTGATTTAATTACTGTTCTGTAGCTTAGTGTGTGAGTGGCTTTTGACATTGTTAAGTTTCAAAAAATAGAAGCAGCTTATTTAGGTGATGTGATTATTCATCATGATTTTATTTAATGTAAAAATTCAAAACATGTTTTAATATTTTGAATGCTGTAATATAAGCATTTCCCTTGTAATTATCATAAAACATAATTTACTCTTTTTGCTTAGAATTTTTACCCAAATGCTTTCTGTGAAAGTATGAAGAAGCATATGAACATATATAGAACCAGAACAGAAATTAGACAATAGAAACCTTCAAATCAACTAATGACTAGATTTATCTCAGATATAGATGTTAACTCTTTCTAAAGAAGAATCTCTTTAGCATTTACAACTGTTATTGTCACGGCCTTAAAAGTCTTATAGACAGGCAAGCATTACTTGTACCTTTGGCATGAATATACCATATAAATTTGAAAAAAATGAATATGCAATGTTTATACCATCCAAATATTCTCATGGGTGTTTTCCTGTGGTTGTATTTGAGGTATATTCTAGAAGACCAGTCTAAAGACTATTCTTAAGAGAATAGTGAATATGAATGTAGAAGTTTTTATTTTCTGGCATTAGTAAGGCGATTTCTAGACATATAATTACATTTAATTCTAACACTACTTCTCAATAGATTAAAAAGTTTCTTTGGATGGAATTTGGTTTCTAGTTCATGATAGGAAACTGTGATACTATTTGATTTACTTTTTTTGAATGACATTTTTAAAACAAATGAGTTACCTATCATTCATAAATTTCCAAAACATTTCACGAAGTCAGCAAGTTTTTTTGAATGCTTGCTTCCTGTCAGCCTCTAAGCATTGAAATATACCAACAAATAACACTAAAGCTCTGTCATTGATGGTCTTCAATTTAGAAAATGAAGGCAGGTATCTCTCTTTAATTATATTCCTCAGTCATTTTTTTAAGGTTTATTCAAATATGCTTCATTTTTTTTTTTTTTCTGAGACACGTAGCGTTTTTAGTTTCACATTCTGATATGCTATTGCTTGATTTATAGTTCAGAAACCTTATATCCAGCCACCTTTGAAACTAGCTATACAATCGTATTTACTGCATATGTAAATATATTGCAGTGTGTATTCAAATGTAAAATATTATTGTATCGGCAAAGAGTTCCAGAACACTCTTAATGCTACAAACCATTACAAACATCTTTTTCTGTACACAAGTGTTTTTGTCTTTTCTTTAGCAGGAGTATGTTCAGTGTTTCAATATTTACATGCTGTTTGCCTAGGCTTTATGTGGACATCATTTGTCATGTAAGGAAGATTTGTTTTCTTTCCAGCCCATGTTTAAAACTCAAGAATTGGGGCGCCTGGGTGGCGCAGTCGGTTAAGCGTCCGACTTCAGCCAGGTCACGATCTCGCGGTCCGTGAGTTCGAGCCCCGCGTCGGGCTCTGGCTTGATGGCTCAGAGCCTGGAGCCTGTTTCCGATTCTGTGTCTCCCTCTCTCTCTGCCCCTCCCCCGTTCATGCTCTGTCTCTCTCTGTCCCAAAAATAAATAAACGTTGAAAAAAAAATTAAAAAAAAAATTAAAAAATTTAAAAAAAAATCAAGAATTGATGCCAAGTTTAATTAAACTGTTTCAGTGATTACAAAGTGGAATTTGAAATTTTAAAATCGGGTGTTATAAAGCATGTATTAAAAATTAAGTAATACTGATGTAAACTCCTTACTTACATAATTGATTCCAGCTGACTCATTTCACCTGTATTTTCTATTTCACCAAAATGTGTTTAAATGTGGCATCCGTTTCTGCTGGTGAATTGGGCGTTAGCACTCTACACGCTGTCGTGAGTCTGACTCTAAATCCGGCTAATTCCTAATAGAGAAACTGTAACATTACTATTTAAAGTATTTAAGGCAATACTTTAGCCTCATGATTTTCCCAAAAAAGCACATGATGCACAAGTGAGTAGAAAAAAATCACATGAATTTTCAGCAGGTGTAGAACTGTGATTTATTCCTTGTTTGCCAAAAAGTTCTAAAACTGGTTTGAAATGCCAATGCCATCAGTCTACCATACCTAACAGAAATTTCACTCAACAAAGTAACCTTACTCATTAAAAATATCCATATATCCTTCAATAGTTGCCTCTGGTTTTATTTCCCATGTAGAAATAAATATGAAATAGTAAATTGAGATATTGAGAAATACCACATTGAATAGTGAATGGTAAATTGAGGAATTGAGAAGACAGTTTGGAACACCAGCACAATCTGCTTTACTCAACCAGTCTTAATGTTTTAGCATTTCATAAATTGCCTCTGTCCTGTTCAGAGTGAACATTCCTCAAAAAATCCTCCTCACTCTAAAGAGGAATGATAGCCCATAGGAAGAATTTATTGGCCCAAGTTTCATGGAGACCAGTTAGTACCTTTTGGATGCAATAGGCTCTCTGCTTTGCCATTGCCAGGTGTGTAGAAACATTAGTTGTTTTCCTTGTAAAACATCGCAGTTGGACGAATCACCACAGGCTGCTAAGAACTGGTCATATTTACAGGACAAAGTTTAGAATAACAGTCCCTCAATCTTACCACATAGTAGTTAGTTTCTGTTTCCTGGAATATATTATGACCAGCTTTTCATGTAGACCGTTTAGACTTCGGGTCTACAAAGTGTATAATCTTTGAAATTAGCCACAGCCCAGAAATTCCTGGCTGAGAAATGTGAATAAATT
The DNA here is from genome assembly GCF_028749965.1 of Puma concolor. Taxonomy (NCBI): domain Eukaryota; kingdom Metazoa; phylum Chordata; class Mammalia; order Carnivora; family Felidae; genus Puma; species Puma concolor. The sequence continues at coordinate 25,018,706 of NC_141683.1, forward strand.
AAAAGCCTACTAAACCTACTAACATTTTGTTTGGAGAGATGTGGGTGTTACCTAATTCTGGAGGTTTCAAGGGCCAAAAATAATCTTTCAGGACCTAAAATATAGATCAAAGCTAGAGAGATTCTCTTCTATCAGAAAACAAAGTAAAACAATTTTTTGTATATTGTTTCAAGTACAAGATGGTTTCCAACTTTAGAGTTAACCCTCAAATGGAAAAAATAATTGATGTTATCAATCGTAAGAATTACTTATAAATTAATTAAAAGTACTATTTTATAAAGATGTGTATGAATGTTATACACAGTTATGTAATCCAGAAAACTTGAGGTAGTGGCGTTTAATCCCGAACTCTGTGTTTCAATGCCAATATGATAAATAGGAATTCGCCTTCTGCCGTCAAGAAAACTCCAGTTTTTAGAAATAGTTGTGTGATGTTTACCTATATGGTGTGACTTAAAGTTGTGCAGTGTCCCAACTGCTTTCAGTATCCTCTCTTCTTTGAAATGTAGTAGGGGCACCTGGGTGGCTCCGTAGGTTAGGCATCCGACTCTTGATTTTAGCTCAGGGCATGATCTCACAGTTTGTGGCATTGAGCCCCACAGCAGGCTCTGCGCTGACACCTGGGAGCCTGCTTGGGATTCTCTCTCTCTCTCTCTCTCTCTCTCTCTCTCTCTCTCTCTCTCTCCCTCCCTTTCCCCCTCTCCCCCTGTCCCCCTCTCCTCCTCTCCTGTTTGCACCCTGTCTCTCAAAATAACTAAATGAACATTAAAAAAAATAAATTCTATTTAAAAAAAAAGAAAAAAGAAAATGTTTTTTAAAAAAGAAAAAAAGACCGGGTGCCTGGTTGGCTCAGTGGGTTAAGTGGCTGACTTCAGCTCAGGTCGTGATCTCGCGGTCCGTGAGTTCGAGCCCCGCGTCAGGCTCTGTGCTGACAGCTCAGAGCCTGGAGCCTGTTTCCGATTCTGTGTCTCCCTCTCTCTGACCCTCCCCCATCATGCTCTGTCTCTGTCTGTCTCAAACATAAATAAACGTTAAAAAAAAATTAAAAAAGAAAAAAAGAAATGTATTGATTTTACTGGATTCAACAAACCTGAAATTTATGTGGAATACCAGACACTGAGATAAATATTTTACAATAGTAAAATCCAATAGTCTTTACTGCAATTTACTGTGAATCATTATAAGCTGATAAGTTCTCTATTACAATTTCAGTGAGGAAAGGTAGAAACGGATGATGAGGGTGAAGAAGGGACTAAGGAACTCTGGAAGGTGCTGTGGCCCTGGGAGGGGAGATCTGATGGGTGAAGCGTGACAGTGAGTGCGATGAGAAGGATCAGAGCAGATGCCCCGGGAGTGTCACGAGAGGGAGAGGTGTGCCACAGCAAGCCTTGTTTATTTTTAATGTAGACATAATGGAGAATGCATATGCTACTTTTCTGCCTGCACATAATGTTAAACTAGAAGTCAATTATCAACTTTTGTTGAAATTGTTCTTAGCTGAAAATAAGTATGTCCCCCAATGACACATAAATTCTCTTCTGGCCTTTGATTGCTAGGGCTACTGGCCAAGTCTACATCGATCCACTTTTCTTTGCCCAATCCCTGATCTACAACCTTTGCACTTTCCCTTCTTCCCAGTTATGCCTCCCCGTCACCCCACACACCATTCCTACCTGCCCAGGATGTGAGTTTTTCCCAACCAGTCTATCCTGTGCTCACTAAACTGATGTGCATTTTACCCATAGCTTAACAACTTTAACTAGTTTCAGAATATGGTGCATAAACAAGAGATGATATATTTGGGGTAAAATGTGCTACAGTTTAGGAAAAAAATCACAAAAATAACAAAAGGGTTAAATAGGTTTGACAGAGTACTTTGTGTTTGGACGTTTTAACTGAGAGAGCCAAGTTTCTCAAACCATGTTGACCAAAAATGTAATAGATAGGAAAGTGATTACAGAATTGTTCCTTCAAAGGCTCCCCAAAGCCTTTTTGAACAAAATTAAAATGATTCGTGACTTCAAAATTATGGCATAAATTGAAAATTAAGACACATAGACAAGAGATACAATGGAGTTACAGATAGCAGAGTTTCTTGGGTTCATGCAATAGAGCTTTGAGATCACTGTACATGTGTTGTCATGTCTTACCTTTTACATTGGTTACCGTCCACTGTGCTCTTCCCATGGGTTGCCTGCAATCTGCGGATATAATGGAAAGGTTCCACAAGAGCTTCATATTCTTCCATTCATTCATTCTTTCATTTATTTGCCCATCCAATGGCCATTTTTTAAGTGACTGCTAAGTGCCTGCTAAGTGCCAGGCATTAGGACTAGCATTTACCAAAAGGCCATTTAGTGGGGAAAACAAAAGGAATGATTATTGCATTTCATCAACATATTGTATTTTACTATATAAAGCATTGTGATGGAGGCAAGCAAAAGAGAGACTACAGGATCATTTAGAGGAGGCAAGAAATCCAAGTTGGAATGAGAGTCTGGAGTGGGATCAGGTTGGGGAGTTTGTTTGTAAGAGGTGGAATGAAGAGAGCCAAATCTGTCAGGGTCACGACGGCATCTTGGGTAGGCTTTGAAGGTTGGATGGGAGTCATGGAAATAAGGATGCCAGGGAGGAGGACATTCAAGACTGAGGAACATGGCTCCTGGGTGGCTCAGTTGGTTAAGCATGGGACTCTTGATTCAGCTCAGGTCATGATCTCAGTCTTGACATTGAGTCCCGTGTGGAGCTCCACACTGGGAATGGACCCTGGTTGGGATTCTCTCAGTCTCTCTCTCTCTCTTTCTCTCTCTCTCTCTCTCTCTCTCTCTCTGTCTCTGAATCTCTCTCTCTCTCTCTGTCTTCTTTTACTCCTGCACCCTCCATAAACAAACAAAAAAGGACTGAGGAAACATCAGTTGTGTTTACAGAAGACTGATAGTAGATGTAAAAATGGAGGATTGAAATCATCCCCACCTTTCTAAATCTTCCATCAGTTACAATTCCACAAGTACTACAGGTGAAATCGGGTATAGTGTGTGTTCTTTTTCTTCTTTTCTTTTTTAATCCTTATCCTCAGGATTGACATGATAATTATTCAGATGCAGAATCATTCCTGCTACAGTTTTTAAAGGTCCTTATTTTAATGTCTCCCTCCAACTAAGCTCCTTTCTGATAGCAACCAGTCAATATATACTAACAATTTATTGTAAGAAGCTACCATTTTGACTTGAACAATAATTGGCATTAGGTAGTAGTGATCCAAATACTACACATTTCAAGAAATTTGATTTCAGTGATATATTCAGGCTGTTTCCTGATAGTAACTTTCTTCATTCCTAATTATGGCATAATTGTATTCTGCCCAATTTCTTATAGCTATGACCTGTTCTCCCATTTGCTTTTCATAATCCTGTAATTATCTTCATGGTCTTTACACTGTTAAAATTTCAAGAGGAAATTGCATAGTCATATTTAAGAAAATTTTTAAGCATAAGTTTATTTTTTCAAATGCCTCAATAGTATAATATGATCTCTCTGCTTTTTCTAGAGTTTATTTTTTAAAAACTTCATTGCAACCGATAACTTTATTTATAGAGGTGTATATATTATTTGCCACATGTCTTTAATTATCCTCATGTTATTTGTAAAATAGTCTGAATATATCTTATTTTGAAAAACTAATCGGATCATATCATGTATATGTATATGTAACTAATATTCATATATACCAATGAGAAGATATGAAAGAAATTTAACATAAAATATCTTATTTTTGCTATTTCCATTTTGTCCATTTGATTTACTTTTTCGATGTTGATTTTTAGTTTGGCTTTAGAATATGTTCTAATGCCTACTGAGTTTAGGATTAAGCTATTTAAAAAGTAGTATCTCCTATTCTTTTTTTCTCAAAATAATTTTAGAAAAAGAGAGTAACTGTACAAAGAGACCAACCTTACTCTACCAAAACAGTCTGGTACTCATTTGACTGAGGTTTTTGTGATTAGGTTTAGAATGTCTTAGAAATGAAAGGAAAATTCAGCAAAGAATTTTAATCACAAGAGTGACATGACCAATTTTGGGAAAAAAATCCTATGTAACCCCGTGGAGAATGGAGGCTTGCAGACTAGCTAGCAGACTGTGTCACAGTGAAGGTGGCAAATGGTCATAATCACAACTAAGAGTTTGGAGATGGCACTGGAAAATGGGGAAATGGAGTAGGGGGTCGTGACACTGTTTTCTTACAGTCAAGAGATGCCATTTAAAGTTCAAGGAAAAAGCACCATAATTTTAAGAGTTATTTGAAGTAAAAAGGGTAATCAATATGAGAATACTTCTACTATAGTAAACATATATACATAGTAAAAATTGTGAGAAGCTGGTAGGAAGATTATGTGAAAGGTGTGTATATTTGTCTTTTCCATCTGGTTGTTAAAAGCAATTAACCAAATTTGAAAATTCAAGAGCAAGTGGTATAAATGTATTATTTTGAAACATAACCTGAGGAAAATGCATTTGCCTCAGGCTAGCTAATGGGCTAGTGGTGTGTGTGTGTGTGTGTGTGTGCGTGAATTGATTACTTTAAATGTTTTGAAGATGGATTACTCTTGGCCGATTTGTTTAAAAAATAATTTAAATGAAATATATTAACTGATAAAACTTTATTACCTTTACCTTGCATTACCTTAATAGGATAGGAACGGTGTTTATCAAAATATTTATATATTACTAAAAAATAGTTCTGTACTCACAATATTGGCATCTATGTTTGAAAATTAACTTATTTTTCCAATAGCCAGAATGCCATGAAGTGGATTTGAATTTCTAAAATGAAAAACACACATATTAGCCTGCAATTAAGCATAAAATCTACATCATGAACATTAAATTTAAAAACGAACAACACAAAAAATCTGGCTCTTTGGAAGAGGGGGGATTCCAGAGAGGTGGTTTGTGTTGTTTTATGACAGGATGTTAACACCATCTAGTGGAGAAACAGAATGTTTACTTAAATTCTAAAAATCAAAATGTAATGTAGAATCATTTATTAAAAGTTCCCAAACATAAATGTGCTAGAAATTTGCTAAAACGTCAAAGAAAAATTACTGCATATGAAATCTCACACAAGTATTATTTACTACAGAAAAGTATAGTTTTATATGGAGCTTGTATGAAATGTGAAACATGTTCATCAGAGATAGGTTCCATGATGGTCTTCACCTCTGTTGATTATTTGCCCCTTACCTTTTAAAAAGAAATTCTAGAATAGAATGTTAAGCCATTGTCATAAAACCAAGTGAAGAAAGGAGTTATGCAGTGAAAGTAATACTAATAAATATGTCTGGTGATAAGTATCTTTGAATTTGCCATTTTTAAAAGTAATCATTGGAGACCTAATGTAATCATTCTATCTTTTAAGGTGTTTTTTTAAATTAAAGTTTTTATTTAAAAAAATTTTTTTTTCAACGTTTATTTATTTTTGGGACAGAGAGAGACAGAGCATGAACAGGGGAGGGGCAGAGAGAGAGGGAGACACAGAATCGGAAACAGGCTCCAGGCTCTGAGCCATCAGCCCAGAGCCCAACACGGGGCTGGAACTCATGGACCGCGAGATCGTGACCTGGCTGAAGTCGGACGCTTAACCGACTGCGCCACCCAGGCGCCCCAAATTAAAGTTTTTATTTAAATGTAATCATTCTACCTTTTAAAGTTTTTATTTAAATTACAGTTAGTGCCTACTGCAATATTAGTTTCAGGAGTAGCATTTAGTGGTTCATCATTTACACATAACACCCAGTGCTCATCACAACAAATGCCCTCCTCAGTATTCATTCCTTGTAATCCATTTCCCCACCTACCTCCCTTCTAGCAACCCTCAGTTTGTTCTCTATACTTAAGAGTCTGTTTTATGGTTTGCCTCTTTTTTTCCTCCTATGTTCATCTCTTTCATTTTTTAAATTCCCACATATGAGTGAAATCATGTTGTATTTGTCTTTTTCTGACTGACTTATTTTGCTTAGCATAAATACACTCTAGTTCTGTCGGTGCATTGCAAATGGCAAGATTTCATACTTTTTGATGGCTGAGTAATATTCCTGTGTGTGTGTGTGTGTGTGTGTGTGTGTGTGTGTGTGTGTGTGTGTGTGTACTGCATCTCTTTATCCATTCATCCATCAGTGGACATTTGGGTTCTTTCTATAATTTGACTAATCATTGATATGCTGCTCTAAATATCAAGCTGCATGTATCCTTTCAGAATCAGTATTTTTGTATCCTTCTGTTAAATACTTAGCAGTGCAAAGGCTGGATTGTAGGGTAGTTCTATTGTTAACTTTTTGAGGACCCTCCATATTGTTTTCCAGAGTGGCTGCTCCAGTTTGCATTCCCACACCAACGCTGCAAGAGGGTTCCCCTTTCTCTGCCTCCTTGCCAATGCCTTGTTGTTTTCTGTGCTGTTAATTTCAGCCATTGACAGGTGTGAGATAGTAAATCATCGTGGTTTTGTTTTGTATCTCCTTAATGATGAGTGATGTTGAACATCTTTTCATGTATCTGTTGGCCATGTGTATGTCTTTGGAAAACTATTCATGTCTTCTGTCTATTTCATAACTAGATTATTTGGGTGTTGAGTTTGATCAGTTCTGTATAGATTTTGGATACTAACCCTTTATCAGATATGTCATCTGCAAATATCTTCTCCCACTCTGAAGGTTGCCTTTTAGTTTGTTGATTGTTTTCTTCATTGTGCAGAAGCTTTTTATCTTGATGAAGTCCCAATAGTTCATTTTTGCTTTTGTTTCCCTTGCCTTTGATGACATATCTAGTAAGAGGTTCCTATGGCCCAAATCAGAGAAGCTGCTGTCTGTGTTCTCTAGGATTTTGATGGTTTCCCATCTCATATTTTGGTCTTTCATCCACTTTGAATATATTTTGTGTACCTTGTAAGAAAGTGGTCCAGTTTCGTTCTTCTGCATGTTGTTGTCCAGTTTTCCCAACACTATTTATTGAAGAGACTTTTTTCCATTGGATATTCTTTCCTGCTTTGTCAAAGATTAGTTGACTATATAGTTGTGGGTCCGTTTCTGAGTTTTCTATTCTGTTCCACTGATCCGTGTGTCTGTTTTTATACCAGCACTATGCTGTCTTGGTGACTACAGCTATGTAATGTAGCTTGAAGTCTGGAATTCTGATGCCTCCAGCTTTGCTTTTCTCTTTCAAGATTACTTTGGCTATTTGGAATCTTTTGTGGTTCCATACAAATTTTAGGATTGTTTGTTCCAGCTCTGTGAAAACTGCTGGTGGTATTTTGATAGGGATTGCAGTACATGTGTAGAGTGATTTGAGTGATACAGATATTTTAATGATATTCGTTCTACCAGTCCACGAGCATGGAATATTTTTCCATTTCTTTGTGTTGCTTTCAGTTTCTTTCATCAGTATTCTGTAGTTTGCAGAGTACAGATCTTTTTACCTCTTTGATTAGGTTTTTTCCTAAGTATCTTATGGTTTTTGGTGCAAATATAAATGGAGTGAATTCTTTCATTTGGAAATGAAATTCTTTCATTTGGAAATTTCAAATGGAAATGAATTCTTTCATTTTTCTTTCTGCTGCCTCACTATTGGTATGTAAAAATGCAACAGGCTTCTCTGCATGGAGTTTGTTTCCTGCAACTTTACTGAATTGTGTATCAGTTCCAGAAATTTTTAGTGGAGATTTTTGGGTTTTCTATGTAGATTATCATGTTGTCTATGAATAATGAAAGTTTGATTTCTTCCCTCTTGATTTGGATGCCTTGTCTTTCTTTCTTTCTTCCTTCCTTCCTTCCTTCCTTCCTTCCTTCCTTCCTTCCTTCCTTCCTTCCTTTCTTTCTTTCTTTCTTTCTTTCTTTCTTTCTTTCTTTCTTTCTTTCTTTCTTTCTTTTTGACTGATGCTGAGACTAGACATCCAGTACCATGTTAAGTAACAATGGTGAGAGCGGTCATCCTTATCTTGTTCCTGACCATAGAAGAAAAGTTCTCAGTTTTTCCTCATTGAGAATTATATTAGCTGTGGGTCTTTTGTATGTGGCATTTATGATAATGAGGTATGTTCCCTCTATCTCTCTTCATTTGAGTGTTTTTTCGTTTGTTTTTTAGAAATAGAGAAAGCATGGGGCGCCTGGGTGGCGCAGTCGGTTAAGCGTCCGACTTCAGCCAGGTCACGATCTCGCGGTCCGTGAGTTCGAGCCCCGCGTCGGGCTCTGGGCTGATAGCTCAGAGCCTGGAGCCTGTTTCTGATTCTGTGTCTCCCTCTCTCTCTGCCCCTCCCCCGTTCATGCTATGTCTCTCTCTGTCCCAAAAATAAATAAACGTTGAAAAAAAAAAAAAAATTTAAAAAAAAAAAAAAAAAAAAAAGAAATAGAGAAAGCACGTGTGTATGGGAGTCAGGGGAGGGACAAAGGGAAGAGAGAGAGAATCTTAAGTAGGCTCCACATTCAGTGAGGAGCCTGACATGGGGCTTGATCTCCCAACCCTGAGATCATGACCTGTTTATTCTGATGGGAATTCTCTATGCCTCCTGGATTTGGATGTCTGTTTCCTTCCCAAGTTTAGGGAAGTTTTCAGCTATAATTTCCTCCAATGAACCTTCTGCCCCCTTTTCCTTCTCTTCCCTGGGACTCCTATGATACAAACGTTACTATGATTTATGGAGTCACTGAGTTCTCTAGGTCTGCATTCGTGGTGTGATATTTTTCTTTACCTCTTCTCTTCAGCTTCATTATTTTCCATAAGTTTATCTTGTATATCACTGATTCATTCTTACAATTCTTCCGTCCGTGTATACACAACTGCAGGACAGTTGTCTGTTGGTGCCTGGGACTGGTGGCTGTGCTGGTCTGGAATCTGGCCCCTGCGGTTCACTCAGTGTCAGTCCTGCTCCAGTAGATAAGCAGTTACAGGCACGGAGGGGCTGGGGTTCATGTAAGTAGGCTCCCAGTGGAGCCACTGTCCTGTTCCCTGAAGCCCCACCGTGTTGGTGTTGGTAAGAAAAATGGCAACACCCCAGTCTCTCCTCCCCGCAGGGGGTGTCTCAAACCATGCAGTTCAGGCAGCGCCTTACAGAGTAACGCGGGCATTCGACCTGTCCTGCTCCACAGTCTCCTCCAGCAGCTCGTATCCCGCTCTGCGTGAACCTGGTTCCGGAATAATGCCACTCTGCCCTGCCAACAAAGGGCCTCAGGTTGGCACCTGCAATGTCTTTGTACTTGGGCAATATGCCCTCTTCCCACAGTACTTGGGAGGAAGGGGCTGCTGTCTGCCAGTGCACCCTTGAGAATGCTACCGCACCCCAGGACTGGCCCCTCTCTCCACCAGGTACCTGCATACAGCCGGCTCCAGTCCAGAGAAAGTCAAACAACCCTAAAAACTCCGATCTTCACTTATAAGGCTGTTTGCAAAGTAGAAATTGGCTCTATCTGTATTTTTTGTTCCCCTATCCATGGTCCAGAGAGGTTTTCCTCTTGTCCAAATACAATCCCACACTTCTACAACCTTTCTTCACTTCCTTTTGTCTCTCCACAAAAGTGGTCCCCTCCCCTCCTTGCCTACACTGCCTATTTTTTCTCTCCCGATTCTCAAACGCCTGCCTCTCTACCACCAATCTGTCTCGTTCCACCTGTGGGGATCCTTCTGCCACTCTGTAGATTGATTTCCTCTGCAGAAAGTGTTCTGACCTTAATACCGCTGTCTTTGAGGGGCGAAGGAAATAATGATCTTCTTACTTGTCTGCCATTTTGACTCCTCCCAGCATAGGTATTTTTATTTTATTTATTTATTTTTTTTAATTTTTTTTTTCAACGTTTATTTATTTTTTCTGGGACAGAGAGAGACAGAGCATGAACGGGGGAGGGGCAGAGAGAGAGGGAGACACAGAATCGGAAACAGGCTCCAGGCTCTGAGCCATCAGCCCAGAGCCCGACGCGGGGCTCGAACTCCCGGACCGCGAGATCGTGACCTGGCTGAAGTCGGACGCTTAACCGACTGCGCCACCCAGGAGCCCCAATATAGGTATTTTTAAAAGCAAAAATAACCTAAATGTTTTGGAAGTTTAAAAAAACACTTTAAGCAATTACTTTGTTTTTATTGTTTTTAGATTGTGAAGGACCGCCTCCAGGAAAACAAAATGAAATTTTGTCAGGTGTCTGGTCTGAACAAAACTATCCAGAGGGAACTCAGGCTACATATAAATGCCGACCTGGATATAGAACTCTTGGAGTTATTATAATGGAATGCAAGAATGGAGAATGGGTGGCTCTTAATCCATTGAGGATATGTCAGAGTAAGTAAATCATACATTTGTGAAAACTTTAGTTGTGAAAATACCAAATGTTTGATATTGTAGCAATATTAGCTGAGTTATATCATAATTGTCATTAAATACAAAATAATATACCATCATTATTCTTTTGTTTTTAATGTTTATTTTTGAGAGAGAGAGAGAGAGAGAGAGCACAGGTAGGGGAGGGGGGGGAGAGAAAGGGAGACACAGAATATGAAGCAGGCTCCAGGTTCCGAGCTGTCAGCACAGAGTCCGACGCGGATGTGAACCCACGAACTGAGATTATGACCTGAGCCGAAGTTGGATGCTTAACCGACTGAGCCCCCCAGGCGCCCCTATACCATCATTCTTAATAAGGAGTTGTAATGTTCCAAAATAAAAAAACCCACCATATAGACAAGTTTAATAATAAAATAATAACTTTGTTATTTTTCACTTTTCTACATCTTCAATTATGTGTTTGGATATAATATTAAATACTATTTTCCTTGAACTTCTACATCAAATGTGTTTCCCTGTGTTACATAATGATATTATATTCTTTTGATCATTTTAGAAAGGCCCTGTGGACATCCTGGAGATACTCCTTTTGGTTCCTTTCATCTTGCAAGAGGAAATGAATTTGAATATGGAGCAAAGGTTGTTTACACATGTAATGAGGGGTATGTAGTCAATATAAAAAAATGGAGACAATTATAATTTAGATTGTAGATAGGGACTGTACTGATTAGTATTTTTAAGGTCACGTTATTTTTCTTTTTTTTCAATTTTTAATGTTTTATTTTATTTTTTTGAGAGACAAAGAGAGACACAGAGGGAAGGGCAGAGAGAGAGAGACACACTCACACAGAATCCAAAGCAGGCTCTAGGCTCTGAGCTGCCAACACAGAGCCCAATGTGGGGCTTGAACCCACAAACCATGAGATCATGTCCTGAGCTGAATGAAGTTGGACACCTAACTGGCAGCCACCCAAGGCACCCCAATTATTTTATTTTTCTATGAGCATTTTTATAAGTACCATACAAGAAGCCTGAAAAATTAATGTATAATGGAAATGATTATATTTGGATACCATATTATCTCCTCAACATTGAAAATTTTAAATGAGTTATAATTACTCTTGAAGAGTGTAGTTCTAGGAGGGTTGGAAAATAGTATATATATAAATAAGGGTTTATTCCAAAAATTCCTGACTATATTCTATTATGTACAGAGTATATGGGAGGGAGTTCAATATGTCAGGGACAGTGAGAATGGCAACAAAATCAGATTACATGGCATCTCTTTGATAAAAGCTTATAAAATTTAGGAGAAACAAATATTTTACACCAAAGCAATAATAACTACCATTATTTAAGTTTCCATGGTCTGTAAATTGTTCTTATCACATGGACCAAAAATGCTACTACCTTCATAATCATAGAGTCTGTTCTCTAATCTCCTGTTGGATTTTCATGGCTGATCTTAACACTGTGATACCTCTTCAGGGTTCTTTATTCCTGTTATGCCCATCTAGGTCTACATATTATTTTGAAGAAAGTTTCATACATGGGAAAACCAGTATCATTACAAGTTTATGCTACATAAATATAAATAGGATCAATGTAATATTTTAAAGGTTAGACTTTGGAATAAGCCTGCATCCCAAAACTCCACCACTTAGTAACTGTATGTATCATTCTAATAGCTCTTCACTCCCATTTCCTCAATTATAAAAGTAGAAACATGGGATGCCTGAGTGCCTCAGTCAGTTGGGCATCCAACTCTACATTTCAGCTCAGGTCATGATCCCAGGGTCATGGGATTGAGCCCCACATCAGGCTCTGCACTGAGCATGGAGCCTGTTTGGGATTTTCTCTCTCTCCCTCTGTCCCTCTCCCTAGCTTGTACACACACTCTGTCTATAAAAAGAACAGAAAGTAGAAACACAGCAGGTGCATCATAGGATTGGTGGAAAACATAAATAAGACACACTGGCCCTTTGAAGAGTTTGTGGGATATTGTAGGCACCCAATAAGTCTTAGTTCTTATGATTTTAGGCTCTCTTTGGCCACTGAGATTTTTCAAAGACATTTTTAGCCCAACTTTCAATCATTGCTGCTGGCTTTGTTATACATGACCAAATAGATGAAGACCATCTGGGCTTAAACTTTCCAGTTACCTCACTGTTCACCTCTGTAATATCCCTGTCAATACAGGCTTGTCTGACCCCTTTAGTTTCCATATTGGACCTGGCAAAAGGGATCAAAACTCATAGACTTCATCCAATAGATTCCCTAAATCTCAGTAATAAATAAATATTTATAATTCGGTAAAAATTTGCGACATACTTAACCTCTGATCTTGGCTGCACTTTAATTCATCTTTGCTTCTTTCATCTTGTATAAGTTCTGGGCAAACTCTGTTAAAGATTCTATAAAAAGTAACTATCTGCCACTCAGCTTGGATCTCCACCAAGGACTAGATACTCATTAGTGAAATAAAAGTCCTTGGACCATGGAAGATCAGCAAACATCAATATTTTATGCTATTTTAAAAATTTTAGATTGTTTTACCTACCTGAGGGGATGTACCTTTTGACCCAGTTGTTGAATCAATGTAGAATGGGCTTACTACACCCATCGCTTCTGCTAGTCAACCAACCTTTTTTGATCCCTTGTTCCCATCCACCTTTTTTCTGCTATTTTGCCCAGCTGGGGTTGCAGATACATGAGCTATTACTTTTCCCCAAGTACCAACATTTGGACAATCTCTTTTTCTTCCCCCTTTCCCTATGTATATGGGCCATAAGCGGTTTTGTGTAGAATTTGGCAGAATCCCTAAAACAACTTTGGGGGAACGGGTGGGTTTCTGGTGTAGATGGAAAATGTTAACCAGGAAATGTACTTTCTGTGCTGGAACAGGGTACCAGTAGAGGAGACAAAGAAGGAAAATAAATCACCAATTATTTTGTTTCTTTATATGACAGAGACATAGATAAATGTTTGACTTCAAGTTCTGTGACCCTCATTTAAAATGTTTTCTTCCTTTAGAGAATTAGGAAGAGACAGTAACATTCAAAGGAAGACAAAGTAATTTTTGAGGGAGAAAGCTTGTGGTTTTTTTACTTGTGTAATGGGTGAAGCAATCCTTATTTGCAGACGAAGGAAACGTTTGTTTATGTACAATTATTTAGGTGTTAATGAAAGGCCCATTCTCAAAATTATCTCTCTTATGGTTATCAAAATGCTGCCCATTACTTATGTTTCGAGAAAAAGCTTTCTGCTTCTTGCTGTCCACTGTAATACTAAGAAGGATGCTTTGCTTTGCTCTAAAGCCTCTGGTAATGATTATACATTTTGCATCTGCCCTAAGAAACTTTCATCCAACTAGAGCATTTTAGATTTTAAGGATGGGCTTGTTGTGTTACCACAGTTAGATAAATTTGACTTTGAATGAATGAATTTTATAAGGAAATCTGACTCGATGACCACACTGTAAAAAATGCCTAGGATGGAAACGGGAAGATGAAGACAAGTGTTCAAAATAAACATGCTAAGAAATTTTGTCTAGTACTATTCTTGATTATGTAATGAGCCCCAATGTTCCAAAGATATCATAATTGTGGACGATAGGAGTATGGAACAAGAGTGGAAGAAGTGGAACATATTGTTAGCTCTTGCTTACTATCATGTTTTTTGGGTTTTCGTTTTGGTGGTAGTTCATGGAGGTTATAACAGTGTTAAGTGTAATTGACTAACTCAGTGATAAAATAAGAGGATATTGTGCACAAAATTATAATGAGTTTCTGTCATGAACCAAGGATAATGATTAGTCCATGTGCCTGAAGACTTGAGGGCCTTTTTTTTTTAATATAACTTATTGTCAAATTAGCTAACATACAGTATATACAGTGTGCTCTTGGCTTCGGGGGTAGATTCCCATGTTTCATCACTTACATACAACACTCAGTGCTCATCCCAACAAGTGCCCATCACCCATTTTTACTTCTCAATGTCCATCACCTCTCAATAGCCATCACCCCTCAGTGCCCATGACCCATTTTCCCCTCTCCCCTGCACCCCTCCATCAACCCTCAGTTCTTTGTATTTAAGAATCTCTTTATGGTTGGGGCGCCTGGGTGGCGCAGTCGGTTAAGCGTCCGACTTCAGCCAGGTCACGATCTCGCGGTCCGTGAGTTCGAGCCCCGCGTCAGGCTCTGGGCTGATGGCTCGGAGCCTGGAGCCTGTTTCCGATTCTGTGTCTCCCTCTCTCTCTGCCCCTCCCCCGTTCATGCTCTGTCTCTCTCTGTCCCAAAAATAAATAAAAACGTTGAAAAAAAAAATTTAAAAAAAAGAATCTCTTTATGGTTTGCCTCCCTCTGTATTTGAAACTTTTTTTCCCTTCCCTTCCCCCATGGTCTTTTGTTAAGTTTCTCAAGTTCCACATGAGTGAAAACATATATCTGTATTTCACCGACTGACTTATTTCACTTAGCATAATACCCTCCAGTTCCGTCCACATTGCTGCAAATGGTAGGATTTCATTCCTTCTTGTTGCCAAATAGTATTCCATTGTATATATAAACCACATCTTCTGTATCCATTCATCAGTTGATGGACATTTGGGCTCTTCCCATAATTTGGCTGTTGTTGAAAGTGCTGCTGTAGACATTAGGGTACATGTGCCCCTTCGAATCAGCACTCCTGTATCATTTGGATAAATTTTGAGTAGTGCTATTGCTGGGTCCTAGGATAATTCTATTTTAAATTTTTTGAGGAAACTCCATGCTGTTTTCCAGAGTGGCTACACCAGTTTGCATTCCCACTAACAATGCAAGAGGGTTCCCTCTTCTCCACATCTTTGCCAACATCTGTTGCTTCTTGAGTTGTTAATTTTAGCCACTCTGACGTGTGTGAGGTAGTATCCCAATGTGGTTTTGATTTGTATTTCCCTGATTATGAGTGATGTTGAGCATCTTTTCATGTGTCTGTTGGCCATCTGGATGTCTTTTTTGGAAAGGTGTCTATTCATGTCTTCTGCCCATTTCTCCACTGGATTATTTGTTTTTCAGGTGTTGAGTTTGTAAGTTCTTTATAGATTTTGGATACTAACCATTTATCCAATATGTCATTTGCAAATATCTTCTCCCATTCTGTCAGGTGCCTTTTAGTTTTGTTGATTGTTTCCTTTGCAATGCAGAAGCTTTTTATTTTGATGAAGTCCTACTAGTTCATTTTTGCTTTTATTTACCTTGCCTTCGGAGATGTGTCGAGTAAGAAGTTGCTGTGGCTGAGGTCAAAGAGATTGTTGCCTGTTTTCTCCTCTAGGATTTTGATGGTTTTCTGTCTCACATTTAGGTATTTCATCCATTTTGAGTTTATTTTGTGTAAGAAGGTGGTCCCGTTTAATTTTTCTGCATGTTGCTGTCCACTTCTCCCAGCACCATTTGTTAAAGAGACCGTCTTTTTTCCATTGGATACTCTTTCCTGCTTTGCCAAAAGTTAGTTGGCCATACATTTGTGGGTCCAATTCTGGATTCTATATTTTATTCCATTGCTCTATGTGTCTGTTTTTGTGCCAATACCGTACTGTCTTGATGATTACAGCTTTGTAGTAGAGACTAAAGTCCAGAATTGTGATGCCTCTGGCTTTGGTTTTCTTTTTCAACATTACTTTGGCTATTTGGGGTCTCTTGTGGTTCCATACAAATTTTAGGATGTTTTCTTTAGCTCTGAGAAGAATACCAGTGCAATTTTGATTGGGATTGCATTGAATGTGTAGATTATTTTGGGTGATATTGACATTTTAACAATATTTGTTCTTCTAGTTTATGAGCATAGAATATTTTTCTATTTCTTTGTGTCTTCTTCAATTTCTTTCTTAAGCTTTCTGTAGTTTTCAGCATACAGATCTTTGACATCTTTGGTTAGGTTTATTCCTAGGTATTTTATGGTTTATGGTGCAATTGTAAATGGGATTGATTTCTTGATTTCTCTGTTGCTTCATTATCAGTGTATAGAAATGCAACCAATTTCTGTACATTGATTTTATTTCCTGCGACTTTGCTGACTCCATGTATCAGTTCTAGCAGTTTTTTAGTGGAGTCTTTTAGGTTTTCCGTGTAAAGTATCATGTCATGTGCAACAAATAAAAATTAGGCTTCTTTGCCAATTTGGGTGCCTTTTATTTCATTTTGTGGTCTGATGGCAGAGGCTAGGACTTCCACTACTATGTTAAACAGTAGTGGTGAGAGTGGACATCCATGTTGTGTTCCTGATCTCAGGGGAAAAGCTCTGAGTTTTTCCCTATTGAAGATGATATTAGCTGTGGGCATTTTGTATGGTTTTTATGACATTAAGGTATGTTCCTTCTATCCCAACTTTCTTGAGGATTTTTGTTAAGAAAGATGCTGTATTTTGTCCATTGCTTTTTTTTTTTTTCTGCATCTATTGACAGGATCATATGGTTCTTATCCTTTCTTCTATTAATGTGACGAATCACACTGATTGATTTGCGAATATTGAACCAGCCCTGCAGCCCAGGAATGAATCCCACTTGATGATGGTGAATAATTCTTTTACTATACTGTTGAATTCGATTTGCTAGTATCTTGATGAGAATTTTTGCATCCATGTTCAACAGGGATGTTTGCCTGTAATTCTCCTTTTAGTGGGGTCTCTGTCTTTTTTGGGAATCAGCGTAATGCTGGCTTCATAGAATGAGTCTGGAAGCTTTCCTTCCATTTCTATTTTTTGGAACAGCTTGAGAAGGATAGGTATTAACTCTGCTTCAAATGTCTGGTAGAGTTCCCCTGTGAAGTCATCTGACCCAGGACTCTTATTTGTTGGGAGATTTTTGATAACTTTTACAATTTCTTCACTGGTCATGGGTCCTTTCAAATTTTCTGTTTCTTCCCATTTGAGTTTTGGTAGTGTATGGGTGTCTAGGAATTTGCCCATTTCTTCCAGGTTGTCCAGTTTGTTGGCATATAATTTTTCATAGTATTTGCTAATAATTGTTTGTATTTCTGTGGTGTGATCTCTTTCATTCGTGGTTGTATCTCTTTAGTTTCTCTCTCTCTTTTTTTTTTTTTTTTTGAGAAGTTGGCTAGGGGTTCATCAATTTTGTTTATTCTTTCAAAAAACCAGCACTTAGATTCATTGATCTCTTCTGCTGTGTGTGTTTGTTTTTTTTTTTTTTGTTTTGTTTTGTTTTTTTTTTGGATTCTATATTGTTTATTTCTGCTCTGATCTCTATTAATCTCTCTTCTGCTGGATTTGGGGTTTCTGTGCTGTTCTGCTTCTAGTTCCTTTAGGTATGCAGTTACATTTTATATTTGGAATTTTGTTTGTTTGTTTCTTGAGATAGGCCTGGATTGCAATGTATTTTCCTCTTATGACTGCCTTTGTTGCATCACAAAGGGTTTGGACTATTGTGTTTTCATTTTCATTTGCTTCCATATATTTTTAAATTTCTTCTTTAATTGCCTAGTTGACCCATTCATTCTTAAGTAGGATGTTCTTTAACCTCCATGCATTTAGAGGCTTTCCACATTTTTTCTTGTGGTTAATTTCAAGTTTTATAGCATTGTAATCTAAAAATATGCATGGTATGATCTCAGTTCTTTTATATTTATGGAGGGCCATTTTGTGACCCAATATGTGATCTTGAAGAATGTTCTATGTGCATTCAAGAAGAATGAGTCTCTTGCTGCTT
This sequence comes from Puma concolor, assembly GCF_028749965.1. Lineage (NCBI taxonomy): Eukaryota > Metazoa > Chordata > Mammalia > Carnivora > Felidae > Puma > Puma concolor. The sequence goes on from NC_141683.1 coordinate 25,036,720, forward strand.
TTTGATGGAAAACTCTGAATATATCTGTCAAGTCCATCTGGTCTAGTGTATTATTCAACTCCATTGTTTCTTTATTGATTTTCTGCCTAGATGATCTGTCCGTTGTTGTAAGTGGAGTATTAAAGTCCCCTGAAATTACCATATTCTTATCAATTAAGATTGCTTATATTTGTGACTAATTGATTTATATATTTGGGTCCTTTCAAGTTAGGGGCAGAAACATTTACAATTATTAGCTCTTCTTGATGGATAGACCCCTTAATTATGATATAATGCCCTTCTTCATCTCTTGTTATGGCCTTAGTTGAAAATCTAGTTTGTCTGATATAAGTATGGCTACTCCAGCTGTCTTTTTTCTTCCAGTAGCATGACAGATGGTTTTCCATCCCCTCACTTTCAATCTGCAGCTGTCCTCAGGTCTAAATGAGTCTCCTGTAGGCAACATATAGATGGATCTTGTTTTTTGATCCATTCTGATACCCTTTGTCTATTGATTGGGGCATTTAATCCATTTACATTCAGAGTGATTATTGAAAGATAAGGATTTAGTGTCATTGTGTTAGCTGTAGGTTTCATGCTTGTGGTGATGTTCTCTTGTCCTTTGTAGTCTTTGCTGCTTTCCACTCAGAGAGTCCCCCTTAGGAACTCTTGCAATGCTGGTTTAGTGGTCATCAGCTCTTTTAGTTCTTGTTTGTCTGGAAAAGCCTTTATCTCTCCTTCTATTCTGAATGACAGCCTTACCGGATAAAGGATTCTCTGCGTATATTTACTATTCAACGCATTGACTAATTCCTGCCACTCCCTCCTGGCCTGCCAAGTTTCAGTGGACAGGCTGCAAATACCCTTATTTGTCTATCCTTGTAGGTTAAGGCCCGTTTGTCCCTAGTGGTGTTCAGAATTCTCTCTTTATCTTTGTATTTTGCCAGTTTCACTATGATATGTCATGGTGTTGACCTGCTTTTGTTGATTTTGAGGGGAGTTCTCTGTGTCTCTTGGACTTGGATGCCTGTTTTCCTCCCCAGATTAGGGAAGTTCTCAGCTATAATTTGTTCAAATAAACTTTCTTCCCTTTTCTCTCTCTCTTCTTCTGGAACTCATATCATACGGATATTATTTCATTTCATTGAATCACTTAGGTCTCTAATTCTCCCCTCATGGTCTAGTATTTTCTTACCTCTATTTTTCTCAGTTTCATCATGTTCCATAATTTTCTCTTCTGTTTCACTTATTCTCCCCCTCTGCTTCCTCCACCCTTGCTGTCACTGCATCTAGATTATTTTGTACCTCATTTACAACATTTCTTAATTCATCATGACTATTTCTTAGTTCCTTGATGTCTGCAGGAATAGATTCCCTTATGTCTTCTATGCTTTTTTCAAGGCCAGCTATTAATTTTATGACTATTATTCTAAAGTCTTGATCAAGTATATTGTTTATATATGTTTTGAGCAATTCTCTAGCTATCACTTCTTCCTGGAATTTCTTTTGAGAGAATTCTTCCGTTTCATAATTTTGGCTAGTTTTCTGTCCTTTATGTGTTTTAATAGCTTGTTATGTGTCCTGCACCTATGAGCACTACCATATTAAAAAGGGGTCATAAGCTGTCCCAGGCCTGACTGTTCAGGAGGTGTTTTTGGAATGTGTTGCATGCTCTCTCTTGTTGTTGTGACTGTGGTTGCTGTGTCTCCTTCCTTGTAGTTGTGGTTTGGATCTTCCACCAGGTGTGCTTTGATACATTCATTTAAGTAACCCTGGAAAAAAATTTTTTAAATGGGGGTGGTGGCAAAAGAAGTCTTATCCCATAGAAAGAGAGAAATGACAAGGTAGGGGAAAAAAGAAAAAAAAATAATTGACCAGGTAGAGAATCAGAGAAACGATATGGCTTAATCTAGAGAGAGAGAGAGGAAAATGAAGAGGAAGGAGGTACAGAACAGGTGTAAAAAGACTAGATTAAAAAGTCTGCTTAAACAACCAACAACCAAAGTAACCAAAAGAGAAGGGAAGAAATAAGAGGAAGAAAAAAAATACACACACACACACACACACACACACACACACACACACGTACACACAAAATAGGAATTGAACAAGAATCAATTCAGAAAAATGCAAAACCACTGGACCAACCAGTGGCTGCACTGGTCTGGAAGAGGTGCTGTTTGGTTTGGTCAGTGTCAGTCTTGCTCTGTTAGATATGCAGTTACCAGGCGCAGAGGGCTGTGGTTTGTTGTAGGCAGTTCCCGCCTCCACTGTGGTCCATTGTTCTCTGAAACCCCACCTTGTTGGTGATGGGGAGAAAAATGGCGACACACCAGTCTCTCCTCTCCAGAGCGGGTGTCCCAAACCACTCTGTTCAGGCCATCCTCACAGTACTGTGCAGGTGCGAGCAGGCCTTTTTGTCACGCTCCAGTCTCTTTTGCCTCCCAAGCACGTGGCTGGGATTCAAACCCCGATGTCTTAAAGGATCCCACCCTGGAGTCTCAGTTCTGGGGTAGTGCCCTTCTGCCCTGACAGCCGACAAAGGGCCTCTGGCTGGCAGGTGCCTGCAGGGTCTTTTGTCCTTGGAGTGTCTTGTGCCTTCTTCCCACAGTCCTCAAGGTTGGGGGACTGCTCTCTGACTGCACCTTTGAGTTGGCTACTGAGCCCAGGGCTGGCTCCCCTCCTACCCAGGCATGCATATAGGGCAACAGGCCCCAGTCTGGAGGAAGCCCTACAACCCTGGAATGAGCTAGAAATTGGTTCTGTCTCCGTTTATTCTGTTCCCCAGTCTGTGGTTTTTCTCTTCTCCAAATACAATCCTACACTTCCACAGCCTCTCTTTCTCTTCCTTTTGTCTCTCCACAGAAGGGGATCCCTCCCTTCTGTGCCTACACCACCACCCATTTTATCTCTCCCAATTGGCAATCATGAACCTATGGCACATCAGGTTGTCCCCGTGGGCCCCTGGAGATGTTTCTGTTGCTCTTTAACCCAGATTGCTGGAATTCCAAATCTTCTGGGCAAAATACTGCTGTGTTTGAGGGACAAAGGAACTTCGGGTCCCCCTACTTCTCCACTGTGTTAACTGTGTCTGAGAGCCTTTCTTAAGTAGTAGGGAAGTTTAAGAACAATAGAAAGTGGCATCTGGGTGGCTTAGTCAATTAAGCATCCCACTCTTGATTTTGGCACCGGTCATGATTTCACAGTTCATGAGATCGAGGCCCACATTGGGCTTTGTACTGACAAAACAGTGCCTACTTGGGATTCTCTCTCTTTCTCTCTCTCTGCCCATCCCTTACTCCTGCTCTCTCTCTCTCTCTCTCAATAAATAAACTTAAAAAAATTTCTTCATCTCATACAGATACAAAAAACCCAAACAAGTTAAATAAAAAAGAAAGAAAGAAATTTAAGAATAAGAAAGAGAAAGAACAGAAAGAGAGAAAGAATGAAAAGGAAAAGAAAGAGGGAAGGAAGGGAGTAAGGATGGAGAGAAAAAAGGAAGGAAGGAAAGAAGAGGGAAGGGAAGGAGGAAAGAAATGTATATGCTGTTAATTTTCTCTGAAATGGAGTTCCTGGACATTCAGAATGTATCAAACTTAAAATTTCATATAAATGCATATAATAAATTAGCTCACCATTCTGTCATTTTTGGTTTTTAGGTATCAGATGCTAGGTACGATTAATTTCCGTGAGTGTGAATCTGATGGATGGACCAATGATATTCCTATATGTGAAGGTATATGTAAAATTGATTTACAAATATATTCAAATATTTAAAATATCTAAGATTTTTTGAGATATCTTACATTGAAACATCCTTAAAGTTTGTAATTACATATTTTTGATTCAAAGTATTTTTATGGCTTCTAATATAGTTTGGAATGGATATCTAAGCTTTTTATTACTACACTATTTTGTGTTTCATTAACCAAATGTGAGTGCAGTTTCATCTGATCTAATGTATTCAAAGTATTAGAGATTAGGAAATCTAAAACCTATTTTCCTTTCCTTTTGGATTCTAAACACTAGAAATAGCACAAGGATCAGAATTTCAGCTTTACTAATGAATACATACTCAACCAATATCCACCCAAATGCAGAGATTGTCAATAACATCTGAAATGGAGACCAGATTCAGTTATCTCTCCCCTCTTGCATGGCAAAGGAGGTTTTCCTGTGGTCTTAGTCTTACTGAAAAGAGGCAGGAAGTAAGGAAGAGCTCTACTTTTCTTACTGATCCATAAAACCAAGAGTCAGAATGAAAAAATGTAGATCCTGTTTCTAAATTTTGGGATAGTAATGCCAATCTCTCTAGTCATCATGGAAATAGATGAGTCAGAGTAGTCTTTCTTAGTTCCATGGTGAGAAGTAAATAGAGAGGGAGAGAGGGGGAAGGAGGGAGGGAATGAGGAAAAGGGGGAGGGAGGGAGGACCAGGAGGATGAAGGAGGAGGAGCAGGAGGAGGAGGAGGGCGAGTGGGAATGTGATCACTCAAAAGTCCCGTTACCTAAAGAAGAGAACTTACGGAAATGAGAGGAAAGATCTAAATGTTTTAAGGAACATCTACACTGAAATCACCTGAGGCGCTTGTTTAAAGCTGAAATTTTGGGTTACTAAAAACCTATTAAATCAGTATCTCAGGTAATAGCGCAGGGAGATAGCCATAGAATTTCCATCTTAATGAGCATCCTGGATGATTGTACTCTAAAATAAAGTTTAAATGCCATAACCTACAAGGTATTGGAAAATATTAAGTAAAATCAAAAGGAATACTCAGATTATTTTGAGCACTGATGTGGGAGAGGAAGGAAAATTAAAGACTGTTTATCTATTGAAAGAAATAGAATCAGAAAGTTTGCATTTATACCTTTTAGGAATACAGTGTTATATTATCCTAGGGCTTAAGTGAAAAAAATTCATCTAATTATCTCAAGCTTTATATTTTTCAATTATTTAAGGAACATTTATTTGTTACTATAAAAATGTAAACTGACATTCAAAGAAATAATTTTTTCTTTGTCCGCTCTCATAGAAAATAATCAGAGATAAGCTTATTGATGTTTTTTTTTTAATCTATAAGCCTTTATATCCAACAAACAGGTTTATCAAATGCTTCTTTAAAAAAATTAAGTAATTCCCCCAATCTTTCTTTGTTAGTGACTTTATACCTGTATGTGTATATATACATATTTTTCATAATAAAGTTGTCAAATTCTATTAGGAAAAGTTATATTTATTTTTTTCAGTTGTTAAGTGTTTACCAGTGACACATCCAGAGAATGGGAGATTGACCAGTAGCGCATTGGAACTAGACAAGGAATATACTTTTGGACAAGTAGTACGGTTTGTGTGCAATTCAGGCTTCAAGCTTGTTGGGCCTGCAGAAATACGTTGCTCAACGAATGGTGTTTGGAGTGGAGAAAGCCCAAAATGTGTGGGTAAGATACATTTACTGTTCATGGGATCGGACAGTTTTAGTTTTTCTCATGAAAATTTGCACTTTTAAATATTATGCATAGAATAATACTAATTATACTAATAACATTAAAACTAACATTTATTGGGCACTTACTATTTGTCAGTAATTGATCTAAGTTCTTTACATTCCATTTTACCTTCAAAATGACTGTGATTTATGCACTGTTTTCACCTCTATTTTATAACTGAGGACATTGTGGGGCAAAAAACTTACATCTCATGACCAAGGTTTTGATGGCATAACGGTGGAGTTAAGATTCAAACCTAGGTTATCTGAAACCAAATTCCATGGTCATATCCATAATTAAATTGTAATGGGCTTTCATGCTCAAATAGATTAGTAAGCAGTTCTGCTGCAAGATTTAATATTGGCCTACAGAACAGGTTTTCTTTTAATTTGTAAGATCAACAAGTCATTATGTATTTCCACTGATATATCATTATAACATTCTGTTCTTGAATAATACTTCTAGAATGAGGTCCTATTTTATATTTGCACTGTAAGTTTAGAGAAATATTGTGAAACTAAACTGAATTCACTAAATAACTTTTTGCCTTTTAAAAAAAGTTCTATAGTAAACTGTAAGTCAAGATTTCTTTAGTTATAATACTGCTAACCAGTGCATCATGACCAGTATGGTGATCAGGCTTTTGTAATGAAACATTATGGTCAGTCTACTTCATTTTACCAATTCTTGTTTGGCAGATATATCTGCCATATTTATTTTTTTAAATATTTTTTCTAAAATTCACACTTTCTTAGTTTAGTCTATCCTATAATGAGATGCAGGGAAAAGCATTTGTGTTCTTAAAAATTCTCTCTAACAATATTAGTTCTTCAAGTCAGTAATGGCAATCATATTTCTATTCAGCACAGCAAATACCCCAGAGGCTCACAGATGGGGTTTCCTCCTTAAAACTAAATTTCTGAGCACCTGGGTGGCTCAGTCAGTTGAACATCAGACTCCTGATATTAGCTGAGGTTGTGATCTCCCAGTCATGAGATCCAGCCTGGCATCCAGCTCCACGCTCAGAGTGGAGCCTGCTTGATCCTCTCTCTCCCTCTGACTTTGCCCCTCCCCAACTCACGCGCTCTCTCTCTCTCTCACTGTCTCTCTCAAACTCTCTCTCTCAAAATAAATAAAATTTGAAAAAAACCTAAATTTCTGTGCTTAGTAAAACCTTACTGGAATAACTCATGCATAAGATACATTTTGAAGAAAGAATGAGACTTTTTCCAACGAAGTTGAGGAGGGGAAAAGTATATCAGTCAGGAGAAGTTCAGGGAGAGGAAGGTACAAATGCAGTGAGGCTTCCAGGAGCCTGAAGCTCCCCTGTTCCATGTCTTCGAGGCCGTTGTGTAGGACGCAAGTAGGGGTAGGTCAGTGATGGCTTGAAGATAGGCCAGTGCAAGGTTCTAAGGTGCTCCATATCATGCTGAAGAATTTGGCTTTTATTCAGACTGAATTGGGAATTGATGGAGGATTTCAGTGGAATCCTTCAACGGAGCGATGAAGGGACAAGAAAAACAGTCATTAAGTTACAAACAGGAAAATAGATTACAGAGGTGCGAGAATAGCATCCGGGAAATTAGTTATTGTTGCCATAATCCCAGGGGGAAATGTTTGAGAGAAGATGGGGGCAAATATGGTGGCCAGTTTTGGGGTTTTCTTGACAGAAAATTTTGATGGATGGTAAAGCCACAAAAACAGAAGATGTAATTCATAGATATAATGACAATAGGTTAAATTAACTTCTTTGACAAAGTGTTATGCCAATTATGACTCTATTATCGATAACTAGAAAATACATAATTTTTACAAGTCATTCGGTGAAAATATTTATCACAATAATCCTAAATATCTATACCCAATTATATATATATAGTTGGTATCATTACTGGCCACTATTTACTTGAAGAGGACTAATTTATCTTCAAAGCAAATAAAATAAGCAACATAATTTTTATTTATTTATTTATTTATTTATTTATTTATTTATTTATTTTTGATAGAAAGAGAGAGAGAGAAAGCATGAGTAAGGGAGGGACAGAGAAAGAAAAAGAATCCCAAGAAGGTTCTACACTGCCAGCAGGAAGCCACAGACAGGGTACGTACGATCCCAGGAACCATGAGATCATAACCTGAGCCAAAATCAAGAGCCAGTTACTTAAGCAACTGAGCCACCCAGGCACCCCTAGCAACAGAAGTTTAATCAGAATTTACCTTATTTCAAAAATCAAAATTAAAAACAACAGATAAATTATTCAAGCATCCATGTCAAAATAGAAGTTTTGTTTCGTTGTCTGATTTGCCTAAAGGAAACAAAACTTGTATCTTTAACTATGTCTTAGACATGGCTCTTTAATATATAACAAACATTTTGGAATTTAATCCCTTATATTTAGAAATTTCCTGCCAAAAGCCAGAAATCGCAAATGGAAATGCTGCATCTCTGAAGAAAACTTACAAGGAAAACGAACGATTTCAGTATACATGTCACCAGGGTTATGAATACAGTAGTAAAGGAGATGCCATATGCACTGCATCGGGATGGACTCCAACCCCTTCATGTAAAGGTAATGTTATATTTCTTTTCTATATATTTTATCAATTCTTTTCATTCATATATTCCTTACAGTGAAGCAGTTTATTTTTTCTCACAATGGAGCGTTAATGTTGACAAGAACCAACTCATAAATACGATATACTTAACGTTTTATGTGTGCAAAAATTAATTTTGGTATAATTCTCTCGTTCTGAAGATAGACATAAAAGGAACAGAAAAGTTCAATAGCTCGTTAAGTAGTTGGTCTGCGGTCAGAAATCAAGTCTAGAGCAGAGCCAGGGCAATAATAGGCTTCCCAGGCATGATTACTTCTCAGACAGATTGCTCTTGTAAAGCCGAGCAGTTAGCTTTGCAAACAAAGTAAATGAGATAAATACCATATGAGGGAACTCTCAATTAACAATGGAATTAAGTGGAAATAACTAGAGATTTCACTAAGCACAGGCGTAATATGAATCAATAGTGATGATGATGCAGGGGGGTGGGAGGGGGCACCCACCAAACTCTTTTAGTCTTCCTAATGGGGGATATTGTGCAGATGTAGAATCCACGTCAACTGTGCTTCGTGCCCACCAAAAGTTATGTCTGTAATATTGTGTTCTACTTAGCCTACCTCATTTCAAAAGAGAGAGTTTCAAACTATCGTGGTCCAGATGCAAAACTGTAAAAGGCTGAGTTTAAGACATCATATCATTAGAAGAATAGCAAGAAGGTACAGCTATTACATGTCGCACGGTAACAACTGTGTTGAGCTGTTTGGAAACATTTATGGAAAAGGGTGCGTTAACTTCGGATGCGGGCTGCAGCAGCGAGTGAAACAAGTTACAAGTGCTATCCTACATGAAATCAGAGGTCAAGTGCCTTTCTAAAAGGGTGACTTTTATAGATATGGTCATATTGTGGCCCAGGGTAGGTGGGGAGATGGTGAGAAGAGTTGAACTCTTAAGAGCTCTCTGAACTTTTAATCATAGGATTCATAATTCCATGCGTAAACCTTGTTTAATGATCCTCTCTTACAAAAACTAGAGTTAGATTTTGAATGATTTTGTTCTTATTTTAAAAAAGTTTTTGGTTGAGGGCACCTGGGTGGCTCAGTCGGTTAAACGTCTGACTTCAGGTCATGATCTTGCAGTTCATGAGTTTGAGGCCTGTGTCGGGCTCTGTGCTGACAGCTCAGAGCCTGGAGCCTGCTTTACGTTCTGTGTCTCCCTCTCTCTCTTTCTGCCCTTCCCCCACTCACACTCTGTCCCTCTCAAAAATAAACATTTACAGGGGCGCCTGGGTGGCTCAGTCGGTTAAGCGTCCGGCTTCAGCTCAGGTCACGATCTCACGGTCCGTGAGTTCAAGCCCCGCGTCGGGCTCTGGGCTGATGGCTCAGAGCCTGGAGCCTGCTTCCGATTCTGTGTCTCCCTCTCACTCTGCCCCTCCCCCGTTCATGCTCTGTCTCTCTCTGTCTCAAAAATAAAATAAACGTTAAAAAAAAATTTTTTTTTAAATAAACATTTACAAATTTTTTTAAAAAATTTTTTGAACTTTTTTTTTAAAAGTAAGCTCCATACCCTACCTGGGGCTTGAACTTACAACCCTGAGATCAAGAGTCACATGCTCTACTGACTCAGCCAGCCAGGCACCCCAACCCCCCGAAAGAAATTTGGGGTTGAGTCCACAAGTAGCTCCTTGGAAAATATATCTTCCTACAACTGAGTGACCTCCACTTTCAGGCATTGTTAAGAAAATATTTTACAAAGAGGTTAGTGAAGAGAAGACAGTGATCACCCACCTTAGATCTGTGATCAACGGATCATGTGTGGAGTCCAGCTGTTTGGCTTCATGGCATTTGTGGCTCCTACTCAAAGAAAGTGGGTGCACAAGTCCTCTGGCATTAACTTCTGCTGTAAGTTTTACTTCCAGAGCCTGACTTAAATATTTAGAGAGCTAAATTATCCATCCAGTCGTCAAAATATAACTTATAAACCCCTTACTTTATATCAGGCCCTTTGTCCTATATAAACATTAGAATAAATCACTCCAGGTTTCAGTGAACATTAGAATAAATCATCATTCCAGGTTTCAATGAAATTTACTTCCTTCCAAGTAAGACGTCAGGATCTGAATTCAGTTTTACTTTGACATAGGACTCAGGATAGCCTGACTGCTCCATAGAAGTTGTCTAGTTAGTTCTTTTTCTTGGTCACATAGCTACCTGCTTAAAGCTATTGCTGAGCACATATTTGTTTTAATGTGGGAAATCTGTTTTTCCCATATGTGTTGCTACAATTCCTAGGCTTACTTGTAACTTGACCCATCTATACCACACACATGCGCGTGCGCGCGCGCGCGCACACACACACACACACACACACACACAGTAAAGATCCCACATTTGTAAAACATTTTCTTTTTAGAATTTGTTTTTCATTTTCTTAGTCAATTGTGTAACTCAAAAACTCAAGACAGGATGCCTTAGAATCCTCCTTTCTTTGGGGAGAGAGATGCCACTAAGATTGGATACTCTCTTTCACAAAACAGTTTACTAATGATCAAGATAAATAAAGAATGGTTCACCCCAAATTAAATAAGCATGCACTCTCTGTTACAACAGTGGTTAATTTTATTGAAATGTGTTTTACATTAACTGGATACGGAGAAGTCTTTTATTAAAAGGAACTCCAGGGGTACCTGGTTGGCCCAGTCAGTTAAGGATACCATTCTTGATTTCAGCTCAGGTCATGATCTCACAGTTTGGTTCTAGAGTTTGAGCACTGCATCAGGCTCTTCACTGACACCATGGAGCCTGCTTGGGATTCTCTCCCTCCCTCTCTCTCTGCCACTCCCTTGTGCGTGCACTCCCTCTCTCTCAAAATAAATAAATAAACATTTAAAAATAAGTTTAAAAGTAAAAGGTACTCTACATTGTACCTTAGCTAGTATATCACAAATGCTTCTCCTTATTTTCCTAGGACAATAGAAGGATCTACCTGCTGGTAATGATGAATTCCAAATCTATAGATCTTGCTTTCTCCAAATCTAGAATACATTTGGAACTAAAATAAAATTAAAATAAAATAACCTAGGATAAAATATTTAAAATTTCTTCCATCCGGTTTATGATTTTATGTGTCAGGTTTTTTTTTTTTAATGTTATTTACTTTGAGAGAGAGAGAGAGAGCGCGCATGACTGGGAGTAGGGGCAGAGAGAAAGGAAAGAGAGAATCCCCAGCAGGCTTCACACTGTCAGCATGGAGCCCACTGTGGGGCTCAATCTCACGAGCCATGAGATCATGACCTGAGCTGAAATAAAGTGTTGAACACTTAACTGACTGAGCCACCCAGGCGCCCTTCAGGGGTTCTGTTTGAAGGTGATTTGTCAAAACTTTGGTCTCTTCATCTAATAGGAACCAGTCTCTGACAGCAAGTCATTTATAGGAATAATTAAAAGTACCAAGACCTGCTAAATAAAAGCCACCTTTGCTCCAAATCCATCTGTTCTCTGTACAAGTCAGATTTTCTGATGATGAACAACATAGAGTGCTAGCATTAAATTATTGTTCTTATCTCAAATGCTTACTGGTGGTATCTAACAGTAGGAGAAAATGTGACCCCACACATGCAGACATTCTCCAGTACTGTTTTAGATAGAGGTACTTGCCCTGGCAATGTTTTACTAGCATCATTTATTTTAATGGAAATTATGAAAGTAGGGGTTACAATTTATCATTGAATTTATGTCTTCTGCTCAAAAGTAATCACCTGAAGTTATTCTATTTTAATTATTTTAACAAAATTATTATTACAAATTTATTAAAAATTATTTAACAAATTCTCCCAGTATTTTTTGTTTGGCCTCTTAGTAAAACTCTTGTTTTTATATCTTGTAGCTTTTGACTTCAAAATTAAGCCACACTATGAAGTAAAAATTAATATATGATAAACTCCACTGCAAAGGTCTGTGAAAATATGATAGAGCAGAATAAAGTGAGGAGAAAAAACTAAAAGTAAATTTAAGGTTACATTTAAGGTACATTAAGGCTCATCTCAAGGTAGTGTCAATTAAAATCAAGCAATGTAGACATACTTAAGATTTGTGGTTAGATGGTCACATATTCTTTCTAATATAACCATTGCTAATATAAGTATAGTATCATGTTTAGAAAAGAGACTTATTAAAGCTTATTCTGGAGGAATGAAGTACAAATTTAAGACCAATTAAAAGACTATCATAAAACCTCTAAGAGTTGGATGTACACAGTGGAAGCATGGTATGAAGGGGAGGAGATGTTTAAGCAATAATTATAAGATTATAGAATGTGCTGTGTGAATGAACATTGAAGTGATGGGGAGGAGGGAAGGTGAGGTAAATTTCCAGGCTCCTGTCATGAGGTTTTTGTGTCACAAATTAAAATGTTGAACACAGGAGGAAAAGCATATTTTGAGAAAAGGTTGATTTAGTTGGCATGTAATTAGTTGGATATGCCTTTGAATTATTCACATGGACCTGTCTAGTGTGAAGCTTCCGTTGGATATATGGATTTGGATCTCACTGAAGAGTTATTAGCATAATGCTGATAGCTTTTTATTGTGGAAGTATCTTGATTCACAGAGAAAATGTGAAGAAGCAAACAACAAAATCAAGGACAAATACTCATGTAGAACCAACTGTAAAGCATAGATATTCATTCATACAATACTCGTTGGGTCTTCAGGGAAGATATTTCTGAGGTGGTGATAAGAGTCAGCCGGAAGATCTAGAGGAGCATCACCCAAGAAATAAGGAATAAAAAGTGCAAGTGATATAAATAAGCCTGGCATGTGTGAACACCAGAAAGAAGGCTATTGTGTTGGTCGTATAGAGTAAGTGGGACCTTGGTAGGAGATGAGATCTGAGAAGTAGACAGGGCCTAAAATTAAGTAGAGCAGAGGAAGGAGGGCAGCTCTAAGTAAAATAAATAAAATAAAATAGTACTGTTCAGACAAAAATAAGGAGAAGTAGGAAAACATAAGAATGCAGGGCATTGGAGAATGCCAGTAAGTCAGTGATCAACAGTGTCGAATATTACAGAGGGTTTTTATCTATTCAGTTCAACAAATAATTAAGGAGCCCATAGTATATAATACCAGTCACTGTGATATGAGCAATTCATAGAGATTTTGGATTTGGAAATTGGAGGACATTGGTGACTTTTGTCTTAATAGCACCAGCATGTTAAAGATGTCAAAAGCCAGATAGCAGTAGGTTGAAGAATAAGTGGGAGATTGAAAACCAGACTAATTGGAAGATGATATTTGAAGGATCTTGGCTGTGAAGGAGAGAAGTATAGTACATTAACAACCTTGGAAAAAGGGATGAGATAAGGAATTTAAAATTGGAGAAGCTTGCATATCCATTTAAGAGAGAATAGTAGACAAAATGAGAGAGGGAAGGAATATACAATGGTTCATGCTCGATGGAAGAATTAAACTTTTGAAAAGCTAACTTGAATGAAATAAACATCTCATCGTCAACAAGTAAGAGAAAGGCTAAAGTTCAAACAGATGTAGCCACAGTTAAGGACGTGTTAGTAAGAAATCTAGGGAACCCACAGCTAGTAGTCTGAAATTTGTTATGTGTGAATGCAAGGATTTATTTGTTGATGACGGAACTATTGTGTTAGATGGCTTTTGAAGAAAATGATGAGACTGTGATGAAAGTTACTTTGGGAAATGGAATAGGAAGTAAATTGGGGGCATATAAATGGATTTTTGGCATTGCTGAATGTCCACCATGGCACTAATATAAATGGTTATGTAACATTTCTTCAATAGTTTAAAGGTATGATATTTTATTATACAAGGAATTTTGCAGATTGATCCATTGGCTAGATATTAGCAAAGTTGATGGAAAGAACTGAGACAGAACTTTACAAATTAAGACAGAGTAGGTCATGGGAGAGCACATTATAGTCTGAAAATCAAATCCATCCTTTGCCCTTTGTGTAAACAAAGTTTTATTGGAATACAGCCATGCTCATTTGTTTATGTGTCTTTTAGGGCTGTGTTCGTGTTGAGTAGCTGGGACAGAAACCTTTTATCTGGTTCTTTACATAAAAGGTTTTCTCCAAACCCTGGACTAGTTTATTCTATTATACTAATAAAAATGTATTCCAGAATTTCAATAGCCTAAAAAACTGAAGTTTATTTCCTGTTTATGCTCACTTCCAATGTAGGTCTGAAGGGACTCTGCTCATTATAGTAGCTGTAAGAATCAAGGGTAGAGACATCACCTCTCCATGGCTGTCCTTAATCTCTGCAGCTAGAAAAAAGAACATAAAAATTCACAGTGGCTTTTTAAAACTTCCTCCCTAAAGGGAAACGTGTTACTTTACTCATTTTCTTGACTGTGTAAATCAGAAGACCACATTTAATTCTTGGCAGGGATATGAAATCCTACTAAGTGTCTGGAAGGAAGAGACTCAAGCCGTTTGTAAACAGTCCTAGGAGAATCACAGATGCCAGGGAAGTTGAATAGTTTGTAAGAAGAGTTGAAGTGATATGTCATGAGTTTATTGCCACATATAGAATATTATGATATATGTGATGGCTTTGGAGAAAGGATTCAAGAGTCCAGGGGGCACAAATATATCAGATGTGAGATATAGTGGTGGGACATGAATGATATGATGGGAAGGATATAAGACTAAACTCACATTAATCCCATTTTATGCTGTGGTAGGGACAAAAAATAATAATACCCACTTTCTATATTTTTATGTACTTGATTATTTTAATGGGTAGTGATTTCAACATTACCTACATATTCTTTTTTTTTCCCAGAAATCATATGTGCTTCTCCTCACATTGAAAATGGTAACTATGCACCAGAAAGCATCAGATACAGAAGTGGAGATGAAATCACATACAATTGTAAAACTGGCTTTGATCGTTCAACCCAAGGAAATATGGCAACATGTACGAGTAGAGGCTGGGTACCTCAGCCAGGATGTACTAGTAAGTTCCATTCTATCTTGACCTACTTCTAAATTCTGAAATTATTGTCTCTTTAACAACAACAAAAATGAGTACACAGTAAATCCAAGTATTTGCCTTACTGTGTATATAAAGCAGAGCCTACAGAGACATTCTTTTCTTTTCAAAGTAGATAATTCTAATACAATCTAAGCCACATTTTTGAAAATTAAAAGCTATTTAATTTTTGCTATTTGGTATTAAATATGTGTTTATGAATTTCTCTAATGTAATTCTAATATCTGAATTAAACCATTTGATTTGTATTTCCCTGATGGTGAGTGTTATTGACCATCTTTTCATGTGTCTGTTAGCCACCTGGATGTCTTCTTTGGAAAATGTCTATTCATGTCCTTTGCCCATTTCTTAACTGGATTATTTGTTTTTTGTGTGTTAAGTTTGAGAAGTTATTTATAGATGTTTGCAAAAAAGACATCCAGATGGCTAACAGACACATGAAAAGATGCTCAACATCATACATCATCAGGGAAATACAAATCAGAATAAAATAACATATCACCTCATACCTGTCAAAATGGCTAAAACTAACAACACAGGAAACAACAGATGTTGGTGAGGTTAAAGAGAAAGGGTAAACCTCTTACGTTGTTGGTGGAAAATGAAACGGGTGCAGCCCCCCTGGGAAACAGTATGGAGGTTCCTCAAAAAGTCAGGGGCGCCTGGGTGGTTCAGTCAGTTAAGCTTCCCACTTCAGCTCAGGTCATGATCCTGCGTTTCATGAGTTCGAGCCCCATATCGGGCTCTGTGCTGACAGCTCAGAGCCTGGAGCTGCTTCGGATTCTGTGTCTCCCTCTCTCTCTGTCCCTCCCCTGCTCACACTGTCTCTCTCTCTCTCAAAAATAAATAATAAAGATTAAAAAAAATTTTTTTTTTAAGTCAAGCAATTACACTACTAGGTATTTGCTCAAAGGATACAAAAATAGTGATTCAAAGGGATACATGCACCCCAATGCAGCATTATCAACAATAGCCAAAGTATGGAAAAAGCCCAAATGTCCATCAGCTGATGAATGGATAAAGAACTTCTGGTATATATTTACTCTGGAAAATTCCTCATCCATCAAAAACAATAAAATCTTGCCGTTTGCAATGACATGGATGGAGCTAGAATATATTATGCTAAGTGAAATAAGTCAGAGAAAGACAAATACCATACGATTTCATTCATATGTGGAATTTAAGAAATGAAACAGATGAACATGGGAGGAAATAGAGGCAATACATAAAAGAGACACATAACTATAGAGAACAAACTGAGGGTTGCTGGAGGTGAGGTAGGCGGGGGAGGAGGGTTACGGGTTAAATAAGTGATGAGTATTAAATAGGGCACGTGTGTTCATGACCACTGGGTGTTATATGTAAGTGATGAATCCCTAAATTCTACTCCTGAAACTACTATTACACTAAATGTGAACAAACTGGAATTTAAATTAAAACTTGAAACAAATAACTTACCTAAAGCAATTTTACGTTCACAGCAAAATTGACAGGAAGGTACAGAAACTTCCTATACACTCAGTGTTGCCACACATGCATACCTTCCCCATTTATCAACATCCCCCCATCCCAAAAGGTATGTTTTTACAATGATGAATCTGCATTCATCCATCATATTACCCAAAGTCAGTAGTTTATCTTAGAGTTCACTCTTGATGTACATTCTACAGGTTTGGACAAGTGACATATGTATATGTCAAGTTTGTATAGTGACATGTCCATCATTATGGTATCATACAGAGCTTTTCACTGCCCTAAAAATCCTCTGTGCTCCACCTATTGATTCCTCCCCTTGCTCATTCTCTGCAACCAGAATGTCATACAGTGGGGCTCATGCATCCTGTAGCATTTTCAGATTTTTTAAAAAATTTTTTTTAATGTTTATTTATTTTTGAGGGAAAGAGAGACAGAGCGTGAGCTGGGGAGGGGCAGACAGAAAGGGAGACACAGAATCCGAAGCAGGCTCCAGGCTCTGAGCTGTCAGCACAGATCCCAATGTGGGGCTCGAACTCACAAACCACGAGATCATGACCTGAGCCGAAATTAGTTGCTTAACCGACTGAGCCACCCAGGTGCCCCCAGATTTTTTTTTTAATGCTGAGAAATAGCTTTTGTGATTCCTCCAAGTCTTTTCATGATATGAGAGGTCATTTCTTCTGGCTGTAAATGATACTCCATTGCCTGGATATATCACGGTTTCTTCATTAGATTCGTATACTGGTGGACATCTTGGTTGTTTCTACGTTTTACCAATTATGAGTAAAGCTGGCATAATCAAATAAATAATAAATAAATAAAACATTTGGTAAGGCTAGTGTCATTGAACACCTGATATATTAGTTCTTTATTTCTGTGTAACAGATTTCCCCCAAAACATATTGGCTTCAAACCACACACCTTTATCTTCTCAGAGTTTCTATGGGTCAGGAATTTGGGAGTGGCTTAGCTAGCTAGTTCTGAGCCAGGCGCTTCTTGTGTTGCAGTCAGGATGTTGACCTAGGCTGCAGTCACCTGATGGCTTGGTGGGGCCGGAGGATCTGCCTCCAAGACAGCTGACTCATAAGGCTTTTGGCAGGAAGCTTCAGTAACTTACCACATGGGAATCTCCATAGGCTTCACGAATGGCAGCTAACTTTCTCCAGAGCTCATGATCTGATAGAGAGAGCGGCAGAAGCTTCCGTACCATTTACAAACTAGTCACACACTGTCACTTTAGCCATATCTAGACTTTAGAAGTGGGTCTCTAAGTCCTGCATACTCAAAGGGAGGAGAATTAGGCTCCTCTTTTTGAAGGGAGAAAAAGACACTGTAGAATTTTCCAAAACCATCCATGTAACAAAATTCCATTCAATTCAACAGAGTACTGTCTTTTTTCCTGGGGAATGTTTCCTCTACTCTTTTCCAGGTATTTTTTGTCTCTGTAGTTCTATCCCTTTCCTTTACATACCACATTTGGTTGTACAGGTGTACTGCACTTACACTGGATAATATATGAATACATTATGATACAAAAAGTAGGTCAGTGGCCTCCATATTAATTCTAGGGATAACTCCAAAATGAATTTTCAAATCAAAAGACCCTATCAACATGAAACAGACCTTAATGTGTAAAACAATTATAATAAAAATACTGAATGATTGAATGATTGAGATATAATCGACATATAACATTATATTAGTTTCAAATGTGCAACATGATTTGATACTTTTATATATTGTGGAATGACTTCAAACACAATTGTAGTTAAATCTATCACCACATCGTTAACATGTTTTTTCTTGTGGAAGCACCTTTAAGATCTACTCTCTTAGCAACTTTCAAATATACAATGCAGTATTAATAACTGTAGTCACCATGCTGTCTGTACCTTACATCCCCATCATTTTATTATTTTATTACTGGTAGTTTGTACCTTTCGACCTCCCTTGACCCGTTTCTCCTGCCCTTCAGGCCTTGCCTCTGGCAACCCCCACTCTGTTCTCTTTATCTAAGAGTTTGGTATTTTTAGATTCCAAATATAGCTCATGTAGTATTTGTCTTTCTCTGTCTGATTTATTTCATTTAGCATGGTGCCCTCCAAGTCCATCCATGTCATCACAAATGGCAACATTTCCTTCTTTTATTGGCTGAATACTAATCCTAGTTTCTTATGCACTCATCCAGTAATGGACACTTAGATTGCTTCCACAGTTTGACTATTGTAATAATGCTGCAGTGAATATGGGGCACATATGTCCTTTTCAGTTAGTGTTTTCCTTTCCTTCAGATAAATACCCAGAAGTGGAATTGTTGGATCATATGGTAGTTCTGTTAATTATTTGAGAAACCTCCATGCCGTTTTCATAGTGGCTGCACCAATCTACATTCCCATTAACAGGGCAGAAATGCTCCCTTTTCTCCATATCCTCACTAACATTTTTTTCTCTTTGTGATGAAGCCATGTAAACAAGTATCAAGTAATATCTTATTGTGGTTTTGATTTTCATTTCTCTGATGATAAATTAAGTTGAGCATCTTTTCATGTGTCTTTTGGTCATCTGTGTTTCTTTGCTAGAAACAATGTCTGTCCAGATCGTCTGCCCATGTGTTATTCAGATTGGGCTTTTAGTTATTGTTGTTACTGAATTATATGAGTTTTTAAAATATATTTTGGATGTTTCCCCTTATCAGTCATATGATTTGCAAATATTTCCTCCCACTCATTAGGCTACTCATCAGTTTGTGGATGGTTTCCTTTATTGTGCAGAAGTAGTTGGTTTAATGCAGTCCCACTTGTTTAGTTTTGCCTGGGTTGCCTTTGCTTTTGGTGTGAATTCTACAAAATAATTGCCAAGATCAATGTCAAGGAACTTATCCCCTATGTTTTCTTCCAGGAGTTTTATGTTTTCAGGTCTCTCGTCCATTTTGTGTTAGTTTTCGTGTATGTTGTAGATAGTGTTCCAGATTCATTCTTTTGTATGTGGCTGTGCAGTTTCCACAACACCACTTATTGAAGAGACTGTCCTCTCCTCACTGCATCTTCTTGGCTTCTTTGTCATAAATTATCTGACCTTAAATGCATGAGTTTATTTCTAGGCTCTCTGTTCTGTTGAGCTATGTGTCGGATGCTAATACTGTACTGTTTTGATTACTCTAATTTTGTAATATAGTTTGAAACCTTGAAGCATGATGCCTCTAGCTTTGTTCTTCTTTCTCAGGATTTCTTTGACTATTTGGATTCTTTTGTGATTACAAACACATTTTAGGATTGCTTCTTCTATTTTTGTGAAAAATGCCTTTAGAATTTTGATAGGAATTGCACTGAATCTCTATAGATAGCTTTGGGTGGTATGAACATTCTAACAATATTAACTCTTCCAATTCATGAATATGGACTATCTTTCATTTATTTGTGTCTTTGATTTACTTCATCGTTGTCTAGAGTTTTCAGGATACAGATCTTTCACCTTCTTGGATAGATTTATTCCTAGATATTTTCTTTGTTTTGATGCTATTGTAAATGGGATTGTTTTCTTAATTTCCTTTTTTGATAGTTTATTAGTGTGTAGAAACATACCAGATGTTTGTACATTGATTTTGTATCCTGCATTTTTATATGAATAAATGAATTCATTTATTAATTCATAGGAGTTTGGGTGGAGTTTTTAGGGTTTTATGTATATAATATCATGTCATCTGAAAATAGTGACAGATTTATTTCTTCCTTTCTTGAATGGATGCCTTTTCTTTCTTTTTTTGCCTAAGTACTCTAGTTAGGACTTCCAGTACTAAGTTGTTGAATAGAAGTGGTGAGAGTGGGCATTCTAATCTTGGTCCTGATCTTCATTATTAAGTATAAAGTTTGTGTGGAGTGGTCGTATATAGCTTTATCACAATGCAATATGTTCACTCTACATCCACTATGTTGAGAGTTTGATCGTAAAAAATGTAGAATTTTATCAAATGCTTTTTGTACATCTATTGAGATGATCATGTGATTTTTTTATTCCCTCATTTTATTAATGTGGTTTATCACACTGATTTGTGGGTGTTGAACCATCCTTGCATCCCTAGAATGAGTCCCCTACTTGATTAAAGTGTATCATCCTTTTAATGTATTATTGAATTCAGTTTGCTAATATTTTGTTGAAGATTTTTGCACCTAAGTCTTTTAGGTATTGGGCTGTAATTTTCTTTTCTCATGGTGTTTTTCTCAGGTTTTGATATCAGGATAATGCTGGCCTCATAAAACAAGTTTGGAAGTAATCCCTCCTCTTCTATATTTTGGAAGAGTTAGAAAAGTATTGGGATCAATCCTTCTTTAAATGTTTGATAGAAATAACCAGTGAAGGCATCTGGTCTTAGACTTTAGTTTTTGTGAGATTTTAGGCTACTGATGTAATCTCCTGACTAGTAATTAGTCTTTCAGATTTTCTATTTCTTCATGAGTTAGTCTTGGTAGGCTGTATGTTTTTATGAATTTATCCGTCTCTTCTATGTTGTCCAATTTATTGTTGTATAATTGTTCATAGTAGTCTCTTATGGCCTTTATATTTCTCTGGTATCAATTGTACATCTCCTCTTTCATTTCTGATAATATATAGGTTGTGTGTGTGTGTGTGTGTGTGTGTGTGTGTGTGTGTGTGTGTGTGTTTGTATACACACACTCAGAGCATATCTGAGTTTTCTCTTTTTTCTTGGTGAGTCTAATTAATGGCTTGTCAATTTTGTTTATCTTTTCAAAATTCTGCCTTTAGTGTTACTCATCTTATTGGTATTTCTATTGATATTTTCTATTTTCTAAGCCTTTATTTCATTCATTTCCACTCTGATCTTTGTCATTTCCTGCCTTCTACTAACTTTAGGTTTTGTTTGTTCTTCATTTTCTAGCTCCTTGAGATGTAAAATTGGTTCATTTGAGGTTTCTTGCTTCTTGATGTAAGCATGTACTATGATAACTGCTTTTGCTGCATTTCATAAGTTTTGATATGTTGTATTTCCATTTTCATTTGTCTCTTGGTAGTTTTGATCCTCTTTTACTTTTTTTTTAAATTTGACCCATTCAGTAGCATGTTGTTTAATCTCCATGTATTTGTGGATTTCCCAGTTTTATTCCTGAAATTGATTTATTAGTTTCATACCATTGTTCTCAGAAGAGCTATTTGATATGATTTCAGTCTTCTTAGTGTTAAGACTTGTTTTGTGGTATAACATACGTCTGTCATAAAGAAGGTTCCATGTATGCTTGATAAGACGGTGTGTTCTGTTAGTTTTAGATGGATATTCTGCATATGTCTGGTAACTACATATGGTCTAACATCACAACGTCAATGTCTCCTTATTGATTTTTTCCTCGATGATCTATCCATTGATGAAAGTGGGAGTATTAATTATTGTATTACTGTCTATTTTCCCTTTATTTCTGTTAATATTTGCTCTACATTTTAGGTGCTCTTATGTTGGCTGCTTAAAATTTACAGGTATTATATTCTCTTATGGGATGAACCCCTTTATGTAATGCCCATCTTTGTCTTTTATTACAGTCTTTGTGTTAAAACGTCTATTTGTCCTATATAAATATAGGTACACTAGGTTTTGTGTTTTTATTGGTTTTTTTTTTTTTTTTTTTTTTTTGAGCGAGGGAGAGAGAGCACAAGCAGTAGAGGGAGAGAGAGAGAGAATTGTAAGCAGGCTCCATGCCCAGAGTGGATCCTGACATGCAACTTGATCTCACAGCTGTGCATCATGACCTGCAGTAAAATTGAAGGTCGGGTGCTTAACTGACTGAGCCACTGTTTTGTTTTCATTTGCATGGAATATCTTTTTCTATCCCCTCACTTTAAGTCTATGTGTCCTTAATTTCTGAACTGAGTCTCTTGTAGGCAGCATACAGATGGGTCCTTTTTTTTTTTTTAATCTATTCAGCCATGCTGTATCTTTTGATTGGAGTATTTAGTACATTTACGTTTAAAGTAATTATTGATAGGAGTGTACTTATTGCCATTTTGTTAGTTGTTTTCCCATTTTTTGTAATTCCTTTTGTCCTTTCTTCTTCTCTTGCTGTATTTCTTTGTGATTTATTTTCTGCAGTAGTATGCCTAGATTTCTTTCTCTTTAATTTTTGTGCATCTACCAAAAGTTTTTGCTTTGTGATTACCACAAGGCTTCCATAAAACAATTTGTATTTATAACAGTCTACTTTAACTTGAAAAGAACCTAACTTTCATTGTGTTCTAATGCTCTACCTTTTCACTCCTCCCATGTTTTTATTTTTGATGTCACAATTTACATGTTTTGTGTATTTTTTAATGAATTATTTTAGTTATACTTACTTTTACTTCTTTTGCCTTTTTAACCTTCCTACTAACTTTATAATTGACTAACCCACCACCTTTACATTAGATTATTTTGAATTTTACTATATATTTACCTTTACAAATGAGATTTATATGTTTTCCTGTTACTAATTAGCACCCTTTTACCTCAACTTAAAGAATTCCTGTTAACAGTTCTCATAATGCTGGTCTCATGGTGATTAACTTCTTTAGCTTTTGCTCATCTGGAAAACTTTTTCTCTCTGTGTACCAAGTTGTTTTCCTCTTGCTGCTTTTCAGATTCTTTCTCTGCCTTTGACTTTTGACGTTTTTTTAAAAAAAAATTTTTTTTTAACGTTTATTTATTTTTGAGACAGAGAGAGACACAGAGCATGAACAGGGGAGGGGCAGAGAGAGAGGGAGACACAGAATCTGAAACGGGCTCCAGGCTCTGAGCTGTCGGCACAGAGCCCGACGTGGGGCTCGAACTCACTGACCATGAGATCATGACCTGAGCCGAAGTCGGACGCTTAACCGACTGAGCCACCCAGGCGCCCCTAACTTTTGACATTTTAACTATAACGTGCATTGGTGTGGGTTTCTTTGAGTTCATCATTTTTGCAACTCTATAGGCTTCCTGTATCTATATGTCTATTTTCTTTCCCAGGATAGGGAAATTTTCAGTCACTATTTTTTCAAAGAAGTTTCCTGCCCCTTTCTTCTTCTGGAACTCCTATAGTGTAAATGTTGGTCTGCTGAGGTTGTCCCATCAGTGTCCATCAGTGCAAAGTCTTTATACATTTTTATTCTTCTTTCTTTGTGCTGGTTTGATTGAGTGAGTTCTCCCAGCCTGCCTTTAAGTTACTGATCCTTTTTTCTACTTCCTCTAGGCTGCTGTTGAAATACTTTATTGTATTTTTCAGTACGATTATTGTATTCTTCAGCTCTGTGACTTCTACTTGGTACTTTCTTATATTTTCTCTTTGTTGAAATACTCCCCATGCTTACCCATTCTTCTCCTAAGCTTAGTGAGGATCTTTATAACCATTATTTTTAACTCTTTATCACTTATTTTAAGGTAAATCACTTATTTTCATGCAGTTAAAGGCTTTTTTCCTGTGGTTTTATCTTGTTCTTTCAGTTTTAACATATTCCTCTTTTTCTTAATTTTCCTTGATTCTCTGTGGTTGGCTTCTGTGCATTGGAAAAAATAGCCACCTCTGCTAGTCTTGAAGGAATGGTGTCACTTAGGAGATAATCATTATTGTTCAACCCTAGTAGCCTAGTTCGTGGATGTCTCTCAAGTCTTGTGATTGTATAATTAGCCAGTGTTATTTTTAGTGGCTCCCAGTAGTTGAGAGTTTGTCAAGACCTGACAGTGTCCCAGAAGGAAGGGTCTCAGTCAACACCTAGATTTAGGCTGATTGGAAGCCAGGCCCTCAGGCAGCAAAGGTTAAACTATGCAAATATACCCCTTTCAAGGGAAGACTGGGAGATGTCCACTCCTTCTGAACTGAGCAATGGAGTGATAGCCAGTTCAGAATTGTTTCTTTTATCTGCCATCATCTCTTTGAATTCATGAACACAAGCCCTGGTAGCCACCGAGGCAGGAGATCAAGGGGCAACACCTGGACATCTATCACAAAGCCCAGGGCACCAGATGCAAAAACTGGGCACCAGATGTGTGTATAAGCACCCTTCTAGGAGATACCAACACTCTGGAATGCAGCAAAAACATAACTGTGGTCTCTGGAGGTCTCTGGAGAGGATTACAGTTGGCCCTTAGTTGTCTGTTTAGTGAAAAGTCTGTTTCTCAGGCCTCACCTATGAAGATAGGCTAATAGACCTCTTTCACATAAAACATATATTCTTTAGTCTCCTACCTCTCTTCTGTGCACTGGGTGGTATCTGGTTGAGAACTTTCTCCATTTGTGACAGTCCTGTGGGACCCACAATCATAAGCACAGCTGGTCACCAGAGCCAGGCAGTCTAGAGGTAAACCCTGGCTGGCTGACACAGAAGCCAGGGTGCCATAGAAAAGTATAAGCTCCATTCCTAGAGATACCTTTGACCTAGAGGGAAGCAGAGGAATATCACAAAGATGGCCTCCAGTGGCTTCTGTCCCCAGAGAACACCTAAGTAGGACCCTAGATGTGTGCCAAACCAGAAGTCTGCTCCTCAAGCCAAAACTCCAGGAAAGGCCAACAGGCATTTCGTAGAAATATTGAGATTATAGTTCAGTCTGTAGCTACAGTGTGCCTTTGGTGTGGTTGCTAGCCCTGAACTGTCTCTGCATTTCTTTTTTAAATTTTTTTTTTTTTTTCAACGTTTATTTATTTTTGGGACAGAGAGAGACAGAGCATGAACGGGGGAGGGGCAGAGAGAGAGGGAGACACAGAATCGGAAACAGGCTCCAGGCTCTGAGCCATCAGCCCAGAGCCCGACGCGGGGCTCGATCTCATGGACCGTGAGATCGTGACCTGGCTGAAGTCGGACGCTCAACCGACTGTGCCACCCAGGCGCCCCTGTTTTTCCATTTCAATGTGTCTTCTTCAACTTCTTTCATAAGCTTTCTGGTTTGTTTGTTTTTTTGTTTTTTTTTTCAGTGTACAGATCTTTTACCTCTTTGGTTAGGTTTATTCCTAGGTATTTTATCGTTCTTGTTGCGTTTGTGAATGGGTTCAATTCCTTGATGTCTCTTTCTCTTGCTTCATTATTGGTATGTAGAATGCAACCAATTTCTGTACATTAATTTTGTATCCTGTGATTGTGCTGAATTCATGTATCAGCTCTAGCATTTTTTTGGTGGGGTCTTGTGGGTTTTGCTTATAGACTATCATGTCATCCACGAAGAGTGAACGTTTCACTTCTCTACCAATTTGAATCCCTTTTATTTCATTTTGTTGTCTGATTGCTGAGGCTAGCGATTCCAACACTATGTTAAACAACAGTGGTGAGAGTGGACATCCCTGGCGTATTCTTGATCTCCGGGGGAAAGCTCTCTGTTTTTCCCCATTGAGGATGATATTTACTGTGGGCATTTCATGTATGGCTTTTATGACGTTAGAGTATGTTCCTTCTATCCCAACTTCCTTGAAGGTTTTTATTAAGAAAATGCTTTTTCTGCATCTATTGACGGGATCATATGGTTCTTATCCTTCTTCTTTTAAGGTAATATATCAAGTTGATTGAATTGCAAAAATTGAACCAGCCCTGCAGCCTAGGATGAATCCCACTTGATCATGTTGAATGATTCTTTTAATATAGTGTTAAATTTGGTTTGCTAGTGTCTTGTTGAGAATTTTTGTACCCATGTTCATCAGTACCATGTTCAGTACCATGATCAGTACCATGTTCATCAGATATTGGCCTGTAATTCTCCTTTTTAGTGGGTTCTTGTCAGTTTTGGAAATCAAAGTAATGCTGGCTTCGTATAATGATCCTGAAAGCTTTTCTTTCATTTTATTTTTTGGAACAGCTTGAGAAGAATAGGTATTTAAGTGTCTGGTAGACTTCTCCTGGGAAGCCATCTGCCCTAGGACTCTTATTTGTTGGGCAATTTTTGATTACTGAGTCAATATCTTCTCTGCTTATGGTTTGTTCAAATTTTCTATTTCTTCCCTTTTGAGTTTTGGTAGTGTGTGTGTGTCTATTACTCTTATGTGTCTACCCTTTTAGGTTAAGGCCCATTTGTCCCTAGAGGTGTTCAGAATTCTCTTTTTGTCTTTGTATTTTGCCAGTTTCACTATGATATATCTTGGTGTTGACCTGTTTTTGTTGATTTTGAAGGGAGTTCTCTGTGCCTCTTGGACCTGGATGCCTATTTCCTTGTCCAGATTAGGGAAGTTCTTAGCTGTGATTTGTTCAAATAAAATTTCTGCCCTTTTTCTCTCATTTCTTCTTCTAGAACTCCTAATGATATAGATATTATTTCGTTTCATTGAATCACTTAGGTCTCTTATTGCCCTTTGTGGTCTAGTAATTTCCTTTCCATATCTCATTTGTAGCATTTCTTAAATCATTGTGTCTATTTCTTACGTCTTTAATCCCTGCAGCAATAGATTCTCTGCTGTTGTCTATGCTTTTTTCAAGCCCAGCTATTAGTTGTATGACTGGTATTCTAAATTCTTGTTCAGATATATTGTTTATATCTGGTTTGAGCAATTCTCTGGCTGTCTTCCTGGAATTTCTTTTCAGGAGAATTCTGTTTCATCACTTTTGCCAGGTTTGTGTCTCTTATGTGTTTTAATGGTTTGTTATCTGTCCTGCACCAACGAGAACTACTATATTAAAAAGGGGTCATACACTGGCCCAGGGCCTGGCCTTTCAGGAAGTGTTTTTAGAGTGTGTTGCATGCACTCTATTGTTGCGTCTTTGGCTGCTCTACCCCACTCGTTTGTCTTCTACAAAGCTTCTCCTTAGTCATACTGGTAGAATGTTTAGACCATTGTTAGACAAATCAAAGAAACTATAAGGGTTAATCCAGTGAGAGCAAAAGGAAAATAAAGATGGAGATATAGAAAAGGTGTAAAAAAAATAGAATAAAAATGCCTGATTAAACAGACACAGAAACAGAAAAAGCAAAAAAAAGAAAAAATACATATATATAATATATATATTTTTATAATATATGTAATTTGTATTTATTAATTTATTATTTATTATTATATTGTTAATTTATTATTATTTATTATTAATTTATTAATATGTAACATAAATATATTTTTATATGTATAAAACACGTGTTATATATGTATATATATTGACAAAAAATCAAATCAGAAAGTTTAAGCCTGATTCCAGAGTAAAAAATGAAGAGGTAGAAAGAAAAATATAGAAAAGAGTAGAGAAGGAAAAAAAAAAAGAAAAGAAAATGGCAACACAGTAATATATAATACCACAGGATAGTTGTCTGTTTGTATGTGGGACAGGTGACTGTGCTGGTCTGGAGGAGAGGCCCTCTGGTTCACCCAGTATCAGTCCCACGCCATTAGATAAGTAGTTGCCATCCACTGAGGGGTGAGATTTTGTGTAAGTGGGTCGGCCTCCACAAGGGGCCACTATTCTGTTCCCTGAAGCCGCACCATGCTGGTGATGGGGAGAAAAATGGCAACACCCAAATCTCTCCTCCCCGGACTGGGTGTCTTAAACCATGCTGTTTAGGCAGCCCTCACAACGTAGCTCAGGCAGGTGTTTTGCCCTGTCCCACAGTTCCCCCATGCCTCTTAGGTGCTAGGCTGGGATTCAAAACCTGGTGTCTTAAAGGACCCAGCACCAGTTCTAGGATAGTGCTGCCCCACCCTGCCCATATGGCAGGCACATGCAGGGTCTTTTAACCTTGGGGAGGCAATATACACTCTTCCACAGTACTCAAGGGAGGGGACTATTCTCCCCACTGTGCCCCTGAGATGGGATACTACACTGGGGCTGGCTCCCCTCCCCACAAGTGCATGCACGTGGAAGCAGATTTCTTCCATAGGATGGCACACACTTTTGAAAACTGCAGTCTTCAGCTCCTAAGGCTGTTCGCAAAGTACGCTAGCAATCTCCCTAGATTTCTCATTTCTAGTCCGTGGTCTGGAAGGGTTTTCCTCTTGTCCTAACACAATACCACAATCCACAGTTTCTCTCTCTCCTTTTTGTCTCTCCACAGAGGGGGAACCCTTCCCTCCGGGCCCATAATGTTTTATCTCCCCCAATTCGCATAGACACACCTCTGTCCCGTCAAGCTGTCTCCCTCCACCTGTGCAGATTTTTTTTTATTTAAAAAAAATTTTTTTTTCAACGTTTATTTATTTTTGGGACAGAGAGAGACAGAGCATGAACAGGTGAGGGGCAGAGAGAGAGGGAGACACAGAATTGGAAACAGGCTCCAGGCTCTGAGCCATCAGCCCAGAGCCCGACGCGGGGCTCGAACTCACGGACCGTGAGATCGTGACCTGGCTGAAGTCGGATGCTTAACCGACTGCGCCACCCAGGCGCCCCGCCACCTGTGCAGATTTTTCTGTCACTCTGCAGATAGATTTCCTGGGTGTTCCAGGTGTTCTGACCTCAATACAGCTGTTTGAGGGAGGAGGGAAATCTTTGTCCCTCTACTTCTCCACCATCTTAACTCCTAATTGATACACTTTGAAACACCTAATAGGTGGATAACCAAAGTTGTTCTGAAATCAGACCACCAGGGTTCAAATCTCGCCTTGACAATTTTACAGCAATGTATTTAAGTTCTTTAAAACTTAATTCCTGCAAATCCAAACACTGAAGTTTGCCCAAGGTAGAATGATTGTTAAATGACACTCATATTTATGTATCATGATGAAATTCATCCAAGGATAAAGGGAAAAGAATCTAACTCTTCAAAAAGCAGTGGAGAAAAATACTAGAAGATAACTTAAAAGGAATAAGACTAAATGAACACTTGATCTCAATATTGAAAGCTTCAAAAATGTGGTGGAAAAAATCTGAAATTTATAACTTTTCTTGTCCTAAAAAACCTGATGCAATTAATGAAATAATGCTAATAAGAGGATAGAATTCACCCATGAAACAATTCATTTTCGATTTGATTTTTTATTAAGGCAAAACATTATTTATAATGGTTTTGTTTGTTTTGTTTTTCTTCCAAGGGAATCGTTGTGATTTTCCACAAATAAAACATGGTAGTCTATACTATGAAATTATCTATAGACGAGACTTTCCAGTACGTGTAGGAAAAAAATATTGGTATTCCTGTAAGACCAATTTTGTGACTGCTTCACAAGAGCCCTGGGAATATATTCATTGCACAAAAGAAGGATGGTCACCAGCAGTACCATGCCGCAGTAAGTCAACCGTTATAATTGTATATGTATAAATAGTTCACATCCTGGAGGGAGCAGACATGTAAGTGAGTACAATTAAGACTACTATGACAAAAAGGCGACCAAGGGATGAATTTTATGAGCAAAAATACCAAGATGAGGTTTTCCTTTTATGAGGAACTCTTCCTAAAATCTTATTAGAGATAAAGTTAGAGGTTTTTTGAAAATACCGATATCATTTACCCATACCTTAATTATAAATACTGAAAGTAAATAGTATTGACTATTGATTTTTTTCTTTTTCAACATTTGGTATTAGCTTTATTTTTGGATACTTATGCATTATAGTTTAAATGTTGTACAAATAATTTTTTTTTAACGTTTATTTATTTTTGAGACAGAGAGAGACAGAGCATGAACGGGGGAGGGGCAGAGAGAGAGGGAGACACAGAATTGGAAGCAGGCTCCAGGCTCTGAGCCATCAGCCCAGAGCCCGACGCGGGGCTCGAACTCACAGACCGCGAGATCGTGACCTGAGCTGAAGTCGGCCGCCCAACCAACTGAGCCACCCAGGCGCCCCTACAAATAATTTTTAATTTGCTATTTTCACTGAATTTATGGGTTTAAAAATTTTTTGTTTATTATTTTTATGATTTTTAGGACAATGTATTTTCGATCATTTGAAAAATGGAGATAACCCAAAACGAGGAGTAAAATACGTACAAGGTGAATCTGTAAGGGTTAACTGCCATGCTGGCTACAGTCTTCAAAATGAGCAGTCTGTGATGACCTGTACAGAAAGTGGCTGGTTCCCTCCTCCCGAGTGCATTCTTCTCAGTAAGTAAATGGTCTCAGATCTCAGTATATTTATGGTTTTCTAACCCTCATCTATATTAACTGTGAAAAAATATTTATATCAACTTCCTTATTTCCACCAATGAATCTACTTAGTTTTATTTTTTCCAAGAGTGTGTGAGTGGATATACACATTTTTGATACATATATATAGCAAAATAAATGTCTAATGATAGGCATTAGTCAAGAAAGCAGTAATGGAACTACAAAGAAGTAACCTGTATTAATAGGGTGACACCAGCAATGGAAGGAGGAAGATGTGACAGAGTAGGGGGATCCTAGGCTTGCCTCATCCCATAAGGATAACTATCAAATCATCCTAAATACCCCCGAGATTGACCTGAAGACTGGCAGAACAGATTCCACAATTAAAGGTACAGAACAGGCCACATTGAAGAAGTAAGATGTACAGAGATGCAGGTTTCTCTCCCAAACTGAGAAGAAATGGACTGTGGCCACTGAGGTGGTAAGGGAGTAGTGGTCACAGAGAGGGTGAAAGACAGACTGACACACAGAGGAACACACAGGAAAAACAAATCCCCATAGAAATTAGCTTGGAAAGGGAGAGGGGACAAATTTTGTGAGTTCCTGCAACCAGTGAGGCTTAAAGCCTGGGGTTTGAAAGGTCAGTGTGCTTGGGTCTGGAAGAGATCAAAGGGCATTGGGACTGCTCTTGGAGATAAGGCAAGCAAAGAGCCTGTGGACATACAGCATGGAAACAGCAATCTGATGAGCACTTGGAGCACACAGTGGGGAGGTTATTTGCTCATCCTGGAGCATGTTGCAGAAAGGGAGCATTCACAGAGACCCCTCTGAAAACAAAGGAACTGGCAGGTGCCATTTCCCTCTCCCGCCCTTCAACATTAACACAGGGTCAACTGTGGGAACCAGCACAGGGCTCACACTTGCTATCTTACTTGCTTACACCAAGCCCTATGTCCCTATGCTCTGGTGGAACCACCCTTCCCAGTCACACTTGCCTCAGTCCCAGAGCAGGCAGCCCCAACCACAAAAGACCAGATCAAATCCCAGCCCAAACTGCATCTCCCAACTTGGGAGGTTTTTTGTTTGTTTGTTTGTTTTGTTTGTTTGCTTTTGGCAGGGGGCAGGGAGGTGGGGCTGGATTCCAGCAGCAATGTTGAGAAGTCTCATTTCACAAGCAGACCAGAATACACCAAGTTAAAACTTACCACATTCAGGCAAGGAACCAAACACTGCCCACAACAGGCAAAGAGAGCCTCTGCAGATGAGTGACCGGAAAGATAAAGCAGTCAGGACACAACAGCAGTGTGCACATAGCATACATTGGAGACACTCCCTGAAGTGCCAGGCCCTGGGGAAACGGGGTCACAACACCCCAGGGCATGACAGAACCTCTTTTTCATAAGGCCATTACCCTCAGGAACAGGAGAAGTAGCTGACTTTTTTAACACAGAAAAGTAAGCCAAGAAACTTAGACAAAATGAGAAAACAGAAGAAATTGTCCCAAATGCAAGAACAGTGCAATGCCACAGCCATGGATCTAAGTGAAACAGATATTAGTAAAATACCTAATAGAGAATTTAATGTAACAAATCTAAAGATACTGGACTTAAGAAAAAAAATCCAAGACATGGGTGAAACCCTTAATACAGAGATAAGGAATAACACAGCAGAGATAAAGGGCTCAATAAACAAAATCAGAAACACACTTGGTGGCATGAACAGCAGGCTGGAAGAAGGAGAGGAACAACATAATGGCCTAGAAGACAAAGCAACAGAAAGTTATCAAGCTGAACAAAAGAGAGAAAAGAATTATGCGAAAAGAGAATAGATTTATGGAACTCCATGACTCCATCAAACATAACAACATTCATTGTAGAGGAGTCCCAGAAGAAAAAGAAAGAAAAAAAAGGGACAGAACATTTATTTGAAGAATTAATAGCAGAAAACTTCCCTAATCTGCGGGGGAGGAAACAGATATCCATATCCAGGAGGCACAGGGAACCCCCAAGAAAATAAACAAAAGCTAACCCACAGAAACATATATATTGTAATTAGATTGGCAAAACATAGGGGTATAGAAAAAAATTTTTAAAGCAGCAAGACAAAAAAAAAAAAAAAAAAGTGCCATACAAGGGAAAACCCATAAGGCTCCTAGGGCATTTTTCAGCAGAAGCTGAAATAATAAAGGGTACAGTCCAACAAAAAGATATAATGATTGTAAATGTTTATGCACCCAACATGTAAGCTCCCCTATACATAAAAGTTAATAACAAATAGAAAAGAACTAAACATTCATAATAAATGATAGTAGGGGATTTTCACACTTCAGTTACATAAATGGACAACATCATTTAAACAGATAATCAACAAGGAAACAACGGCTCTGAATGACACACTGGAACAGATGGATTTAACAGATATTTTGAGAACACTGCATCCTAAAACAGCAGAATACACATGCTTTTCAAGTGTATGTGGAACATTCTCCAGAATGGGACACATATTAGGACATAAAACAAGCCCCAACAAATTAAAAAAGGTCAAAGCGATACCATGCATCTTTTCTGAACACACTACCATGTAACTAGAAGTCAACCACCAGAAAAAGTCTGAAAAGAGCATAAATATATGAAAGTGAAGTAACATGCTAATAAACAATGAATGGGTCAACCAGAAAATAAAAGAAAATTCAAAAAACCACATGGAAACAAGTGAAAATGAAAACACCACAATTAAAAACCTTTGGGATGCAGCCAAACTGGTTCTAAGAGGGAAGTTTGTAGCAATACAAGTCTGCTTCAAGAAGCAAGAAAAGAATCAAATAAACAATTTCACTTGACACCTGAAGAAGCTAGAAAAGCAACCACAAACAAAAGCTAAGAAAAAAAAAACAGAAGGAAAGAAATAATAAGGATTAGAACAGAAATAAATGGGGGTGCCTGGGTGGCTCAGTCGGTTAAGCATCTGACTGTGAGTCAGGTCATGATCTCACGGTTTGTGAGTTCAAGCTCCATGTCAGGCTCTGTGCTGACAACTCAGAGCATGGAGCCTGCTTTGGATTCTGTGTCTCCCTCTCTCTCTGCCCCTCCCCTGCTCACACTCTGTCTCTCTCTCAAAAATGAATTAACTTTAAAATGTTTTAAATCAAAGAAAGAAATGTCATAGAAACTAGAAAAACAATAGAGCAGATCAAAGAAACCAGGAACTGGTTCTTTGAAAAAATTAATAAGTGATAAACTGCTAGCCATACTATCAAGAAGAAAAGATAAAGGACCCAAATAAGTAAATCACAAGAGAGGAGAAATAACAACCAACACCACAGAAATTCAAACAATTATACAAGAATATCATGGAAAACTGTATGCCACAAAGTCGGTAATCTGGAAGAAATGGATAAATTCTTATAAACATAAACCTACCAAAACTGAAACGGGAACAAATAAAAAAATGAACAGACCAATTAACAGAAAAAAAAAAAAAAAAGGAATCCGTAATCAAACACCTCCCAACAAACAAAAGTCCAGGACCAGATGAGTTCACAAGTGAATTCTACCAAACATTTAAAGAAGAGTTAATACGTATTCTTCTCAAACTATTCCACACTTGATCTTAGCCAGAAGTCCGAGAAGCAATCTTCTTAAACTATTCCAAAAAGATAGAAAAAGAAGGAAAACTCCAAATTCATTCTATGAGGCAGCACTACCCTGATACCAAAACCAGATAAAGAAACAAGAAAAGGGAACTGTAGGTAAATATTTCTGATGAATATAGATGCAAAAATCCATAACAAATACTAGCAAACCAAATCTAACAAAACATTAAAAAATTATTCACCACATCAGTCTTATGCACGGTGATTTATTCCTGGAGTCCAAGGATGGTTCAATATTAACAAACCAATCAATGTGATATATCACATCAATCAAACCACATCAATAAAAAAAAAGGATAAGAACCATATGATCATTTCAACAGATGCCAAAAAAGCATTTGGCAAAATATAACATCAATTCATAATAAAAGCTCTCAACAAAGTAAGTTTTGAGGGGACATACCTCAACATAAAAAAAGGCCATACATGAAAAACACACAACTAACATCATCCTTAAAGGGGAAAAACAGCTTTTCCCCTAAGGAACAAGACAAGGATGTCTACTCTACCATTTTTATTCGAGATAGTACTGGAAGTCCGAGCCACTGCAATCAGACAACAAAAAGAAATAAAAGGCATCCAAATCAGTAAGGAAGAGGTAAACCTTTTACTATTTACAGATGACATAATATTCTATATAGAAAACCCAAAAGATTCCACTGAAACCTGCTAGAACTAGAATGAATTCAGAAAAGCTGTAGGATACAAAATCAATGTATAGAAATTTGATCCCTTTCTATATATTAATAATGAAACAGCAGAAAGAGAAATTAAGAAAACAACCCATTTACTATTGCACTAAAAATAATAAAATACCTAAGAATAAACCTAATCAGAGAGGTGAAAGATCTGTACTCTGAAACTATAAAACCCTGATGAAAAAGAAATGGAAGATGACACAAAGAAATGGAAAGACATCCATGTTCATGGACTAGAAGAGCAAATATTGTTAAAATGTCTACACAACCCAAAGCAATCTACACACTCAATGCAATCCCCATCAAAATACCAACATTTTTTACAGACCTAGAACAAACAATCCTAAAGTTTGTATGGAACTACAAAAGAACCTGAATAGTCAAATCAGTCTTGAAAGAGAAAAGCAAAGCTGGAAGCATCACAATTCCAGACTTCAAGTTATATTACAAAGCTATAGTGATCAAGACAGTAAGGTACTGGCACAAAAATAGACACTTGGACAAATGAAACTGAATAGAAAACCCAGAAATAAATCCATAATTATATACTGAATTAATCTTCAACAAAGCAGGAATGAATATCCAGTAGGAAAAAGACAATGTGTTCAACAAATGGTACTGGGAAAACTACACAGCAACATGCACAAAATGAAACTGAACCACTTTGTTGCACCATACACAAAAATAAATTCAAGGTGGATTAAAGACCTAAATGTGAGACCTGAAACTATAAAAGTCCTGGAAGAGAGAGAGCAGAAGCAGTAACTTCTCTGAAATCAGCCACAAACTTTCTAGACAGATCCCCTGAGGCAAGGAAAATAAAAGCAAGAATAAATAAATAAAAATAAAATAAAAAATTATTAGAACTACATTAAAATAAAAAACTTCTGCACAGCAAAGGAAACAGTCAATAAAACTGAAAGGCAACCTGTGGAATGGGAGATGTTATTTACAGATGGCATGTCTGGTAAAGAGTAGTGTCCAAAATATGTAAAGAACTTATAAAACTCGACACCAAAAACCAAATAATCCAACTAAAAAAATGAATGGGAGACATGAACAGACATTTCTCCAAAGAAGACATACAAAGGACAACAGGCACATGAAGAGATACTCATCATCACTTATCATCAGGGAAATGCAATCAAAACAACAATAAGATATCACCTCACCCTTGACAGAATGGCTAAAATCAACAACACAAGAAACAACAGATGTTGGTGAGGATGTGGAGCAAGGGGTACCCTCTTGCAATGTTGGGAATGCAAACTGGTGCAGCCACTCTGGAAAACAGTATGGAAGTCCTCAAAAAGAAAAATAGACTTGCTGTATGATCCAGCAATCATACTTCTGGGTATTTACCCAAAGAATACAAAAAAACACTAATTCAAGGGGATATATGCACACCTATGTTTATATCAGCTTTCTTTCCAATAACCAAGATATGGAAGTAGCCAAGTATCTATTGATTGATGAATGAATAAAGACGAGTGGTGTGTGTGTGTGCGTGTGTGTGTGTATACATACAGAGAGAGAGAGAGACTATTATTCAGCCATGAAAAAGAATGAAATCTTGCCATTTGCAACAATATGTATGGAGCTGGACAGTATAATGCCAAGTGAAATGAGTCAGTCAGTGAAAGACAAATACCATATGATTTCAGTCATATGTGGGATTTAAGACAAATGACAAATTGGGAAATGTGAGAGTGAGATAAACCAAAACAAACAAACAAAAAAACCAAAACCAAAACAAACAAACAAAAAGACTCAACTATAGAGAACAAAGTGATAGTTACCAGAGGGGAGAAAGGTGGCACAGGGAACAGGTGAAATAGTGATGTCATTATGAGCACTGGGTGAGGTATGGAATTGTTGAATCACTGTATTAAACACCTGAAAATAATATAACACTGTATGTCGACAAAAATATAAACACAAAATACATACATACATGAAGTCAATCTAGAAAAAAATAGAGTGACACCAGCTAGATGTCAGAACACAAGTTTCAGTTCTTCCTGGCCAAGATCACAGTTTTGACAATCACCCACAGAAAGAGCATTTTTGTGGGAGTCTGGGAATCTAGCAGAAGTTTTTGCACACTTTGACAGCAAAAAGATCCAAGAGTGGGTGCACTGAAGAGGATGAATGGAACATTTTTTTTCTTATCTGAGTCACTCCTCCCTGAAAGGGGTACAGTTCAGTGCCAAGAGAGACCCATTCAGCCTGCAATTTCTCCACAGGGGGAAAGTGTGTGAGTGATCATCTGGCTTCTTCAACTGCATGGGTCACTGACCAAAAGGCCCATTTCTTTCTAACTACATCCAGAATACTGAAGTGATCTTCATGAGTGAAGGGAATGAGAAAAGTTTGGACCACAACAGTCAGGGCTCAGAATTCCTCAAGGGACAAAGACTCTACTAACCACTTTGCAGACTACAGTCAGTAGCCTACCCACTAGCCACTGGGATGACTTGGGTTCAGATCTTGCTCACCTGGTGGCATCCCCCAACATTCTGCATACCTGCTATCCACTGGCCAGCTCCTTTTGTATATTCCCCAAAGGTAGTGAGTGCAGGAGTTTTCAAATGGCTAGTGAACATACTTAGAAATTCAAACTGACTCCACAGATAGAGTAAAAAGAATGTACTTGACCATTCAGCATTACCTCCAGGAAATCAAACAGAAAGCTGTCAGGACCCTGACTAACTCTGCAGGATTGAAAAAAAGGCATACCATCCAAAAATTCCCTCTTAAATCGTAGTAAGACATACTGGAAAAATGTATCCATTAAAAACATCTTCAAAAAGCCTCAGAGGGGCGCCTGGGTGGCGCAGTCGGTTAAGCGTCCGACTTCAGCCAGGTCACGATCTCGCGGTCCGTGAGTTCGAGCCCCGCGTCAGGCTCTGGGCTGATGGCTCAGAGCCTGGAGCCTGTTTCCGATTCTGTGTCTCCCTCTCTCTCTGCCCCTTCCCCGTTCATGCTCTGTCTCTCTCTATCCCAAAAATAAATTAAAACGTTGAAAAAAAAATTAAAAAAAAAAAAAAAGCCTCAGAATCCCTAACAAGTATGACAGAAAGTATTTCTCTGCCAACGTCAGGAAAGACCAAAGGAAGTGAGACCTTCTTCAAAGGCAAAGGCAACAATGCAAGACTTTAAGAAACATGAAAAATCAAGGAAATATGACATCACCAAAGAAACACAACACTTTTCCAGTAACTTACCCTAAATAATGAAGATTTATGATTTTCCTGATAAAGAATTGAAAACGGTAGCTTTCAGGAAGCTCAGTGAGCTATAAGAAGACACAGAAAGAAAATCCAAAGAAATCAGGAAAATGAGGTAGAAATTATAAAAAGAACCACACAGAAATTCTATAACTGAAGAATATAATGAATGAAAGGAAAAATACAACAAAGAGTATCAACATCAGATCTTATCAATCAGAAGAAAGAATCTATGAAGTAGAAGAGAGGTCATTTGAAGTCTTGTAGTCAGAGGAGAAAAAAGGAGAAGGAATTCCAGAGAAAGCCTATGTGAATTATAGGAGACTATCAGAGGAGACATTGTAGGCATTATGTGAGTCCCAAAAGGAGAAGAGAGAGAAAGGGACAGGAAGTTTACTTAAGGAAATAATGGCTGTGAATTTATCAATCTGGGAAGAGATACGGACTATCAAAATCAAGAAGCTCATTAATTCCCCCAAACAGATTCAACCCAAGGAAATCATCTCTAAGACACATTACAATAAAACTGGCTAAAACCAAAGAAAAATAATTTTGAAAGCAGCAAGAGAGAAATAAATACCTCACATACAAAGGCAGTTCTATGAGAGGTCTTTATAGTGATAAATGCCTACAGTAAGAAAAAGAAATGATCTCAAATATACAACCTAACTTTATACATCCAAAAACTAAAAAGAAGAGGTCACTTGGGTAGCTCAGTTGGGTGAGCATCCAACTCCTGATTTGGGGTCAGATCATAATCCCAGGGTCACGGGTTTGAGCTCTATATTGGGCTCTGCACTTGAGTGTGGAGCCTACTTAAGATTCTCTCTCTCCTTCTGCCCCTCCCTGACTCATGCTCTATCTCTCTCTCTGTCTCTCTCTGTCTCTCTCTCTCTCTCTCAAATAAAATGAAAAAAAAATGTATTAAAAAACAGTAGAACAACCAAGCCTATAATTAACAAGCTGGGAAATAACAGAAATCAGAGCAAAAATATATGAAATAAAGACCAAAAAAATAAACATTAATACCTATTTTTTTCAAAACAGAAACAAACTTGATAAGCCTAAGTTGACTAAGAAAAAAGAGAGATCAAATAAATAACATGAGAAATGAAATTGGAGACATTCAACTGATGCCACAGAAATGCAGATGTTCATAAGAGACAACCATAAACATTTACACACCAACAAATTGGATAACCTAAATAAATTGATAAATCCCTGGAAATAGAAAACTTACAAGACAAAATCATCAAGAATAGAAAATCTGAACAAACCAAACCAGTAACAAGGAACAAGAGTGAATCATTAATTTAAAATATCTCTGCAGGGGCGCCTGGGTGGCTCAGTCGGTTGAGCGTCCGACTTCAGCTCAGGTCACGATCTCACGGTCCGTGAGTTCGAGCCCCGCGTCGGGCTCTGTGCTGATGGCTCGGAGCCTGGAGCCTGCTTCCGATTCTGTGTCTCCCTCTCTCTCTGCCCCTCCCCCGTTCATGCTCTGTCTCTCTCTGTCTCAAAAATAAATAAACATTAAAAAAAAAAAAACCTGATATTAAAATAAATAAATAAATAAATGAATACATACATAAATAAATAAGAAAGAATAAAATATCTCTGCAAAGAAAAGTCTGGGAACAGAAGTTTTCATTGGTAATTTAAAGAAGAATTAATACCAGTTCTTCTCAAACCATTCCAAAAACTTGAAAGGAGGGAGGAGGCACTTCCAAAACTACTTTACAAGGTCAGCATTACTTTAATACCAAAGAACACTACAAAAAAAATTATAGGCCAGCATCACTGATAATCATAAATATTGAAATACTCAACAAAATGTTAGCAAAGTGAATTCAACAACACATTAAAAGATTCATACACCATGATGAAGCCGGCTATATCTATGGGACTTAAGGATGGTTCATCAGACACAAATCAGTAATGTGATATAGCTCATTAACAATAAGAAGGATAAAAATCATATAATCAGATAGACACCAACAAAAAAAGCATTTGACATAATTCAACATCCATTTATGATGAAAACTCTCAACAATTAGGTATTGAAGAAATGTACATCAAACATAATAAAGACTATAAATAAGGAGCCCATAACTAACATCATATTTGATAATGAAAAGCTGAAAGCTTTTCCTGAAGGATCAGGAAAAAGACAGAGATACACACTTTCACCACCTCAGTGAAATAAAAAATAAAGAAGTAAAATATCTGTTTGTAGATGACATGTTATAGAGAGAAAACCCTAAAGACTCCACCAAAAAAAAAAAAAATGTAGAATTAATACATGAATTCAGTAAAGTTGCAGGATACATAGTCAATATACAAAAACCTGTTGTATTTTTGTACACTAATAATGAATTATCACAAAGAAAAATTTTAAAAATAATCCCATCTACAATAGCATGAAAAACAATAAAATACCTAGGAATAAATCCATCCAAGGAAGTAAAATATTTGTATGGTGAAAACTGTAAGACAATTGTGAAATAAACTGAAGAAGACATAAATAAATCACAAGATAGTCTGTGTTCATGGATTAGAAGAATTAATGTTGTTAAAATGTGCATACTACCCAAAGCAATCCATTGATACAATTCCTATCAAGATCCCACTGACATTTCCCATTGAAATAATATAAACAATCCTAAAATTTATGTGGAACCAAAAAGACTCCCAAATAACCAAAGCAATCTTGAGAAGGAAGAACAAAGCTGAACGCATCATGCTCCGTGATTTCAAACTATATTATAAAGTGATAAAA
The DNA here is from genome assembly GCF_028749965.1 of Puma concolor. NCBI lineage: Eukaryota > Metazoa > Chordata > Mammalia > Carnivora > Felidae > Puma > Puma concolor. The sequence continues at coordinate 25,077,555 of NC_141683.1, forward strand.
ATGAAAACAATATCCTATTGGCAGATCAATGGAACAGAGTCAGGAGCCAGAAATAAACTCACACATACATAGTTAATTAAAATTTGACAAGGGAGCCAAGAAAACACAATGAGGAAAGTAATGTCTTCAGTAAATGGTATTGGAAAAGCTGGATATCCATAGGCCAAAAAATGAAACCACTATGTTAAACCACTGATGAAAATTAACTCTTAGACAAATTAAAGACTTAAATAAATTATTTCAAATTCATGCAAAAGCTTCTATTCAGCAAATCAACAAAATGAAAAGGCAACATACAGAATGAGAGATAATATTTGCAAGCCATAGATCTGATAAGGGAGATATACATAGATACACACACACACACACACACTTTGTATGTATTTTACATAGATTATACGTATATATTCTACAACTTATACAACTTAATAGCAAAATATCCAATCCAATTAAAAATGGACAAAGATCTCAGTAGACATTATTCTGAAGAATACATACAATTGGCCAATTGGTACTCAAAATCACTAATCATCAGGCATATGAAAATGAAAACCACAATGAAATATTGCCTTATACCTGGTAAAATGTCTTTTATCAAAAAGACAAGACATAACAAGTGTTGGTGAGAATGTGGAGTAAAGGGAACACTTGTATACTTTGGGTGATAATGTAATTTGTTATAGGCATATAGAAAACAGTACATGAAAAAAGTTAAAAGAACTACCGTATGATCCAGCCATTCCATTTCTGGGTATTTATCTGAAAGAAATGAAATCAGCATCTTGAAGAAATATCTGCATCCTCAATTTCATTATAGCTTTATCATAATAGCCAACATACAGAAAAACCTAAGTGTCCACTGATGGATGAATGACATGATATGTACAATGGAATATTATTCAACCATGAGAAAAAAGAAAGTCTTGCTATTCACAACAATATGGTTGACCCTAGAGAACAATATATTAAGTATAATAAGCCAGAGGTTGAAAATACTTCTTGATAAAACTAATGTATGAAATCAAAAAAGAAAACATCAAATTCATAGAGGCAGAGAGTAGAATGGTAGTTACCAGTGGTGGGTGCAGATGGGGGAAATGAGGAGATGCTGTTGCAAGGGTGTAAGCCTTCATAAGATAAAAAAAATTCTTGGGGCGCCTGGGTGGCACAGTCGGTTAAGCGTCCGACTTCAGCCAGGTCACGATCTCGCGGTCCGTGAGTTCGAGCCCCGCGTCAGGCTCTGGGCTGATGGCTCGGAGCCTGGAGCCTGTTTCCAATTCTGTGTCTCCCTCTCTCTCTGCCCCTCCCCTGTTCATGCTCTGTCTCTCTCTGTCCCAAAAATAAATAAATAAAAAAAAAACGTTGAAAGAAAAAAAAAATCCTGGAGATTTAGTGTACAGCATGGTGACTACAGTTAGTAATAATGTATTGTGTAGTTGAAATTTGCTGAGAATAGATCTTAAGCATTCCAACTTAATAAAAAAAATTAATTATGTGAGGTGATTAATGTGTTAATTAACCTGATTTTGACAATTATTTCCAAATGTATCTGTGGACCAAGTCATCTCATTTTATACTTTATATATATACAATTTTGTCAACTATACTCCCAATAAAGTAAGGAGGGAAACATATAATAGACAAACAAAAGATAAGGAGCTAAGGATCAAACTAAACAACTATAAACCTTAATCAAATAACAAAGGAAGTCATTAAAAGAGAAAGATATTTAAAAAACAACTACAAAATAGAAGACAGCCACATGTCAATAGTAAGTGTTCACCTATCAATAATTTCTTTAAATATAAATTGTTTAAATTTACCTATTAAAAGAAATAAAATACCTGAATGACTTAAAATAATGAAGAACTCGCTTTCAATTTAAAGACACAATAGGCTTTATTTTTTGTATGTTGTAAGAAAGTGGTCCAGTTTCATTCTTCTTCATGTCGCTGTCCAGTTCTCCCAGCACCATTTGCTAAAGAGACTGTCTTCTTTCTATCGGATACTTTTTCCTGCTCTGTCAAAGGTTAGTTGGCCATACATTTGTGGGTCCATTGCTGGGTTCTGTATTCTATTCCATTGACCTAAACGTCTCTTTTTGTGCCAATACCATACAGTCTTGATGATTACGACTTTGTAGTAGATGCTACAGTCCAGGATTTTGATGCCTCCTGCTTTGTTTTCTTTTTCAACATTACTTTGGCTAATCGGAGTCTTTTGTGGATCCATACAAATTTTAGGATTGTTTGTTCTTGCTCTGAGAAGAATGCTGGTGCAATTTTGATTGTAATTGCATTGAATGTGCAGATTGCTTTGGGTAGTATTCATGTTTTAACAATACTTGTTCTTCCAGTCCATGAGCATGGAATATTTTTCCATTTCTTTGTGTCTTCTCCACATTTCTTTCTTTCATGAGTTTTCTACAGTTTTCTTTCATGAGTTTTCTATAGTTTTCAGCATACAGATCTTTTACATCTTTGGTTAGGTTTTTTCCTAGGTTATTTTATAGTTCTCAGTACAGTTGTAAATGGGATCGATTTCTTGATTTCTCTTTCTGTTGCTTCATTATTGGTATATAGAAATGCAACTGATTTCTGTACATTGATATGTATCCTGTGAGTTTGCTGAATTCCCGTGTCAGTAATAGCAGCTTTTTGGTGGAGTCTTTCAGGTTTTCCATGTAGAGTATCATGTCATCTGCAAAAAGTGAAAGTTTGACTTCTTCTTTGTCAATTTGAATGCCTTTTATTTCATTTTGTTGTCTGATTGCTAAGACTAGGACTTCCAACACTATGTTAAACAATAGCGGTGAGAGTGGACAACCCTGATGTGTTCCTGATTACACAAAAATAAACTCAAGTGGATGAAAGGCCTAAATGTGAGACAGGAGACCATCAAAACGCTAGAGGAGAAAACAGGCAACAACCTCTTTGACCCCAGCCACAGCAACTTCTTACTTGACACGTCTCCGAAGGCAAGGTAAATAAAAGCAAAAATGAACTAGTAGGACTTCATCAAGATAAAAAGCTTCTGCATTGCAAAGGAAATAATCAACAAAACTAAAAGGCACCTGACAGAATGGGAGAAGATATTTGCAAATGACATATTGGATAAAGGGTTAGTATCCAAAATCTATAAAGAACTTATAAACTCAACACCTGAAAAATAAATAATCCAGTGGAGAAATGGGCAGAAGACATGAATAGACACTTTTCCAAAGGAGACATCCAGATGGCCAACAGACACATGAAAAGATGTTCAACATCACTCATCATCAGGGAAATACAAATCAAAAAAAACCACATGGGGTTACCACCTCACACAGGTCAGAGTGGCTAAAATTAACAACTCAAGAAACAACAGATGTTGGCAAGGATGTGGAAAAAATGGAAACCCTCTTGCACTGTTAGTGGGAATGCAAGCTGGTACAGCCACTCTGCAAAACAGTGTGGAGGTTCCTCAAAAAATTAGTAATAGAACTTCCCTATAACCCAATGATAGCACTACTAGTAATGTATCCAAAGGATACAGGAGTGCTGCAAAAGGGCATGTATACCCTAGTGTTTATAGCAGTGCTTTCAACGATAGCCAAATCATGGAAAGAGCCTAAATGTCCATCAGCTGGACATTTAGATAATGATGATGAATAGATAAGAATAGTGGTTTATACATACAATGAAATACTACTTAGCAATGAGAAAAAATAAAATCATGCCATTTGCAACAATGTGGATAGAACTGGAGGGTATTATGCTAAGTGAAATAATTCGGTCAGAGGAAGATAGATACCATATGTTTTCACTCATATATGGAACTTGAGAAACTTAACAGGAGACCGTGGGGGAAGGGAAGGAGAAAAAGTAGTTTTGAACAGAGAGGGAGGCAAACCCATAAGAGACTCTTAAATACAGAGAACAAACTGAGAGTTGATGGTGGGGAGGTGGCAAGGGAGGGAGAAAAATGGGTGATGGGCATTGAGGAGAGCACTTGTTGGGTGGAGCCCTGGGTGTTGTATGTAAGCAATGAATCACGGGAATCTACCCCCTAAACCAAGAGAACACTGTATACACTATGTTAGCTAACTTGACAATAAATTATATTTAATAAATAGATAGATAAAGACACAGTAAGCTAAAGTGAAGGAATGGAAAAAGATTTTCATAAAAATGGCAACCAAAGAATGATAGAGTGGCTATATTTCTATCAGAAAAAAAAAATTGACTTTCTGTCAAAACTGTCTCTAGTGACAAAGAAGATCATTATATAATAATAAAGAATCCATTCAGCAGAAAGATGGTATCAATTTTCAACATATGTGGAACCAACATTGGAATTCCTAAATATATAAAGCAAATATTGACAGATCTGAAGAGGAGAAATTAACAGCAATACAATAATCTTAGGAGACTTCAGTACCTCACTTTGAATAATAAATAGAATACACAGAAATTCAAGAAAGAATCTATAGATTTGAACAACAATATAAACATTTTATGGACCTAATAGATATACATGGAATTTTACACCCAACAGTGGAAGAGTACATTCTACTGCACATGAAAGATTCTATGCAGTATCATTTTCAGTCACAATGGGGTAAATTTAGAAAACAGTAACTGGGGAAAGAATGGGAAAATTCACAAATACGTACAAAGAAAACGCACACTCAAGTAACAATCGGGTCAAAGAGGAAAGTGCGAGAGAATTTTTAAAAATATCTTGAGACAAATGAAAACAGAAACAATGTAAGAAAATTCAGAGATGCTCCAAAAGCAATGCAAAGAGGGAAGTTTTTAGTGATAAATGCTTACATTAAAATAGAAGATTAAGGTGCCGGGTGGCTCAGTCAAGTTAAGTATCCACCTCTTGATTTCAGCTCAAGTGATGATCTCACGGTTCAGTTCATGAGATTGGACCTCACAGTAGGGCTCTGTGCTGCCAGTACAGAGTCTGCTTGGGATTCTCTCTCCCTCTCTGGCTGCCCCTCCCCCACTTGCGCGCACGTGTGTGTGTGTGTGTGTGTGTGTGTGTGTGTGTGTGTGCGCGCGCGCGCGCGTGCATACACGCGGGCAAGCTCTCTCTCAAAATAAATAAACATAAAAAAATTTAGCTTAAAGTAGCAGATTGTATATTGACAACCTAACTTTATACTTCAAGGAACTAGCAAAAGAACAAACTAAGCCCAAATTTAGAAGGGAGGAAATAATAAAGATTAGAGCGGAAATAGACAATAAGAAAACACCCTATTCCACGATCTTACTAACACTATTCTGTTTTTTCAAATTATGTGTATGTTGGGTTTTGTTTGCTTTCATTTTGTGATCGTTGATATTCATTCCTTATTCTTTTCTATTGTATGTATATAATAGTAATCTTCCCTCTCAGACTACTTTAGTATCATCTCACAAAATTTTATTTAAAATGTTTTTCTTATTCCATTTAAAAAATGTAATGTCGGGGCGCCTGGGTGGCGCAGTCGGTTAAGCGTCCGACTTCAGCCAGGTCACGATCTCACGGTCCGTGAGTTCGAGCCCCGCGTTGGGCTCTGGGCTGATGGCTCGGAGCCTGGAGCCTGTTTCCGATTCTGTGTCTCCCTCTCTCTCTGCCCCTCCCCCGTTCATGCTCTGTCTCTCTCTGTCCCAAAAATAAATAAACGTTGAAAAAAATTTTTTTTTAAAATGTAATGTCTTTTTTTAAAAAAAGATTATAGGCAAACACCCAACGCTGTGCTTCTGTGGATCCATCCCTCCAGCGGCGGGTCTGACTCCCTCCAGGTACCGCAGGGCCCCTCCCGAAGCGGATCACCAAAGGATAAGCGAACTGAGCCTGCCCCTCCTGCCCCTGTACACTTTGCTGATCCACCCCAGCTAATATGCCAGATCCCCAGCACCACAAGCCTGGCAGTGTGCAAGTAGCCCAGACGGGCCACGCCACCCCACAGTGAATCCCGCCCCTAGGAGACGGGAAGAGAAGGTACACACCAGTCTGACTGTGGCCCCAGTGAAGGAAACAACCAACAAAACTAAAAGGCAACCGACGGAATGGGAAAAGATATTTGCAAATGACATATCAGACGAAGGGCTAGTATCCAAAATCTATAAAGAGCTCACCAAACTCCACACCCGAAAAACAAATAACCCAGTGAAGAAATGGGCAGAAAACATGAATAGACACTTCTCTCAAGAAGACATCTGGATGGCCAACAGGCACATGAAAAGATGCTCAACGTCGCTCCTCATCAGGGAAATACAAATCAAAACCACACTCAGATACCACCTCACGCCAGTCAGAGTGACCAAAATGAACAAATCAGGAGACTATAGATGCTGGAGAGGATGTGGAGAAACAGAAACCCTCTTGCACTATTGGTGGGAATGCAAATTGGTGCAGCCACTCTGGAAAACAGTGTGGAGGTTCCTCAAAAAATTAAAAATAGACCTACCCTATGACTCAGAAGCAGCACTGCTAGGAATTTACCCAAGGGATACAGGAGTACTGATGCATAGGGGCACTTGTACCCCAATGTGTATAGCAGCACTCTCAACAATAGCCAAATTATGGAAAGAGCCTAAATGTCCATCAACTGATGAATGCATAAAGAAATTGTGGTTTATATACACAGTGGAGTACTACGTGGCCATGAGAAAGAATGAAATATGGCCCTTTGTAGCAACGTGGATGGAACTGGAGAGTGTGATGCTAAGTGAAATAAGCCATACAGAGAAAGACAGATACCATATGTGTTCACTCTTATGTGGATCCTGAGGAACTTAACAGAAACCCGTGGGGGAGGGGAAGGAAAAACAAAAAAAAAAAGAGGTTAGAGTGGGAGAGAGCCAAAGCATATGAGACTCTTAAAAACTGAGAACAAACTGAGGGTTGATGGGGGGTGGGAGGGAGGGGAGGGTGGGTGATGGGTATTGAAGAGGGCACCTTTTGGGATGAGCACTGGGTGTTGTATCGAAACCAATTTGACAATAAATTTCATATATTGAAAATAAATAATAAATAAATAAATGTTAAAAAAACAGTAAAAAAAGTAAAAAAAATAAATAAATAAAAAATATAAGAAGATTATATACATTAGTCCTTATCCTGAGTATTTAATATTCCAAGTGTCCCATTTCCAGTGTACTACGCACCCCAAGTGAAGGAAAAAAATTACTAATGATGAAAAAATATGTAGCTCATATTTTCTCTTTTGATTTCTTCTTTATCCATGGGTTATTTAATAAATAATGCTGAACTTTGTGAAGCCCTGTATATGACAGAAGTCTTGTTTTATTGTTTCAAGCCAAGTTACATATAATTTGAGGAATCATCATACTGGTCTTAGAACATGAATGAATGTGTTGATCTCTGTCATACTTACTGAACTCCATGTATCCATGTGGTTTTAAGCACCCAAATATGGTGACAAACATTTCAAATTCTCAGAATTGTGGTAGCTATGGCGGCAGATTCTCTGAGATCGTCTCCTGATCTCAGATACCCCAATTAATTAACCAAGTGCTGGGGTTGCTTAAGAGATCCTGCTTAAGTGCCTGGAAAGGACCCATTGCCGGTACACCTCTGACACACTGTAGGATTCCAGATCCATTAGACAAACAGATTCATCATAATTTCCTAGAAGGGATTCTGGGTATTTTAAATCTTGCTTCATTCCAAGCAAAATTTAATGAATTATTTTGATTTAGTATCTTTGTAGCTAATTTTTGCATTCCAAGAATTTGGATGATTCAGATTTTTCTAGGTTTTCATTTATTTATAAATGACTCATTTTTATAGTGTTGTCTTTATAAAAATGTTTATTTATATGATTACCTTTTCCTTATACTTTCTGCCTTTCAGAAACATGTTCAAAATCAGAGATAATAATTGAAAATGGATTTTTTTCTCAATATGAACTTACATATTACTTAAATAAAGAAACACAGTATCAATGTAAACCAGGATATGTAACACCAGATGGTAAAACTTCAGGATCGGTTACATGTCTGAAAAGTGGATGGTCACCTCAACCCACATGTATTAGTGAGTAATTTATTATGTTCATATTTATTATCCTGATGACCATTGAACAAAAGTTTAAGTTAATTCTTTTCTGGGGGGAGGGGCTGACGTGATTCCCATTTGAAAAGATAAATGAAAAAGGATTAATTTTTTGCCGGTTAAGACTAATCACTTATAGAGTGTAATACCAGGACATCTTTCAGTTTACATTTTTTTCCACTTTAAAACATCCTGTGGGGGCACCTGGGTGGCTCAGTCATTTGGGCGTCCGACTTTGGCTCAGGTCATGATCTCACAGCTTGTGAGTTCGAGCCCTGCATCGGGCTGTGTGCTGACAGCCCAGAGCCTGGAGCCTGCTTCAGATTCTGTGTCTCCCCCTCTCTCTGCCCCTCCCCTGCTCATGCTCTGTCTCTCTCTCCTTTGAAAATAAATACAATTTAAAAATTTTTTTCTTTTAAATCCTGTGATTTGGAAACTGGTTAGGGAGCTTATGTGTGTTCTGGAAACTCATTTATTTCTTCTGGCTGACACCAACCTTTGTGCCTATTTTTCCTGTTTTTAGATGATAAGGTTTTGATGTCAGAATCTTTGTTGCTAGACATAATATTATGTTTGTAAGTGAAGATCTGGGTCCATAGTGTAGAATTTTAATTGAACCTGTAGAATTTATGTTTGACAATCCAGGGTAAGTCCACTTCTAAAACAGCTCCCTTAGAAAATCATAAACATCTAATTAGTAGAGACAGAAATGCTTCTAGATAGCACCAAATTCAGCTGTGTTGAAAGATTTCACTGTCCCTAGATGTTTATGAAGATTTTTCTATGAACAGTTTCCTCAGTTTATCTTATACTCCAAAGCTACGCAGTGATATTTTTGAACTGATATTTAGCATGTTCACTTTAAGTGAAGTGGATATTTGAATATCCATTTGTACTGTTTCCATTTCCTTATTTTTTTTTTCAGTTTCCTTGGTTACTATGAGCACTAGCTACAGAAAGAAATGATAAAAGTGGCTCCCATATCAAACTCATTTTACACTAAATTGTAATTAGCTTCCATTATAACACTTATTATGGAAGAGAATCTCTCTCTGTCTCTCTCTCTCTCTGTCCCTTTTCACTGGTACAGTTTTGCTTTTTTTTTTAAAGCTTTAAGGTAGCTGGTTACATAACAGTATAAAATTATTTAAATATCACCATCCTATTAGCAATAATTGAAACTTTTAACATTTTACTTTCTTATAACTAATTATAAAAATTAGAGTTATCGCTCCATTAAATCTTGGTAAGTTTAAAAGAATATACAGCCTTTAGGAAAATATTTGGGAAAGAAAATGAGCATGTGAGTTTTAGAAACTATTATGTTTTAAAGTAGAGTTTTATAGAATGTTTATAAATTAACTTGCATTTTTGAAAACCAATCCTATTCAACTAATCCATTTTTCTCTGGCATACTTGCCACACTGCTAATGAGTTTGGCGTTTTAAGTCACAAAAACATATTCTGTTTTGCTAGAAAAAGTATGATGCATCTGTAGTACCCTATTTTATTATAAGCATGGCATAAACACAAAATTATAATTGACAGAGGAAAGTGTTCTTTGACAAACTTCCTAAATATTTAAGCAATAAGGAAACTGCTATGTAGAAACATGGTTTTTCATTTTGAGTAACTTTCAGGGCAATGACTTATCACTTGTATTCTTAGATTATTTTAATATAATACTGAATTTACTAGCACATACTAATTGATAAAGCTTTTTTTACTTCCTTGGGATGAGACTTAATTACATCGTCCATTAAATAATATTAGAATTGAAATCTTCAATTCTGTTATGCATTAGAATCTTGTGACATGCCAGCATTTGAGAATGCCAAAGCCAAAAGCAATGTCACATGGTTTAAACTCAATGACAAGTTGGACTATGAATGCCACGATGGATACGAAAGCCAAGATGGGCGCGCAGGTTCAATAGTGTGTGGTAAGGATGGTTGGTCTCATAAACCAATATGTTATGGTAAGTACCATTTTTCCAGGTATTTTTTTTTCAGGATTAACAAAATTAACAAAACATGTTTAAGATATCCCAATTTGAACAAATTTGCATTATTTAAAGTCATTTTGGGGGCATCTGGGTCGCTCAGTGGGTTGAACCTCAGACTTTGGCTCAGGTCATGATCTCACAGTTCTCGGGTTTAAGCCCCATGTGGGGCTCTATGCTGACAGTTCAGAGCCTGAAGCCTGCTTCAGATTCTGTGTCTCACTCTCTCTCTCCACCCCTCCCACTCACACTCTGTCTCTCTCTCTCTCAAAAACAAATAAAAATGTTAAAAAAAAAATAGATTTCCATTTTGAACAAACTTGCATTATTTGAAGTCATTTTTAAGGAGTATGATTAAAATCAAGGTGTCTTCTTCTGATTTAATGTAAACTGGGAGAAGAGGGTGTTTGAAAGCCCAAAGACAATAACACAGTGTTTCCTATGGCCCATATACATGGTATGTTTGTAAACAAAGAATAATTGTGTTTGTTATTCTAAATGCAAGTTTTCATATTATTTAAAACTGGGTTCTTTTAGTGTGTGATATAAGAAAACCAAATTATAGTTTCTGACAATTTCCTCAGCTATTTTGCTCCTGAGTTTCTGCTTTCACACCTTCTGCCTTGAGTGTTAATTTCTGTAGGCCCTGAGAGAAGCTCTTTATTTTCTGACTTGGACAAGTTCTGTGGACTATTCTATGAATCTCCTTCATGTTTGCTAATCCACTATTTTCCAGGATTAGGAGTAGGACTTGAATCTGTGGAAAATTTGAGTGGCTATAGAATGTTCCACACCAAGGGAACAGTCTGTGCAAAACTTTGATAACAAAACAATATTTGAGAAATATCAGGGTGAGCAGATTCTACTTAAGATGTGGGAGAATTTTATGAACTAAGCCTGGATAGGAGGCAAAGAAAAGATTACCCAGGTTATTTCCCAGGCATATCAGCATTTAGATTAGTTTTATGACTGATAAAAAGCTACAAAGGAGTCTTAAAGGAAGAAATATAATCATTTAGATTTTTGAAAAGTTTTTTGTTTTTTTCTTTTTTTTTTTCCCACATGCTGTGATTGTGGTGGGCAGGAGAAGATTCGGGAGTTTATGCAGCATGAACAAGTATGGGGATTGGGATAGGATGATGGGTGATGAGATGCAAAGCAGAACACATTCAAAATCTATGTTGTTGGTAGAAAACACAGGTGATGTTACTAAATATTAGATGTAAGAGAGAGTAATAATGAAGGGACTCACTGCCTTTTTTTCATAAGCAAACATGTAAATGGCAGTGCCTTTTTGTAAGGTGGTGCTGACAGAAGAAAGAGCGCTTTGGGAGGAACATCCCAACTTTTGACTTGAGCACATTATGGTTGAGCTGCCCATGGACAATCAAATTTGGATATGTAAACTACAGAGTTGACTATGTGGGTCTAGCCAAGAAATACATATTTGGAATTGTTACTGCATAAATGAGGATATGAAATTGGAAAAGAATACAGAATAAAAAGAGAAGAGAGCTCAAGACTGAGCCATGAAGCATTCCAACGTTTAGGTGTCACGTGGAAGATAATAGATGGCAGAGTAGATAGGAAAAGGAGGACCCAGAGAATTGGGAGAAGAGAACATTTTGGAGTGAATGTTCTCCTAGATGTGGAGAGAAGAAAATGATTGAAGGATGAGGAAGTCTAAGTGAGTCCAGTGGAGTCAGCCTGGCGGGGTTCTAGCAAATTCCAATCCCATCAGCTGGCTAAACATGTATCTTAGGGCAACAACCACACTTACTTGCAGCTTCATTCACTCTTCCTCATCTATAAAATGTTTTAATATTTACAAAGGTTCTAATATTTCAAAGGATTGGTTTTTTTTAAATATAATTATAATATTCAAATTCCAGTTAATTTATAAATGAATTAGCAAGATAGGAGGATTCCAAATAAGAAAAATGCATTTTTAAATAATACTCGGGAATGTCACGAATGCCACAAATGCCACAGACTTGACAAATTTGAAGGGATGGTTTTAGACATTCCTAATTTGAATCAGAATAATCAACAATTTAATAGATAGTAAAAATGATAGGTTTAATAATAATAATTGTATATTATGTAAATATTTAGAACTCCCAGAATATGCCTATGTGGCCTTGAACATAGTTCTTTATTTTGTTTTATTTTTAGTTTAATTTCCTTACTAATATAATTTATAATACAGTGTTTAATTAAGCTATTTTAATAGTTTCTTTTTTATGCACTTAAAATAAGACATTTATTATGCTAAGTAAAAGGTTTTAATTTTTCACTTTCCCAAAACACTGAAACAGCACATGGCATAGTAATTGTAGCACACAAATGGATACAGGCAGTCAATAAGCCCCGAAAACGGTGAAGTCTCTCTTTGGGACTCCTTAAAAACTCCATGCTCTCAAGTGATCTTTATCAAAGTTATCAACAACCAGAGGCATTACCTCAGAAAAAAAATGTTAGTATACGAGATACCTCCACTCCTAGGAATTGGAACCTTCCCGTAAGGGAAACGCTAAATCCATCTCTCCCCAGCTGAGCTGCAGCAGAGAAGTCTCAAGCTTGCTTTTATTTCAGGCGACACTGGCAGGGCTCCCAGTGTGAGAAAGGATTATACTAAAAGTACATTTAATATTTCAGCTTTCACTGTGGGGCCTCCATTTAAATTGGGTTTCAAGTGGAAGGAGAGGGGATGTGAGGAAAGAAATCAAATTGTTCTGCAGACCAAAATTATTCTACAGAATGCAGAAATGGGGACAGCTAACTGTCAACTATGGAGAGGCTGACTTGTACAAGTGGCCACTTCAAGCAGATGGCCTGAGGAGATGGTATCTGGGACAGTAGCCCTTGGCAAGAGTGCTGAAGATCCATAAAGAATTTTGTTAAATCTTCACGTTCTAACCTGATATTGGTACAGGATATATTAATGCTCTCTTTGAAGTGGTAGCCCAATACTGAATGTCTCCTGAGCACCATTTAAAGCATGCTCAAAAATCCCCTCCGTCATCAACCAGCCTCCCAGGAGTTTCACTTCCACTTCCTTTGATCACACCAACTGAGGCAGGAACTTCACTGCTGCCCTGTTAACAGGCATCCAGTCTCAGTGTGAAAGAACTCATTCTAAGACAGCTTTTTAAAATTTTTATTTATTATTATTTTTTTTTAATGTTTATTATTTGAGAAAGAAACAGAGAGCAAGCAGAGGAGGGGGAGAGAGAGAGAGGGAGACACAGTATCTGAAGCGGGCTCCAGGCTCCGAGCTGCCAGCACAGAGCACAACGAGGGTCTCCAACCCGAGATCATGACCTGGGCCGAAGTTGGCCGCCTAACTGACTGAGCTACCCAGGCGCCCCTCTAAGACAGCTTTCAAAATCAATCTCACTCTTTTTGTTGTTCTGCTTGTACCTTAACTATGGCATACAGGATTTGCTCCTTCCAAAGCTGGTAGAGCCAGTAACCCCAGTGTTATCTGCAGATCAGTTGAGGTACTTTGTACCTGTGAAGGTGTTTTCTTGGATTCTGTTTGCTCTGAAAATGCGGGCTTGAATGGCCAAGGAAAACACATTCTGTCTCATCATTCAGGAATGCTTCGGGGCATGCATGGAGCAGTGTAGACAGGAGGAGATGCAGGCCAGACCTTTCCCACTCAGAGCCTCGCCCTTCTAGAAGAGCATTTGGCGCTTCCTCCTCAGAAATCCCCATTTCTGGCCGTTTCTGAAGGCACGGTAGTCCTGACCCCCAAGGTTCTCCTTTGTGGCACCATCCTCTGTGCTGTCGCTGGCCCTGGGCCCTCCTCCCGGGCAGCCCCTCACCAGAGCCACCACCACCACCACAGGAGACCCCAGCACGATGCTCTCCTGTAGGAGCACAGGACAGATCCACAGTCTTGCTTTAGGCCCCTGCGGAAGCTGAACTTCTTAATGATTCTTTCAAACATGGAAGCGCTTTGTTGCCATTGTGAAGCGAGAGGTTGACCTCAGCATTCTTCACTTCCGTTGATAACTCATTTTGTGAATTTCCATCTACTTGAACCGCAGGGCGTATGCATCCAGGAGTTCGGGCACGGGCGCTCCCCCTGTGCTCCTTCAAGGCCACATAGCAGCTTGTCCGAGTCCTCCCCTGCCCTCTTCACCTTCCCGAGGTAGCCGCCCAGAGCCCCTACTCTGCCCCTCATGCTGCGTGTTCTGTGGTGTGGTAGCCTGACGACACGCCTTTGCCAGTCAGCAGAATGGATCTCAGTATGAACCTGCAGACGGACGTTGAGCTTCATGGAAGCCACGATGTGGACGTGGGGAAGTTGACGCGCAGCCGCCAGGCCAGGTCGAAGAAGATGAGCAGCCTGCGGGTCAGCCCCTTGCAAAGACCCCATAGGAGCAGGCGGCGGCGAGCGCGACAGGCGGACACCCAGGCCCGACACAGCCGCCTCCAGCCAGACCGGTGCCCGCCGCCCGGGGCCGCGTCGCCGCGTCGCCCCGCCCCCGGCCTCGGCTCCGGACGCTGGGCTGCGCTCCGTGCGCCGAGGGAGCAAGGGAGGCTGCAGCGAGGCCGGGGGCGGAGTCCACGCGTCACACTCGGGAAGCGCCTCCGCGACTATTGGTTTCTTTAAGACACGTTAGAAATGCCTTGTGTGTGTTCTGATTCCCCAGTTGTATTTACATTAAACAAAACTGCCAATTGTTATTTGACTGCAACTTTAAAATGGTAGCATCAAGGTTTTTTTTTTAATGTGAGGGAATACTTTTATGTTTTGAGAGTAAAAAACAATGTAACATTATATTTATAAATGTCAGTTATAAAATCAGAACCAGTATAAGCAAGTTGACCTTACAAATACATTTTCAGGGTACCTATGTTGCTCTTCAATGCCTTAATAATTCTCAGGGTCCCTTATGAATTTAGAAGGTATACAAAACCTAACGTAAATTTTTCTGTTGCTCCTCTGTATAAGCAGTACCCAGCACCTCATTTTTATACGACACATATAAAATATACTTTGGCAATGATTAATTATATATTCTCACTAAATTATTTTAACTCTTTTTATAGAAAAAGAATGCAAGATTCCTGAAATAGAAAATAACTTAAATACTCAGCCCAAAAAAGAAAAATATAAAGTCGGAGATGTGTTGAAATTCTTCTGCAGACAAAGACTTAAAAGAGTTGGACCAGATTCAGTTCAGTGTTACGACTTTGGGTGGTCCCCTAATCTTCCAACATGTAAAGGTGAATATTTATCTTCCAGTGGCTGAAACAAGAATTAGGATTTGGGATATTAACTTTTTTTGTTTCCACTCTTAATTTTTGTTGGCTTCAAGTCTCTGTGTTTGTAATCTAATGCATTAAACCGGGATATGTGTTGGGTAATAGATATCTCAGATTTTCTTTTTTAAGAAATTAATCTTCAATTGTTTCTTGATATATGTAGTGGCATTATCCATAGATACATATACGATGCCTTACACGTTTGTTACTTTTCTTCTTGCCTACATTTCCATCATTAATATTGAAACTATAGCATGGGCCTTACTTCAGCTTTCGTTAGGTAATCTAAACAGTATTCAAGCAATTTATACTCAATTCAGGGAATTCAATCACATGTATGGCTTAATCAAAGTTAAAATATGTTGATAAAATGCTTACCTAGGGGCACTTGAGTGGCTCAGTCGGTTAAGCGTCAGACTTCCGCTCAGGTCATGATCTCGCTGTTTGTGAGTTCGAGCCCCATGTCTAGCTCTGTGCTAACAGCTTGAACCCTGGAGCCTGGGTCGGATTCTGTCTTCCTCTCTCTCTGTCTCTCCCCTGCTTATGCTCTGTCTCTCAAAAATGAATAAACATTAAAAGATTTAATAAAAAAATGCTTGCCTCAAACACTGGCATTTTTTCAAACAGTTTTGATAACTGCTGTAGAATATGAATATTGAGATAATTTACACAACCATATTGAGGAATTGGTTTGCATACATCTTTAGAATATCTAGATTTTTATTTTTTTTTTATATTAAATTTTTTTTTCAACGTTTATTTATTTTTGGGACAGAGAGAGACAGAGCATGAACGGGGGAGGGGCAGAGAGAGAGGGAGACACAGAATCGGAAACAGGCTCCAGGCTCTGAGCCATCAGCCCAGAGCCCGACGTGGGGCTCGAACTCACGGACCGCGAGATCGTGACCTGGCTGAAGTCGGACACTTAACCGACTGCGCCACCCAGGAGCCCCTAGAATATCTAGATTTTTAAACATGTTTTCTGGGTTTCAATATACTTCCAATATACTAGTTCAGTGTAAGTAATAGCACTGGGTTAGGGTGCCACGGTGGCTCAATTGTTGAGCATTTCACTCTGCACTTCATCTCAGGTCATGATCCCTGGGTCATGGAATCGAGCCCCATGTTGGGCTCCTCGCTGAGCATAGAGTCTCCTGAAGATTCTCTCTCTCTCTCCCTCTCTCTCTCTCTCTCTCTCTCTCTCTGCCCATCTCCCCCACTCGTGCTCTCTGTCTCTCTAAAGTAAAAATTTTGAAATAAGAACTGGGAAATATGTTTCTAGTTTAAGCACTATTTCTTTTTCATTACTTAAGAAGGCTATAATAAAGTATATTATAAATAATACAAATTAATTGAAGAAAAAATCTCTCCATTTTATTCTTTTTAAGTTGTGAAATAGGTAATTTGATCATTATTTACACATTATTTCTCCTGTAGAGCAAACAAAACAGTGTTCTCCACCTCCTCAACTCCTTAATGGGAAAGTTAAAGAAACACAGAAAGAAAACTATGAACACAATGATTTGGTGGAATATGTGTGCAATCCTAGATTTCTGATGAAGGGTTTTAATAAAATTCAGTGTGTTGATGGACAGTGGACAGACTTGCCTATTTGTATTGGTAATGTATAAAATATATTCATATTTAAAATAGACCAACCTTTTATATTTACAGAAACACATAAATTATATTTCATAAGTAAACATATTTTTCTGAACTTTTCACAGAGGTGGAGACTACATGTGGAGATATACCAGAACTTAATTACGGCTACGCTGTTCAGACTTCTAACCCTCCCTATCACCATGGAGATTCAGTGGAGTTCAATTGCAGAGAAGGATTCACAATGATTGGACAGAAATCAATTACATGTATAAGGGGATTATGGACCCAACTTCCTCAGTGCATTGGTGAGAAGACACTTCTCAAATAGACGGTCAATGAAATGTAATATTTTTATTGTAAAAACTGTATCTGCAAACATAGTTTTGAAATTTAGATATATGCTTGAAAATGTCAGGTCTTAAATTATAATGATTGCTTATCGTCTACAAAGGAAAAATATAAACTAGCAAAAGAGTTTGATCACCCTTTCTATCCCTGAAATTAACATGGTTTTTAAGTGTGAAGCTAAATTTTACTTACAGTTATTCATATGATTTAAATCTGAGTATTAATCGCCAGGAAAATAGAAGCATATTTGCATAAATCCCATTTTTGTTTTACGCGGCACTCTTGTTTCCAGGCCCTGGAAAACAGACAAAGTCAAGAAAGTGCCCACTTGCTACGTCCCTATAGGAATCTTGCCTCTCTCAAAGCTTCTAAGGATCTCTCAGTCTGTTTCAAATGCGGCAGCAAGAAGTTAATGTGCCAAAGGGTGGGTGAGCTGCAGACCCTCTGGGTTCGCAGTATAAGTCAGTCAAAGGAGGCAGTCAGGGTGGGGCCAGGAAACAAACCTGATTGTTGGACTTCACTCTGGTTGATGTATGTGCATCATCCTGACCTTTGGATGACCATGTCTTTGACGACTAGCTGGGAAAATAATGGGGGCCCTGTTCCTTTTTCCCTTGGAATGAGTTCTTTCCTATAGTTTTCTTGGGTCCTACATTCAAAGAGAGTCCTGGATGTCCAATCTTACTTATTCACCAGATGTCTAGGCATTAATTGTTCCAAGGAGAAGGTAGGGCTTAGGCTCATGTTCCATGAGAGCAGAGATTGACACCCGTTTTGTTCACGATGTATTCCCAATATACAAAGGACTGGTGAACATACAGCAGACATTAAATAGGAGTTTGTTGAATGAACCCTTAAGTTTTGTTGCTTTTTAATCCTTACATTTTTGCTAGACACATACCCACGAGAAGTATTGCCAGTCCTTCAAGACCAAATTTCATCTTTGTCCTCTTCTATCTCCACAAACGATTTCCCCTCATTTTATATGGGGGAAAACCCAAGGTTGTAACAGGCATGAAAACTCTCAACTTTTCACTCTTATAGTAAAACATCTATTTCGTTTATTACTCTTTTTAGATCTCAGAGTTTGCCTTTCCAAGGTTAATCTTCGACCTATATTCAAGTTTACCATAATCCACTTTTAACTATCATAGACCTTACTCCAATTTTCTCCTCTCAGTGTTTATTTTGTACCTCTAGCTAGTCTAGCTTTTCACTCTTCTCAAAATGTTTATTTTCTCGTAAGAATCAAGGAAATTCTTTCAGAAACCAGTCAATCATAGGACCATGACAACACCCACCACCACTCCTTTTGACTATAGATGAGTTACTATCACCTGAAGAAAACCTTGTTTTGTCTTCCTCAACACTGAAGACAAGCCCTAAAAACAGAATTTATTTTCAGCCTCTAGTGTGTTTTGAATTATTCCCCTTTGTTTTATTTTTTATTGTATTACAAAATCATTACTTCTTTGGGTACTTATTAAAAAATCCAAAGACCTACATCAATTGATATTTTATCAACTTGACAAAGTACTCCGGGCTGCATTGAATTTTTGAAGTATGTAGTTGTATAAAAAGTTGTTATACTCGTATTAGAGTCAACAAAATGGACTCTTACAATATTATTGAATTATAGGTTGACCTGATGTACAAAATAGTTTTTCAAAGATTGGAAGAGTATATACAGTAAACAGGTTGTGACTTGAAGCACCAAATTTCTTAGTCCAAGTATTTGTCTCATTTTAGTGATCATGCAAAAGATCTGCTTAAGTGTTCACATTTTACGTATACATTTTAGATGTGCTTATTAAAGCACTTATGGTAATAAGTGAAAAAATATATTCATTTTTTTGAAACACGATATTTAAACTAGCAGCTTCATATATTCTATTTCCACAGATAAATAAGAGACCAAATTTAACCAGGTGATGACTGTTCAGTGTGTAAATCATCCAAAAAAGTGAGCCTCTTAATGCTTTTCTAATCCCCAAAGTACAGGTTGTATTTATGGCAGACATTTTCTCTGAAATTTCAAAGCCTGGACACAGGACTTATGTTCAGACATAATAAGTAGCCCATCACATGCAATATGATCAGGAATAACTTGGTTGGTGGGACTTATGGGCATAAATTCTAATTTCGATATACTATTGAGTCTAAGCTATTGTTCTGCATTAACTGCTTTGATTCATATAAGTAGTCTTTTCAAGGCAATATTTTCATTTTCTAGCAACAGATGAACTTCAGAAGTGTAAACACAGCTTAAGTATACGTGAGGCGAATCCATTATACAAGACCGAATTTGATCATAATGAGAACATAACTTACAAATGTAGAGGAAAATTAGAACAGAAACACTCAACGTGCATAAATGGAAGATGGAATCCTGAACTAACCTGCACAGGTAAGCTCTTGTTTCTAGTACTTTCAAAATCTTACTCTATTTCTTCCGAACTTGCCAAAGCAGTATTTGGGCATCTTTTATTTTTATTTTTTAATTTTTTTTTATTATTTTTTTTAATGTTTATTTATTTTTGAGACAGAGACAGAGCATGAACGGGGGAGGGTCAGAGAGAGAGGGAGGCACAGAATCTGAAGCAGGCTCCAGGCTCTGAGCTGTTAGCACAGAGCCCTATGTGGGGCTCGAACTCACGGACCGTGAGATCATGACCTGAGCTGAAGTTGGACGCTTAACCGACTGAGCCACCCAGGCGCCCCTTGGGCATCTTTTAAACATGTTTAGCTATTTATTATTACAAATAATATTGAAGCCAGAAGGGAATTTAGAAACTAACCAAAACATCATTTCTAGATATTAAGTGCATCAGTGCTTCAGTCAGCTATAAAACAACCCACCCAGAAACTTGATGGCCTCAAATTAACGCCAGTCGGGTATCTTTAAGAAATAGTGATTTGGTTTTCTTTGAGGCTGAGGAGAGCACAAAGATGGCATCCCCTGGTCCACCTTCCCTGAGGGCATCTTGGTGGCCTCCAGATGTGTGGCAAATCTCAAGTCCACCCCTCAGGCTACCGGTCTAAGACAGATAATTAGGCTTTTTCCCCAGAAAGTCTGGGCTGTGTTTCAGGCTGCTTTGTGGTGCCCTGGAGGTAGTGGCCCACCAAGAGTTATCTCTCGGATTGTTGTAGTGTGTTGCAGGCCCCAGAAATGCAAGCCCCTCAGGCCACTAGAGCCTGGGGATCAAGGAGTGTGCCCTCTGTGGGCTGAGCATGCTGGCCAGCTTTAGCGAGGCAGCAGAATGCAGGGCTGGGGCCCGCTCGCCGGCTTTGATGAAGCCACAGGAGAGCCCTGGGCTGGAGTGCACCCACTGGTGCCATCAAGGTAGAGGGAAAGTGTAGACATGGCACCTGCCTGCACCTCCATCCCGGAAAGAGTCCCAACAGATGCCCCCTCTCGAGCAGATGCTTTAAGGCGAGCAAATGAATCTGCTTCTCAGATGTCTAGGTATTTCTCAAACTGTTCTTTCACATTGGTCGCCTGGGGTAGTGAGTCTGGGTGCGAGCTCTTTAAGAAAAGGGTCTCAGTTCTCGATAGCCCTTCAGATATCCGGGATATGAGCTCTGTTGGTTTTCAAAGCCAGACATTTTGGGGGCTCATCTTCCTGCTACAGATTCCAGGGTTTGGATTGTTAATGTGGGAAACAAACCCCTTACTCCTCAAGGAGAGGCTCTGGGTCAGTGAGATCCCTCCTGAATGTGTGTAGCCCTGCCAGGGGTGGGGTTTGTTCCATATACTGTCTTCCTGACTCTCCTACCCACCTGAATGTGGCCCTTTTACTGTTTGTTGTGAAGGGGCCGTTCAGCTGGTTTTCAGGTCTTTTTCAGAGGCGATTGCTCCATATGTACCATGGATTCAGTGTGTGTGGGAGAGGAGTTTGGGATCTTTTTATGTGTTTGCCCTCACGCTTGGTTTCTGCATGTTAATTGGATCGTCTGAAACTATACTAAGCTGCATTTTTCATTTTAGGTGTTGCTTCCTAGATTTGTGGCAATTTTCTGTAAGCAGTTATATCAGTGCTACCACAAGATTTTATTTTTGCCAGTCTATTTTGATTTTGTTTTTTTTTATCTTATCATACTGGCTAAGACGTCCAGTAAACTGTTGAAAGGAAGTGATGAGAATGCACATCTTTGTCCTATTCCTGACCACAGAGAGAGGGTATTCAACATTTTACCACAATCATAAGGTCACTTTAGGATTTTTGTAGACGCCCTTTATCAGTTTAAGGAAACTACTCCTTCTCGTCTTATTTAGCTGAGTGAGAAATTTTATGATCAACCAATGTTGGGTATTTTTAAATGCTTTTTACGTATCTCTTGATAGGATAATATGGCATTCTTATCTCTGTTAATGTAGTGAATTATATATGTAACTTCTTGAATATTGACCAAATCTCTCATGCCTAGAGTTAACTCTATTATATTTTCATATACTTGATTTGCTGACATAGTTTTAAGAAGTTTTGCATCTGTGATCATGGGAGATATTAATCTATAGATGCTTTTTCTTTTAATGCCTCTCCCAAGTTTTGTTATCAGTATTAGTGTGGCCTCATAAAACAAATTGCAAATATATGTATAAATACATATATATATAGGCAATTACACTTATTATTTCATTATTTTTACCTTAAATGATTGATAGAATTTACGTGCAAAGTCGTGTGACATATAATTTGCTTTTTTGGAAGTTTTCTTGATGAAGAATTCAATTTCTTTAATAAGTAATGAAATATTCCGATTTTCTTACTGTCTTTCATCAATGAAAGGAAGTTGTATTTTACAAGAAATCTCTCGTTTGTCAAATTGATTGGTGTGCAGTTGTTTCTAGTATTCCCTTCATGTGCTATTTTCCTTTTAACTGTATAGTTTCTTGGCAGATATCTCTTCTTTCTTTCTTAACATTGATACTTATTACTTGTATCTTGATTATTCTTCCTGGATTTTTTTTTCTTGAATTTATTAACATTTCCACATAACCAGTTTTAACACTCGATTTTCTCCATTTACTCTCTCTTCTATTTTTTAGCCTTATTAACATTCACTATTTTTTCTGTTTTCTCTTTTCTATTTGTCTTTCTCAATTTTCTCTCTTCTGTGGGCTTAAGTTGTTTTTTCTAATTACTTTGATTTTAATTTTACTTTTCTATTTTTTTTTTTATTTTTTTTTTCAACGTTTATTTATTTTTGGGACAGAGAGAGACAGAGCATGAACGGGGGAGGGGCAGAGAGAGAGGGAGACACAGAATCGGAAACAGGCTCCAGGCTCTGAGCCATCAGCCCAGAGCCCGACGCGGGGCTCGAACTCACGGACCGCGAGATCGTGACCTGGCTGAAGTCGGACGCTTAACCGACTGCGCCACCCAGGCGCCCCACTTTTCTATTTCTTAAGGTAGAAAACTAAAACTTGGATTTAAACCATCCTACTTTTAAGGATTAATTTCATTTTCCCTTCTAAAACTGTTGTAGAAGTCTCAAAATTTTTGTATACATTTCATTTTCATTGAATTCTATGTGAAATGTTTCCTAGTATTCCTTGTGGTTTCTTCTTTGACTCATCAGTTATTGAGAATTTTGTTGCTTAATTTACAAATATTCAGTTTTTTCTTAGATAAATGTATCCTCTTGTAACAACATTTTTGTGGTATATTTGTTTTTCAAAGGACTACAAAATAATACAGAAAAAAATTTAAAATGTAAAAATAAAGTAAAATGCAAAAAATACAAAGAAGCTTTAAAAAAAAAGCATAAACAGAGGATTTGCAGAGTAATGATTCTGCCTTTAGGGAAATTTAGTTGCCAGACCAACCTCTGGCAAAATGTATCAAGAGGAAGTACAAATTAAGATTATTAGGACAAAAATGGTTAAACAGCATATATAGAAGAAAATAAATCCTTGAGAATACATTGAAAAAAATATGCCAAAATAATGAAAACAGAAATAAGAAAAAAACTTTTGATTAAATATAAAATACTCCTGCATCTGTCTGAAGATAGAAATAGAAAATATGACCATATTAGTCAGCATGAATGAATTCTATTCCGTCAACAATTTCTCTGAATTGAATACAAAGTGTCAGATAATTGGAAGGACTCAGGAGACTTCCCCATGTACAGTCACATAAGGTCTTTAATGAAATAAACGCATGGCAGGAGAAAGCAAAACGTAGGTATCACAGAGAGGTCCAAAAGCCTCCAGGGTTAGTCGCCCAGAGTCTTCCCTCAGTGGAACAGGACATCTTTGTCTCCAGATTATGAACTGCCACGATACATGTGAGGTATCTCTGCTTTATGGAAGCTCAAACGCAAGTTTGCAAAGGAATCTTGTATACCTTGCTGGTCATAGAACTAAAGTCAGGCTGTCTAATCCGTTAAACAGGGTGCATTTCATCATCTGTGTATCTCTAAACAGTGTCGGCAACCTAGTCAACAGTATCTCCAGAGAGTTTTGAACTTTAAACAACACACTGTTAATCACTAATGACTATATCTAATTTATGTCTTGGCCAGGACCTGTATCAAATAATTGATCTTTAACTACATGTAATTCTTCCTTTGGCTAATTATTTTCCATTCCACATCTTATAAGGGTTTTAATGCAATCACAATACATGTGATTATAGATAGCTGTAAAAAGATCCTAATATCAGTATTTATTTAGTGCCTGTTACTGAGTGGATGATTCAGTTAGTACATCGTAATGGTTAGAAATAATTAAAAGAAGTTTTACATAAATTATGCACGATTTATCACAGAAGGAATAAAAGGAAGATACTACCATTAAGACCACGTGTGATGTATTAAAGCGCTCTACAAGCTGAAGAGTATCACATGTTTAAGCATAACCTTATTATTTATCGTTTATGATACATTATTATTGGGCTTTCTCTTTAGTATTTTTAACTTCTGATTTCATCACGAAATCTAATTTTCATATTTGTAGAAGTACAGATGCAGTCATGCCCACCTCCACCTCAGATTCCCAATGCTCACAATATGGCAACGACGGTAAATTATCAGGATGGAGAAAAAGTATCTGTTGTCTGTCAAGACAATTATATAATTCAGGATGCAGAGGAAATCGTGTGCAAGGATGGAAGATGGCAGTCAATACCACACTGCGTTGGTCAGTAATGCATAACTTGCTTTGTAACATTCTTTCAAATGAGGTTAATACTCCCCTGTGCTTTGTGTAAATGAACAAGATAAGGACCTTTCTGTCTATGTATTTCACTTTATCTTGAAACAGTAAATTGCAATCTAAGTATACAAATCAATCGGCATTCTTTCACTTCTACTATGAAAGAAACAGACCAAAACTTTGGGTTACTGTGTAAATACCATAGAAAATTTGTTTGTAAATACCATAGAAAATTTCACTCGTGATGAACAGGACAAGAATGTGGGGGCAGAGTGAACAAGCAGATACTACTGTAGATTTGATGGAGACATGAGCTTGCAAATTCCAGATGTTTTTTAGTTTTTCAGAAATTTAATTTTTCAGATTATCCTTATTTTAAAACCTCAACTAGTATTTGATTACATTTTTCAATTTAAACATTGATCTCTGTTCTTTATACAGAAAAAAGCCCATGTCCTCAACCACCTCAGATAGAACATGGAACCATTAAATCACCTCAATTTTCAGAAGAGATGGACGAAACATTGAAACCTGAGGTTTATGTACATGGCACCAAATTAAATTACATTTGCGAGGATGGTTTCAGGATATCTGGAAAAGATGAGATAACGTGCCACATGGGAAAATGGAGTTCTCCACCTCGGTGTGTAGGTGAGGACAGTATGCAAACCACAATTCTATTGTCGATATAATCCATTAAGCATAATCAATTGTCATCAAATTCGTGAGAAAGAATCCTTTAGGTTTCTAAATATATAGAATCACTTACAGCTAAATATCTAAAATCATTTTTTTTAATATATATGAAATTTATTGTCAAATTGGTTTCCATACAACACCCAGTGCTCATCCCAAAAGGAGCCCTCCTCAATACCCATCACCCACTCTCTCCTCCCTCCCACCCCCATCAACCCTTAGTTTGTTCTCAGTTCTCAACAGTCTCTTATGCTTTGGCTCTCTCCCACTCTCACCTCTTTTTTTTTTTTTTCTTCCCCTCCCCCATGGGTTCCTGTTAAGTTTCTCAGGATCCACACAAGAGTGAAACCATATGGTATCTGTCTTTCTCTGTATGGCTTATTTCACATAGCATCACACTCTCCAGTCCCATCCACGTTGCTACAAAAGGCCATATTTCATTCTTTCTCATTGCCACGTAGTATTCCATTGTGTATATAAACCACAATTTCTTTATCCATTCATCAGTTGATGAACATTTAGGCTCTTTCCATAATTTGGCTATTGTTGAGAGTGCTGCTATAAACATTGGGGTACAAGTGCCCCTATGCATCAGTACTCCTGTATCCCTTGGATAAATTCCTAGCAGTGCTATTGCTGGGTCATGGGGTAGAGCTATTTTTAATTTTTTGAGGAACCTCCACACTGTTTTCCAGAGCGGCTGCACCAGTTTGCATTCCCACCAATAGTGCACCAGGGTTCCCGTTTCTCCACATCCTTGCCAACATCTATAGTCTCCTGATTTGTTCATTTTGGCCACTTTGACTGGCGTGAGGTGGTATCCGAGTGTGGTTTTGATTTGTATGTCCCTGATAAGGAGCGACGTTGAACATCTTTTCATGTGCCTATTGGCCATCCGGATGTCTTCTTTAGAGAAGTGTCTTTTCATGTTTTCTGCCCATTTCTTCACTGGGTTATTTGTTTTTCGAGTGTGGAGTTTGGTGAGCTCTTTATAGATTTTGGATACTAGCCCTTTGTCTGATATGTCATTTGCAAATATCTTTTCCCATTCCGTCAGTTGCCTTTTAGTTTTGTTGGTTGTTTCCTTTGCTGTGCAGAAGCGTTTTATCTTCATAAGGTCCCAGTAATTCACTTTTGCTTTTAATTCCCTTGCCTTTGGGGATGTGTCGAGTAAGAGATTGCTACGGCTGAGGTCAGAGAGGTCTTTTCCTGCTTTCTCCTCTAGGGTTTTGATGGTTTCCTGTCTCACATTCAGGTCCTTTATCCATTTTGAGTTTATTTTTGTGAATGGTGTGAGAAAGTGGTCTAGTTTCAACCTTCTGCTTGTTGCTGTCCAGTTCTCCCAGAACCATTTGTTGAAGAGACTGTCTTTTTTCCATTGGATGTTCTTTCCTGCTTTGTCAAAGATGAGTTGGCCATACGTTTGTGGGTCCAGTTCTGGGGTTTCTATTCTATTCCATTGGTCTATGTGTCTGTTTTTGTGCCAATACCATGCTGTCTTGATGATTACAGCTTTGTAGTAGAGGCTAAAGTCTGGGATTGTGATGCCTCCTGCTTTGGTCTTCTTCTTCAAAATTACTTTGGCTATTCGGGGCCTTTTGTGGTTCCATATGAATTTTAGGATTGCTTGTTCTAGCTTCGAGAAGAATGCTGGTGCAATTTTGATTGGGATTACATTGAATGTGTAGATAGCTTTGGGTAGTATTGACATTTTGACAATATTTATTCTTCCAATCCATGAGCAGGGAATGTCTTTCCATTTCTTTATATCTTCTTCAATTACCTTCATAAGCTTTCTATAGTTTTCAGCATACAGATCTTTTACATCTTTGGTTAGATTTATTCCTAGGTATTTGATGCTCCTTGGTGCAATTGTGAATGGGATCAGTTTCTTTATTTGTCTTTCTGTTGCTTCATTGTTAGTGTATAAGAATGCAACTGATTTCTGTACACTGATTTTGTATCCTGCAACTTTGCTGAATTCATGTATCAGTTCTAGCAGACTTTTGGTGGAGTCTATCGGATTTTCCATGTATACTATCATGTCATCTGCAAAAAGCGAAAGCTTGACTTCATCTTTGCCAATTTTGATGCCTTTGATTTCCTTTTGTTGTCTGATTGCTGATGCTAGAACTTCCAGCACTATGTTAAACAACAGTGGTGAGAGTGGGCATCCCTGTCGTGTTCCTGATCTCAGGGAAAAAGCTCTCAGTTTTTCCCCGTTGAGGATGATGTTAGCTGTGGGCTTTTCATAAATGGCTTTTATGATCTTTAAGTATGTTCCTTCTATCCCGACTTTCTCAAGGGTTTTTATTAAGAAAGAGTGCTGGATTTTGTCAAAGGCCTTTTCTGCATCGATTGACAGGATCATATGGTTTTTCTCTTTTTTGTTGTTAATGTGATGTATCACGTTGATTGATTTGCGAATGTTGAACCAGCCCTGCATCCCAGGAATGAATCCCACTTGATCATGGTGAATAATTCTTTTTATATGCCGTTGAATTCGATTTGCTAGTATCTTATTGAGAATTTTTGCATCCATATTCATCAGGGATATTGGCCTGTAGTTCTCTTTTTTTACTGGGTCTCTGTCTGGTTTAGGAATCAAAGTAATACTGGCTTCATAGAATGAGTCTGGAAGTTTTCCTTCCCTTTCTATTTCTTGGAATAGCTTGAGAAGGATAGGTATTATCTCTGCTTTAAACGTCTGGTAGAACTCCCCTGGGAAGCCATCTGGTCCTGGACTCTTATTTGTTGGGAGATTTTTGATAACCGATTCAATTTCTTCGCTGGTGATGGGTCTGTTCAAGCTTTCTATTTCCTCCTGATTGAGTTTTGGAAGAGTGTGGGTGTTCAGGAATTTGTCCATTTCTTCCAGGTTGTCCAGTTTGTTGGCATATAATTTTTCATAGTATTCCCTGATAATTGTTTGTATCTCTGAGGGATTGGTTGTAATAATTCCATTTTCATTCATGATTTTATCTATTTGGGTCATCTCCCTTTTCTTTTTGAGAAGCCTGGCTAGAGGTTTGTCAATTTTGTTTATTTTTTCAAAAAACCAACTCTTGGTTTCGTTGATCTGCTCTACAGTTTTTTTAGATTCTATATTGTTTATTTCTGCTCTGATCTTTATTATTTCTCTTCTTCTGCTGGGTTTAGGCTGCCTTTGCTCTTCTGCTTCTAGTTCCTTTAGGTGTGCTGTTAGATTTTGTGTTTGGGATTTTTCTTGTTTCTTGAGATAGGCCTGGATTGTGATGTATTTTCCTCTCAGGACTGCCTTCGCTGCGTCCCAAAGCGTTTGGATTGTTGTATTTTCATTTTCGTTTGTTTCCATATATTTTTTAATTTCTTCTCTAATTGCCTGGTTGACCCACTCATTCTTTAGTAGGGTGTTCTTTAACCTCCATGCTTTTGGAGGTTTTCCATACTTTTTCCTGTGGTTGATGTATTTCAAGCTTCATAGCATTGTGGTCTGAAAGTATGCATGGTATAATTTCAATTCTTGTAAACTTATGAAGGGCTGTTTTGTGACCCAGTATATGATCTATCTTGGAGAATGTTCCATGTGCACTCGAGAAGAAAGTATATTCTGTTGCTTTGGGATGCAGAGTTCTAAATATATCTGTCAAGTCCATCTGATCCAATGTATCATTCAGGGCCCTTGTTTCTTTATTGACCGTGTGTCTAGATGATCTATCCATTTCTGTAAGTGGGGTGTTAAAGTCCCCTGCAATTACCACATTCTTATCAATAAGGTTGCTTATGTTTATGAGTAATTGTTTTATATATTTGGGGGCTCCGGTATTCGGCGCATAGACATTTATAATTGTTAGCTCTTCCTGATGGATAGACCCTGTAATTATTATATAATGCCCTTCTTCATCTCTTGTTACAGCCTTTAATTTAAAGTCTAGTTTGTCTGATATAAGTATGGCTACTCCAGCTTTCTTTTGGCTTCCAGTAGCATGATAAATAGTTCTCCATCCCCTCACTCTCAATCTAAAGGTGTCCTCAGATCTAAAATGAGTCTCTTGTAGACAGCAAATAGATGGGTCTTGTTTTTTAACCATTCTGATACCCTATGTCTTTTGGTTGGCGCATTTAATCCATTTACATTCAGTGTTATTATAGAAAGATATGGGTTTAGAGTCATAGTGATGTCTGTATGTTTTATGCTTGTAGTGATGTCTCTGGTACTTTGTCTCACAGGATCCCCCTTAGGATCTCTTGTAGGGCTGGTTTAGTGGTGACAAATTCCTTCAGTTTTTGTTTGTTTGGGAAGTCCTTTATCTCTCCTTCTATTCTAAATGACAGACTTGCTAGATAAAGGATTCTCGGCTGCATATTTTTCCTGTCTAGCACACTGAAAATATCGTGCCAATCCTTTCTGGCCTGCCAAGTTTCAAAGGAGAGATCAGTCAGGAGTCTTATAGGTCTCCCTTTATATGTGAGGGCACGTTTATCCCTTGCTGCTTTCAGAATTTTCTCTTTATCCTTGTATTTTGCCAGTTTCACCATGATATGTCGTGCAGAAGATCGATTCAAGTTATGTCTGAAGGGAGTTCTCTGTGCCTCTTGGATTTCAATGCCTTTTTCCTTCCCCAGTTCAGGGAAGTTCTCAACTATAATTTCTTCAAGTACCCCTTCAGCACCTTTCCCTCTCTCTTCCTCCTCTGGGATACCAATGATGCGTATATTATTTCTTTTTAGTGTATCACTTAGTTCTCTAATTTTCCCCTCATACTCCTGGATTTTTTTTATCTCTCTTTCTCTCGGCTTCCTC
The DNA here is from genome assembly GCF_028749965.1 of Puma concolor. NCBI lineage: Eukaryota > Metazoa > Chordata > Mammalia > Carnivora > Felidae > Puma > Puma concolor. Next base: position 25,107,486 of record NC_141683.1, read on the forward strand.
TTTTTCCATCACTTTATCTTCTAGTTCACCTATTCTCTCCTCTGCCTCTTCAATCCGAGCTGTCGTCGTTTCCATTTTGTTTTGCATTTCATTTAAAGCGCTTTTCAGCTCCTCGTGCCTGTTCCTTAGTCCCTTGATCTCTGTAACAAGAGATTTTCTGCTGTCCTCTATACTGTTTTCCAGCCCAGCGATTAATTTTATGACTATTATTCTAAACTCACTTTATGTTATATTATTTAAATCCTTTTTGATCAGTTCATTAGCTGTTGTTATTTCCTGGAGATTCTTCTGAGGGGAATTCTTCCATTTGGTCATTTTGGATAGTCCCTGGAGTGGTGAGGACCTGCAGGGCACCTCCCCTGTGCTGTGGTGTATAACTGGAGTTGGTGGGCGGGGCCGCAGTCAGTCCTGATGTCTGCCCCCAGCCCACCGCTTGTGCCACAGTCAGACTGGTGTGTGCCTTCTCTTCCCCTCTCCTAGGGGCGGGATTCACTGTGGGGTGGCGTGGCCCATCTGGGCTACTTGCACACTGCCAGGCTTGTGGTGCTGGGGATCTGGTGTAGTAGTTGGGGTGGGTAGGCAAGGTGCACGGGGGCAGGAGGGGCAGGCTTAGTTCGCTTCTCCTTAGGTGATCCACTTCAGGAGGGGCCCTGTGGCAGCGGGAGGGAGTCAGATCCGCTGCCGCCAGAGGTTTGGCTCCACAGAAGCACAGAGTTGGGTGTTTGCGCGGAGTGAGCAAGTTCCCTGGAAGGAACTAGTTCCCTTTGGGATTTTGGCTGGGGGATGGGCGGGGGAGATGGCACTGGCGAGCGCCTTTGTTCCCCACCAAACTGAGGTCTGTCGTCCGGGGGCTCAGCAGCACTCCCTCCCTTTGTCCTCCAGCCTTCCCGCTTTCTGAGCAGAGCTGTTAACTTAGACCTCCCAGACGCTAAGTCACGCTTGCTGTTGGAACACAGTCCGTCAGGCCCCTCAGCTTTTTGCAAGCCAGACTCGGGGGCTCTGCTTGGCCGGCGAGCCGCCCCTCCGCCCCGGCTCCCTCCCGCCAGTCTGTGGAGCGCGCACCGCCTCGCCGCCCTTCCTACCCTCTTCCGTGGGCCTCTCGTCTGCGCTTGGCTCCGGCGACTCCGTTCTGCTAATCCTCTGGCGGTTTTCTGGGTTATTTAGGCAGGTGTAGGTGGAATCTAAGTGATCAGCAGGACGCACGGTGAGCCCAGCGTCCTCCTACGCCATCTTCTTCCCCTCTCAAGACTCAGAACTAAAATCATTTATATATTTATGTACTTTACCAACAATCTTTGCATCATCAAGTCTATCCTCTTTGTGTTCATTTCATTGACTCATTACAGATTCACTTTGAATTCTGGCAATTGTTTAATGAAAACTAGATGTGTAGCACAATTAAATTAAACCTACCTATTCATATTCCTTTCCCATGTATAGAACTTGTTCTGTTTGCTTTGCCATGAGTTTTTTTTGTTAATTTGTTTTCTTTTTCCTGTAATGTCATTTCTGAGTTCTTACAATATATGGTACTTAAGATGATTACTTCTCAATGCTCTTCTTTTTATTATTCACTATTGGTTTGAGAAACACTGATGGTCTCTTTCATATATATATTGAAATTTTTATTATTTTTATTTTTTAAGTTTTAGTTTAAATTCCAATTAGTTAACATGCAGTGTAATATTAGTTTCACGTGTACAATATGGTGATTCAACACTTCAATACAACACCTGATGGTCAAAACAAGGTTTTTTGTTTAGGTTATCTCCATCACCTATTAAACCCATCCTCCCACCCACCTCCCTTCCGGTAACCGCATTGTTCTCTATAATTAAGAGTCTGTTTCTTGGTTTGCCTCTCTCTCTTTCCCCCTTTTGCTCATTTGTTTTGTTTCTTAACTTCCACATGTGAGTGTGTATAATCATGTTATTTGTCTTTCTCTGACTTATTTCACTTAGCATTATACTCTCTAGCTCCATCTGTGTCATTACCAATCACAAGATTTCCTTCTTTTTATGGCTGAATGATATTCCGTTGTATATATATACCACCTCTTCTTTCCCCATTCATCTATCGATCGACACTTGGGCTGCTTCCATATCTCAGCTATTGTAAATAATGCTGCTATAAACATCAAGGTACATGTATCCATTTGAAGTAGTATTTTTGTATTCTTTGGGTAAATATCTACTAGTGCAATTGCTGGATCTAGTTCTATTGTTTAACTTTTCGAGGAATCACCATACTGTTTTTCCAGAGTGGCTGCACCAGTTGGCATTCCCACACCAACAGTGAAAGATGGTTTTCCTTTCTCCACCTCGTCGCCAACACCTGTTGTTTCTTGTGTGTTGATTTTTGCCTATCTGACAGGTGTGAGGTGATATCTCCTTGCAGTTTTGAATTGCACTTCCAGGATAATCGATGTGATGTTGAGCATCTCTTTATGTGTCTGTTGGCTGTCTGTATGTCTTTGGATATATGTCTGTTCATGCCTTCTGCCCATTTTTAATTGGGTTACTTTCTTCGGATGTTGAGTTTTATAAGGTCTTTTATATGTTTTGGTTCCTAACCCTTTATCAGCTATGTCATTTGCAAATATCTTCTCCCTTTCTGTAGTTTGCCTTTTAGTTTTGTTGATTGTTTCCTTCACTGTACAGAAGTGTTTTATTTTGATGTAGTCCCAATAGTTTATTTTTGCTTTTGTTTCCCTTGCCTCAGGAAACATATCTAGAAAGAAGTCGCTACGGCCGATAATATATTGACATGTTTAGTTTCAAGTTCCTACTCAGGTTGCCAGCTGGATACACATCAGAATAATGATTTTAGGAAGCATTTGCACACCGTCTCTGTGATATGATTACAGATCCTGTGTTATCATATTTTTCAAATAAAACTGCCAAATATCGAAACCAGTACATAAAATTAAATTTCAGATTTAGTAAAACATGGAGTCATTCTTTCTTTGTCTCCTTCTTTTTTTAGGACTTCCTTGTGCGCCACCACCCTTGATTCCACATGGTATTCTATCTCACGTATCAGACAGTTACCAATATGGAGAAGAAGTAACGTACAAATGCACCGAAGGTTTTGAGATTAATGGACCTGCATTCATAAGATGTATAGGAGGAAAATGGTCCCATCCACCAGAGTGCAAAAGTATAGTGTATTTAATTTTATTCTACGATTGATAAATATTCTTAATTCAGAGCATAAATGGTACAAATATGAAACTAGGCAGTAATTCCAGAATTCAACAGGGTATGTCTGGGAAGCTGTGGATTCTAGTAGAGAATTAATAGCCATAGTAATAATAAAAGTGTGACAGCATGAGCCAAATTATTTCGCTTTCATGTCACCGCGTGTGCACATTAGACCTCCTGTGATACACATCCTCAGACTTCTCATCTCTGTTCCTGTGTCACAGGTGGTCCCTGCTCATCAATCCCATCATTATTCAATTTACTGTTAGTTTGTCAGTTATCTCCTTGTATGTATATAGTTTTCTGAGATGTTTGACATGAATAAAGGTAACAGATTTTGACAGAAGTGAAAATACAAATACATAAGGTAGATGGCTTGTATAGGCAAGAAAGAATTTGAATGCAAGAAGTGTGATCTCAAGCATTACATGTATCCATATCTCTTCAGGCTTACGATGTCATCATCCCCATGTTATACTTTGATAAACATAGGACTATTCAATATAATTCAGCAAGACTTCTAACATATTTTTTCAAGGTATAAGAAAAATTTTGCAAGGTGTTCATTGGTTCGATGTGTACCTATTGTTCTACATTATAGTTATTAGCCATTATGTATTTTAAAATGTTTACTGAACAAGTACATATTCTTTTTCTTTCAGACACGGATTGTTTTAGCTTACCCGACTTCGGTAATGCCACACCCATAGGCCAGAAGAAGGCGTCATATAGGTCAGGAGAAAAAGTGACTTATAAATGTCCAAATAATTACCTTTTGGATGGACCAAATACTATCCAGTGTATTAACAGCGAATGGATAGGAAAGCCAATATGCAGAGGTACTTCAATGAAATTGTGAAACCTATTTGTGAAAATGTCTTGACTAATATAATATGCAATTCCTTCTAACAGCACTTATGAAATGGACATGGATTATTCTTTTAGGCCAGGTCGAAGAAGTTTATGTTTTAACATAAAGGGATATAATTGTGTACTCAGTGGTCAATCTGAAAGCCCAATGGTTCTCAACCTGTGGTCTCTGGAAGAACAGAATCAGCATCTTCTGGGAAATGGTTAGAAATGCAAATGTGAATTCACAGGCTTGCTCAGACCTGCGGTGGCAAAAACTCTGGGGCTGCAACCCTGAAAGTGTCTTAACAATTCCCAAGGGATTCAGTGTATACTCCAGTCTAGGAGCCATACCTGTAGCCTGTTATATTTACGTCCACCTGAATCTCACTGGTGAATTATACATTATGCATTGAAATGTCCTTAAGCGTTTGCAAAAAAGAATCATTGAAGGCTGTTTTTGTCAATTATACATTTATTTTTCTGTTATTTTGCCACTCATCTCCTGTTTGGACTCTCGGTTAATCATCTTTTTCCTTCAGCTCTGGTATTCTTCAAAGCGTGTTAAATCTTCATTTATTCTCTAAGGAAGTGGCTGCTGTGTTTATTTTTCTAAGGGCCTAAAATTACATTCATAAACAGGATAATTGCAAGCCAAATTCTGATGTCGAATAATCTTTTTATTTTGATTTTCTTGTGGTTTATAAATTCATTTTGAAAATATATAATTTGGAAGAGTGATTTGACTAGACCCTAAGGGATATGTCCAGAAAAACTCTCAGTTTCATAGAAGTTTAAGTCTTGTAAAATAAAATATATTGCTTTATCTCCTTTTCTTCAATCTTATATGTAAATTTCTTAAAATTAGCAGCCTTTCATGACACATTAACTGTTGATTTAAAATCCTCTTAGAGATCTATTTGGAATCCCATTCATTGATTTGCTACTCAAAATGATCATTGTGTTAGAGATGCGACTTTTTTTTCTTTCTATTCAGGTATTTCCTGTGGGAATCCACCCAGAGTGAAACATTCTATTATACTAGAAGAGGTGCCTAAGTATCCATCTGGTCAGAGGGCACGTTATGAATGCATCAAACCTTTTGACCTGGATGGGGCAGAAAAGTGATATGTTCAAATGGGAACTGGACACTACCACCTCCGTGCCTAGTTAGAGTATCTTATTTCCTCCCCAAACTTTAGAGAACGTTTTAGGGACTAAATATGTTAACATAAATATATAATGTAGTAGTTATTATAGAATCATCTTTTAATCTTAAATAAAATGATGGTGCTTAAACTCCAATTTTTTCTTTTTGTGGACTGCGTAAGTGATATGACATATTTATTTTATGAAGGATTTGACCAGATTAGCACACCTGGAATCATGGAAAATTCTCTATCTTAAGCATTAAGACACTTGGTTGTTTCCTGAGGAATAAGTGTATTAAAGATACGTTGAGGACATTTGACAGCCCTATAAAAATTTCACTTGGAGACAGAATCAGCAGCTGGAATGTGATCATAGACTGGGATACAATTTTGGGCTACTTCAGCGTGTGGATTATATTGAAAGAAGGTTACTAGCTGAGTTCAACCTGGGAATTAGTGTATACAGAAGAAAAGGTCTAAGAACTTGGTCATAGGACACTCGAGTATTCAGAGTTTAGGAAAGAAGAGGAGCCAACAAAGCAGATACTATATAGCCACCAGTTTTTCAAATCAACTTTTCCTGGCATTTATATTTCCCAGTCTTTTGCTTTGATCCCACCTACGTTTTTCATGTTTAAAGTGAGTTTCTTTTAGACGCCCTATGGTTGGATCTTGTTTATGTGTGCACTCTGCCATTTTAGTCTTTTCACTGAAGTATTTAACCCACTTACACTTAAAGTAATATTTGATAGATTAGGGCTGTGCCAGGCATTTTATTTATTTTGTGTTCCCTGTTTTTCACTCCCATTTCCTTTCTTATTATCTATATGGACTTTTGGAACATTTTAAGATAACTTCCATTTTGGTATATCTGCATTGTTTGGGGGCATATCTCTTTGTATCATTTTATGAGTGGTTGCCCTAGGTATTAAGATCTACATAATAGCTTATCATTCCCTCCTGGTCTTGACATTTTACCACCTCACGTGAATGTGGAAACCATACTTCCATTTAGGTCCATTTACCCTCCCCACATTTTCTTTTCTTTTCTTTTCTTTTCTTTTCTTTTCTTTTCTTTTCTTTTCTTTTCTTTTCTCTTTTCTTTTCAGTAGGGTTCACATCCAGTGTGGAACCCAACGTGGGGCTTGAACTCACAACACCTGAGCTGATATCAAGGGTCAGGCACTTAACTGACTGAGCCCCCAAGCACCCCTTACCCTCCCCACATTTTAAACATAAATGCTTTTTTTTTCTTTAGTAAGCATAAATGTCTTTAGTGTTTCTTCTACTTATATTGAGCACTATAGGAAATGATACAATGTTGCCCAAACATCAAATACAACAAACTCCTTATGAAAAAGAGTCTATTATATTTACCCTTATTTTTCTCAGTTCCCTTGTTCTTTCTCCCTGCATGAAGTCTCAGTCCTCCTTCTGTTATCTTTTCGGTGCTATTTGAAGAATTCCTTTAGCAATTCTTTAAAGATAGATCTGCTGGAGATATTTTCCCCGTTTTCCTTTGTCTCAGAACGTCTTTATTTCTCCCTTATATCCTAAGGATGGCATCACTGGATATAGCATTCGGGATGACAGTTTCTTTTCTTCTAGCACTTGAAAAACGTTGTCACTTCTCGATGGACACAGATGAGAACCCCACGGACACTTGAACCCTTTTTCCCTTAGAGGTTTGCCTAATTTCTGTGTAGCTGCTTTTGAGATTTTTCCTTTTCTTTAGTTTTCCTCAGTTTGATTATGATGTATCTTGGCTTGAATTTCTTTAGGATTATCCTGTTTGGCTATTTCAGTATGAATGTTTATGCCTTGTGCCCAACTTGGGAAATTTTCAGCCATTATTTTTGGAAGTCTCTCTTTTTTTTCTTTTTTCTTTTTTTCATCTGCAACCCCTTTTTTTCTCTTTCTGGTTGTCCATGCTTTACCATATACTCTAACTGGTCCCTGAGACCCTGTCCACTTTTGTTTTCAGTCTGTTTTCAAAGTGAGCAATCTGTATTGTATATTCAAATTGATTTATCCTTCTGTCATCTGTAATCCATGATAGAGCCCATCCAGTGAGGGTTTTTAACAATCCATTATTATGTTTTTCTGTTCTATAATTCCCATTGGATTTTTAAAAGCCATCACTAAATAATTCCATTATCTGTGTCATTTAAGTGTTGCCATCTGTTGATTATCTTTTCTCTTTTGAGATTTTACTGGTCTTTGGTATGGTAAGTAATTTTCTCTCTCTTTAAAATGTTATTTTGAGAGAGCGAGCGAGAGAGTCCTCACACCAGCACACAAGCAGAGGAGGGGCAGAGTGAGAGCAAGAATCCCAAGCAGGATCCTCTGCCATCATAGACCCCAACACAGGGCTCGAACTCTTGAACTGTGGTATTATGACCTGAGCCAAAATCAAGAAGTGTTGGATGCTCAACCCACTGAGCTACCAGATGCCCCTATATTGAGTGATTTTCTTTTTTTTTTTTTATTTCTTTATTTATTTTGTAATTTACATCCAAGTCAGCATACAGTGCAACAGTGATTTCAGGAGCAGATTCCTTAATGCCCCTTATGCATTTAACCCAATTTAACCCAACTCCCTCCCACAACCCCTCCAGCAACCCTCAGTTTGTTCTCCATATTTATGAGTCTCTTCTGTTTGTCCCCTTCCCTGTTTTTATATTATTTTTGTTTCCCTTCCCTTACGTTAATCTGTTTTGTCTCTTAAAGTCCTCATATGAGGGAAGTCATATGATATTTGTCTTTCTCTGACTAATTTCACTTAGCATAATACCCTCCAGTTCCATCCACGTAGTTGCAAATGGCAAGATTTCATTCATTTTGATTGCCAAGTAATACTCCATTGTATGTATATATACCACATCTTCTTTATCCATCCACCCATCGATGGACAATTGGGCTCTTTCCATTCTTTGGCTCTTAATTGATAGTGCTGCTATAAACATGGGGGTGCATGTGCCCCTGCAAAACAGCATACCTGTATCCCTTGGATAAATACCTAGTAGTGCAATTCCTGGATTGTAGTGTAGTTCTATTTTTAATTTTTTGAGGAACCTCCATACTGTTTTCCGGAGTGGCTGTACCAGTTTGCATTCCCACCAGCAGTGCAAAAAAATCCTCTTTCTCCGCCTCCTCGCCAACATCTCTTCTTGCCTGAGTTGTTGATGTTAGCCATTCTGGCAGGTGTGTTTCCCTGATGTTGAGTGATGTTGAGCATTTATTCATGTGCCGGTTGGCCATCTGGATGTCGTCTTTGGAGAAGTGTCTATTCATGTCTTTTGCCCATTTCTTCACTGCATTATTTGTTTTTTGGGTGTTGAGTTTGATAAGTTCTTTATAGATTTTTGGATGCTAACCCTTTATCTGATAAGTCGTTTGCAAATATCTTCTCTCATTCTATTGGTTGCCTTTTAGTTTTGCTGATTGTTTCCTTCGCTGTGAAGCAGCTTTTTATTTTGATGAAGTCTCAGTAGTTCATTTTTGCTTTTGTTTCCCTTGCCTCCGGAGACATGTTGAGTAAGAAGTTGCTGTGGCCAAGGTTAAGGAGATTTTTGCTGCTTTCTCCTTGAGGATTTTCATGGCTTCCTGTCTTACATTTAGGGCTTTCCTCTATTTTGAGTTTATTTTTGTGTATGGTGTAAGAAAGTGGTCCAGGTTAATTCTTCTGCATGTTGCTGTCCAGTTTTCCCAGCACCACTTGCTGAAGAGACTGTCTTTATTCCATTGGGTATTTTTTCCTGCCTTGTCAAAGATTAGTTGTCCATACGTTTGTGGGTCCATTTCTGGGTTCTCTATTGTGTTGCATTGGTCTGAGTGTCTGTTTTTGTGCTAGTGTAATGAGGGATTTTCAATTGTATTCTAGACATTTGGGATATTATGTTTTAAGGCTCTGGATTTTATTGACATCTCTTATTTATCAGGCCTCCAAGACTACCACAGTGCAAGTCCAGGCTTCCCACTTGACCTCCACTGACAACACGGAAAGTGGAGAGGTGTCTTATTCCCTGAGTGTGGAGAGAAGTCTGGGCCGCTCACTTGGCTTCTATTGATCACTGTTGATCTGTGAGCCACACAGGGAGAGGACTGGTCTCGGTTTCTTTATGATGGTATTTGGGAGCATTTCAAGTATTGTAAAAAATACCTGTTTGGCTAGAATACTCCTCTCCTGGGCCTTTGGCTAAATAGAGTGGGTGATTTTTGGAACTTTTTTTTTCTTGAACTTGATATCATTTCTGGGTTCCATTCTTCTTCAGTGCTCAGTCCAGGGTCCATAGAAGGCACAATGAAAACCCAAATGAACAGTGTAATTCCTTGAATCCCAAGGTCTCTTATCTGATTGATATCTTCTCTGATTCTTTTGTAATCTCCTATGTCGGTTTTTATAATATGTTCAGGGTTTTTAGTTGTACTTAGCAGAAGGGATAAGCAGAAATGTTTCTACGTCATCATGTCCAGAATGGGAGGCCAGCAATTGCCTTTCACATTATATAGATTTGTAATTCTTTGACATGATTAAAGAAACGGATGTTTCTTTTGTAATAACAATGAAAATCAATACATAGTAGACCATGCAGTATGTTGTAACTAATGAGAAAAATTTCTTTGTGTATATTAGCTATCCGTCTGGCATTTATTCAGTAGGAAAAATGGTTTTTAATACCAGAATACTGCAAAGCAGACATATTTGTTAATGCTTTATGTGTACTTTCATGTGGGATTAAAGGAAGTGCTTAAAAGTGTTATTCTCAGTTTAAGTGATTAGAATTCCTCCAATGAATCATTTCTGTCAGCAGAAGTCTTGATATTGTATATTGTGGTACATTTCTATTTACTTTAACCTGTTTTTCTTTGCACTTTCAGTAAATCAAGTAATATCTTTTTAGATCCTGATGAAAACTGTGGGCCCCCTCCGCCTCTTGACAATGGAGACATGACCACATTCCCAAAATCAGAATATCCTCCAGGGTCATCAGTTGAGTACCGGTGCCAGTCCTTGTATGTGCTTGAGGGAAACAAGGTCATCACATGCAGATATGGACAGTGGTCGGAACCGCCAAAGTGCTTGGGTAAATATCTTAATACTCACCTGGATCCTGGGAAATCATGAGAAAGGTGTTTTGCTGTTATTAACAGAATATTCATGGATTAACCCCAACCATTCTGTCAAATGTTTGACTACTAAATATTAATCTGTGAAGAAATAAAGTTAGAAAAAAGTCTTACTCAAACAACAACAGCAACAAAGTATTCTTTAATGAAAGCTCTTCCTATTGTTATTGACATGATGGATCTTTTATTATAACATTTAATTAGCACACCTTAAACACAGTACCTCATTTTTACATCATTAATCATTTAAAATGATTTACATCTACGTGGTAGATTTTCAATGTATTGGTTTGGAAAAGGTTTTGGAAACAGAGCCCTGGGCCAGTGTAGAAGATTCTACTTGAAAGTCTGAAATTCTGTGGAAAATATTTGTTTACTTCTTAATGCTTATGTTCATTTTTTTTAAACCTTCAGATGTATGTATAATATCAGAAGACTCCATGGAAAGACATAACATACAATTACGATGGTCTTCTGTGAAAAAACTGTACTCCCCAACAGGGGATACTGTTGAATTTGAATGTAAAACTGGATATCGTAGACAGACATCACAACAAACATTCCGAGCAACCTGTTGGGAGGGGAAGCTGACCTATCCTGTTTGTGTAAAAAGCCATGGTTAAGATGCAGTCCTAAAACTAAAATATGTACAATATTGAGAATTTTTCATTGTCAATCCAACTCAGTTTATTTTGTCGTGTTGTTTAGCTCATTTACTTTCATAAATCAGAATTTGTGTTAAATATTATATGGATGATGTAATTAAATCTGAGACACACATAAATCACATCTTAAAAGTACCTCATTAAAACTTGGCAAACCAAAATTCTTTATGTCCTATTCTTAAAATATCCATGACAAGAAATTAGATTCAACCATTTCAGTGGTGACTTCTATCCATCTTTCTCCTACCTTTCTCACGTCTTCCTCCAAATTTCTGAGCCTTCCTGAAACTATCCATTTCAGAGGAAATGGGAGAAGATACTTCTTTACAGCTTCAAAATAAGTTCACTTCAAAAACACATCAAAATCTATGTCATACCTCTGTCAGTTAGAAGATGTAAGCAGTTACTACTTAATATTGCTTATCTAAGCAATAGATATTCCAAAAAACGATGGGATACATGATCTCCTAAAAGATGACTCTCTAGCACACATAAAAATTCAAAGAAATCATAAAGAGAAATTGGATCTAACTGGTGCATAACTATCCTAAAACGTAACATGAAAGGGACAAAAAATACATCAAGTATAAACACACAGAATGCTTGGAACACTGCATAAATGTTTACAGAGCAAAGATTGTCAGGAAGTAAAATAAAAAGTGTACAATAACTATAGTTGAATTTAGAGAAACTAGGGGTAGGAGTCGGTGTTGAACTTACACTTACCTGCAGTCTCCACTTTTTCTATCTTTCATATATATCACCTTTAAACCCCAAAATGTGTTATTTTAAAATAAAGTAAGACAGTACATGCTGAGAACTATGAAAACCTCTTTGGTAATGATCTTCAAATCCAGTGACACATTCAGGATGTTGTTAGTATAGAGAGTTTTGGAAACATTCAACCATAAGAGTCTGAAATATGATTTTAATATTCATACATTCCAAACAACATAATTAGTTAACATCAATTGAACATAAACATTTTTAACTTCTACAAAAACATAAAAACTTAAAGATGAAAATAAAGATATAATTAAGGTAAAAATATTTTAAGGTGATATCTTCTTCATTTTGCATCAAATCAAGTGGCATTCTTAGAATGAGTAAGCTGGCTGTCTCCAATGGAGCCAATTTATCTAAATCTGAATCACAAATGAGAGTCAATTTTCTCACATTTAAAGGACTATTGTTAAAATTGTCAAGTTATCTGTGGTGTTAATATTGGTGTAAATACTATTTCTCCAGGACATTTCACCTAATGCTGGTGGAATCAGTGTATGACAATTGGCCTGAAACCAATATGACCTATAACCATTTATTTTCACTTTTGGCTGCAAAATAATTACTTTTAAGATTAATTCTAATATTTTTCTGCAGTTATTGTCATTCCTGTGTAAAGATGAGTGTTACTTTGCCAACTCACTATAGCTTTGAACTGAAAAGGTTTGGTAAATCTTTAATTTTCAATTTTTAGAGTAAGAACTTGATAATAGTGAACTTCTGATAGCTTTACATATATATATATATTTGTTTTGTTTTGTTTTGTTTTGTTTTGTTTTGTTTTTAATGTTGTATCACCGGGGCACCTGGGTGGCTCAGTCGATTGAGCATCCATCATGATTTTGGCTCAGGTCATGGGATCGAGCCCAGGACTTGAGCTCTGGGCTCTGTGCTGAGTGGGGAGCCTGCTTAAGATTCTTTCTCTCTTTCCATTTGCCCCGCTGTCACCACAGAGCTCTCCTCTCTCTCTCAAAACAATTCATACATACATACATACATACATACATACATACATACATACATAAATCAACATGGATTCCTGAATTTTTATTTATTCAATTTATCATAATGAATTATAGGCATTATTTTTGAAGCTCAAATTATCCCCAATTTGGCTAGTTGAGAGCCTCTTGAAACTGGCTGCTGATTGCTTTGTTATACCCCATTATTCTTTGAGCATTTCTTAAGACAACATGATGTTCCAGGCTCTCTGGGTATTTCCCTGCCCAATGCCTGTAAGCATACACCTTTCGAAAGGGGTCTGATTCCTTTTACTGGGAAATAGTGTTTAGAACCCAAGAATTGTACCATCCTGTGAAGAGAATTATGTTGAAATAGAAATGTTCAACACCGTGGAAACGTCTTTAAATGTCTTCTTGCTAGACAGAAGACTGAAATAGAAGTGAAATTTAAAATTCATTTGCTCCTATTGGATCTTACAATTGAAGGTTAATAACACAGGGTTAAAAACTTTCTAGTACATTTTCTGTCTCTTTACTCACATATTCTTATGTTTCAACATTTGCAAAAATAATACAAAAAGTTTAATGCAAACATTACTACTACCAGGTAAACTGCTGAATGAAGGTTACAATGTCTTTGCATTTATTTTGTCCCGGGATGTTCAACTCTGAATGTAAGTACTCTCTTCCAAAATGACTTCAAATAATCCTTATCTCTGATTGGTTCACTTCCCAACTTAATACAGTTTTACATTTATTTGCATTCATATTTTAATTTTAAATCATGCTTCTTCCTCTATTAAGCTTAACTTTTTAGATATGAAAAACAGCTACATGTTTCAAAAGTCAAAGTCACATGACAAGGCTCTCTGAAGAGTAAGCTTTTTCCATCATTTATCTGTTTCCTCATTTAATAAAGTTATATTTTTATTAGTTTCTGTCATCCTTCCAGTGTTTATTAATCTCTTTTTTTCAATATATAGAAGGGAGGTGATTTTACACATTTATCTGTACCTTGCTGTTTTCGTATCTAATCTTCTCTTGAATAGCCTTCCTCAGCTCCCTGCACAGAGGCTGCCTCAGTAGCTGTGCTGTGGTAGACACTGGTCACCAGCACAGTCCGGATCAAGCGTCCCCACATGTGGCTGCGTTGGGAGCCAGAAGGGAAAAGGCTGTCTGGCACTGCCCTCCTCTGGGCTCCTCTGACCTTGGCCTTGTCGCTGGGGTGCTTGAGAATAAAGGCCTCCTAGGTCAGAAGGGTAGGAGGAGCCCAAGTTGCGCCTGGCCCCAGGCCACGTTAGGGGCCCTTGTAAGAATCCTGGTGGCGGGCAGACACTGGGAGACCTAATCTTTGGACGCCCGGTGTGAAATCCTCCTTTGTGTAACTGTGTCAGCGTACGAGCAATTAGTATTTATTTCTTGGTGGATGGACACTCTGCCCTTAACCCTTCCCATACGCAAAAATTAACCTAGTAGGAGCCAAGACCCCAGGTCTTTAAATCCATGCCTCCAGGGCACACAGCAGTCCCTTTCAGGGAAACCCAAAACTTCACACCTGTCAGAGTTTTGAAAAATATGACTGCACATTTGCAAAACACTGTGTAACACATCACACTCATTACCTCAATCGTTTCTCATGGAAACCCATGACGTAGGTACTCCATCCACATCTTTCAGAGAATGCAAGAGTTTTAGAATAAGCCGTTGGCCCAGGATCACATTGCTAGGGAGAAGCCAAGCCATAACCTGACCCTAATCTGGCTCACAGATTTTTTTTTTTTTAATAAGCAATGTGAATAATTTAATTAGTTTTGGAAACCCCTCTCTCCCCAAATAACACCTGACACAAAATGCAATAACGCTTTGCAAAAGTTACCTACAGGGGGTCAAAAATATTTTAAAACAAATTTGAAGATTGTAGTGTTTTTACTCATAACATGAGACGCAAACCTTGGGCGAGGGCGGATTCCCCGTATTGCTATTACCCCATGTAAATTTAAAACAAAAGAGAAAATTCGGAGACTTCCTAGCCTGCAATTAAATGCAAAGACAAACAAAGCCCTTAAGAAAACCATTCGAGAGGGCTACGAAACGAATAAAACACAACGGTCAATTACTTCTGTGGGGATGAATTAAACTGAAGGGAAGTCAAGACGCCCTAACGCTTACTGAGCGGCAATAGACAGAGGCACCTTAGCCACCGCGGGACCCCTGCAGGCGTGCAGGAGCCAGCCAGTCGCGCAGGCGCAGGGCCGCAGCGGGAATCCGCCCCGCCTTCCCCGGGCCCCGCCTCCCCACTTCAGTTCCGGGTCCTGTCAGTAGGGGCGGCCGCGGTCTGGGCAGCGGCCAAAGCCGCGAAGCTGCGCGGCCCGGGTTTCCAGCCGGGCCTCTTTCCCGGCCGGGCCCCAGCATGGCTGCCGCCAGGGCTGCGGGTGGGGACGGTGCCGCGTTGTCGCGTTCCTGACGGCCCCTGGCGTCTGTGCTCTCCTTCTCTTCCCCAGGCCACTCCAGCAGACATGTTTGCCAAGGCCTTTCGGGTCAAGTCCAACACGGCCATCAAGGGGTCGGACAGGTGAGGGAGAGAAGGGCCCTGTCCCGCCCACCAGGACACCCAGCCATTTCTCCATCCCGGCTGGCCCACAGCCCTTTTGGACTAGCTCAGCCGACCCGGGGTGGAGGCCGAGGGGTCCAGCGGGGGAAGGGACCCCAGGGGACCAGGCTGGAATAGACATGTTTTGAGGGTGAAGAGGGAGAGGAGGCCTGATTTATCTCCCAGGCTATCTTTTGGATATTGTAGTTCGTTTAAAGGAAAACGTAATTCAATCAGCGCTTATTGACTGCGATCTATAGAAGGTATTGCGGAGGGCGCCAAAAAAGAAAGAAAGGAAAGAAGGAAGGAAGAAAGACAGACGGACAGGGTGCCACTCTCCTAAGAGCTTAGAGTCCCTGAGGAGAAATCAGATGGGGAACCGAGAACTACAACGATAGGAGGAAAAGTGTCTAGTGATTACTTCTGGCAGGAGAGACAGACAGATGGAGGGAGAGGTGAGGGAGAATTAAGGGACATGTTTTGAGGAGAACCGTATCTGTTCAGACAGTGTCGCAAACGCAGATAGCACGTTGCGAATTTTGGACCCCGTGTTCTATAGTTGTCACTCTTGGTGCCCTGGTATAGCTTTTTAACCATCTGGACAGGTTTGCCAAGCATAGAGAGAAGGGAGTGGGTGCGAAGGCTAGGCATAGAGGCAGGAAGGCAGGGCTGCATTTCCAAAGTCAGGCTAACTTGGTTACTGCCTGGATCTCAGTTTCCCTCTTTCTTCGTAAAATGGAAAGTCTTGCCCCCAAGAATATGTGACAATAGAGGAGACATGGGATGTGAAAGAGAATAGGATGTTTTGGAAGAGTGTACGAGAGTAGGGCATCATAAAGCAGTTTTTCCTTGGCCCCTTGATTTGATAGTAAGTCCTTCCGAATCCTTTGCATTTCTCAAAATGCATCCAGGCACGATTCATCCCACTCATTGGTTTGCTTTCTGCAGGAGAAAGCTTCGGGCTGATGTGATGGCTGCTTTCCCCACTCTAGGAACAGATCAGGTCTCTGTGTTGGTACCTGGAAAGGAGGAGCTCAACACTGTGAAACTGTATGCTCACAGAGGGGATGCAGTGACTGTGTACGTGAGCGGTGGTAACCCCATCCTGTTCGAAGTGGAGAAAAATCTGTACCCGACAGGTATGGCAACAGGATGGACATGGCCATTACTGTGATCCTTGCCTGGCATCCGTTTCTCCTTATTTCTTTCATTCACCTGTCTTACTCAAAGCAGTAAGTGCCAAATCTCCCAGTACCATCCGTAAGAATCGTTTCGGGCCCAGTGTCCCTAGAATTGGGTCTTTCAAGGTCGAAACTTACTGCCGTAGGAGGGAGAATGAAAGGGCCAATACAGAAAGAGCGCGGTTGCCAAGAGATATTCTGAGATGAAGGAACAGTAGTTCCTAGTGGGTTAACTCGGGATGGAGCAGGGGTCTCGAAAAGGGTGGCATTTCAGGACATGTAGGAAATACGTCTTAAAACGATGGCTGGCAGGATTTTCTTTAGAGACTGAAAAGATCCTGTGATAGGAAAGAAGCTGGGTTAATGAAACCACGTACCCAGCGGTCTTAGTGATGTACTCCCATCGAGACACCTCACAGGGATTCTTCCTTCGGCTCTATCTGGCTCTCAGGATCCTTTGCTTTCTCTCCTTGTGACAGAACTCAGACATCTAGGGTCCTTTTGTCTCTAGCTGCTGACACCTGCTTTGTCACTGGGGCTTTTCTTGCCCGAAGCTGGGCTGCAGCAGCGTAGGGCAGTCTCCTTGGGCCGCTCCTGCCCCCACCCCACTTTGCTGCTATAGGGACACAGGAGGCGCTTTTTGATCTAAGGGTTTTTACCACTAATCACTATGAAAACAGAGGGAATACAAATAATAAACATGCGGAAATTTCCAAATTGTTTACAGGCTGGTGCCCTGTTCTTAGTCTACTTGTTTCTGAGGTCACAAATGGAATCCTCCTCGGTGTTTGTCCCCACTTTACCTGCTGTGCCCATTTCTACAACTACAATCAGGTGGAATGATGGGGTCTCCCAGTCTCAGGTGACATGCAGGTTTTTAAGAATCTACCTTCTTCATTCCAATAGCAAAGCCTGTGGGCCCACTGCCTCCCTGTTATTTCCTAAGCATACCCACAGAAGATTTCCTTAGTCACTGAGGAGAGAGCTTTAAAGACAAGAGAGTGATTACCATTTATAATTTTTAAAAATTATATTCACATGTACTTTTGTATATGTGTATACTTTTTCAAGTTTTAGTAGTTTTACCACCTTCGCAAGTGTGGAAATTCTTGGTGATATCCTAATATTTATCCTTCCATATTTCCATTTTATATGGCTGTATAATGGTATAAATATGTTTATGTGATTTGTAAGCATTTTTATGCATATTTGTAATCGCTTATATTGCGATTATTAAAAGATAAAAAGGTATATTAGAAAAAAAAAGAATCTGCCTATTTTAAGAAGGAAACCCCTAGAAACCAAGGCTACACTGTATGTTAACTAACTTGAATTTAAATAAATACATTTAAATTTGAACAAAAACACACAAAAACCAGAATGAACCCTCTTTGGGCCTCACAGCCTCTTCTCTAGCTTTGAGCTGAGTTCCTTTACTGTCCCTGAATTAAAGTGGCCTTCGCGTTTGGCTTTGCCAGTGCCCCAGGGGATTGACTTTTTGGCAATAAATCTGTGTCTCTTTTTGGGCAGTGTATACCTTGTGGTCCTATCCTGACCTTCTCCCAGCTTTCACGACGTGGCCTCCGGTACTTGAAAAACTGGTGGGGGGAGCAGGTAAGAAGATTTCCCTATATTCTGGCTATCGACTGAAACCCGCTTAGGAAGGACCGACTACTCCAATAAATGTACCCGCTTCCTGCGTTCATATGGTTGAAAAATGGAATTTTTCCCCCGTTTGCGTTTCATCTCTCTCTTGACTGCTTCCGTGAGGTCCCTGGGCCTCTACGACGCTGTTGAAAGGCTTCAGTCAGCTTTGTACTTTGTACTTCAATGAGAAAATAGTTTGTGAACTGCCGTATGCTGTCCTTTAAGTCAGTAAGCTAAATTTGGGAAACCAGAATAAGATAGGTCATGGAACTGGCCTTGGTGCTTCAGTTGGACCACTAGCCCCCCTAGGGAAATGCTGTGATACTCAGGTTGCCGTGTTTTAATTTTCATTATGAATAACCTAGCTGATACCTGATAAAGGTTTGTAGGTTGAGTGAACAAATAAATGATGAAGTAGAACTTGGAATTGTTTAGAAGCGGAATACAGGTTGTGATGCATTTGTTTCATTTGCTGCAGATTTAATGCTGCCCGGACTCGTGGTGCCCCCTGCTGGTCTGCCTCAGGTACAGAAGGGTGACCTCTGTGCCATTGCCTTGCTGGGGAACAGGTACTGTGTCAGTCCGCTGTGCCTTTGGGGGAAAAGCTTGGGTAAAACTGGGGGAAGATTTGAGAAATGACAGCTTCCAATGCATATGGATAAAGGATTACACGAGAAAAAAACAAACAGGTTTTCCTGGAGTGGGCCACTGGGGCCTTGGCCCTGAGCCTGTGGAGGTGTCTTTATATCTGGGCCAAGTGTATTTGCTGCTGCTGATTTTTTTTTTTTTCTAGTGATTTTATATTTATGGAAGAGTTGCAAAGATAGTGTAGAGTTCTTATCCAGCTTCCTGTAATGATAACGTTTTTTATAACCAGAGTACAGGTATCAAAAGTAAGGAATTAACATTGGCACAGTCCTATGAATACAATTGTAGACTTCATTCATATTCCCCCAGTTTTTCCATGAAATGTCTTTCCATACCACTTTGCATGTAAATGTTGTCTTAGTCTCTGGTCTGTGACATTTTCTTGGTCTTTCTTGGTCTTTCATTGCCTTAACACCTTTTTCTTCATCATCTACATCATCATCCTCTCTTTTAATTCTGGTTTTCATTATTTATTTTTGAAAAGGAGAGGATGTCAGTGGGCAGAGGCAGAGAGAGAGAGAGAGAGAGAGAGAATCCCCGGACATGGGACTCAATCCATGTGCCCCGGGATCATGACCTGAGCTGTAACCAAGAGTCAGACGCTTAACTGACTTAGCCACCCAGATGCTCCTAAGTTATATGGATAGTTTTCTTGAGATATATTTTACATACTACAAAATTCACTAACTCCAAAGCTACATTTCGGTGGTTTGTAGTGTATTTTCACAGAGTTGTTCAACCTTTAAACATAAATAAGGAAGCATTCATAGGAACAGTTCCGAAAAATCAAAAGCCCCCTCACCTCACAAACCTTTTCTCCTAGAAGTAACCATATCATTTGATGCATACATCCTTGTCAGCCTTCTTGAATACATGTATATGTGTGCTTATGAAAACCTACAATTTTGTTGTGTATGGTTAAAAATACAACCAAATGGAATTATGCTTTATCTGTATTGTTTTTCCACTTAAGATCGTGGGGACATTTTCCAGGTCAGCAAGCTCAGGGACGCTGAGCCTTCTTACCTGCTGCTGTGTGGTGATGGAAGAGGTCCTCTCCGAGTGGACCTTGTGGTCACCTCCAGTGTGTCTTCATCACAAACAATATCTTTTTTTTTTTCTTAACGTAATTTGTTGTCAAATTGGCTACATACAGTGTGTACCGTGTGCTCTTGGTTTTGGGGGTAGATTCCCATCGTTGATTGCTTACATACAATACCCAGTGCTCATGCCAACAGTTGCCCTCCTCAGTGCCCATCACCCATTTTCCCCTTTCCCCAGCCCCCTCCCATCAACCCTCCATTTGATCTCTGTATTTAAGAGTCTCTAATGGTTTGCCTCCCTCACTCTTTGTTTGTAACTATTTTTCCCCTTCCCTTCCCCAATGGTCTTCTGTTAAGTTTCTCAAGTTCCACACGAGTGAATATATATATATATATTCCTCTTATCCATTCATCAGCTGATAGACATTTAAGCTCTTTCCATGATTTGGCTATGTTGAAAGCTCTGTTGTAAACATTGGGGTCCATGTAACCCTATGAATCAGCACTCCTGTATCCTTTGGATAAATTCCTAGTAGCGCTATTGCTGGGTTGTAGGGTTGTTCTATTTTTATTTTTTTTATTTTTTTATTTTTTCAACGTTTATTTATTTTTTTGGGACAGAGAGAGACAGAGCATGAATGGGGGAGGGGTAGAGAGAGAGGGAGACATAGAATCGGAAACAGGCTCCAGGCTCTGAGCCATCAGCCCAGAGCCTGACGCGGGGCTCGAACTCACAGACAGCGAGATCGTGACCTGGCTGAAGCCGGACGCTTAACCGACTGCGCCACCCAGGCGCCCCAAGGGTTGTTCTATTTTTAATGTTGAGGAACCTCCACATTGTTTTCCAGAGTGGCTGCACCAGTTGGCGTTCCCACCAACAGTGCAAGAGGGTTCCCATTTCTCCATATCCTCGCCAGCATCTGTTGTTTCCTGAGTTGTTAATTTTAGCCACGCTGATGGGTGTGAGGTGGTATCTCATTGTGGTTTTGATTTGTATTTCCCTGATGATGAGTGGTGGTGAGCATCTTTTCATGTGTCTGTTGGCTATCTGGATGTCTTCTTTGGGAAAAGTGTCTATTCATGTTTTCCTTCCATTTCTTCACTGGATTATTTGTTTTTTAGGTGTTGAGTTTGGTAAGTTCTTTATAGATTTTGGATACTAATCCTTTATTCAATATGTCATTTGCAGATATCTTCTCCCATTCCATTGGTTGCCTTTTCATTTGTTGATCGTTTCCTTTGCAGTGCAGAAGGTGTTTATCTTGATGAGGTCCCCGTAGTTCATTTTTGCTTTTAATTCCATTGCCTTTGGAGATGTGTTGAGCAAGAAATTGCTGCGACTGAGATCAGAGAGGTTGTTGGCTGCTTTCTCCTCTAAGGTTTTGATGGTTTCCTGTCTCACATTTAGGTCTTTCACCCATTTTGAGTTTATTTTTGTGTATGATGTAACCAAGTGGTCCAGTTTCATTCTTCTACGTGTTGCTATCCAGTTCTTGCAGCACCATTTGCTAAAGAGACTGTCTTTTTTCCATTGGATATTGTCTCCTGCTTTGCCAAAGATTAGTTGGCCATACATTTGTGGGTCTTATTCTGGGTTCTGTATTACATTTGTCTATGTGTCTGTTTTTGTGCCGATACCTGGTCTTGATGATTACAGCTTTGCAGTAGAGGCTAAAGTCTGGGATTGTAATGACTCCCACTTTGGTTTTCTTTTTCTTTTTTAAACAATTTTTTTTTTCAACATTTATTTATTTTTGGGACAGAGAGAGACAGAGCATGAACAGGGGAGGGGCAGAGAGAGAGGAAGACACAGAATCGGAAACAGGCTCCAGGCTCTGAGCCATCAGCCCAGAGCCTGACGCGGGGCTCGAACTCACGGACCGCGAGATCGTGACCTGGCTGAAGTCGGACGCATAACCGACTGCGCCACCCAGGCGCCCCTGGTTTTCTTTTTCAATATTACTTGGGCTGCTCAGGGTCTTTTGTGGTTCCATACAAATTTGCTCTGAGAAGAATGCTGGTGCAATTTTGATTGGGATGGCATTAAATGTGTAGATTGCTTTGGGTAGTGTTGACATTTTATCAATATTTATTCCTCTAATCCATGAGGATGGAATGTTTTTCCATTTCTTTGTGTCTCGTTCAGTTTCCTTCATACCTTCTATAGTTTTCAACATACAGGTCTTTTACATCTTTGGTTAGGTTCATTCCTAGGTATTTTATGGTTCTTGGTGCAATTGTAAATGGGATTAATTTCTTGATTTCTCTTTCTGTTGATTCATTATTGGTGTATAGAAATGCAACTGATTTCTGTGTATTGATTTTGTACCCTGTGACTTTGCTGCCTTTATGTATCAGTTTTAGCGGCCTTTTGGTGGAGTCTTTCGGGTTTTCCATATAGAGTATCATGTCCTCTGTAAAAAGTGAAAGTTTCCCTCTTCTTTGCCAGTTTTGATGCCTTTTATTTCATTTTGTTGTCTGATTGCTGAAGCTAGGACTTCCACAACTTAGTTAAACAATAGTGGTAAGAGTGGACATCCCTGTCGTGTTCCTAATCTTTGGGCTGGTGGGAGGGGTGGAGGAGATCTCCATCCATCCCCCCCCCACCCGCCCTCTCGTAACCAACAGGTTTTTCTCTATACTTAAGTGTCTGTTTTTTTCTTTTTCTTTTTCCCACTTTGTTTTGTTTCTTAAATTCCACATATGAGTGAAATCATATATATTTTTCTTTCTGTGACTGATTTATGTCACTTAGCAATTATACTCTGTAGCACTATCCATGTCATTTCAAATGGCAAGATTTCATTCTTTTTTTATGGCTGGGAAATGTTCCATTATGTGTGTGTGTGTGTGTGTGTGTGTGTATTATAAATATATATGTATGTCATACATGTATATGTATTCCATTATATGTATGTGTATGTATACCATATGTGAATGTATGTATCTATGTTATGTGTATACCACCCTCTCTTTATCCATTTGTCAGTCACTAGACATTTGGGCTATTTCCATAATTTGGCTGTTGTTGCTACTATAAACATTGGGGTGCATGTATCCGTTTGAATTAGTATTTTTATATCCTTTGGGTAGATACCTCGTAGTACAGTTGCTAGATTGTAGGGTAATTCTATTTTTAACTTTTTGAGAGACCTCCCTACTGTTTTCCAGAGTGGCTGCTCCAGTTCGCATTCTCACCAACATTGCCAGAGGATTTCCCTCTCTCCACATCTTCACCAATACCTGTTGTTTTCTGTGTTGTTTATGTTAGCCATTCCGACAGGTGTGCGGTGATACGTCATTGTAGTTTTGAGTTGTACTTCCCTGATGTTGAGAGATGTCGAGCATCTTTTTATGTGTCTGTTAGCCATCTGGATGTGTTCTCCGGAAAAAGGCGTATTCATGTCTTCTGCCCGTTTCTTAACTGGATTATTTGTTGTTTGGGTGTTAAGTTTATATCTTGTTGTTGGGTGTTGAGTTCCTTATATGTTTTAAATATTAATCTTATGAAATTTTAAAAGATTGGAATTATTGAGAGTACATCTCAGACCAAACAACGTTAAGCAATAAATCAGTTTAAAAGATAACTAGAAGAACCCCAAGTTACCAGAAATCGACACTTTAGAAGACAATCTTTTAAAAAATTAAAGCAGGACTTCTAGCTTCTGTGGTGTGATGAGCTTGGTGAACTCACTGAGCTTACTGAGGACATTAAGAAATAGACTCACACATTTCCAGTTGCCTGATTTAAGACAAAAGTCAGAGTGAAGCAGTGTAGTAGGAAAGCGGTGATATTTTCAGTAAATATTGCCCGAACAGTTGGATAGCTATATTTTAAAAGTACGTCTGTCGCTCTTAGTACCAGATACCATACACAAAAGTCAAATGAGTTGTAAATGTGAAAGAGAAAACAATGCTTTTAGGGGAAAACATTATTGCATCCTAGGACTAGGCAAGGATGTCTTAAATACGACACGAAAGGTACTAATCCAAACGGGAAACAATTTTAAATTTAATTCAATTTTAAAATTAAGAAAACCTCTTTAAGTTTGTTTATTTATTTTGAGGGAGAGAGTGAGTGTACATGCACAGGCACTGCCGGGGGGGGGGGGGGGAGGGGCAGAAGGGCAGAGAGAGGGAGAGAGAGAGGGAGAGAGAGAATCCCAAGCAGTCTTCACATTCATAGTGTGGAGCCTGATGGGGATTGAACTCAGGAACTGTGTGACATCATGACCTGAGCCAAAACCAAGACTCGGATACTTAACCAAGTGAGCCACAGGTGCCCCAAGAAAATTATTTTTGGTTTTAATCTCCAAACAGTTTATTTTTGTCCATTGCAATGATTTCTTTTTGTCCATTGCAATGATTCTATCCCGTGACATTAACAAGGACTGTCTCTGCTGTGGCTAGAGCCATAGACGTGCAAGGCGACTAGTGACCCAGAATTCTTTTCTGCTTACACGTGTCAGTGAATTCAGCCTGAATTTGTGGTTTGAACCCTCTGAAAACGTGTCCAGCTTCCAAAGCTGGCTACCAACTTCCAAAGCAGGCTTGAAGAATACGTTTGAAAAAATTACACCCAAGCATAACTATGAAAACCAAACATCTGACTGTTCCATTTAAAATGCAGAAATTCTGCTCAGTAAAAAACATGTAACACTGAGCAAATAGACAGCCCATCGACGGAGAAAATATTTATAGTACATATGTCCAAGAATGTACAAAGAGTATAGAAAGAATCCCCACAATGAGATAAGTAAAAGACAGGTAACTCAGCAGAAAAGACTTGAATAGACAATTCACCCAAGAGGATATCTAAATGACCAGTTGCTACACGCGAGTTCTCCACTTCATTTGTCATCGGGCAAAGGCGTATTAAAGCCACAAAGAGGTACTGCTCTGTGTTCACCAGAATGGCCAAAATCGCACAGATTGGAGACATCAAGTGTGTTGAGGATTTGGAGCAATGTATACACTGCTGATGGCACACCAGTTAGCAGAATCCTTTTGGAAAACGCTCTGATGTTACCTGGTAGACGTAAACGTATTCACGCGTCACGTCCTACCATTTCACTCCTCAGTATGTACTCATCAGGAATGACGACCTGTCTTTATCTAAACCTCATAATAGGCTCATAGCGGCACTACTTCTGTTAGCTGCAAACGAGAATCCACCCCGATGCCCAGTGGCAGGCACACAAATAAAATGAGATATGTTCAAAGAATTGAACATTACACGCCCTAAGAATTAATGATCCGCAATTAAACCCAACAGCGTGGTTGAATGACACACGGTTTTTCACGAAAGACTCTGAATACTAAAGACTCAGTATCTGATCTCTCAGCTGATGCAGAGTACCAGACAGGCAAATGGACTCCATGTTCCCAGAGACCCGGAGAGTGGTCACTCTGTGTGTGGTGAGAGGAGGGCGAGAGGGACTGACTGAAGGGACAACTGGGGCTTCCCTGAGACCTAGTGCTGCGCGGTTTCCTGAGTTCGGTGCTGCTGCAGAGGCGTCTTCACCTTCTCGAGATTCAGCAGACCCTTTGCTTCCCTTCTCTTCATGCTTATCGTATTTCAACATAGAGTTTTAACAATCCAGCATTCCACTTTCTTGAGTTTTGAATTGTTAAACTCATTTATGTCCATTGAGAGTGATCCTGTTGTTTCACACACGTATGTGACACGTCCTTAAAAGAATAAGTGCATGGTTTGCGGGAAAAGCAGGTCGCAAATATCAACCAGCACTGCATTCTTGGCCAAGTTCACTCACGTTGTCTGGGTCTTGTTTGTGAAAGCGTTGCCTAACGTCAAGCTCTGTAAATGATTTCTTTTAAAAATTTTTTAATGTTTATTTCTATCTGGGGGGGGAGGGCAGAGAAAGAGGGAGACCGAATCTGCAGCAGGGTCCAGGCTCTGAGCTGTCAGCACAAAGCCTGACTTGAGGCTCAGACCCACGAGCTGGGAGATCGTGACCTTAGCTGAAGTTGGATGCTTAACCGAATGAGCCACCCAGACACCCCTGTAAATGATTTTTAAAGGTGCTTTTATTATTTTATCTTTTGAAGTGTACACACGATAGATCTGAATGGGTTTGAATAATTAGAGAGTTAATGAAATCCGAAGTATATCACCGGTTACTGCCTTGCACATTCCAAGAACCTGAACATGTTCCAACTTAGAACAGCCTGGGTTTATAAAAACAAAAGTGGGTCACAGCATTAACATTCAGTGGGAGTGCAGTGGGAGTCTGATTTCAACTCTGGCATTGCTGGGGCTTGTGATTGATGTTTTTTTCTTTTACTTTGCAAAAGTTTCTGATGGGCGGAGCATCTAGTAATCCCTTTCATTCCCAAACTGTGTTTCAACTTCCTTTTGGAGCAAGTGCTTTCCTGCTCTAATCACAACTTTTAGCTGAAGAGCAGCTGGCATAGAGTGAGCAGTGTCGGCTATTAAATGTGCCCCTAAAAGATCCTCAAAATGAGATTTTCAGCACAGGTTGTTTGGCTTATGTGGTGGACTGTTTGTGTTGCAGAAGGTAAGAGTGAAAAAAAGAAAGCCTTTCCTGTGTTATAAAACATTTCCCTGTTCTGCTTTTCACAGTGGTAATAGGAATTTGGTGTAGATTGTGATTTAATTACTGTTTTGTAGCTTAGTGTGTGAGTGGCTTTTGACATTGTTAAGTTTCAAAAAATAGAAGCAGCTTATTTAGGTGATGTGATTATTCATCATAATTTTATTTAATGTAAAAATTCAAAACATGTTTTAATATTTTGAGTGCTGTAATATAAGCATTTCCCTTGTAATTATCATAAAACATAATTTACTCTTTTGCTTAGAATTTTTACCCAAATGCTTTCTGTGAAAGTATGAAGAAGCATATGAACATATATAGAACCAGAACAGAAATTAGACAATAGAAACCTTCAAATCAACTAATGACTAGATTTATCTCAGATATAGATGTTAACTCTTTCTAAAGAAGAATCCCTTTAGCATTTACAACTGTTATTGTCACGGCCTTAAAAGTCTTATAGACAAGGAAGCATTACTTGTACCTTTGGCATGAGTATATCATATAAATTTGAAAAAAATGAATATGCAATGTTTATAACATGGAAATATTCTCATGGGTGTTTTCCTGTGGTTGTATTTGAGGTATATTCTAGAAGACCAGTCTAAAGACTATTCTTAAGAGAATAGTGAATATGAATGTAGAAGTTTTTATTTTCTGGCATTAGTAAGGCGATTTCTAGACATAATTACATTTAATTCTAACACTACTTCTCAATAGATTAAAAAGTTTCTTTGGATAGATTTGGTTTCTAGTTCATGATAGGAAACTGTGTGATACTATTTGATTTACTTTTTTTGAATGACATTTTTAAAACAAATGAGTTACCTATCGTTCATAAATTTCCAAAACATTTCACTAAGTCAACAAGTTTTTTTGAATGCTTGCTTCCTGTCAGCCTCTAAGCATTGAAATATACCAACAAATAACACTAAAGCTCTGTCATTGATGGTCTTTCAATGTAGAAAATGAAGGCAGGTATCTATCTTTAATTATATTCCTCAGTCATTTTTTTAAGGTTTATTCAAATATGCTTCATTTTTTTTTTCTGAGACACGTAGCGTTTTTAGTTTCACATTCTGATATGCTATTGCTTGATTTTTAGTTCAGAAACCTTATATCCAGCCACCTTTGAAACTAGCTATACAATCGTATTTACTGCATATGTAAATATTGCAATGTGTATTCAAATATAAAATATTATTGTATCGGCAAAGAGTTCCAGAACACTCTTAATGCTACAAACCATTACAAACATCTTTTTCTGTACACAAGTGTTTTTGTCTTTTCTTTAGCAGGAGTATGTTCAGTGTTTCAATATTTACATGCTGTTTGCCTAGGCTTTATGTGGACATCACTTGTCATGTAAGGAAGATTTGTTTTCTTTCCAGCTCATGTTTAGAACTCAAGAATTGATGCCAAGTTTAATTAAACTGTTTCAGTGATTATAAACTGGAATTTGAAATTTTAAAATCGGGTGTTATAAAGCATGTATTAAAAATTAAGTAATACTGATGTAAACTCCTTACTTACATAATTGATTCCAGCTGACTCATTTCACCTGTATTTTCTATTTCACCAAAATGTGTTTAAATGTGGCATCCGTTTCTGCTGGTGAATTGGGCGTTAGCACTCTACACGCTGTCGTGAGACTGACTCTAAATCCGGCTAATTCCTAATAGAGAAACTGTAACATTACTATTTAAAGTATTTAAGGCAATACTTTAGCCTCATGATTTTCCCAAAAAAGCACATGATGCACAAGTGAGTAGAAAAAAATCACATGAATTTTCAGCAGGTGTAGAACTGTGATTTATTCCTTGTTTGCCAAAAAGTTCTAAAACTGGTTTGAAATGCCAATGCCATCAGTCTACCATACCTAACAGAAACTTCACTCAACAAAGTAACCTTACTCATTAAAAATATCCATATATCCTTCAATAGTTGCCTCTGGTTTTATTTCCCATGTAGAAATAAATATGAAATAGTAAATTGAGATATTGAGAAATACCACATTGAATAGTGAATGGTAAATTGAGGAATTGAGAAGACAGTTTGGAACACCAGCACAATCTGCGTTACTCAACCAGTCTTAATGTTTTAGCATTTCATAAATTGCCTCTGTCCTGTTCAGAGTGAACATTCCTCAAAAAATCCTCCTCACTCTAAAGAGGAATGATAGCCCATAGGAAGAATTTATTGGCCCAAGTTTCATGGAGACCAGTTAGTACCTCTTGGATGCAATAGGCTCTCTGCTTTGCCATTGCCAGGTGTGTAGAAACATTAGTTGTTTTCCTTGTAAAACATCGCAGTTGGACGAATCACCACAGGCTGCTAAGAACTGGTCATATTTACAGGACAAAGTTTAGAATAACAGTCCCTCAATCTTACCACATAGTAGTTTCTGTTTCCTGGAATATATTATGACCAGCTTTTCATGTAGACCGTTTAGACTTCGGGTCTACAAAGTGTATAATCTTTGAAATTAGCCACAGCCCAGAAATTCCTGGCTGAGAAATGTGAATAAATTAAAAGCCTACTAAACCTACTAAAATTTTGTTTGGAGAGATGTGGGTGTTACCTAATTCTGGAGGTTTCAAGGGCCAAAAATAATCTTTCAGGACCTAAAATATAGATCAAAGCTAGAGAGATTCTCTTCTATCAGAAAACAAAGTAAAACAATTTTTTGTATATTGTTTCAAGTACAAGATGGTTTCCAACTTTAGAGTTAACCCTCAAATGGAAAAAATAATTGACGTTATCAATCGTAAGAATTACTTATAAATTAATTAAAAGTACTATTTTATAAAGATGTGCATGAATGTTATACACAGTTATGTAATCCAGAAAACTTGAGGTAGTGGCGTTTAATCCTGAACCCTGTGTTTCAATGCCAATATGATAAATAAGAATTCGTCTTCTGCTGTCAGGAAAACTTCAGTTTTTAGAAATAGCTGTGTGATGTTTACCTATATGGTGTGATTTAAAGTTGTGCAGTGGCCCAACTGCCTTCAGTATCCTCTCTTCTTTGAAATGTAGTAGGGGCACCTGGGTGGCTCCGTAGGTTAGGCATCCGACTCTTGATTTTAGCTCAGGTCATGATCTCACAGTTTGTGGCATTGAGCCCCACAGCCGGCTCTGCGCTGACACCTGGGAGCCAGCTAGGGATTGTCTCTCTCTCTCTCTCTGTCTCTCTCCCTCTCTCCCTCTCCCCTCTCCCCCTCTCCCCCTCTCCCCCTCTCCCCATCTCTTCCTCTCCCCCTCTCCCCGTCTCCTCCTCCCCCCCTCCACTGTTGGCACTCTGTCTCTCAAAATAACTAAATGAACATTAAAAAAAAAAAATTCTATTTAAAAAAATAAAAAATGTTTTTTAAAAAAGAAAATGGAAATGTATTGATATTACTAGATTCAACAAACCTGAAATTTATGTGGAATAGCAAATACTCTGAATAAATACTTTAGAATAGTAAAATCCAATAGTATTTACTGCAATTTACTGTGATTCATATAAGCTGAAAATTCTCTATTACAATTTCAGTGCAGATAGGTAGAAATGGATGATGAGGGTGAAGAAGGGACTAAGGAACTCGGGAAGGTGAGGTAGCCCTGGGGAGGGGAGATCTGATGGGTGAAGCGTGACAGTGAGCGCCATGAGAAGGGTCAGAGCAGATGCCCCGGGAGTGTCACAAGAGGGAGAGGTGTGCCACAGCAAGCCTTGTTTATTTTTAATGTAGACATAATGGGGAATGCATATGCTACTTTTCTGCCTGCGCATAATGTTAAACTACGACTCAGTTATCAAGTTTTGTTGAAATTGTTCTTAGCTGAAAATAAGTATGTCCCCCAATGACACATAAATTCTCTTTTGGCCTTTGATTGCTAGGGCTACTGCCAAGTCTTCATCGATCCACTTTTCTTTGCCCAATCCCTGATTGTTCTACAACCCTTGCACTTTCCCTTCTTCCCAATTGTGCCTCCCCCTCACCCCTCACACCATTCCTACCTGCCCAGGATGTGAGTTTTTCCCAACCAGACTATCCTGTGCTCACTAAACTGATGTGCACTTTACCCATAGCTTAACAACTTTAACTAGTTTCAGAATATGGTGCATAAACAAGAGATGATATATTTGGGGTAAAATGTGCTACATTTTAGGAAAAAAATCACAAAAATAACAAAAGGGTTAAATAGGTTTGACAGAGCACTTCTATGTGTTTGGATGTTTTAACTGAGAGAGCCAAGTTTCTCAAACCATGTTGACCAAAAATGTAATAGATAGGAAAGTGATTATAGAATAGTTCCTTCAAAGGCTCCCAAAAGCCTTTTTGAACAAAATTAAACTGATTCCTGACTTCAAAATTATGGCATACATTCAAAATTAAGACACGTAGACAAGAGGTACAACGGAGTCACAGAGAGCAGAGTTTCTTGGGTTCATGCAATAGAGCTTTGAGATCACTGTACATGTGTTGTCATGTCTTACCTTTTACATTGGTTACCGTCCACTGTGCTCTTCCCATGGGTTGCCTGCAATCTGCGGATATAATGGAAAGGTTCCACAAGAGCTTCATATTCATCCATTCATTCTTTCATTCATTTATTTGCCCATCCAGTGGTCACTTTTTAAGTGCCTGCTGAGTGCCAGGCATTAGGACTAGCATTTACCAAAAGGCCATTTAGTGCGGAAAACAAAAGGGATGATTATTGTATTTCGTCAACATACTGTATTTTACTGTATAAAGCATTGTGATGGAAGCAAGCAAAAGAGAGACTACAGGATCATTTAGAGGAGGCAAGAAATCCAAATTGGAATGAGAGTCTGGAGTGGGATCGGGTTGGGGAGTTTGTTTGTAAGAGGTGGAATGAAGAGAGCCAAATCTGTCAGGGTCACGACGGCATCTTGGGTAGGCTTTGAAGGTTGGATGGGAGTCATGGAAATAAGGATGCCAGGGATGAAGACATTCAAGACTGAGGAACATGGCTCCTGGGTGGCTCAATTGGTTAAGCATCGGACTCTTGATTCAGCTCAGGTCATGATCTCAGTCTTGACATCGAGTCCCGTGTGGAGCTCCACCCTGGGAATGGACCCTGCTTGGGATTCTCTCAATCTCTCTCTCTGAATCTCTCTCTCTCTCTGAATCTCTCTCTCTCTCTCTGTCTCCTTTTAGTCCTGCCCCCTCCATAAAAAAAAAAAAAAAAAAAAGTACTGAGGAAACATCAGTTGTGTTTACAAAAGACTGATAGTAGGTCTGTAAAAATGGAGGATTGAAATCATCCCCACCTTTCTAAATCTGCCATCAGTTACAATTCCACAAGTACTACAGGTGAAATTGGGTATAGTGTGTGTTGTTTTTCTTCTTTTCTTTTTTAATCC
Organism: Puma concolor; assembly: GCF_028749965.1. Classification (NCBI taxonomy): domain Eukaryota; kingdom Metazoa; phylum Chordata; class Mammalia; order Carnivora; family Felidae; genus Puma; species Puma concolor. The sequence continues at coordinate 25,139,287 of NC_141683.1, forward strand.
TTATCCTCAGGATTGACATGATAATTATTCAGATGCAGAATCATTCCTGCTACAGTTTTTAAAGGTCCTTATTTTAATGTCTCCCTCCAACTAAGCTCCTTTCTGATAGCAACCAGTCAATATATACTAACAATTTATTGTAAGAAGCTACCATTTTGACTTGAACAATAATTGGCATTAGGTAGTAGTGATCCAAATACTACACATTTCAAGAAATTTGATTTCAGTGATATATTCAGGCTGTTTCCTGATAGTAACTTTCTTCATTCCTAATTATGGCATACTTGTATTCTGCCCAATTTCTTATAGCTATGACCTGTTCTCCCATTTGCTTTTCATAATCCTGTAATTATCTTCATGGTCTTTACACTGTTAAAATTTCAAGAGGAAATTGCATAGTCATATTTAAGAAAATTTTTAAGCATAAGTTTATTTTTTCAAATGCCTCAATAGTATAATATGATCTCTCTCTGCTTTTTCTAGAGTTTATTTTTTAAAAACTTCATTGCAACCGATAACTTTATTTATAGAGGTGTATATATTATTTGCCACATGTCTTTAATTATCCTCATGTTATTTGTAAAATAGTCTGCATATATCTTATTTTGAAAAACTAATTGGATCATATCATGTATATGTATATGTAACTAATATTCATATATACCAATGAGAAGATAGGAAAGAAATTTAACATAAAATATCTATTTTTGCTATTTCCATTTTGTCCATTTGATTTACTTTTTCGATGTTGATTTTTAGTTTGACTTTAGAATATGTTCTAATGCGTACTGAGTTTAGAATTAAGCTATTTAAAAAGTAGTATCTCCTATTCTTTTTTTCTCAAAATAATTTTAGAAAAAGAGAGTAATTGTACAAAGAGACCAGCCTTACTCTACCAAAGCAGTCTGGTACACATTTGATTGAGGTTTTCTTGATTAGGTTTAGAATGTCTTACAAATGAACGGGAAATTCAGCAAAGAATTTTAATCACAAGAGTGACATGACCAATTTTGGAAAAAAAAATCCTATGTAACCCCGTGGAGAATGGAGGCTTGCAGACTAGCTAGCAGACTGTGTCACAGTGAAGGTGGCAAATGGTCATAATCACAACTAAGAGTTTGGAGATGGCACTGGAAAATGGGGAAATGGAGTAGGGGGTCGTGACACTGTTTTCTTACAGTCAAGAGATGCCATTTAAAGTTCAAGGAAAAAGCACCATAATTTTAAGAGTTATTTGAAGTAAAAAGGGTAATCAATATGAGAATACTTCTACTATAGTAAACATATATACATAGTAAAAATTGTGAGAAGCTGGTAGGAAGATTATGTGAAAGGTGTGTATATTTGTCTTTTCCATCTGGTTGTTAAAAGCAATTAACCAAATTTGAAAATTCAAGAGCAAGTGGTATAAATGTATTATTTTGAAACATAACCTGAGGAAAATGCATTTGCCTCAGGCTAGCTAATGGGCTAGTGGTGTGTGTGTGTGTGTGTGTGTGTGTGTGTGTGTGTGTGTGAGAATTGATTACTTTAAATGTTTTGAAGATGGATTACTCTTGGCCGATTTGTTTAAAAAATAATTTAAATGAAATAAATTAACTGATAAAACTTTATTACCTTTACCTTGCATTACCTTAATAGGATAGGAACGGTGTTTATCAAAATATTTATATATTACTAAAAAATAGTTCTGCACTCACAATATTGGCATCTATGTTTGAAAATTAACTTATTTTTCCAATAGCCAGAATGCCATGAAGTGGATTTGAATTTCTAAAATGAAAAACACACATATTAGCCTGCAATTAAGCATAAAATCTTCATCATGAACATTAAATTTAAAAACGAACAACACAAAAAATCTGGCTCTTTGGAAGAGGGGGGAATCCAGAGAGGTGGTTTGTGTTGTTTTATGACAGGATGTTAACACCATCTAGTGGAGAAACAGAATGTTTACTTAAATTCTAAAAATCAAAATGTAATGTAGAATCATTTATTAAAAGTTCCCAAACATAAATGTGCTAGAAATTTGCTAAAACGTCAAAGAAAAATTACTGCATATGAAATCTCACACAAGTATTATTTACTACAGAAAAGTATAGTTTCATATGGAGCTTGTATGAAATGTGAAACATGTTCATCAGAGATAGGTTCCATGATGGTCTTCACCTCTGTTGATTATTTGCCCCTTACCTTTTAAAAAGAAATTCTAGAATAGAATGTTAAGCCATTGTCATAAAACCAAGTGAAGAAAGGAGTTATGCAGTGAAAGTAATACTAATGAATATGTCTGGTGATAAGTATCTTTGAATTTGCCATTTTTAAAAGTAATCGTTGGAGACCTAATGTAATCATTCTATCTTTTAAAGTGTTTATTTAAATTAAAGTTTTTATTTAAATGTAATCATTCTGTCTTTTAAAGTTTGTATTTAAATTACAGTTAGTTAGTACCTACTGCAATATTAGTTTCAGGAGTAGCATTTAGTGGTTCATCATTTACACATAACACCCAGTGCTCATCACAACAAATGCCCTCCTCAGTATTCATTCCTTGTAATCCATTTCCTCACCTACCTCCCCTCCAGCAACCCTCAGTTTGTTCTCTATACTTAAGAGTCTGTTTTATGGTTTGCCTCTCTTTTTTTCCTCCTATGTTCATCTCTTTCATTTTTTAAATTCCACATATGAGTGAAATCATGTGGTATTTGTCTTTTTCTGACTGACTTATTTTGCTTAGCATAAATACACTCTAGTTCTGTCGGTGCGTTGCGAATGGCAAGATTTCATACTTTTTGATGGCTGAGTAATATTCCAGTGTGTGTGTGTGTGTGTGTGTGTGTGTGTGTGTGTGTGTGTGTACTGCATCTCTTTATCCATTCATCCATCGGTGGACATTTGGGTTCTTTCTATAATTTGACTAATCGTTGATATGCTGCTCTAAATATCAAGCTGCATGTATCCTTTCAGAATCAGTATTTTTGTATCCTTCTGTTAACTACTTAGCAGTGCAATGGCTGGATTGTAGGGTAGTTCTATTGTTAACTTTTTGAGGACCCTCCATATTGTTTTCCAGAGTGGCTGCTCCACTTTGCATTCCCACACCAACACTGCAAGAGGGTTCCCCTTTCTCTGCCTCCTTGCCAATGCCTTGTTGTTTTCTGTGCTGTTAATTTCAGCCATTGACAGGTGTGAGATAGTATCTCATCGTGGTTTTGTTTTGTATCTCCTTAATGATGAGTGATGTTGAGCATCTTTTCATGTATCTGTTGGCCATGTGTATGTCTTTGGAAAACTATTCATGTCTTCTGTCCATTTCATAACTGGATTATTTGTTTGGGTGTTGAGTTTGATAAGTTCTGTATAGATTTTGGATACTAACCCTTTATCAGATATGTCATTTGCAAATATCTTCTCCCACTCTGAAGGTTGCCTTTTAGTTTGTTGATTGTTTTCTTCATTGTGCAGAAGCTTTTTATCTTGATGAAGTCCCAATAGTTCATTTTTGCTTTTGTTTCCCTTGCCTTTGATGACATATCTAGTAAGAGGTTCCTATGGCCCAAATCAGAGAAGCTGCTGTCTGTGTTCTCTAGGATTTTGATGGTTTCCCATCTCATATTTTGGTCTTTCATCCACTTTGAATATATTTTGTGTACCTTGTAAGAAAGTGGTCCAGTTTCGTTCTTCTGCATGTTGTTGTCCAGTTTTCCCAACACTATTTATTGAAGAGACTTTTTTCCATTGGATATTCTTTCCTGCTTTGTCAAAGATTAGTTGACTATATAGTTGTGGGTCCGTTTCTGAGTTTTCTATTCTGTTCCACTGATCTGTGTGTCTGTTTTTATACCAGCACTATGCTGTCTTGGTGACTACAGCTATGTAATGTAGCTTGAAGTCTGGAATTCTGATGCCTCCAGCTTTGCTTTTCTCTTTCAAGATTACTTTGGCTATTTGGAATCTTTTGTGGTTCCATACAAATTTTAGGATTGTTTGTTCCAGCTCTGTGAAAACTGCTGGTGGTATTTTGATAGGGATTGCAGTACATGTGTAGAGTGATTTGAGTGATACAGATATTTTAATGATATTTGTTCTACCAGTCCACGAGCATGGAATATTTTTCCATTTCTTTGTGTTGCTTTCAGTTTCTTTCATCAGTATTCTGTAGTTTGCAGAGTACAGATCTTTTTACCTCTTTGATTAGGTTTTTTCCTAAGTATCTTATGGTTTTTGGTGCAAATATAAATGGAGTGAATTCTTTCATTTGGAAATGAAATTCTTTCATTTGGAAATTTCAAATGGAAATGAATTCCTTCATTTTTCTTTCTGCTGCCTCACTATTGGTATGTAAAAATGCAACAGGCTTCTCTGCATGGAGTTTGTTTCCTGCAACTTTACTGAATTGTGTATCAGTTCCAGAAATTTTTAGTGGAGATTTTTGGGTTTTCTATGTAGATTATCATGTTGTCTGTGAATAATGAAACTTTGATTTCTTCCTTCTTGATTAGGATGCCTTGTCTGTCTTTCTTTCTTTCTTTCTTTCTTTCTTTCTTTCTTTCTTTCTTTCCTTTTTTTTTTTTTCTTGACTGATGCTGAGACTAGACATCCAGTACTATGTTAAGTAACAATGGTGAGAGCGGTCATCCTTATCTTGTTCCTGACCATAGAAGAAAAGTTCTCAGTTTTTCCTCATTGAGAATTATATTAGCTGTGGGTCTTTCATATGTGGCATTTATGATAATGAGGTATGTTCCCTCTATCTCTCTTCGTTTGAGTGTTTTTTCGTTTGTTTTTTAGAAATAGAGAAAGCACGTGTGTATGGGAGTCAGGGGAGGGACAAAGGGAAGAGAGAGAATCTTACGTAGGCTCCACATCCAGTGAGGAGCCTGACATGGGGCTTGATCTCCCAACCCTGAGATCATGACCTGTTTATTCTGATGGGAATTCTCTATGCCTCCTGGATTTGGATGTCTGTTTCCTTCCCAAGTTTAGGGAAGTTTTCAGCTATAATTTCCTCCAATGAACCTTCTGCCCCCTTTTCCTTCTCTTCCCTGGGACTCCTATGATACGAACGTTACTATGATTTATGGAGTCACTGAGTTCTCTAGGTCTGCATTCGTGGTCTGATATTTTTCTTTACCTCTTCTCTTCAGCTTCATTATTTTCCATAAGTTTATCTTGTATATCACTGATTCATTCTTACGATTCTTCCGTCCGTGTATACACAACTGCAGGACAGTTGTCTGTTGGTGCCTGGGACTGGTGGCTGTGCTGGTCTGGAATCTGGCCCCTGCGGTTCACTCAGTGTCAGTCCTGCTCCAGTAGATAAGCAGTTACAGGCACGGAGGGGCTGGGGTTCATGTAAGTAGGCTCCCAGTGGAGCCACTGTCCTGTTCCCTGAAGCCCCACCGTGTTGGTGTTGGTAAGAAAAATGGCAACACCCCAGTCTCTCCTCCCCGCAGGGGGTGTCTCAAACCATGCAGTTCAGGCAGCGCCTTACAGAGTAGCGCGGGCATTCGACCTGTCCTGCTCCACAGTCTCCTCCAGCAGCTCGTATCCCGCTCTGCGTGAACCTGGTTCCGGAATAATGCCACTCTGCCCTGCCAACAAAGGGCCTCAGGTTGGCACCTGCAAGGTCTTTTTTTTTTAATTTTTTTTTTTTTTAACGTTTATTTATTTTTGAGACAGAGAGAGACAGAGCATGAACGGGGGAGGGTCAGAGAGAGGGAGACACAGAATCTGAAACAGGCTCCAGGCTCTGAGCTGTCAGCACAGAGCCCGACGCGGGGCTCGAACTCATGGACCGCGAGATCATGACCTGAGCCGAAGTGGGCCGCTTAACCCACTGAGCCACCCAGGCGCCCCAAGACAGGCTGCTAGGGCTCTTTCACAGAAAAAGTATATTCTTTATTCTCCTGCCTCTCTGCAGCGCCCTGGGGTGGTAGTCGGTTCAGAACACTTTCTCCGTCTGTTACAGTCCTGGGAGACCCACAGTCATAAGCCGAGCGCACCACCAGAGCCAGGCAATCTAGAGGTAAGTCCTGCCTGACAACCACAGAAGCGAGGGCACCATAAAAAAAGCATAAGCTCCTTTCCTAGAGATACCTTTGACCTAGAGCGAAGCCGAGGAAGATCACAAGGATGGCCTCCAGTGGCCTCTATCCCCAGAGAACACCTAAGTAGGCCCCAGGATGTGTGCCAAGCCACAAGTCTGCTCCTCAAGCCAGAATTCCGGGAAAGGCTGTCAGGCCTCTTTCGTAGAAAAAACTGACATTATAGATCAGTCTGTATATACAGTGTGCCCTTGCGGTGGTGGCCAGGGCTGAACTTTTTACAGTCCCATGGGAACCATGAATACAAACCCCACGGACCATTAGATCAAAGAATGTCCCCTGGGTGGCAGCCACGAAATCCAGTGCACCGGATATAGAAACTGGGGCACCAGATCTTTGTCCAGATTTCCCTCCAGGAGTTACCAGTGCCCTGCAGTGCAGCAGAAGGAGGACCTGAAGATAGTGCCTATTCTCCAAGTTCCCTGTAGAGGATTATGGCTGGCCCTCTGTTGTCTTTTTTTTTTTTTTTTTTTTTATAAATTTTTTTTCAACATTTATTTATTTTTGGGACAGAGAGAGACAGAGCATGAACGGGGGAGGGGCAGAGAGAGGGAGACACAGAATTGGAAACAGGCTCCAGGCTCCGAGCCATCAGCCCAGAGCCCGACGCGGGGCTCGAACTCACGGAGCGCGAGATCGTGACCTGGCTGAAGTCGGATGCTTAACCGACTGCGCCACCCAGGCGCCCCCTCTGTTGTCTTTTTAATTAGAAGTCTGCCCTCAGGCCACAGCAAGAAAGATTAATCAGATTGGCCTTTTCCAGAGAAAGGCGGGTGCTTCAGTCTGTGCACTCTCCTGTGCCTTGGGGGTGGTGGCCTGTTAATCAGTCTTTCTTTATTTGTTACAGTCCTGTAGGACCCACTAGCCACTACAGCCATGTGATCTAGGGATATCTCCTTGGTGGTGGCTACAAAATTCAGAGAGTGTCTGAGGAGGGTCTAAGCTCCTTTCCTGGAGATACCAGGGAGCAATTAGCAAATTCTGCCAATGAGGCAAAAGGAGAGCATAAAGATGGTGCCTGCTGGTCTCTGTCTTTGAGGAGAGTTTTACTAAGCCCCTAGATGTGTTTTACATTAAATGCTTACCCGTCAGAGCGGAGCCTTAAGGTAGGCAAATAAGTCTCTTTCACAGAAAGTCTGGGCGCTTTTCAGGTGGCTTCCTCTATGCTGGACCCTGGGGTGGGTGAGTGCCTGTGGACCCTTTAAGAGCTGTTTCTCACTTAGCTGTAGCTTGTGGGTCCTTGTGGACACAAGCCCTGTTGGCTTTCAAAGCTAGATGCTTTGGGGGCTTGTCTGTCAGGTGTAGATATTAAAATTGGGGTGCCAGATGTAAGGCTCAGACACTTCACTCCTCAGGGAGAAGCTTGGGGTTTTGAATTCCCTCCCAATTGTGGGTCATCATGCTGGGGATGAGGTTTAGGGTCAGATCGTATCTCAGTTTCTTCCATCTACTTTGATGTGAGCTTTTTCTCATTTGCCCAGTGTGTAGGAATCACTCAGTTATTTTTTGGAGAGGTTTTTTTTTTTCCCCCCACACAAAATTGTATGTAACTGTAGATTCAGTGTGTCCAAGGGAAGAGGTGTGTTCAGGATCTCCTACATCTCCATCTTGAACCACTTCCATAAAGAAACTATTTAATCGTGTTTCTGGTTGGCTTATGGAAATGGCAGATCAGCCCAGCTGGATCTGGATCCCACCAAGTTTATTCCAGAAGGGGCCTTATGAAGTTCTTGTGGACAAGATGGGGAAATTGACCAGTTAGATGGTTTATGAGATAGTTTGAAATTTCGTTAAGTAAACTTACCCGAGTGTCAGATTCAGGACTTTGTTCTCAAGCCTATTCCATTACTCCTTTGTGTTATCAGATAGTTTAGTGATTTAGGAGAAACACAGTACAAATTCACAAGTGGAATTATTCAGGGGGTCATGATAGTGAATCTGCATTAGCACAGATTCATCATTCAAAAAGGATCCTCTGTTAAATCTAATAACGTGACATTTAGTAGTGATAACTATAAGATCCTGGGTATAAGTCAAAGGAATCAGATGTACAAGTACAGACAGATTAGAAAGAATTTTAAAAGTTGGTGAATATTTTGATCAATTTTGAGGTCATTTTGAGTCAAAACTAGGACAGAACCACCACTACTGTTAATGAGACCACGCCCTGCATCGATAGAAATCTAAGGTAGAATGAGGCTGTTCTAAAATTTGCCCATCCCAGTGCTGATCAGACCATATGTGAAATATTATATTTGCTTCAGAGATGATATTCTAAAAGCGTAAAACATATTTAAGTATGCCCAGATGAGAGAAGAATATGGCAAAGGGATTCAAGCCTGTCATAATAATAATACCTACTTTAATTTTACCCCCTTTGTATACCTCTTGAAAAGAAATCTCAGTGGACTGTTTTATTTAATTAGTATCATTTTTTAAAATTATTAACAAGTCAGCTAACATACAGAGTAGTCTTGGCTTCAGGAGTAGATTCCTTTGATACATCACTCACATACAACACCCAATACTCCTCACTTGACAAGTGCCCTCCTCAATGCCCACCACCTGTTTTTCCCATCCTCTCAACCCCCCACTTCCATCAACCCTCAGGTTCTATCTAAGGGCCTCGTATGATTTGCCTTCCTCTCTGTTTCTATCTTCTTTTTTCCTTCCCTTCCCCGATGGTCACCTGTAAAGTTTCTCAATTTCCACGTATGAGTGAAATAATACATCTGTCTTTCTCTGACTGACTTATTTCACTTACCTTCTGATTCCATCCACATTGTTGCAAATGGCAGGATTTCATTCTTTTTCATCGCCGAGTAGTATTCCATTGTGTAAACATACCATGTCTTCATTATCCATTCATCAGTGATGGAAATTTGGGCTCTTTCCATAATTTGACTATTGTTGATAGTGCTGCTATCATGTGGCCCTATGAATCAACCCTCCTGTGTCCTTTGAATAAATTCCTAGTAGTACAAGCACTGGATCATAGGGTAAATCAATTTTTAATTTTTTGAGGAACCTGCATGCTGTTTTCCAGGGTGGCGCACCAATTTGCACACCCACCAACTGTGCAGGAGGGTTCCCCTTTCTCCATATCCTCGCCAACATCTGTTGTTTCCTGAGTTGTGAATTTTAGCCACTCTGGTATGAGGTGGTATCTCAGTGTGGTTTTGATCCGTATTTCCCTGATGATGAGCAATGTTGAGCATCTTTTCATGTGTCTGATTTCCATCTGGATGTCTTCTTTGGAAAAGTGTCTATTTGTATCTCCTGCTCGTTCCTTCACTGGATTATTTGTTTTTCAGGTGTTGAGTTTGGTAAGTTCTTTATAGATTTTGGATACTAGCCCTTTATCCAGTATGTCATTTGCAAACATCTTCTCCCATTCTGTCGGCTGCCTTTTAGTTTTGTTGATTGTTTCCTTTGCTTTGTAGAAGCTTTTTATCTTGATAAAAAGGTCCCAATAGTTCCGTTTTGCTTTTATTTCTCTTGCCTTTGGAAACATGTCACGTAAGAAGTTTCTATGGCCAAGGTCAAAGAGGTTTCTGCCTTGTTTGCTCCTGTAGGATTTTGATGGATTCCTGTTTAACACTGACCTAACATTAGCATTTAGGTCCTTCATCCATTTTGAATTTATTTTTGTGTATGTTGTAAGAAAGTGGTCCAGTTTCTTTCTTCTGCATGTTGCTGTCCAGTTCTCCCAAGCACCGTTGGCTGAAGAAACTATCTCTTTTCCATTGGATACCCTTTCCTGCTTTGTCAAAGATTAGTTGGCCATAAATTTGTATGTCTGTTTCTGGGTTCTCTTTTCTATTTCACTGGTCTGTGCATCTGTTTTTGTGCCAATACCATACTGTCTTTATGATTACAGCTATGTAATACAGGCTAAAGTCTGGGATTGTGATGCCTCCAGCTTTGGTTTTCTTTTTCCACATTACTTCAGCTATTCAGGATCTTTTGTGGTTCCATACAAATTTTAGGATTATTTCTTCTAGCTCTGTGAAGAATGCTGATGCCATTTAGATTGAGATTGCTAGAGTGTGTAGATTGTTTTGGGTAATATCAACATTTTAACAATATTTGTTCTTCTAATCCATGAGCATGGAATGTTTCCATTTCTTTGTGTCTTCTTCAATGTCATTCATCAATTTTCTATAGTTTTCAGCAAACAGATCTTTTGCCTCTTTGGTTAAGTTTATTCCTAGGTAATTTATGGTCCTTGGTGCAATTGAGAATGGGATCAATTCCTTTCTGTTGCTTCATTATTGGTGTATAGAAATGCAACAGATTTGTGTACATTGATTTTATATCCTGAAACTTTGCTGAATTCATGTATCAGCTCTACCAGTTTATCGGTGGGGTGTCTCGGGTTTTCCATGCAGAGTGTCATGTCATCTGCAAAGAGTGAAAGTTTGACTTCTTGTCTGCCAATTTCGATACATTTTATTTTGCATTGTTGTCTGAATGTTGAGGCTAGGAGTTCTAATACCATGTTAAACAACAGGGGTGACAGTGGATATCCCTGTCATGTTCCTGATCTCAGGGGCAAAGCTCTCAGTTTTTCCCCATTGTGGATTATATTAGCTGTGGGCCTTTCATATATGGCTTTTATGATGTTAAGGTATGTTCCTTCTATCCTTACTTTCTTGAGTGTTTTTATTACGAAAGGATGCTGTATTTTGTCCAATGCTTTTTCTGCATCTCTTCACAGGAGCATATGGTTCTTATCTTTTCCTCTGTTAATGTGATGTATGATGTTGATTGATTTGTGAATATTGCACCAGACCTACAGCCCAGGAATGAATCCCAGTTGATTATGATGAATAATTCTTTTAATACACTGTTGAAGTCAATTTGCTAGTATCTTGATGAGAATTTTTGCATCCACGTTCATCGGGGATATTGACCTGTAATTCTGCTTTTCAGTGGGGCCTTTGTCTGGCTTGGGCATCAAGGTAATGCTGGCTTCATAGAATGAGTCTGGAGGATTTCCTTCCATTTCCATTTTTTGGAACAGCTTGAGATTAGGTCTTAACTCCGCTTTAAATGTCTGGTAGAATTCCCCTAGGAAGCAGTCTAACCCCGGACTCCTACTTGTTGGGAGATTTTTGATAACCAGTTCAATTTCTTCACTGCTTATGGGTCTGTTCAAATTTTCTATTTCTTCCCATTTGAATTTTCGTAGTGTGTGAGTTTCTAGGAATTTGTCCACTTCTTCCAGATTGTCCAGTTTGTTGGCATGTAATTTTTCATAATGTTCTTCAATAATTGTTTGTATTTGTGTGGTGTTGGTTGTGATCTCTCCTCCTTCATTCGTAATTTTATCTATTTGGGTCCTTTCTCTTTTCTTTTTGAGAAGTCAGGCTACAGGGTTATCGATTTTGTTTATTCTTTCAAAAAATCAACTCTTACATTCATTAATCCATTCCAATGTTTTTTTGTTTTTGTTTTTTAGGGTTTTTTTTTTGTTTTTTTTTTTTTTGGATGGTATACTGTTTATTTCTGCTCTAATTTTTATTATTTCTCTGCTTCTTCTGGCTTTGGGCTTTCGTTGCTGCTGCCTTTCTAGTTCCTTTAGGTGTGAGGTTAGGTTCTATATTTAGGACCTTTCTCGCTTCTTGAACTAGGCCTGAACTGCAATGTATTTTCCTCTTAGGACTGCCTTTGTTGCATCCCATTGGGTATGAACTGTCATGTTTTCATTTTCATTTACCTGCGTATATTTTCTAAATTTTTGTTTAATTTCCTGGTTGATCTATTCATTCTTCAGTAGGATGTCCTTTAACCTTCATGCATTTGGGGGCTCTCCAAATTTTTTCTTGTGGTTGATTTCAAGCTTCATAACATTGTGATCCGAAAATATGCATGGTATGATCTCAGTCCTTTTATATATTCTGTTTTGTGACCCAGTATGTGATCTGTTTTGGAGAATGTCCAAGTGGTCCATCTGGTCCAATGTGTCCTTCAGAGCCATTGTTTCCTTATATTAAAAAGGAGTCCTACACTGTCCAGGGCCTGGGACTTCAGGAAGTGTTTTTGGAGTGTGTTGCATGCACTGTGTTGTTGTTGCGTATTTGGCTGCGCTATCCCACTAGCCAGGTCTTCCTTACTCTTGGTGGTGGATTGTTTAGACACCATCTTAGACATTCCACCATTTAGACATTCCACCAGGTGCTTTTATTTGTTCATTGAAGCAACTGTGGAAAGAAGGAAAAAGACCGGGACCTGATCCCGTACAAAGAGAAAAATGGAAGAGGCAAAAAAAAGACCAAGCAGAGAATCAAAGAAACTATAGGGCTTAATCCAGAAAGAGAGAAAGGCAAATAAAGAAGAAGGAGATATAAAAAAGGTGTAAAAGAATAGAATTAAAATGCCTGATTACACAGACAAACGAAGCAGAGAAAAAAAAGATATATAGAAATATACAGAGAGAGAGAGAGAGAGAGAGAGAGAGAGAGAGAGATGAATTGACCAAAAATCAGGGACGCCTGGGTGGTTCAGTCGGTTGAGCGTCCAATGTCAACTCAGGTCATGATCTCATGGTTTGTGAGTTCGAGCCCCACATCGGGCTCTGTGCTGATAGCTCAGAGCCTGGAGCCTGCTTCAGATTCTGCATCTCCCTCTCCCTCTGCCCCTCCCCTGCTCATGTTCGGTCTCTCTCACTCTCAAAAAGAAACATTAAAAAAATTTCTGTTAATCAAATCAGAGAATATGAGCTTGATTCCAAAGGGAAAAAAAAAGGTTAGAAAGAAAAACAAAGAAAAGCAAAGAAAACAAAGGGCAACAAAGTAGCGTACAAAACCACAGGACAGTAGTCTGTTGATACCTGGGACCATCTCTGCTGGTCTGGAGGAGAGGTTGTCTGGTTCATCCAGTGTGAGTCCTGCTCCAGTAGATAAGCAGTTGCCAGGCACAGCGGAGTAGGGTTTCCTGTCACCAGGCCCTGCCTCCATTAGGAGCCACTGTCCTGTTCCTTGTAGACCCACCACGTTGGCAATGGGGAGAAAAATGGCGATACCCCAGTCTCTCCTCCCTGGACTGTGTTTCTCAAACCTTGCTGTTCAGGGACGCCTGGGTGGCTCAGTCAGTGGAGCGTCCGACTTCGGCTCGGGTCATGATCTTGCGGTCCGTGAGTCCGAGCCCCACGTCGGGCTCTGTGCTGACAGCTCAGAGCCTGGAGCCTGTTTCGGATTCTGTGTCTCCATCTCTCTCTGAACCTCCCCCGTTCATGCTCTCGCTCTCTGTCTCAAAAATCAATCAAGGTTAAAAAAATTAAAAAAACAAACAAATAAAACCAAAACCTCACTGTTCAGGCACCCCTCACAGAGTAGCACAGGCAGGTAGTTTGCTCTGCTCCACAGTTCTCCTGTGCCTCCTAGGTGCTAGGCTGAGATTCAAAATCCCATGTCTTCAAGGATCATGTACCACATGGACCCAATTCTGGGATAGCGCCACTCCACCCTGCAGATATGGCTGGTGCCTGCCGGGTCTTTAGTCCTTGGGGGAACAATATACATTTTTCCCACAGTACTCAAAGGAGGGGACTGTTCTTTCCCAGTGCACCCCTGATATCTCTACCCGCCCTGGGGCTGACTCCTCTCCCCCCACATCCCCCCCCCCCCCAGGCGTGTGCACACAGCAGTGGCTGTGGTCCACAGAATGCCACACACTTTTGAAAACTCTTATCTTCAGCTCCTAAGGCTATTTGCAAAGCAGAGACTGACATTTTCCGTATTTCTTCTTCCCCAGTTCGTGGTCTGGGAAAGGTCTTTCTCTTGTCCTAACACAATGCCACAATCCACAGCTTCTATTTCTCTCCCTTTTGTCTGTCCACAGAAGGGGATCCCTCCCCTCTGTACCCATGCTGTTTTATCTCTCCCAATTCACATACACGCATGTCTGTCACACCAAGCTGTCTCCCTCCACGTGTGCAGATTTTTCTGTCACTCTGCAGATAGACTTCCTGGGTGTTCCAAGTGTTCTGACCCCAAAACAGCTGTGTTTGAAGGACAAGTGAAGTCTTGGTCCCCCTACTTCTCCACCATCTTAACTCCTAACTGATATCCTTTGAAAACCCATAATAGGTGGATAACCAGATTTGTTCTAAAATCAGACCACCAGGGTTCAAATCTCTCCTTTACAATTTTACACCAATGTATTTGAGTTCTTTAAGACTCTACTCTTGCAAATCCAAACACTGAAGTTTGCGCAAGGTAGAATGATTGTTAAATGACACTCATCTGGGATGTATCATGATGACATTGATCATACAAGGATAAAGAGAAGTTCATCTAAATCGTCAAAGAGTAGTGGAGAAAAATACCTAGAAGGTTACTTAAGTGGAATAAGACTAAATGAACACTTGATCTCAATATTGGAAGCTTCAAAAATGTGGTGGAAAAAATTTATCAATGAGAGCTATAAACTGGAGGCCAAGAATCTATATCTAGAGAAGGTATCATATACAAATCTCTACTAAAGAAAAACATCAGTATATTCAGGTATTCAAGGTGCATAATCTACATAAGTCTGCTGAAACTACTGGAAACTTTAATCAAACAAGAAAGAAAATGTTACCAGTGTACTTTAGAAGGATGAAGATGAGGGGCACCTCGGTGGCTCAGTCGGATAAGCGTCTGACTTCGGCTCAGGTCACGGTTTCTGGGTTTGAGCCCCACATCTGTGGGGCTGTCTGTGCTGACAGCTCGGAACCTGGAGCCTGCTTCAGGCTCCCTCTCTCTCTACCCCTCCCCTGCTCATGCTCTGTCTCTCTCTCTCTGTCTCTCTCTCTCAAAATAAGTAAATAAACCTTAAAAAAAAAAAAAGGAAGATGATAATGAATACTTGGGGTGTGTGTGTGTGTGTGTGTGTGTGTGTGTGTGTGTGTGTTTGGAACTTTTTTTCGTGTGTTGCACAACGGTTCTTGTAATAGAATCATTTTGTGGGTAAAAAACTAATACTGGTATGGTATTAAAAGTACTAGATTATCTCTAAATCATCAAATGAAAACGGAAATTTTTTCTGGGAAATATTATATATAAATGTGTTATAAACAGCATAACACTTAAACATGTGTCAAAAATATTCCATATATAAGAAACACAATAAAATGCAATTATATTAAACCTCAATTACAATACGACATTTTGGTGTTTAAAAAGAATTGAACTATGGTTGCATTAAATGTTCACTTGTATTCAAAAATATATATATTATGATATATATGACATGTTATAAACACCTCATATATACGATGTGTACATGTTACAACATATGCCACATTATATATGATATATATGTCATATATGTGTGCCATATAAACCTTATATACTATGACATACTATGAATGACATTTTAAATCACCTCATGTACATAATATATGTTATATATATATTCTGAGACACATGTGACATACTTTAAAACACTGCATTCTCCAATTAATATTAGAAATAACAATCAAATATTTACTGTAATCTTAGCTATTTGAATATTAAGAAATAGTCCTAGTTCATTTTTCTGATTAAATGAAAACTTTCCTTGATGATTGGTTTCAGGCATTAATTAGAAGGTCAGTTTTCTGTATAATGCGATGAATGGAAAATGTGTTTCTCTATATTTCTTACACTATTTGAATAAATAGAAAAGTAAATTAATGAATGTTTATCTAAAAAAAAAAAAAAAAAAAACCGCACTGTTTCCCTACACTGAGTTGGTCTGAGAAGAAAAGGCAGGGCTCTGATTTCTGATGAGAGCAGAAAAGAAAATAAAGAAGATAAATGATCTTAGCAATAAAATCAATACTTTCATCTCTCAATCAAGTTGCTCATTTACATACCAGGGCTAGGATATACATAGTCGGTAGATCATATACGTACCCAAATAGATCTGTAGAGTTTTATTTATGAAGAGTCTTCATACAAGTTTCTATATCATATGACCCACAAGATATAACTTTAGCTTCATTAGCATGTCCCAGTCATCTGAGTTTTATAACCTCTCTTGTCCTGGAAACCCTGATGCAATGAGTGAAGTTAGGCTAATAAGAGGATATAATTCACCAGTGAAACAATTCATTTCCCATTTGATTTTTTTCTTAAGGTAAAACATCGTTTATACTGTTTTTGTTTGTTTTGTTTTTATTGCAAGGGAATCGTTGTGATTTTCCAGAAATAAAACATGGTAGTCTACACCATGAAAGTAACTATAGACAAAACTTTCCAGTACGCGTAGGAGAAAAATATTGGTATTCCTGTGATCAAAATTTTGTGACTGTTTCACAAAAGCCCTGGGAACATATTCATTGCACACAAGAAGGATGGTCACCAGCAGTACCATGCCGCAGTAAGTCAACCTTTATAATTGTATGTGTATAAATATTTCAAATAGTAGAGGGGGAAAACACATAAGTGAATACAATTAAGCTTAGTATGACTAACATAAGGCCAAAGGATGAATGTTATGAGCAAAAATACCAATATAAGTTTTTCCTTTTATGAAGAGTTCCTCATAAAAATCACACTAAAGATAAAGAGAGAGGCTTTCGGAAAATAACTATATCATTTTCAAGGACTTAATTATAAACAATTTTGTACAAATAATTTTTAATTGGCTATTTTCACTGAACTTATGGGTTTTAAAAAATTTTTGTTTCTTATTTTCATTATTTTTAGGACAATGTATCTTCAATCATTTGAAAAATGGAGAGTATCCAAAACAAGGAGTTAAATATTTACAAGGTGAAAATGTAAGCGTTAACTGCAATTCTGGCCACAGTCTTCAAAATGAGCAGACTGTAATGACCTGTACAGAGGATGGCTGGTTCCCTCCTCCTGAATGCATTCCTCTCAGTAAGTAAATGATCTGAGATCCCAGTGTATTATGGTTTTCTAACCCTCATCTATATTGACTGTAACAAAATATTTATAACAACTTTCTTATCTCCCCTATGGAACTACTTAGTTTTATATTTTCCCAAGTGTGTATGAGTGGATATACAAATTTCTTGATACATGTATAGCAAAATAAATGTTTACTGATAGGCATTAGTCAAGAAAACAGTAATGGAAGTACAAGGAAGAAACCTCTAATATAGGGTGACACAAGAGGAAGGAGGTAGATGTGGCGGTGTAGGAGGATCCTAGGCTTACCTCATCCCATGAATACACCTAGATAACTATCAAATCGTCCTAAATACCCTAGAAATTAACCTAAAGACCAGCAGAACAAATTCTGCAACGGAAGGTAGAGAACAAGCCACGTCAATGAAGTAAGATGTGTAGAGATTCAGTTTTCTTCCCCAAACCGAGAAGAAACAGATTGTGAACACTGAGGTGGGAAAGGAGTAGTGGTCAGAGGGAATGGTGAGAGACAGACTGAAACACAGGTGAGCACACACGAGAAAACAAATCTCCATAGCAATTGGTTTGGAAAGGGAGAGGGGCCAAATTTTGTGAGCTTTGCAAGCAGTGGGGCTTAAAGCCTAGGGTATTATAAGGACAGTGTACTTGGCCCTGGGAGAGTTCAAACAGCATTGAGGCTGCTCTTGGAGAAAAGGCAAGCAAAGAGCCTGTGGATATACAGCATGGAAACAGCAATCGGAAGAGCACTTGGAGAACACAGTGGGGAGGTTATTTGCTCACCTTGGACAATATTGCAGAAAGGCAGCCTTCACAGAGACCCCTCTGGGAACAAAGGAACTGGTAGGTACCATTTCCCTCCCCTGCCCTTCAGCATATAGACATGGTCACCTTTGGGAACCAGCACAGGACCCACACTTGCTCTCTAACTTGCTTCTACCAAGCCCTGCCTCCCCATGCTCCAGTGGAATCACCCTTCCCAGTCACACTTGGCCTCAGTCCCAGCACAGGTGGCCCCCAACCCCAAAAGCCCAGACCAAATCCCTGCCCACACCTCATCTCCCAACCTGGGTGTTTGGGGTGCCATGTTTCCAGCAGCAGTGGTGAGAAGTCTCATCTCACAAGCAGACCAGAGCACACAAGTTAAAACTCACCACATTCAGGCCAGAGACCAAACACTGCCCACACAGGCAAAGAGAGCCTCTGCAGATGAGGGGCATGAAGGACAAAGCGATCAGGACACAAGAGCAGTGTGAACACACCACACATTGGAGACACTCCCTGAAGTGCCAGGCCCTGGGGAACAGGGGTCGCGACACCTCAGGGCACGACAGAACCTCTTTTTTCATAAGGCCATTAGCCTCAAGAACAGGAGAAGTAGCTGACTTTCCTAATACAGAGAGGCAGGCACAGAAACTTAGACAAAATGCGAAAACAGAAGAATGATCTGTGAAAGATGAAAGATCTGTACAAGGCCAATGCCAGAGATCTAAGTGAAACAGATATAGGTAACATGCCTAATAGAAATTTAAAGTAAAAATTATGAAGATACTCACTGGACTTGAGAAAAAAAGTGGAAGACATGAGTGAGACTCTTAATAAAGAGATAAGGAATAACATAGCAGAGATAAAGGATTCACCAAACAAAATTAGAAGCACACTTGATGGAATGAACAGCAGGCTGGAATAAGAAGAGGAACAAACTAATGGCCTAGAAGACCGTGTAATGGAAAGTAATCAAGCCAAACAAAGAGAAAAAAGAATGGTGCAAAATAAGAATACATTCAGGGGAGTCAGTGACTCCATCAAACATAACAACATTCATATTAGAGTAGTCCCTGAAGAAGAAGAAAGAAAAAACATGGCAGAAAGTTTATTTGAAGAATTAATAGCAGAAAAGTTCCCTAATGTGGAAGGAGGAAACAGATATGCAGATACAGAAGGCAGAGAACCCCCAATAAAATCAACCAATGCAGACCACACCAAAATATATTGTAACTAAATTGGCAAAACATAGGGATATAGAAAACATTATAATAGCAAGACAAAAAAAAAAAAAAAAAAGGCAGTCACATGCAAGGGAAAACCCATAAGGCCATGAGAGCATTTTTCAGCACAAACTTTCCAAGCCAGATGGGAGTGGAATGATATATTCAAAGTGCTGAATGGGAAACGTACTCTATCCAGCCATGAATATTCCATCTAGCAAGGCTATTATTCATGATAGGAGAGTTTCCAAGACACACAAAACCAGTGAAGTTCATGACCACTAAACCAGACCTGCAAAGAAATATTAAGGAGGACTCTTTGAGTGGAGAGGAGAGACCAAAAGTGACAGTATGAAGGTAGGAAACACAAAAGCACTCAAGATGAATATTTCTGTAAACAAATTTCAGTCAAGGACCTCACAGAATAAAAGGATGTAACATATAACATATGACAGCATATACCTGGAGAAGAGAGGAGTAATGTTTGGGTTCAAACTTTTGACCAACTTAATATAGACTGCTATATACAAAAAATGTTATATACAAACCTAATGGTGACCACAAATCAAAAATCACTAATGAATATGCAAAGAATAAAGAGAGAGAAATACAAAATATCACTAAGAAAAACCCATCAAACCATGGAAGAGAGAAAGAGAAGAAATGATCAGAGAAAATCTTCAGAAACAGCCACAAAACAAGTAATACAATGAAAATAAATGCATGTCAAAATTATTTTGAATGTATGTCGTTTAAATGCTCTAATCAAAAGACATAGGGTGACGGAATGAAAAAAACAAGACCCATCTGTATACTGCCTACAAAAGAATCATTTTGGACCAAAAGACAACTGCAGATTGACTGCAGATTGACAGTGAGGGGATGTAGAATATTTATTGTGCAAATGGATGTGAAAAGAAGTTGGAGTAGCAATACTTAATATTGAAGAAAGTCGACTTTAAAACAAAGAATGTAATAAGAGACATAGAAGGACACTACATAATAATAAAGGGGACAACCCAACAAGAAGATACAACTTTTATGTTGTGGAGTCACGAGTTGGGTGTATAAATATTACATGCCTCAACAGATTCAAAAAGATCAAAATCACACCATGAATCCTTTCAGAACACAGTGCAATGAAACTATTAAGTCAACCACAAACACACACGCACACACACACACATCTGAAAAGGACACAAATACACGGAAGTGAAAATACACGCTAATAAACAATGAGTGGGTCAGCCAGGAAATAACAGGAAAAAAACACATAGAAACAAGTGAAAATGAAAACATAGCCGTTCAAAACCTGTGGGATGCAGCAAAACTGTTCTAAGAGGGAAATTATCGTAATACATGGTATTGGCACGAAAACAGACACATAGACCAATGGAAGAGAATAGAAACCCCCGGACTAGACCCACGAACGTATGGCCAACTAATCTTTGACAAAGCAGGAAAGAATATCCAATGGAAAAAAGACAATCTCTTTAACAAACGGTGCTGGGAGAACTGGACAGCAACATGCTGAAGGATGAAACTAGACCACTTTCTTACACCATTCATGGAAATAAATTCAAAATGGATAAAGGACCTGAATATGAGACAGGAAACCATCAAAACCCTAGAGGAGAAAGCAGGAAAAAACCTCTCTGACCTCAGCTGCAGCAATTTCTTACTTGACACATCTCCAAAGGCAAGGGAATTAAAAGCAAAAATGAACTATTGGGACCTCATGAAGATAAAAAAGCTTCTGCACTGCAAAGGAAATAATCAAGAAAACAAAAGCAACCAACGGAATGGGAAAAGATATTTGCAAATGACATATCGGACAAAGGGCTAGTATCCAAAATCTATAAAGAACTCACCAAACTCCACACCCGAAAAACAAATAATCCAGTGAAGAAATGGGCAGAAGACATGAATAGACACTTCTCTAAAGAAGACATCCAGATGGCCAACAGGCACATGAAAGATGCTCAGTGTCGCTCCTCATCAGGGAGATACAAATCAAAACCACACTCAGATACCACCTCACGCCAGTCAGAGTGGCCAAAATGAACAAGTCAGGAGACTATAGATGTTGGCAAGGATGTGGAGAAACGGGAACCCTGGTGCACTATTGGTGGGAATGCAAACTGGTGCAGCCGCTCTGGAAAACAGTGTGGAGGTTCCTCAAAAAATTAAAAATAGCTCTACCCCATGACCCAGCAATAGCACTGCTAGGAATTTACCCAAGGGATACAGGAGTGCTGATGCAGAGGGGCACTTGTACCTCAATGTTTATAGCAGCACTTTCAACAATAGCCAAATTATGGAAAGAGCCTAAATGTCCATCAACTGATGAATGGATAAAGAAATTGTGGTTTATACACACAATGGAATACTACGTGGCAATGAGAAAGAATGAAATATGGCCTTTTATAGCAACGTGGATGGAACTGGAGAGTGTTATGCTAAGTGAAATAAGTCATACAGAGAAAGACAGATACCATATGTTTTCACTCTTATGTGGATCCTGAGAAACTTAACAGAAGACCATGGGGGAGGGGAAGGAAAAAAAAAAAAGGTTAGAGAGGGAAGGAGCCAAAACATAAGAGACTCTTAAACACTGAGAACAAACTGAGGGTTGATGGGGGGTGTGAGGGAAGGGAGGGTGGGTGATGGGTATTGAGGAAGGCACCTGTTGGGATGAGCACTGGGTGTTGTATGGAAACCAATTTGACAATAAATTTCATATTTAAAAAAAAAAGAATTTGGGAGTTCCCCAAATAAGCCTTGCCATGTTTATATTCAAAAGAAAGAAAGAAAGAAAGAAAGAAAATTGAACAGATCAATTACCAGCAATAAATAAATAAATAAATAAATAAATAAATAAATAAATAAGAGTTAATGCCTATTCTCAAACTACTCCAAAAAAAAAAAAAAAAAAAAGGAAAAGAAGGAAAAACTCTCAAATTCATTCTATGAAACAGCACTACCCTGATACCAACCCAGATACAGCCACCCAAATTCATTCTATGAAACAGCACTACCCTGATACCAAGCCAGATACAGCCACCACAAAATAAGAGAACTATAGTATATGTCAATATTTCTGATGAATATAGATGCAAAAATGCGTAACAAATACTAGCAATCTGAATCCAAGAATAAATTTTAAAAAATTATTCCCCACAATCAAGTCATGTCTGTTCACGACTTATACCCGGTGATTTCTTCCTGAGTTGCAAGAATGGTTCAATATTCACAAATCAATCAATGTGTGATACATCACATCAATCAAATCACATCAGTAAAAGAAAAGATGAAAACCATATGATCACTTTAACATATACCAAAAAAAAGCCATTTGACAAAGTATAACATCCATTCGTGATAAAAGCTCTCAACATAGTAGGATTAGAGGGGACATACCTCAACATAAGAAAGGCTATACATGAAAAACCCACAGCTAACATTATCTTTAATGGGGGAAAATTATGAGCTTTCCTCCCAAGGTCAGGAACAAGACAAGACATAACAAGACGAGGAGGTCTACTCTTCCACTTTTACTCAATAAAGTACTGGAAGTCCTAGCCACAGCAACTAGAACAAAAAGAAATAAAAGGCATTCAACTCGGTAAGGAAGGAGTAAACCTTTCACTATTTGCAGATGACATAATATTCTATACAGAAAACCCAAAAGACTCCACCAAAACGTGCTAGAACTGAAGTGAGTTCAGAAAGCTATAGGATACAAAATCAGTGCACAGAAATCTGTTGCATTTCTATATAACAATAATAAAGTAGCAGAAAGACAAATTAAGAAAACAGTCCCATTTACAATTGCACTAAAAATAATAAACTACCTAGGAATAAACCTAGCCAAAGAGGTGACAGATCTGTACTCTGAAAACTATGCAACACGGATGAGAGAAGTTAAAGACAACACAAAGAAAATGGAAAGGCATCCCATGTTCATGGGCTGGAAGAACAAATATCGTTAAAATGTCTACACAACCCAAAGCAATCTGCACAATCGATGCAACCCCTACCAAAATACCAACGACATTTTTTATAGACCTAGAACAAACAAGCCTAAAATTTGTGTGGAACCACAAAAGGCCCTGGTTAGCCAAATCAATCTTGAAAAAGAAAAGCAAAGCTGGAGGCATCATAATTCTGGACTTCAAATTAATATTACAAAGATAGTGATCAAGAGCGTATGGTACCCAGAAATAAACCTACAATTACACACTCAATTAATTTTTAACAAAGCTGGATTGAATATCCAGTGGGAAAAAGACAGTCTGTTCAACAAACGATGTTGGGGAAACTCCACAGGAACATGCAAAAGAATGAAACTGAACCACTTTCTTACACCATACACAAAAATAAATTCAAACTGGATTAAAGACCTATACGTGAGACCTGAAATTATAAAAATTCCTGGAAGAGAGTACAGGCAGTAACTTCTCTGACATCAGCCACAGCTTTCTAGATAGATCACCTGTGGCAAGGGAAACAAAAGCAAAAAGAAGAAACGATTGGGACTACATTACACTACAAAGCTTCTGCACAACAAAGGAAGCAATCAACAGAACTAAAAGGCAACCTATGGAATGGGAGATGATATTTACAAATGACATGTCTGGTAAAGGGTAGTATCCATAATATATAAAGAACTTATAAAACTCAACACCCCAAAACCAGATAATCCAATGAAAAATGGGTAGAAGACATGAACGGATATTGCCCCAAAGAAGACATACAGATGGGCAATAGACACATGAATGATACTCATTAGCACTTATCATCAGAGAAATGCAAACCAAAAAAACAATAAGATGTCACCTCACAGGTGTTGGTGAGGATGTGGAGAAAGCGGTACCCTCTTGCACTGTTGGCAAGAATCCAAACTGGTGCAGCATCTCTGGAAAATAGTATGGAGGTGCCTCAAAAGGTTAAAAATAGAATTGCTGTAATATCCAGCAATCACACTCCTGGGTATTTACCCAAAGAATACAAAAGCACTAATTCAAAGGGATACACGCACCCCTATCTTTATTGCAGCATTATTTGCAATAACCAAGATATGGAAGCAGCCTAAGTGTCTACCAATTGATGAATAGATAAAGATAAATGGACTGTTATTCAGCCATAAAAAAGAATGAAATCTTGCCATTTGCAACAACTCGGATGGACTAGACAGTATAATGCTAGGCAAAATAAGTCTTTCAGAGAAAGACAAATACATATGATTTCAGTCATATGTGGGATTTAAGAAACAAAACAAATGAGCAAAGGGAGGAAATTTGAGAGAGAGAGAGAGAGAGAGAGACCAAAAGAAAAAAGAAAAAAAAAGAAAAAAAAGGCTCTTAAGTGTCTTAAGTGTAGAGAACAATATGATAGTTACCAGAGGGGAGAAAGCTGGCAGAGGGGATGGGTGAAGTAGGTGATGGAGATGAAAGAGTATCCTTGTCATTACGAGCACTAGGTGATGTATGGAATTGTTGAATCACTATACTGTATACCTGAAACTAATATAACACTGTATGTCAGCCAACCGGTATTAAAATTAAAACTTAAATACATACATACATACAGTCAATCTAGAAAAAAAATAGAGTACAAAGAATCTTGAAAGCAACAAGAAAGAAAAACATGCTTCACATACAAAGGCACTTCTGTGGGAGGTGTTTCTAGTGATACATGCCTACAGTAAAAAAAGAAATGATCTCAAATATACAGTCAAACTGTATACATCAAAAAGCTAGTAAAAGAAGGGGGTACCTGGGTAGCTGAGTTGGTTGAGTGTCCAACTCTTGATTTCTGCTCAGGCGATGATCCAGGATCATGGGCTTGTACCCCACATAGTGCTCCGCACGTGAGGGTAGAGACTGTTTCAGATTCTCTCTCTCCTACCCCTCCCTACCCCGACTTGTAACGTCTGTCTCTCTAACAAATAAAATGAAATTTTTTTCATTGAAAAACTTGAAGAAAAAACTAAGCCTAAAATTAGCAGAAAGAAGGAAATAACAGAAATCAGAGCAGAAATATATGAAATAAAGACCAAAAAGTCAACAAAATAGATACCTACCTTTTTCAAAATGTAGACAAAATTGACAAACCTAAGCTGATTAACTAATTAAAAAGAGAGATCGTATAAATAAAATAGAAGTGAACTTGAAGATATTCAACTGATGCCACAGAAATGCAAATGTCCATAAGAGACCACCATAAATGATTACACACTGACAAATTGGATAACAGAGAATGGATAAGTTCCTGGAAATATAAAACTGACAAGACAAAATCATTAAGAAATGGAAAAATCTGAACAAACCAATAACAAGTAACAACACTGAATAATTAATTTAATATATCTCCTCAAAGAAAAGTCTGGGAACAGAAGTATTCACTGGTAATTAAAAGAAGATTTAATACCAATTTTTATTTAAAAACTCCAAATTTTGAGGGAGAGCACTTCCAAAAGTAGATTAACTTTAATGCCAAAACCAGACAAGGATGCTACAAAAAAAATTATACCCAACATCACTGATAAACATAAATATTGAAATGCTCAACAAAATGTTAACAAACTGAATTCAATAGCACATTAAAAGATTCACACACCATGATGAAGTTGGGTTTATCTATGGGACTCAAGGGTGATTCAACAGATTTGAATCAGTAATATGATATAGCACATTAACAAAATGAAAGATAAAAATCATATAATCATCCAGATAGATGCACAAAAAGCATTTGACACAATTCAACATCCATTTATGACAAAAACTGACAACAATTAGGTATTGAAGAAATGTACATCAACATAATGAAGACCATAAATAAGAAGCCCATAACTAACATCACATTTGATGGAAAGCTGAAAGCTTTCCCTCAAGGATCGGGAGAAATACAAAGATACCCACTCTCATCAGTGCTGAAAAAGGGAAATAAAATGTATCCAAATAAGAAATAAAGAAGTAAAGAGGCACCTGGGTGGCTCAGTCGGTTAAGCGTCCGACTTATGCTCAGGTCATGATCTCACGGTTCGTGGGTTCGAGCCCCACATTGGGTGCTGTGCTGACAGCTCAGAGCCTGGAGCCTGCTTCAGATTCTGTGTCTCATTCTCTCTCTGCCCCTCCCCAACTTGTGCTCTGTCTCTCTCTGTCTCTCAAAAATAAATAAATGTAAAACATAAAAATAAA
Organism: Puma concolor; assembly: GCF_028749965.1. Lineage (NCBI taxonomy): Eukaryota > Metazoa > Chordata > Mammalia > Carnivora > Felidae > Puma > Puma concolor. The sequence goes on from NC_141683.1 coordinate 25,165,449, forward strand.
AAATAAATAAAGAAGTAAAATTAGCTCTGTGTGCATATGATGTATTCTTTAAGGAAAAGGCTAAAGACTCCACACACACACAGACACACACACACACACACCTGTTAGAATTAATAAATGAATTCAGTAAAGTTGTAGGATACAAAATCAATATAGAAAAATCTGCTGTATTTCTGAACACTAGTAATGAACTATCAGAAAGAGAAATTAAAATAAATTTTCATGAGATGTGGGTGTTACCTAACTCTGGAGGTTTCAAGGGCCAAAAATAATCTTTCAGGACGTAAAATATAGATCAAAGCTAGAGTGATTCTCTTCTATCAGAAAACAAAGTAAAACAATTTTTTGTATATTGTTTCAAGTACAAGATGGTTTCCAACTTTAGAGTTAACCCTCAAATGGAAAAAATAATTGACGTTATCAATCGTAAGAATTACTTATAAATTAATTAAAAGTACTATTTTATAAAGATGTGCATGAATGTTATACACAGTTATGTAATCCAGAAAACTTGAGGTAGTGGCGTTTAATCCTGAACCCTGTGTTTCAATGCCAATATGATAAATAAGAATTCGTCTTCTGCTGTCAGGAAAACTTCAGTTTTTAGAAATAGCTGTGTGATGTTTACCTATATGGTGTGATTTAAAGTTGTGCAGTGGCCCAACTGCCTTCAGTATCCTCTCTTCTTTGAAATGTAGTAGGGGCACCTGGGTGGCTCCGTAGGTTAGGCATCCGACTCTTGATTTTAGCTCAGGTCATGATCTCACAGTTTGTGGCATTGAGCCCCACAGCCGGCTCTGCGCTGACACCTGGGAGCCAGCTAGGGATTGTCTCTCTCTCTCTCTCTGTCTCTCTCCCTCTCTCCCTCTCCCCTCTCCCCCTCTCCCCCTCTCCCCCTCTCCCCATCTCTTCCTCTCCCCCTCTCCCCGTCTCCTCCTCCCCCCCTCCACTGTTGGCACTCTGTCTCTCAAAATAACTAAATGAACATTAAAAAAAAAAAAATTCTATTTAAAAAAATAAAAAATGTTTTTTAAAAAAGAAAATGGAAATGTATTGATATTACTAGATTCAACAAACCTGAAATTTATGTGGAATAGCAAATACTCTGAATAAATACTTTAGAATAGTAAAATCCAATAGTATTTACTGCAATTTACTGTGATTCATATAAGCTGAAAATTCTCTATTACAATTTCAGTGCAGATAGGTAGAAATGGATGATGAGGGTGAAGAAGGGACTAAGGAACTCGGGAAGGTGAGGTAGCCCTGGGGAGGGGAGATCTGATGGGTGAAGCGTGACAGTGAGCGCCATGAGAAGGGTCAGAGCAGATGCCCCGGGAGTGTCACAAGAGGGAGAGGTGTGCCACAGCAAGCCTTGTTTATTTTTAATGTAGACATAATGGGGAATGCATATGCTACTTTTCTGCCTGCGCATAATGTTAAACTACGACTCAGTTATCAAGTTTTGTTGAAATTGTTCTTAGCTGAAAATAAGTATGTCCCCCAATGACACATAAATTCTCTTTTGGCCTTTGATTGCTAGGGCTACTGCCAAGTCTTCATCGATCCACTTTTCTTTGCCCAATCCCTGATTGTTCTACAACCCTTGCACTTTCCCTTCTTCCCAATTGTGCCTCCCCCTCACCCCTCACACCATTCCTACCTGCCCAGGATGTGAGTTTTTCCCAACCAGACTATCCTGTGCTCACTAAACTGATGTGCACTTTACCCATAGCTTAACAACTTTAACTAGTTTCAGAATATGGTGCATAAACAAGAGATGATATATTTGGGGTAAAATGTGCTACATTTTAGGAAAAAAATCACAAAAATAACAAAAGGGTTAAATAGGTTTGACAGAGCACTTCTATGTGTTTGGATGTTTTAACTGAGAGAGCCAAGTTTCTCAAACCATGTTGACCAAAAATGTAATAGATAGGAAAGTGATTATAGAATAGTTCCTTCAAAGGCTCCCAAAAGCCTTTTTGAACAAAATTAAACTGATTCCTGACTTCAAAATTATGGCATACATTCAAAATTAAGACACGTAGACAAGAGGTACAACGGAGTCACAGATAGCAGAGTTTCTTGGGTTCATGCAATAGAGCTTTGAGATCACTGTACATGTGTTGTCATGTCTTACCTTTTACATTGGTTACCGTCCACTGTGCTCTTCCCATGGGTTGCCTGCAATCTGCGGATATAATGGAAAGGTTCCACAAGAGCTTCATATTCATCCATTCATTCTTTCATTCATTTATTTGCCCATCCAGTGGTCACTTTTTAAGTGCCTGCTGAGTGCCAGGCATTAGGACTAGCATTTACCAAAAGGCCATTTAGTGCGGAAAACAAAAGGGATGATTATTGTATTTCGTCAACATACTGTATTTTACTGTATAAAGCATTGTGATGGAAGCAAGCAAAAGAGAGACTACAGGATCATTTAGAGGAGGCAAGAAATCCAAATTGGAATGAGAGTCTGGAGTGGGATCGGGTTGGGGAGTTTGTTTGTAAGAGGTGGAATGAAGAGAGCCAAATCTGTCAGGGTCACGACGGCATCTTGGGTAGGCTTTGAAGGTTGGATGGGAGTCATGGAAATAAGGATGCCAGGGATGAAGACATTCAAGACTGAGGAACATGGCTCCTGGGTGGCTCAATTGGTTAAGCATCGGACTCTTGATTCAGCTCAGGTCATGATCTCAGTCTTGACATCGAGTCCCGTGTGGAGCTCCACCCTGGGAATGGACCCTGCTTGGGATTCTCTCAATCTCTCTCTCTGAATCTCTCTCTCTCTCTGAATCTCTCTCTCTCTCTCTGTCTCCTTTTAGTCCTGCCCCCTCCATAAAAAAAAAAAAAAAAAAAAGTACTGAGGAAACATCAGTTGTGTTTACAAAAGACTGATAGTAGGTCTGTAAAAATGGAGGATTGAAATCATCCCCACCTTTCTAAATCTGCCATCAGTTACAATTCCACAAGTACTACAGGTGAAATTGGGTATAGTGTGTGTTGTTTTTCTTCTTTTCTTTTTTAATCCTTATCCTCAGGATTGACATGATAATTATTCAGATGCAGAATCATTCCTGCTACAGTTTTTAAAGGTCCTTATTTTAATGTCTCCCTCCAACTAAGCTCCTTTCTGATAGCAACCAGTCAATATATACTAACAATTTATTGTAAGAAGCTACCATTTTGACTTGAACAATAATTGGCATTAGGTAGTAGTGATCCAAATACTACACATTTCAAGAAATTTGATTTCAGTGATATATTCAGGCTGTTTCCTGATAGTAACTTTCTTCATTCCTAATTATGGCATACTTGTATTCTGCCCAATTTCTTATAGCTATGACCTGTTCTCCCATTTGCTTTTCATAATCCTGTAATTATCTTCATGGTCTTTACACTGTTAAAATTTCAAGAGGAAATTGCATAGTCATATTTAAGAAAATTTTTAAGCATAAGTTTATTTTTTCAAATGCCTCAATAGTATAATATGATCTCTCTCTGCTTTTTCTAGAGTTTATTTTTTAAAAACTTCATTGCAACCGATAACTTTATTTATAGAGGTGTATATATTATTTGCCACATGTCTTTAATTATCCTCATGTTATTTGTAAAATAGTCTGCATATATCTTATTTTGAAAAACTAATTGGATCATATCATGTATATGTATATGTAACTAATATTCATATATACCAATGAGAAGATAGGAAAGAAATTTAACATAAAATATCTATTTTTGCTATTTCCATTTTGTCCATTTGATTTACTTTTTCGATGTTGATTTTTAGTTTGACTTTAGAATATGTTCTAATGCGTACTGAGTTTAGAATTAAGCTATTTAAAAAGTAGTATCTCCTATTCTTTTTTTCTCAAAATAATTTTAGAAAAAGAGAGTAATTGTACAAAGAGACCAGCCTTACTCTACCAAAGCAGTCTGGTACACATTTGATTGAGGTTTTCTTGATTAGGTTTAGAATGTCTTACAAATGAACGGGAAATTCAGCAAAGAATTTTAATCACAAGAGTGACATGACCAATTTTGGAAAAAAAAATCCTATGTAACCCCGTGGAGAATGGAGGCTTGCAGACTAGCTAGCAGACTGTGTCACAGTGAAGGTGGCAAATGGTCATAATCACAACTAAGAGTTTGGAGATGGCACTGGAAAATGGGGAAATGGAGTAGGGGGTCGTGACACTGTTTTCTTACAGTCAAGAGATGCCATTTAAAGTTCAAGGAAAAAGCACCATAATTTTAAGAGTTATTTGAAGTAAAAAGGGTAATCAATATGAGAATACTTCTACTATAGTAAACATATATACATAGTAAAAATTGTGAGAAGCTGGTAGGAAGATTATGTGAAAGGTGTGTATATTTGTCTTTTCCATCTGGTTGTTAAAAGCAATTAACCAAATTTGAAAATTCAAGAGCAAGTGGTATAAATGTATTATTTTGAAACATAACCTGAGGAAAATGCATTTGCCTCAGGCTAGCTAATGGGCTAGTGGTGTGTGTGTGTGTGTGTGTGTGTGTGTGTGTGTGTGTGTGTGAGAATTGATTACTTTAAATGTTTTGAAGATGGATTACTCTTGGCCGATTTGTTTAAAAAATAATTTAAATGAAATAAATTAACTGATAAAACTTTATTACCTTTACCTTGCATTACCTTAATAGGATAGGAACGGTGTTTATCAAAATATTTATATATTACTAAAAAATAGTTCTGCACTCACAATATTGGCATCTATGTTTGAAAATTAACTTATTTTTCCAATAGCCAGAATGCCATGAAGTGGATTTGAATTTCTAAAATGAAAAACACACATATTAGCCTGCAATTAAGCATAAAATCTTCATCATGAACATTAAATTTAAAAACGAACAACACAAAAAATCTGGCTCTTTGGAAGAGGGGGGAATCCAGAGAGGTGGTTTGTGTTGTTTTATGACAGGATGTTAACACCATCTAGTGGAGAAACAGAATGTTTACTTAAATTCTAAAAATCAAAATGTAATGTAGAATCATTTATTAAAAGTTCCCAAACATAAATGTGCTAGAAATTTGCTAAAACGTCAAAGAAAAATTACTGCATATGAAATCTCACACAAGTATTATTTACTACAGAAAAGTATAGTTTCATATGGAGCTTGTATGAAATGTGAAACATGTTCATCAGAGATAGGTTCCATGATGGTCTTCACCTCTGTTGATTATTTGCCCCTTACCTTTTAAAAAGAAATTCTAGAATAGAATGTTAAGCCATTGTCATAAAACCAAGTGAAGAAAGGAGTTATGCAGTGAAAGTAATACTAATGAATATGTCTGGTGATAAGTATCTTTGAATTTGCCATTTTTAAAAGTAATCGTTGGAGACCTAATGTAATCATTCTATCTTTTAAAGTGTTTATTTAAATTAAAGTTTTTATTTAAATGTAATCATTCTGTCTTTTAAAGTTTGTATTTAAATTACAGTTAGTTAGTACCTACTGCAATATTAGTTTCAGGAGTAGCATTTAGTGGTTCATCATTTACACATAACACCCAGTGCTCATCACAACAAATGCCCTCCTCAGTATTCATTCCTTGTAATCCATTTCCTCACCTACCTCCCCTCCAGCAACCCTCAGTTTGTTCTCTATACTTAAGAGTCTGTTTTATGGTTTGCCTCTCTTTTTTTCCTCCTATGTTCATCTCTTTCATTTTTTAAATTCCACATATGAGTGAAATCATGTGGTATTTGTCTTTTTCTGACTGACTTATTTTGCTTAGCATAAATACACTCTAGTTCTGTCGGTGCGTTGCGAATGGCAAGATTTCATACTTTTTGATGGCTGAGTAATATTCCAGTGTGTGTGTGTGTGTGTGTGTGTGTGTGTGTGTGTGTGTGTGTGTGTGTGTACTGCATCTCTTTATCCATTCATCCATCGGTGGACATTTGGGTTCTTTCTATAATTTGACTAATCGTTGATATGCTGCTCTAAATATCAAGCTGCATGTATCCTTTCAGAATCAGTATTTTTGTATCCTTCTGTTAACTACTTAGCAGTGCAATGGCTGGATTGTAGGGTAGTTCTATTGTTAACTTTTTGAGGACCCTCCATATTGTTTTCCAGAGTGGCTGCTCCACTTTGCATTCCCACACCAACACTGCAAGAGGGTTCCCCTTTCTCTGCCTCCTTGCCAATGCCTTGTTGTTTTCTGTGCTGTTAATTTCAGCCATTGACAGGTGTGAGATAGTATCTCATCGTGGTTTTGTTTTGTATCTCCTTAATGATGAGTGATGTTGAGCATCTTTTCATGTATCTGTTGGCCATGTGTATGTCTTTGGAAAACTATTCATGTCTTCTGTCCATTTCATAACTGGATTATTTGTTTGGGTGTTGAGTTTGATAAGTTCTGTATAGATTTTGGATACTAACCCTTTATCAGATATGTCATTTGCAAATATCTTCTCCCACTCTGAAGGTTGCCTTTTAGTTTGTTGATTGTTTTCTTCATTGTGCAGAAGCTTTTTATCTTGATGAAGTCCCAATAGTTCATTTTTGCTTTTGTTTCCCTTGCCTTTGATGACATATCTAGTAAGAGGTTCCTATGGCCCAAATCAGAGAAGCTGCTGTCTGTGTTCTCTAGGATTTTGATGGTTTCCCATCTCATATTTTGGTCTTTCATCCACTTTGAATATATTTTGTGTACCTTGTAAGAAAGTGGTCCAGTTTCGTTCTTCTGCATGTTGTTGTCCAGTTTTCCCAACACTATTTATTGAAGAGACTTTTTTCCATTGGATATTCTTTCCTGCTTTGTCAAAGATTAGTTGACTATATAGTTGTGGGTCCGTTTCTGAGTTTTCTATTCTGTTCCACTGATCTGTGTGTCTGTTTTTATACCAGCACTATGCTGTCTTGGTGACTACAGCTATGTAATGTAGCTTGAAGTCTGGAATTCTGATGCCTCCAGCTTTGCTTTTCTCTTTCAAGATTACTTTGGCTATTTGGAATCTTTTGTGGTTCCATACAAATTTTAGGATTGTTTGTTCCAGCTCTGTGAAAACTGCTGGTGGTATTTTGATAGGGATTGCAGTACATGTGTAGAGTGATTTGAGTGATACAGATATTTTAATGATATTTGTTCTACCAGTCCACGAGCATGGAATATTTTTCCATTTCTTTGTGTTGCTTTCAGTTTCTTTCATCAGTATTCTGTAGTTTGCAGAGTACAGATCTTTTTACCTCTTTGATTAGGTTTTTTCCTAAGTATCTTATGGTTTTTGGTGCAAATATAAATGGAGTGAATTCTTTCATTTGGAAATGAAATTCTTTCATTTGGAAATTTCAAATGGAAATGAATTCCTTCATTTTTCTTTCTGCTGCCTCACTATTGGTATGTAAAAATGCAACAGGCTTCTCTGCATGGAGTTTGTTTCCTGCAACTTTACTGAATTGTGTATCAGTTCCAGAAATTTTTAGTGGAGATTTTTGGGTTTTCTATGTAGATTATCATGTTGTCTGTGAATAATGAAACTTTGATTTCTTCCTTCTTGATTAGGATGCCTTGTCTGTCTTTCTTTCTTTCTTTCTTTCTTTCTTTCTTTCTTTCCTTTTTTTTTTTTCTTGACTGATGCTGAGACTAGACATCCAGTACTATGTTAAGTAACAATGGTGAGAGCGGTCATCCTTATCTTGTTCCTGACCATAGAAGAAAAGTTCTCAGTTTTTCCTCATTGAGAATTATATTAGCTGTGGGTCTTTCATATGTGGCATTTATGATAATGAGGTATGTTCCCTCTATCTCTCTTCGTTTGAGTGTGTTTTTTCGTTTGTTTTTTAGAAATAGAGAAAGCACGTGTGTATGGGAGTCAGGGGAGGGACAAAGGGAAGAGAGAGAATCTTACGTAGGCTCCACATCCAGTGAGGAGCCTGACATGGGGCTTGATCTCCCAACCCTGAGATCATGACCTGTTTATTCTGATGGGAATTCTCTATGCCTCCTGGATTTGGATGTCTGTTTCCTTCCCAAGTTTAGGGAAGTTTTCAGCTATAATTTCCTCCAATGAACCTTCTGCCCCCTTTTCCTTCTCTTCCCTGGGACTCCTATGATACGAACGTTACTATGATTTATGGAGTCACTGAGTTCTCTAGGTCTGCATTCGTGGTCTGATATTTTTCTTTACCTCTTCTCTTCAGCTTCATTATTTTCCATAAGTTTATCTTGTATATCACTGATTCATTCTTACGATTCTTCCGTCCGTGTATACACAACTGCAGGACAGTTGTCTGTTGGTGCCTGGGACTGGTGGCTGTGCTGGTCTGGAATCTGGCCCCTGCGGTTCACTCAGTGTCAGTCCTGCTCCAGTAGATAAGCAGTTACAGGCACGGAGGGGCTGGGGTTCATGTAAGTAGGCTCCCAGTGGAGCCACTGTCCTGTTCCCTGAAGCCCCACCGTGTTGGTGTTGGTAAGAAAAATGGCAACACCCCAGTCTCTCCTCCCCGCAGGGGGTGTCTCAAACCATGCAGTTCAGGCAGCGCCTTACAGAGTAGCGCGGGCATTCGACCTGTCCTGCTCCACAGTCTCCTCCAGCAGCTCGTATCCCGCTCTGCGTGAACCTGGTTCCGGAATAATGCCACTCTGCCCTGCCAACAAAGGGCCTCAGGTTGGCACCTGCAAGGTCTTTTTTTTTTAATTTTTTTTTTTTTTAACGTTTATTTATTTTTGAGACAGAGAGAGACAGAGCATGAACGGGGGAGGGTCAGAGAGAGGGAGACACAGAATCTGAAACAGGCTCCAGGCTCTGAGCTGTCAGCACAGAGCCCGACGCGGGGCTCGAACTCATGGACCGCGAGATCATGACCTGAGCCGAAGTGGGCCGCTTAACCCACTGAGCCACCCAGGCGCCCCAAGACAGGCTGCTAGGGCTCTTTCACAGAAAAAGTATATTCTTTATTCTCCTGCCTCTCTGCAGCGCCCTGGGGTGGTAGTCGGTTCAGAACACTTTCTCCGTCTGTTACAGTCCTGGGGGACCCACAGTCATAAGCCGAGCGCACCACCAGAGCCAGGCAATCTAGAGGTAAGTCCTGCCTGACAACCACAGAAGCGAGGGCACCATAAAAAAAGCATAAGCTCCTTTCCTAGAGATACCTTTGACCTAGAGCGAAGCCGAGGAAGATCACAAGGATGGCCTCCAGTGGCCTCTATCCCCAGAGAACACCTAAGTAGGCCCCTAGATGTGTGCCAAGCCACAAGTCTGCTCCTCAAGCCAGAATTCCGGGAAAGGCTGTCAGGCCTCTTTCGTAGAAAAAACTGACATTATAGTTCAGTCTGTATATACAGTGTGCCCTTGCGGTGGTGGCCAGGGCTGAACTTTTTACAGTCCCATGGGAACCATGAATACAAACCCCACGGACCATTAGATCAAAGAATGTCCCCTGGGTGGCAGCCACGAAATCCAGTGCACCGGATATAGAAACTGGGGCACCAGATCTTTGTCCAGATTTCCCTCCAGGAGTTACCAGTGCCCTGCAGTGCAGCAGAAGGAGGACCTGAAGATAGTGCCTATTCTCCAAGTTCCCTGTAGAGGATTATGGCTGGCCCTCTGTTGTCTTTTTAATTAGAAGTCTGCCCTCAGGCCACAGCAAGAAAGATTAATCAGATTGGCCTTTTCCAGAGAAAGGCGGGTGCTTCAGTCTGTGCACTCTCCTGTGCCTTGGGGGTGGTGGCCTGTTAATCAGTCTTTCTTTATTTGTTACAGTCCTGTAGGACCCACTAGCCACTACAGCCATGTGATCTAGGGATATCTCCTTGGTGGTGGCTGCAAAATTCAGAGAGTGTCTGAGGAGGGTCTAAGCTCCTTTCCTGGAGATACCAGGGAGCAATTAGCAAATTCTGCCAATGAGGCAAAAGGAGAGCATAAAGATGGTGCCTGCTGGTCTCTGTCTTTGAGGAGAGTTTTACTAAGCCCCTAGATGTGTTTTACATTAAATGCTTACCCGTCAGAGCGGAGCCTTAAGGTAGGCAAATAAGTCTCTTTCACAGAAAGTCTGGGCGCTTTTCAGGTGGCTTCCTCTATGCTGGACCCTGGGGTGGGTGAGTGCCTGTGGACCCTTTAAGAGCTGTTTCTCACTTAGCTGTAGCTTGTGGGTCCTTGTGGACACAAGCCCTGTTGGCTTTCAAAGCTAGATGCTTTGGGGGCTTGTCTGTCAGGTGTAGATATTAAAATTGGGGTGCCAGATGTAAGGCTCAGACACTTCACTCCTCAGGGAGAAGCTTGGGGTTTTGAATTCCCTCCCAATTGTGGGTCATCATGCTGGGGATGAGGTTTAGGGTCAGATCGTATCTCAGTTTCTTCCATCTACTTTGATGTGAGCTTTTTCTCATTTGCCCAGTGTGTAGGAATCACTCAGTTATTTTTTGGAGAGGTTTTTTTTTTCCCCCCACACAAAATTGTATGTAACTGTAGATTCAGTGTGTCCAAGGGAAGAGGTGTGTTCAGGATCTCCTACATCTCCATCTTGAACCACTTCCATAAAGAAACTATTTAATCGTGTTTCTGGTTGGCTTATGGAAATGGTAGATCAGCCCAGCTGGATCTGGATCCCACCAAGTTTATTCCAGAAGGGGCCTTATGAAGTTCTTGTGGACAAGATGGGGAAATTGACCAGTTAGATGGTTTATGAGATAGTTTGAAATTTCGTTAAGTAAACTTACCCGAGTATCAGATTCAGGACTTTGTTCTCAAGCCTATTCCATTACTCCTTTGTGTTATCAGATAGTTTAGTGATTTAGGAGAAACACAGTACAAATTCACAAGTGGAATTATTCAGGGGGTCATGATAGTGAATCTGCATTAGCACAGATTCATCATTCAAAAAGGATCCTCTGTTAAATCTAATAACGTGACATTTAGTAGTGATAACTATAAGATCCTGGGTATAAGTCAAAGGAATCAGATGTACAAGTACAGACAGATTAGAAAGAATTTTAAAAGTTGGTGAATATTTTGATCAATTTTGAGGTCATTTTGAGTCAAAACTAGGACAGAACCACCACTACTGTTAATGAGACCACGCCCTGCATCGATAGAAATCTAAGGTAGAATGAGGCTGTTCTAAAATTTGCCCATCCCAGTGCTGATCAGACCATATGTGAAATATTATATTTGCTTCAGAGATGATATTCTAAAAGCGTAAAACATATTTAAGTATGCCCAGATGAGAGAAGAATATGGCAAAGGGATTCAAGCCTGTCATAATAATAATACCTACTTTAATTTTACCCCCTTTGTATACCTCTTGAAAAGAAATCTCAGTGGACTGTTTTATTTAATTAGTATCATTTTTTAAAATTATTAACAAGTCAGCTAACATACAGAGTAGTCTTGGCTTCAGGAGTAGATTCCTTTGATACATCACTCACATACAACACCCAATACTCCTCACTTGACAAGTGCCCTCCTCAATGCCCACCACCTGTTTTTCCCATCCTCTCAACCCCCCACTTCCATCAACCCTCAGGTTCTATCTAAGGGCCTCGTATGATTTGCCTTCCTCTCTGTTTCTATCTTCTTTTTTCCTTCCCTTCCCCGATGGTCACCTGTAAAGTTTCTCAATTTCCACGTATGAGTGAAATAATATATCTGTCTTTCTCTGACTGACTTATTTCACTTACCTTCTGATTCCATCCACATTGTTGCAAATGGCAGGATTTCATTCTTTTTCGTCGCCGAGTAGTATTCCATTGTGTAAACATACCATGTCTTCATTATCCATTCATCAGTGATGGAAATTTGGGCTCTTTCCATAATTTGACTATTGTTGATAGTGCTGCTATCATGTGGCCCTATGAATCAACCCTCCTGTGTCCTTTGAATAAATTCCTAGTAGTACAAGCACTGGATCATAGGGTAAATCAATTTTTAATTTTTTGAGGAAACTGCACGCTGTTTTCCAGGGTGGCGCACCAATTTGCACACCCACCAACTGTGCAGGAGGGTTCCCCTTTCTCCATATCCTCGCCAACATCTGTTGTTTCCTGAGTTGTGAATTTTAGCCACTCTGGTATGAGGTGGTATCTCAGTGTGGTTTTGATCCGTATTTCCCTGATGATGAGCAATGTTGAGCATCTTTTCATGTGTCTGATTTCCATCTGCATGTCTTCTTTGGAAAAGTGTCTATTTGTATCTCCTGCCCGTTCCTTCACTGGATTATTTGTTTTTCAGGTGTTGAGTTTGGTAAGTTCTTTATAGATTTTGGATACTAGCCCTTTATCCAGTATGTCATTTGCAAACATCTTCTCCCATTCTGTCGGCTGCCTTTTAGTTTTGTTGATTGTTTCCTTTGCTGTGTAGAAGCTTTTTATCTTGATAAAAAGGTCCCAATAGTTCCGTTTTGCTTTTATTTCTCTTGCCTTTGGAAACATGTCACGTAAGAAGTTTCTATGGCCAAGGTCAAAGAGGTTTCTGCCTTGTTTGCTCCTGTAGGATTTTGATGGATTCCTGTTTAACACTGACCTAACATTAGCATTTAGGTCCTTCATCCATTTTGAATTTATTTTTGTGTATGTTGTAAGAAAGTGGTCCAGTTTCTTTCTTCTGCATGTTGCTGTCCAGTTCTCCCAAGCACCGTTGGCTGAAGAAACTATCTCTTTTCCATTGGATACCCTTTCCTGCTTTGTCAAAGATTAGTTGGCCATAAATTTGTATGTCTGTTTCTGGGTTCTCTTTTCTATTTCACTGGTCTGTGCATCTGTTTTTGTGCCAATACCATACTGTCTTTATGATTACAGCTATGTAATACAGGCTAAAGTCTGGGATTGTGATGCCTCCAGCTTTGGTTTTCTTTTTCCACATTACTTCAGCTATTCAGGATCTTTTGTGGTTCCATACAAATTTTAGGATTATTTCTTCTAGCTCTGTGAAGAATGCTGATGCCATTTAGATTGAGATTGCTAGAGTGTGTAGATTGTTTTGGGTAATATCAACATTTTAACAATATTTGTTCTTCTAATCCATGAGCATGGAATGTTTCCATTTCTTTGTGTCTTCTTCAATGTCATTCATCAATTTTCTATAGTTTTCAGCAAACAGATCTTTTGCCTCTTTGGTTAAGTTTATTCCTAGGTAATTTATGGTCCTTGGTGCAATTGAGAATGGGATCAATTCCTTTCTGTTGCTTCATTATTGGTGTATAGAAATGCAACAGATTTGTGTACATTGATTTTATATCCTGAAACTTTGCTGAATTCATGTATCAGCTCTACCAGTTTATCGGTGGGGTGTCTCGGGTTTTCCATGCAGAGTGTCATGTCATCTGCAAAGAGTGAAAGTTTGACTTCTTGTCTGCCAATTTCGATACATTTTATTTTGCATTGTTGTCTGAATGTTGAGGCTAGGAGTTCTAATACCATGTTAAACAACAGGGGTGACAGTGGATATCCCTGTCATGTTCCTGATCTCAGGGGCAAAGCTCTCAGTTTTTCCCCATTGTGGATTATATTAGCTGTGGGCCTTTCATATATGGCTTTTATGATGTTAAGGTATGTTCCTTCTATCCTTACTTTCTTGAGTGTTTTTATTACGAAAGGATGCTGTATTTTGTCCAATGCTTTTTCTGCATCTCTTCACAGGAGCATATGGTTCTTATCTTTTCCTCTGTTAATGTGATGTATGATGTTGATTGATTTGTGAATATTGCACCAGACCTACAGCCCAGGAATGAATCCCAGTTGATTATGATGAATAATTCTTTTAATACACTGTTGAAGTCAATTTGCTAGTATCTTGATGAGAATTTTTGCATCCACGTTCATCGGGGATATTGACCTGTAATTCTGCTTTTCAGTGGGGCCTTTGTCTGGCTTGGGCATCAAGGTAATGCTGGCTTCATAGAATGAGTCTGGAGGATTTCCTTCCATTTCCATTTTTTGGAACAGCTTGAGATTAGGTCTTAACTCCGCTTTAAATGTCTGGTAGAATTCCCCTAGGAAGCAGTCTAACCCCGGACTCCTACTTGTTGGGAGATTTTTGATAACCAGTTCAATTTCTTCACTGCTTATGGGTCTGTTCAAATTTTCTATTTCTTCCCATTTGAATTTTCGTAGTGTGTGAGTTTCTAGGAATTTGTCCACTTCTTCCAGATTGTCCAGTTTGTTGGCATGTAATTTTTCATAATGTTCTTCAATAATTGTTTGTATTTGTGTGGTGTTGGTTGTGATCTCTCCTCCTTCATTCGTAATTTTATCTATTTGGGTCCTTTCTGTTTTCTTTTTGAGAAGTCAGGCTACAGGGTTATCGATTTTGTTTATTCTTTCAAAAAATCAACTCTTACATTCATTAATCCATTCCAATGTTTTTTTGTTTTTGTTTTTTAGGGTTTTTTTTTTTTTTTTTTTGGATGGTATACTGTTTATTTCTGCTCTAATTTTTATTATTTCTCTGCTTCTTCTGGCTTTGGGCTTTCGTTGCTGCTGCCTTTCTAGTTCCTTTAGGTGTGAGGTTAGGTTCTATATTTAGGACCTTTCTCGCTTCTTGAACTAGGCCTGAACTGCAATGTATTTTCCTCTTAGGACTGCCTTTGTTGCATCCCATTGGGTATGAACTGTCATGTTTTCATTTTCATTTACCTGCGTATATTTTCTAAATTTTTGTTTAATTTCCTGGTTGATCTATTCATTCTTCAGTAGGATGTCCTTTAACCTTCATGCATTTGGGGGCTCTCCAAATTTTTTCTTGTGGTTGATTTCAAGCTTCATAACATTGTGATCCGAAAATATACATGGTATGATCTCAGTCCTTTTATATATTCTGTTTTGTGACCCAGTATGTGATCTGTTTTGGAGAATGTCCAAGTGGTCCATCTGGTCCAATGTGTCCTTCAGAGCCATTGTTTCCTTATTGATTTTCTGCCTAGATGCTATGTCCGTTGCTGTAAGTGGAGTACTAAAGTCCCCTTCAAACATGGTATTATTATCTATACATTTATTTCTGTTTGTAATTACACGATTTATATATTTGGATGCTCTCACATTGGGGACATAGATTTTTACAACTGTTATCTCTTCTTGATGAATAGACCCCTTGATTATGATAAAATGCTATTTTTCATCTCCTATTACAGTCTTTCTTTTAAAATCTGGTTTGTCTGGTATAAGTATGGCTACTCCGGCTTTCTTTTGCCATCCAGTACCATGACACAAGGTTTTCCATCCCCTCACTTTGAATCTGCAGTTGTCCTCAGGACTAAAATGAGTCTCTTGTAGGCAGCGTGTAAATGGATCTTTTTTTTTTTAACCCGTGGTGAAACCCTATGTCTTTTCATTGGAGTATTTAGTCCATTTACATCAGAGTGATTATTGAAAGATACGAATTCAGTGTCATTGTGTTACCTGTAGGTTTCGGGCTTGTGGTGATGTCTCTGGTCCTTTGTAGTCTTTGCTGCTTTCCACTCACAGAGTCTCCCTTAGAATCTCCTGCAGGGCTGGTTTAGTGGTCATGAACTCCTTTAGTTTTTTTGTTTTTTGTTTTTGTTTTTGTTTTGTCTGGGAAAGCCTTTATCTGTCCTTCAATTATAATGACAGCCTTGCCAGATAATTGATTCTTGGCTGCATATTTTTCCTAACAGCACATTTAATGTTTCCTACCCTCCCTCCTGGCCTGCCAAGTTTCAGTGGATAGGTCTGTTACTGCCCTTACATGTCTACCCTGGCTCTCATTTCTTCCTGGGATTTCTTTTCAGGAGAATTCTTCCATCTTATCATTTTGGCCTGGTTTCTGTCCTTATGTGTTTTAATAGTTTGTTATATGTCCTGCACCTGTGAGAACTACTATATTTAAAAGGGGTCATACACTGTCCAGGGCCTGGCACTTCAGGAATTGTATTTGGAGTGTGTTGCATGCCCTCCTTTGTTGTGTATTTGGTTGCTGTAACCCACCAAACAGTCTTCTATAAGGCTCCTCCTTACTTGCAGTGGTGGATAGTTTAGACCCTCCACCAGGGGTGCTTTGATTTTTCATTGAAGTATCCCTAGAAAGATGAGAGGGCAGGGGACCTAATCCCATACAAAGAAAAAAATGAAAGGTCTGAAAAAAGGACCAAGCAGAGAATCAAAGAAGCTATAAGGCTTAATCCAGAGAGAAAGAAAGGAAAAGAAAGAAGAAGGAGATATAGAAAAACTGTAAAAAAATAAAGTAAAAATGCTTGCCTAAACAGACAAACAAAGCAGAAACATAGAGAAAAGACAAAATATGTATATTTATAAGAATTGACCAAAAATCAAATCAGAAACTAAGAGCCTGATTCCAAAGGAAAAAAAAGAAGATGGTTGAAAGAAATGATGAGAAAAGACAAGAGATGGAAAGAAAAGGAAAGACAAAAAGAAAAGAAAAAAGGGCAACAGACTAACATACACAACTGCAGGACAGTTGTCTGTTGGTGTCTGGGACCTACGGCTGTGCTGGTCCGGAGAAGAGGTCATCTGTTTCACTCAGTGTCAGTTCTGCTCCAGTAGATGAGCAGTTTCCGGGCACACAGGGGTGGGGCTTCACATAAGCAGATCACACCTGTGCTGGGGTCTTTTTCCCTGAAGCCCCACCATGTTGGTGATGGGGAAGAAAATGATGACACCCCAATCTCAACCACACTGTTCAGGCAGGCCTCACACAGTAGCGCAGGCAGGTGGCTTGTCTTGCTCCACAGTTCTCCCACACTTCTAGGTGCTCAGCTGGGATTCAAAACCCGATATAGTAATGGATCCTGCGCCAGAGGCACTTGGTTCTGGGGTAGTGCCATTCTGCACTGCTAATATGGCTGACGACTGCAGGGTCTTTTGTCTTTGAGGGTGCAATATATCCCACAGTATTCGACAGAGGGGACTGTTCTCTCCTAGTGTGCCCCTGAGATTGCCACTGCTCTCCTCCTCCCCAGGCACATGCACGTGACAGTGGCTTTGGTCCCGAGAATGGCACACACTTTTGAAAACTCTGGTCTTCAGCTCCTTTGGCTGTTTTCAAAGTAGAGACTGGCACTCTCCATATTTCTTATTCCCCAGTCCACGATCTGGAGGTTTTTCTCTTGTCCTAACTTGCGTTAGGGCAATCCACAGCTTCTCTTTCTCTCCCTTTTTTCTCTCTACGGATCCCTGCCTTCCACGCCCATGCTGTTTTATCTCCCCCAGTTTGCATACAAGCACCTCTGTCCCACTAAGCTGTCTCCCTCCACCTGTGCAGGTTTTTCTGTCACTCCGCAGATAGATTTCCAAGTGTTCTGACCCCAATACAGCTGTGTTTCCGGGATGAGGGAAATCCTCGAACCCTTACTTCTCCACCATCTTAACTCCTAATTGATATCATTTGAAACACTAGAATAACCACTGCTGTTCTGAGATCAGACCCCCAGGGTTCAAATCTCTCCTTTACAATTTTATGGGTAATTTAACTGAGTACTTTAAGACTCAATTCTTGCAAATCCAAAGAGTGAAGCTTGCCCAAGATTGTTAAATGACACACATCTTGATGTCTCATGATGAAATTCATCCAAGGATAAAGAGAAAATAATCTAAATCTTCAAAAAGTCATGGGGGGAAAAAACTACACGGTTACTCAAAAGGAAAAAAACTAAATGAGCTTTTTAGTCTCAACCTTGGAAGCTTCAAAAATGTGGAGGGAAAAAATCTATCCATGAGAGACATGGGCTGTAGGCCAAAAATCTATATCTAGAGAAGGTATCATATACAAATTTTTGTTAAAGAAAAACATCAGTATATACAAGGATTCAAAGGGTATGATCCACATAACAAGTCAGCTTAAACTACTAGAAACTTTCTCTAATCAAACAAGAAGAACATGGATCAGTGTACTTAAAAAAGATGAAGATGATAATTAATACTTGGTATGCGTGTGTGTGTATGTGTGTGTGTTTTGGAACTTGGGTACATGTGTTGTACAAGGTAATAGAGCAATTTTATGGGTAATTTTATGGGAAAAACCCAATACTGGTCTGGTATTAAAGTCCTAAATTATCTCTATGTCATCAAATGAAAAGGGGAAACTTTTCTGGAAAATATTATACATAAATGTGTTGTAACAACATAACACTTAAACATATGTCAAAAATGTTCCGTATATAAGAATATCTCAGTAAAATGCGATTATATTATACCTCAATTAAAATATGACATTTTGGTGTTTAAAAAGAATTGAACTATGGTTGCATTAAATGTTCACTTTTATTCAAAAAATATATATATTGAGGACATAAATGACATACTGTCTAAACACTTGATATATATGATATATATCATTATAGTATGACATACTGTGTATGATAGTTTTAAACACTTCATCTATATGACAAGTGTCATATATATGGTGAAATATATATGACATCTTTAACACACCTCATATATATGATATATGTCATACATATTACGACATATGTATGACATAATTTAAAACCATTCCTTCTCCAATTAAAATTAGAATTAACAATATGGTGCCTGGGTGGCTTAGTTGTTAAGCATCTGACTTCGGCTCAGGTCATTATCTCACAGTTGGTGAGTTCGAGTTCCACGTCAGGTGAGCTCGTTGCCCCACTTTGGGTGAGCCAGTGCCCTGCTTCAGGTAAAACCACGAGCCCCAGGTGAGCCCAGCTTCTCTCTCTCTTTCTCTCTCTCTCTCTTTTACTCTCTCTGCTCTTCACTCACTTGCGCCACCTCTCTCTCTAAAACAAAATTTAAAAAAATAACATTCAAATGTTTTCCACAATCTTAAGTATTTGGATATTGAAAAATAGTCCTTGTTTATTTCTCTGATTAAATGAAGAAGAGAACTGTCCTCAATGATTGGTTTGAGGGATTAAGAAGAATGTAATTTTTCTGTATAATATGATGAATGGAAAATTTTTGTGTTTCTCTATATGTCTTACATTATTTTCAGTAAACAGAAAAATAAATTAATGAATGTTAATCTAAAAAATATCTATCTTCCTACATTGAGTTGGTCTGAGAAGAAAAGATAGGGCTCTGATTTCTGATGAGAACAGAAAAGAAAATAAAAAGTTGGATGACCTGAGAAATAAAATCAGTACCTTCATCTCTCAACCAAGGTCCTCATTTAATCAACCATGCTGAGGATACACATACTCAAGGAGAATCCTTTAAAAAGATTTATCAAGTTTTATTCCTCGATCTTCATACAATTTTATATCTCTTAAGTCCCACAAGATACAATGTTAACTTGATTAGCAATGACTTCATCACATATTCCAGTAATCCATATTTCCAACACTTCTTGTCCTGGAAAACCTGATGCAATGAGTGAAATTATGCTAATGAGAGGGTAAATTTACCAATGAAACAATTAATTTCTAATATGATCTTTTTCTTGAGATAAAAGATTATTTATACTGTTGTTTGTTTTTGTTTTTTTATTGCAAGAGAAACGTTGTGATTTTCCAGAAATAAAACATGGACTACTACACAATGAATATAACTATAGACGAGACTTTCCAGTATCTGTAGGAAAAAAATATTACTATTCCTGTGACCACAATTTCGTGACAGATGAAAAACAGAACGGGGGATATATTCATTGCACACAAGAAGGATGGTCACCAGCAGTACCGTGCCGCAGTAAGTCAACCTTGTTATGATTGTGTACGTGTAAATATTTCAAAGAGTGGTGTGGGAAGACACATAAGTGAGTACCATTAAGCCTAATATGACAAAAAAGAAGGCCAAGGGATGAGTTTTATGAGCAAAACGACCAATGTAAGTTTTTCCTTCTATGAGGAGCTCTTCATAAAAATCACCTTACAACTAAAAATAGAGGCTTACGAAAATACCTATGTCATTTCCAAATATCTTCATTATAAAAACTGAAGATAAATGATTTAAATACTGATTTTCTGGGGCGCCTGGGTGGCTCGGTCGGTTAAGCGTCTGACTTCGGCTCAGGTCATGATCTCGTGGTTCACGAGTTCGAGCCCCGCGTCGGGCTCTGTGCTGACCGCTCGGAGCCTGGAGCCTGCTTCCGATTCTGTGTCTCCCTCTCTCTCTGACCCTCCCCCCGTTCATGCTCTGTCTCTCTCTGTCTCAAAAATAAATAAACGTTAAAAAAAAATTAAAAAAAAAAAAAAAATACTGATTTTCTTCTTTTCAAACGTTTGGAAGTAGCTTTAGTCTGTCTTAAGTTATAGGTTATTTTTAGATACTTATGCATGAAAATTTAAATTTTGGACAAATAATTTTTAATTTGCTATTATCATTGAATCTAGGGTTTGACAAATTTGGTTTGCTATTTTTATGATTATTAGGACAATGTATTTTTAATTATTTGATAAATGGAGAATATCCATATCCAGCAAAAATGTATTTCCAAGGTGACTCTGTAAGTGTTAACTGCTATGCTGGCTACAGTCTTCAAAATGAGCAGACTGTAATGACCTGTACAGAAGATGGCTGGGTGCCTGCTCCCGAATGCCTTCCTCCTGGTAAGTACATGGTCACTAGTCAGAAAACAGTAAAAGAACTACAAAGAAGGAACGTGTAAAGTAGGGTGACACCAGCAAGAGAACGAGGGGGATGTGGCAGAGAAGGAGGAAACTAGGCTTGCCTCATCCCATGAGGATAACTATCAAATCATCCTAAATCAACCTGAAGACTGGCAGAACAAATTGTGCAACCAATCCTAGAGAACAGTCCACATCAGAGAAGTAAGATGTACAGAGATTCAGTTTTCCCTCCCAAACTGAGGAGAAATGGACTGTACCACTGAGGTAGGAAAGGAGTAGTGGTCACAGAGAAGGGTGAGAGACAGTCTGACACACAGAGGAGCCAACAGGTAAAACGAATCCCCAAACCAACTGGCTTGGAAAGTGAAAGGGGCCAAATGTTGTGAGTTCCTGCAGCCAGTGGGGCTTAAAGCCTAGGGTTTTAAAGGTCAGTGTACTAAGTTCTGAGAGAGTTCAAAGGGCATTGGGGCTGTTCTTGGAGAAAAGGCAAGCAAAGAGCCTGTGGACATACAGCATGGAAAGAGCAATCTGAAGAGCACTGGGAGCACACAGTGGGGAGATTATTTGCTCACCTGGGAGCATGTTGCAGAAAGGCAGCATTCACAGAGACCCACAGGAGCTGACAGGTGCCATTTCCCTCCCCTACCCATTAGCATAAACACAGGGTCAACTGTGGGAATCTGTACAGGGCCCACACTTGCTATCTACCTTCTTACACCAAGCTCCACTTGCCCATGCTCCAATGGAACCATCCTTCCCAGTTACACTTGCCTCAGTCCCACAGCAGGTAGCCCCCAACCCCAAAACACCAGACCAAATCCCTGCCCACACCTCATCTCCCAACCTGGGGATTTTGGAAGCCTTGATTCCAGCAGCAGTGGTGAGAAGTCTCATGTCACAAGCAGACCAGAGTGCACCAAGTTAAAACTCCCCACATTCAAGCCAGAGACCAACCACTGCCAACAAAGAGGCAAAGAGAGCCTCTATAGATGAGGGGCATGAAGCACAAAGCGATCAGGACACAAGAGCAGTGTGAACACAGCACACATTGGAGACACTCCCTGAAGTGCCAGGCCCTGGGGAACAGGGATCACAACACCTCAGGGCACGACAGAACCTCTTTTTCATAAGGCCATTACCCCAAAAATGGGAGAGGTAGCTGAATTTCCTACACGCAGAAGCGGGCACAGAAACTTAAATGAGAAAACGGAAGAATTTGTCCCAAGTGTAAGAGCAGTACAAGGCCAATGCCGGAGCTCTAAGTGAAACAGATAGAAGTAACATGCTTAATAGAGAATTTAACATAATAACTATAATGATACTCACTGGACTTGAGAAAAATTCGAAGATATGAGTAAGACCCTAATACAGAGATAAGGAATTACATAGCAGAGAGAAAGGATTCAATAAACAAAATTAGAAACACACTTGATGGAATGAACAGCATAGTGGAAGAAGAAGAGGCATTAATTAATGACTTAGAAGACATAGTAATGAAAAGTAATCAAGCTGAACAGAAGGGAGAAAAAAGAATTATGCAAAGGAGGATCGATTTAGGGAAGTCGGTGATGCCATCAAACATAACAACATTCTTATTAGGGGTGTCCCAGAAGAAGAAGAAAGGAAAAAGGGACCAGAAAATTTATTTGAAGAATAGCAGAAAAGTTCCCTAATCTGGAAGGAGGAAACAGATATCCAGATACACGAGGAGGCACAAAGAATCCCCAACAAAATCAACAAAAGCAAACCCACACCAAGATACATGGTAACTAAACTGGCAGAACATAACAATATAGAAAACGTTGTAAAAACAGCAAGAGAAAAAAAAAGACAGTCACATACAAGGAAAAACCCATACGGCAACTAAGGCACTTTTCAGCACAAACTTTCCAGGCCAGAAGGAAGTGGCATGATATATTCAAAGTGATGAATGGGAAACATACTCTATCCAGTCAAGAATACTCTACCCAGCAAAGCCAATATTCAAAATGGAAGGAGAGATAAAGAGTTTCCCAGGCAAATAAAAAACCAATGCAGGTCAAGACCATTAAATCAGCCTTGCAAGAAATATTAAAGGCGAATCAGAGTAGAAAGGAGAGACCAAATGTGTCAGTATCAAGGTAGGAAACACAAAAGCAATAAAAATGAATATTTCTGTAAAACAAATTTCTGTCAAGGAACTCACAAAATAAACAGATGTAAAATATCACACCATATGCCTGAGGAAGAGAGAAGTAAAGTTTGGGTTCAAAGTTAAATGACCACCAACTTAATACAGACTGCTATATGCAACACATGTTATATACAAACCTAATGATGACCAAAAGGAAAACCACAATAAATATGCAAGGAATAAAGATAAAGGTATCCAATATATCATTAAAAAATCATCTAACCATGAAAGAAAGACCAGAAATGATCAGAGAAATCTTCAGGAACAACCATAAATCAGGCAATAAAATAGCAATAAATGCATATCTATAAAAAAATGCTTTGAATGTAAATATACTATATGCTCCAATGAAAAGACACAGGGTGACAGAATGAATAAAACAAGACCCATCTCTTTCCTGCCTACAAAAAAAAACCCCTCATTTTAGAGCAAAACACACCTGCAGATTGAAAGTGAAGGGACGTAGAATATATTGTGCAAATGGATGTCAAAAGAAAGCAGGAGTACCAATAACTATATTGGACAAAGTAGACTTTGAAACAAAGCATGTAATAAGAGACAAAGAAGGACACTATATAATAATAAAGGGGACAATCCAACAAGAAGAGGTAACGATTGTGAATATTTATGTACCCAACATGTGAGCTCCTCAATACATGAATGTTAATAACAAATAGCAAAGAATGACTCAATCATAATAAACAATAGTAGGGGATTTTAACACACCAATTCCATTAATGGACAAGATCGTCTAAACCAAAAATCAACAAGGAAACAATGCCTTTAGACACACTGGAACAGATATATTTAACAGATATATTGAGAACATTCCATCTTAAAACAGCCAAATATACATGCTTTTCAAGTGTACATGGAACATTCTGCAGAATAAAACACATGTTAGGCCACAAAACAAGTGTCAACAAATTGAAAAAGATCTAAATCACACCATGCAACACATCTGAACACAATGCAATGAAACTAGGAGTCAGCCACAAGAAAAAATGTGAAGATCACAAATAGATGGAAGTTAAATAACATGCTAACACTGAATGGGTCAACCAGAAAATAAAAGAAAAAAAACAAAAAGGTACATGGAAACTAGTGAAAATGAAAACGCAACTGTTCAAAACCTGTGGGATGCAGCAAAACCGATTCTAAGAGGGACGTTTATAGCAATACACATCTACTGAAGAAGCAAGAAAAAAAATCTAATAAACAACCTAACCTGATGACTAAGGAAGTCAGAAAAACAACAAACAAAAACCCAAAAAGCAGAAGGAAGGAAATAAAAAGGATTAGAGCATGTATCCAGTTTGAGCAATTCCCTGGCTGTCATTTCTTCCTGGAATTTCTTTTCAGGAGAATTTCGTTTCATCATTTTGGCCTGGTTTCTGTATTTTATGTGTTTTAATAGTTTGTTTTATGTCCTGCACCTTGAGAACTACTATATTAAAAAGGAGTCCTACACTGTCCAGGGCCTGGGACTTCAGGAAGTGTTTTTGGAGTGTGTTGCATGCACTGTGTTGTTGTTGCGTATTTGGCTGCGCTATCCCACTAGCCAGGTCTTCCTTACTCTTGGTGGTGGATTGTTTAGACACCATCTTAGACATTCCACCATTTAGACATTCCACCAGGTGCTTTTATTTGTTCATTGAAGCAACTGTGGAAAGAAGGAAAAAGACCGGGACCTGATCCCGTACAAAGAGAAAAATGGAAGAGGCAAAAAAAAGACCAAGCAGAGAATCAAAGAAACTATAGGGCTTAATCCAGAAAGAGAGAAAGGCAAATAAAGAAGAAGGAGATATAAAAAAGGTGTAAAAGAATAGAATTAAAATGCCTGATTACACAGACAAACGAAGCAGAGAAAAAAAAGATATATAGAAATATACAGAGAGAGAGAGAGAGAGAGAGAGAGAGAGATGAATTGACCAAAAATCAGGGACGCCTGGGTGGTTCAGTCGGTTGAGCGTCCAATGTCAACTCAGGTCATGATCTCATGGTTTGTGAGTTCGAGCCCCACATCGGGCTCTGTGCTGATAGCTCAGAGCCTGGAGCCTGCTTCAGATTCTGCATCTCCCTCTCCCTCTGCCCCTCCCCTGCTCATGTTCGGTCTCTCTCACTCTCAAAAAGAAACATTAAAAAAATTTCTTTTAATCAAATCAGAGAATATGAGCTTGATTCCAAAGGGAAAAAAAAAGGTTAGAAAGAAAAACAAAGAAAAGCAAAGAAAACAAAGGGCAACAAAGTAGCGTACAAAACCACAGGACAGTAGTCTGTTGATACCTGGGACCATCTCTGCTGGTCTGGAGGAGAGGTTGTCTGGTTCATCCAGTGTGAGTCCTGCTCCAGTAGATAAGCAGTTGCCAGGCACAGCGGAGTAGGGTTTCCTGTCACCAGGCCCTGCCTCCATTAGGAGCCACTGTCCTGTTCCTTGTAGACCCACCACGTTGGCAATGGGGAGAAAAATGGCGATACCCCAGTCTCTCCTCCCTGGACTGTGTTTCTCAAACCTTGCTGTTCAGGGACGCCTGGGTGGCTCAGTCAGTGGAGCGTCCGACTTCGGCTCGGGTCATGATCTTGCGGTCCGTGAGTTCGAGCCCCACGTCGGGCTCTGTGCTGACAGCTCAGAGCCTGGAGCCTGTTTCGGATTCTGTGTCTCCATCTCTCTCTGAACCTCCCCCGTTCATGCTCTCGCTCTCTGTCTCAAAAATCAATCAAGATTAAAAAAATTAAAAAAACAAACAAATAAAACCAAAACCTCACTGTTCAGGCACCCCTCACAGAGTAGCACAGGCAGGTAGTTTGCTCTGCTCCACAGTTCTCCTGTGCCTCCTAGGTGCTAGGCTGAGATTCAAAATCCCATGTCTTCAAGGATCATGTACCACATGGACCCAATTCTGGGATAGCGCCACTCCACCCTGCAGATATGGCTGGTGCCTGCCGGGTCTTTAGTCCTTGGGGGAACAATATACATTTTTCCCACAGTACTCAAAGGAGGGGACTGTTCTTTCCCAGTGCACCCCTGATATCTCTACCCGCCCTGGGGCTGACTCCTCTCCCCCCACATCCCCCCCCCCCCCAGGCGTGTGCACACAGCAGTGGCTCTGGTCCACAGAATGCCACACACTTTTGAAAACTCTTATCTTCAGCTCCTAAGGCTATTTGCAAAGCAGAGACTGACATTTTCCGTATTTCTTCTTCCCCAGTTCGTGGTCTGGGAAAGGTCTTTCTCTTGTCCTAACACAATGCCACAATCCACAGCTTCTATTTCTCTCCCTTTTGTCTGTCCACAGAAGGGGATCCCTCCCCTCTGTACCCATGCTGTTTTATCTCTCCCAATTCACATACACGCATGTCTGTCACACCAAGCTGTCTCCCTCCACGTGTGCAGATTTTTCTGTCACTCTGCAGATAGACTTCCTGGGTGTTCCAAGTGTTCTGACCCCAAAACAGCTGTGTTTGAAGGACAAGTGAAGTCTTGGTCCCCCTACTTCTCCACCATCTTAACTCCTAACTGATATCCTTTGAAAACCCATAATAGGTGGATAACCAGATTTGTTCTAAAATCAGACCACCAGGGTTCAAATCTCTCCTTTACAATTTTACACCAATGTATTTGAGTTCTTTAAGACTCTACTCTTGCAAATCCAAACACTGAAGTTTGCGCAAGGTAGAATGATTGTTAAATGACACTCATCTGGGATGTATCATGATGACATTGATCATACAAGGATAAAGAGAAGTTCATCTAAATCGTCAAAGAGTAGTGGAGAAAAATACCTAGAAGGTTACTTAAGTGGAATAAGACTAAATGAACACTTGATCTCAATATTGGAAGCTTCAAAAATGTGGTGGAAAAAATTTATCAATGAGAGCTATAAACTGGAGGCCAAGAATCTATATCTAGAGAAGGTATCATATACAAATCTCTACTAAAGAAAAACATCAGTATATTCAGGTATTCAAGGTGCATAATCTACATAAGTCTGCTGAAACTACTGGAAACTTTAATCAAACAAGAAAGAAAATGTTACCAGTGTACTTTAGAAGGATGAAGATGAGGGGCACCTCGGTGGCTCAGTCGGATAAGCGTCTGACTTCGGCTCAGGTCACGGTTTCTGGGTTTGAGCCCCACATCTGTGGGGCTGTCTGTGCTGACAGCTCGGAACCTGGAGCCTGCTTCAGGCTCCCTCTCTCTCTACCCCTCCCCTGCTCATGCTCTGTCTCTCTCTCTCTGTCTCTCTCTCTCAAAATAAGTAAATAAACCTTAAAAAAAAAAAAAGGAAGATGATAATGAATACTTGGGGTGTGTGTGTGTGTGTGTGTGTGTGTGTGTGTGTGTGTGTGTGTTTGGAACTTGTTTTCGTGTGTTGCACAACGGTTCTTGTAATAGAATCATTTTGTGGGTAAAAAACTAATACTGGTATGGTATTAAAAGTACTAGATTATCTCTAAATCATCAAATGAAAACGGAAATTTTTTCTGGGAAATATTATATATAAATGTGTTATAAACAGCATAACACTTAAACATGTGTCAAAAATATTCCATATATAAGAAACACAATAAAATGCAATTATATTAAACCTCAATTACAATACGACATTTTGGTGTTTAAAAAGAATTGAACTATGGTTGCATTAAATGTTCACTTGTATTCAAAAATATATATATTATGATATATATGACATGTTATAAACACCTCATATATACGATGTGTACATGTTACAACATATGCCACATTATATATGATATATATGTCATATATGTGTGCCATATAAACCTTATATACTATGACATACTATGAATGACATTTTAAATCACCTCATGTACATAATATATGTTATATATATATTCTGAGACACATGTGACATACTTTAAAACACTGCATTCTCCAATTAATATTAGAAATAACAATCAAATATTTACTGTAATCTTAGCTATTTGAATATTAAGAAATAGTCCTAGTTCATTTTTCTGATTAAATGAAAACTTTCCTTGATGATTGGTTTCAGGCATTAATTAGAAGGTCAGTTTTCTGTATAATGCGATGAATGGAAAATGTGTTTCTCTATATTTCTTACACTATTTGAATAAATAGAAAAGTAAATTAATGAATGTTTATCTAAAAAAAAAAAAAAAAAACCGCACTGTTTCCCTACACTGAGTTGGTCTGAGAAGAAAAGGCAGGGCTCTGATTTCTGATGAGAGCAGAAAAGAAAATAAAGAAGATAAATGATCTTAGCAATAAAATCAATACTTTCATCTCTCAATCAAGTTGCTCATTTACATACCAGGGCTAGGATATACATAGTCGGTAGATCATATACGTACCCAAATAGATCTGTAGAGTTTTATTTATGAAGAGTCTTCATACAAGTTTCTATATCATATGACCCACAAGATATAACTTTAGCTTCATTAGCATGTCCCAGTCATCTGAGTTTTATAACCTCTCTTGTCCTGGAAACCCTGATGCAATGAGTGAAGTTAGGCTAATAAGAGGATATAATTCACCAGTGAAACAATTCATTTCCCATTTGATTTTTTTCTTAAGGTAAAACATCGTTTATACTGTTTTTGTTTGTTTTGTTTTTATTGCAAGGGAATCGTTGTGATTTTCCAGAAATAAAACATGGTAGTCTACACCATGAAAGTAACTATAGACAAAACTTTCCAGTACGCGTAGGAGAAAAATATTGGTATTCCTGTGATCAAAATTTTGTGACTGTTTCACAAAAGCCCTGGGAACATATTCATTGCACACAAGAAGGATGGTCACCAGCAGTACCATGCCGCAGTAAGTCAACCTTTATAATTGTATGTGTATAAATATTTCAAATAGTAGAGGGGGAAAACACATAAGTGAATACAATTAAGCTTAGTATGACTAACATAAGGCCAAAGGATGAATGTTATGAGCAAAAATACCAATATAAGTTTTTCCTTTTATGAAGAGTTCCTCATAAAAATCACACTAAAGATAAAGAGAGAGGCTTTCGGAAAATAACTATATCATTTTCAAGGACTTAATTATAAACAATTTTGTACAAATAATTTTTAATTGGCTATTTTCACTGAACTTATGGGTTTTAAAAAATTTTTGTTTCTTATTTTCATTATTTTTAGGACAATGTATCTTCAATCATTTGAAAAATGGAGAGTATCCAAAACAAGGAGTTAAATATTTACAAGGTGAAAATGTAAGCGTTAACTGCAATTCTGGCCACAGTCTTCAAAATGAGCAGACTGTAATGACCTGTACAGAGGATGGCTGGTTCCCTCCTCCTGAATGCATTCCTCTCAGTAAGTAAATGATCTGAGATCCCAGTGTATTATGGTTTTCTAACCCTCATCTATATTGACTGTAACAAAATATTTATAACAACTTTCTTATCTCCCCTATGGAACTACTTAGTTTTATATTTTCCCAAGTGTGTATGAGTGGATATACAAATTTCTTGATACATGTATAGCAAAATAAATGTTTACTGATAGGCATTAGTCAAGAAAACAGTAATGGAAGTACAAGGAAGAAACCTCTAATATAGGGTGACACAAGAGGAAGGAGGTAGATGTGGCGGTGTAGGAGGATCCTAGGCTTACCTCATCCCATGAATACACCTAGATAACTATCAAATCGTCCTAAATACCCTAGAAATTAACCTAAAGACCAGCAGAACAAATTCTGCAACGGAAGGTAGAGAACAAGCCACGTCAATGAAGTAAGATGTGTAGAGATTCAGTTTTCTTCCCCAAACCGAGAAGAAACAGATTGTGAACACTGAGGTGGGAAAGGAGTAGTGGTCAGAGGGAATGGTGAGAGACAGACTGAAACACAGGTGAGCACACACGAGAAAACAAATCTCCATAGCAATTGGTTTGGAAAGGGAGAGGGGCCAAATTTTGTGAGCTTTGCAAGCAGTGGGGCTTAAAGCCTAGGGTATTATAAGGACAGTGTACTTGGCCCTGGGAGAGTTCAAACAGCATTGAGGCTGCTCTTGGAGAAAAGGCAAGCAAAGAGCCTGTGGATATACAGCATGGAAACAGCAATCGGAAGAGCACTTGGAGAACACAGTGGGGAGGTTATTTGCTCACCTTGGACAATATTGCAGAAAGGCAGCCTTCACAGAGACCCCTCTGGGAACAAAGGAACTGGTAGGTACCATTTCCCTCCCCTGCCCTTCAGCATATAGACATGGTCACCTTTGGGAACCAGCACAGGACCCACACTTGCTCTCTAACTTGCTTCTACCAAGCCCTGCCTCCCCATGCTCCAGTGGAATCACCCTTCCCAGTCACACTTGGCCTCAGTCCCAGCACAGGTGGCCCCCAACCCCAAAAGCCCAGACCAAATCCCTGCCCACACCTCATCTCCCAACCTGGGTGTTTGGGGTGCCATGTTTCCAGCAGCAGTGGTGAGAAGTCTCATCTCACAAGCAGACCAGAGCACACCAAGTTAAAACTCACCACATTCAGGCCAGAGACCAAACACTGCCCACACAGGCAAAGAGAGCCTCTGCAGATGAGGGGCATGAAGGACAAAGCGATCAGGACACAAGAGCAGTGTGAACACACCACACATTGGAGACACTCCCTGAAGTGCCAGGCCCTGGGGAACAGGGGTCGCGACACCTCAGGGCACGACAGAACCTCTTTTTTCATAAGGCCATTAGCCTCAAGAACAGGAGAAGTAGCTGACTTTCCTAATACAGAGAGGCAGGCACAGAAACTTAGACAAAATGCGAAAACAGAAGAATGATCTGTGAAAGATGAAAGATCTGTACAAGGCCAATGCCAGAGATCTAAGTGAAACAGATATAGGTAACATGCCTAATAGAAATTTAAAGTAAAAATTATGAAGATACTCACTGGACTTGAGAAAAAAAGTGGAAGACATGAGTGAGACTCTTAATAAAGAGATAAGGAATAACATAGCAGAGATAAAGGATTCACCAAACAAAATTAGAAGCACACTTGATGGAATGAACAGCAGGCTGGAATAAGAAGAGGATCAAACTAATGGCCTAGAAGACCGTGTAATGGAAAGTAATCAAGCCAAACAAAGAGAAAAAAGAATGGTGCAAAATAAGAATACATTCAGGGGAGTCAGTGACTCCATCAAACATAACAACATTCATATTAGAGTAGTCCCTGAAGAAGAAGAAAGAAAAAACATGGCAGAAAGTTTATTTGAAGAATTAATAGCAGAAAAGTTCCCTAATGTGGAAGGAGGAAACAGATATGCAGATACAGAAGGCAGAGAACCCCCAATAAAATCAACCAATGCAGACCACACCAAAATATATTGTAACTAAATTGGCAAAACATAGGGATATAGAAAAAATTATAATAGCAAGACAAAAAAAAAAAAAAAAAAGGCAGTCACATGCAAGGGAAAACCCATAAGGCCATGAGAGCATTTTTCAGCACAAACTTTCCAAGCCAGATGGGAGTGGAATGATATATTCAAAGTGCTGAATGGGAAACGTACTCTATCCAGCCATGAATATTCCATCTAGCAAGGCTATTATTCATAATAGGAGAGTTTCCAAGACACACAAAACCAGTGAAGTTCATGACCACTAAACCAGACCTGCAAGAAATATTAAGGAGGACTCTTTGAGTGGAGAGGAGAGACCAAAAGTGACAGTATGAAGGTAGGAAACACAAAAGCACTCAAGATGAATATTTCTGTAAACAAATTTCAGTCAAGGACCTCACAGAATAAAAGGATGTAACATATAACATATGACAGCATATACCTGGAGAAGAGAGGAGTAATGTTTGGGTTCAAACTTTTGACCAACTTAATATAGACTGCTATATACAAAAAATGTTATATACAAACCTAATGGTGACCACAAATCAAAAATCACTAATGAATATGCAAAGAATAAAGAGAGAGAAATACAAAATATCACTAAGAAAAACCCATCAAACCATGGAAGAGAGAAAGAGAAGAAATGATCAGAGAAAATCTTCAGAAACAGCCACAAAACAAGTAATACAATGAAAATAAATGCATGTCAAAATTATTTTGAATGTATGTCGTTTAAATGCTCTAATCAAAAGACATAGGGTGACGGAATGAAAAAAACAAGACCCATCTGTATACTGCCTACAAAAGAATCATTTTGGACCAAAAGACAACTGCAGATTGACTGCAGATTGACAGTGAGGGGATGTAGAATATTTATTGTGCAAATGGATGTGAAAAGAAGTTGGAGTAGCAATACTTATATTGAAGAAAGTCGACTTTAAAACAAAGAATGTAATAAGAGACATAGAAGGACACTACATAATAATAAAGGGGACAACCCAACAAGAAGATACAACTTTTATGTTGTGGAGTCACGAGTTGGGTGTATAAATATTACATGCCTCAACAGATTCAAAAAGATCAAAATCACACCATGAATCCTTTCAGAACACAGTGCAATGAAACTATTAAGTCAACCACAAACACACACGCACACACACACACATCTGAAAAGGACACAAATACACGGAAGTGAAAATACACGCTAATAAACAATGAATGGGTCAGCCAGGAAATAACAGGAAAAAAACACATAGAAACAAGTGAAAATGAAAACATAGCCGTTCAAAACCTGTGGGATGCAGCAAAACTGTTCTAAGAGGGAAATTATCGTAATACATGGTATTGGCACGAAAACAGACACATAGACCAATGGAAGAGAATAGAAACCCCCGGACTAGACCCACGAACGTATGGCCAACTAATCTTTGACAAAGCAGGAAAGAATATCCAATGGAAAAAAGACAATCTCTTTAACAAACGGTGCTGGGAGAACTGGACAGCAACATGCTGAAGGATGAAACTAGACCACTTTCTTACACCATTCATGGAAATAAATTCAAAATGGATAAAGGACCTGAATATGAGACAGGAAACCATCAAAACCCTAGAGGAGAAAGCAGGAAAAAACCTCTCTGACCTCAGCTGCAGCAATTTCTTACTTGACACATCTCCAAAGGCA
This sequence comes from Puma concolor, assembly GCF_028749965.1. Classification (NCBI taxonomy): domain Eukaryota; kingdom Metazoa; phylum Chordata; class Mammalia; order Carnivora; family Felidae; genus Puma; species Puma concolor. The sequence goes on from NC_141683.1 coordinate 25,198,128, forward strand.
AGGGAATTAAAAGCAAAAATGAACTATTGGGACCTCATGAAGATAAAAAAGCTTCTGCACTGCAAAGGAAATAATCAAGAAAACAAAAGCAACCAACGGAATGGGAAAAGATATTTGCAAATGACATATCGGACAAAGGGCTAGTATCCAAAATCTATAAAGAACTCACCAAACTCCACACCCGAAAAACAAATAATCCAGTGAAGAAATGGGCAGAAGACATGAATAGACACTTCTCTAAAGAAGACATCCAGATGGCCAACAGGCACATGAAAGATGCTCAGTGTCGCTCCTCATCAGGGAGATACAAATCAAAACCACACTCAGATACCACCTCACGCCAGTCAGAGTGGCCAAAATGAACAAGTCAGGAGACTATAGATGTTGGCAAGGATGTGGAGAAACGGGAACCCTGGTGCACTATTGGTGGGAATGCAAACTGGTGCAGCCGCTCTGGAAAACAGTGTGGAGGTTCCTCAAAAAATTAAAAATAGCTCTACCCCATGACCCAGCAATAGCACTGCTAGGAATTTACCCAAGGGATACAGGAGTGCTGATGCAGAGGGGCACTTGTACCTCAATGTTTATAGCAGCACTTTCAACAATAGCCAAATTATGGAAAGAGCCTAAATGTCCATCAACTGATGAATGGATAAAGAAATTGTGGTTTATACACACAATGGAATACTACGTGGCAATGAGAAAGAATGAAATATGGCCTTTTATAGCAACGTGGATGGAACTGGAGAGTGTTATGCTAAGTGAAATAAGTCATACAGAGAAAGACAGATACCATATGTTTTCACTCTTATGTGGATCCTGAGAAACTTAACAGAAGACCATGGGGGAGGGGAAGGAAAAAAAAAAAAGGTTAGAGAGGGAAGGAGCCAAAACATAAGAGACTCTTAAACACTGAGAACAAACTGAGGGTTGATGGGGGGTGTGAGGGAAGGGAGGGTGGGTGATGGGTATTGAGGAAGGCACCTGTTGGGATGAGCACTGGGTGTTGTATGGAAACCAATTTGACAATAAATTTCATATTTAAGAAAAAAAGAATTTGGGAGTTCCCCAAATAAGCCTTGCCATGTTTATATTCAAAAGAAAGAAAGAAAGAAAGAAAGAAAGAAAATTGAACAGATCAATTACCAGCAATAAATAAATACATAAATAAATAAATAAATAAATAAATAAATAAATAAATAAGAGTTAATGCCTATTCTCAAACTACTCCAAAAAAAAAAAAAAAAAAAAGGAAAAGAAGGAAAAACTCCCAAATTCATTCTATGAAACAGCACTACCCTGATACCAACCCAGATACAGCCACCCAAATTCATTCTATGAAACAGCACTACCCTGATACCAAGCCAGATACAGCCACCACAAAATAAGAGAACAATAGTATATGTCAATATTTCTGATGAATATAGATGCAAAAATGCGTAACAAATACTAGCAATCTGAATCCAAGAATAAATTTTAAAAAATTATTCCCCACAATCAAGTCATGTCTGTTCACGACTTATACCCGGTGATTTCTTCCTGAGTTGCAAGAATGGTTCAATATTCACAAATCAATCAATGTGTGATACATCACATCAATCAAATCACATCAGTAAAAGAAAAGATGAAAACCATATGATCACTTTAACATATACCAAAAAAAAACCATTTGACAAAGTATAACATCCATTTGTGATAAAAGCTCTCAACATAGTAGGATTAGAGGGGACATACCTCAACATAAGAAAGGCTATACATGAAAAACCCACAGCTAACATTATCTTTAATGGGGGAAAATTATGAGCTTTCCTCCCAAGGTCAGGAACAAGACAAGACATAACAAGACGAGGAGGTCTACTCTTCCACTTTTACTCAATAAAGTACTGGAAGTCCTAGCCACAGCAACTAGAACAAAAAGAAATAAAAGGCATTCAACTCGGTAAGGAAGGAGTAAACCTTTCACTATTTGCAGATGACATAATATTCTATACAGAAAACCCAAAAGACTCCACCAAAACGTGCTAGAACTGAAGTGAGTTCAGAAAGCTATAGGATACAAAATCAGTGCACAGAAATCTGTTGCATTTCTATATAACAATAATAAAGTAGCAGAAAGACAAATTAAGAAAACAGTCCCATTTACAATTGCACTAAAAATAATAAACTACCTAGGAATAAACCTAGCCAAAGAGGTGACAGATCTGTACTCTGAAAACTATGCAACACGGATGAGAGAAGTTAAAGACAACACAAAGAAAATGGAAAGGCATCCCATGTTCATGGGCTGGAAGAACAAATATCGTTAAAATGTCTACACAACCCAAAGCAATCTGCACAATCGATGCAACCCCTACCAAAATACCAACGACATTTTTTATAGACCTAGAACAAACAAGCCTAAAATTTGTGTGGAACCACAAAAGGCCCTGGTTAGCCAAATCAATCTTGAAAAAGAAAAGCAAAGCTGGAGGCATCATAATTCTGGACTTCAAATTAATATTACAAAGATAGTGATCAAGAGCGTATGGTACCCAGAAATAAACCTACAATTACACACTCAATTAATTTTTAACAAAGCTGGATTGAATATCCAGTGGGAAAAAGACAGTCTGTTCAACAAACGATGTTGGGGAAACTCCACAGGAACATGCAAAAGAATGAAACTGAACCACTTTCTTACACCATACACAAAAATAAATTCAAACTGGATTAAAGACCTATACGTGAGACCTGAAATTATAAAAATTCCTGGAAGAGAGTACAGGCAGTAACTTCTCTGACATCAGCCACAGCTTTCTAGATAGATCACCTGTGGCAAGGGAAACAAAAGCAAAAAGAAGAAACGATTGGGACTACATTACACTACAAAGCTTCTGCACAACAAAGGAAGCAATCAACAGAACTAAAAGGCAACCTATGGAATGGGAGATGATATTTACAAATGACATGTCTGGTAAAGGGTAGTATCCATAATATATAAAGAACTTATAAAACTCAACACCCCAAAACCAGATAATCCAATGAAAAATGGGTAGAAGACATGAACGGATATTGCCCCAAAGAAGACATACAGATGGGCAATAGACACATGAATGATACTCATTAGCACTTATCATCAGAGAAATGCAAACCAAAAAAACAATAAGATGTCACCTCACAGGTGTTGGTGAGGATGTGGAGAAAGCGGTACCCTCTTGCACTGTTGGCAAGAATCCAAACTGGTGCAGCATCTCTGGAAAATAGTATGGAGGTGCCTCAAAAGGTTAAAAATAGAATTGCTGTAATATCCAGCAATCACACTCCTGGGTATTTACCCAAAGAATACAAAAGCACTAATTCAAAGGGATACACTCACCCCTATCTTTATTGCAGCATTATTTGCAATAACCAAGATATGGAAGCAGCCTAAGTGTCTACCAATTGATGAATAGATAAAGATAAATGGACTGTTATTCAGCCATAAAAAAGAATGAAATCTTGCCATTTGCAACAACTCGGATGGACTAGACAGTATAATGCTAGGCAAAATAAGTCTTTCAGAGAAAGACAAATACATATGATTTCAGTCATATGTGGGATTTAAGAAACAAAACAAATGAGCAAAGGGAGGAAATTTGAGAGAGAGAGAGAGAGAGAGACCAAAAGAAAAAAGAAAAAAAAAGAAAAAAAAGGCTCTTAAGTGTCTTAAGTGTAGAGAACAATATGATAGTTACCAGAGGGGAGAAAGCTGGCAGAGGGGATGGGTGAAGTAGGTGATGGAGATGAAAGAGTATCCTTGTCATTACGAGCACTAGGTGATGTATGGAATTGTTGAATCACTATACTGTATACCTGAAACTAATATAACACTGTATGTCAGCCAACCGGTATTAAAATTAAAACTTAAATACATACATACATACAGTCAATCTAGAAAAAAAATAGAGTACAAAGAATCTTGAAAGCAACAAGAAAGAAAAACATGCTTCACATACAAAGGCACTTCTGTGGGAGGTGTTTCTAGTGATACATGCCTACAGTAAAAAAAGAAATGATCTCAAATATACAGTCAAACTGTATACATCAAAAAGCTAGTAAAAGAAGGGGGTACCTGGGTAGCTGAGTTGGTTGAGTGTCCAACTCTTGATTTCTGCTCAGGCGATGATCCAGGATCATGGGCTTGTACCCCACATAGTGCTCCGCACGTGAGGGTAGAGACTGTTTCAGATTCTCTCTCTCCTACCCCTCCCTACCCCGACTTGTAACGTCTGTCTCTCTAACAAATAAAATGAAATTTTTTTCATTGAAAAACTTGAAGAAAAAACTAAGCCTAAAATTAGCAGAAAGAAGGAAATAACAGAAATCAGAGCAGAAATATATGAAATAAAGACCAAAAAGTCAACAAAATAGATACCTACCTTTTTCAAAATGTAGACAAAATTGACAAACCTAAGCTGATTAATTAAAAAGAGAGATCGTATAAATAAAATAGAAGTGAACTTGAAGATATTCAACTGATGCCACAGAAATGCAAATGTCCATAAGAGACCACCATAAATGATTACACACTGACAAATTGGATAACAGAGAATGGATAAGTTCCTGGAAATATAAAACTGACAAGACAAAATCATTAAGAAATGGAAAAATCTGAACAAACCAATAACAAGTAACAACACTGAATAATTAATTTAATATATCTCCTCAAAGAAAAGTCTGGGAACAGAAGTATTCACTGGTAATTAAAAGAAGATTTAATACCAATTTTTATTTAAAAACTCCAAATTTTGAGGGAGAGCACTTCCAAAAGTAGATTAACTTTAATGCCAAAACCAGACAAGGATGCTACAAAAAAAATTATACCCAACATCACTGATAAACATAAATATTGAAATGCTCAACAAAATGTTAACAAACTGAATTCAATAGCACATTAAAAGATTCACACACCATGATGAAGTTGGGTTTATCTATGGGACTCAAGGGTGATTCAACAGATTTGAATCAGTAATATGATATAGCACATTAACAAAATGAAAGGTAAAAATCATATAATCATCCAGATAGATGCACAAAAAGCATTTGACACAATTCAACATCCATTTATGACAAAAACTGACAACAATTAGGTATTGAAGAAATGTACATCAACATAATGAAGACCATAAATAAGAAGCCCATAACTAACATCACATTTGATGGAAAGCTGAAAGCTTTCCCTCAAGGATCAGGAGAAATACAAAGATACCCACTCTCATCAGTGCTGAAAAAGGGAAATAAAATGTATCCAAATAAGAAATAAAGAAGTAAAGAGGCACCTGGGTGGCTCAGTCGGTTAAGCGTCCGACTTATGCTCAGGTCATGATCTCACGGTTCGTGGGTTCGAGCCCCACATTGGGTGCTGTGCTGACAGCTCAGAGCCTGGAGCCTGCTTCAGATTCTGTGTCTCATTCTCTCTCTGCCCCTCCCCAACTTGTGCTCTGTCTCTCTCTGTCTCTCAAAAATAAATAAATGTAAAACATAAAAATAAAAAATAAATAAAGAAGTAAAATTAGCTCTGTGTGCATATGATGTATTCTTTAAGGAAAAGGCTAAAGACTCCACACACACACAGACACACACACACACACACCTGTTAGAATTAATAAATGAATTCAGTAAAGTTGTAGGATACAAAATCAATATAGAAAAATCTGTATTTCTGAACACTAATAATGAACTATCAGAAAGAGAAATTAAAATAAATTTTCATGAGATGTGGGTGTTACCTAACTCTGGAGGTTTCAAGGGCCAAAAATAATCTTTCAGGACGTAAAATATAGATCAAAGCTAGAGTGATTCTCTTCTATCAGAAAACAAAGTAAAACAATTTTTTGTATATTGTTTCAAGTACAAGATGGTTTCCAATTTTAGAGTTAACCCTCAAATGGAAAAAATAATTGACGTTATCAATCGTAAGAATTACTTATAAATTAATTAAAAGTACTATTTTATAAAGATGTGCATGAATGTTATACACAGTTATGTAATCCAGAAAACTTGAGGTAGTGGCGTTTAATCCTGAACCCTGTGTTTCAATGCCAATATGATAAATAAGAATTCGTCTTCTGCTGTCAAGAAAACTCCAGTTTTTAGAAATAGCTGTGTGATGTTTACCTATATGGTGTGATTTAAAGTTGTGCAGTGGCCCAACTGCCTTCAGTATCCTCTCTTCTTTGAAATGTAGTAGGGGCACCTGGGTGGCTCCGTAGGTTCGGCATCTGACTCTTGATTTTAGCTCAGGTCATGATCTCACAGTTTGTGGCATTGAGCCCCACAGCAGGCTCTGTGCTGACAACTGGGAGCCTGCTTGGGATTCATTCTCTCTCTCTCTCTCTCCCTCTCTCTCTCCCTCTCTCTCCCTCTCTCTCTCCCTCTCTCTCCCTCTGTCTCTCCCTCTCTCTCCCTCTCTCTCTCCCTCTCTGCCTCTCTCTCTCTCTCTCCCTCTCCCTCTCCCTCTCCCTCTCTCCCTCTACCCCTCTCTGCCTCTCCCCCTCTCCCCGTCTCCTCCTCCCCCCCTCCACTGTTGGCACACTGTCTCTCAAAATAACTAAATGAACATTAAAAAAAGTAAATTCTATTTTTAAAAAAAGAAAAAAGAAATGTATTGATATTACTAGATTCAACAAACCTGAAATTTATGTGGAATAGCAAATACTCTGAATAAATACTTTAGAATAGTAAAATCCAATAGTATTTACTGCAATTTACTGTGAATCATTATAAGCTGAAAAGTTCTCTATTACAATTTTAGTGTGGAAATGTAGAAACGGATGATGAGGGTGAAAAACAGGGTAAGGAACTCTGGAAGGTGAGGTGGCCCTGGGCAGGGGAGATCTGATGGGTGAAGCGTGACGGGGAGCGCCATGAGAAGGGTCAGAGCAGATGCCCCGGCAGTGTCACGAGAGGGAGAGGTGTGCCACATCAAGCCTTGTTTATATTTAATGTAGACATACCTGGAGAATGCATATGCTACTCTTCTGCCTGCATATAGTGTTAAACTAGAACTGAATTGTTAAGTATTGCTGAAATTGTTCTTAGCTGGAAATAAGTCCCCCAATGACACATAAATTAGTAGGTTCTTCATCTTTGGCCTTTGATAGCTAGGGCTTCTGCCAAAGTCTACATCGATCCACTTTTCTTTGCTCAATCCCTCATTGTTCTACAACCTTTGCACTTTTCCTTCTTCCCAGTTATGCCTCCCCCTCACCCCACTCACCATCCCCTACCTGCCCAGGATGTAAGATTTTCCCAACCAGTCTATCCTATGCTCACTTAACTGATATGCAGTTTACCCATATCTTAACAACTTTAACTAGTTTCAGAATATGGTGCATAAACAAGACATGATGTAATTGAGGTAAAAAGTGCTATATTTTAGAAAAAAAGAAAAGGAAAGGGGTAAAAATATTAGAGCACTTTTATGTGTTTGGACATTTTAACTGAGAGAACCAAGTTTCTCAAACCATGTTGACCAAAAATGTAATAATAGGAAAGTGATTATAGAATTGTTCCTTCAAAAGCTCCCAAAAGCCTTTTTGAACAAAATTAAAATGATTCCTGACTTCAAAATTATGGCATAAATTCAAAATTAAGACATGTAGACAAGAGGTACAATGGAGTTACAGATAGCAGAGTTTCTTGGGTTCATGCAATAGAGCTTTGAGATCACTGCACATGTGTTGTCATGTCTTACCTTTTACATTGGTTACCGTCTATTGTGCTCTTCCCATGGGTTGCCTGCAATCTGCGGATATAATGGAAAGGTTACGAAAGAGCTTCATATTCATCCATTCATTCTTTCATTCATTTATTTGCCCATCCAATGGTCACTTTTTAAGTGACTGCTAAGTGCCTGCTAAGTGCCAGGCATTAGGACTAGCATTTACCAAAAGGCCATTTAGTGGGGAAAACAAAAGGAATGATTATTGTATTTCATCAGCATATTGTATTTTACTGTATAAAGCATTGTGATGGAGACAAGCAAAAGAGAGACTACAGGATCATTTAGAGGAGACAAGAATTCCAAATTGGAATGAGAGTCTGTAGTGGGATCAGGTTGGGGAGTTTGTTTGTAAGAGGTGGAATGAAGAGAGCCAAATCTGTCAGGGTCACGACGGCATCTTGGGTAGGCTTTGAAGGTTGGATGGGAGTCATGGAAATAAGGATGCCAGGGAGGAGGACATTCAAGACTGAGGAACATGGCTCCTGGGTGGCTCAATTGGTTAAGCATCAGACTCTTGATTCAGCTCAGGTCATGATCTCAGTCTTGAGATTGAGTCCTGTGTGGAGCTCCACACTGGGAATGGACCCTGCTTGGGATCCACTGATAAATGAATGGATAAGGAAGATATGATATGATATTTTATATATATATATATATATATATATATATATATATATATATATATACACACACACACACATGTGTATATATATACACGTGTATATATATATACACACGTGTATATATATACACACATATGTGTATATATACATATATATACACACACATGTGTGTATATATATACATGTGTGTGTGTGTGTGTATATATATATATATATATATATATATATATATATATACACACAATAGAATATTATTCATCCATGAGAAAGATGAAAATCTTGATATTCACAACAACATGGTTGAACGTAGAGGACAATATGTTAAGTATAATAAGCCAGAGATAGCAAATACTTCATGATAAAACTTATATATGAAATCAAAAAAGAAAAAAGAAAACATCAAATTCATAGAAGCAGAATGTAGAATGGAAGTTCTGTACCGGTGGTGGGTGTAGATGCTGGTCCAAGCATGTAAGCCTTCAGTTATACGATTAATTCCAGAGATCTAATGTACTGCATGATAAGAATCAAAGTAAATAACTATAAACTATAATCAAATAACAAAGGAAGTCATCAAAAGAGGAGGAAATTGAAAAAAATAGATGCAAAACAGAAGACAATTAGCCACATGTTAATAGTAAGTGTTCACCTACCAATAATTCCTTTAAATATACATCATTTAAATTTACCTATTAAAAGGAATAGAGTACCTGAATGATTTAAAATAAAATAACCAAGAAATCACTTTAGATTTAAAGACACAATAGGCTAAAGTGAAGGAATGGAAGAAGGTATTTCATGCAAATGGCAACCAAAGAATGATGGAGTAATTATACTTCTATGAGAAAAAAAAAAACAAAAACTGACTTAATCTAAAACTGTCTTTAGAGATGAAGACCATTATATAATAATAATGAGTCCATTCATCAGGAAAATGGTAACAATTTTCAACAGATGTGGAACCAACATTGGAATTCATAAATATATAAAGCAATATGGAGAGATGTGAAGAGGAGAAATTGACAGCAATACAGTAATATTAGGAGACTTTAATACCTCCCTTGGAACAATGAATACAACACAGAAAGGCAAGAAAGAAGTTGAAGATTTGAACCACAATATAAAGATTTTTGGACCTAATAGATCTATATGGAATTTTTCACCTAACAGTAAAAGAGTACATTTACTGCACATGAAAAGATTGTATGCACTATCTTTTTCAGTCACGATGGGGTAAAACTAGAATGGGAAAATTCACAACTACGTGGAAAGAAAAGACACTCTCAAGCAACAATAGGGTCAAAGAGGAAAGAGCAAGAGAATTTTTAAAAATATTTTGAGACATAAAAACAAAAACAGTGTAACAAAATTCAGAGATGTTGCAAAAGCCGTGCAAAGAGGGAAATTTTTAATGATAAATGTCTACATTAACAAAGAAGATCAGGGCGCCAGGGTGGCTCCATCAGTTAGTTATATGTTCAACTCTTGATTTTGACTCAGATCATGATCTCACGATTGGGTTCTTGAGATCACGCATCGCAGTAGGACTCTGTGCTGACAGCACAGAGCCTGCTTGGGTCTCTCTCTCTCTCTCTCTCTCTCTCTCTCTCTCTCGCTTGCACGTGTGTGTGTGTGTGTGTGTGTGTGTCTGTCTGTCTGTGCTCTCTCTCTCTCTCAAAATAAATAAATAAACATAAAAAGTTTAGCTTAACATAGCAGATTGTATATAAACAACCTAAATTTATCCCTCAAGGAACTAGAAAAAGAACAAACTAAGCCCAAATTTAGAAGAAGGGAGGAAATACTAAAGATTAGAACAGAAATAAATTGAATAATGTGTAAAGAAAACACCCTATTCCATCATCTCACTAACACTATTATGTTTTTTCAAATTTGTATGTATGTTGGGTTTTGTTTGCTTTTCTTTTTCTGATGATTGATTTTCATTCTGTATTCTTTTCTATTACGTATATAACAGTAAAATTTCCTTCGGAGACTACGTTATTATCATCTCATAAAATTTCGTGTAAAATATTTTTCTTATAATTCAATTCAAAAGATTTAATGTTTTTAAAAAAAGATTACAGGGGCATCTGGGTTGCTCAGTGATTAAGCATCCAACTCTGGCTCAGGTCATGATCTCATGGTATGGGAGTTCAAGTCCCACATTGGTCTCTGTGCTGACAGCCCAGAGCCTGGAACGTGCATCATTTTCTGTGTCTCCCTCTCTCTCTGACTCTCCCCCACTCACACTCTTGTCTCCCTCTCTCTCTCAAAAATAAACAAAAATTTTTTTAATAAATAAATAAATACGATTATGTACTTTATCCCTTATCCTGAGTATTTAATATTCCCAGTATCTCATTTCCAGTGTACTAGGCACCCCAAGTGAAGGAATAAAATTACCAATTATGAAAAAATATATAGCTCATATTTTCTCTTTTGATTTCTTCTTTATCCATGGGTTATTTAAAAACTAAAGCTGAACTTTGTGAAGACTTTGTAAATGACAGAAGTCTTGTTTGTTGTTTCAAGTCAAGTTACACATAATTTGAGGAACCATCATTTTGGTCTTAGAATGTGAAGGAACGTGCTGATCTGTGTCATACTTACTGAACTCCATGTATCCATGTGGTTTTAAGCACCCAATTATGATGACAAACATTGCAGATTCTCAGAGTTGTGGTAGCTATGGTGTCAGATTCTCTGAGATCGTCACCTGATGTCAGATACCCCAATTGAGTACTGGAGTTGCTTAGGAGACCCCGAGCTGGCAATATTTAAAACAAGTGCCTGGAAAGGACCTATTGCCGGTACACCTCTGACACACTGTAGGTAGTATTCCAGATCCATTAGACAAACAGGTTCATAATAATTTCCTAGAAGGGATTCTGGGTATTCTAAATGTCGCTTCATTCCAAAGAGAAAAAATTAATGAACTATTTTGATTTAATATCTTTGTCACTCACTTTTTCTGTCCCAGGAATTTGGATGATTCAGATTTTTCCAGGTTTTCATTTGTAAATGTCTCCTTATTTTTGTGTTGTTACAGTGAATCTTTATAAAAATGTTTATTTATATGCTTATCTTTTCCTTATACTTTCTGCCTTTCAGAAACATGTTCAAAATCAGAGATAACAATTGAAAATGGATTTTTTTCTGAATATGAACCTACATATTCCTTAAATAAAGAAACACAGTATCAGTGTAAACCAGGATATGTAACACCAGATGGTAAAACTTCAGGATCGGTTACATGTCTGGAAGGTGGATGGTCACCTCAACCCACATGTATTAGTGAGTAATTATTATGTTCCTATTCATCATGCTGATGGCTATTGAACAAAAGTTTACTTTAAGTTAATTCTTTTCTGGGGGGAGTGGCTGACATGATTCCCATTTGAAAAGATAAATGAAAAAAGATGTAAGTTTTTGCCTTTTAAGAGTAATCACTTATAGAGCGTAGTAGCAGGACATCTTTCAGTTTACGTTATTTTCCACTTTAAAACATCCTGTGATTTGGAAACAAGTTAGGGTGTATGTGTATTCTTATGTATTTTCTCCTGGAAACTCACTTATTTTTGGCTGGCAAAATATATTTGTGCCTATTCCTGCTTTTAGGTGATCAGACTTTGATGACAGAATCTTTGTTTCTAGACATGAAAGTTATGTTTGTAAGTGAAGATGTGGGTCCATAGTGCAGAATTTTAATTAAAGTATGGAGTTTATGGTTGACATTCCAGGGTAGCCCACTTTAAAAATCCTCTCCTTTAGAAAATCTTCATAAACATCTAGTTAGTGGAGAAGGAATACTGCTAGATGGTGCCAAATACAGCTGTGTTGAAAGATTTCCCTGTCCCTGGATGTTTATGAAGATTTCTATGAACAGTTTCCTCAGTTTATCTTATCCTCCAAAGCTACACAGTGATAGTTTTGAACCGATATTTACATATTCACTTTAAAGGAAGTGGATATTTGAATATCCATTTGTACTGTTTTCATTTCCTTTTTTTTCAATTTCCATGCTTACTATGGGCACTAGCCACAAAAAAAATCATAAAAGTGGCTCCCATATAAAGTCATTTTATACTGAATGTTAGTTAGTTATCCATTGTAATACTTACTATGGAAGAGAAACACACTGTCTCTCTTCACTAGTGTAGTTTTGCTTTGTTTTTTAAAGCTTTAAGGTAGCTGGCTCTGTAACACAGCATAAAATTTGAGATGAATTACCTAATCTTCATGAACACACTGTTAGCAAAAATTAAAACTTTTAACATTTTACTGTCTTATAACTAATAATAAAAATAGTTATCTCTCCATTCAATCTTGGTAAGTTTAAAAAAATAAACAGCCATTAGGAAAATATTTGAGGAAGAAAATCAGCATGTGAGCTTTAGAAATTATGATGTTTTAAAGTAGAGTTTTATAGAATGTTTAAAAATTTACTTGCATTTTTGAAAACCAATCGTATTCAACTGATCCAGTTTTGTCTGGAATATTTGTCACCTTGCTAGTGAATGTGGCATCTTAGTTCACAAAATCCTATTCCTCTCTGCTGGTTAAAATATGATGCACCTGTAATGGCCTATTTGATTACAAGCATGGCATAAACACATAAGTATAACTGATTGAGAAAAGTGTTCGTAGAAAAATTTTTTCAGAGTGTTTAAGTGATAAGAAAAATGCTGTGCAGAAACATTTTTTCATTTCGAGTAACTTTGAAGACAATGATTTATCACTGGTATTCTTAGATTAATTTAATATGATACTGAATTTACTAGCACAAGCTAATTGATAAAGGTTTTTTTTTACCTCCTTGGAATGGGACTTAATTACATCGTCCATTAAATAATATTAGAATTGAAATCTTCAATTCTGTTATGCATTAGAATCTTGTGACATGCCAGTATTTGAGAATGCCAAAGCCAAAAGCAATGGCACGTGGTTTAAACTCAATGACAAGTTGGACTATGAATGCCACGATGGATACGAAAGCCAAGATGGGCGTGCAGGTTCAATAGTGTGTGTTAACAATGGTTGGTCTCATAAACCAGTATGTTATGGTGAGTACCATTTTTCCAGGTATTTTTTTTTCATGACTAACAAAATTAACAAGACGTGTTTAAGATATCCCAGTTTGAACAAATTTGCATTATTTAAAGTCATTTTGGGGGCATCTGGGTCGCTCAGTGGGTTGAACCTCAGACTTTGGCTCAGGTCATGATCTCACAGTTCTCGGGTTTAAGCCCCATGTGGGGCTCTATGCTGACAGTTCAGAGCCTGAAGCCTGCTTCAGATTCTGTGTCTCACTCTCTCTCTCCACCCCTCCCACTCACACTCTGTCTCTCTCTCTCTCAAAAACAAATAATCATCTAAAATAATTAATTAATTAAGTTTTAAGAAGTCATGATTAAAATCAAAGTGTCTTCTTCTGATTTACTGTAACCTGGAGAAGAGGGTGTTTGAAAGCCCAAGGACCATTATCTCTCTTTAACACACTGTTTCCTATGGGCCATATACATGATAGGTTTATAAACAAAGAATAATTTTGTTTGTTATTCTAAATGCAGGCTATCATATTATTTAAAACTGGGTTCTTTGAGTGTATGCTATAAGAAAACCAAAATTGTAGTTTCTTACAATTTCCTCAGCTATTTTGCTCCTGAGTTTCTGCTTTTACACCTTCTGCCTTGAGTGTTAATTTCTGCAGCCCTGAGAGAAGCTCTTTATTTTAGGAATTTAGCTTATTTTTATTTGGGAATGTCACGAACATCACAAACTTGACAAATTTGAAGGGATAATTTTACACATTCTTAAATTGAATCAGAATAATCAATAATTTATTAATAGATAGTATAAAGGTTTAATAAGAATAGATAATTGGGTATGATATAAATACTCAGGATGCCTAGAATATGCCTAACTATTTGGCTTTGAACATGGTTCCTTATTTTGTTTCATTTTTCAGTTTGATTTCCGTACTAATATAATATAATCAATATAAATTAAGCTATTGTAATAGTTTCTTAGAAACTGTTAGAAATGTCTCCTGTGTGTTCTGGTTGTCCCATTATATTTACATTAAACAAAATACTAATCTTATTTGAGTGCAATTTTAAAAATGTAGCATCAGGGTTGTTTTTCTTTAATGTGAAAGAATATGTTTCTGTTTTGGGAGTACAAAATAATATAGCATTTATTTTATAAATGTCAGTTATAAAATCAGATCCAGTGTAAGCAAGTTGACCTTCCAAATACATTTTCAGGGTACATATGTTGCTCTTCAATGCCTTAATATTTCTCAGGGTCCCCTATGAATTTAGAGGGTGTAGAAAACCTAATATGTAAAATTTTCTGTGGCTCCTCTGTATAAGCAGTACCCAGCACCTCATTTTTATAAGACACATATAAAATTTACTTTGCCAATGATTAATTTTATATTCTGACCAAATTATTTGAACATTTTTATAGAAATAGAATGCAAGATTCCTGAAATCGAAGATAACTTAAATACTCAGCCCAAAAAAGACAAATATAGAGTCGGAGATGTGTTGAAATTCTTCTGCAGACAAAGACTTAAAAGAGTTGGACCAGATTCAGTTCAGTGTTACGACTTTGGATGGTCCCCTAATCTTCCAACATGTAAAGGTGAATATTTATCTTCTAATTGCTACAACAAGAAATAGGATTTTTGAAACCAACATTTTTATGTTTTTGTTTCTCTCACGCTTAATTTTCTGTTGGCTTCAAGTGTGTGTGTCTGTAATCTAATTCATTAAGCCAGGACATGTGTTGGGTAGTAGATATCTCAGATTTTCTTATTTAAGAACTCAATCTCCACTTGTTTCTTGAAATATGTAGTGGTAATAGCCATAGATATGTATATTATGCCTCAGTGTTTGTTACTTTTCCTTTTGACTACAATTCCACTGTTAATATTGGACACTTGGTATGGCATGGGCCTTCCCTCAACCTTCATCGAGTGTCTAAACAATATTCAAGCAATGTATAGTTAATTCAGTCCATTCAATCACATGTATGTCTTAACCAAAGTTAAAATATATTGATAAAATGCTAGCCTCAAATGATGACATTTTTTTCAAACAGTTTTGATAAAATTTTTCCATGGCATATGAATATTGTTAACATTTACATGACCATATTTATTAATTGGTTTGCATACATCTTTAGAATATCTAGATTATTAAACATGTTTTCTGGGTTTCAATATACTTCCAATATACTAGTTCAGTGTAATTAACAGTACTGGGTTGCGGTGCCTGGGTGGCTCAGTTGGTTGAGCATCTGAATCCTGATTTCAGCTCAGGTCATGATCCCTGGGTCATGGGATCGAGCCCCATGTCGGGTTCCATGCTGAACATATAGAGCCTGCTTAAGATTCTCACTCTCTCTCTTTCTACTCTCCCCCCTTATCTTCTATCTCTCTTTCTAAAATAATAATTTTGAAAAAAGAACTGGGAAACATGTTTCTCGTTTAAGCACTATTTGTTTTTCATTGCTTAAGAAGGCTATAATAAAGTATATCATAAATAATATAAATTAAAGAAAAAACTCCATTTTATTGTTTTTTAAGTTGTGAAATAGGTAATTTGATCACTATTTACACATTATTTCTCCTGTAGAGCAAACAAAACAGTGTTCTCCACCTCCTCAACTCCTTGATGGGAAAGTTAAAGAAACACAGAAAGAAAACTATGAACACAACGATTTGGTGGAATATGTGTGCAATCCTAGATTTCTGATGAAGGGTTTTAATAAAATTCAGTGTGTTGATGGACAGTGGACAGACTTGCCTATTTGTATTGGTAATGTATAAAATATATTCATATTTAAAATAGACCAACCTTTTATATTTACAGAAACACATAAATTATATTTCATAAGTAAACATATTTTTCTGAACTTTTCACAGAGGTGGAGACTACATGTGGAGATATACCAGAACTTAATTACGGCTACGCTGTTCAGACTTCTAACCCTCCCTATCACCATGGAGATTCAGTGGAGTTCAATTGCAGAGAAGGATTCACAATGATTGGACAGAAATCAATTACATGTATAAGTGGATTATGGACCCAACTTCCTCAGTGCATTGGTGAGAAGACACTTCTCAAATAGACGGTCAATGAAATGTAATATTTTTATTGTAAAAACTGTATCTGCAAACATAGTTTTGAAATTTAGATATATGCTTGAAAATGTCAGGTCTTAAATTATAATGATTGCTTATCGTCTACAAAGGAAAAATATAAACTAGCAAAAGAGTTTGATCACCCTTTCTATCCCTGAAATTAACATGGTTTTTAAGTGTGAAGCTAAATTTTACTTACAGTTATTCATATGATTTAAATCTGAGTATTAATCGCCAGGAAAATAGAAGCATATTTGCATAAATCCCATTTTTGTTTTACGCGGCACTCTTGTTTTCAGGCCCTGGAAAACAGACAAAGTCAAGAAAGTGCCCACTTGCTACGTCCCTATAGGAATCTTGCCTCTCTCAAAGCTTCTAAGGATTTCTCAGTCTGTTTCAAATGCGGCAGCAAGAAGTTAATGTGCCAAAGGGTGGGTGAGCTGCAGACCCTCTGGGTTCGCAGTATAAGTCAGTCAAAGGAGGCAGTCAGGGTGGGGCCAGGAAACAAACCTGATTGTTGGACTTCACTCTGGTTGATGTATGTGCATCATCCTGACCTTTGGATGACCATGTCTTTGATGACTAGCTGGGAAAATATTGGGGGCCCTTTTCCTTTTTCCCTTGGAATGAGTTCTTTCCTACAGTTTTCTTGGGTCCTACATTCAAAGAGAGTCCTGGATGTCCAATCTTACTTATTCACCAGATGTCTAGGCATTAATTGTTCCAAGGAGAAGGTAGGGCTTAGGCTCATGTTCCATGAGAGCAGAGATTGACACCCGTTTTGTTCACGATGTATTCCCAATATACAAAGGACTGGTGAACATACAGCAGACATTAAATAGGAGTTTGTTGAATGAACCCTTAAGTTTTGTTGCTTTTTAATCCTTACATTTTTGCTAGACACATTCCCACGAGAAGTATTGCCAGTCCTTCAAGACCAAATTTCATCTTTGTCCTCTTCTATCTCCACAAACGATTTCCCCTCATTTTATATGGGGGAAAACCCAAGGTTGTAACAGGCATGAAAACTCTCTACTTTTCACTCTTATACTAAAACATCTATTTCATTTATTACTCTTTTTAGATCTCAGAGTTTGCCTTTCCAAGGTTAATCTTCGACCTATATTCAAGTTTACCATAATCCACTTTTAACTATCATAGACCTTACTCCAATTTTCTCCTCTCAGTGTTTATTTTGTACGTCTAGCTAGTCTAGCTTTTCACTTTTCTCAAAATGTTTATTTTCTCGTAAGAATCAAGGAAATTCTTTCAGAAACCAGTCAATCATAGGACCATGACAACACCCACCACCACTCCTTTTGACTATAGATGAGTTACTATCACCTGAAGAAAACCTTGTTTTGTCTTCCTCAACACTGAAGACAAGCCCTAAAAACAGAATTTATTTTCAGCCTCTAGTGTGTTTTGAATTATTCCCCTTTGTTTTATTTTTTATTGTATTACAAAATCATTACTTCTTTGGGTACTTATTAAAAAATCCAAAGACCTACATCAATTGATATTTTATCAACTTGACAAAGTACTCCGGGCTGCATTGAATTTTTGAAGTATGTAGTTGTATAAAAAGTTGTTATACTCGTATTAGAGTCAACAAAATGGACTCTTACAATATTATTGAATTATAGGTTGACCTGATGTACAAAATAGTTTTTCACAGATTGAAAGACTATATACAGTAAACAGGTTGTGACTTGAAGCACCCAGTTTCTTAGTACAAGTATTTGTCCCATTTTAGTGATCATGCAAAAGATCTGCTTAAGTGTTCACATTTTACGTAATACATTTTAGATATGTTTATTAAATTACCCTAAGTGAAGGGGCACCTGGGTGGCTCAGTCGGTTAAGCATCTGACTTTGGCTCAGGTCATGATCTCACTGTCGGTGAGTTCAAGCCCCACGTCAGGTTTTGTGCTGACAGCTCAGACCCTGGAGCCTGTTTCAGATTCTGTGTCTCCCTCTCTCTCTGACCCTCCCCCGTTCATGCTGTCTCTCCCTGTCTCAAAAATAAATAAACATCAAAAAAAAAATTTTTTTTTAAATTACCCTAAGTGAAAAAATATATTCATTTTTCTGAAACACGATATTTAAACTATCAGCTTCATACATTCTATTTCCACAAATAGGAGACCAAATTTAACCAGGTGATGACTGTTCAGTGTGTAAATCATCCAAAAAAGTGAGCCTCTTAATGCTTTTCTAATCCCCAACATGCAGACTGTATTTATGGCAGACCTTTTCTCTGGAATTTCAAAGCATGGACGTGGGACTTATGTTCAGACATAATAAGTAGCCCATCACATGCAATATGATCAGGAATGACTTGGTTGGTGGCACTTACGGGCATAAATTCTAGTTTCGATATACTATTGAGTCTAAGCTATTGTTCTGCATTAACTGCTTTGATTCATATAAGTAGTCTTTTCAAGGCAATATTTTCATTTTCTAGCAACAGATGAACTTCAGAAGTGTAAACACAGCTTAAGTATACGTGAGGCGAATCCATTATACAAGACCGAATTTGATCATAATGAGAACATAACTTACAAATGTAGAGGAAAATTAAAACAGAAACACTCAACGTGCATAAATGGAAGATGGGATCCTGAACTAACCTGCACAGGTAAGCTCTTGTATATAGTACTTTCAAAATCTTACTCTATTTCTTCCGAACTTGCCAAAGCAGTATTTGGGCATCTTTTAAACATGTTTAGCTATTTATTATTACAAATAACTTTGAAGCCGGAAGGGAATTTAGAAACTAACCAAAACATCATTTCTAGATATTAAGTGCATCAGTGCTTCAGTCAGCTATAAAACAACCCACCCAGAAACTTGATGGCCTCAAATTAACGCCCGGTCGGGTATCTTTAAGAAATAGTGATTTGGTTTTCTTTGAGGCTGAGGAGAGCACAAAGATGGCATCCCCTGGTCCACCTTCCCTGAGGGCATCTCAGTGGCCCCCAGATGTGTGGCAAATCTCAAGTCCACCCCTCAGGCTACCGGTCTAAGACAGATAATTAGGTTTTTTCCCCAGAAAGTCTGGGCTGTGTTTCAGGCTGCTTTGTGGTGCCCCGGAGGTAGTGGCCCACCAAGAGTTATCTCTCGGATTGTTGTAGTGTGTTGCAGGCCCCAGAAATGCAAGCCCCTCAGGCCACTAGAGCCTGGGGATCAAGGAGTGTGCCCTCTGTGGGCTGAGCATGCTGGCCAGCTTTAGCGAGGCAGCAGAATGCAGGGCTGGGGCCCGCTCACCGGCTTTGATGAAGCCACAGGAGAGCCCTGGGCTGAAGTGCACCCACTGGTGCCATCAAGGTAGAGGGTGTAGACATGGCACCTGCTGGAGATTTAGTTGCCAGACCAACCTCTGGTAAAATGTATCAAGAGGAAGTAGAAATTAAGATTATTAGGACAAAAATGCTTAAACAAGCAGATATAGAAGAGAATAAATCCTTGAGAATACATTGAAAAAATAGGCCAAGCAAATGAAAACAGAAATAAGAAAAAAATTTTTGATTAAATATAAAATAATCCTGCATCTGTCTAAAGATAGAAATAGAAAATATGACCATATTAGTCAGCATGAATGAATTATATTCCGTCAACAATTTCTCTGAATTGAATACAAAGTGTCAGATAATTGGAAGGACTCAGGAGACTTCCCCATGTACAGTCACATAAGGTCTTTAATGAAATAAACGCATGGCAGGAGAAAGCAAAACGTAAGTATCACAGAGAGGTCCAAAAGCCTCCAGGGTTAGTCGCCCAGAGTCTTCCCTCAGTGGGACAGGACATCTTTGTCTCCAGGTTATGAACTGCCACGATACATGTGAGGTATCTCTGCTTTATGGGAGCTCAAACGCAAGTTTGCAAAGGAATCTTGTATACCTTGCTGGTCATAGAACTAAAGTCAGGCTGTCTAATCCGTTAAACAGGGTGCATTTCATCATCTGTGTATCTCTAAACAGTGTCGGCAACCTAGTCAACAGTATCTCCAGAGAGTTTTGAACTTTAAACAACACACTGTTAATCACTAATGACCATATCTAATTTATGTCTTGGCCAGGAACCTGTATCAAATAATTGATTAACTACATGTAATTCTTCTTGTGGCTAATTATTTTCCATTCCATATCTTATAAGGGTTTTAATGCAATCACAATACATTTGATTATAGATAGCCGTAAAAAGATCCTAGTATCAGTATTTATTTAGTGCCTGTTACTGAGTGGATGATTCAGTTAGTACATCGTAATGGTTAGAAATAATTAAAAGAAGTTTTACATAAATTATGCACGATTTATCACAGAAGGAATAAAAGGAAGATACTACCATTAAGACCACGTGTGATGTATTAAAGCACTCTACAAGCTGAAGAGTATCACATATTTAAGCATAACATTATTATTTGATCGTTTATGATACATTATTATTGAGTTTTCTCTTTAATTTTTCTCTTTAATATTTTTCACTTCTGATTTCATCACGAAATCTAATTTTCATATTTGTAGAAGTACAGATGCAGTCATGCCCACCTCCACCTCAGATTCCCAATGCTCACAATATGGCAACGACGGTAAATTATCAGGATGGAGAAAAAGTATCTGTTGTCTGTCAAGACAATTATATAATTCAGGATGCAGAGGAAATCGTGTGCAAGGATGGAAGATGGCAGTCAATACCACACTGCGTTGGTCAGTAATGCATAACTTGCTTTGTAACATTCTTTCAAATGAGGTTAATACTCCCCTGTGCTTTGTGTAAATGAACAAGATAAGGACCTTTCTGTCTATGTATTTCACTTTATCTTGAAACAGTAAATTGCAATCTAAGTATACAAATCAATCGGCATTCTTTCACTTCTACTATGAAAGAAACAGACCAAAACTTTGGGTTACTGTGTAAATACCATAGAAAATTTGTTTGTAAATACCATAGAAAATTTCACTCGTGATGAACAGGACAAGAATGTGGGGGCAGAGTGAACAAGCAGATACTACTGTAGATTTGATGGAGACATGAGCTTGCAAATTCCAGATGTTTTTTAGTTTTTCAGAAATTTAATTTTTCAGATTATCCTTATTTTAAAACCTCAACTAGTATTTGATTACATTTTTCAATTTAAACATTGATCTCTGTTCTTTATACAGAAAAAAGCCCATGTCCTCAACCACCTCAGATAGAACATGGAACCATTAAATCACCTCAATTTTCAGAAGAGATGGACGAAACATTGAAACCTGAGGTTTATGTACATGGCACCAAATTAAATTACATTTGCGAGGATGGTTTCAGGATATCTGGAAAAGATGAGATAACGTGCCACATGGGAAAATGGAGTTCTCCACCTCGGTGTGTAGGTGAGGACAGTATGCAAACCACAGTTCTATTTTCGATATAATCCATTAAGCATAATCAACTGTCGTCAAATTCGTGAGAAAGAATCCTTTAGATTTCTAAATATACAAACTCATTTATAGCTAAATATCTAAAATAATTTATATATTTATGTACCTTACCAGCAATTTTTGCATCATCAAGTCTATCCTCTTTGTGTTCATTTCATTGACTCATTACAGACTCACTTTGAATTCTGGCAATTGTTTAATGAAAACTAGATGTGTAGCACAATTAAATTAAACCTACCTATTCATATTCCTTTCCCATGTATAGAACTTGTTCTGTTTGCTTTGCCATGAGTTTTTTTTGTTAATTTGTTTTCTTTTTCCTGTAATGTCATTTCTGAGTTCTTACAATATATGGTACTTAAGATGATTACTTCTCAATGCTCTTTTTTTTATTATTCACTATTGGTTTGAGAAACACTGATGGTCTCTTTCATATATATATTGAAATTTTTATTATTTTTATTTTTTAAGTTTTAGTTTAAATTCCAATTAGTTAACATGCAGTGTAATATTAGTTTCACGTGTACAATATGGTGATTCAACACTTCAATACAACACCTGATGGTCAAAACAAGGTTTTTTGTTTAGGTTATCTCCATCACCTATTAAACCCATCCTCCCACCCACCTCCCTTCCGGTAACCGCATTGTTCTCTATAATTAAGAGTCTGTTTCTTGGTTTGCCTCTCTCTCTTTCCCCCTTTTGCTCATTTGTTTTGTTTCTTAACTTCCACATGTGAGTGTGTATAATCATGTTATTTGTCTTTCTCTGACTTATTTCACTTAGCATTATACTCTTTAGCTCCATCTGTGTCATTACCAATCACAAGATTTCCTTCTTTTTATGGCTGAATGATATTCTGTTGTATATATATACCACCTCTTCTTTCTCCATTCATCTATCAGTCGACACTTGAACTGCTTCCATATCTCAGCTATTGTAAATAATGCTGCTATAAACATCAAGGTACATGTATCCATTTGAAGTAGTATTTTTGTATTCTTTGGGTAAATATCTAGTAGTGCAATTGTTGGATCTAGTTCTATGGTTTAACTTTTCGAGGAATCACCATACTGTTTTTCCAGAGTGGCTGCACCAGTTGGCATTCCCACACCAACAGTGAAAGATGGTTTTCCTTTCTCCACCTCGTCGCCAACACCTGTTGTTTCTTGTGTGTTGATTTTTGCCTATCTGACAGGTGTGAGGTGATATCTCCTTGCAGTTTTGAATTGCACTTCCAGGATAATCGATGTGATGTTGAGCATCTCTTTATGTGTCTGTTGGCTGTCTGTATGTCTTTGGATATATGTCTGTTCATGCCTTCTGCCCATTTTTAATTGGGTTACTTTCTTTGGATGTTGAGTTTTATAAGGTCTTTTATATGTTTTGGTTCCTAACCTTTTATCAGCTATGTCATTTGCAAATATCTTCTCCCTTTCTGTAGCTTGCCTTTTAGTTTTGTTGATTGTTTCCTTCACTGTACAGAAGTGTTTTATTTTGATGTAGTCCCAATAGTTTATTTTTGCTTTTGTTTCCCTTGCCTCAGGAAACATATCTAGAAAGAAGTCGCTACGGCCGATAATATATTGACATGTTTAGTTTCAAGTTCCTACTCAGGTTGCCAGCTGGATACACATCAGAATAATGATTTTAGGAAGCATTTGCACACCATCTCTGTGATATGATTACAGATCCTGTGTTATCATATTTTTCAAATAAAACTGCCAAATATGGAAAACAGTACATAAAATTAAATTTCAGATTTAGTAAAACATGGAGTCATTCTTTCTTTGTCTCCTTCTTTTTTTAGGACTTCCTTGTGCACCACCACACTTGATTCCACATGGTATTCTATCTCACGTATCAGACAGTTACCAATATGGAGAAGAAGTAATGTACAAATGCACCGAAGGTTTTGAGATTAATGGACCTGCATTCATAAGATGTATAGGAGGAAAATGGTCCCATCCACCAGAATGCAAAAGTATAGTGTATTTAATTTTATTCTACGATTGATAAATATTCTTAATTCAGAGCATAAATGGTACAAATATGAAACTAGGCAGTAATTCCAGAATTCAACAGGGTATCTCTGGGAAGCTGTGGATTCTAGTAGAGAATTAATAGCCGTAGAAATAATAAAAGTGTGACAGCATGAGCCAAATTATTTCGCTTTCATGTCACCGTGTGTGCACATTAGACCTCCTGTGATACACATCCTCAGACTTCTCATCTCTGTTCCTGTGTCACAGGTGGTCCCTGCTCATCAATCCCATCATTATTCAATTTACTGTTAGTTTGTCAGTTATCTCCTTGTATGTATATAGTTTTCTGAGATGTTTGACATGAATAAAGGTAACAGATTTTGACAGAAGTGAAAATACAAATACATAAGGTAGATGGCTTGTATGGGCAAGAAAGAATTTGAATGCAAGAAGTGTGATCTCAAGCATTACATGTATCCATATCTCTTCAGGCTTACGATGTCATCATCCCCATGTTATACTTTGATAAACATAGGACTATTCAATATAATTCAGCAAGACTTCTAACATATTTTTTCAAGGTATAAGAAAAATTTTGCAAGGTATTCATTGGTTCGATGTGTACCTATTGTTCTACATTATAGTTATTAGCCATTATGTATTTTAAAATGTTTACTGAACAAGTACATATTCTTTTTCTTTCAGACACGGATTGTTTTAGCTTACCCGACTTCGGTAATGCCACACCCATAGGCCAGAAGAAGGCGTCATATAGGTCAGGAGAAAAAGTGACTTATAAATGTCCAAATAATTACCTTTTGGATGGACCAAATACTATCCAGTGTATTAACAGCGAATGGATAGGAAAGCCAATATGCAGAGGTACTTCAATGAAATTGTGAAACCTATTTGTGAAAATGTCTTGACTAATATAATATGCAATTCCTTCTAACAGCACTTATGAAATGGACATGGATTATTCTTTCAGGCCAGGTCGAAGAAGTTTATGTTTTAACATAAAGGGATATAATTGTGTACTCAGTGGTCAATCTGAAAGCCCAATGGTTCTCAACCTGTGGTCTCTGGAAGAACAGAATCAGCATCTTCTGGGAAATGGTTAGAAATGCAAATGTGAATTCACAGGCTTGCTCAGACCTGCGGTGGCAAAAACTCTGGGGCTGCAACCCTGAAAGTGTCTTAACAATTCCCAAGGGATTCAGTGTATACTCCAGTCTAGGAGCCATACCTGTAGCCTGTTATATTTACGTCCACCTGAATCTCACTGGTGAATTATACATTATGCATTGAAATGTCCTTAAGCGTTTGCAAAAAAGAATCATTGAAGGCTGTTTTTGTCAATTATACATTTATTTTTCTGTTATTTTGCCACTCATCTCCTGTTTGGACTCTCGGTTAATCATCTTTTTCCTTCAGCTCTGGTATTCTTCAAAGCGTGTTAAATCTTCATTTATTCTCTAAGGAAGTGGCTGCTGTGTTTATTTTTCTAAGGGCCTAAAATTACATTCATAAACAGGATAATTGCAAGCCAAATTCTGATGTCGAATAATCTTTTTATTTTGATTTTCTTGTGGTTTATAAATTCATTTTGAAAATATATAATTTGGAAGAGTGATTTGACTAGACCCTAAGGGATATGTCCAGAAAAACTCTCAGTTTCATAGAAGTTTAAGTCTTATAAAATAAAATATATTGCTTTATCTCCTTTTCTTCAATCTTATATGTAAATTTCTTAAAATTAGCAGCCTTTCATGACACATTAACTGTTGATTTAAAATCCTCTTAGAGATCTATTTGGAATCCCATTCATTGATTTGCTACTCAAAATGATCATTGTGTTAGAGATGCGACTTTTTTTTTCTTTCTATTCAGGTATTTCCTGTGGGAATCCACCCAGAGTGAAACATTCTATTATACTAGAAGAGGTGCCTAAGTATCCATCTGGTCAGAGGGCACGTTATGAATGCATCAAACCTTTTGACCTGGATGGGGCAGAAAAGTGATATGTTCAAATGGGAACTGGACACAACCACCTCAGTGCCTAGTTAGAGTATCTTATTTCCTCCCCAAACTTTAGAGAACGTTTTAGGGACTAAATATGTTAACATAAATATATAATGTAGTAGTTATTATAGAATCATCTTTTAATCTTAAATAAAATGATGGTGCTTAAACTCCAATTTTTTCTTTTTGTGGACTGCGTAAGTGATATGACATATTTATTTTATGAAGGATTTGACCAGATTAGCACACCTGGAATCATGGAAAATTCTCTATCTTAAGCATTAAGACACTTGGTTGTTTCCTGAGGAATAAGTGTATTAAAGATACGTTGAGGACATTTGACAGCCCTATAAAAATTTCACTTGGAGACAGAATCAGCAGCTGGAATGTGATCATAGACTGGGATACAATTTTGGGCTACTTCAGCGTGTGGATTATATTGAAAGAAGGTTACTAGCTGAGTTCAACCTGGGAATTAGTGTATACAGAAGAAAAGGTCTAAGAACTTGGTCATAGGACACTCGAGTATTCAGAGTTTAGGAAAGAAGAGGAGCCAACAAAGCAGATACTATATAGCCACCAGTTTTTCAAATCAACTTTTCCTGGCATTTATATTTCCCAGTCTTTTGCTTTGATCCCACCTACGTTTTTCATGTTTAAAGTGAGTTTCTTTTAGACGCCCTATGGTTGGATCTTGTTTATGTGTGCACTCTGCCATTTTAGTCTTTTCACTGAAGTATTTAACCCACTTACACTTAAAGTAATATTTGATAGATTAGGGCTGTGCCAGGCATTTTATTTATTTTGTGTTCCCTGTTTTTCACTCCCATTTCCTTTCTTATTATCTATATGGACTTTTGGAACATTTTAAGATAACTTCCATTTTGGTATATCTGCATTGTTTGGGGGCATATCTCTTTGTATCATTTTATGAGTGGTTGCCCTAGGTATTAAGATCTACATAATAGCTTATCATTCCCTCCTGGTCTTGACATTTTACCACCTCACGTGAATGTGGAAACCATACTTCCATTTAGGTCCATTTACCCTCCCCACATTTTCTTTTCTTTTCTTTTCTTTTCTTTTCTTTTCTTTTCTTTTCTTTTCTTTTCTTTTCTTTCCTTTTCTTTTCTTTTCTTTTCTCTTTTCTTTTCAGTAGGGTTCACATCCAGTGTGGAACCCAACGTGGGGCTTGAACTCACAACACCTGAGCTGATATCAAGGGTCAGGCACTTAACTGACTGAGCCCCCAAGCACCCCTTACCCTCCCCACATTTTAAACATAAATGCCTTTTTTTTCCTTAGTAAGCATAAATGTCTTTAGTGTTTCTTCTACTTATATTGAGCACTATAGGAAATGATACAATGTTGCCCAAACATCAAATACAACAAACTCCTTATGAAAAAGAGTCTATTATATTTACCCTTATTTTTCTCAGTTCCCTTGTTCTTTCTCCCTGCATGAAGTCTCATTCCTCCTTCTGTTATCTTTTTGGTGCTATTTGAAGAATTCCTTTAGCAATTCTTTAAAGATAGATCTGCTGGAGATATTTTCCCCGTTTTCCTTTGTCTCAGAACGTCTTTATTTCTCCCTTATATCCTAAGGATGGCATCACTGGATATAGCATTCGGGATGACAGTTTCTTTTCTTCTAGCACTTGAAAAACGTTGTCACTTCTCGATGGACACAGATGAGAACCCCACGGACACTTGAACCCTTTTTCCCTTAGAGGTTTGCCTAATTTCTGTGTAGCTGCTTTTGAGATTTTTCCTTTTCTTTAGTTTTCCTCAGTTTGATTATGATGTATCTTGGCTTGAATTTCTTTAGGATTATCCTGTTTGGCTATTTCAGTATGAATGTTTATGCCTTGTGCCCAACTTGGGAAATTTTCAGCCATTATTTTTGGAAGTCTCTCTTTTTTTTCTTTTTTCTTTTTTTCATCTGCAACCCCTTTTTTTCTCTTTCTGGTTGTCCATGCTTTACCATATACTCTAACTGGTCCCTGAGACCCTGTCCACTTTTGTTTTCAGTCTGTTTTCAAAGTGAGCAATCTGTATTGTATATTCAAATTGATTTATCCTTCTGTCATCTGTAATCCATGATAGAGCCCATCCAGTGAGGATTTTTAACAATCCATTATTATGTTTTTCTGTTCTATAATTCCCATTGGATTTTTAAAAGCCATCACTAAATAATTCCATTATCTGTGTCATTTAAGTGTTGTCATCTGTTGATTATCTTTTCTCTTTTGAGATTTTACTGGTCTTTGGTATGGTAAGTAATTTTCTCTCTCTTTAAAATGTTATTTTGAGAGAGCGAGCGAGAGAGTCCTCACACCAGCACACAAGCAGAGGAGGGGCAGAGTGAGAGCAAGAATCCCAAGCAGGATCCTCTGCCATCATAGACCCCAACACAGGGCTCGAACTCTTGAACTGTGGTATTATGACCTGAGCCAAAATCAAGAAGTGTTGGATGCTCAGCCCACTGAGCTACCAGATGCCCCTATATTGAGTGATTTTCTTTTTTTTTTTTTATTTCTTTATTTATTTTGTAATTTACATCCAAGTCAGCATACAGTGCAACAGTGATTTCAGGAGCAGATTCCTTAATGCCCCTTATGCATTTAACCCAATTTAACCCAACTCCCTCCCACAACCCCTCCAGCAACCCTCAGTTTGTTCTCCATATTTATGAGTCTCTTCTGTTTGTCCCCTTCCCTGTTTTTATATTATTTTTGTTTCCCTTCCCTTACGTTAATCTGTTTTGTCTCTTAAAGTCCTCATATGAGGGAAGTCATATGATATTTGTCTTTCTCTGACTAATTTCACTTAGCATAATACCCTCCAGTTCCATCCACGTAGTTGCAAATGGCAAGATTTCATTCATTTTGATTGCCAAGTAATACTCCATTGTATGTATATATACCACATCTTCTTTATCCATCCACCCATCGATGGACAATTGGGCTCTTTCCATTCTTTGGCTCTTAATTGATAGTGCTGCTATAAACATGGGGGTGCATGTGCCCCTGCAAAACAGCATACCTGTATCCCTTGGATAAATACCTAGTAGTGCAATTCCTGGATTGTAGTGTAGTTCTATTTTTAATTTTTTGAGGAACCTCCATACTGTTTTCCAGAGTGGCTGTACCAGTTTGCATTCCCACCAGCAGTGCAAAAGAAATCCTCTTTCTCCGCCTCCTCGCCAACATCTCTTGTTGCCTGAGTTGTTGATGTTAGCCATTCTGGCAGGTGTGTTTCCCTGATGTTGAGTGATGTTGAGCATTTATTCATGTGCCGGTTGGCCATCTGGATGTCGTCTTTGGAGAAGTGTCTATTCATGTCTTTTGCCCATTTCTTCACTGCATTATTTGTTTTTTGGGTGTTGAGTTTGATAAGTTCTTTATAGATTTTTGGATGCTAACCCTTTATCTGATAAGTCGTTTGCAAATATCTTCTCTCATTCTATTGGTTGCCTTTTAGTTTTGCTGATTGTTTCCTTCGCTGTGAAGCAGCTTTTTATTTTGATGAAGTCTCAGTAGTTCATTTTTGCTTTTGTTTCCCTTGCCTCCGGAGACATGTTGAGTAAGAAGTTGCTGTGGCCAAGGTTAAGGAGATTTTTGCTGCTTTCTCCTTGAGGATTTTCATGGCTTCCTGTCTTACATTTAGGGCTTTCCTCTATTTTGAGTTTATTTTTGTGTATGGTGTAAGAAAGTGGTCCAGGTTAATTCTTCTGCATGTTGCTGTCCAGTTTTCCCAGCACCACTTGCTGAAGAGACTGTCTTTATTCCCTTGGGTATTTTTTCCTGCCTTGTCAAAGATTAGTTGTCCATACGTTTGTGGGTCCATTTCTGGGTTCTCTATTGTGTTGCATTGGTCTGAGTGTCTGTTTTTGTGCTAGTGTAATGAGGGATTTTCAATTGTATTCTAGACATTTGGGATATTATGTTTTAAGGCTCTGGATTTTATTGACATCTCTTATTTATCAGGCCTCCAAGACTACCACAGTGCAAGTCCAGGCTTCCCACTTGACCTCCACTGACAACACGGAAAGTGGAGAGGTGTCTTATTCCCTGAGTGTGGAGAGAAGTCTGGGCCGCTCACTTGGCTTCTATTGATCACTGTTGATCTGTGAGCCACACAGGGAGAGGACTGGTCTCGGTTTCTTTATGATGGTATTTGGGAGCATTTCAAGTATTGTAAAAAATACCTGTTTGGCTAGAATACTCCTCTCCTGGGCCTTTGGCTAAATAGAGTGGATGATTTTTGGAACTTTTTTTTTCTTGAACTTGATATCATTTCTGGGTTCCATTCTTCTTCAGTGCTCAGTCCAGGGTCCATAGAAGGCACAATGAAAACCCAAATGAACAGTGTAATTCCTTGAATCCCAAGGTCTCTTATCTGATTGATATCTTCTCTGATTCTTTTGTAATCTCCTATGTTGGTTTTTATAATATGTTCAGGGTTTTTAGTTGTACTTAGCAGAAGGGATAAGCAGAAATGTTTCTACGTCATCATGTCCAGAATGGGAGGCCAGCAATTGCCTTTCACATTATATAGATTTGTAATTCTTTGACATGATTAAAGAAACGGATGTTTCTTTTGTAATAACAATGAAAATCAATACATAGTAGACCATGCAGTATGTTGTAACTAATGAGAAAAATTTCTTTGTGTATATTAGCTATCCGTCTGGCATTTATTCAGTAGGAAAAATGGTTTTTAATACCAGAATACTGCAAAGCAGACATATTTGTTAATGCTTTATGTGTACTTTCATGTGGGATTAAAGGAAGTGCTTAAAAGTGTTATTCTCAGTTTAAGTGATTAGAATTTCTCCAATGAATCATTTCTGTCAGCAGAAGTCTTGATATTGTATATTGTGGTACATTTCTATTTACTTTACTTTAACCTGTTTTTCTTTGCACTTTCAGTAAATCAAGTAATATCTTTTTAGATCCTGATGAAAACTGTGGGCCCCCTCCGCCTCTTGACAATGGAGACATGACCACATTCCCAAAATCAGAATATCCTCCAGGGTCATCAGTTGAGTACCGGTGCCAGTCCTTGTATGTGCTTGAGGGAAACAAGGTCATCACATGCAGATATGGACAGTGGTCGGAACCGCCAAAGTGCTTGGGTAAATATCTTAATACTCACCTGGATCCTGGGAAATCATGAGAAAGGTGTTTTGCTGTTATTAACAGAATATTCATGGATTAACCCCAACCATTCTGTCAAATGTTTGACTACTAAATATTAATCTGTGAAGAAATAAAGTTAGAAAAAAGTCTTACTCAAACAACAACAGCAACAAAGTATTCTTTAATGAAAGCTCTTCCTATTGTTATTGACATGATGGATCTTTTATTATAACATTTAATTAGCACACCTTAAACACAGTACCTCATTTTTACATCATTAATCATTTAAAATGATTTACATCTACGTGGTAGATTTTCAATGTATTGGTTTGGAAAAGGTTTTGGAAACAGAGCCCTGGGCCAGTGTAGAAGATTCTACTTGAAAGTCTGAAATTCTGTGGAAAATATTTGTTTACTTCTTAATGCTTATGTTCATTTTTTTTAAACCTTCAGATGTATGTATAATATCAGAAGACTCCATGGAAAGACATAACATACAATTACGATGGTCTTCTGTGAAAAAACTGTACTCCCCAACAGGGGATACTGTTGAATTTGAATGTAAAACTGGATATCGTAGACAGACATCACAACAAACATTCCGAGCAACCTGTTGGGAGGGGAAGCTGACCTATCCTGTTTGTGTAAAAAGCCATGGTTAAGATGCAGTCCTAAAACTAAAATATGTACAATATTGAGAATTTTTCATTGTCAATCCAACTCAGTTTATTTTGTCGTGTTGTTTAGCTCATTTACTTTCATAAATCAGAATTTGTGTTAAATATTATATGGATGATGTAATTAAATCTGAGACACAGATAAATCACATCTTAAAAGTACCTCATTAAAACTTGGCAAACCAAAATTCTTTATGTCCTATTCTTAAAATATCTATGACAAGAAATTAGATTCAACCATTTCAGTGGTGACTTCTATCCATCTTTCTCCTACCTTTCTCACGTCTTCCTCCAAATTTCTGAGCCTTCCTGAAACTATCCATTTCAGAGGAAATGGGAGAAGATACTTCTTTACAGCTTCAAAATAAGTTCACTTCAAAAACACATCAAAATCTATGTCATACCTCTGTCAGTTAGAAGATGTAAGCAGTTACTACTTAATATTGCTTATCTAAGCAATAGATATTCCAAAAAACGATGGGATACATGATCTCCTAAAAGATGACTCTCTAGCACACATAAAAATTCAAAGAAATCATAAAGAGAAATTGGATCTAACTGGTGCATAACTATCCTAAAACGTAACATGAAAGGGACAAAAAATACATCAAGTATAAACACACAGAATGCTTGGAACACTGCATAAATGTTTACAGAGCAAAGATTGTCAGGAAGTAAAATAAAAAGTGTACAATAACTATAGTTGAATTTAGAGAAACTAGGGGTAGGAGTCGGTGTTGAACTTACACTTACCTGCAGTCTCCACTTTTTCTATCTTTCATATATATCACCTTTAAACCCCAAAATGTGTTATTTTAAAATAAAGTAAGACAGTACATGCTGAGAACTATGAAAACCTCTTTGGTAATGATCTTCAAATCCAGTGACACATTCAGGATGTTGTTAGTATAGAGAGTTTTGGAAACATTCAACCATAAGAGTCTGAAATATGATTTTAATATTCATACATTCCAAACAACATAATTAGTTAACATCAATTGAACATAAACATTTTTAACTTCTACAAAAACATAAAAACTTAAAGATGAAAATAAAGATATAATTAAGGTAAAAATATTTTAAGGTGATATCTTCTTCATTTTGCATCAAATCAAGTGGCATTCTTAGAATGAGTAAGCTGGCTGTCTCCAATGGAGCCAATTTATCTAAATCTGAATCACAAATGAGAGTCAATTTTCTCACATTTAAAGGACTATTGTTAAAATTGTCAAGTTATCTGTGGTGTTAATATTGGTGTAAATACTATTTCTCCAGGACATTTCACCTAATGCTGGTGGAATCAGTGTATGACAATTGGCCTGAAACCAATATGACCTATAACCATTTATTTTCACTTTTGGCTGCAAAATAATTACTTTTAAGATTAATTCTAATATTTTTCTGCAGTTATTGTCATTCCTGTGTAAAGATGAGTGTTACTTTGCCAACTCACTATAGCTTTGAACTGAAAAGGTTTGGTAAATCTTTAATTTTCAATTTTTAGAGTAAGAACTTGATAATAGTGAACTTCTGATAGCTTTACATATATATATATATTTGTTTTGTTTTGTTTTGTTTTGTTTTGTTTTGTTTTTAATGTTGTATCACCGGGGCACCTGGGTGGCTCAGTCGATTGAGCATCCATCATGATTTTGGCTCAGGTCATGGGATCGAGCCCAGGACTTGAGCTCTGGGCTCTGTGCTGAGTGGGGAGCCTGCTTAAGATTCTTTCTCTCTTTCCATTTGCCCCGCTGTCACCACAGAGCTCTCCTCTCTCTCTCAAAACAATTCATACATACATACATACATACATACATACATAAATCAACATGGATTCCTGAATTTTTATTTATTCAATTTATCATAATGAATTATAGGCATTATTTTTGAAGCTCAAATTATCCCCAATTTGGCTAGTTGAGAGCCTCTTGAAACTGGCTGCTGATTGCTTTGTTATACCCCATTATTCTTTGAGCATTTCTTAAGACAACATGATGTTCCAGGCTCTCTGGGTATTTCCCTGCCCAATGCCTGTAAGCATACACCTTTCGAAAGGGGTCTGATTCCTTTTACTGGGAAATAGTGTTTAGAACCCAAGAATTGTACCATCCTGTGAAGAGAATTATGTTGAAATAGAAATGTTCAACACCGTGGAAACGTCTTTAAATGTCTTCTTGCTAGACAGAAGACTGAAATAGAAGTGAAATTTAAAATTCATTTGCTCCTATTGGATCTTACAATTGAAGGTTAATAACACAGGGTTAAAAACTTTCTAGTACATTTTCTGTCTCTTTACTCACATATTCTTATGTTTCAACATTTGCAAAAATAATACAAAAAGTTTAATGCAAACATTACTACTACCAGGTAAACTGCTGAATGAAGGTTACAATGTCTTTGCATTTATTTTGTCCCGGGATGTTCAACTCTGAATGTAAGTACTCTCTTCCAAAATGACTTCAAATAATCCTTATCTCTGATTGGTTCACTTCCCAACTTAATACAGTTTTACATTTATTTGCATTCATATTTTAATTTTAAATCATGCTTCTTCCTCTATTAAGCTTAACTTTTTAGATATGAAAAACAGCTACATGTTTCAAAAGTCAAAGTCACATGACAAGGCTCTCTGAAGAGTAAGCTTTTTCCATCATTCATCTGTTTCCTCATTTAATAAAGTTATATTTTTATTAGTTTCTGTCATCCTTCCAGTGTTTATTAATCTCTTTTTTTCAATATATAGAAGGGAGGTGATTTTACACATTTATCTGTACCTTGCTGTTTTCGTATCTAATCTTCTCTTGAATAGCCTTCCTCAGCTCCCTGCACAGAGGCTGCCTCAGTAGCTGTGCTGTGGTAGACACTGGTCACCAGCACAGTCCGGATCAAGCGTCCCCACATGTGGCTGCGTTGGGAGCCAGAAGGGAAAAGGCTGTCTGGCACTGCCCTCCTCTGGGCTCCTCTGACCTTGGCCTTGTCGCTGGGGTGCTTGAGAATAAAGGCCTCCTAGGTCAGAAGGGTAGGAGGAGCCCAAGTTGCGCCTGGCCCCAGGCCACGTTAGGGGCCCTTGTAAGAATCCTGGTGGCGGGCAGACACTGGGAGACCTAATCTTTGGACGCCCGGTGTGAAATCCTCCTTTGTGTAACTGTGTCAGCGTACGAGCAATTAGTATTTATTTCTTGGTGGATGGACACTCTGCCCTTAACCCTTCCCATACGCAAAAATTAACCTAGTAGGAGCCAAGACCCCAGGTCTTTAAATCCATGCCTCCAGGGCACACAGCAGTCCCTTTCAGGGAAACCCAAAACTTCACACCTGTCAGAGTTTTGAAAAATATGACTGCACATTTGCAAAACACTGTGTAACACATCACACTCATTACCTCAATCGTTTCTCATGGAAACCCATGACGTAGGTACTCCATCCACATCTTTCAGAGAATGCAAGAGTTTTAGAATAAGCCGTTGGCCCAGGATCACATTGCTAGGGAGAAGCCAAGCCATAACCTGACCCTAATCTGGCTCACAGATTTTTTTTTTTTTTTTAATAAGCAACGTGAATAATTTAATTAGTTTTGGAAACCCCTCTCTCCCCAAATAACACCTGACACAAAATGCAATAACGCTTTGCAAAAGTTACCTACAGGGGGTCAAAAATATTTTAAAACAGATTTGAAGATTGTTTGTAGTGTTTTTACTCATAACATGAGGCGCAAACCTTGGACGAGGGCGGATTCCCCGTATTGCTATCACCCCATGTAAATTTAAAACAAAAGAGAAAATTCGGAGACTTCCTAGCCTGCAATTAAATGCAAAGACAAACAAAGCCCTTAAGAAAACCATTCGAGAGGGCTACGAAACGAATAAAACACAACGGTCAAATTACTTCTGTGGGGCTGAATTAAACTGAAGGGAAGTCAAGACGCCCTAACGCCTACTGGGCGGCAATAGACAGAGGCACCTTAGCCACCGCGGGACCCCTGCAGGCGTGCAGGAGCCAGCCAGTCGCGCAGGCGCAGGGCCGCAGCGGGAATCCGCCCCGCCTTCCCCGGGCCCCGCCTCCCCTGCTTCAGTTCCGGGTCCTGTCAGTAGGGGCGGCCGCGGTCTGTGCAGCGGCCAAAGCCGCGAAGCTGCGCGGCCCGGGTTTCCAGCCGGGTCTCTTTCCCGGCCGGGCCCCAGCATGGCTGCCGCCAGGGCTGCGGGTGGGGACGGTGCCGCGTTGTCGCGTTCCTGACGGCCCCTGGCGTCTGTGCTCTCCTTCTCTTGCCCAGGCCACTCCAGCAGACATGTTTGCCAAGGCCTTTCGGGTCAAGTCCAACACGGCCATCAAGGGGTCGGACAGGTGAGGGAGAGAAGGGCCCTGTTCCGCCCACCAGGACACCCAGCCATTTCTCCATCCCGGCTGGCCCACAGCCCTTTTGGACTAGCTCAGCCGACCCGGGGTGGAGGCCGAGGGGTCCAGCGGGGGAAGGGACCCCAGGGGACCAGGCTGGAATAGACATGTTTTGAGGGTGAAGAGGGAGAGGAGGCCTGATTTATCTCCCAGGCTATCTTTTGGATAGTGTAGTTCGTTTGAAGGAAAACGTAATTCAATCAGCGCTTACTGACTGCGATCTATAGAAGGTATTGCGGAGGGCGCCAAAAAAGAAAGAAAGGAAAGAAGGAAGGAAGAAAGACAGACGGACAGGGTGCCACTCTCCTAAGAGCTTAGAGTCCCTGAGGAGAAATCAGATGGGGAACCGAGAACTACAACGATAGGAGGAAAAGTGTCTAGTGATTACTTCTGGCAGGAGAGACAGACAGATGGAGGGAGAGGTGAGGGAGAATTAAGGGACATGTTTTGAGGAGAGCCGTATCTGTTCAGACAGTGTCGCAAACGCAGATAGCACGTTGCGAATTTTGGACCCCGTGTTCTATAGTTGTCACTCTTGGTGCCCTGGTATAGCTTTTTAACCATCTGGACAGGTTTGCCAAGCATAGAGAGAAGGGAGTGGGTGCGAGGGCTAGGCATAGAGGCAGGAAGGCAGGGCTGAATTTCCAAAGTCAGGCTAACTTGGTTACTGCCTGGATCTCAGTTTCCCTCTTTCTTCGTAAAATGGAAAGTCTTGCCCCCAAGAATATGTGACAATAGAGGAGACATGGGATGTGAAAGAGAATAGGATGTTTTGGAAGAGTGTACGAGAGTAGGGCATCATAAAGCAGTTTTTCCTTGGCCCCTTGATTTGATAGTAAGTCCTTCCGAATCCTTTGCATTTCTCAAAATGCATCCAGGCACGATTCATCCCACTCATTGGTTTGCTTTCTGCAGGAGAAAGCTTCGGGCTGATGTGATGGCTGCTTTCCCCACTCTAGGAACAGATCAGGTCTCTGTGTTGGTACCTGGAAAGGAGGAGCTCAACACTGTGAAACTGTATGCTCACAGAGGGGATGCAGTGACTGTGTACGTGAGCGGTGGTAACCCCATCCTGTTCGAAGTGGAGAAAAATCTGTACCCGACAGGTATGGCAACAGGATGGACATGGCCATTACTGTGATCCTTGCCTGGCATCCGTTTCTCCTTATTTCTTTCATTCACCTGTCTTACTCAAAGCAGTAAGTGCCAAATCTCCCAGTACCATCCGTAAGAATCGTTTCGGGCCCAGTGTCCCTAGAATTGGGTCTTTCAAGGTCGAAACTTACTGCCGTAGGAGGGAGAATGAAAGGGCCAATACAGAAAGAGCGCGGTTGCCAAGAGATATTCTGAGATGAAGGAACAGTAGTTCCTAGTGGGTTAACTCGGGATGGAGCAGGGGTCTCGAAAAGGGTGGCATTTCAGGACATGTAGGAAATACGTCTTAAAACGATGGCTGGCAGGATTTTCTTTAGAGACTGAAAAGATCCTGTGATAGGAAAGAAGCTGGGTTAATGAAACCACATACCCAGCGGTCTTAGTGATGTACTCCCATCGAGATACCTCACAGGGATTCTTCCTTCGGCTCTATCTGGCTCTCAGGATCCTTTGCTTTCTCTCCTTGTGACAGAACTCAGACATCTAGGGTCCTTTTGTCTCTAGCTGCTGACACCTGCTTTGTCACTGGGGCTTTTCTTGCCCGAAGCTGGGCTGCAGCAGCGTAGGGCAGTCTCCTTGGGCCGCTCCTGCCCCCACCCCACTTTGCTGCTATAGGGACACAGGAGGCGCTTTTTGATCTAAGGGTTTTTACCACTAATCACTATGAAAACAGAGGGAATACAAATAATAAACATGTGGAAATTTCCAAATTGTTTACAGGCTGGTGCCCTGTTCTTAGTCTACTTGTTTCTGAGGTCACAAATGGAATCCTCCTCGGTGTTTGTCCCCACTTTTACCTGCTGTGCCCATTTCTACAACTACAATCAGGTGGAATGATGGGGTCTCCCAGTCTCAGGTGACATCCAGGTTTTTAAGAATCTACCTTCTTCATTCCAATAGCAAAGCCTGTGGGCCCACTGCCTCCCTGTTATTTCCTAAGCATACCCACAGAAGATTTCCTTAGTCACTGAGGAGAGAGCTTTAAAGACAAGAGAGTGATTACCATTTATAATTTTTAAAAATTATATTCACATGTAATTTTGTATATATGTATACTTTTTCAATTTTTAGTAGTTTTACCACCTTCACAAGTGTGGAAATTCTTGGTGATATCCTAATATTTATCCTTCCATATTTCCATTTTATATGACTGTATAATGGTATAAATATGTTTATGTGATTTGTAAGCATTTTTATGCATATTTGTAATCGCTTATATTGCGATTATTAAAAGATAAAAAGGTATATTAGAAAAAAAAGAATCTGCCTATTTTAAGAAGGAAACCCCTAGAAACCAAGGCTACACTGTATGTTAACTAACTTGAATTTAAGTAAATACATTTAAATTTGAAAAAAAACACACAAAAAACAGAATGAACCCTCTTTGGACCTCACAGCCTCTTCTCTAGCTTTGAGCTGAGTTCCTTTACTGTCCCTGAATTAAAGTGGCCTTCGCGTTTGGCTTGCCAGTGCCCCAGGGGATTGACTTTTTGGCAGTAAATCTGTGTCTCTTTTTGGGCAGTGTATACCTTGTGGTCCTATCCTGACCTTCTCCCAGCTTTCACGACGTGGCCTCCGGTGCTTGAAAAACTGGTGGGGGGAGCAGGTAAGAAGATTTCCCTATATTCTGGCTATCGACTGAAACCCGCTTAGGAAGGACCGACTACTCCAATAAATGTACCCGCTTCCTGCATTCATATGGTTGAAAAATGGAATTTTTCCCCCGTTTGCGTTTCATCTCTCTCTTGACTGCTTCCGTGAGGTCCCTGGGCCTCTACGACGCTGTTGAAAGGCTTCAGTCAGCTTTGTACTTTGTACTTCAATGAGAAAATAGTTTGTGAACTGCCATATGCTGTCCTTTAAGTCAGTAAGCTAAATTTGGGAAAGCAGAATAAGATAGGTCATGGAACTGGCCTTGGTGCTTCAGTTGGACCACTAGCCCCCCTAGGGAAATGCTGTGATACTCAGGTTGCCGTGTTTTAATTTTCATTATGAATAACCTTGCTGATACCTGATAAAGGTTTGTAGGTTGAGTGAATGAATAAATGATGAAGTAGAACTTGGAATTGTTTAGAGGCAGAATACAGGTTGTGATGCATTTGTTTCGTTTGCTGCAGATTTGATGCTGCCAGGACTCGTGGTGCCCCCTGCTGGTCTGCCTCAGGTACAGAAGGGTGACCTCTGTGCCATTGCCTTGCTGGGGAACAGGTACTGTGTCAGTCCACTGTGCCTTTGGGGGAAAATCTTCAGTAAAACTGGGGAAGGGTTTGGGAAATGACAGCTTCCCAAGCTTATGGATAAAGGATTAAAGGAAGAAAAAGCAGCTTCTTGTGGGGTGGGCCACTGGGGGATGGTAGTGAGCCTGTGCGGCTGTCTATACATGTGGGCCAAGCATAGCTGCTGCTGCTGCTGTTTTTGTTTTTGTTTTTTTAGTAATTTTACATTTACAGAAGAGTTACAAAGATAGTATAGAGGTATAGAGTTCTTATCCAGCTTCCTGTAATGATAATGTTTTTTTATAACCCAAGTACAGGTATCAAAACTAAGGAATTAACATTGGCACAGTCCTATGAATACAATTGTAGATTTTATTCATATTCCCCCAGTTTTTCCATGAAATGTCTTTCCATTCAAGAATCCAGTCTAGGGGTTAAAGTTAAACGTCCGACTTCAGCTCACGTCAGGATCTCACAGTGCTTGAGTGTGAGCCCCATGTCGGGCTCTGTGTTGACAGCTCAGAGCTTGGATCCTGCTACAGATTCTGTGTCTCCCTCTCTCTCTCTGCCCCTCCCCTGCTCATGCTCTGTCTGTCTCTCTCTCAAAAATAAAGATTAAAAAAAAGAAAAAGGATCTAGTCTAGGCTACCTTTTGCATTTAGTTGTTGGCTTCTTAGTCTCTTTGTAGCAGAATTCTCACACAAAATCATGACACCAAGGCTTACCTTCCCAGGAAGCAACTTTATTTCTGCCGGCACCACTCAGTTGGGTTTGTACCCAAAGAACTGGACCCCGAATGTCTCGTGGTATGATTTTTTTTATACATTTTCTATTTCTTTGTCTCCCATATGTGGTAACACACACAAACATGTAGTCTAATTAAGTAGTCTTTGTTTACAAGGTCATGAGGGATGTTGTCACATAGGCACATAGCCAGGTTACCTTAAAGTTTTTTTGTTTTGTTTTTTGTTTTTTCTTTCTTTTTTCTCTTTTTTTCTTTCCTTAGGGAGAGAAACATTTCCACCTTTGATGCTCAGACTTCTCTATTTCGTTTCATAGAGCATCATCTTGGTTTAGAGGTTTATATATTTAAAAAAATTTTTTTTTAATATTTATTTTT
Source organism: Puma concolor (assembly GCF_028749965.1). Lineage (NCBI taxonomy): Eukaryota > Metazoa > Chordata > Mammalia > Carnivora > Felidae > Puma > Puma concolor. Next base: position 25,238,784 of record NC_141683.1, read on the forward strand.
GAGATAGAGACAGAGCACAAGCTGAGGAGGGTAGAGAGAGAGGGAGACACAGAATCCGAAGCAGGCTTCAGGCTCTGAGTTGTCAGCACAGAACCTGACGCGGGGCCCAAACCCATGAACCATGAGATCATGATCCGAGCCGAAGTCAGATGCTCAACTGACTGAGTCACCCAGGCTCCCCAAGAGGTTTATATTTTTATAACATTATTACATGAGTGGCCGTCCTTTTTTGTGTTTAGCATTTTTTAACGTTTATTAATTTTTGGGAGAGAGAGAGAGACAGAGCATGAAGAGGAGAGGGAGACACAGAATCTGAAGCAGACTCCAGGCTCTGAGCTGTCAGCATAGAGCCCAACGCAGGGCTTGAAATGACAAATTGCGAGATCATGACCTGAGCCAAAGTCAGTCACTTAACCGACTGAGTCACCCAGGCGCTCCCCCTGCTTTTCTTCTTCTTCTTCTTGTTTTTTTTTTTTTTTTGAGTGGCTGTCCTTTTTAAATCATGGCCTCATTGAGACTGGAGACGGACCGTACAACCAAGGGAACTAAGCAGGGTAAGGTTAAGCACCCTCCCAAAATTAGGAGGATAATTCCCATGAGGGTTTTGAATCTCCTGAGAGTTGAAAACCATCCTCCAAATAACTCCCCGGGGTCCCAACCTTTCCATATCTGAACTGGGACATGAGTAACTTTTCTCATTGATCTGTGATCTCCTCTGTGACTTTCCTCTCATCATCTGTCTGTAGGTAGCAGTTGCTCAGGGTAAATTTTTCACAAACACCTCCCTCAGAAGCAAGCAGGTAGATAGATGGCATTTGATAGATGGCATTGCACATTTTGGTTTGCTGCTTGGCTAGTAAGTTAAGAGCTCTGGCATTTTCATTGGTTATAATTTCTACAGCTGCTTGCAGTCTGATTATGTGGTTTAGCACGTAAATGGGAGTGTGGTAGCCCCAAGACCCATCCTCTGCCCAGGGGGCAGGGCCATAATATTGGATTATATGCTCAGGAGGCCATTTATCATCTTTTTAATTACCAATCTGTAAGACACCCTGCTTCCTTTTAGTCTCCTTGTGTCCATACACTTGGACTCCCAAATGTTTCCCTCTGGCAAGTGGGATCAGGAAGACATGGACGAATAGTTTCCAGTACATATGACCCTGACCAGACTAGGGAGGTACTATATAGGCACTCCTTTTGCACATCTAGTGTAGTCCCCCTGGGGCCCACCATTTGATGGCTGCTTTGACATTGTCTTCAGCCTCTCGGAGATGAGAGAAGTTAGATAAGCGGTGGGGATCTGGCTTAAGGTGATCTGGGGTTCCCCAACATTGGGTTTTTTGGGCAGTTGAGTTATAAAATCTTTGGCCTAGGCATGTTAAGTTTTTAACAGAGATGGTGATGAATTTTTTCCCCACTAGACAAGACAGTCTTTCCCAATAATTGAGCTTTTGGGAAGCCAAACCCCAGTAGTAGGACTGGGGTATTTTGTTTTACTGTAAGGTTTGTGGGGATCTGATTTTCTAGTCTCTCATGGCCATTGTTTCCCAGCGTTGGTACCATCAAAGTATCCTATCCACAAAAGGAAGGTGAGTGTTAACAGAAACCTCTCCCCACATTTCCAGCTGGCCGAGGTGGCCTCGGCCAATCCTATGGCAAAGAGTAGAGAAAGAATCACAATAATAGTGAGAAACAGGACATGACAGTGCATCACAGTAAGGAAATAGATCTGGAAAATAAGGACAGTCTTTTGTTTCACCAAACCATCGATTCCTTAAGCTTCTGCCGTGTGTAGATTAGTCAGCTTCCAGAGTGACTAAAGCAGGGCTGCAGTCTCCCCAAGCCTCTGGAGTTGCAGATTGCTGCTTCTGTATGGTCAGCTTGTATGGCGTTGAAGGCCCAGGAATGCATTCCCAGTTTCGAGATGCCAGCTTTTCTCTGCTGTAGTGAATCCAGGGACCCACTTTGGCCACCTTTACTGTAATAGGGGTGGACAAAATAACAGTGAATGGGCCCCTCTAGAGGGGCTTTAGGGGTTGGACATTTCACTCCTTTATCCATACTGCATCTCCTGGTTTAAAGGGGTGAGCATCTGTGATCAGATTCACAGGTAATATCTCTGACCCAGTGGTGTAAGGTGGTTAGGGTAGAGCCGAGGGCCCACATCTGTTGTCTTAGTGTTAGATTGTCTATCTCATTTAGATCTCCTCTTATGCCCTTGATAATGGGGGGAGGGCACCCATAAAGGATTTCATAAAGGGAGAACCCCATCTGCTTCTTTTGCCTCCCAACTGCAGCTGCAGTCTGCCTCCCTGAAGGTCCTTTATCTCTCCCTACCTAATGTCAACCCTTTCCCTATTTATTTCTTCCCTGAAGTAGGGCCTGTAACTGCTGTTAGGAAACAGGGACGATGACCGTTCCAGCTTCTTTAAGCTGATACGGGATGGTGTGGGGGTACAGCTGTTAGTCTACCCAAGAGTCGGTCGAGTGGCCCACAGTATGGTTTTACAGGAAGGCTGGCAGGCATGAGGTAGCATAAACATTAGTGGACATAAAGAGAAAAACACAAAGTAAAGATTATACTGACCAACAAGATAGCATCTTAAGATAATGTCTATGGTTTCCAAACCTGTCAAACAGTCTAGGAGAGACCCTGCCTTTGTAAACAACGTATGTCAGGGACTCTCTCATAACCCAGGTGATGGAGGAGCAGGAGCAGTTAGTCATTAATGGCAGCTCTATTTTTAAGAGTTCGGCCCTAACTTCATTTCAAAATTTTTTAAAGCTTCTAATGCTTGTGAGGTGTTATTTAGAGTTTTGCTGAGTATAAGCAGTTTGCTTTATTTTGAGGTGTAAAACTTCCAAGAGCCAGGAGTTCTACTAGGGAAAGAGTCAAGGCAGCCATTTACCATGATTAATTTGTAAATTTTTAGGTAAGCCAAACCTGGATATTATTTTATAAAGCAGAATTTGTATTACTTTTTGTGCCTTTCCTGTCTTGGAGGGGAAGACCTTTACCAATTAGTAAAAGTATTGAAACCTAATTGTCAGTCCTTTCTGGATAGCCTCCAGTTTCTTGATTGTCTGGGAGAGCAAGTTTATGATTGAAAGGATTGTTTTTAAGATATACCTCACAGGCTGCTACCACTTGCAGAACTGTCCTTGACAAATTGTTTTCCAGTAAACACCCTTTAGGCTATTTGATTAAATTTTGTCCTTTCCTAAAAGAAAGGTCTGATCCTGTGTTTTAATGATCTTTTAGCTCTGTGAGTTTGGTAATAGTAATGACTCTGCTCTGTTTATAACCATTCCAAGGGCTGGAGACAGTGTCTAGGAGTCAGACCCCAGTTTATTATTTTTTCGGGAGAGTAGATGGGATTGAGTTTCCTTTAATACTTGATATAGCAGGCAAACTGTTTTCCTGAACCTGGTATCTGCAGCCTGCAATATCCAGTAACTTCTAAAAACTCACATAATTGTGTCTCTGTCCTGGAGTTACCCAAGGCTCTGAGTTTCTGATAGACAGTTGGTTTAGGGGAGCCACCTTGAAGAGCCCCAGGCCCCACTTAGTCCTTCCAGGGACATTAGTTATCTGAGCCCTCACAGATAGAGGTCCCTGAGGACATTCGGATCTCCACTGATTGTCTCCACATAAGGGGCATGGCTTATAGGGTTTTCATTTTGGTTGTCCCCTCTGAGGACGTTCTCCTTTTAGTGCTCTGAACGGGCATATAAATGGCACTTGGTGCCAGGACCTTGGGAAGTCCAGTCTGACATAGTACATAAGGCCACAACTAAGGTCTCAGATTATTTTTTTTTAAGCTTCCTTTTCTGTTTGTTGTTTTGTTTTTTTTTATTCTTATTCTCCTTTGATCTTGGTTATAATATACCCAATTGGCAGCTCATCAGAGCTCCTCCAGGGTCCCTTCAAAGGCCAACAGCCGATTTTTGCATCTTCTCTGAATATCTAGGGCTGCTTGAGTGACAAATTTGTCCTTTAAAATCATCTCAGCCTTAGGGGTGTCAGGGGAGATAGCCATATATTTAATGAGAGCCTCCCTCAACCTCTTCAGGATGGCCATCAGGCTCTCATTTTGTGTTTGTAAGATAGTGACTAATTTAGCATAATTTAAGGGCCAAATCTTAGATTTCCTTAATTTTTTTTTCAAAACATGTCTCATTAAGAGTCTGGTTTAACAAAAGCGTTATATCTTTCCAGATCAACACCGAAACATACATAATATTCTGAATGGCCTTTATGTACTTAATGATCAGAAAATTTACCTAGATCTCCTTTTATGTGTCTTAAACCTTGTAACATAAAGGTTTTTTCTTCTGGCATTCTAGCTTGTTATAAGGGATACATGCCTGTTACAGGGAGGGCCTGGATAAGGTGGGTAGCAGGGAGCAGAATTGTATTTTTTGTTTTTTACAGATTGAGGACCTGAGGAGGAGGAGGAGGAGGAGGAGGAGGTTGAGGTGGGAGACTTCCCTTCCTCCTTCTCTAGGTCTGTTTTGGCCCAAAAACAATGAACATAGGGGAATTCTCCCCATTTCCCTTCACATTTGCAAAACAAGTCCAATTGTAGGATAGTAATGTCATTGATATTTCCCTCTGGTGGCCAGGTTCCCTCTTCCAGTTTGTTTTGGGGCCAAGCCTTTGTGCAAAAGAAAATGAATGATAATGCATTCCAAAGGAGTAATGGCCTTGGTTGGGGAATTACCTAGGAAAGAGGAAGAAAGTTGTCCCTTATCTCAATTTCCTATAGCTGGCCAGGAGAAACCTCATCTCCTGGCCCTGGGTTCTGGCTGGCTATGCAACTGGCAGCCAAAAGCCCTCTCAGTCTCGCAAGGTGCTGAGAGTAGTCATTCTTACCCGGGTTGACCCTACCTCCCAAGAGCTGACCTGGTCTTCCTGTTTTGTTTTGTTTTGTTTTGGTTTTGTTTTGTTTTGTTTTGTTTTGTTTTGTTTTGTTTTGTTTTTACCCCTCTGTTTCCCACCTACAGGACCTTTGGGGTATGGACTGTGACCAAGCAAGACTTTCCTGGTTGTCATAATATGCACTAATTTTATTTTGGCCCAACAGTAACTTACATATTGATTATTGGCCATTGAGGGAAGGGGTTAAAGAGCCAAAGTCAAGGTCCATTCCCCTGCTGTTTTCAACAATGCCCACATAAATATGTTTCAGCCATGTGGATATCCGTTTTCAGCATACAATGGACTAAGTAAAATGGCTCCCACATATCTTAGTAAAAGCCCTTCATATATCATCCCTCCCTCATATGGCATGGGCATCCAGTCCTCTGCTGACCAGGAACAACAGAAATGTGGAGGATTTAGAGGCCGGCACGAAGGGTATTGCCATCATGTTCCCAGCCTTTGGAACAAAGGAGGGGGAGTTTTAATCTTAACCCAGTATACTTTTAAAATCCATTTATTGTAACCTTAGTGCATCCTGACCACACATAAAATTTCTGTGTGAAGATTTTCTTCATGAACCTTCTACAACCTTTCTTTGCATTTAGATTTTATCCCAAGCCATTTCTCTCCAAATAACCAGTCTCATTTAGGACAAAATTACTTTTTTTTTTTTTTTACCTTTAACAAAAATATCTTTCCATTTCTTATATCTTTCTTTCATATCTCCTTTTCTACATACAGAGTTGCTTTTCTTGTTTTTATCAGTTTTAATTACATTTAGCAGAATTTTAACTCTTTGAAACCTTAGTCTCCAGTGAAAACTAAGTGGTAACTAATTGTGTACTTTATGTTACATCAGAATTTTTTTAGATGGCAAACTTAAGAATCCATTAATCATAAAGCATGTTTTCCCACAGATCCAAATATCTTTAGTTTCTCTGTAACAAGTCAGAAGCACAAACCTACATCTAGTAATTAGTGCTTTAGCCTCTTATCTCGTTAGCTATCTAATGAATTCAATCTCAATTTATCATGCAAGCAAAACTTTAATGTTTTAGGTTACCAATGACTTTGAAAGCTATCTTAACAATTACCCATGAAAACTTTGAGACAGACAAAATTAACCATCATTTTAAGTCACCTTTTTGCTGACAAATTGCAACAGAGATAACAGCTTATTTGACCTTTAAAAAACCTTAGGTAGAAAAAAGTTTTATATATTTACTGCTGATAATTCTAAAGAGTTGTCTGTTTTAAACCAACAAACTTAAATCCATTTAAATACCAAATATGTTCCATCTGTGTCCATTTAAAAGTAAATCAATCTGTTCCCCATTGTCTATTTTTACCTGGGGCACCAGTGGGGAAATATGAAGTGTGTGGTCTTTGCTCCAAGACCTCTAGGATGGGAGAAAGGGCTGATGGTGCCTGAGGCATTGAGGAGCCAGTGATGCAGGCTGCCCCCCAGGTGGTGTGGAAAAGGAGGGGGAAGGGAAGGCAGAAGAGGAGAGGTATGAGCAGAAGGCACAGAAAGAGAATTCCCAGTTTTAAATCTTATCAGCTCAGACAGAGAAGCAGACTCCAGGTTTCTTTTGTTTTGTTTTGTTTTCCACTAGTGGAATTAGGCAGTCTGTGTCAGTCCAGAGAAGATCAGGAATTTCCCCAAAATAAAAGTAGTTTCGGCAGCTTCTTGGGAATATTCCTTAAAGTCCCCGTTCTGAGATAGAATAACCAGAGACAGTTGGCTCTAATTATCATAGTCATTGACCCAGGAAATGAACAAGAGACAAGTCCCCACACACACTCACACAGCAACTCCAACCCGCTGCCCAGTGCCCAACACCTTAGAGTTGCAGCTCCATTCCTCGTCCCTTGTAGAACTACTATGGCAACTCTGGGAGGTGATCAGGTTCCCCTTCTGCCTCTTAGGGGCAAGTCTGCCTAAACGAACCCAGGTTATTACCAGTCTGACAAGGAGTGCTCCCTGAGCTGGTTCCTGGGCCTCATCGGTTTCGTTGGCACACACGGGGTCCTCGCCTCGGCACGCTGGGAGGGCTGGTCTCCTGCGGATCAAGCAGTCCACTGGCGCCAGGGGAGGCCGCCTTTGCTGGTGCCCTGAGGTTTGTATCCCCAGTGGCGAAGGAGGTGGAAACGCACCATCAGATCCCGGACGAGCCCCCAAGTAATATAGCAGGATTCTCACACGGAGTCATGACACCGAGGCTTTTCTTTCCAGGAAGCAACTTTATTCCTACCAATACTGCTCAGTTAGGTTCATACCTGAAGAATTGAGCCCTGAAGATCATGGCATAGTTTTTTTATATATTTTCTATTTCTTTGTCTTCCATTTATGGTGACACACACAAACATGTAGTCTGATTAAGTAGTCTCAGTTTACAAGGTCATGATGTTGTCACATAGGTGCATAACCAGATTACCTGAAGTGGTTTTTTTCCCCTCTCTTTTTTTCTCTCCTTAGGGAGGGGACCCTACCACATCTTGTCTGTGACATTTTCTTGGTCTTTCTTTCATTGTCTTAACACCTTTTTCCCCATCATCTACGTCATCATCCTCTCTCTTAATTCTTTTTTTTTTTAATCATTTATTTTTCAGAGAACGCAATGGGGGAGGGATAGAGAGAGAGCGAATCCCAAGCAGGCTCTGTGCTGTCAGCACAGAGCCCCATATAGGGCTCAATCCCATCACCTTGGGATCATGACCTGAGCCGAAACCCAGAGTGGGAAGCTTACCTGTCTGAGCCACGCAGATGCCCCAATAGCTTTATTGAGATCTAGTTTACATACTATAAAATTCACCAATTCCAAATGTACAATTCAGTGATTTGTAGTGTATTTTTACAGAGTCGTTCAGCCGTCACCCCACGGCATCTTTTTAAAAATAAATTAGGGAATATTCATATGAATAGTTTGGAAAAATTCTTTTCTCCTAGAAGTAACCGTATCATTTGATGCATACATCCTTGTCAGCCTTCTTGAATGTGTGTATATATGTGCATATAAAAACGTACGATTTTGGTGTGTAGGTTAAAAATACAACCAAATGAAATTACACTTTATCTGTATTGTTTTTTCACTTAAGATCATGGGGACATTTTCCAGGTCAGCAAGCTCAGGGACGCTGAGCCTTCTTACCTGCTGTGTGGTGATGGAAGAGGTCCTCTCCGAGTGGACCTTGTGGTCACCTCCAGTGTGTCTTCATCACCAACAATATCTTACTGACGCCTCTAGGGAGAGCGTGTCTTCCCACACTCCCACCAACACTGGATACAATCCGTTGTTCTTCCTTGTGTGAAACATAATTTTTTTCTCATTGCTTCTTTGAGAGAGAAAGAGATTGTAGGCATGGGAGGGGTCAGCGTTGAAAGATCTTACTGTTGCTACTCATGTTCTCCTGTTTTCCTTGAACCTTTTGGAACCAAGACCTGGAAAGGTTTCCTTCCTTGTTTACCTGTTGCACAACTTGCAGTTGAAAGGGACGGTGGTGTCACTGGTTTTCCCTGGGATTCTATCCAAGATGGGAGAAAACTACAGACACGTGTATTTGGCCTGCTCAATTTGGCCTTTAAAACATCTGTGGGGATGTAGCTTTAGATGGTTTGTGGCAGAGAATGAGGGTATGAAGGGGGGTTTATTAAAAATATGAAGCATGTTCGAGATTGAAGTTTTTGAGCCAACGGCCCTTCCAGAGGTAGAAGAAAAAGATCCCTCTTTTTGGAACTGAGAGAGAAGCCAGCTTCAAAGTTTCTGTGGTAGTAATTGATTGACCTGTGGGCACAGTAAGTGGAGCCACCAGCTTAGCAAACGTTTTTCTTAAGTTCAGGTGTTGGGAACTCTGCCCTTGAATCTCCTCCCTTGTGCCCAGGTGACCTTGGCCAGGCTTGTCTGTTCTCTGTGATCCTGTCGGGCAGCAGACCTTACAGGCAGTGTGTGGGCAATGCTTGAGGACTGGGCTGGCACACATGTCCCATTTGGGCTTTGGAAGTTTATGTAGTTACTGTGAAAGAGATTGTTTTTGATAATCACTGGACTCACTCAGTTCTTAGTAGATGGTTACAAGGAGCGAGCCCTGTAATAAAGAGCCAGCTTAGAAGGAACCTCCCCAGTTAGTTCCACTGTTTCTCTCTTCTCTCTTCCCTGTGGCCTCCCTTGGCCTAATTTATGGCATACCAATGGCCTTCCTTTTGAATCTCTGCATAGGATGGCTATGCCTTTAAGGTAAGGGAGGTCATTTATATTTTTGGAATTAAATGGAGGGAATTTTTTTTTTGAAAGGGAGAGAGTCTTAAGGAGGCTCCACACCCAACACATAGCCAACATGGGCCTTGATCTCACAACCGTGAGATCATAACAAAGGTAACTTTAAATATCCTTGCAAGTCATGCCTGGGTTTGATTCATAATAGGGATAAAACAAACAGTGATGACATCAGCAGAGTAGTTACTTAGACAGAAGGGGCATGTTGGTCAAGGGATTTTTGAAAGTCCTATTTAGAGTTAATCTGAAGAACACTGAGACCTGACTGAGTTTACTCCTGTGATGCGGGTGGTTGCTTCCAGTTTGCAAACGCGGTGCTCTTAGCATATGTGTGGAGAGATAGTCCTGACATGTGCCCTCCTGTGAGACTTTCCCTGACGTGTGTGTCTGGCTTCCTCCCTCTCAGAGCCCCTGTTGCTGTCGGAGTTGCTGCCATGTCCACAGCCGAGATGCTCACTTCAGGCTTGAAGGGAAGGGGCTTCTCTGTGCTCCACACCTACCAGGACCACTTATGGTGGGTTCCGTGTTCCTTCTGTCAGAGAGATGGCTGGCTGGGGGGATAGAGCACAGGGCCTGCATTCACAAATGAGAGCCTGCGTCCCTGCCACGTCCTTCTGCAAGTTGCTGGTCCAGATATTAATTTCTTTGCTAGTGTGGAAAGGAAAAATGGATGGATGGATGGATGGATGGATGGATGGATGGATGGATGGATGGATGGATTGGTTTAATTTTTTTTGTTCTTGTTCAGAGAAAAATTGCAGAGAACTTTGATTATTTTCCAGGTGGATTGTAGAATCCTGGGCCTAGAAGAAGGCCTTACAGACTCTCTGCTCTGCTTTTCAGTACAGGGATATTCTTGTTTTATATGGCTTTAATCAGTGTGGTTTTATCTGCCACACACATTTAGGCATCTTCTTGCCCTACAGTGACTGCCCCGGTGTTCTCGCTTATGATTCCAGATCAAAGCAGAGTAGACCTTCAGGCACCACAGTCATGACCTGATTATTTTTGTTCAGATTTCCCATTTCCAGTCTCCCTATTGTGGAAGTTACGTTTTCTCACCATAACACTTGCTTTCTCAAGCCATGTACCAGTTTATTTTCTGGTTATTTTCTTGTCATTTTTACCAAAACAGTAATAGTACTTTTCTCGAAAGCACTCTGCCTGGTCTTTAGGTTGGGTGAAGTGGCCTGTTGGCATAGACACATCCTTACATCTTCAGCCCAGCGTCGGAGTCCCTCATTTGATAAGTATTGGCCAAAGCCTGCTGTGCTGCAGGTACACCCCGTTGGCCTGTGTGCCAGCAGATATGTGAGGGCTGCTTCCGGATGTTCTCCAGGCACCTGCTGTTCTGTCAGTGTGAGCAGGGCTGTCGGGGTCACACTGCTAATTGTTTTACCAGCAGCGGCTCCGTTCCCCTTGCCCACGTTTTAAAAAATTTGTGTACTTAGCAGAACAGCCTAAATGTAGAGTCTGGCCTCACTATTAACACTACTACGAGACGTGCTGCAACCCTTAGTTAGAACTGAGTTTGCTTTCCGTGATCTTGCTCCACGTGCTCTGTACGAGGCGTTGCTTTTTTCCCTGTCTTCCCGAGACTCGGTGGCATAAAGCCACGTAATCTCCACGCTGCGGGTTAGATTGCACCCTGACATCACAGGGAAGCAACTGATTCTGCAGTTGTGGAGCAGGCCAGGGGTTTGTTCCTTGACAAGTACTCTGAGCCCCGGGTTTGTATTTCCCCACACTGGTACTGCAGGTACCTGTGCATCTTCCTGTTTATTTAATTCAAAATGTTTTATTTTTAACTCATGTGAAGGGGATACTGTTGGGGGCTTCTCTTTTAACTACTTTTTCTTTGATCTGTCCTTGTCCCCAGATGTATATTAGTGACATTATTATTCCTTTGGGCCAGGGAGGAAGCAAGAATTACCCTCCCCATTTGAGAGATGAGGAAACTGAGGCAGGGGTTTTTCTGGGCCCAGAATTAGAAATCCAGTTTATTTTATATATTTTATTTTATTTTATTTTATTTTATTTTATTTTATTTTAGAGAGTGTGAGCGCACGCAAGTTGGGGAAAGGGGCAGAGGGAGAGACAGAGAGAGAGAGAGAATCTTAAGCAGGCTCCATGCTGAGTATGGAGCCTGACATGGGGCTCAATTCTACGACCCTGGAATCACGATCCGAGTGGAAATCAAAAGCCGGATGCTCAACCAGTGGAGCCCCCCCAGGTGCCCTGGAAATAGAGTTTAGATGGGAGCTCAGACTCTCTGCTGTCTCCTGGACACCACTGCCATGGCTCCTACTCTCTCTGGACTCCCAGCTGACCCTGAGCAGGACTGGAGAATATCGTGGCTGCTGCTTGCCGTTTCTGACATGCGATTTTTCCAGGCGATCTGGAGACAAGTCTTCTCCACCTTCCCTTGCTCCACTGGCCCTGGATCCCCCAGATCTCAGTGAAGAGAAGGAGTCTGTCCAGGCAGACCCCGCCCTGCAGGGAGACCTGAGGCGCCTGACCCTGGAGGGAGAGGAGGAGAATGGGGAGGTTCAGCGGATGTGTGGGGAGAAGTCCCTATCAGAAGCCTCGGAAGACCCCAGTGTCAGGGGCCTGAACCCAGACCCCACAGACAGCAAGACCCTTCAAGGTATAGCTCTGGGAGTAGAAGGACCCACTTCCTGTCAGTTTAGGAAACGTGCTTTGCTATGCTTCTGACTAGAGCAGCTCTAGGAGAACAGGAAAGTCCTTGTTTTGGTGAGGGTAGTTCAGCAGCCCTTTGACATCTGACCTGGAGTCTCTTTCACACCAGTCGTGTTTCCCTGGTGCCGGTCTGTCCTGGCACTTGGACTGTTTCCAGCCCCAGAGGCCTCCACGGTTTTTTTAGGCTCTGACTTCTCTGTCAGAGAAGCACTTGCTCCTGGCTGGGTGGGACCTTGTGGCTAGACCTCTTCTCTGGGGTCTGCCCTCTTGAAAGGCTCAGTGCTCAGAAGCTTTGGTGCCCAGGATGGCCAAGGGGCTAAGGGGGTGAGGCAGGGGTGGGGCTGGGCGGGGATTGTACTACACTAGGCATTCTGTATCCGTCAGAAAAATATGGTTCTTGTCTTTTCCTTGCAGAACAAATGGATGAACTGGTACAGCGATGCTTCTTGCATGCTTTAAAATGCCAAGTCAGAAAAGCTGACCTCCCTTTACTCACCAGCACGTTCCTTGGCAGCCACATGTTGTCCTGCTGGTATGGAAGGCGTGGTGGGGGCTGGCGGCCGGGGCGAGGGCTCTCTCTTGTCCCTTGGTGGTATGTCAGGACAGGGCTGTGGGAGAATTCGTTGAGGGACATGCTGTGGAGAGAGTGGCGTGGAGGGTTGATCTGGCAAATGAATTTGGTCCTGAGTGTTGAACACTTCAGTTTTAGCCAGCAAAAGGATGTTGATTCGGGTTAAATTCCCCATATTCTCCGAGCATTGCCTCAGCTGTGGTGATTCCAAGCTGTCTCATGAATTGGGCAGCCTGTCCTATTCAGGAAGAGTCCCTCCCTCCCCCCCCCCCCCCCCCCCCCCCCCGGGAGCCTCTCAGTCAGGAGGCTTCATCTGGATTGTACAGCCCCTTCACAGGTTACTTTCAAAGTAGGTGGTCCTGGTTACATTGTGTCAGGAGGAAGAATCCATGTGAGCCCCCCCACACCCTGAACACAGGGGCCAGAAGACAGGATCACATGTAGAGAGAACCTGGACTTTGAAAACAGACATCTTGGCTTAAATGCCAGTTCCCAGGGTTTTGGAACAAGGTGTATTTGAACTTGTTATGGAGCTTCTCTGAATCCTCATTTCCAGCGCTTGTAGGATTGTTGTCAAAGTTAAATAGCCTGACATTTAATAAGCACCATATCAGATCAGATGGTTTGCTCACTGATTTTTACACTCAGACTAACTTTTCTTTTTTGAGAATTTTACCGTGTTTTTTAACGTGTGGTTTTAATGTGATTCTCTTCCTGTTTACATGTGGGCTTCTTTAAGGCATCCTATACGAGTGTGGGGTCAGAGTGTGTGGTAATTTGTCCTGTTCTTGCTGGGTTGGAAGTAACTGGGAAAGAGGTCCTAGAGTCTTCTCTAGGATATAGGTTCTTAACCTGGGAGGGGTTCTAGAAGGGCTCTCTGTGTATCCCACTGCTGTTGCTTGTCACATTTTGAGAAAAATGTAAGTTCTGAGAACAGGGACTGATTATGACTTTCTCAGGACCATCCCACCCCAAAATTAACAGCTGTAGGGTAGGGGTCAGCAAACTCTTTCTATAAAGTGCCAGATAGTAAATATTTTAGACTTTGCAGACCAGACAGTCACTATTGCAGCTACTTGGCTCTACCCTTTCAGTGACAGTAGTGAAGGGATGTGGCCAGATATGGCCTACAGCACGTAGTTTGCCAAATCCTGTCCTGGGCCCAGCTGCCTCAGTGAGCTTGGTGTTGGAAAGGTTCTCCTTGAGGTGAATCTTTGGAGACCACAGAAGGTGGTCTAGTTTGAGAGAACTCTAAAGCCATATCCAGTATGGTAGCCACCAGCCATATGCGGCCATTTAAATTGAAACTAGTTAAAATTAGAATGTAGTTCCTCAGTCCCATGAGTTGCATTTTAAGGGCTTAATAGCCACATGTGGCTAGTGGCTACCATATTGGATAGACAGACAGAGAACGCTCCATATTTACAGAAAGGTCTGATGGACAGCAGTGATCTAGAGTGTCCTAAAGTCGGTATCCCTCTCTGATGCCACCACTGGTCAGAGTCTGGAACAGCGGCTTCTACCTGAATGTGGAGGGGGATGGCTGAGGAACAATGTCCCCCTCTCAGGACCGGGCAGCTCCCACCACAGTTCTTCTGTTAGCTTAACTTGCCTTTTCCATCTGCCACCAGCCCTGAAGGACGACAGCTGGACATCAAGAAGTCCAGCTACAAAAAGGTAAGCAGCTACCTTCTCCACATACCCACACAGAGAGTCATGTAGGGGCCCATGTGCCATGAGCTGGATGGACGCTGGGGAAGCCCTGTCTGTAGGGCTCAGGCTAGAATTAAGCTTTTTGATTCCTGGTGTAAGGAGGGGAAAGAAAACTCTCCCTGGACTGAGGCAGTTGGGCGGGCACCCACGCCCCTCTGTCCCTTCCACCCCTTTATATCTGGCCAGAGTTCCAAAAGGTTTCACCAGTTAGTCTGTAGCTGCTTCCCACTCCCTGAGTCTCAGAGTGGGGGGCCTCCCAGTTCCTGGTTTGATGAGGGCAGGGACTGTCATGTGCCCCACCCAGGGACAGGCCAGGCTCAGCGTGGGGTATGTCAGTCGCTCAGGATGTGCGTGCCATCGGTGGAGTCCCTAGCACTGGCCCTCTCTCCCTTAGCTCTCTAAGTTCCTGCAGCACATGCAGCAGGAGCAGATTATACAGGTGAAGGAGCTGAGCAAAGGGGTGGAGAGCATTGTGGCTGTGGACTGGAAGCACCCGAGGTGAGTGCAGGGGGGCCTGGTCACCGTAGCTCAGCTGGCCCGGGGCACCTGGGTATAGTATAAAATGTGTTTTTTCTTTCCTTCTGCCGGGTTTTAGGATCACATCTTTCGTCATAGCCGAGCCCTCCCCGACCTCCCAGACTATCCAGGAGGGTAGCAGGGAACAGCCCTATCACCCTCCAGATATAAAATCCCTCTACTGTGTCCCAGCCAGCATGACTCTGCTCTTCCAGGAGTCTGGCCACAAGTGAGTTTTTGGAGAGCAGCCCTCCTCTGCCTGCTTGGTGCTCTGGCCATAGATCCTCTCCAGCTGAGTAGCTTTCTTCTGGGACTGGCAGAATGTGCTCTGCCCCGTCCTCCCTTTCTCTCACGTCCAGCTTCCAGCCTCCTTCCCCTGGGAAGCGTCTCTGAACAAATGAGAGTAGTCCTCTCCCTTTTCTACCTGTAACTACTCTGCACACGGTCCTGCTCACGTCAGTCAGGAAAGGGAAGAAAATAGAGGTCAGAGAGCCCAGGAAGCAGCCTGCCTAGCAGAGAGCGAGTCTTGGTGTCCACAGTTTATCTCCTGGCACAGCAGGAACTAACCACCCCCCCCCCCCCCCCCGATCATTTCTGACCTAGGAAGGGGAGCATTCTCGAGGGCGGTGAGGTCCGGACGATCATCATCAACTATGTCAAGAGAAATGACCTCGTTGATGCGGACAACAAAAAGTGAGTGGGTGTGGAGCTCTGCTGGAGATTAGTCCGTGACGACGCACTCTTGCACACCCCTGTGGAGGATGTCTGCACTGGAGGGGAACGGGGGAAAGCACAGCCGTTTGGACCAGTGGTTTCTGAGCCAGAGGCTGTGGACACACCTCGAGTTGTTGTCTGGTGCTCACATCCACATGTGCTGTCAGCACTGACTATATATAGCCTGAGTTCGTATCAGCTCATATATATCCACTGCTGGTTTTCAAATGCATGTGCTATTGTGAGGAATAAAATGCAAACTTAGAAAAATTTTACCGAAGTCCTTGTGGCTTTTTGGTGTTCTCTGTTTTCTTAGTAAGTGGATACAAAAGATAAACTACTAAATGAAGAACATTCCATTACTTTTTTTTTTTTTCCAGAAGATATCCCCATGATCAGAGAGTTGGAAACTGTTGGCCTAATCATGATGAGTTAGCAGAACTGAGCCAGGGATCCCATCACCCCCTCCCCTCTACCACCTGCATTACCCTTGTTCTAGGAAAACCTTCCATACGTCCCATCCACAGGGTACACTGCTTCATGGACTGTGGTCCCTGAATTGGTTCTAATGGTTCTGGATGACAACAAAGGACATACAAGAGACGAATCCTGAGGTGGCCCTGGGGTCAGTAGGGGCGGGAGTGGCATTTCTTTATTATCTCTTCTTTCCCTTCAGTCTCGTGAAATTGGATCCCATCCTATGTGACTGCATCTTAGAGAAAAACGAACAGCACACAGTCATGAAGCTTCCATGGGACAGTCTCCTGACCAGGTAGTGGGGATTGGCAGTCCCTCTCCAGTGTTTCCCCCCACCCTCCCCTGAATGTCCATCACATTGAACTGTAAAGTTGTCACTGTCTTAGTCTTTGATTTTTCTTTCCATAATTCAACTGATAATCGTCTACATGAACACAGTTTTGGTGATTTTGATGTGGAAGTTCCTTGGAATGATTTGAGCCAACACAATATAGAAGAGAACCTAAGGGGCACCTGGGTGGCTCTGTCGGTTAAGTATCCGACTTCAGCTCAGGTCATAATCTCATGGCTCATGGGTTCGAGCCCCTCATCGGGCTCTGCCTGGAGCCTGCTTCGGATTCTGTCTCTCTCTCTCTCTCTTCTCTCTCTGCCCCTTTCCCGCTCTCACTCTGTCTCTCTCTCTCTGTCTCTCTCTCTCTCTCTCTCAAACATTAAAAAATTAAAAAAAAAGAGAACTTAAAAGGGAGAAAGAAGAACAATGAATTAAAATTAAGAACTTCAGAAAGATTTAGAAGCAAAAAGAAGGCTGGGAGAAATTGTCTTAAAGTCTTCAAAAGAAAGATTCTTACTCTTTGTTCTTGTTCCACAGATCAAAACTGAAAATTATGTACATCAGGAGTTTGCAAACTACAGCCCATGAGCCAGATCTGACCCACTACCTGTATTTTTTGGAATACAGCCACACCCATTTGTTTATGTATTGTCTGTCAGTTGCTTTTATGCTACCATGGCAGAGTTGACTGGTTGCACAGACCCTGTGGCCTTAAGGCGTAGAATATTTACCATCGGGCCCTTCATAGAAAAAGTTGGTCAGTCCCAGTGTATAGGATAACAAGAGAAAATCTGGTTAGATAGAAGGTGGACACTCTTTGTGGTAAAGGAGTTCTCTAAAAGATTCATTGGAACACGTCACAAATGTGAAGCAGCACTTCAGCACACTGGGTACAGGAGAGTCTTGAGACGGAGTAAACTCCACAAGGCAGCCCAGACAGATTTTCAGAAGGCCAGGCTGCTGGACAGTTTTCAGGGGTTCAGGTCACTGATGATCCCTTCCCTGAATCCATGGGCCTTGACTTTGGCCATGCTCTGGGGATCTTTAAAGAATATTGGAGTTTCTGATGTAATTGGTCTTGGGTGCAGCTCCTTGGGTGAGGTCGGTGATTCTGAGTGCAGCCCAGGGCAGACCACTGCCTGCAAATTGGCTCACACCCAGCTGCCCGCTCATAGCGGGGAATGAGGAGATAGCTTCTGTTGGCTTTACCAGTCTATAGCTTATGAACTCCTGTTTCAGATGTTTGGAAAAATTGCAGCCTGTGTATCAAGTGACTTTTCCAGGACAAGAGCCCATTGTGAAGAAAGGCAGAATCTGCCCAATTGACATCACCCTAGCACAGAGAGCGTCTAATAAAAAGGTAAATTTTAAAAGACACAATGTTGGAAGATGGTGATTTAATGTCCCTGCTATAAGTTTTATTCTCTACAATGTGATTAGAGGATTTTAGATTGGCACACCACAAAGATAGTTAATGAAAGACCCATGCTTGCATAAGTGGGCTGGGCCTTATAGAAAACAGGTGATGCTGCCCCCTCACTCCCTCCCTCTGGGATTTTGTGCTGGGAAACTCGCTAGAGCCTAGTTCCAAAGGTAAACAAGATTTTATTTTTATTTTTCTCTTAGACCTGTCATGGGCTTTCAGCTCTCATTGTTACTTCTTGGGCCTTGCTCAGTGAAAATAGCTTGTAAAGAAGTGTGTTTAGCCTGGCAACAGACACATAGGAAACAAATTCTGTCTGTCCTCAAGTGTATGAAAAGCTGTTCTTGGGAAAAGGAGTGCACTCATTCTGAGATGCCTTGAGAAGACAAGTAGGAATACTGGGTGGAAATCCCAAGAAGACATACTTGGGTTCAGAATAAAGAACTTTCTAATGTATGGTTATAAGAGTGGGCTTTGGCATTAGGAATATGTGGGTTCAAATGTGGCTTTTGCCTTGCTGCTTGACGTTGAGAAAGTTAATGGTTTTTTGCCTGAGTTTACTAATGTGAAAAATGGTGATAATGCCTACCTTATAAGGCACCGTGAGGACCAGATGAAGGAATATACATGCGTGAAGCACTTAGAATTGTGCTTCACATATAAGCAGTGAATGAGAACCGGTAATGATAACCTCAATAATAATTAGCAATAGGCACTATTTCTCGAGTGTGTAGTTATGTGCCAGACTCTGTACTAAGCAGTTTCTATGTATGTAGGTTTTCTCCACTATTTGTTTGTTTATTATTGTTTTTAAATAATTCATTGTCAAATTGGCTAACATGCAGTGTGTACAGCGTGCTCTTGGTTTTGAGGGTAGATTCCCGTGGTTCATCGCTTACTTACAGCACCCAGTGCTCATCCCAACAAGTGCCCTCCTCAATGCCCATCACCCATTTTCCCCTCTCTCCCACCCTCCCATAAACCCTCATTTTGTTCTCTGTATTCAAGAGTCTCTGATGGTTTGCCTCTTTCACTCTCTGTTTGTAACTATTTTTTTTCCCGTTCCCTTCCCTCATGGTCTTCTGTTAAGTTTCTTAAATTCCACACATGAGTGAAAACATACGATATCTGTCTTTCTCTGACTTAATTCACTTAGCATGATATCTTCGAGTTCCATCCATGTTGCTGCAAATGGCAGGATTTCATTCTTTCTTATTGCCAAGTAGTATTCCATTGTATATATAAACCACATCTTCTTTATTCATTTGTAAGTTGATGGACATTTAGGCTCTATCCATAATTTGGCTATTATTGATAGCCCTGCTATAAACATTGGGGTACATGTGCCCTTATGAATCAGCACTTCTGTATCTTTTGGATAAATTCCTAGCAGTGCTATTGCTGGGTCACAGGGTAGATCTATTTTTAATTTTTTGAGGAACTTCCACACTTTTCCAGAGCGGCTGCACCAGTTTGCATTCCCACCAACAGTGCAAGAGGGTTCCCGTTTCTCCACATCCTCACCAACATCTGTTGTTTCCTGAGTTGTTACTTTTAGCCATTCTGACTGGTGTGAGGTGGTACCTCAGTGTGGTTTTGATTTGTATTTGCCTGATGATGAGTGACGTCGAGCATCTTTTCATGTTTCTGTTGGCTATCTGGATGCCTTCTTTGGAAAAAATGTCTATTTATGTCTTCTGCCCATTTCTTCACTAGATTGTTTGTTTTTCAGGTGTTGAGTTTGGTAAATTCTTTACAGATTTTGGATACTAGCCCTTTATCCAATATGTCATTTGCAAATATCTTTTCCCATTCCGTTGGTTGCCTTTTCTTTTTGTTGATTGTTTCCTTTGCAGTGCAGAAGCTTTTTAACTTGATGAGGTCCCAAAGTTCATTTTTGCTTTTAATTCCCTTGCCTTTGGACATGTGTCAAGCAAGAAATTGCTGTGGCTGAGATCAAAGAGGTTGTTGGCTGTTTTCTCCTATAGAGTTTTGATGGTTGCCTGTCTCACATTTAGGTCTTTCATCCATTTTGAGTTTATTTTTGTGAGTGGTGTAAGAAAGTGGTCCAGGTTCATTCTTCTGCATGTCGCTGTCCAGTTCTCCCAGCACCATTTGCTACAGAGACTGTCTTTTTTCCATTGGATACTCTTTCCTACTTTGTCAAAGATTAGTTGCCTATACATTTGTTAGTCCAATTCTGGGTTCTCTATTGTGTTCCATTGGTCTATGTGTCTGTTTTTGTGCCAATACCATACTGTCTTGATGATTACAGCTTTGTAGTAGAGGCTAAAGTCTGGGATTGTGATGCCTCCTGCTTTGGTTTTCTTTTTCAATATTACTTTGGCTATTCGGGGTCTTTTGTCGTTCCATACAAATTTTAGGATTGTTTGTTCTAGCTTCGAGAGGAATGCTGGTGCAATTTTGATTGGGATTGCACTGAATGTGCAGATTGCTTTGGGTAGTATTCATGTTTTAACAATATTTGTTCTTCCAATCCATGAGCTGGAATGTTTTTCCATTTCTTTGTGTCTTCTTCAATCCCCACTATTTAAAGTGGAGCACTCCTCTGAATTCTATTGTAACCTGAAAGGGTTGTAAAGCAAAAAAAGCAATTACCGTGAATTTATATGGAAAAAATTTTGAGTGTTCCTGGACCCCAAAAATAACTTCTTTTAGGCTTTTCTGATACCTCAGGACACATCTTGCTAACAAATACATAGAATAGATGGAGATAAGGCCCAGATGCTCACAAAGTTCAAAGCTCTGGTGGCTGAGTGTAGTTCCGGGGAAGGAGTGACCGGGGTGTTCTTGCTGCTCGGTGCCTGCTGCCTCTGTGAGGGCTCCCAGAAGACCAATGCCGAATGCTATTTTCCCTTTTCACATTTTTTTTTTTACAAAAGCGAAAACCCTGTGGATTTGAATCAGCAAAAACAGGTACTAATGTAGGACTTTTCATAAGAGCCAAGTGGCATACCGTGTACTCTGAAAAATCAGGGAATGCTTGTATTAACTTATTTAAACATTAAGTTTTAATATTGATGATTGCAGTTAGAATTGTCCAAAATTAAAATTGGTGCTTTGCAAAATAGGGAGTTATTGTCTCTGGAGGTCCACAAGCAAAGATTGGGCAACCAGTTGGGGGAAGATGTAGCCAGGAGTTCACGCATCAGATGGAGGTGCCGAAATAGGTGTGACCTCTGATGTCTTATCAATTCTGAGATTCTCTGGGGCTGGAGTCCCTTGACAGGCCTGGGTTATTTGGAACCTGTAACTTTATCGAGAGCAGCCCTCCCCAGCCCACTCCTGATGGTAACATACTTGACCATCTCTCTCTAGTCACAAATAATGCGAGAGAACTTGTTTCAAAAAGAGAGAATTGTGATTTTAAGTGTTGATGTTCTTTTTAAATCTCAAAATGATATATATGTCATTTGTGAAGTTGATGAATAATAGAAAAATGTAATGTGTTCCTGATGAAATGCTTGATATTAAGGAATTATCGTCCATTCATTTTTAGGTGTGATGATGGTTTTGTCTTTGTCTTTGAAAGAACCCTTATCTTTTAGAGATACGTACAAAAGCATTTGTAGATAAAATGATCTGATGTGCAGGAGGATTTGCTTTAAAGTAATATGGACAGGGGTCTAGGTGAATCGAGGTTGGTCCTGAGTTGATAATTGTTGCAGCCAGTGATGGGAACATAGGAGCTCAGTTCTACATCAGGAGAATCAGTTCTACTTTTATTTATGTTTTTAACTCTTCATAATAAAAGAACTTAAAAAGAATTTTTTTTAATCTTTATTTATTTTTGAGAGAGAGAGAGACAGAGTGTGAGCAAAGGAGGGGCAGAGAGAGGGAGACACAGAATCCGAAGACAGCTCTGAGCTGTCAGCACAGAGCCTGACACGGGGCTCGAACTCACAAAAGCAAGTTCATGACCTGAGCTGAAGTTGGACGCTTAACTGGCTGAGCCACCCAGGTGCCCCATAAAAGAACTTTTTAAAAAGTTCCCACATGTTACATGTGGGATAGAGAGTATTCCATTAAGTATATATATTGGATGGGATAGAAAGAAACAATAAGCATAAAAATAAAAGTACCACGTGGAGGAAAAGGTACCGTGGGTGTGGGGATGGTGAACATAGAGGGTGGAGAGCTGCGGAGGCTCCAGAAGGCTCTGTGAAGGGGAGGGCCTGTGTTTGCACCTGCCATCAGTCTTCTGTCCCCACAGGTGACTGTGGTCCGGAACTTGGAGGCCTATGGCCTGGACCCGTGTTCAGTGGCCGCCATCCTCCAGCAGCGATGCCAGGCTAGTGCGACCGTCACACCTGCCCCTGGGGCCAAGGACAGCCTGCAGGTCCAGATCCAGGGAAACCAGGTCCATCACCTCAGCCGCCTGTTGCTTGGTGAGCATCCCCTCTGAAGGAGCAGAAATCTTCCCACCAATTCAACTCACGCCAGTCGTCATAATCTTTGTGGCCATATGGTTCTTGGCCAGCAAGAGTTGGAGCTAATACTTGAGCCAGATCCTTTGCCCCGCCCCCCCCACCCCCCCAAATTCAGAACTCTCTCCACCATGCTCTCGGAGTAGTTTTCTTCCTGGTTCTCCCTTTTATAAAACATTTTTTGAGCATCCAGACTGGGCTAGGTACTTTGCTGGGCTTCATGCAGGCATGATCTCTCTTAATCTGACGATGCTGCAGAACTGTTTCTGTTTTGCAGATGAGGAAACTGAGCTTCGGAGAGATTCAGTACCTTGCCCTGAGATACTCAATTGTTTGGTGTTGTAGCCCAGCTCTGAACTTTGGTTTGTCACACTGTAGAGCCTGAGTTCTTTCTACCACGTCTGGGGCATCCAGCCTCCAGTTTGTCCTCAGTTCACACCATATCTGTCTGAGTCAGCTTTCTAAAACAAACGAGATCGCATCACTCTCCTGTAAAAACTCCTTATGCCTTGTCACTGCCTTCAGAATAAGTTCCTACACTCAGTAAATAAGACCCTCCCAGTCCAGATCATCTTCCCCTCGGGGTCTCTGGCAGCTCTCTCCCCCACCCCTGGGCCTCTGCCATGCTGCCGCCCTTGCTGTTCCCCAGATGTGCCAGGCACATTCACACTTGGTGCTTTTGTCTCTGTTCCCTTGCCTGGTGTGCCCACCCTCCCACAGCCCACATCTGCCCAACCACATCTGGGCTCATTGGCCCAGCTTAGGGGTCAAACAAAGCCTGTCTTAGAGCAGCCCCACTCTTTTTCTGTCCTTAAATTAGCATTTAAGAAATTGCCAATGTATCACTTTCCAGTTGTGTTTATGTTTCTGGTTAGCATCTGCAACTTGGCCAATTTTTCCTAATATTAGCGCTCTGCTAGACGGAGCAACTTAAGTCAGAGACCTTGCCTTCATCCTTTTTGTGCTCAGGGCCTGGCATAGTAAATGCTCAATAAGCAAATGTATTTTAGGGCTTAAGGCAGGACCCTGTAGCTAACTTTTGGAGTTGACCCCTTTAAGTGAAGAATTCCTATCTGAGATACTAAGAAGAAATACAGCCAAGCACATGACTAAACACAGATGCATACATTCTGTCTCATGAGAAAATTATAAATGCCTCAAGTATACCCGAGAAAGTGGCTATCAGTGTGAAAATTGCTAAAATACACGTTTCAGCCATGAGGTATAAGGATAAATGGTCCATCCCAGACCGCTTCCCAGAGGAGCTAGGTTTGAGCTGGGTATAGAAGAAGCGGTCACATGATGGAGGTTGATTGAACGGAAGTTCACAACAGAAATGAGCGCACAGTGGGGTGAGAGGGCGGGGAGGTAGCTGTGCCGGTGGGTCGGCCCATGGGGGTGGGGGGGCCAAGGGCAGGAGGTGGCAGGGAGGGAGCAGGAGAAGAGCGAGCTTGGAGTTTCTGCTTTTTGGATTGTAGAAGAGTATCAGCTTCCCCGGAAACACATCCAAGGCCTCGAAAAGGCCCCCAAACCTGGCAAGAAGAAGTAACAGACTCTTGTTTCATGCGGACGATCCAGTGGAAATCAAGCTCTGGGCTGGTAATTGATAAGAGCATTTTCAGCTTTTACAAATGAAACAATATAATTCTTTACCAAAATAAATTTTTATTCTAATCTAAATCTGCTTTCCCTCTTGTTTCCTCCACTTAGCTAAAATGTTGTAGTAAAATTTTCAAGTCATACGCCAATTTAATTGTTTTCTTAATATTTATTTATTTTTGAGAGGGAGAGCACGAGCAGAGGAGAGGCAGAGAGAGAGAGGGAGACACAGAATCTGAAGCAGGCTCCAGGCTCTGAGCTGTCAGCAGAGAGCCCGACGCGGAGCTCGAACTTGCAAACCGCAAGATCATGAGCTAAGCTGAAATTGAGAGTCAGATACTTAACCGACTGCGCCACCCAGGTGCCCCAGTCATACGCCAATTTAAATTGACATAAGAGGTTGTTGTGGAGTCCCTTTTCTATACATGTGATTTCAGTGGGTTTAGTGCCTTTCCTGCTTTCAAGGCCAGATGGCCCATCCAAAGCTCAGGCAGGTAGGGACTTCCAGTGTTTTAAAGCCCCTCTAAGCAAATAGTCCACAGCCTCTTGCCCCAAAATAGTGCCTTCACATCTGTAAAGGGTTAGTCGCATAGAAGCAGGACTCAGCTGTTCTCTGCCATGGAGCAAGGCAAAAGAAGAAAGTCTTGGCCCTAAGTTGCAGCAACATTTGGGCTAGATAAAAATAAATCCTAAAAGCACATGGGTTACTCAACAATAGCGACTTCTTCCCCAGCGCTGGCACGCTGCCACTGGTGATGGTAGATTGCGATGTGGCTGCAGCATGACGGCCTTGTCACAGGGAAGAGTCTTATCCAACAAATGCTTTCTTCAGCCCTGAACTTCTTAACTGGGGACTCATGGAAGAGGTCTTTAGTTGGTCTTCAGAGGATCTGTGAACTCCCTGAAATGGTACACAAGATTTTTTTGTATGATCCTTTTCCTAAGAGAGGTTATCATGCTTTTGCCACATTCCCAGCAGGATCACTGCCAAAAAGGTTCAGAACCACCACGCTGGTCCGGAAGTCACTTCTGTGACCAAAGCTCTCCTTGTACAAAAGGAAGGAACGAGAGCGAGAGCGAGAGCGGAGCTGAGAGTCCTTTGGTTTTACCATCAAAAAACAATTAGAGTTCAATTTACTTCTTTCTTTCCTTTCTCATCTGTTTGTTTTTTTTTAATTGAGATAAGAAAGACTTGAACATATGCAAATATTTGCAAATTACCCATCTGGGGCTGGAAAGGAAGAAAGGGATATGAAAGTGCATGTGTGACACCACCTACCTTTCATTATTAGACCCAGAATAATAGTGCTAGTCACTTGTGACTTGCTGTAGGTAAACCCCTTAATTTTACTAATCCTCTCTCTGCCAGCACAGGCATATGGAACCTAGGAAGGGATTTTGGAAATTGACCCCAAACGAGGTCCTATTACAACAAAACCTTTGGACAGACAGTTTGATCTGAGGGAGTATGGTGTGAATAGTAGTGATGAAATATGGTCCTTATATGAATACAGATAACATGTAGTACTTTATAAGGTTCTTTCACAAACATGATTTGCTTTGCACAGTCTTGGTGGGATTGGAGGCTCAGAGAGGTTGTGTCTTGCCTTGTTGATCTCTGTTAAAGACACAAAGCCAGTAAGCAGTGAGGGTGGGTCTAAAATAAACATCCACTTCTAACTGTGATTTAACCTAGAATTCTGCTAGGACAGTCCTGTCAGGACGTGTGCTTTGGTTTTTCCAGTAATGATGACACATTTGCATTAGGTCATCTTCCCTTTCCCCCTGGTGAACGCCACAGATACATACATGTAAGAAGGCTGGGGAAGGTTAGGCTGTTTAATGAATTGGGGTTTTGTTTGTTGGTTTGTTTGTTTGTTTTTCCTATGTGCTAAGCCAAACACTATCGAGGTCAAATCCATAACTTTGAACTTATTAATCCCATGCTGTTACCAGATGAATTTCAGTGAAAAGCAGAAACTGGTTCATGTCTAGGTTTTGGCAAAGTTACTGAAAGACATACTTCTTGGCGGTCTAGATGAACAAATGTTACAGATGTGCCCCATTCTTGGGT
This sequence comes from Puma concolor, assembly GCF_028749965.1. Taxonomy (NCBI): domain Eukaryota; kingdom Metazoa; phylum Chordata; class Mammalia; order Carnivora; family Felidae; genus Puma; species Puma concolor. Next base: position 25,264,548 of record NC_141683.1, read on the forward strand.
AACTTTAGGAACGTCTATTGGATACAGTGTTCTCTCCTCCAGGGAGATAGGGAGTGAGCTGGCTGTCACCACTGGAAGGCAGGCAGGAATCTCTCTTAACAACTTTATGTGGTTGCTTCTGTGATTACAGAGCTGTTTCTCTGACGGAAGTTAGATAATGCTAATATGAAAGGGTCTTTTTACTCACCTCATTTGCCCTCCTCCAAGGTGAGCTGATCTTAAACTCTCAGAGGCACGTCCCATCTGCTTTATTTATTTATTTATTTATTTATTTTTGGTTTATTCATTTTTTGATAGAGACAGAATGTGAGTGGGAGAGGGGCAGAGAGAGGGGGAGACACAGAATCTGAAATGGGCTCCAGGCTCCGAACTGACAGCACAGAGCCCGATGGCGGGGCTCGAACCCACGGACCGTGAGATCATGACCTGAGCTGAAGTCGGACGCTTAACCGACTGAGCCACCCAGGCGCCCCATATCTCCCTCATTTTTAAATAATTCGAGAAACAGAAGAATCCTTGTCCACATCAGTAGTCTGTCCTCATGTTTAATCATCTTTAGCTCCAGAAAGCTCCCTCCTCTCTTCTCACTCAGGATCCCCTTCTGTAGCACATCCCCTTTCCTCTCCTGCTCTGGGGGTGTGCAGGACAGCCGGTCACCGGGGCAACACCCTCTGGCCCATGCGTCCCGTCCGTTTTCTCCAGATTATCTGAAGAGCAGCCTTCACTCCTCTGTTCACTGGCAAAAGGGAATGTGACTCTGCCAAGAAGCGCGTGCCCTTCCCTGTTCCCACCCTCTCTCCCAGCTCCCAGTTTCCCGGAGATGGTGAAGGCCAAAGGTGTCTCCAGTCTGAATCCTTTTTGCAACAAGCTTTTATTACTTTTTTTTAAACCCATCTAAGAAAGACACTTAAAAAGAAAATATCCTCAAGACAAACACGTACACACTGGGCAACACAAGGGTAGAAGGCACTACCAGCAGTCATACCTCTGGGGGGAAGGGATAATTCACACAGACTATGTTCCGAGGCTCGGGACTCGGCACGGGTCCTGGGTCTAACTGTGCTTTAGATAAAGTCGGAATTTTCCCATAATCTTCTTATTTCATAAACACCCCTATCTCTGTATATATAGCTATATGCCCTTACGTATATATGGACGTGACTTTTTTTTCCTTCTCAAAAATAAAATGGCCACCCCATCAGCGGGAGGCCCTCAGCAGCATTCACAGTGGCTGCAGCAGGAGCCGTGCCTTCCATTAATGTTACAGACATGCAGCATGAAGGAAAAAGGGGCTCTCTACCCACTCCCTTTAATATACAGCAGGGAGAGATTTCTTAAGGGAGGGAAGCGATAAGGCTGAGCAGGAGATGGCAGATAACCAGGGTGTGGGGAGCGGGGGAGGGGGGGGGGTTCTCAAAAATCTTGAGCTGCTAGCTCGTCTTGCTTCTGCAGCTTTGAAGACAGACACAGTTTGGATGACAAGGGGTCAGCATTCCTTCTGGGATCAGGGGCAGTGAGGATGCAGCAAGGGTCAGGGAGGGGACTTCTGAGGCTACACAAGCTGGGGCTCAACCTGACCCAAGCAGGACCTGGGAAGGCAGAGGAGCGAAGAAGTGATCTCTGAGAGGCTGGATGGGAAAACCGTGCCTGCTTTGGAAGTTAAAAGTCCTTCTCCCTCCGTACTGGAGTGTCTTCGCAGTCCTGGCTACTCGCTTCAGTTGTTTGGCTAGTTCATTTTTAAGTTTGCACCTGAACGGGGAGCCAGTACAGATGTAAGTTAGGAATCTGACCCACCCTGTCCCTGCGGTTGACATCACTTCTTGGGAGTCAAAGCCCAGGATCTCAGATGGGAAGGTCTTTGACTCTTGCACCAGCCTTGGAGGGAGGGCTCTCCTGCCTTGCCCCCCACACCGCCGTGGGCCACTTCCTGGCAGGAGCAAGCCGGCAGTAGAGCATCAAGCAAATGCACCCTGCTCCTCTCTCTGAAAACAAAAAGGCACTGAGGTCAGCCGGAAGCCAGCCCACAGGCTCACTGAGCACAGTGCCACGGGCGGGCCGGGCTTCAGAACACAAAAGGACTCCCCTGGTGGCTGAGCTGGAGGTTCCCCGGTCTGTAGTCAAGGTGCCTCCTTGGACAGCACCTGAGTCCTGGTGGAAGCAGACAGGCCGTGCTGCAGCCCAAGGGGGACAGCAAGGCAGCCAGGCCCTCCCCAGCTTGCTAGCTGGGGGAAGGCCAAAGGCAAGTTGGACACACTTCTCTGCGACGTCTCTCGGCTTTCTCAGACCGCCTGATTTCCATTCTCACAGGAGACATTCAAAATGGTGAATGGTTGGTTTCCCTTTGGTGGAAACACATGATGATGGCAATGTCAAATTCAAAACTGTAACTTAAAAACAAACACTTGTCTGTTCACGACAAAGACGTGACTGTCACACTTGCGCAGATAACATATGCCTTTGGGTTTACGTGCACGGACTCTTGAGCGATGAGGGCCAGGGCGGGCTGCGGCTTCTCCGGAAGCCTCCGAGCCAGCCTCAGGCTTTGGTGCTCCCTACCTGAGCATCTGGGGCCAGTGGCTTTATAACCTTCCCTTGAGCATGAACAATGGGCACATTGGGGAACAGTCCTTTTACGAGCATTATCCTGCTTTCCAGGGCTCAGCTCAGATCTGCTAGAGGAATATGCTACAATTTTTGACTCATAAATAAAGGTCTGTGGGCGGCAAATACGAGAGAAACTGAAGAAGAATAAAAGCCAGAGAAAGAACATAACAGCTCTAAAACCTTTCTTCTTTCCTTTACCGGCTGGTGCGAACAATTGCGGTTCGGTGATGACAGAGGCAGCCGGTTGGCTTCCGGGAGGATCACCCAGGACTGAGGCTGCTCTGTCCCCCATCCCCCTCCTCAGCAGCGAGCGGCAGGCAGCGCCTGGCCCGCGCGCACCTGCGCCCCTCAGAGGTTTTGTGCCACATCTGGAACTGCCAGGTGGGCACAAATGCACCCGCCGGAGGTGTCCTGAGAAAAAGTGTCTGTTGCAAAATAATAATCATAAAAATAAATCCGCGGGCACCAGAAGAGGAAGCAGGACCGGTTACCCAGGTTTGCCCTGGGATTCTCTTAAGGCCTCCTCCAGTTTCTGCCTAAACTTGTCATACTTCTTCTGCACTTGTTGGATTTTGTCCTGCTCCTCTTTTTCCAGGATCGTGAGGAAGTTCTGGAGCTCAGGGATGGAGAAGGCGTCCCACTGCAAGGCACGAGGGAGATGGGGGAGAAACAGAACAGGAGACAGGTCAGAAGCTGCACGACCTGAGGGGCCCATGCTGCCTCCCCGGTTCACACGGTTCACACACGGTTTGCTACCGAATAGGCAAGTGCAGTGGATAAAGCTTGGGTTTCCCTTGTCATACCAGCAACCAAATTTCAAATCCTGGCATCTCATGACCAAGATGTACCAGTCCATGTGCGGTGTTTTATTTGGAGAATCAACCGTCTTCCATTTTCTCTGTAGCAGCTGAGATCTGTTCAGATCTCAGATGCTAGAGCCGCCCGGGGCCCATGCTAGCCTCTCTAGCTGTCTGCTGTGGGGCGATGAGCAACAGGCCCTCAACGTGCAGACCCCCAAGAGGCAGATGGAGCTGGACTCAGCCCCCGGAGACTGTGTTTCAGCCTGACTCCACCATGGGATCTTGGGCACATCACTGCGCCCTTCTCAGCCTGCTTGTTCATCTGCCACGGGCTTAGGGTGTCCGCCTCCCTTGGCTGGCAGAGCAGATAATGAGGTAACATAACCTGTAAAGCTCTGTAGAGCCCGGTTGGCCCAGGCCTGCCCCGATGGGACCTGGCCTCCCGGGATGGAAGGCAAGCATCACTGCTCTCAGGCTGACCCAGGAGCAGAGCCCCCGCCCCACTCTGTGGAGCCAGGGGTTTTGACTCCTAAGCTCTTTTGAGCACAAAAGAATATTCAGGTTTATCTAGTTTAATCCCCACGTTGCATAACTGAGGAGACCGAAGCCCACAGAGGGAAGGTGGTAGAGCTACTGGGACAGAGCTGCAGCAGCAGAACCGGAATTAGAGCCCCGTCTCTGAACTCCCAGGCCCGTGAGCTTTGCACCAGGCCTGCAGCGTTCAGACATTTTCAGCAGAGTACTTTTTCCGAAAATCTGACTCCAGTGTGTAAGTCAGATGGAAGCCCAGCTGCCTGACTGAAGCAGGGAGAGGGGACAGAGCCCTAACACCTGCCTAGATGCTCCGAATCTCCACGGTGACCCCTAACCCTAGGCCTCCACTGAACACAGTGTGCCAAACGCCGAGGATGCTCCCCCGCCCTCGGCCACTCCTCCGTGACTCCAACTCCCAAGTATCCCAGGCCGTGCAGGGCGCCAGCCTGATTTCACCCTAGTTCGTGCCGCCACACTGCACTCTGATGAACTCCCCTTTGAGGAAGGAGGTCCGTTTTTAAGAGCCAGGAAGAGACACACGGCTCAGTGTGTGTGGCATGGAGCTTGCTGGGCCTCAGGCCATCCTGGAGCAAAACCAACCTGGGCCCGGACACAGGAGCTTCCCAGTGCCCCTCCACCCTGGGTGTTCAGAAATAAAGCCCATGAAATCCTTTCTTTCCACAGACCTTGCCAGACACAGGCGCTGACTTGCATCCCCCAGGATGCTTACAATCCTGGCTTTGGACACTGAACCTCCTTGGCCCAGCACTTACCCCGGCTCTTTCTCAGCCCATTTTCCCAGCTGCCTCCACAGGGCCCCCAGCTATGCTGGGTAGGGAGGATGACGCCCACGAGGGTGCCCCATCCAGTGTGCCCTGAGGGCTGGGTTTGTGCAACCAGCAAAGGGGCCCAGACCTACCTCCACCTCTCCAGTTTCATTCTCCTTGAGCACAAAGCTGAGGACGTCATTGTCAGGCCCAGCCAGCAAGCGCAGGTACAGGGGGCAATCAGCGATAGAGAGTTTCTGGAAGAGCACTGCAAACCAAGAGAGGGAGTTAGGGGCTCATCGGAGGTGGGGAGGAGGACAGACCCGGAAATAAGACGCAGGGTGGTTATAACTGGAAGTAGCCAACCTTCCAACCTAATGAAATGAACCTGATGAGAAGACATAGGGAGTGACCTTTTATTTTTGGTGTCTGCTGAGAGTTGGAAACTTGTTTCCACTTGCATCACCTCCCAAAAGATTAGCAGTGGCAGGCGGGTGCTCTCCCATTCCACAGATCAGGAAGTGGGAGCCCAGGGTGTGGGTTTCCTGCAGTCACGTATAAGGTGAGGGGCACCGAGAGCAGGCGCGTGCTCCCCGTCCAGCTCTCTGCCCAGAGTGCCTGTGTGGCCCTTCCACATGGCTGGAGTGCAGTGCCCAGCGGAAGCCCAGTCCTCCCACCCAAGTCTGGCAGGGGTTCAGTGGGAGAGGTGGTTTCTGGCCGGGAGCTTGCTCTCTCATACCTTGCCCGTCCTTGTGTATCCGCTTAAAAAGTGCAAACTTCTGGGGATTGTCCACAACCATGAACTTCTTGAGCAGCCCCTGGATGACCTCACTGACCGTGGTGGTGCTGCTGATGTGCAGCTGCTTGATGGCATCCAGAGGAAGATAGAAGGACGTCCGCTTGTCCGTGGTGGCCGCCAGGTTCACTTCCTTGATGGCATCGTAGATGGACTGGGGCCGGATCCCAGCAGGCACGGTCACTGGCCGCCGAAGTTTCAAATGCACTTTGATGAAACCCGTGTAGGTGCCATCTTCACTCTGAGGAAGAAGGTGGGGGGTGCCCCATGGGTCAGCTCCGGTCTGACTTGCATGATCCTAGCTGCCACTCTGGGCCACTGCCCTGGATCAGGGGCAGGGGGTGGGGTGGTTGCAGAGGCCTTTCCTAATAACAGTGCTATCCCAGTCAGCCCCCCACCTGTCTCCCCGAGTTCCTTCCCATCTCTGCTGACCTGGAGGTGCTGGAGGGCAGAGACACTGTCCCCCTGCCAGCCCCGCATCGGGCCAAGAGAAGACACGCAGTATCCAGCAACCAGGGGGGACACGAGGAGCTGCCGTGGCTTTCGCTCTGGGGGCTCAGGCTCCCTGTCCCAATCCCCTGCCTTTGGTGAGTCCCCACTCCTGGGAGGCAGGGTCTGGAGCGTCCTCTCTAGTTTGCCCCTCCAAACCAGGGAGGAGCAGGAAGGCTCTGTAAAGAGGCCCCTGGAGTGACCTGTAAAGAGGCCACTGGATTTCCTCCTGTATTTCTTTCCAAACCAGCAGCCTGCAAGACTTAACGCCCAGGTCCACCGGAGACTGGATTTTCTAGCCAGTTGCTACCAGCCTCCAGCAGGGGGCAGCGTTCTTCTACCTTCTCCTCCCCTTCCCTTCCCACTGAAGATGGCCTTCGCTAGCCTGGCACAGAGTCGGTGCCTCCCTGCTCAGAGCGCTGCACAGTCCAAGGAAGCCTCCTGAGACGCAGGCTGTAACGGTGCAACAACCAAGAGGGAGAGGACAAGGAGCTGCGAACCGCCCTTGTGAGGCCTTCCTGAGGGCGGAGCAGTACCAGGTCACTCTATATTACTTAAATCTCAGGACAGCTTCGACAAGTGGGCACCAATACCTCTTTCACACTGAAGCTTAGGGACGTTAAGAAGGTTCCCAAAGCGAAAAGTGGGAAGAGCCAGAGACGGATTTGGATCTTATTCTAAAGCCCATTCTTCCCTGCAGCCCCGGGGGGTGGGTCCCTGACCGCCTGGGTTCTCAGCCTTGCACAAGCCCCCAAACCTGGGGAAAGGGGAGGGGCCTCAGAAGGGCCGCCCCAGAACCTAGAGGGGTAGCAGGGGAGCCCAAGTGACCGGGGGCGTGGCCGGGGTCGTGGATGGGGGCGGGCCCGACGCACCAGCTTCATGCCCAGGCAGTTCTTCTCCCGGGTATTGTAGCTGTCAATCTTCTGTTTGATCTCCTGCAGTGTGGGCGGGCGCTGCGTCTCCTCCGGGGGTTTACAGACATTCTGGAACACAGAAGTGAGAGTGGGCACACAGTGGATGAGAAAGGGTAGGACCACACCCTCCCAAAGGCCTCCCTGACCAAGCATAGGGAGCACCAGCACCACGGGGTAAAAACTAATTCCATGGGCTCACGGTGAGAACAATCAGAGGTCAAATTCCAGCGGTGCCACTGCCTAGCCGGGCCAGCCCTGGGGAAATAGCTCTAAACCTCAGTCTCCTCACCTGTGAAATGGGAAAAATAACTACCTTTCAGGCTTGCTGTGAGACTAATATGAACATGCCCAGCACATGGGCACCGACCACAAATCTGGTGAATCAGCAGAGCAGCATTGGCTCACAGAGGGTTGCTATGGAAAACATAGCCTTTAGATGCTAAGGGAGATGCAGAGAAATGCAAGCCAGGGTCCATCTCCTCAAGGAAGTAACAATAGAGCTGGAGAGAAAGGAATGTACACACAGTCCCAGCATATGCTGATGGGAAAGACAGTAATTCATCCAGACCCAGGGGACCAAGGGCACGTGAGCATCAGTTCAGGCCCCACATCACCAGCCACAGAATTTTGCACATAATTAAGTCAGTTCAGCTGATCCTTGAACAATACAGGTTTGAACTGCATGGATCCACTTATACACCAATTCTTTTTCGATAAATACAGTCCAGTGCTGTAAATGTATTTTCTCTCCCTTATGATTTTCTTCATAACATTTTCTTTTCTCTAGCTCACTTTATTGTAAGAATGCAGTGTATAATACACATAACATACAAAACTGAGTTAATCGACTGTTCATGTTATTGGTAAGGTTTCCGGTCAACAGTAGGCTATCAGTGGTGAAGGTTTGGGGATGTCAAAAGTTATACTCAGATTATTTATTGTGCAGGGGGGTCAGCGCCCCCAACCCTGACGTTGCCCAGGGGTGAACTGTATATATTTGTCAAACAAATGAGTGAACCAGAAAGGGACAGGGGGCTGTCCTTCTACAATAATTGAAAGAATCAGCCTCCTCTCCTGGAGCATGGGGACAACCAACATGTTCTCAGCACCCCCTCTGTGGTGAGAACTTGGCATGCACGGTCTCTTCATCCTCATGAACCAGAACTCTGTGAGATGGAGTTTATTACCTACGTTTTACAAGTGAGACAACCAGGACTAAGGAGTTCAGTAAGTTGCCTAGAGCCCTGTCCATATGTGCAGAACTGAGAGGAAATTCCCGGGCTGTTCTGTTGAGTCCTTCCCAAGGGCTCCCCTGGTGCCCTCTCCCCCTAGGGAAGGGTAAGGGAAGAACAAAACTGAAGAAGAAGCTGGGGGTCAGTGTCCTTCATGCTGTAGAGGGGGTTCAGGGGTGAATTCTGGGGTCTCGGCAACTCTGTCCCTCGTTATTTCCCTGCATTTCTCCCAACCTCCCTGCCGCCCAGCTTCTCAATCTTGTCTCCATGCTGCCTGTGTGTGGCCCGGAGTGCAGGAGCCATGGTTTGGGAAAAACCCACCCAGAACTCGCCTGATTTTAGAAATCTAGCAGACTCAACGCGGATCAGGATTCTCCTTTGGCAAATGGGGAAACAGGCCCAGAGAGGCGGAGCGTCTGTGTTCTCCTGGCTGCCTCCCTGACACCACCCTTCAGGGGTGTGGTTTGGTCGGGGAACTTCACACCCACCCCGTCACGGCAACACCACCCAGTTGAACACAATGGGTGCCCCCAACAGAGCCCGCCCTGGCTGTCCTCCCTCCAGCAGGCTGTCCATGGAGATTGGGCACACCCAGCAGGATGCCCTCACTTCCTCCTCCTGCTTTCCCACCCCCCTCCCCGGGGCCGATAACATGTTCTGTGGCTGCTGTGGTGAGCTGGCGTGGCGCCCGCCCCCGCCCCTCTGCATGGAGATAAGCCCACACCCCTTTTCCATCGCAGCATCTTCCCTTGGCTTGTCTGCTCCCCCCTGTACTATTCCTCAGGGGTCCTGAAAGTAACAGCATTGTGCTATGTGCTTTCACATACCTTCTCTCACATACCCCCTACGCTACTCCCATTTTACAGATTATAAAACTGAGGCTTAGAGGGGTTAAGGAACAGATCTGTGGTCCCACTGCTAGTAAGCAGCTGAGTAGAGCAGAGCCCGTCTAAATCTGCAGCCCGTGTTCTTCTTGATTCACCACCTGGCCACTCTAGGCAGCTTCTGCCACTCCCATAATGCCCGCTGAAATTCCACCCCTCCAGGCTGGGGGGTGCAGCTGTTAAACCAAGGCCTATAAACGATGGGACCTGTGAAACATTCATCCAAGGTGTATCTGATGAGTGGGCCAGGCCCCAGAGGCATCAGGACCCACGGGCACCGCAACACCTGCAAAGACGTCAAGGAGGGACTTCTCATCCCGCAAGTGGGATGTAGCTGCCAGGAGGCAGGACCCACCCTTTTCCTACGTGGCCGCTCAGGCTCTTGAACTGGACCTTGATCCCATCGAAGACCACCCAAGGGGGAGCACAGGCCAGGGCATCTCCTGTTTGCTTGAGGTAAGTAGCAGGTGATACGAGCCTCACAGAGTGCCTTCTTCATTCACTGTCAATTCATTAACCCAGCTCCTCAAACGGAGCTCCTGATTCCTCATCCGTTCCCACAGTTAGTTCCTGGAGACACACACTGCCCCAGAAACCCTCCCAACCCTCCCCACAGCGGGGCTCATCCCTATGGGGCCACGTGTGCCTAGCGGAGGCTCAGCCCTGGGAGCTTCCGGCCAGAAAGACCAGTCATCTGGTTACTACCATGTGCTCCCCCCTTTCCAGCCGTGAAGCACGCAGGCTGTCCCCTCCTCAGGAGTTCACAGCTTTCTCAAACTTGTCTACAAAAAAAAAAAAGTTAAATGATGGAAACTCTCGAAGCTCCTGAAAGATCTCCTCTCATAGCTTCCAACTGGCTACAGCCATTTCCCTGTCAGAAAAGGCAGCTGTGTCACAGCTTGCAAAAGCCGATTGTTCCGGGCTTGGGTCTGTACACAGCAAGAGGCAGAGCTACTGTGACTAAAGGTTTCTTCTTCTTCCTGTTCCCCTTTCCTTCAGCAGATAACCCATCTATCCACCCCCTTTCCCGCCACAAACCTGGGGAAGTGACGCAAGCAGCCGAGGTCACCCCTTCCAGGACTGATGCAAAAGACAGGCATCCTGGTCTCCCCGCCCCGTTGGAAGTGCCAGGAACCCTGTGTGGCCAACACGTGGAGTCCCCCAGCCTGGTGTGTCAGCACCTGGGGCCGCTATGCTTGCCGCCCAGACTGCATCTGCCAGACGAGATCTGACCCATGGATTGGATGAAGCACCTGCCAAAGCAGGCCAGCCAGCGAGCCAGCCAGCCACAGCCACGGGAGCTCACTAATCCCTTCCTTCCCAGGGATGATACAGAAGCGAGGCCAGTGGTTCTTTCTTTCTTTCTTTTTTTTTAATTTTTTTAATGTTTATTTATTTATTTTGAGAGAGAGAGAGAGTGCAAGCAAGGGAGGGGGCAGAGAGAGACGGAGAGAATCCCAAGCAGGCTCTGCACTGTCAGCCCAGAGCCTGATGTGGGGTCCGAACCCACAAACCATGAGATCATGACCTGAGCCAAAATCAGGAGTCAGATGCTCAACCGACGGAGCCACACCCAGGTGCTCCTAGGCCCATGGTTCTTAAATTTGGCTACACACGGAATCATCTAGGGGATCTCTAAAAACACTGGGCTCCATCCTGGAGATTCTGATTTATGGCCTGGGGTCCAGCCTGGGCAGAGGGTCCAGCCTGGGGTCCAGCCTGGGCAGAGGTAATTCTGATGTTCAGCAATGTTTGAGAAGAACTGGTATAGACCCCTCGCAGCCCATTTCAGATCCCAAGGGTCGCCATCCAGCAGCAGAATTAACACTTGGCCACCTACAGATATTCACTGCCCGGAGGTTTACCTAAAAGGAAGTATCTGCTCTGTGAACAAGGTCAATAATACAGTAATCTTCAGAGGGTAAGGCAAAGACCTCAATTTCTATTCACCCGCCAGATTTTCAAGTCCTCAAAGTGAAAGATTTGTTTCCGTTCACGGGTACAAAGCTAGAAACCACGCAGCTAGCATTTTGTCTCCTAGGTTAGCCCAAGATGGAGACAGAACGGGAACTCACTCTGATTGAACAAATACCGGCATCGGCCTGCGAGGTGTCCCTCGTAGGGGGTTTACACATCTCGGTGCATCTGGCATGGAATTCATCCGCTCTGATTAAGCCGCTGGCATCGGTGGCAGATGGTTTAGCTGCTCCCGATGCAGCTGGCACATCCAAGACACTGGTGAAAAACAGGTTTGTGCTCCCACATCCTAAGCTATGGAAAGGGCTGCGTTGCCTCTCAGGGCTCAAGTTTATTAGGGTACAGCCACGTGAAGAGGCTAGCTGCTAGGGGTCAGAACAGAAATGCTCCCCCGAGAGAGTGATCCTCAAACTTTTCTATTAAAATATCACAGGGGCGCGTGGGTGGCTCAGTCGGTTGATCGTCGGACTCTTGGTTTCGGCTCAGGTCGTGATCTCACAGTTTCGTGAGTTCGAGCCCCATGTTGAGCTCTGTGCTGACAGCTCAGAGCCTGGAGCCTGCTTTGGATTCTGTGTCTCCCGCTCTCTCTGTCCCTCCCCCATTGGCTCTCTCTCTCTCTCTCTCTCTCAAAAATAAATAAACATTAGAAAATATTATCCTTAACATCAAAGTTAAGAGGACCATCCCTGTGGTCTGGGGCCTGTCTCAGAGCAGATTTACCTGAAGTTGAATTTTACTTTAAGAAGAAACCCAGGGGTGCGTGGGTGGCTCAGTTGGTTAAGGGTCTGACTCTTGATTTCGGCTCAGGTCATGACCTTGTGGTTCATGAGTTCAAGCCCCCCATCAGGTTCCGTGCTGACAGTGCACAGCCTGCTTGGGATTCTCTCTCTCTCCCTCTCTCTCTCTGCCCCCTCCCATGCTTTCTCTCTCTCTCTGTCTGTCTCTCTCAAAAATAAGTAAAAAAATAAAACTTAAAAAAAAAAAAGAAACCCAAACATTGGTTAGCTCTGCATTCTTTTATTAAAGTTTTTTTTTCAATTTATTTATTTTGAGAGAGACAAAGAGAGCATGAGCAGGGGAGGGGCAGAGAGAGAATCCCAAGCAGGCTTCGTGCTGTCGGCACAAAGCCCCACCTGGGGCTTGAACTCAGGAACCATGAGATCGTGACCTGAGCCAAAATCAAGAGTCAGACACCTAACCGACTGAGCAACCCAGGTGCCTCTAACTGCGTTCTAATCAATGACACATGTCTTGATTTTGGTCACTGGGGAAGAAGAGGCTCGGAGTGAGTCCTGTGGCTTCTAGTATCCCCAAGTGGACACAGGGCAGCCCGTCAAAGCCCCAGCAACAAGGGGGCCCCAGGGTGAGCAGTGAGCTGAGGAGAATCAGATACGTTCTGATACATCAGCTACCTTCATGCCATTTTTTTTCTTGACCCGAGTCACACAAACTTCATTTTTGCCAAAAATTTCACTCTCCCTCTTGTTAAACTCCTCAGCCTCTTCTCCCTTCATGATGTTTTCATCGTATCGCTCCCATCTGCCCACCTGAGGTCCTTCAACTTGCCCCGGCCTCTCTGACCACTCCTGCCTTGAATGATGGTGATGATGACCATCCCTTATTTTATTTATTTACCAGCTACGTATGCCAGGCAGCACTCTGATCACTTGGCATGTGTTAGTTCACTTCATCCTCCCCACAAATGCATGGGAATGCCCATTTCACAGATGAGGAAACTGAGCACCAGCAAAGTTAAAGCGAACCCACACCTAAAGCTAGCACTATACCATCTGGCACTTCAATACTCATCTACTTATATTAACCTCCAAGTAGGCTATCTCTCTATCTTGAGTTGTCTTCTCAGCTAGAGTGAATTTTCTTAACGACCTACACCATGCTTCTATTTATTCTCTGTGCCCAGCGGCACCAAGCATGAAATGGATAATAGGTACTTGCTCAAGAACCTTCAATGGCTCCTTATTGCCTACAAGGAGTAGGGGGAAAGATCTTATTTCTCCCTAGGAATTACAGAGCAATGAGCCTTGGATTTCAGTGTAGACGGAGTTCCGTAAGAGAAGCACCCATACCTGTCTTATCCATCACGGCATCCCAGAGCCTAGATGCAGCTCGGAACAAGTAGAGGCTGAGGAAATACCTGCAGGATGGACAGAAGCATGCATTTGGGTTCTGATCCCCATTACTAACTAAGAGATCTTGAGGAGATCCGATAACCTCCTTAAGCCTCAGCTTTATCTGTCAATTTGAAATACAAATCCTTTATTGCCTGATAGGATTCATGCCAAGGTAAGACCAAATGAGATAATGGGTGCAAAAACCATTTTGGAAATTATCAAACCCATCCAAAGGCACATATGGTTACGGTCATCCCAGGCTTACAAAGTCCTACCCCTATGAGCCAGTCTCATTTCTCATTTTCCTTGAGCACTTAATCAGGCTTGACCACCATGCCATAGAGTTTGTTGGCTCTGGTGGCTGGCAAACTTTTTCTGCAGAGGGCCAGGTAGTAAATACTGTAGGTTTTGCTGGCCATACGGTCTTTGTTGTAACTACTTAACTCTGCCACTGTAGCACAAAGCAGCCGCAGGACAAGCATGGCTATGTTTCAATAAAACTTTATTTATGGCATCCGGTGCATGAGCAGTAGTTTGCTCACCTCTGCTCTACGCCATTGGGCGGTTTCTCCTGCTTAGAATACACAGCTCCCATCTCCCCTGGTGCCATCGCCCATGGCGGTGTCCTCACTCTCCACTCTCCTACCATAGGAGATCTCCGACATTTTCATTCCCAATTGGAGGAAGGCATATACAGGTTTGTACCGGATGCTGCCTTTCTTCTGAATGATACTCTTGCCGAGAGCCATGTACTTCCTGTGTTTCCTCACACCCCTGGTCCTCACTCTCACTTAATGGACATGTTGTGCAAGTGGGCAAAGGCATCATCGCTTCATTGGAGTTGTGCTTACTGTCTTTCTGTCTCCCATGAGGAGGCAACAGGCTGGCTGAGGAAGGGATGCTCGTGGGCAGTAGGGCTCACGCACTGGCTCGGGGAATGACTCCCAAACCCCAGCCCCGTGGCCCCGAAGCCTCAGATTCCTGTCGTCGCCAAGCTGCAAATTACCACATGCCACGGGCCTCTGCAGCTGCTGGCTGACAAATCCACTACTACAAGGACCATGGAGGTGTCTTCACAGCCTGTGCGGCTGCATTTGGATCTAATTATATGCTGCCTTTTATTGTTTAATTATTATTTCACATGTGTTAATCCCATCTTCCCAATTAGATGCTCCCTGGAGGGAGACGGACCTGATGTCTGATGATGGTGCTTCTGTCCTACCCCTTGCAAGGCTCCGCAGAGCTCTGCGGTGACCTCCAAGGAGGAGGCAAGGACAGGGTGGAGTAGACTGGGTGGCGCCCAGCCCAGGGCCCTGCCACGGGCTGCAGTCAGGCCCAGGACATGTCCCGCTGACCGGCACCCCAAGAGGCTGATGCCAAGGCAAGGCCGCAAGGGCCGCGGGCTTCGGCTGGCTGGCCAGCCCCGTGGCTCAGCTCTTTACGGCTTCCTGGTAGGAACCAGTGCAACACCGTCATGACCGACGGCCTCCGGCAAGTCACTTCCCCTCTCGGGGCCTCAGTTTCCTCATCTGTGAAATCACGAAGTGAGACCCCTTTGCAGCTCTACGAGTTTACATCGGAGGGTGGCTTCTTTCGTCACTGCTTCCTCTTCTATTTCAGAGAGCTGGGGGTGGGGGTGGGGGCCCCTCGGAGGACGGCTGGGCTTGCCCGAAATGCAGTGGTAATGACTGTTGTAAGACGGTATGAGAACGCGTCTCACCTCTACAGCCTTACTTGTCTCACCACTGGCCACTTGCTTTCTCTGCTCATCTGTAAGTCACCGTGTGAGCCAAACTCAAGTAGCTTTACACCTTCCTAACTCACACAACCCAAGGAAACAAAACAAAAACTATCCCGGAAGCCATTCACCATGAGTCTTTGCCACACTTCCTCTTTCTCAGCTCTTAGCAAATCTGCCAGCAGCCACTCTCTCGCCCCTTGGAAACCAACCCCAGGCCTATGTCGGGAGAGGGGAGAGCCTCGGCGAGGCCTTCCTGCATGAGAAGGACATCTGTGGACACCTCGCACCTACCCTGCTGCCCAACAGCGGCACGGGCCCCACACACCTGATGTTTCTGTTAAGCCTGTCCTGAATAGGAATCTCAGAGGAAAGGGGCAGACACCCCTCTGCCTGGGCTGGGAACGCCCTGCCCAAAGCCCAGACCACATGCAAGGCTCATTGGTCCCTTGGTGATGGCCTCAACCAGACGGGAAAGAGGAAGCCCCACAGGGTCTCACCACAGGGCCCCCTTCCAGGTCGCAGATGGTCCATGTTCTGGAATGATTGTCCCAGCCTCACCCTGGGCAGTGAAGGGGTTGATTCCCCCAGATCCTTCCATGGAGCTGTCCAATGTCCCAGAAGTAAAAGGATTGGAAACTCCTGAACTGTGTTCTCCAGTAGGTTACTCCCATCAGAGGAAGGAAGGGGCGGGCTTCATCACGGAGCCAATCCCTACAAGCAGAGCCATGCAGAATTTGAGCTGTTCTGGGGAGGGCGGGGGAGGTAGAGGAGCAGGAAATAAAAAGGGGGTGGGACATGAGAAACTGGAAAGAGACTGAAGTCCCCAAAGACAAAACTGTAGAGCAGATGGTCAACGCAGACAGTCAGTCAACAGTAACTGATTGAGTTGCCCATGGGGTGGGGAGTGTGAAAGGCACCTTGGGACATGAAAGCGGCCAGCCATGGCCCCCGTCCTGGGGAGCGCACAGGCTATCTGTGGAGGGAAGACAGAGATGCGTGCACCATGAACACCAGACAGCAGGCGCCGTCTGCGCAGAGCCTCGGCGCTTCTGGGCAGCCAGATCAGCTCCGCATGTGTGCACGTGATGAAGGCCATGCCAGCGGGCTCCCCGGGTGGCCGGCGTGTCCTGGAGCCCACGCACAGTGCCCCTCACTGAGGTGGCCATCTCAGTCTACAAGCAGGGGCGGGTCCTCTGGGGTGAGTCAGGACCAGAGAACATCAGCTCCCCGCGGGCCTTGGAGCCGCAGTGACCTGGGTTCAAGCCCTGCGGTGCCTTGTTATAATAGCAAAAATCGCCAACAGGCCAGGGTTTCGCAGTCACAGTCTCATTTCATCTTTGCCATAACTCAGTGAGGGCTGTGTGTTATTACCCAGAGCCCCTGCTCCTCACTGCCAGACCACACCGCCCTGCACGGCTGGCGTGCCCTCAGTTGTCTGTGCACGTGGGCAAGTCAGCGTCCCTGAGACTCGGATTTCCGTCTGAGAAACGCAGGTAATGAGGCCTTCTCTACACACTTGTCGCGGGGATGAAATGAGATTGCACATCTGGAAGCGCTTAGCACAATGCACGCATAGAGTAAGCACTCGAGAAACAGCAGCTAGCGAACCATCATCGTAACCGTCGTCAGCGGCAGCGGTCATCGGTCTGGCAGGGCAGAGGAAAGGTTGGGCGGTGGGGCTGACTCAATGTGGGAGTCCTCTTGCCTTAACCTTGATCTCCTGACAGGCCCTTCAGCCAAAGCCAGGTTGTGACTCTGTGTGTCCTAAGCACTTTTGTCTTCAGTGCTATGGGCCCCTCTTCCACCATTAAAAAAAACAAAGATAGGAAATTTTATGTTTTGATAGCACTGATATCAAGAAAAATATATTATTATTATATAGAAAACAAAGGATTTCTTCCTCCTGATTTTAAAAGAAATCAAAACACTTTTGTGGGCCCTTAAAGTATCGCGGGTCCCTCTGGCACCATAGGCCACCGTGTCTCGTGAATAAGGCAGCAGTGCTTTCAACGCCGGAGTCCCAGGTAGGGTGACCTGAGGAACTGAGAGTTTTCTTGGGATGCAGGACCTTCAGTGCGACAATCAGGACAGTCCCGGGCAAACCAGCATATTTGGTTACCCTAGTCCCAGGGACCCCTCGCAGGCCTAGATGGACTCCCTCCCTCTCTTTTCCTCGCCACTGTGGGCCCCAGGGACACTATTTGCTCTTCTGCCCTCTGGAACGCTGCACGTGTACTCTGCCCTAGAGGTCTTCCTGACACTCCCCCCACACCCCTGCCTGGCCACCCCTGCCTGGCCGTGGCCTGGACACAGTGGCCTGGCTGCCTCTGCCAATCAGCCCACCTCCCTGCAGCTTGATAACAGAAGGTAAGCTCCCTGAGGACAGGGACTGCTCTGTTCACTGATGTAGCTCCCCGGACAGTGCCTGGCAGACAGGAAGGGCTCATTAAACATTCGCCTAATCAACTGAATAAAACACAAAGAAGTAATAAGACACACATGTGCACGCACACACATGTGCACACACACATGCACACAAATCCCCAAACAAATACGGGAAGATTCAAAGGTTCCAGAATTGCATAAGGCTCCTATATCCTAGTCCACGGCATCTACTGACTTGTGAGACAATAACTGGGAATCAGAGGAGACCCCCGTAGATGATGCAAACCCCTTCCATCTCTACTCTCCCCTGCCGTGGGCCTTCCTGAAGCCCCCTTTTCAGCTCAGAGGTCTCAAGTGTGAATCCAGGCAGAAGGGGGTGACACCCATTCTACTTCAACGGCCACAGGAGTTTTCCCTTGGGGCATTTTCTCATGCCTTTGGGGTTCCTAGGGCAAGAGAAGGTCTTTCTCCAGGTTAGTTTTCCTCACTGGATTTCCATCTAGGTCCCTGTCCCCTCACCCAGCCTCACCTAGGTCAGCCTCCTTTCCGTCTCCCTGCTTCCTTAGTTTGGCTCCAAAGCCAGCGACTGTACCTTTTCCATCCCTGCATTCCCAGACCACCCAGAAGCAGAGAGCTGTGGAGTGAGACAGGAGTGGTCCAGAGCACTAAGCAGTGAATCAGGGATGATGGTGGGCCGGGACTGAGTGGGTCTCACTACCCCGTCCCAGACTCCGGTCTCTCTGAAGGCTGGACCCTGCTCTTTCAGAAGCAATTTAAACAAGATTCCACTTATCATATGTCTGACAAAGGACCACTACCCAGGACATATAAAGAACCCCAACAAGCCAACAACAACATAGAAAAAAAACAATTTTAAAAAAATGGACAAAAGACTTGAATAGGCATTCTCCAAAGATATACAGATGGCCAGTAAGAACATGAAAAGATGTATCAACATCACTAATCATTAGGGAAATGCAAATCAAAACCACAACGAGATGCCATCTCATGCTCATTTTAGGATGGCCATTATCAAAAACACAGAACATACAAAGCATTGGCAAGATTGTGGAGAAATCAGAAGCCTGTACATTGCTGGTGGGAATGCAAAATGCTAAAGCCGCCTGGGAAACAGCATGGCAATTCCTCAAAAAATTAAACACAAAGAATCATCATATTATCCAGCAAGGCCACTTTTGGGCATACACCTGAAAGAGATGAGAATAAAACTTAAACAGGTGTTTGGACACTCATGTTCACAGCGGCACTATTCACACTAACCAAAAGGCAGAAGCCACCCACCGATGCACACACGGGTAGATGAACAAAATGTGCTGTAGACATCCAATGCAATGTTATTCATCCGTAAAAAAGAAGGAAATTCTGGCACATGCTGCAACGTGGATGAACCCTGAAGACATTATGCTCAGCGAAATAAGCCAGTCACATAAAGACAAATACTGTATGATTCTAGTTACGTGAGGTTCCCAGAGCAGTCAGATCTACAGAGATGGAACGCAGAATGGCGGCTGCCAGGGGCACTGGGGGGAGGCAAACGGGGGACTTCCGTCTACTGGGGACAGAGTTTCAGCCGGAGAAGATGGAAAGTTCTGGAGATGGACGGTGGTGGTGGCTGCACAACATTGTGAATGTGCCTCATGCCACGGAACGGCACACGTAAAAATGGTTAAGATGGTAAATTTTACGTAGCATATATTTTATCACAATTAAAAAAAAAAAAGAGGATTCCAAGGGCAGAGGAGCCTGGAGGCCTTGTAACCAGCCTGTTTCATCTGGTTCCCATATAGTTGGGAGCGTCCCTTACTTTCTATATTCCAAGCAAGTGAGGAGTCGATCCCACTTCCAAGCACGTAGGCCCCATCATCCTCCAGGGGCCAGGCTCTCTTCCTGGCCACAGGCCACTCTCCTGCGTGCACTAACAAAGGGCAGGACACTAGGGCTGATCCAAACAGAGGAGCTCTGCAGCGAGGGGAGGGTCGTAGAGCTTCCCAGGTGGCTCTCTAGAGAGGTGCTCAGGCACACAGAAGCCTGGGTTTAGAGATCTGAAGGAGTCTCGGGACAAAAAGGCCCAAGCACACCCATTCTGAAGCAGCCGGAGTTGTCAGGTGACCCAAGTAGCGGGGACTCCCCAACCTGCCTCAGATGCTCTCCCTCCAACCCATCATAGCTGGCCACGGTCAAGGGGCCATGTCCGGCTTTCCAACTTCATACACCCCTAGGGAAGTGGATGTGTCAGCAAGAGGAAGATTTGGGGAAACACGTCTGTGTTTCTGTGTCTTCTTTCTTCTGCAGGCCCCAGAGTCATGGTATACTTCTGAAGTCATCACGCTGGGAGCTGGGTATTGACTCGCCTTCAGAGCCGTCCACGGCCACCTCCAAACTGCTTCCTCTCTCTCACAGAGGGGACCTCCCTGCACAAGAACACTCTGAAAAAGGGCTCCTCAGCTCCGTGGACCATCCCATGGGCTCTGAGAGCACAGAGTCAAAGCCAGCAGAATCACGGGCCATGCCGGGGGGCGGAGGGTGGCTTTAGGAGCCCGGCTCGTGTGTTGTAATTGCAGGCCCTCTCCTGGGCCGCACAGGACGTGGGCGCCCTGGCTGCAGGGGCACCGTCTCCTACTATGTCCGGGCTCCAGCTCACTGGAGCTCCTTCAAGTACAGGGCATTCGATGCCATCAAAGATTCGGATAATTCAGAGGTGGAGAGCGGCACGTGGGGGCCAGTACCCAGCGCCCAGCACGCCTGCATGGCCCACCCTTACTACAAGGGGTGGGGTGGCTGGGGACTCCAGGACACCAGTGTGCACTGGCCCGAGGGAAGGAGGGCAGTCCCTCTCGGCTTCCTCTAACTGGAGACCCCACCTATGCCCTCAGCTTGGCAAGCCGGCTGGTGCTGGGTGCTGGGGCCTCTTCACCAGCCCACACGTGTCCTCTTGTCACTGTGCTGCCCGCCTGGCTAACCCCACCCCACATCGATGTTGGGGACTAATCTGTGATACCGAAACGTGTCTTAGGTGATTATTAAGTGACTCTGAGTCTTCTCAAGTGTGTGTCCTCTCACTGTGTCACGCAGCCTCGGGGACAGGGATGTTCGGTTTCCTCCCCCTCCTGAATGGCCGGGCAAAGAGCACCATCCTCAGAAGCTCCAAGATGGGTGCTGCCGACATGGGGTTGCATCGGTAGGCACCTTTGGGCCTCACTGCTGGGGCTTCAAGTAGGAAAATTCTGGAAAGAGCTTTAGGAGAAGCGGCAGAGCTTAGGGGCTAGGAGTTCTGGCATTAGACTTGGGCCTGAATCCTGGATCTGCCCCTTAGTACTGTATGACCCCTTTGGTACCTCAGTTTCCCCACTGTCAGATGGAAAGCACAGATGGTTGTTGCGAGGATAAACTGAGCCTGCGCACGGAAAGCACCTGCCACCACATCGGGGCCCAATAATTCACTGTCGCTGTTATACATTCTAGCCATTTGCCAGGAGACCCCCTCCTGGTCTTTATACCTCCGTGCACCCCAGTCATGAACCCCACATCCCCATGTCAGAATTCATCACCCATCTCCATGTCTTTTATTATCCCAAGCTGGGGAGTTCTCCTTGGGGTCCCACAACCAAAAGTTGGGCCCTCCTTTAGCGCTTATTCTTCACTGGAGGGCCAAGTCACCCATTGTACAGAAGGAGAAAGTAAGGACTTGAGCGGTGAGCCTGCTTCCTGAGGTCACACACAGTGAAGGCTTGTGGCTTGGGTTCCCGGGCCCAGCACTGATTCACCTGCCCACATCACCTGAGCCAACAGAGGATACTCGAACTACCAGGACTGCCAAACCAAGGTCTCCACTTGCTTAGAATTAAACTGGGAAATTAAATGAGAAGTATGTTGGTTCTTTCCCCTGAACCTGCCTCTCTCCACGCTGAAAGGCAGAGAGAAGAAACCCATCACAGAAGGCTCTCCCGCCTCCTCACATGGGCCCCTGGGCGCCAACCCTCCCCCTCCCAGGCCCCACATGAGGAAGGACCACACCAACTCCTGCCAGCAGGTGCCAGGGCCCGGTTGCTTAGTGACCCAGCCCTGCCTGCCCTCATCCTCCAGGGCAAACAGCTGAGCAATCACAGATGGGATGGAGAGGCCACTCTATGTTTGGAAAGTTGTCCTTGCATTTTCTGCTCACTCAGTGAGATTTTTCTTTTCACAGTTACTGGAAAAATCCATCGATTCCACATCCAGAATCTGAGCAAGCTTCCCTTGAAAACAGTCTGGGAGATCAGCTTTCACATACCGTGCCCTAAAGCGTTTGTGCATGGGCCCTCCGGGGAGCCCCTGCTGCCTCTTCGGGCTCTCTTATTTAGAAGGAAGATCCAAGCCCACCCTTCCTTACCAAATGTGCATCAAGCACCTACCACGTGCCGAGGACACAATGATGACCAAGATGTGGTCCTCTGTCCAGAAAATTACAGCCCATCAAAAGGAGGGATAGAAAAGATATGCTGGTGTTTGGGGAGCACAGAGAAGTGGGCACAATGGGGAATGATCTCTAGACACCCTAGACCCACCAGCTTCCACATTCTCCTCACGAACCCACACCTCCCCTGCGTGCGTGAATGTAGAGATTAGCCCCGCCTGCCACCTCACCTCGTGTTCCAGCCAGTGGAGACCTGCCTCACATTCCCCACTGCAAGGTCAGAGCCCTGCAGACCCGGCTCCTGCCTGTCATCCACATCACAGTGCGGGGGACCATTCTACACCACTCTTCACACTGGGGGACCGCCAGGCGATGAGAAGGACACTGAGGGGCTCACGAACTGGAGGCTGATGCAATGGTGATAGCGGAGTATGGTAAGCCAGATTTCCCAAGACCAGAGCAGGAAGAATTGACCTGGATTTCAGGGAACTAGCTGAATGAGAACCCCCGCTTCCTACGGGGTGTCAACAGAGTTTGAGATGGGTGACTGGAGCTCATTTGGAGCTTTTCAAACTCAGCTCTCACCCAAAGCGCCAAGTGTGTAGTGGGAAGAGCACGTGTCTTGGAGTGGGACGAATGAGGGGTGGGGGCTCCCCCTTGGCTAGCCCTCTTTCACATACGACCTCATTGAAGGTGCCAATCTTTTAGCTTGGCAACAACTGAAATTCTGCCTGTGTGGTCTGTCAGGACCAGCTGGCACTGGGCTGCTGCCCTCCCTACACTCACGGTGCCCCGTGGAGCAGGGATCCAAGCAGCTGGAATCGCGTTGTATGGCACCTCGGACAAGGAAGGGCTGAAAAATGAATTGGAGGAGGATGGCGGGAATGAGTACAGCTTCCCCTCCCCTGCCTGTGCTGGATTCCCTGCAGGCCTGCTTGGAAACAGGGGAATGGCTGCAATGACTCCTGGCAGTCTGCTCCAGCTCGGGGAGTATACGCCTTTCAGAGGTCAAGGTAATCTCCCGCGCCCCTCCCAGCGGCTGCCGCAGCCCCATCACTGCCAGTCTGCTGCCAGCCTGCCCTCACCACCTCCTAGGCTATTCATGCCCAAACCCCTTGATCCCGGGAGCTGGCCCCTCCAGCTCCCGGTCCCGGGAGCGGCTGCCACATCCTAATGAAAGTCATGTGTCACGTGCAGAGTGTCTTCCACCTGGCCGTCCCTCCGCCCAGCGGCCCCCACCCATCCAGACACTTCATGGATGAGGAGGGGAGGAACTAGGGTCTGTTGCACAACACCGGTCTGTAAGTGCAGAGACTGGGTTTTATCTGTCCTTGTCCTCCTCACCCCTGGCGCTCAGTGCTGAAAGTTAAAAACACAATGGTTTGACAGAGGCCAGGTATTGCAGGGTTTGGGAGGCTATATAAAGAACCAGAGCCAAGTGTGGGCTTCACTCTGGAAGCAAGGAGGAGACTCGGAAGGCCTCATGATACCAGATGATATGCCCCTGGCAGTCGTAAGCAGGGTGTACAAAAGGGGAAGAAACGGGACGGAAAGCAGTTGGGTAACTTCCAGGAGTATACAGGTGAGAGGTGATGGTCACCCAACACAGGGCAGGGGACAGAAAGGAGAGGTTTGGCATCTGCAGCACTGGAGGCAGAACCCACAGTGATGGAGTGGACAAAAGGGAGGAGGGGGAGACACCGGGGTTTCAAAGGTAGGTGACTGCGAGGGTGAGGCAGAGATACCAAGAGAAATCAGTCATGGGCAGAACTATGAGTTGTTTCCGGATATGTTAAATTTTAGCTGTCCAAGGGGCATGGGAGCCCTCCAAAAGGCTACAGAATATTTGGTTCTAGACCCAGGAAGAGAGATAGATGGGGGACATAGGCTGGAGAGTGTTAAACTAAGCTAAGCTGGGGTGGAGCGGGAGAAGAGAAGAGAGGACAGCACCGCGGACAGAAGCCACAGGCCCAGTGATCCAGAGTTTTCTGTCCCTACAGCTCCCTTTGTCCTCCTGGCCCTGAAATTCAATGCTCCTGATTCTTGGCAAAGTTATCCTGTCCTCTTTCCTCAGGGAATATATGCCAGGCCAGGCCTGGGTCCCCACTTTCTTTTACAGGTAGACTGAAGAGGAAACCAAGGCCCTTAATGAGGACAGGTCTGGGTCCTTCATACAGAAGGATCCCAAAGCCAGAAAGTACACAGGTGTGGGTTACCTGATGAGTCGAGAGTGGAAGACAGAAGGGAACCCAGGCTCCTGGGCACCCAGCCTGAGCCCAGTGGGGCCACCCTTCCAAGCTCATGGGCTGGAAGCTGGATCTAGAGTCCAACCGGACATTGTGAACTAAGAGCTGGAATTTGATTCTAGTGTGTAATCTTTCTTCCTTTCTCCTTAACTGCCTGGATGGATGGATGTGGCAGGTGCCCCAAATTGTAACTGGAATTGCTCTACAGGGAAAAGCCAGCTGAGGCAGAGTAAATGGTCTCAACTTGTGAAGAAGGAAGGGTGGGCCGGAGGGGAGGCATCTGGACACAGAGGTGAGGATGTCTTGAGTCCCAAGTAGTCGTAGAGGAGGCGCCTCCGGGGTCAGTCATGTAGGTCCTCTTCCTGCCCCCACGCCAGGGAAGCCCTTACAACTTAGAGCTTGGTCGTCAATACCTAAACTCCATGAGAAGGTGGTGAGAAGGGTCTGCTCCCGTGCAAAGAGGCGAGGGACTCTTGGGGAAGAAAATGAGGACAGGCTCCTCCCACAGGTGCTGTCGTGGGAAGGACAATGAAGGTCCCAGCCTGGAGGGATGAAGAGACTTGGCCACAGCTCCTCAGTTACGAGCTGAAGCGGGGATGACAGGCCAGGACTTGGCTCACGGGTCTGTGCTGTTTCCACTACAGCACGTGCCGGTCACGACGGCAAAAGGCTGCCACTCCAGCAGCCTTGTTCGACAGGTCGTAGGGAGAACAATGGGGCCCCAGGGGCCCCGAGGCCTCGGTTCTGTCGCTACTTAGCTGTGTGGCCAGGGACAGATCCTTGTGCCTTCTGGCTTCAATTTCCAGCCTAAGAACCTCTCTGGACTCTGTGATAAACGCCGTCTCGTATTTCAACTGAAGTTACTAAATATTTCCTAAATAGGTGGTTCCTAGACTTCAATCAATAGGCTCATCACCCGGAGGAAGGCAGGTTTGAGGGTGGTCCTACTTCCGAAGATTCATGACCCAGTAGGTCTGAGGTGGGGCCCCCGAATCTCCGCTTTCAAAACGTGATCCAAAGGGCGCTCCGAGGCAGGGGGCTGGACCACCTGGGAGCAGCACTGGGGGCTTCTGATGCTGCAGAGGAATGGAGAAGCGCTGAGTGAGGAGAAGCATCTGTCCTCAAGGAGCTGCCAGTGTAGCAGGGGGAGACAGGAGCTCATCCCGGGAACGGCATATCCGTGACAGATGAAGGAGAGGTACAAGACTGGAGAGACAGCTATGGCCCGCCCCCAAGTTTGGAGCAGAACTTCCAAAGGCGGCTGCGCAGAGAAGGTGGGAGGAAGGGTGCGTGCAGAGACAGCTGAATGCTCACCACAGCCTCTTCCTCTGCCACCTGGGCTCACAGCTGTACTTCATTTCCCAACCTCCCTCGTGGTCAGGTGCGGCCATGTGACTGAGTTCTGGCCAATGGCGTGTGGGTGTAAGAAACACACCATTTCCGGGCCTGGCCCACAAAAATCTGCCATGTGTTATCCTGAGCCCCCACCTGCCAATGCAACTTGACTTAAAGTGGGGGGGGGGGTGGGGCGGGAATAAACTGCTCTTGTGTTCCATGACTGAAAAACAGGGGCCGTTAGAACCTTTAGTCTCTCCTGATGATACAGGATGCCGGAGAGAAGACACGGCAACTAAACCTAACCAGCACTTGGACAGAACTCTGCTTCTGAAACCAGTGCTTGGTGCTGCATTGCAGCTGAAGGGGCTGTGACTTGTGGTCTTAGAAGGCTTTCCATCTTCACGGAGAAAAGCAACGCTGGGAAGGACCAGAGAAGGCAAATGGCAAAGAACTCCACGGGAGGGGGATACAGCGTACGGACTAAAAGGAGGGCTATCCTGGGGCTGGGCCGGCATGAAACATCTTTTGAGGTTCGCCTTGGTCTGTGCAGGCTTCTGAGATAGCACCTAAAACAATGGTTCTGAAGATTCTTATTTTTATTTCTATTGCTCACATTGGGAACACATTTATTTTTAGTATTCTTTTCTCTTATGCCAAGAAGGGCAGGGGCAGGGGCTGTGTCTGCTGCTGGCAGAGCGATGGGTATTTCCCTGACTGGTCATCAGGGTTGGCTGACGTCCCTGGAGTGCCACAGAGGCCCCGTCCAGGAAGGGGGTGACGGAGGAGAGGAGGTGTGAGGAGATGAGACCGAATGCAGGAACAGAACCAGAGGGGCTTCTACTCCGACCTCTGTGAGCCCCTTCCTCTGTGCATCTGCCTTGAATGTTTCAAGGATCAGTGGTGTCAACCCAGACCAGAGAAAACCTGAGGGTGCAAGTGGAGGAGGATGGGAGTGTGTCCCACGTGGGCTTCAGGACATTTAACCATCGATAGAGTCAACCCTCTGCTCTCCATAGCCACAAAGAAAACACACAACAAGCAGGATTTTAGGATAGACACCAAAAAGAACTTGTACATGATTAAAGTTGCAAGATTTTGGAACTGATGGCAGGGAACTCCTTGCCAGTTCAATGCACAATGTCCCCTTGGCTAGTGTGCCTTATGGGATGGAGCCTAAGGTTGTTTGGGTCTTTCCATTTTGTAGAAGGCTCTGAGAGGACAAGGACCCAAGACTGTCCTGGCCCATTCACTGAGTGAAGAGGATGAAGCATAGCACCTGACAAGGAGTCCAAGAAGGGTGTTAGTCCTGGCCCCACCTGGTCACACATGTGGCCTCGTGAAGTCCTCCCATCCCTCTGAGCCTCAGTTTCTCCATCTGTAAAGTGGGGCACCACACCAGATGGATCCCTTTCAGTTCTGACACTCTGCAAGAAGTAGGCTCCGTGTGTTTTCGGAGGAGCCACCCCGATGTATGGGGTGGCCCCAGTGTCCTAGGGGCCTGGAGCCTGCTGAACACGCAAGGAGAGCTCAGAGGCCAAACCCTAAACTGCCGCCACCTGTGGGCATTTGGAAACCTGGCGGGTGGAAGCCGGCCCCACTTCCAGGGTCAGACCCCAGACAGGAATGAAGAAGCAGATGGCAGGGATGGCCAGAGGGCCTGCCTTCACCGTCACCGGCCCTGCACCATCACACGCTGCCTTTTGTTGGACTAATGCAGAAAAATCTCAGGGTCAGGAGGCAAGAGATGTAGTTTCTAACCCCGGGTCCATCAAAAACTTGCTGCATGACCTTGGACAGGCCCCCACCCCTCTAGGCTGCAGAATGTTAGACTGGGGTGGCAGGGTGCACCTTGCCAGGCACACAGGTGGGTTCTCCCTGAAGCCTCCAGGAGCCTCATTTGGACACAGAAAACCCAAGGAAATGCAACCTAACTGTGCGCAGGCAAGGGGGACAGTCCCTGGACAGCACGGCCTCACCCCCTGAAGCTGCCCAGTGGCCCTGTCTCTCAGAGGCACAGCTCCCCAGGCAGCTGCCATTTTCTGCAAGAGCCCAGGGCTCGGTCCCCTTTCTCTGCTGCAGTCTACCTTCAGATGCCTCCTTTCTGTGAAAGGGGAGGCTTTTCTCACTCCCCAATCTCCCACCAAAGGGGCTGGAGACAGGGACTCCTTGGAGGCTGGGCTAGTGACAACTCCCAGGTGGTGGCACCAGGAACAGCAGCGAGGCTTCCCATGGCTTGGTCCCAGCCAGGATCGGGCCAGCAGCAGATACAGGTTGTTCTGACAAGGCTATTTATAGCCGCTGTCTTTACCTTGCCTGAATGGGGGCCCTAGTCTCTCAGCCACCGGGAAACACACAAACACTTTCCGTGGAGACAGGAAAGAGGAATCCCCTTAGGCGCTCAGAGGCGATCTCTGAGTCAGGAAAAAAGCATCATCTCTGGGGGTTAGAATGAGGTCGTGATTTGACAGATCCCTTTGAAACCTCTTTCCAAGAAGCAGGTTGAAGGCAGAGCTGAAAATGTGATTAAAGGCAGAACAACACTTCGAAGGCTGAAAGAAGGAAACATTTGGATGAAGCTTCCTCAATTCCTGAGTCAGTCACACGCCCCTTGACAGACGGCTCCCTTTTCAGCTGGCGGGGCCACCCCAGGTCTTGCTGCCAGGCAGAGGGTGCCCTGTCCCTCCCGGAGGGGACTGCACTGAAGGCAAGTCCAGGCTGAGGAGCCCTGCCCTTGGGTCACAGATCTCATACAGTGGCTCGGCAGGGGCGAGGCTAGGGGGTGGGGGTGCCTACAACCCCTTCCTTTTGGAAGCACTTCTCCATATCACCCTGTCCGGGGCTCACCCAGGAGTTTCTTAGAAGGGACCCCTGCCCCCCCCCGAGGGCTTCTGTGCTTGGGCAAAATGAGGCAGGGAGATATGCAGAGGCGTCATGATAGGGAATGGATTTAAGAACTAGACAGAGTAAAGAAAGAGCTGATGTGGGCGCCAAACCAAAGTATTTTCAGGACTGATGCTAGGAAGGAGTGTTGGGAGGCAGGGATGAGGACAGGAGGCTGTTTGGGCCAACGACCAAGTCACCCACCACCCCCAACCCCACCCCAGCACATTTCCGTGTATGGTATTTCTATCTCTCCCAAGAAATACCAGAAACGGCTACCTCCTTCATTTGTCAAGTAAAAGAAACCTCAGCTTTGCAGTGCCTCTTCCTCCACCCAATCATGCAAAAAGCCCACCTTCTGGGACCAAGGGCTTACAGCCTGGCTGGCAGTAAGCACAGCAGCTAAACTTGTTTTAAAAACAGGAACCATTTCCCTCCCAGGCAGCAGCAAAACTCGCTCGAGCAATGGTTGTACCTCAGTTGCATATCAGAGTTACCTGGGGAGCTTTTGAAAATCCTGATGCCCAGGCTGTCCCCCAAGCCAATTAAGTCAGACTCTCCAGTTGTGGGCAGGTACCCACATTTTCTAAAGCTCCCCAGTGTGTGGCTAAGGTTGAGAGCCACCGGTCTTAAAGACCCTAGACAGCTAGAGTACCTTCGGGGTGGGGGTTGGGGGGCAGTCCACACAATGAGGCAAGAACCCTAAAGAGAGAGCAGGACACCTCCCGTCTGCAACCACGCTGTTCTGCATGAGCCCTATCTACAGCTCTACCTGCTCCCGCCACCAGCCCTCCAGAAACATCCCTGCTCTCCAGCCTCATAAAGGGGTGCCCCAGAAAGCAGGTGCTGGTTCCAGGGGCCTGTTTTAGTTGATTCCTTCGAACATTAAAATCAAAACCTTTCCTTTGGTTCTTGGGTATCCTTTCACAATTGAAAGGTCCAGTACATTTGTGTGATGTCAGAACCCAGCAAATGCAGGACCTACAGGCAAGATGAATTATTCATAAAGGAGGCCCCAGAGTCAGGCCTGGGGAAGTTTTTCGTGAATCTATCCATGTAAGACTGCTAAATTAATGATGAGCCTGCACACACCTGTGCAATTTAACAGCTCACTTCTGTCTACAAACAGTCTCTTTTAGGTAACCTCTCCAAAGGCTTGGCTTGGATCCCTCTCATCTAAATAACATAACAAATAAACAGAGCTCTGCCACCACTCCCACCAAGTATGTGGCAGATAAGTGATCTGTGGCAACTGGGAGGGTGTGGCCAGAGGCCTCAGGCATGCTGGGTGTCCAGAGTTGCTGCAAGAAGCACTAGGACCCCATTAGGAAACACATACACCCGCCCTTGAGGTTACCCCAAGCAAGCCAGTAAGTTAAAACGGTCGTAGGACAATGACGTAGAAGAGAAATTATAGTTTGCTTCTAAAAACTTGACGCACTTCTGCAAAGTTGCTAAAACTGTGTTTTAAGATGGTTCCTGGCTACCCACAACACGGAAGTTTCAACCTATGAATGTTTATCCTACCGGGTGCCATCCACTTTCCATCTAGAGCTTCAAAGCTCAGGTTTGGGGGGTTAAATGAAAAAAAAAAAAAAAAAAAAGTAGTTGCCCTGTCACCCTCCCCAGGCACAGGTAAGCAGGCTGCCAGACCCTGAGCCAGGCGCTGTCCCCAAGTCATAGAGAGCCATTTTGAAAAGGTCCAGGGACAGGAAATACTGAAAAGGGCAGTAAAAAGAGAACAGTGCTTGCTGGTGGTCCCCGAAGGGCTCCAGATCCAGCCCTAGGTAGGCTCAGCAGACAAGTTCACGAGGGTCCCCAGGGCAACTGGCCACCGGCAGTGGTAACGCATGGCTTTGCCTGTCGGCCAGGATACAGGTTTCCCTTCCAGACCCGAGGTTATTCCCCCCCGCCCCCCCCCCCCCCCCCCCCCCCGTGAACGGCTCTTGCATTCGATCATTAGGTTTACCTTCGGAGTTTGTTTGGTCTGCACATTTCTGAAGAAGGTGGTCTTGGCAGTGAAGAAGCAATCCTCCAGTTCCTCCTCCAGGCTGCAGTACCCACTACTCATGCTGCTGTCCACCGTCATCTAGCCCGGAGCCCCGCGAGGCAGCGGGCGCGTGTGACCGGCCAGGCTCACGCGGAGGCCGAGGTTGGGGCTGGGGTCGGGGTGGGGGGGTCCCCGCCCCGGGCCCCGCGGGGCGCGAGCTCCCAGCCCCGCCGGCGGGTGGGCGGTCACGGGGCCAGGCGCACCCGGCGCCGGCCGCCTGGGCTCTCAGCCCGGGCCCGAGCGGCTGGGGCTGCGGCGTAACCTGCGCGCTTCCCCGCGCGCCGCCGGCGCTGCAAGCTCCGGGGTGGGACGTGGGCGCCCGCCTCGCGCGCCGCGCTCGCCGGCTCACTCGGCATCTGCGGTTTCGTCCCCTCCGCCCCCCGCGCGGAGCGCCATCTCGACACCTCCTCCCCCTGCCCGCGCCTTTCCTGCCGCTCGCCCTGCGCGCGGAGAAGTCGGAAGCCACTTCCTCTCGCAAGGTTCCCCAAAGCCCTGCTCGGCTGTCGCGGCGCCCCTCCCCCGCCCGCGCTCCCCCCCACCCCCACCCCACCCCGCGCCTCCCGCCTCACTGGGTGGCGCTGGATCCCGGGGCCAGGTGGACCTGGGGCACCAGAGGTCAGGTCAAGGATGCGGGGAAGGAACAGACCAGGACGCACCCGAGGGAGACACTTCCCTAGGTCTTTTCTTCATCCTTCTGGGAACAGCTCATTCTCATCACCCATGATGGCTCATGTTCACGGAGTAGAGTGTGCTATAGGGTCGTCAGCGTCTCTCCTCCCTTCCCACCCCCCACCCCCCCCATCCCCGTCCACCTCCTCATCCCACTCTCACAGCCCCCATTCACTGGGCAAAGGAGCCCGGTCAATCAGAGTGGTTAGAGAAGTAACCGGAGAAGAAGAAAATCAATATCTGTTCTGTCTGCAGAAGCAGCAATATTTTAACTTGGAGACGCCAGAAGAAACTGCAGGGGCCCCACAAGCATATGCAAATCATATGCAAAGTTATGGCAACCTGGAGAGCAAGCCTCCCCTTCCACCCACACGCAGAACTTGGCCCTCAGGAAGACTCAGGATATCAAAGGAGTCTGCAGCCACCACCCAGGTTATTTTTGCACTTTCCTGACACTCTGGCAAGAGGGGTCTTTGCCAGTTCTTGTCATTCCCATCAAAGATGGCCCACGTTGCGGCGCCTGGGGGGCTCAGTCCCTTAAATGTTAGACTTCCGGTCATGATCTCATGGTTCCTGACCTCCAGCCCTGCATCTGACAGTGCGCAGTCTGCTTGGGATTCTCTCTCTCTCCCTCCCTCTCTCTGTCCCTCCCCTTCTCTCTCTCTCTCTCTCTCCCAAAATAAATAATAAACTTTGAAAAAATATATATATTTTAAAAAAATAGATGGCCGTGTACATTTCCCCATCAGACTAGATGAAGGGGACATCTTCCTTGACTAGGGCTTAACCCCAAAGCAATTAGGGCAACACCCCCATTATGCCTCAGACCACGTTTGTACAGCAATAGTTCGAAGTACCATTGCTTGAATAACTCCTACATGTGCCAGGCCATTTACATGCAGTCTGCCATTTAACTTGCCCAACAGCCTTGAGGTAGAGATTATTATTCCCATTTTATGGATGAGGAAACTGAGGTTCAGAGCCACACAAGTAGGATATTTGTGCTGGTCCTCAGACCCAGGCCTATGCAACTCTAGGGCCCATGCTCTTAGCCGTTGTGATCTACAGCTTCTCAGGAGAAATGGGACTGTTCTGGTGTGCGTCTTGCCATCTTTCTGTATAATGTGGCCTGGAGTCCCAGGAAAGGAAAACAAAGCCTTCAGAGCCTGGAATGCTGGGGGCACCGTGCTGATGGAGTCTGATGGCCTGTGGACCCCAGAGCACCCTGAGAGTGGCTGAGAGGAGTTAACAGGATGCTCTGCAGGTAGGTTCACCTGGCTCTCCCTGCAGTTTGGAAACAGCCAGTCCCAGGGAAGCACACCGGCTGGAGGGATAGACTCAGCCCCCAGATACCAAGCTGCCAACTCCTTTTTCAGCTCTC
Organism: Puma concolor; assembly: GCF_028749965.1. Taxonomy (NCBI): domain Eukaryota; kingdom Metazoa; phylum Chordata; class Mammalia; order Carnivora; family Felidae; genus Puma; species Puma concolor. The sequence continues at coordinate 25,296,781 of NC_141683.1, forward strand.
GTTATTTTTATGAGGAGTCCTCTCCCTCCCCCACCTTAGCCAAATCTGTCAGTGCTCAGGAGGGTTTCACACTGCAGCCCAATCTGGCTCCATCGTCCCACACAGTCTTCTTCCCAGAAGCCTATGAGTGCCTGGCAGGTCCAAACATGAGATAGCTGAGAGCTGGCACCCCCGGCCGGCCACCTAGGGCTCAGGAGAAGGGTCAATACCCGTAACTGCCACCTTAACAGGGAGATAATAAGTGCAAGCAAGCAGCTGGGGATGGGGGCTCGAGTGAGCTACAAGGTATTTTGGGGAAAGAGCTGACATTTAATAGGGTTGAAGGTAGGTTCTGGCATTATCTGGAACAATCTTTTCTTCAACTGAGTATTTTATTTTTATTTTTTTAATGTATTTATTTTTGAGAGAGCACGAGTTGGGGAGGGGCAGAGGGGGCGGGGGATAGAGGATACGAAGCAGACTCAGCGCTGACAGCAGAGAGCCTGATACAGGGCTTGAACTCACAAACTGTGAGATCACGACCCGAGCCAAAGGTGGACGTTCAAACGACTGAGCCACCCAGGTGCCCCTTCAACTGAGTATTTTAGAGGCTTTTTACTTACTTATTTTTGTTGGAAGGAAGATTCCCCAGAGACAGTGGTTCAGGCAAAGGAATCTGGTATTGGCCTCACCAGTGCCTCCAGGTCCAATGCCAGAATGAGGAACGCTGCAGAGAGGGGGGCTCTGCACGATCCGTGGGCCATCAGTAGCCTACCTGCTTTGTCCAGCCAGCAAAGAAACACACTTTTCTTTATGAAAGGAACCTTCTTGCTCAGTGGGAATCCAGTACTTAAGAAAACACAAGCCCCAGGTTCTTTGGGGGCCGCACTGTGTCCTTGGAGTCACGCAGAGACCTCTGGAAAGCAACTGCAATGCTACACATTCAAAATGTGCAATCTTAAGACACAGCTAGTAACAGCCTCTTTAAACGTCAAGCCAAAGTACCCCAGGAGTCGGCATGAGTCTCCCCTTGTGAGCAACGCACTAGCTGCCAGACGTGCTTAGGAAAAGTCCGAAGTGATTTTGTGTTCTTTTAGGGTGCTATTCTATGCTGTTCCAAATATTAAGAAAAACTGGTGTCTGAAAAGGCTTCTCAAAGCCTTTTTACCATTCATTACTTGGGCGGCTCTAGAATCTTGAAAGCAGGTATTAGACCCATTTTATAGACAGGAAAGTGAGGGAAGTAGCATGTTCCATCACAGCTCATACCTTCAAAGTCTCCTACCTCCTAGTTAGTGTCTTTCTCCACCCTGCTCCACCTGTCAGTGACTCTAGGCCTGGAAGAGAGTCATGAGTAAAGAAGTCAGCAACACAGAGACTGTGTTGTTGAGGACCCTGGGACTTTCTTCTGAAAGCTGCAAAGATCAAATATAATAGAATAAATTGGCCAGCCTCCAGGAGGAAAAATCTAGACTGAAGCTCCAGGGACCCTTAGAAAGGAAGATTGGATTCCTTTCAGTGTCTAATGACCCTGTCAGCACCTCTTCCCTATGAATAACCAACAGCAGTGACAACCTGACCAGAGGAGGAGAAGGGGGCAGGGGAATGGAAGAGCCTGAGCAGTAGCTTTTTAAGTCTCTGGGGTGAACACACAAAGGACAGGAACTGGCTGCTCTTGTCTCTGGACCCAGAAAGAGGGGTCTGGACCTTAGGTTGCAGGCTCTGGAGCCTTAAATCCATGGCATCGTGCTGGGGTTCAGAAAGGCCAAAGTGAAATGGTAAAATGGGTGACTTTCCTGCCTCAAAGTGTCAGATGATGAAAGACACTATTTTAAGCTTTCTTCCTTTCTCAGATGTGCTCCTGGCATGTGCCCAGATCCCCCTCATTGGATCCACTGCGCGGCTCTGTGTGTTCCAGAAAAGCTGTATCACAAGACTGGAAGTCAGGAGCTCTATGCTACCCCAGCTCAACTCCAGCTTGATATGGCATCTGGAGCAGCTTTGGACCTCAGGATTCTTCATCTGTCCCACTGAAGGGTGTCGGGGTAGAGATCAGATCTGGGGCCTTATGACCTGCCGACATATTCAGAGACTTAAAACCAGGGTCAGGTACCTGCCACCCGACCCCTGAGACATATTTTGAGATTATTATTAGCCAGTATGTGCAGGCACTGTGCCACTAACTGTATGTGCATCATTTCATTTAGTCCCTACAACAAACTGATGAGGAAGCTACACTTATTATCTCTATTTCCAGAGAGGAAAAGGAGGTTCAGGCAGGTTAAGTAATTTGCACATAATCATACTAATTAATGGCGAAGCCAAATCCACCCGGCTTGTCTGACTTCAGAATCAAGGTCTGGGACACCCTATAGTAGTATAAGGTGTTTACCCTTGTGATTGCTCTCGTAATAGCCATCCTGCCCGAAATCATAGCCCATCACAAGCCAGGAACTACTTTCCCAGTCCGCCTCTGCCCCCATCTTCCCTTTAGCTTGTTGAGGTTTCTCAGGGCCCAGCCACTGACCGTCTTCTCTTCCTACCCCTGCTCCCATAAGCCTGTATTCTCCCCGGGAGCTTAGTCTCACCTGTGCCAATGGTGTCAACTATCCCTCACAGACTCGTGTCTCAGAATTCTCACCCTCCAGGTAGCTCCCGGTGGCAAGATGCGACAGCTCACGGAATACCCAGCCCTTCCCTTGGAGCCTCACTGGCGATGGGCCCCAAATTGAGCTTATTATTCCCTGCCTCTCCCTCCACCTGCTCCTTCACATTTCCTAGCTCAATGAATACCATTAATGTAGATTATTGCAAAGTCTTCCAGTAGTTTCCTTTGTTTCCCTCTCTGCCATCTCCAAGCTTCCCGTACCCTTATCGCCAAGGTCACCGTTCTTTTTTTTTTTTTAATATTTATTTATTTATTTATAAACTTTTTAAAACTTTTATTTATTCTTGAGAGAGAGAGACAAAGAGAGAGAGAGAGAGTGGGGGAGGGGCAGAGAGAGAAGGAGACATGGAATCCAAAGCAGGCTTCAGGCTCTGAGCTGTCTGCACAGAGCCCATGCAGGGCTCAAACTCACGAGCTGCAAAATGATGACCTAAGCAGAAGCCAGACATTTAACGAACTGAGCCACCTCGGAGCCCCTATTGTTTATACATTTTGGAAAGAAAAAGCATGAGCAGTGGTGAGGCAGAGAGAGGGAGACAGAGAATCCCAAGCGGGTTCTGCACTATCAGCACAGACCCCTACATGGGGCCTGATCCCATGAACCGTGAGATCATAACCTGAGCCAGAATCAAGAGTTGACACCTAACTGACTGAGCCACCCAGGTGTCTCCAAAGTCACCCTTCTATACGAAGGTCTAATCATGACTGTTCTATCACAAAACCTTTTATTCAAATTTCAACTAATAGTTATTGAGTAACTATTACTATAGTATACTAGACTATACTATACTATCACTGTACTATAATTATTACTATGCTATAATTATTATTATGTGTTGAGCTCTAATTGCTGATTCTTTCATCCATTCATTTAAGAAATATTTACTGGTGGGCGCCTGGGTGGCGCAGTCGGTTAAGCGTCCGACTTCAGCCAGGTCACGATCTCGCGGTCCGTGAGTTCGAGCCCCGCGTCGGGCTCTGGGCTGATGGCTCGGAGCCTGGAGCCTGTTTCCGATTCTGTGTCTCCCTCTCTCTCTGCCCCTCCCCCGTTCATGCTCTGTCTCTCTCTGTCCCAAAAATAATAAACGTTAAAAAAAAAATTAAAAAAAAAAAAAAAGAAATATTTACTGGGCAGGGGCGCCTGGGTAGCTCAGTTGGTTAAGCGTTAGCCTTTGGCTGAGGTCATTGTGGGTTTGAGCCCCGAGTCAGGCTCTCTGCTATCAACATGGAGCCTGCTTTAGATCCTCTGTCCCCCTCTCTCTCTGCCCCTCCCCCCACCTCTGTCTCTCTCTCTCTCTCCCTCTCTCACTCTCTCTCTCTCAAAAATTAATAAACTTAAAAGAAAAAGGAATATTTACTGGGTACCTTCTACATGGCAAGTACCAGACCAGGAGTTGAGATTCAGGCCTGGATTAAACATAGTCTCTGCCTTGTCACCATGCACAGTCTAGTAGAACAACATGAAATAAGAAGTTATATTAGAGTTATCAAGCTCTTATACATTTCATATTCTCACTTGATCGGCACAACCCTGCGAGGAAGTATTTTGTAGAGGAATAAACTGAGGCTCAGCGTGGTTAGTTTGCCCTAGTCACAGAGCAAGTAAATGGTAGAATCTGATTTACAGTCCAGACCCTCTGCATCTGACAATTTTCCATTACAATTGTCCTTCTTCCAACGACTCTCACTCCCCACTGCCTACAATAATGTTCCAAACTGCACCCTCCAAGTCGGTCCTTCAAGGCCCTTCACAGCACATGCCCAGCGGGCAGTTCATACCCATCTCCAGCTAGCATAGAGCATCCCTCATTGCAGCCGCACAAAGTTTGATTCATGCTCCCAGCAGCTTCCCTGCCCTCTTGTGGTTTGTTCTACTGCTTTCTCTGCCTGTCAAAATCTAATGTCCTCCCCTCTTCCTGACACATATTTACCAGTAACGACCAGACCTCCCACACCTTCCCCATGCTTTTCAGAAGCAGCCTTTCCCAGATGCCCTCTCTGGCTTGAATCTTAAGAATGCCATCCTCCATCCTGAGAGTAGCATTTTACAGTATTAAACCAGCCATGCAGAGCAGAGAGCTCTATTTCTCCTCAGGCGACTTCCTGTCATAAAAGGTAAGTGGTTACATACCATTTAGGTTAGACTCACAGGAGATTCACTGTCTCGCGGGTTCTAGCCCACACAGCACTTCTGTTGCTTGGCTAACAGCTTTGATAGGGCCCTTGCATTTAAAAACACTGGACACAGTTAAGTCAGGGATACCAAGAGGCACAGGTCCTGAAGAGCTCATGTCAGGTCCGAGTCAGACATAGGGAGTCTACCTTCTAGTTGTCCTCCTTTGATGAGACTAGAAAATCACAAAAGGTGTTTCTGATCAACAACCCTGCCCCCCACCTGCCCCTCTCCAGGCAAGACCAGTCCTCCATTAGCCAGGGCAATGTGGTCACCAGGGTCAGACACAAACAACTCCTGCACTGTGACACGTAGAAAGAGGCCTCGCTGCCTCCTCAGAGACTCAGGACTGACCTGGCCCACCCAGAGGCCATCTCAGGCAGCCACAGTCGGGGTCGAGTTGTGAGGAACACAGGGAAATGTCTCTAGTACCTAAGGATTTCTAGAGAAATAGGTACTAGAGCTGTGTCCCTCCTCAGAGCCAGGATCTCAGGTGCCTCCTGGTTGGGAAGGCTTTCAGCTCTGCCTGATCAGAAACAAGCCCCATGGGTTGGACTGAGCTGGTCAGATAGGCCTTGGGGCGGCTCCTGTGAGAGGCAGCTGCCTAGTGGAAATGAATCACTGACAGCTTTGGCTAACACTTCTGGCTTCTAGAGCATTGAAGGAAATCTGTGGAGGGTGGAGCAGCTGTCCCAAATGTAGCCAGAGTGGAGCAGGACAGCTGGAGACTGGCTTTGGCACATGTGGGTGGGCTGGCAACAAATGAAATAAAATGGAAACATAAAATATATTCAATTTTCCAAAATAAGGCAGGGAAAAAAGAGGAACAAAGAACAGAAAGGACAGATAGGAAAAAATAGAAACATGATAGACTTAAAATCTAATTATATCGATAATCACATTAAATGCAAATGATCTAAATAACCCAATTAAAGGGCAGAGATTATCCAATTGGATTAAAAAAAAAACAAGATCCAACAATTTGCTGTCTACAGGAAATGACTTTTAACTATAAAGACACAAATAGCCTAAAAGTAAAAGGATGGATTAATAAGTATCATGCTCATGGTAATCAAAAGAAAGCTGGAGTGGCTATATTATTATTGGACAAAGTAGATTTCAGAGCAAAGAATATTACCAGGGATAAAGAAGGTTATTTCTTAATGATAAGGGGTCAATTCATCTAGAGAACATACTAATCCTAAATGTCTAAGCACAATAATGGAGCTTCAAAATTCAGAAAGATAGAACCATAAGGAGAAATAGGGTAATACACAATTATAATTGGATATTTCAATATTTCTCTCTCAATAACTGATAAAACAAGTAGAAAGAACACATGATATACCTCAACAAATGTTAACTACTGTTGTTATCAGTCACAATTAAATGCGATAAACCTTTGTCCAGCATTTCGGAGGAGACCTAGGACCCAGAATCCACTGAGAAAGGTGCAGGTGTGTGTCAGTGTGTGTTAGGGAGCCTGAGCAGGGACAGACCCCGCCCCCAGGCTCTCCCCGTCTTGCGGCTGGCTCCCCCGTGTGGTAGTTCTGGGTTCAGCATGTGGCTGTTGGGCTCAGGGTTGGGGCAGGCCAGCGTTCTGGAAAGGCAGAGCCCTGGGTAGACAGACAGCAGCGTGCCTGCTGTGGGAGGGAGCATGGGGCCAGGAGCCAGGAAACTCAGCTTTCCATGCCAGCTGAGTCACCTCGCATGGCTGCAGGGGCTGAGGGAGGCCATTCCAGCAGAGGCCCCGCTAAGGAGTGACAGTAGAGGGTGGGAGGTAAGGGTGCGGCAGAAAGGTATCAGCCAGCAACCTGTGGGGCTGATCCACCCTGGAGCTATGGAAGCCATCTATCTGTCCCTTTGGTGAGTGGGGACAGGGTCTTGGTCTTCCCATCTACAAAGGGGAGCCATACCTTGGGCCACAGCGGAGAGGACAATCACCAATCTTATAGCAAAAAGTGCCTGCCAGACCACAGTCATAAGTGTCTCGGTTTCATGTCCAGGACCGTGGCCCATCTTTCTGGTATTTTGGAGAGTTGGCAGAGCCAGACCACGAAGGATTTCTGTGCTTGTCCAGATTTGGATTGATTTTGAGAGCCATGGGAAGCCACTGCAGGTTTTCATCACAGGGATGATGGGATAAAAAATCCAGGAGGGCCATTGGAGGCAACAGAGACAGAGACCCCTACTCCCACCCCCGCAAGGTGAAATCTCTCCCATGGATTGCCGGGAAGCCTCCAAGCCCTTGCTCTGCACTAACACACACACACACACACACACACACACACACACACACACACACTACAAATAGGCTTGCCCTGTATGGACCATGGAGTGACTTACCTCCACTCTGCACTATTCCCTACGGTAAGTACATAAGGATCCATTCCTCCTTTGTTTCTTTTTTTTTTTTTAATGTTTATTCAGTTTTGAGAGACAGAGAGCAAGCAACGGTGGGGCAGAGAGAGGGAGACAGAATCCAAAGCAGGCTCCAGGCTCCTAGCTGTCATCACAGAGCCTGACGTGGGGCTCAAATTCACGAGCTGTGAGATCATGACCTGAGCCGAAGTCAGACGCTTAACCGACTGAGCCACTCAGGCGCCCCTTCTTTGTTTCTTTTAAATTTTTTTTTCAAGTTTATTTATTTTCAGAGAGAGAGGGAGGGAGGGGCAGTGAGAGGGGGAAAGAGAGAATCCCAAGCAGGCTCCACCGTCAGCCTGATGTGGGGCTTGAACTCATGAACCGTAAGATCATGACCTGAGCCGAGATCAAGAGTCAAACGCTTAACCGACTGAGCTGCCCAGGCGCTCCCACCTCCCATCTCTCCTTTGGCTGAGTGCCTTAGCACTGGCTCAGATGGCTGGAATTTTCTTCCCAGCTGCCCAGGTTCTCTCCACGGTCACAGCCTCCCTTAGGCAGGGGCCAGACCCAGTGCACTGGTAATCGAAGCACTCACTGGATGACCTAAGAGACTAGCTTCTGTAGGCAGCATTTCCCACTGACGGCACCTAAAAGGATTTTAGAGCAGTGCCTGGCTCAGTAAATACATGTGGAAGGAATCTAAGGCAGTCCTTGGAAACACGTTGTTCTTTCAATTTTAGAGATTAAGAATTAATTGAATATGTGTCAGGGAAAAAATCCTCAGGACATCAAACCAGTGGTTCAAGGATTTTTAAATTTTCCTTGAACACACGTTTTATCTAAGTTTGATAAAATGAACGTATTTAAAGAGAAATATTAAGGCAATCGTAGCACAGGAGGAACATGGGGATGGCCAGACTCCCACGTGTGGAAAGTGCCTGAGTGAGGGCCAGGCCAGGCTGTGTGCAGCCAGGAGCGGGAGGCTGGTTTCTGGGTGCTCCTGGCTCCTAGCTCTCGAAAGGGCAGGGGGAGGGGAAGGACCCTGGGAGCAGCAGGTGTAAACAGCTTCAGTGCCCGGCTGTGAGTGACCTGAGTGGAAGGAAGATCGCTTATGGTTTTGCTTGTCACCTGCGCATTCCATGCACCAACACAAGTGGCACCAGAGGCCACGGAGGCAGAGCTGCGAGGCGTCCCCTGGGCTACAGTGGGTTATGATGAGAATCAACAGTTGGGGCAAGAACTTCCACCCTTGGGGTCTGCTTCCGCAAAGGCAATGAAAGGCCTGGACCAAACTGGCAAACTCGAGCTCCATTGCGAGGGCACCGGGGCGTCCCTGAGGGTTTTTTGGGTTTTTTTTCATCACAGAGTGACATCTAGGAGTAAAGACCACCTGAAGCATAAAGTAATCAGGGCCTAGTAAAGGAACTGCAGCCATGCTGGCAATTTCTTTTGGTCTTTGGCCAATGCCAGCCATGTTCTCTGGGAATCAGGGTGAAACTGAAGAAGGGACCTGGGGTGGACATGAAGGGGATTCGCTAGGTCAACAAGAAGTGCCCAGGGAAAGAGTCACATATCACAGACGTCAGAGATCTCCAAGGAGAGATTCTAAAACACTAGTTTTGGGGCACTTGGGTGGTTCAGTCCATTGAACGTCTGACTCTTGATTTTAGCTCAGGGTATGATCTCATGGTCGTGGGATGGAGCCTCACATCTGACTCAGTGCTGAGCGCACAGCCTGCTTGAAACTCTCTCTGCCTCTCCTTCTGAACCTCCCCTGCTTGCACCCAGTCTCTCTCTGTCTCTCAAAAAAAAATAATAATAATAATAGGGGCACCTGGGTGGCTCAGTCGGTTAAGCGTCCGACTTTGGCTCAGGTCATGATCTCATGATTCATGAGTTTGAGCCCATGTCTGGCTCTGTGCTGACAGCTGAGAGCCTAGGGCCTGTTTCGGATTCTGTGTCTCCCTCTCTCTCTATGCCTCCCCTGTTCGAGCTCTGTCTCTGTCTCTCAAAAATAAAATAAAAGTACTAGGTTTGTGGTGGAGAAAGAACAGGTGGGCACCTTTCCTCCATTTCTCCACTTGGGAGAGTCAAGCACAACTCACAGGGCCTGTTAAGTTTGCAGCTGGGGGTTCTGAGTCCATCTCTGCCCCCTCACACACCTACCCCTCTTCCTCCCTCCCTGTCTCCCTCTGGCATGGCAGAGAGAAGACAGCCAGAACCTTGGGATTACTGCTTTTCAAAGGTGGAGGCCAGATACTTATCTACAGGATGATCCCAACCATGTTTTGAAAAATGGATGAATATACAGGAAGAAAATGTAAAAATGTTAACTCACAGTGGTTCCTTCCAGACGGAAGGAAATCAATAATTTTCTTTTCCTTAAAGAGTTGCAAGGAGAAATGCCACCAAGCTGAGACCTCCCAGCAGCCATATGCCCCCAAACTAGCTGAGCTCAGACCAGGCCACAACAAAGCCTCCCAGGAAGACGGCACTGGCACATGAAGCTAGCTCTGCCCAGGTGACCACGTCAAGGTGAAAGAAAGCTCCATGTTGGTATTTAACTGAAAATCAAGCCAAGGCGGAAATCAGCATAAACAAGCCTTTTAGAAAAGGGGAGCGAGCCTGGAGCAGGGCCCAGGTTTTATTGATAGAAGGCTAGGTCCTGCCCTGGCTGTGCTGAAGCATGCAGCCGGGCCTGTCCAAGGCAAACATAACAGCCGACCCAGCCGGCCGGGAGCAAGCCCCACTCCAGACTGTTTGCTGGCTGGGGGGCCGTTCAGCACCCACATGGGACCCTTGGACCCTTCTGTGTGGTTCTGTGTGGCTCCTTCTCTATTTTACTGGTGGATGTACTCTAGACATTGGTGGATGAGTCTAGACTCAGCCTTGATGCAGTTTGCCACATGGTTCTGAGGTTGACTCCTCTTTCCAGCAGAGGAAAGAGGGGGCCACTCTGCTTCCGAATACTCAGACTTGGAAGCCCCTGTTTGCTGTTGACGCCCTGAGGGGGAGACAAGATACACAGCGAACTCCAGGGCCTGCCCACCACACTTGGGAGCTAGCTAAACTGTTCCAGGGAAGGGTTTCTAGACCTCCCCTGGGCCAGATAATTCTTTGCTGTGGGGGCCTGTCTTGTGTAATGTAGGGTGTTTAGCAGCATCCCTGGCTTCTCCCCCTAGATGCCAGTAGCATCACCCCAGTTGGGACAACCAAAAATATCTCCAGAAACTGCCATTTCTAGGGAATGCTGCTGCAGGGTGTGCTCTGTAACCCCCCTCCTCCATCTCATAAGGAAAACCTTAGGCAAAATTCTGCATCGTTTGGCAGGGTTTTGGAGGTCTGACTTGCCCCTCCTTCCTCCTCACCCCTCGTGGGGCATCAAGGCCTGGTTACATTCGGGCCGCACTAGAAACAGTTCCTATTCCAAAATGTGTGGAGGATGTACAGAATTTTTGTAAACATGTACCTTAGAACCCATTCGGTCTCGTTCTTATAGAAACATACATCATGTTTGCTTTCTAGCAATGCTTTCCCAATGGGAGAGAAGGGGTGGGGGAACAGCAGGAAGGCTGGTAACACCCACAGGCAGATCAGGTGACTAATCATGGCCAGAAAATGCCTGTGGATGGCTAGTCTCGGAGCTGGTGCCCACTTGGGATTCCCCCGGGGCCACTAGTGTTCTCTCCAGGAAGTAACCAGTCATTCGGCACCTGTGTTGTCTCTCACAGCACCCTGGGCTTATTTGTTTGAAATCTCACTCCCCTCCTCTACCGCAAGCACAGGGAGGGCAGACACCGTGTCTGTTTGCTTCATCACTAAGTCCTTGGCATTCCTGGGCCTGGCACATGGTCAACCCTAAAAACCTATTTCTTAAATGAACAGATGAACGATATCTGGGAACACTCCATACTTCCTTGACCAGCAACTCATACATTAAGGATCAGATCAAACGTCCCTGATGTCTCCCAACAGAAACAATTGCTTTGCATTCTCAAAACACTTGATTCGTGCTTCTTTTATTGCAACATGCATCACAGTACATACTCTTGGGTTGTATTCTGTGTCCCCTGCCAGAATGTAAGGTCTCTGGGGACAAGCACTGTGAAGCACTATTTATTATCCCCACTCTCACCAGTGGTTGGCACACAATGGATACTCAATGAGGGCTCGTTCAATGCAAGAACCAAAAAATCTTGTCCTGTCTCCATTCCAAATCCTAGACATCAAAGTTTGGATGCATCCTGACTCAAGAGCCTTGGCTAAACCCATGAACCAGAGGCTGCTTTGGACATCGATTTCCTGGTTCTTGAACACAAAGCAAGAATATCCGCCCAGCCCTTCTAAAGTTATATCTAGGTTAGCAGGCTGACCACAGGGAGGATGATATCCTGGAGGAGCCTCAGCCCCAAAATCCCCACTGCCCCAGGGCTATGAGGCTTCAAACGACCTTCAGGAGCCTTCTCTCCTTCCTGCCCTCATCTATACCCACACCTCTAGCTTGAAGCCCTCGGCCAAAGCAGGCTCTGTGCTTGGAGAGCACTGAAGAGCACTTCTGAGTGTCTACACAGTTCTCTGTGTCACTGTTCCTGTTCCATCATCCCAGGCCCTTGGAAAGGGGTGTGTCTGGCCAGGAGGAGACCCCAACATCCAGCACGCGTGCGGTATTCATGCCACCTCCTGCTGACCAGAGCTCCCGGGCAAAGAAAGTGGAGTCTAGGACACCAGAGGAAGCTGTTCCCAGCCCGGTCCCTGAGCTTTGCTGCCTACCTGGCTGAAGACTGGAGTGAGGGTGCTTTCTGGAGAGGGTCTGTCCTGGGATGGGCCTCCCTGCTGACTGCAGTCCAGCTGGATCAGATGGCGGCACTCCGGGTGGCAGGTGAATTTACAGTCTGGAGGGAAAGAAGCACCAGGGGATTAGGAGTCAGGCAGGATTCTATCCACTTCCACCCGGAGAAATACCCTGGGAGATGGCGTTTCGCTCCAGGAAGGAAAACCGTGAAGGAGAGAAGTGGAGCGTGGGAGGACACCTCGGTGCCACAGGGAATGGCTGGTGACAGGTAATGCGTGTTTTACGCGTTTGCAAACTGTTCTCACCACCGTTATTTTGTGTGACCTTGCAATCATTATTATTGCCACTTTACAGACAGGAAATTGGGATCTAGGGACCTTAGTGACTTTCTCAAGGTCAAGTCATCTGACTTCAGGCTGGTGCTCTTTCTACTGATTGACATCAATCACCAGGGGTCACAGATCCCTGGAGAAAGACTTCACTTTTCTGGGCCTCATTTTGCCAGCCTGTAGGATACAGGTAATAGCTTCCCTGCCTGGTGCACAAGGAAGTTCATAGTCATAGGGGAGAACAGGTCTTAACAAATTAAAAGTGTCTCCAGGGACAAAGGCGTTATCCTCAACAGGAAGGACTGTTACCTGTCTCTGACCCTGCCCCAACCAGAAATGAGGAGGCGGCTTCTCTAACCCAGCTTAAAAGGCCCGCAGACAAGATCCCAAATCAGGTGCTTCATGGGAAAGCATATGTTTCTTTTTTTTTTTTTTATGTTTTATGTATTTCTGAGAGAGAGAGAGACAGAGCACGAGCGGGGGAGGCACAGAGAGAGAGGGAGACACAGAATCTGAAACAGGGTCCTGGTTCTGAGCTGTCAGCACAAAGCCCAACGCGGGGCTCCAACTCACAAACCTTGAGATCGTGACCTGAGCCGAAGTCAGACGCTCAACCAACTGAGCCCCCCAGGCGCCCTGGGAAAGCATACATTTCATAGACAATGTTCATTTCCATGGAAGCAGGACTAAATCTCCAGGGTTATACAGAGCCTTGGGAACTACTTTAGCGGTGGGGAGACTGAGGCTCAGAGAGATGAAGTGAGTTTGCCCAGTGACACACGGCTCAGCAGCAGGGCCAGTGCTGCCAGCACTTCCCCGGGGGGGGGGGGGGGGGGGGGCTCTGCAGCCTCTTCAGCAGGAGGCCAGGCAAGGGAAGGAGAGCACTACAGAGGATGGGAGTGAAGTAAAGAAACCCACGCAAGTCCATCAGCAGGCGAAATGCCCAGATTTGGTCAGGTTTGAGGTGCGGTTCCTGCACACAGCTTCTGGGCCAGCTGGGGTCACCTGTCCCAGAGGTGCCACAGCTCGGCCCGAAGACCCAGCCCAGGGTGCAGGCAGGGTGCAGGGTGCAGAGTCTCTCTTGAGAAGGCTGACTTCCTGAATGCGAGGCCAGGTGTGTGGGGATGGGCTGATCTGGACAGGATCTGTGGTAGGGGACACGATAGCCTGCACTTGTTTGGACAATCTGGGGACTGGGGGACAATCTGGGGACTGGGGGACACTGTTTGGACAATCTGGGGACTGGGCTGACAGGAACTCAGGCTCCTGACATTCTTTTCCTTATTTGTAACAAGCTCCAAAAATCCAGCACATGTGGATTCTTTTTTTTTTAATTAATTTATTTATTTTGAGAGAGAGAAAGAGTGTGTGTGAGGGGCAGAAGGGGGGGGGGGCGGGTAGAGAATCCCAAGCAGGATCCACACTGTTAGCACAGAGCTCAATGTGGGGCTTGAACTCACGAACCCATGAGATCATGACCTGAGCCAATATCAAGTGTGTAATTGGATGCTTAACCTACTGACCTACCCAGGCATCCCCCATCTTGGGCCCAGGGTGAGTCTGTTCTTCTCCCACTCTTTTGGGGGTTCTGGAGTGAGACTTCCACTCTCCGCAGATGCCCTCTTCCTTTACACTCCCAAAGATGAGCACCTGACACAGGTTTTGCCACTAATGTCTGCAGGGGAGCATTCTCAGAAATGTGGGGACACACAGAGATTCCGGAACCCTGAGACTATCTGACTCAATCAGTGGTCTCAAGCTCTCAGCCACCATTCTGGAATAGCGTTTAGAAGCTCTCTTGCTTATCCCCCTCATGCCCGAATGCCACCAATATCCCCTCCTTCAGACCCTGCCCTTGTCCAGGCCTTCCCAACTCTCCTCCTTACAAGCCATCCCCTCACCTGGAGACAGAATAGTGAAGCCATTGTCTGAGGTATGAACCCTACACTTCCAAGTGCCCACATGTATTTCTGGGCCCCCCAGTAGGAGATCTCTGCCCCACACAGGGATGGCCTCACTCTTAGTGGGGTGAAGGGCACAGGGGGATATGCAGGCCAAGTCTCCCCTGCCCACAGTGCCCAGAAATGCCGGGGCCTTGATAAGGCAGCACTGAGGCCAGAGTCCACACAGAGAAGCATTGTTCCAAGACTCTGCTCCGGGAACACACCTGCACAGCTTCTGGCAGCGCTCTGAGCGATGAAGAATGCTCCGGGGCTGCCAAGAAGTGGAAACAAGGAAGAGAAGAAAAGACTAGAAGTTCTCCCAACTCGACAGCAAACAAGAGCTGCCACCAACTCACAAATGGGAAAGCGTCGTAAGGCAGGAGGATGTCTTCCAATCTCTTCTTTGAACTCCTGGTACCGTTGACTCAGGCTTTGTATGTCCACCCGTGCATCATGTCCTTCTCTCTCTCTCTCTCTGTGCTCTGTCTCTGCTCTGTTTCTCTCTCTCTCTCTCTCTCTCTCTCTCTGTGCTCTGTCTCTGCTCTGTTTCTCTCTCTCTGTGCTCTGTCTCTGCTCTGTTTCTCTCTCTCTCTCTCTCTCTCTCTCTCTCACACACACACACACACACACACACACCCTGAAAACAGCACCAAACCTCAGAAAGATTTTCTTTTACAGTCCTGACGCTGAGCTGGATACAGCTAGGGGACAGAAGACTCCAGGGAGAATATTTGGGGATTGTATAAAAAGCACATTTGAGCACCGATGACTTTGTTCCATCAGACCGTGTAATCACAGACTGTAGCAAAACCACTGAAACACATCTTGATACTTCCAGGCCCCCTGGAAATGCTAAGCGCAGGTCTTTTCGGCCAGCAGAGATGAAGTCAGAGCCCCCACGCCCTTCTCCAAACGCGGAAGCAAGCCCCACAAGCCACAGCCAGCAGCCTGCGGGCCTGATGTGCTCCGAGTGGGAAGATCCATGGGATTCCAAAGGCAGAGGCATGTTCCACTGGGACCCAGTGGTTAACCCCCACGAGCCATCTTTCCCTCAAGACAGCTCATCGCGAGTACTGCTAAGCCATCTCCTTGGTATTCATTGCCCTCCACAGCCTTCAACTGGCGCTCAATCTGGACACGGAAAAGGAGAGAGACCTTGGGTAACACAGGGACACAGAGGCCCCCAGGAACGGCCCAAGCTTCCCTGAACAGCCAGAACCACCATCTGTGGTAACAACTCTAATGTCTTGAGCACAGACCTCCCCACACCCGAGGATAACGATGAATAAGACAAGACTTCTGGGGGAGTCAGGCTACCTGGGCAGACAGGACCATGTGTGAAGAGATAACTAATGAGGAAGACAGCACAGATCCAGGAAACCTGTTCAGAGGACAGAGACCCCTGCCAGCCACAGCAGTTGGGAAGGTTTCTTGGTGAGGGAGGCTCACCTCATTGAAGAATGGATCAGATTCCAGACGACTCATATTTCCACATCACAAGGGCCAAGAGGAGGCAGGGAGCTCTGACATCAAAAAGAGGATAGGACAAGAATCTCCCGACAAGAGGCAGCAAAGATTAGGGAGCGACATTCCTCGGTTCTAACAGAAGTATCTTAGAGAGAACAGCATTTCTTGCATCTTTATTTTATTTTTATTTTTTTGAGATAGAGCATGCAAGAGCGGGGCAAGGGCAGAGAGAGGGAGAGAGGGAGGGAGAGAGAGAGAGAGAGAGAGAGAGAGAGAGAGAGCGAGAGAGCGAGCAGGGGAGAAGGACAGACGGAGAGAGAGAGAAGCTTAAGCAGGCTCTACGCTCTGTGCAGAGCCCCGTGCGGGGCTTAATCTCACAGCCGTGAGATCATGACCTGAGCCAAAATCAGGAGGCGGACGCTTAACTGACTGAGCCACATAGGCGCCCCAAGAACTGGTATTTCTTGACCTTAGTACTGTCATCTATAAAAGAGAATTATCATCCCTTCCGGTCTCCATCCTTCCCTTCCAGCTATAACCCCTGGCCGCATTCTTGGGGATAGTTTGAGGAAAATAAATGTGCCTCCAGGTCCTGGAAGAGGCGCTTCTGGAAACAGAGGACGTGACTGTAAGGAGAAATGATGGAGACAAATCATAAGAGGGGTCCTTCTCCAAGGAGGGACCCCTGAGCCAGGACGGAGAGAAGGTTCCTAGGACCCACCCTCAGCACCCAGACTGCATTAGTTTCCCAGTTGTTGTAATAAAGTACCTTGAGCTAGTGGCTTAAAACTGAAATTTATTTGAGTTCGGAAGGCTGCAAGGCTGATAAGGAACTCTTTGCCCTCTCACCCCAGAGTTGCACGTAAGACGCTGAGATAATGTGGAGCTCTCTACTTAACTGCCCCCGAGGCTAAGGCCTGGGGTAAGGGCGGAGGCTGGCACCCAGGGTACAGAGCCTGGTTTGCAGTGGGCCCACAGGCCTCCCTCGGGGTCACTCCCAGGTCAGCGAAGACCAGCTTCTTGCCCTGAATGACCACAGCCACTTCTGAGGCCCAAGGGGAAAGCATGACAGCCTGTGAATCTAGGAGCCCCACACCCATTCTCTGGGTACCCCAGGCCTTCTTGGAGAAGGTCAGCCTCCGAACAAACTTTTCTCCCTCCCCCTTTCCGCCTTCAGGGACCTGGCCTGTACTGCGGTGTGATGGCCAGAGAATGGACTTTGAGGTAGGCCTGGTCTTCAGTCACACTCAGCCAGCTCCATGACCTTAGATAAGTTACTGCACTTCTCTGAGCATTAATCTCGTCAAGCATAAAACGGGAATGAGCTCCTAGGGCGTCCATGAGGATTCAGTGGGGTTCTTGGTGCAGAGCACTGCATGGGGGTGGGGGGACCTCAGCCAACATCCCACCCCCACCCCCGGCACCTCCTTGCCAGGCAGACTCCTTACCCCACTCAGCTCCTGGAGGATGATCTACAGTTTCACCAACCTTCCCCCAGCTAGTCATTTCAAAGCAAGCACACAAGTAGCTTTTAGTTTTAAAATAATTTTGTTCTGAGGCACTACAGAGAAATCTGAAAAAACAAAACAAACAAAAGTGCATTGGAAAAACACAGTGTTAACATAAGTTTTTAAAAAACAGAAGTAAGGGTTGTCCTGGCCCTCCAGAGCAAGTCCGTGGGGACAGTCCTCAGTGGCGGGGGTCCCTTCTCAGACATTCTCAGGACCCTTCAAGCGTCCCCCATTCTTGCACTGGGAGCCACTCCCAGTAGTGTGCTCCAAACCCATAAAACAGTGTCAGTCAAAGGGATTTGAGCAGGAGTGCTTTTTCCCTCTGCCCCAGCACGTAATGGCCACAGCACCCCTCCCTGAGGTCTCCACCTGGTCCTGGGAAGTACCAGTTCACAGTTCCAGCCCCAGCCACTCAGCCTGGGAGCTCTGAACCCCACCCATCCTGTCTGCCTGCCCTGGACCGGCTCTTCAAACACGGCCCCTTTATCTCCGGGATGCCAGGGCTGGGAGACTCAACTATTTGGGCAACAGCAGTTCTTGTGCTGAGATCCCCGGGCAGCGTCACCAGAGAGGCTCGTTCATCAGCCACGGTCAAGCTCCACGAGCAGTGGGCTCTCGGCCTCCCCCACTCAAAGAGGCCCAGCCTCGGTACCTCTGCTCTCCATGACACCACAGCGGAGCCAACCACCTCATCACACGGACAGATGACGATGGCAGGAAAGCAAGCACAATGGACACCGGGCTCCCAGCACCAGCTGCCTCACAGAGGCACCAAAGTGCATCCACTCAGCAGCAGTAAATCAGAAACCCTTAGAGCACAGGTGCCTTAAGGACACTGCTTGCCATGTATGACAGAGGTCTTTGCGAACAGGTGCAGGGGACGGAGCACTTAATCAGGAGCTAGGGAATGAACGGAGTCTGGCCTCCAGAGTTACTCAGATCAGGGTCTGAACCCAAGCTCTGCTTCCAATTGACTATGATGTGCCTGGACAATTTGCTTAACCTCAGTAAAATATGGGATTTATTTAGCCTCAACTTCCTCATCTGCAAAATGGAGCTAGCAGTATCTCCCTTGCCAGCAGATTTGTTGCCAACATTAAAGAGAACGTATGTAAAGCATCCAGTATTGCCTGGTACCATAGTAGGTGCTCAGTAAATGATAGCTGTCATTTTCAACACTATGGGATTCCGGAGTCTGGGTACCCTGCTTCAGCATGTGATGCCAGCCAAAAAAACCTCTCCGTTTTGGGGTCTTCTTCCAAGGTATTACAGTGGTAAGAGTCAGGCAACTTTCCAAGAAGTTCCTCCTACCTGCTCCAGCCTCCCTCCTGCCCTTCCTTTGATGGGCCCAGAGGAGCAGGGCAGGGACATGATGGCGGTGGGGAGAGGGGTGTATTGGAGGGCAGGAAGGTAGAGAGACTGTGATTTGTCAAGTCTGGAGGTCGTGGCAATTGCCAAGATCAACACGATCTATACGTTTTTTCATACTCCTGGCTACACTCCTAGCGAGGGTGGAGCAAAGGAATGGAAACTCCCCACTCCGAGGGTCAGGCAGCCAGCTTAGGACATCTGCATCTGTATGTTTCCAGGAAGTCCCTCGAACCCCTGGCTTGTTGAGACCATATACTTCCAGTCCCTTGTTTCAGAGGACAGGCCACCCCTGAGGGCGCTCAGCACTCCCTCCCCACCCCCAGCCTGGATGGCCTGGAGACACACAACCGCCCCCCCTCCACTGTACAACCCCAATCCAATACACACACACACACACACACACACACACACACACACACAGCCCATAGAATGTGCCGGAAAGCAAGCCAGGAAGCTAGCAGGAAGGGTCGATGTAGTGGAGAGGAGCGACCTGGAAGCCAGGCCCATGTCTCAGGTCAGAGATTATGGGTCACTCCCACGGACAAGTGAGGTGGGCAGCTGGGCGCACTGAGGCAGATGTCGTTGTGGCAAGAGCCAAGAGGGGTGTGCCTGGACACGCTCAAGCCTGGAGCAGATGTTCAGTTCCCATGTGAAATAGAGGGCTGGGGTGGGCAGGCTATATGGCAGCAGGCTCCCCCAGGTCAGGCATGCTGAGGAGGGAAAGTGCTCAGGAGGTAAGGTTGGGATGCAGTTGAACTGAGGGCGGGAGGCCACCCCAAGATCTTGGTCTCCACCCTCCCCCAAAGTGACCGGATGGGTTAGATGCGTGGCAGGGCTGGGTGGGGTTGATGTGCACTTTTGAGCGACACTTTTGTACTGAAGGGAAAGGCAAAAGGTCCTGCCCAGTTGCTCAGGCACCAAAGGGGATTCTAAGAGTCTTTCTGGGACTTTGGTCCTTGGGCCTCATGTATCAGCTGTTCATGCCCCGAGCCTAGCTTCTCCCCTGACTCGTCCCCCGAGAGCCTGGCTGACACTGGGTGCCGCGCTGGCCTGCAGAGGCACAATCCTGCCCCATGTGGGAGGGTGTGGGTGGGCATGCCTCTCGGGCAGGCCCATTACTCATCTGTCTCCAACTTCACATCCCGAGGCCAAAAGCACCAACAAAAAGAAGGTACTGTGTCCTTCCAGACCAGGGGTGTGGGCTGGGGGTATTCGGGGAGGGGCGGATGGAACAAGGGAGGGCCGGTCAGTTCACAAGTTCAGACAGATGACGCAGGAAGCGAGGGAAGCGTCAGACGGTGCCCTCCCTCCCTGTGCCCAGTGAGGCCGCAGACGTGGGCCTAACCCCAGTGTACCTTTCCTATGTGGTCTGTTTCGTGCCACTTCAGTCTGTGGGTGCTGCACCCTGAAGTATATTTGTATGCTTCCTGTCCTGTGCATATGTGTATATATGTTTAAAATTATACACAACCTTAATAGGGTTGAGCCACTTTTAACAATGCATGCTTCAGCCTTAGCTGGTACTAACTGACCCTCTGCTAGAACTATATGCCAGACTGCTCCCTCTGTTCTCTTCTGTCCCCACCTCCTGGCTTTCACTATATTACCTACATTTCCTATGTTTATAACATTGACACTCTACCGTAGCCATAATTCTCACAGTTGTCTACAGTTAATTCTACTTTTAAGTTGATTCAGTCTTTTTGCAACAGTGAAACTATTTTTTAATAGTTTGTATTTTAATGAATCTTTTTTTAATGTTTATTTATTTTAAGAGAGGGAAAGAGAGTGTGCGTGAGCACGAGCAGGGGAGGGGTAGAGGGAGAGGGAGACAGAGAATGTCAAGCAGGCTCCATGCTGTCAGCACAGAGCCCAATGTGGGGCTCAAACCCATGAACTGTGAGATCATGACTGGAGCCAAAACCAAGAGTTGGTCGCTTAACCAACTGAGCCACCCAGGTGCCCCATTAATTAATCCACTGGATGATTGAAAACATTTTTGTAGTATATTTCTATATGCACTATGTTTCCCAATAATGCTTCAAGTACCTTAAAGAGATACACCCCTATGTTATGAGTGGCATTGCAGCACTGTGGCCCCATGCAGCAGTTTCTTGATGACAGTGGTGGTGGGGATGAGATGTGGATGAAGAAAAAATAGAAGTGGGCGAGTCTGCAGGCCCTCAGTGGGATATCACAGAGCATCTCCAAGACTCCTCCCCGCTTTGGTCAATAATAGTAAGAAGCAATACATTCTGGGGAAAGTCAAAGTAAATGATATCAGGTGGGATCCCAGGGTGGGAAAGCCCAATAGATCTCATTCTTCGTGTGCAAGTGTCTGTAGATTTGTCATCTGGATCCTGTGACACCATATCCAAAAAAGTTCAAGTTGTATTTAGGGTATGGCCACACAGATAGAAGTGTAAAGATATGGTACAATTTTTCAACAGGGGCGATTAGAGTATGTGCACCCATCAGGACACATGAGCTCAGAGAGACACAGAGTATTAAACCTTTTTATACAGTTTTAGGCCCTGTCTTTCCACATAAATCTAGTTATTAGTTTTTCATGTGCACATGCATGCATTCATCCCACATGCATTTTTTGAGGGCCTTCTAAAGTGAACCACTGTTCTAAAGGATAGCATGTTATACCCATAATAGGAACATAATATTCCATAATAGGAACAAGCAGATGATACATATATACACACGCACACACGTATATACAGGTATGTCCTATTTTGATTACCACCATGGAAAAAAATAAATCCTATTGCCAGAGCACCTTAAGAAAAAAAATTTTAAACATTGTAGGCAGTTGGGCTTAAGGGAGTTTTACAAATAGTAACAAGCCCACAGTATCCAAAGCCAGTGTGGAGCGGCCAGATGCCCTCTCAGCTTCAGGCCTGCTCAGGAGGGGCCTCTGCCTCCTCTAGGCATGTGTCACTTTGCTCTGGGTGTAAGAGAGACAAAGCAGGTGGGGTCCTCCCCACCCCCGGGGGCTCAGGTTCCTCTCCACCCACCCCTGGGGGCCCCTGTGAAGACACAGGAGGTGTCTGGGTAGCTGATAAAGGACGAGGTCTCCAGTAGTGAGGGGCGGATATGGAACGAGGAGCTTGAGGGTTTTTTGTTTCTTGTTTTGCTTCTATTTGATTATTTTTAAAGCAGATACCATCTCTGAGAAGGGGCAAAGGGCAGTCTAACCTCTTGCTAGCCTCGAGTATACATATATTTTTAAATTTTTTCTTAATGTTTACTTATTTTTGAGAGAGAGAGAGAGAAAGCGTGAGCGGGGGTGGGACAGATAGAGAGGGAGACACAGAATCAAAGCAGGCTCCAGGCTCCGAGCTGTTGGCACAGAGTCTGACGACGGGCCTGAACACACGAACTGCAAGATCATGACCTGAGCCAAAGTCGGACGCTCAACTGACCGAGCCACCCAGGCGCCCCTCGAGTGGATTTCTGAGTGTCCCACAGACCCCAAGGACAAGAACAACTAAATAAGTCTGCAAGAGGTTGTGCCTGGGTGTCTGCGACTACAGGGCAGCAGAGGAAGCTTAGACAGATGTGCAGATATGAATGTGCAGGCAGGTGTATGCTCGGAGGTATGCCCGATCAGAGAGCCAGGAGGTCACAGAAGCCCAGGAGCAAACAGGCTCAGTCCTTTATGGGACAACCAGGCTGCTGCACCCAACTGGTCTTTCCACACCTGCTTTGATGCCACTTGCATGCAAAGTACCGACCCACCGGGTGAAAGGAGACTTTTGGCAGTGAGGAGAAAAGTAAATAGATTGCGTCTGAGGCGCTCTCTGCAGGAGACACACAAAGGCTTCTTTACAGCTGTGTCCCTGTAGCCAGGACCACCAGAGATTCCTGGAAAGACCCAGGCCGTTTCCGCTGACCCTGGAGAAGCCTTTTAAAATGATAGATGACTTATTCCTTGGCAACATGCTTGCTTAGCTCTAATGAGGCCCGGTGGGCTAATCTAGCCTTGCCTGTTAATTAAGTGGTGCGGTAAACTCAATGATAGGAATTTTTCCAGAGAGAGTGTTTGAGTTTCGTGCCTCTCCTCCACTTCTGCCCAGGCAACCTCCAAACCCCATCTCTTTCACTGAGGTGCAGGCAGCTAGCACACCCGACCCAGGTGTGATGGCAGAGCAGCCCAGCGGGGGGCTCACACAGAGGACCCACTGGGAACAGTTACTGAGAGTCTTTCTGGGAGCAGCTGCCAACAAGGGACCTGCATCATGTCAACTGGTTTACATCCAATGTCATGGTTAACCCTTGTGACACCAACTTGAGGTCAGAATTCTTTGCCCAGCTTACACTGGGAAAAACCAAGGCTCAGAGAGGTTCATCTGTACGAGGAAGGCCCCCCTGCCAGGAATCCAAGGTCCAGACTCAATTCAGCTTGGCTCCACGCTGGTTTTCTTAAAGGCCACACTGCAGGCTGCTCACGGATTCCTGCAAGTCAGCTCTTCTAGAAATCTGTGGCCCACTGTCTACCGCTCCCATCATCGCTGAGCGCCTGGTCTCCCCTCTTCCCATCCATTAAGTCTAAATGCTAACACAAGTTCAACGAGCACATTGTAGCCACAGTGCGGCAATTTCTCTGACCTTAATGCTGCCACTCCAAGCCTGATTGATTTTCTTAAATCTATATAACTCCTTGGGCTGAATAGCAAAGGAGCAAGGGAATGATCTGTGGAATAATTCTTGTGGGAGGGAGGATGAACAGGAAGACGCAAGTGAGGGTTCAAATTGAGGAACTCAGCATCCAGCTGTCTTCTCGTGGAGGGCCGCAGTATGCATGAGCCACTGATGAGGATAAATTATGCAGGCTGGCTAAGAGTATTTGTCTCCAAATGGGGATTAGGTCAAGTTGAATTAAAATTCCCACTTCTCCAGAGGTAAAACATCAATCAGGAAAAAATCAAATTCTCCAGAGTCAAGACAACGTTGTCTTTTAAACTCTGCTTCCGAAATCTCAGCCCAGAGATGGCTGTTCAGTTTAGTTCCATCTCTAAAACTCAGCACCATGACCCACTGGATGTCCCTCCAATTCCTGAATGTGTATGAGAACAGTGGGGAGACAAATGGGGCAGGGAGCCCCAAGGAAAGCTTTGTGCTCCAAAGATCCAGCCATCAAAGGGAAGCAGCAAATGGTCAGAAGATGAGTAGAATCTCGGGCAAGGGGTCCCAGGGCTGTGTATTCCTGGTCCCTAACAAGGGGCCTCACTTCCCTGAGCCGTCACATCTGTGAAATAACATAATCCCCTTTGCACTCCCACTGCACAGGGATCTGGAGGGAATACGACATGTTAAAAATAAACAAACAAACATAAGTGCTTTGACTCTTTGGTAGAAGGGTGCTGTAGGATACTGAGATAGCATGACACAGCAAAAAAACCATAAGCTGAAGGCAGGTGCCCAGGCCCCCAACTTTGGTTGGCCTCATCACTCTTTCTTTGAAAAAAAGGAAGTAGACGGGGCACCTGGGTGTCTCAGTCAGTTGGGTGTCCGACTTCAGCTCAGGTCATGATCTCGAGGTTCGTGAGTTCAAGCCCCATATTGGGCTCACTGCTGTAAGCACAGAGCCTGCTTTGGGTTCTCTGCCCCTCTCCCATTTGTGCTCTTTCAAAAATAAGCAAACATTTAAAGAAAGAAAAAGAAAGGAAGAAAGAAAGAAAGAAAGAAAGAAAGAAAGAAAGAAAGAAAGAAAGAAAGAAAGAAAGAAAGAAAGAAAGAAAGGGAGAGAAAAAGAGAGAGAGAAATTAGGACAACCTAAGTTTCCATGAAAACTTAGTTACTGTCTCTCCTTCTTATCTTCCATATTATGCCCTTATCCTTCCCTAGGCAAGGACTGTTCCCCCACTAACTAGTGCTCAGGGAAAGAAACTGGAGCCCAGTCATCGCCTGAGGCTGAGCTCCTGTCCCCTGTGTCCTGGCCAGTAGTCCCTAGCCCCATAAAGCTTGCATGTTGGGACCCCACAGACACCTCCCCTAACCCTGCAGATGAGAAACCCCTGCCTAGGAAACGTCACCGCCCCTGGGTCCTTGGGAGGCTGACTCTGCAGTGTGGCAAGGTTTCAGGCCCCTCAGGCCTAAAACAGTGTCATCCAAGTGCCCATCTTCCAACAGCTCAGGGGCCCAGATTAAGATGACTTCTTGGCCTTAATTTTCAGCCGAGGAAAAGCTGTTAGAACCCATAGCCAACCTGGGCCTATGAAACGGGCTGCCCGTGTACTGTCAGACCTGCCATTCCACCTAAAGCTGGCAGGGTGGCAGTACCTGAGCTTTGGCCCCTGGGGCATCAGGAGGGCCAAGGAGTGGTGCTGAGCTCAGCAGCAAATTCTAGGCTGCAAGAGGTCTCCTGGCCTTCCTTCCTCATGGAAAAGGCCCCTAGGCTGAGGCCTTGGAACCTAAGAACCCCCCCCCCCCCCCCCTCACCGAGGGCCCCTAGCTGGAGCACCTTGGACCTACCGCGAGCCAGCCGGGCCTCGTGACAGAACTTCTGCAGGGCCTGGAGCCTCTTCGATCCCGAGCGGCTCTTGGGGAGCCTGCAGAAGAGGCGCTGGAGCCTCGCCATAACTGCGCCGAAGCAGGCAGTGGCCGCCTCCTCACTCCCGCCCTCGGTCATCCCGCTGCAGGAGATCGATGCCTTTTTTCCGGGCCAGCCGGCAGGGATGGAGCGATGAGTGGAGAGTCACTAGCTCTGGGAGGATCCCGGGGCCCTCCTGTGACGGGGGTTTGCTCCAATCAGCCCAGACAGCTGCTTTTCCCAGAGGAAGTCACAGGCACCTGGGACGCGGGCCCCTGCACCAGCACAGCCTGCCCAATGCCTTCTCCTTCCTAGCTAAGGTCCTTTCCCTCCACCTCCCCCAATGGAAAACTTTCTATTCCTGGGGCTTTTAGCTTGATAAGATAAAAATGCCCCCACCAAACAGGCTGCAGGAAAAGAGCCTGTCTCGAGCTTCACCCCTCAGGAGTGCCTGAGAGCCTGAAAATCAACGTCTCCAAAGTTTCAACAGACAGCAGAAGTGACCAGTTATCTCACACCATGTGCCTGGCCCAGGAGCTCATTAATGGATTTCTTTGGGGATGGCAGATTAATAATGCTTTACCAGCTATATAGGCTCCTGAGGGATGACGGGGCTAATTCACATCCTCCCATGCTAAGCCCAGGGTAGGGGAAGAGCGAAGGCTTTCAGCCGACTGGGCCCATGAAAAGGCAGAGGGTCAGACCATTTATCTGAGCCCAGATACCTGAGCAGAGAGAGGTCTCAGAGAGGTCTGTTGCTCTCTGAGCAAAAGAAGGAAGAAAGAGAAAGGAAGAAAAGAATAGAGCCTATCATAAATAGGACAGGAATGTTCTCTTGCCCTGAAACAGTACCCACAGGGCATCATTGCCTCAACACTGACTCCCAGAAGCAACCAAGTCCCAGTGGGGAAGTTTCCAGAGGCCCTGTCACCAAGGCCAAGACAGGCAGCACAGCCTTCCGGGAAAGCCGCTGGGGAGGGGTGCCTGCTCCCGGGCTGCCCAGAGATTCCAGAACTCATCTGCCAACCACCAGCGGGGGCCAGTTTCAGATGAAGGAGGGACACATGTCCTGCACTGCAAAGGACTCAGGAGTGCTCGGAAATGAAGATGCATTCACACCTCTGTGCTCTGGTCATGTGGTATTCGGTCCGGGAAGTCAACGTCCATGGGTTCAGGCGTGAGCTCTGTTATTCCTCATGCAACCACGAACCTGGATCCCCTCCTCTGTGCTGTAGTTTGCCCCCAGGTCACAAAGAATGCTGAGCGGTATCCTAGCCCAAGGCCATGTCCTCGGGCCCACTTAGAGAAGAAAATGTTGGTAGAACAAATCTTTCAAACAGGCCGTCCATCATCTGCCTTCCTCCTAGGAAATCTGGCTAGAAGGTCCTCATGTTAGATCACCCCTCACTATTGAGGACCTCAGTACTTGGTGCAGTAACAATAAAAACTTGTTTGTAAGCTTGACAATAAAAGCACATTGTTTATAAGTGATTCATTTAAGACAGAAATGCCCTAAAATGGCACCCTTTCTCAGGCCCAGACATTGGTTCTTTCTCCCTCATTCTTCCTCAGGGAGATGGGGCTGCCACTGGCCTTTTTTTTGTGCCCCCACCCCTCAGTTTACCCAGCAACTTCTGCACAGAAGAGGATGGCAAGTGAGTCCAGATCCTAAAACAACACTTGGGGCCACCAAGCAAGGGGGTCCGGAACTTCCGGCCGGGTGAGCCCAGGCTGGGGGGAGGGGAGGCGTTCCCATTCCAGCTCTCAGGGAAGGAAACATGTGTGCTAGAGAACTTCTAGTATGAGTCACAGGTGAGGGGGAAAACCCCCCCTGAATGCCCCCCTTGGGTGCAAGGATATAGTGCTCTCACTTCTCCTTTCTCCTCATTGCAGAGCTGTTCTTTGACAGGTTAAGCCACTGGCGAGTTCTCTCTCCGCAGGAGAGAACTGGCAGACACTGAAGAAGGGGCCTTGGGAGGCTTTAGAATCTTCACTCCTGGCCCTTCGAAAACTGGGTAGGAAGAAAAATGTAGGGGTATTTTAGGACGAGAACTATCTAGGGGTGGGGGGATGTATGATGACTTCTCATAGCCCGCCAACATCTAAGCACCAACCAGATGACCTGCCTGCTGAGGAGAGAGTCCAGCCCAGGCCCAACGCAGTTTGAAGAGACAGGCTTCCCTATTTCAAGTGCCGGGGCTACGATATATTCTCACCTTGAAATGCCCTATTCATAGAGAGGTAACCCCAGATTGCTTTTGAAAATACACATCACCAGAATAGACATTTACATACCGTGTGTTCAATCCTTTCTCTCAAAACTCAAGTTGCAGCTGGAATCTGTTGTTCCATTGAATAGTAAGGCATCTCTGAGGGTTTTTGTTTTCTTTTAAATCCTTTCCTCAGTTGCAGAAAGGACATAATTGTTTCAACAGAAACCACAAAACCTCCAGCTTCCATTCAATTTGAATGGAAAAAACAGCTTCCTCCAAGTCAGCAAGGAAAATAAGCAATGATACCCAAATGTAAGACTGATCTGGACAGAGAGTCAGAGATGGGGTGAGAGTGAGGAGGTGGGGGTTCCCCAAATCTGCTCGTCCTCATGTGGCCACATTGCTGCCCGGGATGGAATCAGAGGTCTGTGAGGCAAACCTCGGTCCATATCACAGCCCCTATGCAAACTTTCTTCATCCTAGCTGTCCCTTCTGAGGCTCAGCCTAACTTCGCTGTGGTTCCTGGTTAGCCCTGTGTCATGAACTGTGACCCTGGGTCATGGCAAGGAGGAGGCATGGAACAGGAAGAGACCTCCTACCTGCTTTTTCATGCCAACCCCCCATATACTCCAAACACCAATGGGGTGGGGCAGGGCCAGAGAGAGACCCTTGTTTCTTTTATCTTGGGACTTAGAAAAACTTCACCTTTTGTTTAAAGATCTCATGATTTACACATGCTGAAGATCTACTTAGAAACCAAACTCTGGAAAGAGGCCTAAGTGCAGCCAACTCTCAGTTATCCAGGTGCTGGCCGACTGTGCAGCTGTCACGTGGCTTACCCACCCTTGGCTCACCCCCTTTTTTTTCCTCTGCACTTCTTTTTATGGACATTTCAGCATCACTGACAGAAGGGAGGCAGACGAATGAGGAAGCTCAACTAACTCGCGTGTTCAGGGACATTAGCACATAAGGCAAAATGCTGTGCTGGATTCTGGTGCTGATTTTGCCACTACTGACTCTTGCGGAGGTCATCTGCCTCCCTGAAGGCTGTGCCTTCTCACCTGTGAGGGGGCCGTGGTCCCACCAGCCCTGCCCACCTCACAAGCCCAGGCACAAGAACAGGCTTCAGGTTCGGCCAGGTCATCTCTGAGATAAAAGTTCTCTCTTGGGGCGCCTGGGTGGCGCAGTCGGTTAAGCGTCCGACTTCAGCCAGGTCACGATCTCGCGGTCCGTGAGTTCGAGCCCCGCGTCGGGCTCTGGGCTGATGGCTCAGAGCCTGGAGCCTGTTTCCGATTCTGTGTCTCCCTCTCTCTCTGACCCTCCTCCGTTCATGCTCTGTCTCTCCCTGTCCCAAAAAAATAAATAAACATTGAAAAAAAAAAAAAAATTAAAAAAAAAAAAAAAAAAAAAAAAAGTTCTCTTTGCCCCACACTTCTTGTTATTCTCAACTCTTCTCATTCCACGTAAATATTCCCATCCCACCAGGCTCATAGGACACCAATTTGCATCTATAGCAAACACAATGATAATTCTTTCCCAGAGCCAGCATCCAGTAAAAACAAAACATAACAAGATTAAAAAAAAAAAAAATCAACAAAAGGAAAAAAAAACACAAAAGGATTAAAAAAAACAGGCAAAGAATATCATCCTTCTTTTAGGGCTGACTTTTAGATGCGATTTCTTTTTTCTTTTTTAAGTGTTTTTCTTTTAATGGCTCATTTATTTTTGAGAGAGAGAAAGAGCATGAGTGGGGGAGGGGCAGAGAGAAGGGACAGAGGATCCGAAGCAGGCTCTGTGCTGACAGCAGAGAACTCGATGCGGGGCTCCAACTCACGAACTGTGAGATCATGACCTGAGCCCAAGTTGGATGTTCAACCAACTGGACCAGCCCGGTGGTGTGATTTCTTAAAGGTCCATGTAAGCCAAGTTTCCATTTTTCTAGCAGCATTAGCCAATAGCCACTGCAGATATCTGGGTAAGATCTGCCCTGCCCTGAAAATGTTTGTTCAAGAAACAAGGAGGGGGAGCAGAAGGTGGGGTGCAGGCCCTCCACTGCAGAGTAAACACGACCCAGCCCCTCTGTGGTCACAGGTGAGTGACGTACCCTGCTCCCTGCCTCCCAGTGACACATAGGAATGAACAGACTAGACTTTCCAACACCACCCTTCTTACAAACCCTCAGTACAATGTGAGCTGGAACTTTTCTCCCTGATGCCCTTAATGGGGCCAGAGCAGTAGGTGAGGGTAGGAAAATCCTGAAGAAAATCAGGGATGTGCTACAGAAACCAGGGGTTGCCGGACCCCTCAATCAGGACAGGACACTGTCCCCTGGGAGGCTGCATGCATGGCTACCTTGCCAGGAGGGACCCCTGCTGGTCCTCTTCCTTCCCCTCCCAAAAGGGCAAAATGAGAACCCAGCATCACTGCTTTTTCTACAGGTGCATCTCTCAAGAACTTTCTCTATGCCAGGAACCACAGGCAGGCTAGAACATGCCCCACATGAACTTGTTGGCCACTTTGGCCACCATGCAGAGCTCCTGGGGTGCAGCGAGCTCTGCCCCTGTCTCCTCAGCATGGTGTGTGCAGTGCTTCAGAGAACATCCAAGCATCACCTCCCCTGGTCTGAGTCAAGATAGTCTTGACCTTGGGGCGGGGCTCCCCATGATCACTGTTATTCCACTTAAACCAGTGTCCCCAAGGAAGAGAGCCTGCTGCCCTGTCTGACATCATCCCCTTGGCCTCCTTGCTCTTTCCCCAAAGTCTAAAAGCTGGCTCAGCTCCCCTCCCAACCCGGAGATCCTGCCCTGAACATGTGGACAGAAGCTTGCCAAATCCCTCGGAAAAAAAACCACAAGTGACTACATGCCCAGCCATCTACCGGGTCAGGGCTGGCCTTCCCAGCGCCAGCGCCTCTGGCACTTCCCGACCCAGACAGCAGGGAGCCGGAACCATGCCGGGGCGGTGGGTGGCCTGGGGGATGGACAGCACTTGGCCACCGGCACAGCAGGTCTCCAAGTGAGAGGCAAGGCTGGCTGCTGACTGAAGCTCCGTCTGGGGGTGGGGGGTGGGGAGACATTCCATCTGCGTGCTCTGCGCACCCACAAATACTCACCTGCCCAAGATTATTCACCTTGTCATCTGAGGAATGCGAACAGGAAGAGCCTCTAATAAGGCCAGAGGTGTATTTACAGCTTCCTCACCAGCCTTAATAGTATCCTGGACTGAGCAAGAGTGGCTACCTGCTCTTTCCAGGGGGAAACTGAGGAATGGTACGGGGAGCCAGAGAGGGCTCCATGGAAGAGCCTTGGGGGGGCGGGGGGGAGGATGCTGCTTCCGACACAGAAATGCTGGGCACGGCCAAAGGAGGGAAATGACCTGAGATGGCCTCCAAGGCCTTCAAGGTCTGTCACGTTCACCCCACCTGAGAGGTTCTAACCTTGTCCCGCCCCTAGCCAGGCAGACGATCGATGCCTCCCTGCCTATGCAAGACCTTGGCGGCAGCATCCCTGTGTGCTGACCTCAGGAAGCCATTCTGGGGATGAATATGGAAGCAAGCATGAAAACCCTTTGGGTTCTTCGTGGGAAAATCACGACTGGCCTGTGAAGAATCCTTCCTGTGCTCAGAGGCGGGCTGGGCCTAAGCCAGCTCCCTGTGGCTGAAGTCACTTCACCAGCCAGGCAGGGCCCTTGGGGCCGAGCTGGGGGCTGTCTTTTCTCCGTCACTCAGGGCATGCCTGCCAGGCTTGGCACAGGCTGAGTGACCGATAAACTTGGGAGGAAGAGAGAGGATCCCGGACCAAACCCTCAGCACTGAGGGGAGATGTCAATTCACTTCCACCTAATAACTCCGCAGGATCAGCAGGCGAACACACACATTCATTACCAAGTCTAATTAGGCTGGCAGACAAGTGGCATTAATCATTTTTGACTGTACCTGGGATTCAAGCCCCCTTCCCTCCATAATCAGAAATTTTCATGCTCTGATGAAGAGGGGGGACAATTAAGCCCACATTTAATCCTTTCAATTTCATCTTTTGAGAAGACAGGAAGCAGGGAGGAGAGGAAACAGGATACAGCTTGGGGACCTCAGAAGCCTCCCTCAAAGCATTCCAGGTCTGTTCTCTGCCCCCAAACACACACACACACACACACACACACACACACACACACACACACACACACCACTAGGACCTTTCCCAAAGAGAAGAGCCCAGTTAGAGCCAGCAGTGGGAGGAATCACAGGTGGGGGATTCTACTCTCTTTAACAACTCAACGTCCATTTCTCTAACCTCCACAGCCAAACACGAGCCTAAATCAATGAAAACACTTCAAGCCACACACTTCAGTGCTGCTGGGTGTGCTGGACAAATAAAATACTTTCCAAGTGCCCAAGATTTCTAGGTCTGCTACAGGAAAACTCAGTGTCAATGTCCCAGTCACCCCTTTTACAAAGAACTCATGGCCAGAGAGGATTCCACACGATCCAGGGGCTGTCATGTGGGTGGTTCTAGTCTTTACAGAGAGGCGGGTTGAGCCCAGCCACTAATGAAGTGACAAGACAGAGCTGGGAGGGCTGGACAAGGAGCCCTGTGCGATATCAGTCTCCCTCACCCCAGAAGGTCCCCTGCCCCTGAGGTCTCATGGCAAATGCTTCCTATTCACATCATAATTAAACATCTATCACAGAAGAGGGGTAAGACAATGAGCCCCAGCGCCCCCCTTTCAACCCTGTAATTCCAATCACTTAACAATTCATAGCTCTGAATGATGCTGCCTCCAAGGAAGACTCTAGACACCCACTAGCAGCATGCCCAAGCATCCCTCCTTGAGTGCTGAGCTGGTCTTAGGTTTCCCCATTTTCCATACTTTCCATAGTCCAGGATGGCTTCCATATCCACAAAACTAGATGAAAGGTAAAAGGTCAACTCTCTGTGCCTTCTACAGAAGACAGGGTCCATAACCTCTAAAGGACATTACCTGTTACCAAAGCCAAAGGGCAGCCAGTGAGTTTCTGGCTTGTTTGCTGTTGACACTGCCCTCCCAGAATGCTGGAAATGGATCCTCACCAGTGCCACTGTCCCCATCCTAAAACATACACATGCATTCACAAAATTCTCTCTGTCTCTCTTCCGATCCCCACTGGATTTCCTTCTCCATCTAACAAACATGATTTCTTTAATCCTGGAAATTAATATTAACTCTGAGTCTCCCTGTTGGCAAATCCAGCATTAACCAGAGTCAGTTATAGACCTAGATGTGGAAGTAGGAGTAAACTTAAGTTAGAGGGGCTTTCACTAAACAGACAGGCACGCACCTTTCTAAAAGTCTCCCTCAGGGGCACCTGGGTGGCACAGTCGGTTGAGAGTCAGACTTCGCTCAGGTCAAGATCTCGAGGTCCATGAGTTCGAGCCCCACATCGGGCTCCATGCTGACAGCTCAGAGCTTGGAGCCTGCTTCAGATTCTGTGTCTCCCTCTCTCTCTGCCATTCTCTCTCTCTCTCTCTCTCTCTCTCTCAAAAATAAACATTAAAAAATTGTTTTACAGTCTCCCTTATTAAAAGCTCATTTTGCCAACACCCATCGCCAGCCTCCTGCCCAGACAGATGTCATTTGCATACCACTGCCCTTTTGCTTACTTCCAAGAGCAGAGAGATTTAAGAGTAAAAACAAGCCACCACCTTCATCAACTGCTACTTACTGAGGCTGCTCTGTGCCTGGAACTTTGTTGGAGGCAAGTGATATAAAGACAACGCACCAGTGTCTTGACGCTCCCTAAGCCACTGGCATTCAGTGAGGATGAAGATGTTTCACAACCGCGGCAGGGGCAGAAAGGGCCTTTCTAGAGGGAATTAATACTTGCACTTCTTGGGATGCTCATGGCCCTCGCTTCCCCACTTAGCTCAGCCAGGCAGGGTTTGAAAACTGTACTCACTGCTTGGAAAGGTGATCTTAAGAGGTGTCATGAGCCCAGACATATTGTTACAGCTGTTGGATGGGAGGGGATAATAATAACATTCATATTGCATTAAACGTTCATAATGCCTTTTGCAGGGCACTGTGCTAAGCGCTTTACATATATTAATTCATTTAATTCTCATATTAACACAATGAAGTAGGTATGTCATTATCCCTGTTTTTTAAAACAAGGAAGCAGATCACAGAGATGCCCAGAATCACACAGAGATTAAGTGGCAGAGTAAAGATTCAAACTCAGTTCTTCTGGTTTCAGTCTGTCCTTTTAATCGCTGCATGGTAGTACCTTTGTAAAGCCATATTTCTGAACCTCGCTTTTCAAAACAAAGATAAAACAAACCAACCCCATCATGGAGTTAGATCTTTAACTGTAAGAAAGATGCTCCGTGAGTTTGGCCATCTGTGTCTTCACCTGCCAGCGCTCATTTGCACATCAGAACATTTCTCAACTGTTCCCATCAAGCCACAGGTCCACAACCAGTTAAATATTAATAATGACAAACAGAGACTCCGCTCATTAGTCCCTTGATTCCAGCTCTGCTCCCTCTCTGGTGCTCAGACACCTCTAGTTGATACAGTCCCCAAATGTCTTAGTACAAAGTAGAATTCCAATAAAGCAGATTTCCCAGGGTTCTAGCAAAACTAAATCCATGACAGTGAGAATACCGCCTCTCTCTGCGTTTATAGAATTGATGGACACGGTAAGGTACCCTAGGACACTTGAGAGGGCGAAAGTTGCCGACACATCCACGGGCAAGTTGCATTTGATTCTCCTGGAAAGCCAGGGACATTTACCAAGTGACAGCAGCCCTCCACCCACAATACACCCCTCTATAAATTTTGCTCTTTCCTTTTGTATCAGCACCTAAACTGTGAGTTCTGGTGGTGGAGGGAGCAACACCGACTTTCCCCTCCGATCCTTCCCTCCCACTTGACCCTGGCTTAGAATATGAGCTTTCCTTCCCTAAAGCCAGCTGCAGTAAGAGGCACAGGGTACAGCCTCTGCTGGGAACTGCAGAGAGAGGCGAGAGAGGGTTTTCCTGATGCAGAAGTAGCTGCTGCCTGGCCAGTGCTGCAGCGGGATGGGAGACAGGGGCCTGCTGTCATGGGGGAAGGGCCTTTGCTGAAAAGATGCAAACCACAACTCATTTCCAGAGATGCTTGCTAGGGGTTGTGCCATGTTCTGTGCTTTGTACTTCAGATATTTAAACTATCTCTATAAACGCACAGACCCATGGATATGGACATCTTCCACCAAACACGGCAACTTCAAATATGGGGGTGGGGAGAGGACACCCCTTAAAGAAATACACACACCTAACTGTAGGAAGAGAAAAATAATACGCCCCCGCCCCCCGCCCCTGCCAAGAAGACTGCAAATTTGCTCAGAAAGTCTACAACACTGGGTGTCCAGTGATCCACAGGCAGGCTTTGAGAAGAGTGTGGCTCAGAAGAAGGCTGGAGGGGCCTGAGAGCTCCGAGGAGGAAAGTACTGGGCAGGGAGTTGGGGAATTTTAGAGCCTGGTGACTGGGGCAGTAACCGAAGAGTTGAGGGGGGAGGAGGAGGGGAGGGGGAGGCAGTGGCAGGACACAGCCAAACATTAGAGCAGAGTCCAAAGGTTTGAGGGGCCAGAGGTGGAAGGCAAGAGGGGGCACAGGTCCAGGGTAACCTCAGGTTCGCTTCAACCTCACAGTCCATTTCCATCCAAAGCCTAACCAGGTCTCTTGCCTGTTCCTGCAATGCTCCCTGAAGGAGAGGTGTGCCATAGGCGGACATGTACCATGGGCCTGTACCACAGGCGACAAACCAGCCATTTCCCCATTAACCCTAATAAGCATGGGTCTAAGGGCCATCTCAATACCGGTCCCACAACCCTCTGTCAAGAACTTACAGCAAAAGCAAGAAGGTGCGTGAGATACAACGGAATGACCTTGCCGGCGTGGCCATCATCCGCAACCTGTGTGTGTGTGTGTGTGTGTGTGTGTGTGTGTGTGTGTGGCGGGGTGAAGTGTGTACCTGTCAGGGACAGAGCTATTTGTTAAATACCGCATCACCATACCTGGGCAGTAGGCAGTCACTAAAGCATACCGGGCAGGGGACTAAGAAGCAGAGTCTCCCGGGCGCGTCTCCCTTAGTCGAAGTGGAGAAGGTCAATGGCCCTGTCTCTTGCCCCAGCCCCCTCGCAGTTCCCCGCCCGCGGACTGCGGTCTTCCCGCGCGCTCCTCCCCTGCCATGCCCTCACACTCACTAGCGCAGCGCAGCGCCTGCCGCAGCACCTCTCGTCCGCACAGGTCACACCAGCCCCGGCCGCTCCGCAGCGCCAGTTCGGCGAAGCGGTGCCCCTCGCCTCGCTCCACCGGGACGCGAGGATCCTGCGGCTGCTCGAAGATGCTCCGTACGTCGCGGGGCCGGGGCGCCCCAGGCCGCCGCCGCAGCCTCTGCTGCAGACCAGGCCGGAGAGGGCGAGCGGGTCGGGAGGCCCGAGGTTGGGGCTCCGGGTCCCCCCGGGCAGCCCTCCGGGCGCCGCGCCCCTCGTGCGCCCCGCGCGCAGTGGAGAGGGGAGCGGGGGCGCAGCGGCGAGAGGAGCGGCCGGGGGGCGGCGGCTGCGGCGGCTCGTGGCCGCTCAGACTCTGCAGGTAGCGCGGCGGTTCTGGGTCCAAGAGCAGCGGGTAGGGACGCTGCCCGATGGCCGGGGACGCCATGGCCATGCCGGGCCAACGGCGGCGGTTCGCGGCGGTGGCGCTGCTCCCGAGTCAGCCTCGAGAGAAGGGCGGCCCCACACGAGCTCGCCTTTAAAGGGACCGCAGCCTGCAGGGCGGGGCGGAGGCGGGGAGACTCGCGCGAGGCAGGAAGGACGCCCCAGGGATCCGCCGACCCGCCGAGCGGCTGGGGGCGCGGGAGCGAGCGCGGATTTAGGCGCGTCTTCGGGAAGCGGCCGGGACCGCTGGGGCAGTTGAGAGGCGTTGCTGGGCGGGCCGTCTGCCCTCAGCCCTGCCTCCTTCCCTCTCCCATCACGGCCCCCCAAACCAGATACCCCCCATAACCGCACCCCAACACGCCCCGGTGAGGGAGCAGGCGGCCAGGAAGGGCTTGGGAACTAGCTGCGGTGGGTCTGTGAATAGGTCCCGAGGCCCGTGTCCGCGCGCCACCCTCCGGCTTTTCCCGCCCACGGGAGAGTGTGCGCCTCGGCTCCCCTCGCCGCACCCCCCCCCCACCCCGGGCCACCCTGCCCCGCGTGGGTCGGGAATGCCCCGTCGGCGCTTGCGCTCCCGCAGCGGCTCCGAGTCCGGTGACGCCGAGGCACGCGCGGCTGCAGACGCTTCCGATGCTGACCACGGGAAGCCGCCTACTCGGCGGCCGAGGCTGTCCGCGTGCGACTTTCACTCTCGCTGGATTTCCCCTCCGTCGGCAGCCCTGCCTGGTAGGATATTCCTTTCCCGGAAGACTGGGGTTATGATCCGGGGCCCTGGATCGCCCGGACTTGGGAGAGCTTATCTTCCTAAAACAAAACCTCCTCCTCCCACAGCTGCTCTAGTAACTCCTGTGGAAACATCAGCCCCTCCAAAAGCCCTACTTCGTACTAGTGATGGACGGCTCACTTGTGGGACCCAGAGTCCTTTTGTGCTGGCGCCAGACCAGGGTTCATAACCTTCTCTGTCCCTTCCATTTGAACGCTCCGATTTCACCGTCTTCAAAGTCTTAATACTTTTTGAGCAAGGGCCCGGCAGTTTCTTTGTACGCTGGGTCCCACAAATTACGTATCCTGTCCTGATCGTCTCTCGCGGGCGCGAACAGGACTGCTGGATCTTTGAACCCGCCAGCTGCACGACCCCGGGCCCTCTCCAGCCTCTGTACTTTTGTCTATTTATTTATTTATTTATTTATTTATTTATTTATTACCCGTAAATTAGTCTGGGAGTGGGAAGACAGGTAAATGCTTTTGCGATCCACGGCTCTGATGCGGTGACCACTGCCTGTCCTTTTAAAACTTGGGGTTCAGTTTGGTTGATTTAGCAGAGGTCACCAGCAACCGACTTTGCAAATAGTCTAAATTCCTAAAGACCTCAGACTTGTTCTTCCCAAGCCAGAGATGGGACTCCCCCTAGTGTCTGATAGGGGAATCTTCACTTTTGCTTTTAGTTTCCCTTTGAAGGTAATTTTTAGGTAATTCCTACAATTTCAGGAGTCTAGCAGCCAGGGAATTCCCAGCCTGCCTTGACCCATGACAGGAGAGAGGAGAGAGAGGAGAGGAGAGAATGTGCACCATCCGCTCCCCTCTCCCACCTCTCCCCTCCCCTGTCTGAACCTTGCTTTCTCTACCTTCAGTGCTTTTCAAACTTTGGTGTGCATCACAATTACTTGGAGGGCTTGTTAAATCACAGATTACTGGGCTCCACCCCCAGAGTTTCTGATCAGTATGAGTTTAGGGCTGAGGTGTGAGATTTTGCCTTTTTTAATTTTAATTATTTTTTGAGAGAGAGAGTGTGTGTGTGCAGGGAAGGGAGAGAGAGAATCCCAAGCAGATTCCACACTGT
This sequence comes from Puma concolor, assembly GCF_028749965.1. Classification (NCBI taxonomy): domain Eukaryota; kingdom Metazoa; phylum Chordata; class Mammalia; order Carnivora; family Felidae; genus Puma; species Puma concolor. The sequence goes on from NC_141683.1 coordinate 25,334,644, forward strand.
CAGTGCAGAGCCCGATGCAGGGCTTTAACTGTGAGATCATGACCTGAGCCAGAGCCAAGAGTTGGACACTCAACTGACTAGGCTACCCAGGCGCCCCGAGATTTTGCATTTTTAACAAATCCCTAGGTGGTGTAGCTGCCGGTGGTCCAAGGACTCCAGTACTCTAGATCCAAGGTGCTGATAAGGTGGGCTTCTCTGTTCTTTTCCCCACAGGGCAGGTGAACTTCAGTGGACACAACTGAGAAAAACTCCATAGGCGGGGGCGGCAGGAGGGCTATCCCTGAATGCTTTCTGCTGAATATTTGCAAAGAAAAGTACAATTTGCATTTTTGGTCTCTTTCTCCCCCTTCTCCCACTTTTTCTGCAAATAGTTTTCTCAGAGTTGTTGCAGAAACCTGTATTGCACGTAAATATCTGCTCATATCCACCCTTTGTTATCCATCCATCTCCACGGACTTGAGAGTTGTTGGAGGAGATCACTGTCTCCCAGGAGGCAGTGAGCTGGGTGAGGTCCAGGGCGTGCACCCAGCTTGAGCTCTGGTTGACAGCTTGCTGTGGCAAGAAGGGACCTGGTAATGAGTACATCATTTGGAAGGCCAGTTCTGAAATGCCGCTTGTGAAATAATTGCCAACAGTCACCATCTCTGCCCTCCATTGCACTCCCCACCCCCTTTCCAGGCATGGGTTTGGGCAGCCGGTCCCAGATCCCCTGGATGGAGAGGCTCATGGGATGGGTGTCTAGAATCACCGGACATAAACCCCTTCCCAGTTGCCTGAGCTGCACAGAAAAATGATCTGGGCTTCCTTTTCCTGATGCAGCTCTGATTTGGAAGAATGGTGGTGACTGCTCTCAGCCCTGAATGGGGGAGGTGGTTGTGCAGGGCCAGAGCCCTGCATTTGGCTTCTGGGATGGGAACGGAGATGAAAACGGAGATAACATAACCTCATGTAATCAACCCAAAAAGTTTATCAAGTTTATCTTAAGGTTCATCTCCCTGAGCCAAGAATTGAGGCTGGGAGAAGTAGTTGCCTCCCCAGAGCCCCAGCTGGAGGCTCCCTGGCTGGGACTCGCCTCCTCTGATGCCATCTTGCCCAGCCCAGCCCGTCCCACACTCTCTCTCTCTCTCTCTCTCTCTCTCTCTCTCTCTCTCTCACAAGTCAGTCCTCCTTCCCCAGGGAGGAAGTACTAAATAAACTCTAGTCTCGTTGTAGGGTCAGGACCATGACCGATGTACTGTAGTGGCTGATGCTTGAGGTTCAGAACTGTTTGGACCCGTCTTTGGTCATGCCAGCTACCCGGGTAGGACCACAGCATCTGCTGAGACACCTCCTCTGGGAGTTTTTCCCATGTTAGCAGATCCTCTTGTCTCAGAGCCATTGACTTTTTTCTGTTTGTGACTCACCCCCAGAAGAGTAGGTGTGCTGTTTTTATTTTTGACCAAGGGGAAGGATCCTGACAGTAGCTCAAGTGTGTGGTCAGTGTGTGAAGTCACTGCGGAGGTGGTCAGAGAGTGTGCTGGCTCCCCCATTGGGTGAATTGCTTCAGGGCTGTCCTCCCAACCCTCTACCAAGTTTCTTAGTAGGAAGGAAAGGGGAAGAACAGGATGGGTCCTGACTTTCTGAAGGGGAAGTTTTTGGTTTTGTTTGGCTTTGAAGCATTTGAAGTCGCTGAAATCCCCGAAGCATTGAGGGGACCTCCCAGTGATTCTGACAGTACAACTGTTTGCACAGCCTCGCCGGACCAGTCAGGACAGGTTAGGTTATGCTGCAGTAATAAACATCCTGCAAATCTCGGTGCCTTTAAACCAGAAACTTCTCTCTCATATTGCATGCCCTTTGCTGGTTGGCATGGAGAGTCTGTTCTTCAAAGCCACTCGGGGACCCAGGCTGATGGATCCCAGCCACCACATCTGCTGTTGCCAGTCACCATGCCAGAGGGAAACCAAGAGAGCCTGGAAGCTCCTACATATCCAGACCATCCTACACAGTGGGAGCAGGAGGTGCGATCCTATCATGTGCTCAGAATGGGGAAGGGGGCACCTGGGTGGCTCAGTTGGTTGGGCATCAACTCTTGATTTTGGCTCAGGTCATTATCTCAGTGTTGTGGGATCAAGCTTGGCGCTGAGTATGGAGCCTGCTTAAGACCCCCCGCCTCTCCTTCTGCCCCTCTCCCCTGCTTGCACTCTCTTTCTCTCTCTAAAATTAAAATATATATATATATATATATATATATATATATATATATATATATATATTTTAATGAAATGAACTCAACTGTCAGCTACCAACTCATTTCTTAACAACCTTTAAGCCATGGTCCCTGCACCCAGGGAGGAGAGACAAAGAACTACCTGGCCCAGGGAGAATAGAAGGCACCCAGTGACCTGCTGGGCGGGATAGATGTGACAGTGGTGTTGGGAACTCTATTTAAGACTCATGAACTCCTCCAAAGTTGATGGTCACTGGGGTGGATTTCTTGCCTCCATGACCAGGGCTGAAGGCTAGGAGGATGTCTTCCCCACTTCAGGAGGATGGGCTTTCTTTGTGTCACCAACCCCCAGTGCTCCCACAGGGATCATCTGGGTCCTTGACAGTACTTGGGACAAGAGGGCAAACCAGGGTTCGAACGTGAGCAAGGATCTGAGGGCTCCTGGAAAGGTGTCACCCTGTAGGGTGGGGTGGTGGGTGGGGCTTGTTTGCCAACAGTTTAGTGATGCCTCCTCGGTCTGCATCTCAATTATGGGATTTTTCCACCCAAGTTACTCCACCAGGCTTATGATAAGACTGGTGTGTGTGCGTGTGTGTGTGTGTGTGTGTGTGTGTGTGTGTGTGTATGTTTCTTCTTTCTGTGTTGGAAAAACTCAGATATTCCAGGCAGATCTGTCTGCAGCTTCTCCCCCTCAGCCAGAGAGGAGGCTCCAAGCCACAGCCACTTATATTCCAGCACGAAGTCAGCTCTGGGCCCATTGCTGTGGCAGGAAGCCAGGGACGAAGATTGTGACAGACCAGCACAAGCACAGTGGCCGGGATGGTCTTCCTGGCTCTTCCTGCTCCCACCCAACCCACCACATATGCGCGCGCGCGTGCACACACACACACACACACACACACACACACACAATTGTCTCTTCTGGGTCTCGGTCCTCTCATTTCTGTTCCCCCTCCGCCCTCCTTCTCCATTACCCTTTGCCTGTCCATCTCTTTATCACTCCCTTCCTCTCTCTCCTGCCTCCCACCCTCTCTCCTGTCCTTACTCCCATCTCTTGTCTCCCCCACACACCCCCGTCTCTCTACAGAGGGCACTGGGAAAGGGCCCAGCTGCTTGAAGTAACTGCTATTACTCAGAGCTTCCAAGGGAAATAGTCTGAAGCTCCTTCTGGCCATTCCTTACCACCTCCCGTTGGCATCACTTGGCTAAGGATTCTCTGTGAGATGAAGGGAGAAGAAGCCAGGATTCCACCTTTTACAAAATCACTGAAGCAGCCTGGAAGTGACTCCCAAATGACTAATTGTAGCAGAGGCTCCCCCTGCTGAAGTGAGATAGGCCTGAGAAAGCAAACGGTGGGTGCAATGGGAGAGTGGCCAGGTCCTTGTGGGGATCTGTCCTGTCCCCTAGCCTAGCCTCCCTAACCTCAGCTGTCAGGGTAGGAGGGCGGTGCTTGGTCAGGCGTATACTGCCCACTGCCCATTGGCCTGTGCTGGGGCGTTCACATGTCCTCTGCAGGTCGTTTGCAAACTCTGCCTCAGTGTTCTCAAACTTTAGCTTAAGAATCACCAGGAAAGGGGCACCTGCGTGGCTCAGTTGGTTAAGCATCTGACTTCAGCTCAGGTCATGATCTCATGATCCGTGAGTTTGAGCTCCACCTGGGGCTTTGTGCTGACAGCCCAGAGCCTGGAGCCTGCTTCCGATTCTGTGTCTCCCTCTCTCTCTGCCCCTCCCCCGCTCATGATGTCTCAAAAATAAATAAAAACATTTTTAAAAAATTAAAAAAAAAAAAAAGAATCGCCAGGGAAGCTCATCCACATTGCAGGTTCCTGGGCTACACCCTTACTGATTGGAATCATGTGGGTGGGGTCCCAGAATCTGTTTTGAACCCGGACACCAGCCTATAAAGAGGAAATTGAGCAGATTCTCAAACACAGAGACTACAGGCCTGTAGCTCTGGGCACTGAAAGAGGCACCAGGCCCTCCAGAGTGGGCTGCACTAACCGCATGGGGAGCCCAGATGTGCCCCCACATCCTCCTAGTTAGGCCCACTTTTAACATGGACTAGCCTATTTTAAGAGGATGCTCGCCATAAATCTGAATGCCATGTGGATTCTTTCCAGATATTTGTGACCGAACTGAGCCACTGACTGAACTTATCTGACACAAGAGCTTCTATTTCTTTTTTTCTTGTCTATTTATTTATTTTGAGAGAGAGAGAGAAAGAGACAGAGAGAGAATGTGAGTGCACACACAAGCGGGGAAGGGGCAGAGAGAAGGAAAGACAGAATCCCAAGCAGGCTCCACGCCATCGGGACAGACCCTGATGTGGGGCTTGAACTCACGAACCATCAGATCATGACCTGAGCAGAGATCACGAGTCAGATGCTTCGCTGACTAAGCCGCCCAGGTGCCCCAAGAGCATCTGTTTCTTGATCTACCCTGCACAAGATCTTCACAGCCAAGGGAGGGGCAGGGGGTGTGCAGAGAATTGTGTTTCAGGCACTTTGTAGACATATCTGATCTATTCCTACCTGTAACTTTGAAAGATGTCATCACCACTTTACAAATGAGACCGAGGCACGGTGTTTCAATACACCCTCCACAGCGACACCAAAGAGTCATATCTTTAAAATACCAGTTGGCCTTGGCTTTAAACCTGTTTCTATGCTTCCCTGAGGTAAAGCTCAAATTCCCTAGTGTGGCCTACAGGACCTTTTGGGTCTGGCTGCCCTCTTTCCTCAACACTGACTTCCCACTTCAGCTTACTCCACAGTGACACACATTCTTACAGTTCTTTCCATGCCGTGGCTGTGCTGTTCCCACTGCCGGGGACGCCTGTCATGCCTTCTTTGCTAGGTAACTCCACTCACCTGCCAAGACCTCACCGGAGTCCACTGCCGCCTGAGTCCTTCCCTGACCTAACCGCGGTCCCCTGTGATGATGGTGACGTAATGCCACACTTGAGCTGTGTGTTCCTACTCTCCTCATGACACTGAGATGCCTCCCCCATCAAGGTGAACTCCTCCGGGAGCAGGTGAGGCATCGTAGTCACCTGTGTGGTTTTGGTACCCATAACCGGGCCTGGCACAGTCCGGGGTGTTCGGTTCATGCCTGAGGGACCGAGTGGGCTCATTTTAAGTGTCGTGTTAGGAATCACTACAGAGGACAGAAAGGGGAGTTTAAGAGGTCTTCAGACACCTGAGGATCTTACACCGTTCTGAATCTGGGCCTTGGTCCAGTTCCTCGCACAGAATCAGAAGCTCTGCAGGAGTTTAAATTGGGGGAGGCGTCCACGTCCCAGCACAGGAACAGACTGGAGCCTTTGGGCATGTCCTCTGCTGGGCTCTGCTCATGAGATCACAGAGCCTGGATCATATCATGTCTCAAAAATCCACACTTGGCTTTCAGGGATCCCCTGGCTCTTCTGCTGAGCTCCACCAAGCATATGTGATCCAGAGGCAGCCACAGCTGCCAGGGAAAATCCATGCTGGGACTTCCCTACAAGGCCATTGATGAGCCAGAAGTGTCAGCCTGAACTTCACGCAGGCAGAGCAGACCAGGCGTGCCCAGGGCCCAGGGCCGTGGAGAGGCAGCAGCTGGTTCCAGGGGCCCCAGACTCTGAGCCCATTGGGTATAGATGACCCCATGGACGCCACCCCCCCCCAAATGGCATATGTGAAGCCACTTAGGCCTGATGCAAGCAGCCCCTCGGTGCCCCTCCCCTGGGTCTTTAGAGGGTGCTGGTCTTTTCCATAGAGAAGCAGCATGGACGGTATCAGAATGCAGGACCCAGGTCTCCTCACTTCTGCCCTGCTGGGTCATTAGGCAGGGTAGCCTCTGAGGACATGGAGGTTTCGTGAAGATGGGCAGGAAAGATTTCTGGGGTGATCTAGAGTCAAGCATAGTGTTGTCTTCATGCTTCATGCACAAATGGAGCCTCCCACGCATCTCCCTCGCCTCATGGGGCTACTTGACTGCGTTCTCCCCCACCCCCTAGGCTAGGTGGGTAGCCGAGTTCTGCTTAAGGGAAGGCTGGATGTAGTGCGGGGAAAGACTGCGTTTGTACAAGTCTGAGTGCCCAGGCACCATTCTAGCTTCTAGGCAAAATGAGGGAATACTCAAAATGGTCCACAGTAGTGCTTAAGCTCGATATTTAGGACACAGCCTAGGTTTTGAACAGTGGTGGGGAATGGGGTGGGGGAGGAGTAGGCACTTAGATGGTGGATTTGAGTTGGTGGGGGAGAGAGATCTCCTTTCTCCCCAAGTCCCAGGCCCCCTATAAGTCCCCCCCAAATGACTGGGGGCAGGAGAAGGAATGGGCAGGCAAGTCCTCCCAGCAGGATGCCATCTTCCTCGGACTTTTCCCTGAAATTAGGGCCCATTTAGGGGAAAGGCAGGGATCAGGAAGTGACCAGTCCCGCCTCCATTTCCCAGTCCTTGTCCTCACAGATCCCCACCCACCGCCTGCTGGGATGTCAAGCACACACATAGCCAAGAGCCTTCCCCTGCCTCACAGACACAGCCCAGCGAGAGCCACTCAGAAGTAGAGAAAAAGAAGGCCACGCCACATTTATTCCACTTCTTCAAGGTGCAGGCCTCTTATCTCCTTTGGGCACTGGGCTTACGGGCCTGTGCTCACTGTTGACAGTGGCTGGCTGCGTCTCCCAGAGCCCGGCAGTGCCTCGGGCAGAATGAGGGGGGCAAGGGTCCCCGGGGACCTAGCACCTGGCCTTACCACCCATTCTCTCAACCCTGCCAGGCTCTGCCAGACCAAGAGTAGAGGCAAAATCAGGCTCTGGAATGCCTGGGGCTGAGGGTGGGGAGCCCCAGAAATTGTAGGAGAGGGGAGGGTTGTATGTTCCCTGGGAAACCCCTTAAGAGGAAGGAAGACTGAAATTAGATCGCTTGACCTAGCATCCTAGGGGAACCCCTGGAGGCCTTCTCTTCTGTTCCCTGAGAAGTGAAGCCCCGTAAACCAGAAGAGGTGGGTGGGCAGATCGATGGGAGTGATCTGAGTCTCTTCTCCCCCCAGGCGGCCTGCCAGCTTTAGCCACACAGGCCCGGGAGACGGAGGAGCCGTACCTGAGCCTGTGTGAGAGAGACACAAAGTTCAGCCCAGGCAGTGTGGCCTGTCGGAGATGGCCTGGCACCCCAGGTCCTACGTTGCTGCTTCCGGCAGAGAGGCAGTGGAAGGTAATGCTGGTGACATCTCCCAGCTGTTGGCCGGGAGAGAGGTAGGCTGATGAGATGGGACCAGACATCATCCTGTGTTCGGTCCCGCACTGCAGGCAGGAGAGCGGGCTTTGAATGATTCTAATGCTTCAGGATGTCGTGCACCCCATGGAGCTCGGACCTCAGGAGTCAGGGGCCGACGGGGGCCTACTTAACCTGTAAGGAAAGCTACCAGTTAGCTTCCCCCACCTAGGCAGAGAAGCCTGCAGCCCGTAACCCGGGACCCAACACACTCAACTTTCAGGAACACCCAGCCATTTTATCCTGAGCTGTCCCCTCGTCGTGTCTTTGACCCCCAACTCTGGTCCTCATCCCTGACTACACTTTAGAATCCCCTGGGGAGTTTATAAAATCCCCAGCCTCCTGCGGCACCAGAGTCTCTGGAGGCAAGACCTGGGAGCCACTCTCTTCAAAGCCCCCCTGGTGAATCCAGTGTGGCCAAAGGTCAGGAGCAGCTGAGGTGGGGAGAGGAATTCAAGTTGTTTCTGTAGGCTCTTTGGCTACAGCTCTGCATAAGGAAGTGAAAATTCACTAAAGTTTTGAGTTATCTGTAAATAAACTCCATATCACAGCAAGAAAAATTTATGTCAGCACTAAAATTGGAACTTCCTGCCCACGAGGGCTGCTTGGGAAAGAATTCCGCCCCCCCCCCCCACCTCCTTGCAAGGGTTTAAGAGGATGGATTCTCCCCTTGCTGGGATGGGTCAGGGAGGAGCTCCCTCCTCAGCCCAAGGACCCTGAAAGTCAGGAAAACCGCAAGTTCTGCTCCTGGCTCCCCAGCGCCCAACACTTGCCATTTAGTGAGCCCTTTCCTCTGTGCCCCTCCTCCCCAGCACATGGTGTCTCTCATCCTGCTTAGGCCAACCCCAGGGAGGGGCACCATTCATTCCTATTTCACAGGGGAGGGAACCGAAGCTGAAAGCAGGACAAATCTCCCAGGTTCATGCACTTTGTACAGAGCAGCCAGGAGTCAGGTCCTGTTGGAATTTCTGCAGATTCTTTCCACTGCGCCCCAGTTGTCCCGTGGGGAAGCGACAGACTAGGCTGATGGGAAGGGTGTGGGGTGTGCGCGCGCATGCACAAGTGTGTATGTATGTAAACAGGCACTCTGACCTTCAGGGCAAGGACCATCCTCGTTGCTGAGATTAGGTCCCCCCTTCTCCTTGGTATTAAAAATGTGCTTTATACAAGCAGGACTACTAGAGGGCAGGGCTTTTTCCCTTTCAAATGCGCTTACTTGGATATGTGAGAAGTTGGTCAGTCTGTTATTCCCCAGCTCTCTTTTGTGAATGTCACTGGTGCAAAAAATCCAAAAGTCTGAGCCCTGCTGCACCCCCTGTGGTTCACCTTGCCCCCCACCCTGGGGAGGGGACCCTAACAGGAGGTGATCCAGAGTCTCTGAGGCTGGGCCCGCAGCCTGGCAGCCCTGGGAACATGTGCACAAAGACAGAGCCCAACAGGGCCGGAGAAAGGCCTCGGGCAGTTAACCCACGTTCTGTGCTGCGGTTTCCTGGTGTGGGACATGGACAGCAGGACTCTATGGATGGTTGCAGAGGCTGAAGGGCTCGGTCTGGGGCAGGCATCAGGCAGAGTCCACATTCTCAGGGAGCAGGATGTGGCCACAAACCCACGTGCTTCCGAGTCCCCCTGTCTGACTTTATTGAGGCTCACGTCCTCAAGACTCTAGTGAAAGCCTACACCTCACAAAGATGGCGACCCACCTAAGGACAAGGCCAAAGCTCCGACGTGACTGGAAAAGGGACACCTGTCATCAAACCTGCATGGGCAGGCACAGGGACCCAAGGGTGGCTTGAGGAGCCGCCCGTCTCCACACACAGTGGGAGCTCCTTACCCTTCAATGATGCGGTTGTTGTCCTGAAGGTCGAAGGCCAGCAGCTTCACCTCCTCGCAGAGCTCCTGCATGCTGTCCAAGGCAGAGACAAGAGAGGCGGCTGTGGCTGAGGCCCAGCTGCCCGCCTGACCCCTTCCCCAGGAAGCCTGCCACCCAGACTCTTGATTCCTGCCTCCCAGGCCTGAGGCAGAACCCCTTGGGCTCTCACCTCTGCACCCTCCCCCTCCCCCGCTATTCCCTTCCACACACACTTCCCCTCTTTTCTCCAGCACTTACTGCAGAACCAGGTCTGTCAGTGCAGAGCTGGGGTGGGGAGCTGTGGGGGGTGCTGAGACCTGAGCCCCCATTGTTCTGTCCTGAAGGAGCTGGTGAGATAACTGGTCAAGGATCTGAAGGGAAAGCCACGCTTTAGTCAGGAGGCGGGGCCAGCAGGTGTGTTTCTTTGTAAGGGAGGTGTGAGTAAGGGTAAGAAAAGGGTGACAAAATGGCTCCCAGCCTGCATCCCTGGGGCACCCAGAATGCCCAAGCCTTTCCCACAAGCTCCTGCTTCCCACCCTGGGAGCACGCCTGACACAGCCACCCTCCCTCGACTGTGCTTGGATTTAACGGTCCAGACTGTCCAGTTCTCCTCTGGGTCCAGCCTACAACGCCATGGCCCAGCCCAAGCCAGGAGCTCCAGAGAAGGGGCAGGGCAGCCCAGCCAGCCTCTGAAGGGATGAGGCTGGCTACAGGTGCCACGGGCTGGGGACCAGAGAAGCAGCCTTCCCAGAGCTGCCTGTGTGGGGGTCTCTTCCCAGAGAGCAGACTAAAAGACCACAGAGAGTTCACGTGGCCTCTCTCAGGAGTAGCCTGGAGACTTCCCGGCTCCACGGGACCCGAGGAAGATGTCCCAGAGTTCTGGAAGCTGTGCAGTGACCTTCAGTCTCAGATCACCAGGAAGTGCCTTCCCTTCCCTCTGTCCCCACCTCAGGGCACATTTGTATGTTAGAGACCTCCAACCCCACAAAGTGCTTGGGCTTGGTTGAAGGCAGCCCTGCCCAAAGGCAGGGGAATGGCCCTGTGGCCCCAGAGTGCCGGATTGACCTGGCTTCCTCTCGGCAGCCCCCAGCCCCGGTGCCCCCTGAAGATCTCGCACCTTGCTGAGGCTCTCCTGGGCTCCCTGGGCTTCTGTGTTAAAGGCAGCCACAGAACAGCTGACCATACGCAAGTGGATCCTGGTCTCGTGCACCTCCCTGGAGAGAGCAGGTAAGAAATCAAAGCTGGGTTTGCTCGTTCTGACAGGGGCCCATCCAGCCACCCTTCGGGTCACCACACAGACACAGGGAGAGGCTTTCCAGACAGCGGAGGATGGAGATGATGGGTCCTGGCATCTGCCCCCCTCACTGCCTCTTGCCAGGTGTGCCCTCACCTCTCACAGAGGGCACTTCTGACCGAGACTGTTGAGGTTCCGAGCAGAACCACGGCGGGAGTGCACAACCACATGTGCCTGCGCCCACCACACATGCCAGTGAGGACGAGCTCGGGGCCAGGTCAGGCTCCAGACAGAGGAAGTCCACCCCAGGGCACTTACTACGGGAATGGCCCCATTTCCAGAGCAAATCAAGGTCAGGACTCTTCTACGAATTCTCTTTTTCTCTAAGTGGAGGGAGTGGGCAGGACCATTTTCCTCACTGCACGAAAAGGAAACCAACCCAAGGACAGATAAACCAGTGGTTGATTCTCACCCCTGCCTACACATTACAATTACCTGGAGGCGCTTTTAAAGTGCTGACTTGCAAGCCTGACCTCAGACCAATTAAATCAGAATTTGGGGTGGGGTGGGGTGGGGGGGTGGAGGAGGAGCTGTGTTCTAATGTGAGGATGGGTGTCAGCCCCATAACAAGCCCACAGGTCATACAGGCCTGGGAACCTGCCCTCTCTTCTCAGGAGGGGCCGGTATTCCCACAGGCAGGGGAAGGAGGGAGGGACTCATCCGAGAAGGGAAAACCCAGAACTCCTACAGGGGGCCGTCTGAGAGGGTTCTATTCAAGGGCCGCATCCCACTTCTCCCCAGAGAGGGGGCTTCCCAACACAACCACCTGGAAACATGGAAAGAAGCCAGAGTTTCCAGGCAGTCATACCCACAGACTAGTCTTTGCTACTTACTAGCTGTGTGGTATTGAGAATGAGACCTGTGCCCTAAGCCTCAGTTTCCTCATCTGTGAAGTGGGGTGATCGTGTGTACTGCATAGGGTAGATGTTGTGGGATTAAATAAGCTAACGTACAGAAATCACCCAGGTGCACAAAAAAACCCCTCATGTTCTGGTCTTTGTGCCTTTACTCCCACCTCCCCTCAGTTAGGGCTCTGCAAGCCTGAAGGGCCAGGCTCAGAAGGGCTCTGGGGGTCCACGAGCTCAGCTCAGTGGGGAGGGTCCGACTGTTACCTCATCCACTTGCCGTGTGTGACTAGAGATGTCTGGTACTTCTGCACGCACTTCTCCTGGAATACCTGCAGGAGCCTTTTGGCTAAATGACCGAAATTCACCCTGAAAAGACAGAGAGACCCCCAGGCACAGAGATAAGCAACGAGAGCCACCCGTGCACAAGGGCAGCATCCCTCAGTGGCCACCGCCTCAAGGCCCACGGCAGGGCTGCCTGTCCCAACAAGCAGGAAATGATGCTTGCACACACGAACTGTGGAGATCGGAGTGGCTGGAACACACGACCCAGCAACAGAGAGATGTGGAGGAAGGACAAGGGGGCCTCAGAGAACACACATGCTCACAGGCTCAGTCCTCACAGGGGAGACGAGATGGTTCTGGAGAGACTGACAGACCGTGTGTGTGTGTGTGTGTGTGTGTGTGTGTGTGTGAGGGTTAGGGACGGGTGTAGAGCTGGGGGAGTAAGTCTACAAATAACCACTGAAGTCAGGGAGGGTCTCCTGCAAGAGGAGAGTCCAGCATACAGAGGAGCAGAGAGCAGTGCGAGGGAACGCTCCGGCAGAGGTCAGAAGCCGGAAGCGGTAAGCGGGGAGTCAGTGAGGGCAACGAGGAATGGAAATATTCCAAATAATCTTGTTCATACTAGAAATAAACCCAGTTACATCAAGACTGCTTCAGGGAAACCTCCCTCTGAGTCAGCTACACGATCTCCCTCCCCTGACCCCAGATAACCTGCCCCCACATACAGTTACCCGCTTTTCTTCTGCCTAAGCTACGGCCCGGATCAGAGCCCTCCACCCCATCCGGTCAGGGACAGAGTATCGCTCCTGGCGACACCCACCCTCCCGCTCACCCACTTGCCAGGGGCACGGGCCACTCACTTATCCAGCTTGTGAATCTGCTCCTCGTTGTAGCCGAGGCCTGAGGGAAAGAGACAGGAATGGTGTCGCCTGTTTAATTAGTCAATGAAATAGAATGCCACAAGGGTCTGGGGACAACTACAAAGATGAAGGCAGCTCAGCCTGGGCCCTCAAGAGCTCAGTGGACCCAGGAAGGTCAGGAGTGAAACAAACAGCCAGGAAAGGGTGGGGGGGGGGGGTGGGTGCGGGGAGGGGCAGGCATGAAGCTGCAGAGAAATTGCCGTAAGGCTCCTGGGGCTGGGGGTGGAGAGATGATACTTGGGGATACTTTCAGGCGGGATGTGGTGGATGAGGACCTTGAAGGACGCGTGGTCAGCCCCAGCTCCTCCTCCAAGGTCATCCAAGACCCCTCCGGAGTGGCTGATGCCTGCAGTCTGTGGGCCCCATTCCTGACCATTCGAGCTGCAGGCAGAGCCAGCTGGGCTCTGCAGCAAGGGGCTGGATAAGCCGGGCCACCACCCTGTACCTCGCCTTCATTCTCTACCTCCCCCCTTCTTGGACCAGCCACTTTTGCCAGAAGAGCTGGTTTTCGCCGCTTTGGCCACCTCCTGCCAATGCTCACCGCGCTAGGGAGATGCTGCCCCCTCCTGGGCTTCGATGGAATGGGCCTCTCGGGGATGACCTGACGTGGGAGTTTTGCCTTGCTGCCCCCTCCCGGTTCCCTAATGGCAGAACCCACTCCCTGGGATCTTTGTCCTGGGCCCTGCTCTCAGCTCTCTGAGCACTCGTGGAGTCCCAGCTCCACGTCCCAGCCCAGCCTCCTGGTAGCAGGAGGTGGTGGGCAAGTGACCTCATCTCATCGAGTGGGCTTCCTCATCCATCGTCTGTAACACCAGGACGGGTGTGAGGAGAGAGAGAAAACCAGAAAGCATATTTCGGAATGGCCTCTTTCTAACACTCCAGGGGGTAGCAGTCAAGGGTTATTCCTTTCATTTTTAATTTTCATAAAGGACTCTTGCAGACCCATGGAAACAAAACTCTTTGAGGTTGTAAAGCAGAGTGGTTAGAAGTGTCCAGACCTGGATTGCTTGGGCTATTTAGTCTCCCAGGGTCTTGGTTTCCTCACCTATAACTAGGGGAGAGTAATGGTGCCTAGCGAGGTGCTCAGAAGGGTAGTGATGCTAGGATGATGGAATCCCAGTGACGAAGGCAGAAAAGCCTCCGAGGTTCTCCTGAAATCACAGCAAGGAGGCCAGCTGGGCGTCAGGAACAGGAGAGTCTCAGTTTCCCCATCTCCTGTGCTGCTCCCCTACCCCTCCACAGCCAGACCCAGAGGCAGGACTGAGGCTCCCATGGAGACAAGATCATCCGGATCTGTATGTCTGAGTTGGCAGCCACGAGACACAGGTGGTTACTGAGCACCTGCCGAGTGGCTAGTATGACCGAGGAACTGAATTTTATTTTAATGTAACTAATTCAATTAATCAACAACTTAAAGCTGGAGCAGTGTAAAATATTGTTTTCCCATGGAACACAGCTCTATGGCTTTGGTGAGACGACAGCTCACCTGCCAAAAAATTAGCTTCTGAACAGAGATGTGCTGTGAGTGTCAAAGACACCAGGATTGTGAGGACTTAGCATGTGCCAAAAAAAAAAAAAAAAAAAGTAAAATATCTTTTTAGTAATTTGGCTTATGTTGATTACATGCTGAAATGACAATTTGGACACATTGGATTAAATAAAATACATCATGAAAATTAATTTCACCTGTTTGTTTTTACTTTTTAAATTCTGGCACGTAGAGAACTCAAAGTTAGGCGTGTTACTGGCATCACATTTCTACGGGTCAGTGCTTTTTAGATAATTCTAGGGATGGAGGAGAACTTGACACTCAAGACCAAGGCCTTCACACATCGGGAGATGCTTGCTACGTGGGTGGAGAGGGAGAGGGTTGGCTCCTGGTGTGTTAGTCCCCTAACCCCAAGAGTCAACTGAGGTCTCCCAGGCCCCCAGGTCCACAAACCTCCCCTAGGTTCCATCCTACCCTGTCCCATGATGGCAGTCACCTTGGGCAAGCAGCTGCCCATCCCTGAGCCTGTAAACGAGCTGCCCCCACCCAGAGGGTCTTTGTGCAGATGAGTAGATAACACAGGCTAAGTAGTTGGCCCAGTGACTACACGACATTTCTTCAGATCCTCCCTTAACTGGGAAACCTGGCTGTTTTAATCAGCCAAAGACACAGCAGGTAGGGAAACATTCCTTAAACTGTAAAGTGCCCTGCAGAAGTGAGGGGTCTCTTTCAAAGGCCACCTCTCCCATAGCAGCCAGGCTCCAGCCAGCTGAGTCCCCCACCCATGCCATCTAAGCCTCTTACATGGCAATAGGTACAGGCTTCACGTCCCTCAGTTCACAGAGGGACACGGCCTAGACCAGCTGCACCCCGGCTGGCCTCACATGCACCATCCACATAGGGGCCTCCAGCGGCAACACCGGTGCTGTATTGAGAGAGAGCCGGATAAGCAGAGGGAAGGAAGGAAGGAAGGAAGGAAGGAAGGAAGGAAGGAAGGAAGGAAGGAAGAAGGGAGAGATGGGAGAGAAGAGAGAGAGCAGGGAGGAGTTCGCTCTCCCCTTGGCTCACCTGGCCTCATTCTGGATTTCTTGAACTGTTTGTAGATGAGGTTCATCTTGTCCAAACAGCACTGAATCTGCTGGATGCTGTGGGCAGGAGACAGGGACCAGGCAATGGGAGACTCCAACAGCACAGAGGAAAGGGTGAGGGGGCAGTTGGCATGGCCGGTGGGGGGCGGGGGGCTGGGGTAGCGGAGGAGCTGCCTGCCTGAGGAAGGAGCCTCATTGCCACAGTTTTGGGGGCTAGTCTGGAAATGAGAGTGACCTTCCTGTCCCTAAGCTTGTTTGAAGTGCCTTGGGGACGGCCCGCCACCTCTCATTCCCATGCTTATTCCTTCTCTCACTGCCTCTCTCTCTCTCTCTCTCTCTCTCTCTCACACACACACACACACACACACACACACACACACGCACGCACATACGCACACAAGGTATTGAGTAAGACATAAGATAGACAAAAAGCCAAGGGGGACAGGCCACGGAATGGCCTTTGCTATACTAGAAGGCTTGAGAACAGAATCCAGGAAGGACCCTGAGAGCTTGAGAGCCTGGCAGTGCCTGGGGTAGATGGGAGAGGAGCAGAAATCTCTCTTCTGGTCGCCTGGGAAGAATAGAAACATTGCCCTCTTGGTATATTCAACGCCTGGCACACAGAAGGTGCTTAAATAATGAATCAACAATCCCTGTCTAAAACGAGAATGAATCCAAGGGTCCTCAGTCTTGCCTGGAGGCAGGGGAATGAGGGAGATGACCTCCCAAGGACCTTCACCTCCAAGGGCTTAAGGTCATTATTGTTTCTTCCTTCCCCCTTTCAGGCTGGATACAAACACTCTGTTTGAGACGTTAGTGTGTGTGTGTGTGTGTGTGTGTGTGTGTGTGTGTGTGTGTGTGTGTGTTGTGGGGGGAGAGGTGCTCTTCCTCACCCTCAGGCCTGTTTAGCTCCACTTCCTTCCTGAAGTCCCTCCCAGTGACCCCATCTCAGCTATTTCTGGAGCTGGACTCTGGGCAGGGCCCAAGCGGGTTCCCAGGGCTCTGTGGGTCACCTGCCCTTTGGAGAACCTGGGGTGAACAAGACCTCACCACCAGTTTTTAGCCAAAAGACTCGGGCTAGATACGGTCTTCTAATTTTAGAGAGGCAATTCAGTTACATAGGCTGTATTGTGGAAGAGCCCGAGTGAGGCCTGGCTCAGCATCCCTTGTGAGATACACCCCAAGTTCAGAGAACTGTAAGAATGCTCAGTGTAGGTGGGATAAAAGAGACTCATGCCAGCTGAGGTCAGGTTTTGCAACCCAAACAAACCAAACCCAAACAAAACAAACCCTACTGCTTTCAGAACTCTTTGATTTTGGAATTGAGGGCCTGGGTTACCCATCCGTGTAGGCACTGAGTGACTGATCAGGGCGGAGCCACATGCACCATGCTGCGAGGGGCGGGGGGGGGGGGGGGGGGGGGGAGGGCATTTTCACGTTTGTTGAAAGACAGAATGAGGCTGTAGAGGCTGTAAGTCCCTGGTGTAGGCCAAGACCATGGGTCTGGAGGTAGGCAAACCTGAGCTGAAATGCCACCACCGTCACGTGTCATTGACCGGCTGTGACCCAGGGCACATTAACCTCCCTGAGTGAGCTTCCGCATCTACCAAAACAGCGTGCTAGTGGTATTGTTATTTTGAGGATTAAATGAGATGCTACAAATAGGAGCGCCAACCCAGGGAATGAGCAGAGCAAGGGTTCACAATAGAAATGGAACAAAATTATTCTTTTATTTAGACCCAGTGCACCTGCGAGGATTTCTAATTTGCTCTCTGAACTCCCAGAGGGGTGCGGGACCCCAGATCCTTTTCTACTTCTGGCCAGTCTCAGGGGACGGTCTTGCACATTCTTGGATCCCACACCACTACCCCATGCCCCAGCACCCTTGCCGAGATAAGGGAGAAAGCGGATTGATTCCTAAAAAGGCTACTGGACCTTCTGAGCTGTGCACCCCTGCCCCCACCCCCACCCAACCAGAAAGGAAAATCCCACAGACCTTCTGTCCGCATGTACCTGATCCCGGTTCTTCATCAGCTCAGAGCTCAGGTTGCTTAGGCTCATCTGGGTCTCTGTGATATCGTGGGCATATCTGGAGAGGGCCTCAGCCAACTGGAGGACAAGAAAACAAAGGGCAGACCCCCAGAGGGTCCTCAGCTTGGGGTGCTGGTGGCAGCCTGACTTCCCCCCAAACTCTGCGCTTGACAGTCCACCCACCCCCCGGCCTCACTCACAGCCCGCAGCTTGGACCTCAGCTCTGTGACTCTCTTCAGTTCCTGCATTTCAGGCATCCCAGCCACACTGCTGAACCTCCAGGGAAGGACAGAGAAAGGACATGTCTGGGGGATTGGGAGGCAGAGCTCCATGACCGCATGCTGAGTATGACATCTTTGGGGCAGGCTTGCTGGCTTCTGGGGTATGTGGGGAGTTTTGTGGTCGGATCAGAGGAACCGACTTCAAGAGGCCCCTACTCACCAAAGTCGTGCCATTGCTGAGCACTGCAAAGAATCAAGATTGAGGTGGATGGAAACAACGTGAATCTATGAAAATTCAGAGTCCATGAAGCAAGGCAACTGTTAATGAACTCCTTACTAGGAATATTTACAACTAAAGGAAAAACTGAATTTTCTTCCCAGTAGATACTGTATTTCATGATAACCGATAGCTTACTAATAAGGGGAAGCTAGATTGCATAGAATACTAGCCAACAGTATTCCAGGACCTGGTATTATTAGCATCGTGTTGCCCCCAGTGAAATTGTTTGTTTGGGGATGGTGTTAAAACAAATGACTCATGATTAAGGCACGGACACTTGTGTTCTGCCAAAGTGACAGCACACTGGTTCTTTCACAGGGAAAATGTGACCGCACAATAGAGGAATTAGCCTGTCCCCACCCAACAAGGGGAAGATATGAAGTGTGCTCAGTGTCACTAGCACGTATTTCGGCAAAAAAATGTTCCACTTGAGTCCATCCAGGCTTCAGAACTCTCAGTTTATATAAAATGCTGGGAAAGAGGGAAAAAACCAAAGGGTATCGTGAGGAAGCACTAGGCAAGTCCAGAAAGTGGGACAGTGGGTGTTGTCCCTCCAACATGCTGGTGTCATGAAGGGGGAGGGGAGAGGCAGTCTGTCTTGATGAAAATAGATTTAAGGAGCATAACAACTAAACACAAAGTGTGGTCTTGGATTGGATCCTGGTTTGGACAAAACCAGCTAGAAAAGTAAAGCAGGGGGCTACTTAGGGAACGTTGATTATAGATGGCTTTAGATGAGATGAAGATGTATTGGCATGGGGTTGGAGAGTTCATTAGCTGAGAAAAGCAGGTTCTAGAAGAGCAAGTACTATAAAATCTCATGTTGGTGAATATATATATTTTAAACACATAGAGTAGAAAACTACCTAGAAGGACGTGCACTACTCATGTGTGACAGCCTAGCCCTGGGTGATAGGACATAGCACTTTTATTTCATGCTTGCTTATCTGTATTCTCCAACTTTCTACAATTAGCATATACTATTTCGATCACGATAACGCTCAGGGGAAAAGAATCCTGTGCTTTGGCTTGGGAATGGCGGGGGTACGGAAAGCAGAGCGGAGAGAATTAGGAATGACGCGGAAGCCTCATGAGGGTAGGGGTGCCGCCCACTTTGTTCACCATTGTATCTCCAGTGCGGGGCAAAGTGCTCAGCACACGATGGTTCCTCAATACATGGTTGTTGAATGAATTAGTGAATGTACAAATGGATTTCAGGGTGTGGAATAATTGCTGGCAGAAGAGGAGGAGGCCGACCTGGTCCAGCTGGGCAAGGAGGGCAGACGGGTGTGAGTGCTACTCATAGGTGCCACCTTGCCTGTCTTGCATGATCTGGGCTCAGTCACTGCAGCTCTCCAAGACTCAGGTTCTTCATGCACATAATGGGGAGATAAATCTCCTTCCTGCTGTCCAGTAGAGTGTTCGTGGGCATCAAACAGGACCTCAGAGCTAGAGCTCTTGGCTAGAGAGCATGGACACACATTTTTGGTGGTGGGCGTGGGGGAAGCACTGGGGCTCCTGGAGCAAGTCCTGGCTGCCTGAACGGGGCCACGGCATGGCAGCGGCTGCCAAAGACGACCAGGGAGCTTCGGGACACAGGCAATGACACTCTGCCAAAGGAGCCTGGCTTCGAAAGCCCGTCCTGGGGAGCCCGAGGCAGGAGGAGTGTGCTGTGGGAGAGGTGAGCAACCAGGATGGGCAATGGCAGCCACTTTATGCCTGGTGCTTGTTAAAGTACCCCAGACTCCAGAACCGACAGGTCGAAGGATGTTCAAAAAAGAATGGGATCACAAAGCGTCAGAGGCAGGAGGCCTCAGAGATCATCCAGTTCTCTCATTTTGAAAAAGGGGTAATAGTGGCTCAGGTGGGGAGAGAGAACAGTGGCCTGAGGTCCCTAGTGAAGAGCGTGGACTGACCCTCTGACTCTCTGCTCAGTGATCTTCCCGCTGTCTGTACTCCTCCTTGGTGGGAGGCTGAGATATGAAGCAGGCACTCCTGAGCCTGACTTCTCTAGACACACCAGGCCTCCAAGGGCCCTTGCAGCCAGAATGGGAAAAACAGCAGCCAGCAGACCCGGGACTCCAGGCCCAGGGCTGGGCTGTCCCTTCTCCACAGTCCTCACAGTCCAGGGCAAGTGGGCAGACAAATACCATAAATACTTTCTCTACACACTTCTTTCCTGTTCAAGAACCTACAATAGACCTCCAATGGCCATTTTATTGGGGGGTCCAATCTGCCAACTGGACCTTCTAGGACCTCCATGCATTCTCTCCTCTCCTTTCCACTCCTCCACCTTGCTCTACCTTCACTCAGGGATATTTTCCATTTTTTTCCCATTTTGACTATGGCTTCAACAAACATCACCAGCATCCCTTCCCCAGTCTCTTCAATCACAACCCCCTTTTCTGTCCCTGCACAGGACCTCCCAACTCAAGGTATTCTCTTTCACTCTGGCCTTAAAAGCTTTACCTCTTCCAGGAAGACCTCCACGATTGCCTTTCCCCATATCTAGTCTTTCTTTACCCAACCATCCTATCACCTGGGAAGAGCTACCTCCTGCAGGGGAATGTGGGCCCCTCTGTGCATGGGGCCACATCTATCCCTGGACCCCCTTTCTGTGCTCTGGACAGAGCTTTGAGGAGCAGTGCTGGTGCCCCTGCAGCCCCTTATCTCTACCAGCCAGGCCAGAGACTCTGTTCTGACATCTAGAGACTCTCCTCTGCCTCCTCCCGCACCACTACCACCCTATCTGCCCCATCATCAGCATTGCTGCTGCCAAGCAAGGGAGCAGTGAGTCAACCCACTGCTGGGAAACTCCCGGGACCTTCCTGAGGATAAGGGCCAGGGGGTGTGAGGGGTGGGGATATCAGGCATGTTCACGCAGTTTCTGCTCCTTGGTCATTACGTGTTTCCTTCTGGTGGGGAAGGCTTTCCTGGCCTGCAGAGCCCCCTTCTCTCAACTGTACCATAGCCCCCGTGCCTTCCAAGATTCGGGGGTCTGTGCCCACGGCTCGGAAGTATTCCGGCCAATGGAGTCCTCCTGCTTCTCATCTCCAGACTCTTCGGCTTGGTTCCCTCCTCCCCTTCTTCCCAGTCTCCTCACATCTGGCCCATCACCCCTAATTAGCCCAAGTCCGAGGAGCAGTGGGCATGGGGCCCCAAGGCAGGGCCGGGGGAGATGAAGAAGGTGAGGACAGAGACAGTAGGAAGAATGTGGAGGATGAGACCACCCGATCCCAGCTCTGTCAGGTCCAGGGGGATGCCGTGCTGCTCTGGGGCTTGGGACCTGCTGAAGAAGTGCCCCCATGAGCCCTTCCCCCCACCCCCTGCAGTGTCTGGGTGGCAGGGGAGGCATGCACAGTCACCTAGCAGGGTGGGGGATGAGGGACAGGGCAGGAGTGCCCCCTGCACGCCTGGATGGCAGGGAGGGCAAGAGCTCTGGGTGTGGGGAGGCGAGGGGCGTTATTGGAAATATTGGGGGTGAAGAGCAGGCAGACAGAGAAGGGCTGAGGGGTCCGAGCCAGGCTCACACCTGCAGCAGCCCACCCTGCCCTGGGTAGGACACCCACCTCTCAGTGCCCAGGCTGCTGCTGAGGAACAGGAGGGCCATCCTCGTGACCTCCAGCGTCCGCCTGCATGTGGCCTGGAGCATCTCCCTGCCGAGGGGTGCTGAGTCAGAGCTCTGTTCTCCCCGGGGACCGAGGGCACAGCACCCTCGGGAATGGCCCCCGGACCATGAGGCTCGCCCGGTTTGCCCTCTCCATCCACCCTCGGGGTACTTACACGAACCAGTACAGCCCCCGAAGCATTAGTTCCTGCCCGGCCAGCAGGGCCCGCGCCAGCCACAGGGCCTGGTAGCCAGCGCCCAACACGCTCTGAAACACACAGGAGGCAGCGGTAGGTTTCCCACCCGACCCCCTGCGCGACCCCTCCCTGCCCCCCGGGCTGCCTCTCACCTTGGCAGTGCTGTAATCCGCCTGCAGATCCACTTTGGGGAAGAACTTGGGGATGTCCTGAGCGGCTGCAGACAAAGGCCCTATCTGAGGGGGTCTGGACGAATCCTAAGTTCCTCTTTCCTCATTCACCACGCACATCCACCCCCACCCCCTCTTCCATCTCTAGCTTCCCACCTCACACAGAGCCCCCACCCCCCAACCCTGAATAAATGCACTTTATGTGCTCCTTTACAAGTGCAGTCTCTCACTGCCCCCTTATGTCCTCTTTGGAGAACTGCAGCCTTACATCCAAGGTCCCAGAAACAGCCAGAAGATGGGCTAAAACCACCCTCATGCCCAGGAGTCTCAAGGTTAATTCTCCTTTCCAGCATTGGAGACTCTGAGGAGGATGGGACCAGCATCATTCAAATGAGAAGGAATGATACTTTTTCTAGAACTTGGAATACAAAGCTCTGGGCCCCTGACCACCTTTCCTTCTCTCCATCACCTTGGACTCCTGCTTCCTCCAACCCAAACTATCTGAGGCCTTCCCACCGATTGCAGAGATTGTGGAAACATTAAATCCAGATCCCCCTGTTTTGACTGAAGTTTCTTTCACAGCTCCGTGGCCACTGCGAAGCCCAGGGAGGGAGGTCAAGCCACCTGCCTGAGTCACATGGCATTTTAGTCACATGGTGTAGAATTAGAGGCCAAATCTGCCTTCTGCACCCTTGGGGTGCAAGGAAACACCCACAGAAACATTAATCGATACCTTGGATCGTAAACCCCTGCCCCTCGTAGCAAAGAAGAGCCAGCCTGAGTGGCCCTACTCACGGTCCCTGAAGGCCAGCCCCTTGGGGGTCTCGCTGGCCATGCTGAATAGGGTCAGGGGGCTGCTTGCTGTTGTGTGGGCGATGTGCTGCGCTGAGAGGCTGGGCTCAAGGACACAGACATGACCCTCAAAGAGGTACTCCTGATGCTGGGGGGCCACACTGGTCTGCTTGTACACGGCTTCCAGAAAGATGGCTACCCTAAACACACAAGGGAGTTAGGGGGAAAGGGGGAGGGTAGGAAGTGTCAGTAGTCAGGGTAGGGGTCCAGGGGACCCAAACCCCAGCTAAGTCCTTATCCATGGAGAAGGTCAGCTTTTCAAAGGGAGGGACCGGGTGACTTCCTCTCTTATCAAGGGTGGAGAGACAAAGGTTGGAGCTCATGTCTTAGGGTGGATGGAGACAGTGGGAACAGAACACAGGAGCTCCAATACCCAGCCTCTACCTTTACACCCCTTTCCCATAACCCTCCCAGTAAAATTCACCTAGTCCTATAAAATGCTCCAGAAACAAAGGGTTCCATGAGCAGTACTTTTGGAAAACACATTGCCAACACACGCACACACGCATGCACACATGCACACAGGTACCCCTCAGATTTCTAATGCACATTACCATCGTAGAGATTGTTGAATCTGTGGAGTCTAACAGCAAGGAAGAACCGTTTTACTTTAACTTTGTGGAACTAGTATTTTCCAAACTAGGATTGGACCCAGAAGCTCTCCTATCTAAATAGCCCACACAATGCCGCCTGGGATACACCCTTCTGCTTGGGTAGAGAAGGTTCTCGGGCCTCCGTTGCTTACTCACGTGTTGTGGGCGTGGATGTAGACGTGGTGCAGGACCGCCTGGGACAGGGAGAAGACATGGACAACAACTCGCTGCAGGATGTCACTGGTCTCCGCAAAGAACTGGTCGAAGCCCCAGCACTTGGCCTGCTCCACCTCCAGGATGTTGGCCAGGATGGGCACCAGCTGGCTCTGCAGCCCCCTGTGCCCCAGGACATGCAGACGGTCAGGAGGGCCCAGGTCCCAGACTTGTCCTCTTGGAGTAGGTAATAGGGCATTCCCTGAGAATGTCCCCAAGAGCTAGGACCAAGGCTGTGGGGCAGGGTGGGATGGGGAGGAAGAGCTGGAAGAACCCATTCCGGCATGAGGATGGAAACAGTGAGGTGGAAAGGGAAAGTCGTATGCCCCAGCTGACTGCATGCCAGGGGCCTCCGAGGTAGGGCGGGACTCTCAGCAGGGGTAGGTGACACCAGCCCAGACTCCAGTCTGTCTGCCCCTCCTGCAGGGCCCCACTCACATGGACAGCCGGCAGGTGATGGGGAGGGTGTAACTCCACTCCAGGGGCCCGTTCTCCCGCCTCTGAGTGCCTGCAATGGCCCCGGCTGGCTTCTCCGTGGTGATCCGGTACCTGGGGCGAGGCAGGACCAGGTCAGCGGGGCTCCTGGCCCATCACACTTCACGGGATGGCAAACTCAGCGTGGAGGGCTCGGAGCGTTGGTTCCCATCAGTCAGCCACTCCAAATTAGCTTGGAAACGGAATTTGAGAGTCCTGGCCCTCAGCCAACAAGATTCCCAGTCAGGCTCTCGGCCCCTTTCCACTGTCCACTTCCTCCACCCCCTTACTGCACATCCCCCGATCTGGCCGGCCTCGGCACCTCCGTCCTCGCTGTGCTCCACTTCACAGACCCTCCCCTCCCTTCAAAGTCCCGCCTTCCCTGACAGCTCCCGCCTGTCGATCTCCTTCCCCTTGCCCTAACCTAATCCAGGTTCCACACAGCTGGACCCCTGAGCTGAGGGTGGGTGTTTCGACCTTCCCACGAATCTACCTTAAACCTCTTCTGCTCTGAGCAGTGCCCTCAGTGGGAGCAGCCACCGACTGAAGCTACTTCTGGAGCAGCCGGCAGGAAACCTGGGAAGGCCTCCCACAAGGGATCAGGGCCTGGGTCCTTGCCCCACCTTTGCCCCTGGCAGGTTCCACAAGCTTTGGAGCCTCTGCTGAGATGGGGGAGCCACTCGTGGAGGGAGGCTAAAGGGAAGCACTGAGCTGAGGGACCGTGATCATCTCCCATCAGTCAGGGCGGGCTCAGCTTCCTGTTTCATTGGCTGGTAACAGAGGATCGGAAAGGAGCCTGGGTGGGGGTGGCCCAGAGGAGGACCACAGAGTGAGAGGTGGAGTAGGAGATACAGCAGGGACCAATGGAGGAAGGTCCAGGGCCCGTCCCTTCTCATTCCCTGTCCGTGGCCCACCGTACATCATCTCCTTGTTGCGCCGTGGTCCACCGAAGGGGACGAAGGGCAGGCTGCCGGTGGCTGCGTGGTACAGGGTTACCCCAATGCTCCAGAGATCCACGGTCACCCCAAATGTCTTCTGCTGGGGCTTGCGAAGCACTGCCCGTTCATACATGTCAGGGTGCTGTGAAAGGGAGAATGAGAGGGCAGCCACAGAGACGTGGGTGGGCAAGGGCTGGAGCCCCCATCCATCAGACCTCCTTCCACCACCTTTGGTGAAAACAGAACTATCAGAACCATCTCCTTTGTCATTTCAAAAATGGGTATGGGGGCACCTGGGTGACTCAGTTAGTTAAGCATCCAATTCTTGGTTTCGGCTCAGGTTATGATCTCACAGTTCATGAGTTCAAGGCCTATATCGGGCTCTGCACTGACACCGGAGCCTGCTTGGGATTCTCTCTCTCAAAATAAATAAATAAGATCAATGAAACCAAGAGTTGGTTTTTTGAAAAAATAAACAAAATTGACAAACCTCTAGCCAGGCTTCTCAAAAAGAAAAGGGAGATGACCCAAATATATAAAATCATGAATAAAAATGGAATTATTACAACCAATCCCTCAGAGATACAAACAATTATCAGGGAATACTATGAAAAATTATATGCCAATCAAATTGGACAACCTGGAAGAAATGGACAAATTCCTAAACACCCACACTCTTCCAAAACTCAATCAGGAGGAAATAGAAAGCTTGAACAGACCCATAACCAGCGAAGAAATCAAATCGGTTATCAAAACTCTCCCAACAAATAAGAGTCCAGGACCAGATGGCTTCCCAGGGGAGTTCTACCAGACGTTTAAAGCAGAGATAATACCTATCCTTCTCAAGCTATTCCAAGAAATGGAAAGGGAAGGAAAACTTCCAGACTCATTCTATGAAGCCAGTATTACTTTGATTCCTAAATCAGACAGAGACCCAGTAAAAAAAGAGAACTACAGGCCAATATCCCTGATGAATATGAATGCAAAAATTCTCAATAAGATACTAGCAAATTGAATTCAACGGCATATAAAAAGAATTATTCACCATGATCAAGTGGGATTCATTCCTGGGATGCAGGGCTGGTTCAACATTCGCAAATCAATCAACGTGATATATCACATTAATAAAAGAAAAGATAAGAACCATATGATCCTGTCAATCGATGCAGAAAAGGCCTTTGACAAAATTCAGCACGCTTTCTTAATAAAACCCTTGAGAAAGTCGGGATAGAAGGAACATACTTAAACATCATAAAAGCCATTTATGAAAAGCCCACAGCTAACATCATCCTCAATGGAGAAAATTTGAGAGCTTTTTCCCTGAGATCAGGAACACAACAGGGATGCCTACTCTCACCGCTGTTGTTTAACATAGTGTTGGAAGTTCTAGCATCAGCAATCAGACAACAAAAGGAAATCAAAGGCGTCAAAATTGGCAAACATGAAGTCAAGCTTTCACTTTTTGCAGATTACATGATATTATACATGGAAAACCCGATAGACTCTACCAAAAGTCTGCTAGAACTGATACATGAATTCAGCAAAGTTGCAGGATACAAAATCAATGTACAGAAGTCAGTTGCATTCTTATACACTAACAATGAAGCAACAGAAAGACAAATAAAGAAATTGATCCCATTCACAATTGCACCAAAAAGCATAAAATACCTAGGAATAAACCTAACCAAAGATGTAACAGATCTGTATGCTGAAAACTATAGAAAGCTTATGAAGGTAATTGAAGAAGATATAAAGAAATGGAAAGACATTCCCTGCTCATGGATTGGAAGAAGAAATATTGTCAAAATGTCAATACTACCCAAAGCTATCTACACATTCAATGCAATCCCAATCAAAATTGCACCAGCATTCTTCTCGAAACTACAACAAGCAATCCTAAAATTCATATGGAACCACAAAAGGCCCCGAATAGCCAAAGTAATTTTGAAGAAGAAGACCAAAGCAAGAGGCATCACAATCCCAGACTTTAGCCTCTACTACAAAGCTGTCATCATCAAGACAGCATGGTATTGGCACAAAAACAGACACATAGACCAATGGAATAGAATAGAAACCCCAGAACTAGACCCACAAACGTATGGCCAACTCATCTTTGACAAAGCAGGAAAGAACATCCAATGGAAAAAAGACAGTCTCTTCAACAAATGGTGCTGGGAGAACTGGACAGCAACATGCAGAAGGTTGAAGCTAGACCACTTTCTCACACCATTCACAAAAATAAACTCAAAACGGATAAAGGACCTGAATGTGAGACAGGAAACCATCAAAACCCTAGAGGAGAAAGCAGGAAAAGACCTCTCTGACCTCAGCCGTAGCAATCTCTTACTCGACACATCCCCAAAGGCAAGGGAATTAAAAGCAAAAATGAATTACTGGGACCTTATGAAGATAAAAAGCTTCTGCACAGCAAAGGAAACAACCAACAAAACTAAAAGGCAACCAACGGAATGGGAAAAGATATTTGCAAATGACATATCGGACAAAGGGCTAGTATCCAAAATCTATAAAGAGCTCACCAAACTCCACACCTGAAAAACAAATAATCCAGTGAAGAAATGGGCAGAAAACATGAATAGACACTTCTCTCAAGAAGACATCCGGATCGGGGCGCCTGGGTGGCGCAGTCGGTTAAGCGTCCGACTTCAGCCAGGTCACGATCTCGCGGTCCGGGAGTTCGAGCCCCGCGTCGGGCTCTGGGCTGATGGCTCAGAGCCTGGAGCCTGTTTCCGATTCTGTGTCTCCCTCTCTCTCTGCCCCTCCCCCATTCATGCTCTGTCTCTCTCTGTCCCAAAAATAAATAAACGTTGAAAAAAAAAAAAAAAAAAGAAGACATCTGGATGGCCAACAGGCACATGAAAAGATGTTCAACGTCGCTCCTTATCAGGGACATACAAATCAAAACCACACTCAGATATCACCTCACGCCAGTCTCTGACCAAAATGAACAAATCAGGAGACTATAGATGCTGGAGAGGATGTGGAGAAACAGGAACCCTCTTGCACTGTTGGTGGGAATGCAAATTGGTGCAGCCACTCTGGAAAGCAGTGTGGAGGTTCCTCAGAAAATTAAAAATAGACCTACCCTATGACCCAGCAATAGCACTGCTAGGAATTTACCCAAGGGATACAGGAGTACTGATGCATAGGGGCACTTGTACCCCAATGTTTATAGCAGCACTCTCAACAATAGCCAAATTATGGAAAGAGCCTAAATGTCCATCAACTGATGAATGGATAAAGAAATTGTGGTTTATATACACAATGGAGTACTACGTGGCAATGAGAAAGAATGAAATATGGCCCTTTGTAGCAACGTGGATGGAACTGCAGAGTATGATGCTAAGTGAAATAAGCCATACAGAGAAAGACAGATACCATATGTGTTCACTCTTATGTGGATCCTGAGAAACTTAACAGAAACCCATGGGGGAGGGGAAGGAAAAAAAAAAAGAGGTTAGAGTGGGAGAGAGCCAAAGCATAAGAGACTCTTAAAAACTGAGAACAAACTGAGGGTTGATGGGGGGTGGGAGGGAAGGGAGGGTGGGTGATGGGTATTGAGGAGGGCACCTTTTGGGATGAGCACTGGGTGTTGTATGGAAACCAATTTGACAATAAATTTCATATATTGAAAAATAAATAAATAAATAAGCTTAAAAAAAAAAAAAAACAACCCACATTGGTATGGAGTTAGCCCATCCAGAGCATTTCCATGTGCCCACTCTCTGCCCTGGGGAAAGTGGTGATCAGTAGTGCCCCATCCTAGGTGAGGATCACATCAAGGAACTAATTGCACAAGGGAGGCCTGGGGCAGGGGGGCCCGGTCAGAGGGGCCCGGGCAGGGACACTTGGGCAGGGAGGCCCAGGCAGGGTGCAGCATCACCTTTTCTATCTTAGAGAACAGAATAAATCCTTCTGGTTGGGGTGCAGGGGTGACAGATACCCTGCCCCACACAGGGGGATTGAACAGAGCCCCTATTCAACACCCGACTCACCAGGTACTCCTCAGTGCCATAGACAGAGACAAACTTCTCATCGTCATCCAGCTCCCGGGCGGCCCCAAAGTCCGTCAGCTTATAGATGCTCTGCCCCTCCTCCCCCATGAGGCGCATGATGTTTCCAGGCTTGATGTCGCGGTGGACAATGCTGTTTTCCCGCAGGTGGTTCATGCCGGCCACTGGGGACGGAGGGAGGGCTGCTAGCTCTCTGGCCAGGAACAGCTCAGTGTGTGGGGCTTCTTTTGGGGGAAAGGACGCCCTTGGGTCCAGATAGAGAGTTCTCATGGGCTGACAGAGCCACAGGAAAAGCAGGAGGACAGACATGGGCACAGGGCAAAGGCGGGGAGCCCAAAGACACGGGTGCTGAGGTTCCACTGGGATTCCCTAA
The DNA here is from genome assembly GCF_028749965.1 of Puma concolor. NCBI lineage: Eukaryota > Metazoa > Chordata > Mammalia > Carnivora > Felidae > Puma > Puma concolor. The sequence continues at coordinate 25,363,856 of NC_141683.1, forward strand.
GAAACTAAGAAGGATGGTGTCTCTGCCTCCCCAAAGATGGCATCCCCCTTCTTGTCTGATTTATTTTTAAAAATTGTAATAGGGGCGTCTGGGTGGCTCAGTCGGTTAAGTGTCTGACTTTGGCTCAGGTCATGATCTCACAACTCATGGGTTCGAGCCCTGTGTTGGGCTCTGTGCTGACAGCTCAGAGCCTGGAGCCTGCTTCAGATTCTGTGTCTCCTCCTCTCTCTTTCTCTCTCTGCCCTCCCTTGATCACCCTCTCTCAAAAAGTTAAAAATTGTAATAAAATATACCTAGCATAAAATTTAGCATTTTAATCATTTTAAGTGTAAAAACCCCGTGGCATTAAGTCCATTCACACTGTTGTGTGACCATCACCACTGTCCATCTCCACAGCTTTGCCAATGTCCCAAATAGACACTCTACCTATTAAACAATCACTCTGCATTCCTCCCCCTGCCCCCGCCACATGCCATTTGACTTTCTGTCCCTATGGATTTGACTGTGACTTACTTCACTTAGCAGTGTCTTCTAGGTTCATCCACATATAGCATGTGTCAGAATTTCATTCCTTTTTAAGGCTGAATAGTACCCCATTATGTGTATATACCCTATTTTGTTTGTGCATCCATCTGTCCATGACGTGTGGGTTGTTTTCTTCTCATGGCTGTTGTGAATAACACTGCTATGAACTCTGGTGGACAACCTGCTTTAAGAATTGTTTTTAGGCTAGTGGGGCGCCTGGGTGGCTCAGTCGGTTGGGCATCCGACTTCCGCTCAGGTCATGATCTCGCGGTCCATGAGTTCGAGCACCGCGTCAGGCTCCGTGCTGACAGCTCAGAGCCTGAAGCCTGTTTCAGATTCTTTGTCTCCCTCTCTCTCTGACCTTCCCCCGTTCATGCTCTGTCTCCCTCTGTCTCAAAAATGAATAAACGTTTAAAAAAAAAAAAAAAGAATTGTTTTTAGGCTAGAGTTTTAGACTGCTGATTAGCAGGAATCAGATATAGTAAAAACGTTGGGGTTGGCAAGCATAATTCGTTCCGGAAACATGCTTGTAATTCAAAGCATTTGTATATCCAAGCAAATTTCGGGAACCATTGGCTCAGTTGTGATCATGTGACATCTGGCATCCGTGCCACTCGTATTGCAAGACGTCGCTCGTGTATCAAGTTAACATGTATTAGAAATGTTTGCTTGTCTTGCAGAACACTCACAGAACAGGTCACTCGCAATCCAAAGTTGTACTGTACTTGGATTCTGTCCATTCTTCAGTGTCTGTCCTGGACCTGGACAGCGTCTGTCCTGGTCTGTGAACGGAGAGCCTCTTAGGGACAGAATGTCTTCTCTGTTTGGCTACTTTTTTCAGAAATGCCAGACCCTCTGGGACATCGCCTTCCCCTGAGGGCTGGGCCTGGGGCTGGTCTGAGTGGGGAGGAGGGAAAGAGGGGGGAGACTTCCCGGTGGGGGGTCAAGGAGGGGCTCACCCACACAGCGCAGCACCACCAGAAACTCATCCTCCGGCAGCCCGAAGGCGTTCTCGGGGCTTTCGAGCACGCTCAGCAGGCTCCCACCGGAGCAGTACTCCATCACCAGCACCTTCTGCCGGCTGCCCCCCTGTGGGTGGGACGGAGACAGGGAAGCTTGGGGCAGAAGGCAAATGTCCCCTTCCATTGCTGTGCGAGGAACAAGCTTTCTCAAGAGGGGGTGACTCAGCCTAGAGCCAAAACCCCCCCTTCTCTAGGTCCCAGCTTCTGGCCTGGCCTTCCCTCCTTGGCCTTACAGTGACTCCACACACCTGAGCCCAAGATTACCTTTTCCAGGAAGCCCTCTTTGATTAGGCCCTACCACCCACCCTCACTTTCCCCCCCCGCACATCCCACCCCACATTCCTTACTCCACCCTACAGGTTGCCTCTCCGGCTGACCTGCTGACAAGCATGTGACCATGTCTCCATGATTCTGTGACCTGAGTCTTTCCAGCCTGTGTGGGTCAAGGACAAGACCACCTCCCTCTGACCAAGCACTGGACCCACCGTCTCCTCCACTGCAAAGAGCTTGACGATGTTCTGGTGGTTCAGCTTTCGCAGGACATCAAACTCCCTCACCTGCACCTCGCGGGGTCGCAGGTAGCTGGCGGTGTTGAAGACCTTCACGGCAACCAGCTCCCCGGATTTCTGCCATGGGGGGCACGGGTAACGTAAGTCCCACCCCTGCCCAGGGGAGCACACCCGCCCCCAGCCCTCCATGTAGCTTCCCCCGACCTGCCTGAGACCAGAGATGAGCAAAGGCAGCCTGGTTGGGGGTGGGGGCTCCCAGCTCCCACCCAGCTCCTTCCTCAACCCAGAGGGAATGAAGCAGGTCCAGCGCTGGTTGGGGACAAGGGCTTGGCGCACCAGATAGCCTGCAGGGGATGGTCTGTTGTTACTATTACTGTTTCTGTTGGCAACAACCACAATGGCAGCTACCACTCCCTGGTGCCAGTAGCAGAGTTGGGATTGGAACCTGTTCTGTCTGACTTCACCTCTTGAGACAGGACGGTGCCGTGTGTCTCATACAGTCAGTACAGCACAGCGACAAAGGCAGGGCAAATCCAAACAAGTCCTACTTCCCACCTCTGCTACTCCTAGATTTGCTGCCACTTCCCCGGGATGATGGCTTTGTGTCTTCCTCTCTTTCTCTCCAGTCCCAAAATGTGCTTGAAGCAAGCTCTTAATCCCTAAGGAGCCCTTTTCAGCTCCCCACACCTCTTGCCAAAGCCCCCGGCTCCAGAGCCTGCAGGACAAAGTCCAGAGGCCTCTGCCCTGCTGCCCAACAAGGTGCTGACGGGGCCAAGAACTTCACGGATGCGGGGGCCTGGCCAGGGCCGTGTCCTACCTTGTTTCGGGCCTTGTACACACTGGCAGTGGCCCCCTGCCCCAGCAGGTCGTCGGTGTGCCATAGGTAATTGACAGTGCTCTGCATCTCCTGCCCCCGGCTGGCTGGCCGCCTTCTGCCTAGAAAAAGAACATGCAGGGATCGAGCATTCTATTCCTGAACTGGGGTGGACACTGGTGGCCTTTTGGGTGGCTGTGCCCAAGACCATCCCACAAAGGGTTCCGTGTGGCCATTCCGGGGGCGATGGAGGTGGCGGGGTGGGGGGGGGGGAATGGAGGAAACGTGAAGCACAGAGAGGAACTTCTCCGAAAAGAAGTACAGCCCCCTCCCCCCCGCCACCCCGGGGCCCTCAGCCCTCAGCCCTCAGCCCTCAGCCTGCGCCTGTCCCACCACAGGGCACTCTACTTGTCCTCACTCCCCATCTTCTCCCGCCACCTCCCCAGATGGGCCATTCTGCAGAGACGAACCTTTTTCTCTGTCACCTCTCCCAGGCACTGAGAATTCTGGGGTTTTGACATCCAGGCCTGGGATTGTCCCAGGAAGCAGAAATAGTGCTTGAAGGAAGGGCCCCAGGTCAGGCAGCGTCAACCACACCACCACAAATCTCCAGGATTGCAACATGAGCCTGGAGCCCTTCTCCACCCACTCGCCTGGGCCCACCACTTCCTGCTGCTGTGAGCTAACAGGCGGCCAGTGTGGCCAGGTCAGCGCCGCTCTGGAGAGGAACGACACATCCTGCTGCCGGCAGTGTGTGTGAGGATGCGCGCATGTGTGCGTGGGAAGGGGGTGGGGAGGCGGCGAGATACCAGCAAATCCAAGGGCTCAGGAGTCCCGGGGACCATCTGAAACCCTCTCCAGCTCCATTCCCCATCTTTGCCCCCGTCCTGTGCTTTCAAGGCCAGTTCCTATAAAGCAACTGGGGCCAGGGAGTGCAGCCTCAGAAATTAAACTCAAATTCTCTGAAAAATAGGCTCAGGTCTGGTCTTAACGGGATGACTGGGAGAAGGAACATGAGAAGGGCCACTACCTCTTAAATACTCTCTAATAAGGCTGGTCCGGACAGGGTTCCTTCCTCTTGTAACATCTGATCAGTTCTCAACCCTAGGGTCACCATGCCTGGAATCCTACAGTTCCTTAGCTTTCTTTGAGCCTTCTCTCTATAATCTTTTAAAAAATGCAATTCCTTGAGCAAGAGGCCACTTCAAGAGACTCAGTGGCCAGTTCCTAGATTCAGAAAAGGTACCTAGTGTGTGCATTTTGCAAAGGCAACGGAGATACAGAGAGACAATATATTAGCTCATCAGCTTGAATGAATTGATCAGGTAAATTCCTTACCCCCTCACCCTGGAGGCTGAGGAAAAATCATGATGCCGGCAGATCTGGGGATGTGAAGCCTGACAGAGCACACGAAAAGCAAGGCCAAGGGGTCCAGTCTGGGGAGCTGGTGGGTGGCAGATTTCACTACCTTCATAATCCTCCCCAGGCCTGGTCCCCAACATGGGCCCTGGTGCCGGGGCAAGGTGCAGCTGAAGACCGAGGGAATGCACAGTGTTGTGCAAAAGGCAGAGCCCTGGAAGGGCGGCGCGTCCTGGGCTCTGCTCCTGGTCCTGCCAGGGCTGTGCCTAGGAGCTGATGGGTGGTGCATTTGGTTGGCTGCGTGTGCGCTCGCACCGCCCCCCCCCCCCCCCCCCCCCCCCCGCCCCCTCAGGTGCAGGGAAAGGCTGCTGTCCTTCGGAGTTGGTTGGATGAATGAGGGTGGGTGGTGGAGCCTGGGCGCCCATTGCCCCACCCACTGTCTGCACTCGTCTGTCGTCCTCCTGGGGACTACTGCGGCCAAACGCACTTACCCAGTGCTCTGAGCCGCTGTGGATCAGCCAGAGACTCTCCGGGGCGAGCGTCTGTTATGTTTACTGTCTGTGGCAAGTCCAGGAGCTGAGCTACACCGGAAAGAGGAGGGCGGATGAGAGGCACCCCTCGGTGCTATGTGATTCTCAGCCACCGTCAAAGGCCACCAGCCCCAGCCCTTTAACCCTTTCCTGTTTGTCACCCTCCCCCACAGGGCTGGGGGTTTCCAGCCCATTTCCCCAGCAGCTCCGAGAGACTTTCCTCCCCACTCCTGGGACTTGGGTCAGGGAGAAAGACCCCAGGTTGGGTGAGGGCAGGCGCCAGGAGCCAGGCAGGAGAAAAGTATGGAGGCAGAAGCCGAACAGGGGCGGCCGGTGTTGGGACGTAGAGCCCAGAAAGGGATCGGGGGAGGCAGGTGGCAGCTCTCCCCCGTGCCACAGCCCTCCCTGCCTCTCGCTCTGGACTCCAAGCAGTCCTTTACAAGGGTGACCGCCGGAGAGGGCATGCAGGGCACTGCCGGGGGACCCCAGAAGCGGCAGAGAGACCCGGGGAGGCACCACAGGGCTGGGAGAGCCTCTGGCTACGTGGCAGCACCCCTGCACTCCACTGAGTGCTGCCCTGCGGCTGCCCCGGTCCAGCGGCCCCTGCGGACTCGGCACACTCACCCCATCTCAGCTGCGGTGGTGGTTTGTAGGCTTGTGGAAGAGCGTGGCACCCACTGAACTTTCAGCACGCACTGTCATCCACAGGCTGTGCGCATAACATCCTGGTGGCCACGGTTCCCCCCGGGGACCCCCGAGGCTGGGCCAGCTGTGGGGGTGGGGGGCCTTGCGCCACCCCTGGAGCTGGGAGGGCGGGGGCGTGGGTGGGGGGCAGATAGTGTCCTCTCCAGCTCCCTGCAAGGGGACACTGCTCAGCTCCGAGCCAGCCGGCCCTGCTCTCTCACACTTCCTGATTTGGTTCTTTCTCTCTCTTAAAGGGACAGAGGCAGCTGGGCTGCAGCCACCCCCGGCAGGAAGGGGAAAGGATGCTCTGAGCTCCCAAGTGGAGGTGGCGGGACCGGAGTCTGAGGCACAGAGAGGCTTGAAACTGAGGCCGGGCAGTGGTGGTGGCCGCAGGGTGCCCTCTGGGCATGTGCCATTTGCGGGAGCAGGGAGCTCCAGGACCCGGCCCAGAGTCCACGGAGCCGGTTGGGCAAGTTAGCCTGGGAAGACAGAGTCCCCACACCCCTGAGCCCCAGGGAGGTCTAGGACCTGTGCCTAGCCACTCCAGAAGTCGGGTCTGACTCATCTTCCCAGTGAGCCTGCAGAGGCCCAAGAGCAAACACTGGAACCCATGTTATGCCCTCCAGGGTGACCTCGAGCACAGCCCACATCCCTTCCCGGTTTCTTCATTCAAGGTTAGTAACATTTACTCCATTGGTTGTGTGGACGACTGCTCGCTCGGAACAATAGGTATACAAATGCCAGGGAAACTGGAAAGCGCTTTACCAACTTCGAAGGCATTGAAGCCCACACACCTTTACAAATTTGCCCACGGTCTTCAGACACTGCTGGGGCTGGAACATAGGTGTGTCAATGTCCCAGTCAAGATTCAATGCCCTCCATCAAATTTCCTAGGAGACTGGAGAGGTCTACAACGTTCTGGTCGACTCCAAGATGGCAGTTGGATAAGAAATGGTTAAAACCAGGAAATTCCATGTTTCTATAGAATGTTGCAGGGACTTTCCCATGGCCACACCTGGTGGTTTCCTCTGGCAGTCCCACCCCTAGCACAGTGACACCAGAACAGGAGCCCAGCTGAGAACCGCCTGGGTGCTCAGATAGATACACCTGCTGATAACCCCGCAGCCAGAGGCACTGCTGCCGGGCCTGCCCCGGAGGCCCTGCCCTGCTGGTTCACTGCAGAACCAGGAGAAATGTTCCAAGACCCTCTCTGGCTCTCCGTTCTGGATTCACAGCCTGCCTGGCATGTGGGAGAATTGCTCTTGGCATCCTCTGATGAGGTGGGGCCAACCGAAGCCTTTCATTGCTGATGCAAGAACCCCACCCCCACCGCCTGCCCCCTGACCCTGATTCTGTTAGACTTGGTGTCTGCTCCCTCTGGGTCCCCTGAGTGACTGTCATGAGCAGAGCCCCCTGCTGGCCCATATGGGACATGTACCTCTGATGAGAAACCAACCTTTGTTGTTTTAAGCCAGAGGTTTGCAACATTAAGCCAGCCTATCCTTAAAAGTCTACCCATTTTGTCCTGATGAACTTGATCAGTCCTTGCCAGCACCCTACTCTTCTCTCTCCGGCAAGCCCAGTCTGTCTTGCCCAGTGTCTTAAGCAACGGTCGGTCATGTGGGACCTTCCCTAGTGGGAAGCTGTGGCACTGTGTGATGAGGGCACGCAGGTGAGACCCAGGCTTCTCCCCAAGTGCCAGGGTTCGGCATGCATGGTGAATGCTCTGAGATACACATGTCAGCTGGCGATCTGGTGAACCTGGCACGAAAGGGGGGCAGCAGAGAGGGCGTGGTCAGGAAGGCCTTGCGAAGAGAAAGCATGCTTGCTTGACCAGACTTTGGAGGGAGGGGAATGAGGCAGAGAACTGGGGGTTGGAGGTAACGCATTCCAGGCGGTGGAAACAGGTGCAGGGGCACAGAGAGGTGAGGATAGGGTGACTTTCTGGGGACACCACATATGGTAAGGCTAGAGAAGGGGGGAAAGTGGGGGATGGGAGGTGAACTGAAGCCCTGTGTAGTGACAGGTTTCCTTGTCACAGCATCCTCCATGAGGTCACATCTTCTGTGTGGACAAACTCTGGTCCCAGTGGGGCAGCACGGCCCGTGTTTCATCGGTGGAGAGGCGCAGGAGGTGGGAGGAAGTCTGTAAGAGGCCACAGCACATTTTCTTGAGTGGCTCTGAGGAGTCATAGAAACACAAGTGGCAGTTGGAAGGTAGGACAAGGACCAGAGGTGGGAAGACGGGGGTCTTTGACAGCAGCTCAGCAGCTGTCAGGGAAAAAGCTCACCTCTACCCTCTACAAAGGGAGTCCGAGTGTGTAGTGGGAGGGGCAGGGGCTTCACGGTCCCAGAGGTCGGAGCCCTCCCTCCAACACGTGCCCCGCGCCACCTGCCACGGCCAACCTTCCATCTGTGCCGTCATTCCCCCTCTCTCGCACGTTCCTTCTTCCCATCCTACTGGGTCTTGACGTCACCCAACCTTCCTCATCGAGTTGATGTAAATATTTGTTGCTTTCTCTGCCCCTGCATGGCTTGAGCCTGTCACAGCCGCCTCCCCTGCCCGGCTCCCTAAAGGAAAGAAGGATGAGGGCGGGAGGGCACGTGGGAGAGGACGGCAGTGTGTACTCACCGTGTGCCAACACTGATGAAGGGCTGAGCGACGAGGCCTCAGAGCCCCGCTTCTTGCCACCCTCGTCGGTCAGCTCCCGCCATGAGCTTTGGGTGAGGAAAGAGGGCCTCCGCGGCCGGATCGGACTCTCCTCCCCCAAGTAGTGGGGAGAGAAGCCATGGGAGCAGCACCAAGCCACCGAGAAAAAGTGAACCCTGTGCCACCGGGTGCTGTCTTTCTGGGTATGGAAGAATACTTCACTCGTTCTCTGGACTCTCCAAGCCTCCTGCTCACCAGTCCCTCCTACCCTCAGCTGAAGCCTTTGCGTTAAGCTTCACTGAAACACAAGAAGCAATCGAAAGGGAGCCCCTTCATCTTCTCGCCCCCACATCCACTGCCTGCCTTGCGTCACGCTGCCTTCCCTCCAGTGAGATGGAAGCGCCTTTTCTCGCGGCCACGGCCAGCCCCGACATTTGTCCTCTGTGACTCACCCTCTCCGGCGCATTCCTTCTTCTCATCCTACTGGATCCTGTTCTTGAGCAAACATGCCTCAGAGATGCCCGTGCAAAAACAAACAAACAAACAAACAAAACCAGAAACCTGGTCCCTGCCTCCCTCTTGATGCTCCCATTTACAACAGCACCTTGACATGAGTTGCCAAGACTTCCTGACTCCGCCTTCCCTTCCCAGTGGCTGCCCAACCCACTCTACTCTGACCCATGTCCCATCTACGGGATGAGCTCCGGGTCACTGCAGAACGACTGCCACTCCAGCTGGCCTTGGGCAGCCAAGCCTCCCTTCCCGTTGACACACGCCCTTCACTTGGCGTCCGTGACACTGTGCTTTCCCAGTCACCGAACTGTCACTTGCTCCCTCTATCCGTCTTCTTTGCCAGCTCCTTCTTCTCTACTGGGTTTCTAATTATTGGGATCTACTTTTTTTCCATATACATGCTCTCCCTGGGAACCTCGTAGTTTGAGTATATCCATAATAAAATAGGTCCCAAGTTTCTTTGCAGGCATCATCTGTCCCTAAAACCCCACATTCACGTATTCAGGAGTCTGTGTGATATTTCTACTTGGGTGTCGAGCGGTCAACTAACTCTCCCAGGCCCTGCAGAAACCTTGATTGGCTGTGCTACTCCTTAGCCAGGCACTACCTACCTATCACATTGTTTCATTTTCGGAGTAACACTTGGCCTCTTTATCTGTTCTCCCTCAAACTGGACAGAAAACTCCATTATCTGTTTCTCCGGTTCAATACTTTACAACAGTGCTTGACACACCGCGAGGCTCAGCGTTTGTTGACTGACTGATGAATGAGTCTTTGGCACATGTAATATGCCAGAGTTGCTGACCCCAGAGTAAAAAGAAGCTTCATATACCTATTGAGACCAAATTTAGAGTAGATAATCATTGAGGCCATTTCCTAAATTCATACCCACCCGGTCTCCTTTTTTTGGTGTCTCTCTGGGTGGAATGGGTCTGTTTTCAACTGTGTTCATGGTCACTAGCTGCCACCAAGCTCCCATCAGAATATATAAAATGAATTAGGGCACCACCCCAAATGGCCCACCTTTGCCTTTTGGGCTCTCTGAAGAGGCTCCTTGGTCCTCCGCTCACAGCTTATAAACCAGCTCCATCTCACAGGTCACCACCCACACTCAGGAGAACTCACCCAGAGCACAGGGTGGCAGGACAGCCTCACCTTGACTTACCTAAGACCAAGGGACCAACAAGATAAGCTCAAATGTAGCTCTATTATTAAAAAGAGGGAGGTGGGGAGGAGAGACAACAGGCTGGAAGGGCATGAGACAGACGGAGGTGATGGGCCGGAGAGATGGAAAGTGTCCAGGGCTCAGGGTAGGAGTCCTGAACACTGGGCATCCCCTTGGATGAGAGATTTGCTCCCTCCCCAGGGGCTTCTGGTATTGGATTAAGTCCAATAAAAATAAGTGTGGGCCCTAGGATGCATTTTAAATTGTTACCTTTGAATAACTTCACCCTTGAGCTGATATCTGCTAGAATCAGAATCTACAGGGGAGAAAGCTTTTCCAGAATGCCCCCACCCCTGTGCTCAACACCAGCAGCACAAGCATGTGGGTCGGGTCTTCTCCCAGAGGCAGGGGGCATCCAGGGTCAGAATGATTCAGGGCTTTGCTCGGGGAAGAAATACAACAACCTTCAGTCACTCTTGGTTGTGGCTGGCAAAACCCGCAAGCCACCTGACAGGCCTGACAGGCCCCGCTCCTCCAAGTGGGGAAACCTGACCAGCGATAGAATGGAGAACCGTCCTCACTGAAACCAGGGTAGGTGGATTCTGGGGAGGAAATGGTTCTCATGGCAACAGACTGCGCTGTGATGAGCTGGGAGGCTTTCTACAAAACTTCTTAGGGCTAAATGGAAAGGCTGGGTGGGGTGGGGACGGCAGGGCGGGAATCCACATTCTAGATGCACCTGGCTGTGCTTGCTGGGAGGGAGAAGATGGTTGGCTCCCGAGCTCACGCATTTCTCCTGTTGCCAGGCAGGGCTCTGTCAGCACAGACGAATCAAATTCCCTCCTGGGCAGCTGGACTCCTGGATTGGAGATTTCAGGGAGGGGAGAAGGGATACGAACGGCAGCCTCGAAACCTAAAAACGTGTTTTATTTCGAAGTTGTGCTTTGGATTTTCCCCAATCCAACATCTGTTGAGTGACAGTCTCAGGTTCACACAAAGCATCTCCAAGCATACATACAATATTCCAGTTATCAACACTATTGTAAAGAATATGCCATCTTACACAAACGTGACATACAAGTCAGACGCCACAACATTGCAATTCCCTGGAAGATCTAAGCTTCCCTTATGCACGTGAAGTACACACACGCTGGCCCTTCCAGTGGTCTGTTCGTCCTGTTGCTGGCTTCATCTCTCCTCATCTCCTTGGGGAGAAACCAGGGCGCCCTGAGGAGGTTGGCTGAGACCAGTGTTTCCAGTTTCCAGGCTGCTGGCGGCAAACTCCTCTCTTTTCCAAATTGGGATGCTGGTGGCCCCACCCCACCTCTGTTCCCCAAAGACTGACCCATCAGAGTCCACACCAAGAGAAGGATCCATGCCTCAAGGGGCAGAGTGGGGCTCTCTGAAGCATCATGCTGGTTTAGGCAAGCAGATCGGAGGAAGACTGGTCTCCCTAGGCCCTGGATGGCCAGCTCCTTTTGGCTTCTCGGTGTAAACATCACAGTGTACAACCTCAATTCCAGTTGATCGCAAGGAGCTCTGCCGAGGACGTTCCTTCCGTGGGTTCCTAGTCCCCTGGACAGGTCCATCTCACAGGTGTCAGGAGCACCAGAGAGGGGAGGACAACTTGGCTCCCAGAGCTGGGGGTCGTAGGTGGCCACTCACACACCGTCTAGTTCATGATGCAGATCAGATGGACACTGACCAAGGGGATGGTGGACACAAGTCATGTCCGAGGGCTGCAAGAGAAATCAGGCAGGAACAACAGAACAGGCCCAAAGCTTTGCCATTAAGAAAGCTTCGCTCTTCCTTTCTCAGACAGGGGTGTGCTGGAGGGAGGGGGAAAGGGCAGGTATGGGTACCGATTCTGATCAGTTGGATCAAAAAGGAATGTAAAGTGAAGGGTGGGGGTTCCATGCTCATCAAGGAAACAGATCCTTGCTTTCTATGGAAGCCCCTGTTGGCTTAAGACCTGCGTGAGTCCAGGTGATAGGCGAGGACAGGCCACGAAACCCAGCAACGAAACCCAAGAATGCAGAGGACCGTGGGTTACCTCTCACAGACTGACTCGCTTTACTCAAGGAGCTCTTCATTTCTCCTTTCTAGCTCTTGGGATAGTTTTCCTGGGGTTGCAGGTTATCTCTCCAATAATTAGCGATTTCCCACAAAGCTCTCCTTCACACAGAATGAGGAAAATCCTACCACTTCCTGCACCACCAACTGCCAACTTCAAAATGTTGGTCCAAAAAGAATCTTCTAGGCTAAACATAAGGAAACTCAGATTTTCCTATCTGAATGGCAACCCACCACCTCTCCTGACCTATGGAAAATAAGGCTAAAAGTGTGGCTTTAAAAGCAGAAAACAGAGAAGAGGAATGAGCTTTAGCTTTAGCTCAAGTATCTGTCTGAGACTCATGAACCTGGGTGTGACTGTCCTCAGCCCTGGTACTGCTAGGAGAGCGTGAAGCTAGGGGGGCCAGAACCGGGGGCACCAGGTTTGGAGACCAGATTAAAGTATGCAAGGATAGATACCATTTCTGCTTTTTGGAGAAGAACCAGAAGAAAGGCCAAAGGAAGGCCAACATACTCAGCATCAATTATCTATTTTGTTAGATTCCAGCCTCGGGAAGACCTTAGAGCCCATGGGGCCAAAGCTCTCTTGGTTGTCTTTATTTGGATAAAAGAAAACAGGTTTTAAGGAGTAATGTCTCTCTTTAATCTAACCAGGGCTCTCCAAGCCCTTGTTGGTCCCTGAAGAGAGATCTTGTAGAATAACCAAACTGGGGGGCGGGGTGGGGGGGAGGAGAACTTAGGATATGTTTTCGTTCAGGAACAATTTGGGGGCTAGCAAAGCCGATTTTAATTTTTGAATAGGATCATGAATTTTGTCTTAAGTGTCCAAAGTAAGTGTGAGGAAGAAGGGCCCATTTCTCACCTTTTCCAAACCTGCCTTAAACACAATAACTCTCTCAAAAGACTCTTTACCCTAAAAGATATCAGCTATAAAACTGTATTATACAGGAAAATGTCTTAAATGGAAAATGGTCCATCAGAGACAAATACAGGAACTCGAGAAATGTCTATACATTCAGAAAAACTTTAGAAGTTCTATAAAAAGATTGGGCTGTATTTCTAGAGGATGGAGGAGAGCAAAAGCAAACACCAATGACCAATTCACACCAATCGAGTGAAGACAGAGAGAAAGCCCCAACCCCAAACAGATTACAGGATCGGGTCTCATCCTGCTCAGTTTTTTATGATGGAGAGATTTCAAAGGCTAGGTTCTCTGGCCCAGACAGAACAAGATTTGTAACGGAAACAGAGACCCCTGGTGGCTGTTGTGTGAACTGCCACAATAACTTACAAAGAGACTGGTCTAGACCAGGAGAGGGCTACACATGCCAGAGACTAGAAAAACGTGTGTTGTGGTGTGTGTGTGTGTGTGTGTGTGTGTGTGTGTGTGTGTGTGTGTGTGTAAAACGAAGAATGGACTATATATGGTTCTCTATAATCAGTACCCAAAACAAGATGCCACTGAGAGCTGGCTGTCGGTAGCCAACCATCTGGTCAGGCATCCCCTGTGTCTAAGGGGACAGAGACTTGAGCCCGTGTCCTCATGACTCGCCTTGCCAGATTTCACAGTGACCTGATAATGGAAAACTCTAACTCTGGCTAACCTAAGAACAGTATGTACTGCAGCTGGCTGGATTACGACAACGGGGGGAAGCAGAGGGCGGTGGGAAGGGCAGGGCGGGGTGGTAACGAGGGCTTCATTCTCAAGGTTTTGGGTGACGGGAAGGCTAATTCCTGCAAGAACAACTTAGAATCTAATTTTCAACTGAAGTCCCCAAGCTAGTTAAATAGGAAGATTTTTAATAATAGTCCCTCCAGTCCCTTTGTCTAGAACAATTAAATTACATCCTTCAGACAGTACAAGACTTGTCAGTGGACTGTGAGGAAGATGATGAGTTGACACCAGGGCTAGTGGCATTTGTTTTGGGGAAGACAGTGGGCTTGGGTCGCGTGGCTGGCGGCTTGACTGGGGCGGCCATCTTGATAGACTTGACGGGCCGGAAGGCGCAGGCGATGTCCCCAGCAGTACTGGCACTGCGCTGGAAGGCGGGCTCAGGGTCCTTGAGGAGCTGGGTGTGCAGGGGACTGGAGGGCTCCGATGTGGGGGCCACCACTGGGGAGGTTTTGAGGGGCTCCAAGGTGTCCAGAACCACATCGGGGGTGTGCTTGACACTGCTCTGCCGCTCTAGCTCCCGCAGCTCATTCAGGGCAGAGTTCATAGTTGCCTCAATATCCTGCAAAATAGGAAAAAGGAGGAGGTGAGGCACATGTCGGGAGAAGTCCCCAGGAATCCTATTTCAACGGCACAGGCCAAATCACGAAGAAAGCAACTGGAGGGAGATGTCCAGGTTATTTCACTTGGCCAAAATCCTCGAACACACCGATGCTCAGAATGTTGGGGTAGGAGAAAAAAGGGATTTTCATTATCATGACATTTTTTTTCCCCCTTTAGAAAAGAATGGCGGAGATGTTATTTTAAATAGAGTCCTCAAGTTTTAGAGATATGGCACTGAAATACTTCTGGGCGAAATGACAGGTGATCCAGAGGGAAGGGGAAAGACAGATGAACTAAGAGTGGCCAGGAGTTTGGTCATGGTTACAAGGGATTTGCTACCCAATTCTCTCCACTTTTGTATATATTTGAAACTGTGCATAATTAACGACTTTTTACAAAGTGGGAGGGATGAAGTATGATATTTGTTTTCTTGGACTTCAAAGCCAAAAGTTAAGAAGGGCCAAGGGCTTTAGAAAGGTACCCTGGCCTTGAAGATTCATCAGGACACCTCCCTGTGCCCTACCCCACCCCACTGGAGTGCCCAACTTGAGGAAGCCATTTCCTTCGACCCGTCACCATGAGAGGGGACCAAAGAGTGACCAGGAGGGGAAGCCAGAGCCCACGCAGGTGAATTACCTCCAGCAAGTCACAGCGGAACACCCCAGATCTCAGGAAATAATAGAACCAAAGATCCTTTGTCCACAGCCAGCTGCCCCTCGGGGAGACCTCCCAGCTCCCTCCCCGCTCCTAACCTCTCCACACACTGTGTCTGGAATCCCAGACCGCCACAGGGTTCCCCCCTGGAATCAGGCTCACATCGAAAGATGACATGTTCCAAGCAAAGGCCCTGGTTAAGGCGTCTTGACCCTAGGGGCGATCTGTGCTTTCTGTTGACAGTAATTCAATTTCACTCATCCCTCTGATGTTCTCAAACCTTCAAAATGCTCAGGAAGAACTCCACCATCTCCCTCCTCAGTCCTGCTTTATAGCTAGAGTCTGCACCAGCTGTGCACCTATTCTAACATTCCTATTAGCACCTGGCTCAGGAGGCAGCTGGGAGGATTCCCACGGTGCAAGGCAGATCGCGGCCAAGAGCTGAAGTAGAGGCACAGAAACAGAGGGCTAGCAAAGCAAGAAATCTGAGGCCTGTAGCTTACTACGGTGCTGGCCAGGCACACCTTCCCTAAGCAGAGCATCACAGGTAAGCCAAGAGAGACCATACACAGCCTCTACTGCCCCCTGGAAGATAGGGTGAGGAGAATCTCAACTCAGAGGAAACGTAAAAGGGCAACAGGGAGCCCTCAGCTCCTACCTGGTCTAATGAAAATTATAGAGTTGGGAGAGGCGTCTGAATGAATTGCTTGGAGCGGCCCCGGTAGTCGGATTTTTAGAGGTGGGGCTGGATCGCTAATATTTCACGGAAAACAGAGACTCGTCAGTGTGGTACACACGTGGAAGGAGGGCCCCGTAACCAGGGAGCTCATCTCCACTGCATCGGGAGACGTGGGCCGGAAACCCTTCTGATACCCGAGCCCCCCGCGGCGGAGTGTTTGAAGCCGACAAGACCAGGAGCAGATTGTTGACTGATCGTCTGCCTCCCACTAAGGACCAGAGGTCGGCCTCAGGAAATGGGAGATGGGGGTGGGAAGGGTGATAAAAAAATTACGGCCAGAACTACGTCTGAGCCTCAACACTTGGGCAGCTTCACAAAGCCTACCAGGCTCTCAAGACCCGAAATTTGGGCAGGGTGGCCTCTATCAAAATATTCTCTAACTATTCACTTTAAAAAGTACAACACTCTTGCAAATAGCCTGTGCATGACAAGAAGTCTGAATTCTTTTATTCTGCTTGAAATCTTCTTCTTGGGGAGAGAGAGAGACAGACAAACTGCTTCGAAAGCTGCCTTTTCGGGCCCAGATGTCCAGTAGCCTCTGAACTCTGTGGGTGATGGATGAACTCCACTGTTTCAAGGCCCGTCGTAACGGATGCGGGCTCATGAAGCAGTAGTGACAAGCGTGGGCAAACCAGCAGCGTGTCCAGGTGCCCCCAGTTACCTGTGCAATGACCTCAGGGTCCACAGGCCGATGGTTATTGAAGCTCTTTGACCTTCCTGCTGTCACCGTTTTCCGGATCTGTGGACTGTCCAGCCGATTCTTCAGGGACGAATGGCGGCTGATGGAGTTGAGGCTCCCATGCCCACTGATGGAACACTTATCTGGCCCTTCCTTGGGGAGACTCTGGCTCATGATGGGCTGGGAAGATGGGCGGCAGCCAGCCCCCACCCCCGGGGAGGCAGAGTCAGTCAGGGAACTGCTCAGCCCATGGCTGTCGCTCCGAAATGTTTTCCGGATGCTCCCAGATTCTGGCCGCTTCCTTTGCCTTCAATCACAAACAGAAAGGGCGGTGTGATCGGGGAGCCCTGGCCCTGAGAAAGCTGGGACGGGTGAGAGAGGGCCGATGTTGGCACCCGGGGACTTCTGGAAGGAGAGGGACACGCAGCATGTTGTCTCCTTGGCTTCACCTTCCCTTGCTCGTTCTGTGTCTCTGTTCCCCTGCCACCCCCAACCTGGGCAAAGGAGAAACGGATACTTACTTGGAGGCCGTGGGCTTTGAGTTCTCGAGATGTAAGGTGCTGCCAGGAAAAATGTCTGATTAAGTGAAAGTTTCTAATGGGAGACAGATTCACAGAAAGGCCCCCTCCATTACCTGCTTTGAACAGAGACCTAAGGCCCCGGTAGGAGAGAAAGTCTCGCCATCACCAAGAAGGCAAGAGGAGAGTTGATTTTTCCAAATTCTAGCATGTTTCTTAGTCCAACGACAAGACTGTAATCATTTTGGCCTCTGGCAAGTGGTTGTCGTTGCTTCTCGTGCAGACAGGGAACAGAATATTTTTCAAGAGGCTTCAGTGCTGAGGAGTTAGGGCCAAGTTTGTGCTTTTCCTCAGGGTGGAAATACATCTCCGTGACCCTGAGTCACCCAGCCCTGGGCTGAACCCTGGCTCTCGGCCGATTCCCTTCAGACCACGCAGACTCTCAAAGAAGACAGCCTGGCAGAGTCCTAAGAGCACGGGTGTTGCCTACTGCTGAATAATTTCATTTGTTCTTGGAATCAGATTCTTGAGGACCTAACTTAGGAAGCAATACAACTTCGGGTTTGGGATGGCAGCTGGGCAGCTCTGATCTTGAATCCACTAAGGGCAACGGAGGCTGAGGCAGGAGAGGAGATGGAAGAAGGGAAGGGAAGGTCCTGAGGCTAAAGGGCTCGTCTGTGTGGCCGAGCCGGTGTTCTAAGCCCGTCCTGGTCCTGCCCACTGGTCAGGTCTTTTCTATCGGGGTTTGGTGTGGAAGCTGGCATATGGGAGCCACTCCATGAAGCTGCCGGCTCAAGCAGTTTTAGCCTTGGGTATCAGCCACTCTGGAGCAGAAAAAGGATGTTCTGGGAGTCTTATGAGGCTCAGCTGAAACGACTCTTCCTCTGCAAAGTCTCCTCCCACGACCCCACCTCCAACAGCAGGCAGAAGCAATCACTCCCTCCTTTGTTACCTCAGAGCTTTGATGGCACTGCCTTTTTAGCTACCTGTGTGTATGGTATTTACCTTGCCAGACTGAGCGCCGAGGCCAGGCACTGTCTTATTCATCTCTGAACAACCAGCACGGATGCTTGGCACAACAGTAGCCGCTCACTAAACGTGTGGAATTAAATTGAATGCCTCACCCGAGTAACTCTTTGCTGATTTCCTTTTTCCACTTGAGGGTGGCTGACTCACAAAGCTCAAACTGCTGAGGAGGCAGATTGTGGACTGGCTGGTGTGTGCCAGGTCCCTCACCGGGCCCCGGGGACACGAGGAGAGGAAGGCAGATTTCCTGGTTTCAAGATGCTCAGGCTGGTGGGGGATCTGAGCACATTTCGGGCCATGAGAGATACTCGGACTGCTGTGGGAATACAGACTAAGGGCATCTGACTCAGCCCTGAGGACCTCGGGGTTGTCAGAGGGCTTCCCCGGAGAAGTAAAATCTTCAGACTACGTCCTGAAGGGAGAGGGGGAGATGATCGGGTGAGGAGGCAGCAGATGTGAAGGTCCGGGGGTGCGAGAGAACTCGGGGCCCTTGGAAGGAGTGACGTATGGGGCAGGAAGTGAGGCTGGAAGGGCAGAGTCACTGCTAAGGGCAAGACACGCCCGGGAGCCGCCACTCAGCCACCGACCAGCGACCAGCGGGTGTCCCGGTCGGCCATGTCCTCTGAGCACCCCATCCTGACATGGCCAAGTAAGCAGTTCAAAGGGAACCGCCTGACTTTCCACCAGGCGTTCATCTTCTGACTGTTTCGGCTCATATCTTCTACAATTTCTTTGTACAAATGGCATCAAATACGTGATGGCTTAGAAACATGTACCTAACTAATTATTTAACTCTCCCTCCACCAACCCTGCCTTGGTTTGTGGGCTAATTACAGGCTTACAACCTTATGATTACAGGCTTATAATTAACATAGACTTGTAAATAAAGAAAAAAAAATGTGATGAGCCCACAGTTACTTTTTACTAGCTTGCCCTCCCAGCAGGGCACCACTTGCTGGAGGGAAATAGATAAAATCCTCAATCCTTTTTACTGGTCTGACTTAAATCATACCTACCCTCCGTGAGCTGAATCAGCGACTTCACTAACTGGAGGGCGAAAGAGATGGAAAAGAGACACGTGCCCCAACCACGCCCCCTGCTACCGTCTGGTTGGAAAAAAGCCAAGAGATCGGGGCGACCTGGTGCGGTTTAAAAACAACAAGCATCTTTTATTCTCCTTCCAGTTTCAGTGTCCAGAGGCTACGGTGAACAGGTTTTCAATGTGCAGATCATTTCATTCCTCCAAAGCCAGAGGGGAATAAAAACTGTACATCATCTGCAATCCACATTCATCAGGAACACCCTGGGGCGCGTCATCCCGCTGGCACGGGGCCAAGTTTCAGGGTCTGGCGGAAAGAGGTCTGTAGGCTTTGGGACTTGGTGTCTGGCCCCTTGAGATGAGATTAGTTCTCCAATAACCTGAATGTCTCTAGGGGAGGCAGCAGCACACAGGCGTGGAATCCCTCCAGCCGGCCAGATCGGGTGTGGGCGGAGTGAAAACCCTTGGGATGCTGCTCACAGCCACAATGAAAGCTGGGGGGGCAGAGTTAAGAGCCTGCCGGACAGGAATGGGAATCTGCAAAGGGACTGATAGGGGAGGATGACACAGGGCTAAAGCAACAGGGAAAACATGGACAATTCCTTCCACTGGTATGAAGGGGCAGAAGGGAGCTGGGGGGTTAGGCAATGAATAAAGAGCTCAGGACGAAGCTTTCCTTGGGGGGCAGAGTGGCCTCCTTTCCTCCACAGGGTGAATGCAGGACACGGTGAGAGACACATGGTATCTACATAAACCCCTCTGGGGTCACGTGAGCCTAGTGGAAGACACACAGGATGTTGGCTCTTTGGACAGACAAGGGCCAGGAAGACGTCAAAGACTATTATTTGAGCAAGAATCGGAAAAGAGAAGGCACCTCCGAGAAACAGTCCAAAACCAAGTTGCAGAATGTGACCAAAGCTTTGGCCAGGTTTTAGTGGTCAGACAGACGGGGAGGCCCGACCCGACAGATGCTGTGGAAACCCAGCGTGGGGCACCCTTCCATAGCACGACAGCAGCCCGCTGGAGCCCGGGACCTGCCCGCAAGGCCCACGGAAGCTTCCTCAGCCCTGTCCGCCTTGCGGCAGCAGTGAGCGCATGCAGAGTGTTAGGCCCAGGGGCTGGGAGCCCTACGCAGCACAGGAATGGAGAGGGGGTGAGGCCGGAGGGGGAGGCTGGGCGTTGCAGGGCATTCAGGGAGCAGAAAATGAAAAGCAGAGCTTACTTGTTGATGTTTGCAAGATAAATATCGGCTACATGACCCCCACTGGGACAGCTGGCCCCCGCTCTGGCTGTCACCTTTTCTTCAGGTGGCTCAGAAATGACCTCAATCTCAGACTTGGGGCTGGACCTCTCCACGACACCGTCCTCGCTGGGGAAGGGGCAGGCAGGCAGGGAGGAGGGGAAAACAACAACAACACAAAAAGCAGTGTTAAATCGGCAAGATGGCCCCCCGACACACACGCGACCCTGCCACAGCTTGGAGGCGGCAGTGACACCAGGCCGGGCTAGCTCTGTGACAGGAGGCAGGGAAACCTAAGGGCCTTAGGAGGGTCACTTAAATAAAAATAAATAATCCCGCCGCGTGGTGCGGGATCCTCAGCTCCGCAGGAAGGCCGGGCTAGGGGACACCTGGATGCGAGGCATCTGCCTTCTACCCCGCTGCTTTTCCGGGCACAGCGGTGCCGGGGCCACCTCCCGGAGGAGGTGGCCAGTCCAGGGTGCGGTTTATCTGCTGAGGTCCCGGGCACTGCCCAGCAAGGACAGGCAGGTCTGCGGTGGCTCTGGAGATGCCGGCGTTGAGGCAGGACACCGCCACACTCTGTCGTAGTGCATCTAGCCCAGCTTAGAGCGTCCAAGCCGGTCCCAGGTCACTCCACAGCTCTCCCGGCCCCTCTGGCTACTGATGACAAAGGAAGCCCCTTCTCCCCCACAATTCATCTTCTCTCGGTCCTGTAGTGAAGCCATAATGCTAAATTTGGGAGGGTCCTGTCCACGCACAGATGGCCACCAGGTTTGCGATGTTATCAACAGAGGGAGGATCTCCCTGCAGAACGAGCCGGGGAGAGGCTGGGAGGGTGCAGACTCATTCAGGATATCAACCTTTAAAAAATAATATTAAGGGAAGGACTAAAAACACTGACAGCATCGCATCCACGGGTAGGGAGGCAGGGGCAGAGGCAGGGAGGCAAGCTTGGGAGGGCCATGGGGTAAAAGCCCTCCTGCCCGGGAGACATTGCTTCAAAGAGTAGGAGCCAACCAAAAGCCCATCCGATGAAGTCTCTCTGGGACCAGTTCACGTTCCCTTTGCTCCCTGACACCCTCTCTCCTCCTCTCCCTGTCTTTCCCCAAGTCAACCCCAGTTAAATGAACTGGCTCCTTTCCACAAGGCTGCTTAAGCTAGATTTCTTCTAGAAAAGGAAAGCATCACTTTCATTTGCAAGTGGAAAAGTGCCATCGTCATCGTCATAGGTGGCCCAACTGGTTGCGGTGAGCAGGGTTGTTTTAAAAAAAAAAAAAAAAAAAAAAAAAAAGAAGTAAAAATGTTTTCCCACTCTGAGCTTTCCAGAACAAAAATGTAAGTGGTCAAACAATCACCCCTCATTATCACTCATCAGGTCTAAATGTGGATGAGCTGAGGGCTGGCAGGTTTCCACAGTGAGTGGGGGTGGGTGAGGAGTGATCTGCAGGGGGAAGAGATGGAAAAAACAATCCTCCACTTAGTCTGTGGCGGGGGGGAGGGGGGGCGTCTTTCAAGGCCGGTATTGGTGCCCCTGGGGGTTGGTCTCCCTCACCCTCCTATGGAGCCAGAAATAAAGTCTCCCACAGAGCAGCCAGGATGCGTGAAGGTGCAGGGGGCCCAACGTACGTGTCTTGGACCACGATGTACTGATGGGGGATGAGTCCGTCGATGCCATTGTGCCGGCCTTCCCACCAGTCATCAGAGGCCCGCTGGTAAAGCAGCAGGGATGCCCCCTTCTTGAAGGACAGCTCTCGGGCTGTCCGGCCCACGTAGTCAAACTTGGCAATGGCCTCGATGGGCTCACACTCTGAGAGGGGCAGAAAAGAAGGAAACACATGTTGTTGAGACCCACAGACTCAGGAAACGGGGCGGAAAACCCCAATTAGCTGAACTCACACTGGCAGGAAGATAGCCCAGCGTGACAAATAAGCCACGGATGATCTATGTATGCGGCAGGGGATTCCCGCATAGACGGTGCGGTGCCATCAGCCTGAAAGCACGTGTGCACCCTTAACTGCCTTTGGTCATGCTGTTCCCCCCCCACCTGGAATCCCTTTCTCTCTCACCTTCCTGATGAAACACACTGAGTCACAATTTAAATGTCAGCATTAAAAAACAAAACAAAACAAAGAATACTTTATTGTCTCAGCAGTTTCTGTGCAACAAGGAACCACATGTACAGGGTGGGAACCTTGTCTTCCTTGTGCAATCTGCCTCCTGGGAAGCTCGTCACGCTGCCCAAGAGGCTGAGCCCCACTCAGGGCAAAGGAGGCCTAGAGTAACTTCTCCGGTGCTTACACAGCTGTTTATGCCAGCCCCGATCACTGAACTTGCCATCCTGTATTTGTAAGCATCATTTCTTTTCTGATCATCAAATAATGCCACTAATTGGAGAACATTTATCATATTGTACTTTAAATACAACAAACTTTATTTATGTTGTCCATTTCCCCAGTGGAACATGAGCTTTTAGTCTCCGTAGGAGAGAATAACTCACCCAATCAACTTTCCAAGGAGCTAAAAATATGGAAATATATTATTGTGGGTAATGCATGGAAAATTTACTTAAAATTAATTTGAAAATTAAAAGGGGGTTCAAATGCAATATTTAGTTTTATTCTGTGTGAGCTTCCAGTCTCCTTGTCTGTTAGAAAGGGATAACAATAGTGCCTTTTTCATGAAGTTGTTACGAAGAGTCAATATATAACAATTTGTAAAAGCACTTAGAGCACTGTCTGGCCTGTAGTAAGAATACGTCCACGCTGGCCATTGTTATTGTTGTCATCATTACCACTATCTGGGCCGAGCCGCAGGGAGAGGTCAGAGAGCAAAAAAGAAACCCCCCTGATCTCAGTCAGGTACTCTGAGTAGTGGACAGAAAGGCTGCTTACAGGCAAGACCACGCCTAGGCAGCAGGATGGTTGGGCCTGCTCCCGGAAGGGCCGGGCTGGATATTTCGCTACTGGAGGCAGACCAGAGAAGGCCTGTCTAAATATCCCAAATCTCAGTTCTGTGCAGCCTTGGGCATATCACTTGACCTCTCTGGCCTTTGCTTTCTCAACTGGAAAACAGCAGCTCTATTTCACTAGGATTAAGAGGTAAGACACACAAAGCTTCTAGCAGGAACAAATTTCCCTAGTTCCCTACAGTCTCCTCCTGTAATGGGGCAGATTATCATATTGATCCATCTGACTTCAGCATCTAAATAAGCAGCCTTCATTTTTTTTTTTTTCTCCTTTAAAAAGCTCCGCAGGCTGTGCCATTTCGTTCTCATGCCCAGAAAATTCTGAGGCCCCTTGTCAGCTGCTGAGACTTCCAAGAGCCCAAGTGGTCCAGAAATGGAGGTGCGGAACTGTTGGAAGGAGGGGAGGCGTGCTGGCCGGACAGACCCTAATCAATCACGGGCGCTGCTGAGGGGCCCACGGTGACAGCTGTGCATTCCACCTCTCGACGCACGCCCGCCAGGCTGCACGGCGCTCGCACGTCTGTACTTTGGAAAGGGTCAATTTTTCCAGTCGGCAGGCGTGAAAGCGTGTGGTTTCTGCATCCTGCTTCCCACTCCCCCTTGGCTTGCTTCTGTTGGGCTCTTGGCACCCAGCTTCTCTCCTCCCCAGGCTCACTGTTTTTTCAAATGAACTCTCCTGATTTTGGTCTCCAGCTACCTGGCAGGAGTCTGGGCTGTGACAGGGGACCAACATCAGGCAGGCGAGACAGGCAGGCGAGACAAGGAGCTAGGAGGTATGCGAGGGGCAGGGAGCTGGGGCGAGAAGCTTGAAAGGCTCTGAAAGGTTTCACCTCTGGTTTAACACAGAGACCATTCTATTTGAGAAGGTAGGCTGTCTCTCCATGAAAGGGAAGGAATGAAAAGGACGGACAGGGGGGCCGCTGCCTGTCTTTGGGGGACTGCTGGGCAGGAAGGTGCATCCGGAGCACAGGCTACGTCAGCTGTTCCTTCGGCTTCCCGCCCGGTGACCCCACTGCCCAGGACGCGGGGCCTCGTACCGTCATCGCTCGTGTGGTGCTCTGCGGTCACATCCTGGGTTGAGTCCTCAGCCGAGGTAGTCTCTCCGTGAGGGCTGTCACTGCAACAGAAGCAACAGTAACGGGGACCTGAGCCCTGGCTGACCAAATTCTTGTCTTCTCCTTCCCGCAGCTTCCCTGGAGCAAGGGCGCAGAAGCTATTTCACGCTCTCTGCATCCTGACCGGACACTACAGACAAGTGTTGATAATGAAACACGAGGCTCCTGAGTTTCTCTAGCCCGGGCCCTGCAGCAAAAACCACTCGACACTGCCTGCGACTCACAATATCTGGAGACAGAGGGAAGCCCTTTTGAATTTATAAAATAAGTCTTTTTGAAAATACACAACAACTCAACTCCTGAAGGGCCATTTCTCTAGGTGAACTAGTCCCTGGAGGGAGCATATGGAAGAAAATACGAGGTTTTTGCATGGGACGCAACAGGAGCTGGAAACCAGCCCTGGCGCTTGGTACCTGTATGACCCTGAGCAAGGGAATGAATCTCTTTAAGCCTCAACCGCCTAATCAATGAATTGAGGATAGTGGTCTGTACACCTCAGTTGTGTGAGGATAAGTGGTCTTCCTTTCCTTCTTTCTCATTTTGCTTATGTCTCTGGGCTTTGTGGTTTGGTCTGTGTACTGGTGAGAGATGGGAGGTGAGTCGGCAGGAGAAGAGTCTGCTGTGGGCTGGACTCTGCGAGAGGGCGGGGCATGGAAGCTGGTCAAGTTCCCAAATAGTTCAGTGAGTCTAAAATCATACAGGACTGAGAATCAAGAATGGCCAGGGAAGTCACTTGGAAAGTTGTTTCTTCTCCTGGTCTTCTGGCTCATGGACATCAGAGTGGATGGGGATGGGTACCAGGAAGTTCTAACTTCCTGAGAAATAGACAAGACCCCTGTTCATTTCTAAAGTTTCTTCCTCTGGCAGTTGGTAGTAACAAGGGAGCCTTTCCAGGCAGTTCTATGGAAGTATCACCACCTTCTCAACCCTACCACCTGGCCTCATGGTTGCTGCTTTTGAGCCTATAGCCTCTCCCTCCACTTAGGATGGGTCTTTCACTCCAGAAAGTCTTTCCCCTCAAAGACCAGGGAACCAGTCTGGAACTCACCCCACATGACACAAGTCAGTTCCAAGGAGGCTCTTCAGACTCCAGAGAACATTCTGGGAGAACATCAACAGGGATTCCTCCTTATCAAAAAATGCGGGCATAAGTTTTCACAGGTTTACTGGGCCTACACACTGTGGGCACTATTTGCTGGGCCTACAAGCCCTCTGATGAGTTTCAGGACATTCTAGAAGCCCTCAGGCACCAGGGGTGCACAGGGCAAAAGCTCAGTTTCCTCCAGAGTTCCAAGTTCATTTATGTGGCCATCCACTAAGGCAGCAGTTCTCAAACGCCAGGGAGTCCTGGATGGGTTGTTAAAAGCAGACTGCTTCACCTCTAGAGTTTCTAATTCTCGAGGGCCAGGCGGAGCTCAGTTGTCTGTATTCCTAACCAGCCCTAAGTGACGTAGGTGCTGTGGGTTCAAGGACTCCTCTTGGAGAACCACTGTTCTAATGTAAAGGCGGGATGATGCTTTTTAAGGTCCCTCCTAGTGCCAAAATCCTACTCTCAGCTCTACACCCACACCTCAGCAACACCTCAAGCCCGCCAGCACCTGCGGTCTGAGGAAGCCCAGCAGGCCAAACAGCAGGTGGTCCTGGGAAACCGGGTTCTAGTTTATGGCTGGAGAGTGTGGTGAAGTGGGATTAGCCTCCCTGCTTCATAGCTTCAGGGAGACCAAGTGCCCGGGGCCCCCTCTTCCTGGCTCTTCTGGTCTCCTGGGTTCTCAGGCTCTGGCACCCCCTTCTGCCACCCCTCCCTCACCTCCTTCATCCATCTGAGCTCACTTCACTGGCACTTCTTCCTGTTCCCAAAGAAGAGGAGAGGCTGGGAGCCTTCTGAGTGGGTGAGTCCAGTCGTCAGATGGTCCTTCTTACCCAAGGTCACCTGCCCTTGATCCTCGCAGGTTTCTGGCCTCCCACCCAGTCTGTGGTAGTAACATACCCTGACTAATCTGGTGGTTTTTCCAGAGGCTGCTAATAAGTGTCGGATGCATGACAAACAGCGGTTGGCCTGGGAGAATGCTTTGGAGAGAACTGGCGGAAGGTGTCCTCCCCTTCTGTGTCCCTGTGAGCCACCCTCGCCATGACTCTGTCTGCTCCGCTGGGCTGGGACTGGGGGAACAGGGCTGAGGGGGGCTCTGTGTCCTGGGATCGGGCCAGAGATATTTGAGAAGTGAGGGCACACTTTGGAAAGAAGATAAAGCAGGCCCTGGGAACACTACTCCACAGTTTCTCAACCCTCATGCAAGAGAGAAACCAACTCTCCAAGTCACATGCACAAAGACAGCTCCTTGGAGCACACCTGAACAACATTCCATGTCCTCACCGACCATCTGTCAGTGACAAAAAGGCTTCTCTCCAAGCTAGGAAGTATAGGTTTCTCCAGCTCGGACCCAGATGCTGGGATCCGCGGGATAGCGGACAAGATTGAACCCGGGCGTGTCAGTGGTATTTCTCTACTCACAGACACGTGAATACCACTTTCTTCACGCCTCAGGCAAAAGGCTCCTTCTGTGGGGATCAGAGAGAAGCATGGACCCACTGGCCTCTAATTAAGTGAACATCCTCTCCTGTCCTCCCCTACCTTACTGGAGAGCAATGGGGCTGCTGAATTGGTTCCAGATGTTGAATTCAGATGGAATCCGAATTGGGCTGGCTCATGCTTTCAGCCCAGGCTGAAGCATGATTCGGGGGAAGAAGGGAGGGGAAGGAGCAGGTAAGGGATGTTAGGGAGCAAACGACAGAGGTGGTTGCCTTTGTGTTTGGTAGGGAAAAAGACATTGTAAGTGGTACCCTGGGTGCAGTGTGGGGTCCTGGACAGTGCCCTGCACTAAGACACAAAACAGCATGGTTAGAATTCCCACCCCTAAGGTGGCCTGAAAGGTTGTCACTGACCTCTCTAGGTTATAGTCACTTTATCTGTAATACGGAAATAGTGATTGGTCAACTGTGTAACACAAGGGTCTAGTAAAGATGAGCCCTAGGGATTCCTTTTATATCTCTGTTCCCAGACTAGGTCATGAAAAACCTTGCCCCACAGGATTTAATCCCGCTTTAGGGTGGAAGTGGGCCTAACCTGCCGAAAATGGAGCTTACCTTACCCCTTTTTCTCCTCACAGATCTCTGCAATCATTCTAAATTATCATTGTTCAAACTCACAGCGAGGAAATTATGCCTCATATCTAAGTTCTTCGCAATAAGGAAGAAAATCTTACTTCTGCGGACCCGGACCCAGGCCTGTCTGCGTCTCTCACCACACACAGCACGGACATGGAGCCTGAGAGGCACTGCTGACTGATGAACAGTTGTTCTAAATACAACTTTACAAACTTTCTCTTCCTGGAGATTATTAACCCTCCTATTATTGTCGCCACTGCTTTCCAGAATGGTTCCTCAAACTCATAAAAAACAGGGAAGTGGCACAAAGTGGCACTCCCTCCACAGGTCGGGTCGAGGTCGGGCACTCGAGGTCGGTCGAGGTCGGGCCTGCACCGTCCCCAGATCCCGGCAGCTTGGAACGCCTGGGAGTGCAAGGCTGGGGGGCTCTGGGTGTTTCCCCTGGGTCTCGCTTGGCCATCTGGCTCCCACACCAGCATGCAGTGGGGACTCCCCCTCCCCACCCTCTGGCCCAGAGGCCCCTACCAGTAGTCCTCTGTGCTTCCTCCTCTGCTGTAGACGGGGCCCTCCAGCTCCCTGGGGGTTGGGAAGATGTTCTCATGCTGGATGATGGTGGTTTTGATCAGCTCATTCACGTGGGCTTGGCAGGACACCTGGTCGTGGCCCTCAGGCACTGACATCAGTGAGGGCCCGAAGCAGATGGCAAGGTTGTAGGGGTCCATCATGTTCTCTTCACTGAACTGTGATAAACTGGAGGAGAAGGGAAGGGGGCAAGCTGGAAAGCTCTCGCATGAATGCCCAGAAAACACAATCGTGGGAGGCAATGCCAAGAGCAAGAGCAGAAGCTCCACAAATTGCCACCTGCTTTCCTGGGCATCAGAGCCCTTTAGAAAGTCTGGGGGGGAGAAGAGAATGACCACCAGGACGGTCATTCGGGAGCCACCTCCTTGCAGGTCTCTCCCCTCCTCCCTCTCCAGCTCCCCCTTCAAATCCTACTTGTCACCGCTTCACGAGCCCCGCTCCATACCTCACCCACCAAACCCACCCTGCCTCAAGAATACGCCACTCTGCACAACTGGGATGGCTCCCACACGCCAGCCCCCGAAGCTGCCAGCGCAGATGGAGGCCCTCAGGCTGCCCTCGTACTGATATGGTCAGAAGACACAGGCACTGTGTGTTGTGTACCTCCTTGCACAGCAAAATAATCAAATTACTAGGGATATTCCATTCCAAGCTCTAGACGTATTTAAAAACATTGCCACCCGATTAGCTTTTGTATCCCGTCAAGCAAGTGAATTTCTTTCTGGAACAGCTAATGTAATTGTTTTCCATTTTCATAATATCCTCTATTATTACAATCAAGATTTATTCAGGAAAAGGTCAGCATGCTGCTCAGTTTATGCTCAGGCTTTCTCTGGATGCAGTCTGACTTCGTCATTGGGTATTTATTTTGGGAAGTCCCCTTTTCAGCCAGCAGCTGCTCTGGCCACACCTCCAACCTTGGCCAAGGCCCCAAACCCTTCAGGGAGACCCTGGGTCTCATCGGCCCTCACCGGTCTCTGTTTGTCCAGGCTGATGGCTTGGCCAGCTCTGGGTCTGTACCCCCCCGCCCCAGCCCTAGGGTGTGGAGCTGTGGGCTCTGCTAAGGAGTACTGCCTCCCTGATGGGCATCAGCAGGAGGTCCCCGGCCCCTGATTCTTACAGCTCTGAGGAAAAACCAAATCCCTCTGATGCCGAACCAGAGGCCTGAGACTCAGCTGTCTTCATCTGAGTAGGCGTTCTTCAGAACCGGACAGAGTTCATTTCTAGTGTATCCTGCACCCAGACTCAAATTACCAAGCTGGTCTCTCTAACCCAATGGTTCTCTCCTCTACTGAAGATTCACATACATCTGTCCGCTTTGGAGAATCGGTGCAGGACCAAAGAAGCGGTACGATGGATGTGAACAGCTATCACGGGGGGAATTACTGTCATGGTTGAGAGTCAATGTTCTCTAGGACTTAGTCAACGTAGGGAGGCCAGCGATGTGTTCGGTTATAGATCTCAGTGGCTGGACTGCTTCATAGAAGGTCTTAAAGGCTAAATTTTACAATCCTTCCCTGGCTCCTGAGTTAATAGAGAGCTGGGATTCAGAAAAGGCCGGGAGAAGTTTCCAACTCTACTTTTTGGTCAAACAAACGTTGGAGAGAGATAGGAGAGATAATTACCTTGGTAACCACAACAGGGACAAGGAGGAGGAAGGCCATGTTTCTTTAGTGCGAACTGATGACATTTGGTAACATGGAAGAAAACCAGTCATTTCTGGGGAAGCCTGGCAGTCAAAAGGAAACAAAGTCTAGCTTCAAGAGCCCCAGCCCAAAGCCTTGTAAGAGAGGAGAAACCTTGCCAAGTCTCCTAAGGGAAGGACTGTTCAATTCACAGGTGGCTGCAATGACCATGGGCTTGAGAAGGACACATCTTCATGGACTAGGGTCTCAGGGACCAGATGCATTTCTTACTCTCATTAAAATTTAAACCAAGATCCTTCTCTCTCCTCCAATCTACAATGGGAACACCTGGGTTTAGGGGGAAAGCCATGATTCTTAACTATTTGGGGGGTCACGGCCTCCTTCAAGAATTTGACAGAAAGCAGAGATTCTCTCCCCAGAAAAATTCACATGTGTACACATACAGACGCATTTCATATACAACATAATGGTGCTAATAATCCACGAAGGCCCCAACGTCCATATCCAGTATAGGAATTCAAATATTGGATTTTTATTGGAAAAAAAAAACAAAAAAAACAAAAAAAACAACCTAAAATGGGTAACAGTGGTAACAGCGCCATCTTTAAACATATTTTTTTTGGTGTCAACTTATATAATGCCATCTCTTCTAAGAATTGTACTATATTTCTATAGCTTCTATCTATAATACTAGTGAATTCTTCTAATTGATTCAAACTCATCTTTTGTGTATCTTAACAAGGTTCAGCATAGAGATTGAGAACATAGGCTTTTGGGGAGGAATGAAAAAATCAGGATTAGTGTGGGAAACTTGTTTTTTATCATGCCCTTTTCTGGACTTTTTACCTTTTAATGACGCACATTTGTCTCTTAGATTAAATTAAGAGAGAAAAACAAAACGTCTGAAGAATTTTAGAGTCAATGAGACCTGGTTTTGAGTCCTGGTCACATTGCTTACCAGTTCCCGGACAGTGTTCTAGGTTCCAAGTCTCTTCCTTATAAAAGAACATACCTCCTTTGTGGGGCTGATATAAAGTTTAAATGAGCAATTATACACAAACCACTGAGCACTGTGCCTGGCACATAGGTGGGGCTCAATCAATATTTTCTGTAATTATACTATCCTAATTGCTTCTTGATATAAGGCCCTCGATTCTAGTCAGAAAATGGGAAGCAGGGCTGTCGACATTTGCCAGCAGTTGATTTATAGGAGTCTAGCCACCTTCTTCTCCTGACAGGCATCATCAAGCCGAGGACTCCAGATCCCAACATCGAAGGCTTAAATCCTCGGGGAGAACACTAAGCTTTCGACAGATAGTTTTAAATACATGACATTTCACTTAAAAACCTTCCGCTTCACACGCCCCAGGGGTTTGATTTGGCAACAACCAACAGACTGTGGGTAAGATATTACACATCAGGGTTGATCTTAGGTCTGAAAGGGATGAAGAGAAATTGTGTTATTCACCATGACCCCAGGCAAAACGTGGGGCCGAGAATCCATCAGGCCTTTTAAAAGCTTTTCCAATAGGAGATACTACAACTTCCCACTCTAAATCCGTGATTTAACAGCCTTCCCTGACTTCGCCAAAAGGCTTTCTAAGAGACGAGAAGTCAAGGTAATTCTGGCTGATTTTTTCTCATAGTCCTTCAAAGGCATCCACTCACTCCCTCCGCCTGTAACGCCACCTGTCAGCATCCTCACGCTCCCCGCATCTGTTAAAGGACTTGCCTCTGCGCCCTCATGTTCTGCCTTCCTTCCCCCCGCAGTGAACTCCATCCTCTTTCTCCAGCAAGAATATCACTTCCACCATTGCCCTTGCTTTCTCTTCCATCATTGGTTTTTTCCTCTCCACTGGGTCATTCCCACCAGCATGCAAACATGCAGTGATACTGTCCATCTGAAAAAAAATTCTCTCTTAACCCCATATCCACACCTGTCCCATTTCTCTCCTCTCCATAATAAAATGATTTGGGAGTTGTCTGTACCTGTTGTTTCTGATTCTCTGATTCATCTCCACCTCTTCGGTTATGGACTAAATTGTGTCCCGCTCCCCAAATTTCTATGTTGAAGCCCCCCCCCCCCCACCATGTGACTGTATTTGGAGAAAGGGCCTTTAAGAAGATAATGAAGGTTACATGAGGTCATAAGGATGGGTGCCTAATCCCATAGGACTGCGGTCCTTATACTAAGGGAAGAGACAGCAGGGCTCTCCCCGTGCGTGCAGAGGAAAGCCATGGGAAGACACAGAGGGAAGAGGGCCATCTACAGGCCAAGGAGGGTCCTCACCAGAAACCAACCCTGCTGGCACCTTAATCTTGGACTTCTGGACTCCAGACCATGAGAAAATGGGTTTCTGTTCCTGAAGGCACCTGGTCTGTGGTATTTTGCTACGGCAGCCCTAGCAGACTAACATACCTTCTCTCTCGCTCCCTCCCCCTCTTTATTGTGGTAAAGTATACAATTTACCATTTTCACGATCTTTAAAATTTTTTTTTAATGTTTGTTTATTTTTGAGAGAGAGAGAGAGAGACAGAGCATGAGCAGGGGAGGGGCAGAGAGAGAGAGGAGACACAGAATCCGAAGCAGGCTCCAGGCTCCATATCCCCTCTTTCTCCCCTTCCCTCAGCCCCTGGCTACACAAGTCTGCTGTCCCCACTGACGTGCCTGTTCCGGACATTGCACATAAAAGGAATCACACACTACGTGGTCTTTTGCGACTGGCTTCTTTCGTTCAGTGTGATGTTTTCAAGGGGCATCCACGCTGTAACATGCCTCAGTGCCTCCCTCCTTTCTATGGCTGAACACTACCCCACCGTATGGATCTACCACATTTTTTTTTACCCATCAGCAGCACCCCTTCTCTCCTGAACCCACAGTCAGGGTTTGACCCCTTCCACTCCATCAGCACAACCCCCTACAGGGTCACCAATGCTCTCCCTGCTGCTAATGTAATTCTTAGTCTTTTTCTCAGCTGACCTGTCATCACATTTAACTCTGTTACCGCGCTCTCTTCAAAATACTTGTCTACGTGGCTTCTGGGACACCGGTTTCTCTAGGTTCTCCTCCATGCCCATGGCCCACTGTCCCTTGCTCAGTGAAGCATCTGCTGAGCACCGGATGTTAAAGAGCAAACTCTCACCCTGACCCCTGGTACGCTCCACTTCCCTTACCTGCTTCATTTTTCTCCATAGCACTTATCTTCTGACATGTGATATGTGTACTTATTAGTTTGGTCTGTCTTCTTCCAATAGAACATAAACTCCACAAGGGACTCCATGGGACGCCTGGACTGTTTGGTGCACTCTTAGATGGCCAGCAACTAAAACAGGGCCTGGCACACAGTAGATGCTTAATAAATATATGTGAAATAAATGACTAAGTAAGTATGTGAGCAGCTGCGGATCTCCGAAGACAAGCCAACCACAACTCTACTTGTCCATCTGCGTGTAGAAGCCAAAACACTCCTCGTGAAAGTCAGAAGAACAGCCCAGACAGAATCTTCCCAAACTAAGAGGCACCTGGAGATGGGTGAGATTTAGAGGAAACCTCAGCCTTCGTGGAGCCCCCAGGGCACCTTAGTCAGGAGAGAAGCACCACTGATTCACTCTTTCAGACAGTGGAGCAGTGTTTGAGGACCCAGCGCAGGGCTTCTGGGACTTTCATGTGAGTATGACTTGCCAGGGGACCTTGTTAAGATACAGATTCTGATTCACAGGCCTTTGAGGGGAGAGGGGCTGAGACTCTGCATTTCTGACAACTTCCCCAAATGATGCCAGTGAAGCTGGTCCGTGGACCTCACTTGGCTAGCAAGAAACTAGAAGGCTATATTGTTTGATGTCTGAAAAAAGTAGGTTTCAAAAGGCAAGCAGTGGAATCAGCTGCGGTGAGGGGGAGCTACCTATACTTCGTTGGGGGGCAAAAACTCTCTGGGTAGTATACAGGCTGTGGTAGGCAGCCTCTAAAATGAACCCCATGGCCCCTACCTACTGGTATTCACATCCTGGTGTAATTTTCTCCCTTTGAGTATGGGCTAGATGTAGTGACTCATTTCTAGTGAATGGAATATGGCCGAAGGCATGGGATGTCACTTCTGAGATTAGGTTACCAAGGACTGTGCTTCCTGTCTTGGGTGTTCTCTCAACTTGTTTGGAGAGAAGCCAGCCTCCATATTGGGAGCAGCTCTATGGGGAGGTCCACATGGCGAAGAACTGACGAAAGCCTCTGGCCGACAGTCGGCCAGGAGTGAAGGTCCTCAGTCCAACAACCTGCAAGGAACTGAATCCTGCCAACAGCACGCAAGTGAGCTTGGAAGCAGGTCTTCCCCTAGTGGAGCTTTCGGAAGGGACTACGGCCCTGCCCCCAACACCTTCACTGCAACCTCCTAAGACCTAGAGCCAGAGTCCCCAGCCACCCTGCCCCTGGATTCCTGACCCACAGAAACTGAGATGTAACGATGAATGTCTTTTGTTTCAAGTTGTTAAGTTTCAGGGTGATTTGTTCCACAGCAATAGATAATTAATGCAGATGCTAGAAAGGATAATGTTAATAGTTCACAAGGCCTGCTGGACAGGCATGTACCTGAGGTTCATGCAGTGGACTGGGTACTCTGAAGGACACTAGCTACGCATATATGGAACCAGATCAAGTCCACACGGTGCCAGTGCCCAGTGTAAGGAGTTCCACATACGCATACACACATATTAGTTTTTCTGGCTTCTTGAGATTGAGCATGTGTACAACCCAAGAGAAAGACCATAGCCAGAAATAAAGTACACACCCCCCCTAGGATGCAGAACGACAAAGGAGAGCAGTCCTGAAAGTCTGGGCCGGGGCAGAGTCTCCCTCAGGAGCGACCTGTGTCCACTGTTGCCACATCCATTGGTATGTGTACGCTTACGACCTGCCATCTTCCCGCAGAGGTGATCTTCTCTGTCACCTGTGTCCTGAATTCCATTTATTATTCTAGGAAACACTACGGTTATTAACGCTGCATCTTTCCCATGAACCACTCCGAGGACCAAATGCATCTCTTTTGTAACCAGATAAAAAAGCAAAAAACCAAAGCGATCATTTGAATTGGTGTAATTCCCATGTTTCCTCCAACAGTGGCCACCACCTCCAGCTCTGCGCGATGCTTGCTCTATGGCTCCCCTGCTCCCGCGAGGTCCCCGCAGGAAGAAGCAGGAAGAACAGGAAGAAGGTGTGGGGAAGAGGATGAGGCCGTTGTGCTTACACAACACAGTCGCCCCGGGACCTGTGTGTGCTCCTCTGCCTTGTTACCCACTACCGTCACACTGCTTGCTCTGGGGGAGCAGACCAGGCTCACTTTGAGGGCAGGTATCCGTCCATGAGGGGAGAGGACTGGTGGCCCCGGGGAGCTGACTAGCTCGAGAGTCATCACGGAGTTTCCGTTTCCACCAGCCTAGAATGCACCTCACACGAGCACCCTGCGTGAGCCACGAGGGGTTCTGAACTTAGCCAGTTGCGGTGCTGAGTCAGGGCTTGGCCGATGGGAGGAGCAGACAGTGCCACATGGAGGAGGCTGACCCAACAGCCGGGACCTTCTGTCCCTCTGCACTGCCAGCAGCAAGGCTGACGGACAGTGCGGGTGCCCCGGCAAGGTCTCCAGCAGTGGGGCTAACCCAGACACCCTCGAGGGCCAGGCTGACCGCGAACTTACAAGGGAGTCAAAGCTCATGAGATGGTCACTAAATTCGTTTTCCTTTGAAGCAAAGACCAAACAGACCAGGAAGAAAAAGACATTTATGGTAAAAGACGCTAGCCCTGGGGTGCCTGGGTAGCTCATCAGTTGAGCATCTGACTTCGACTCAGGTCATGACCTCACGGTTCACGAGTTCGAGCCCCGCGTCGGGCTCTGTGCTGACAGCTCGGAGCCTGGAGCCTGTTTCGGATTCTGTGTCTCCCTCTCTCTCTGCCCCTCCTCCGCTTGCCCTCTGTCTCTCTCTCTCTCTCAAAAATGAATAAACATTAAAAAAAGTAAAAAACAAACAAATAAATAAACAAAAGATGCTAGCCCCTTGGTCTAATTTTTGTTCTCTTTCTTGATACATTCATGGGTCTGTGTTTCTCCACTAGAGGAAAACACGTAGAGCAAGAGGGATGACAACTGAATTCAGCATCGGTGTTCGAGAGTGCCAAGAGGGCCCGCCTCACCCAGGCAGCTGCCCTCCCTCTACCACGCACCGCTGCCTTGTGGAATACGGGTCCATTATTACCAGATTGAATGGTGCTTTCAAGAGAAGCTGGAAATCCAGATATTTTTAAGTAAAATCCCCTAATATTTAAATGTTTCAATGTTTTCAAGACACAGCAGACTGAAAGGAAACACATCGACGGGCCTTATCTGGCCCTCACGTTGCCCATTTATAGCCTTTGCTCTAGGCTGCTGAGGGAGACACCGCAGGGAAAGCAGCCTGAAGACAGAGGTGCCCACAGGGGAAGCACCACACGTGCTTGCTTGTTGCTTCTGCTGCTCCCTGGGGACACAATGCCTGCCCTCGGCAAGGACACACGGCATGGACAGGAAGCAATGCCCCGTCCAAGCTCAGGGTCCCTCTGGCCCTCAGAACTCTTGCCTGGCTACACTCACTCCCTGGGTAACCAGCTAAAACAGCAGTACACGGTGACGGCAGACTCGCCGTCTCCACTCGGTTTCTCCCGAGTGTCAGATTCCCATGTCCCACTGCCTACTTGGAATCTCCGCGTGGAAGCCTAACAGGTACCTCAGGTTAACATGACTGAGTTGGTGCCTTGTCTCGATTCCGTCCGGCACGCCTCGTCTTCCCCAACTCCATAATGGAGTCACTGGTACTCTGTTGCCCCTGCCAAACATTTAGAATTTCTCTCCTTCCTCACACTCTACATCCTCCCCATCAGGAAGTCCTGTCAGTGCTATGCTGTAAACAGACCCCAAACCCAACCCCACCTCCTCACCCTCCCTCGTGACCCCCCCATCCTGTCTAAGCCCCCAGTACCCGTGGCCGAGATCTCACAATAACCTCTACCTAGGTCTCCCTGATTTTCGTCACAGCCCTCGATGGCAACTTCTCCACAAAGCTGTTGGCGGGCTTAAAAAAATATAAGGAGACTAGATCTTATCACTCTTCTGCTTAAACCCTCCAGGGGCTTCCCAAAGCCAAACCCATTATTACTATGACTCTCAGGGCCTGACGGCCTTGAACATCCCTGTGGCTCCTTCCTTCACTTCATTTAGGTTCCTGCTCTCACACCGTCTCCTTCCGAGAGACCCTTGCTGACCACCCCTCTGCAGCGGCTCTCCCTCTTTCACCCCTGCCCCCATTCAGACCCCGCACTCCAGCTCTTAAGTTGGGTTTCTTCATTTTTCTTCTGAGCACTTACTCCTGCCTGACATATCTGTTGTCTCTCCGTCTCCTACCCTGGAATGTGAGTTAAATGATATCAGGGCTTTGTCTCTTATTTCGCAATGTATTCTTACAGCCTACAATGGTGCCCAGCACCTTGTAGGTGCTCCATAAATACCCATTGGGCTGGATGAACTGATATAGCTCTACATGTAAGCTTCCAGGGGCTGAGGCCAAGGCCTGATCCAATTGCTCACTGGGAAGTCTACTCACTGATTGAGGAAGGCAAAGAGGTATCTCATGATAATCAGAGTGGTTTTGGGCAGGACCAGGAGGACTTTCCGGATGTGCAGAGCTCTCTCCTGCAGGCTGTCCATAGCTGAAAGAAGAAAGCCACGTGTCAGCCTCCATTGCAACAGAGATCCCGGGGAGTAACGGTCAGAGGGCCCTTACTTCCAGCAGGTGCTGCACAGACAGCGGCCAGACCAAGACTGCACAGCACTGGTGCTCCACATAAGGAGTTCCATCCCTGTGGCCCCGTGGGGCTGGACTGCTGCCATAGGGTACATGCTGGGCTCCAGACACCTACTGATTATAGGACTTAAGGAATATGCACCTTGGGCACTGAAGGGGTTGGAGATGGTCCCCAAGCACCTACTACCCTCCAATGAAAACCACAGACAAGGACCGTCCATAAACCTGCTATGACTAATTGCTCAACATCCAGCCTCAGGGGTGTACATGTGGGGAGGGAGACAGGCTGTGCAGGTCCTGTCCCGCTCACTCTACACGCGTCTCACCTCACCCTCTGGACAGGTCTGGCTTATCTTCCCTTCCCTTATCTGCAGTGGGTTGAGCAGAATGTGGCCAGAGGCAAGAGATGGTAGATGCCTGATAAATAGTGAGATCTGGGGAGAAGACCAGAGAAGTTTCCTGACTCTTGGGCTGTGGAAAATCAATTACAGGTAAGACCCAAGGCTGGCGGACTCCATCAATGCCAGTCTCCCCACTCCCACAGTGGGCCAGATGGATACTGTCATTTTCTAGGAGTGTCTTTCTGTGAAAAAGAAGTGGAAAGCAGTGGGTTTAGGAGCACATCTCGAGGGGAGAAGTGGGCAGCCAAGGTGTCTTGAACTGTCTTGGTAGCCCCAGTCCACTTAAGATTTTTATCTAAGCCCAGTCCCAGAAAAAGATGTGAGGACAGGAGGGGTGCATATATTTAATCACCCACCCACAGCACTGATTTCCACCAGACTCCCAAAAGTAGTGGGTCAACAAAACAAGAGAGCTTATTGAATGCTCTGGGTCCTCAGAATAGCAGATAGGAACAGTGTTCAGGGCATACACTGAGTCAAACTTGAAACCTGGGGGTGGGGGGGGGGGTGGGTGGGCAGAAAGACCCTGGTGCATCTAGGAAGAAGGTTCTTTTCCCCATGTCCAAGGCACTGCCTTCTCCAGCCTCTGGAGCCATCATTCCATTGGGGTCTACTTCCAGGATGAGCTGGTATTAACCTAAGTTTCCATGGAAAACAAAACAGGATAATGAGCTAAACTAAATGGTGGGAACAGCTCTCCAAGCCCCAAATTTGAGAGTAAGAGGCAGAGAACCTGTAAGAAGGACAAAGTAGAGACGATATCCCTTTCTAGGAAAACATCATATCATTACTTTTAAGTGGGCAGAAGGGTTCTATTCCTTAGAAGAACACATATTAACACATCCAGCAGGTAAGCCATGCCATGTTTAAAGCAACAAACAGAAAACATTTCTCTCTTTATATCATAAAAAGCATGGGCAGTAAATGTCTGAGCTTCCAATAACTGAAAAGGACCATGTCTTACATACTATTAGAAATGCATTTTACTGGGGATGCCAGGATGGCTCAGTCTGTTAAGTGTCTGACTCTTGATTTTGGCTCAGGTTATGATCTCACAGTTTGTGAAATCGAGCCCTGAGTCAGGTGGGCTGGATGCTGAGAGTGCAGGGCCTGCTTGGGATTCTCTCTCTTCCTTTCTCTCTGCCCCTCCCTGCTCATGATCTCCTTCTCTCTCTCTCTCTCAAAATAAATTAAAGAAAAAATTAAAAAAATTAAAATTAAAAAAAAAAAAAAGAAATGTATTTTATTGAAGAAAGATAAAGCCCAGCAAAGCAAGGAGTTTAAGGTAAATCAGAAAAGAAAAGGCCAGGAGTTCTGACTTGTCCTAGACTCTTCCTGAAAACTCATCCTTCCTCCCTCCCTAGTAGGGGGTGAAGGATTGAGGATGAGGAGGAGACACTTTACTGAGGGAAAGGAAAAAGAGAAACATTATTGAAAAGTTTATGGGGGGAAAGAAGATCCCGTGGAAATTGCTTGTCTATTGCTATGAGGTGTTCTTTCTTGCCCAGAAGCCAGTCTGAGGCCAGGATGTACTTACTGACGCAGGCCATCAGGTCATGGAAGATGTCCTTGGGGAAGAGAGGGTGTTCTAGCCCCCGGAAGTAAAGCTTCAGGACGCCAGCAATGGAGTCCATGTCATGGTCATTCTGGTCCCCAGCCAGGGGGTCCTCTCCTGAGGATAAGCAGCCCCCCAAAAAGGAAAAAGAGAGTGAGAGAGGTAAAACCCCACAGGACAAAGCAGAAGTGGTGGGGAAGGGCTGGCTTTCCAAGTCCTCATCAGAGTCCATCAGCTCTGTGCCCGGCATGCTGGCCATGAGTAGGATGGACCAGAGACTAGATAAAGCAAAGACTGCTTAGGCTCAGGGGCCCCAAGGAGAGAAGAGGGCACAAGGGTCCATTAGGATAAATTGGCTCGTGCCAGACTCGTTCAGGGACATTCCCTCTGGGTTGGGATGGGACACTGCAACAGGCCCTCTCACAAGAATCATGAAGCCAGGCCGGGACTGAGTCCCTGGGGAAGGAAAATGAGGCCAAGGTGGCCAGCCACTCTGACTCGCTCTTACTCCTCCTGGCTCGCAACAAAGGACACCTACTTATGGGAGAACAATCACGCTGGAGCTCCCTATGGAAAATTTCGTATCAGATGTAATTAGATTTAATGATAGGACCAACCTCAAATTGAGACTATATATATCCATTATAGTGACGGAAATTGCCAAAGCTTGCCCATTACCTTAATGGCCCACAAGATAATAAATGGGCTACGATGAACAGGCGCATTAGCCTTGATATTAACTGCCACCAAGGGTTCTGGATAAAACCGTAAACCACCCAGATATCATAGTTAACTTCTTGGGTTTCGGCAGATCGTCCACAGGCGAGAGGCACGATGAATGGGCTGAGGAGGGAGCTGGGATGTGCCCTGGCATCTCCCTGCACGTGTTGGGGAAGACTGTCCATGAGACAGCAGGTGCTGGGCTAAAGAGCTGGGTGACCTCTGGGTACCTCCCAGGGGAGACAGGGTGGAGCCAACACCCCAGGGGGCTGGCAGACATTTGGTCTTATCTTCAAGCCTGTTCCCTTACCTCTCTCAAAGGCGTTTTTGATGTCATTCACTTCCACCTGGGATCCCGACACCCGGAAGATTCCTTCATGCTGTAGTCCTGGAAAGACAGGGAAAAGTGGTCAAGGAGAGGAAGAAACAAAGTCATAGCCACAGCTCCAAGCTTGGTTGGATGTCTGTGTCCTCCAGCCAGTGTGCATTTAAGCACCGTGTCTCTATCCTTCAGGTCAAAGGAGAAAGCATGTGCAGGGATGCTGGAGAAGTCCCTGGAATGGGTATACAGGAGGCATAAACAAAGCCAAAGATGTCTACACATGGCTCCATTTCTGATTCTGAGGAAGACCAGGAAGCAGGTTCCTCCCCCGCCTTTGCCTCTCTGTTCCCATCTGCCAAGTGACATAGTGACCCCTGGCACCTTCTTATCACCCCCCTGCCAGGAATGGGCACTGGGGGTATGGTAGGCAGGCCTTAGACACCGTTGGAGGAGTTTCATAAGGCCGGAGATACAATTCCTGCTTCGGCTGTCCTAACGCTGCATGGCTCCTCTAGGGCACAATGATTTGAATATTCAGGAAAGAGAGAGGACAGGAAAAGGCAAGTGATCAGTCAACAGAGCACCGTCAGTACCGTGCTGGCCGCTGGTCCTCGACCACAGCTTCGCTCAGAGACAAATGTGCATAGATGTGACAGTGTGATAATGGGCGTGAAAACTGTGTCCTCTTGGGTTTTGTTAGAGTAGAAACAATCACTAAAAATAATAATACTAATGCATGTGCAGGGACTGCTGCTAAAAATGCTTTCCCAGAAATAAATCAACTCGTACTCACAACAGCCATTAAGGCAGGGCTCACCAGCAAGCCCATTTTCTGGATGTAGGAAGGGATGTGTGATGACCACCCCCCACCCCCTTAGGTTATGTAGGCGATAAGAACCAGAGTCAGGAGGCCAACCCAGGCCTCTGGTTGCCATTATGTACTCGCTCCTCAACACTAGGCTTGTGGGGCCAACCAGAGGGAAAATGCAGGCAGGGCGGGAACCCATTTGTTAGTCTGAACAAGGATGTGGCTCACAACCCCACACAAGGGGCTACAAAGGTGGTAAGAGAGGAAGCATGCCTTTACTGCTGGCCCCAGAGGTCAGACCGAACTAGCATCTGTAATCGCATGAGGCTTGTCAGCCGTTCTCAGGAGCCCTGTGTCTCCGTCTTGGGCATCTTGTCCAAGTTCCTCTGCAATGGCATGATTGATCAAAAACTCTGACATGTCAGGGAAATCTCAAAC
Source organism: Puma concolor (assembly GCF_028749965.1). Taxonomy (NCBI): domain Eukaryota; kingdom Metazoa; phylum Chordata; class Mammalia; order Carnivora; family Felidae; genus Puma; species Puma concolor. The sequence continues at coordinate 25,405,404 of NC_141683.1, forward strand.
AAATTCCTTTTTAAGAAAAAAAGAGTAGAACTGCCACTGTTTCAGGGATACCCTCTCGGTGAAGGGGTGACTGGATTCTGTCGGCTAGACCTTTGAAGGTAAATCACACAGGCCAGGACTATAATCTTGAATCCAATTGAAGCAATATTAAGAAGCAAGCAGGGGGAATTTAATTACCTGGCTTGTAATAGGACTTAAGTTGTTTGCTCCTCTAAGGGAATCTCCAGAATATTCCTCAGAGAATGGCAGACAACGTTAAAACCCCATTAGTATCAATGTAATAGTACCATATTAGTTACCAATGGGATGTAACAGCCAAATAATGGCATTTAAACACAGAATGTAAACAGCAAGTGTTGTGATAGAAACACACACCCTGTGACTTGTCAAAAACACAGTATAGTATAAGGAAATGTCATCTCAGGGCCCAGGCCACTCAGTGTTCTAGGTGAAGCCAAGAATTTGCTGAGAGAGGATCACTTCGGGACTTTTTAGTAGATTGGACCATCAACGAAAAGCCACTTTAGCCCATGGGCCCAGGACATGAAGAAATCAGAGGAGAGCTTACTGGAAGTCAGGCAGCAGGCCTGAAACACATTGAGATCCCCTTCCGTCTGGTTCCCATTTCCCCTTGAGAACCTCTGCTTTAGAAGGATAGCGATATGTTTTTGCTCAGCAGACAGAATCTTCAGAGCATCTAATCTCATGACACTGAAAGTAGGAACACTGATAAGTGGTTGGTTTCCAGCCGTAAAGGGGGAAAGCAGTGGGCTTTTTATGAGAATGCAGGTAAGGCCTCATAGGACTAACCTGAGCCATCTTCGATCTTTCTCTTTTGTTCTTAGAGCACGCCAGCATGCAGGTATAAAACCACTCAGAGGAGGGTAAGTTACAGCATGGAAGCAGCACACAACCTTCCATTTTGCACCGGATCCAGCTGTTGCCAAGAGGTACTCTCCGTGAGAATTCTTGAAATGGTTGCTACAGTACTGCCTCGCGTTACTTGGCTCCCTTGTGCGTAAGTGGGGTTTTCCTACCCTGATTCAGTCTGTCGTTCCCCAAATCCCTCTTCTTTAAGTCTTCCTGGATCACCCTGACGACTATTTACAGACGAGCCTCAGCTTTCTCATCTATACAATGGGAACTATAATATCTACCTCCTAGGGAACACAAAGTCAGTAAGGATGTACAAATCCCAGCAGATGGTGGGTCACAAACCCTTTTGGGACTGACAAGTGTTACAGATCCTATCTCCACTAAATGCACATGCACAAAAATTTTAACCCTGATTCATGGGGCGTTCAGAAATACCTTGAGTCCCCATGTGGGGGAAAAAGTTCAGTTTAGCCTAACAAATGTTTTTTGAACAACCACTATGTACTATGGTGTTTTGTTTCTTTCCTTTAAAGCAACAATATGTTTATCTATTTGGTCAGTCCTGGAATACACATAAAATGGCTTCAGAATTGATAGCCCATATCCGATTTCGGTTCAGGTCATGATCTCATCGTTCGTCAGTTTGAGCCCTGCACCGGGTGAGCACGAGCCCCTCTTCTCTTCTGTTTCTCTGCCCCTCGTGGGATTCTCACACTCTCTCTCTCTCTCTTTCTGCCCCCATCTCACTTGTGCCCTCTCTCAAAAAAAAAAAAAATTACCAACAACTGTATAGTATTTGTTTATAGCTCTTGTTGTCTTTAGACTTACAGTATAGTATCAAAATACTGTCGTCAAGGATGCCTGGGGGGCTCAGTCGGTTGAGCGTCCGACTTCGACTCAGGTCATGATCTCACAGTTCGTGGGTTCGAGCCCCACGTCAGGCTCTGTGCTGACAGTTCGGAGCCTGGAGCCTGCTTCGGATTCTGTGTCTCCCTCTCTTTCTGCCCCTACCCACTCACCCTCTGTCTCCCTCTCTCTCAAAAATGAATAAATGTTAAAAACATTTTTTAAAAAATACTGTTTTCTAAAGTTACTTGGATTATTTTCTCCCTCATTCATTTGTTACACACTTAGGTTTACTCACTACTGTCTGTATTCCACTTGGGGTTTTACCCACATCCTTGTTTTATTTATCTGTTTATTTATCTTTTGAATATGGGAAACACTAATGTAGTTCTGAAAGCCACAATTATACAAAAGCAATATTCAGAGAAAATGTCACTTCCCTCCCATTTCCCACCCCCCATTCTTTTTACCCCTCTTCCACCCGTTTCCTGTAGATAAACAATCAAATATTAGTTTCTGGATTCATCCTTCCTGTATTTCTTCTTGATGAAATGAGAATACACATGTACATTCTCCTATTGTCTTCTTTGTACCAAAAAGGCAGCATGCTATCGACACTCTTTTGTACTTTGTTTTTTTCGCTTGACAACATATTCTGGAAATCTTTCCAGGTCATTTCATGGAGACCGTGCTCATTCCTGCCTAGTATTCAGATACAACGTAGTTGATTCAACCGCTCTTCTGTGTGAGGGTATTTAGGTTGTTTCTAATATTTTTACAAACGAGGCTGCAACCAGTAACCTCGGGTGTATGTATTTTCATTGTTGGAGGTGTATGTTTCAAGGTAAATTCCTACAAGGGCTGCCGGACCAGAAGACAAACGCATATGCAGTCCTGTTGGACACTGACAAATTCCCCTCCAAAAGGGTTGTACCAGTTTGCAATACAGCCAGCAACATGTGAGCACACCTGTTTCCCCAGAGCCGCAGCACAGAAATGTCCCCGCGTGCACTGTGCATGTACAGGGGCAGGGACAGGTACATTTGAGGCCCAATATATGGAACCATCTCCCCCTCAGCTCCTCCACAGCTCACACTCTGGGCCTGGCCACTGTCGTGTCTTCCCTGGGCGGCTGCCACAGCCTCCTTCTTCCTATAATCTTGTCTCTACATAGCGGCTTTTTAAAGCTCTCTGTTTGGGGCGCCTGGGTGGCTCAGTCGGCTGAGCATCCGATTTTGGCTCAGGTCATGATCTCACGGCTCGTGAGTTTGAGCCTCGCATCAAGCTCCCTGCTGTCCGTGCAGAGCCCGCTTCAGATCTTCTGTCCCCCCTCCGTCCCCACCCCCCACCCCGTCCCTGCTTGTGCTTTCTCTCTCAAAAGCAAATACGTCTTTAAAAAAAAAAAAAAAAAAAAGAGCTCTCTCTGTTCAAACTTCTCTAGTAGCTTCCCACCTCACTCAGATTATAACCCAAACACCTCCCTTAGGCAATGAAGTCCTAAGCGTCTGGCCTCTGGCTTCATCTCCTGCCCCCCTCCTCTTCCCTCTCTCCGCTCCAGCCACACTGGCCTCCTGCATGCTGGCCCCTGCTGCCAAGGACCTCTGCATTTGATGCGCCCTGTCTCTGACACACTCTTCCCAGATGCCACGTGGCTCACTTCCTCGCTTCCTTTCAGGACTCCGTCCAAATGTCACCTCTTAGGGGAGCTGAAGGCCTTTCTCTGAACAACCCATCCAGAACAGTGTCCCCTCTCCATTCTCCTCCTCTTCACCTCGCTTTTCTTCATGACACTCACCATCAGAAGACACCCTGTATGTTACCATGTTTATTTATTAACTGATCAGCCAAGCATCTATTTATCTGTCCTTTAGCAGGATATACGGCTCACGAAAGCAGGAACTTTTCCTTGGCACACAATGAGCAATCTCTCTCTCTCTCTTCTCTATTTGTTGGATGACCGAATGGAATGCATGGACGAAGCAGTAAGAGTGCAGACTCTCATCCTCTTATTGTCCTTTAGACACAAATAATTTTTCCTCCCCTGAACGCAGTTTGGACTTATCTTTGCCAATTATTTGATCATTAATCATTACTATCTTGTGGAATTTCTTCTACTGCTCCTCTGAATTGCTATAGCTTATCTCCTTTGATTTAGCTTTTCAATTGCTTATTTATTTTCTCCCAACCGCATCATAAAACCAAGTAAAGACAAGAGAAGTGCGTTATTCCTGTTTTTGTTTTCCTATTTCACAATGCATGGTGCCCAGCACTGATCAGGTGCTTGATACATATTTGTTCACTGTTGATATACAATGCTGTTACTTCAAGTAAATAGAGACAAGATGAGAAAACTGTAGCTGATTAGAACGGGCTAAGTTGTAAGCAGGCTAAAATAATTACTATTCCAGAAACAAAGGCAAGCAAGGTCCCAGCGCACTGGGAGAGGAAGGGAGAGAAATTGGCTACCTCTGCACCCAGACCAGCAATCACCCACATACCTCCTCAGCTGCAAGAAGGTCATTCTGTCCCTTTTCCTCTAACTAGATAAGACAGCTTCTAAAAACAATGTCTGATGTCCAGTTCCTAGAAATCTCCATGGCAGTAGCTCAGGTATCTGTGCTTTCTAAACACTCTTACACTTACAAGCTTGGTTCTCTGGCAATTCATCTCCACCCCTAGATTCTGTGCAACCAGCCCGGGAGCTAGTGAGGGGTGGAGTTTATGAGACCCAGCTCCATCCAAGCAGCAGACAGAGTGATCGGACTTAGGCCGAGAAGGAGCCAGCCCCTGAAGGCTCTCAAAGGTGGGCTACAACTTTACACTGGCGACTAACTGAGCTCCAGGTGATGTCGTATCCAGCAAGACCACAGCAGAACCAGAACCTGAGTATTATCAGGAATCAGGGCAACATCACAAAAGGAGTTGTTTGCAAAGGAGTCCGATGCAGAAGGTCAGCGTGTCAGGAGATACTGACACGTGCAAAGACGGTGAGTAATGGCGAAACTGTCACCACACCACCCCAGCTGTACTTACTCCTGTCACAGCTGTAATTTAAAACCCGCTCTCAAGCTAGAAGAGGGAGTGTGGTAAGTGGCTGAGGCATTTTGGGTCAAAGCATATGATGTCTTTCTCTCGATGTCTAGGTGGGGCCATTCAAAGGTAGCAAACATTATGCGAACAAGTTAAGATTTTATTCCGTTTCTGAGAAGGTCAGGAGGAAAAGTCGGTCTCTGTTCTTACTCCACAAAGAATTCCTGGAAGCTCTTCCCAGCTTTGCACAAATATGGGCAAGGCTTTAATCCTACTTACCGTGTCTGCTGATAAACCGGATACAGCTCTCTACCACCAGAGGAATTGCCTGGCTGGAATCCTGAAAAGCCGAAGAGAAACACAGCATTAGAATCTTTAAACAGGCATAGCCCAGAGTCAGAGTAAAATGGGCCAGACTGTGCAGAACTTGTCTCAGCTGGCTCAGTGGCCGGTCCTCAAAGAAGCATCTGGCCTCCTCCAAGCTCCAGAGAGCATACACAACCGCCTACTTGGAATGCCACACGGATGCCTTAAACTCAGCACGTCCTAAATGCAACTGATCGTCTTCCTTCCCAAACCAGCTTCCTACCCTCAGCCATCCAATCAATCAGTCAATATGCTTTGTCAAGTCGGCCTCCTAAGTATCTCTCAAATGCATTCACTTCTCTCCATCTCTACTGCCATCAGCTCAGTCCTTACGTCAGTATCTCAGTTCCCACCCTTGCTGTCCTCCAGACCATGTCATCCTTCCTTAAAATAGTGGCTGGGTGATCTCTGAAAGTGCACACCCCATCCTTCACTTCCTAGGCTAACCTCTTTCAAATTTTTTTAAAATGTTTTTTTTTTTATTAAAAAGAATTTTTTTTTTAACGTTTATTTACTTTTGAGACAGAGAGAGACAGAGCATGAATGGGGGAGGGTCAGAGAAAGGGAGACACAGAATCTGAAACAGGCTCCAGGCTCTGAGCTGTCAGCACAGAGCCCGACATGGGGCTCGAACTCACGGACCGCGAGATCATGACTTGAGCTGAGGTCGGCCGCTTAACTGACTGAGCCACCCAGGCGCCACTAAAATGTTTTTATTTAATTTTGAGAGACAGAGAGACAGAGGAGTTGGCGAGGGACAGAGACAGAGAGAGAGGGAGGCAAAGAATCTGAAGAAGGCTCCAGGCTCTGAGCTGTCAGCACAGAGCCCCATGCTGGGCTTGAACTCACGGATCGTGAGATCATGACCTGAGCTGGAGTCGGACACTTAACCCACTAAGCCACGCAGGTGCCCCAAGGCTAACCTCTTTCAAAGACTCCTTGTTAGTTTCTTTACACAGCCCTGCGTGTCCAGGGTCCTGCCTTTGCCTCCAACTTCATCTCCTTCTGCTCTCCCTCCAGTCTCTGTCAGCCGCACCAGCCTAACTTTCCATTCTTTAGAGAAGTTCTCTGTCCATGGCTTTGCGCGAACTGCTCCTGCTTCTGGAATGTTCTCCTCACCCTGGGATCCCACCCCTTAGGGTCTCAGTGCAAGTAGCACCTTCTTAGGAATGCTTCTCCAGACTCCCCCGATGAGATCAGGGCCCCTGTCCACAGGGTCTCAGCACCTTGCACTCAGCTCTCACAACTTAACTCACACAGTTAACAGTTGTGTTACACAACTTAACAGTTGTGACTTAACTGTGTGGGTATGAAGATCTCATTTGCATTTGTCACCACCATAGCTCATGCTCCACAGGGCAGATCCAGTCAATTCGTGGATCTCCAGGGCTGGCCATGATGTTCTCACATAGTAGGCGCTCAATTAATATCAGTTGAGGGTATCAACTGATGAACCAATGGGAGCAACAGAAAGGGGGTTTACTTGGCATAAAAGGTAGGGAAGAAAAAACCCAACTCTTAGAAATAGTGGAAACTAATTGGTACTAAACTAAGAAGCAGATGTCCCAGATATCAATCTTTGCTCTGCCATTTTGCTATACATCCCTGTCATAATATTTAACTTCTGTGGGCTTCAATTTGATGCCTACAAACTGGGGAGGGAATAGGTGGTGAGAAGAGTAACATTTCCTGTTGGCACATGAACATTAGAGCTTATCATTTACAGAGAATTTATACAGGTGGTGGGTCAGGTCCTAGGTGCTTTAGCAGGACTGGTCCTGATAACGACCCTATGGGGTGTGTATCCTTATCACCATCCTTGTTTGACAAGTGAGGAGCTGAAGGCCAGGCAAGGTGAAATAGCTGCTTACAGTGACTGCCACAGGCAGTAAGTGGCAGGGCAGGGGTCCAAACCCAGGCAGTTTCCTTCTGAGACTGAACGAACATCTTACCGCCACCCAACCTGCATCCCAGGAGCTCGACAAACGTTGCCAAATATGCGTGCCAAGCATTACTGAAAACCAACAGGGTTTTATAACGCAGCTAAACACACAATCATTCAGCTATGGGGAAGAAAGATCAGGCAAAGGGCCCTAAACCTAGCTGAAAAGGGCTATAGAACTTCAGGACAGGGGCACCTGGCTGGCTCAGGGGGGGGGGAGTGTGACTCTGGATCTCAGGGTTGTGGGTTTGAGACCCATGTTGGGTGTAGAGATTACATAAAAAAAAAAATCTTAAAAAAAAATTTTTTTTAAATGTTTGTTTATTTTTGAGAGAGAGACAGACAGAGAGAGAGAGAGGGAGACACAGAATCTGAAGCAGGCTCCAGGCTCTGAGCTGTCAGCACAGAGCCCGACGCGGGGCTTGAACTCAGGAACCGCGAGATTATGGCCTGAGCCGAAGTCGGACGCTTAACTGACTGAACTCCCCACGTGCCTCCCCCACAAAAATCTTAAAAATGAAATGAAATGAAATGAAATGAAATAAAATAAAATAAAATAAAATAAAATAAAATAAAATAAAATAAAATAAAGTAGTTTAGGACAGAGATTGCATCTCAATGGGATGGGTCCTGTGGCTTCTGCTCCTTTCACAGGTTTGCCTACATTCCTGAATTTTTAGCCGGGGCCCTGCGGTTTGGCCACCATTAGGGAAGCGGCCAGATCTCATAAAGAAGTCAGGCTGTGAGAAGAGCTGGCACGGCCTGTAGCTCCCAAGCTTACTGGGAAGGCAGGATGCGGCCGAAGGAAGTCGTGAGTGTGCCAAGGGAGCCCTGGAGTCAGGGAGGGCTCGGGGACCCAAATGCTCATCTTCATAACCCCTGAAGCCCTCTGCTTCCTCCAGCTTTCCAGCCATAGTAGCCAGTGTCTGCCCTCTCGTTGCCAGTCAGCCTGGGGCGCTCTTAGAGGAAGACTCTTGGTCTATACTTCTATACTCTACTGAAGAAAATAGATTCCACTGTAAAAAAACAAAACCTCCAATTTTTGGAAGTTACAAAGAGTGGTAGCAGTGATAATGAAGTTAGCGATATGAGGGTTTGAAAAGTTTTTCTGGCCCTAGATTTAAATTTAAAGACCCAAAGAGAAGTAGGTCGGGAAATTCACAGACTGACTGGCTTCAACAAGTTATGTGGATGCCAAGTTCAGCCTAGACTTGCGGGAAACGGAATATCAATGGTAGTTAAAGGGAAGCATGCAGGGGTGCAGAAAGTAAGACATCAAACCTGCATGTCCATGGTTACTGGGGGTACATCGGAAGCAGCCCAGGGGAACTCTCTGTGGTGGACAAGAGTGGGCCAGAGATGACCTGTCCCCACTGCTCCGGGGGAGCCTAAGACAGTCTAGTGGGAGCAAAAACTGGACAATGTCACGAAGGCCTCCAACGCTCCTACTACCCTCCCCTCTCCTTGTAAGGTTTCTGAGCTCTGAGTGAATTCATTCCCCCAGGGTGTGCCTGTGTGCTCCTATGGGGCCCCAAAGACCCTCACTTCACCATTGAGTTTGCAAACAGCTGACCATGCAGTGTCCATATGTGTCCTTATTCTGTGTCCATCTCTCCCTTTCTTCCTCTCTCCTTCCCTCCTGCAATGTTAGAATCGATGTCCATTTAATTCTTTAGTTCACAATATTTTTGGTGGCATAATCCTAGGGTGGGAAGGGGCCTTTAAAGACAATTGGGCCAAATCTCCATTCAATCAGATTAGGGATCTTTAAACCAAAGGTGGAAGGAGAAAGGTAACAGGCACAATTTGGAAAAGATGGTTAAGCAGGGGTTCCAGGATCAGCAGGAGAAAACAATCAGGAAGGTGGCCAGAGAGCGCCTAAACATGTCATTGTCTGGCATAATTTCTCATGAGCGAGAGAGTTCGGATTTTTGCTGAGTACTGATCTGTTACATTGTTAGATTTCCGTTCTTACCAAGGGAGAAAATACAAGTCGACACAACTGAGTAGATGTGGGTGATGGGAAAGAAAGAGGCATCAAAGATAATATTTGGGGTTTCAGGACTGTGAAGAATGGAGGCCCCCCATCACGGGAAGTAGACAAGTTGGGGAATGTGCTAGAAGTTAGACCATGGTAGGGAGGAGGCGCCATCTCAACTCTCAAGTGGATACCCAGCCAATCAGTTCGAGATTAGATTCAAAGACTCAGAACAATGGACACTCGGGGAAGGAGAGAAAGGTTCGTCCAAGGGAACAAAGCCAACAAGGGAAAGAATACAAAAAGAAGTCAAAACAGGACCAACCCTTGGGATCATGCCTACATTTAGAGGCAAGGGGAAAGATGGACAAGCAAAGAAGAGTCAGAATCGATGAGAAAGAGAAATGCTGGGCTTGAGGGTAGCAGACAAAGCTTAGAAGTGGCGGTTGAGGCAGAAAAGGCTGGGATGGTTTGAACCTAGGCTTTGCTAGGGTCAAAAATGACTGGAACCCATTAGGGATCCTCAAAAACAAAAGCTACCAGATTCTTCCTCTTGTTTGGCTGACTTGCCATAAACAACCAATTATTTATTTCCTTACACAAGGCTACTCATCTTCCCAATTACTATTTCCCTGCCTGCCCATCGTAGGAAAAACTCTTCACCGATCCACCATTAGATCTGCTGGAGCTGCTGGAGAGAAACTGGGGCAGCAGAAAGAAAACAAGGTCTTTATTTGATTGGGGTTTTTGGGTGCATCCCGGGCTCTTACGCAAATCTAGGAGCAGGCAACGCGCTTTGCCTGCAACTGCTTAGACGCAGCAGGATGCAAACCAGATGGGCGCTGCTCCCCTCTGACGGTGAGCTCGACCAGGGCCGCCTACTGCCTGCCAAACTGCGGTCTCTGGCACTCCGGTGGCCAGAGTGGAGCCTGGGAGGCTCTTGCACCTATGCTCCGTCTAGATGCAGGAGGCCTGGTTTCAGCCCAGGAACTGAAAGGAACAAATGTTCAGTTCAACCCTGTTCTTAGTGTTGAAGGGAAAAAAAGCTGGCTCCCTCTTAAGATACCCACCTATTAATTTTTACATGCAATAGATCATCCCTGGGAGGCACTCCATGCTTCTCTGGGTTTAAATGAAATTATGGGAGAAAGGGCAGAAGAAAGAAATAGAGGAACCAGAGGAAGGACAGATGCGATGAAATTTTTATAAATTAAAACATGTATAATTATATGTGATGGTGGTCTCATTATAATGAGATCCAAAGCAGAGAAGGGGAAAAAGAAATAGTGACGGCAAAGCTAAGACAAGCGAGAGCCATGTCAGCCGAGTGTCCCTGGACTGCCCGGTTAGCTGAAGCAGCCAGACGGGCTGAAGACCGTGTCGGGGCCGCTGCCACAACAGAAGCCATGTGCCCTCTACATTCGATTATCTCCCTGTGGCTACAGCCGCTGTGAATTACCTAAAATGATTTTTTAAAGCCTGGATCAGTTTTCCCCTGAGTAGACAAAAAGACATTCGGAGCTCTCTCCACCTCCTCCCTGTTAACTGCCTGCCACATAGCTGGTATGAGCTTAGGGGACACAAAATCATTTTAGCAACTCGCCATAAAACTACTTCAATTAATTTTTTTTTTTTACACACACAAACACAGTGCTGTTTAGATTATCCACTGATGTGCATTACCCAGTCCCTGCCTTCCAAAGAGCCTGCCCTGATATGGGTAATGAGAGCTGTCTGCCCAGCATCAGATTTGAATACAACACTGAAAATCATGCCAACCAGCATGGGGTTCAACATCAATTTCCCGATCGTCTTCAGATCAGACTCATCTTTGCATCTTTAGCATGTCTAAGAAATACATCTAGGATGACCACACCACCAGAAAAAAACAAACAAAAATCCGCACACTTAAAGCCAGAGTGTCCACTCGAGGTGATTAGCTGCCGCGAGCTGCTCCCATGTGGAACTTATGTACAAGGCGTGAGGCCTCTTCCGCGGTTTCCTAGAGCAGTGACACCGCGGGCAGTTCTGGCACGATCTGCCACAGTCCAACCACATCTCTAGCAAGGAGGAGGGTGCACGACTAGAGAGGGGAGGAACAAGTCAGAAAGGCCACGGCCGCTGCAGTTAAACAAGCAAAGTCAATGAAGTTTGCCATAATGGTAAATGTACTGTGACTGAATGGTACATTCCAAACGCAGGCAGGAAGTCAGGAAAGTGTCTGCCCTGCCCACAGTAGGCTTCCATAAATGTCTATGGAACATAACCATCTTCTCACCCGACCAGCCTGGCTCTTGCTGGGCCCTTACCTGCTTCCTCACGGTTGAGCTACGCCTGTGGTTGACCCCGCCAAATCAGACAGGACCGAACGAGCAACGGGGAGAAAAAAAGGGAAATGGGATTAGTGAAGGAAGTCACATTGTTCAGCTCAGTCGCAGTCCCAGAACCCTGGAGATCTCTGCACTTACTCTCTTCCACCATTCAAAACTAGAATAGGAGGGACTAAAATATACTTGGGTTAGACAATAAGATTATCTCTTTGTCTGCAAGGAGACACTAGTAAACACCAAAGGAAGTCACAGTTTTCGTTCTTTTGGAAATCCTTAAGGAGCAATTTTCCTGGAGTTTAAAGGACAGAGCAGCCAGACTGGAAGGAACCTTGGCGATCCTTCAGGTGGATGCCTTTCAAACTCTTATCCCAGGGAATCGGACTCAGACACAATCCCCCAAGCATGGAGAACAGCGCTGCCCTGCCTTTAGTGAAGGTAAGTAAGGCCCAGAGCCTGGCTGCTGGGCTCCCTCTCCCCCTTCCACCAGGCCGCTCTAGAGGAACCTCTTTGGAATCATAGAGCTCCTTGGGTTTAGTGGAACATTCTTTCTTGTCTTATAGATGAGGGAACTGGACTTTGAAGGGGAGAAGAGAGCAGCCCAAGGTCACACAGCCTAAGGGAATTCAACTCAGCTTTTTTTTTTTTTTTTTTTTTTTTTCACTCCCATACAGTTTTCCACAGATACGGGACTTCAGGTGAACTTACATGAAGACTCTATCACCAAGAAGATATATCCTATGAAATTCCATGATCCTGGTTCCCTCCAGTCAACAAGACTGGTGTACTAATGAGATCTTTACTGTAATCCACAATGACAAAACGATGAAAGCCAAATGAAGCTATTTCTAAATAATGAGCCTGTAATTGTAAATGGCCTCATGATTATTGTGTGTGTGTTGGCAGATACAAGTGGTTGATATAATGGGCTAACCCAGGGTCTCTAAGGAGTCCAGCCCATTAAAGCTCTTTCCCTGGTTAAATCAGCACATTTTTAGGCATCTGAGAACAGCTGGCTGGCTGAACGCCTTGCTCTCCGCCAGCTCACGAGTTTTCTCATAGCAGCTACATGACTGGGAGGGAAAATATTTGGCTGGGGTCGCGGAGGGAGGGGAAGGTGGGGACAGATTGGGAGGGTTGCATACTTGTACAACAGGCAAGGATTTCTACCAATGCTGCTTGGCAAGCCAGTGCGATGTAGTATTTCATTATCCAGCAACAGTCACTAATTAGGGGCTGTCATCTTTTCCATGCATACGATCTCAGATCAAATGCTATCTTCTGATCTTCCTTCTCTGGGTCAGAGACTTCCCCCAAACCACATGCTGAAGTCTAGCAGCTAAGGTTAGGTTACCAGGACCCTCCAGAGTCGAACACTTCTTTTCCTCGCAAAAGCAGTGGCTTTGGGGAGTCTTGGGAAGTACTTCAGCGAATGAGAACTCCTTTATTCCGTTCCTCTCAGCTCTCTCCCCGAGTCACCACAGACCCCATTTCCACTTGAGGCCAGATGGGGTCAGCAAGGCGAAGGGAAGGAAGCAATCCCCGCCCTAGTCCCTTCCTTTGCAGAGTCATCCAAAGCCTTTGCACTTGAACTCCCCAGCTCTTTCCCCTCTTTCCCCTCTTTCCCGGGGATGGCTCTACCCCACGGGCCTCTCTTTATCCTTTCCCAGGGTTGCCCCGGGCCACACCTACCTGGCCAGACTGCAGTCTGTCCGCTGACCTGTTGGAAAGACAAAGGCAAAAAGCTCATGTTGAAGCAGAAAGGGCCAGAGTGGAAGACCTGCTGCCAGCAGTCACCTGAAATGCTCTGCCCGTCTTCCCTGAGAGCTGCCAGCATCACTGAGCATCATGACTGGCCTTCTGGGCAAAAAAAGAAGACAAATGCCCAGAGCCTCTTCCTGGGCAAGTGCTGTTTCTAATGCTTGTTCCCGGTGCTGCTGGTATGTCCCTAAAGCCTAGGGGTGCCAACCCTGCTTCCCAAAGGGAAAACAGGGGTGGCTGTAGGGAAACAATAGCAAGGCGGATCATATTTTAAAGAACAGATTACTAGAAGCCTTCCCAGAGGTGAAATCTAGCTTCTCTTCTGAGTGTGTGGGTGTGTGTGGGAGGAGGAAGGGAGGGGCTTGCTTGCTCCTGAGTAAGGAGCACGCGCATGCGCGCGCACACACACACACACACGCGCGCGCGCGCACGCACACACACGGTGAGGGCGGCAAGGGAAGAAGGAAGGAAGAATTGTTTGGGGGGAAGAGGGAGAAGATAAAGACGTTCTAGTTTTAGATTCATATGAAATTCTCTTAGGTTGGGCTGGGGTGGCAAGGGGAAATGAGATTTAATTGCTGTCAAACTGTGGTTCTCAATCCAAGAGCAGGCCCTAATTTCAAGTGTAATGGGTCACAGCCAACTTTAAAAAAATGAATATCTTAAAGTTCATGAGAAGAATTCTTCTATTTTTAAAAAATACATGTGCCTAGGCACATGGGCCATGATGTAATCTATTTGCCTTCTTTGGACCCACAGTTAACCAAGCATGGTCTGTATTAGACGTACGCTTGCTAAACCAGGGACGCCCCAAGCAGGTGCTGAGCTGGGGGAGATCATCATCCATGCTCCTGGAAAAACAGCTCCAAGGACTGGGGGAGGGCAAGGCTTTCTCTTGCCTTTAAAGGTTGCTAATTGTTGATTACACTTCGCTCATCCTGAGCAACATCCTCCCCCACCCCCAACAGCCTCTCATTACTAAAGGCTCAGCTTTCATCTGCAAAAATATTATTCTGAGCCATTATTTTCAACATCTGTCCCATTTCCATTCTGGAATATTCATACACATCAATTATCCCTCTGTGGCAAGAACAAGGAGCTCTTGCATTATGGTGACAAATACATTCAGAAGGCAGGGACATGAAGACTTGCACACAGGAAGGTCTGCAGCTACTGTTTCCTTATTGCTAGAACTTGTCATCTTTAGATGGAGGCAATTTGCAGCGCTAACGAATGGTCACCAACCTTTGCCCCTCCACAGTAGCAAATCTGGCGTGTGTGTGTGTGTGTGTGTGTGTGTGCGCAAACCCATTCACACACACTCTCTTTCTCACACACACACATTCCCAAGGTCCTGCTCCCTATCTCATTTATGGGCTAGCTTGGATTATTTTAGCAAAAAAGAAATCGTGGTTCTAACTCGCTTCAAATAGTTCTGGGCTTTCTTTCCTCTGATTCTCTACGAAGCAATCTGATAACCCCAAAGTAATGATTTTCTATAAGTGAAGCCGAGATCTCAGTGCCCAAACCTGTTTTAGCCTGAGTCCCTTGGGTGGCGGGGAGGAAAGAGAACAGAAGTTACCTAACAGGCATTCTTTACATAAAAGAAAATGCCTTTACAATCACAAGATCAAAGATATCAGAGATAAAAAGAATTCATCACCTGGGGGAACCGTCCAGTGCAGGAGGAGGACAAGGCCAGAATGATGGGTGGGAGGCTCTGGTATGAAAAGTGTAGCTCTGATTCCTGAGGCTGATGAGCCAATGAGCGCCATATGCTTTTCTACACTCTGCAATTTGTCTGAAGAGCGCTCAAGAATTTGTTTTAAAATGTTAGACCCTTGTGCAATTTCGCCGTTCGCTGGTGTTACCACATACTGCCTGTAGCTTCCTGGTCCCATTTTAAGTGACAAGATGTGCAGGGTGGGGAGGAGGGGCCGGGTATTCAGAGGCATCCCCAACCTGGGAATCCCATGAATCACAGGATGCTGAGAGCTAGGCAGGACCCGGGCAGGGTGCCCAAAACCCCAGGGAAGCTTCTCTTTCAACCTTCGCCTTCTGTTTGACAGCTGAGGAGAGAAAGTCCAGAGTGCCAGTCCAGTTCTCTGCTTTGCTACTTTCCAGGGTCTGGTTAAAATCATCCTTGATTCGTGGACGAGACAGGCCATTCAGTATCATGGCCTCTGCGTGGCTGAGGCAGAGAGGGCTGCCCCTTCGCACCAGGACCCTCCAAAGCAGAAGGAAACCGATGCCCTAACCGGATGCTACAGAAAGCGGCAGACTGTGGGTCCCTCCTGCCTTTGAGCAGCCTCTCCTCTCCTCAGAGCAGATGCGTTCTCATCCTACTGTCCCTGCCTTCCTGCCGCAGCCTCAGTCCTGCTACAGAGGAGCTGAGAGTTTTAACAAAGCGTCTGGAGAGCAAGTAACCCATCAGCCCTTTCCCCCAGCCGTGGCAGAGAAGGCGGACAGGGTGGAGAGCAGGCACGCTCCATTTAAACAAATAGATGATGCACATTAGTGCTTCATTAAGCACTGGCCTTCTCCCATTACTCAAGCAGTCACTGGGGCTGTGTGCTTCACATCAAACAGGCTAGGAAAAGAAATGCATTCGTATAACAAGATCAGGCCCACAGGGCTTAGTGGGGGAGGCTCAGGACTGAGCCTTCCCCCGCCCATTGCCAAACCTCCAGCAGAATTCCCATACTCACTTTCTCCCAGGGTTTTCTGGAGAAGGTCGTGCTTGGCTTGGAGCTTGGTGATGAGGTTCCTGCCCTCCAGGTACTCCTTCATTTTCTATAAGGGAGGAGGAGAAAAGCAATCAGACTCCTGAAGAGAAAAAAAAACAAACAACAACAACAACAACCCAGATGCTCAGCTGTACAATTCCCTTTTTATAGGAGGGCATTTGGTTTCTGACCCAGTTTCTACTAGGTTCCTTTTTTATCTCTTTAAGGCCCTGAGCATCTGGACAGCTGCTGATTTCCACGGCAGACGAGTATCCCAGTTTGTGTTTTCCTGGGGGCCAGCCCCGCATTGGCTAGTGTAAGAAACTGGCTCTTAGAGCCCCTCAGCCATCTCAGTTCCATTGAAGAAGAACAGGGGGTTGGGGGTGGGGTGGATAGACTCACTGAGCCCAGATCCTCTTGGTGTGAGGACACACACCTGCCACTTGTCACCTGCACGGACGTCCAGCCCCACCCTGGCCCCTCCCAGGGTGCATTCCAACACATCAGGAGCAATGCCAAGGGCAGGCTCAGCCCCTGCCTGAGCTGCAAGCCAGCAAGCAGAGCATCTTTGTCTCCGCCATCCCTTAATCAGCTTCCTCCTCTATTCTGCAGGGAGTCTTTGTGGGGAGCTTGAGGTTTCTGAGCTTTCGGGGAGAGGGGCTATACCACCCCCACCCGTATATACACATACCGGCACTTCCAAACACAACAGGAGGTTCTGGAAATGCGCTTCCATCTGCTCTAACCATCAAAATGCAATTGCTGTGCTGGAGTTTCTGATCTGACCTCTCTCCACCCTCGTCTGCTCGGGGAGCGACTCTATTTCCCTGGACAATTCATCAGAGCTTCCAAACAACCCTATGAGCTATGATTATCACCGTCCCCATTTTACGGATGAGGGCACCAAGATTTGGAGAGATTAAACAGGTTGCTCAAGGTCAAACTGGGAGTGAGGGGTGGAGCCAGTATTCAGACACACGTGGTGTGACGATTCCGCGCGTGTGCTCAACCATCACGGTGGCGCACGATCCGGGCATTAGGGCGCGCAGCGGAAGGGGAAGCCCAACAAAACTTCGCGGTATTAACTCTTTATACGTGTGGAGCAATTCAAGGGGTTTCGGAGCCCGTTAGCACACACTCTCTCCCTTGCCCTGCACAGGAACTCTGCAGAGCACACTGGGGAGGACATCGTTGTTCCCTTGTTACCGATAAGCTGATCGTGGGAGGCGGGCGTTGAACTGCAGGTCACGGCCAGCCAGGAAGTGGTAGTGCCAGGCCTTCGGAGTCTTAACGCGGCATCTTTCTACTCTAACCTGCAGCCGCGCACGGGGCCCACCGTTGGCCTCGGCTGTCTCCTGCTGCCATGGCTCATCTGCAGGGTCAGGGGTCATCTGCCCCTGTCTACACTCAGAGGAGAGATGCCAATGTTTCCCTGAGTATGATCCCTGAGCGACTCACTGGCGATACATGACACAGCAGAGGGGGTAACATAACATATTTTAAATCATAATACTTCTGTCCTTTCAAGGTATTAAACGAAAAGTATAATTCTACATCAAGCCTCTCATTTTAGGGCTATTACCACTTAGGATGAAAGCAGAAAAAAAAACGTGAAAAAAATGTGAGTTACTTTTACTCTGTACCTCTCTGTACAGTGTAAACTTTTCACCAAGAGTGTCGATTTCTTCTCTCTCTCTTTCTCATGTAGAAACAAAGAATAAAACCCTGCTTTCTCTGGGAGGCACATCCTCACCGGGGATGCTCACCGGGATGCCCCTGCGTGTGCCTTTGCGAATCTCACACAGCCCTGGTCCAGAGGGCTTCTCACTCAGGGGTCTTTCTCCCCAGACTGCCCGTTCCCTGGGGTCAACGTCATCATTCTTTGCAATCCCTGATGCTTACTACCGCACCCAGTAGATAATGGACACCAATAAATGCTTGAAGAAGGAGTAAAGAAATGAAGAGCCTCACTCTCCTCTGCTAGAACCTTCCTCAGAGGTCACAATGCAAGCCCCCAAGTGTGCCCCTCCTCTCTAAATGAAGTATAAAACAAACAAAAACAAACCCTATGCCAAATCATTTCTGTTGCTTCACCCATGACCTGTTTCCTCAGCTCCTTTGTGCCTTTGCACGAGAACATGTGCACGAGAACAGGCTCCCTTGTCACCTTCCCCTTTCCATCTGTTCCAGCTGTCAGCTCACCTGCTGTCAGTCTTCCCTGGGTGATAGCCTAATCCCCAAGCAGCGCCTAACTGTGAGGCTGGGAACAGGACTGCAGGGCCCAGAGGTGAAGAACCTGCAGGAAACAGCCAATGCTAACATCTGAACCCTCAAAGGCCCCTCTTTGGAAGCTTATCCCAGGAGACTCTCAAGGTTTCCTAATGAGGAAAAATTCCCCAATAATTGTAACCCTTAAAACAAGCCCAGACTGCTCAGAAAACAGCCAAAATTCGCAAGGAGATGGATGCACTTTCCTCTCACTCTTATTTCTACTTGTGATTTTGGAAATCATTTTCTCACTCATGTCACAGTCTGAGAGTTAACTCTGGCTGTCACTTGGTGAACCATTAAAACAAATAACAATCTGATAAAGCCATATGATGGATTACCTCTTCAGGTCCCATGAAATCCTGCAGGATCAAAAACTATGTTGAGGTTGATCTGCATCCCTAATGGTGGAAATGACGGTTGGAAGTTTTCCATCTGGCTAAGCCGGGGATGGCAGGGTAAAGTCATCCCAGAGTTCACGGACACATTATTTGTCACCTCCCTGTCCCCCATGTTAGTTAGCACTCGTCTGTATGGAACAGAAGCTGGGAGAAATAATCTGTACTTGCTGGCAGAAGACTTCAGTTGCTGACCGGACACACAGAGAAAGGAGCCAAGGCAGCTGAAGGCAAGGAAGGCATAAGTGCCTTTTTTTTTTTTTTTTTAAGTTTATTTATTTATTTAGAGAGACACAGAGGCAGCGTGAATGGCGGAGGGGCAGAGAGAGAGGGAGAAGAGAGAGAATCCCAAGCAGGCTCTGAACCATCAGCACAGAGCCCAACGTGGGGCTCGAACTCATGAAACCGTGAGATCATGACCTGAGCTGAAACCGAGAGTCTGATGCTTAACTGACTGAACCACCCAGGTGCCCCAGGCATAAGTGGCTTTTTGATGACTTCTGGAGACCAGAAGGCCACGAAAAGAACTGTTATGCATAATCTCAAAATCCCTTCTTTGGACAATAAGGGTCACTTTCCTTATTTAAAGTATGTTCCAACACAGGTAATTCATTTCTTTCACTCCTTCCCCTGCACCTTGCTCCCCTCCCCAAATATCCAAAAGTAAAGTCACTAACCTTCGATTTTCATTGATAGAGGAGAAAAGACAAGAAAGAGAAAAGACAAACAGTCTTTTGGGTGGTTTGGTTTCATTTGCCACTGTAAGCCTTCAATTCAGTTTTTACGGTCTCATTAATTTATTTCTTAATAATTCCTAACTGGTTATTACCGGTCAGCGATGAGTTTTATTTACTGAAAAGTATTAATGTAACAGTTTTTCTTTCTGAGCCCTTCCTCCCTGACAGACATTTTTGTCGTAGTAAAATGAAAGAGTCTAGTTGGGATATTGTTGTCCCACTGCTTACCTTGGGCAAGTCACTTAACCCCCAGTGTCTTAGTTTCCCCATCTGAAAAATGGGGATAATAATTTATTTTTTCCCAAGGTTGTTTGAAGATGAAATAGGAAAACAAGCATGCCCGTGATTATTAGCATAAGGTCCAGCCAACCAGCCAGCAGTCAACAGTATTCCTTGTACCTGACTCACCTGCTCAGATAACCTAAAAACAGTCCTCCCTCAACTTCTTTGCTTTGTGCTAACCCATAAGACAACTGGTTTCTGGCCTTAAAAACAAACAAACAACAACAACAACAACAACAACAACAACAACAAAAACAAAAAGGAAAGGAAAAAGAAAGAAAGAGGCACTAGAATGCTTTTCAAATTTAACTTAAAATACCTCTTCCCTTTAATACGATGGCAGTATAAAACTCACGGACCTTGTTATGCCTTGGATTTAATCTATGTGAAGTGTCCACCTGCTGCAAAGGAGTGGGGTGGGTGGGAAGAATGAACTGTGTCTACCGAGCCCCATGCAGAGAGACACAAATGTCATTGTGGGGTGGCTGCCTCCCCACCATCCAGGCACACTGACATTTCTCTCCTCTCTGTCAATTTTTAAAGCAGGAAACAGCTGTCAGAATATGTAACACAGCAAACCTGTAAACAGGAGCACATCTCCCACTTTAATTGACAGGGCAGGGGCTAAGTAGGTACCGACTTAGCACGCATTTCCTGAGTGCCTGCAGGAGAATATCAAGATCAAAAAGGATCTTCGGGGCACCTGGGTGGCTCAGTTGACTAAGCGTCCGACTCCTGATATTGGTTCAGATCCTGATCACAGTCGTGAGATCGAGACCCGTGTCAGGCTCTGTGCTGACAGTGTGAAGCCTGCTTGGGATTCTCTCCTCCTCTCTGCCCCTTCCCTGCTCTCATGTGCTCTCTCTCAAAAGTAAATAAATAAACATTAAAAAAAAAAAAAGATCAAAAAAGATCTTGGACCACATCAAATCTAGGGATCTAGATGGCCAAGGTGCATCTCCTCTCCTACTACCTTACCAACTCTGTCCCCAAGAATTCAGGCAGTCTATCTTTGTTCATTTTATCAGCCGTGAACTTTAACTCCTTCTTTACTCCATCCCCTACACCAAAACCCCATACTCTAACCCCCGTACAAGGAAATACTTAGGAGAAATGCCAGCCTTATAGGCTTTGACAGTCCTCAGCTAAACAGAGAGCATCACAACCCACGAGAATTGGCAGGGAATTGGTTAAATGATGGTACATCCATTCATATAATGGAATTCTGTGTAGCAATTAAAAAAGAAGGCAGGGGTGCCTGGGTGGTTCAGTCAGTTAAGGGGCTGACTCTTCGTTTTGGCTCAGGTCATAAGATCATGTTTGTGAGTTCGAGCCCCGCAAAGGGCTCTGTGCTGACAGCGGGGAGCCTGCTTGGGATTCTCTGTCTCCCCCTCTCTCTGTACCTCCCCACTTGTGCTTTCTCTCTCTCTCTCTCTCTCTCTCTCTCTCTCAAAAATAAATAAGCATTAAAAAATAAATACATAAAAAATTAAAAAGGAGGTAGATGTCTTTGGACTAATATGAAAAGAATATCCAAAAAAACAAAAATTAAGTGAAAAAAGGAAAGTGAAGAACAGTATGAGTGGTATACTTCCTTTTTAAAAAATGTTTACTTATTTATTTTGAGATGAGGGGGAGGGGCAAAAAGAGGGAGAGAGAGAGAATCCCAAGCAGGCTCCTCCCTGTCAGCACAGACCCAGACGTGGGACTCAATCCCACGAACCATGAGATCATGAGATCATGACCTGAGCTGATATCAAGAGTTGGACACTTAACCAACTGAGCCACGGCACCCCAAGTGATATAGTACCTCTTTTTGTATTCTCCTTATTTGATTTCATGGTATTTCTTTTTTTAAAAAAATATTTTTAATGTTTATTTATCTTTGAGAGAGAGAATGAGCAGGGGAGGGGTAGGAAGAAGGGACAGAGGACCCGAAGCAGGCTTTGTGCTGACAGCAGACAGCCCGATGTGGGGCTCAAACCCAAGAACCATTAGATCATGACCTGAGCTGAAGTCGGAGGCTTAACCAACTGAGCCACCCAGGCACCCTGATTTCATGATATTTCTAATGTAATTTTATTGTATTAAAGGATATGTCAGTTGTTGCCTATGCATAGGCTACCTCTGGAAGGACACAGAAGAAACTGATTTCAATCACTGGCAGAGGAGAGAGGAAGTGAGGGTCAGAGATGGGTAGAAGCTTGACTTTTTCTGTATGTTCTTTTGAATTCTTTGCATTTTAAATTAAAAAAAATTTTTTTTAACAACCCCTGTAAAAAAAAGGAATGGGATAAAAAGTTGACGTTGCTGGATTGTGTGTTATGAAAGATGAGTGACACAAACCGAAGCAGATCAGGAAACATGTCTTCACTCAGAGCAAAAGAGGGGATAAAGCTGCTGGGATGTTTCTGAGCCTTTCCTTCACCTCAGCTCTTCAGCAGAGAGTAGAGAAGAAAGCCAGCAGCCTGAGGCCAGGTGACCAGAGTTCTAGTTTTAGCCCTTGCTGAGTCCCTTGGAACAGCTACCCAATTTCTCTGCATTTGGGTTCTTTCTTTTAATCTTTCAGCTGAGAAGGTTTTCGTTAGATGTTTTCTAAAAATCACTTCAAGCTTTTCTACTCCGTGCTTATTTTCTTGGGACTCCTGCAAACAGCTGACCTTTATAGGACGTGCTACAAACTTCCAATTGATGTCATCTGGGCAGATCAATCTGATGACAGCTGAGAATGGCCCCATAGCAGCCCCCCGACTTTCCAAAAGAAGGGAGCTTCTAGAATGCGTTCCTCTGATGTTTTCCAAGGGTCCAGAGAAAACCAGGGGCAACGTTTGTGAAGGCAAGAGACTAGGAAACGCCTGTCCACGGGCTTTGTACGTTTTGGCAAGCGCAGGCAGCCACGTTGATACGCACCCCCTTTATTAAATGTCCATTTCACTACCCCCCAAAAAGCCTTGTTATCATGAAATGAATTACTTGATGCATTCCAAGCCCCAGTCACAAAAATGCTGAACTCTCTTGTAAATCCATTATTACCCAAGCCTAGACAAAAAGTGTTTCTGTTAGCCAAGGAAATTGCACACAATTTTGGTAAGTAGCGCTCTGGCCACAAAAGACGGGAAGTGGGCTAGGGGACATCAAGGGCATTCAGACAGAGATGAATGGGTGGGCAAGGTTTGTGAGGCCACCTGTTTGACTATGGTTGTCCCTGCTCTTACTGAAGGTCAACTTTGAATACACATGTCATAGCTTCATTGAAAGCCAAAAACTAATTCTGACGGGCTCAAATACAAATTTTTATGTCCCAAATTCCTTATTTAATTAAAAAAAAATGGAAATCTTCTGCAATGTAATGAAATTTGGTCATTAAGGAGTGTTATATCTAAGCAGTCCAGATAGACCAGCTAAACAATCCTATTATTAAAAGCCTCTAGAGTGTTCAACAACCTCCCGAGATAAGAAAGCTTGGGGTGGCAACACAGCCGTCATGATAGACAAGAAGTTCTCATCCTGTCCAGCCCAGGCTTCGTATGCCTTTATGCTTTGCACAGACTGCTCTCTCTCTCTCTTCAAGGAAGGCCATTCTCCTCTTGACTCCCTGCCCGGTTCACTCATCCCCCGAGATCAAGCACAAAAGTCACTTTGTGTGCAAGGTTTCCCCAACTCCATCCATCCTGGTTGCCATTCATGTATTTGTGCAGGTATGCGTTGCTAATTTCTTACTTTATTTTTTTGATTGCGAAATCAATCTATCATAACTGTTTGGAAACATATGAAACAAAAACGAAAGTTCTTCCTTCAGACGGCCAATCCTATCATCCCCCTCTTCACCTCCTACCCTCGGCCTTCCTGATGTTAGTTAGCACGGTGTCTGGCACATTGAAGACCCTTGATAAATTATCAAAGAGTAATCCAATAATGACTAATGAAGAAGTTAATAATGCTTGTGGGGATAATAAATATTCAGCATTTATGGAGCATTAGCTAAATATTTTACAAAAATGAATGAATGAGCCAAAGCATTGTTCCATTATGTCCCTATGTAGATTTTAGTATTTTACTCATAAATATATTTAAAGAATGTTATGATGAAATGAATTAGAAAAATATTAATCACTTGCTAAATGAAAGCAGACTGTAAAACAATATGCACAGCAGTATCCCCTTTTTTGTAATAAATTATAAATACATACTCACATATATGTTTCTTGTCCAGAGAAAAAAACAGGAAAGGAATATATCCTAATACTGTCATCTCAAGGTAGTACGATTATGGATGATTTTTATTTGCTCTTTTTTGTTTCTATATTTATATCTTAACCATGCTTTGCTTCATATAACAAGAAAAAAGTTGTTTTAAAAGAACAATACTGTTCAATCAATCCTTTTCAACAGTCTTTTCCAGGATTTAAAAAAAAAAATCAAAAGAATTCTTAGTTTAACTAAGTAAAAAAAATTTCTTTTTTTAGAAAAGATAGCAAATCACTAGTGTTCTTAATGGAGAAAGGGCAGTGTTCAAAGAAGAATTAAACAAATTGTTCCAGTTGGAGGAAAAATTCAATTTACTGCATGCAGACTGTGTTTCTTGACTAAAAAACAAGTTAATTCCTCTCATTCAGAATCAGTATGCATATTCACTGCCTATATTTCATCTCACATCTGCAAATTTAATTTCTCCTTTCTTGGTTGTCAGAAGATTAGAAAATAAATTTTAGCTCAGGCAATGAATCCTACTTGGCAAGCTCAAAATAACTTAATTATTAAAAAGCAGCACCAAAGACCAGCCAGCAACCTTCCAAAGGGCTGTTAACACTACTTAAAGGAAATGGGGTCTATTTGTCTTAAAGAAGACTGGGAGATATAACAAATAATAAAATAACAATGTTTTGAAATTCCCTGCAAACCAACAATGCTGCACATGACCTGTCCTTCTGAATTTTAGCCATCATTATGAAAGATAATTTCCCATCAACAAAAATTATAAAATAAGGTCATCGCACCACCTACAAGAGATTATAGGCTTAAAACAAAACAAAACAAAACAAGATATGTGCTGGCCAGAATATTTGGATGTAGTTCCCAAGAACCAAGAAATGAAGTCCTCCTTTTGTGATACTCTATAGCTGAGAAGGAAACTTTCCAACAGAAGCCTACCAGCTGCTTTAAAAATGCTTTAAAAAAATAATCTTCCTGACGGTGTACTTGGGAGCACCTTTCTCTTGGGGAGGAGGGGAGGTGTCCCTGTTAGGCACATTCAACTTGTAGATATCTATGTCTTTAAGTGTAGGAATGGTCTCTGAATATGCCCACATCCAAATCAAGATATTCAAAGACTACCTTTTCAACACCTGACAGGGACTCTGCGTTCCGAGTCCCCCCGTGAGCTGCAGGGGATCCTCAAGAGCCATTGACCCCCTCACCGTGAAATAGAACTGCTCGGTCTCTTGCTGGTTGGCTCTCCTTTTAGCGATGCTGGGCTTGCTCATGAAGGTTTCTGAGACCGTGGACTTGACGGATTCCATAGAGTTGCTGTACTGGAAGCAGTCAGACACATCAAAATCCTCGACGGTCACAATGTCCTGGATGGTCTGCAGAGTGGCCTCCATTGTCTTCTTTACCTGCCGCGACAAGGGGCAACGTACTGCATGAGGGGCAGGTTGTGGAAGAGCAGGTAATGGGGGAGTTTGGAGCTGTGGGAGGGGCGGCGGGAGGGTACAGGGGCTGCCGTCGGGAGGTGCAGCCCCATTTCCCACCCGATAGCGCTGAGTGAATGAGAGCCATTGCACGGAATTGGCTATACAGTGCTCCTCTCTCGGGTGAGGACCTAAAAACCACCCCCCCCCCCCCCCCCCGTTCATGCTATGTATTTGACCCAACTCTTTTGGTGAATGTTTGCTTTTTAAATTTAATATTAGCTCTTGGCTATAATGGAAGTGCTACTGGAGAGAATAAAACAAACCCAAACCAACCCCATGATGTAAAGAGCTAGTTAAGATATGAGACGGGCCTGGTCCCGCAACGCCCCAGGTTCTGTTTCAACAAATCAGTGAATTTGTTTCCCCATTTGCCAAGGAAGTGACCCATCCCCAGTCCTTCCTGATCTTCCTGACTGACTGAGATGCCAGGTAAGAAGTCACGAGAGCACAAAAGAAAGAAGCTGGATAATTAATCACGCTATGCTTTTGAACTAGCTGTTGAAAGCAAGTACTCTGGGCCCAGAAGAAAGTCCCCCTTTTCAAAGACGATGGAGATGTTTTAAGTGTCAAAGTCAAAGGCCTCTGTTTGTTTGAAAATGCTGGAAAAAACCAGGCATGAGGGGGTGGTTTCAGAGACACAATATTGTTCACACAGCTGCCAAGTGCCATTTTGATTAAATGTGTAGAGGGGGAAAAAAAAGCATTTTGCAAAGCTCAAAATAGAGCTCAACCTTTGGCAATGCAAGAGCAACTTCCTGGAGTTCAAGGGCAGGATGTAGCAGGGGGGAAAATCCAAGGCTACATTTGGCTAGGAAATGTTTGCGGCAGCCCGGACATTCTCTGCATGCTCCTTCCACCTGCTCCCAGATGGGCAGCAAGAAAGAGGTTCAACAGGGAAACTCAGAGGGTGGCTCCAAGTCTCCTAAGCAGGAAACTCACCTCTTCGTTCTCAATCTTCAGGGTGGACAGACGAGACTGCAGTTGCTGGCATCTCTGTACCAGCTCGCTCTGGACAGGCTGCTGGGCACAGAGCTGGGAAGCCTGCCAAAAGAAAGCAATACCAGGTCAGGAAGAGGACACAGTTCTTTTGGCGGTTCCAGAGTCCCATTACTGTTCATAAAAGTACTCATGTTCAAGCCGTAAGCCTCACGGTTTCTATGTTAAAACAAAAGCCAAAGGCAAAGTGTGTGGGCCTCCTCCAGGACCAAAGAACACAAGGAGGGAATGAGGAGTGGGACCTGTTTGGAAAGATCAGGTCTCTCTGGGGCTTATCCCCCGGCTGGCGCTTGGCAGGGTCTGCAGCTCCACGGAAGCCGGCGTTAGGCCAGAGAAGAGCACCTCGGGCAGCCCCAGCTCCAGATGCACAATGCTCCGGCGGGAGGATTTCCTGTAGAAGTCCGAGTGGCCACCTCTCCGGCCCCTCCTTCATTCCCCTCCGTGCACCAGAGTGAAAGCAGGAGAGAAGTGGGTCAGGAGGCTAGCTTGCCGCTGTTGGCAGCCGGCATGTGTTTATAAATCTGGGCCATGCATGAGAGGTCTGACTCAACGAGAGAGAGCGTGAAGCCAGGAACAAGTCCCCAGGCTATGCTAGAGGGCCCCACAGGGCACAGAATCTGGTGGATCTCCATCCTTTTGCCCCAGATCTGTGTGGGAAAGGAGTCTGCCCTTCCCTAAGAACGACTGCCAATAAGCTTTTCCCTGCGTGAAAAGATGGTTGAGCCACTGTCTCCTGATGGGGGCATGGCTATGGCACGGGCATGAGGTCACCCACAGTCCCCAGGATGACAGATGAGGAACAGAAGGCTGGCAGATTAGGAGGCAGGAGTGGAGGCAGCTCCTGTCACCTTGCCACCATGTGTCCCTTAGCCTCTTGTCTGCATAGAGACATCTGGATAGAACTGGCCTCCTTCTTCCTCAGCAATGAGTGGGCACATTCACATGCCCACAGACCATTCTCTTGCTTAGAAGACAAAACCTCTCTTCAAATGGAGGGGGCTGAGACCTGACCTTTTCCTCCATTGGCTTTTAAGCTCCCAACTGACTTGACCTCCTCCCCCAGCTGAGGAGCTGGCCTGAGCCAGCTCTCAGATCTGAAGAGAGCTGACTTCACTCTGGCTCTTGGATAAGCAGACACAATGGAGAAAGCTCAGTGGCCAGGATGGGTTAGAGCCAAGAGTGAAACTCTCTGGCTGCCTGATGTCACTGGTCAGGCATCCAGAGCCCCACAAGCCTGTGGGGGCACCAAGAGTAGAGCCAAGCACCTCCTCCCGGTACATCTGAGAGTGCTTGGCATCCACTCATGTGCTGACTGCCCCAGAACACCAGTCAGTGCGAGGCCTTGGCCAGTTTCAGGACTTCCGGTCAAAATGCCACCCGAACCTTGGCCTTAGTTCAAGGACTTCCAGGCAGCTCCCTCTTATTGCCTCCACAGTCTACAGACAACCCACACTGGTGGGGAGAGACTGGCTGTGGGGACCCAGAAAAACTCGCCTTCTCATCTCTTTATTTTCTACTCCTCTGAAGGCTAGGCTGGAATGCAGAACCTCTGCAAGATTGAGGACTGACCCTGGCCCCTGCCTAGCTCAGCCACTGAGCAGCTGTATCACACAAAGAGAGGACCCAGACAGAAGAATGGACTGTTGCTTTTTAAAGTAACCCAGACCTAGCAGAAGGACTCGTGGAGGGAAACCTACCTCTGCGTCTGTGCCTTTAAGAAGCAGCAGGGCTGCTGATGCATGCTTTGGCAGAGGTCCCCTACCGGGGTGCAAGGTAATGCACTCCAGCTGTGCTCCAGAGCATGAAACTAAGGCACTGACAGGGCTACGAGGGGGCCCGAGCACCCAGCATTTGGAGTCTCCCTTTATGGAGACAAGCTGTTTGGCTCAGAAGGGAACTCAGTCAACACCAGGAAATGTATCACTCCACTCAGCCGGTCCCCAAGTTCCACTGATTCTTGGGATGGAATCTCAGTGGCAGCTGGAGAAGGGGACTGGAAGACGGATGGACCAGCAGCAAGGGCAGGTGAGGAATGGGGCTTCCTCGGGCTTGGTGACACCCCTTTCCCCCACTCTGACTGCACACGCTGCCAGCTCACTTTCCCATCTGTTCAGACACTAACATTTCCTAAGTCACAGAAATGGAAACAAACTGTACATGGTTTGGTTTTCCCCAAGGAGAGGAAAGAAATCATCTCCACATTTTTGTCTTCAGGATAGAAATATCCGCCTCTGCACTGTGGCCTACTGATGACAGCGAATCTTCTGGTTACACTGCAACAGTTGTCATTCTGGAGCAGGGTTTTCTAAAAAGCATCTGGATACTAATCCTGAAGGAAACACCATATACCCTTGTTGACATCGTTGTTTTCTAGTCATTTGGGATCCATTCCTCCTTCTTCTGGTAACTTTGGCCTGACTCTCCTCTGGAGGAATATCCCACCCCACAACTCAGGTCAGGTACTTTGGATGGGGCTCTCCCCAACTCAGGAATGGAGCATGTGATGTAGGCATAAGCCAGTCAGTCACCTGAAGATACACAGTCACAATAATTGGCTCAGGGATAAATACATCAGCCAATCAAAATGATGGGGAACTTTGTGGGGGCTTCTAGAAGGGAAGCAGATAGTCTTTCCACTGGATTTGGATCTATTTGGATCTTGGAGCAGGCTGGAAATACAGACACCTTGCCCTCATGGGAGAAGAGTCTACCTGAGAATAGAATCTGTATAAAATGTGAAACAGAGAAAAAAGCCCCTGAGTCTTGATAAATTCCCAATCCTAAATCCAAACATGCCTGAAGATCCATTTGTTTCTATCACGTAAGCCTATACATCCTCCTTCTGCTTTAGCCCAGAGTTTAAGGGGTAGTTTCCACCGCAGGAATGGGGTTCACTCTCATTTGCATGCACAACCACCCCAAGTGGAACCAAAAGATTCAGAGTAATGAAAACCAAAGAGCTTCTTGTTCTTCTCACTTTATTGAGGCCCTTCTTGTTTTAGTCTTGGAGGTGAAAGGTTCAAAGCAGGGCCCCCATGTTTCTGTTCTTCTGCCTGGGCAGACAGCATCAGGCCTCTGGGATGACATCTTAGCTACTGTCTTGTCTGTAGGTACTCATTCTTTTTTGTTCAATACCCAAGCAAAACTACACCTTTTATTGCAATCTTCTAAAGCCAAGAGAGTAAGATCCTTCGGATCTCTGCCAAGTGACAAAAGATCACATCATTATTGCCCTGCTTAGCCCTTCCTCCCCATCAAAAGCCTTTAGTATCTGGCACCATCTCAGCTCTTCTCCCAGACTCATCATTTGGAAGCTTCCGCCAACGATTTCCCTCTCAGCATACTCAACTGTCAGTTTTTAGAACACACCTGCTGTTTTTCACCTCCACGGATCCTGCTGGACCTTTTGGGTGCCCCTCCCTATGCACATTTTGAACTCTCTCTCCACTCGCCAGACTGGAAGCTCCCTGAGGGCCCTAATCCCCAGCGTCTATGGTCAAGCCCGGCAGGGGCTCGGTAGCTCTTTGCCGAATGAGTGGAATGCTCCTCACCCACCTGACAGGAAGCCAGCCCCAGAATAACGTGGCCTTAGTCTAGTGAATCTGGACACAAGGGAGTGTGGTGATGGGATGAAGGCCTCACCATGTCCCCCATGTGGGGCTGGAACTCAAACTTCATAGGTGGGCAGAAGACATTGTTGTACATCTCCATGAGGCGCTGCTTGTCACTGGTGGCATCCAGGTTTTCTACGGCATTCTCGATGGCATCCAGACCCTCGTGCTTGGACTGCTCCAGATTCAGCTCAGCAGAGAGGAAGGTGCGTAGCGCCCGGTTCAGGCTAGCGTGGTAGCCTAAATCACAACACTGCTGTGGGACGGAGAAGGCACATGAGCAAACCGTGGACAGTCCCGAGGCTTGGGAGAAGGGGATGGTGGCCCCCATGGCAAATATGACCCTATCGATGAGACTGGCATTCTGGCTTCCAAGATCTGGGTGAGATTTATGGTTTTAGCTGCCAGTCCAATGGTAAACACGCCTCAGAGGACTGCAGGGTGGTCAGAAGGAGAGGATAGGATGAGATTATTTAATCATGTGCTGCGCACGGCTGGCTACTCAGTAAACATGAGAAGAGCTGAGAGTTAAAGGGAATCCTCTTCCATTTTAGGATTTCTCTGGGGATACCATTATAACAAAACTCAACAACAAAAATATTGCCTGCTTCTCCCTGAGGGTCACTGTGGTCAAGTCACTACACATGAACCAAGCCAGGCCATTTCGGCATTCAAGGTTCACAAATCCCAAGTGTTGCAAGAGCAGATCATTTACGGAAACTCTGAACTCTCGGGGGCAAATAAAAGAATGGGGGGCAGACTCTGTCGGTTATCACCCCCACCAACGCCCATTCTAAGACGGGCCTCAGCTGCAGCCTCGGATTTCTGCACTAAAGCTCCTGCCCAACAGAAATAATATTTATAAGACCAAAATTTTTTTTTTCTTTTCTAAGTTTATTTTGAGAGAGAGAGAGAGAGAGAGAGAGCACGAGTTGGGGAGGAGCACACAGAGACTGAAAGAGAGAATCCCAAGGAGGCTCCCTACTGTAGCACAGAGCCAGACATGGGGCTCAAACCCATGAACCGTGAGATCATGATCTGAGCCGAAATCAAGACGCAGATGCTTAATCGACTAAGCCACCCAGGAGTTCCAAGACCAATAATTTCTAAGCATAAGTCTTACTGGGAAAATTCAGATCATGTGAAGGATTCTGATTTTCTAGGGTAAAAATGGGAGGAAAAAATGGTATGAGAGAGGCAATATTAAAAAAAAAAAAACAAAAAAACCCAGCACTGGACAGGAAGTCAAGCAACCTTGGCAAAGCCACTCCCCAACCCTGAACCTGTTTCCTTGGCTGTAAAAGGAACAGATTTGGCTAGGCCAGTGGTTTTTAAGCTGCACACCACAGCTGTAAGGTTCTATGCCACTGCTCAGGCTGCCCCTGAGAAGGAGATAATAGGGCAGCAAATAGTACAAGTGGGAGCCTCCCATCTCTGGTTCAGCCAAACTAGCTTTGCTCTTTTATCTACCTAATATACTGGGATGAGGCCTAGTTTGAAGAAAGAATTCTGCTAGAGACAAAGTCTGAAAATACCTGGACTGATTATGATCCCTAAGGCCCTCTTCAGCAATGGCATTCTGTAACTCTATGACAATATTCCCCATCCCTCCCAAAGGACCCAGGGATCCAAATTCCTTGGCCATCCATTATCCCCTCGATTGCTTAAGCAGCTCTGAGATCCAGAACCTGAGAAGAAACATGAGAGAAGAATCCAGGGATAGAGTAAGACCATCTGCCTGACTGCTGTTTCATTCCATGGGCAGGCATCAAATGAACTTCACCTAGCTTTTCCCCTCATCACGTTCACATTGGGAGCAGCCACGATTGGGGAATAAAAAGCATGTGACGGCCCTCCTCCTCCTCGTATCTGACGAGGAGCTTAGCAATAGAGCGCCTGTTGGGCTAGGCTCTGGGTCAGTGCCAACAGGCTCTAGCAGGTGCCTGGCTGCAGCGGAAGAACAACAGTGACAGCTTAACTAAAGGCGGAGGATGGAAACTCAGTTGGGAGGGAAAAGCAAATGGAAGCAAGACAAAGGCAGCTGATTGGCAGACTTCACGTGCAGGGGCCCTTCCTCCTCTGAAAGAGGCTGCTGGTCTACCCAGGCTGCCCTTGAACTTGTAAACCTTCCTGACTAGCTCTGTGCAGATGCCGATGATGAACTGGATGCCTGTAAATCTATGAGCAGAAGTAACACTGCCCCCAGGGCTGAGCCAGTGGGGAGCTTTGTTGTTATTTAAAAAAATTTTTTTTCTTAATGTTTATTTATTTTTGACAGAGAGAGAGAGAAAGACAGAGCATGAGCGGGGGAGGGGCAGAGAGAGAGGGAGACACAGAATCGGAAGCAGGCTCCAGGCTCTGAGCCGTCAGCACAGAGCCCGACACGGGGCTCGAACCCACAGACCACGAGATCATGACCTGAGCCGAAGTTGGACACTCAACCGACTGAGCCACCCAGGCGCGCCGCCAGTGGGGAGCTTTGTATACAGAAGAGAATTAGGGGGAGGCAGGGCACCCCTCATAGCCTTTACATATTTTTGGTCACCCCACTTTCCTCTCCATTTTCTCTACCTTTGCCTTGATTCATACCCTTATCTTATACCAGTGCTGTCTGCTTCACTGTCTTCGAACGTGGCTTTTGTTATGCCACTCCCCTGCTGAAGAATAAAAGCTACACAAGCTTTTATTTTTTTCTAAAGTGAAGTCCACCTTCCTTAATTTGGAAATTTAAAAATGCCTCTATTTTACTAAGTATGCTTACTGTATACCAGATGTGTCCTAAGCGCTTTATGTGCATTCTACATCTTAATCCTAATAACCCCGACGAGGTTGGTATTATCTTAATTTCCCAGGCTAGACAGGTGATGCTCAGCGAAGTTAAGCAAGGCCAATGGCCAGCACAAATGGCAATCTGTCTTCAGTCTGACCATCAACATCACCTCCCTCTATTTTCTTGCTTTCCTTTCTTCTGCTCTAACCAATGACATACTCCCGCTTAGGGAAGAGGACTGGAAAACAGCAGGTCTCAAATCAGCTACGTGATGGCCAGCAAGCAATGTAGCCTCTCTCAGCCTCCAATGGGGACAACACCGGCCTTGTAGGTTGTTGTGAGGCTGATAACAGGCACTGCATTTACATGCATCTGGCACCACGCAGCCACTTAAACATCAATCACCAAGATTCCCAAACCCCTGACCTCTGCCCTTTCCCCAGCATTTTCTTCCCTTGACATATTTCCCATTCTTCTCACTTGTTGGAAATGGACCCAGTCTTCAAGATCCAAATGAAATTCCCAGCCTCTGGGAAGCCAGCCAGCCCTGCAACCCTGGCATATATTGACCTTGGCCCCCACTCAGAACCACACTCATCTGCAGCCCTCACGTGACACAGAACACACTCCCTCACTCTGTGACTTGCCATCTCATATCACCCCAACCAGAAGGCAAGCCTCAAAGAGGGCCTGACCAGTGTCATTCCTTCTTTGTATCCCTTACCACGAAACCTTGTTCACAGTTGGCATTTGATAAACAGCAGGTGACTGACCGATGCCAGGAGTACAGGATTCTAGCCTTTCGGGAAATAATCCATTTAGGCTGAACACCCTACGTCAAGTGGGTAGATGTGGCCACTGAAGCCCATTGTTTTGCTCACTCTGTATGGCCTATGCAAGGCTGCCTGCGCCTCATTTATGTAACTGTTCTATAGCTTCTCTGTGCCAGAGAGTGGGGGTCTGACTCACAATGTGCCCTCTGGCTCTTCTTTGCCTCCAGCCAAGCCAGGGAGATTTGGAATAGGTTTTCCAGAGCCTCGGCTATCCACAAATCTCCACAAGGGTGACAGCCAGAAACTGAGGCTTTAGCAAAGAAGCAATTTCTGGCAAGGTTAGGTAAACGAGATTTGAATGTTTCATCTCTGTTCCTGGGAGAATAGAATAGTGAGTAGAGGCAGCACATTAGTTTTCTCACAATGGGGACAAAGTATGCTTTCGGTGGCTTCTGATGAGTTCTGTGGCCATGCCGAGCTCCCCTGGCCATTGCTGGGTTATATAAATGTTTGATGAAAACTCTCTCAGGGGAAATCAAATTTTTATAAGAATTTAATGATAGCCTATCCAGATGTGTGATGACTTGAGTTGACAGCTCATTAACCCTTTTCTAGTTCATGTCCTCACCCAGAGGCTCTAGAGAAGGCCTAGAAAAGAAACATGGGTGTTTCATAACAGCCTCTTCAAGGTCACACAGAAGAGAAAAATAAATGTCGTTTATAAGATTTCCTCCTAAGAAAGCTGAGTTCTCTCGTGTCCAACTTGGGTGCACACGGTGTCACAGATTCTCTACCCGCGTACTTAGCACTCACAACCCTCCGGCTTACGCACGAGGACAATGCCCTGTTCTTCATTCATCCGTCTGCTCCTGGGTTGGGAAAGCCACAGGAGTACGGGGGAGGAAAGCCACATTCCCAGTGAGCCTACAGTTCTTAGACTGTAGGTCAGCTCAGAATGTCTTTTTGGCTTGAAGTCAAGGTTTTCCTGGTGTGTTTCAGATGCCTCGTGCGGACTTCTACAGTCTCAGTTGAAATCTTACTATATTATAAAACGAAGTCAAAGGCTAGTCCTTGTGTCAATGCACTGGCATCGACAAAAATAACTTCTTTTCACTTGTCCTCGATGCTTTCAGCACACATTGCACTTGCACACCACTAGGAAGGAGGCAGCATGGTGCACATAACACAGATGGCAATAGACTGGCTCGCGAGTCCTCCCATGTCTTAACGCAAGCTCTAGAAACTGTGAAGGTCAGAACATTAAGATACCCAGGCTCCCTACTCACTCACGCCCTAACTGTTGGTTTACTGCCAAATCATCCTTTGGGCCGTTTTTATTGCATGGATCGTCTAGAAAACTACCGAGGGGCGCCTGGGTGGCTCAGTCAGTTGATGTCCCACTCTTGATTTCGGCTCAGGTCATGATCCCAGGGTCGTGAGATCAAGCCCCGCGTCAGGCTCTGCACTGAGTGTGGAGCCTGCCTAAGATTCTCTCCCTCTCTCTCTGCCCCTAGCCCCAGCTCACACATGCTATAAGAAAGAAAGAAAGAAAGAAAGAAAGAAAGAAAGAAAGAAAGAAAGAAAGAAAGAACTACTAATAATATGTAATAGTAGGGATGACACTCAGAAACATGATGCTGGGCAAAAAAGGCCAGATACAAAAAGTATATACTGTAAAATCCCATCTTTGTGAAGTGTTACAGAAGACAAAACTAATTTATGGTGAAAGAACTCAAAACAGTGGCTGCTTTGGGGTGAAGGACTAACTGGGAAGAGAAAAGAGGAACTTTCTGAGGTGATGGAAATATTCTATATCTTCATAGAGATGTAGGTTACAGGATGTTTGAATTTATCAGAACTCTTGAAACTGTAACACTTAAGTTCAGGCACTGAATGTAAACTATATCTTCAAACAGTATTAAAAGGCACAAAAAGGAAAAAAAAATTGTGCCTTAGGAAATTACCTTCTTCCTCCTCTGTTTCTTTCTTCCTTCAATGAATATACAATGTGTTCAGCTATATATTAAGCACACCTTGTATATGTTTATACAGTAAGGTATTTTCTTTAAAGTTTTTATTTACTTACTTAAGTAATCTCTACACCCAATGCGGGGCTTCAGCTCACAACCCCAAGATCAAGAGCTGCATGCTCTTCCAACTGAGCCAGCCAGGTGCCCTGGTTTATATATTAAGGCAAAGAGACTTGTTTCCTGCCCTCAGGGAACTTATAGAGGAGACTAAGACACTTTCCTCTGCTCTTAGTGCAGTGATTCAAACTTTTTTTAACTTTCAACTCACAGTAAGAAATATATCTTATCCTGTCACACACACACACACACACACACACACACACACACCCCTAACGTAACAGCTTCACAAAATAAAACTTAACCTTACTAGTATGATGTACCAAGATATTTTATTTTCCTTTCTATTCTATTCTATTCTATTCTATTCTATTCTATTCTATTCTATTCTATTCTATTCTATGGCTAGTTCAACCCATAAAAGTGATTTCATGACTTCCCCTAATGGCTCATGGCCTACAGTTTGAAAACCACTGTCCTAGGTAAGCCCCCTGTGCTTAGTGTTGCAATAAGCCAGTTACATGGAAATTATTTCTTCGTATGTCTATGAATACCTCTAGGGCAAAAATTATTTTTGATGGTAAGCACATAGCCTCATTCCAAAGAAATATTTACTGAGCAGAATGTTATCAGCTTTACAAAAAAAAAAAAAAAAAAGAGTAATACATCTGTCCTCACCTTAGGCAAAAAACAAAAGCAAAACAAACAACAAACAAAACAAAACCAGAGCGCTTTACTGAGTGGCCCAGAATGCCACAGTAGCCTACACCCGCACCTTGACTGAGCACTGAGGAGGCTGGTAGGGTTCTTTTTCATGAGACCCCATATCACATCCCAGGAAGACAGGCTCTTAACATACCTTTCTTCTTCTTCTTCTTCTTGTTAAATGAGAAAAAGTTGCAAAAGAGCTTGCTACTTCGACTGATTTTAAAACACCTACTTACACCTGCTATAGAGTCTATGGGCTGCAAAGCTCATGACTGACACAGCAGTAGGGCCCTCTCTCCCCCTGAGGTCAG
Organism: Puma concolor; assembly: GCF_028749965.1. NCBI lineage: Eukaryota > Metazoa > Chordata > Mammalia > Carnivora > Felidae > Puma > Puma concolor. Next base: position 25,441,890 of record NC_141683.1, read on the forward strand.
CATTTTGGTGAAAGGGGTGGGAAAGGTGCCCCGGGGGCCAAAGAAAGAGGAAAGGACAAACCAGAGGAAGAGGTGTGATGGACTGCATAGCCTGATTTTTTTTTTTCACCAAATGCGAGATACATAGTAGAAATGGAGCATAAGAAAGGATTCTCTTCCTTGTGCTGAGAACAGGCATCTGCCCCAACAGAGAAGAGCCATTCCTCTCAGGAGAAGAAAGGATCTTGTTTAGGGCTCCGACCTCCGCTGAAGGACAGTGTTCAGATTGGCTTCAACGAGCAAAGAGAACAAAGCGGTGCCTGAGCAGGGATCAGGGCTCCACTTACCCAGGAAGACAATGACACTCAGGGCATTAAGAGGCTGAAATCTACTGCATCAAAAATCCCCAGCTGAAGGAACGCTTTTATTTATTTACTTATTTTTTTTAAAGTTTATTTGTTTACTTTGAGAGAGACAGAGCAGCCCGAGCGGGAGAGGGGCACAGACAGAGGGAGGCTCTATGCTGTCAGCACAGAGCCTGATGCGGGGCTCAAACTCACAAAACTGCAAGATCATGATCTGAGCTGAAACCAAGAGTCAGATGCTTCCCTGAGTGAGCCACCCAGGAGCCCCCGAAGGAACTAATTTAGAAAAGTTCCCCAAGCATGTAAGGCCAGATTTAAGTACCAATGATCTAGTCTAGTTCTGTTTGCCAGAGAGAGGTCGGGGAGAGGGGAGTAAGGCAGAGTTCCAAAACAGTTCAGTGACAAGGCCGGGATGACCTGAATCTTAGACCAGACCCTACGTGGTAAAGTGTGGTAGGTTCATGCACCGAGAAACCACGTCAGGCGAACGAGTGTGCAGGGGGTGGCCAGAAGCTGGTAAAGCCCAGTGGCTGCCTGCTAACAGCTAGAGGCAAACATCAGGCCTCAGAGAGAAGGCCAGCCCCGTGTACCTGAAGGCCAGGAGGCTGGGCAGCTGACACTAAGCCAGCCGGCTCCAGGCCCTCCACTTTAAAGACTGGAGGGAAGGGTGTATTTATGCAGCTACGGTCAGGACTGGCTCGGGAACTGGGCCAGATGGGAGGCTGCGGGTGGGAGAGACTGCAAGACTCAACCACGAAGTGTGAGGAAAAGCAGCAGGAAAAACTGGCCAAGGCTGACCCATGAGGCCAAAGACACAAAGCGTATCCCTCGTGCCCGCCCCAAGCAAAACACACGCGCCTAGCTACCTACTGCTCTCGTCATCTTTGTATCACGTATCAGAGAGAATGGGCCATATGTCAGGGGCATCTGGATGCCTTCCCGACCAGGACCCTCATCTGCAGTGTAACTGGGGGCAGGGAACCCTCCTGAGCCCCAGATTCCTTATCTTCAAATTGTAGGTGGTAACACTGATCCAGAGGGCAATATGACTATCAAGTGAAATAGCAGTGGGAGACGTTAAGTGCCATCTAAATATAAGGCATGGCATTCGAACTCCTTAGCTCTTTCCACTCACTTCTAGGTGCAAGTAGCTGATGTGAGAGAGTATTCCCTGGAGACAGAAGCGCATTGCAGTTATGAGCATGAGTTGAGTAATCAGACCTAGGTACAAATTTCGCCCCTGTCACTTATTAGCTGACTCTGAGGAAGTCATCTAAACTCGGAATTTTAAACTGTAAAAGTGGAGACAAGAGTGCCTTCCTCCCAGGATTCTAGTAAGACCTGAAAAAGACAAAGAGGGCTTCACCTGGTACCTGGTACATGGCAAAACCCCTAACGGGCTGTGGCTACTATCTTCGTAATCCTTCTCCAAATGCTCCAAGACGCCGGGGCAACAGGACTGGGGAACGAACACCTGACCAGTTCTCTAAAACCAGGAAAAACGTGCCCTTGAGCCCCCAGCTTTAAGCACTTACATCAATAAGGTCAGACAGGTCGTGGATATAGTACTTGAAGACAGATGCATTGGTTGCCTCCAGAGCCAGCAAGTATTCATTCCGGGCTTTAATGGCCTTCAACTTATTTTCTGTATACTTGGCTTGGCGCTGAAAAGAGAACAAAAGTTATATTCTTTTTTTTTTTTTTTTTTTAAAGGGGAGCTTGTTCTCTAAAAGATGAAAGGACAGTACATTCGAGAACCACAATTGTGCTGCTACTCCCTACGCGCTGTCTGCCTTAAATTGGGTTCTAATTCTGTTTAATGAGATTCGAGGTCATAATGTAGATCAATCCAGGAAAGGTTAATGAGGCTCCCTACTTTAGACACATGTCCCACTTTGGTTCTATCTGCAAATACCATCCTCTATCCTTGTGCCACCGTCCAGAAGAAGGTGTCACTACCTTCTGAATACGGGACATGTGAAGCCAAACCCTAGATGTGCAGTCCCTCTCCCAGGTTTGGGAAAGGTTTGGGAAAGGTTTCTATGGTTTCTTGTGAATCTGCTACAGGTGAAGAACTAGGAGCCCTCCGCCCCGGGCCCAAGTTCTTCCAGTATCCACAATTTCTTCCAGGGCAGACAGCAAGGACTGACTTTTGGCTGTTAGGCCCTAAAGGAACCAGAGTTACCTTGTTCTGTTCTTCACAGCACCTACTGGAAAACTCCTATCGGTCCTGACTTCCACAGTGCTCGTCCCCAGCCCCTAAGCTGCTGAAGCACACGTACCTTCTCCTTCATTTTCTCAATCTTCTTCACCGAGCTCCTCCGGACATGCTTCTCCTCGATGCGGACGTTGGATGAGGAGTCAGGGGAGCGTGGGGTCTGCCGGTCTTCCTGCTTTACCGATTTTCCAATTTGCTTCTCCTCCTGCTTCTCTGCCTCCTTTAGTTTGCTCTGAGCACTGATGCTGTCGGCATTGTACATGTGATATGTCTTCATGACCTGCAAGACACCCCCCGCCCCCACCCCCAGAGGTCAAGCCAATGGGGTCAAGTTCTGCTTTACAGACTGACAGATTCAGATTCATGTCCCACGTGAAGCAATACCCTCATACCCTGAAGGGAAAAATTCTTAAGTGTTCGGTTCAGCAAACATTGTATATTAAAGACCACTCCAAAGCACAGGAAAGCAGCACTTGAACTGAGCCAATATGTCTTATTATTAAAATGACTTCGCGTCTCCCATCATCTATTATTCACTTCTATTTATTAACACTTGTAATCATTACTCCTTTATATTGGCTAAGTAATTTGTATTGCTTAGCCGTCTCACAACACCAAGCACGCAGGAAACACCACCACCACTCAGATCCCTAGAGCAAAGCCCTTTCCCTGGCTGGTTAGGAACCCTGAAGAAGGCAGCACTGCCTGTGGAGTAGTCTGCTTTTTGGACATTTCAGATACAAAATACGGAAGGAGACAGGCTCCAAAAGCTCTTTCTCCTGCTCTAGCATTCTAGGGGTCAGTCTGGTCTGCTTCGTGAAGATCGAACGCCCTTTCTCACAGGAACCAGAACAGCAGCAGCAATAAAAATGGCAGTTATCATTTACTGAGCGTTTAGTATACGTTTGGCTCTGTGCCGAGTGCTACACACCCGTCTTCTCATTTCATCCTTACAGCCACCCTGTGGTCTAGAAAACAACCCTAAGAAGACTATAGACCCACACAATAATTCAGGTAAGAGCCTAGAAGGAATAAAACCCACATCAGGTGAAACTAGAGCTGCCACAGGAAGGAATATATAAAAGGAGAGAAATATCGTTTTCAAATTCCCCGTCGAAGCAACCGTCTGGGAGTCCAATCTCTTTTCTTAATGAGGAGGCCAGGAAGCCTAGGACTTGTGTCTGTTTCCTCCCAAACATACTTCCAGCCACAAGGTGCCCACTCTTCCCTGCTGGAGCTCTCTGTTCCCACACAGGGGCCTCTAGCTCCTATCTAGGAATTAAAAGTGCTGATTGCAACTAAGCAAGCTGAAGTTCAAGAGTGCTGACATTTTGGTGCCGTGCGATTTCCTTGAGAGGGAGAAACAGAGTGTGGTAGCTGGGTGCATATGTGTGGGGGCAGGGGGTGCAGAGTGAACAACAGAGGAGAGTACGGGTATTATATTGATAATAACCTCTAGCACTTACTTATTAGTACGTGCTGTGTGTCAGAGGCTTTATGCGTGTTTTCTCACTTAACCCTTACAACAACTCTGTGAAATATGCGATTATTTCCACTTGTAAATATGGGGAAACCAAGGCTGAAGGAGACAAACTATCCCATCCAAGGACACACAGCTAGTAAATGGCAGAATCAGGATTCAAACCCAGGTCTGTCAGATCACCAAGTCCACATTCTTAGCCATTAGGCCCCCGTGTCTTCCTTGGAACAGGACCAGAGCTGGATTAGTTGGGAGGAAAGGTTAAGTTCAGTCAAGGCAGGTTTACAAAGAGGAGCTGGTTTTATTAATGGCTTCATATTAGAGCAGTGGTCTCAACTGGGGGCTAATCTGGAGACATTTTTGATTGTCACCACTTGGGAGCTTGCTACTGGCATCCAGTGGGTAGAAGCCAGGAGGCTGCTAAACACCGTAGGCACAGGACAGCCCCCACAACAAAGTTGTCTGGCCCAAAATGTCCATGGTGCCAAGGCTAAGAAATCCTGGGTTAGAGGGACCTTATGGATGTACTGATTCTTTAGGATCAGCTAGAGGTGGTGGAAAGAATAAAGAATATTGGGGCATTGACAAAATCAAAGTACATTAGAGTTTAAAGGTCTCATTTTTGATACAGAGTATCTTAAATCAGCTTCACCTTATTTTGGACCTGACATCACTTCCCATAATAAGATCAACTCTGTATATTCTCTACACAGGAGAACTGATATTTAACTGGTAGCATTAAAAGCCTTTCTAAGTAATTCAAACGGTCTTCCAGATTCCAGGCTGACTAAGAAGTGAGGAAGAGGCATCTGTTATCCTGTCTGAAGAAGGGTATTCAGGAGACCACATTTTCTTTCTTTTCATCTGAGTATGGATTCAACAGCTTGAATGAACAGTTACAAAAATGAATGATTTTTAAGAAAGCAGTTTTCCATTTCCTGAAGATGCATGATAAATAAAGAGGAAACACTATGAATAATAATTAAAATCAATGATTTATATTGCTCCTTTCCACTAAAGAACTCTCTCTTTTTTTAAAGCTTATTTATTTTCAGAGAGAAAGAGAGAGACAGCACAAGGAGGGGAGAGAGAATCCCAAGCAGGCTCTGTGCTGTCAGCGTAGAGCCCAATGTGGGGTTTGAACTCAGAACCGTGAGGTAATTACCTGAGCTGAAATCAAGAGTTGGATGTTTAACTGACTGAGTCACCCAGGCGCCCCTAAAGAACTCTCTTTAAAAGAGTAAAATACTACCTCATCTAAGAAACTATGAATTCTTAAGAGTAAGCATCACTTCTTCTTTTGTGTTTTCTTCTCTTCTCCACAGTTGGGAAATGTGTCATCTACCCAGTAGTAGTTTTACAATCAACGTGGTTGCCCCAATGACTTAATGACACTAAATCTCTCCTTTGTGGAAATATGGAAGAAGTATAACTAGTATCTTTCAACTCAATGCAAAACTGAGGTATCCAGAGGCCAAAGCTTGAATAAGTGATGCCAAAACAATTGGAGAAATAGGGAAGTCAAGATAGGACTTGGAGAAATATATACATAGTGAGGCAAATACAAACTAGGGAAAAAACTCAGAAGTCTAAATTCTCAGTTCTATGAAGAGAATTCACTTTACTTCAAAAAAACTAAATCTTAATTCATGCCTTTAACTCTGCTTTCTCTCCAAGCCACACTAAAATCATAGAAAAGAGTTATTATTATTATTATTATTATTTTAGATATAAACTGAGGAAAACAAAAAGAATGAAAGCAACACATAAAAATCAGGGAGGCAAATAGTAAATATCTACCAAACCTTAAACCAAAAGTAGGCACAACCAAGAAGCAACCAGACTTATATCACAGAAGCTCTAAGGGGAACTGGTAGCAGTGGGATGAAGGTGAAGCTAAAACAAGAGAAACTGCTGGAAGCCCAAGAATCACTGGACTATCAGATCTCAACTCCTCCCCCTCCACAGTGAAGGACTAGAGGCTTATTTTTATAGGGAATCTATGGATTGGGAACACTGGGCTCAGCTGAGGATAGGGGTACTGAACTTAAAACAGGAGGATCACTGAAAATTCTATACTAAATATTGTAATGGCCTCAGCCTCTTCATAACTCAGACCTCAGACATAGGCAGGAGGTCAGAAAAGCCTTGTCTAGGAAATCTGACCATCCAAGATAAAAGACCTAGTAATACTGGTTATGAGGGCTTCCCCAAGGACACACCTCAGTCAGATCACAAAGCCCACATTCCTAGCCACTAGACACTAGTGTCTTCCTCTGAATAGGACGAGAGCTGGATTAGTTGGGAGGAAAGGTTAAGTTTAGTTAACCAGAACTTCCAACCAGCTTTTCAATGCCTTGCTTTTTCTTTAAATTTTTATTTAATTTTAGAGAGAGAGAGAGAGTATGCATGCGAATGGGGGGAGTAGGGCAGAGAGGGAGAGAGAGAGAGAGAGAGAGAGAGAGAGAGAGAGAGAGAAGAGAATCCTAAGCAGACTCCATGCTCAGTGTGGAGCCCGATGTGGGGCTCAATCCCATGACCCTGGGATCAGGACCTGAGCCAAAATCAATAATCGGACACTCAACCAACTGAGCTACCAGGTGCCCCAACACTGCCTCACTTTAAAATATGAAGGCAGCTAAAACTTACCAAACATTTAAGGAAAACATCTAATATGAAAGGCCAACACCAAAACAAGCAATTTAGAGGGAACAGAAAGTATACAGAAGGGAAAAAACTTCAAAAATAATCAATTATATCCCTAGAGAGATCAATGAAAAATTAAGACATTATATCATGAAACAAGAACAGAATGCAGCAAAAAAGGAACATTTAGAGAACAATAAAGAGCTCTTGGCAATTAAGATTCAATTCAAATACTTTTCTAAGGAGCCGGACTTCATGCCCTTCCTCTGGAAAGACATGTAAAAGTTATCACCTCATATTGTACTTGCTGCTTTACTTTTCTCCCTTCTATTAAAACTAAATGCCTTGAGTTCAGGGATATCTCTTATTTGTCTTTGTATCCCTAGTGCCTACTACTGGAGACAAACAGTCAAGCAGAGTTGGGGGACTAGTAACAGACATGGTTTCAAGGGAGCAGGTGCTAAATACCAGTCTGCAGTGGCTCTGCCAGCAGACAGCTCCAGCACCAACTCAAGGAGTCATATATTCAGGGGGAGCACAGAAGCATAAAACATCTGGGGTAACAACAGCCCCTGTGTCCCAACACCTCTTCTTGCTTTCTCAGTTCTAGGGCTTACTTGACTCTTCCTACTTAGCCAATCCATGTGGCTTCAGTGCCCCCACATAGCCTCCTTCCTGTGGGCACTTGCTGAGCTTTTCCAGATACAACCAAGGCAGAGAATTCCAGAGTTCTTTGGGAAGCTGTGTGCCCCAAATTCAAAGGCATTCCTGGATCACCGGTCTGAAAATGAAAACCACTTATGCCACAACCTATAAACTAGCCAATTCATTATGGAGGAAAAAATACACGGAAGAGAATGCTCACTAGGGTTGCTCTCTGAATGGCAGCTGTGGGAAGCAACCCCTGGCACAGAATGCCATGTCAGGGAAATCAAAGGTCCTTCAGGCAGAAAAGAGGAAGTACAGAGGGGCAGCTGGCCACTTATGGTGTGAGTCTGGGCCTCTTGCCCAAAGGCATCTTTATTTGGGAACACTCAGGCCCTGCCCCTTGGATCATCAAGGTTAAAAAGTACTTAAATTATAAACCCTTGGGTAATCAGTCTCCTAAAAAGAAATATTTTGGGCAATAGGGGAGATGCAAGCTAAGGAGAGTACTGAATATGGTGGGTTCCTTATATCCCTGGTTTCCTTTATTCCATGCCCACAAATAACTTCTATTGCCCACAGGGTCATTGAAACAAGAGGCCCTTTCCTGCCTTCCCAAAAAGCAAATAAGGGGAAACCTCCTTATAAGATCTCCTTTGTTCTCCTCTTAACTCCTCTGACAGAGAGAGGATAGAGAACATTCAGCAAGTAACTTCCCAAAGCCAGCATATAATAGTGCCATGTAACTACTTGATGAAACCATCGTCCCATGCAGGGTGACCAATCATCCTGGCTTACCAAGGACTTCCCTAGGTTTAGCACTCAAAGTTTCATGCCCCTGAAAACCCTTCATTCCTAGGAAAACTGGGATAGTCAGTCACCCTAATGCCATGGTGCCTGACTGGGGCCAGTCCTACACTTATCTCACCCCACAGAGGAAGAAACTCATAATTCTGTTCTCTGAACTTGCTAATGGCCTATAGAATCTGCAAACTTATTTGACCCTTAACTACTGCCTAATATTTTTGGAAGTATGACTGGAGATCTCAGTATATGAAGTATGTGGAAAGCTGGGTCATAGAGGTTGGGACATCCCCCAGGATCATATAACTAGTGGCAGATCAGGTAGAATCTGGGTTGCCTACTTCAGAAGATTCTAGTCACTAGATGAAGGTTTTTCAATCTTGGTACTATTGACATATTAGGCAAGATAATTCTTTGTTGCAGGGGGCTACCCCATGCATTATAGGATTTTAGTTGCATCATGAACTCTAGCACACCCCTACCCCAGTTGTGACAACCAAAAATGTCTACAGACATTTCCAGATGTCCCCTTAGAGAAAAAAATCACCATGCTTGCAAATCACTATACTAGACCCTTCTGGTTTCCCTGGAACTTTCCAGTGTTCTCTACTCTTTCTTCCCTTCTCACTGCTAGAGGAAAAGAACAAACTTTAATTTTGGCCTTGGACAAATTGACAAATTAAAAGAGTGTGTACCCAGGGATAAAAGGTACAGCATAGGGAATACAATCAATGGTATTATAATAGTGTTGTATGGTGACAGATGGTAGCCATACTTGTGAGCACAGCATAACGTGTAGATTTGTTGAATCACTATGTTGTATGCCTGAAACCAACATAACATTGTGTATCAACTATGCTTCAATAAAAAATAAAATAAAAATAAAAAGAGTGTATACCAATTCATCTCATGGCAACAGATTCCATGCCCAGCCAATTCTCAGTTTGCATGCCAGCAGGAAGATTTTAAGCTCTGTGTGGAGCAGGAAAGCACTGGCCAATGCTGGACTGCCTGAAGACCACAGTCCAAGTTGCCAGTTCAGCCCCCTCAAACCAGAGCGGCAAGTTCCCTGGTTTTCTTCCTCATTCCTGCATGAATTATGCCCTTTCCTTTATTTATTTATTTATTTATTTATTTATTTATTTATTATTATTTTAAATGTTTATTTCTGAGAGATAGACAGAGACAGGGGCGGGTGGGGGGGGTGGTGGGGAAGAGAGAGAGGGAGACACAGAATCCGAGGCAGGCTCCAGGCTCCGAGCTGTCAGCACAGAGCCCGACGTGGGGCTAGAACTCACAAACCATGAGATCATGGCCTGAGCTGACGTCGGATGCTCAACCAACTGAGCCACCCAGGTGCCCCTTCCTTATTTATTTTTTAAAAATCATAGCATATTGGGAGATCTTGGACTCTGAGCAAAGCCAATGGATCCTCAGACACTGTTCTTTCACTGCTACCCCAAGTCCCACTGTAGAAGCAACAAACTGGGTTTGAACTAGTTTGGAGTTTGTTGCTTATTCATCCTGCACCTCCCCAGAAAGAATAAAGAGCAGAGGCCCAAGATACTTGCAAAAAAATAAAAAGATTCATATAATGACTGAATGTGTCAAATTTTTATCTTAGTGAATTCTTTGCCAGGATATGGGAGTAATAGGGTGCCTAGAAGATGCTCTAAAAATAAAGAGCAGAAGTAAAGCATTACAAAGACAATAGGGTTCAGGAAAACACATCTAGTCTGTAAATGGTTCACATCAACACGCTTCTGTTTTTATAAAGAGCTTTAACTGCACTTGAAAGAAATGAAAACTTGGGAGTTGAACCAAAGAGTACCATCTATCTGCTCTCCTTCAGAGCAGAAGAGTCACACAGCAGAATTCCAAACAAACTGAGCGTCACTGGAGACCAGTCTGATGACTACTCTACCCTATTTACTTGTTCAATAGTTGCCATGACAAAATGGCCACACCTAGGCTTTTGGATCAAGAACATGGAATTCTCTGATCCCAAATGCCTGTGATGCATATCACCACTGCCTGTCTTCCTGTGAATAAGAAAGAAAGAAAGAAAGAAAGAAAGAAAGAAAGAAAGAAAGAAAGAAAGAAAAGGAAGGAAAAGAAAGAGAAAAAGAAAAAAGGAAGGAAGGAAAAGAAAGAAAGAAAGAAAGAAAGAAAGAAAGAAAGAAAGAAAGAAAGAAAGAGAGAAGAAAAGAAAAGAAAAGAAAAGAAAAGAAAAGAAAAGAAAAGAAAAGAAAAGAAAATGCAGTGAATAAGCAAGTAAACACAGGAAATCAATTTCACCTTCACAACAGGATGGGGGGGCAACCCCAGAGACTGACAGCAAAGGCCGGGCACAGGCCAGCTGAAGAAGGGGGTCCTGAAAGGCTTTAGCTGTATAATCAAAATATTCCTTGTACGGCAACAGGAATTTCCTTGGTGTGCATATGTGTTCTAATTATATTTAACTAAACACGGCTAGGGAGAAAACCACCACCACCACCTTCCAGTGCCTGAAGAAACGCATCAGCCACAGGCATCATGTGCCTAAAGTGCCAGTCATTTCAAAACAGATTGTATTTTCTTCTCCAAACCTGAAGCCTGCCTCTTCACTGAGGTTTGGCCTTTATAAAACCCCAGGGAGTCAGTGCAAAGCTCTCTCTGCCTGAATCGGCCCCTTAGATTGGGGGCATTTAAGCCTCTGTGCTTCCCTCTAGAGCACCCGCTCTTGTCTCAAACCCATAGATCAATGCAAGAACTGATGCAAAACCTTGCACATCAAGTCCTTTCCAACAGACACATATTAATGGTACAATGCACACTATGTTCTTTGCCATTAGGTTTGGGGTCCCTGGTTTGCTGCTAATGGGAGTCAGTTGTACTGATGAGAGGCTTTGGCTGGTCTCTGGCGATGATGCCCCCATGAAGGCAGAGTTAGTTCGCGCAGCCAAGGAGGGATCTTATTCTGAGAGTGTTGTTTTGGCTCACTCAGATTTGAAAGTAAGAGTGTGAAGAAAGAAATGGGTGGAGTCACCCCCAATGGGGACCATGCACTGCCCTCAACCTCAGCTCAGTTCTGTTGCTGATGTGACTATGGCCACAAGCTGCCAAATGCTGCTTCCCTCCGCTTGTTAAAGAGCCAGGCACCCATATGATTTACCGAGTAGAGCTCATTCAGGACCTTCATCAAATCATCTTGGAGTTGCTGGCCGACTTCTTTACTCTGGAAGGAAAAAGAAATGAAGGTTAATAGGGAAATAGAAGGAGGGAGGAGGGGGCGACAAAGGCAAGAGCAACACTGGCTCTATAACTAACACAGACTCAATTAAGGCCCATTATTTAATCCAGCAAATCAGATAACCACTCCGATCAGACCCAATTACGGTCAGATTACTCAAAGAGTTTTAATAAAATGAAATGCGCCCCTTCTATAGCCTAGCTAAGGCAATCATGTGGAGGCCAAGTGGGTAGAGGCTGTGATTTTTCGATTGGTCTCCAAAGAGCAGGCCTAAAAGCCACCTCCTAACTAGCAACTATTGTTTCTCTGAGACTTGCAGTCGAGCCTTCCTGAGAATCAAGACTTCCTGGATGCAAGTCAGATATGAAATAGGATGAGAGAGAAAGAAGCATATAAACATCCAAGGACTTCAAAGTACCTGACTAAAGACCTCCAAGCAGGAAGGGGTTATTTGTCTTATTTGATTTACTTCTACCCCAACCCCCCAGGGCAGTAGTACCCCAATAATGACTCTGGTGTGCAGATTAGCTAATGCTCCTCAATCCTGATAATGGATGTTAAGGGGTCTCCAACTGGCCAATCCTAAGTGGCAGTGGCTCTTGGGTTCTTTGCTGCTGCCATTGAGGGCTGGCATCTCACCACCCAGATGGAATAGCAGAAATAAAGAAGAATGAAGAAGCAGGAAGGAAAAAAGAGCCACGCCTTCTATACTGAGTGGGTTTTTTTTGCCGAGCCCAAGGGAGCAGGGGCTAAAACACTGATTGGTATCACTGCGTCATGAGGGGAAGCCCTCATTTAATCTTCTGCCAGCTCTATTTCTTTCCTACAAATCAGATACCAACAGTGACCTTCTAACAAAAGGAAGAATACTACCCATGGCACCGCTCAGCTCCCGGGCAAAGAAAGGAAGAGTTCTTGCATGTCAGAAACATAGTCCTCTATGATCTTGCTTTTTCAAGATGTATGATTATAAAACCATTTTTTCCTGATTACAAAAGGAGTATATGTATTGTAATTAATAAGAACACTGGAAAAACAAAAATACACACACACAAAAGAAAACTGTAGAAAATATCAAAAAAGAAAAAGTAACTTAATTCCTACCACTAAGAAATCACCCCTCTAGACTTTATTTTTCAAATCTTTTTGGTATGATTTTCATGAAATGGGGGTTGCATTATACACACTGGAACTTAACTTATTCACTTAAATAAATGTTATAAATAGTTCCCTACATGTTATTCTTCCAGAAAATTATAAAAGATTATATTGACATAGCTCCTATTCTTGGACATTTACTTTGCTTATAAATTTTTATGATAAAACACACTGTATTCAGTTACTTTGTGCATAAGCTTTGCACACACCTTTCATTATTTTCTCCTAGAAGTAACATTGCTGAGTCGAAGACTACTCATTGATGCACCAGAAGCACATGTGCATGTTGCTTCACTTTTTTCCTCTTGACAGGTTGACATGATGTCCTGTTGTGATTGGTAGTCCTTTTGATCGTAATGAGCCATTTTCATTTCTCTTTAATGCTTTGCCATTTTCTACGAAGGAATTAATTATGGAATATAACATGTGTGACCTTTGTTGTGGCTACACCGGACTCATTACACCTGGCTGTGTGGAAATGGGCGGAAGGAGCCCTGAATGAGCAATCACAAGATTCTCCTATTCCTGGCTCCTCCACCATCAAGAAGATAACTTTGAACAACACGATTAATCTCTCTCTGGGCCTCTCTTTTCCTTTCCGTAAAATGAAAGGCTAACACATCCTAAGGCCCTTCCTAACCTCTGCCATTCTATGATTCTCCACGATCTTTTGCCTGGCTTCTTGAACCCACATTAGATTCAACCATTGCCCACTTCAGGGTATGGTTGGTTGGCTTCGTTCCGCCCAGTAGGAGATGGTGAGCGAGTTCCCCTTCGGGACTGAGACACTCTACAAAATGGATGGCTTCGAGCGTATTTTGCCAGTCTTAAATTTGCCATTCCCAAATGTCTCTCATTCAATGCCCTCAACCACTGGAAGAAGCCACAAAAGGAAATGCCTTTCATCTAGAATCTCACATACCAGCCTCTCCTTCCCATCATGAAGGGAGCTGAGCTCCGCTGAAGCAGCAGAGATCCAAGGAGGTGAAGTGAGGCAAAATGACTCACCAACCAGCCCCAGAGTCAGCAACAAGGCCAGGAAGTGACCATGAGTATCACTTCCAAACACCCTGCCCTCTGGCCTCAAAGCCAACTCCCTTGTCAGCCACCCATCCTCCCTTACTGCCTCCTTGTGTTTAAATGGTAGAGGTTCCTGGAGAAAGCTCCCATTCCTCTACCCTGTTGCTCACCCATGACTTAAATAACTTAGCCGCAGGAGGAGGGGGGGAGGGGAAGGGAGGAGGGGAAAAAAGCATAACCAATAAAAAAGCAATTAAGCCCAGGCAGATGTTTCCTTTCGTGTACCGATTAGTTGGAAAAGGACCGACTCAACTATTATCCCTGTTTATTTGAACAGGCTGCCGAAGCGGATTCTGACTTACGGCTCCCTGTGGCTGAGGGCTGGGCTGGGAACACACGTGAAGCTAGCCCAGTCAAAGTGTCCAAGAGAGCCCCTGGCAATCAGGAACAATTCTGACACAAGTAGAGAGTCAGGAACTAGCCAGTGCTTCCCTCTCCTCTCTCGGATGCTCAAAGGCCACCCATTCTCTGTTTCGGAAACCTTCACTGTGTGCCTCTGGGGACAGCGTGGGGACAGCGTGGCCCCAGCGTGCCAGGAAGGGCTTCCGTGCTGGCCGGCCACTGTGGAAGGGTTGTAGCTGGGAAGCTACAAGGGGGCCCCACCCAAAGACAAAAGGGACATTTAATCCTGGGAACAACAAAACCTGATGAGAATGAAGTCTGCAGGGCTCTTCCGTTCCCTCCTAAAAACATGCAACGGGTTTCTAGGCAGGGAAGAAAAAGAGACTTTACAGAGCAGTCTTTGTGCCCTATCACACAGCCTACATCTCTTTTCTTTAAAATTTCTTGGAAGAGAATGAGTCATCTAAACATTGCAGGAAACCAAATAGAAGTCGAGGGGAAAAATTAGTTTGGGCAAAGTTTTTCTCTTAAATGTTTGCATAGTAATCTTTGCCTGGAAAAAAAATAAGATGCCTAAATTTAGAATAGAGATGTGGCACAGTTAACAATGCGGGTTCCATGGGATAGGAAGTGCAATGGTGTCTTAGGCGGGGATCTTTTATTTTGAAACTCACCACAACTGCGCCAGCCAGAGCGTGTTTCCCGGGGCCCCCACTCTGCCTGCTGCTGGGGTGGAGCTGATCCGGAAGGCAGTGAGATTGCTACAGCTCCTGCCAGCTGTGCATTTACAAAGCGGGCAGGGAATCCTCCTTTTCCAACAGAGAACAGCACCGGATGACACAAACGAAACACACAGCCGCATCTCCCCCAGACTGGAATCTTCCAAAGCCACCTCACTCAAAGAAAGGGGACAGCGGCAGAAATGCAAAGGAACAAGAAAGAGGCTACTCGGTCTTGGGCTGCCTGACGCCAAGGCTGGTCACTCTTCTTTGGATGGATACATCTCCTGAGCTTGGATGGCTTTGTCTATTAGCATTTCCCAAAGAACGCACAGTATGAAAGGGCTTTCAAACTGGTCCTCATCCCGGGAGATTACCTCTTACCTTGTCTGTAGCTGTTTTACTTAGCAGAATAGTGGGGTGGGCGGGCCATTGTTCGTGGCCTATTCCATCTACACTACATCTACACCACAAAGCCGTATTATTTGACAGGCACAAAATCACCCCGTTTGTATGGAAGAAAAAAAGAGGAAGGCATGCCTCTGCCATGTGATGAGAGCTAATTTCGGCCCCATCCCAAGGCTTAGCCTGTCAGCAGGTAGAAACAGTAGGGTCATTTAGCTCTCTGCCGATCAGCCCGTGTCAGCAGTTTTCCAGAAAAGAATCCAATTTTCAAGGGCACGTATCTCCCTTCACCAGTGCTGGCACCCCCACCCCCAAAGACATTTCTGAGGCTAACCGTTAAAAGATCCAGTTTAAAACTGAATTTACATTCACAGGTTTCAGAGGAAAGGGACATGAACCCTATACAAAGCTCTGGCAGCAGGAGGAGCGCCACCAGATGCACAGCGACAGTTTCAGGGGCACTCGTTCGGCACTTCAAAGAGGCCAAGTTTCATGGGCTGGAGCTTCGCCTGAAATGCTATTGGTGGGGAGGACAGGGGTAAAGGAGTGGGTGTTGGGCAGTGGGTCTGGTGGCAGGGGACGGTGGACACTGGCCGGCCTTCCCCCTTCCCTCCTCAGCCCATCTAAACAAGTGGTGCCGTGTGAAGTTGTGGGCGAGGGAGGGTGGTGATCCCAGAGGTGAGAGCTCGGAAATGATTTCTAGATTTCTCCCCCGGCCGCAACACTTGTGTATATGCAGAGGGACCCTTTGTACTCGGCATGCGCTCATTCAGATATCACGCGAGGGCTCCAGGAAGGCTGTGCTCCAGTTACGACTCAATACTCTGGGGAGCCCAAGGTAGTATAAAATACAAAATATATTGAATTGCAGAACTTTTACAGAGAGGTAGGCTGGGAGCTGGCATAAGAGGGACACTTAAAGTGCTTTTGCCTTCTAAAGACAGGGTAGACAGGGATTTCAAAATGTACATTTTTAAAGTTGCAATCCAGTACATCATAGTGTGTCTACAATAAAAGTACTTATTATGCGCAGGGCACTCTGCTCATGCCTACTCTTTTCTCTTCTCTCCTGTTTTTTTTTTTTTTTTATGTTAGTCATAACTCACTAAGTGCAGTTTACAACTCATTAATGAATCATTATACACAGGTTTAAAATGACTGGGTACGCTGTAATTGTAGAATTAATAAAGAAAATAGTGGGTCAGGGACTGGAGCCCACCAACCAAGACAAGCACTAAATGACTCGCCCTCTCAAGGTGGCTGATCGGATGTCGGGAAGCAAGTTCAATCCCTAGATCTTGGCGAGGGGAAAATGCCGGATTTCAAGGAGTGAGCAATAAAGAGTCTGTTGGCAAAATATTTATAGAAGGCCTATTATGTGTCAAGCACTTGTGGTTTGACTGGGAATACGGCGGTATACAAAACAGTTTAAAATTTACAATCCACTGAGAAAGATGGACATTAATCTGATGTCAGATTACCATAACTATCAGAACACAATTCTTGCAGTCTCAAAGGCATTATTAGAAATGGAATTTCTTAAGCCAGTTTTCTATTCAAGACCAGTATTTTTTTTTCTATCTCAGCAAAGAGGTTTCCACACTTCAACCTAACCCCAGAGCAAGCTAGATGATGAATCTAGTGTGCCAGAACAGAAATCCGACTTCAAAAAAAAAAAAAAAAAAAAAAAAAAAAATCTAGCTATTATACAGCATATCCCTTTTCTTTGAATTTGCCTTTCTAAGTGATAATAGATATTTCAGGTTATAATGACATTGCTTCATTATAAGTGACTCCCAAAGTGGGCACATTCCACTTTCAAAGAATCTCTTGAGCTTGTCAGCACCTGTAAAAACCAATCTCACCAGTGGCTCCTTCACTTCGAAGTGAACGGGTCTGGTTAAGCGCTCCCAGTGATGAGAGTCATAACTTAGAAGAAAATGTCCGAAACCTGATAGTCTGAGACTCAATACCTGTCTCCGAATTCGCCTTCTAACACAACTGGTTTCTCAATTAGATTCTTGTTTAATTATCTGGATTACTTAGACTAAACAACAACAAAAACTAGATTACAATTTTTGAAGCACCTCTCTGTCTCCCGTGGTGCCTGGCCCACTGCTTTCTGTATAGGAGACATGAAGTAACAAGCTGTTGAATCAATTAGATCAAGTTTTAGCTTAAACGCTGTGCTTTCACATAACAACAAGAAAAAAATATATAGTTGCCTTCTCTTCATGCAGATTATTAAAAGCGGAAACATCAGAAGTTGCCCACATATGCTCCCTCACAGTTGAGCGCAAAAAAGGTGAAATGACTTTTCCAGGATCACACAGCTGTTTGGTATCCTGTCTAGGACCACATGCGATACTGGAAGAGGGTGAAGAAACATGCAGGCTCTGGGTGGGGCGGGATTTGAATCCTTCCACTACGTGATCGCATGACCTTGGGTAAACTACAACTGCCCCATGCCTTAGTTTCCACATCTGCAAAACAGGGTAATAATGAGATAATCCAGGTAAAGTCCTTCGAACAGAACCTAGCACTTAGGATGCTCAAGAAATGTGAGCTCTTCTTATATTAGAATCCAGTCCTCTTAACACAGACTTGAGCGGTCTTTCTACCGCCCTGTGCTCCTTATGTGTCCTCGGAACACATTAATGATCATGATGTGTGGAACTGGGAACGTCCCGGAAGCTAATCCCCAGGCAGGGATGCAGCTAAATCTCTCAGATGGAAGAGCTCTATCAACATACAGGGAAGAAGAATCTTTGCTTTTCCTTATGCCTGCTGCTGCGCAATCTATTCTCCGTGGTGCCAGTAAGAACCAAAGTAACAATGACTCTGAGAAATATGCAGTTTTCCTGAGAAGGGAACAAAGAGGTGTTGAGCCAAAAGGAGGAAATTGGGGGAGGGGGGGAGGGGGGTAGAGATGTGGTATAGAAGGAAAATAAGGAGGATAGAATTACTTTTTATCCCTTCAGGAAGATTAAACAGAAAAAATCCTTCTCAACTGTGCAACTGGGACTTCGTTCAATTGGGGTCATAAATTAAATGTCGGGAGGTAGGAGCCCCCTACTGCCTGGGTCAGCAAAGTCAAAGACTGCCCATTACCAAGTTCTGGTTCAATGAAATCCAGGGGCTTTCTCCTCCAGGGCACTTGTTTCTGAAAGCCATTTCCTTAAGGTTTTTCCAGAAGTTCTGCAATGTCTGACTAGTCAGACTTAATAACCACAGTAATGCTAGTGGCCCTGGGAGAAAATCCATTCCTTGGCATGACAGTGAACTCTGTGGATTCAGTTCCTACCTTCCACGGATGCTCGCTCTGCTCTGTTGCAAGTAACCAGAACCTCTTGCCATGGAAACACCTAATTCAGATAAGACTGACTCCCACTGGACTGGGGCAGAGTCATGGGATGAGGCTGGGGGCCAGGAAGAGGCTGGAGGTCCTCTGCTCTCCCAAGATCTCAGATGGCACAGACTAAAACACAGTCCTGTAACAACTTGAATGTTCCCCTATGGCTGTTTCTATCTCTTACAATGACCGATTATAGTACTAAGAAAATAAGCTGAAGGCAACATCCTTTAAAAGGAAAGAGACAACTAAGTCTGAGGCTTCATTTCTTAAATCACCACTGTGATCCTTTTCTTGGCAAATTTCCATCTTTAACTCTTCTGGATAATGATTTTAGCAGAAGTGTAATAATTGTCTTCAGGCTCTGATCTCTAGTGCCAAAGCATTTCTTGAGGTCATATTGAAGATCTCCCAGGCAGGACACTAAAGTCATAGAAATGGTGTCTAGGTAACTGTGGTGCCCTGGGTAGGCCAGGACACAGGGGACAAAAGACACAAAGGCAAACAGGCAACATGAGAGCACAAATCTCTCAGCAACTGTAAAATGAACGCGGGAGAAAAAACAATCAATGGCTTGGAACTGGGCAAGAAGCAGTGGTGGGGGGTGGTGGTGGGGGGAGCCAGAATGATAAGGTGCTTGCAAGCATATGCCCACCCACAATAAGGAATTCCAGGAGCTGGGGGATGGGAAGAATGCCTGTGTGGCTCCCAGATGGCTGGGAAAAGGTTGGAAGAACAGGAGTTAACAGAGCTCATTTGAAAGTTGGCAGCGTGAACACCGAGAGGAGGGCGGCCCGGTAGGAAGTAAAAGAGTCAGCAGCACCCGTACAGGAAATGCCTGGGGCACTGGGAAAATCGCTGATTAAATGCTTTAAGAAAGGGGAACCCAGAGGCAAAGTCAATTCGTTGAAGGATCTGTGTAGTTTTAGTACTTTGGAGATGCCATAGAATCCCACTGTTGAGAGAGAAGAACCTCCAGGGGGTTCATTTAAGGGAGAGACCATTTTCTCGACACTGCAGGTGCCAGAGCTGGACCCGAGGGTTGCGTTAAATCAACTCTAGGAGACTAAGTAGAGCTCCCTATTGGCACAGCGTTGGAATGCATTTCCTTGGGGCTGGGTGCAGACCTGGACTGGCCAACTTTCTTCGGACACTGAGGTGGTGTGCAAACTCTTGTCTCTGTCAGCACTCAGTCCACGTTGCCACTCCCATCAGGCATGTTCCGCAGACAGTGAAAAAAAACCCTATACCCTTGGAGGAGGGCACCTTCCCTGTCGCCAGTACCTCATTCCTGATGAAAAATCACTGAATTGTGAGAAGGAAAATGTCCAGAGTTTGAAATTGGCAACTTCCAATCTCCAGCTCTGATTTTTCGCCTAAGTGCTTCGATTTTTCCTCTTTGATTCAGACTTTATAAAATGTTCCAGGTACACTTGAGAAGCATGTGTATCTGTCTGCAGTTAGGCACAGTGCCCATATAGGTCACTCAGGCAAAGTTTGCTAGCTGTTTTTTCAAATCTCTGTATCTTTACTTAATTTATTTTGGTCTAATTGGTTAATTATTCATCAAGACAGGTGAACTAAATCTCCCACTGGGATTGATGATTTATCTGTTCCTTCTTTTTATTCTGTTCATTTTTGACTTATATATTTTAAGATTATGTTATTAAGTATATACCGTTTTCTGGTGAAAATGTCACCATTATCTCTAACAATACTTTCCGAATTAAAATCCACTTGGTCTGATTTTAGTAGGGCTCTCTTCTCCCATCATTCTGCTTTAAATTTTTCTATAACCTTATACTTAAGGCATGTGTCTTCTCTTATAAGCAACATATAATTCAGTTTTGCTTAAAATCTCTTTGACGATCTTTTAATTTTACACGAGTCAATTTACCCTTACAATTAACTGATGCATTTAAATCCACCAACTGGCTATATGTCATTTGTTCCACGTATCTCCAGAGCCTCCTTCCCTTATTTTTTATCTTCTTTTTCTTTTCCATTTTTAAAAATTCAGTGGAAGTCACCCTTTTGGTATATTCTATGTGTTTTGAGAAACCCACCACAATTAAAACACTGAACAGGTCCGTCATCCATCAAAAACAATCTCTCATGCTGTCCCTTCATAGTCAAAGTCCCTGCATCCCTAACCCCTGGAAGCCATTGCTGTTGTTCTAGATCCCAACAGTTTTGCCTTTACCAGAATCGTTCTTACCTTCTTTGGGGCCATTTCTTACTAACTGAATCTTCTCTTAGATTGGTAGCAGTGCTATTTCTATAGTGGTAACCCTAAATTACAATATACATACACGTGACTTGTCAAAGTCTAATATAAATCAATACTCTTACTGCTTTTTTGCACAATATTATTAAACCTATTTCCCCACCCGCACCTACAGATAGATTCTACTGCTGCCATTTACACTAATTTTATATCTGCTTATCACCTCACCTGAAATTATTATTTTTTTTAACAGTCAATATTCATTTAGATGTACAATATTTCTTTTCCTGCATCTCAAGGCTTCTATCTGGGATCATTTTCTTTCTGCATAAAGAATAACATTTAGGGGCACCTGCATAAAGAATAACACTGGACTTCAGCTCAGGTCATGATCTCACGGTTCATGGGTTCAAGGCCCGCATCAGGCTCTGTGCTGACAGCTCAGAGCCCGGAGCCTGCTTTGGATTCTGTGTCTCCCTCTCTCTCTGCCCCTCCCCTGCTCGTGCTCTGTCTTTCTCTCAAAAATAAACATTAAAAAAAAAAAAAAATACCGTTGAGTATTCCTTTTAGTCCAGGGCTGCTGGTGATAAATTCTCCAAGTTTTTACTTGCCTGAAAATGTCTAGTTCACTTTCATTTTTGGAAGACAGTTCTTTCAGCTTTTCATTCCATTGTCCCCTGTCTTCCACTATTTCTGCTGAGCAGTCACCTGTCAACCTTGCTGTTGCTCCCTCGGAGGTAGTGTGCCTTCTCCCCTCTCGAGCTGTGTTAAAGATTTAGATGGTCTCTGTCATGGTTCTCAGCAATTTTACTAGGATGCGCCTCCACTTTAATTTTCTTTGTGATTCTCCTACATGGGGCTCATAATGCTTCTTCAACCCGCAACTTGAAGTCTTTCTCTAGTTTGGGACAATTCACGGTCACTATCTCTTCAAATATTGTTTCTACCCATTCTCTTTGTTCTCTTCCTTCTGGAACTTCACATGTATGCATGTTAGGCCCACTCACCATGTCCCACAGGCCTCCTATGCTCTTTTTTGCATTTTCCATCCTTTTACCTCTCTAAACTTCAGTAGATACATTTTTTTCCAACATGTCTTTCAGTTCACTACTTCTTTATTCAGCTTTGTCTAATCTGTGTAATCCATGCATTGAGCTCTTTCTTTTAGTTACTTTATTTTTTTCAGTGCTAAAATCTGTCTGAGTCCTCCTTTTTTTAATAAAAATAAAATTCACATACTACAATTCACCATTTTAAAGTGTACAGTTCAGTTGGTTTTAGTAGATCCATAAGGTTGTGCAATAATCACCACTATCTAATCCCAGAACCTTTCATCACCCTACAAAGAAATCTCATAACTGTTTAGTACTCACTCCCACCCCTCCACCCCCACCCCCAGCTGCTGGTAACCATGAATCTACCTTCTGTCTCTATGGGTTTTTCCCATTTTGGGTATTTCCTATCAATGGAAACATAGAACATGTGGCTGGCTTCTTTCACGTGGCATATTGTTTTCAAGGTCCATCCATGTTGTATCAGTACTTACTTCCTTTTTTGTGGCTGAGAAATATTCCATTGTATGGATATGCCACACTTTTTTAAACCCATTAATCATCTGATGAATGTCTGGATTGTTTCCATTTTGGGGTTATTATAAATCATGCCACTATGGACATTCATGTACAAGGTTTTGTGTTGGCCTATTTTCAATTCTCTCAGGTATCTATGTAGGCAAATGGAATTGCTGGGTCATAGGGTAACTCCATGCTTAAGTTTTTGCGTAAGTCTTGTTTACATTTGTGGGGAACTGCCAAATTGTTTTCCATAGCTTCTGCACCATTTTACAATCCCCCCAGCAATATCTGAGGGTTCTAATATCTCTATATTCTTGCCAACACTTGTTCTTTTCTTACTTTTCTTTAATTATAGCCATCCCAGTGAGTATGAAGTGGTATTTCATTGTGGTTTTGATTTGCAGTTCCCTAAGGACTAACAGTGTTGAGCATCTTTTCATGTGCTTGTTGGCCATTTGTACACCTTCTTCGGAGAAATGACTATGCAAGCCCTTTGCCTTTTGCAAAATTGGGTTGTTGGTCTTTCTGTTGTTGGGTTGTAAGTGTTTTTCATATATTCTGAATACTACATCCTTATCAGATAGATGGTTTAAAAGTATTTTGATTCTTATTATACAGGTAGTCTTTTTTAATTTTTTGATAGTATCTTTTGAGGCACAGAAGTTTATAATTTTGATGAAGTTCAATTTATGTATTTTTTTCTTTTATTGCTTGTGTTTGGTGTCATGTCTAAGATAAGTTACCTAACCCCTTAAGGTCACAAAGATTTATGCCTATTTTCTGCTTTGGTGTCTTATCTAAGCAATGTTACCTAATCCAAGATGAAAGATTTATACCTGTTTTCTTCTAAAAGTTTAAGTTCTTACATTTACATCTTTGATCCACTTTAAGTTGTTTCTTTTTTATAATTTCCAATTTTTGTCATTTGATTTCATAAATGTATTAAACATAATAATTTAAAGTTTGTCTGATAACCATTACAAGGATCTCCTGTGGGTATGCTGTTTTTCTTATAAGCACTGTATATATACAAAATGGTGAGTGAGAACTATTGGGCTTAGGGTGATAGTATCTTCCTCTAGAGAGGACTTAAATTTGCTTCTAGATACTACTATCCTAGATCACCTTAATCCAATTAGAGATTAAGATAATTTGAAGCTAGGCTTCAGTCCCTGTGAGACCCCTGAAGTCTATTTCTGGTTCACCCTCACTTCTAAACTGCATCCCTGTGGGGTCTAAAAGCTTGAAGAAGTCTACCAGCCTCCCAACCCCCCCGCCTCCCATCCTTGGTCCTACATTCCAGGTTTTGTCCTGTTAGCCCTACAAGGCTATTAAAAGCTCTGCTTGGCTTCTTAGCTCTCAGTGATCTTTTCTAGAATAGCAGATGCCTCCTGGGGATAAACGGCTCCAAAGGAGCAGAAGGTTGGTCTGAATTACCTAAGCTGCCATTTCTAGAAGTTCAACCCAAAGTCTGAATTTTGACGATAGAGATTATGTTATGTTTAAATGTTACCCTCCCCAGGTCCAGTGCAATGTTGGATACCTAATAAGTACTAAAATATGTTTTGTTTGAAAGAATGAATTGATATTGGTAAAAGAGAAGGATTATCATATTTATGTCTTAAAGTTATTCATTTCCCAAGACACGGTAACCAAAATATTCTGGTAAAACAAAAGAGAAGCAAGCCTGAGGTTTTCAATATGGTTCCTCATTACTTCCTTAGGGGCTTTTCAAAAACCACACTCCATCAAAGGGCAGCAGGGGGCTGAAACTACCTAACATAAAGGGGATCTATGAAATTAGTTGTAGTGGTTGAGAATCCAGATTCAAATCTCAGGCATTCTCTGGTAACCCAGAGTCCACAAAAAGGAGAAACCCCACACTAAGTTCTAAAAATGAGCACATATAATGGGCCATTTGGGGGTCTGAGGAAGGTTTGGGCATCTAGTTCCTGGGCCATATGTGAAAATGTCAGCTTCACTAGCTATCCCAAATTCCTTAGCACCACACTGGCCTTTCCCTTGTGAAATCAGCATAAAAACAGAAAGAAGTAATCCCTAACTTCTAATTTTCTCTCCAATAAGTGGCCATAAGTTGATGACTTTTCCTTCATGATACGTCTGACAACTGTCTCCTTTTCAACACTCCTGGCATTGCTACCACATCGCAGGCCCTTATTCCCCTGCCCCTGGATTAGAGGCCCAGTCTTTCTGAAGAGCTGCTCTATTACATCATTTGCCTATGAATCAACCTTCCATGGTTCCCAAATGTTCTCAGAATGAAGTTCAAACTCCTTGGTTGGGCATCCAGGGCTCTTTTCAGCTTTGTTTCAGCTACTCTCTTCATAAATACTCTGATTTAGCCAAACTGTTACACTCACCACCTTCTGAAGAAGCCTCACTCATTCCTGGGCTCTCTTTTGTCTTGAAGTAGTTCCTTCCATGTGGAAGGTTCTTCCACCCTGCTCTCCCCACACTCACAAATGCCTCCTTTTCCATCTCTAATTATGATCATTTTCATTCACTAAAAACCCAGCTCAAATGTCACCTCTCTACTTTCTGCACAGGAAGCATTTAGGACTGTCTGATACGGGGTAAATCTTCAATATATATATTTTTGAAAAATGAGTGTGTGTGGTTGCAGGGGGGGAGGGATAAAATTTTCAATCAATGATGATATGGAAATTGCATATCTATTTTTTTAAGTTTATTTATTTTGAGAGGGGGGAGGGGCAGAGAGAGAGAGAGAGAGAGAGAGAGAGGGAAAGAAGAATCCCAAGCAGGCTCCACTCTGCCATCATAGAGCCCAATGAGGGGCTTGAACTCACAGTGAGATCATAACCTGATCCCAAATCAAGAGTCAGACGCTTAACCGACTGAACTACCCAGGCGCTCCTATCTATTATTTTTAACTAAACTGTGCCCTACATCACACTGTATATAAAAACTGGTTTTATGGGGATGGCTTTGGACCATGATATGAAAGACAAAACTATGGCTTTTAGAAGATGATACAATGGAATATCTTCAAGACCTTAGGGTAGGAAAGGCTTTCTTCAACGTGATAGAAAAAGCACTAACCATAAAAGAAAATGGGTTCAACCACAGTAAAATTAAGAACTTTTACTAACCAATAGAAAATATTTATAAAAATAGACAAGTCACAGTGTAAGAGAACATGTGCTTAACACATATAATCAGTAAGATAACTAATATTCAGGATCGGTACTTCACAAGAGAATATATCTACATGCTCAGTAAAAATAAGTAAAGGCCCTCACACTCATTAGTAATCTGAAAATGCACATTAAAGCCAATGTGATAATAGCTTACATTAAAACAGTTAAAAATAAAACTATAGTTAAAATGAAAAATTTGACCATATTAAATGTTGGCAAGGCTGTAGAAAAATGAACTCCTCATACATTGTTGGTGGGGGTACAAATGACTAATATCGTTTCGGAAACAGTAAAGGAGATTTCACCCCACAATTCCGCTACTAGGTATATTCCCTGGAAATCTGGCCATGTGTATGCCAGTGCGCACAGATGAGAATGTTCACAGTGGCATAGTTTGCTTTAGTCCCACACTCAAAACAACCCAAATGCCCACTGATAACAAAATTCACACTGATAAGTAAATTGTGGTGAATTAATAAATGGGCCCTAAAGCAATGAAAAGAAACAAGGCAGAGCTAGATGCATCAGCGTGGTCGGAGCTCGCAAACCCTGGCAAACAGAAGCGGTGAGACTTGCAAAATTAAACCACGCTGTTTAGAGATGAATATCTAGAAGATGTAATTTAAGAAAAGCAAGGGAGTAATTATCACAAAATTAGGACAGTGGAGGAAACAGAGTTGTGACTGTAGGGAGTATTGCAAGGAGTCCAGAGGTGCTGATAAGGATCTCCGTACCTGCTTGTGTGAGTGGTTACTTGTGTGTTTGTTTGCCTTATTATACATACATATTTTAAATACTTTTCAAGTTTTTGAAACTGAAAAAAAGAAGAGTTCCATGATTGACCAGTGACATCTATCACAAATGCAGGAATAAGGTTTTTGCATTGGTTCACAGGTCTTCCTTGAACAACCGAGCTGGATATGAGCTCTTCCTCTACTGCCTGTACTATATTCTGTAGCAATTATTATCTGTGGAACACTGTCTATCAATTATTTATGGTACACTTATCATATCCACATTGTCTTGATTAGAACTATTTATGCAAACATCTTCCCCCCCTTTCAACTATAGCATAAGCTTCTGAAGGATCTGGACTGTATCGTGTAGCTAGTAATTAATAAAAATAGTCATTATAGCTTACCTTTACCTACTGCTCACTGTGCACTAGCCATTTACAGGCATAACCGTACTTAATCTTGGTAATAACTCAATGTGTTATTATTATCTGCATTTCAGGGATGCTCAGGCTTAAAGAGGTTAAGCAATTTGTCCAAAGGAACAGCTATTAAATGCAAGAGTTAGAATTTGAATGCACAAACTCCTATTCAATGCTACTTTGTCTTCTCATCTTTTTAAAAAAATTTTTTTTTAATGTTTATTTATTTTTTGAGAGAGAGAGACAGAGCGCAAGAGGCAGAGGGGCAGAGAGAGGGAGACACAGAATCCGAAGCAGGCTCCAGGCTCCAAGCTGCCAGCACAGAGCCCGATGTGGGGCCCAAACCCACGAACTGAACCATGAGATCATGACCTGAACCGAAGTCAGACACCCAACCCGCTGAGCCACCCAGGCGCCCCTATCTTCTCCTCATCTTGTACAAGGCCTTGCATGCTGTAAACACCCAATAATTATTAATTGGGTGAAAACGAGAGAATGAAAGGCCATAAAGTTTCACAGCAAGGAAGAGAGGAACAGTACAAAAGCATGTTGAAATCTTCAGGTGTATACTACTGAAAAGGTTGAGACTCCATCTATTAAAAGGAGAATCATGTATGTAGAGCTATAAAAATGAGCTTCCAGGATACTCTGGTTATAGGGAGTGAGTCCAAAACTTAACCAGCTTCTAAATCCATTTGGCTGTATTTGGATAGCTGGCAGTTCAAAGGGCAAATGGCAAACGCACGTCTCATGAAGCACCCTGGCCGCGGTGCAAATGGAACTGAGCCAGGGGTTACCGATCACCGCTCTCCCACTGATGTGGTGGCCTGGGTGGAATCCTTCAATGGTCCATCTGTTCTCACTTTGGTCTTGGGACTTTAGGATGAATGGGATGAGGATAGTGGTGAATGACAAGGGTGAGCACTGTCTTGGGGGCACTGCCCTATAGAGTTCAGGCACCAATCTTCTTGGGGAGCCCCAAAGAAGGGAGTAGAAAGAGGCGTTAAGACAATGGATGCTTTCAGGAGCTCCCTTAGTGCCCAGTGGAGAAAGGGGAAGCAGAGGGAAGGTTCAAACACCCAAGGGAGAGGAAGGCACTTTTTGATCCAATCCAAAAACAAGAACCATGATCAAAGAATCACTTGCCATAGCTGAAGAAAAAAGAAAGTGACAGTGGGCCTTCCTGCTCCTGCCTTCCTGCCTTTCCATGCTGGGCTGCCTCTCCATTGGAGATGAAGAGTGTGGCTGCAGGCTGGCCTCTCTCCTGATCGTCCCCAGCCCCCAGCTCCTGGGGACAATTGAGCTGTGTCTCTGGCATGTGTGGAACTGCAGGTCATGGCCATATTTAACGAGAACATTCATTCTCCACAGGCACTACGGGGCTCCTCAAAACGCCCTTTGTGTCACTGTGCCTTTCTCTCCACAGCACCCGCCCCCCCCCCCACAACCACACACACTAATTTAATCAAGATGTCCTAGCTTGTAGATGGAGTGGACTCGTCAGTTCCGCATTCTTTGTGGCATTAGAGCTTTGGAGCAAAATATGTAGGGCTGAAGCCAGCAGGTTGAGGAGATGGGGTCAGGGTCTCCAAGCCAGAGCATGTTAACTTTTTGTGTAAACCCAACACATAAAGAGTGCACTAAGTTTGTGATATACTCCTATAATTTTTATTTAACTCTAAATATTCTGAAGAGGTTGAGAAATGTTTTCTTAGGCAAGTACACAGACATTCAGAAGCAAAAGGAAAAAAAAAGGGAAAGCAAAAGAAAAAAAAGAATGTATTCATCAGCACTGTTTCTAGAATGCAGAACTAGAAAAGAGAGCTTTGTCACAATTATGCCTGCTCCTTTTCTCCAGTCTCTCTTCCATTCACCCATAATTTTGCAAAATCGGAAAACTCTGTCTTATCTAGGAACCAGATTTTAATTCAGATTTGCTTCTCTAGACCACAGCCAATATCCAGAGAATCTCAAAATTGTGGTGGAGAATTAAAGCAGTAAGAAAAACAAACAAAGAAGCCATCTGGAGCCCTGGGTCCTCACCCAAGTTACCTGATCCCCAGTCTCATGGTCTTTTCCTTTGCTGTGGTGTCTCTCAAAGAGGGCATCCCTGCTTGCTGCTATAACTTTCTGAGTTAATTTGTGAATGTCCAGCTGAACCTCTGAAGCCAGAGTCTTGTAGGCCAGAAGGACTCAAGTCTATTCAAGGAAGGCCGAGGCAGGGCATCTCACACAATCCCATCTGATTAGGATACGTGTTGAAATTCCTCTCGTCAGCCTCAGATCCATTTTGCCGCAACCTCCCGCCTGGGATATATAACCCATTCCCTCCATTATCTGCTTGCCAGTTTAACTGGCCCACATCACCATGGACAGAAATGTAGTCAAAGTGCTATTGTTTCATGACGCATGAGGGGCTTTGTGGAAACCTAGCAAGCAGGCCTCCAGACTATAAGGGGGGGCAGGGGGGAGAGGCGTGTAACCTTCATAGTTTTTGGAGCAAAAAGAACTTTGAGCTCGATTCCATCTCCTCCTGCCTGGGTGAAGTAGGCAACTGGCCTGGGGTCAGGACAACCCTAAATGCTTAGGCTAATCCCAGAGTCCTCATCTCATTCTACAAACCCAATAAGCTCCTAGTCAAAAAACTACACGGCTTTTCAGCTCCCTTACAAAGCTGTACTAAAAAAAAAGTTTACTACTCCCTAGTAAATAAGCATCTCTCCTATGCTGCTTTTCTTTTTTTTTTTTTTTAATTTTTTTTTTCAACGTTTATTTATTTGTGGGACAGAGAGAAACAGAGCATGAACGGGGGAGGGGCAGAGAGAGAGGGAGACACAGAATCGGAAACAGGCTCCAGGCTCCGAGCCATCAGCCCAGAGCCCGACGCGGGGCTCGAACTCACGGACCGCGAGATCGTGACCTGGCTGAAGCCGGACGCTTAACCGACTGCGCCACCCAGGCGCCCCATCCTATGCTGCTTTTCAAGGTAAGAACTGAGTGTCTGCCCTCTTCCCCCTCCCTCTCTTGGCCGACTTGCATATTCTCTTTTCTGGAAAAGCTGATAAAAAATGCTTCCCTGATCCTGTCACATCAGGAGACTACAGCCTATAGCCCTAGGTTTTGTGTGAGGGCAGAGAGCATTTAACCAGCGCTTGCTAAAATGAACTGAATCACCAGGGAGCAGCACCACAGTGCCTTATTTCATTCAGCTTGAAACTGAACAAGGTGTGACTTTCAGCCTGGACTAACGGAGACACCTGACTGCATCCTGCAGTCGGGAATGTGCAGCTAGAATACACTAGTCTGCAGTGAGAAGGCCAGATTTCCTACCTGCGAGACTTCTGATCCAGAGAGAGTAGGAGCCTGGCTTTCCTCCAGGGCTGGTGAGAAAATGAGGCAGAACTCTGCGTAGCCCCGAGCTACGTAGCGTCAGGCCAGAGGCAACAAGCTCACATCAGGTGCTTACATCTAACCTGGGGAGGAAACCCATCCCGAGTGTCAGAAATCATCTGCTCTGATTACAACACCCTTTTTAATCTTCCTTGCCCAGGAGAGGATATGCGCTGATAACTTCAATAATGCCAGCAGGTACAATTAATTTCCATTCCTGCTCTTCATATACTGTTATGTGAAGGGGACTGGAAGGGCAAAATTCAGCCCCACTGGGGCTGCAGCCTGCAGCTCGGAAACAGGCAGACTGATCAGAATCAGCACGGCAAACCTCACCCTGTGTTTCATCAGAGGGACCAGTGCTAACCTACAAGTGCTCAAGAGACCTGCATGGCCTTCAGGGCAAGGCTAATTCTTTTGTGGTTGTGTAACAGTGACTACAGAATTAAATTAAATTAAATTTAAAAGCCCAGGCAGGATTTGATAGGGGTCTAATGGACATAGTAATTAAGCAAGATTTAATCAAAAGGATACAGACATATTTTATGTTGTTTCAAAAAGGAATATCTATTTTATTGGTCCTTGTGTTCTGCATTTAATATATCCCTAATGCAAAGTTTTTTTATGACCCTATCAAAAGTTTTTTTTTTTTTTTAACTAAAAACTTGCTAAAATCAACTAGAAAAGGCTACCCAGACTTATGTAACATTTCTCTTCCAAAGCAGTTTCATATCCTTTGTCACTGTTACCCTCACACCATTTCTAGAAGGCCAAGTGAGCATGAAGGATGCTTTCTCATTCCATTTACAGATGGGCCCACAGAGGTCTGGGAGGGTCAGTTTCTTGTATAAGGCTCACAAGACGGTAATGCTAGAGTTGGCAGAGATTTTTTTTTTTTAAACTCCCTGTCTTAGGCTTATGCTATTTATTATATTCCTTCTCACCATTAGCTGAAAGGATAAGAAAAATGCTCAGAACCTCAATGGAGGTTCTACTGAGGACAACAGAGTCCCCCAAGGTTCCAAAACCCAAGTCTAATGGCATCTGCTCAGATCCTGTTCTTCCTGACCTCTCCGGAGTGCCTTTCGGGGAGCCAGCTTCTTCCCAGCCATGTGACTCATTTTCCTGTTGCCCATTTTAATTTGCTCTTGTGTCCTCTTTGCTGGTTCTCAGTCTTTTCTCTAGGCTTCAACTGCCCTCTTCTCTGAATACTCACTTTCATGGCTTCAACTATCGGCTCTGTATGTGGTCAGTGTTCAGATCCCCCTTCCAGCCCTAATCTTCACTACATCTCTGTGCCGTGTGTGGCGCTGAACCAAGGAGGGCTGGGGTCATGTCCTAGAAAGAGCACTGACTGGAGGTTAGAAGAGCTGGTAGGTTTGGCCCCAGCTCTCCTACTGCCAACCTGGGTGACCTAACACAAGTCACGACTTGCTGGCTCTTAGATTCTTCACTAATCACAGAGCAGGATGAGAGCCAGTGGCTCTTTCACATACTTTCCCCAATAAATGGCAACTCCAACTTCTGATGGCTCAGATCAAAATGCTTACAGTCACCTTTTTTTAAAAAATTAATTTATTTATTTTGAGAGAGACAGAGAAGAGAGAGGGGGGAGAGTGGGGGAGGGGCAGAGAAAGAATCCCCAAAAGGCTCCATGCTGTCAGAGCACAGCCCCACTCGGAGCTCTATCCCACGAACCATGATCATGACCTGAGCTGAAATCAAGAGTTGGACACTTAATCAACTGAGCCACCCAGGTGCTCATCTTAGATGTCTCTTTTTATCACATGCACATTCAATTCAGCAACAAATACTAATGGCTCCATCTTCAAAACACATCCCAGAGTCTGACCACTTCTCACAATCTCCACATCCACCACCCTGTTCCAATCCGCCATCATCTCCTGCCTGAGTTTACAGAAGTCTTCTTAGCAACCCTTCCTATTCTGTTCCCACCTTGCTCCTCCTTCAGTCTTAACACAGAAGCCAGAAAAATCCTACTGAAGCAAGAATCAGATTGTATCATTCCTGTGTTCCAAATCCTCTCATGGCTCGTGGCCTCCAAGGCCATTCCGGATGCAGCCTGCCCCCAACCCCCAACCACATCTGCCACTCTTCCTCTTCCCTCCTGTGCACAAGGCCCTGATGCTTCTCTGACCAAATAAGCACACTCCCATCTCATGGCCTTAGACATGCTGGTTCCTCTGCCTGAAAGACCTTCCTGGGGGAGTAAAATCCCTAATTTCCTTTAAGAATCAGTTCAAATGCCAACTTGTCAGTGAGATCTTCCCTGACACCCCCCACCCCCCGCCATATAAAATAGCAATACTCCCACCACCTCTATCCTCCTTCCCGTTTTATTTTATCACCATCCAGCATATTATACATTTACTGCTTCATTTGTATATTGTGCGTTTCTCCTACTAGACCACAGGCAATCGAGACTTTTTCTGTTCTGTTATCTGCTGTATTACAGGGCTTACCACTGTGCCAGAAACATGGGAGGCACACTGTCAATATTTATGGAATGACTAAATGAACTTTGAGTCCTCTCTAACATTTACCTCCTCCTACCCCATGTCAGGTTACTTTCCCCTATCTAGAATGTCTTTGTTGTATCTTTTAGTAGGTCCCATTCTTTGAGTTCCCACTGCCATGAGCCAAGAATTGGTTTCTATTATCCCTCCGAATTACTGTAGTAGGCTTCCAGATAGTTTCTTCCACCCTAAACCACACTGAACACTACTGCCAATGTCACCGTTGATCATGATTTTCAGTATTTCATTGCCCTACCTAAAATGAACAACAGCTCTCTTTGTCCTGTAGCTGGACCACCTTGAGCGGGCTTTCAAAGCACTCAGGGTCCAAGCTCATCCCACCTACCTCTCCCATCATTGGCCAACAGGAAGCTTCTGCTGCTGTCTTATGGGGAACATCTCTAATGGGGACAAAGAGGTAGGAGAGGAAGTTGGCACCAGGTAATATGGAAATATTCAAAAGATATTTCCATAGGATAAGAAATAGATAATGAAGAATTCTGGCACCATGTAATTAAAAGAACATCAGCCCAACTCTTTCCCTTCTGTGAAGCTTGCCCGATCACCTCTCATGAATCTGTTCCTTTTCCAAGTTTCTATAGACAACTCATTATCTGCATCCCCCATTAAATTGGTGTCTTAAGTTGCAACCTGCTTCAAGAGTCTTTGCCTGTCCATCCAACTGAAATATAAAAAAATCCAAGAATTTGAAGCATGTCTTAAGCTTGCTCTGTAGTACTTTTATAGTGGCAAGTTGAATACTGAGCGATTATACACAATCAAATAGTAGTTATTAAATTGAACTGAATGAACGGGTAGTGGTACTTGTGCTCCTGAATTTGAATAAAGCACTGCCCTTTTCTTTTAAGGGTCCTGAAAGAAGAGTCAGGTGGGCTATGTAGTTTTCCTGCCTGAGAATTCAAAGGACCAGAAAGGCCACTGACTCAGAGGGCTGTGAAAAGAGAAGGCTTTTTTTCTACTCTCCACCCTCAAAATGAACATCAAAAAGAAAACAAGGTCATGGGAAGAGGCAAGGCAGGAAAGGATGCGATGCTTACGTGGGCAGAAGGACTGGATTATCTTGGCTTTGGCAAGAAGATGATTAAAGCTAGAGAATGGGTCTCCCAGTTTGCCCTCTTTATTTCCTCCCTACCCTATATGAGAACACACTGCTGAAAAAGATTAGCTGAGAGACAAAGACCACCCGGGTGGGGAGAAGGCACAGGGGCACACTCTCCTACGTGAGCATAACCAAGCTCCACAGAGCACTTTTCTTTCCTTTCCTTTCCTTTTCTTTTTTCTTTTCTTTTCTTTTCTTCTTTTCTTTCCTTTCCTTTTCTTTTCCTTACCTTTAACTGAGGAATAATTGGCAAATAAAATTATACACATTTAAAGTGTACAACATGATGATCTGATGCACATATACACGTGGAATGATGGCCGAGATCAAAATAATTAACACATTCATCACCTCCCATAGTTAGCTCTTTGGCTATGTGTGTATGGGTGGTGAGAATACTCAAGATCTACACTCAGCAACTTTCAAGTGCATTATACTGTGTCATTAACTGTATGCCATACATTAGATCCCCAGCACTTATTCTTACAGCTAAAAATTTGTGCCCTTTGACCTATATCACTCCATTTCACCCTCCCTGAACCCCTGGCAACCACCATTATATTCTGTTTCTATGAAATTGGATTAAAAAAAATTTTTTTTACATGTAAGTATTACCATGCAGTGTTTGTCTTTCAGTTAGGATACTGCCTTCAGATTCCTCCATGTTGCCACAAATGGCAGGATTTCCTGCTTTTTTTATGACTGAATAATATTCCATTGCACGCGCGCGCACGCACACACACGCACACACACACACACACACACATATCACGTTTGCTTTACGCGTTCATCTGTTGAAGGACATTTCGATTGTCTCCATATCTTGGCCATTGGGAATAACGCTGCAGTGAACATGGGGTGCAGATATCTTTTTGGATACTGATTTCAATTTCTTCAAATATAGACCCAGGAATGGAAGTGCTGGATCGTACGGTAGCTCAATTTATAATTTTCTGAGCAACCGCCATACTGTTTTCTGTAGTGTGGTTGTACCAATTTACATGCAAACAAACAGCATATGAGGATTCCCTTCTGTCCACATCCTCACCAAAATTCGTTATCTTTTGTCTTTTTGACCATGGCAGAGCACTTTCTTCCCAGGTTCTACTGACTCTTATGACATGCCAGGAAGCCAGAGTGAGGCTATGAGCAATTTTCTGCACTGTGGAGATGAGGAAACTGTAACCCTGCACAGTGAAAGTACTCCACTGTGCCGCCGGGGGCTCAGGCACAGCTCTGAGGTTTAGATTCCCAGCTGAGCTTAGAGACAATGAGGAAGATATAAAAGGAAGAAAAAATAGGGGGGAAACCCTCTTCCTTGCCTCACATCAGAAGTAGGGTATTTCCAAATGAGAACACAGACGAAACTAGTCACTCTAAAAACAACTAGCTTCCAAGAAGATGCCAATGAGATTCTAGATTGCTTCTGGATGTACAAGAACGTGGTCCAGTAGAGTCAAAACCACCCAGCCAAAGAACCATAAGGACCTTATGAATAAGCAATGGAACAGCCACAAGATAGAATGCTGGACAGTCATCAGAAACAAGGCTTTTTAAGAAGTTGCAAAGACAGGGTCAAAATACTCACTTAAAATGTCACATGAAAAAAATTACACAGAATTTAATATACAATATATTTCTAATTTTCTAAAGAAAAATGCACATAGAAAAAATATTAGAAGGGAATAACTGATTCCCAGTAATCATTTTCTTTTTATTATTTTTGTTTTCCAGAGGTCTTCAAAAAACACATTATTTTTTCAATTGAAAAAAACATAAGCTAAAGGGCTTTTTGGACTGCTTCAAAACTCAAAGGAAACATAAAATAAAAATTGTTATTTTTGTTACTTCTCCACCCCGTTGCCCGGCCTCGGCAATAACTTCTTAGCTCAGCAAGTGGATGATTCAGAGAACTCTTGAAACCATGCTCCTAGGTTCCTATCATCTCTTGAAGTCAAGAATTAGTCCCAACAATTAAAATCAACCTATAACTGAAAGTTTCATGTTGAGTAAATATCAGGAAAAGCTAGATATAGACCCAAATGATTTCTGGAGCACAGAGTAAAGGAAGGAGGAGAGAAAAAAGAAAAAAATTAAAAAACCCCTGAGAGCTAGGCTTAAAAGCAAAGAAAGGTAAGATCGAGTAGAAAATCCAAGAAAAGAGATCAGAAAAAGTCCACTATCATGTGGAAAGCAGAAAATGAAAATGGAAAAACTAAAGCTGCTATCTCAAAAGGAGGAGAATTTATTCTCCCCACCACCACCACCACTCCGCCGCCATTTTACACAAAAAATCATGCTTAGACAAGCAGGGAGAAATTCAAAGGAAAACTCTTGACAGAGATAAATAGGAGAATCAAAAGAAGCCAGTCCTTCAAGAAGGGAGGTTGAAATCAAAGATGCCCCCCCCCCCCACCCCGTCTCTGTCTGGACAAGCCAGGCAAGATGCAGAATCAGAAGAGCACAGTGGACAGTCTGGCCCGGCAGAAGCATCTAAATGCGTGACTGCAGAATGCACGGGCCCTTAATTCCCTGCACAAGCCGTGGCCCTTTAGCTGACCAGTATAATGACTGCCACCCTGCTCCATGTGAGGCCACAGAGCACAGGATGTGAAAGAGATGATGCAGGGGAAGCACGCTGCCTAAGCCATCAATCCCAATTTTGCCCCCAACCGGTTCTATAACTTTGAGTCAATTGTTTACCCTCTCTGTCCATGTGCTTACGTATAAGTGGAGATGATAAAACCATCTTGAAGGCTTGTTGTGATGATTAAATGGGTTAATACCTACAAAAGACTTAGCATGGTCCCTGGGCATGGCTAGCACTCATTAAGCATTAGTTATAATGACTATTATTTGTATTATTGCTGTGAATCTTATAACAAAAAAAAAAAAAAAAAAAAAAAAAAATTGGGACCTAGTCAGCTTTCACACCATTAGTGGAATTTCTCCTGAGAGTAGTCAGTTGGTATACACTACTGTCTTTTTGCATGGTGCCTGATGAGTTGTATTAATAATCCTCCACTTCTTTCAGGGAGGCATCTTGCCGTCAAGTGAAAGAGGTACGGAGATGGTAAAAAGTAATTTGGCTAGAATCATCATTGATGTTAAAACCCTCAGATGAATGACTGAATTAACACCCAACATTTGTAAGACAGCATCACATTTAACACCAGATAATGGCCCTTTTATCATGTGAGAAGAAAAATCTAACTGCAAAACGGAGGGTTTGAACTGAGGGGCTTATGTTTGCATCACTATCAGCAGGTTAACCAGATATTAAATATTTCCTCATGTTATACCACATGAAGTACCCAACCTCACCTATTACTCACTGTAGTCAAAAATGTGTAACTTGAATAGATTTGGCCATTGGAACCAACTTCCAATTTATAGGAAATACAGGATACAGGAAGAAGTTAAGCGACACCACAAGGAAGCAACCAGACAAATCTAGAAGTGAGACAATCTGCAGGACAAGTAGCCTGGTCTACTCAGCAAATCAGTGTCCTGGAAAAGGAAAGTACTAGGTTAAAAGAGACTTTAACGGACATAAGAACCAATGTGCATTAGATATTAGCTTGGACAAATCACTTTCAAGGACATTTTTAAGGATAATTAGGGAAACGTTTACATGGCCTGGGTATTAGATGAGATGAAAATTTAGAGATGAAATGGAAAAGTGAAGATCTCGACTACAAAACAGTATGTAGAATACAACCTGGTTTTTCATTAGAATACCTTTGCTTCTTCTATTTTCTACCATGTACATGTACTATACGGTTTGAAAAGATTATCCAAAAGAATAGAGAGCAAGAGGAAGAGGGAGAGGAAAAAAGAAAAAGAAAAAAGGAGAGGGACAGGGAAGAGAAGAGAAGGAGAAGGGGAGAGGGAGAGGGTAGGGGGAAGAGAGAAGCAGGTTTTGAATTCACTATTCTTTTTTTAAAATTTTTTTTTTCAACGTTTTTTATTTATTTTTGGGACAGAGAGAGACAGAGCATGAACGGGGGAGGGGCAGAGAGAGAGGGAGACACAGAATTGGAAACAGGCTCCAGGCTCTGAGCCATCAGCCCAGAGCCCGACGCGGGGCTCGAACTCACGGACCGCGAGATCGTGACCTGGCTGAAGTCGGACGCTTAACCGACTGCACCACCCAGGCGCCCCTTGAATTCACTATTCTTAAAGCTCAGATTGTGACCAGGCTCAACAGTGTGATCTGGCAACAACTATCTTCTGGAAATACTACCTGTAAGTCCTGAAATGTGGATGGTAGTGAGATACAGTAGAACAAACAAGGGAGTTCAAATTCCACTGTCATCTCTTTGTGGCCTTACTAAAAGTATTTTACCAGTGTGAGCTTTAATGATTTCAACTATACAATGGGAAGAAAAATAACCTTCCTATATAATGTATAATAGCAACATTATCCATAATAGCCTCAAAAGGAAACTGCCCAAATGTCATCAATAGTAGAATAGATAAATCTTAAAGTTTCATGTCAGGAACCCAGGAACCCCATCAGTCCCAGACAAACTGGGACCACTGGTCATCCTAGCTGCTGCTCACTGCAGAGGAGATGGGAGTTTGGAGTTCAAGGCCTGCTTTCCATGGAAACCTCAGAAAGGTCATGTCTTAAGTATACAGACTATGTTCCAGAACTAAGGACAAAACCAAACCAGACTCACTTTAACAAAGCACAGAATGAATTCTCCATAGGTTCAAGGTGACCAACCAGTAATTTAACTGCCTACTAGAACAAAACTTAACAGTTTTCAGAGGGATGATAAGGACACCTACAGTCTCTATAATATATCAGCTAAGATGTCCAATATGTCCTAAAAATTAGTAAACATGAGAAAATAATGAGATCCATGGTCAAAAGAAAACCCAAGAAATAGAAACAGAACCACAGATGAGGTAGGTGTTGAAAATAGCAGACAATGATTTTTAAATATTGCTACATGTGTTTTAAAAATAACAAGAGAAAGGAAATTGCAGAAAATATATTGGACACTGAAAAAAAGAACCAAAGTGAAAATCACGAAGCTAAAAAAATATAATATTTAAAATTAAAAAAATGAATGGGATAGTGTTAATAGCAGATTGTACACACAAAAGAAAGGATCAGTGAACTTTAGAAATCATCTCAACTGAAGCACCCAGGGGGGAAAAAAGGCCTGTTTCAATGACGTGTGGGACTGTATCAAACAGTCTAACAAACATGAGAGGAGTCAAGGTAAGAAGTAAAAATGGGATGGAAAAAAGTATTTGCCAGATATTTTCCCAAATTGAGGAAAAAACCACTACCCACAGTTCCAGAATAGTTAGATCTTGCCCTTATCCAAGTCAAAGAAATACAATGGCAACCACACTTAGACTCATCCCAGTGAAACTGCTGAAAACCAAAGATAAAGAAAAGATATTCAAAGCAGCTCTCACGATGAAGAGAAACAAACTTACAGCTGTAAAATAAATAAGTCATGAGAAGGAAAAGTACAGCATCAGGAATATAGTCAAAAATATTATAATAATTTTTTAATGTAATAATTTTGTAGAGTGAACGACACTTAATTGTAGTGAGCATTTCGTAATGTATATGATTGTCAAATCACTATGTTGTACACCTGAAACTAATATAATATTGTGTGTCAACTATACTTCAATTAAAAAAAAAGCAACCCCCAAAACATTACCTACAGGGAACAACAATGAACCTCACAGTTGACTTTTCATCAGAAACAGTGGAAGCCAGAAAACAAAAGAATGACATATTTAAATTGTTGAGAGCATATTTTATGATTCCATTTATACAAAAAAAAATTTTATTTTTTTTTTTTAAAAACAGTCAAATGCTTACATTGTGTTAGAAGTCAGGATAGTGACTACTTTTCAAGTGGAAATGAATGGAAGGGGGCAAGAGTGGGGGCTCATGGGACACTGGAAACACTCCTTTCTTTATCTGGGTGCTAATTACATAGCTGCTTTCCGTTTGTAAAAATTCACTGAGCTGTACACTTTAAGATATGTGCATTTCTCTAAGTATTTTAAACTTCCATGAGAAGACAAGGGAAAAAAAAAAACCCTTGTAAAATACATGAAAGGATTAGAGAAAATATACATTTAGGACCTACTACAGTGTATCACAGTGATAGCAGGCATTTTATGAAAGCTTGTTATTATTGGTCTTATCACCATCCTACAGAAAGTTTTGGGAGATCTAAGTAGTCTGAAGAGCAGACGGGAGAGGCCCTAAGCTCCCTGGGGGCAAACCTAACTTGTCAATTTCATCTTAAGCTCTTTTAGTCTGCACAGTGCTGTGTTTACAGTATTCACTAAAATTCTCACTGACTAGCGCGTTTCCAGTTTAGGATAATATTCAGACACAAGGTTGCACTTGGACAGTTTTGTTTCTGCCCACTGCATCTCACTTCATACTTTGTAGTTGTTCTTCAGATTCTCCTAACCATCTGTTGACTTACAAAGATGGCAGTATCCTTATACCTTTGAATGTTACACATGCAACAAATACCTTGTTCTTTCAGGAAAGGCAGATAGGTGCCTGAGAACTAAGACACCAAAAAAGCCAAGCATATAAACTAACCCAAGCAAAAGACTACAGGCATCTTTGATGCACACGCTCCCTCTGAGCTGAATCTTCCTAAGTCCAAAAAAGCCTAGACCACCCAGAGAGAAGCCCCAAGGGAGAGGATACAGATGCTGCTGACCTAGTGTCACAGAAACCAAAGCTAAAACACCATCAACGGCACTAGCTGCAAAGCTCCTCTCAGTGTTGGCTTTGGCAGCAAACCTGACGCCCCTTATCAGCAGAGATACCTTTGAAGTAGCTGGCAGCCTTCCACCCTCTACACAAATAAGTTCAGCTTGCCATCCTATTCTTTTCTCCAAAGAGGATCTCTTCATCAGATATGAGAGAATAAAGCTCAATTAATCACAACAGATTTTCGCTACCATCAAGACAAACTGGGTAACAGGAACAGCCGTCTGTAAAGCACCGCGCCACGCCGTTCGTGATCATGTTATAACGTGGAGGAAGCCCAATCAATTGCAGATACTGTGTTCCATCGAAACGAGGTGTAGGATGGACTAGGGAAGAGAGGGAGGGGTAAATCAGTCAGCTACTCCTTCTCCCAAACATGTCTCCAGGTTAAACTCTTTCTCAGAAGGGCGGAACACAACCTTTGGAAGTCCGTTCTTTCTCCATTTATTGAATCTACACTACCTACCAGGAACATTTGACTATACCAGCATTGTGGATCACTTCTCCTTTACTTATTTATGACAACACTACCACAGAACATGCCTCCTTATAGTATCCAGTCTCCTCACATAAGCAAAGTAGCTGGACTCCAAAACTGTAGAAAATCCTGCCCTCATCTAAAGGGGACAAACAGTGGGGTGCCTGGGTGGCACAGTCGGTTGGGCGTCTGACTTCAGCCAGGTCACGATCTCGCGGTCCGTGAGTTCGAGCCCCGCGTCGGGCTCTGGGCTGATGGCTCAGAGCCTGGAGCCTGTTTCCGATTCTGTGTCTCCCTCTCTCTCTGCCCCTCCCCCGTTCATGCTCTGTCTCTCTCTGTCCCAAAAATAAATAAACGTTGAAAAAAAAAAATTTTAAAGGGGACAAACAGGTAGGTAGGTAACATGCACCACTTTCGGTTTCAAATCTCCTTTATCCTTTTATACTGCCAGACCCATTTCCTTGGTGCCAAATGAAATCTGATTAGCTGTGGCAAGTCTCTTGTGACCGATCAACCAATGGGAAAGGATACCTGAAGACCCTAGAGAAAAGAATTAATTGAGCCCTCCTACATTTCTTCCCCAGCACCCTTCTTATATCTCCCACTTTCTGCAGTGTGACTTACTTACCTGAATCCAGATTTACCCTTTGTCACCCTCCAAGAATAAAGTAGAGAACCACAATGGGTTGCCCAGACAAACCAGTCTAAATGCTTCACCATTATTGCAGGGGCAAATGTGGCTCACCTACAAGATAGATACATATAGACAGGATCTTATGACTTCAAATGTCCTTTGTGCTCTTAGGTTTCCCCAAGATGGAAACCAGAATACCTACAATAGTGTTTCTCAACCCTGGCTGCATGCAAGAATCACCTAGGCTCATCCCAGAGACTGATTCAATTGCCCTGGGATGGGGCCTTGGGCATGCTATTTTTAAAATTATTATGATTTAAAAAAATTTTTTTTAAGTTTATTCATTTTTGAGAGAGAGAGACAAAGCATGAGCAGGGGAGGGGCACAGAGAGAGAGAGAGAGAGAGAGAGAGAGAGAGAGAGAATCCAAAGCAGGTTCCAGGCTCCAAGCTGTCAGCACAGAGCCTGACGCGGGGCTTGAACTCACAAACCGTGAGATCATCAAGACCTGAGCCAAAGTTGGATGCTCAACCAACTGAGCCACCCAGGCGCCCCTAAAATTATTTTTTTAAATCAACTTTAACGAGGCATAATTCACATAAAATAAAACGCATACATTTTAAGTGTATAGTACCTGTTTTGACAAATCCACACACTCATGTAACCACCATTATAGTTAAGATTGTATGACATTTCCATAATCCCTAAGTTTCCTTGTGTCCCTCTGCGGTCAACCCCTCACCCTACCCTGGCCCCAAGGCAATCACTGATTTCGTTTCTGTCACAACAGAGTAGAACTATCTTTTCTAAAATTTCATATAAACAGAATCGTACAGAATGTTCTCATTGTGTCTGGCTTCTTGTAATCAGTATAAT
Source organism: Puma concolor (assembly GCF_028749965.1). Lineage (NCBI taxonomy): Eukaryota > Metazoa > Chordata > Mammalia > Carnivora > Felidae > Puma > Puma concolor. The sequence goes on from NC_141683.1 coordinate 25,484,263, forward strand.
GTTTCTTGAGTTCATCTACATTATTGTACCCATCAGCATTGCATTTCTTTTTATTGCCGAGTCGTATTCATATATGGATATACCACAATATGTTTTTCCATTCATCTGTTGATGGATATTTGGGTCATTTCCAGTTTTGACTATTATGAATATAATATGAGTCTCCTAAGGCACTTATAACAAATTACTGTAAACTTGGTGACTTAAAGCAACATGCATTTATTCTCAGTTTTTAAAATTTGTATTCAGTTTATGTAAACTAAACAAACACCCAAGAAAACACCATTTCTCCCACCCTCCCACCCCCCTGCCTCTTGCAACCACCAGTTTGTTCTCTTTATCTATAAACCTAGGGTTTTTTTGTTTTTGTTGATTGCGCACATAAGAAAGATCACATGGTATGTCTTTCTCTGTCTTATTTCACTTATTAGCACAATGGCCTTCAGGTCCATCCATGTTGCTGCAAATGGCAAGACCTCAAGCTTTTTTTTATGCCTGAATAATATTCCATTGCATATATACACTACAACTTCTTTATGCACTCATCCAGTGACAGACACTTCTGTTGCTTCCATACCTGGGCTACTGTAAATAATGCTGCAATAAACACACAGGTGCATCTATCTTTTGGAATTAGTGTTTTCATTTTCTTCAGATCAATATTCAGAAGTGGAACTGCTGGATCACATGGTAGTTCTATTTTTAGTTTCTATTCTCTTACAGTTCTGGAGGTCAGAAGTCTAAAACCCATTCCACTGGGCCAAAACCAAGCATCAACAGGGCTGCTCTTCCCCTGGGGGCTTTTAGGGAGAATCTGTTTCCTTGTCTTTTCCAGCTTCTCGAGCTGCATTCCTTGGCGCATGGCCTCCTCCTCCATCCTCAAAGCCAGTGGCCTAGCATCTTCTCCCTGTGACTCTTGCTTCCTCTGCTTCTATTGCACAGCCTTCTCTTTTGTCTGTAATCTCCCTCCACCTCCTTCCAATAAGGACACTTGTGACTGCATTAGAGCCTACTTAGATACTCAAGCATAATATCCTCATCACAAGACCCTCAGACTCATCGTATGTGCAAAGTCCTGTGTGGATAAGGTAAATTCACAGATTTCGGGAATTAGGACATGGACATCTTTGGAAGGGACCATTATTCAGCCAACAACGAAAGCTATTATGAATAATTAGGTACAAGTCTTGGTGTAGGTATTATTTTTATTATCTTTTGCGTAAATACCTAGCCTTGGAATTGCCAGATATGGTAAGTACACACTTAACTTTATAAGAAACAGCCAAACTATTTTCCAAAGTGGTAGTACCATTCTACGCTCTCACCAGCATCATAAGAGAATGCCACCCATCCTTACCACCACTTGTTATTGTCAGTCTTTTTAATTTTAGCCATTCTGGTGAGCATGTGATATGCTTAATGGCCATTTATATATCTTTTTACTGAAGTGTCTATTAAAATCTTTTGCCTATTTTTAAAGATTTGGGCAGTGTGTCTTCTTATTATTGAGTTCTATGCATTGCAAATATATTCTCGCAGTCTGTGATTTGTCTCTCGTTTTCTTAACAATGTCTTTCCAAGAACAAAAGTCCAAGAGTGGATGGTGTCCAATTTATCTTTTTTTCTTTTATTGTTCATGCTTTTTACATCCTAAGAAGTTTGTTTCTTCAAGGTCACAAAGATTTTTTTTAAAAACTCCCCCAGTGAGTCTTACACACAGGCAGCATTGAGAACTACCAAACTACTGATCTATCAGGAATTTAACATAACTTGCTCAATTTAACCTTCCTACCATAGAAACATAGGCTAATAAAGGCAAAACAAAAGTATAGCTAGCTGGAATACTGGAGAGGAAAAAAAAAAAAAAAAAGAAAGCTGCAATTCAGAGTCTTGGACTGTCTGAATTGACTGGCTTCCAAGACTGAGTATGAGCAGCTAAGGGCTAGAAACAGTGAGCTAAAAAGCAAAGTGAGAGGTACTTTTGGTGTGTTCCAGCTAAGTGAAAGAAGAGAGAACAGAATTGTCCTCTCCCCTGTGGGAAAAAGCACACCCAAGTTTACTTCAGTTTAAAAAGAGAAAGTGGGAAAACTGATTTCTCTTCTTGGTGGGATTCTTTAGAACACGTCTCTCACAGAGACGATGTAGAGCTGGAAGTCGAACTTGGCAGTGTTTGGCCCCTGGTTTTGAAGCCACCGCATTAAACAAATGAAGGTGGCAGCAATAATATTTGCCTAAACCTTGGTTCCAACAAGGGTTAGACAGACTGAGCTTTCATTACACAAAAAGAGATGTCAGGAGCACCAAATGGGCTCAATTTCCCCTGGAGTCCTAGACAAAGTGGGTCTGTTTCTAAGCTGTGGACAGGAGGCTACTTTCTCTAGATGTTATATTTAGCTAAAGGAATCTCTACCATGGCTTCGCGCAAAATGTAAAATATGTCCCAGCAGACATAACCACAAACCAGAGTGCCAGCAAGGAGCATCCCTTAAGGGGGTTCAGTAGTACAGAGGGGCCAATTGTACAGCCGCCCTGACATCCCCAAATTAGCTGAGTTAGCTGTGAGCTGGATTTTTGGCCAGTTCTCACATTTAATGAGTCTTTGTTTCCTTCTTACTAGAGATCCTGCCCCTGGGGAGAAAAACACGTTGTCCTATTTCACTGTCAACTTCCAGCTGCTTGCCCAGACACCAGGTAAAAGAAACAACCCAATGCAGGTGAAAGAAACAACCCAATGTTGATGTCTAACACCTCCAAACCTTTTGAAGGCTTGTGTGCAAGAGGAAAGGTTGGGTTAATTCCATAACTAAGTGAAATATCTGGATTCAATAGGAAAGAGTAAGAAAATCCAAACTACCCTCTTCTCTGCACACCATACCCAGAATCCTAACAGAATACGTAGAAAGAACCTCAAGTTCTAGGGCCAGATGACTGGATTTAAATAGTAGCCTCACCTCATTTTTTGATTAAACTCCCTCAATTTCAGTTTCCTCCTTCATAAAGTAGGGATAATAATAGCAACTACTTTATGGAATTATTGTAAAGATCAAGTGTATAAAGTGCTTACTACTGTACCTGGCACATAAACGTTCAAAAAATGTCAGTTTTGATTATCATAACCTTTGCTAGTGAATCAATAAGTTTTACAGATTAAAAAAAAAGAATTATAAAAGGAAGAAAACCTATGCCTTTTGCCAGTGAGAAATAGAGCCAAATCACATAAAACTCAGGTGAATTTTCTCAGGTATCCATAGCTGAACCAGAAACAAAGGTATCTTTTCTAAAGTTTGTGTCTCCTGAGAAATGTGGATTTCCTTTATTGCTGGAACTGAATTTATAGGGAAAAAAAAAGGTATATCTACTTCACACATTTGGATTCCAGTTTGGCCTCTCTTGGTTGCTGGTTATTATAGATAGAAGAAGCTGAAACAGTGCTTCATTTCTCAAGAAAGTCGATCTTTAATTGCCTAAGCTAGCCCCCTCTCCATACCCACATCCACTTTTGTTTGCCCATATCCTGGGGACTCCAATTTACTTGGATGTAGTTCATCATAGAACTACAGTGTATTAGATTTTGAAGGCAGCATGAAGATCATACAGGCCAAACACTTTTTTTTTTTTAAACTTTAGGGAACTAAGGCACAGAAAGAAGTAATTGTCTAAGGTTTCAGAGTTACTAGCACAGCTAAGCTCAAGAGAAAGAGTCACTTGGAAGAGACCTCTGCTCTGATAGAGCAAAGCAAGCCCTGGGAAGCTTCACATAACTGACAGCGTGGCCAGGCTCATTCCTTAGTTCTCTTATCTGATTACTATATCTTAACCACTGGGATTCTAATTCTTTATGTGCGACACACTTTAAACAAAAGAAAATACAAAAATTGAGGTATGGAAAGAGAATGCTTCTGTGTCCATTACTAGAAAGGAGAGAGGCTCTCATCTGGCCAAAACAGAATTAATTTACACTTGTGATGTGCCAAACCAGCATCTACCTTAGAACCCTCTGCCTACATTGGACCCCAGGGGAGAGAGAAAAGAGATTATTCACCCAGTGGGATAGTAAACATTGGCTATTTAACAGTCTTATGCATATCTCTAATCAACCGTAATTTAACTGATGAAAAGTTATAAAGATCAAGAGAAAGTCCTATGAGCTGCAACCATACACAACAACATGAATAAATCTCACACACATATATTGAATGGGAAAAACCAGACGGAAAAGAGTACACACTGTATGAGTCTACTTATAAAAACTAAGAAACCAACTAAAACTAATCTCTGCTGTTAAAAGTCAGCACAGTTGTTATCCTTGGAATACCCTTCCCAACCCCCCAAGGACTAGGAGGAAGCATGAGCGGGGCCTCTAGGGTACTGAACTAATCTGTTTCTTGATCTGGGAGCTGGTTATCAGGAGTGTTCAGTTTGTAAAAATGCATTCAGCTGTAAGACTGTGGTATGTGCAACTATCTTCAATGGAATGTAATATATACACAGTCCTATGAGTAATTAGAAATTCTGCCTTATACCCCCAGCAAAGAAATGCACAGTTCATGGAGGTCAACTCTGAGACCGTGGCTAGGAATATCATCCACAGGCAGATTTTCCTTCTGGAGGGCAAAGTCCCCATGTCTTACATACAATTCGTGCACTTAGACTCTTGGTGAAATGTGAATGGCACCCAAAGAACCGGAAACATTTGTGGCTTTAATAACTGCTGCCTTCAGCCTAAACACCTGTGAGATCTGGAGGGGCCATAATACTTCTTCAGCTTGGTTCTTCTCTACCCTTCTAAAGCTGGAAGAAAAGGGAGCTGAAAGCTTGGGTGCAGTCTAGACAGCTGAACGTCCCTCACAGAAGTTTTTTCTTAGATGAACAGAGAAAATGAGGGAGGAAACGATCAGTCAGCCCCTGTCCTTCTAGAGATAGTCTAAGAGGCCCTCAAGGTCACAGTGAAGAGCTGAAGTGGCATCTGATTACTGTCAAGGTTCTACCTAAATAGGCTTAAAATTTTTTTTCTCATAAAACTGTATATATTTAAGGAGTATGACATTATGATTTGATACATATGCACAGTGAAATGATTATAGTCAAGCCAATTAACATAACATCTCACCCAGTTACCTTGGTGTGAGTGTGTGAAAAAAGCACCTGAAATCTACTCTCTAGCATACTTCCAGTATTCAATACAATATTAACTACAGTTGTTAATTTTAGTCACACCCACACACCACCAAACATTGCAGAATAATTCAAAAGAATGACAAGGAAGCTAGAACAGACGCTGGAAACCATGAGGAAATGGTGAAAAGTACCTTCACCCCTAAATGAAGTATGGCCCCAACCACAGCATAGCCAGGTCACTAAAAATAGCTGGTGAACTCCGGGAGGAGTTATCTTTCTCTTCCTTCTTTTCATTGTCAGATGCTTTTTACTCTTCATATCCTGTCTCCAAGACACAGGAAAAGCCCCAACACAGATGCAATTATGTAAATGGAAGATCCTAAATCATGTTCTTTTTCATGTTGGTGTAAACAAAAGAAATTGGGCTCTAATTCCAGACCTACTAAGATCTGGAAAACTTCCAAATGTTAAGAATTGGAAAACTGACTACTATTGGCCACAGCCCTGTTTACTGAAGTCCTTTCTCTCCCAGCCTCAAATTTTAACAGTGGATTTTGTCAAATGATAACCAATGAATTTCCTCTATATGAAACCAAAGAAATAGCTCTATATACCCTCTTTACACCCAAAACTGTGGGAAGATTATTCGCCTTCTTTAAGATCTGCTGGGGATGTCAGAGCTTGAATGTTAGACATGGTACATCATGTACAATGGTTGGGGCTTTTACCACCATGTGTAACCAAAAGTCATGAATCAGTGACTCCACTGAGAGCTCAGGTTGAGAGAACTCCTTAGTTTCCAAGAGACTATTTCCACTACCGACAGATAAGGTCAATTTGGCATGAGTTTCTTAAGTTTACCACAATTAATTTTGAGTTTTCCCTTGGTCAGATTTTTCAACTTACACCCAAGGAATTATGACAAACAACTGAGTTCCAAAAGCATTCAGGGACCCAAAGACCAAGATATGACATGATAAGAATAACCAAATTCATAAGTTCATCTTGGCTAAGATCAGCACTTGGAAAGAAAACTAAACCGAATCACAAACATACATGAACTAGAAGAGGAAAACTTAAAATGACTCTGAAGGTCCCTGAATCTCAACAGCCTTACAGCTCACTCAAGGAAACCAAGCAAACATCACTATCACTGATACAGGCAGATTATGAACTCTGTTGCCAGTCTTGGGGTTGTCTCTCTTGCAAATGGTTACTCTCCCAAGGCTACTATTAATTCAACTCAGAAAGGAAGAAAAGAAGGGCTATTCAGTATTTTCTCACCACGAGACCATGGTAAGGAATGACCAAGAGAAAGCCTTTTAAGTGGGCCAATACGAAGGTGTTTCTCTTATTTACAAGGTGGTGTCATCACCCCACCCGGGTAGCTCCACGCCTAGAAATAGCTATATACCTTTTTAAAGAGTCTTCCTGAGTCCTCGCTGACTTGGACAAATCGAGGAATGATATTATTCAGGTAGATGTCACTCAGGGTGGTGTGGTCCCTGCTCTCCCGCTTCACCTGGTTTAATAGGAGATTCCAGCAGTTGACTGGAGAGAGAACATTCTGATCCTTCCTGCGGAGAAACAACAAGAAAGAAAAATCAGTGTTGGTGAGTAGCCAGAGCCAACAGCTATGACTTTACAGTCCATGTCACAAAATCACAGTGATCAAAGCCAAGCCAGAAACAGATATCTTTCCTAAAGCTTGCACCTCTAGTTTTCTTTTTTTCTAAAAACTCAGTGCAGACAATAAGAAGAGTGAGAAGGAGAGGGAGGAAAGAGGAGAAGAAGAGAAGCAGGATTATCTGTTGAGCACCTATTATGTTCTAGGAACTTGGAAAATGTTTGATGTGCATTATTCCCTAAGTTTTATCATTTCCTTGTAAGGAAAGAACTACCATTATCCCCACTTTACTAATTAGAAGACTGAAACTCAGAGAGATTGCCACTTGCCCATGGCTAGTGAGAAGGAGTCACAGAGACAGTCAGAAGGGGTCAGGGACCAGAACCACAGCTCTGTGTTGTCTGACTAGAACCGGTCTAGGCTGTTTGACTCCAAAGTCCATAACCTTAGCCATTAAGTCATTTGGTTTGTGTCTAGGGTTGAAGACAAAACTTAGAGGTCTAGAGACAAAAATCACGAGAGGACACAGGCCACCCCCTCCCCCCCCCCCCACATTTATCTATATTTGGATTCAGTGAAGACAACCTTGGAGGCATTTGCCGTGAAAAAAGTCACCAAAAACACGCCAGTCCCACAGAATGCATCTAAGGAGGTTTTGACTTCCCCCGGTTGAGCCCTTTTGTCATGTCCCATACAGCCAAGAGCACAAACCATATCTGAACAGGTGTATTCCTACAGCTTCTACAGTCCGAGTGGGGCAGTAAAGTGCCAAACCTAGGTGCTCATTTTTTAACGAAAACACTGTGATCCAAAAGAATTTACTGATCATCTACTCAGTTCACAACACTATTAAAGCAACAGAAAGTTCTGCATTTGCAAGTTGGGTTTCTTTAAAAAGAGAAACAGAAAGTAAGGGTTGTTTGTTGTATTATTTATCAAGGGCTTACTGTGTACTTGGCACGTGGCTGGGCCCTGTACTCACGTTGTTTAACTTGAACCTTACAACAGCCTGATGAAGGGGGTGTTATTAAGCGCATTCAGCAGATCTGGGAAATTGGACTGAGAAAGGTTAGATATCTTGTTCAAGGTCACAGAATTAAAAAGTGGCAACGCTCAGATTCAAAACCAAGCCTTGTGATTGTAGGGAATGCTCTTAATCATTGCAAACAATCACAACCTGTTTATCCTGTTCATTTCTCTTTCCCCTCTTTCCTCCCTATAGTCAGACTCTTAATGAAAAGAAAGTGAGTTGACAGTGGCTTGGTTCCTGAGTCAGCATTGCCTCCATTCAGAGCTGGAGGCTCTCGGGCAGCTGTGATCTGCAGAGCATGGAATTCAACTTTAGAAGGGGCTTTTCCAATTCTGTAGTAAGGTAACTATTAGCAAATAATCACACCACAGCTACTCTGGCTTCAGAACATACCAGACCGTTAAGTCAAATATCTGTCTAACCAGCACCAAGAAGCTACTTCAAACCAATGAATACTGGAGTCCAAACTGAAACTGTCCTATATCTGCCCCCACCTCTGCCCTACGCACCACACATCTACAGCCAAAATAGCTAATACTAGGGCTCCTGGGTGGCTCAGTTGGTTAAGCATTCAACTCGTGATTTCGGCTCAGGTCACGGTCTCACAGTTTGTGCGATGGGAGTCTGCATTGGGCTCGGTGCTGACAGTGCAGAGCCTGGTGAGATTCTCTCTCTCCCTCTATCTCTGCTCCTCCCCCACTGGTGTGTGTACAAGCCCCCTCTCTGCCCTCTTTCAAAATAAATAAACATTAAAAAAAAAAAAAAACCTAATACTTATGTGCTGACCACTTCGGCAACATTACGTCCACTTATCTTCCTAGGAAAAAAAAAATCAAAAGATTTCTATGGAAATAAAAATACATATACTAGCTGAGAGAGATAGACACACGTAATTAATCCACTCCTTTCAAAATGTTTAGCACCTGAGAAACAAACCGGAAAAAGCAAATAGGAAACAATCCTTACACAAAGCTGAGCATGGGCATTCACTGACCTTTGCTTGTTTTCACTGCAAGAAAACTTTCAAATGCATTCCAAATCAGTTTCAGTTACAAAACCCTAAGTAATGGAATTTACTTTTTTGTCGGGTGGCAAAGCATCCATGTCTTCAGCAAGCATGGAATGTATCAGGCAATTACACTTGCATTTTCAAAAGGGCAGATCTCGGGGCGCCTGGGTGGCGCAGTCGGTTAAGCGTCCGACTTCAGCCAGGTCATGATCTCGCGGTCTGTGAGTTCGAGCCCCGCGTCAGGCTCTGGGCTGATGGCTCAGAGCCTGGAGCCTGTTTCCGATTCTGTGTGTCTCTCTCTCTCTGCCCCTCCCCCGTTCATGCTCTTTCTCTCTCTGTCCCAAAAATAAATAAACGTTGAAAAAAAAAATTTAAAAAAACAAAAAAACAAAAAAAACAAAAGGGCAGATCTCACAAGGTCTAAACTTTACAACTGGTCTCAATTTGCTTCTTATAGGTGGACATGGGTTGGTGGTCTCTATCGGGCCTTTCCTTGGAGTGCTTCACGCACAAAAATGGTACTACAATTCAATTTCACAGACATAAACATTTGTATCTTAAGTGAACAAAACACAGTATTAGGGGCTTTTAGTTATGAAAGTGCTGATATCACAGTGCTGCGTGGGAGAGAGAGAAAAAGAGCTATAATATAGCAGAACACTAGAGGTAGGTATGAACAAAGGGTCCGCTAGCTCACAAATGTACAACGCAGATCACAAGTGAAGGCAGGAGAGGCAAAACCAACCTAATGCCATGGAAGAGGATACAGAGCATAAATCCCCAGGGGCCCCTCAGAAGAAAGGATGAGTAAACAAAGAGGAATTAATAAAAAGGATGGGCAGAGTGGGAATCTTTTAAAATAAAAAGCCGTATGCCTTAAAACTAATGTATTTATATTTATTAAGAAGTTCTAAGGTGGTAAAGTACTTTCAGCACATATATTTCCATCCTGACAGCATGTAGTGGGATGGCTATTATTGGTGTTGGTGAGCAGGAGTTTTTAAAGTGTGTTCTGAGAAAGTCTGGAATTACAGAAAATCACATTTCAATTTCCAACAACTGTCACACATCCATTCAATGAGCAACCTCCAGTTAAATGTGCAAGGGACCCAGATTCCCTGGGGTAGACACTATCACGATGTCTCACGGGCTGCTATGTGAGTTTCATGGTATGCAAACTTTGGAATAAAGAATCAATGCATGTATCCGAACTTCTGAAAAATGACCTATTGGTTAGAATCGATGTTGCTCTGCACAGGTTTCGCTTTTAATTCAAGCCTGTGTGCCTCCTTAGGCGAAGCTGTTCAGGGTGAGCACACGACTCGACCCACAGAGGCCAAGTTTAAACTACATGCCACAGAAGGGCTCAGGGGCCAGTGCTGGGCTCGCAGGACACCATGGTCGGGTAGTGAGCATGTACCTGCTCAATGTCAGCGCATCATCATCAACTGTCTTAATGCTTAGTATACACTTCCGGGCTTACCCAGTAAGAGTTATGATGGGGAACTGGAAGAGCTGCTAGGTAATGTTAGCGATTCAACTTCAAAACAAAATTACCCTTTTTCAAGAGCCCAGGCCAATTTCAAACTCTCTCAAGACTGTAACTCATCTGTGTGAATCAGGATTTTCTTGATACTGGGCAGCCCAGACCAGAACCAGAAAAATCCTAGATGCTGAAACGGATATAAAACTCAACTCTGATTCATAATTCCGATTTCATTATTGGGGGCCACGAACACAGCCTCCCTGTTCTCACAGACTGACCCTGTAACGAGTACTCTTCATAAATTTGCACTTTAAAAGTGGATTTACACCAATAAGACACTGCTTTGATCTGCCGCATGTATGGGGATTTTACGCAAGATCTTTATTTTTAAAGTCTTTCAAGATAGTCTTAAACTCTGCTGTCTGTTTCTTGTATGGGTTCCTAGTCTCTTTTACTATGACTGCCGCTTTTCAGGCCATATTTTTAGTTCTTGGAGTTTGTATGCTTTCTTGGACATATTCCTCCTTTCAACCAAGGTGTTTCAATTAATTCATTTATTTATTTTGGGGTGGCGGTGGAGCAGGGGAGGTAAAGGGCATGTAGCAAGAGGGGAACACCACAGAGACAATTTGCCTGGCCAACACGAACAAAGATGAAACACACTTCAGGCTGGAAAATAAGCAAGTCAACGAGACGTGATTTCATAGGGAGCATATTAAGGTTCTGCTAGAGTGGTTTCCTGCTTCAGCAGCTCCGCAGCCTTATTTTATTTGGGGCTGCTCGAGCCGAGGGAACTTCATTTGGTTAGGAGACTGAAATTTGTCTTTCTATCTTTTCCATCTATCATTTGTTTGCACAGTGTCTTTACTTTCCCCGCCCCTGGAGTCAGGTTGTGTAATACTCGGGCATTTAAAGAAAAGGGTCTGCATCCCTTAGGAATGTACTGAACAGCTGCAAACCTCCTCAAGCACTAATCCCTAAAAAGCAGACAAAATATCCAGAAGTATTTTTCTTACTTAACATTTTTTTCAGGAGGCAGATCAAGAAAACATAATACTACACTGGAGAGGGAATGACTCTGGAGTCAAAAAAAAAAAAAAGAAGAAAAAAGGAGGCCCAGAAAGTCACAAGCTGGCTATGCATCCACCGAAGAGATTCTCGTTAGAAATGCGTGGAGCTAAACGTGCACAGCTGAATCGTTAGCCTCAAATACATCAGCCCAGTTTTTCTCCTTCAACTTAAGACTATTTATGGATGTTCAACAAACTTAGCAGCAAGTGCTCAAAGGGATTTCTCTACAATATCTAGGGTAAAGAGAGAACTCTATAAAGGTCCACGCTGGCCTCGATATTACACTTCCTTTTTTTTTTTTTTTTTTTGCCATATTCCCTCCTCTGCTCCACTGCAGCTGTCTCACCTATAAAATGGACGCATGCCCTGTTGGTGTACGTCTAGCCCCCTAAAGATCTTCAAAGCAGGGATGTAAAATCCCGGAAGCCCTCCTGGCCTAAGGTGCCATTTAATGAAGAATTGCTAGGCTCCCAGCTCTGCAGATGGGGCGCGTGACACAAGCTTGGCATGACCGGATGGCTTGAGCTTCTGAGCTTGTCTACCGAGGTGCGTTTCCTGTTGGGCCAACAGTCTCTGACCTGCCCACCTACGGGGCTGTTGCGCGGCTGAAATGAGACGCTGAATGCAAGAGAATTACATCAACAGTAAAGCACTATACAAATGTGAAGAAATATTATCATTTTTATTTCCAAACAAACTAGGATCGGCTTTCATCAATTTCCAACAGGCTCCTCACCCGGTCCTGGGCCAGGGCCAAGAGCGCAGCCTGCTGAAAATGCACAGCCCTTGGCAAATAATGGTGGGGATAGGACAGCAGCAACAGGCAATTAACCAAGCAGCTGTAAGTCTCTGGGAAGACGTGAGGGAGGTACCAACGGGAAAGCAGAATTTAATCTTCCACTGCCCTCCCCCTAAGGACCAGGGTGGAACAGTCAGTCCTGCATTCCACACAGGGAACTGTGCGCTGAAGGGGACAGGAAGGAAGCCACAGGGAACTCCGATCACCAGAACCCTAGGTGCTTCGGCAACTTCCTCCGAGCCTCTCTTTTGCAGAATTCCTATCAGACCCGCCAGTGTGTACGCAGGGATGGCAAATATCCATACATCTAAGAAAAATACCATTTCTCACCTTTGAAAATAGACATAGATGTGATGACAGACAAGACCCAAAATGAGTTAAATACATTCAATATATGTTACTGAGCATACACCTATGAAGAGGATATATATTTTTAAAAAGGCACCTGCTTAATAAAAGGGATCATTTCACGACAGTTGGACAGGGAACTAGTGACAAGTGGGGAGTCGCATTTTTAAGCCTAAATTCCCTCCTGGCACCTTGATTAAAATGAAATGAACTGAGGCAGCCAAAGAGATTATTTTATTCAGATGAACGTTATTAGCCTTTCTGGCTTATTTTCTCTATTATGCATTTTGCTGATGCTGACAGAAGCAGACGGGCTGGATGGAGAGGCAAAGCCGCAGCAGATTTATGGTTTGACGCGCCATGCATAAAATCAGACCCTTGCTGACCCAGATAAGCCAGAGGATGGATGGGATTTGCTGGGGAAGGTGTTAAAAAAAGGAGGGGGAAAAAATCACCAAGGTGGAAAGTGACTTGAAAAAGATTCTGCCTGTAACGCTGGCTGCTGGTTCTTCGGCCCAGGAGTGCAGTGGCGGCCTGGAGGCATCTTTCAAAGACAGCAGGCAGGAAGGGAGGGGGCAGGCACACTTCTTGGGGCTTATCACAGCTCCGCTTCAGCTCTGCCAGCAGTGAGATCAGGATAGGAGAGCTCAGAGACAGAGAAAGGGCCAAAGGCAAAAATGTATATTCTATGTATAGAGAAATGAGATTTCACATTTTCAGGGACAAGTTAATCCCACAAATTGTCCTCGGTAGCCTAGACAGATGATTAGAAAGGATTCAAGCAGTGGTGTACCCACCTTACTCAAAATAGTCTAAATTGTCCTCTATAATCAGGTTTGGGGGAAGCACTGTATGGAAATGGAATTCTTGTGGCTCTGGATTCGTTCCAGGGAGCCCAGCCACACCCCTGGGATCATGGCTTGTCCAAGAGCTGAGAGCTTAAGAATCTGCTTTGAAGTTGAGAACTGGACTAGCACCGAGTCTGACATCTTAATAATTATTTCCTGAGTGATTACAGGACCAAGGTTCCCCTGGGTTAGGTCAGAGAACTGGGAGACATTCTCAAATCTGAGCCGTTGTAGACCCTAACTGGAGATGTCTCCCCATCAACTGATGACAGGCAAGGGATTTTGCTTTCCTTGCAACCATCCCACCCCACCCCGTGTTCATGGCAGGGAGAGGAGGTTGGAGATTGTTTTAATCACTCAAGACAGCTTTGTGGACACCATGAGACCAGACATAGCGGTGGAGGGCATCTACACAAGATTTAAATCTGCCTAGCTTTCTTGCCTAGATTTCTGACATCTTATTGTCCAGACCCCTTCTCTGAGTCCTTGAGCTCTGAAGTCTTCTTATTTCATTCATTCGACAAATCCTGACTGAGTACCTACTATGTGCCAGGTCCTGTTCTGGGCACTAGAGATAAAGGGAGCAACACTCTTGTTTCTGACCGGCTTCTCCCATGTTTGCAGAACCTTCTGGATCCAACACCTGGTCTTCTTGCCCCTAGACTGTCCATCAGCCACAACCCACATCTTATCCTGGTCTTGATGCCCGTGTGTACACCGACCATCGTGAAACCCTGATCTAGCTGACGTAGAAGATCCCCAGCAGCCTTCTCTGTGTAGACCTGGGACCTTCCCTTTGTTTATACCTGTCTTGCCACTAGCATTCTCAGAACTGTAGGGAGGTAAAAACAAAGAGGCTACACTAAACTCTTCCCTGTGTGCTCTGGGTACAATCTAAATGCTAGAGAACAAACACTACGCACTCCACCCCAATACAGTCCATAGAACCAAAGGCCTAGAAATTCATTTATATATGACATATCCCTCCCCAAATACGGTGTGATCATACCAAAAGGTATGAGCTGACTAATTCCCTTAAAATAAAACATCATATTGCTGACCGAGGAACAAACAAGTAATACACATTTCTCAGTTTAAAAGGATTCTTTAACCATGTACATTAACAGTTAACACATATTCCTCATAATTCCACATAATAACTCATATAATTCTATAGAATAATCTGTGAATAACTCTACAATTATATCTTCAGTTTTTTTCTTCTCTAGTTAATTAAGATGTCACCAGAAACCCCATAAGTAATTACAGCACATGACAAACATACAGAGGCAAAAAAAAAAATACACGCAGATGTGTTAGCAGATTTTTTTGAATGAATGAAATCTTGGGAGATGACTGAGACAGACAGCCTGGCTCACCCCTGGTAGTTCATTCCAGAGAAATAAATACCTGTCTGTGCCAAACTGGAATGACGTCACTCAAAAATCCACACACTTTATTTTCAAAGCAGTAACCACTACCTTGGGAGCAGGCATCTCCCTGGCACCAGGCACGAGCAGGGAAGCTTGATCTATAGCCAGAAACTCCTGCCTAGCAAATGGCGCTTAACCATGCCAAGTACCGACAAGCCACTTGGGAAGAAAGGGTATCCCTAAGTTTCAGACCTCCCCTTCCTGAATACCTCCTAATGGAATAATGAGTTCCTTACATGGCTCACGATAACAATGAGGAATGAGGAATAAACAAATATGACTTGATTCTGTGAAACTACAGAGCTAAGCGGAATGAAGTCTAAATAGTCATCAGATCAACCCCACGCATTGTTATCAGTTCTCATGTGTTATTTTGATATTTACCTGACCTTATTGGAAGGAAGTCCTTTGAGGACAGGGTATATTTTGGAATAGTCAGTGAACACCTATCACCAAGAAATGGGCGGGTACTTAACCAGCACTGACTAAGGACAGATGCCACAGCCACAGAAATCTTTTAAGTGTTGTGCACAGTGAAACGATTCATTTAATGAATAGTTAGTATCTTCAGCCTCCATCAATCCTGCCTAATCAACTGCTGCAGCATGTATCTGGGTGGCTACTGAGTGGCTGAGTTTGTGCGCCCACCGACTTATTTGCTCTGAACGACAGCATATTATTAACCATGCTGATACTCTGCTGGCAAAATTTTAAAGGGTTGGATGGAGTAAGAGATGCCCTGGTCAATTTCCAAGTTGGTAAGTTACTGAGTTCTACAGGTCTGTGAGTAATCTGGATGAATGATGGTACCCCCTCCCAGCGAGGTAGTACTCTGCAAAGCACCCTGAACCATGCTCATGACCTAGAGCCCAGTTTTAGTTCTGCCACTTCCTAAAGCCAGGTAATCTTGAATCAGTCACAGATGCACTCTGGGCCTCAAAATTTCCTTATCTGCTTAAAAAAGTAAATGGGGACAGTAGACCCACCCTGCCTAACTCACTCGGCTATTACAAAGATCAAGTCAAACAAGGTGATGGCCATAAAAAAGTTCATCAACGCTGAAGTGCTCCACATCTACAAATCAGTATTGTCATCTTCTGTAATTATTGTTATAACCATTATTATTACTTGACAGTCCATACAATGGGCTCACACTCACAAAACAAACTGGCTAGAGTCATGTCTGAAAAGATAAACACATCTCAAAAGTCCCAAGCCTTATTACCTAAATTTGCAATGAACTTGCTTTATAAGTTTCATACTGCATCAGTGCACTAAAGAGGAACACATTCTGTTGCCATGAACTTATCATCTGGTTCTCTGGGAACTCCCACACTCAGTGAATCTCCTGTGCCCCACCTAGAAGCGGATTTCAAAGGACGACTTGTAAGACACAGAGGGAAAAGCCAGAGGGTACAAAAAGTAGAACCATGGAACTTCAGGTCTAGAAGAGACTTTCTAGATGGTCCAGAGTCGAGACCAAACTTGTCATTTTCCAAGTGAGGAAACAGAGGTCACAGATAGGGGTGGAGCAGGGCAAGGATGTAGGTCTCCTGAGTGGCGATCGCATTCTTGTTTCACGGCGGTTGTTGCTCTATTTCAACTAAAAGGCCCTTAGCATCTGTAAAGCCCTGGCGCCAAAAGAGTTAATGGACGACACTCAGCTGCCCGAGCCCCAGAGCACTAAGCCATTCCAAGACAACACATAACAGGAATACCGAGGGTCCGTGAACTCAGAGGGAGCAAAACTGCTGGTGCCTGACGGCGCCGGAAAGTATGTTGACACACTGCATGTGGTTACACATGAAAGGCGAGTGGCCAGGAAAAGCAGTTTTGAATCCCACCCCATTCTAATTTGGGCCTGGCTCTGGGCACTACTGAAGCGCTGGGCCACACCCCGGCCACTCTATAAAATGAACCTTGGGTTCCTTCACTCTCTACTCTGTGGCCCCAGTTAACTCCTTCTCTGCTTTCACAAGGGCCACCGCAGTTCTTAGAAAAAGAAGACTCTCCAGGGAAATCAAGATCCAAGAGTGAGAATCCATGGGGAGATTCTCAGTGTGGATGCAGATAATGCCCACTAGTATCTACCGTCTCCAAGTGAGTGTGTGACCTGAAGCCTTGAGCAGCCAGGCTCCCAAGTCTGAGAGACAGCAGCTTCTCTAAGTGGGAGTCTTCAGGACCCCAAATCACCTTGTATCAGAATCACCTGGGTGCTTGTTTAAAATGTGGATTTTGTGCTCCTCTGCCAGAGATTCTGACTTGCTAGGGGTGGAGTGGCGCTCAGGAATTTGCATTATAAATACACATCCTAGGTAATATCACGCACACCAGAATTTTAAGAACCAATGCTCTTAAAGCAATGGTTTTCAAATGGGGATACAGCCTATTAGTGGGGTTAATACATCAATTTAGCAGGTTACCACCTAGCAGTTCTCAAAAATTGAAACAGAAAACAGTGGGACATAATAACACAGAACAAAGTGGAAAATATCAGAGTACAACACATAGAGCAAGACTTATAGGGATTGTTTTACAAAAATGCTGTTCTTAGTTATTTAAAAATACACCATGAAATGTCTGTACATGTGTGTATTCCAGCTTGTACCATAAAATGTGTTTATAAAATATTTTTAGGGGTGATTACACACCCCAGGCCCTTTTGAGAAGCTAAGAATTCTCTTCCAAGAGTTCTCTGAAGAAAAGAGAAAAGAAGGGAGGGAGGGAGGTGTTGTGTATCTACATACCATAATTTGCATATGAGTCATGGGTCCCTGAACTTTGAGAAGCCCATTCCCTGAGGACATTCTCTTGAGGACAGTTCCTACAGTGTCCAGTACTCTGGTCACAGTGGGCACCTGCTAATTACTAGACTGTGCCAACAACTTTCTCGCGATGCTCTGTAACTGACTGCCAATGTCTGCAAGATGTACCTGTAAGGTAATTGTCCCCACCATGATGATTCTCTTTCTCTCGTATTCCTGGTGACTAGAAATGTTGCAGTTCAACAATCTACAGAACATGGGAAGAAAGCTGTTAGCAAACTGCAAGAATGAAGAGAGCAGTGGTGTGGGTACAATGTCAGTGTTTCCCAAGGGATGTGCTCCCTATTTATATATACACACAAGGGTAGGCTGTGGTACTGGACAGAGCCTTTCTGCACCCCTACTGACAAAGTCACTAGAAGAACATAACCTTTATTCCCAAGTCAGTGAATTCTTTGGCCAGTGAAGGTACACACATTTATAAACACAGAGAACCCAGCCTCATCTGATAGTCAAAGAGATAGAAATTCCTTAGTCCTTGACGGGAGATTCAAAAAAGGCACAGACAATTAGAAAAAGAGCAACGACCCGGCTGGATCCTCAATATCCCCATGGCTTCATCCCAATGGTTAAACCTACCTGCACAAAGAGAGGGTGAAATGGGGGGCAGAGGTTTTAGAAACCAGCCTTGGTCCAATAAGGCACACAAGGAAGAGATGGAAAATGGCAGGTATGATGTGGAAAGGGGTCAGGAGAGAGAGAGAAGTCAGGCAGGGAGGACTGGGAAGAAGACAGAAGAGCAAACTTCAAAACTATTCTAAAATTTCCTGATGCTTTTCAGTAATTTGTTTTCATGTGGTGGAAACTGGCACAGCATCTAGGATGCTTTGGGTCCATCTGTTTTTGAACTTAAGCTGAAGGCAAGATTCAGAAGAGCTGGAATCAGCAGCACCGACATGTTATATGTGTCTGGAGGAAGGAGAGAAACAGAATGAGTGTGCAGGAGACGGAGGAAGAGACTTAACTGGGGCAAAGGAAAGGGAATCTGGAAGCTATCCTCACACAGGAAGGAGAAAATGGCCAGGTCAGAATCGGTGCAAAAGAGCTGTTAGAGAGGCTGGAGTATCTGAGGAAGAAAGCCAAGGAGAAGAAACACTTGGGGCATCAGAACAGGGAGCTAACAAACAGTCCAGCAACAGGGCTGGAAATTCTGCAAGTATGGGTGTCGGCGAGCAGTGTCTTAGAGCTTCACGTCTGAGGGGCCAGATCAAGACCGTCCAAGGTACAACATGGAGCATATGACATGAGTTACTGGTGAACAGTCTTCACAGTCACAGCCTAGAACTGAAATGAGAGCTGGAATCTTGGTTTCCTAAGTGCAAGAGAGGTGATCATGGAGAACAGCAGGCAGAACGTGAGAGGAGTCATCTCAGGAGAAAGCAAGGGGCACACCTGTAAGGTGGAGTCACGGTGGGCCCGGCAATGAGGGCGGAGTGGCCCCAGGATGATCCTCGGCGTCTGCCCTGTGTCTGGCCTATGGCCCCCACACTGACTTCTGATAAAGCCCTGACTGCACCTAAGGACACGCAGGTCCCTCGCCTCTCCTGAGGCCACTCAATCTCTAGCCCAGAGAAAAGATCTGGCAGTGAGAAAGGTCAATCAAGACCTCATTCTGAAAGGGAAAAAATTAAATGCAAACAGATAAATAAACCAAATGGTACTTCTAATAAGTAATACAACCACGTGAAAGGTCTGGAGGTTGGAAGAGAAGGAACTAGCAACCAACTTCTGAACACTGCGTTTTGGTCCTGAAGGTTCAAAACAAACAAAGCCTCTGAACCAGTACTAAAACCTCGTTAGTAGTCTTCTTTTTCAGAGGCATGAGTTAGCAACTCTGGAACTATTTTGTGTGCACTCTAGGACGATAGCAATTAAATAAATATATTATGGGAAATGGGTACCAGGTTTCTCACTGTTGAGATAACAGGGTTATAAATGTAGACAATGGAGAAAATTGAATAAAACATGTGCTGCTGGACTGGAATTGAAGGTATTAATGGGACTCATAGACTTTAATATAGATAAGCATATAGATATAGACGAGAGAAGTATGCGGGTATATGCCTGTGCGCATACACGCACGTGTTGTGTGTACTATCTCTGCTAAGAGGAACTATAAACTGTGGTACTATAGTAACAAAGAGCACATCTAGCATCCATCGTTTCTTTTTTTAAAAAAATTTTTAACATTTATTTAATTTTGAGGGAGAGAGAGAGAGAGAGACAGAGCGTGAGCAGGGGAGGGGAGAGACAGGGAGACAGTATCTCATGCTGACAGCAGAGATCCCGATGTGGGGCTGGAACCCACGAACCATGAGATCCTGACCTGAGCCGACATCAGAAGCTTAACCGACTCAGCCACCCAGGCGCCCCTAGCATCCATCATTTCTAAATACCATTCACCCTTAACAGGATCCAGGACTCTTTGAAGAGAACTCTTTACTCCAGAGCTGAAGAAAAGAAAGTATAAGATGAGCCTAGAATATCTTTTTGTGCCAGAAAGTTGAACGGTGGGGACATGTTAAAAGGACACAGGAACCAGCTTGAAGGGACTCCACTAATCAAATCTGGAATGAACATTAAAATAAATAAAGATAGTAAAGGATTATAACCCACTGAGTAAAATCAGAATCCATGAGTCCAAACTGATATAAACAAATAACCGGACAAATATATGGGGGAGATGGAAAATTCTTCCTTACATTAGAATCCCAACCGACAAATGTAGAAAAAATGATGGAAATTGGGAAAATTACCATTTGGTAACCATAATAATAATTGATTCAAACAAGAATCATCAATACATGCTGAAACGGATAGGTGTAAGTTTTGAAGAATAACATGATATTTACATGGTCTCCAAGTATCTGTCCAAAATACACGCATTAATTACAAAGCATAAACTAGAACAACTTTATGGTAGAGAAATCTGGCAGATACCACTCTAACCAAATGATCAAAGTTAACATCACCAGTAATGGGGAATCATCAGCAAGTGAATCCTAATACTATGCACTTAGAATATAACATCACTTCTACGGTATTCTTGCCCAAGGCACATAAATGTAATCATAAAGAAATATCAGCCATTACAGGGCACCTGGGTGGCTCAATAGGTTAAGAGGCCGACTTCAGCTCAGGTCATGATTTCACGGCTGGTTAGTTCGAGCCTTGCATCGGGCTCTGTGCTGACAGCTCAGAGCCAGGAGCCTGCT
This sequence comes from Puma concolor, assembly GCF_028749965.1. Classification (NCBI taxonomy): domain Eukaryota; kingdom Metazoa; phylum Chordata; class Mammalia; order Carnivora; family Felidae; genus Puma; species Puma concolor. The sequence goes on from NC_141683.1 coordinate 25,505,072, forward strand.
TCGGATTCTGTGTCTCCCTTCCTCTCTGCTCCTTCCCTGCTCACACTCTGTCTCTCTCTCTCTCTCAAAAATAAACAAACATGAAAAAATTTAAAAAGAAAGAAATATCAAACATTAGCAGAAATACCCAATTAAGGGGCATTCTACAAATAACTGAGCTGAATGCTCCCCCAAAATATCAATGTCCTAAAATACAATGAAAGACTTGGGAACCATTCCACATCAAAGGAAACTAAAGAGACGGGGCAACTGAATGAAATGTATAATCTTGGACTTTCTTTGGCCAAAAAAATGTTTTTGGAATAAATGGTAAATCGGAATATCTGTGGATTATATAATGTTACCGTATCAATATTGATCCCCTGTACTAGTCATTGTGTCATAGAACCATCTTATTTTTAGTAAATCCATATTGAAGTATGTGAGAGTGAAGGGACATCATGTCTACAACTTATGTTCAGTGTTTCAGAAAAAATATGTATGTGCATGAGTTGTGTACAGAGAGAGAGAGGGAGAAAGAAGCATAAAGCAAATGCAGTAATATGTTAACATTTTGGGCAATCTGGGTAAGTGACAGAAATTCTGACTATTCTTGCAACTTTTCTGTAAGTCTAAAATGATACCAAAAACAATTTTTAAAGATCCCATTTTGGAGAAAAATGAAAAGAAATTGTTTCTCCCATCTTGGCTTTGGCACTAAATGTATGCTACTTTGTGTTATCTTTTTTTTTTCTCCCATATAAATCTCCTGTCTTCCTCGTGACACAATGAGCCTCCTAAGGACAGAAGCTGGGTCCTAAATGTTTCTGTGATCCCAGGACCTTCCAGAACCTGTTGGTCAATACTGATAATGAAGATGAAGCCACGTGTTGATGACTGGATCACATATACTACAGGTGATTTACAGGGTCACTCAACAAACAGCTCTGGCTCCTCAATCTTGAACTCTGCACCTTGTCAGAGCACACACATGTACGTGTGCACACGCACACACACATGCACAACTTTAAAATATTTCACATTAAATGCTAACTTCCATGCGTTAGATTAGTGGCTTATTCTGTATGTATTTAATTCCTAGCATAGCTCTTGGTGTAGAAAAAGTGCTGAAAAATGTTGGCTGAAAAGCATAGGTGAGCCTCACATCCCAGCATTGGTGTTCACCAAAACTTTCTATGTTAATGAACAAAAGGGCCAGGAGTGGACTTGTTTTTCAAAAGAAATCAAGGTACAAGGATGTTCTATGAGAGATTTTCAAGCAATACTTCCTGACCAGCGTGTCTTGAAAACTGTCCCTGGGGCGCCTGGGTGGCGCAGTCGGTTAAGCGTCCGACTTCAGCCAGGTCACGATCTCGCGGTCCCGGAGTTCGAGCCCCGCGTCGGGCTCTGGGCTGATGGCTCAGAGCCTGGAGCCTGTTTCCGATTCTGTGTCTCCCTCTCTCTCTGCCCCTCCCCCGTTCATGCTCTGTCTCTCTCTCTCTCGCAAAAATAAATAAACGTTGAAAAAAAAAAAATTTTTTTTAAAAATAAAAAAAAAAAAAAAAAGAAAACTGTCCCAGACCTGATAAATTGCTTTTTTCATTTGATTAAAGGGGAGAACTTTTCTAAAGTCTTCTTTAATTTGGTACCAACAAAGCCCACTAAAGATGTATTATAGGGGTGTCGGGCTGGCTCAGCGGGTGGAGCATGTGACTCTTGATCTCAGGGTCATGAGTTCAAGCCCTGCCTAGAGCTTACTTAAAAAAAAAATAAAAAGAAAGAAAGGAAGGAAGGAAGGAAGGAAAGAAGGAAGGAAGGAAGGAAGGAAGGAAGGAAGGAAGGAAGGAAGGAAGAAGAAAGAAAGAAAGAAAGAAAGAAAGAAAGAAAGAAAGAAAGAAAGAAAGAAAGAAAGAAAAAAGATGTATTATGTATCTTTTTTCCATAGGGCTTCCCTGAACTGCGCTGTAAAGTAGGTGCCCTAAGCATTTATCATCCAGTTTGAAACTCAGTATGTGTGTTTGGGGGCTGGGAGTGAGGTGGGGAGAAAAGAGGCCTAACTGAATTCTCTACAAGGAACATTATCTTCAATCACCTCCAATTAATGGTGCAATGGAGACCTGGCAAAACTAACACTGAGAACGTACAAGAATAAGGTTAGCGGCCAACACAAAGTCCCTAACAATACCATTAATCCCCAGGTTATAAGAGCCCGAATGGCTAATGCAAAAGTCCACACGGCATGCCCCTGATTGTCTGCAGGCATGTGTACATGGGACTCTGTGGCAGGAAAGGGCACACGTTTCCACCCATGACCAGACAAAACAGAAGCAAGGAGGTGGTTGACAAATCTGGTCCATGCACAAGAAGAGGGGCAGGGAGGAGGGCAGAAAGTCAATATACGTAGGAAGCTGAATCCTTCTAAACTGGGCCTGCCTTCCAGGGTTTCAGTGTCTCTCTGTCAGAATCCACTCGATAGCATGTGCTTTGTCTTCCAAAGGAACTGTCTCAGGCATCATTTCCACCTGTATGCTGCAGAATCAATGCCGTCCAACTTCCTCCTTTTGCTAAATCCTTGAGATGCTGCCTGTAAATTCAAAGAATTTTAAGCACCAACAGAAACCCCCACCCCTACCCTCAGAACTTAGTAGTTCGGAACATCTGTTGTTTACAAGGGTTCAGGCTGAGAGCTGCCAGACTTGTTCCACAACCTCTCCTTTAACACAGAGGCTGCTAGGGAGGGATGTCTGAACTTCATGCAAGGATGCCCTGTCCCAACTGCTTAAGTAGGCATCAGCAAACACAGCTCAGCATCCTACTGTTGAAGATAATCCTACTTTGTTCGATTCATTTTCTAATCCTGGTTCTTTAACCAGCTGTACCCAAAATATGTTAAGAAGCAGAGCTGTGCTCATTGATCTTCCCTGAGTTTAAAACCCGAGGGGGCAGTGATCCAATGATTGGTGGCGGTGTAAAAGGGCAGGAGGTAGCAGAAAGAATGATACTTTTTCAACTCTGAGAAATCCAAACCCTCCTTTTTTCTCATTCTCCCTAAATCCTTCATTAACACTGAGCTCTTCCCATATGACTCTGTTTCTCTTCACAGCATGAGACTTCAGCACAGTGCAGGAATTAGATATTAAAGTCTTTACTCCAATTAACTTGGGACCAAATCTAATTGAGAACATAACTGCTATCTTTTACCCTTCCCTGCCTAAGCCAAGCACGAGGCCCTCCCGATAATCCACCCTCCCTCCCTTCCCGGTGACTACTAGAACCTGCCTTAGATGGGGTCCTATTTTTAGATTCATGTGCCCATGCGCATATGTATTCTTATTATTCTCTCTCAGCCTGCTATCTGATTCCCCCCCCCCCCGCCCCGTTTTAATTATGAAAGTCCTTACGGCAGAGACTGTCTTTTCTTCTTATCTTGTAAACCCTCCCACTTAACGCAGTCAGCTTCCAATATAGATGACATGGCTTTTGCCTTTAAAAGGGAACTGGATCAAAGTCAATTCATTTAATTGGCTGTGAATTCCTGAAAATTAAAGATCCCTCGAACCAGATGCACATCGCTTCCTGTGTCTACTATGGAATTATTATGGGACTTACAAGAGCCGAGAAAACAAATACTGGAAGTTCCCTGCACCCCAGCCCTGTTGTTAAGGGACACGATCGGCAGCGTCTGTGCTCCAGCAAAGCCGAAAGCCTGAGGCGTGTCCTGCTAGCATTCCAATGGCAGAGACTGGGAGACATAGGAAGCCCTCAGTGTCTCCAGCATCCCCCAACTGCTCATTAAAGCATGTTTGCTCCCAACTGCCCTCTATCATTCCCTACCCTAAAAGGATAATACAAAGCCATCTATGCAGAAGCATAGGAGCTTCTGTTTGGCCTCAGGAGGCAACCCAGTAAACCACAATCTGTGATGCTCAGGACCGAGGCTGGGACAGAGCTGGCCGGCTGGTATGGTTGGTGGCCGCGGCAGGAGGCTGAACAGGACCGGCATGCTTTTATCCACCCAGGTGGCAATTGGGACCTCAGCACTATACCTTTATGGAAACCCAATGATTTGGTAATTAGTGCTAACTAGCGACTCTGTGAGGACAAGGGAATCAGAGGGTGAGCGTAAGACAAATTTCCTCCTCTTGAGGATTATGAGTCTGGATCTAAAGGTAACATGCCAGGATTAACTACCTGGTTTAATGTAGCTCATGACACTTTGTGAACATGACAGCTTATAGGACAAAATGTACAATTGCTGAGTTTTTATAGGAACTGGGCATATAATTATGTGACATAATTGCATATTTCCTGCCAATACAGGCACATCATAAAAATCAGGAAGGAGGATGAGTTTGTCATTCACAAGGGCCCACTCACAGGGGTCACTGAGGAAAAGGGAGACTGGCATGATATCATCTGGGGCCACGTTTAAGAATGCTGAACTCTGGGGGTGCCTGGGTGGCTCAGTTGTAAGCATCCAACTCTTGATTTCAGCTCAGGTCATGATCTCACAGTCTGTGGGATCAAGACCCTGCTTCGGATTCTCTCTCTCTCCCTCTCTCTCTGCCCCTCCCCTGCACGTGTGCACGCTCTCTCTCTCTCAAAATAAATAAACTTTAAAAAAATGTTTAACTCGGGGCGCCTGGGTGGCTCAGTCGGTTAAGCGGCCGACTTCGGCTCAGGTCATGATCTCGCAGTCTGTGAGTTCGAGCCCCGTGTCTGGCTCTGTGCTGACAGCTCAGAGCCTGGAGCCTGTTTCAGATTCTGTGTCTCCCTCTCTCTGACTCTCCCCTGTTCATGCTCTCTCTCTGTCTCAAAAATAAATAAACGTTAAAAAAATTTTTTTTTAAAAATGTTTAACTCAGGAAATGAATGGTAAATCTAATCTATCAGGGTTTTACCCAGTGTAACTATGTTCAGTCCCATCTCCTGAGTCCCAAAGAAGTCATTGCTATTTACACTTACTATGTACTAAGTGCTGTCCTAAGGGCTTCACATATATTAATTCTCTTACTCAGCAGAATGACTCCATGAGCACTATTATTATCCTCAATTTACAGATGAAGAAACTGAGGCAACTAAGAACCTTCATCTAAAATCACACAGCTAGTAAGTGGGAAATCTAAGATTGCAAATCCAGGAAATCTGGTTCCGGAACCTGTGATCTTGAGTACCACACTATACTCCTTCTGTGGCAATGATAATTACATCAGCTACCATTTTTTGAGCATTTAGTAAGTTATAGGCATGAGGCTAGTGCTTCACATATATTATATCCAATCCTTAAACAACCTCTTCGAGGTAAGTATTACTCTCTGCATTTCATAGATGAGTAAACTGAAGCTAGAAGGGTGTGAGTGATTTGCTCAAGGTCACACGGCTGTAAGCGGAGAGTCAGGATTCAGACCTAAATGTGTCTGGATTAAACGCTCAGCTTTTCCTGCTAAGTTATAAAGCCTCCCAAAGAGCTTGCAAATGAATTCTTTCTCTGTTCCAAAGACTGGCCAGCACTCTGTCTTGCTGACCGCCCACCCCCCCCAAACTGCCTTCTTGTGTCTCTTCTATCCTGCTCTGTTCATGTGTAAGGAGAGCTCCAAAGTCTTCCAAAAAGGACCCAACCACCACCTAAGTTCTGTATGGAGCAGGCCAGCAAGAAAGTCACCAGGGGACCTTTTGTTCGTTTCTAAATAAAGGCAGCTTGAGCCATGGCAAAGGGAAGCCAATCCTTGCTCAACACCAGATGCTACATCTGGGCAAAACCTCCCCTGAGGGAACAAACAGCTCCCAAATATGTCCAAAATGAATGAGTGACACACTGGTCCCAGGAAGTGAGGGGTTCTCCCTTCTGGCAACTTCATGCTTCCTCCTACTTCCCTCTCAAAGTCACCCCATACTCAAGGAGGAACTTTCTGGTCCTCCACCCTTTTCTGATTTGAAATCACAGCTGTAACAATCTCCACGGCCAACTGACTCTGCTTTTCAACCCAATGCTATCCTGTGAGGCTGATGAACAACTCTGAAGTTAACTCCAGAGGAAAAATCCATCAGCAATAGGTGACGTAACCACAGAGACGGTGCACAGTCAAATACTGGGCCCAAGGCCAAGAACATGGACTCTACAAGAATTTCTCTCTAATTAATTGTGTACCTAACCTCCCACTGAAAGGCGTATTGCAGGTTGATGTCTACCAGATTCCTGAGATACCTGGGTCCTGCTCCCTCACCTCCCTTCCTGTAGTTGCACAACTCATATGCAGCCAAATAAGCAGGTTTACTCTCCATGTGTCCCTTTAATGTCCTGCTAATTTCATGTTAGTGAGAATAGGATACTGTCTTGGATACATCCCTAACCTAGAGCAATGCCTGGTCCCCAAAATGCGAATTGAATGAACGCACAAATATATCTTTTAAATCACTTTTCATTCTCTGCAATCTGAGTACTACAGACAATATGAAAGATGTTTTCCCCTTTCTCCCCCTAAACCCTTGGAAATCAGAACGTGCCACAGCTTCGACCATCATCTCTCTATGAACATGCCCAAATATCTACCAACAACCCAGACTTCAGCCCTGAATACAGCTATTCATTTTCTATCAATTATTGAAAATTTCATGTTCGATATCCTTCCAGTGTCTTAAACTTCACATCCGAAAACCAAATCTCTCATATGCCCTTCAAAAACAACTCCTCCTAACTTCGGTATTTCTATTAAAGGCACCATTAATCTACCAGTCACCCAAGTCCAAAAGAAACTTCACAGCCCTCTTTCTTTTGTGCTTCTGAGCTCACTTGAAACCTGAATCCCATCTGTCAGCAATTCCTATAGATTCTTCCTGCACCAGGTGTTTTCCATCTGTCTCTAGACTGTAAGCTCCAGGAGTGCAGGGGGCAGTATCTGTCCTGCCTGGCATGTGTCTGTTACATGGTAAGAACACAACACATATTTGCTAAATGGTCCAAAGGATCAATTTCTATTCTTTTCATTCCTACCATCCCACCCTAATTTAGATCTTTATTATATACTGTGGCAACTGGTGTCACCGTCTCAAGTTTCCAGTCATTTAGCAATTCACCACTATTAAGGTTAAGGTCAATCTTCTGTAAGCAGAGTTCATGCCTCGGCTTGGACAACTAGCTATTCAAAACTTCAGTGGTTTCCAGTGTCTATTGCATAGCACCAAACCTTAGCCAAAAGTCAAGGCCCTCCACAATATGGTCCTGTCTACCTTTGTCCAATTCTTCCATATACTCTTGTTAACCAGCCAAACCAGTCTACTCACTGGTGCTTTGTATTTTCCTCCTGCTGTGCCCCTCCCGGCCTACAACATCCTCCCCCTCCCTCTGTCTCCGTCTATCAAAATCCTGTCCATTTTCTTCAATGTCTGGTTCAGATTCCATTTCCTCCCTGGAAGTTTCCTGACCCTTCTAACTGTGCACCATCCCTTCTATAGCACACACTTGGTACTTACCACATGTTGCCTTATACTGAAGTTGTGCTATTGTATTTAGGTACAATTTATCCCTGACTAGACTATAAAGTCATGTGGGAAAGAACCACAACTTCTGTTTCTTTGGATCTCCCTCCTTTTAGAGTCTAGAACAATACCTTAAAAATATTCAACAAATATTTGTTATTGAGAAAAATAAAAAGCTGGAAGAAAGACAGAAAAAATGTTGGCAGTGGGTTTTAAAGTAGCATAAGGTCTCTGGAAAGAACACAGCAGGATAGCAATGTAGGAGTATTCCTCTAAAGACTCAACAGGAAAAAAAAAAAAGAAGAAGAAGAACTGAGCCATTAAAAGTAGGAGATCAAAACCAAGTGAGCTAAGACTGAAAGGTAATTTACAGCAAGTCCATGTTAAAAAAAAAAAAAAAAAAAAACAACAAAAAACCAGCCAAGGCATTATCAATTAGAGTCCCGCTGAGCAATATTAACACAGATTCCACTTAAAAGAGACAATCAAAGGCTCAGCAACAAATAGGAATACATTTATACTCTTCAAAGAGCCAAAGAAAATGCAAGAACATCTTCCCTAGGAAGACTTCCTACCCTCACATAGTATTTTATCTCTGCTCTTAATCAAACCAGGCGGATAGAATTTCAGACATGAAGAGGGTTCACCCACAATTCAAACGGATGGAGGAAGCCATGTTCCCTATCTTAAACAAAGCAGAATACGGTGGAATCAAATAAACACTATGTAGTTCTATCTGCAGCATCTCTCACTCTTTCTGTGGGGGAGGGGGAAGAGAAGGAGCGTGATAGGACCACAGGGTCAGACTCTGCAATGGAGTCAGAGCTGTGTGGGCTTTAATGAGGGTGTTTGCACAGAGCACAGTGTGGGAGAGGACAAAAGGTGAGCAGGAGCAAAGCAGAATAGGAAGCAAAGCCAAAGAGTGACAGGCTAATGGCTTCCAGGGTAAGAAGTTGTCCAAAAGAAAAAGAAAAAAAGCAGTCCAGCAATGTTTGTCCCTAAATGTAGTCACTTAAAACTGTAACTGAATAACCAATCAAACTGAGCATGAGAGGCTGAGATCCAGCCAGGCTGAGACGCTGGTCTGGAAAAGGGCGCACGGGTCCATATAGACGGACCCTGGCCCTGGCCACCCTACCCCAGCCCGACTTGAATAGTGTCCAGGTCCCTAAGACGCGTCTGTCCAGAGCTGCCGCTGGCAGCTGTTCTCCTGGCAGCACAGAGAGACAAATCCATGGCATTGCCGGGCCAACAGCTGCTACAGCTCCGGGGGAGGCGACGAGTGCCCGCTGAGACGCTCTGGGCAGAGAAGGAACTATTCTAGGGATCAGCCCTAGAGTCAGCAAAATCGAGGCTACACTGCACCAGCTGAATGAAAACACAGTACAATTACCACTCCAGAGACCCAGGACACCCACAGCCCTTCTTCTGTCCTAGTTTCTCTGAGTTTGATCGCTTCTTGCCCTCACATTTCTATTTCCGAGGGCACGACTTCAGGTTAGGCCCATGTTAACCTTAGGCTCACGGCCATAACTCCTCAACAGGCCTCCTGCTACCCTGTCTCTCCCCTCCGATTGATCTTATGCAGTGTTGCCATAGTTACCTTCCCAAAGCACAGCCATAATTATGTTCCTTGCTCAAAAACTATCAATGGCTCCCCATGCTTACAGAATAAACCCTATCACCTGGTGTTCCCAGACCACTGTGATCAAGCCCCTACCAATTTTTCCAAGCTTATTTCACGATTGCATTTGTTATTTCTGCTCTTCAGCAAAACGGATGAGTTACCCACCGGCCTCGTTTTTCCAGCTCTGTGCCTTTACCATTCCCGTTCTCTCTGCCTGAAATGCCTCCTCCCCCATCTTTCTATCCTCTTTCTACAACTTCTACACTGTCTCAATTGAATTCAAGCCATTGGACCAGCACCTAGCACTCACACTTGTATTTTCCCATTTCCCATCCACGAACTTCACCTCCATGAAGCCCCGCCCAGTCCCCAACCTGAAGAAATGTCTCTTCCCCCTGCACTTGTGGCACTTTGTATGGTGGGTGGACATGATCTTTTACACACCCACCCGGTTACACATCATAAACGAACACGGCAAGGCTGCCAATAGTCCCGCGCTGTTTCCTCTTCTCCTACAGGAACAGAAACTCTAGCTCCTGCTCTCCCCACTCAAGAACCGAGAGCCCTCATTACCATGCTGTCGCGTCGAACCCGAACTCCTCTGCCTGTCTATCACGGAGCTGTTATTTGGTGTCTACTCCACTTACCTAAACTTGTTTTCCACTGCTTTTGTAAATATCTATGTTCTCATAATATTTCGCTCCGACCTCTACTGAAGCCCTTTGCTCATGACATTGCCACGTGTCTCTCTTCTCGGTTAGCCAGGAATCCAGAGTTCACCTGAGTCTCCACCGGAATGAGCGCAGAGGGCAGCACCCAGTAGGTACTTAAAAGGGGTTTGGTGGGTAAATAGCTTGCTACTCAGGAGATCAGACAGGAAGTTATTAAAGTAAACTAGCCATACAGTGACAGCAAAAGGAGTGAAGTCCCCCTTACAAGTTCTTCTAGCGCCTTGTACTTCTGCTCCTCAACACTTATCTCAACTGATCTAACTGTGCGATCTGTTCAACGCCCGTTTCCTCATCCTGTTGTAAGTGCCGCATGCAAGAGACAGCGCTAGCTCACCACTATGTCCCAAGGCCCAGTGTCTGGACTGAAGGAGTTCAAGGAATGTGTGATGGACATTTGTTGAATGAATGGGAAAGGAACTTCCTTTTAATGAAGCTGGGTCCCTCACTGGTTCCTGTACCCCCTCACCAGCAAACGCTCCTGCTTCCTCTCACCTGCACGTGCTGTGGTTCTCTCCTACACAAATCTACCTTTAAAGCCTAGCCTAAGTCCCACTTGCTTCATGGAAACTCTCCTGACTATTCCATTACCTTTATGTATCTCTCTGATGATTTATCTCTGACCTCTCATCACGTCTCTATTCTACACACAACCAATGATTTCTATGATTTCTTAATGAGATCATTATTGCTTTACTCTCTAGTTGCTTCTTGTATTAAAAATCTTTCCTCCCCAGCCAGATATGGCCCCCTATGGAGACACACCATAAACTTCCCTTGTATCTTCCAATGCCTGTACAATACAGAGTACACAGATGGCTCTTAATAAATACCCACTAGTTGTCTGGGGGAAAATGAAGCCAGGTACCAGGCTCTATGAGAAGGGAATTCAATTCTTCCAGCTTTGGAGAAAACACCCTATTCCTTGCATGTGATCTTCATCAGAGCAATTTAGCTGACTTACAGATGAACACATCTGTACCTTAATTTGTAGCAAATATGTCCTTGAGCTGAAAATATGATATAGTCCTAAAAATCAAATGCAATTTTAAGGAGTAGCTTACCAACAGAATAAATCCAACTTTGAGTCCCCTCTTTCTAAAGCAAATGATTTCTCTCCCAAATCTTCGTTCATCATATACTAAAATAACATTTTATTCCCTTAGGATTGCTTATGTAAAGAGAACAGAACTTGGGAAAGCTAAGGAGCTCTGAGGACAAAACATGTGGAGGAAATTCGCATGCTGGCTTATTTTGAGAGTGTCACGTGTTGTCCTCAAACTTAGCCTCTCCATATTCATTGCCCAGAGCTGGTTTGTTAAGGGTAATTTGTGTCCCAAATTATTGGGGTGATATGATAAACAAAAATAGAAAATGGAGGAAAATGAGACACACTCGGCATTCATTTATAACTTCATTCATTCATTTACTCATCCAATAATGTTTAGTAAGCATTTATTGTATACCACATATTACACTAGGCACTATGGGAGACTGGAAAACGAATCAGAAAAGCTTATATAGTCCACTAAGAGAAGATAATATAAGGCAGACAGTGCTGACTGCCCTAATAAAAGAACAAATAGAATGCTGTAAGAATTCAGAAAAGGGAGAACATTCTGCTGGGAGAATCAAGAAAGCTTCTTGGAAAATGATTCTTAAAACAGGTATGTCCCTGACATGCATAGATGTGAATAATGGGTACCTAAGTTCAAATAACAGGATGGGCAAAAAGGTCCACTGGAGTTAATGCTTTGTTTGGCTATGGTATAGTAGGGGAAAAAAACAACAGGTAGTAAGGTTGGAAAGCTAGTCCAGGTCAGATGTCCAGGGGCTCAAAGAACAAGCCAGAGAGTGTATACCCTTGTAAACAGAGCAGCACTTCTCAAACTCCAATGTGCACACAAATCACCTGAGTATCCTGTCGCCGTAGATCTGGGAGCAGCACCTGAGATTCTGCATTCCCAGCATCCTAGGTGGTGCCAATATTGGGAGACCACACGCTGAGTGTCAAGAACACAGACAGTGGGAAGCCACTGCACAGAGAAACCACGGGATCCCCAGTGTGTTACTGGAAAACTAAATCTGATAACAGTGGGTCAGGCAGATTGGAACGGGGAGAAGCTGTACACTGTGGTCCTCAACACTAGTTGTTCGTTAGAATCATCTGGGAAGCTTTTACACCATACTGTTACCCAGGCCCTGCTCCCAGAGATTCTGACTTCATTGCTCTGGAAGGGGGCCCAGATTTCAGCATTTTCAAAAAGCTCTCCAGGGAATTCTAATATGAAGCCAGAGTTGAGAACCTCTGCTGCAGATGATACAGTAAGTAAAGCAATCATTCAGACAGCAATAATGATGATCTAAACTACAGCAATAGCAGTGAGAACAGAGTGAATGGGTCACTTGCATAAAATACTATGCAAGGGATAGACCTTTGCAACTGTCTGGGCAATGAGTCAGATGTATGCTAGAGCATCATTCATTTCTTCCAGTTAAAGACAGTTTGGCGAAATGGTTAAGAACACAGACTCTGGAGCCAGACTGCCTTGGTTTGAATCCCAGCTCTGCTACTGATGTACTAGGAGTGTGTGAATGCGTGTGTGTGTGAGAGAGAGAGAGAGAGAGAGAGACAGAGAGATTCAGAGAGACTCAGAGATTCAGAGAGAGAGAGAGAGAGAGAGAGAGAGAGAGAGAGACTCTGGAGTCAGACTTCAGACTGCCTTGGTTTGAATCCCAGCTCTGATATTGATTGATATTGATGTACGAGGGGTGTGTGTGTGTGTGTGTGTGTGTGTGTGTGTGTGTGAGTGAGAGAGAGAGAGAGACCTGAGGCAAATTCTTTAACTTCCTTATGACTCAGTTTCCTCATCTGTAAGTTGGGGAGACTACAACAACCAACATACAAACTTGCCGTGGAGATTAAATGAGTTAACATACATATAAAAACCCTTAGAACCACATTTAGCATGTAGGAAGAACGATGAAAGTGTCTGCTGTTATTATCAGCACAGTTCATCATCTCTTCTGAGCTCTTCTGAGCTCTCCAGGATCCTGACCTGCACGAAAGACCAATCTGGAAAAGAAGTCCCAGAGGGCTCTCAGCCCTCAGCCAACCTGAAGTCCCCAGGGCACCGTCGTGAATGCAGGAGGGTGTAGGCGGCACACCCTGCCTCCCTCCCGCCCCAAGCCCCGTCTCAGGTCTCCGCACGAAACAACCAGAGCCCCTACTTGAACTGCTGGTCCTTGGTGCTGCGCGTCTTGGCCAGGAAGCGCTCGGCCAGCTTCTCCAGGTTGCGAGAGTAGTCCATCTCGATCTCCGCCTTCTTCCGGAAGAAGTCCTGGAGGTCCTGCAGCAGCTGTACCCGGAGCTCACACTGCTGGTCCAGGCATTTCATCTGCTCTGTGAGCTGAGTGCGGATCTCTGCAACAGAAACCAGGCCGGCCAGTCAGGTGGAATCCCTCAAAACAGAACTAAACAAAACAAAACCAAATACATACATACACACTAACATTGACCCCTTCCATTCAGGTGGGAACTTAATGCCTTTAACTGAAAAAAATAAAATAACAAGCTGAAAGCTTAAAATGGCCGTATGATAGGAAGCACCTCCAAAAATTCCACCAACTCTTTTTGGACCCCTGAAGAACCTGGAACCAGGAGTCTGCTGAATCATTTAAGAGAAACTGCTTATTAGACACTTAATATTCAGTTACCATTTATTGAGCAATTTACTGTGTTTCTGGCACAGTGCCAGAATTTGGGTTCTGTTTGGCTGAGAGCCTAATGATTTATCTCCATCCTATTAGGAAGATACTGCCTTCATCCCCGTTTTAAAGATGAGAAAACTGACTCTTAAGGAAGTCAAGCTATTAAAGTAATGTAACTGGGATTCAACCAGAGAGACTGACTCTAGAGCCCAAGCTCCTACTTTTTATACTTTCTCCCATCATTTCAAACTTTTTCCACAAGTAGCCTGGATGGCTCAGTTGGTTGAGCATCCAGCTTTGGCTCAGGTCATGATCTCACAGTTCGTGAGTTCAAGTCCTGCGTCGGGCTCTGTGCTGACAACTCAGAGTCTGCAGCCTGCTTCGGATTCTATGTCTCCCTCTCTCTGTCCCTCCCCAGCTCGTGCTCTCTCTCTCTTCAACGTAAATAAATAAACTTAAAAAATAAATACATAAACACAAGTTTTTCCACATCTCCAAGAGGGAGGGTGAGGGTCAGGATATTTTAATGGAGACAGGGTCCTGCCCAAGGTCAACTAGTGGCAATCAAGAATGAAACAAGCACCAGACTTCTAGGCAAGCAACTCTTTCACTGTCAATCAGATTCCATAGTTTCCAATCACAGAATGTCAATCAATCTTCAAGAAGTTCATTTGTTCTCAACAAACATCACTCACACAGCGGTTGCCTCATCCTCAGTGATGCTCAGAGCCCCTGCTGTGTCAAAGTTAGAAATGTTTCAGGTGAAGTTCTAGCTTGACAGATTTCTGCCTAGCCGAGAGTCCTCACACAGGGCTAGCAAACACCCTCTCTGGGACCGCAGCAATGGTAGCTCCAGATGCAACCAGATCTGCCTCAAATGCAATACAGTATTTGTTACTGACAAGAGCCCTGGCACCCGCAAGAAGCAGCATGCCAAAAGTAGACTGTTTTTCAGCTCAGAGAAGGTCTGCAGTGCATATCCTGCTGAAGTTATATCCCAATCCCCATTTGAGCCGCAATGGAGCCATTTCTTTTATCCCTTTCCCTGCAAGCCTGCTCAGCTCCAGTGCATTCGCTTGTGGCAAGGACTCCAGTCCCAGGAAAAAAGAGCACCTATATTATTATGCCTTTCCTTATGCACGCTCCAAATTCATTTCCATAATAGCAGTGTTATAACAATGCTTTCTGCCTATGCTATATAATGCATGGGAGCAGGGGTGATGGGGGGATCTAGAGTTTTCACCTGAGCTGTGGATAAACCAGAGGCAAAGCCAGGATCACAGCTCTGATGTTGAAAGTTCTGCCCACCACGCTTACGAAACAATGATGGATAGGCAAATGGCACCTTTAGCTTTGCCTTGAAGTGGCTAGGGGTCCATAATCTATCCTTATCTTCATTTTTGTCTCTGTTTTTACTCATATCAGAATGTAGCATAAGTCTCTGGTACTTCATGGGTGATCTCGGGTGATGTCTAAGTGCAGTTCTCACCCTCTGCATCCCCATGCCTCCCCCTCACCAACCGCTAATGCCAATCAAACCTTACAGTAACCTTACCTGAACTGAAACTGAGCACCGGAGGATTGTTTCAAGCAGACAGAAGGCTGAGCAGAAAAGCCGCCTACCTCATCACTCATCAAAGCTCTCTTGTTCTGTGTTTTTGGGGAGTCTGATTACAAGGATGTTGGGAGGAAGAGCTGCAGAGGGCATATCAGGCATCTAGTTCTTGCCAGGGGTTTCTGGGCCTCTTAAAGGCAACAGCCCTTGTCAAAACTATTCCTAGAGGCATCTGTACCCCTTCTGCCTATCGACAGGCAGAAGTAGAAGCTGGCAGTAGTAGCCACTGGATGGGCAAACTATGGGTGGAGACCACGTTCACAATGCTCAATGATATTACTTACAACTTGTTCATTAAGGAAGAATCAGGGCATCTTAGGACAAAGAGCCCACCCAGTCAGTCCCAGATTTGCAAGAGGATGTGGATGGGTAAGGGGCTGTCAGCCCCCTTTGAGTCCCCTATAATTCACCTAAGACTTCCCCTCAATAATCTCACTAACCAGGAGAGAGGAAAGGAACCCGATAGAATGGATGATGCCCACCCTCCACCAAAACAAGAGGGGGCTGGGCAAATTCCCATGATACCTATGAAGTTCCAGAGACAGGCCACCCCAGGGTTGTCCTGTACAGGAATTAGCACTTTATAGGAGGCCTCTGAAATATGTGCATTAACCTAAGAAGCCCCCAAGCACATCCAACCAACACAGAATTCCACCCTGACTTTCTCAGGTGCCTCTAGTGGGCAGCACAATACAAAGTGCACCCCGCCCTCAGGCATCCCCTCAGGGATCCTGAGAGAAGGGGAGCATGTGTTTACCGAACACCTTTTATGGGGCTTTACATACATCATCTCATTTAATCTCCACAAGTATCCCATTTGGTCTCCCCAATTACCTGATAACACAGGTAAGAAAAATGAAATAAGACCTGTTAAGTCATTTACCAAAGGGTCATACAATTAGGTGCAAGTGGGGTTGAAGCTAAATTAAGGCTTGTCTAACTTGTCAAAGAGGCTGACTGTGGGTCGGTCAAGGAAACAAAAGAAACAGAACACAAGTCTGGAGTCTCTGAAAGTACTTCTGGGTAAATTACAGTGTCTATGGCTCCCACCCCTGGAACATCTCCTTCTCTACCTTCCAGCTGGGCAGGGGGTGATTCAGAATCAAGTTTGGACTAGACCACTGACTCGGTAACTAGCCCATGTTTCAACTAGTCCACAACTGGGCTGGGTCCCTTCCCTGCTTCCTGGATCTACTCTATAGGACAACTTTGGAGGAAGTGCTTTCCTTGTCCTGGGAGCACACGCTGAGGTCTGCCAATATGCCCAGAGGCCAGAGAAAGTGAGAACGCAATGATATTCCACTCCCGATCCAGGAACAGAAGAATCTCTGCTAACAGATACCACCTGCCACTGTGGTTGGTTTATGAAACCCTCCACTGAGCATCTCCCCTCTCCTGCAACCTGCCTAGAAGGAGAAGCCTCCCTGGTCTCTATCCTCAGGGCATCCACGCAGACACAGAAGGGAGACTCCAACCACCGCCATCTCTAGGCTTGCAGCTCTAAAACAGAATGGCTGCTCTGTCCAGCGCAAAATGTGCTGCTTCAGACTTTTGCTGCTGCTGCTGCAAAAAGACAAACAATGGTCCCCAAGAAGGCAGCTGTGCCAGCCCCAGCCCTCTGTCCATGCAATAAGGGGCCGAAAACAATAGGCCACTGAAGGCCGGCTCGCCTGGGCCCTGTGCCCAGGCTGGAGGCCCCTCTGCACCCTGGCCTACCAATAAACTACAGGGGCAGAAAGAAGAAAGGGACGATTTATAAAAACACGGAGGAATTCTTCACAATTCCATCGTGTGCTTAGGCGAGTACGCACGTGCATGCGGGTGCACACTCAAAGACACACACTCACACCACCCACACTGTGCTTGGCCATACCAACTCGAGAAGGCTTTAGAAATGCAGTCTACAGTTGGATGAGCATTCCTGGGAACTGGGGATGAGGGCGTCCTTGTCGGTTCTGCCGCCAGAACTACACAGGAAGAAATCAAGCTCTCATTTTCTAGAAGCAGCTGTATCTCAGGGTGCGAATGGATTCCATGGCCATCCACAAAGCCAAAGTACAAAGGTCACCATGAGCTTTGACTGATAATGCCAAAACGACCTCCCCTGGGCACCTAACACAGCCTTTTATTCATCAAATCTTTACTGAGCTCCTACTGTGTGTCAGACCCTGAGCTCGGTGATGGTGGGTGATGGTACCAAAGAACAGAACAGGCCCACGCACTGCCCTAATGAGACGTGGCTTGACAAAGAGGAGACAGGAAAAGAAGGCAAAGCCAGTCTTACTGCTTTTGCCTTGGATATTCTTTATTATAACATAGCCATGGGGATAAGTCCCAACCCAAAGACCAAAGACTGAAAAAGACAGTCAGACGAAAGGAGTCAAACAACAAGCTGAAGAAAACTTCATGTCCTCTGACTCTTTTTTCTATTACAATTTTTTTTTTAATGACACTTCTGTAGCTTCCCTTGCAAAAAGAACCAAAGCCTTAGAACTAGTTTCCTGAAAACCAGAATTGACCTTTGGTTGATATTTCATTCAAAGATCCAAGTCAAAATTTAACCCCACTGTTCTGGAATTAGATAGTGGTGACTGTTGCACAACTTGGTGTATGTACTTAAAAAAAGCACTGAATTTGTATATCTTTAAAAAGGGTGAATTTTATGGTATATCAATTACATCTCATTTAAAAAATTTAACTCCACCAAATAGCATGTGTTTTGAGCACCATCCTGCCAGCAAAGGGGAAAATGGCCCCAACGGACAGGCACCAGAAAGAGGAAGGAACCCTTGGTCTCCATTTCTCCATTTGCATGCACTGGGTCTCAGTTCTGCACTGAATATTCTTAAAGCAAATCCTGGAAACTGCCCCTCTGGATCGCAAGCTTGGCCATGACACTGAACTCTACTGGCAGATCACCGTTCCATCATTTCTGGAGGGTGTCAAATCAAAACCAAGCAAGGAATGTTTTTATGCATGAGTTCGGATATGGGATCAGCAGACACATCCAACAAAGCTTCCCTTGGAAAGTGCTGACTCCTTGTCCATGCTTGGCCACAGCTGAGATCCTAACTATACCTGTCCTGGGAGTGAAAAGGAAGCTCATTTCCGTTTTAGAAAGAGGATCAAGGGTCACAAGAAGGATAAAATTAGAAGAAAAACTAGCCTTAATAGGATACCAATCATTTAACAAAAACAGTCAGGGCCCTCCCACACTTACAATCGTGTAGACTCTAAATTATATAACATCTGCCAACACAGGCGATGCAGTCCTCTGAAAAATGTCCTCACTTCAGAGAACACCCAGGGAATTCACCAGTCAGCAGGGTGTAGGGGAATTTTGTTCAGTCTGCTGCTTTCGATCCAGAGATATTAGTCCCTTTCTTCCCCTCTTTCAAAATTCATCTCTTTCTTCAGGAGTCTTCTCCGATTAAGTCACACAAAACCCCCTCCTTATGAGTACCACATTTCTGAGGAGAAAATGAGGATAGGAGGGCAGGCTAAGAGAAACATGTAATCTTTCAGGAGAGTAACACAGGTCCTTCCCTTCTCCTTGATGGGCTGGCACCTAAGGGACAGGAGCTATGACTCCCACAGGTTCTGTTCAGAACACAGAGCATGAGATCAGCCCATGTTCCCCACTGGGAGCTCAGACGGACTGCCAGTCTTTTTCCACAAAATCTGCCTCACCTGCTTTTAGTCCTTTCACAAACACATGATGTCACCTCAGCCACCTCAGGAATATTAATTCCTAGTACCTTTCCAGCCTGTGTTATATAAGAAGACAATTGAGGCTTTCATTGGGCTCTACCCTCCATATCTCTTACCAAGACCTCTTATCGCAAGGGTAATCAGCCCCTATCAAAACTGTTCCCAAGGAAACAAAATGCTGAGATGCCGTGCCAAGTCCTGCTCTTCACCCTACTGGTTTGCTTTTCTACAAACTCAGTAACGGGAGGGCCCTTAAAAATCCTTGGTGGGCAGATGATGGAATCAAAGACCAGAGAAGGGAAAGGCATTGCCGGAGATCACATAGCTATTTTAGCTGCAGATATAGGCCTGAAGCCATGTCCTTTCTTACTTACTCTTATCATAAAAATTTATTTGTGCACCTTCCAGGTCCTCCAAGAATAGACAGAAGTTCTTCCTCAAAATTAGCCTGGTCGTAGAAAAGAAACAAGTGAAACACCTGTAGCAAACAAGGTGAACTACGAGGTATGCACTTAGTGATATGAGACCAGAGAAAAAAGAGACCTATATCAGCTCCAGTCTACCTGCTCTACCATTTCTTTCAATGATCACCACTATCACTTATATATGAGTAGTCGCTGTTGCAAGAAAAGACAAGCAAGCTATTTTCGGTGAAGCAGCAAACAGCAAGTATTCTTCGTCAAAGAGTGGTAGACTTTTTCATCATTCCTTTACCCTATTAAATACAACAAAGAACTAGACATGAGTTAATCCAAGCAACCAACCGACAATAGCTTAAGCTTCCAGAATATGTGGATGTGATAGATACTTATTGTTTCTCCTTCCCTGCATCTATATAATCTCCCTGACCCTCAGTCCGTGTGCTTTTGGTAAAGCTGATTCCACCTCTGCCCTCTCCAAAGATGGTGGACGTTACTTGCAGGCCTTGTTTGGGAGCTTTAAGACCTGAAGACAATGAGAATCTGAGACTGCTGGTGCCATCTTGTCACCATGACTGGAAAGCATCTTTGAGAATGGAGCTGACCCAGAGAAAACAGAACTGAGAAATGGGAAAAGGAAACTCAAGCCCCTGAATCAAGTCATGGCCAGATGCCAGCCCTATCCCTGGCCCTTTTAGTCTCATAAGCCAACTCATTCACTTTTTGCTTAAAATAGTTTGGTTTGGATTTTTGGTTCCTTGGAAACAATGAAGTCCGAATGAATAAAGTGAGGGATTCTGAAGCTCTCAGAAGCATGAAGTTCCCTACACTCAAGAAACTTATAATCTGAGGGGCGCCTGGGTGGCGCAGTCGGTTGGGCGTCCGACTTCAGCCAGGTCACGATCTCGCGGTCCGTGAGTTCGAGCCCCGCGTCGGGCTCTGGGCTGATGGCTCAGAGCCTGGAGCCTGTTTCCGATTCTGTGTCTCCCTCTCTCTCTCTGCCCCTCCCCCGTTCATGCTCTGTCTCTCTCTGTCCCAAAAATAAATAATAAACGTTGAAAAAAAAAAAAAAAAAAAAAAGAAACTTATAATCTGATTGTGAAGATAGGATTTAAATATACATTTTCAAAAATTATATATTAATATATTACATAAATTATATTATATTACATAAATTATGCTAGATATTTATTTAATAGATATTTCTGCTAGATGTCATACTACATAAATTTTTATGTTGCTGTATATTGTATATTGTATGTTGTATACCTGGAACTAAGAATAAATACTACAAGTATAAGTTCTGAGGACTCAGAAAGAGCAGTGAGGACTAAAATGACTAAAACAAGGTTTCTTGAGGAAGACTAAAATCCTTGAGGAATTTTTTCAGTCCACCAGCATACTCCTGGGACCCAGAACAATATCTGGCAGGCCTTCAAATTTGTGGATGGAAGAAGGGAGAGGAGAGAATGAAGGGGAAGAAGGGAGCAAGTCAAAGTCTGAACTCATATTCTTAGGATGGGTAGAATTTCATCTACCCATGAAATGGAAGGGTGAAGAGACAATATTCCAGAGGAACATATAAGCCAAGAGATGGGAATGTTCGAGCATGACCTCTTTGTAAGGTAGTGAGGAGGATGGCTTAGCTAGAACAAAGGGTACCTTGAGGCCTGGTCAGAGATAAGGGTACACAGCAGTAGCTTCAAAAGCAAACAGAGGAGTTCAGATTTCCAGCAGCCAGAAATGGAGCTAGTGAAAGTGTGTGTCATGATGAAAACAGAGCTGAAGGAAGATCAGAGGAGGTCTGCTGGATGGATTCCTATACCTTCTAAATTAAGAGATGGAGTGAGCATTAATGAGCAATCCAGGCTGAACGGTACAGAAGTCAACATGAGCAGGAGAATTCCATGAGTGGAAAAATCCTTGTCCGTACCTACTCTAACCATTAGAAATAATGCACACTTTAGAGCCAGTGGTCCCAAAGCTAGTGATTCTATACTATCGCTCCCTAGGCAGTGGTGAGCAAAGGGGACAGATGAGAGACCTTTGGATTCAAAGGTAAGACAGTTATCTTGGCAGGAAGAGGAAGGTGGGAGTGAAGTCCTGGTTTCCCTGGCTTTCGTTCTGACTACAGTTCTCTCTGTTGAACTTTTAAGTTTGCTCATCTTCAAAACTGTCTGCCCCGTGCTGTAGAATATCCCAAAGTTATTAAAGAAAGAACCTCCCCTCCCCTTGTATTACATTCACACTACAGAAAACCAATGCATACAGCCCTGGAGACCAAGAGAAACCAGCCAGTGGGAAGGAAGAGGAGAAAAACGGCCCTAAGAGTTTCCAAAGGACACGCAGTCATCCATTAACTTGCAAGCCCTCCAGTGAAGATATAGAAAGGAACCTCGTAAAGCCAATGGGGCAGGAGGATGTGAAGGGGAATGTCTCAATGAACTTTAATCATGGCGACTGCTCTGGCAAGCCACCTTGGCTCTCTCAAGTGACTCAATGGAAAGTCAAAGACAAAAGGCTCCCAAATGAACAAGCTGCCACATCAAACGCCAAAGTAGTAATTTTAGCTCATAGGCCTTGCCTGAGATGTTTAAGCAACAAAATCCCTGTAGTCCGAAGTCCAGAATTAACTTGTATTAATGTGATGAGATGACCAACAGTTCCTCTGGGAAATGTCACCTGATGGCCCTGATTTATTGCTGAAGGCTAACTAGATGTTGGTTCTCAAGGACCACAGCAATCAACCAAGAAATCCAGCAAATCTTTGCCTCTGTGCAAAGATCTAAGTGATGAATCACTGGACCACAAAAGAAAATATAAGACATTGTCTTACTCTCAAGCAGTTTACAATCCAAAAGGGATTGGGAAATAAGGGAACTAAATGCAAAAGTATTCAACAGGATAAGTCCGTGCATGCTACGTGCAAACTAATGGCTGAGATGCTCAGAGAGGAGGAGATCAGTATAAGCCAGTGTGGACTTGAGCCCATCTTGGGGCCTTGAGCTGAGAAGGATTTATGGAGATATAACGGTGACAGAGGATGGAAAGCAAAGGAAGGAGGTAGGAATGGGCAGATCCGGTCAGCAGGCTCTGAGTGCCACACTGCAGTCAAAAGGGTATGGGGTGAGATGGGGGTCAGGAGCAGAGAGGGGAGCAAGATGCAGATCAGATACAACCAAGGTTCAAAAAGATCCAGATCAGATACAACCAAGGTTCAAAAAAGCTCTATAAACGTGAACAAAGCAAGGTAAGAAGAGTCTTGCAAAAGGGTAGCACAAGGGAGTCAAAACCCAAGCAATCTCCTACCAATCAAATCCTCAAAAGACCAAACGTTCACAACAGTAATGGACAACGGTAAACTGTATGTTGCTCAAGCCTCCAACACAATCGAACTGAAAACAAACTGGATCAATATTAAAATCCAGACCCTAAATTCCTAGAGAGCTGGCTCTGGAAGGTTTATTCCATTCTGTGCAGGATCCAGCTTGGCACGTAGTATCAGCACATTATTCCAGTTTTAGTTCCACAAGCATGGACTGAGCACCTGTTCGTTGCTGGGAAGAGGCATAAACAAAGATGATTGTGGAGGACCAGGATATTCACTTGGCCTTTGAAGTACCTGTGGAACTTCCTGTTGGAAAAGACAGTTTTATTCTCCAGTCTGGAGCTCCCAGGAGAGGCCAAGTCTGGAAACAGACATTTGGGAGCCATCAGCAAGTAGACGGAAGTATGAAATTAATTATACAAGTGAACACAGTGGCCCATAGAAATCATGCAGAATGAACGAGAAGTAAGCCTAGGCCTGGCGACACCCCCATTTAGGTGGAAAGCATAGGAAGAGGAGATGGGAGAGTAGAGCAAGAGTGAAAGAGGTATCTGCAAGTGTCAGTAACTGCAAATCACTTAAATAAGAAAGCAGGGCAGAGTTTGTTCCCTTTGGCAGTTAGGAGTCTATCACTATCGAGAGCCTACTATGCCAGACCCAGTTTATACATCGCCCAAGATGAACACAACTGCCTGGCTGACCGGCTGGAACCACTGGTCCTTCAAGTTGTTAGTGGGCCAGCCTGACAGCGCCTTGCCCTGTACCCGTGCAGCGTGCCTCTCAAGTCCCAGCCCAGGGTTTCCTTGTTGCCACTGAGGCATAGGTTCACAGGGACCTCCTCGGCCACCAGCCATGTGACCAAGAAGCACAGGAGAGCTGAAGCTCCATGTAGTCAACCTTCAACCAATAGGAGATGGAGCGGACAAATGGCATCTTCTCCATCCTTTCCCCAGTGAACTGTTCAGAGGTGCAGTAGCTTCGCATAATTTCTCTGAAGATGTCCCACAAGACAAACCATCAGTCTCTCACAAACCTGTAGCCAGTTTACAAGCAATCCCTTATATTTGCTCTCCTTCCCTGCCATTTTTCACTTCCCTCTCCTCCTCATTCCGGCTTCCCTGGAATGGCTCTCCCAAATAAAGCGTAAGCTTGTGCCTCCAGCTCTATTTTCTAAGAAATCCAGACTAAGATACTCACCATGTGCCAGGCACTGTTCTAGATGCTGTGTAGACAGTCCCTTCCTTGATGAAATGTATTCCAGTGAAAGTATCTGCTTAGGAGATCCCTGAGAATAGCTAACCAATTATTTTTCAAGAACTCAATACAGATGTGAAGTGATTGGTTGGTTGTAAGAACTGATTTAGTTAACTACAGTTTATTTTCTCTGGAAAGGTAAACTGTCTCCACAAAAGTTACACACGGGCACGTCTTACACATTCAATAGTGAGCACGGAAACCATTTATTCAGTACTTACTATGAGCCAAGCAAGCTCATAGAAAGTCGAGTCACTATTCAAGTGTAAAGGCACATGATCTCATTTAATCCTCAAAACATCCCTATGGGGTAAGCTTGCAGTAAAGCAGAGTGGTTAAGAGTGAGGACTCTGCATTCGGAAAGACCTGAGCTTCAACTCTAGCTCTGCCACAAGCTAATTGTGTGTCCCTGGATAAGATACTTAATCTCTGTAAGTCTGTTTCACTAACTATAAAATGGAGCTTGTAACAGCAGCCACACCAGTGAGTTGTTACGAAGGGTAGAAGAGATAAAGGACTTACTATATGCCTGGTGCCCAGTAAGCCTCCTCCAAAGTCAACCACGATCCCTCCCACTTTACAGACGAAGGACTACTGACTACTGACTTCAGAGGTTAGTTAATTGCCTGAGGTCACCCAGATAGTCACAGATCACGACAGGATTTGAACCTAGATGGGTTTAATTCTATAATCAGCGCTCTTAACCACTCCCCTGCATCTGTGTATAAGGCTGATATATGGACTCGTTTGGTTATCGTTCACATTGGAATCCTACAGTTCTAGGTTGGCAATATTGGTTAATAAAAGGGATCCCTGAATTTCTTCAATCTAACAAATAAAAGTCTTCATTCTCACTATCTTAGCTCTAAATGTTTAAGTATATATGGGGGGGGGTGGAGTCGGAAAACACCTTTATTTATTCTTAATAACGAATAAATAAATAAATAAATTAATTAATTAATTAAAAACACTTTATTTATTTCATTTCTTCTTGAAGGCAAGAGCAGGAAGAAGTCCATACCCCCACCTAGAGATGCTTTCACCTGGGGAAGCAGCAGGGCAAAATCTGCTTGGAAACCCGTCTGGCTGGGCTCAAAACGCCAGCTCCACCACTTTACTAGCTGTGTGTTCTGGGCAACTTACTCAACCGCTCTGTGCCTCAATGTCGCCTTGTGTAAAAGTTCCATGATAATAGTACCCTCTTAGAGATTTTATAAGTTAATATTTGTAAACTAATTTGAACAGTTCCAAGTATATCGTACTATGTGTGTTTTTGTTCAACACCTAAATCAAATCAGTCTCATAGGCTCTTTGATCCTAGAACTTTCTGGACAAGAAAGTATAGAAATAGGAGTTGAATTAGTGGCTTCCAAACTTTCACAAGCCAACCCCCCCCCCCCCACACACACACACACATACACAAAACAGAAGTTTCCTGAAACAATACATATCCTTAGTACATGCCACAAACTCACATTTTCTGTGTCTTTTTAAATGCTGGTTGCAGCCCACTAATTTCATTTCATGACCTACTGATTTCTTGACCTACAGATTTAAAAAGCTCGGCAATAAACCACATGACCACCAAAAACAGAACTAGAACACAGAGTCTTCAAACCTCTCAGCTCCTTCTTCATGGTTATTATTAAGTCAGAAAGGGCATAAGTTTCACTTCTTGCTGGAAAAAAAAAAACTGGACATTCTGGGTCCTCCTCCCATTCCCTCCACAGTTCACGTGGACACTCGAAATCCGAGAATGCCAAGGAGACAGTGGGCACTTCCTGTCTATGCAGCTTCTGTGACCGCCCAACCCAACATATCACCATTCACACCAGAGAGAGCTCCCCGCTCGTCCCCTTGGTTTCGCCTTCCTGATTTTGACGCCCAGCAACTACAGTCACCCACTGGACCTTTGGAGCAAAAAAACTGCTGATCTAACACAATGAAGCAATGTCATTATATATATAATAAATGGATTAAAAACAGAATAGATGAACTTTATTAGTGGCTAAGTTAAAAAAAAAGAGTTCTTATCTCTCAAAGATAAGTACTAAAATATTCAAGGTGAATAAGTTCTGGTATTTGCTTCAGAGTGAGGAGGGAGGTGCAGGGGGCTGCAGGACATAGATAAAACAAGATCGGCCGTGAGCTGAGGATTATCGAAGCAAGGCAATGGATACATGCGGGTTGATGACACTATTCTCCCTACTTTTCTAGAAGTTTGAAATTTTTCAAAATTAAAGGTTTTTAAAAATCTAATTAATGGCATGTAAAAAAAAAAAAGGCTTAAGATCCTCATGGTAAACACAAAAGAAGACACACAGGACAGAAAAAAAATAACCAAAAAAATATAATACAGATCAATTTCCTTAAACTGAAAGAACTAAATCTGCAGGTAGAAAAAGCATACCATATGCCAGGAAATGTACATGAAACGATCAATATCAAGACATATGACGTCTAAAATCTTGAGCTTCAACTATAAAGAAAGAATCATTTAAGAATCATTTAAGTAGTGGAGAAACAGCAACACTTCTAACAAAACAGGGGTCAGATTTCTCCATAGCAACAACGATTGAGGCCTGAAGATGATGGAGCCATGTTCTAAAAAAAAAATCTGAGGCAGAATAACTGTGATCCAGGAATATTACAGCAAGCTGAGTCACCGTTCAAGTGTGAAAAAGACACCAACATTGGCACACTCAGAAGACCTCAGCCTATATAGACCCATGAACCCCTCCTGAGAAGCAGAAATCCTGTACCCAGCAGATAAATCAAAACAAAACCACAGGAACACAGACGCCGTGGTAAAAGAACACGCAGTAGACACAACACCAAGAACAAACACATGAGAGCGTGCAGGGCAGCATGTAAATGTTAGAAACCCTGCCAAACAAACAAACAAAAATCCAGACAAGCTACAAAAATTGGGAGATGGGGAAGAGAGGTACAAGAAGGTGTAAGAACATGAATCACTTAATCCTGCCAGGCAAGGAATCAGCC
Source organism: Puma concolor (assembly GCF_028749965.1). Classification (NCBI taxonomy): domain Eukaryota; kingdom Metazoa; phylum Chordata; class Mammalia; order Carnivora; family Felidae; genus Puma; species Puma concolor. The sequence continues at coordinate 25,531,923 of NC_141683.1, forward strand.
AATTTGTCTCGAAGTGAAGATTTAGCTAAAAATGTAGTTTAAAATATTAATAATGAATTCAGCCCCCTCAAGATGTTTCTAATCATTTTCTTAGCCTTTGAGAGAGCTGGTAATAAGAGCTATGATCTTTCATGGCAAAGAAACATTTACAAGACGGTCAGCGGTTCCTTTGCCTTCACATCTGAGTTGTTTTTTTTTTTCCTGCTGCTAAATTCAAGCAAAATTAAACTCAATTGTTTTTATTTTTTAAAGTACATATGGCATAATGCCATTCTTATAAAATTACTTCTTGCTCACTAAAATCATACACTTATGTTTTATATCATCATTTCTGCTCTACCAGATCATTCCCATAAGGAAACAAGTATTTTATATTTTCCCCCATCTTATTACACACACACACACACACACACACACACACACACATTTCCCTTGATCTCCCCCTTCCTCTGGAGCTACTTTTTCCATCTTGCCTTCTCCTTACAAGGAAACTCAAAATGGCTGTCCACACTCCCTCCCTCCACTTTCTCTCTTCCCTTTTTCTCTTTAGCTCACTAGTCAGAGCTTTTTTCACTCAGTGATGGCAGGAATGTCCTCCACAGTGCCAAACATGGCCGATTCTCAGCACACGGCTTACTCCACGCCACCAGAGGGGATCACTGCCCAGCCCCAGGATACCATCCTCCCTGATATGCCCATATGCCCCTGGATACACATTCTCAACTTCTTTAGCAGACCTTCCTCCTCTCTCCTAACCTCTAATTGCTAATACTCCTCGGGTCAGTTCTAGCACCTCTTTCCATCTCTAGTTGCTTCTCAGTAGACCTCTTCCAGTTCTGTGCCTGGTGATTCCCAGATTTGAATTTCCAGTCTAGACAGCTCCCTGAACTCGTGCCTACTATAAATGACTTAACATTTCCTCTTGGATGGCTAATAGGTACTTAGAACTTAACAAGCCCAAACCTGAGTTCTTGATACTCACCCTGATTTCCACGTTCCCTATCTCTGTTAAAGCACCTCTACTCATCCATCAGGCCAAAACCCTTAGGAGCTATTACTGATGCTTTTCTCTCTCTCAAACTCCTAATCCAATTCATGAACAAATCCTTAATTAGCTATATCTTCAAAATGTGCCCAGCATCCAATCACTTCCTAACCCCTCCACCATTCCTAATTTAGTCCAAATCAGCACCATTTTGTTCTGAACTACTGTGGAAGCTTCCTAAGGATCCTGCTGCTACCACCTTCACTCCCCTGTAGTCTATCCCCTGCTCATCACCCTCCAACAGCTTCCCATTGGAGAAAAAAGCTGAAGGCTTTCTAAAGCCCTAATCTAGTCCATGACTGTCTCCCCAGTCTCTCTTACTCACTGGTCTCCAGCCACACTGGCCTCTCTGTTCATAGAACACGCCAAGTACACTCCCACCTCAGGACCTTTGCATATGCTTTCCCTTGGTTTGGGGCATGCTTCCCCAACATTCACATGGTTAGCTCCCTTACTTCACTCAGCTCTCTGCAGATGTCACCTTCTCAGAGAAGTCTTTGTGTCCATTCCGCCTAAAACATCCTCTCTATGTCCTTACCCCATTTTATTTTTCTTCATGGCATTTATAAATCTATTTAGGTATTTATTTATCATCTTATCCTTCCACCGGAACATAAGCCCCAGGATAGCAAGGGCTTTGCTTTATTCATTGCTGATCCCTGCTGCCTAACACACAGTCAGCACTCATTCAAGGAACACTCATTGAATGAATGAACGAACGAATGAATGAATGAATGAGTGAAGAATGCTTTTGGTGTAACGGGCGTTACCAACGATTCATTGCTAACCTCTTTGTACTCAGTTTTGCTTGGATTTTTTATAATGAGCATTCCCATTTTATGAGGACGCAATAGCTATTCCTTTAAAAATTCAAACAGAAAATCAGCCAAAAATCAAAGGAGGGATGCATTATCTAATCAGCTCTACCATATTTTGACAAGTGTTTTTGCCCCATTATTTATGATAGCCACAAAAGAGTTCACAATGTAATGCCCACAGGGCATTTTTCATAATTAATGAAACCTTTTTAGGAGGAACCTTTACTGGAACAAAAGTTTTAATTGCCCAGGGCTGACCAAAGAGTGTGAAGCCAAGGCTCCCCAGTGAGAATGTAAATTGGCAAGGTTTTCCTAAATATCACTTCCCATTGCAATATTTTTTTCAATATTGCTGCCATAATCCAGATGCCAGAGTCTGTTAGCATACTACAAATGAAAAAGTGTGATGGTCTTTGGTAATACTTACACAGAAAATAAGAGAATCACTTTCAAATATGCTCATGCTTTCTGAACACGTAATAACCAGGACTATAGAGTCACAGAGCTCACACAGGCCAGTGAGAAGATTATGAAGGGCCCCTGTGAGCCCTAGTGACACATACACCACCAGGAAACGTTCATGGACCTGTCCCTTCAACCAACCCGTGGCAACACCCACCAGTGTCGGTCAGCAAGTGGCATGATCTGCTTCCTCCCCATCCAAGAGGCCCAGGGGAAAGTGGAGGGCACGGGACCACCCCCAGTCACTGATGAGTGAGGCCCAACGGCGAATATGAGGGATGAGTGGCACACAAAAACTAGGCCATGGTTTCAGGGTCTCTCCTTTAGATTCCTGTCACCGGTATTACCCGCACCTTCTGTTCTTTTCATGATCTGGAAGGAAACAGCAACAGCCTGTTCACTCTGGAAATGTGGTCGAGTAGCCTGGCATCCACGGGCCTTACTGTAGAGGTTATCCATCCCTGGGTAGAACTCAAAACCTGGTCTCCTGACACTTCCACCTACGTTTTCTAAGGCTGTTGACCAAGCAGCAGACCGTGAGTCCCCAGCAGCTGATACACGTCTTCTAAAGCCTTCTCACAGCCAACAGCGGTCATGGCAGCTGCCTCGTTGTCTTTTTAAAAAATCAACAATAGAAATGTTTTCCCAATCTTCCTTTTAAAATGGGACAGTTTAGAGCCTCTGAATATCACATGAGTGTGCACAATGGTTAGCAGTGATGAGTCAAACATCACTAACTAGAACAAGGTGGTTTTTTATTGTGGTCACATACACACAATATAAAATTTACCACTTTAACCAATTTTCAGTGTGCAGTTCTGTGGCACTAAGTAGATTCACACTGCTGTGCAACCATCACCACGACCCATCTCCAGAATGTTTTTCTCTCCCCAACTGAAACTCTGTCCCCATTAAACACTAACTCCCCATTCTCCCTTCCCCACCAGCCCCTGCAACCTCCGTTTAGGCCAAGGTGGTTTTGAGCATTCTATACTTTTTCATTGTTTTAGTTCTTTGTCACATGCCATAAAATATATAATCATACTGAACTATGGGTTAAAAACAAGAAGCCTGGGGAGCCTGGGTGGGTCAATAAGCGTCCGACTTCGGCTCAGGTCATGACCTCACGGTTGGTGGGTTCGAGCCCTGTGTCGGGCTCTGTGCTGACAGCTCAGAGCCTGGAGCCTGCTTCGGATCCTGTGTCTCCCCCTGTCTCTGCCCCTCCCCCGCTCACACTCTGACTCTCTCTCTCTCTCTCTCTCAAAAATAAACAAACATTAAAATTAAACAAACAAATAAGAAGCCTAAGAACACTAATGATGAAATGCGGTTGTCAGTTACAAGCATAAATATGGGATCAAGTAATTCATTCAGTTCCCTTCAAGATGATCTTCACCAGAGCCTCCCTGTGTTAGCGTTCATCTGATCCAGTCTTACGGGTCCAATGTTAAAGACGTGAGACATAGGGATAACCCTCTCCAAACTGGCTTTCCAACAGTTAGAAGAAAGGCATTCCACACCAACAATGTGTTATACTGCCTTACAAATATGCAGTTGGAACCATCTGTGGTATCTCACCATTTAGAAAGAAAACTCAAAAATTATATGAAGAAGTCATTTTTTTCAGAGTGTGAAATACAAAACTTCTAAACATTTGGTCAAGAAAATAGGCTTCTCTTATTTTTAAAAACATGTATTCACAGATCATTAAATTTCCAACTACACTTAAATGCATATTTGGTCCCAAACTAAGCACAATATTTTATTTTTAAATTTATTTTTGACAAATCACTTTCTTTGTTACATCATTTATTTAAATAAATTAAATGGTGCACATCACTTGTTAAATGAGGAAAGAAAAAAACTACCTTTTATATAATGGAGGCTATTAAAAATTTAAGTCTATATTAAAATAAGCTGCATAACAGAATTTTAATAATGTTGATATAAAAGAAAATGTTTTACCTAAATTCACTTCTTTATCGTAGTTTATAAAAATGGCAACATTATTTTTTAAGCTCCTGAGGGGGCTCACAAAATTATATTACTCTGAAAGGACTTCATAAATTGTAAAACGTTGGGAAATGCCAGTCTTTTTAAGCAGCCTCCAGTCATTTTAACTAGCATCCTTTCTCGGGACTCTAGGCTTGCCTTCCCAAGGAAACTAGTCTACCAGAAAAGACAGACTATAGAAAGTAACTGCAGTGTGATGAGTCCATTAAAAGGGGAAAAGACGGGGTGCCTGGGTGGCTCAGTCAGTTAAGCGTCCGACTTCGGCTCAGGTCATGATCTCACGGTTTGTGAGTTCGAGCCCCGTGTCAGGCTCTGTGCTGACAGCTCAGAGCCTGGAGCCTGCTTCAGATTCTGTCTCCCCCTCTCTCTGCCCCTCCCATGCTCGTGCTCTGTCTCTCTCTGTCCCTCTCCCTATCTCTCAATAATAAATAAACGTTTAAAAAATAAATGTTTAAGGGGCGCCTGGGTGGCGCAGTTGGTTAAGCGTCCGACTTCAGCCAGGTCACGATCTTGCGGTCTGTGAGTTCGAGCCCCGCGTCAGGCTCTGGGCTGATGGCTCGGAGCCTGGAGCCTGTTTCCGATTCTCTGTCTCCCTCTCTCTCTGACCCTCCCCCGCTCATACTCTGTCTCTCCCTGTCCCAAAAATAAATAAACGTTGAAAAAAAAAAATTAAAAATAAATAAATAAATAAATAAATAAATAAATAAATAAATGTTTAAAAGGGGAAAAGAGGATGCTGTCAGAATGGACATTCTAGGACTCAGTAAGGAGCTCCCAGAAGACCTGAAGGATTGGAGGGAGCCAGAGGAAGAGGGCAGGAAAAGTGTTCCAGCCCAGAGGGAATAGCATGTTCAAAGGCCTAGAGGCAAGAGAAGAAAGCCACATACATGCAAAGAATCGAAATAATCTAAGAAATTCAGAGTAGCTGGAACAGAGAGTTTAAGTGGGAGAATGAAAGAATACAAGACTGGTTAAAGAGAGGCAGGGGTCAAGCCTGGAGAGTACTGCAAACAGTCTGAGGAAGAATCTCATTTTTTTCCTAAGAGCAATAGGAATCCATTAATACGAACATTAAGTAGAAATGAGATAAGCAAACTACAGTGTTTTTAATGACATAAGTGTTCTCCTCCAACAGAGAGCCACAGTAGAGGGGAAATGTGAGACTTTTATTTTCAGAGGGTTCAAGATTTCCAAAACTCTTCTTGTAATGATTCCCTCAAGCTGAATTTTCCAAATAAAGTAAAATGCAAATACCTCCCCAAAACACAAAAAGCCTAGTGCTTCCAAATATTAGCAAAACAAAGCAACAATAACAACAAAAGCAACACAAGTTCTGATCCAACGTGTAGATCAGTGCCATCACTTAAGACATTTAGAGGCGGTGGCAGGATATTTGCATGAGTCAGAAGATTTGGGTCTCTGGGTTTCACTTTCCTCATCCGAGAATCTGTGGTAAGTATTTATCTTCTGCCTACCCACCTCACACCATTTGAAGGCCATGTCTCAGACGATCTAAGTGTAAAGGATTTGACCAGCTGCTCTTCCTCAATCCCAGAAAGGCACAAGAAGAAAATGCTTCATAACATACAGTATGTCTACAGTTATAAGGCTGCCCAATTATTTCACACCTCTGGAAAAAAAAACAGTCTGCTGTTCAAATCCATAGATGGGCGTATTCAGAATTTGTCAGCAGGAACAAAATTCACAGGGAAGTCAGCTGACAATAAAAAAAAACTGAACTTCATAAAACAAAAACTAAACAAAAGACATTAAAACTCAGCTCTCAATTCAGTCTGGTTCCCCAGTCACGGGCCATTTGCAGTTGACAGAAGTAAATTAGCCTGGATTTGGGAGCCCCGGGGTTCTAGACCTTGAACACACTCTGTGACTTGATATTTCACACGTAGAATTAGTCATGATTTTTACATGTCCCAGAAAGTTACTACTGATGTTACAGATCAATGAGAAAGCAAAAGCAAAGTGTTGTGGGTTCCAACAGAGGAAGCACTCAAGTTCCCACTGTTCTGCTTGTCAGTGTTTTTCTAAGGACATTATAAAAATTGTTTTAATTATTTTATGTGTCTCCAGACTTTCCGGGCAGGGGTTATGTCTAAATGTATTGGAAAATAATTATTTAAAAATAGCAAAATACGCTTAGAGTAGAAGACACAAAGTAACACGGTAGCCTGAATGGATGAACCTGATTCTCTGAGAAATTTCATTTTCCTTTCCAACAGAGTGACTTCTCCAACTTTCAGATAAGAAACCCCAATTCCAGTTCTCTATTATCAAATGGCACATTTCTCAGAACGAAACCTGAAAGCGTAGCTCCTCTAATTCATAAGCTCTATCCCGGAGCATTTTATACATACTCTCTATTATGACACTCAGCACAATGTACGGTAATTAGCAATTTACATCTGTCTTCCCTGCCAGGCTAGGGGTGCCACAAGTCCAAGACCATGTCTTATTCATTGTTACATCCCAGCACCTAGCACAGAGCTGGCATAAATGCTGAATTGAAATAAATGGAAATGAGTTGTGCTTTCCCTGTCTTCAACAATGAATCTCGGGCAGATTCCAACAAAGCCTCAGAATTAACTACGTGCAGCTCCTGGGTCCACTAGACTCAATGAAGATTTCTGCCTAACAGCCTCTTTCTCTGCTCTTCCTTCCCCTTCCCTCTCCACCTCCAGAGGGGAGTTCCCACTGGAAATTGCATAATTCTTTGTGCAGAGAGAAACAACAAGCTTAGTTCCTGTTGACCTGAACAGCATAATGTTCCTTCATAGAGGAGTAATGAACCTAATCTCGGTTGCTTTTCTAACTAAACACCGTCATTTGAATTTCTACTTTCATCTCATGGAGACAGAACCTTCTGAGCCACTCACTTCTCATCTGTCCTCAACAGTCACATACTAAGCAAACACAATTTGTGGACAGTCTGAGACCATGTTTCACTTTTTCTGACTATGGCTCATAATAAGCAATACATATTACATAGTGATCCAATATGCACATGCATGGGCACTCACGCACGCATGCACACCCCCCCACACACCCACCCCCCCACACCCACATACACACACCCACTCACACCCACACCCACATCTCTAAGAAATGTTTGCTGCAACAATATGCACTGATTCTACATCCAATTCACTCTGATATTTTCTATCTTTCCTTTATCCTATTCTACTTACGTTTTCAAAAAAGCTGGTGAGTGGTCGATTAAATTGGGTTCATGACCCACCCAGTAAAGGGGTCACAATTTGCGATCAGAAAAACACTGGTCTGTGGACAGGGGTCTGGTCAGTGTTTTCAACATCAATCTGGGGACTTCAGACAGTAACACAGCAGCTCTTTTTTTTTTTTTTTTTTTTTTTTTTTTTTTTTTTTAAATTTTTTTTAACGTTTTATTTATTTTTGAGACAGAGAGAGACAGAGCATGAATGGGGGAGGGGCAGAGAGAGAGGGAGACACAGAATCCGAAACAGGCTCCAGGCTCTGAGCCGTCAGCACAGAGCCCGACGCGGGGCTCGAACTCACGGACCGCGAGATCGTGACCTGGCTGAAGTCGGACGCTTAACCGACTGCGCCACCCAGGCGCCCCCACAGCAGCTCTTAAAAAGACAGCGAACAAGGGTGTTTGGAAGGCTCAGTTGGTTAGGGGTCTGACTTCGTTCGGCTCAGGTCATAATCTCACGGTTCACAAGTTCAAGCCCCGCACAGGGCTCTGTGCTGACGGCTCAGAGCCTGCAACCTGCTTCATATTCTGTATCTCCCTCTCTCTTTGCCGCCCCCCACTCACTTCTCTGTCTCTATCTCTCATTCAAAAATAAACAAACACTGGGGCGCCTGGGTGGCTCTGTCGGTTAAGCGTCCGACTTCAGCTCAGGTCATGATCTCACAGTCCGTGAGTTTGAGCCCCGCGTCGGGCTCTGTGCTGACAGCTCGGAGCCCGGAGCCTACTTCGGATTCTGTGGGTGTCTCTCTCTCTGTGCCCCTCCCCTGCTCATGCTCTGTCTCTCTCTGTCTCAAAAATAAATAAAAACATTCAAAACAATTAAACAAAAATAAACATTAAAAAAATGCTTAAAGAAAGCAAACAGCCAATCAGGTACACAAGAATTCTCATCTAGAATATCCTCCCGTGGAAAACCACACCACCACGATTAGCACAAAGAAACAGGGACTCTGTCAAAAGACTGGAGCTAAGCTGGACCCAGACATGTCCAGTACCCAGTGAGGCCAAGAGAGAACTCCTTCCCCTAAAGAAATGCCTCCCTAGGGAGCCTCTGATGACGCCTTTGTGGGTGTGCACGTGGGTAAGGAAAAGTGACGCAGGAGCCCCTCTCTTCCAGGACGGGAGCTGCAGGGTGCTTTCTCTCCCACTTCCTCACTTGGATGCTGTCGGAAAGGAGAATGAGAACATATGGTATTTCAGGATGCTCTCTGGGGGAGAAGGGCTAACAGTGGGGAACACCTTGAGAAAGCGACTAAAATTATGCCAAATATGCCAGAAATCATATATGAGATTCTTGAAACACAGAAAGGGGAGAGGCTGGATTAAGAGAAAGCCACGCAGTCCTCCTGCTCTGTGTGCCAGGGACGGGTCGGGGAGGAATCTCCCCAGTTTGCCGAGTTTCAAAAAGCACAGGTCCCACAGGCCTCCAGCAAAGCTTAATGAAAGTCTTCCTATATCCTGCCTCATAATCAATCTCCCTCCCCTCTGCCCCAACTCCTAAAGAGAGACTTTATGGTATGGAGTTAAGAACATGGAAGAGATGGAAGGCTGTGAGATCTGATGATCCCTAGTATGATACGCATACAGATACAGATGTCGATGGAGATATGTAGATAGATATAGATATACACAAGATATTTAGAGAGTACAAGCCAATGGCCTACATGGCATAACATGATCAAACATGTCTTTCCCCTACATACCCTCCTCTCTGACCTCATCTCCTGCTACTCCCCAACTCCCCCACCAGACCACTCTGCTTCAGCCACAGTGGCTTCCTTGTTACTTCTCAAATACAGCAAGCACACTTGGGTCTTAGGGCCCTACCCCAGGTCCTTTGCACTGGCTGTTACCCCTGCCTGAAATGCTCCTTCCCCAATATCCACTTACACCCTGTCACCTCCTTCCAACACATCTGAGTATGACAGATGATCAGTAAATACCTGTTGAATGGACAGGTGAGTGAGTGAATAAATAAATGAATAAATCTAAGGCATAGATTATAACTATCTCCTCACCTACTTGGTGATGGCTAAAACAAGGACAGGGCTTCCTAGGCACAGATGGAGATGAATGACTGAACTACAAATGCTCATTTACACTCAGCTGGAACAGTTAAGCCCAAAGCATAAATTAATACCATCAGCTCCTCCTCTGTTTTCATAGAAGAGTAGTTTTCTGCAGCTGGGAATGGCAGTCAGTACAAATGAAGAGAAAAGAGCAAAGAAAGGAAAGATGCTTGCAAAAAAACCAGAAACTTTTAAAAGCTCACAACTTAACTGCGAGCTATTTATGTTTCCTTTACCTGAGAAGAAACAAACAGAAGTTTTAGGAAGATATTTTTGTCAAGCCTCTGAATGCATAGAGCTACATCTAGAATGATTTATGGAAAAACAGGTTTGTACCTATCTAACACAGATGTCTTCATAGAGCCGCGTGGCTCGGAAACATGAAGAGAAACAATTTGTCCTCATTCGGGCAACATTTGAAATCAAATTTATCTAATGGCCAGACTGTGAAAACCACCACGATCTTGGGTGTGTCTACAGGGACCAAGGGTGATACATGAACACATTTTGGGGGCTAGCCTAAAAAGCCAACAGCTTGGACTTCCAATCGTGAGACCTTAACAGGACCGGGCAGCAAATCTCCCACTGTATGCAGTAATGATTCAGGATCCTGGACATGCTTCTCTGTGGAAGGATATCACCCTAAAAATAAAATAAGAAGTTAAGAGATTTCCCATTGGTCCTCTCCTCAGTGTCAATGAGGACCCAGTGCCCAGGAGACGGGGAGATTTATTTCTCAATGGCAAGCACAGCCCCCAGACTAAGGAAAACCCCAGAAAGGATTTCAGGCCACGAGGGGGCAATTTCAGAAGGATGAGGCCATAAAACAATTAAAGAGGGAACGGGTTAATCTGTAGTTGGTCATAATCCATATGTCCAGAGAGCATCACTACAAATGGCAATCTCACATCAGTCACTGGCTTTTCAACCCACACAATTGCCTTTCCTCTCCCTGCCCTCCCCCAAAAATACATTTTATGATGGAGGGGAAGGGAAAGAAGGCAGAGGGTTAGATTCCTCACATCCCAGCCCCTCAGGCAACCTGAATTTACTGAAGCTACTCTCCAGGGAGGGGGCATATTGTGACCAAGCTTCCTGCAGTTCCTCCTGCCATCTGCAAAATTAAATTAAATGGTCCTTCGCGTTTGAAATCCTGCCATCAGTGTACCAAAGGGAACATCTGAGTATACCGGGCAGGCATGATGGCTTTTCCTCTTTACCAACATACACAAATCATTAGGAGATTAAGTCTCTGAATAGCTAATGTGCATTTTCATGAAGAAGGAGAAGTTAAACCTTCAGTCTAACGCCCACATAGAAGGGGCTGAAAGGGGCTCGATTGTATTTCCTGCCGCCTTGGGAAGCAGACTGAAAGCAGGACAGACAGAAAGCTAATGGCTCTTTTGCCTCACTTTCACTGCTTGGTGTGTGGGGAATGGACATGGGAAGCCGAGGGCCAAGAGCTGAAGGGGAGGAGGAGAAAGGGGCTGGGTAGGCCTAGAAGGCTCTGGAAGGCCTCCTGGAAGGGAAGAGTACTCCCCCACCCACCCCCCAGGAGCCATTGCCTGTGGGGGTTAAACCCAAGGAGTCTGGAAGGCCTGCAGTCACCAGGCAGATGGATGCTCTAAGGCAAATTGGGATTAAAAGCACAGCAAGGTATTCCTGTCACTTTCGGTCCTTTGTGCTCCACCACAGTCTCCACCTTCTGATTCTAAAACCCAGACAAAAGGTTCTGATGGTTTAAGCCATTTCCCCTATTTTTCCCTGACTGAACAATTTAATTCAACAAAGTTATTTCTCACTTCCAACATGCCTAAATTTGGAACAGTGGAAGCAAATGGGTGCAAAGGAAAAAAGAAAGGAAAATTCAGGAAATGACAATCGTTGAAGCAGCAATATAGAATCTGAAAAGTCACTTAGACTAGGAAAAGACTTAATTTGAATATAAAATCACATAAATATCATATTTAATTCTAACCACTTCAATCCAACAAATCTTTATTGAGCACCTACCCCTATGCCTGGTGCAGAAAGACAAAAAGCCAGTGGTCAGAGCCCTGATCCATCCAAACCACAGTGGGCTCCTATCCACACGCCAAGAGGGAACTTTTGGGAAAATCTAGCAAAGACTCTTTGATTAGAGATACAGAATAGGGGAACCTGGGTGGCTCAGTCGGTTGAGCGTCCGACTCCGGCTCAGGTCATGATCTCGCGGTTCGTGAGTTCGAGCCCCGCGTCGGGCTCTGTGCTGATGGCTCAGAGCCTGGAGCTGATTTGGATTGTGTCTCCCTCTGTCTCTGCCCCTCCCCCACTGGCACTCTGTCTCTGTCTCTCTCTCTCTCAAAAATAAATAATAAGACATGTTTTTAATTAAAAAAAAAAAAGAGAGAGAGATACATAATAAAGAAGCTATGCCGAACCAAAGGTCACTCTTAACAGCTTCTTTGGATTCGTTTGCCACCCCCAGCCCAGAATGGTCAAAGAAGAAAGTTAAAGAATGTAAGACAGAAGCAGAGAGAGAGAGAGAGAGAGAGGAGACAACTGCCAGCAATGCTCAGGAATATATGCTTCCTGAAGAGCCGTCTGGCAGGAAGGGTAGCAGAAAGAATCTTTACATCACATTCTTCTCTGAAAAATTATAATCTGCAAGATTTTTTTTAAAACCGCCATAGTTATTAATAAGCCTGCTTGTTTCTCTTTTCTCCTGTTCTGAAAGATACAGAATTTTCCAAAAGAAAATAAGGACTAAAAGTACCTCCTGATTTGGTATAGGTATTAGGTATACTAAGGTATCAGAATCGACCGGGAGAAAGAATGGAAAAAAATAATTAAAGCATTTGGGCACAAAGGAGCACTGCAAAGCTGTCTGCCCCATGACGAATACACTCCCAAGCCCAACATCTAACTGTCTTTGTAGAAACATATAACTGATATCACAACAATGGCATCAACTGGAAGAGCCTGTAACCATTTATTCTTCAGAGAGAGACAGACAGACAGACAGACAGACAGACAGAATGAATGTGAGCAGAGGAGGGGCAGAGAGAGAGGGAGACACACAATCTGAAGCAGGCTCCGGGCTCTGAGCTGTCAGCACAGAGCCCGATGCAGGGCTCAAACCCACGAACTGTGAGATCATGACCTGAGCCGAAATCAAGAGTCAGATGCTTAACTGTCTGAGCTACCCAGGCACCCGGAGGAAAAGCTTGTAAATTCTCACCTCTCAACATAATATCTACCCACAGAAGGGATGTTGAGAAAATGAAAAGTTCTCCCAGAAGCCTTTAATGCTGAGGGTCAATCTCGTTTGCTGTTCCCAAGAGGGGCTCTAAGGCCTGTGCCAGTCTGAAGTGACATCAGACCTCTCTGCCACTTATTCCTATGGTCAGAATCTGCCAGGAATTAGCCAAGAGCAATAGTTCAGAGCTTCCAGCAGAAGGGTTCTCACTCTGGATCCCAAGTCTTCTCTGAAAAACTCAACATCTTGAATAATCAGGATTTCACAACAAAGAGGTTCTGCCCTAAAAATGCAAGGACACAGAGGAAGGGCCAGGGTGACAGAGTTCTGAATGCTAGTGGAAAACACAATCCCTAGACATCCTCTTCCTCTGTCCAAGAGCAAAAGCTGACCAGGTATGAGGGAGGGAAATTCCTGCGCCATCCAGTACATGCCACTACTTCTGCTCGTTCTTCCCTCCCAGAAACCACTCTCCTCGGAAGGGGACTGGAGCCAAATGTCCTCCAGAGCTGCAAAGCCACTCCCATTCTTCAAGGCTTCAAAGCAAAGCCAAGGGCTGCCTGTGATACTTCGGTACTCTTTTTTTTTTTTTTTGGTTTATTTATTTTGAGAAAGAGAGAGAGAACTGGAAAGGCGCAGAGACAGAGGGAGAGAGAGAATTCCAGGCAGGCTCTGCACTGTCAGCACAGAGCCAGATACGGGGCTTGAACTCATGAACCGTGAGACCATGACCTGAGCCAAAACCAAGAATCGGTCGTTTAACCGACGGAGTCACCCAGGCACCCAGATACTTCAGTACTCTTGTAACACAGAGCACCAGAGACCTCCAACCATCTGTGTGCCAATTCCCAAATTCTCAAAGATGTAAAAAGTGGAGTGAAGGAATTTGTGGCTGCAAAGAGAGAGAGAAAATGATGCTTTCAAAAAAAAAAAGGGGGGGGTATTGGGGCGCCTGAATGGCTCAGTCAGTTGAGTACCAACTCAAATTCAGCTCGGGTCATGATTCCAGGGTCGTGGGATCGAGCTCCATGTCGGGCCCTGCAGTGAGCATGGAGCCTGCTTGGGATTCTCTCTCTGTCCCCCGCTCTGCTCTGCTCCCCCCATGCATGTTCTCCCTCTCTCTCCCAAATCAAAAAAAAAGGGGTGGGGAGTAATGAATCTCTTGATAATTATTATTTTCTTCATTTTGCTTTCCTATATTTTCCAAATTGTTTTATGATAAACATGTTGTTTTTTTAATTAGAAAAAAGCAATACATGTTACTTAAAATGTTTTTAAAAGTCGGCATAAGTAAGCACTATCCCAAATGCTGGGAGGAAGTGCTTTGGGGGCACCCCACCCATGAGGAGTGAGGGGTGGTGGTGGTCATGAGGGGAGGCAGGGGAAGGGAAGCTAAAAGAAAAAGAATGAAAGACAACCCAGGTTTAAAAAAAAGGAGAAAATCTAGGAGGTTGGGGAAAGGTGGGAATTTCCTGATTTAGTGTGCCACTTAGGGGGAAAAAAAAAATTGTAACAGAAGGCACCCGCTCAATGCACTGCACCAGAAACTACTCAAAATAAAGAATCCCTATTTCTGGGTTTGTTCTGGCTGTGTCAGGGCTGTAAGACCCTGAGAGACAACAGGATCCTAAAGGCTTAGGGTTTCTCTGGTGTCTCAGAAGCTTGCCTCCTGTTTCAGGAGGACCAGAGTCATCTCTCGGCCACTGCGAGAAACAGACAAGGCAGGAGCACCGTTCCCCCCCCCCCCCCGTCCAGGGAGATCACGGCTCGCCCTCCATGTCTGCCCTCCTGACGGACTCCAGCAAGATCAGGGTCTGGTAGGTTCTTCACCACGAGTCTCGTGAGAGAAGCAATGCTCATTCAGTGCTACACGGGCCTCAGCTTGGGAGGCAGTGCACAGCACAGCGTCGGCGAGACAGATGCCAGTTTCCAACTGAAACATCTGTTCCTTCCAGCTTAGGAAACTCTGCTGGCACAGAACAGTGCAGGAGGATTTTTGTTGTTACTGTTACAACAAAGCTAAAAAGCACACACCGCGGAAGAATAGCACACCCAGTCCTTTTAGGATGCAACCAACCCTCCAGAAGAAGGGGGCCCAAATCCTGCTTCCTAAACTCTTGCCCACCATTATCAAAGCCTGAGCGCTACACCTCTCCCCAGGAAAGGTGCAGTTCTGGATAGTTAGAGCTCCCTAACCAGTCACGGCCCAGGTCAGTCAGCTCCACTGTTACTGGCTGAAAACGCTGAGTCAGGGAAAGGACATTTACTAGGTTCTCCGCCAGGTGAAGGCCCACAGCTGCCCATGTGAAGGCCCTGCGAGGCCAACAGAACCTGGGAACTGAGAAACCCTGCAGAGGGGCAGGTTCTTAAACAGCACCACTCCCAGCCCCACCCCATAGCCTGGGGGAGTTGAGAAACCGACAGGGCATTTTGGGGTCGCACAATGATCGGGGAAGTGCTACTGGCATTTAGTCCAAAGGGACAAGGATACGACACACCCCAAATGGCAATGCATCTCTGCTAAGAATCACTCTGGACAGAAGTGGTTTTGTCTTATGTTTTCCAAAATGGGTATAACAGGCACTGGGCGGCGAGAGGGACAGGGACACACACAGGCCACTTTTAAAGAGTAAACAATGAGAAGTTTCTCTCCTATCCCAGACCTTGCCTCAAAGTTCTGTACCTCTGAGGAAACACTGGTACTAATTTTCTCATACATCTGTCCAGAAATCTGCTGTCTGTAAACAAGCAGCATGTATATGCATCCTCCCCCCTCCTTAAAATGTGGCTCTCTAGGGGTGCCTGGGTGGCTAAGTTGTTGAGCATCTGACTTCGGCTCAGGTCATGATCTTTCAGTTCGTGAGTTTGAGCCTCGAGTCGGGCTCTATACTGACAGCTCAGAGCCTCGAGCCTGCTTAGAACTGTGTCTCCTTCTTTCTGCTTCTCCCTGGCTCATGCTCTGTTTCTCTCTCAAAAATAAATAAACGTTTATAAAACAATTTTTTTTAAATGTGTCTCTCTACCATGTTTCTTTTCATCTAACAGTGTATCATGGAGAACTTTTCACATTAGTACACATCCGTCGGCACCTTCTTCCACTGGCTGTACAGCATTCCACTGGATGGCTGTGCTTTGATTTATCCAACCAGTCCCCTTTTCATGGTCCCTGCCATTGTTCCCAATTTTTTGCTACCATAAACAATGCTGTTTTGAATGCACACACAAGTATTTCTATAGAATAAAGTCCTGGAAGGGAACTGCTAGGTCAAAGGGTATATACATTTCAAATTCCTTTCAGATGTTGCCCAACCTACAATGAATAAGACTGCTTCCTGCTGCCCTGTACTGTGAGAACAGCATATATGTTGCTAATATATTGCTAATATATTAGCAAGTGCTTCTTATGTAATATGTGAAACTATAAGTGCTATAGTTGTGACTGAATTTGCCTTTTTCTCTGGTGAGTGAGATCCAGGCATCTTTTCCTACATTGGTATGCTTGTATGTTGCAATAAGTCTGTGGTATTTTATTTGTTTAGTTTATGTGCTTTGTTCATAGTTTCTTTTGGGTTACTGATTTTTTTTTTTTTTTTTTTTTTTTTACTTTTTATTGACTGTGTGAGCACTTTATAAAAGAAATGAGCACTCTATCATATGCTACAAATACATTTCCCAGTTCATCTTTTCACTTTATATTTTTTAATCAGGCAGAACATTCAGGATGTATCAATCTTTTTTTAAAAAAATTTTAACATTTATTTCTGAGAGACAGAGACACAGCACGAGTGGGGGAGGGGCAGAGAGAGAGGGTGACACAGAATCTGAAGCAGGCTCCAGGCTCTGAGCTGTCAGCACAGAGCCCCACGTGGGGCTCGAACCCACGAACCCGTGAGATCGTGACCTGAGCTGAAGTCGGTCACTTAACTGACTGAGCAACGCAGGTGCCCAAGAATGTGTCGATCTTTACTCACATAGCTTCTGAATTTTCTGTCATGTTTAGATTATATTCACATGGGGTGGCTCCAAAACTCAGGAGTTACAGCATTGGTCTTATAAAAAAATATTCTCCCATATTTTCTTTTACTATTTTTATGGTTTCATTTTTTACATGTATAGTTTAACCCATCTAAAATTTACTCTGACTTACAGAGGAAGATAAGGATCCAATTTAAATTTTTCCAAATGGCTACCCAGTTGTCTCAAAACTAGTTATTAAAAAATCCATTCTTCTCTCCTATCCCACCAATTTGAAATAACATGCTCTTACTCGATGCTAAATTCCTGTGTGAATTTAGGATCGACTTCTGAGTTCTCTATCCTGTTTTTTTGAACTCTATTTTTAATGTGGTCGTGGCAAAAACAAATTGAGGGAGCAACCCTGAGGTATCATAAGGAAAAGGAAATGGCCTTTAAGAGCCTAGAGACAGTACTGATATAAATTGGAATTTAAAATCACTTTCTCCAGTGACTCTAAATACAATATTCCATAGGGCCTTTACCCTATGCTTTGTTTTTATTCTTGTGAACATTTATTTTTAAATGTAAGCCTTTTGTTAAAATGTAACATATACAAAAAGACAGAACTCGGTAACGTATCCATCTTAAAATTTTTTCAACAAAGCAGATAAAACCATGCAACTGTCACCTAGCTCAAGAAACAGTGCTCTGTTGTGCGAGAAGCCCCTTCGTGGCCCCTTTCCCATCACCCTCCCTCAAGGGGACCACAATCCTGACTACTATCACCATAGATTCCTTCTGCCTGCCTGTTTATGAACTTCATACAGATGGAATCATAATACCAACTTTAAAAACAAGCAGAAGGAATCTATGGTCACAGTAATCATATATAGCACTGTATTGTATAACTAAAATTCACTGAGAAAACAGGACTTAAATGTTCTCACCCTCTCCCCACAAAAAGATACATTATGTGAGGTGACGAGTGTGTTAATTTCACTAGATGAGGGGGAAAGCTTTCACAATGTATACATATATCAAATCACCATGATTTGATATCTTGCAGTTTTATATGCCATTTATACCTCAATAAAGATGAAACGTATCTTTAAAAACAACAAACAAACCGTTCAGATGACATCATATACCATGTACTCTTGTTCTGTGCCTCTTTTGCTCAAAATTGTGATCATGAGATTCATGCGTGTTGTTATATGTACCTTTAATTCATATATTCTTAGAAATATCTACAGTAGTGGTCCACCATATGACTATACCACAGTCTGTATTACCCATTCTTCTTCTAATGGGCATTTTGGTAGTTGTTTGAGACTTACAAATAACATCACTGAGAACTTCTTTGGATGTGTTTTTCAGTCATCCTGATAATTTTAACTTTTGTGAATCCTTTTGGTTTAAGGTATGTCTCATATATGCAGCAGAGTTGTATTTCTGCTCGAGAGCAAGCCTGAAAATATTTTTCTTTTATTTAGGTGAATTTCAGCTCATTTATATTTATATATCACTGATACACTCAGTCTCGACCCCATGATTTTATATTATTTTTACTGTTTTTAGTATGCTATATTCATTCTATAGTTCTTTGTTTTTTCTTTTTGCTTTTTCCCCCCTATTTAAGAGTATATACTTTTGTCCTAGAGGTTATCTTGATACTAATACTTTTATAATATCTGTAGCCCCCTTTTTTCCTTACCTAGTCTACTACTATTTGTCTTGTCAGCTTTCAAAGACTCTTTTGACACCTGTGCATCAACTCTGTGACAATCTGACTCTATTCTCTTTTCTATATGCCTTCCTCTCTTCTCTCATTTTTATTTATTTCTATTTGTCAGAACATAGACAATTTACGTACATTACTTTTCTGCTCTTATCCCTACCTTTGCTTTTGTCTTAAATCTGTCTTAAACTAGTTCAGGAATAATCCATTTGTCTGGCTTCCTTTCTCCATGCCCCCCCCCCCACACCCCTCCCACCAACTGAAAATTCAGCTGTCTTATGGTCTTATGGATTCTCCACTGAAAATAATAGATCTTTGTTTTCTCTTTGGTTGCTCTTAAGAATTTCTTTTCTTTCTTTTTTTTTTTTTTTTAAGATTTTCTTTTTGTCTTTGTTTCTTGGTCAATTTCAATATGATGTGCCTATGGTGTGGTTTTCTTGATTTATTCTGCACAGTTCAAAGTACTTCCTGAATCTGTAGTTTGATATATTTTGTAGTTTGGGGAAAGAATGAAACATTATGTGTTTAAATATTGCTTTTATACTGATATCTCCATTCTCTCCTTCTGGACCTCTGATTACTAAGTATGTTAGATTTTTTTCTATGTGGGATTCCTTATATCACTAGTATCCTTTTTCAAATTAAAAAAAATAATTTTGGTCTCTGTGCTTCCTTCTGGATATTTTCTTCTACTGCTATTAATTTACTAATTCTTTTTTTTCCTCCAGCTGCATGAGACCCATCCAATATCCTCTTACATTCATTTATTATATATTTTTTGTTTTATAATTGTCATTAGATCGTTTTCTGAAGTTTCAGATCTCTGCCAGAATTATCATTTGGATTTTTCTTACTTGTAAGCCTGTTGTGCAAAAGCTATTTTTTAATCCATGTCTGATAGCTCCATGATCTGGATCGTCTGCAGATCTGTTTCTATTGTCTGTTATTTCTCTTGGTTTCAAATCTTATTGTCATATCATCTCATGAGTCTGGTCATTTTTCACTGCATACTGAGCATTTTATAAGAAAAGATTATATAATAATGTAAGATATAGGATGATATTATTTTTTCCAAACAAGACTTTCTTTTGCTTCTGAGATGTGGCTAGGGAAACTGACTAACCATTCAAAATCCTTGCTCCAATCAAGGAATGAGAAGATAGGAAGCTGGGCCTCAATCCTCGGGAAGGCAAGTCAATTTCTAGTTATGCTTAATCCGAAAGGTCAGCCCTGGAGAGTTATCAATGTAAAATTCAGGATTTTTACTAGTGCCCACTTTTCTTGGCAGGTCCTGAATACAATTTTTTCATCCCTCAGTCCATGAGTGTTTGAAAACTCTACTAGGTTTCTAGCCTCTCAGCCACCTCAGCTGCCTCTTCTAGAATCAGCAGATGCCCCTGGGGGAGAAGAGGCCTCAGTGTCACTCTAAGTTTCCTTGCTCTCTAGAATCTTGGCTCCATAATGCCTTCTTGCTTTGTTAGCTCTCCAATGACTTAAAACTGACTGTTTAAAATTGTGTCCTATTCGTTGGTTTTCTATGTGGAATTATCCTGTCCATGATATTCAGAAGAAAAACTTCAAGGAAGAAGCCTGGAGACAGGAAGTGCACCGCTGATGAATCACCTTGATGGTTCATCAGGGGTTCAGGGCCCCATCTCTTCTTCTTGGGTGAATTAGCACGGTACTTTATATCACAAAAGGGCAACTGAACTTACAGACATCACATCATATTTCAAGCAATTAAAAGCATGGAGGATGAAAGAAATGGACCATGTCAACTAGGTTTATTTCCTTTTCCACATGATTTTTTTAATAAATAAGAATATTTTTTTTCTTTGTTTTCTTTTGCTCTATTCATAATAAGTCACCTCTGTGGTAGTGGGAGATTATGGACAAGTCACATAAGCTGTCCAGGCCTCAGTCTGTATCAACTGGGTGACTTGCACTAGACAACCTCTAATCTCCTTCCAGCTAGAACATTCTTAGATTCTATTCACTCACTTGCCTTCTCATTATTTTTAGGAGAAGGGTAGAAAGAAATAGGAGAATTCATGTACTTATTTAAGAGACAAGAACTCGGGGCGCCTGGGTGGCGCAGTCGGTTAAGCGTCCGACTTCAGCCAGGTCATGATCTCACGGTCCGTGAGTTCAAGCCCCGCGTCGGGCTCTGGGCTGATGGCTCGGAGCCTGGAGCCTGTTTCCGATTCTGTGTCTCCCTCTCTCTCTGCCCCTCCCTTGTTCATGCTCTGTCTCTCTCTGTCCCAAAAATAAATAAACGTTGAAAAAAAAATTAAAAAAAAAAAAAAAGAGACAAGAACTAGAGTCTGAAGATACAGAATGTCCAGCGCTTTTATCGCCTGGATAGCAAAAGTCTCAATTTAAGTTAAAACCTAGATTTAAAAATCAGGAGACAAAATTTGGAGATTTAAAGTTGGAGAGAGGAAAACATGTTCACTTTACGAAAAATAATTCTAAACTTTGGGCAGGTCTTGTTAGAATGCTTTCCTAAAAAGATTCATTAAATTATGATTCAGTTTATAGTAATCCAATTTGCACACACTTTCATGAACATCTGTAAGCTCTTTTTCTTCATATCCAAGGACTATTACTTTATTATATTTTTTAGTGTTATTTTCCTGAAATAGACCAACACTCTTTGGCTTGCATATCACCAAGTATATCAGACATTCCTTCTCTCTTGGTATTTCTCTGACCACCCTTCTATGACTTTCGGAGCAATTTTCTGAGTGTTTCCTAAGCCCAAACAAAATCTTCAGCTATTAATGGGCATTCAAAGGAAACACCTTTAAACGCCCAACTTGAATTTTTATATATTTACCTCTTTAGAGGTGGAATGTTGAGAGATTCCATAAATTTGGTCAAAAGAAATATGAAAAGATTCCTTATTTTTCTCCACCCTTCCTCACATTCCTCATAACCAACCATCCCCTCCCCCAGAGGTTATAATTCGCCTGCATTATGCCAAATATTTCAGCTTTATTTTCACCATGGAAAAAGCATTAAACTCAGCTGAATTATTCATGAGACCCTAGGTAACATGATCGTTGTTTTTGGCCCTCAGCTTCAATACTTTCAGTGTTGCAACTCATTTTAGGGTTTCTGAATGGGGCTAACAAGGAACTTTGCTATACACATCATTAAATTGTTGGCATGTGTCCTGGCACGAAAATTTACACTACATCAACATACCCATATATTTGCAAGGATGTATATATCTTCGATGCTGGATAATTCTTACTTTTATCCATTTTCCTGCTTCCCTGAAGGTTCACCCAGATGGGATTTTCAGAGCATGTGCCAACATGAGATGACTAAAATATTTAAGACAGGAAAAAAATGTCTGGGCTCCAGCTTACAGATTCTTCATCTGCCTCTGAGGATGATGATCCTAAGACTGGTTGGACTGAGGAAGGGCAAACTTCAGCATACACAAGCCTCCGGCTTCCCTTTCAGGGTGACTGCAAAAGCATTTTTCCAAATTTGACATAAAATTCGGCAATCCACACTGTCCTAATGTCCAGTCTTTGGATGAGTCAGTTCTCTCCTTAACTATCATTTAAACCTGACACCTCTCCTGACCTTCTCCCCTTCTCATTGCTCTGGTTTGCCCCAAAGAAAGAGAGGCAAGAAAAGCAGATAAAGCTCCCCGTTTCCCCACTACAGCTCCCAAGCACCACTTTTCTCACTCCTTCCCATCAAAGCAGAATAGGTATTGCCCACTCTCGTACCAACAGACCTCTTACGCTCCCACAAGGCAAATCGTTGCGAGCTGGCAGTGGAATCAATGTCTCTCATCAACCAAACCTAAGCTCTAACCCTACACTCCTTTCATAAAAGTACAGCCAGTCCCAAGACTCTCACTGGGACACTTATGGAAAATGGAAGGAAATATTTCACCGTTCTGTTTGCTTCCGAAATCATATTAGATAAGATAAAAAGGATTTTGTATCCATTTCTGTTCTGCTTCCCTTCAGTTGAAGAGCCAGGTCAACACTACTGAACTGGACCAGTGTCCACTGAGCAGCCAGATGTCAGGCCGGACAGTCTGACTACTGAAAGTGGGTGCTCTCAGGAGACACTTAATGCAACACATAAACAAGAGTGAGATGACATCTCCAGGAAACCCAGTGGGACGCTAATGAGTCTTCAAAGATAAAAGGAAAGTAATCTCATTCTCGGCTGTCATTTTATTTTGGAATATACCAGCTACTTAATTTTGTCACAATGCTGTCAAGTCAAACAACACATTCCTCTCTTACCTTTAGTGCTATCTCTTTTCCAAGGCAAACGACACTACTCTGGAAGCACCCAGAGCCTTAAGACATATCAGGAGTTCTAGGGGATTCCCATTTTCTTCTCATGACCTCTTTGCTCTTTGGAGATTTGCCTATCACATGAACTTGTTTATTTTCTTTCAGAGCATTTATCTCAATTTGTAATTATCTTTATTCATTTGTTTATTTATTGTCTGTTCCTCTCATAGAATCTTTACATTCTATAAGGAGAGAGGTTTTATCTGTCTCATTCACTGTTATGTCCCAACCTAACAATGCCCAGCAGGCAGTAAATACTCAATAAATACATGTTAAATGCCTGGTGAAATATTGAGGATGAGCTGGGTTCTGCTGTAATAACAAACATCCCCCAGATCTCAATGGTTTAACACAACAAAGGCTCATTTCTTGATTATTATATGTATCCGATAGGAGTTAAGAGGGGGAGAATACGTCCATCATAGTAGTTTAAGGACCCAGGTTGACAGAGGCTCTACCTAGTCACAAACTTTCACATTACCAAGGCAGTAAAAGAGAACAGTGCGTTGTCTCATACTGGCAATTGCTTCTGCCAAGTGGTGCCATGTATGGCCGCATTTCGCTGGCCACAGCGATTCACACAGCCACACCTAACTTCAAAGGAAAGGAGGGAAGTGGATATGATGTGCATTGGAAGCCTATGGAAAATAGCAAATCTAGAATCATGCTGTTATAAAGGGTTTCATTTGGTCCATTCCTCCATGTCTGGGCAAGGATGCACTAGAAGGTAACAGGTAACAGCAGATCAAACTAAAAACGGACATTACATATATCATGCCAGAAAGCTTTTCAAAATCAGTCGTCGAGTGATATTACTAAGAGAGCCTTTATAAAAAGAAAATACGGCTTAATTGCCCAATCAAGAGGAAATACCAGTATTCATTATGTCACGTACCTTAGGTACAAACTAAATGATTGAGGTACATTTGGGTAGTCATGATCTTTGGAACTGAAACCTTCTTAGGGACTGATAACCAACTGTAGGAAAATATATAACAGTTTGATGTCACGTTTTCAGATGACAAAAAAAAATCATTGAAATCCCATTTACACATTTATTTTTTTCTACCCACTACATGTGAACAAAAGCAATTAACTGGCAGCAGCATTTAGGTCCACTGAGACACATCCCCCACCACCGTGGAAGGCCTGACCCACGTACAGAACTTTCTCTAGAGTGTGTCTCTTGGTATTTCCTGCCGATATAAATGTGATTTCATTCCAACTAGACAGGCCTTTTTTTTTTTTTTTGTTATCTCCACTGTCAGTCTCTTACAGTGAGATAACCTCCAGTTACGACTCTCCCTCCAAATGAATTCCCAAGTTGCCATGGTAACTAACACCTTCCTCCAAACTGTCAATATGTTTCCCAATCTTAAAGGCAGCCCTCTTGATCTACTGCCAGAAGTACCAGTCTCCTCTTGCAAGAGAAAGCACCTTCTTTCTCGCCAAATCTATAAATGAGCCCCTTTAGAGGACCCTCTGCTAATAATAGTACCAGCTCCCACTTATTAGAGCCTACTTTGTATCTCTTACCTCATTTAATCATTTTTTTCAACTATGTACGGTAGATATCATTCTCTTCATTTCACAGATTAAAATAATTATAAATCAGATGCTACATGTAACTAGGCAAGGGGCAGAGCTAGGATTTGAACACAAAATTCTCTGACCATACTGTCTGAAGCATCCTCTGCGAGCATAAGCCGTCTTGCAGCTGGCACCTGTCTCCTGTCTCCATATCTCAGCTTATCTCTGCTCATTTGTTTTTGTTTTTGTTTTTTTTCCAAAAGGACTTTCTACTTTTCAAGACAATTTAGTTTGCTTTCATATTAACACAACACTACTCCAAATCCAGTGGCACTTTAAGGTGTGTTAATGCTGGTTAAACATTAAGAAAGCAAAGACTTCATTTTTCCGCTCTTGTCTCCTAGGGCTTTGGTGGAGATGAACAAGATAATGGGTGTTAAGTGTTTTGTACTCAGAATAAAGGGACAAGATCAATACCCAGTTGATGTTAAGGCACCCACAATGTGACCAGGTCCGTATGGGTGGAACTGCAGCCAAGTCCCCTGGATTGGCTTCCTTTGGTCCCTTTGAAAGCCCCTCCCCCGCCACGTGACAGACATCCTTACTATTCTCCCCTAAACACAAATCGAGGGGCATACAAAGCAAGCACTGTACTTACTTCTTAACTGATCTGTCCCTTCCCCCACGCCCAACACACAGGCAGACTATGTTAGCCTTGTAAATAAGAGCAGAACACTTAGCATCCCACAGCCATTTTTCCAGTCGGCCTTATTTTAACCACTCACCTGGCAGAAACTGTTACTCCCCTGGCCAGAAGCTATTTGTAAACCTGGTCGGCCTCCCTGTTTTCACACCAACAATAGTATTTCTCTAGTAGAAAGGGGAGTATTCTAAATAAGACAATTAGCAAGTCACCTAGAATTTCCACCCACTCCACAGAGGCACACAAACAAGAGAATTAACTCAATTTGTCGTCTATAATAAACAGAGCCCAGAGGCTGGCGTGGAATGACTCATTCCAAGTAGTAATGGCTACGATGGCCCAGTTCCCTATTTTATAAAGCCATGTGATGAAATTTGAAAGGCACTCCTCCCCACCCCCATCTTCCCTTGCATACTTCTGCACATCAATCCATTAAGAATCTGAAGTGTAATTTATCTTATTCAGTATTATCCTGTTAAATTGCTCTACAGCTGCCATGGCAGTAATTGCAGTGATCAGTGATTCAGACTTCTTGAGCAAAGGGCCTTAAGTAGATTTCATTATTAAGATTTCCAAAGGTTTTATTATTAAAATAAACCTGAGATGAAGCAGTGTGCCTCCACGGGGCAGTCATACTAATGATTCTCGAGTTATGAAGGGATGTCGGTCCCATCCTCAATGCTCCACTCATGAATACCGGTAATTGGGAATTTATCAACCAATAAAACCAACCAGCATTCTAAGAATGAAGAATAATAATTTCACTTTAAGTGGCATATGCAATGCTGTATAACCCCTTAAAAAGCTTCCTTTGTTCACCGAGGTATTGCTTGTTAACAGCAAATACTCGAAGCAACTCAAGTGTCCATTTGAAGGGACTGGTTCAATAAACCAGAAGGGCAGTCATCCACATGATGGAATACTACGTAGCTCTGATAAAAGAAGGAGGATGCCGCGTCTTTGCCAACACGGAGCCATTTCCAGAATTTACCGTTAAGGACAAAAAGCAAGTTACAGAATGGGTCTTATAACGTGTAGTCTTTTGGATAAAAGAGTAGTGGGAGGAATAAGAAGATATATTCATATTTGCTTGTATTTACATAAAGAAACTCTAGACAGTTATATAAGAACCTATTGAGAGGCATATAATAAGGGGCAGAGGGTCTATGGGGTGGGTCAGACTGAGATGGCAGTTAATACTTCTCAATAATTTTCTCAGGTTTTTAATTGATCTTTACAAACTACTTCATTTGGTGGTGGAGCTTGGGGGGAATCTATTACCTTCACTTTGGGGACCAAGTGATCAGGCTTCACTTTTCTTACTTCAGCCTGCTAGAAGTCCCCAACCTCAGGACAGTAACACATTAGGTCAGAAAAGTATCAAGACTATTACTTGACTGTTTCCTTAGGGGAAGGAGAAACTGATCAA
Organism: Puma concolor; assembly: GCF_028749965.1. Classification (NCBI taxonomy): domain Eukaryota; kingdom Metazoa; phylum Chordata; class Mammalia; order Carnivora; family Felidae; genus Puma; species Puma concolor. The sequence continues at coordinate 25,558,506 of NC_141683.1, forward strand.
CATAAGAGCGTATAAAATCTGCACATTATATGTAAGACTGGGCTAACCTGGCCTTCTAAAAATCTGCAAACAGCAGAAATGTGACACTACACTAAGCAGCCCTCCTTCTCTTCTCCCTTTACAATTTTGATTTTATTCTTGGGGTTTCATAAAGGACATTTGTGAAAATGGAAGATTTACATTCATGTCTAGGATTACAACTCTCTTAAGGCCACTTTCAACACAAGTGCTTTTTTATAAATCATTTGTGCGGCCCCCTTCCCCAGACAAGAACAAAGAAGAGAGAAGACAGGCACGTCGGAAGTTGATCTAGCTCTGTGAGTTAAGATGATGAGCACCTACTGAATAACATTAAGGCAAGTGTCTGACCCTCATATCGGAGAGTTCTTGCGCCAACAAATCCAAGGACAACTAAGATCCATACCCTCAAGTAGATAAACGCAGGCGTGAATCAGCTGCAGATTTCAAAGGCCAGTGTTAGCAGGGAGTCTGGTAAGGAAGAGTTCCCAGAGCTGCCCCAGTCACCCCACTGGGAGAAAGAGGACGGCATCCAGAAGAGTGGGTGAAGCAAGCCCTCCCCAAAGCCTACTAGTCTCCACAGAATAAATATTCTCTAGTAATGAAACAACTAGCTAACTAGCTAACTGATGCAAACTGCCCAGACAGCTAGTTTAGCTTTGCCTCCTGCCTAGATACAAACCTGTATAGGAAATAAATGCCCTATGAGATCTATCCCTGCTGATCTTCAAAATTCTTGTCCCCATCAGTCCAGCCTCACGCCACGGAGCTCCAGACCTGTTTCAACTACCCTTTAGACATCTCTACCTGGAGGTCCCATGTCCAAAGATCCTTCTACCTGGCAACATATGCTCCTTCTAGCTCCACTTTCTCTGTCTCGGTTAACGGCATTGCCAGGCATCAAAATACCTAAACCAGAAATCTAACACTCCCGCTTGCCCCTACTTCTATCCACCTAGTCAATGATAAGGTGTGCTGGCTTTTTACCTCCTTAGTATCTCTCAAAAAGCCTGGCTTCCTCTTCCTTTTCACTGTCACTGCCTTATTCAGTGTCTCATCATTCATTCAACAACATTTAATGTGTATAGATCATAGCTAGGTGCTTTTAAGCAGAAGACAAACGGTGTGATCCCAGCTTTCTGGTGTTGAGCATCTGGTTCTTATCTGGACTATTCAGATATACTCTTGTCTCCTACCCTTCTCTGTATAGCACCCAGAGTGTCTTCTTGAAAATTAAATAGATCATTTAATTCAGAGGTCAGCAAACTTTTTCTGTAAAGGGCCGGCAAGTAAATATTTAAGGCTTCCGGGCCATATGTTCTCTGTCACAACCACTTAACTATGCTCTTCTAATGGAAAAACAGCCACAGGCAATACGTAAACCAATGGGCGTGATTGTGTTCCAATATGCTTTATTTACAAAAACAGGCAGCAGGCCAGATTTGACCCATGGGCCATATTTTGCCAACCCCTGATTTAATTAGTTACAGTGCTTCTCACTCTTTTGGAATTAATCCGAATTCCTTCCATGGCCCACAGGCCCTCCAACCTCAGCTCAATACCACTTGCCCTCTATCCTCCAGCCGCCCTGACCTCTGTGGCACTCAAATGCTATGCCAAGTATGTCCCCATCTCAGGGTCCCTGAGCTTGCTGTTCTCCCGTTGGGACCACTCTTCCCCAAATCTTCCCAGAGCTGCCTCCATATGAACAGCATTTGCTCACAAAGACCCACACTAAAACTACCCCAAGAGGTCAGCACCCACCCAGTGCCCATTCTAACTCCCATGGCTCTACTTATTTTCTTGAGACTACTTGTCACCATCTGAAAAACATCATTTGTTGCATGTATATTGTCTGTCTATCCAACCTCACATGACCCCGAGAATGTAACCTCCCTGAGGGCAGAAACTGCCTGACTTGTTCACCCCTGAGTTCCCAGCACCTAGAACTGTACCTGGCACTAAGCAGGCGCTCACTAAACCTGTCTGACCTGCTACTGCCTCTAAGTCACTGATGTCCTCCCTGCCACTAGCAATCTTTCTAAAATTCAAATTGGACCATGTCACCCCCTTTGCTTACAATAATCCATGGCTTCCCACCGGTTTTAGGGTACAAATGCAAATTATGTGGCAAGGCTACTCTAGCTCTTATCACACCTTCTGATGCTCTCCCATTAGACTGTGGGCTCTAGGCAGCAAGGACGTCTTGTTCATCTTTCGACCTCAGGTGCCCCGCATAACGTCAGAAACATTGTAGGTGCTCCATAAATGTTGGATGAAAGTAATCAACAGAGGTACAGCAACTAGCCCAATGCTAAATTAGAATTGATAACTCGATAAATACCAAATTTAAAGCCAATGAAGCAAAATTTGGCTTTTCTTTCTTTTCTTTGTAAGCAACCTGAGCAGGGGCTATGCTTATAATTCTGAATCTGGCTTTAGATTTTGCCCCAATTCTACCCAAGCAAGCAGCCACTCACCACTCTCTAAAAGAAGTGGGAAGTGGGAGGGAGGGAAGTCAAGCAAATCTCTCGATGCCCTTTTCTGTGAGCAGCTCTGGTGAGTGGTTAGGAAAAAAGACATAACTCGGGCTAAGATGCAACTTAGGGATTCTCCATGAATTCCAAATGTCCACATTGTCTCTGTCATCTATTAGCAAAAAAATACTCTGTGCTAGCTGTTTTGCTGTCTAAAATAACCCAAGGCATTCAGGGAATTTCTGCAGAACTGCCTTACCAATAGAATGGAAATTGTTACTTCTAGAAGAATTTCCATTAGTCCTTTGAAATCCTTCAACATTCATTAAGGCCAAGGAGTTTGCACCTAATTCAGTCTGATGGGTGTAAGAATAGAGTCTTTCTAGGGAATGCAGACTCCCAAATCATTCAGCTGGGACACAGGGAGCGAATTTATTACTCAAAATCAAAGGGAAATGAAAAGAGGCCAACCCAGAATGTTATTACTCTCTTTCTCAGGTAGTGGATTGAGCTTGAGGGTCATCCCGTTCCCTCTGCATGGCCTCCTTACTTAGCATCTTGGATGCAGCCGGCTAGGTTCTCTTCTAATCTAATAGAATCTGTTTCAGCAGAGCTTATGCTAGGCTATCTCCAGACTCCAAAAATGATAGGCTATAAATTACTGGGTCCACCATTTGATATAATGAAGTGCAAGTTAGTGCGGCCCTGAGTGATCACTCTGCATCCAAAGTAAATCTGGCGGACGGACTGGAGGAAGCACAGAGCAAAGCCAGATCTGGGATGACTTCACTCTGATCCTAACTCTTCACGACTCACCTACAGATAGATCCAATCACAAAACCCAAGTAGGGAATGGAGGGAACCAGGCCCCTGGTTCTACTTCTCTTCCACGTTTATAATCTCCATGTAAAGAAGCCAAGCAGGCTAAACTAAAATAATTAAATGATTAAACCTTATACACAAAACCTCCAGGGATCCACAAAACTGCACACAAGACAGTTACACAGTTGACCTTGAGGGTGACTAACTGACTTGCCTCTGAAGTACCAGCAATTTGTCACATTTGGGACCATTCAAAATTCTGGTCAAGGATGTGCCAATGTGGAAGCCAAGAGCCAACCATTCAGATGAGCCCTGCTGCCAAGTCTGTTCACAAGGCCATCTTCTCATGTTGTTCCATTCAATGAAATGGCAGCCCATGACCTATCCTTAAAGCCCTCTGTCAATGGTACAGAGCCAGAGTACCCTACCCCTGGCAGGAAATCAAGAGGGTGACCTATGAAACACCGCTCTGAAGATGCTGAAACCCATGGACTACAAGAGGCAAGAAAAGGCTGAGACTAAGCCAGCCAGCTACGTGCTGTGACAACAGCACAATAACCCCCTCCCACCCTACCCTGCCCAATCCTAGCCGGGTTGGTACTAACCTGATGAGAGAGACCTATAGGTTCTCAACCTGAAACAGAAACTCCTGGGCTCGTTCTTCAGCGTGTATCTTTAAAGACCAGATAAAATTTCGATGAGGAGAAGGAAAGTTTCAGATAAATGGAACGTTAGGAACTGGTGGAACACAGGGCCCAAAGGGCAGAAGTTAGGCTGAGCCCAGACAGAACCTTGCGTACAGGGTATTAGGCATGGGCTGAGGCTACTATTCTAGTCAGGGGATCTGGCCCCAGTGAGGAGAGCTTGGCAGTCTAAGACACAGCATACACAGGGCTAGCAAAATTCAGGGGGAATTGAAGTAAACATGTCAAAACAAGGGGTAGGGCACAAGATCCTCAGAATCTTTACCAGAGTGAGGCAGAACTCCACAGTGGTTGATGGTTGATCTATTAATTCCCAGCAAGAGTTTCACACTGACTAGGAGCAGGAGAGCAGGCTGTAGGCCTGGGCAGAAGGGCGGGCTGTGGCCGGTGGCGGAAGGGGGGGTGGGGTGGTTGACAAAAGTAATTTTATCTTAGAGCCTAGACTGCATTATCTACTAAAAAGAATCAAGACAACCAAAGAAATGGCTGTTTCCACATCTGCTGCAGAATATAGAGCCTGGAACATTCTGTTGGGCCAGAAAGCAAGAAAGTTATCAAAGTTAAATAGGATCATGTCAAAAAAACATGGGAGTCAGCTTGAAGGGATGCCTACTGACCTAAGAGGAGAGAAATTGAGCGTCCAAAACAGTTAATAAATAATGACTGCAATGGGTTGAACCACATCAAATACATAATAAATCTATGACTTTGTAATGATATTCAGAAAAAAAAATTATTGGGAATTAAGTATTTATCCAGCCTTTCCTGCATAACACTAAATGTTCAGGGGGTATGGAAAACCCTGTATGGAAAACAAATTTGGCAATATTATCTGCTTTATCTGGGTGTTGGGTAAAGGGAGGTTGATGATTTCTTTTGCGCATGTATAACAACACCACCATGACCAAAACAAGGGCAATAGAGAACTTGAGCCAAGCAGCTTAGTGTTTAGGCAAGACCTCTGCCTATAAGACAGACTAGGATATAAGGGGCAATTTTAGCCCCGATGTGTTGAGCCAACTGGAAGGATATACAGAGAGGCCAAGTCGCAGTGGCATCACGGTGCAACACTTGACATGGAACCCCAGATCCCAGATTGGTTGGTAGCATGGTTTACCCGGTGGTGGATCTGAGGCTGCTTAAAGAACTTACTTTTCAGCCCTAATTGGCTTACGAAATGAAAAGTCTTGAAAATGGAAGCCTTATACAGGTTTAACTAAGAAGAGCTAAGGAAATTTAAGGCGCGAAGAAGGTGGCAATGGCTAGCCCAGAAGAGTGCCAAGAACAAGGGTAAAAGTCAAATTGTATTACTTTACCAAAAGCATCAAAAATAGACCTCTTCACTCCCCGGACTCACCCTTACCTGCATTTCAAGAGCACCCCCAGCACCACCAAGGGCAGCAGAATGAAGACCACGGCGTTCTCCCCACCAGTCCCCCTGTGAGCATCCAGACAGGAGCCAGCCTCGGCAGCTCGGAATGCCCCGCCCTAACCACCGCTCAAGCAGCCAGCTGGGAAAGCATTCAGAAAACCCGCATCCTGACACACCACTGCCAAACAACTTAAGCAGCAGAGAACGGCCCATCTAAACAGCGAGGCCGGCTGCCAGGAAAGTTTTGTAGGGACAACGAGCAGAGGAAAAGCAGATCCCTTGGGGTCCCCTAAGATCCAGTCTCTTAGCTTCAGCACTTTCAAATGCAGAATCCATTCACCTCTGGGGCCCTGGAACTCCACAGGCAGGTTGTCTCCTTCCATCCCCTCAAAGATAAATGAGCCGGTGAGCTGGCCAGAAAACCACTCGGGGCATTACTCTTTAAAGAATCCTTATAGGGTCAAACAGGAATGGGTCTACGGGCTGTGTGTATTCCCCACAGATGCCGGGGATGATGTCAGAATCCCTTTCCAGATGTGTTTAACACTTTGTGGTCACCTGTATTGCTGCCACCAAGAATCAGTGCTTTGCTAAGGTTGACTCCAGCTCCCCGGCTCTGGTTACCATCACTGAGGCTGTCATCTGTACTGTGTACCCTTACAAAGAGTCCTAAAAACAGCTCTTCATCTGCTCTTTCAAGACAAGTAATGTCTGCCAAAGAAACAGGGAGGCAGGGGAAAGGTTGAGAGAGGAAATACAATTAACTTCCTACCAAGATAACAAGAAAAAGAAAAAGCTGGGAAAAGAATATGTGGGTTCACATTTATTTCCAAGGCTGGGTTAATATCCTTTTGCTTTTGTCTAAATGAACAGGTAATTGAAAACTGTTGCTGGAAAAAAAAGAAAAAGAAGCAGGCCCAAATCCCCAAGTATAACTTTTAACATAGAAAACAAGAACTGGTGAGAATTGAACTTCCCGGTTACTGACACCCCCCCCCCACCCCCTGCCCACCCTTGCCTCTTACTCTAAGGATCCGAGCATTCTGTATCTGATGACCCAAGTCAGATACCCAAGTCAGAATCCGGTGTAATTCCCAACAACCCAAAACTTCAGGCTGAGTTCTCCGACCTTGAGATGACTCCTTTAGCTCTGTGGTAAGAAAATGTACCTAACCAAGAGTAGAGCCTCTCTCGCCTCCCTAATTGTGTGAATTCAACTACTCGAGGTCCAGTCCACTTTGTGTACATCACAGGCTCCCATGAGTAACTGTGAGTTGGATCTAAGAATCACCCAAACCCCAGAGGGCTAACAGGTACCCTTACAAAACCTGAAGATGTAAAGGGGAGAATTCAATGGTGCTCAGAAGCCCCACCAGCCCCGCCTGCAAAAAAAAAAAAAGGAAAAAAATCTACAAATAAAGTAACTTCTGGTAACCAATTCTAAGTTTTTTTGTTTTGCTGGGTGTCTTAGGGCACAACCCTAACCTTTCTGGCCTTTATCATTTTGCCCACTGAATGTAAGAAAACTAAGCTAAAACAAATTTTGTAACCAAACCGAAATGGAACTCTCCAGGTAGTGTGGCTACTATACCCAGGATACTAACCTTCCTTTGACCCCAAAATGGCGGTCCAGAAATCAGCATCCCCAGAGTACAATTCATATTGAAACTGGAAATATGCTGAAGTAAATTAAGAAAGTCTAGAGCCTTTGTTTGAGCAAAACTTAGATGCAGCAAAAAACATGGGCTTCTTGCATGACTTGTACTGTCAAAGAGGCCACGCAGAGGAGAATTAAATATGACACACGCTTCGTGTATGATCAAAGTGCCTCCTAAACTCAAATCGGGGCACCTTATATCACAAAACAGATGGCAAGAAATTAATAAATGTAAGTCTTTTCTCTGCCATCCCAATTACAGCCCTGTCAGTTCACAAACATGTTCTAGCAAATGCTGGAGGAGTTTCTCTCTTTTTAAGAGTCCTCTCTCACTTCCCCCTACTTAACAAAAGACCACACGCACTTAAAAAGGGGATGGAGGCAGGCCAGCTTCAGGACACATGCTGCACAGGGGAACTGACTGTCCCAAAGAGAGGGCTCTACACCCCTCTGACAAGTCCACAATAGACTAGCTAGACACAAGCGCCCGAAATAAGGAAGTCCATCAAGAAAATGAACAGTTGGCGAGATCAAGGCCTAAAGGGCTTGCAGCTGGTCTGGCCATTCATCAAAAACTCTGAATTTAAATGGAAGACACGTTCTGGCTGCGACATGTAATAAAACAACTAGAGCGGCAAAGGATCTTGATGTTGGTTTCCTTTCCACCCTACGCTCTCCTGCCAATGGAAGAGTGAGCGTGCCTGGGGTGTTCCTGGCACATCTGGGGTAGTTCCCATTCACACTGGTCAATCTTTGGAATTTTCCACATATTCCAGGGTCACCATCCATCTAACATAACCCAGAATATCCAGACAAAAGCTCAGCTCCTTTTTGTAGTCTGGAGAGAAACCGTCAAATCTGAAAGCCTGTGAACTCTCTCAGCCAGACGAGACTAGATGTAGTAAAGATAATGGAACCAGATGTCAAAAGCTTAATTTCAGATTGACCCCTAACCAGCTTTATGCTTCTGGATAACTCCCCCATTTCCTCTAGACTCTTATTCTCGCATCAGTAAGAGAGAAGTGGGCCTAATGGTCCCCCAGATTCCTTCTAATCCAGTCAGAAGTGGGGAGTACTAGAAGGTAAGGTCAGATAGGCAGGAGGGCCTGATCACTTAGAGAATGGAAAACCACTGGTGGGTTTGAACAGAGGAGTAACATGATCTCAGTTCCAGTTGAAAAAGACAGCTCTAGCTATTGTGTTGAGAACACTCCAAAGAAGGCAAGAGTGAATGCAAGAGACCAGACAGGAGGTTGCTGAGATCATCCTGGTAAGAGATGATGGCAGACAGGCCCAGGGTAGCAGCTGTGGGGGGTGATGAAGGACAGTCAGAGTCTGGGACATACTCTGAAATAGGGTCAACAAGACCCTAGGGGACAGGATCTTGGAAAATCTTGGAATCTAATGAAGTCAAATGACACTAAATTCTGACATCCACTGTGAGATCCTAAGATTTCAGGGTTTGTTCACGACCGGCATCTATTGTCTGATACACTACCCAACACATAATGGGTATGCAGAAAGTGTTGAGTGAATGAATGTGGAATTAAATATATGATGTGGCCAAAAGACCTGCAGCTTCGTCGGTCATGAGCAGACAAGAAGCATTTCGTACTAGACAGATTTTACTAACAATGGATCCCTTTCTCCTGGGTGGATCTTTTCTGTAAAAAGCTCTCCTTGATAACTCACTTCACGGGACCTGTAAAGCCGACCAAAAACTTCACATAATATAGCCGAGCATCCGAACAACTTGGCCATTTCCCTAAGGGGCCATGTGTATTCACCAAATTTCACACCACCTCAACAACTCCCATCTAAAACACCAGAAGAAATGTTTCATGAGTAATCTCATGTTTTTATGAACACTGAGTCATGAGTGTAACAAGATAGGTGTAATTATGAACAATAATATTATTACAACAAGCAAAGCAGACACAAGCCAAATCTGTACCATCCCCATAGGACAAGCAACTGTGCTACCCTCGACTATGCTCCTCTTCTTCTGTGAGGCTGAGTTCAGGAATTTCTACATTTTTCCCCCCCTGATAGCACTGGGCTGCAAAAGGTGACAGTTCCCAAGTATAGAAGCTTCTCTGTCAAGGTGAGAGCCTTGAAAGTCCCAAGGTTCTTAACCCCCAGGGACTGACAGCGTGCAAAATAAAGGAGCAGAAAATTCAGCATCAGGAAGAAATAATGACAAAGGTGTTTTATAAACCACATTCTGGCAGCAGATTTCTCAATTAAGTCATTGATCATCTTGAAAAGTTAAATTAAAACCCAACATTAATCAGGCAGTAGGTGTGAAAAACATCTTATTTACCAAACTGGGGGGGGGGGGGCGGGGGGGAGATAAGACACATAAAAATGGTTGAGACCAAATTACACTATAAAGGAAGCTGCGACATTTGGGAGACCAAGTCCTGGACGGATTTGTCAGCTGAGTTGGAAATCATTTGATGTGACCTCAGCCTAATTATTTAAATTCTGTGCCTCTGTCTCCCATCTGTGCCTGAGTCTCCCACTCACTGTAGAGGACAGCAAATGATTTCAGCCCCCTCCTGTCTTAACAGGGATATTATGAAGCTGAGCTCATGTCTCTGGAAGCTCCAGGGGTTTCCTGGGGAAAGACACTCCACGAACAGAAGACAATGTCTTTAGTAAGATAATTAAGGGGTCAGACCACTGTTAGAAACAGCCCTATACAGTACGTTGCCTCCCAGCAGCATGCCTCTGGAGTTGGGCGACCAAAATATTGCATAAAATGCCAAGTCTCTTTGCAGATAATGTCAGGAGCCCTATGTGTGAACCAATCTCACACACATAATAGCTACATTCAGACATTTAATAAACATTCAGTGATGCTTTTAAATCCCCAGTATCTCCCTGACATGACCACACTGCTGCCTATTAGGAGATGGTGTGCAAGGTATGAAGTAGTAAAGACCCATGACCATGAACCCCCAGGCAAGTCCTGACCCTCAATTACTCCCTCTGTATGATGGGGCTAACATTACTGAGATTAAATGAAGGAGCATGTGAAATGTCCCTGGCACAGCCCTGGGCTCACAAAGGAGCCAAGTAAGTGCTAAAGCCCTTCCCCCTCCTGGCGCTCTGCTCAGTAAATAACAAGTGCCGTCAATCCTTTAATCACAGACCCAGAGAAAAATGAAACAGGAAAGGGTTCACCCATAAATATCTTATCTGCCTTTATTCTCCTATAACCTCTCGACTGGAGCCGAGTAAACAGGCTGAACTTCCATTAGGATCACAATGTGGGATGTCCCAGGTAAGCCAGGCTCATAAACTCCAATTAGGAGGAGACTGGCTTTTCATGGACCGTCCCAGACCTGGCCTACTCAATGACAGGAGCAGATCCAGTCCTTTGTCCTTGCTTCTCAAAAAATCCATTACTGGAGCACACATGGCTCCAGTGGGATGTCAGGTCACAGGCTTTCTATTCCGGTGATTGTGGTCTAAGAATAGAGCTTCCAAACACAGGGCAAATGGACTCACAAGGGCTGTGTGCATCTACTATCCAAGTCACCATGTGAGGACTATTTAAAGCACAAGGCCGGCAAGCCCCCTGTGAATGGGAGACCAAGAAGGGGAAACTGGCAGGGTGTGTTTTTAACAGAGTCCTACAACTTATAAATATATTGTAATGTAGAGAGCCCTAGTTTGGTCCCAGGATCCATCCTCAGATACCTCACTTGGCTCCTTGTCAACCCCTGAGTAAGGAATGTCAAGTTCATTTTACAAATGGAGGAGTGGGAAGCTTAGAGGGACAGATGTATACACGGCTAAGCGTGTTGCTAATAACAGAAACACAGCCAGGACCTGAGCACAGGGCTCTCTGGAGACCACAGCTTATGGTTTGGGGTTTTGTTTGTTTGTGTTTACTCCAGACTGCCTCTCTTGGGTTCTCTCTGCTAACTTAAGAACCCAAGGAGCCTATAATCCCAAAACATACTCTAAATATTACATCTCATGCCTCATTACTGATGTCACCAGTTTGGTGAGCAATGAGTATTAAGTAGTAGTCCAAGGCCAAGAGCCATGTCTTTCGGAACAGAAACCAGACCGTAATTCCAATTAGCTACACAAATTCCAATGCAGAGGAACCCTGACTGAAGATCAGGAGACCTTCAGCCTCCAATAAAGACTCATCATTTCTCCTGTCCCGACACCCCTTCGCTCGGATGGCTTCACATACTCCGGATCTACACAGAAAATGACCCAGCACCTTGCCATCACTAAACCAAAAAAGTTCTTTAGGATCGCATCTGTATGAAGATTTTATTCTGTGGGGCCATTTTCCTGCCCATCCTCCCTGCTACGTACTTCTGTCAAACTTCAAATGTCCCAGAACATATCCAGAACCGATCACAATTTGTCAGCTCAAGGGCAAGATTAATTCTCTAGCCCTCTTGCTTCCATGGCTTTTGCAGAAAATTGTCTTCATTGGAATCTTTGGTGTCACTGAAATCATTGACAGCAGTTGGGGGGAAAAGTCACACACAAAAATTCAGTAGCAAATATAAGCCAGAAAAAGTAAATGCGACATAGTCCAAACCAAACTGGGAAGGTTCTCACAATCCCTGGAAAATGATTTTACCTGAAGTCTATACGACTCATTAAACTCAGCACTGAGAGGGGAGGGTCTATGGATCTACAGGGGCTGTTGGCAGTAACTCGTGTGCTTTTCCAAGCCAGGTCTCCAGGGCCTGGCTCTGACACGGTTACCACTTCCATGGAGAAGCTGACAATAATTGTTCTCTCCCTCCCGCCTCCCCATCAGATGAAGATAGCTAACTGGCATTTGTCTTGTCGAAGGAGACTGCGGCAAGCAATGACATAGCATGACAGCTGGAAAATACGGGGACCTCACGTAGTCAAAGCACATAGTAACCATGAACGGGAATGTGCTGTTAACCAGGTTCACAGTTGTCTGCTGTCCACACTTTCCCTGTATTCATTTCACTCAAATCTTAATCAAATCAGGAGAGGGGTGCAAGGAGAATGTGAGGTTCCTACGCATCACTCTCTAGAAGGAAAATTATGACTTCTAACAGGAGTGCCCTGGTTGCAATGTCTTTTGGGGTTGGCTGAAGGGACTTGGTGTTCTGAGTAAGAAAGAAAGAAAGGAAATGAGATTTTTTTTTTTCTCCCATTTAGAGAAATGAGGAAGTACTTTGGTTTATGTACAGACCCCATCCCTTTCAGACAGTCTGCTTGGAGGTAATGCCACAATCTCAGGCCCTCCTTGAAGAAATCTCATCTCCTATCAGGCTCTAATTAAGGACATGCCCTATGGGGCACCTGGCTGGCTCTGTCAGAAGAACATGTGAGTCTTGATCTGGGTCATGAGTTCAACCCTCAGGTTGGGTGTAGAACTTACTTAAAAATATATAAATAAAAATAAAATGTATTTGAAAAAAAGTGAAACTTACTGAAAAATAAATAAGTAAAGACATGTCATTTGTAAATGTTGACTTATAGCTGTTGTCAGTGTTAGACAATAAGCATACATGATGGGGGCTGGATGTATATGTATATCACCTTATTATACGCAGTCTCAGTAACTGCATAATAAAGATCATTCCATGATAGTGACAGTGACAACACATAGCCTGGCTAATACCATCAACCATCCCAATCCTGTAGGAAAATCCTACCTGGAAACATTCCTCTCTATCAATCACATGATCAGACAGGGCAGCTGGGCAATTGGTCCAACTTCTAGACACTGATATATTCAAATCAATCAGTAGCCACCGAGCAACTAGAAAGTGGCCGGCACTCCACCGTGGCTATAATAGAAGTCGAGCATTTCTATTCCTAGTTTTTCACTTTTAAAAGCAAATCAGGTTCAACCCCACCATAAAAGACTGAACAACAAATCAAAGAATTCTTGAACTGCTGAAGAAGGTTTAGTCCAGTCGGCCAAGGCACCCCTCTCTTTCTCGGGAGCTAAATCACCCAGAACGAGCAGCTGTTCCATCTACCACGGACATCTAGATCATCCCTGCAGAAGAAGCAGAACGGGTGGGAAGTCTGCTTCTCCAGGCTTGGTCTACTCTTTCTCTCCATATCCACCCCCCACTTTTTTTAAAGTTTTTTCAGAGAGAGCCAGAGAGCAAGAGCAGGGGAGGAGCAGAGAGAGTTGGAAAGAGAGAGAATCCCCAACAGGTTCCGCGCTGTCAATGCAGAGCCTGATATGGGACTGAAACTCACGAACAATGAGATCATGACCTGAGCTGAAATCAAGAGTCAGACGCTTAACCAACTGAGCCACCCAGATGCCCCTCCGCATCCCCTTGAAAAAGAGAGCCACCCCTCCTCCATCTCAGCCTGAAACACAGAGAGTGTAAAATGTTCTAACTCAAGACAAAGGTCTAGAGGACCCCGGCAGCTGTCACAAGTTTCCCTATCACTTGAAGCCTCTTGGCTCTGGCCTGGGGCAGCTGGAGTCCACATCCAGAAGCACCTTGTGTCTTGTCCTTCTCTGTTAGAGCTCCAGTTAAGAACAACACGGTGCTGCTCTGTACTCACTCATCCTCTTCACTTGCTGTTTCCTCTTATATATGCATGAAACCCTGTTCTTGTACATTCTCCAAGGTAAATGAAAATATTTTTAAATAAGCACAGAGAAAAAGTTTTATTCCCTGTCCAGTCTACAAAAAGGCACTGTCAGGAAGAATTCCACTCCACAGCTGAGTGTCGCAGGAATCGTTGGTGCACAGCCTTCCTCTCTGGAGCTCCAAAAGTTCAGAAATACTAACCCACTAGAGATAATGTTTAGGATACCTAGTACCTGTCCAGAACCTCACCTCCATGCATGTCCTAAACATAAAGACGAGAAGACCATAAAAATGGTCTCTTTTTATTATTCACATGGTCTGAACCATGTGAAATAACCTACAAAATGACAATTTCATTAGATTTAACCTCATAGGATCCTTAAAAAACAAATCAGACATTTTGCTAAAGAAAGGAGGAAAAATCCATCATTTCCTGGGTGGCTCCACCCCAAGACCACTTCCTATTAGTCCTTAGTAACAAAAACACTTTGCAGGAAGGTTAACACCTATGGAGCACCTTGTAAGACAGGCTTGGCATTGTTAATAAACATCCTTTTACTCACTCATGCCATATCTGTATGCATATCCATATCCATTCCTAGCCCCTAAGAGCTCACAGAGGAACAAGCAAGTGAATGGGCAAATACAACACAGCATGGAAACTGCTACTCTACGGACAAGCTTGATTACAATTTTTACACTGACTAGGCCCAGTTGTTTGTATGTGGGCCTCACCAACCAGACAATGCAACACTCGGGGGCAGGTACCATGTTCTCTTTGTCTTTGAATCTCCAGCATCAGCAGGGTTTATGTATATAAGTCAGTGCTCAGTGGTATTTGTTGAATGACTAAATGACCCTTAGAGGCCTAGTGAGCTCTGTAAGACAGGTGAGCACGCAGTGTTTCTGTTACAAACTTTAAGGTTCCTATATTTTAGACCAGACTGCTAATTATAGCACTAGAAAGAGAATAACAGATTTCTGACCATAGAACTAGAAAGAAAAGCAGGAAAAAAAAGGGGGGGGGAGGGCACTACTCTTTATAATCAAGATAAGTCTGAAATTACAGACTAAAGTCAGCCCCTAGCTGGGAGTATAGCAACATCTTTTTCACTCTCAGTTTAACATCTTTTGATTTCAATGGATTTTCCTTGCTTTACAAGTATAATATCATTAAGAGCAAAAGAAATGAAAGGTGTTTTGTGAACTAAAGCAAAGAGGACAAACACAAACCACTCTCCCGTTTTGTCTTTTGGAAAAGGAGTGTCCACTGAAGGTGCAGGGGAAGTGGTATTATTCCCTCTGGGGTTGGGGTGCATTTTATGAGTTCAGAAAAAGCCAAAAAAAAAAAAAAAAAAAAAACACCTCATGTGGGCACCAAAATAGGTAATTAAATGTTGAATTAAAGGATCCAGAGCAGGGGAGAGATTAGGCTGGCTGCCAGGCAGTCACTGTTGAAGGAGGTATAAAACACACACACACACACACACACACACACACACACACACACACACGTCTGCAAAACCCTTCCCAGACTTAAAAAAAATGTCACTTGCATCACCTATTAAACTCATAGAGCAATCATTTCTAAAAGAAACAGTAGGAAGAAAACTAGACTCAAAAAAATTCTTTCAAAGTTGAGTATTTTGACGTTGGCTGAAGAAATGTTTGCCTCTTGTCACATAATCAAAGCTGTGGAAAAGGGCAGCATAGATCTCTTCCTGATATGAAATCTTAGATTGAAATCTAAAGGAGAGAGACTGGCCTGAGCCCCATGCTGCTTTGGAAGTAGGGGGATTCTTTATCCTAATGAATTGTCTCATCAATTTAACTGCACATTTGATCCCAAGACCCTTTGTAGGCCTGATGACCCAGGCAGGCCCTTAAGTGAGGCCTGTCCCCAGGGTGGCCCACTCCAACACAGCCACCAGCAGACAGGAAAAGGCCATTGGGGAGATTCTTATTTTATTATGTAAATCACAGGAAGCCACATTTAGCTGCTTCTCCCCTGCACAGCATCCCTATTCCTATCCACTGGCCACCAGCACAGGAGGAGGAAGTCTGTCAGCATAAATGAAAATGACAGGGCTGTCTGCTCCCGTTTGACAGCGAGGGTCCTCCACAAGCACCTAACTGAACGCTCATGGTTAGGTTTCTCTTTTTCTCTCTTAAACCCATTTCAGTCCATTACTTCCAAGGAGTGCAAAGGGCAACATAAGTGGCAGAGGGTGGAAGTCAAGTTCAAAAGCCCTGTGGGGAAAGAAAGTATAGACTTTAAGTCAGACTTTGGAATCCTGAGTCTCAGTTCTTCGATCTATGTGACCTCAGGCATATGACTTAATTTCTCTGGGCCTCAGGTTCCCCTCCATAAAATGAGGTTAATAATATCAATATACACCTTCCAAGGCTCTTGTGAGGGGGAGCTGCTAAGGCCAGTGGTTTTGTGAGGGCTGTATGACTTCACTCTGATCAAATATGAAACTGAAGAATGATGTCCAGATAAGGCCCAGGCGTGCACAATTTCTGCCTGTGTGCATGGCTAGGATGCTGGCATTTCAGGGAGCCAGCTCTATGAGTTTAAGGCCAAAGTGGACGAGGCTTCCACCATGATGGACACAGCACATTCCCATGGACATGACCCACACCACTGCAAAATTCTCTCCCTACTCTAGAATTCCTGAGGTAGCCAACTTTATCCAGCCCAGGATAAAACCCAGACTGCCAAGACCAGTCAATGTCTTTCTTTTCAAAGAACATAAAGTAATCCAAGAAGGATCCAGAGAATTCATTCTAACGGGAAATCAGTCTTGCTATTAAATAAAATCACCCTCTTCAATCAAAATCTATACACTTGTCAAGACATCTGTCAAAAATTATAACTGCTGCAGACAAGTAGAAAAAACGGCCACACAGCAGCAGAAAATCCCTTTGGCTGAAAAGTACGTCAAGAATTCTTTCATTTAACTTCTAGGCCAGAGTGCGATGTTAATTTAAAGCTAACCACAAAATTAGCTACTGCTTTTCTTTTGAGAAGGGGGATTAGAGAAGGTGACTTGTGAATGCTCTCTTCTTCCAACCTACAAAAAGGGACGAGTCTGGCATGCAGACCTAGCCCTGTAGAGAAACTCCGTTCGCCAGCTCCTGTGTGTTTCTTAGTTTGTTGCTGTTGCCATTGTTCCCCGCCCTCCTGACCAAGAGACCCACAGACTAACATTTGTTTTTTCTGTTTTAGATTCATTTCTGTCTGTGAGTGAATTCATGAAGACAAAGTCTGTGGTATCTGCTGGATCCCAAAAGTGTGGAAAGACAAAAGACCACAACTCTCTCTTAACTTCAGCTCAGAACCAATCTCATGCCAACAGCTCAGAAAATTACTTCCGTCATCACTGCTCCAAAACGGAGCCCCTCCACCCTCTACCCAGCTCCCAGCCCAGGCCCTGGGGACCCACACTGCTGTTTGTATTGGCACCTGCAAGGAGCTTGTTCACACACATCCAGACTACTAGAACAAGAGAGTTCAGAAGGGCCCTCCAACGAGTGAGGGACCCAGGAGGAAAGTGACAGGCGAGATCTAATGCCCTGCAGTAGCCCGTTTTCACTGCCACTTTGGCTTTACCTCATCACCTGCCAGAAGCTATTCGAACACTCTGAGCAACTCTGGTTCCCAGAAAGCCAAAAAGTAGGATCAGTTTCTCCCTCCAGGCAGCCTCTTTAGATTCAAGGGCTCCTTTTACCCTGCCTAGAGAGACCCACAATCCCTAAAATAAGAAGCAGCACTCTGAAAACTGTACTCATTACTCAACTCTTCAGAGATTAGGCCTTCTCCCACATCCTCACCGGCCCCCAAACAGTCCTCATCTGTGAGTAGGAATGATAACACAACATGCTTTGTTGTGTCTTCTTCCAGGGTGGTGGAGATTAACTGAGAAACACACACTTAGCACAGTGCCTAACACATAGTAGTACTCAATAAGTTAGTTATTATTGAGGTTATTTTTATACTTCTAAAAATGAGGTATAGTTATCGTTAAGAAACTATCTTCCTTTAAAAAAGAAAAGAGAAAAAGAAAGGGAAAGGGAAGAAAGGAAAGGAAAGGAAAGGAAAGGAAAGGAAAGGAAAGGAAAGGAAAGGAAAGGGAAAAGAAAAGAAAAGAAAAGAAAAGAAAAGAAAAGAAAAAGAAAATAAATCTTCCTAAAAGGCATGTTATTCTAACCAAGTATAAATGTTCCATGGTCAATTCTCAGTTTCTTGCACAAACAGAAAAAACAGGTATGACAAAAAATCCTAAACAATAGGGGCACCTGGGTGGCTCAGTCGGTTAGGCATCCAACTTCAATTCAGGTCATGATCTCATGGCTGGTGAGTTCGAGCCCTGTGTCGGGCTCTGTCCCGACAGCTCAGAGCCTAGAGCCTGCTTCGGAATCTGTGTCCCGCCCCACCCCCCCCCCCCCAACCTCTGCCCCTCCCCTGCTCTGCATGCTCTCTCTCTCTCTTTCTCTCAAAAATAAGTGAACATTTAAAAAAATCTTAAACAATAGGTATTCTAAAGGTTGTTATTTAGATTTTGAATACATTATGTGAAGTGGTTATGCACATAGATCCATTTATCAAGAAAGAGCTGTGGGGCGCCCGGGTGGCTTAGTGGGTTAAACATCCGACTTCAGCTCAGGTCATGATCTCACAGTCTGTGAGTTCGAGCCCCGCGTGGGGGTCTGTGCTGACAGCTCAGAGCCTGGAGCCTGCTTCGGATTCTGTGTCTCCCTCTCTCTCTGCCCCTCCCCTGCTCGTGCTCTGTCTCTCTCTGTCTCAAAAATAAATAAAAACACTTAAAAAAATTAAAAAAAAAAAAGAAAGTAAGAAAGAGCTGTCTGGTACCAACTATGTGTAGAGCACTACACTATACATGCACACACACACTCACACATACTCACACACACACATATTTTTAACATTTCTGAGCACCTATATGGGCCAGGCATTATTTTAGGCACTAGAGATACACACATAAATAAGACATGCCTTCACCTACTTTACACTGTGCGGGCTGGGTGCTTCCCCAGGGCCCGTAGTCTGTTCATAACACACATACTCACAATTTTAATCACATATTAAATTATTACATAAACTGATTAAATAGGAGTACAAAAAAGTGTTTCTGTGAAAAATAAGTTGAATGCTTTGGAAAGACTTGATGAAGACAAGTTGCCAAAAACAAATTGTCGATAAATTAATTAGGTGCGGGCAAGACAATGGTAAAACACTGTGGTGGTGGAGCTTAAAAAATCTGGAAATAGTATGCATTTTATTTCTGAAATGTATTTAAGAACCCACTTCACTTAAAGAAACTGAAACTGGAAATCACCCATAATGTGTTAAGGGTGTACTTTCTTTTTTTTTTTTTTATTATGAAACTTATTGTCAAATTGGTTTAGATACAACACCCAGTGCTCATCCCAACAGGTGCCCTCCTCACTACCCATCAACCACCCGCCTCTCCCTCCCACCCCCCATAAACCCTCAGTTTGTTCTCAGTTAAGGGTGTACTTTCTGAAAGAAAGTCAACAGAACTCTGCTTGGGTCTTACACTAGAAGAAAAGGCCTTGGCCCATGTCAAGAGATTTAGGAATGTGTATACATTTATATATTCTTAAGTTAAAACGCTTAGGGATTGTATGTTTTATTTTTTTTAAGATTCTCTGCTTTAACTGACTTTTGGGGTTGACTGATCAACAACTGGTCCAATTGCTCCACATTAAGAAGGTGTTCCCTGTATACATGCCAGTTTCTCTCAGGTTGATAGCAAAATGAGTTTACGTTCCCTTGGGCCAATCTAACTAGGTAACAGAGAAAGCTGGCCTGGGATTTTATAAAACAGACCTGTTAAATACCTCTCATACAGAAAACGTGTGGGTAGAACACTGAATTTTAGCCATATTTCTAGAGACCAAGATGCTAATTCTTATAAGCATGAGCCACACATATTACTCATAGCCTGAAGCAGGGGCGAAGAGATGAGGGATGCCCCCCGTGCCACCTCAGCTTTGGCCAGAGGTCTGGACACAGCCCATTGGCTGATTCAACAATTGATGTTCCAACATGGCATGGAGAAAATGTCTCACAGGATGCTTTATTGAAAGAAAAGGCACAAATACCAAGTATCAAGGAGTCTCAAGGGGTGAGCTCCCTTGCCAAGACCCCTTGATCACCAGTCTAATACGCTTCTGTTTATTTGCATAGAACGCTGGATTTCTATGCCACATGACAATTCCAGGCACTGAAACTGAAGCGACATCATTAGCTTCCCACCGGAGCTTTATGCCATCAAGATGCAATCTGTCAAGGGAGGCTGCACAGGGCCTCATGTCAAGTGCAGTCTGCAGCTCAGAAAGCAAGCAAAAAGGGAGGCTTCAGCAGAGTTTCAGTCACCTGACAATATTCTTTAAAAAGATATTTAACATGTAGAGGATTCCGTTGATGGAGAGAAAAATACCAACCCCCCCCCCTTTTTTTTTCTTTAAAGACAAGAAATTGGTATGAAAGGAGGGAAAAGAACTGGGGGAGCCTTTGTATATTGAGAGCTGAGTTTATTTTTACTTTCTGCCAACAGAGGCAAGGTAATTCTATAAGCATCATTTAACTTTCTCCCTAGAAACAAAACAGAGTAAGGCAGTTAATGCCTTGCGTTCTCCATCTCCAATTCCAACTCCAGCATCACTTGTTTTTCCCCTAGAAAATTAAATTGAGCCTCACAGAATGGCACCCAAATGTGTGATTTCAAAGGCAGATCCCCAAACTGATGGGATCCTCAGTGAGAGCATGAGGAGCCATTTTCCATTTCAACTCGGAGTCAGAAAATCTGCAGGTCGCATTTTCTTCATTAGGGGTAAGCCTAGATAACCTCTAGGATTTCTCTCCTTTCCAAAGGAATAAAAAAAAAAAAAAAAAATGAGTTTCAGTTACAGCTGTTGAATTTTAAGTCAGGTATTGGAAGAAATTCCTAATTTGAGAGCTGTCAATCACCAGAACAGGTTCCAAAATAGGTTGTGGAATCTTCTTCCCTAGAGACAGTTAAAAATAGCCCAGGCAGCCATCTGTCTTGCTAGGGTGCAGCCCTGCCAGGAGGCGGGTGACAAAACAAAACCCCGCTTCCCTCCAGGAGAGAAGTGATGAGCTCCGTACGGAAAAAGGGAAGGAACAGAAGCCCATCTGGGCCCAGGTAGAGCTGTGGACGGACTTCCTGCAGCAAGGGAAGCCCAGAGCTGCGGAGAGGAAAATAGTAGGGGAAGAGACAGGAAATAACAACACAGCTCAGCGCCCTGTGGGGAGAGCTGAGCCAATCTGCTTCCTAGCTGTGGCAGCTCCATTTGGTCCTGGAGACCGGGAGCTCAGCCACAGATCCTGGGGGAGGGTGTTACTCCCCTCCCCCGTTCCCAAAAGGAGGTACACATGAAGCCAAAGTGGAAGATGGAAACTGTCAGATAAATCCAAGATCTTCCCAGGTCACCAAGAGCGCCCATGGAGCACCTCCAAAAAGTTTTCTTTTAAAATACAGTCCTTTTGTTTCTTTGGCCATCTGTCATCCTACCCACTTCCTGCATTTCTTTCATTGCTACGGAAAGCTCTCTTGGGGATGAAATGGAACAAAACCTTCACGGACCTTTAAAAACCTAACTCCAATGGGAAATGCAAGAGACAGCATTGCTACGGCCCTTAACCTTTGCAAATCTGGAATTGGCCCTCTCCCTGCAGACGCGAGCAGGCCTCTGACACCGCCCCCCCCCCCAACCCTGTGCAACCACCACAAATGTCCGCACTTGGGGCTTTCAACTAAGCCTTTGTTCCCAACACTGTGTCTTCCCACAGCACACTGGAGTCAGGCACGTGGAGCTGTCAACATGGGTCTTTGGGTAACCAGCTTTGCCGGTAGACAAAACACAGGGAGCCCACTGTTTTCTAAGCCCATACAGTGCAAGGGGTCCCCCGCAAGGCAAAAGAGGAGGGCAGTGACTGAGGACTCACTGAGCTGAGGTAGGCAGCAAACTGAAGATGGGGGCGAGGGATGGCCACCAGCTGTTGAGAGCCAGACGTGAGGGAGTACAAGGCAAAACCAGTGCCTGAGGCTCAATTCTTTAAAAAAGAATTTTCTCTGGCTGTGGTTGCCAGCTAAGGAGAAACCTGAAGCTCAGGCATGCAGCCTGGTGATTTTTCTCCCCCTTCAGTAAAGCCAGTGAAATTTGCGAAGATAACTAGAAGAAAATCAATACTGCAGGGCCCCAGATTTAAGATGAGCTTTTGCAGAAGAGAAATCTGAGTCTGTTCTGTCCTTGCAGCTGTCCTAAGTCAGATGAGAGAAGGCTTCTACCCTAACAGAAGGAACCAGACTTATTGAGAAGAACAAGAAGCTAATGGACATGAAAGGGCCCTGTAAGTTCACATAGCCCAAAACAAATGAAAGAGATTATGATCGGTGCTAAGAGCATCAGGGCTGTCCTCAAACCGAGTGGCTAAATGGGAGCAGTGTCACCTAGAAAAGCAGAGACTGCATTCTGGGACATCTCCTGTGGCCCTCTAGGGGCTCAGCTAGGGCACCATCTTCTATCTGGCTGGTCTTGGGGCAAAGTCACCTATGAAAAGGATCAGGCTCCCTCCCTTCTTTTGCCGGATGCCACATGACACCTGGCCAGAAATCTTAACCCTCTGGAATGTGCTGGACACTGTGGCGGAAATCCAGAACTTGGGAACAGCATATTGAGAAGCGTCTCTCCTCAGAACCTAACAGGTGCAAAGGGATGGCTCTATCCAGAACCCGCCCGACGAAATCCAGGGTTTGCTCCTTTCTCAGAGCTGGAATCTTCAACACCTTCAGGATTCATTCATCAGATATGGGGTTTGGACTGCTTAAGGCCTTAGGGAATTACAACTAAGCAGCAGAGAGCTGGTTTCCAAAGAGAAGACCGAGCAGATAATGGCAGGAATAAGGCTTCCTCTAGAGGTTGTCCCCTTCACCAGTCCATTACCTCCTGCCTGCCCCTTGCAGACTACAGGGAAGCCAGTACAGACAGGTAAGCAGGTGTCCTGTTCTTCGAGCTCTGCTGGCAAGGAGAACCCATATTATCTTTCTATAGCCTGGAGCTGGTAAAAGAAGGGAAGGAAGGAACTAACAATGGAGTAACCAACCCACCAGCTTCCCATTCATTCTCATAACTCAACATGATGAGGCTGGCTGGCTGCCTGCCAGCCAGTATTCTCCCTAAAAGGATAGAGCTGAAAAGCCTGTCAAATCAGAGTGTGGGACAGTAAAAGAGTATTGAACTAGACATCAAAAGATCTTGGGGGGGGTGGGTGGGCAGAGAGGTTAATTAATGCAAAGGAACAGGAAGGTACTTTTGGGGTATAGGAATGTTCAATACATTTATTATGATTGTGGTTACACAAGTGTGTATGTACATGGTCAGAACTCACTGGACTGTAAGTTTAAAACAGGTGCACTTTAGGGGCGCCTGGGCAGCTCAGTTGGTTAAGCTTCTGACTCTTTTTTTTTTTTTTTTTTTTTTTTTTAAATTTTTTTTTTTCAACGTTTATTTATTTTTGGGACAGAGAGAGACAGAGCATGAACAGGGGAGGGGCAGAGAGAGGGAGACACAGAATCGGAAACAGGCTCCAGGCTCTGAGCCATCAGCCCAGAGCCTGACGCGGGGCTCGAACTCACGGACCGCGAGATCGTGACCTGGCTGAAGCCGGACGCTTAACCGACTGCGCCACCCAGGCGCCCCTAGCTTCTGACTCTTGATCTCAGCTCAGGTCTTGATCTCAGGGTCATGAGTTCAAGCCCTGCATTAGGTTCCATGCTGTGCGTGAAGCCTACTTTAAAAAGTAAATAAATAGGGGCGCCTGGGTGGCGCAGTCGGTTAGGCGTCCGACTTCAACCAGGTCACGATCTCGCGGTCCGTGAGTTCGAGCCCCGCGTCAGGCTCTGGGCTGATGGCTCAGAGCCTGGAGCCTGTTTCCGATTCTGTGTCTCCCTCTCTCTCTGCCCCTCCCCCGTTCATGCTCTGTCTCTCTCTGTCCCAAAAATAAATAAACGTTGAAAAAAAAAAACATTAAAAAAAAAAACAGTAAATAAATAAATAAATAAATAAATAAATAATAAAAATAAATAAAATGTGTGCATTTTATAGTATATAAATTATATCTCAATAAAGTTTGATAAATAGATTGAAAAATCTTCATTCTAAATTCTATTCTGTCTTTGTTAACTGTGTGACCTTGTACAAGTCACTTAGTCTACCTAACGCTTCAGTTTTCCCATCTGTTAAATGGGGTTAATAATTTTTGCCCTGCTTACTTCACATGATTTTTAAGGTCAAATGACATCTTATATGTGAATTCACATCACAAAGTGTAAGATACTAAATAAATATGAAGTACTTATAATTAATGTTTGCTCTATAACACTTGGGACATCCCTCGCTGTACATTTCCTGATGACCTTAAGTCACGGAGGGGAAATTCTGTTTTATATAATTGCTGATGATTCAGAAATCTTTCCCCTAGAAAACCTTGACCTCCGAATTCTTTCTGCTTGCTTCTGGCTATCTGCTTGCCCACCTCTTCACTATGTAAATGTAACTTATTGTGGGTGCATAGGCCCTTCTGGCTCCCACAGATAAGTACCCCAACATGAGAGCACAGACTCGGAACACTGCCGCTTGACCAGAATGCAGGTGCCACGTCTGATACCATTCTGAAACTGCGGACTCTTCCCTTCCTGGGGAAACTAGCTGGCATTTTACGCATTGCCACAGAGAGTTCCTCGTAGAAGGACAAAATGGGGAAAAACACAGAAGCCTGGGCAGTTAGGTACAAATCTACCCAGCTGGGGGGATGAGCTAAAAGGGACTGAGATGATCTAATCCAAT
Organism: Puma concolor; assembly: GCF_028749965.1. Classification (NCBI taxonomy): domain Eukaryota; kingdom Metazoa; phylum Chordata; class Mammalia; order Carnivora; family Felidae; genus Puma; species Puma concolor. The sequence goes on from NC_141683.1 coordinate 25,583,060, forward strand.
GCCTTCATTTAAAAAAAACTAAGAGGGGCGCCTGGGTGGCGCAGTCGGTTAAGCGTCCGACTTCAGCCAGGTCACGATCTCGCGGTCCGTGAGTTCGAGCCCCGCGTCGGGCTCTGGGCTGATGGCTCAGAGCCTGGAGCCTGTTTCCGATTCTGTGTCTCCCTCTCTCTCTGCCCCTCCCCCGTTCATGCTCTGTCTCTCTCTGTCCCAAAAATAAATAAACATTGAAAAAAAAAATTTTTTTTTAAATAAATAAATAAATAAAATAAAAAAAAATAAAAAAAACTAAGAAACTAATTCTCTGAGAGGCCAGGAATTCAAAGCTACGCAAAATTGTTAGGTAGGTTCTGAAGCAGATGCTTCAACCTCTCCACCCAGCCCACTCCCCACCCACATACAGTCACTTTCCCTAAGACCCTCTCCTTTCCCCAGTGGCATCTAGTAGCCTTCGACCCTTATCAAAAGCTGTAATCGCAGGGGCCTGAGTGGCTCGGTCAGTTAAGTGTCCAACTTTTGATTTCAGTTCAGGTCATGATCTCACAGTTTGTGAGTTCGAGCCTTGTGTCAGGCTCTGTGCTGAGAGTGTGGAGACTGCTGGGGATTCTCTGTCTCCCTCTCTCTGTGCTCCTCCCCCACTTGCTCTCTCTACCCGCCTCCCAAAAGTAAATAAATAAACTTAAAAAAAAAAAAAAACTCTGATGGGAAACAAATGTGATCACACACTAATGTATAAATAAACAGCACTTTTGGGTAAGGTGAGGAAGAAGACCATTTTTAAACCGGTCAAGCTAATAGTAGAAGAGATGTCTTTAGCCCATCCTCACACAGGGGCCCTGACAACAGCCCCCAAATCACACCCAATAGCTGGTTTTTTACCCAGCCTTAGGCAAATAGAGAACTAAAGCTTGCAACTCTTCCAGATCAGTTCAAGTGGGCTTACAAAGAAGTTCAAGTGGGCCTGCAGAGATCAGGTTTTGTCTGCAAGCCTGCCTTATCGTCCTCTAGAGCCTGTGCCATAAGCGGTAACACTGTCCCTTGGAAAGGTGTGTCACACGTCTTGCCTAAATGGAAATCAGAGCTCCATACACGCCCTGCCATTCTTCCTTGCAAATGCTCCTTTTAAATCCACATCTTAAGAATACCATTCACTCCGGTTTCACCTGGTGGAGAGAGAAAACAAATCTCACATTTGTCCACTTTTCACCCAAAGCCACCATCATCTCTCACTTTATTCCCACCAAGAGTCTTGTGGGCACCCTTCCTTCCACTTTTTACCATTAACATCTATTTTTACCCCCGGCGAGCAGTGCAATCTTTAAAATGAACAAATCTGGGCACCTGGGTGGCTCAGTGGGTTAAGTGTCTGACTCTTGGTTTCGGCTCAGGTCATGATCTCACCATTCATGAGCTCAAGCCCCGCATCGGGCAGTGTGCTGACAGTGCAGAGCCTGCTTGGGGATTCTGTCTCCCTCTCTCTCTGCCCCCCCCCTCCCGCTTGCTCTCTCTCTCTTTCCCTAAATAAATAAATAACTGATAAACAAAGCATATCCAAGGTGTTACTCCCATGCTCATTGTCCTCCGGGGGCACCTGGAACCCAATGCCCAGTCTGAGCCGTGCTCTCCAGGCTCCATGTGGTCTGATGCTGCCTGCTTATCCCACCTCACTCCCGTCCCTTTCCCGCTGGCTTTCTGCCTCGTGGTCACACAGACCATCTTTCTGTTCCTCAGACACACGCGGCTCCGTGCACCTTCAGACCTTAGCACCTGCTGCCTCCTGGGCCCCCAGACCTGCCATTGGCTGACTCTTGCTCCCCATCCCGCGGCCAGCTCAGATGTCGCCTCCAACAGGCCTTCCCTGACCGCATCTGGGTTAGGTAAGCCCCCACTCTGAGCACCGCACTTTATTTTTATTTCCTTCTCAACACTCCACTTTCTGAATTCAACTGATCCATGTGTCTACTGTGTATTTCTCCCACCAGGATTGCAGCTCCGTGAAAGCAGAGTTGCTTGTCTTGCTGATAACGCTATCGCCAGCACCAGGCTGGAGCCTGGCACGTAGTGGACACGCATCACTACATGTCAAGGACATGAATGAAAACATGAAGGAATGAATATTTTTCATAGAAGTTGAATTGAATGTCTTTTAAGAAAGGGCAGAGCCCTCGGGTAGGCCCCGCAGAGACAGTGTCCTGGGTCCCGCCTGCACTCCTAAGAAACGCCAACGTTGGCACAGGCTTCACCAACAGGGAAATGCATCTAGAGGATGGGAGGTGAGATCACGTGCTTCCATCAGGCATTTCCCTAAGTAATCATCGACACTCATCCTCTGAGATACCCATAACACCAACTCTAGCATCGATCTGAAGGAAACCTATTCATTTGGGCTGACAAAAACATGCTGTCATTTTCATTTCCATGACAAAGCATGCCAATGTAGCAGAAATATTTTGATTGATTGAACATCTTGCTTGCAATCCAAGTGGCAATTGATCAGCTCACCAAGGGACAAATAGTTCAACAACTCAAGTTGAAAGCAGAAAGTCTTTTCTCTCTTTCTCTACTTACAAGACATAAGTAAGGTACTGAAAATTCAGGAAATTACTAATATTTAAAATTTTCTTTTAGGAGACACTAAACCGTGACACCGTCACCCATTTTGTCTGGAATCAGGTAAAATACCTATATGTGTGTGTGTATCTATAAATTAGACAACAAGCAACCAGAAGCACTGTGATAGCCTGTACTGCCTGCAGAACGTCAACTCCAAGGCCAGTGAGGCATCTCCAGCAACGCCTTCGTTCCCGGCGCCACAGACACCAAATGAAATAATAGAACTGAAAGCACTTTGAGTCTGAAAACAAGCTACAGAAATTTTTTAAGGAGAAAAAAAAAACACACACAAATACAAATACAGTCTGTAAGAGGAGGGGACAAAAAGATATTGCATGAAGAAAGAGTCAAGGTGTTAATTACTGAAGAGTGCTTCAGGTTGAAGAGAGGCGTCCTCGACTATCCCTCTGCCTCCTGAGGCCACCCAGCTCTGCTTTTCGAGGGTCAGAAGTGATCGACTCCCTCTGCAACAGGCTGTTTACTCAGTGGCCCTTCTGACAGCCAAAATGCTGGGAGCTGCTCAGGTGCTGGGGCGAGGCCGGCCAAGCAGGCCAGCGCAGGTTTCCACCACACCCAGGTTTCAGCTTTTAGAAAATGAAAATGGCCAAAAGACTTTTAATGAGTTGGTAATGATTTAAGTATGTGCAGTGATATGCTTGCAAGATAAGACAAAAGGAACCTAACCAAGAATACAGTCAACTGTGATGAATGCGGTTCTGCAACCACCCACTCCCCTCCTCTACCCCCCACGCCCCCATCCCCCCACCCTGGCACAAAATTAAGACGCTTCTGAAAAAGAACTAAGGCTGGAAGATCCTATGCCTCCCTCCATACCCTCTGTGCAGAAGCCCACCGATACCCTTCCTAAAAAAGCACTCTATTCTTTTCTCTAAACTCTCCTGAACAGAGTATTCAACAGCCTTCCTTTGTATTTTCATCTTATTGCTCCACAAACACCTGGCTTCTGCCTGGTGTCAGCCCAGCCTCTCAACTGCTTACTGAGGACAGGACTAAACTTGAGTTGTTTCTTGCAGACAAAAGTACAATGGTGGCCGTTAAGATCACTTACTTGAAAGAAAACTGGTTTTAAGCTGATTAATAAACTGCACGCTTACACGTTCTCACACTTGGTATGTCTCTAAAACACCCCAGCAAGATAAGAGATGGGAAAATGGCTCCCTTGGTTAATTGAGAAGGAATGAAAAAGAAAAGAATTAAAAAAAAAAAAAAAAGGCCCTGATAAGTACGCACATGCCATTCTTTTGTACAACATTTTTGCAAGGAGATTTGATTTTCTTCACTCAAATTTATCCGATTTTGGAGTTTGTAATACCAAAATAAATCTATAAGGTCCTCCAATATTCCATTCTCAGCTCTAAAATAGATTTTGTTTAGGGGCATCTGGGTGGCTCAGTCGGTTGAGTGTCCGACTTCGGCTCAGGTCATGATCTCACGGTTCGTAGGTTCGAGCCCCGTGTCGGGCTCTGGGCTGACAGCTCAGAGCCTGGAGCCTGCTTCGGATTCTGTGTCTCCCTCTCTCTCTGCCCCTCCCCCGCTCATGCTCTGTCTCTCTCTGCCTCTCAAAAATAAAGGAACGTAATAAAAAAAATTTTAAATAAATTTTGTTTAACATTAAGTCAAGGCACTTAGATTGCTATAAATAAGAATGATTCTAGTTCATGAGTAAGATGGCTTTTCAAACAATCAACAACAGCATGTCATAATCACCTGCTAAACGTCCAGCACTATGTTAAATACCAGTGATGGGTACGAAAGAAGTATAAAATAGAGTTACTGTCATCTACACCTAACAATCTAGAGACAGCCCTCAATTAATTTACCAACAGAAGATGTTACATAATAAGGCTATTTGTAATTTCAAACACATTTCGCCATAAAAGGCATGCTATGGGGTTTCAGTTCTCAGGTGGGTAGAGAACCAATTTAGCCTGTAATGTAACTGAAATACTGAGTATGTGCAAACGAAACCTGAGGTGGAAAACTGGGATAACACTAGAATTATCTAATGTGTGTATGGTGCTTTGTTACCTACCGAGTTTCACATATACATAAACTTCACCATGACACTGTGGATTGGGGGTGTTTGGTAGGACAGCAATATTTCCAGTATTTCCAACCGCTGAGGAAACTGAGGCACAGAAAGCCCAGAAACTGCTGCAAAGTCACAAGGCTACAGTGGCAACAGAACCCTAACGCAACAGAACTCTAACTCTTTCAATTCCAAATCCCACTCTCTATCCACTAGCACAAAACTCAATGAGAAATAGGTGAGGAGTGTTTTGTTTTCCTTTGTTGTTCAAGAGTGGTGCCTGAGAAAGAGGAAATTTCATTTGGGAAAGATGAGGAGGTAAATGGAAACTTTTAGTGATTCAAAAGGAGGCTTAGGGGCACTTGTAGAAGCTTTTGACATCGATGGCACTGGTGCTTTATTGCTTTCATTTCACTGCGAGAGCCTCCCTCGTGGAGGGGCTGTTCCCCTCTTTCAGCTTGTCTTCGCCTTTTCAAGTTCACCTGCCAGGCTTAAGGTATGTTGGGGGAGGGTGTTCGACTTGGGTTTTAACTCATGAATGGGAATACACCATCCAGAAGGCTTTGAGAAGAATTTCCTGAGAGCCGGGTAAGCACTGGAAAAGAGAAAGGAAAGAGGAGGGTGAAGAAGAGGAACGTGTGTAGGAGAAAGATTGCCTGACCGAGAATTGAGCCGAATGGCAAGCCTAGAAAGAAAGGCTTGAGGGACGGCACTGTCCTATTAAAGAGTCCATGAGGAAGAGTGTTCAGTTAGCCCTCACCACCGCATCATCAGGCCAAGGCAGATGAAGGAGGAGGCGGCCCCAGTCATGACCCAGCTATGCATAAATGCGGTCCCTCCCCTCGGCGAGGGCCGACAGCTGAGAAGACATCGACAACATTACCAGATGGCAACACGAATACTCACACATCTATGACTTCGCAAAAACCCCTCTAAATGAATAAAAGTGCAAAGAGTTTCATTTATTCGTTCATTCATCCAATAATCCAATAAACATTTACTATGTGCCAAGTACCGCACGAGGTGCCAGAAAAACAAAGGTAAACAGGGACAGTCCCTGCCTTCAAGGAGCTCACGGTTTAGCAGGCGAGAAAGATGTACAAATACACAAGTGCAAATTGTCAACTGGTATGAATTTCTTTAGTTCGATACTGACTACAGCACTGGCACAGTAGGCTTCGAGCATAAACAGAGCCCGGCAGGTTCCCCAACATGCTCTACTTGGCAGACTTACTATTTATCATTTACCCATCCATATAAAGAGGCTCACACTAACACTTAGGCCAAATCTATGTTATTAATCACATATTTGCTGGCTAAGTCACTTTCCTGATGTCTACCCTGCCCAAGTCACTGTTTTGTTGCCAAGGGGGAAGAATGTGTGCGTGTAAATCTCACCCAAATTGTGTAAGAGCAACCTGAACTTGGGGTGGCACTGAAAGGGCTCACCATAGGCTGGCATGTCCTTTCAAGTACAGCCCAGAAAGCAACAGGTGATTCACTTCAACATCCTTGCGTCAATGTTATATAGGTCAAGTCCCATTAAACAAACTCCAAGAGAATGTCCCCCTTCTTTTGTCACAGCAAATAAAATCTTAGTTTATATTTGTTTGGGCTGTGTAATTTACAAAGCATTTATGAAATGATTATCTCATTTAATCAACACAGCAACCCCTAGTTATAAGCATTATATGGTCATCTTTCATCTGAAGAAGCTGAGGCCAGAAGTGAGAGAACTACGCAGGGCCATGCAATTAATGGCAAGGGTCAGGGCTGTATCTGGCACTCAAGCTTCCCCACCTCCAGTTGGGTGTTCTACCGAACTGTGGCTTACAATTCCCAAGACAACCACCCGTAATCTCTGTTACTTTGAAAGAAAAAAAATAAAAAGGAGGACAATAATTTCTACAGTCTCCTTGGATCCAACACATCGGATGAAAGTAAATCACAGGCCATTCTGTTCAGAATAGAAATAACACTAAAAATCCAAAGCTGTTGGAGGTGATGACGGAATACATTCAGTTCCACTGCCAATATCTAAAATATATATTTGCCTACAAATAGCTTTAGCTTGATCCCCTCCCTCAACAAATCCCACATCACAATCTCCAATCAAACTCTCTCTATCGAGAAGCCATCTCGCCATCCCAAAGTTATTCAAATTAAGGCGATTAGCCACTCCTGCCTCCACACCTCGAAACAGCGAAACAGCACCAGCACCACCCGGTCCTGTTTTGCTGAACTCAGCCTCTCCCACACTCCCTGGGATGCTTTTAAAATAACTTGTTCATCAGCCAGCTCTTTGTCAACCATGGGAGCTAGGCGGGTGGAGGGGGTGGGAGGGGGGGCTTGGATCGACTTTTCTGTAATTCGCAGGCAGAGTCTCCAACCGAATCTCAGAGCAGGAGAGATGTTCATCAGCAGAGAAGAGAGGCTCAGAACTCAAATTTTTCCTTTCCTTGTTTAGCCAGTGCTATCCCCTACAGGGTGTGGGAAAAGAAAATGCTATGAATTCCCAAACACAAACACCGAGTCCCCTCAAAGGGGGTAACATTTCTCCAACTGAAATGTAAAAAAGCTGCAAACGAGGTCAGGTATTTGGCGTGTACTCAGGGTGTCACCGATTTCACAGTTGCAGTGCGACATTCCCAATTTAGAAGAAAGGAAACTGACAGATTTAATGAAGGGGGGGGAGTGGGGACGGGATGGCACTGTCACTTACCTGATGAAATTCCTCCTGGAGTGGAACTGTCACCTCAAATTCAGGAGTCTAAAATAACCCTCATTCTCTCGCCAAGTGCAGCATCTTTATTTCTTTCGTTGCCACCATCATTGTCCCTGTGTCCCAAGCTAGGAATGTCAGGAGTACCTGACTCCCACCTCGCCCTTGGCTCCCACAACCATCTCTGCAGCTCAGCGCCCCAGTGGTGCTAGGACTATCATGTGGTCCAGCGTGTACCAAGGGTAAAGGAACAAGCTGATTTTGGAGTCAAACAGACCCGGGCCTTAGTCACCACTCTCCCACAGGTCACCAGTCACCTTGGATCATGGGCCTGCGCACAGGTTTCTAGTTCAGTTCGTGGAGAATCACACTTCCCTCGCTGGTGGCTCTAAGAATTGGTCACACTTAGCAACATACTGGCAGCACCCCCCGCAGGGGCCTGGCACACACTAGCGTACCCTGTGCGGGCAGGGGCAGGCCTCCCTTGCCAGCCTGGAGCAAGCGGGGAGCCCCTCTGAAACACAGCTTCATCCTGGCACTCTTCGATCAGACTGCCTCCACTGTTCTCCACCGCCTCAGCCCAGAGCCAGAGACTCCGGGTGACCTTCAAGGTCATCCAAAACCATCCAGCCCCATCCTACTCCTCTGTTCTGGCCAGAGTCCACTCACTCCCTCGGCAAACGTTCACTGGGTGCCGAGGACACGCAGACACGGAGCTGGACACCAGGAAGGTGAAATGAAAGGCCACCCACCCTCGAGGACTCACAAGCACCTTTTTGGCTGGGAGCTTGTGTCTCAGGAAAGGAGCTCGAGGTGGGAGTGAGGGTGGATAAAACCATCCTTGTATTACGGTGCAGGAAGTGATGCAGGAGCGGTCGGCGTGGTGGGGGCTGTGGGAACGCGGCTGAGGGAGGCACACACACGGCCTCTGTTCTCCCCTCCCACTCCGGGGCCAGCCAGAGCCTACTCCGTCAGGCAAGGTCTCGTTCACTCTGGCCCACACCTCTCCACCTCTGAATTCCTCAAGTTCTTATCAACATTACTCATTTTCAGTCATCCACCGGCTGATGTCATTTCTTGTATTGCTGTGGGTTAAATTTCTTTTATTGTTACTTTTCATATACGTTGGCTGCTTTTCTCCACCAGTTTATAAGACTGCAGAGGATATGGACTAGACTTTAGACACCTCTAAATCTGTCTCAGAACCTACATGACAATTATTTGTGGCCCAGGGGATATATTTGGAACCACTGGCAATCACAAAATACTGTAATGTATTCATTTAACTGTGGCAAACACATGCTCCCCTCACTACTAGGTCCTGGCTTCTGCAGGCCGTATCATTATGTCCAACCCAAGACGAGAGAGAAGAAAATCTGGGTGTCTCTGAAAATTTTTCAAAACATAATTTGCTAAAATTGTAATGTCAAACCTTAGGAAAATGTTTGTAAGTGGAAGAAGTTCTCATCCCAGGTGGCACAGGGTTAACACCACTGTAGCCCGATGGAGGACTCACCTTGCCCACAGGTATGTGCAAACTCGACATAGATACAAACGTGACATTACAAATCAATGGTGAAAAAGAAGGACCCTTTCAATAAGGGAAACTAGAACAAATGGTTAGCCATCTGGAATGTAAAACGAAGTTGGGTCCCTACCTCATACCAGTCACAAAAATAAACGCTTCATTTATTCAAGGCAGAGAAGGGAGAAGCAATACTTAAAACCCTTTAGAAAAAAATACAGGTGAATATCCTTGTAATTTCACGATAGGAAAGGTTGTGCGTTGAAAGAAAGAAAGAAAGAAAGAAAGGTCCAAATGACAAAGCAAAAGCTAGATAGATGTATCTTACAACAAAATTTCTTCAACATAGAGAATCCAATAAAAAGTGAAAAGATAAGGCAACTCTGGGAGAGGTATACGCAACCCGTATCACCAACAAAGGATGGGTAACCAGGATATAAAAGAAATACGCACACAGCAATAAAAAGAAAAAGAAAAACAAAACAACCTCAAAGAGCCATCTCTGGATTGCAATTCGAGAGCCGCTCTGAGTAAGGCCCGGCTCATATTCTCCCAGAGCTTAAAGGACAGAAACACAGGGAGGTGGCATCTTATCCCACCTCTATATGTTTATATTTTATTATCATTTATAACATTTGTTATCAGATATTATCTCGATTTATCTATACAACAACACTGGGATGTAGGCAGAACATACAGTGTAACATTTTATTGACAAGGAAATGGAGACTCAAGAAGGCTAACTTCAGGGACACACACACAGCACTTCCAAGTGAGAAGCAAAACCTAGCTTTTCCACCTGTTAATCCATAATCTTTTCATTTAAAAAAAACTACAAAACTGGGGCACCTGGATGGCTCAGCCAGTTAGGCGACTCTTGGTTTTGGCTCAAGTCATGATCTCATGGTTCGTGGGTTCAAGCCTGGTGTCAGGCTCTGTGCTGACAGCATGGAGCCTGCTTGGGGTTCTCTCTCTCTCTCTCTCTCTCTCTCTCTCTCTCTCTCTCTCTCTCCCCCTCTCTGCTCTGCCCTCCTTGTCCCTCAAAAATAAATAAACATTAAACACACACACACATACACACACACACACACACACACACACACACACACACACACACACAAAACTGCCTCCACTTTTGGGGACGCCTGGGTGGCATCCGACTTCAGCTCAGGTCATGATCTCGCAGTTCATGGGTTCGAGCCCCGCATCAGGCTCTGTGCTGAAAGCTCAGAGCCTGGAGCCTGCTTCAGATTCTGTGTCTCCCTCTCTCTCTGCTCCTCCCCTGTTCATGCTCTGTCTCTCTCTGTCTCAAAAATAAATAAACGTTAAAAAAAAAATTTTTTTTAATAAATAAATAAACATTAAAAAATATTTTTTTAATTTCCTCAACTTTTAAAAAAATACATGTTCAGAAAAAAATCTGTATATGAATGTTCACAGCAACTTTATTCATAATCACCCCAAACTGGAAACAAGTCAACTGTCTTTCAATGGGTAAACGGTTAGTTAAACTAACATATACCCCCATCATGGGATATCATTCAGTAATAAAAAGGAAGGAACTAGTGATACACGCAACAACCTGGACGGATTGCCAGGGAATTATGCTGAGTGAGAAAAAGTCAATCCTAAAAGGCTACATGCTGTATGATTCCATGTATGTAATATTCTGGAGATGACAAGGTTATGGCATGAGAACAGATTGGTGACTCCAGGAGTTAAGGACTAAGGTAGGTGAGATGAGAGGATAACGGAGGGACAAAACTATAAAAGGTCAACAGAGGGTCGGTCCCTCTACCCTTCTCCAGTGTACTCTCTCTCTCTCTCTCAAAAAATAAACTAATTAATTAATTAACTAAATAAAAAATAAAAAAAAAATCAACATAAGGGATCCCAGTAGTAAAGAGGCTGTTCAGTATTTTGACTGTATCAATGTCAATATCCTGGCTGTGACGCTGTACTATGGCTTTGAAAGATTCTAACCACTGGGGGGAACTAAGTAAAGGGTACGTGTAATCTATTATTTCTTCCAACTGCATGTGAATGGATAATTGTCTCGAGGTAAATAAAATATTTCAAAAAGGACCAAAACATTTAAAAAGGCCTAAAATCCCCCTGCCCTGTTGTAGCACCATTCAGAGGTTAAATGAGATAAAAAGTCTGCCAGCTGCACTGTAAATGCTAGGCGCAATCACTATCTTCCACCTCACCCATCTCATCTCCCCCCACCCCCATCAGATGGCTCTCTCGCCTGACTGTGGTCCTTCACTGCACCTGTGCGATCTGTCCATCCCTTTTAATACGCTGAAGCTTCTTGAAAACGAAAACCTTGCTCTGTATCTCTGTATGCCCACAACCCAGCCCAAAACCAAGCACATAGTAGGCGCTAAATAAATGGATGCTGGTTTAAACCAGTTCGTGATTTGTGTTTAATACAAAGGATCCCAACACTGGCAGAAGGGAGGAGGGGAGGGGACTGAGAGGAAGAACGCCCCAGAAGCCTGAGCCAATGCCTTGAGAGCATCATTAATTACCCCTTCCTTCTCCAAGTCTGAGAACCCAAAAGAAGCAAAGGTCTGCACGGAGGGTGTGGCAGCCTCAGCGAAAATATGAGTTCAATTCATCAAGTCTCCTTTTTTATCCTGTTTCAAGCTCTGCAAATGAAGGAATTGACCATTTATAGTCTGGGTCACTGGAACACGATGGGAAGGTAGGCTGTGGTGTACTCTTCTGGAAAAGATTTTAAAGGTTAGCTGACAGCCGTTTTCCTGAAATGATTAGTCTGAAGAGTTGCCTGGGGGCAGAAGAATGTACTAAATGATCTGTCAAGATCTCTCAGAGACCTCACACTCTCAGCCTGGACAAACATATTTGGTTCATGGCGTGGGGAGGGGGTTCCCACACCCTAAAAACAATGCTGGCTCCTTACTCCTCCTCCAAATAGTTTTTGAGGAAAGAAAGAAAGAAAGAAAGAAAGAAAGAAAGAAAGAAAGAAAGAAAGAAAGAAAGAAAGAAAGAAAACAGAACAAAAAAGCGGGTGGTTTGCTGCTCCTAATGTTATCGGATAATTTTTCAAATTCTTACTCAATTACATATCACACTCTTATCTGCAATCTCCACGGGCCAAATAGGCCTGCTTCCACATCATGCCCACTGAGCCTAGAGAACACAAGTATCCCTCCCAAGTAATTCCATCTCTCATAAACATGAGATCATTTTACATTAAGTCGTGTGTGTGTGTGTGTGTGTGTGTGTGTGTGTGTGTGTGAGAGAGAGAGAGAGAGAGAGAGAGTATGTGTGTGTGCACGTGCGTGTACACGCCTGTGCCCATGAGTGCCTGGTCTTCCAGGAGCAGTAAGGAGGAGATATGTGAGGCCATGGAAAGTTAAAAACTTGGGAGGTTTCTGTTGCTACCTAGATAATGATTAACTCTTTTTGCGGCTGAATTCAGAAGAGCTGGCATTTCTGGACTAGCAGTGCTGCTTCCCAGTCAAAAGAGCAAATAAGAGCTCACATGCACACATTTACTCTTAGAAAGAAAGAAGTGGCACAAATCGCTTTCAGGTTTTGGCAGTGGGGGTGCTCCTGACGTTTCATGGAATACCAGGCGTTTTTCGATTGTGTTGTTACCGGCCTTAAAATATCCAGATCAAGAACCTCATTAATCAAAGCAGCAGACACCATCTCCCCGAAATGCTTCGATGTTTCCTTGAAATTTGCTGACAGTAAAGAGTTGAGATAACTTACATCACCAGAGATCACTGAATAAATAAGAGAGATCAAGAGACACAGCACAACTGACTCCAACAACGACTAACACACAAAGCCTATGAATGCCAGTTAAAGATGAAACTTGAAACCAGGAGTAGGAGAGATGAGCAGGAAGAATCTTTGGTATCCATTCTCTGGTTTCTATCCTTCCCTCAGGACAATAATCAACATGGAAACTCTATGCAGCAATTCACTCTATAATAGCCAGTTTTAGGTCATAGGTCCTAAGAATGATGAAGCAAAGAACCAGTAATCCATCTTTCTACTTTCCAGCCGAGCAGATGAGAATACCAAAGGTGGAGGGCCTTGTCCAGCGTTATGCAGCTGGCCCTCCATTACCCTACGACCGTCCCTGCCTCCCTATGAATGATCTTTTTTACATGCTGTAATGATAAAAATATGAGCCATCATTATTATTAATAGTACTCATTTAAAAACAACACACTGTTTCTTAGTCTATTCATTAGGTGAAAAGAAAACAAACACAAACATGAAAACATTTCAACTCCGCATTACAGCATACCTCATCACAAACCACACACAAATCCCTTAGTCGACAAAGGGCCTAACACATGAAAAGGGGTGTAAGAGGCAAGAGGCCACCCTACATCCTAGGAGGGCCTGAAGTCACTTCCCCCACCGCCCAGATGTCTATATCAACCCTGCTCCCATTCCACATGCACACAGCCTCCCCCTCATTCATCCCAGCCCAGATGTCAGGGATTTAAAAGCCTCTCACTTCCCTATTTCTTAAGTTGTAACAAAAGACAATCACCCAACTTCCTTTTTCTTTTTCTCTTTTGTCATTCAAGCATGGCACACAGCAACGTACATGGCAATAATACCAAGACTTACACAAGTTCCACCTCTGGCCCACCAACATGGGCCAGGAAAGCCATCCACACCAGTGACAGCACAGAACTTTCTCACTCTGTAAGCCTCTGAGCTCACAGGAAGTCCAAGGTTTAATATATTTATCGTGATCAAAGCAGTTGTTGTCCCTAGTAATCGGGGCAAGGGTCCACCGCCAGGCCACGAGGAACCATCCCTCCCCTTCAATGTCTCCAAGTGAGAGCGCATCTTCCTGTCAGATAGTGACACCTGACCACGTATCACTTCAACCGCTCTCCAGGCCAGCTGCTGCTCGGCCACCACCTGGTGTCCCCCGACTGCCGCGTCCACGTACGTGCAGCAGCCAGGCAGATGGGGCAAGCTCTGGCACTGGAGAGAGTGAAGTTCAGAGAATGTAACGTTTTTTTTGTTCTTACAAGTGTGCCCGCTTCATAGGGGTAAAACTGTCATCTTCACTATCTTAAATAAGCAAGAATAATAACCATGAAAGCTGGGAGGGCACTAGAAATTTTCTAATTCAAGCCCTAATTTCCTAGATGAGAAAAATCAAGGCCAAGAGAGGTCGAGTGGGTGCATACCAGGAAGACATTCAGAACACCGCATCAACTCCTTTGCGTATCACGATGCTAGGAAATGAGAACAATCAACTAAAACAGTGCTAAGTCAGCCTGGGTTCATACTGTCTCCATCACTTACCAGCTGTGTGCACTGGAGTAAGTTATTTAGCCTCCCCACACCTCATCTGAGAAGTGGGGATCATAAAAGCAGCTACCTCGTAGGACCGTTGGGAGATTCACGAGTTAATCTACGCAAAGCACTTAGAGCTTAAATATAAGAAGCACTCGGTAAATGCTAGCCACCATCATCATCATCGTTAGCCAGGACCAAGAATTGTTGTCCCCATTTTATAGATGAGGACACTAGGGATCTTGGGACCTGAGGTGAGTTTCCCCCAAAATCACAGTGGTAAACGGCAAAGCCAAACTAAAACCCAAGCTTCCTGCCTCCAAAGAGCACTCTTTCCCTTGGAACCATTTTCCCCGTGTAGAATCCTGTAGTTCAGTTTGTTATGGCCCAAAAGGCATATTGCTCCAAAACAGGTTCCTCAGTCAAGATGCCTCCCCAAAGAGCAGCTCACTCATCTGACAAGATCTGGCCCAATACCCTCCATGCCAATCAATCCATCAATCAATCAATCAAAACACAACAGAAAGACTAGTGGAAAAGGGAACAGATCTCTAAAGGATTCCAATGTTTGGAGAAACTGTTGCCAATTCTTCAGAAACAGGATGTATTTCTTAAAGCTCGTGGCATGGCATGTCTTGGCCAGCTCAGGCGCTTGGATCCCTTTGTTTTCGGGGCCTTGTCTTCCTGTGGAGCCCTGGCCACCCAGACTCCCATGGCTGGTGAGGCCACTGTCTCTAGGGCACTTAGACTCTGCCCACCAAGCTGTGATTTGAGATGCAGAATCTGGGGTCAGACAGCAAAGACAAGGTCCCAACTTTCATAATGTCTTTCGGGTCACCTGTCCACCGATTAGTGCATTTTTAGAAGAAAAGGTTATTTTAAAAGGCTGCCTTCTCCGTAACAGATGGCATCCTAAAATACCCACAGAAATGGAGGAGGGGCACTCCCCAGCTGTTTTTCCTTCCTCACGAAGATACATTTCAAGTTCAGAACCACTCATTCACAATGTATAAATAAGGTCAAGGCTACTGAATACCAAATGACTTGAAAACCCAGAGGGAAGAGTCTCCCTGTTTGGCCCTTTGGACCTTTCCTCCCCATTTTCTGTAGATCATACAGGGGCTTTGAAGGAGCCAGTAGCTCTCTCCAAACCCATACTTCAGAAAAGTATCACAACAGTCCCTTTACTAAGTCAACTCGTTTTTAAAATAGACCTCAACTAGGGACGCCTGGGTGGCTCAGTCAGTTAAGCATCCGACTTCGGCTCAGGTCATGATCTCGCGGTCCGTGAGTTTGAACCCCGTGTCAGGCTCAGTGCTGACAGCTCAGAGCCTGGAGCCTGCTTCCAATTCTGTGTCTCCCTGTCTCTCTCTGCCCCTCCCTTGCTCATACTCTGTCTCTCAAAAATGAATAAATCTTAAAAAAAAAAAATTAAAAGAAATGATAAAATAGACCTCAACTTTAGACTTCAAATATCTGTTTAAAATGATGAATAAATCCTGGACAAACGTAGAATTTGTTTTACTTCAATTACAGAAACCCTTACTTTTGTTTTACACTCTGGAAGTTCAGAGTTAATATTTTTCTTCGTTTCCAAGGAAAGAGACATGATTGGAGAAATGTGATCAACTCAATTACAGCTGTAGGGCAGTGATTTTAAAGAGGGTAGAGGGGGTGGTAAATAGGAAAAACACACCCCCACTGGGGAGCCTCCACATGCCATTCAGTGTGTACTTGTCCTTGCATAATGACAATATTCACCATGTTTGATCCACTTTGAATTTCAAATAACATTAACATAAGGAGAAGGCTTTTTATTGGAGTAAGGGGAGAAACACAGAAGCATGGCATGGTCACATCCAACCTCAACTCAGAAAACATTCAGTTCTATTTATGAGCATTTTTTAGTGCTTCTTTGTGCCAGAAGCCGGACACATGGAAGTGAATAAAAGAGAAGTCTGTTCCCAAGGTGCTCAGTGAGCTGTAAATAAAAAGATGTAAACAAAGAGATTACAATGTAATATAATGAATGCAGTAATACAAGTAAGCACCAGGACACTGCTGAGGAAATGCTGAGGGTGTGTTGATTAACAGGGTGCAGAAAGCAATGGGAGATGCTGAGGAGTTCCACTTGGGATCCTGCACAGGATCACTGTTCAGGGAAAAGGGATAAGCAGGGAAGACTTCCTGAATGAGGTGGTATCTGAGCTGGCTTTTAAAGGATGACTGAGTTGTCCAGGTTCAAGGAAAAGGATCCATTCCAAAGAGACGACACAGCATGCATAAGGCAAGCAGCGTGAAATAATGTAACATGGTGAGAAAACTAGAGACAATTCACCCTCGTGATGGTATACAATGTGAGCTGCGTAAGAGAGAAGTGATGGGTATGATCAGTCTTTTATGCTATGATCTTAGCATAATAGTGTTTTTAAAAACAAATCACCTTGGTGATATTGTGTGAGATAATATTGTCAAGGTCAAATTAAGAGCCTTTTTTTTTTTTTTTTTTAATTATTTGCAGTTGGGGTGCCTGGGTGGCTCAGTTGGTTGAGCAATCGACTCTTGGATCGGGCTCAGATCATGATCTCACACCTTGTGGGTTCGAGCCCCATATCAGGCTCTGTGCTGTCAGCTTGGGATTCTGTCTCCCTCTCTCTCTGCCCCTCCCCGCTCACGCTCTCTGTCTCTCTGTCTCAAAAATAAATAAATAAATATTTTAAAAATTATTTGCAGTAGTCCAGGTCATGCATTTATGCACTCATCATTCTATTCCATCATCAGAGCCACGATTTAGGCTACAATACTGTTCCAGACACGCTCCTACCTGAAGGGCCCCCCATAATAAGAGCTACTTGTTTAGCATTTACTGTTTGCTTATACTTGACACACATTCACGATAAACCAGCCAGGTAGGTCTTGTTATCTCTAAGTTACAGGAGAGGATGGTTAGAGAAGTTGAGTAACCTAAGCAAGGCCATAGGGCAAGGAGCTGATGTTGACAAGTTCCCACTGAGGGCTGGCTCCAAAGCCTGGCCCTTTGCGTGGCACTACACACCTACAAACCATTCTCACCGAAGTCTAGAAGAAGACAGAAGGCCGAAAGACACATATTTCGAACTTAAGGAGGTACAAGATGAATGCCACAGCACTGTGTGAGTCACCCAGAGAGAAGGAAACTTGCCAGTCACAGTGACCAAGGAAGGCACCCAGCATGGGGGTGAGATTTCAGTAGGTGAAGCTGTGGGGCCGGGCAGGGAGAGAGGGCACTCCAGGAACAGCACTGAGACTCAGACTCTGGTTGACAGCCCAGGTTCTAACTTCTGTCCCATCCTTCACCTGCGGCAGCCCCGGGGTGAGTCACCGAATCGCCTTCACCTCATTTCATTCATCAGCAAAATGGGATAACAGCAATATATTCCTCCTAGAGTTAGTGTAAGGATTAGGAATGATCTATGTCAAGTATTTAGCAATAACGCCCACTACACAGTAAGCCACAAAGAGCAAAATGTTAGCTAACAGTAGATGCGTTTAAACTATGGCAAGTAGTCCAGATAGGCCACCAGTCCTCTTACAGTAAAATAAGAAATATGGCTGAAAGGATAAAATTGAGACTAAGATTGAGGACCAAGTTAATGTTCACCTGGGAAGCTGGTCTCTTTTCAACAGGGAATCAATCATGAGAGGAAATAAGCCATATTCATAGCATTCTGAGCAGATCTCCCAGGGGAGCCCCCAGCCCCTCCCCTTGGCATCTGGCTCACTTGTGATCCCTTCAGAAGATGTGTGAGGCCCTGGGGACTGATTCAAGCGAGGACTTTGGGAAACAGATACTGTCACCCGTCAACGCCCACTGTGTCCAAGATTTTTTTCTTTTCTCTCTCTCCCTATCCTGTATCTTCTCCCTTAAACACATAGTAACGGCTGAGGCACAATTATTAACGCAATTTCTCTGGGAGACTGTCTTTATTCACTAAGGCTAAATCCCATTTCCAGGAACCAATCTGGGTAGCTTGGGTCATCATTTATTTACTAATTTTTTAAACTTGGTAATATCTAGCTTTTACTTATTTTTAGGTTAATGTCATTTCTATAATGTGGTTATCACATTACTCATTTAATCACATATTACAATGAAGACACCCTTGGTGATGACGGTTACGTTCACCTGTCTTGATTGTGATGGTTTCATGGGTACACAACAGATACCAAAACTTATCTAATGTACGCCTTAAACATTACAGTTTATTACATGTCGATTAAACCTCAATAAAGCTGTTAAAAACACAATAAAAGCTTAGTAATTCCTGTAATTACTAAAACATATAAAATTGTTATCTATATACAATGTTCATATTATGAGCATAAATACATATTCATAATATGAAAATATGAGCATGTATATTTAAATCTTAAGTCTAAAGATTTATCAGGACAAATGATTATATAGAAATGTACACACAGGCTTGTAAAACTTGGGTACAGACATGTTTTTTAAATAGGGATACATCACACTGTTCCTAGCAGCAGTATTTGCAATGGCTAAAAGGTAGACACCACCCAAGTGCCCATGGAAAGAATAGATAAACAAAATGTGCTGTACACATTCAATGGCCTTAAAAAGGAAGAAAAGTCTGACAAATGCTACAACATGGATGAGCCTTGAGGACATTATGCGAGGTGAAATAAGCCAGTCATGAAAGGGCAAATACGGGATGACTCCACTTATATGTGGTTCCTCGGTCAGTCAGAGACACAGGGTGGGGGTGAGAGGGTACTGTTTAATGGGTACAGAGTTTCAACTCTGCAAGACCCAAAGAGTTCTGGAGATGGATGGTGGTGCTGATTTGCCCGACGGGAATGTTCTAATCGCCCCTGCACTGTACGCGGAAGAATGGTTCAGATGGTAAATTTTATGTTGTGTGTATTCTCCCACAACTGGACATATGAAAGTTCCTACACATTATTGTAAAATCATTAAAGGTGTCATTTGGTAATTCTTAAAAATGTTCTCAAGTGCTCTCATTATTTATATTTAAATCAGACAACTTCTGAGGTAACTTTCCCAGATTTCCCAAAGGGCCAAGTCTGTAGCTGACACCAAGTTAAAACTGATGACTTCAATTTTGTTACCAGTACAAATCCACATATTGACTTCGTTTTCCCTGCAACTGGACATAATACTTCCCTAACAAAGCCCTCGGTGGCCTAGGGTATACAATAAGCACGATCCCCATGAAGAAAACTTCTCTTCTGGAAGAAGAGCTCTACAGGTACCACTGGCGGCCTGTGTTTATCTGGAGTGACATGGGAGTATATGAGTCAGGAGTTGGGCACCTGCTGATTTGAAAAGGGTGTGGACCCCATATATCAGGGCCAGGTCCGACTGTACACTTCGTAGCAGAGAAATGATTAGGCCTTGTCCTGGCTTTCAACCTGTGTGGTGCATGATGATGGGGCCATAACTACCAGATGGGCTTCTCCAAAGACATTTCTGTTCCCATTCCCTAAGGCAACACCTGAAATTGGAAAAGGGCCACCCCCCCAAAACACGTGTCTCACACCCCACTGCTTTGCCCAGGGCTTTCCTCGGCACCCCCAGCTCCTTGTCCACCATCTTCCTCTGAGATACAGAGGACTTCGTTTTTCCATGAGCTTCATTTTCTTCCAGGAGCTCAGCTTACTGCAGAGTCCTGTTTTCCCTGAGCAAGGGAAGAGAAGCCTTCAATCACCTCGCAGAAGATGAGAGCATCTGCTTGGGGATTCCAAGGAGATGTTTTACTGCAGCTTTTCACAAACTGATTATATTTAAAGCTCTCTTGGGGAATGGGGGCTGGGAGGAAAGAAGCTTCGGAGTAGACCTTTGTTGGCATGAGTGGAGAACCGCTCAGACCTCCCAGGGGAACAAGCTTGTTTAAATACCAGCAATCCACATTCCCCAGTGTGTGTGCACACACAGTATGTATAGAGTTTTGAATTTCACCTCCTGCTCTGAAAGGGTCCTAAAAGGGTTAAACTGTTGCAGGCAAAGGCCTGAGGCTTTTCTATCAAAATGCTCCAGATGGAAATTACAGAATTTCACTTCTCAGCTCTGTGGTGCACACATACCGTTCTTCTAAGACATTAAGAAAAAAAAAAAAAAAAAAAAAGGACAAGACCCCCAATGTTCTCCAGAAAGAAAATCTGACTGCTCAGCACACAGTGCCACTCTGTTTTGGAGGATTCCTCCTGGAATATTTGCATTAACTGTCGATCTCAAGCTGTCCGGGGCACTATAAAAACTCAAGGTATAGAGAGGGTAAAGGAAAGGGACCCTTGAATAAGGAAAGGACAATAGCTAGCAGGGAAACTATGCAGTGATGTGAAGCCACCCAAATACCACCCAGATCATCACCTCCACTAACCATGCCTTGCACTTGACCACCTTTTGCTGCTCCAATCCTGAAAGAAGGTAACAAGCTACAGGCCAAAGGCCTCAGGTTTCGACCATGAACCTGACTAGGGTTGTCAAGAATTTCCAGAGATTCACGTATATGAAAGCGTTTCACTAATTGGAAAGAGCCATGTAAAAGCATTAAGAATATTATTACTTTCAAGTCAGACATTGAGGCATGAACTTTCAAAGGAATCTGAACACCCACAAACCAGAAACAATGATGGTTTTTAAGAAGGCGGCTACAAGGCAGGCTGACTAAGGAGGCACACCCCTCATAAAACCAGGCTGGGGTAGGGTTGGGGCCGCAGCCTCAGAAGCCCTTTAGGGCATATGCAAGCAGGTGGTTTAAAGGGAGGCAAAAGCCACAGGATAGACAAGGTCCCACACAGTCCATTTAGAGTTCACTGGATTCAACCCGTTCTGACCGAAAGGCAAAACCCAGAACTCTGGTCAGAGACAAACGGGACAACAGTGGCCAAAAATTAGACATTAGAATTAGCTGTTCATTTTACAGAAAGGGAAGCTGAGGTCTACAGGGTTTAAGTGACCCAAGATACCTTTCACCACTGTGGTAGGAACAAACCTAAACCAGAACTCAAGTGTCATTCCCAGACTTGTCTCCTATCATTTAACAGCTGGCACTCGGGGAGGCTATGGGCAGTGTAGCCTTATGGTCAGCCTAAAGCAGCAAGAAGCAAGGTTCGCTAACTGAGGACTAGACTGTGCTACAAGCGAGCGCTTAAAAGTACGAGATACCATGCTAAATGATTCTCATATCCTATCTCACTGACTCCTCATGACTACCTTAGGAAACATATACTCTTTCAGACATGTCATATAACTCGCCCAAGGTGAGCAAGTGACCGAACTGAGATTTTAAACCTGAGTCCCTTCAACTCAAAAACTTGTGCTCTTAGCCACCAGACCAAAAGAGCAATTTTCTTTTTTATCTTGGCATCTGTAAGAGAAGACCGGCAGCTCTTCCAGTCTCGTGTAACACAGAAAAAACTGGAATTCTGACTAAAGGCTTCTACCTAGTGGGGGAGCAGAGCCAACCTAGAAACCCGGGTCCTTTGTCTCCAATTTCTAAGCTCTTCCACGAAGAACCCTGGTTCTAGAATGGAAGCTCCACAAGGGAGGGAGGGGTCTTTGCCTTGTCCACTGCTGTATCACCAGTCCCTAGAACACACAAAAGGCACTCAATAAATAGCTGATAAATAAAGGAATGGAGTCAGGCTGCCAGGGTTTGGCTGTGTGACCTTGGGAAGGTTTCTTACCCTCTCTAAGCCTGTTTCTTCATGCAGTGAATGGAGGGTGAAATAGTATCTACTTCCCAGGTTGATGTGAGAATTAAACAAGACAATTCATATATAAAGCACTTGGCATAGGCTAGAACATCATGAGCTCCCAAAATGTAATCTATTATTATTCGTATTGCTACTAGTATCCATTGACAGATTTTGGCTTAAGGATTTCTTTTTTCCTACTCTGGTCAGATGACATCTCATAGCAAATAGGAATAGAATAAAATACAGAATTGGAACTCAGTAACCTGCTTCTGGTTTCAGAACTACCACCACCTAGCTGTGTGACCTTGGACAAGCCTCTTAATTTCTCTGTACTCTCCTCAGCTATAAAATGAGGGACTAAATCATTTAAATCAGCTTTTTATCAGGCACCTTCTCCGAGTAGGACGTCATGCTCAGCCACCTATAAAATTCTATGATCCTGAAGGGTGTCAATGGAAAATATCAGAGCAAAGCAAAACAGTCTCCTGCTTGCGGCAAGGTTGATGAGAAACCCCAAATAGCCAACTGCATTACATCATCTCAATGAGCAATGTTTGTAAATACACAAGTGTTTAATTTTGAGACACTCGTGAGAAATCTTTCACCAATAGGAATCCACAGACAAGGTTCTATTAACACCTATCAGCCCTGAACCTTTCAAAAAAATAAACATGCAAAATCACTTTGCACCTTAGTCAAATGGTGTGCTTCTGGAGAGAAATCGGGAAAGTCAAAGTTATTAACACTCCCTATGGCAACAGTTAAGAATAGGATGTGTAAAAAAACTGAATGACATATCTGGTTAAAATGGCAAGGGGGATTCCAGGAACAGAATACAGTGCATCTGGACAGGACACGGAGGCCAGTGGCTTATTGTTTACAAAAACAGGCCCAGATTATGAACAGTGACAAGAGGCCAAGACCTCAATTCTAACTCACGACCACACCTCTCCCAATCCCTGTTCAACTGAAGCTATCAATCAATCAATTCTCCCATCTCTGTAATAAACCCACCAATATTTGCAGCCCAGTGGATAGAAGGTCCCTCAGGGCACCTCCAGAAATGACCAAGCTGATGACATTAAAAAGACCCTACAGGCAAAATGGGGACTTCAAACTACATTCCAACCTTCCAGGAGATAAGACAGCTGCCCATTTCAAGCTCTACACTATTCCCACCGGAGGCAATCATTAGAAGGGAGACATGGCCCTTCCCAAGTCCTCTATGATAGGAAAAGGTCTCCTTGCATTGGTGCAGGGAAAGAAGGAGGGGCCCCTCCCTCTGTACTCTGAAACAAAGGAAAACCCAGAGCTCCAACCATGTGGTGTAACATTCAAGGCCACCCACCTCTCCCACTCCCCAGCTGAAGTCTCAATGGACTAGAGCACATGGCTCTTTCCAGTGAATGGCCAGGAAGGGACAGTGCCTTGCACAAACACATCCTGGGGCTCTTTAACAGGCAGGAACCCCTCTTATGGGAATGACTGGTTAAAAAAAGGTTATCTGAGAAGAGGCTCTGATTCATGTGCCAAGTCAGGTAGTCAACCAGATGTGCAGACAGGGTCACTTGGTTTCTCCAGGTCCACATTTTGCTTTACCCTCCACATCTTTGCAGAGGGAAGTGGGCCTTTAAAAGCATGCATTCTGGAGCAGAGGGTGACAACACAGAAGGGTTAAACAATTATGTCTTCCCATGCTCCAGAACCAGCACCACCCAGCAACCCTAACATCTCAACTCCATTCATGCTTAGGTGAGGGCGGAGACGGGATGTGAAATGACCTTATTCTTTCTGTTCTCTGATCTCTGATTGAATGCAGGGCAACCAGAGACCAGGTAGGTACAAGGTGCACCCAAGGTGGCTACAGACTTTCTGTGTCCGATGCCACAGCAAATGTCACCTTTTGATATAGTGCAGCAGAAAAAAAAAGCCGCCTCCCCAGGGGCTCCCCAAATGGTATACCTCCTCAAGGTTGCCTTTCTCTACCAGGACTCTTCAACCTCTGAAATAAATTCCCAAACACCTGTCAGATTTCAGTTGTCCTTCAAGGAAACCTGACCCAGACACCCAGAGGCAAACTGCCGCCTTTCTCTCTCCAAGAACCTCCTGCCCCTCCCCCATCCCATCTAGCCTGGGGGGAAAGGCTGCCAAAATAAGGGCCAGCCCTTCAGGAGCAAACCTAAAGCCCACTCTGAAAATTCCTTTCCAGAGCCCTTGGCCCCTGGCACAGACCATCCCTCGGAGGCTCAAACCCACCTATGAAACCACCTCTGGGCTCAGCCTGCCCCCACCTGCTCCACCCAAAGAAATGAACATCCTGCAAATCAGGGTGGAAATACATGTCTCAATGGTCCACGGAGCATATGCATTGTGCTATTTTTCAAAGCCCTTACCTTTGACCTGAGTATCGTACTCTGCTATGATCTCCTTATCCTTTTTGAATTTGGCCGGAGACGTCATGTTTTCCTTCTTTCTTCCAAATTCAAATTGTGAATTGATAGATCCACGGGAAAAATCCAACCACCGAAATCAATACCTCCAAGACCGCTTCTCCCAAGGGCAGAAGGGGCCCCCCGCGGTGGTCTCCAGCGCTCCGGGGAGCGCGGGCTGCGGGCTGGGCAGAAGGCTACGGCGGGCACATGCAGACGGTGGGCGCTGGGGCCGGGCGCGGCGGCGGCTGGTTCCTGTGCTAGAGCCGGAGCCGCAGCCTCAGCATTAGCCGGGAGAACTGCAGCGCCCGGAGGTTGGCCTGGGGTCTGACATCAACGACACAGGCAGGGAGTGGAAGTCCTTCCGCACAACATGGTGTGGGGGGTGCGGGGGTGTGGACGCGCCCAGCTGTGTCCCCGGGAGGGAGTGGGTGCGTAAAAGGGTGCCGGGGGAGGGCTGGGCGTGCTTCGCGGTTTTTTGTTGCACAGGCTCGAAGATGCTGCAAATCAAATCCCAAACGGGAGCCGCAGCAGCGCAGACTGGATCGGAAGTCGTTTGCTCCGGTTCACTTGCCTGTAAATGCAGGGAAAAGGGGAGGGGGCGATCAGCCCCGGCGCAGATCCTAATCGCGGCGGGGGTGGGGTAGGGGATGTCGTTCCAAGCCCGGCCTGGGCCCATTCATCTCGGCCAAACGCCGCCCGGCCCACAGAGCCCGGCGCGGCGAGGTGCGGAGGAAGGAAGCTCCCTCCGGATTTTGTTTTAAGGCTGGAAGAAAACACTTTGGAGCAGCCGCCTGCGCGGGCTTCGGGTGGGGACTGCGGCGGGAACGCGGGGCTCCGGGCGGGGACTGCGGCACCTCGGCGGCCTCCGAGCCCCGCCAGCGCTGGGCAGCGGCCAGCCGAAGGGAGCACTCTTCGGCAGTGGCTCCTACGCGGCCCCTGACCCCCGGCTGGGGCAACTCCCAGGACATCAAAAGGGATCAAAGCCAGGGAGGGACAAGCCACCCGGGCACAACTTTTCTTCCCCTCCCGCCCCTCCTCCCAGTTGTTTTGTTTTTGGTTACTAGCTTCTCTTGGCAGCAAAATGTTGAGGGGGGTGAGACCTGCAGGAAAAAGCCTGCTCCGCACGGGGCACATCCAGGAAAACAATGTGGTCGGCAAAAGCAGGAAACGGGTTAGAGGCGAGGGTCGGAGTCGGGAAAACCCAGGGGCGGGGGGCGGAAGGCAGCCGCCGCCTCCCCCAAGTCACGGACGAAAGTAACTCTTAAATGACACCCCCAATATTTTTTGTCACCCATGCCCAGAGATCCCAGATACCGCACCCAAACCCAGGCTCGGTTGGGGGGGTGGGGGGGGCGAGGGGGGTCGGGAGGGACGGGAGGGTCGCAGTCCCGACCCTTCGCACCAGGAGGTGCCTGAGGATATCCCGCCCTGGCCAAGGTCCGGGAGGCGGGAGGGAAGCAGCGGGAGCGCAGAGTTGGGAGTCTTGCTCCCCACCGTGCCACACCGGCGACCCTCCCTCCTAGGTCGCCCCTTTCCCTCTCCTTGTCAGGGGAGGGGGGGTGCTCCGCTGGTGTCTCCCACTTCCCGCGCCGGGAGGAAGAGGGAGCCCAGGCGGCGTGGTGGTTCAGGCGGGCAGGAAGCGGGGAGGGGGGTGTGAGGTGGGGTCCAGAGGCTGCATGGGAGCCGGGGATAGATGACTGGAGCTTCTGCACACGTTTGGGAGGCGGGGAAAGGGCAAAGGGAGGATTACCTCGGGGAGGGGTGGGGGGGTGGTGAGGAGGCTACCGTGGCCACGATATTACATGGAACGGAAGGATGTTAGCAACTTGGGGACCTGCTATGGGTCTAGGGAGTGCGTGAAAGGCACCATTCCAGGAGGGCAGGGGGCTGGAACAGGGAAAAAGCCCCGGAAGCAGTGCGGAACAATCATCCTTCTGGGTCCTGGGCTGTAACCCGGCTGTCTGCCAGGGCTTGGAGACAGGGGAAGAGGATAGCCGATGGTTACGGGTGATGCCAACGACGGTTGCCCAAAGGTGGACCAAGCCTGCCCGTGTGCAGAGGACTTGGGGAGGGGGCTGAGGACTTGGGGAGGGGGCTGGGTGCCTGCTGCACAGCGGCAGAGTCCCAGGGCAGAGCCCGAGACTGTGCGGTGAAGGGCAGTGAGAGATGCAGTCTTGAGAAGTATTATGGGCTGTACTGGAAGATTTGGAGAGGGTCGAGGGGGAGGGCGTCTGAGTGATTCCGGGCGGCACGGCTAGGCGATGCCGCAAGCAGCATCCGCGCCCTCTCCTTCCCGCCCCAGCCCGGGTTTGTTCAGTCAGGGCTCCAGCCCGGCGGCCGGGAAGAGGAAAGGGGAGAGGGAAGGAGCCTTTACCTGGCTCTGACGCGACGGGTCTCAGGTCCCCAGCTTCGCTTCCCACTCAGAGATCTCCTCCCCTCTTCCCCGCCACCCGCTTCTACGCAGATCGATCCCCCTAGTCCCCTGAGGAGCCTCCGCCAACTCCGCAGGACCCCGCCGGGAAGCAGAGCCCACCCCCTTACCAATCACCGCCCGTTTTCTATCGACCGATGGGGCCTGTAGCCAATAGGAATAGCTAATCTCGAGAGGTCTGGAGTGAGGAGGAGGAGCTTGAGAAACTTTGGAGGTGTGACTAGCACCACCGAGGCGTGGTCATAGAGCAAGCTCCTCCCAGGGTTGCCGAGCCCAGAAGTAGAATTAATGGGCGGGGTTAAAATGGAACCAACAGCCAAACACAAACTCTTGAGAGAAGGCACTACCAATTGGACCGGGGTAGAGAGGAGGGGCGTTGCGGAGAATTTTAGCCAGTAGAGAGTAGAGACCAGTAGGGACTGTAGAAAGTCTTCCAATAAGAAGCGTGAAGGGAGTGCCTTGCCTCTTTCACTGGGGCGGGAGTAGGGTTTGCCCAAGCCCCCCGGTGCCGGCCAATAGGAGCGGAGGCGGAGCCAAACTCGGCCAACCAGAAAGCCGAGCTCATCTCGGCACCGTTACTGAGGCGGGGCGTACGGTCTCCAGGCCACTAAGATCTCAGCAGGGGAAGGCTCCCGAGCCTTCCAATGCGGGACGCGGGCGAACTCTGGTTCTCCCAATCGGTGCGCTGCGCCTGCAATTCAAACTGACAGCCGGTTGGAAAGGCAGAGAGAGCGGAAGAGGGAGCAAAACGCGACGCGTTCGCTGATAGAGACCCCAGCGCCGACTGAACCCCAAAAGCGACCTCTGCCCCGTCCCATCAACACCATCGCGCGCTCCGGAGCGGCCGCTCCGGAGGAGACCTAAGGGGACAGCGGGGGGCACGAGGGAGAGCTGAGGGACCGGGACCAAGAGAAACGGCGCGAGATCCAGCCAGCACGCTGAGGGCTGGGGGCTGCCAGGAGAGAAGTGAAGCGGGGGCCTAGCAGCGAGCAGAGCGGAGAAGGGAGGGTCCTGGGAGGATTGAGGAGAACCCGGGTTCGTCCGGGTGGGAAAAGCTGAGGGGATTTCTGGATCCTGGGAAGAGGAGAAAGATTTCCAAAGAGGAGGCGTGGGTCGGGACGCGTGGCCGGCGATCAGAGGGCGAGGAATTGGAGCGCTCCGAGGGAGGGGCTTAGGAGAGGAGCTTTCACGGAGGGACTCTGCAGGAGAAAGCTAAGGGAATTGCTACAGGGGCGGGAGCTGAAGAGTAGAGGAGCCCTTTAGACGCGTGGCTGGGGAGTCTGTAGAGAAGTTCCCAGGCCTTTTGTAGCTCGCCGCCTCCCCACTTCAAATCCCACTGCCTTCCCCGAAGGTTAAAAGGAAAGCCACATTTGCTGCTTCGCCCTGTTCCTACTCAATAAATATTACTTTCACCCTCCCACGGGAAAACAGGAAAGAACTCATTTCCTTCCCAGTTTTAGGGCTTAGAAAAGGTCGAGGCCTCGCAATTTGATTTTTGGCCTGGGGGAATCCAACTAGGAAAGGTACTGCTCTTGTTTCCTTTTTCAAAACCCCGCACCGCATCCTTCCCGGGACGCCATGTCTACCAGCAGTTGTAGTTTCGAGGACCGGTGCGTGTCCATCCTGTGTTGCAAATTCTGTAAACAAGTGCTCAGCTCTAGGGGAATGAAGGCTGTTTTGCTGGCTGATACCGAAATAGACCTTTTCTCTACAGACATCCCTCCTACCAAGTAAGTCTTGCTAGTAGCGGGCAACGGTAGCCTTTAACTAAATGGGAAAAGTGTATGGTTTGGACCTCTGGGAGTCAACAAGGAGGTTATCATTTTGGTGTTCCAGCCACTCCCAACAGTCTGATGATCCCCTTGGAGTATAACTAAGTGGGCAGACTGTCTGGACAAAGTCTGTGGTTTAGCCAGAGTGGTCAGTCCTGATGTAATGTTTCTGGTTCAATTATAGTCATGTGACCACATCCCTTAAGTTGGATCCCCTGGCGCTGTGCCCCGCCCAACCATCCTAACTCACTGGATCAAATCCACGACCTAGACCCTAGACTCTAGGTAAATTCAGGCAAGGTTCTCTGTACTCTTAGAAGAGTTAAGTTTTTCATTTTTATCCATAAAGTTTTAGGCCAAAAATATTCATAATTTGCTGCCATTATTTGCAATTTGCCAGGCTGAATCAGATCCATTGTCCAGATAATTCAGTGTTCTTTTCTCAACAATCTCTCTCTTAATGAGAGAGAAATAGATTTTTAGCCTATGAAATAGACCTAGCCCTAAAACAATCCTTGTCAACTATTTCAGATACTATGCATTTGTTTGCATCATTAAGTCCTCTTCAATTCTGTTTTCAGACACGTAAGAATTTGCTACCTATTTGGAAAAATAGCCATTTTATTTTACTCAAATGTACGTTTTTCTAGCTCCAAGAGGTACTTTCTCTTCCATAGGCAGCATATTTATGCCCTTATGTAATTTTCAAGATTTAGGCTAACAATCATAATACTTTAAAATGAACTTTGTGATGATAGAAACTTCAACATTTTGGAAATATACTCAAAAGCTATGAACTCCTCCTTTCTTGAAACCTTTTCTGAAATGGTTTAAGTGTAGAGATGCCTACTGGCAAAGCAAATGGCTCTCATTTATTGCAAAGATATTTGGGTTAATATTTTAAGTACTTCTGTATGTGTGTGTGCACCTGTGTGTTACAAAAAAAAAAAAGCACTAGACAATAAATCTAGAACCTACTATTGCACAGGTTCTATGATTTTTTTTGTCTAAAGCTTTTTCTTACTAGTAGCACACACACAGATGCACACATGCAGACAAATTAAAAAAATTTTTTTAATATGTATTTGTTTTTGAGAGACAGAGCAAGCACAAGTTGGGGAGGGGCAGAGAGAGAGAGAGAGAGACAAGGAGACACAGAAAATGAGGCAGGCTCCAGGCTCTGAGCTGTCAGTACAGAGCCCGTTGCGGGGCTCGAACCCACGAACCAGGAGATCATGACCTGAGCCAAAGTTGGACCCTCAACCGACCGAGCCACCCAGATGCCCCTAAAATATTAACCCATTCATCTTTGCAATAGATGTGGTAAGCAATAAGATGAGGGCTCATATATTGAATTGTTAGAGGTTAGACCAGAGTCTACATTAGAACCAGGTTTTTCTTATTGTCTCTTCTTCTTTATAGGGGTTGTAATAGTAATGGATTAGCGTGCTAAGATATGTATGAATTAATGAACACATAAGATTATTTAAGTGGAATTTTGTCATATTTATGGTAAGCTCAGAAGTATTAACTGACTCTTACAAAATATACTATCATTCTGCTTTAGAGTCTCTTTCAGCTCTTTGGGTCTACAAAATTCATGCTAAATCACAACCAAAAATACAAGGATATGGAAAAATCGGAACCCTGTGCACTATTGGTAGGAATATGAAGTGGTGCTGCTGCTATGGAAAATAGCATCGAATTTCCTAAATAAATTGAGAATAGAATTACCATATGATCCAGGAATCCCACTTCTGGGTGTATATATGTATCTGAGTATGTGTTTATATTTGGATATATACCCAGAAGAATTCAGTGCAAGATTTAAAAGATATATTTGCACACCTGTGTTCTTAGCAGCATTCTTCACAATAACCTTGGTTAACCTTGGTCACTGTGAAGAATGCTGCTAGGAAGCAATGCAAATGTTCATTAACAAAATGTGGTATATGCATACAATAAACTATTACTCAGCCTTGTAAAGGAAGGCTATCCTGCCATATGCTACAATAGGGAGGGGCCTTGAGAACATTATGCTAAATGAAATAAGGCAGTCACAAAAAGACAAATAGTATGTGCTTTCACTTATATGTGCTATATAAAATGGTCAAATTCATACTAACAGAAAGTAGACGGTGGTTGCCAAGGGCTGAGGGAAGAGGGAAATGGGGAGCTGTCTGATGGACATAGAGTTTCAGTTTTGTGATACAAATAAGGTCTGGAGATTCATTGCACAACAATGTGAATACACTTAAGACTTCTGTACCGTACATTTAAAATGATTAATTTAGTAAATTTTATGTTATGTGTGTTTTTACAACAATTTTTTAAAAAGTACCTTTGACCATTTCTGCACATT
Source organism: Puma concolor (assembly GCF_028749965.1). Taxonomy (NCBI): domain Eukaryota; kingdom Metazoa; phylum Chordata; class Mammalia; order Carnivora; family Felidae; genus Puma; species Puma concolor. Next base: position 25,613,996 of record NC_141683.1, read on the forward strand.
TCCTTCTCCAGTGCAGTGGACTTCATTGGAAGATGCTATTTCACTGAAATCTGCAAGTGTAAACTGAAAGACATCGCATGTTTAAAATGGTAATTTGTGGCAAGATTCTAGATGGCCCTGCATTTGGAAGATGGATGTTAACACCACAGCACAGAGAAAGGTTCAGTGGGCTGCATCGAGCACTGGTTATAACCCATGCAGTGAGCCATTGAAAAACCATTTGTTACTTCAAGTTATTTTTTAAAAGGGTCTTGTGTCACATTTGTATATGATTTTATAATTTTTCAAAGCACCTTGACAAATATCTGCTTTAATTTTCAGAAAAAGTCAATGTAGTTTGGGAAGATAAAACAGAGTTACAATCGTAAAAATCAGGTTTGAGCCCTGGCCCTACTCTTACTCTAAATGTGATCTTGAGTAAATTCCTTAAGCCTCTAAATCCCTGGACCTCTGTTTCTTTGTTTAATTTATAGCTTAAGAAGATAGAAACAATCTTCTAACTTAAGAAGATAGAAATTTAAATATCTTTTGTGTTTACCTTATAGAGTGTTGTGAAGATTAAATTAATTACGAATGTTAAAAGGCTTGATAGACTATAAATTACAACACAGATGAAAACTATTACTGTTATCTTTTGAGAGGTAGACAGACTTGAGTATTATTTGTCCCATTTTAGAGAGAAGAAATTTGAGATTTTTTTTAACATTTAAATGAGGTTTGGATTATAAATTATAATCCAAATAATTTAAATTCTTATGTGCTAATGATGATTTAAATTCATTCTTTCATTCATTCAAACCATACATTGAAGTCCTACTATGTGCTAATCATTGCTATAGGGGCTGGAAACACAACAATAAATAAAACAAAGTCACTGGCTTTTGGACATTATATTCTAGTGGGAAGATGATTGGTTAGTAAGATATTTAAATCAATAAGATATTGAATAGGGTGGAAGGTGCTCCAAAGGAAATAATAATAATAATAATAATAATAAATGATAGAGAAAAATAGAGGTTGGGAGAGTAGGTAAGAGCTATTTGAGATAGCATGGTCTGGGATGACCTCTCATGAGAAGGTAACATTGGAGTTAAATCCGAAAGGATGACAAGGAGCGCAAGGGAAAATGTTCTAGGCACAGGGAACAGCTAGTGCAGAGAACCCAAGGCAAGAGGAAGCTTAACATGGTCATGGAATAAAAAGATGATGGCCAGCATGGCTGAGACATTGTGAACGTCAAGGGAGAGTAGTGTGAGTAGACTGGAGATGCGGTCAGAATCCAGATAGTCTAGAGGAACGCTGTCTAATAGAAATCTACAAGCCGCATATGTAACTTAAAATCTTCTAAAAAAATCTAAAAATAAAGAAAATCTTCTAATAACCACATTTTAAAAAGTAAGAAGAGACAAGTGAAATTAATTTAAATTGTATATTTTACTTAACCCATATAACCAAAATATTGTTTCAACATGTAACCAACATAAAAAATTATTAACAAAATATTTTACATTCTATTTTTTATCCTTAGTCTTTGAAATCCAGCATATGTTTTATATTTACAGCACACTTCAGTTCAGTCTAGCTAAACTTCAAGTGCTCAACAGCCACATTTTGGATAGCACAGATCTAGACCTTCATATGAAGGGGTTTTTTTGTTTTGAGTTTTGGCCAATGGGAAGCCACGGAAGGGGCCTTAGCAGGGGAGCAAAATGGTCTGAATGCGTCCCTACTAGAATGTTAGCTCCATGAGAATAAGGACTTTGTCCACTGCTGTATTCCCAGCACCTGGAACAGTACCTGACACATAGTAATAGATGCTCAATAAACACGAATTGAATGAGTAAATGAATGAATGAATACGGATGGTGATTAAAGCCATAGAATTTACTCTTGCAATATAGTCCTACAAATAACTGTCAGTCCTGGTCCAAGAACAACTTGCTCTCATGTGTTTGCCTTTCAAGCAGATTATGATTAGAAGACATATTTTAGGTAGACTGGTACCTTTTATAGTATTTTTTTATAGGGCCTCACAAAACTGACTGACTCCCACATCTCCCAGGGTGGGAACAAGCTATAATAAGAATTTTTACAACCCAAGGTATAAGTACATGTTATCATTAAAAAAAAAAAAAAAAAAAGTACTAGCTAAAACGTTCCCTGTATATTCACTTTATTTAATAATGACGATATAGGAAAAAAAAAATCTGTGGAAGAGTGAAGTACTTGTAATCAGAGGGATAATCTTGAAGACAGTAAAAAACTTTTGCAACTTTCTCTAGAAGCTACGGATTTGCCTTATTTCTGAATTCCTTCAAAAACACTAAAACTAAAATTAGAGCAGCCAGCTTGTGTTTGGTTTACAGGGGCTCATGCTGTCTTCCTACTCCTCCATCTGTTGAGACAGTTTTTAGGTGCTGGCGTAGAACTAGAACATAGAAGAACCCAAGTTGCCACAGTCCTGGGGATAGCAAAAACCTTTTATCTAATATATTTTGTCTGTACAGCACCTCAATTCTGGGTGTTCTACGGAACACATCATAACCTTATGGCATGGCGTCTAGAAGCTACCTTCTGAAAGGACAACGTGTAAAGCAGGACTAGCAAGGAAATGGAGACTGTGTTAGTATTTGACAGTAGCACTGTCAAATTTAACATTACCAGAGTCACTCCCATCCCAAAGATCTAGCAATGGAGGTTGTTAGGAGGAAATGAGGACTCGAGGTGGTCTGTTCATTTACATTAGCACATGAAAATGTTTATATGGCCAGTTATTACCTGGTATCTGAGTATATGTACTTTTCTTTCTTAGTGGGAACATTGTAGGTTATCATGTGATTGTTCCTTGTTGTTCCTGCCTTCTTTCCTGCAACAATGGACACTTCTGGATGTTTCACAGCCAGGCAGTTTATGATATTAACAGACTAGACGCTACCGGTAAGAAACAATTGACTCGGAAATTCCTCTAACATTTACTTGTCTACCAAAACCTGAGTGAAACTCCCAATTGATTGTTTGAGGATTCTCTCTGAAACCCTCTCACCTGAGTTGAAAGTGTGAAACGTCAGGGCTTTTAACCCAAATATTCAGTTAGGGGAACTACTAGCCAAAATTCCTTGCCATTTCTATTTCATCATTGTATATACAAGAGCCTCAGACTTGGCTCTTTTGCTTCTTGGTCTCTTAAAATTAATAGTTGCTCTAAATTGTTGCACTGATACGTATTACAACTCCAGAGAATTTTGGAAGATTTTAGATCTGATGGTCAAGTGTGTGTGTGTGTAAGAAAGTAGGGAGGGGAGCCTGGGCCAGTAGGACCTGGGAGGGAGGATGACTAGGTAACCTCTGTATTTGGTGATGTTGCTTCAGGAAAAAAAAAAAAAAAAAGACATTTTGACATCTATATAAATAAATTATGATGGAATTGTATTCAAGGGAAATATTTAATGCCGATACATTGTACTAGTTATTTAGTAGGAAAATATACAACCAATTCTTTTTTTTTTTTTTAGCATTGATTTATTTGGGGAAAGAGCAATCGGGGAGGGGCGGAGAGAGGAAGACAGAATCTGCAGCAGGCTTGCACTGACAGGCTGACCACATAGAGCCCAATGTGGGGCTCGAACTCCCCAACTATGAGATCATGACCTGAACCAAAGTCGGATGCTCTACTGACTGAGCCATCCAGGAGCCCCGACAACCACTTCTTAAAGGATGTTTACATAATACATTTTATATTGTCTGCAGCCATTTGGTTTTGTTGTGCACATGTGTTTTCTCTATCTCCTACCTACTTACACAACAGACCAGGTTGACTTGTAGTGGGACTTTTTTAGTGGGAACTGAAGTTTGCAGAACTTTAGTTTACAGAACAAATTTAAAGAATTCGATAATGCAAGTTGGCACTAACACCCTCAGGTTTTTAAATGTGTGTTTTAATCTTCTTCAGAACTTAAAATACATTCCTCTTCTTAAGGATGATTTGTCTTCACAGACGGAAGATCATGAATTGTAAGCTAGGTTCTGAGGGTCTTTAAACCTTCCAATTATGCTTGGGTTTTTATAGACTCTGATTTTTTTTTTTAATCACCTGGCATTCAATTGTAGCTCTCAACCCATCATTTGGGGGTCTTAATTTCAGACTCTGGGATGTGACGAAGGCCATTTTTGAGGAGAGACTTATCTGAACTCCCCTGAGATACAGGCTCCTAACTTAGGCCTCCAGTTTTATATTTGTGTTGACCATGGACACATTAAAGGAAGTTTCTGCTTTGATACTATTTTTCCTGCTTCATAGAATTCAAAACACAGGGTGGAGATTTTTCCATTTTGATTTACTTTTTAATTATTGGTCAATTTTTCAAAGATAAAAGCCCAGCATTCTTCCATTCACATTGAATCTAATCCATGAGAAACAGATGTATCACAGGATTTCCTTCCTCCCTTCTTAACAGAGAAAGGAAGGTGCTCCTTCTGTCAGATCCAATCTCTTAGTTTATTTTTTCTGCTTTGAACCAATTGTGCCGAACTACTCATGTCTCTGAGTATTCACTCCAAGAATATCAAACTTCTCCTTTGTAACCCTAATATTGTGATTTAAAACGAGACTTTCAAGATGCTTAGTATAAAACAGGGTTTCTCATGATGCTGGGACTGTCCTTGAATCACCTGAATCAGCTGCATCAAAGGAACACATACACAAGCTTTATGAAATTCTAGAATGTTTAGATGGAAAGGGCCCCAAGTCAATGTTCTAGGCTAGGCTTCATGTGTCCACCTGATTTCCCAAAACTTTCCTGAGGACTCTTGAGAAACCTCAGTTCAAATTCTCTGGGATTGGCAAATGCCCTCAAAGGCAAATTGACTTCAGCTCTCCACTTACCTTTATGGTTCTAATTATCCCTTAGATTTTGGCCTAGTAACTCCTTATTATTCCATTAGCTCATCAAAGCCATATTACCAGAAGCAGAATACTGTTCATTCTTGGGAGGGGAGGGGAGGGCAGAGTATTTTTTATTATAAACAATGCAAACACAAAAAAAATGCAGAAAACAATATGACAGACTTCTGTATCCACCCCCGCCCCCCCAACATGAAATAGATGCTAACTTCTTGCCTGATTAGATTCTAGTATCTCAACCAAGAGAGACAGTTGATTGTTTCCACTGTTTCAACAACGCCATAGTGCACCTCCTTGTACATATCTCCTTGAGCACCTGTGCAAAATGGCAGATAGAGGAAGTGATGAGTGATGGGCTCTATTTGCTATATATATATATATTTGCTCTATACGTATTTAATTCACACAACAGAATTCAGAAACAAAAAGAAATGAGCTAAAGCTATACATGTGGGTATAGGTAAATCTCAAAAACATGTTGAATGAAAAAAGCAAATTAGAAAAGATACATATAATGCCATACTATAAAAAATTTAAATACATTAAAAAATAATATATATTGTCTGCAGTTGCATACACTCAGAGTAAAGGTAGTAAGAACACCCATGGTGTACTTACTGGTGGTAAGTGGAAGCGAGATTGAAACCAAATCTCCAAACCCTGGCTCATTTTCTTCCACCACGTGGCCACACTGACAACCTGATAATGTGAGATTTGCTTTCCTTGTTGGACTCCATTGGCTCCCCTAGAGGTCAATTAATAAATTGTATTTTTTCCCAATTTAGTACTTTCAAGTTCTGTAATACATTATGTGCCCAGAACAAACCATGTCATTATCTTCCATCATGTGTCTGTCATGTTCCTTCTATATGCCTAGGCTAGATTCTTCAGTATGGAATCTGACTACCCTTTCACTAGGAGGCTTTAGATTGTTGGGTTTGTTTGTTTTTTTTAATGCTTATTTATTTATTTTTGAGAAAGAGAGAGAACACAAGCAGGGGAGAGGCAGAGAGAGAGGGAGACGCAGAATACAAAGCAGGCCCCAGGCTCAGAGCTGTCAGCGCAGAGCCCCACATGGGGCTCAAACTCATGAACTATGACATCATGACCTGAGCCAAAGTCAGACACTTAACCGACTGAGCCGCCCAGACACCCCTAGATTGTTGTTTTGTTTGATGTAATGGCAGCTACAACCTGGATAGCCTCCAGACTAAAACCCACCTATAAGAAAGGATTGCAGTTCGTATTATAAGTGGCTCTAAAACCTTGTTGTTTTTAATCACAAAAAAGCCACCAGCTACTTTTGTGCTTGTTGAGGAGATGAAGAGACTTACTCAAGCCTTTTTCCTGTACCCTCCAAAGAGACACTTAATCTAAAATAATCTTATGAGATCTCCATCCTTAAAAATCATTAAAATAGATTTGAAATTTACCAGTGTAGAGCGATTATGGCGTAATACAGCTAGAGGCAGAGTTTGAGGAAATGGGCGCTGAGATCCTCCGGAGTTCGAAGATTCTAGAATTCAAGCCCTTACTTCAAAGGGCTTAAGAAATGTTTATGTCTTAGATGAATAACATTAGGTAATTTTTATCTATGGCACATTCTTTAATATCTTTTCTCTTTACTGTTAACACTATGGTTCCATATAAGGATGTTAACATACAAGGTTTTCTATATCATGTTCCGAGTTGTAATAGTAGCTGGCTCTAAGTAATTTTATGATCTTTTCTTTTCAGGTGTCAACTTCCTACTTTGGGGCAACTTGCCAGAGATAGAAGAGAATACAGATGAAGACACATTAGATATCTCAGCAGAGGAGTGCATTCGATGAATGGGATTATGAGATGTATAATACCCAGACATTTTCCTATTTAAAAGATCTATTAATGGACTGACTTTTAAAATATTAGCAAGGATATACTATGGATTTCTCCTTTTTTTGGAAAAAAAAAATGAGACATTTGTTGATTTATTTATTTGCTATCTCAGATGAATTACCTGAATTTAATTTGAGTTATGGTAGTTCTTTTCTTCTATGGCTTCCTCCTCCTCTTCCTCTCTCCACCCTCCACCTGGTATAAATGTGTTCTTAAATTCAGATTGGAGGTTATTTCATGTGTCACTCAACTACCTCACAGTCTTGGGGAATTTTTCTTACAACCAGATACCAGATACCGTTAATTTTATATTCTTGAATAAGGGGCGTTAGTATACATACATGGGGTGTATCCACCAAGTATGCATCCATGTGTATACCCAGGCATGCATATGGCAAGCTCAACTGGGAATTAAAGCTTAACAGGAATTTTTTAAAAAACCAAGCTGTTAGGTTTTCATAGGTACTGGTTATCCTGTGTCATACTGGTGAAAAATCCCTAAAATGGAGCAGGACTTTGTGAATCAGCAAATAGAATAAGTTAAAACTTTAAAATATACAGAGAAATTCTCTTAATTCCTCAGCACGGTGTTAGATAAATGAATTTTAACAACAAAATTATCAGTATATACTGTTTCCCAACATGATTTATTTATGTTCTTCTAAAGTCATGCAGTTATTGTGTTATGAAAGCAGGGCAACTGAACCTCCATATTCTATTCTCTAGGCCTTTTTCTGTAACTAGCAAATTTTAAATGAGTATTCTCACTTCCAACCCTTAAATAGAAAAAAAACTAAAGAAGTGTTTTGCTTAAGCCATTGTACATTATAAATGATGTTTTTGTTTTTGTCTTAAGCTGCATTCAGAGCCACACAGGAATAGGAAACTGGGATAGTGTTGGATTGTGGTTTTAGGTATAGCTAAAATCAGTGTATCGCTTAGTAATATCTCAGCTGTAAGCATTTTGTCAATAGCGATACCTAAACACACAGAGTTGTGGTTTTGTAAATAAAGTTTTATTATAAAAATGACCAGCCTGCCTTTAATCTTTTACTGTAACCACGTTTCTTACCCCAAAATGTAAAGGTGTGGAACACAAGAGCTAACATTTATTGAGTGCTAACTATGTGCCAGATCCTGTTCTAAAGTCTTTACAGGGGCAACAGGATGGCTCAGTTGGTTAAGCATCTGACTCTTGGTTTCAGCTCAGGTCATGATCTCACAGTTCATTAGTTTGAGCCCCACATTGGACTCTGCTGTCAGCACATAGCCCTCTTCAGATCTTCTGTCCCCTTGGCTCTCTGCCCCTCCCCCCATGTGTCTCTCTCAAAATAAATAAACTTAAAAAAAATAAACCGTTTACAGATTTAATTCACTTATTCCACACAACAAACCTATGAGGTAGGTATTATTATTCCTTTTTTACTGATAAGACAGGTGAGGCATAGAGAGGTTAAGCAGCTTGTCCAAGGTCACATAACTGGTCAGAGATGTGGCCAGATTTAAACTCAGACAGACAGACTGACTTCAGAGCTCCTGCTCTTTATCTTTTTGTTTTTAATGTTTGTTTTTGAGAGAGAGAGAGCACAAGCAGGGAAGCGGCAGAGAGAGAGAGACACACAAAATCTGAAGCAGGCTCCACGCTCTGAGCTGTCAGCACAGAGCCCGATGTGGGTCTCGGACTCACAAACCATGAGATCATGACCTGAGCTGAAGTTGGATGCTTAACCAACTGAGCCACCCAGGGACCCCGGCTCCTGCTCTTGATCTTTATGCCGTATCCCATATACACCTTCAGACATGAATCAGTTACCATTTTATTTAGCCGGGATACACGCTAGGTAATAACTACCCCAAGAGAGGGCCTCAGTGACTGATTTCAAGGTTGAACAAATTCATACTGGATCATAAGATAGAGAAGTGACCCATGCGTATCAACAGAATCTTTTGCTGTAAACCAAGATAAAAGATGCTCCAGGAAATGCTGTACCTGGAAAACTTTTCCAAAAGTCTTTCACACTGACCATCAGCACTGGGATGCTGTGGATGAACGTGAACCAAATGTGGAACAATTTGGTTTTGAATGTGGGTGTATTTCTTTTTTTTCCCCTTTAACCTCTCTTAAAGACTTTGGAACAAGGTGGCATAATGAATAAGATTTAAAAAAAACAAATTGATCCTACATTATATACTTCTTTAGTTAACTTGTTCAATTAAAGAAGAAAAGTTAAATGCTAGAGGAGAGAAATTGGTAAGTTTAAAATTCGACAGAGTTCATCTGGTTTCCCTTGTGCTCATGCCTTCAAAGGCTATGGTCGAGGGGCTCTTTGAAGAACAAAAGCAAGACAGGGGTGCACTGATTAAAGCAAACCCCAAATGTGATTCCATTCCAACTGGAGAATATTTAAAATTATACAGTTACCTTTTAGCTAACTGGGTTATGGAAAGGTCGGTTCTAAGCTGAAAATGGATTAATAATGTTTTAGCTAAAGAAATATATTCATGACACTTTTTTTGACACTGTTTTTTAATAAAAGCACATTTAATAAAAGCACTCTGATAAGACCAAAACCAGAATCATGTATGTAGATTTAGCACATAGTTCCTCGGCCTAGAAAATCCATCAATGCTTTGGCCCTCTTCTAATATTTAATTCAATTCAACAAACCTGTGTTATGCTTCTATAGTGTGCCAAGAATTGTACAATGATGGGCTTACACTTGTTTCCTGGAGAACGCAGTGAGCTGGAGGGAAGGACAGTCCTGATGAATCTACCTAATGCATCAGGATAAGTGATTTAACAAACCCGTGCTCAAAGTCCAACGGCGCCATAGATGAAAGAACAATCATTCTGAGTATTAGGAGAGAGTGGGAGTTGAGAAAGCTACAGACAAGAAATGATAATTTCACCAGGCTTTGAAGTACAGTTCAAGGTTGGCCAGCTGGGATGAGAGTTCTGTACAGGAGTTTAAAAGTATCTGGCCTATTTGGTAAATTGTAAGTAGCCTCCTACACCTTCCAAGATATGTGGTAAGAATTAATTAGAAGATGAAGCTACCAAAGAAGTCTGAGATGATGTTACAAAGAATAGTCCACGCCATGGTTAAGTTTAGACTTACTCTAATCACAATGTGGAGAGATTGAGGTTTTTCAGCAGGAGAATAAGACAATCAGATTTAGGATAACTCGGGATGAAGTGTAATCAAGCTTAGTTTTCCTAGTGTCCTTTCTTGGATGCACCTAACAACTTAACAGTGGAAATTATATTGATTGCCTTTACCCTAAGAACATACATAGATCATTAAGTTCCCTGATGCTCTTGACTTTCATGAAACATCTGATCTGCAGTGGGGCACTGCCTTTTTTCCCCTTCTTCCATCCTGTCATTCCCGAAGTTCAAGGAAGGGACAGAGAGTCATCAGCTGACCCACTATGGCTTTTTTTGCTCCTTTATCTTTTTCCTCATGTCAGTTTCTCAACCTCACATTCAGGCTCTGTTGAGGTATCTTGGGTGGGGCCTAATCTTAAAGCCATAATATTTTAAATAATCCTGGGCCCTGAAAACCAGGTCTTTAAATATTACTAATCTAGGGAGAGTACTCTACAACGAATTGCTCTTCTGACCTCTGAGTCACGCATGGCCGATAAAGAATAATCTATATTGTTTTTCCTTTGGTGAGGAGGAAGTGACCATAATCCTGAAATCATGGGATATGAGACAAGTAACTAAGTAGAACCTAAATGGGGAATGGGGAAAGTGGGAGAGAGTGTGGCTCAAATAGTCCTGCTTCAGTGGTAAATTATTCGATGAAGGCTTTCCCTATTTTAACATTCATGCTTATAAAAGGAAATAGTTTCCTTTTCTGCTTTTTTTTTTTTTTTAACTTTAAAAGCAGCCTAAACCATAGTTTCTTTCTTGCCTGGTATTGAGCATATGCCAAATCTACCCTAAACTGCACAGATGGAAAAAATTAGTCTATGTCTGTGGTACCTCTGGGGTTGAATATTTTTAGTACTTACATCTTTAGCTAAAGATTCTTTCTTCCAAGACTCTCATAGAATCATTTTATTGTCATCCAATGGATAAACTTACTGAGATAAAAATTAATAACATCATGTGTTTGCATATCCCTTTATAAATTATTGTGAGCTTTCACATATACCTTAAAGTAATCCTCAGAATAACCTTGGGAGTTATCCCCATTCTATAAATTAAGAAAGAAAATCTTAGTCTCAACACCCACAGAGTTAAAAGAATTTAAACTTGAATGTGGGTCTTCTAATCTTAGAGTAGGGTTCTTTCCTCCCTCCCTAGTTTACCCTAAACCCGAGGTCTATTTTTTCCCTCACTAGCTATAAAACTTAGGACAAATTCTTTTTTTTAATTTATTTTATTTTTTTTTAATGTTTATTTTTGAGAGAGAGTGCAAGCGGGGGAGGTGCAGAGAGAGAGGGAGACACGGAATCTGAAGCAGGCTCCCGGCTCTGAGCTGTCAGCACAGAGTCCCACACGGGGCTCGAACTCACGGACCGCGAGATCATGACCTGCGCCGAAGTTGGATGCTTAACCAACTGAGCCACCCAGGTGCCCCATAAGACAAATTCCTTTTTACTTTCAGCCTAAAAGGTTAGCTACTGTCATTAATTAATTCATCCAACAAGTATTTATTTTTTTAAATTTTTTTTCAAGTTTTTATTTATTTTTGAGAGAGAGCATGAGTTGGGGAGAGGCAGAGAGAGAGGCGGACACAGAATCTGAAGCAGGCTCCAGGCTCTGAGCTGTCAGCACAGAGCCCGATGCGGGGCTCAAACTCACAGACCGTGAGATCATGACCTGAGCTGAAGTCAGATGCTTAACCGACTGAGCCACCCAGGCGCCTCAACAAGTATTTATTGAGTGCCTACTGTGGAAAAAATAGAAGCTGAGGACACAGAACTAAAACAAAGTTCCTGCTGTCCTGTGAAACTGATATTCCTTGGAAGAGGAGGAAGAAAGTGAGGTGACACTTACTGAGGGTTTACTACATGGCAAGCACTGTTCTAAGGGCTTCGCATGTAACAACCCTAAGAAGTAAATCTGATTAGTATACTCACTACACAGTTCAGGAAACTGAGATACAGAGAGGCTAAGAAACTGGCCCAACATCACACAGCTAGTAACTGACATCACTCTGAGATTTGAAGGACTCAGAATTAATTAGCTTAAGGACCATGTTTCCTTTTTGGTTTGCACCGTAGTTGTCTTCCAACTAAAAAAGTCAAGTTTTCCATTAAAATCTTTTCATACATCTTTCCCTATTAGACCTTAGTCGATTTGTTTGTAATTCTTTTAATTAAGATGGAGACAGCAGCATCTCCCTTCTCAGTAAGGGAGACTTGGTGTGCCTGTGCACGATAAGAATGCTAGTCTTACATACCAGGGAAAAAGAAAAAGGAACTTATGCAAAACTCAATTTCCAGCTTTGCTGCACTTCTATCTGGAAATGAAGTCTTTTTCGCTAATACGGATTTTTATCTGAAAACCAACAAATGTTCGTTTAAGAATATGTACCTGTTCTTTAAAACTTTGTATGTCTCCAATATTTCATAATAAAAAAGTGAATTAAATTACAGCCCTTTGCAAATTACTCTAGCTTCAGCCTTCCTTATAAGCTTGTATTTAAAATCTATTTATATGGAATTTCAGATACAGCCTTGCCTCAAATGAGCACTAGTGAATCTTCACAATGAAATTATGTATTCATTTTGAGGAGAGCAAAAACAGGTATTAAATCCATATTCAAGTTTTGCCTTAACTCGTGTTAAGAGTGGGATGGCAAATATCAAAAGATTAATTGGATCCGCCAAATATGGGCACCATAGAAGTTTGCCCACCAGAACCCATCTCTACACCTCTATTCACACAACCCACTTCCTCTGGAAAAGGGCCCATGGTAAAAGAAGGCATATGGGAATGATTCACTTGGGGAAAGCTGTACCCAGAATATCAAAACAGTTTGCTTTCTGTCTCTACATCCTTGCCATCATTTTTCTACCCAAAGGAACCACCTGCTATTATGGCTGTGACACCTGAAAAGCTTTCTGTATATTGCAGGAGATTGCTCATGCGTGGGAGGATTTTCAGGCTGTTCAGTGGTATTTAAAAAGAAAAGAAAAGAAAAAGAAAAAGAAAGGGTTTTCGGGAGAAATATTCTCAGAGACTGGAATATTGCCTTGTCTTATCGAAATTGCTCTGTAGCCTTGTTCACAAATACCTTAAAACATTGAGCTACAGATGGAATTCAGTAGAAGACACACTGAGCTAATTTCCTTTGCATGATGTTACCCAGAGAAATCAAGCTGTCAGTATCCTGAAGAATGGTCTTCAAAGAGAGACGGTGGCCAAAGCCATGGGAAGCAGGAAAGGTGGAAGAGCTTTCCCTTCAAGAACTTCTTCCCAACCTTCCAAAGTCATCTTTTTAAATAAGAATTTTTACAAAAAAAAAAAAAAAAAAAAAAAAAGGGTCCAGTGTGTCCGATTCAAGATGGTTATGCAGTAACAGGAAGTGGGGTAAGTACTAGACTGAAAAAAGTCCTGAATTCTAAATCGTTCTCCATATTCCAGGATGTAATCATAAAGGGGAATGACAGACCCAGGGTTTTAAAGATACAGAATATCATTCTCTGGGCTAACTAGAGATAATCATCTCTAACTCATGCCTTTCCTTTATCAGACTTTAGTTTGATCATTTAACAAGCATCTCTTAGGTGCAGGTATTTGCAGTAGGTGCTGTAACAGTGAACAAAACATCTTTGAAAGATCCTTCCTTCTGTGTTTTTCAGCAGTGCTTTGGCTAAAACACTGAAAAGACATTTTCCACATCCTCTTGCAGCCCAAAGTTCAGACATGAGTTACTTGTTGCCAGTCATAGGCACTCATACAAGTTTCTAAGTTCAGAACTAACTTAAGAAAAAGGTGTTACCGCACATTCATTATCCATCCTGCTGAAGTGAAATGGCTGTGGTATGTCTCTGCAGCCAGCTGATCTTGTGGCGATTTCCTGACGCCCAGATCACAGCTGAGGGGGTGTGTTTCTGGTGCTAGAAAGTGGTTGATGGCTCCCGGACCCTTAGCTTCTAGATGATGGCAGAAGTAGCAGCTCCTCTGGCAAGCCAGTTCTGCAGGATCGTTCTGGGAGTTTTTCCAGGAGGCTGTGCCTAGAGCCTACCTCTATAGCCCTCCAAAGGTTTTGCAAACCCCAACTTCGCTGACATTTCAGTTATCTGTTGCTGTGTAACAAATACCTCCCAAAACTTAGCAGGGCTGGGCCGAATATTCTGCTGATCTCATCCGGGCTCACATATGTGGTTGCATTTAGCTGTCAGCTGTGCTAGGCTGGAAGGTTCTAGAAGGCCTCCCTCACACGTCTGGGATCTTGGCAGGGATGCCTTAAAGTCTCAGCCCTATCTCTCCACGTGGTCTAGCTGAGCCTCTCTATATGAAGGCTGCCTTCCAAGAGGGTAAAAATGGAAACCACAAGAGCCTCTTATGATTCGGTCTGGGGGGGGGGGGGTCACACGCCATCACCGCTGCCTCATTCTATTGGTCAAAGTTAACCAGAGGGCTGGCCCAAATTCCAGGGAAGGGAAAATTAGACTTCATTTCTTAGACTTCTCGGGGAGTTGTGGCAAAGTCACACTGCAAAAAGGCATGTGGATGGAAAGGATTGTATCATCGATATACTACAAATGTATTACATCTCTTTCTGTTTCAAATAGCTAGAATGGCTTCTGTTATCTGCCATTGAACTCTGACTGCAATAGAAAGAAAGCAGACAGACCAACCAGCAGGCTGCTGCAGTAGCCCAGGGAGTAGAGAAAGACCTGGGGTGTAGTGTGACAGAGCTCACAGGACTCTGATAGGTGGAAAGTAAGTAGAAGAGAAAGTGAGGAAGATATCAAACACAGAGTCAAGAATGACTCCAGGGTTTGGTATGAGTCGTGGTGCTATTTACTGTGATGAGGAAGAACAAGTTCAGAGAGAAAATTAAAATGTTTGTTTTTGAATGTGCCTATAAGACATCAATCTGGCGATTAGATATAGAATTCCGGAGCTTGGCGGAAGAGCTGTGGGCTGCAGATAAATTTGAGAGCTATTCGCATATAAAAACATTTAAAGGCATGAGACTTGATGTAATCAAGGGAATGAGTGAAGATAGAGAAGAATTTGAGCCTTAGAGCACAGCAATGTTGAGACCGGGAAAATGAGTAGAATCCATTTCAGTGTATAAAGGAACCCCTGAAGACACTTGTTAGCAGTGTGGATTCCAGGGTCCTTCCTACTCCCACCAATTCTGATCTGAGCCCATAAGAGTCCTGGAAATCTGCATTGTTGACAAGCTCTGTAGGTCATTCTGAAATGGGTAATTTGGAAGTACTCTTTGAAAAACACCTAAATAGATGATGATCGTCTTAGGAAACCTCTTATGGATTCTTAAGTTCAAGGATCCTTCTTTTCTTTCTCCCCACTTCCTCTTATCAGTCATGCATAAAAGACTTGTAAGATGCATACAAGGGAAGTTGGACCTTCTCTTTTTTTAACCGCATTTCACAGGGTGGGTGAAAGCAAACTATAAGCTCCTGCCAGGAAAAGAAGAGGGTAAGGCCTAAACATAGTGTCTACCCTCCAAGAGGGGCATATTCTCCTACAAATACCCAGTTTGATGCCCAATAGTAATATTCAACAAAGCGAGGTGCACTGTCTGAGAGCAAAGTCAGTATTTCTTTGTCTACGATTACAAGTAGTATATGCTCCTTCATATCTCAGGGAGGGAAGAGCAGTCCTATTCTTCCCATGTTTCATGGCAGCTTCAGAGAAGATTAGATGAAAAGCAAATGCTTAGCTGCCTGCTATAGCATTTCCTCTCCTGTCTATCAAAATTCACGCTGATTAGGCCTCTCTAAGGGAAAAATAACCATTACTATTTGTACCGTCATTGATAGAAGACTGAATTCTTACTGACAGTGAACCTGTGTTTGTCAAATATGAAGATATGAATATATTTCCACTTGGACCTAGTCTGGGACTGCGAATCAAGTGCTGTTCCTGGTAAAAATTTCATGGACATATTCTCCCTTTTGCAGTTCAGCGGTTGCAAGAGGGCCCGAAGCTGTAGGAGCCATGTGCTGTGATAATGATTGCATTGATTAAATGCCAATTACTCCTGGACACTTTTCAAAGTCCTCTGCTGGAAAGTCCAAACTGGGCTTTCTGTCTGACATTAGGATCAGATCTCTGTAATCCTAGGTGATAGCTGTTTGGGGATCTCTAGCAATTACTTGTGTCATGTGCTTTAATCAACAGCATGCTTACTATTATAATAAGTCTCCACACCCACTATGAAGCATTACTCAGGCTCAATTCCCCCAGCCCCCACCCAGCTCACATGAACCTGAGCTTCTGACCCATAGATGATTAGGTCATTCTGGTGAATCATCCTCATTGGGGTGGGAGTAGCCTGCCAGCCGGGGCCAGACCTTCACCACCAAGTGCCTGTCTAAAGGCATGATGGATCCTATCAGCCCAGCCAGAGGTCAAGTTACCTGTCTCACTGTTCCACTGGGTATCAATCTTCTGGCTGGCATCCAACCAGCAATTGATTCATCTACTTAACATATGCTTCCATTAGCATACACAGAAAGGGCCAATGCTTGCATACAGTCCCCCAAGAAATTCTTTCCAACAAAGTTTTGGACCTAATCACCATCGTAGGCTGATTTTGCCACCATCTTTGAAATAGCCTGTAGGCTATGATAGAACATAATGAACTAAAGATTGAGCTAAAAGGGTGACTAAAGTCACCAACTTGCTGTGTGACCTTAGGCATTTCATTTCAGAATAAGGGAGTCAAGCAATATATTTTCAGATATCCTTTCCAGTTCTAGCATTCTATGAGTTCATTTGCCAGAGGCAATTGTATTAGTTTTCTAGGGCTGCCATCACAAGATACCACAAACTGTGTGGCTTAAGCAATAGAAATATATTGTCTCACAGTTCTGGAAATGAGAAATCCAAAAGCAAGATGTTGAGAGTGTTGATTCCTTCTGAGGGCTGGGAGGGAAGGATCTGTTCCAAGATTCTCTCCTTGGCTTGTAGATGGCCATCTTCATCCTCTCATGGTGTTCTTCCTTCATGCATGTCTGTCTCCAAATTTCCCCTTTTCATAAGGACACCAGTCACATCAGAATAGGGCCCACCCTCATGGCCTCATTTTAACTTGGGTACCTCCGTAAAGACCTTATCTCCAAATAGGGTCACATTTGGATACTGCGGGTTAAGACGTCAACAAATGAATATTTGGGGGACACAGTTCAACTCATTAACAGCAATTAAATATCAACTATATGTAAGAAATAAAGAATAATGACTTGATTGATTTTAAGACTGGTGACTCACGTGGGCAGAGTAGGCTAACAAATAGGTATAGATTGGTGAATTTATTTTGTATACTCTAATGATCTAAGCCTACACTGTACTCATCTTCGTCTCCACATATAGATTTTGTGTAAGAAACAGCTCTGAATCCCTTTGAACCGGAAATTCTTAGTTTTGCCATGCTTTATAATGTTCTCTCATCTGTTTTTATAATTGAATGTGATGGGAATTCAAGCTGGTGCAGCCACTCTGGAAAACAGTATGGAGGTTCCTCAAAAAGCTAAAAATACAACTACCCTATGACTCAACAATTGCACTACTAGGTATTTATCCAAGGGATACAGGTGTGCTGTTTTGAAGGGACACATGCACCCCCATGTTTATAGCAGCACTATCAACAATAGCCAAAGTATGGAAAGAGCCCAAATGTCCATTGATGGATGAATGGATTAAGAAGATGTGGTATACACACACACACACACACACACACACACACACACACACACAATGGAGTATTACTCAGCAATCAAAAAGAATGAAATCTTGCCATTTGCAACTACGTGGATGGAACTGGATGGTATTATGCTAAGTGAAATTAGTCAGTCAGAGAAAGACAAAAATCATATGACTCCACTCATATGAGGACTTTAAGAGACAAAACAGATGAACATAAGGGAAGGGAAGTAAAAATAATATAAAAACAGGGAGGGGGACAAAACAGAAAAGACTCATAAATATGGAGAACAAACTGAGGTTTACTGGAGGGGTTGTGGGAGGGGGGGATGGGCTAAATGGTTAAGGGGCACTAAGGAATCTACTCCTGAAATCATTGTTGCACTATATGCTAACTAATTTGGATGTAAATTTAAAAAAATAAAATAAAATAAAAATAATTGAATGTGAAACTTCTCAAAAAAGTCTTATGACTATTTAACCAGTTATTGTTCAAAGGAGCCCCGTGAGGATTAACAGGTCGGTAGGCCATTATTTAATTAAATGACCCTGTAGAGGTTTGATTGAGTTTGGCCATTGGAGGACATAATTATGTGTAGAATATGCTTTTCTGTGCTTATTTGAGCCTCCTGATCATATAATGCTATATGTATATATATATACACATACATGTGTGTATATATATATACATGTATGTGTGTGTATATACACATACATACACACATATACATATATATATACATACACACACATACATATATATGTATGTACACACACACACACACACACACACACACAGGAAAGGAATGCACTAGATTCTGCTGACTCACAGCTACACATTTGGCTTAAATGAAAATACTTGAAAGAGCTCACTCAACATGGACAAGGACAGATTGGCGTGGAACAGGGTATTGTCTATAAAGAAACTGACAGAAGTCCAGATTTATCAGCAAAAGTACATCCTTCACACCAGTGTTCTCTTTTCAGAGCCTCTCTAGCCTGGAAATCCACTAGGTGGAGCAAAGGACCAGGAATTAGCTGACCAGGAGCGCTCACAAGCAAATATGACCAGTACTGCAGCCATTTCTTTCCCTCTACCAAGGCTGGGGGAAAATTGGGTTTTGGAACCGCTTAAGATCAAATGTTCCCTGCTCATTAACATGGATAGTTGCCCAAAGAATAAAGAAACTCAAATTTGCTGAGTTGAACATGATTACTAAACACACAGGAGGCACACCCATCTTGGAGTCTTTCCCTATGGCTTGGCCCTCACCACACATTTCCTTTCTGCTTTCATTGGTGGCAGATGGAATTTGGGGCAGACCTCTCACCCGGGCTCCTACAGTCAAAAGACCTTATGCTTGGATCATACATCTTCTTTTTCCTGCCTGCTATAGCCATCCTAAAATTTTGCTATCAACCTGGTGTCTATTTAAACACGGTCTCTTTGATTCCAGGAGCATGGATTCTAATGCTTCCTGCCTTGGATTCCAGTCTTGTCTTCTTTTCTGCACTTATGGGCCGGTTAGTTGAGCTGAGCAGAAGCTGGGAACTTGCCTGATTTTTATTTGAGGACGTTCAAGGGGTAAAGGGGGAATATCTTCATTGCCCCTTGAGGTTTTTGTCCCTTCCACAAAGTATACTCCATGTGCCTTTGCATTCAAACTATGAGTATTAACTGTCCATGCTGCGGTCCAAACCGGCTACCAATGGAAGACATTGTTTTATTTATTTTTTACAATCATTTCGGATTGTATAGATGTTTTGCAGAATGATCTTGCTGTCTTCAGATAAAACCTCAGCTCACTGAAAAGAGTATTCTCCATGCCTTTGAAGGTTGTGGGGAAAGGGAAGGAGCAAATTCCCAGAGAATATAAAAATGTTTGCAGCTTGGGCGTGAGAGTGGGTAGGACTCCATTCTGTGGCTGGAGAGTGTTGAACTTGGTTGGTGGACATCTCTGCGGTCATCACCGTGGGCTGACAACCAGCCGAGTCTCTGCCAGGTAAGACTCCAAGACCTTGTACGGCCCTTGAAGTGGGGGACCCTAAGCAATGACTGAGATTATACTTTCTGCCCATAAAGCTGAATGGGAACCGAGAATTGGCTATAAGTTGATTCAAAGAAAATAAAGAAGCGAGATATTTCTTGCACATCTGAGTTTGTTATCTAAGCTTTATACTGGCTGCACTATAATTAAGAGTTCATTATAGAGGTCTGAGATTATCTGGGAGCAGTATAGTATAGTGGCTAAGAGTTGGGTCTCTGGAGCCAGGGTGCCTGGGTTCAAATCTCAGCTCACCCACTGACTAGCTGTGAATCCTTGGGCAAGTTATTCAGACTCTCTCTACCACACTTTTCCCCTTTTGTGGAAAGAAATGGAGGTAATAGTACCCATCTTACAAGGTAGTGGTTGAATCATATCACATATGCAAAGTGTTTAGAAAATCAGTGCCTGACATGTAGCAAAATTCAACAAATGTCAGGTAGTATTCCTACAGAATTTTTGTGTCCCTATTGTGGCTGTGGAACTTTTAATTATCTTTTAGAACACGTAACACACACAAATGGTATAAAATCCAAATGTTAAAAAAAAAAAGGTATACAATGAAAGATAAGGATGTAAATGAAAAACTGTTTTCTAATTTCCCTCCCCAGATGCAACCTGTGCGAGTAGTTTCTGTATATTAAACAAATGTAGTTACCTGTAAATGATTCTGTACCTTTCCCCCCTCAGCAATACATCGTGGAGGTCATTCTTTAATAAAATCCCATTGTATGGGTATGCTCTAGGGTATTCCCTCTTACTGACCAAATAATTCTGCAGTGAATATCTTCATACCTACATCTTTGAGCAAATCTGGAATACCTGTGGGATAAATTCCTAGAAGTGGAATCACTGAAGCCAAGGCTCTGTGCATTGTAAAATTTGGTAGTAGATATTGTCACATTGCCCTCCATACAATAAATGATACTCCGACAACCTTTATGTGAAAATGCTAACAGAGGAAGCTATTCAGTTTTTTTGTTGTTGTTTTTTTCGTTTGTTTGGTTGGGGTTTCTTTGCCAACCCACCAACCATTCTCTTATAATTTTTGTTTGCATTTAAGAGTGAGCTTGGGCATATATTTATATTTTTAAAAATCTCACTTCTATTTCTTTTTTGAGAAACAGTCTATTATCAAATGGACTGTTCAGAAGTGAAAATAATACATCTGCTGGTTTTATGAAGATCCTTTTAGTCTGGTCTCCAGAAAAAAAATATTTCCGCCATCACAAGCTACCTGGTGGGTCCATTCCCCCAACCTCCCGCCCCCACCCCCATCTGAAAGTAGAGCTTTCCTACAAAAGCTTCCGTAACCTGAAATCGTGAAAAACAAAGAGGAAATTTTGTATTTCCAGACCCCCCAAAATAACCTGTTTTAGGCTTTTCTGATACTTTAGGACACATCTTGCTAACAAATGCACAAAATAAACAGATAAGGCACAGATGCTCATAGGCAGTTCACAGCTCTGGGGGCTGGACGCTGAGATGCTGAGTGGAGTTTCGGGGAAGGAGCTGGGCGGGACCGCTCTTGCAGCTCAGGGTGTGCGCTGCCTCAATAAAGGCTCACAGTAAAATGTTATTTTCACTTGTTTTGCGTTTTTCATAAAAGCAAAATCCTCTTTGGATTTCTTTCATTTAGCCAAAACAGGTACTAATGTAGGTTTTTCACAAAGGTGAAGTGGTATAACGTGAACTTTTAAAAAGCAAGGGATACCTGTATACTCTGAATGCTTGGTGGTTGTGCCTCAAGGCCACTGCACCAGAGACAACAGAAGACTTTTGCTTCTTTCAGTGTATTTGGTGGTGGAAGCTGCCCTGGGATCAAAGGATGGAAATGATAAGATGCTTCCTTGGATACGTTCCTAGAGGCTGTCACCTGCTCAGAGAATTTGGATGACCCCAAAGCAGGAGAGCTTGAATAAATCTTGTGCATCCCAAGACATGCCACTGGAAGTGTTCAGGGGTGAGAGAAGCAGAAAAATCAAATTTTACAAAATGTCCGAAGGATTTTTAAGTGGTGTTCTTGTGCTCTTACACGGTTTACAGTTTTTCTGTGCAAGTAACAAATGAAATGAGAACGGATCGATCAGATGCCAGCGATTTATCAAAAGGACCTCAGGGAAACCGTGAGCTCTGTTCTCTCGGCCATTATCCCAGGAAGGAAGAGACTCCAGGAGAGCAGCACAGAGCTCACAATAAGCCAAGGAAGAGGGGAAAAAATGACCCAAAGAAGCTGTTCTGTCTGACACACACTGACTATTTATTTCCCAGGAATGAAACATTGCTAACTGGGAAGCCAAATCCAGATGTAGAGATTTAATTAGTCTTCCATTTGAAGAGTACGACTGAAATAATCAGTGTCTACTCTAAGGGCACCCCAAGCATTAGCATACCTGTGTGTGTAATTGACCTAAAAGGTGAATTATTATTCCAACCGTGCCACGGACAGAACCAAACATTTCAAGGATCATTTAGTTCATCAGTTTATGGAATCTAGCATGTGGATCATCAAGAGGCTTCTCCAAGGCTTCGCCGTGGACAGCAGGTGTCATTGCTAAAATGGGAACAGGGGTTCCTCACACTAGTTTAGCGTATGGCTATTTCCATCAACAAAACCAGTTATATACCTATGCAAGGTTCCTATATCAAGTATATATATTAATATACAAATCTGTATTAGTCTGCTCAGGCTGCTGTAATAAAATAACATAGACTGGATGGTTGAACAACAGGTATTTCTTTCTCACAGTTCTGGAGGCTGGAAGTCCAAGATCAAGGTGCTGGCAGATTTGGCTCCTGGTAAGAGCTCTCCTCCTTATTGTAGATGGCCACCTTCTAGCTGTGTCCTCACATGATTGGAAAAAGCACCCTAGTTTCTCTTTCTTTTCTTCTAAGGGCACTAATCTCACCATGAGGGTCCTACCCTCAGACCTCATCTAACCGTAATCACCTCCCAGAGGCTCCACCTGTAAATACCATTGCATTGAGAATTAAGGCTTCAACATATGAATTGGGGTAGAAAACACAATTCGGTCCGTAACAATATAGATATAATTTTTATTGCTGTTTGCCTCTTCCCACCAGGAAGTAAGCTCCATGAAAGCAGGGACCTAATCTGTTTTATCGACCTTAGTATTCCCAACACCTAAAACAGTCACATACTGAACCACCACTATATTCAATAAACATTTGTTGAACGAATGAATTTGTTGAGTGCCTCCTGCGTGCCAAGCATTGTTCTAAGCACTTTACATTAACACACAGAATCCTTACAAAAGCCTTATAGGGATACTATTATTCCCTCAATTGACCTGGTTTTATAGGAGACAGAGCCAAGTTTTGAAATAAGAGGTTGGCTTTTGAGCCCAGTTTCTCATCCATTAGCCATGAACAGTGTATAACTCCCCCTCACTCCACCAAAGCTAGTGAGATGCCTATGGAGTTAAAAACTTGCCTGAATTTAAAGTACGATGTTGACATCTTATCCCAATATCCCCTGATTTCTAGAACTACTTGTGATGATAACGCATTCAATTCTCTAATAGGGAAACTGTTGTTCTGGTGGGGGCAGTGTTTCCATTACACTGTTGCTGTCCACGTTTATATTGCAGGCATGTTTTGTGCTTCAGGTAGCCAGGGGGAGGGGGTCCCTCCTACTCAATATTATCACTGACCTAATTTCCCATTTTCAGGGTCTTGGATAGTTATGAGGTTTATTTTCACTTGAAGTATATTAGTGATCAAAATATACTTCCACTTTCTCTTCTTTTTTTAAACAGTTCTTTTTTTTTAATGTTTATTTTTGAGACAGAGAGAGCAGGGAAGGGGCAGAGAAAGAGGGGGACAGAGGATCAGAAGCAGGCTCTGTGCTGGGGTGCCTGGGTGGCTCAGTAGGTTAAGCATCCGACTTTGGCTCAGGTCATGATTTCATGGGTTCGAACCCCATGTCGGGCTCTGTGCTGACAGCTCAGAGACTGGAGCCTGCTTTGGATTCTGTGTCTCCCTCTGTCTCTACCCCTCCCCTGGCTCATGCTCTGTCTTTCTCTCTCCCAAAATTAATAAACATTAGAAGAAGAAGAAGAAGAAGAAGAAGAAGAAGAAGAAGAAGAAGAAGAAGAAGCTGTCTCTGTGCTGACAGCACAGAGTCTGACACGGCATTCCAACTCCAGAACCATGAGATTATGACCTGAGCTGCAGTCTGACACTTAACCAACTGAGCCACCCAGGCGTCCCTTAAACAGTCCTAGTGGGATCATTTACATCCCATAAAGTTTACTCATTTAAAGTGTACAATTTGAAGGAAGCCTTGGTGGCTCAGTCAGTTGGTTAAGCATTCGACTTCAGCTCAGGTCATGATCTCGCAGTTCGTGGGTTCAAGCCCTGCGTTGGCTCTGTGCTGACAGCTCAGAGTCTGGAACCTGCTTCAGATTCTGTGTCTCCCTCTCTCTATGCCACCCCCCTCCCCAACTCATGCTCTGTCTCTCAAAAATAAAAAAATGTTAAAAAAGATTTTAAGGGACGCCTGGGTGGCTCAATTGGATAAGCGTCTGACTTTGGCTCAGGTCATGATCTCATGGTTCGTGGGTTCAAGCCCTGCATCGGGCTCTATGTTGACAGCTCAGAGCCTGGATCCTGCTTCCAATTCTGTGTCTCCCTCTCTCTCTCTCTCTCTCTCTGCCCCTCTCCCACTAGTGCTCTGTCTCTCTCTCAAAAATAAATAAACATTAAAAAAAATTTTTTTTTAAGTTTTAAGTGTCCAATTTGATAGCATATTTATACAGTTATGTGATCATCACCGTAATTTAATATTGGAACACTTTCATCATCCCCAAAAGAAACCTTGTCCTCATTAGCATTCACTCATTAGCACCTTGTCCTCATTAGCACCACCTCCCCAGCCCTAGACGGCCACCAATCTATTTTCTGTCTCTTGATTTGCCCATTCGGGACGTTTTCTATAAATGGCGTCATGCATTATGTGATCTTCTACGACTGTCTTTTTCACTTAGCGCAATGTTGTGCTAGTTGTAGAGTGCATCAGTACCTCATTTCTTTTTATTGCCCACAAAATTTCCTTTTAAAAAACCCTTCCTTCATACACTTCTGAATTTGGGCTGACCTCTCCAGCGAGTCTAACCCTGACCAGAAACCATTTCCTGGTTAACCCGCTTTGACATGTGACGGGGGCATCATCAGAACAGGAACCCTGTCGAATAACTATTCAAAGAGAGACAGACCCCGAGTTCCTTTCCTGGCCACCGCCCATAGAAATCCCAGAATTCCTTGGAAGGACAAGGTGTGGCTCCGTGGATGGCAGGCAGGGAATGACATGTGGATCTGAAGCGGCTAAGGCTGATCGTGGCAGTGCCTCTCTGTTTTGTGTTTGTTCTTGTGCTGAGTTTAGATTTTTAGATGAAAGGTTTTCACTAAACGCTGCTTCTCCTCCTCGGAGAACCATTTGAAGCTCCAGAAGTTTCTGCTACCAAAAAGCTTGATTTTGCTGCCACCTGCTGTCTTTAAGCCAGAAACAACTTTGGGAAGGATGAGGCCTTGTTCTGAACATGGTTCAATAGGCAAGAGTGCCAGTTCTCACAAGTTTTTCCCTGATGCTCTGCTTATAAATTGAGGTCTCTTCTTAATGTCCAGTGTTATGTTTTCTACCTAAAAGTCTGGCCCCTTGAAAATGCATCATAAGAGTGTTCCTCTAAAGCTTTGTCAATAAGAAAAGGTTCATATGAACTTTTTGCTTTTGTTTTTGTTTTGGAGAGAGTGAGCATGAATGGTGCAGGGAAAGAGAGAATCTTTTTTTTTTTAATTTTTTAAATGTTATTTTTGAGAGAGAGAGAGATACACAGTGTGAGCGGGGGAGGGGCAGAGAGAGAGGGAGACACAGAATCCGAAGCAGACTCCAGGCTCCGAGCTGTCAGCACAGAGCCCGACTCGGGGCTTGAACTCACAAACCGCAAGATCATGACCTGAGCCAAAGTCAGATGCTTGACTGAGCCACCCAGGTGCCCCTGAGAGAGAATCTTTTTTTAAATTTTATTTAAATTCAAGTTAATTAACATATAGTGTAGTATTGGTTTCAGGAGTAGAATTTAGTAATTCATCACTTACATATAACATCCAGTGCTCATCCCAGCAAATGCCCTCCTTAACGCCCATCATCCATTTAGCCCATCCCCCTACCTGCCTCCTCTCCAGCAACCCTCAGTTTGTTCTCTATAGTTAACAGTCTTTTATGGTTTGCCTCCCTCACTGTTTTTATCTTATTTTATTTTTCCTTCCCTTTCCCTATGTCCATTTGTTTTATTTCTTAAATTCCACACATGAGTGAAATCATATATTTGTCTTTCTCTGACTTATTTCACTTAGCACAATGCACTCTAGTTCCATCCACACTGTTGCAAATGGCAAGATTCCATCCTTTTTGATCCCTGAGAAATATCTTCTTTATCCATTCAGCCATCGATGGACGTTTGGGCTCTTTCCATACTTTGGCTATTGTTGATAGCGCTGTTGTAAATATTGGGGTGCATGTGCCCTTTCGAATCAGCATTTTTTTTATCCTTTGGATAAATGCCTAGTAGTGCAATTTCTGGGTCATAGGGTGGTTCTATTTTTAGTTTTTTTGAGGAGCCTTCATCCTGTTTTCCAGAGCGGCTTCACCAGTTTACATTCTCACCAACAGTGCCAAAGTGTTCCCCTTTCTCTGCATCCTCGCCAACATCTGTTGTTTCTTCTGTTGTTAATTTTAGCCATTCTGACAGGGGTGAGGTGGTATCTTATTGTGGTTTTGATTTATATTTCCCTGATGATGAATAACGTTGAGCATCTTTTCATGTGTCTGTCAGCCATCTGGATGTCTTCTTAGGAAAAGTGTCTATTCATGTCCTCTGCCCATTTCTTCGCTGAATTATTTGTTTTGTGGGTGTTGAGTTTGATAAGCTCTATACAGATTTGGGATACTGACGCTTTATCTGATATGTCATTTGCAAATATTTGAGAGAGAGAGAATCTTAAGTAGGCTCCATACTCAGCATGGAGCCTGACGTGGGGCTCAATCCCATAATCTTGAGAAAAAGGCCTAAGCTGAAATCAAGAGTCAGATGCTTCGAACCTACTGAACCACCCAGGGGCCCCAAACTTTTTGTTTTTTAAATCAGACCTCAGGCCTGGCAGCAGGGACAGTGGCCAGGGATCCTCCCCAAATAGCTTGTCAACAGAACGTGAGCATATGTGACAGACTTCCTCTAGACTCCAGAAATAACAGAGGACATGGAAAGCATTGCCTTAAGATTCCGCTGTTATGCAACTGAAGACAAGATGTCAACACTTTCGGGGTGCCTGGGTGGCTCAGTCAGTTGAGTGTCCGACTTCGGCTCAGGTCATGATCTCGAGGTCTGTGAGTTCGAGCCCCGCGTCGGGGTCTGTGCTGATGTGCTGGAGCAACACTTGGGCTGGGCTCTGAATGGCAGGCTCAGCACATGCTTCTCTAGACACATCTACGCTATCACAGGCCCTGGTTACTCTGGGCTGGAGACATTTCCAGGAGAAGCGGTAGATAACGTGGGATCCTTCTTAACATGTGTCTTTCATGACCTCAAAGAAGTGTCTCTTCAATAGTGAAAGCGTCCATTCTCACTCCTGCAGGGCTGCTAAGGGATTAGGTCCCTGTTTTAGCATTTAATCTATTTCCTCATCTCCATTTTATGGGTTGGTTGAAAGCAAAAGCTGCTGTCACTTTCTTTGAACTAAAAGGTCGCTGGTTATGACCGGAATACCATGTGCATTAACTAAAGATAAGGTCCTGTTTTGTGTCTAAATGAACAAATATGATAAAAGGTTACAGGCTGCTATTTGTAAGCACTTTTCAGCAAATAACACATTGTGGGTATAAAAAGTCTTCATTCCCAGTAAATGAAAAGCCAAATGGGACAGGCTATTAAAAGGTCCACCTGAGACCCTTTGCACTTGACCCTGCAGTTCAGGCATCTTCCAGGCTGTGGGGGGTGCTCTAGAGCCACTGTGGATTTCTTGACCTGGAGAGTCCTCTGGTTTCTTGGTTTGGGTCATTTCATGTTGATTGGGCTGGGGGGGGGGGGGTTTGGGGGGTTGGTTGGAAGGCAGCCACTCAAAATGGCCCTGGCAATCCGTTCATTGATCAGTTCAAGCTGGGGTGGAGGAGTGGTAGTTAGCTGGATCTCAGGCAGCAGGGTAAGTCTGGGATTAACTATCACCATTCCAGCTGTGGTTATGTCACAAGCCTATTCAGTAAGCAACAGGAAGCTGAGATTCAAGTATCACCCAGAGAAAAGTAAAGCAGTTTTCCTAACCAATGGCTTGCGACACCTGACAGGTTTATTATGTTGTGCCAGGGCCTTTCCATTCTTAAAATGGGATTGGTATCTACTTCATTTTTAAAAATTCTAGGGGCGCCAGGGTGGTTCACCGGTTGGGCATCCGACTTCGGCTCAGGTCATGGTCTCACAGCTCGTGAGTTCCAGCCCCATGTCAGGCTCTGTGCTGACAGCTCGGAGCCTGGAGCCTGTTTCGGATTCTGGGTCTCCCTCTCTCTGTGCGCTTCTGCTGCTTGTGCTCTGACTCTCTCTCTCTCAAAAATAAATAAACATTAAAAAAAATTCTGTAAAAGTTAATAAGTTTTTCAAATGCAGAGTGGGAGAATAAAATGTCAAGTCTTGAAATTCAATGTGTATTTTAATATGCACACCCCAGACCGAACACTATAAAGCATGTCTTTTTTAAAGATTTATTTGTTGACTAATCATTCCTTTTAACACAATTAATTTAAAATAAATTAAGAAGCATGCATCATTTGTGGAATGAAGAAAAGCAGAAAACTGTTACAATAAAGTATTATAGTAAAATGAACATTATAATGCAATCTTCCATCATGTGCTGATTTAAATAAAATATTTGTATTTAAAATCATGTCATTATTGCATACTTTGTGTAGTAACATTTATCATTCTTTTTAGCCATCTGGATGCTTTGGGAACTCTAAGTTTGGAACTCTCCTACCTACTGAGTCTGGTTTTTTTTTTGTTTGTTTTTTTTTTTTTTTGAAAATAGAAGCCAGGGGTGCCTGGTGGCTCAGATGGTTAAGCGTCCGACTTTGGCTCAAGTCATGGTCTCACGGTTCCTGAGTTGGAGCTCTGTGTCAGAAGCCTGCTTCGGGTTCTGTGTCTCCCTCTCTCACTGCCCGTCCCCAATTCACACACACACTCTCTCTCTCTCTCAAAAATAAAATAAACATTAAAAAGAAAGAAAGAAAGAGAGAGAGAGAGAGAAAGAAAGAAAGAAAGAAAGAAAGAAAGAAAGAAAGAAAGAAAGAAAAAATAAAAACCAAATTTTCCTAGCTTCCCTTAAAGCTAGGGAGCAGGCTCTTTCCACTGATGCTTCTGCATGTGATTTCAATGCGGAAGACAAGGCCATGAGCAGGATCCACTCAGGAGAGAGTGCAGGAATGGCAGAGGCATCCAGCTTCCAGACCAAGTAGAGGCAGGAGTTTGGCTGAGCATCCCTGTCCAGCGTTAGGCCCAGCCAGTTGTGGGGACAGCAGCAGCAGCAGGATTGTTTCTGGCTGCCCAGACTCCAAGCTTGGTTTCCTCTTTCTCTCTCCTTGAGACTGAGCAAATGACCTTTAAACTGGTGACCCATACGTGAAATCTCAATCTCCCAAGAATTGAACATCACCCTACAAATGTGGAAACTGGCACCCTATGTATAAAATCCTTATCTCCAAGTATGGAACATGTCCTTACAAGTGTGGGCCATATCACTTTGGATAAGAAACATAGGATTTCAATAATAGAAACTTGTTTCTCAAGAAAATTGAACCTTGCCCTATTAGCATGAAACTTGGTACACCATATGCAAATCTTAATCTACAAGCTTGGAATCTGGCACTCTTTGTGTGGAAATCAATGTCTAGTCATGAAAAATGGCCTAAAAAGTGTGGAACCTGGAACTCCAGACATGGAACCTGGTTTTGAATCATAGGAATAGTTCTACATGCATGGAACCTGAACTCCATTTATGAAATCTGAAATTTCAGGCATTGATTTAGCTTTCTTAGGTATGAATTCTGCCTTTTCATGCATATAATCTGGTCCTCCACACAAAACCTGACCCTGTAGACATAAAACTTGGCCCTCTAGGGGTGGCTGGGTGGCTCAGTTGGTTGAGCGTCCAACTTTGGCTCAGGTCATGATCTTGTGGTTCATGAGTTCAAGCCCCACATTGGGCTCTGTGCCAACAGCTCAGAGCCTGGAGCCTGCTTAGGATTCTGTGTCTCCTTCTCTCTCTGCCCCTCCCCCACTTGTTCTCTCTCTCTCTCTCTCTCTCTCTCTCTCTCTCTCTGTCTCTCTCTCTCTCTCTCTCTCAAAAATAAATAAAACATTAAAAAAAAAAAAAACTTGGCCCTCTAAGTATGGAATCTGACTTTCTAGGCATGGAAAATTTCTCCAGATACGAATTATTGCCTCTCAAGCATAGAATCTGGCTCTCTAGTTGTGGGATCTGAGCCTGTATGTGTAGAGGCCCTCTAGATATGGAATTAAATCTAGGCATGACATGAATATGAAATACCTCTGTCCAAGCTATGAACTTGGCCTTTTAGGAGTAAAACCAGAACCTCATAGAATGTCATCTAGACTATAAATGAGAAAATTCAGGCTTAATGTTAGCAGTGACTTTCCCAAGTTTTAACAACTGGTTTCCATTGGGTCTGAATCTTGAACCCAAGTCTCCTGATTTTCAGCCAGTGCTCACTGTACCAGCCCATTGCTCTGTGTATCTTGCTCTCTCTCCAGTGGTGTATAAAGAAAAAGAGAACTAAACAAGGTCAGAACATCCAAAGTCAGCGGACAGCTCTGCCCTGTCTCTGTGTCCTTAGATTGCTCAAACATACTGAATTTTCCCAGTCTCCATTTCAGGCAAAGATGGCCACCGAGACTGGTTCCAGCCCTGGCATTCTGTGCTCTGCCTCTATTTTGTGCTTCTCTCTGTTAAGGGTCTCTTCCCCTTGTCTTCAAGCTGTGTGAGGCCCAATTAGTCTGGGGCGAACCGGGCCATCTGAGCAAGGAGCAACCCAAAGATTAGCTTTGATCCTACCCTGAGCCCTCCTACCTCCTGTGGCTTCCCCCATTATTTCAGCTGCTGCCCAAGGAAGATAGTTTTTATTTGGTTGAAGTTTCCCATTCAACCTAGAAAATCAAATACCATTTTAACTGATCTTGACTTTGGAGGTTAGCCTTGCAGCTGCCTGGGGGGCCTCACGATCTCTTCCTATTCAAAAGCCTGCCTTGTTCTCCATTTTACAGCTTGGCTCTTGCCTCTTCTTTCTGTTTCGGTAACAAGCTTTGGTGGCTGGGGCACTCAGATCTGGTTGCGGCCTGCGTCTGAGCAGAGGAGAGTATTAGGGCCAGTAGACTAACCTAGGGCTGGAGGAAGTCTTTAGAGCATCTTCTGTCCTCTTCCCCAAGTGCATCCACTTTGAACTCTCTGTCCTTCATATATCTGAAAAATAAACGTCTAACGCTTTGTGTGGCTTTTTCGATTTTAGACATCTATTTTTTAATATTATTTTAATTCCAATGTAGTGAACATACAGTGGTATATTAATTTCAGATATATAATATAGTGTTTCACCAATTCCATATATCACTCAGTGCTCATCAAGGTAAGTGTATTCTTAATCTCCTTCACCTGTTTCACCCAGCCCCCCCCCCCCACCTGCTTTCCTCCAATAAACATCTGTTTGTTCTCTATAGTAAACAGTCTGGATTTTGTGTGGGGGGGGCAGTTTGGGGTTTTGGTTTTTGGTTTTGGTTTGTCTCTCTTTTTTTTCCCCCTTTGTTCATTTGTTTTGTGTCTTAAATTCCACATATGAGCGAAATCATATGGCATCTGTCTTTCTCTGACTGGCTTATTTTGTTTAACATTAAACTCTAGCTCTATCCATGTTGTTGCAAATGGCAGGATTTCATTCTTTCTTACAGTTGAATAATATGTTATTGTATGTATATACTACATCTTCTGTGTCCATTCATTTGTAGATGGGCACTTAGGCTGCTTCCATAATTTGGCTATTACAAATAAAGCTGCCATAAACATAGGGATATATGTATCCTTTGGAATTAGTGACTTCATATTCCTTGGGTAAATACCCAGTAGTGTGATTACTGGATCACATGGTAATTCTATTTTTAATTTTTTGAAGAACCTCCATACTTAGATATTATCTATTTCCTGCAGTGGTAGATAAGTCTTTCACACACTTATGCATTCCCAGCTTCTCTCTGCCATCCGCCATAGTGTTAGGTTTTATGACCCTGAAATATTGTCGACCCCAGGACATGGAACATGCACTGGTTACGTTTCTTTAGTTTTTTCCATCCCAAGTTTCTACATTTCTTTCTTTTTTGTCATTCTGTTTGCTTTGATCCTCAGCTCTCTTTTTTTTTCATCTCCAAATCTTGATGCATATATAAACTCTTTGTCACTCAAAAAATAATTGCAGAATATATATAAGCTGAAAGTAATGCTTCTTTTTTTTTAATTTTTATTTAATTTTGAGAGAGAGAGATAGAAAGAGACAGAGCACGAGCAGGGGAAGGGCAGAGAGAGAGACAGAATCCGAAGCAGGCTCCAGGCTCTGAGCTGTCAGCACAGAGCCCGGTGCAGGGCTCAAACCCACAAACTGTGAGATCATGACCTGAGCCAAAGTCGGACACTTGACCGACACTTGACCGATCAGGCGCCCCTGAAAGTAATGCTTCTAAAGAATAAATTAATATGCCTCACATAGCCTTTGTTGCCAAAAACGTTCACCTTGTCCTAAGCCACATGCAAGGGAAGGAGGGTGGGGTGACCTGGCACCTTTCTTCCCAGGGATCTGGGCAGAGTCTCCTGTCGAGGAAACGCTCCAATGCGTTTACGAAACAGGCGTGGAGTGCTTACTGATAGCCAGGGAAGCTTCAGTGGATTCACTGATTCCTTAAAGCATTTCTTTCAATGCCGTGTGTTGTCTACTGTGTAACAGGCACTGGTAATATAGAGATGAAGAAAAGATGGCCCTTGTGCCCAAGTATTTCTTCCGTCTCTTTCCCTTGCCTCGGGTGGGATCTCTCCTTCCCATCATGTAGGCCAGCACCATCAGTAAATGTTTCCTGAGTACCTCACTGAAACCCATCTTCTCATCTCACCCCTATCCTCCCTCGGGCCCCAAGCAAAGTCTTTCATGCTGCATCCTCTGGCCCAAAGCCCTTCCTCACAGAGCCATCCTGAGGGAAGCAGTGTGCTGGGGACCAGGTCGGCACGGGGAACAGCAGCCGGGGCACCTGATCTCAGCTCTTGCTCTGTAAGCTCGAGGTGGTCCTCCCCCCTCTGAGCCTCTGTTTCCCCGACTATAAAACTGTGAAGCAAGCCCCACCCTTCCCTCCTTCCCGTGCATGTGGCTTAGGACGAGGTGAAAGTTTTGGGCCATGGGAGGCTACGTGAGGCATATTAATTTATTCTTTAGAAGCATTACTTTCAACTTATATATATTCTGCAATTATTTTTGAGTGGCAAAGAGTTTATGTACACATCAAAAGCTGGCCCCCTTCTGTTGCCCTGAGGGCGTCCGCACCTACTTACCCAGAGCAGGCTTTTCCACAGATGGTCCATGTCGCTGCCCTCCCACCTCAAGTCTCTGGTTACCTGCCAGAACCATTTCGTGCAGCCCTCCATCTGGGCAATAGATTACAAACACCTACACAAAGCAAAGGGCCACTGCAGATGGCCATGCACCTGGGATTCCCGAGTCCCCAGGCCACAGGGCCTGGCGTTGGACCTCCCTGCTTGGCTGGCAGCCGTGGAAGCTCCAGATCATCTAGCAGGGAGCTGTAAAGCTGGCCGCTCATTAGAACAGCCTCCGGCCCGAGTCCACACTGAGAAGAGGCCGAGGTGTTAAACCGATGTACGTAACCTAATATCTGGTGAATTAGCCCACGCAGGGCACACAGAAGATGCAAGCCCAGCCATCTTGACTCTGTGTGATGGGCGGTCACGGTCCTCACCTCTCCACGTAGCTGCAGCCCCACACAGTGTCCCTCACACAGCCCTTCCAGAGCCTGGCTGCCCATGGGGGAGATGTTCTTGTGACTTCTCAGTGCCTGAATCTCTCACCCTCACGTGTCTCTGGTGAATACACTGAGCCAGATTCTTCTAATCTCCATTTCGCACAACAGCCATAAAAATATTTTATTTTAGGGGCATCTGGGTGGCTCAGTCAGTTGAGCGTCCGACTGCGGCTCAGGTCATGATCTCTCGGTTCATGGGTTCGAGCCGCTTGGAACCTGCTTCAGAATCTGTGTCTCCCTCTCTCTCTGCCCTTCCCCTGCTCATGCTCTGTTTCTCTCTGTCTCTCAACACATGAATAAAAATGTTAAAAAATATTTTATTTTATTTTATTTTATTCTTAAAGTTTATTTCTTTTGAGAGAGAGAAAGAGAGTGTGCGAGCACATGAGTGTAGGAGGGGCAGAAAGAGAGGGAGAGAGAGAATCCCAAGCAGGCTCTGAGCTGTCAGCTCGATCCCACGATCCATGAGATCATGACCTGAGCCGAAATCAAGAGTTGGGCACTTAACCAACTGAGTTAACCCAGGCACCCCTAAAATATTTTATTAATTTATTTTTAATTTATTTTAGGTTTATTTCTTTATTTTGAGAGAGAGAGAGAGACAGCACATGAGCAAGAAGGGGAGGGGCAGAGAGAGAGGGAGAGAGAGAATTCCAAGCTGTCAGAGCAGAGCCCAATGTGGAGTTCAAACTCACGAACCTTGAGATCATGACCTGAGCCGAAATCAAGGGTCAGATGCTTAACTGACTGACCCACCCAGGCACCTCTAAAATATTAAAAAATTCTATAAAAACATAAACAGTAATGTTACTTTCTTGTTGGCTTGCTGTTGCACTTAGAATACGCCCCTAGTTTGTCCCCATGGTCTGGGAGGCCCTGCTCAGCATGGCCCTGCCGCCCGGCTCTGGCCCTGTGTCTCCATGATCGCTCCAGTTCTGACAGTTGTCAGAATATGCGAAGCCCTTTTCCAACCTGGGGCCTTCACGCAAGCTTTTTCTCTTCCCCGGGGTGCTTCTTTCCTACACTTGGCACAGACAGTTCCTAGTATTTCAAGTTTCACCTGTCTTTGAGACGTCCTCAGCAGGTAGCTGCTCCCGCATGCCCTCATTCTCTCTTCTACCTGCTCTCTACTCTTTCTCTCCAGGGCTTCCTCTTGTCACAACTTTGTATTGTGTAGTATTTTCTGTTTACTTGTTTATACGTGTTTTCCTTAAACAACAAGCTCCTTGCGGAAGGGATCGTGTCTATTTTAGCCATCCAGCCTTTGGCACAGTACATGACACACAGTAGTTGCTCAACAAATACATGTTAACTGTCAAATGAACAAGTGTCAGGAAATGAATTCAGGTCGGAGTACTTCAGGGGTAGCAGAGCTTTTTCCAGAGCAGTGGTCTCAAACATCGTTGTGCGTTAGAATCACCTGGGGAGGCGTAAAAATCCCCATAGCAGTTACATCAGAGCAATACGAGTAGTACCTGATGCCGAATGTCACATGATCACAAGTGAGCCAATGGCTCTTAAAATTCACTTTGATATACAAGTGCTTTGGATTACAAGCATGTTTCCAAAATGAATTATGCTTGCAAACCAAGGTTTTACTCTGTGTGTGTATTGTGTGTGTGTGTTTCGGGTCTTACTCAGACCTACCGAATAGGAAGTTCTGGCAATGGGACCCAGAAACTCGCTTTAATGGGCCCTCCACTTGTTTCCGATTTAGGCAAATGTTTGACAGCCACTGATTTAAGGAGTTGTGCTGTCCCTCCTCTTCCCATCTGGTCTCCTTTTGTTGGTACCAACAGCAGGAAAGGGGGTGCTCTTTAGTAGGGTGGCCACCACTCCAGTTTGTGGGGCAGTGTCCTGCTCTTTTTTTTTTTTTTTTAGTTTATTTATCTTGAGAAAGAGAGAGAGACAGAGAGAGGCAGAGAGAAGGAGAGAGAGAATCCCAAGCAGGCCCTGCACTGTCAGCACAGAGCCTGAGCTGGGGCTCAAACTCACAAACCTCAAGAGCATGACCCAAACCGAAATCGAGAGCCAGAGGCTCAGCAGGATCCCAGGTGCCCCGCCGCAGGGTCCTGGTCTTACTGGAAGTCCCATAGCCCAGGAAATCCCACAGCCCCAGCAGGTCTGAGGTCGTCCCCCCCACCTTCAACTCAAATACCATATTCACTAGACAAGTCAGATACACTGTGATGAGTGCATTAGCAGGCTTTAAAATGTTAATTTGATCCAGTATCCATGTGATGGCTCCCCTACGTCCT
Source organism: Puma concolor (assembly GCF_028749965.1). Lineage (NCBI taxonomy): Eukaryota > Metazoa > Chordata > Mammalia > Carnivora > Felidae > Puma > Puma concolor. The sequence continues at coordinate 25,650,091 of NC_141683.1, forward strand.
GGGGGATAGATGTGCCAACGTCAGGTACGCCTGGTCACCATGGCTCCCACTTCAGATGTCCCCAGAAAGCAAACACCACGGGGCCTCGCTCAGAGCCACCCCACTGAGTGCTGTCTGGGGATAATGTGGCCTTGTTTTCCAAAGGAGGGCACAAAGGCAGTTAAGAAACAATTCTTAGAGACCCACTACCGCCTTCCTGGACACACAAAGGCTTTGGAAGAAAGCGAAAACAGATCTCGCCGTCCAGTTCTCGGACAGGGAACAAAATGATGACGTCATTCGCAGGTTGCAAAGGTCTCATCTGAGAGCAGCGGGAACTTACATCTTTTTTTTTTTCTCTTCAAAATGTATTTACTTTCAAATTTTCCAGTTAGCTGAGTATGCTACAGGAAAGCCTAGAAATTTGGCTTCAGGTTAAAGTCACAAGCCTGGATCATCATCTATTCCAGGCCTCCCCACAGACCAACGTTTACAAATGGGTTTAAAATCTAAATGCCCAAGGAAGTCGGAGAAAGAATCTCAAGGTTCCTTTTAACTCAAAATTTGGCTTCAAGAGTGAGTTTAAGCTTTCTAGTGGTCACGGCCAGCCTCAGTTAAAGGTAGTTTATGACCAAGGGGGAAAACGGTGAGCTAATTCGCTGCCACCCCTCCCCCACCCCTCCACCCCAACGCCCAAACCACAGTCCCTTAGCGGGACCGCTTAAAACATGGGCAGGTTCCCTCTGACTCCAGAGTCTGAGCTCTAAGACCACTGTCATATAGTGCCCTCCTCGCCAGTCGAAATGCCTCAGTCCCCTCCTTATCCTTGAAAGTTGATTGCTGCCTGGGTTATTTTTCTGGTAATGAAGTTCCTGGAATCAGGGTCCTGCTCCATTCCTCCTGCTCCTTCAGGGCACTGTCTTGTCTCTGACTCCACCTCCTGAAATTAGTTCCCTGCCCCAGGCCATCACCTCCCCTTCCCTGGGGGGCTGTCTGCCAAATCACTGTCTGTGGCAGCCAGACCTCACCCCTCTGATGCCTCCCTTCTCAGATAAAATTTTCCCCTGGCCCTTACTAGTGGCTTCTTATGAGGTGCCACCCCCTTCTCCTGACAGCCATTATTACCTACTACTACCGTCCTCCTTGTTTTGGAAATGCTGAGTGACCACTGTCCTGAGTGTCCCTACTTTCCCTCGGGTGGGTGAGCCCAACCTCCAAACCTACAGCTTCTGATTAGACATTTCTTTCTCACAAAGGCCTAGAACTCTTTCTTCTTCTTCTTCGTCTTCGTCTTCGTCTCCGTCTCCTCCTCCTCCTCCTCCTCTTCCTTCTTCTCCTTCTCCTCCTCCTTCTCCTTCCCCTCTTTCTTCTTCTTCTTCTTCTTCTTCTTCTTCTTCTTCTTCTTCCACTTCATTGAGATACAACTGACCTCCAAAAAGCTGTACCTATTTAACATATTCAGCTGAATAAGTTTGGAGAGAAATACACACCCATGAAATGCATCAGCACCCTCTATGCCATAAACATACCCACCCTCTCCAAAAGTTTCCTCCCACCCTCTTTATTCTTATTATATTTTTGTGATAAGAACACTTAACTAAGAGCTATCCTCTTGGCCGATGTTGAAGTATACAAGACAGTATTGATAACTATAATCTCTATGCTATAGGGTAGATATCTAGGACTTTCTCATCTTGCAGAGCTGATACTTGGTACCCTCAACTACTACGTCTCACTTCCCCTCTGCTCAGAGTACTTTTTCTTTATATTCTCAGCAAGGAGAGTCGGGGACTGCTATGTATTTGCATGGAGCTGTAATTTTGCAAATGTTAGATGCACGTCCATTATCTTTTAGGTAAAAGGTGCTGGGCATGTGTATCCTCTATGCACCCTCCATCCATGTCTCCCTGGGCAGGGTATGTGATCCAGACACTTCCCCCAAACACTCAGGTGTTTGTCTCAGGGGAAACTTGGTAAACTAATAATTATAGTTACTGTGCTAAATTTTATCTATAGAGGTCTTCACCAAGTAGCATGGACTTAGAGAGAAGACAGGAACTAAATCTGCTTGAGTAAGTACAGGAAGGCATCATGGAGGAGGTGACTTTGGTGTTTTGAAGGGTGGGCAGGAGTTCTCAGTGTTTTGAGGCTTCCCTGTGTTATGATGTTATCAATTTATAGCTTTTCATGTTTACTGAAAATTCTATGCAACCCAGCCTTTCAAACTTTAATAAGTTCTATGAACAAATTCTAGGTGGTGAGGGGCTGACAAAAGAATGTGACCATATCGGTCACCACCTTTTAGGAACTTACCATTTTGATAGTAAGGAGCATGCCTACATATGTAACAGTTAAGTAACTTTTCGAGATGAGTTCAGGAATTGGCATAGGAAACACGGCTATCTCCTTCACTGCTCTACCTCTGGTTCTGATACTGCCCTTGGCACTCAGTAGGTCCTCGGTAGAAGCTGGTTGACTATAGGAATGCTTAGAGTGAGGGGGAGATTGGATATGGACACTGAAAGCAGGGCCATGTTTGAATAGGCAGAGGGGAGAGTGTATATTGTCCCACATGGCTTCGTTTTTCTCACGGGCACATTGTGTCCCCAACTAAATCGCAAACATCCCAGGGGAGGGACTATAGTTTATGCATCTGTTATATCCAAAGGAAACTAGGTATTTAGTAGATAGTCACACATATTAGCTGGATTCCAAGGCGAGCTAGAATTTCATCAGCCTTTAACTAAAAAATTACGAAAATACTAGTGGGGGGAAAGGATGAGTCCTTTCGAATGTTCCCAAGTTTTTCTCTACCCAAACTATATGTTTATTTATGTGTAATCCACATATTAGGGGATAAACATGTGTTCACTGATATACGTGTGTATATACACGGTGGACATTGTCACCATCCGTGTGGAACTTACTATTCTGTGGTTGAACAGAACAGACAAGATAGATAAATATCATCATTTGAAATATAACTTCAAGAACTCAAAAGCAAATTTTGGCAGGTTAATCTGGGCCCACGTCCTGGAGGAGGAGAAAGATCTGGAGCTGTTATTGGAAGCTATGATCATCAAGGTGCCCTGAAAAGGTCAGAATTTCCTAGAATTTCTCACTGCTCTCCCTGTTTGGACTTGTGTCCTTCAGGCTAGTGGAACATTAGCTGCATTTGCTTGCTGGACCAGATTGCTCTGTGTTACATCTGTAATGGAATATGTCTTGCTTTGCTACGGATAGGTCTGTGTGACTGACACTCTGCGCGAATCTTGTTTTGGTAATGCCAAACTGTAACGATTAAAATTCTGGAAGACCATTCCTCTGAGGTCAAGTTCTTTGGAGTATACCTAGAAAATGTCAGAAGCATAAACTGAGCAGGAGAGGTTTAAAAATTCACTGGCCTCAGAATGTGCCGATCTGCCCTATGAATAAGCAAGAACACAGTGGGCTTCACAGAGCAGGATCTAGGTACCTAGGTAAGAGTTAGATATGTCAGTTAGATGCATTAGTATGGAGGGGAGAAACTACCAGTGGACACAATGTATTCTAGGTCCTAGAATGGTCTGTTTTGTGAGTCCAGGCTCATGTCCAGTGGGAATAAAATTTCTCCTTCTACAACTCTTCTACTCTGCCGGATCTCCCTGCCCCTACCCTGGGTTCCCACTAGCCCACCACTGGGGTATCCATTGTAATCCCTTTGATTTAAGGCAATCATAGCATGGGGCATTCCCTTTGAAAATACGAGAGAAGTAATGCTTCATGGAAATGATGTTCAATTTTTTTTTCCTTAACAGAAAACCCCTTTTGTTCCTAATAATAAAACCTACTATGGCCGAAACAGAGGAGGGGGCCTGGGCCTTCCCCCTCGGCCTCACGTTGCTGGGCTGGTCTCTGAGACATTTGTGCAGAATCCTGAGGCTGGTAGGAAACACTGTTTCAAAAGCTTTGCTGTCGGGGTGCCTGAGTGGCTCAGTCCGTTAGGCGGCTGACTTCGGCTGAGGTCGTGATCTCGAGGTCAGTGAGTTCCAGCCCTGCGTCGGGCTCTGTGCTGACAGCTCAGAGCCTGGAGCCTGCTTCGGATTCTGTGTCTCCCTCTCTCTGACCCTCCCCCGGGGTTCATGCTCTGTCTCTCTCTGTCTCAAAAATAAATAAACGTTAAAAAAAATTTAAAAAGCTTTGCTGTCAACAAACCGACCATACATAATCATTTGTGGGACAACTGGGGAAATTGGAATATGGACAGGGCCAGACGATACAAAAAACTTACTGCTCATTTTTTTAGGTATGATATTATGGTATTATGGCCATGTGAGAAAATCTCCTTATTTTTTTTTTTTAAAGATTCCTATTCCATGACGTCTGGGATTTACATAAAAAGAAGTAAATATGAAAACAAGAAATAATGTTACGCCTGGGTGGTTTTATCATAATATTCTTTCTGAAAAATGCAAAAGCGATGCTTCAGGCTGTGGCAGTCATGGGCATCACTAGGAAGGAGCAGATTACCTGCACAGTTTTCCTGGGGACCTCAGGTGCCAGCTGCAGAGCAGGGCACAGAGACAGTGGTGGGGGAGGGGGGGTCTCCTGCATCCTTTCCAGCCACTCACCACCTAGGGGTCCTGGCAGGACACCAGACTGCACCCTGAAACTCTCCTTAGATAAAGGATGAACAACATTTGTTAACATCAGGTGCTGAGCTGGCCCCACTCACATCCTCCTTGGCTGTTGGGCCCCTCCTCCTATCTCCTCTGAGTCGGCAGGAACCTCTCTGTGCCCTGCTCTAACCTGCTCTGACCTGGCGCCTGCCGCCTCAGAGGAAAACTGAGCTGATTAATGCGCACCTTTTCTCCCTCTCCCAGGTATCCAGGGATCCGAAGAGAGTGGCTCTCGCTACCAAGGAAGCTGACAGAGCCCTGCTGGAGCAATACTGCCCTTTCCCTTCGGACACCCGCCTTCGACTGCCCACTGGCGGGAGCGAGCACTGTTCTCGCTCCCCCTTGCTCTGTCCTCTGCCATCATCAGCCTAGGAAGCTGAGTTGTAGAATCTGAGAGAGAAGGGACTTCTGAAACCGAGAAGTACAGCACCCCCAAGCAGAGCAAGAATCCCCTCAGATGTCGCTGATGGGTGGGGGCCACCTGGCTTTTGCTAAAATGTTTCCATTTGAAATCTTTCCCACGAACATGTACAGAATACTCCTCCGTGTCAGGCACAGCACGAGGCACTCATCAGGGTCAGACACCAGTAATACCTCCCAGGGACAGGGAGAGCTCAGGAACAAACAACCCAGAGACTTCCCGCAGCCCAGGACATTTAGACGCCCTGGCCTCTGGCTGCACACCCTGCGTCTGCACACTGTGGACGGGCCCATCTCCCTGCGGCAGCGAAGCGGTGCCCGGCCGGCAGGTGACTGTTGATGAGGGTGTCGTTCCTCAATATTCTGTTTCTTAGCTTTGCAAGGTCAGGAGCTCAGGTCCGGGGGATACAGACCCAGGCCAATCACACCCCACAAGAAGCCTGTATGCCAGAAGGGCAATTTACAAATGGGCAATGAATGGGCGTGGCTATCCGGTGACCTGGACATTTACATCTGCCTTCCGAGACACCCATTTCCCGGAATGGAATTAATAACCAGGAGGTTGCTTGGTGAGCGTGGAATCTGCCCAAAAGAAGGGGGATGGCTGTGAAGGAGGGTTTACTCAGGCTGCGAAGAGAGAGAGGAAGGGCTCCACTCGGACCTTTTTACACCCAAGAGTGGACTCTTACCGACACGCTTCTTTCTAAACACCTATTTGTTTGTTAGCCACGTAACGCATCTCGAAAGATTACAACTCTGTTCATCTCAACTGTGCTTTCCTAAGGTTGTCTTGAGATTCTGGGGGAGGGTAGGTGACTTAATGGCCATCTGGTTAGCACCCTGACCCAAGGCTCTCTAATGTGCCAGTTGTAACATTCTTTTTTTTTTAATTTAAAAAATTAATTGAAGTATAGTTGACATATATTAGTTTCAGGGTGTACAACATAGTATAGACAATTATATACATTATGAAGTGCTGACCACGGTAAGCGTAGTCACCATCTGTCACCATACAAAGTTATTGCAATATTATTACTATATTCCCTGTGCTGTACTTTTCATCCCCTTGAAGTTCTGGTGTTCCTATACCAATATATGGAGGGAGCAGTGAGGAATGCAGCCTGGTTCTATTAATAGATGTCAGAACAGGGGTTCCCGACTCTTTTTTTTTTTAAGTTTGAGAGAGAGGGAGAGAGAGCAAACAGGGGAGGGGCAGAAAGAGTGAGAAAGAGAGAGAGAGAATCCTAAGCAGGCTAGGTGCATGCTGTCAGCACCATGCAGGGCTCAAACTCACGAACTGTGAGATCCCGACCTGAGCCGAAACCAAGAGAGTTGGACACTTAACCGACTGAGCCACTCAGGCACCAGGGTTCCCAACTTGGATGCAACAAGGGCCAGGTACGTATAAAGGAGGAAAGCAGGCTGGATAAAAGAACAATTTCAATGGGAACTTCGGTATAAATATGCTTCCTGATGTCCTTTACTAAGAAAAAATAGCACAGGTGTGAGAATAAATGGCAACTGATACTCATTGTGGGGGATGGGGGAACACAATTGTGAGTCCTGGGGACTCTGGCAAACCGAAGAGGCCATCTCCCTTCTCAAAATGACCACTGCTCAGCTCCAGCTGACAGTGGCCACATGGAAATGAGGTCCTGCAATGATCAGATCTGATTTTTCTTTTTCAAGAGAAGTCGGTAATCTGGATTTTTGGGTGAAATCACCTGATTAATATTGACAGCCGGTTCAAAAGTCTTCGCAAATGCTCCACTAAACAAAACATGCCAAGGCCAGGTTTAGTCAGTCAATTAGTTTAAAGCTTCTGCTGCATATTTTTAAAGGATCCCATGATTGAATATTTTTAAAAAATGCTAGTTTAACAAAATAAAATAGGCAGAAAAAAACAGGTGGATTTTTGCTGTTTTTTTTTTTTTTTAACCATAGAGCTTAACAAGGCCGTTTAGACACTGATAAGATAGACAAACACGGATAGAGAGAGAAGTGTGTTTGATCTCCAACTCAGGCTCAGCGGCTTCACACAGACAAAGCCCTAAGATCAGGGTCTAAAGGTGGCCAGGTGTATCCATTTCCGGTAGCTCATTTGGCTTCATTTTAGTCTGTGGCTTTTTTCTGGTCATTCCCCTAAGCCAAATGGTACCTTTTTCTGAGGTCTCAGAGCCCAGGCACCCATGCTGACAGCAATGGAATTCAAGATCAGAGACAGTCGTCCCCACTCTAGAGGGATGTTCATATTTCTTACCTAGCTCACTTTTCCAGATTCTATAACAGTTCAGCTATTTTTAAAAAAATGTTTATGTTTGATAGAGAGCATGTGCAAGCAGGGGAAGGGCAGAGAGAGGGAGACAGAGGATTCAGAGCGGGTCTGCCGACAGCGGAGAGCCCAACGTGGGGCTCGAACTCATGAACCACAAGATTGTGACCTGAGCCAAAGTCAGACGCTTAACCGACTGAGCCACCCAGGCGCCCCTAGAATAGTTTAGCTCTATCCAGAAGCTGTAGTTCCTCTTCCCTGGTCAGTCTTACCTCCTATAATGACTTCCTTCACTCTTGCTTTATCCCATATCTGTCATCCCGTGTGAAATCTGCCTCAGAACTCACCACCACCAACTCCTCCAGAAGTACCTCCTCCTGACTTCCTTCCACCCACCTACCTCCCTAGCTGGTTCAGATAATCTCATAGAAAGACTAGGCCCATATTTAGGGCCCAGCAAAGCAGAAACCAAAAAGATAAGAAAAGAGCAGCTCTGATGAATTTTTCCAGAAGGTTGCAACCAGAGAATCCAGAAGGAAGCTTTTCAAATGTCAGCATCCATGTGAGCCTTCAGGGTTGTTTCATTTTGACTCGAACTCAGAAAAGGCTGACCATCATCTTTGTAGGGCTTGGGGTCTCTGCCAGCATAATCGAGTCAGGTTTTTTTGTTTTTATTTGTTTGTCATCTGTAGGTTTCTAGCGTCCAGAAGGAATTGGAGACTGCCTGCCATAAAAAACCACATCTATGACCGGGGTTGACATGTGGCTTCTGTCTCTCTTTTGCAGCAGCCCAGCCCTTATCTCATGCTAGGCTTACTGCCAACACCTTTGAATAGACCTCCTGCACCCAGCATCCCCCACAAGGCCATCATGTGCCTGGCTGCCCGAACAATCTTTCTAAAACACACAGTGATTATATATTACCTTCCTGCTTTTTTGTCATCTCCATCTACCTACATTGAAAGCTGCCTAAACACATTAATTATACTTCTTTACAGTTCCTATGTCGTGGCGATTCTCAGACTTCAGTGGGAAACTCATTTAAAATGGGGCTGCCTGGTTCTCATCTCCAAAGACTCTCATCCGGTAGGACCAGGGTGAAGTTGGGAATCCGCCTTTTATTTCCGGGCAAGTACTTGCAGAATGTTGTGTTGCCAGAGGTCTATAGACTACAAACTGAGAAGCATTATTTAAAATAAAAATTTTTAAATGTTTGTTCATTTTTGAAAGACAGAGAGACAGAGCGTGAGTGGGGCAGGGGCAGAGAGAGAGGGAGACACAGAATCTGAAGCAGGCTCCAGGCCCTGAGCTGTCAGCATAGAGCCTGACGCGGGGCTCGAACCCACGAACCACGAGATCATGACCTGAGACGAACTCGGACGCTTAACCCACAAAGCCACCCAGGCACCCTGAGAAGCATTATTTTTTAAATCTGGTATAGACCTAATAAATGGATAAAAGTTGAGTTGTTCTGGAATTAATGAACCTGTACTTTACCTTCCCTGAAAAGATTTTATTTCCCCATTTCCTTCACCCCAGCATCTGGTAGAGTGTTGATTAGTTTCATGCTTAAGTGATTTTTAAAAATACTCTGAGAAGAAAAGAGGAGGGAGGGGCTTCTCAGTGGCTTTCACTGCACACCTGGAGGCGGGGAGGTGGTTAGCAAGGTGATACTTTGGAGACAAATGGCATTGTCAGTGATATCTGGCCATCCGTCCCTCCCATATGTGACTGCCCACACCATCATTTACCCCTCTGCTCCACAATGCCAAAAGTAGCTATTAATTAACAGAAATATATTTTAGGCCCTAATTTCCCACCTGAAAGTTCACTTCTTAAAAATAAAAAAGAGAGCCATAGCTAGGAGGAGTAGCAGAGAACAGCAGTAGCATTAAAAAATAATATGGTGTGCATTTCATTGAGCACTTACTATGTACTGAGCTCTGGTAGGCACCATGCACACATAATCTCTCATCTTCAAAATAACCTGCAAGTAGGTATTAAGTGTCCCCATTCCATAGATAGGAAGGAAAACTGCCTGCCTACCTTCCATGACATCACAAAGACTCACGCAAGGGCAGCTGGGAAAAAACAAAACAAAACAGGGCATGAAAACATAACCACATATTCCAGAGTTAATCTTCAGCCATATTTGTAATGAAGCTCCAGAAGGAGAAAGAGGTAAAGAGGGAAGAAAAACTCAGTCTAAAATCTCTTCCGAAAGAGGTAGGAAATGACCTGCTCACAGGCTGACTTTTCCTTGCATAGGTATTAATACCCCCAAACAGGCCTTGAAGTGCTTGGGGACTCTGTAATCTATTTAGTTCATTACAGCCAAAGATGAGTCCTTAAAGGTAATTGACACTTCCTCGGGCACTGATTCCATTTAATAGATCAATGTTACATATCTCAAAAATAAAAACAACTCTCTGGCTCAGAGCACCCATCAACAAAATCGCTGTAATCCCAGGCTTGAAATCTCTGCTCATCTTGGAATGTCCTCCTCACCTCTACTTCTGAACTATAGTCCTTTTGGCCACCTGGTGAGGTTCCCTCTCTGGGGTCCCCCATGCTCACCAAGTGGCTCCTAGACCCTGGTTGGTATCTCCCCCCACCGTCCTCCACTCACTCCTTCTACCCTCCACTCCTCACCCCCACCCTGTGTTCTCCTCTCACAGGATTGGCGTGCTCGGTCACATGACAAGAATGTCTCCTGCGGCCAAATGGACATGCTCACTTCTCTGTATTGCTTCCATAGTCACCCCACCAGGTGCTAGGATGGGTTATAAGGTGTCCCGCCAGAGGGGCCTCTGCTCTGTGTTCTCTAGCACACCTGCTGGCAGGTATTTTTCATTTAACTTGCTCTTCTAGTTCATAAATATTCCTGTCCTGAGGATCCCAGCCCAGCTGGCTTCTGGGCCCACCATGCTATCTATGCTACTTTGAGAGGCTCTCACACACACACTGGGTGTCACCCTTTCCTCCTTGGATGAGTTCCCTTCCCATGGGGGACAATGTCTGGAAGGTTGGGAGAAGGCCATCAATCCCCAGCATCTCAGGGTCTGAGCCTTATAAACAGCCATCAGCCCCAATGGGTCTAGTCGTTAATGCTCCATGAAGGCCCTAAGCAAATACAGCCTCCAGCCTACCATTCCATACTCAGTCCATTTGGCCCAAATTCATAATGAGCATACAAATGAATCCCTTGCTACATATATTTATTGACTCACACTGCTGGCACACGGTCTATGTTCTCTGAACCCTAAATTAGGATGCACAATCCAAGATAAGTCTTGCAAGAAGCAGACCATTTGAAATTGAGTATGTCTCCGAAAGCCTGGGACATGTGGTCATAAGTTATTTAAGACAAAAAAGACATCTATCAGCAGCTCTCTGCACCAAGTGATACATTTACTACTTTGGTGAGGAGGCATGGAAAATCGAGCGTGACCAAATTCCCAGCAAGATCAGTTAACCGGCACTGTGAGGCTGGGAAGGAGAGCCTTCCTTGCAGTTCAGGGCTGTGGAGGAGGGGAGCCTTGAAAGCTGGTAGGATCTGGATAAGGCAACAGGGGGAAAACAGCGTTTTCAGTTGAGGAGAACATCAAAGCAAATGTGTGGGGACAAAGGCAGCAATGTGGACAGGAGATGCCACAGGAGACCAGCCTGAGCAAAGCAGAAGGTTCATGAGCAGTGGTGTGAGAGGCCGGGCTTAAGACATTTAGCGTGATTTAATAAGCAGGAAACCACATGGCTGCGTGCACAGGGAAAGGTTGTGATGGGAACAGTGTTTCAGGATAAATGATCAGGCAGCAGAAAAAGTGGGATCATTTGAGTGGCATTCAGAGGCCAGGAGATCAGCTAGGGGCTAATGTCCTTGTTTGGGTAGGAGCTGAGCCACCCGCTGCTCCGGATGTGGAGAAGATTGCCCAAACCCTGACCCCACACACCGTGTGACGTCCGTATGCCCTTGCTCAGTCCTGGGTGCCCTGGCTCCCATGTCAAACTCTGCTAAATGTTCATTCTGCGCCTTACACTTTTTCCTTCAGCTCTGCCTCATCAGTGACCAAAAGGAAATCTGTTAAATCCAGGCGTGAATTTAGGTCCAACCCTAGGAAGCGGATCTGGCTGTGGGAGGCATCTTAGAGAGTGGCACGGCCTCTCAGGATAAATTCTGTCACCTCACGTTCCCACAACCCCCTGCAGCCTGGCGCTGCAATAGGACATGCTGATGCCCTCTGTGGGGCAGTTGCTGAGACCAGCTGCTGGTCAGGACTCAGGCTCAGGAACTGTCCCCACAAATTTAATCTGGCCCATGACTTTGAATTTCCTGGCCCCTTTAGCTCTGAATTTTTTTGGAAGCAGCACTCCCTCTTGGGTTAGGTACTGTTTTTCAGATGGTCTGTTTTAAACATAAGTTATCTCCTGAGAAGGATAATATTTGGCTTTAACAGCTTACCATGGATCAGGATAGGGTGGAATGACTCCACCAAAGAATCACAGAAGAGGCATAGCAGGTACCTTAGCGCTCAACCAATCCGACCACCTCAGCTTATATGAGAGGAAATTGAGGCCAGAGTGAAGAGGTGACCTCATCACGGGCACATCCAACTACCGACAGTAACAAGAGAAGAGTCGGGTTTCCCAGCTTTAGACCCGACGATCTTTCCCATTCTTCCATCCATCTTTCCAGCAAGTGTTTCTTGAGCACCCACTGTGTGCCAAGAACCATGGTAAGAGCTGGAGATACCGTCATAGAGGATGAATAATAGACCCCTTGGTCATTTCACACGGCCTACCTGTACCCATTAGCAATATGAACCAGCTCCCCCCACCACCCACCACCAGTGGGGCACGGAGTAGGGAAAGGTTGATGAGAAGATAAACAAGAAGGAAGGTTGCTAATGTGGGCTACCATCAACCCATCCACCTGCCCAACCTGGGCAAGAAAACTTGCCGTGGGGGACCCTGGACTGCTGGCCATGGCATATATTGGGAACATGGAAGGAGGGTGGGGCAAGAAGAAAAAGGAAAGAGGTGCAGGTCTCTGAAAACAGGCATGTGAGGACACTGGCAACAAACTTCCCTCTGCCTGCTGAAGAGGGTAGTGGGGTAGCTACATGGGCCTTCCTAATGATGCATGTTGAGACTCTATTTCTCTGGGGTGGAGCAGGGGGGGCACTGGAGGTGCAAATGGCACTTGGCAGCTGTCCCCCACCCTCCCCACCTCTTGGGCTCAGCAGCTGTGCCCCTCCCAGCCCCAACTTTTGCCCCCAACCCCAGGGCCTGTCTTCAGGGCTCCTAGCCTCAAACAGTCAAGCCTACGAAGTCAGATGGGGACTGTGCATCTGACTCTCTGGGAGTCACTGCCATCATTTTATTAAATTCCAAGAAAACTGAATGGAGATCTGATCGCTACAACGAGCTTAAAAGAAAAACTAAAACTTTCTCATGAACTGATGATAACTAATCGGAAAAGTTTCAATCATCCTGCAAAGGAAGTCAAGGGTGCTGTTATGTGAGCACAACAGAATCATCTCCTGTTCTAAGAAGTCATGCCAGAGAGCTAAGCAGCCCTGGGAGACTCGGCCCCAGCATCAGTGACACTTTCCAGCACTCACTTGGCCTCTCCTCCCTGAGAGCTGAGGTCTGCCCTGGGGCCAGGCAGAGGGAGCACCATACTGTATAAAGGCCACTCATCTTTAGCTGCCTGCTATGTTTCTGAGCACTGGGATGCCCGGGCCCTGGATCCTCTCACCTGCACCTCTCACAGCCACGTGTTGAGTGGGATGTGGTCTGAGAGTTTCCCAAAGACGCTGCACATTTGACCCTGGCCCGTTGGGACTGTTGGAATTTTCAGTGGCGTTAGAATCACTCGTCTGATCACTCTCCAGAAAACCTGTCAAAAGGTAGATTATATACTATGTAAATCATTATACTTCTCTCTCTACTTTTGTGAATATTTAAAATTTTCTACAATAAAGTTGAAAAAAATTAAAAGAACATTAACTGGCAGGGATATTTCATTTACTCATTTGTACCTATTAAATTTTGAATTAACATTTGACAAAAGTTTATTGAGCTTCTCTGTTACACACCAAGCACTGAGTGGCCTCATTAGATTCAGTACTGAAACTTTTGCCTCATGGCGGTGGGTCAGTTCTCTGTGGGTGAGGTCTGGGCATTTTTCACTTTGTTCAGGATATTGTCATGTGCAGCCAGAGTGGGGAATCACTGCCCTAAGGGGGTGATGGGGCAAACAGCACATGGGTGGACTTGGGTTCTGGCTCTCACCTCTGATAGCCATGTGATTTTGAGAACTTCACTTGTGTCTTTGGCTTTCAGGCTGGACTTTCTTCTGGAAAATGAGAGAATGGAACTTGACAGTCTCTGAGGTCCTTTCCATCACTCCTCAGCCTCATGGTCTGAACCAAAAGTAAGTCCCTTTCAACTCCAACATTCTGTGACTGTACAAGCTATTTTATGGCGAGAGGAACAAAGTGGAAACTTTCTGGGAGTCCCTGGAATCCACACTGATTACGCTATCCTCCCTTTCTCTACCTCCACTCTTTTTATTCGTTGGCTGACCGCAATCTCAGAGTTAAACCGAGTTAACAGAAGACAGTGGCAACACCAAGGTCTGCTCCCGGCTGTAAAAGATGCATTAGTCCCAGTAATGGCCCATCACCCAGACCACTTCCTCCATCTACACATTTATGGGACTGTGAATCAAGGGTTACCCAGGCAGACAGAAAGACCAGTGCCTGCTGGAGGACGAGTATGTCAAGAAGGGACCAGGCAACTCTGTGAAATGACAGCTCTGGTAATTAACTCAATGTGTTCTGAGTCCCAACCAAGAAGAGATCTCTGCAGACCAGGCACCCAGAGTTTACAGGAGAAAAAGGCCCTTATCCACTTTCTTTTGCCCAGGTCATGGTGTGGCATAAGAGAGGTACATACTCCATTGTTCACTGGCCAGTAATAACACAGGAAGGATTTTGATTTCACCCATCTGGCCAAAATGGAACATTATTAAGGGAAGAGATGTTGTTAAATATATATTCTAATAGACAAACTTCATTTTTCATGATAGCTTATTCCTGAAAACACAATGTTCAAGTTGAATGTATGGAAACAGAACATTCCTTTCTTCTTTAATTACAGTGATGCCTAGAAATCATTTTGATTTCTCTGCATCTTAGTCTACTAGTTAGTAATGTACAAACCAACATTCAAATCCAAGGAAGTAAGTCCTTTTGTAAATGGTTAGATTAAATTATTTGAGGATGGGGCGCCTGGGTGGCTCAGTCGGTTGAGTGTCCAGCTTCGGCTCATGTCATGATCTCACAGTTTGTGAGTTCAAGCCCACCATCAGGCTCTGTGCTGACAGCTCAGAGCCTGGAGCCTGCTTGGGATTCTGTGTCTCCCTCTCTCTCTGCTCCTCCTCCACTCGTGCTCTGTCTCTCTCTCTCTCTCTCAAAAATAAATAAACATTAAAAAAATTTTTTTTAATATTTGAGGATAAATCATGTCTTTTTTTTTTTTAATTTTTTTTCAACGTTTTTTATTTATTTTTGGGACAGAGAGAGACAGAGCATGAACGGGGGAGGGGCAGAGAGAGAGGGAGACTCAGAATCGGAAACAGGCTCCAGGCTCCGAGCCATTAGCCCAGAGCCTGACGCGGGGCTCGAACTCACGGACCGCGAGATCGTGACCTGGCTGAAGTCCTTCGCCTAACCGACTGCGCCACCCAGGCGCCCCAATCATGTCTTTTTTAAATTAAGAATTTTTTTTTTTTGGTGGAAGACTTTCAAAATCTTTATTATTACTTAAAGACTCAACTTTCAATTTATACAAGGTCAGTTTCCAATGGGGACCCACAAGTCATGTTCCCATTACTACATTGGGAAGATAGGGATAGAGGAAGTATGTATGTGAGTGGTGAGTCAGTGTTGAAGGGTTTTATATGCTCATCTACCAAAGAGAAGGCTAATAGGTGAAATGAAGAAGCAGTATATGTTTATTATTTAGAAACATGGAGCTTGACAGCAAATAAATCTAATAATGAGTTTAAAAGGGTGATCTCTGTCCAGAAACACAATAAATCAAGTAAAAAGATCAACAGCAAAATGGGAAAAAGAATTTGTAATTTAAATGTCAGATAAGGGTTCATTACCAAAGTATATAAAGTTTCCAAAAAATAAAATAAAAAGGCCAACAATCACAGAAAAATTCACTACAAATATCAATAATCATTAGAAAAGGAAATAAGAATGGCTCCTGACATTAAGATGTTCAGCATCATTCATAATATCAGGCATGCAAATTAAAACTACACTGAGATATTATTCTTATCTTATCAGTTTGGCAAAACCCCATGATTTAGGAACACACTGTTGGCAAGACTATGGGGAAACAAGCACCACACCCCATACATTCCTAGTAGGAATGCAAGTTGATCCAATCCCTAGAGAGGAGAATTCAGCAATATATAGCAAAACTGTTCATGCAAACACCCTTTAACCCGGCAATCTCATTTCTAGAAACCTACCACAAAGATATATTGGCAAAACATGGCAAGAAACATATACAAGGCAATTTACCAAAGCACTGCTTGTAATAGCAAGACTGGATACAACCAAAATCCCCATCAAAGGGGCCTGGATAAGTACGATACATCTACAAATTGGAGTGACACGCAACTACAAAAAGGAAAGAGGAACAACTATGTTCTCCTATGAAGTGCTATTCTCTCTACTTTTGTAAACGGTTACAATTTTTTAATAAAGCCTTTAAAAACAGAAGAAACTGATTACCTCTAGGGAGTTAAAAATAGAGCAATAGGGAGGAGGGGATTGCTTTTTTTCATAACAACCACTGTAGAATCATTTGATTTTTTAATACTATGTACATGCAAAACTAAGTATATTTTTAAAATTAAAAGTGAAGAGAATGACATAAATATGATACTTAATGGGGAAATGTTAGAAGCATTCTCATTAAAGTCAGAAACTCAATGATGCCTGTTCTTCAACTTTGTAGTGGAGACTTAGCCATCACAATAGGACAAGAAAAAGAAATAGGAGCAAATGGATGGAGAATAAAAGACAAAGAGTGATTGTTGTTTGTAGACAATATTAAATGCACAGAAAATCCAAAGTAATTTACTAACAATAAGAGTATGTGGCAAAATTGCTGAATATAAGAACAAGCTACAAAAATCAATATTGTTCCCATACACTGGCCATAACTAATTAGAAAATGTGATAAAACAAAATTCTGTATATAATGTCAACAGAAACTGTTAGGCTTAGAAAAAGAAATCTATCAAAAGATGGAACAACACTTATGAAGAAAATTATAAAACATTATTTAAGGACATAAAAATAAATCTGGTTAAAATCATAAATGTGAATTCTCCCCAAATTACTCTTTAAACTCAATGCTTCCAACCAAAAGTTTACCAGAATTTTTTGGTGGAGCTAAACATATCAATTTCACAATTTTTTAAAAGCTTATTCATTTATTATTCCTGAGAAAGAGATTGTGCGTGCACACAAGCAGGGGGATGGGCAGAGATGAATGGAAGACACAGAATCTGAAACAGGCCTCATGCTCTAAGCTGTCAGCACAGAGCCCACGCAGGGCTCCAACCCACAAACTGGGAGATCATCACCTGAGCCGAAATTGGACGCTCAACTGACTGAGCCACCCAGGGGTCCCCGCAATGTTAAAATTGTGAAAGATATTTTGAAAAAAAAAGAGGAAATTTTGTTTTCACCATATATTAGGGTTTATTATAAAGCCTCAATACCTAAAATAGTGAAATACTAGAGCAGGGATAGAAAATAAACCAATGGAACAGAAAAGAGATCCCAGAAATAGGCTCATACATATTTTGAATTTGATATATTATACAGGTGACAGTTAAGAAATGACGGACTACTCAATAAATGAAGAATGGGGGGCAGGGAGCTCCTGGGTGGCTCAGTCAGTTACGTGACTGACTTCGGCTCAGGTCATGATCTTGTGGTTCATGGGTTGGAGCCCCGAATCAGGCTCTGTGCTGACAGCTTGGAGCCTGGAGCCTGCTTCCAATTCTGTGTCTCTCTGTCTCTCTGACCCTCCCCTGCTTGCCTTCTTTCTTTCTTTCTTTCTTTCTTTCTTTCTTTCTTTCTTTCTTTCTCTTTTTCTGTCTTTCTCAAAAATAAGTAAAACATTAAAAAATAATAATAAATAAATGAAGAAATTGGTTCACCATGTGGAGAAAAAAATGAAGTTAGATTCTTACCTGAACATACACAAAAATATTCTGGGTAGCTTAAAGACCTAAATATGAAAAAAAATGTTAAACATGTTAGAAAGAAATATTGTGGGGATATCTCTGTTCTCAAGACAGGGAACACAGACAGAAAAGCAGAAGTGATAAAAGAAAGTACTGATGACACTGAAATTTAGATTTTCTGTGTCACAAATGACTCCATAAAGAAAGTTAAAAGATAAGTGGCAGATTAGAGAACTATAGCTGTGACATATCACAATACATAAAAGTTCACATCAGAATGTGTAAAGGAGCCCTACAAATCAGTAAGAAAAATAACCTCATCAAAAATTATGCAGAGGTGCCTGGGTGGCTCAGTCGGTTGAGCATCCGACTTCGGCTCAGGTCATGATCTCGTGGTCGGTGAGTTCGAGCCCCGCGTCGGGCTCTGTGCTGACAGCTCAGAGCCTTCTTCGGATTCTGCGTCTCCCTCTCTCTCTGCCCCTCCCCTGCTCATGCTCTCTCTCTCTCTCTGTCAAAACTGAATAAACATTAAAAAAATTTTTTTTTAAATTGTGCATAGGATATGAATAATTCTCAGAAGAGGACACCCAAACAACAAATAAATATAGGCAAAGATGCCCAAAATAACTAGAGATCAGAGAAAGAAAAAATAAAATCACAATGAGATGCTGTGAAAATGAAAACAGCTGAAACACTTGACTATGAGGATATTGAGAAAGTCAAGTGCAGCTGGTGCGAGAATAAATCGATACAACAAATTTAGAGATAAAAGTTAGGATATAGTCCTATCTGATCGAAAATTCATACATTGTATGACCCAAGAATATTGAACACCCAGCATATACTTCTGGCTGTACACCCCAGAAAACTCTCACACATGAACACAAGGAGGCATTCATAAGAATATTCATTGTAGCATTTAAAAAAAAAAAAAAAAAAAACAGGAAGGGGCGCCTGGGTGGCGCAGTCGGTTAAGCGTCCGACTTCAGCCAGGTCACGATCTCGCGGTCCGTGAGTTCGAGCCCCGCGTCAGGCTCTGGGCTGATGGCTCAGAGCCTGGAGCCTGTTTCCGATTCTGTGTCTCCCTCTCTCTCTGCCCTACCCCGTTCATGCTCTGTCTCTCTCTGTCCCAAAAATAAACGTTGAAAAAAAAATTTTTTTTTTAAAAACAGGAAAAAAAGGAGCTGGAAATCAATTGTAAAAATAGGGTTTGGGATAAATGTGTTATGTTCTTGTACTTGAATATGATGCGGCATTTAAACTGAATGAATTAGATCTATCCTATATACCGTCAAGGACGGATATAAAAAATAAAGCAGAATTTAAAAAGCAAGTTCTGGTGGTATTTCGAGTATGATGCCAATTACGCAATATGTAGTATTTTAAAAACATGTTTAACTATATATATAGGTTTTTTTTTTTAACATTTATTTATTTTTGAGAAAGAGAGAGAGAGACAGAGGGCGAGTGGTGAGGGGCAGAGAGAGAGGGAGACACAGAATCCGTCACAGGCTCCAGGCCCTGAGCTGTCAGCACAGAGCCCGACGGCAGGGCTGGAACTCACCAGCTTCGAGATCACGACCTGAGCTGAAGTCAGACGCTCAACCGACTGAGCCACCCAGACACCTCTAAATATATATAATTTTAATGGCTATATCAAGAAATAAATGGGAGCAAGAAAATGGAGACCAGCTAGACAGCCCCTTAGGGAAATTCTGCTGTGAAGGACAAGAGATTGCTACAGCTGGAGTGTCTGGGGAGGGTTATGTTGTTTGTTTTTTCTTTTTCACGGGCAACACTAGAGATTGCCTGCAGATAGGAATGGGCCAGTAGAGACTTGAACTTATCATTCATAGAGAGCAAGAAATCCCTGAGAAGGCGGAGCCCGGGCTGAGGTGCACAAGACTATGCTACAGTATTTGGGGGCAGAAATCGTGTGAACCGTGGCAGTGGGATGGAGTGGAGATGAATTCTAGGTGTCTAGGAGATCATCTCTTCAAAAGGCGATGGTAACTGTGTGGGCGGGTATGTGGGTGACGCCAGAAAGTGGCATGTGGTTTGATTAAAAGGTGAGAGAAGGGGGCCTCCGAGGAATCATGGACCGCGCGCTAAGGGTGTTGTCACTCTTTTTTTTTTTTTTTTTAAGTTTATTTATTTATTTTGAGAGAGAGGGCAGCGTGAGAGGGGGAGGAGCAGAGAGAGAGAGAGAGAGAGAGGGAGAGCAGACTGCATTGACAGCACAGGGTGAGTCCGAGACAGCACAGGATCTCGAAGTCCTGAGATCGTGACCTGAGCCCAAACCAAGAGTAGAAGGCGCACGCACTGAGCCAACCAGGCGCCCCTGCTGTTGTCACCCCTAATGAAGTTCTAATCTGCTCAGGAGACTGTCCCAATAATCCACCTCGTTTAGCTATCTGTCCCCGGAGCGCTGGTGCCGCTCACATACTGGGTGTTAGTTGGAAGGGCGCACCGCGCGGGCCTAGTCCTGCCTCTCCTGTCTGCCTAGTCCTGCTTCTCCTGTCTGCCGGTTCCGGCTTCCAGAGCAGCCCCTGTCACTTCTCTGGACCGGTTTTCTGCCCCCCAGGGTGGTTAAGTGCGTTCGTTGTTTTGCCGATGAAACACTGCGCGGGGGCGGCGGGTTAAGACGTCTCCTGCGGGATTCCTCCGAGGGCCGCTCGGACCCAGCGCCCCGGGCTCCCAGGTCCAGCCCCTTCCGCTCCGCACCTCGGTCGGATCTCCACCACCTCTCCCTCTCCACGCCCGGCCTCGTTTTTTCTACCTCCCTGAGGACCCATGTCTTCCACCAGTGGCTGTGGCCAGAGGTGGCTACCAAGGGCTCGAGGGCTCCCTCTGGGGGCGCCACCTCGCCCATCTGGCCACCCCTGCAGATTCTGGACCCTTCGCGAACTAACAGGGACCCCGGAGCAGGGGGCATGCCCAACAGCGCTGCCAGCCTTAGGGGCCCCGCGTGTGTGTGGGGGGGGGGGGTCACCACCCTCCACTCTTCGCGTGCGCACCTGTTTTGAGAGATGGTCCGACGGTTCCAGGGTGGGAGCGCAGAAGAGGTTGTCTGGCCAGCGGGTGAGCGCTTGCTTGCGTCTTCTGCTTCTCTGGCTCCCTGTCCCTGGTCCGCTGCCCCCGCTGTCCCCCCCCCCATCCCTCTCCACCACTCCCCCCCACCCCGCCTCTCGGTCCTCCTGTGGGCTGCGTGCGGGGGAGCCTCACTCCGCCCTTCTCTGCGGGAACCAACCGGCGCGCCCGGGGCGCAGGGCTCCTGCTGCGAGCCCATAAAACCCGGCTCCGGGCGCTGCGCTCCCGCTGCCTCTGGTCGCTGCTCCCGGGGGCTGGCGCTGGCTTGGCAGGGTCATCCAGCACGCGACGCTGATGGTGTGGACCTCGCCTCCAAGCAAGCGTAGGGACATCCGCTTTCCACTTCCAGAAAAGTTGGGAGAAAGTGACTTTGGGGTGGATTGGGAAGTGGTAGCAGCTCCCCAGGCTTCTTTCCTTCCAGAAGCTTCACCCTGCACAGCCCCATCCATTCTTCTTTTCCTGACACCCTGTCTCCCTGAGCCCTTCTCTCTCTTCTCCTAGGTCTCCCCTCCACGTCGTCGATCAGCCTCTTCTCCGTCCTTGCCTCTTTCTCTCTCCTCCCCTCTATCCCCAACCTCTTAACTATTTCTATTTTCACCATCTTCCTGCCATCCCCCTTCTCTTCTCTCCCCGTCTGAAACCTTTCCCTCCCCACTCCGTTTCAGCCATCAAACGTCTCCACTAGCCTCCACACCAACCGTAGGTCTTTCCCTCTCCCTCCTCCCCTCCCCTCCCCCCACCCGCAGCACACTCAACCATGGATTCTGGGCCTGCCTGGGCTGCTAACCCCACTCCCGGTGGCACCTTCTCCGTCCCCAATGCCACCACACCCTGGATGGGACGGGATGAGGAGCTGGCCAAGGTGGAGATCGGAGTCCTGGCCGCGGTCCTGGTGCTGGCGACAGGGGGCAATCTGACTGTGCTGCTGACCCTGGGACAGCCAGGCCGCAAGCGCTCCCGCATGCACCTGTTTGTTCTGCACCTAGCCGTGACTGACCTGGGTGTGGCCCTGTTTCAGGTGCTGCCCCAGCTGCTGTGGGACATCACCTACCGTTTCCAGGGCCCTGACCTCCTCTGCCGGGCCGTCAAGTATCTGCAGGTGCTCAGCATGTTCGCCTCCACCTACATGCTACTGGCCATGACGCTGGACCGCTACCTGGCTGTTTGTCACCCCCTGCGCAGCCTCCAGCAGCCCAGCCAGTCCACTTACCCTCTCATCGCCGCTCCCTGGCTGCTGGCTGCCATCCTCAGCCTGCCTCAGATCTTCATCTTTTCTTTGCGGGAGGTGTTCCAGGGCACAGGGGTGCTGGACTGCTGGGCAGACTTCCGCTTCCCTTGGGGGCCTCGGGTCTATATCACCTGGACCACCCTGGCCATCTTTGTCCTGCCTGTGGTCATGCTCACGGCCTGCTACAGCCTCATCTACCACGAGATCTGTAAGAACCTCAAAGTCAAGACGCAGGCCCGCAAGGTGGAAGGAAGGGGCTGGAGGACTTGGGACAGGATGTCGCCTTCTGTCCCAGCTGCCGCCACACGGGGCCTGCCATCCCGGGTCAGCAGCATCAGTACCATCTCGAGGGCTAAGATCCGAACCGTGAAGATGACTTTCGTCATTGTGCTGGCCTACATTGCCTGCTGGGCACCCTTCTTCAGCGTCCAGATGTGGTCCGTGTGGGACAAAGATGCCCCTGACGAAGGCAAGTGTGTGTCCGTGTGGGAGGCGTGAGTGGAAAGGAGCAGGGAAGGGAGAAAGCAGGGCAACGAGGGGGTTATAAGGCCTTCCGGGCCAGGCAGGTAACAGATGAGTGAAGCAATTATGAAAGGGGTGGGGGTGTCCCTGTTTCATGTGAGAAGCTACAACTCCTGACCAGCCTCCTGATGCTGTGTGAGTATCTTTTATGTAAAATCTCCACACTTTACAATTTGGGCACCTAATTTAAACATTTAAAAATAACATGTGGCCTTAATGAAGCATGACTGTTGGCAGTTTTGGTCAGTCAACTCCCAGTTTCATACATGAGCATTAGAATCATAGAATGACCGCGTTGAAAAGAATTTTCAAATTGTCCAGGATGACAATCTGTGACCCATGAGCTGTGTTTGTCGGTGCTCTTCCCTTTCGAGGCTGGACAAGACTTTAAACTCCTTCCCAACAACCACTTCTAATTAATTAGCATGTTGGCACACGACAACCCTGAAATTTCAAGCCTGAAATTTTAACCCCTTCATTTGGCTAATGGGAGAGAGAGGCTCAGAGAGAAAATGTGACTTGCCCAAGGCCACACAGTTAGGGAGTGGCAAAGTGAGGGGTAGAACCCAGGCCTGCTGTGTCTTCGTCTTTTTCCTTTACCCTACGCCCTGTTCATAATCCTGACTCTGGAAGTGGTGAAGAGAGGGGACTTCCTCCTCTAGGTGAAAAACAAAATGGGACCCACCATGAAGACCATGTTCCAATTGGCACATGGGAGGCCGTGCTATTGTCTTTTTTCTGGGGGGAGGTAGATGGCAGCCTCCTGAGCTTTAGATACTGCCAGATGGTCCAGCTATCTGGGGATGAGTGTGTACTCAGGAAGGTAAGGCTGTGTCTGGGCAGCCTAAATGTTGGAGAGTAGTGTTCCTTCTCTCCTAAGAAGAGTGCGGCATGGGGACACGTGCAAGTCAACCCATCTGGGTGTTTGTGGCTGGGGTGACTGTGTGTTCTCCAGTGCACGTCTTGTGCATAGCCTGGGATGTATATTGGGTACAGCATGTGACTGCCCTAGGGAGGCTCTGTGCACAGGTTTTGGAAGCTGGAAGCTTCCTGAGAGTTTGCTGACCAGCAGATCCAGGCTACCAATTCCTACCAGCCCTTAGGGAGTGGTTCCCCCTTCCCTTGTGCTTTTGTTTCTAACCTCATTTTGCTCATCCTGGGACACTCTCAAGCCAAATATACTTTGCTTTTCTGGAGAGATTAAATAAGGGCCAGGCTGTTCATGAATTTAACACAACCCTGCAAGAGAATTGTGAGAATAATACCAAACTATTATGGTCCCATTTTATCCCTTCTTTTGGACATCCATTTGGACAAGAGGCTCTTTGCAAATTACCCTTTAAGCAATGAATGTATTGATTCTAACCAACTGTAGAGACCACCCTGCTTTACTCACACACAGAATAGAAGGAGAGAGGGCTTCCTAGTGCCAAGCACATTCAGTCCTTGGTGGCCTTCTCTGCTGTATGTCTGAGTAATCCAAGACTCGCAGAGGGGAAAACACTGGTCCAAAGTGCCACTGCTAGTAAGAGGTGGGGCCAGGACCTGAGTCAAGGTCTTTATAGGTCAAGCATTATCCATGGCATGGCTTTACTCTCAGTCCAGCTTAGCTAATGACGCAGGGTGGGGGGCAGGGCATAGTCAGTTGCCCCTTTATCAAGGAACCTACAAGAGGATGCAGACCCTGCCACCCAGCCAGTGCAGGCTTCCCTGCTTGCCTGCTGTGTCACTATGATCACAAGCCTGTCCCTCCGTACACGTCCCTCACCTGTGTACCAAGGGCCTCTCTGAGCCAAGAGAACAGAGACAAAGTGTTACCTTACAGACAATATGCTCTCTCAGAAAAGCGGAAGCCCTTTGGGGCCCTTCTAGTTGGGCTGAGATCCATTACTTTAAACTTACTTTCCAGTACACCCAGTTCCTCTCCATAGCACGCCAACCTCCTGACCTCCTGTCCCTGAGTGTCTGGTTAGAGTCTACCTGTCTCCTGGGCCTTGCTCCTGCCCCCCAACTCTCGGCTGAGTTTCTGCCAAGACGCGGTGGCTGCCTAGGGTTGAGCATTGTGGGTCTGCCCTCAAGGGCTGAGAGGTGGAGCCTCTGTAGACTCTGGTGTTCATGGCACATCTCCAGGCCCTGCGTTGGGCCTGGCTTAGATGGGGCCAAATCAAACAGATGTTTCTCAGGCAAGGCGCTTGTGGAACCCCTCCATCCCTGGCCTAATCTAGGCACTAAATATGTATCGATAGAGTGGATAGGGTGAATACCACCCCGTTGGCCAAAGCAACCTCCCACAACTTCCGCATCATCCAGGTTTTATGTTAGCTGGGGAGCAGGCCAGGATGTAGGAAAAATGAAGGAGGATCTATTTTTATTGAGGCTGGTCCCTCCACTACCGACAGGTACTCGCCCCTTGCCCTCACTTCTCTGCCTTACATGGGTCAATCCAGACGCCTTCAGCTTCTCACCCCTGTGATCTACATCTTCTGTCAAATGTTCTTCCCTCTGCTTGGGCCATGAGTAGCCACACCTAGGAGCACACCTATGGGAGAACCAGAGTATCTGAAGACGTCACAGTGCTTTACAGAGGAGGCAAAGGGCTTTGCCTTTGAGTGTGTTGGCTGAAACTTCACAGAGGCACAGGACTGCTGTCTTAGAGTCAGTAGACCTGGCTTCGAGTCTGTGCTTCCTTAAAGCTCTGACATTGCTTTCAATGATTCTATAGCCTCTGCCAAAGGGCAAGGTAATGCAGTGTGCAATCTACGCCTCATGTAACAGGGTGTGTCTAGCCAGAGGTCAAGGCCTGTCCCAGAAGCTTTCCTCCTGGCATGTGGAGCTCATGTAGTCTTAAGAAAGAATACTGTGTCTGGAAAAAATCTTACCAGTTTGCACTCTCCCCTTTTGACCGTCCAAGAGAGAAGTTCATTTTTCCCTGCAGGAAGGTCCATTCCCTGGGTATAATCTCTGAGGACACAGAACAAGTATTCATCCAGAAAGGGATGCTTGGGGGCCCTGTACCTGGAAGCTGACCCTCCACTGCAGTTGGAGATGATGCCATGGCACCTGCAGGGCAGTTAGACTCTAGATTGCCCACCCAGGTCCCCAGCAATGGCCTGGCACTGTCTGTGCTCTCATGCTCAATGACTGAGTGACAGAATGAGGGGGACTGTCCTTGAGGGGTCAAAGAAGACAGAATCCAGAAGACAGTGTGCACCTGTATCTACAACATAAATGATATTGGGGGTCAAAGGGGCCTGAGCTTGGCCTAGAATCACAGGTATTTTCCCTGCCTGTCTTACAGAAGTTTTCTCATTCTAGATCTCCATCCATGAGGGGATTCAAGTTCTAGGTTTTGGAACAAAGACACTGTCTCCTATTTAAGCTGGTCCTGTCCCTCCCTGACTGTGTTTACACCTTGAAAGTCAGCTTGGAGAGGTGCCTGGGTGGCTCAGTCGGTTAAGTAGCCGACTTTGGCTCAGGTCATGATCTTGCGGTTTGAGTTCAAGCCCCGTGTCGGGCTCTGTGCTGACAGCTCAGAGCCTGGAGCCTGTTTCAGATTCTGTGTCTCCCTCTCTCTGACCCTCCCCTGTTCATGCTCTGTCTCTCTCTGTCTCAAAAATAAATAAACGTTAAAAAAAAAAAAAAGAAAGAAAGCTTGGAGCAAACCTTAGCTCCTACCCTTACTCTGTGCTTGCAAACAAAACCCAGTGAGGTAGGACTCTGAAGCTGGAGTCCCAGCTCCAGAGCTGGGCTGAGCAGCTGTGCTGCTCTCTTTCTTTCTCCTTCTTTCTTTCTTTCTTCCTTTCTTTTTACTTTTTTAATGTCTATTTTTGAGAGACAGAGAGACAGACAGACCATGAGTGAGGGAGGGGCAGAGAGAGAGGGAGACACAGAATCCAAAGCAGGCTCTGGGCTCTGAGCTGTCAGCACGGAACCTGACACAGGGCTCGAATTCATTGACCGTGAGATCATGACCTGAGCTGAAGTCCAGTGCTTAACTGACTGAGCCATCCAGGGGTCCCGGCTCCTTTCTAACCAGAGAACTCAAGCAAGTCCTTTCTCTCCTCTGGGAACTCTCTTTTGTCCTCTGCTCGGTGGGGGCCTGGACTCTCTCCCAGGTCCCTTCCAGCTCTGTGATTCTAGGGCTTCTTGTGCTTCTCCTTCTGCAGATTCAACCAACGTGGCTTTCACCATCTCCATGCTCTTGGGCAACCTCAGCAGCTGCTGCAACCCCTGGGTCTCCATGGGTTTCAACAGCCACCTGCGGCCATGGCCGCTGTGCCACCCGGACTGCTGTGGGGGTCCCCGGCCCCGGCCACGCCGGCAACTCTCCAGCCTCAGCCTCTCCAGCCGCCACACCACACTGCTGACCTGCTCCAGCGGCCTGCCCGCCCTCACCCTCAGCCCCAGACTCGGTGGGGGCCCTGGGACCGAAGGGTCACTGAAGGACTCTGCGCAGGTGGATGGGGAAGCCTCCACAGAGACCGGTGTCTTTTAGGGAACACGTTCCTTGAAGTCTGGCATGCCTGCGAGGCTAGTGGAGGGTCTCTGCTCATTTCAACACTGGGTGTAAAAGCCGGGAGGGCCAAGGTTGGAGTTAGGGGAGCCCAGTTTGAGGTAGGGTGAGGGGCCCAGAAGGGCTGCCCTACCCTTGGTGTTGAAGCTATTTGCCCCCAATCTCAGAGGCTGGGAGTCAGCGAGAGTCAAAACATCTGCTTCCCTGACCCTGTGCATTCGCAGAGTGTCTGGGAACTCACCCCAGATCTCAGGCAGGCCGAGGACGGCCCTATCTGGGCCTCCACAGGGGGCAGGGACTCAGGCTGGTCTCCCACCTTGACCATTTGTCCCCCATCCTAATCTGACTAGCACACCCAGCCCAACCAGGAGAGGGGAGAAGTGAAAAAGTGTGAAAAGTATTCTGTTTCTCTATCTAGATACTGGATTTGTTTGTTTGTCTGTCTGTTTGTTTTGTAGAAGGAGGCTTCTTCAATGAAGGAAAGCGAATGGAGGTGGGTAGAGCAGATAGATCAGCTTTACCTGCTATGCCCACCTGTCTAGTGAAGGGAGATGTGGGATTTAGTGCAGCATCTATAACTAGCAAAAATTCTGCCAATGCTCCCTGTACCATCCACCTCTATAGGAGGGGTGACAGGACAAAGTAGATGCTCAGTGGAATGACCCCCTGGGAGGGAGTGTGAGAAGGATGAGAAGAAAGGAGCAGATGAAAATGGTCACAATAAAATTAAGAGTGGACGAAGCCTCCAAAGCAGCAGGGATTGGTTTCTTTTCTTCTTCCCCGAAGGGATCCACACTGCACCTTCCTCTGGGGCCACCCAGAGGGGACATCCATACAGAAAGTGGGGCTGGATCATGGCTCTGGATTTCCTCAAGGCTCTTCAGAGCTTCCCTACGAACCATGCATGCCGCGATGAAGTCCGCAGCCCAGGATTTGAGACTCGGCTCTGCTTTCAGGTAGCTGCATGACCTTGGGCAAGTCCCCTCCCTTCTCGGGGACTCTGTCTTCTGACCTGTTAGGACACAGATGATCTGTAAGATCTTTGCCAGCTCTAAACTGTCATGACTTTGCAAGACTACACTCTATGGTGTTACAGTAGAGCCTTTCTAACCAAGAGGCTCTAGAAGAATTGTTGGATTTTCATGACAATGATATTTATACCCTTTGACTCAATTCTGGTCATGATGGATCCCTCCATGGCCACACTGTCTACTTTTGGTCTCAATTCTGTGATGTTGAAGCTGGGAGAGGCAGTGGCGTGGGGAGACTCTGAGGCTTTGCCCTGTTCCTCCTCGTTACCTCCAGCGGGATTTAGATCATGGGGTGGTTTCCCCACCCTAATTCCGATTCTAATCTAAGGGATAGCCTTGATAATGGAGAGAGCATCAGCTGAAAAGTCAGAAGAACCAGATCCTGGTTCTACCACCACTGATGACCAACATGGGGAGAAGTCTGGCTTATCCTTCATCTCTGTTATGAGGGTCAAATAAGACTGTGGATGTAAAAGTGGTTGGTAGAGGCATGAGCTCTCTACTAATGTAAGGGGCTGATTATCTATCCTGAGAGCAGCTCTAGGGAACAGATTCTCTTCCCTCTACTCCTAAGGAAGCTGTAGGGAATGACTGTAACTTTGGGCTTTAAGAGGTCACTCAGCTCTGAGAAGCCTCCTTAGGCTTCCTTAAAAGATAAGAACTCAGTAAGCAAAGTGTCCCAAGCCTTCAGTGCTAAAGAACCAGAGAGTGGGACACAGACCCGGACGGGGCCAAGGCTCAAGGCAGATGTGAGGGCCCATGGTCTCTCTTCACTGCATTCTGTTGCCCCTGTCGGTTTCTGACATCCAGCCACTTCTTCCTTGTCCATCTGTCTTGGCAGAGCTGGGCTCAGGAGCCTCCCATGGCGGTATGAGTGCTGGAGTTTCTCCTGGCCTTCGTGTGTAAGCCAATGACCCTGCCCCTCACCCCAAATCCCTGTCCTTAGTGCCTAAGTACCGAGTAAATCATTGCTCATCATGATGACTGGGACACCAGCTTTATACTCCAAAGACCTGGGTTTGAGCTCTGCTCTCACTCCTTTTCTAGACATATGAACTTGGGCAAGTCTTCTAATCCCTCTGAGCAATGGTTTCCCCATTTATTAAACAGGAACAACTAACCTTGTTGGGGACGGGAAGGTTGTAAGACCATAAACTATAGAACACTCTACTGATGTTAGAGAAGATAACGATGCCTCTGGTGAGTGACCTCCAGGGTCCCTGTGGGAAGCAAGAAGGATGGTCTCTGCTCTCTCAGGTCAATCTCACTTCTGACAGCTAAAAACAGGCAAAATGGAACCATGCTGTCTCTGGGCTAGGCACTTCTGTAAAATATTTATACATCCTGTGGACTCTGTGAAATACAGTACTTCAGTCCCTTAGAAGCCATGTGGGAGCAAGGGGCAGAGGGTGGGCAGGGCAGAAGATGGCAGGAGGAGGTGAATTGGTGGACTGTGGAGATTTCTCAGAATGGTTTTTTTCTGATGTATGGTATAAACCAGCAATTTTCCAGATGTCTATGTCTGTGATTTGTATGTAAATAAGTCTTTTATTTATCAAGGAGCTCTAGACTCAGCCCAGGCTGCAGTAGCTCACTTGGGGTCAAGAACGTGGAGATGCGGTTTAAATTGACCAATAAAAGTCCTTGATAACCAGGAAATTCCTGGGCATCTTTGTTTCCTAGGGGCAGTGACAATGAGATATGCAATATGAAATAAAATTTGCTCTTCTTCTTTTTTAAATGTTTATTTATTTATTGTGAGGAGAGGCAGGGAGAGAGGGAGAGAATCCCAAGCAGGCTCTGTGCTGTAAGCACGAACCCAAGAACCAGGAGGCCATGATCTGAGCCACAACCAAGAATGGATGCTTAACCTACTGAGCCACCTGGGTGCCCCAGGTTCACTCTTCTTGAGTGGGGTGGTGATGGGGAAGAGAGTTTGAGGGTTGGGGAGCCACCTTCTCCCACTTGAGGGAAACAGGAGTGTCCTGGGATTTGCCCTGGAGCCACAAGGTGGCAGTGTGGAGCTGAAAGTGGGTCTGAGGACGTGCTGACCCACAGGACAGGCTGGGAAAATCACCCAGCCTCTCAGCTCTAATACCTACTACCTTTTCCTTACAGATCTGGAGTCTTGGCTCTTCATTCGACCCAGTTGTCCAGAGATACCTGGATGCATGTTTCTCTGTCTCTAAGCTCATGGAGGATGTATTTGTCAAGAAAGGGCAGAGAACAAGGGCAGGGTGAGGGACTGAGGGTAGAAATTCCTGCCTGAAAATGAGTGTTTGAGAAAGCTAGTGGGACCTCAGAAACACAGATGAGCTGTAGTTATTATAATGTGTTCAGTTTAGAGGCTGGGACTTGGTTAGAAGGCCTTTTGGGAGCCCCTCTGGGCCTGGAAATGTGTCCTGATCCCGGAAGCAAAAAGCCTACTGATGGTGGGCATAAAATACCTCCTTACCCTATTGGGTCTTGTTGGCCAGTGATATAGTGCGGCTTATGGAGTTCTGCTGGAGTCATGGTAGGAATTTGGATGCTTGATTCTTTACACCAAGACAGGTCACGTTTATTGTTGCCCACTATATAGTCCCAGTTCATTATTGGTATGTAATCAACGATTTACTCGTTGCCAGCAGAAAATCAGTTTCTCTGCATCTTGTAAGATAAATTTGGAGAGATTTTGAATCCAGTCCACACTCATGGAGGAACCCAGAGTGGCACAGCACGGTCCTTCCCTGGATGTTCCGATGGCATACAACATGGGAGAAAGTGACTTCATTCTGCTGGACACTGAGTTCCTCAAAGAGGTGACTACTCGGGCGACCACTCATACAGATTTACACAGCTGACCTTCTAAGATCACGGAGGTATTACATACAATAGGGACATTTTATTTCTAGCAACACGGATAACAATGAATTTGAGGATCACTTCAAATTATTAGCTGGCCGCAGTCATCAGCTTGTTGGCCCAAACTCCTTAGGACATGAAATCAGCCCTTCCCTTTCCTTATCAGGGCAACTGAAAGTCAACGGCACCATCAAAGTTCAATCCAATCTCTGTTAGTCACACGTTCGACTCTATTTAGAAACAGCACTCTCCAAGAATGCCTTCCCTGGACGAGCGATTGGGGCAGGTGCTAATGTTAACCTCCACGATGTATTTATTTGCTACAAATGTCATAGCTTTGAAACCAATTGTAGCAGAGTTCATTACAGATCTTAATCAGATGGTCAGTGGCATTCAGATCTCTGTGCCCCCCGACATCAATTCCCTGCTCCAGGAGGCCTAGTACAAACACTTCTCCATGCAGTTGGGTCTGGCTCAGTCCCTGGGGCATTGCTGGGGAGCCCAGCAACAGGAGCAACAGGCAGACCTGCTCCCTTTCCTTCTGCCTCTTCTCCCATCAATTTATTTTTCACCCTTCTTTCTAAACTGAGGTCAGAAATCACCCTCTCTGGGACATTTCCTCGGATGAAGTCTGATTTTCACATTCCATACCCAATCTGCCCAAGCAGTTAGAGGGTCTGCTCTCACTGCTGTATGTCAATTCTCTTTTGTCACATGTCTGGTACATGCTCTTGCCTGTCCCTGGGACTAGGTCCTAAGTGCCTTGACCTCACCCACCTGATGTTTAAGTCTTCTTTTAACATGTGCTCCTCCCAATCCCAGGGCTTTCCAGAATCCTGCAGAAAGCAGGCACCTTTTCAGTTGTGCCCTCCCCTGGTGTGGGAGCGGTCTCAGCCGTGTCCCTGCCCAGCCTCTCTCAGAAGCATGGTAACTCTTGTGAACCTCTTCAACACACCCTTGACGTCTTTTTTCTTCTTGTTAAAAGAGATCAATAAGAAATAGAGTTTCATTTCTAGATACAGAGACAGTGTTGCTGGTGTTTATTCTTCATTCTGCCTCTCTAATCAACAACATCTTTTTTTTCCTTATTAAGAAAAGTTTCCTGGGGCACCTGGGTGGCTCAGTCGGTTGAGCGTCCAACTTCAGCTCAGGTCATGATCTCACAGTTTGTGGGTTCGAGCGCCGCATCAGGCTCTGTGCTGACTGCTTGCTCAGAGCCTGGAGCCTGCTTCAGATTCTGTGTCTCCTTCTCTCTCTGCCCCTCCCCCGTTCACGCTTTGTCTCACTCTGTTTCCCAAAAATAAATAAATGTAAAAAAAATTTTTTCAATAAAAAAGAAAAGAAAAGAAAAGCTTCCTAAGATGTCTTAGTCCATTCCAGTTGCCATAACAAAATGCCACAAACTGGGTGGCCTCTAAAAAACAGAAATTTATTCCTTGCAATTTTGGAGGCCAGAAGTCCAAAATCGGGGTGCTGGACAGTTGGTGAGGGCCCCCATCTGGGTTGAAGACTTCACATGGGTTGTATTCTCACAGAAGGAAAGGGCTAAGGAGCTCTATAGGGTCTTTTTTCACAAAAGCACTAACCCCACCCCCTTCATCCAATCCCACCCCTTCCATCCAATCCCACCCCCTCCATCCAATCCCACCCCCTCCATCCAACCCCACCCCCTCCATCCAATCCCACCCTCTCCATCCAATCCCACCCCCTCCATCTAACCCCACCCCCTCCATCCAACCCCACCCCCTCCATCCAACCCCACCCCTTCCATCCAATCCCACCCCCTCCATCCAACCCCACCCCCTCCATCCAATCCCACCCCCTCCATCTAATCCCACCCCATCCATCGAATCCCACCCCCTCCATCCAATCCCACCCTCTCCATCTAATCCCACCGGACCCCCCCCCCCCCCCCGCCCCATTAATCCCATCATTTTGGGGGTTAGGATATCAACAGATGAATTTAAGGGGCCACAAACATTCAAATCATAGCAGGAGAGGAACAACAAGAGCCAAGAGGTGGAAGGACACGTAGGCCAGCAAAATTGCACAGTCCCAGAAACCCAAACCGAAACCATTTCTTCAGATCATCTTGGGGAAGAGGAAGCTGGGAACATGGAAGTTGACTGGAAAGGTCATGTACAGCCGGCAGGTGGAGCACAGGTAACATATCGTCTCTAAGACCTGGATGCCACTCATCTGGACTTGGGATTTGTCTTCGGCACGTTCCTAGGGCTTTCATCTTTTGAGATGTTTGTTTAGCTAATGTGAGTAAATTGCCTTTCAAGTCTTAATTAGCTATTCAAAAAAGTATATTGTATATTTATTTGGTTATTACTTATTGCGTGTTATCAATTTAAAAACATTTGAAGTTAATTCTCTGAGACTTTGTAGGACTAGACTGTGCAAACAGTGACCAAGTTTATCCTCCTTTCCAGTACTGACAGTTCTTCTTTTGGGCAACTGTTTTATTGTACCGATTAGGACTTCTAGAACAATGTTAGATGAAGGAAACGACAGGTTTGTGGACACTTACTCCATTCGTGATTCAATAAAATTATGTTCTAGGTCTTTACCCATAAATATCATGAAGTCAGCTGATTTGAGATAAGCTATTCTTTTATTTTTAACGTTTATTTATTTTGAGAGAGAGAGAGAGGGAGGGGCAGAGAAATAGAGAGAGAGAGTATCCCAAGCAGGCTCCATGATGTCAACACAAAGCCCCATGTGGGACTCGAACTCACGAACCGTGAGATCATGCCCTGAGCCAAGATGAAGAGTCTGATGCTTAACCATCTGTGCCTCCGAGGCGCCCCTGAGACAAGCTATTCTTAATCAAGCTAAGAAAGTGCCCTTGTATTCCTAATTGGCTTTACACAAACAAAGAACAATCCAGAAAAGAATATTACATTCCATTGGATTGAATTTGGGGAGATTTTTCTCTGGAATCCCAGATTGTGATGCTAGTTGGTGTTTACCCAGAACTCTGTCTGTCATATTTTGTTCCCTAAAAAACAGGGAATTCGAAGGTTGGATGATGGCGGGCTTTCTAAGTGGCCTATTGAAAGTGCTGAGGGCAGAGCGGGATTGCTCAGCTAGACGTAGCTCTGAAAAGGGGCAGTGTGCAGGGTTAGGCACAAGGAAAAGGGGAATTGGTAGTTGCCGTTTCATTTAAAATTTTTAAGGAAGTTGTTTATTGCCAAAAAATTAAAAAGCCCGGAGAGTCATTTTAACGGTCAGGTTACCAAACAGAACTCTGCTACAGCTGATCAAACATTTTTTTTTTCCACAATTTTCTGTGGAGAAAGACATTACCGCTTTCTCTACTGACATCTCCACTCATTCATACTCATCCTGGAAGTTCTACTTGACAGCTGACCTGAATCTTTCTTGCTGAATGAGATACAGGCCTACTTATTCTCCTATGCCTTGTTTAAAAAACAAAACAAAACAAAACAAAACAAAACAAAAAGCCATTCCCTTCCAAAATAAGTGCAAGAATTTGTAGAGAACTGCACCCCATTAAAACCCTAGAATTCACATGGCCACCTGAGTGTATTCTACCGACTCAGAGTTAGCAGGGTTCACAAAAGTCCAGAAATTGGGCCTGTGGCTTTTTGGATTGACATTGACATAGTCTGTGGTTTCCTTTATGTTCTCATAGTGCAGGGCAGGTTCAGTTTTTAGTCCTCCAGGGGCTGAAAAGACCACGTGTGTGTAATTCACGTCCTTGGTGGCCTTAGGGGAAAAAAGCAGAGAAATGTGGGTCAAGATTCCTACCAGGGTTGGAGGAGGGGACCCCCCCCCCCAGGACTGAACTCTCACTGAAGGACCCTCGTCTTGCCCTAGGCTGGCAGGGAGAGAAGCTGGCTCCGGGTGGCTGTGTCAGAGAGCAGGGCCAGGCCAAGGGGGAACACTACCAACAGCTCTGTGCCTCTGTCTGCAGGGAACTAAGGGGTTTCAGGAAAGATGTGGAGACTCAATCCCCGTGAGGTCAGGACTCAGAGCAGACTTTGGCCTGGTGACTGGGATATGGCGAGGAGGAGGTGGTCCATTGACATTTGCATTTTTATAGTTCACTCAGACCCATTTTGTGGGGATGCCATGAACCCAAGGATCATGACACCTGTCACCCGAGGATGCTGTAATGACTCAAGAAACCCCTCCATCCCTGCTCCCATCCTTGTAGCTGGGGTGGCCTGGATGCTCAGTCTTTTACAGCAAGGACCCCAACTGCATATGAAGGGCTGGGACCACTAGGGGTGTCCATTACCTGGCAGGTGGGAGGCAAGCTGCTGGAGACGTCCGCGCTGTTGGAGCTATCTGAGGACGTGTCACTGTCATCTAGGGAGAAATAGAAACTGTTCTTCTAAGGAACACTGGGGAGCGGGGTGGGGGGTGGGGGATGTTAGGAGGGGATGGGCACAACGGAAGGGAGAAGGGGACAAAGTCAGGCAGAGCCAGCCATGCAAAGACAAGCGGGGAAGAGAGATACGGAGCCCCCAATAGAGAAAGAAGACATTGAACAG
This sequence comes from Puma concolor, assembly GCF_028749965.1. Classification (NCBI taxonomy): domain Eukaryota; kingdom Metazoa; phylum Chordata; class Mammalia; order Carnivora; family Felidae; genus Puma; species Puma concolor. The sequence continues at coordinate 25,685,462 of NC_141683.1, forward strand.
AGAAAGGGTGGGGAGAGAAAGCGCCCCCCTCCACCCTGCCAAATAGCAAGAATGTGCCCAAGAGTCCAGACACTGCCGCGCTGTCCAGCTCCATCTAAGACTAATATCACTTGATTGTGCTGGAGGGAGAAGCAGGAACACGCTGACGCAGTGTGGCCCTGAGCACGTAGCTCTGGCCTCCCCAGTCCCGGCCACAGGTTTTGCTCTAGACCTGTCACTAACTCTAGGCAGGTGACATCCCTTTTTGTGTCTGGTTTTGCTCCCTGTGAAACAAGGAGGTTGCATGATGATCTTTGAGGTCCCTGCCAGAGAGTCTCTGATTCTGGCCAGGCTTCGGGGACACTCCAGGGCCAGGGTCACGATGAGGCCAGTGCCCCTCCCTTTTCGCAGAAACACCGAATTCACATGAGCGGTCTCTTCTGGTTCTCTCCTGCGCCGAGGTCTTATCTCGGTGCCAGGGAAGCCTGACAACCAGATCTCTCCAACTGAAAAGATAAAATCGGATCGGATGCAAATCCATCAAGAGAAAACCCGCTGGAAAAGGTGCGCTCTCTGGGGAGTGAGCACCCAGGGGTAGCTGTCTTGCTTCGGAAGCAGCAATTTCCATTGTGTGAACGGTGACCTGGTGGGTCTCCCAAGCCTCGAGAGAGAAAACCCGTGGGTGGTATTCCTGCTGGCTCGCCTGCCAGAGGGGAACGTAGACTTGAACCATCACCAACACTAGCATTTATTAAAACCCCTGGATACCACGGCCAGAGGCAGGCAGAGGCAGTTGAAATCTCGGCCAGACGGAAACAGGTGCCATAGTATCAATGACAAAGACGGGAGCAGAGATGGCCCCAAGCCCCCTCTGCAGTGGCTCACACGTGACCAGAGGGGGAAAAGAACTTAGACCCACCCAAAGCCAGCGAGATCTGCCCTGCGTGATGAAAGAGTAGCTTGCTGGAAAAGCTAGGCTGGTGAGGCCTTCGGGGAGGCGGGTGGGAGGAATCTTCTGGCCAGGGGCTGGGCTGGCCAGGACAGAGCCCGGCTGCAGCAGAACAGCTCTCCACGGCCCCGGACAGAGCAGAATAAGCTTTATGACAAGTTCTTCCCCTGCCCCGTTACTCACGCCTGTGACGGGGCGCAGACACAGGAGCGCTTCGCGTCTCCTCCGTGGCAGCACATGGCTGACGCTGCGCAGGGCTGGGCCAGGGGGCCTGGAGCCTGGCCCCTTTCAGGATCCGTTCACTCTGGCTGGCTAAAGGGGACAGGGCAAGGGTCAAAAGTGCCAGCTCTCCAGGTCAGGAACATCCTGTCTCTGAGCACTGCCCTCGAGACGGCAAAACATTCAGAGGGACCTCTTCAAACCTCAGCGCTCTGCTCACAACCCTGCAGCACCTCTCACCTCGCTTGCAGGACGGGCCAAAGCCCCAGCCTCCAAGGCCCCCTGTGGCCTCGCTGTTCCCCCCTCTCTCCGTTCCAGCCACACTGGCCTCTCTTCCAAACAGCTTTCTGCCTCAGGGCCTTTGCAGGTGCCGCTCGCTTCCTCACTGCCAGATGTTTATACTAAAATGTTGGCATTTCAGTGATGTTGGCCATCATCCAATTCATACCTCCTTGCCTTGCTTCATCTTTTTCTTCCCTAGCACTCACCATAATCTAACATGTGCGTATTACCTGTTTATCTAGTTTGTTGTCTGTGCCCCCCATGATATGTAAGTTATATAAGGACACAGATTTTTGTTTGGTTCCCTGTTATATTAAATGAATGAATGAATGAATGAATGGCTAGAGAAGCCTGGACTCCCTTTATTTTATTTTCCCTAATTTTAATGCCATCCCAGAACAGAACACAGTAAATCAGTTCAAGAATTTAAGTCCATCTTGGAACTGGAAAGTGTGATCCTAAGTGAAATAAGTCATACAGAGAAAGACAGATACCATATGTTTTCACTCTTATATGGATCCTGAGAAACTTAACAGAAACCCATGGAGGAGGGGAAGGAAAAAAAAAAGGGGGGGGGTTAGAGTGGGAGAGAGCCAAAGCATAAGAGACTCTTAAAAACTGAGAACAAACTGAGGGTTGATGGGGGGTGGGAGGGAGGGGAGGGTGGGTGATGGGTATTGAGGAGGGCACCTTTTGGGATGAGCACTGGGTGTTGTATGGAAACCAATCTGACAATACACTTCATATATTGGAAAAAAAAAAGAATTTAAGTCCATCTTTTAGTCTAGCCATATTCCCTTCTCCTGGAATTCAAAGTCCTTTCTTCATTTTGAGTCCTTTGGTGGTGATGAAGAAAGTTAGGCCCAGGCTAAATGAGCCCACCCTCAAGAGTACTGCAGAAGCTTATCCCTAGGTAGAAGGTCTGGGTGGTGGAAGGGCTCTGGGCCATCATTCCAACCAGAAATAGGTTGGGTCAGAGTGGGGATTACCCAGTAAGGGATGACCCGGCTAGTGGATCCTCAAGTAGGTATTCAAGGGGTATTCCAGGGCTCATCTTGCTATAGGCTCAGGGGTGGTCCCTACAGGTGACTAGGAGGAAAGAGCGCCAGGCTATTTACCCATGTGCCTGCTGAGCAGGTAGTTGATGGCAGCAAAGAGGCAGGTCTGTAGAATGAGGGACACCACTGCGATCACTAAGCCATGCCAGAACTTCATGTCTCTGTTGGGAACGGAGCAGGGTCAGAGTTAGAGGTTGTGGAGATTCTAAATCGGCTGCAAACCCACCCTGCCCCCAGCCAGAGGCAGCCATCTGGTGTTGCCGTGTGTCTCAGGGCAGGTCTCTTTGCCTCTCTGGACGGGAAGGTGTAGGGAGCCAGGGAACGTGGCGTGCATGCTTGGAAGCCAGGTGCACAGTCTGATGGGAACCACTCACTCCGTCAGCATGATGAACTTGCAGGGCAGCTGTGGGCGTAGGTGAGGCTCAGGCTTTGGTGGGGGCAGGAAGAAGACACCTGGAAGGAACCACTCTGGGCACTTCGTCTCCACGTAGTGCCACCCGCGGGACCGTCCTACAGACCTGCAGGAGGCAAGGCAGCGGGTCAGGACTCCCGGGCTCTATGCTCCAATTCCCTTCAGGCGAACTCAGCTGCTCGGGGGGTCACCGGCTTTCCTCTCCCCAGATTTCAAGCTTTGAATCTACAAAACAGGCAGTATCTCGTAGTTCGGTGTTAGCATCGAACGGGGTGGGCACGCACTCGATGACAGCCCCAGCGCTGAGCCCCTGGCACACCCACCATCCTACCTGATTCACACGGTCCCATGGCCGAGATATCAGTACGCTCTTTCGATAACAAGCAGCATGAGATTCAGAGAGCAGAGGCTCATGTCTGAGGTCGCACAGCTGGCAAGTGGTTGGGCCTGGATTTGGGCTCTAAGTCCAAGCCTGCACGTTCAACCACTGGTCTTGGCTTTCAGAGAATCTTCACCTGCTGCTGGAAAGCACCAAGGGGTTGAACATGCGCGAATACGCAGGAGAGATTTGTTAAAGAAATCCAAATCTTGGGGTGCCTGGGTGGCTCAATCCGTTAGGCGACAGACTCTTGGTCTCAACTCAGGTCATGATCTCAGTTTGTGAGCTCAGGCCCCACATCAGGCTCTGCACTGACGGTGCTGAGCCTGCTTGGGATTCTTTCTCACTCCCTCTCTCTCTCTATCTGTCTGTATCCTGCTTGCACTCTCTCTCTCTCTCAATAAATAAATAAACTTAAAAAAAAAGAGAAAGAAATCACATGCACACCATTCGTGGCTTCGTGGGGTTTTAGACTCTGGATATCGTTGGGGTTTAGACTCTGGATGCTCTTACACACTCATGAATATGTTGATTTTAAAAATCAGGGGGCGCCTGGGTGGCTCCGTCGGTTGAGCGTCCGGCTTCGGCTCAGGTCATGATCTCACAGTTTGTGGGTTCGAGCCCCGCATCGGGCTCTGTGCTGACAGCTCGGAGCCTGGAGCCCGCTTCGGATTCTGTGTCTCCCTCTCTCTCTGCCCCTCCCCCGCTCATGCTCTGTCTCTCTCTCTCCTTCAAAAATAAATTTAAAAATATTTAAATAAATAAATAAATAAATAAATAAATAAATAAATATCAGGTGCCTGGGTAGCTCAGTCAGTTAAGCGTCCGACTTCAGCTCAACTCATGATCTCATGGCTAGTGGGTTCGAGCCCCACATCAGGCTCTGTGCTGACAGCTTGGAGCCTGGAGCCTGCTTCGGATTCTGTGACTCCCTCTCTTTCTGTCCCTCCCCTGCTCGTGTTCTGTTTCTCTCTCTCTCAAAAAATAAACATTAAAAAATTAATTAAAAAAATCAGCTTGTGAATTTCATCATCATGTTGCTGAATATGGAATTTACTAAAAGACAAAGGCAGGATAATTTCAAAGCCTCTGAGATGACACTTACTCAGCAGAGATGGGGAGACAACCACCCACCGCCCTGCTGCAGACCATAAACCTTAAACAGCCTTTCACTGCTCCTGACGCCTGTTTTCCCCATCAGTGTTTCCCAGGGCTAAGGGCAGTGGGAAAGTCCTGAAAGTCTTGTTTTTATTTGTAGTTTTCACACTGGGGCTTTCTAAGATCACAACTCAGACCAAGAATCAAGACAGAGAGAAGGCAATGAGGGGCAGGAAGGCTGTGGGGTTTGCCACCAAACCCTCTCCAGGGCTGTGGGCGTTGGCCAGCTGCAAATTTCCAGAGAGAAAATACATCTCCTTTCACATACCAGCACGCTAGTCCTTGGCAGTGGCTTTTCTTCACAAGATCAAAAGTTGGAAGCAACACATACCCAATCTCTTCATCGTACTTCCTTAACCCACCCCCTTCCCTACATAATTAATTCTAGATACTTCTCCCAAAGGAACCTAACGCTATCTACCCATTGCTTGTCAAGGTAAATGTGCCCGGTTGCCTCGTAAACATCAGGTGCTGGTAAGAAGGGGCTACAGTTGGGGGGGGGGGGCGGGGAGGGAGCAGGAGGTGAACACACCCCAGAAGGCAGGTGAGAAAGGACTCCGGGAAGTCCCTGAAGTCCATAGACCAGTGGGTAGAAAATCCAGTATCCCCCCGCAGGATGAGCAAACTGCAGAAAGAAAGCTTAGTCGAAAGTGACTTGTGCACAAAATGAAATTTGCAGAGTCAAGACGCTGGAAATAAAACACAGAAACGATGGAGATGAAGCAAAATGGGGATTTTTCAGGAAAAACAGTGATCTTGAAGGATTGGGCAACTTGATGGAAAAGGGCATAGTTATATTTTAAATGCCTGGCTCTTGTCTTATTTTGGATAAACCCTCTTGAAATTTCGACAGGCATTGATTTCTCAAGCAAATTGCAGTATTGATTTCTGGGGCAGCTGCAAAAGATCGGACTTCACCGGGAGAGCTGTATGGCATCATGAAAGACACAAAAATCACAGGCTGGTGTCTCTGGGAACCAACAGTGTTCATTTTCAAAGGCGTTTTAGTATGTTAGTATTTTTTGTTTAATATTTATTTAGTTTTCAGAGAGAGAGAGGGAGAAACAGAGCATGAGGGGAGAGAGGCAGAGAGAGAAGAAGACACAGAATCCGAAGCAGGCTCCAGGCTCTGAGCCATCGGCACAGAGTTCGACACGGGGCTCAAACTCATGAGCTGTGAGATGGTGACCCGAGCTGAGGTCAGACGTTTAACCGACTGAGCCACCCAGGCGCCCCTCTGGTGTGTCAGTATTGATTACCTCATATTCAGTGTCTCATTTGTCCTTAATCACAGAAATTATTCTCCTTCTTTCATCCAAGGGGATGGCCAGAAAGCCACTAGGGCTGGGTTCTGAAACCACACTTAAATTTTAATTTCTTTTAAGGCTCCTTTCTCTCCTTATTCATTAAAAATTAAACAACTAATAGATATTTGTGGTACAATTCAAAATGCAAATAAGCAAAGCATTTCACAAAATCACCCCACGGTTGACTCCAGAGCACTCTCCACAGGTTCTCATACATGTATGTACTGTGCATAGGTGTGCATGTAAATCCGTGTTTACACGTGTACAATCTTTTCTAAACATCATACCAATCAGCAGCTTTTTCTCTTCACTGAGTATATTGTAAACATGTTTCCAGATCAGAAAAGCCTTCATTAAAAAGTTCCACTCTGGAGGCCCTCGGGCCAAATTCGGCGCCTAGGTGATTTTGTCTGATGAAGTCCTTTAAAGATTTGGATTTGGATGCCCTAAGAAGGGGTATGTGCTCTGCCCTCCGTGACTGATCCCTGAAGCCATTTGAGTTTGCTACATACTTGAGTTTCTGGCATACTACTATTCTTTTTTTTTTTTTTTTTTTTAAATTTTCTTTTTTCAACGTTTATTTATTTTTGGGACAGAGAGAGACAGAGCATGAACGGGGGAGGGTCAGAGAGAGAGGGAGACACAGAATCGGAAACAGGCTCCAGGCTCTGAGCCATCAGCCCAGAGCCTGACGCGGGGCTCGAACTCACGGACCGCGAGATCGTGACCTGGCTGAAGTCGGACGCTTAACCGACTGCGCCACCCAGGCGCCCCTGGCATACTACTATTCTACTTTATCAGTGTTTATTAGCGCTCTGTGACATTCAGAGCCAGACAGTTCCTTGTTGTCTAGAGCTGTTTTGCGCCCCACTGGATATTCAGCATCTTGGAAGACCACCATTGTAACAGGCTAATGTAACAACCAAAATGACCAAAAATGACCCCACACATTTCCAAATGCCCCAGGGTGAGGCAGTCACTTTTGCCCCCAGTTGAGAATCGCTGCATTAAATAAATGTCCCATTATTTTAAAACCAATATCTTAGTTTGGCTCTTTGTACAGAACCATATTGCCTACGCTTCCTTCCATCATTTTGGTATACTGTGAACATCTCACTAACCAAATGGTGCACAGAACCTGTGTCAGTATATAGCATAAAGTCCGACAGATTTCAATCTGAATCCAAGTTCTGTCCCCTTCTAGATGTGAATTATTAAACCTCTCAGTACCTCAGCTCCTGTACCTGTAAGATGAGGAGAACGATAGCCTCTATCTCAGAGAGTTCTTGTGTGGGCTCAGTGCTTTATGCTGTTTGTATGGAACTTCATGCAACATCAGGCTTGTGAGAAGCACTCGATGATTACGGATGGGCCCCACGACAGTTTGACTTAATTTTTAGATGTTACAATGGGTATGGAAAAGCATACCCATTCAGTAGAAACCGTACTTGGAATTTTGACCTTAGATCTTTTTGTGAGCTGGCGATATGCTGTGCAAACCCTCTCTGATGTGGGGCAGCTCCCAATAAGCCACGCGATCATGAGGGTCCACAAACAATACACTCATAACCCTTCTGTGCCCATACACGCCTTCCATTCTTCACTTTCAGTACAGGATTCAATAAAGTACATGAGCTATTCAACACTTTATTAAACAACAAGCTCTGTGTCAGATGACTAGATTTTAGGCTAATATAAGTGTTTTGAGCACGTTTAAGGCAGGCTAGGCTAAGCTCTGATGTTTGGTAGGTTAGGTGGAGTAAAAGCATTTCCGACTTATAATAGTTGCGATTTATGATGGGATTATCGCGAGCTGACCCCATCGTAAATCGAGGAAGTTGCGAACTACACGTTGTTCAACCCTGAAACACTTCGCCAAGATGTTGACTGGAGTAGAGCTATTAAAAATCGAGTTGGTCTATTTTAGGAAAGTCAGGCATTCATGTTGAGCACAGTTTTAAGATAAGATCAGGGACAGGATGAGGTATGAAAATGATGACAGATGTCATTATTTAAGTGGCTAATGGCCCCTAACCACAATGAGCAGGTTGTTCCTTGGGGTCTAATTGCAGATTGCTGATCAGACAGTGGGCAAAAACATCTGCTCATTTGCACCCCCCCCACAACACACACATATACCAAATAACCAGGAAATGAGCAATTTAGAGTAATTATGTTGTGAAAAAAGTGCCCGGACCATGAGAGTTTGCCGTGGCTCATTCTATGATCAAGATTTGGACTGTCCTATCCTCTTTCACATGCTTAGTTTTGATGCCCAGACCAATACTAATGTAACGCCCTGCCAGGCATTTCCCAATCACACTCCCACAGGGTGCTGGGAGCCTCTCCTCTGCTTGCTTCAGGCCTGGGTGGAAGTCCCAATACGTCCAGTTAGGCCTGGGTCCCATCTTATTGTTTCCCCTTTCTTCTGATAGAGGAGCTCTCGTGGGGCTCTCGTTGGTACAGCCTAACATAGAGGTGAAATAATTAAGACACACCTCCTCCTGGCTGACACCATGCTTTCACTGAAGAGTCACAAAGAGTCGTTTGAAAAAAGAGCACAATAGAAGATGATTTACATGAAAATCATATGGAATGCAATAATCAATAATCACTCTCAACATTGTTAGGCTATCAATCTTTTAAAATTAAGTAGCTTTAGGGGCTCCTGGGTAGCTCAGTCCGTTAAGCATCAACTTCCACTCAGGTCATGATCTCACCGTTCGTGAGTTCGAGCTCCACATGGGGCTCTGTGCTGACAGCCCAGAGCCTGGAGCCTGCTTCAGATTCTGTGTCTCCCTCTCTCTCTGCCCCTCATTGCTCGCGCTCTGTCTCTGTCTCTCTCTCTCTCCTGCACTTGCCTGCTGGGGAGCTGGAACGGGTAGAATCCTTTCTAGGCCCTGGAGAATGAAGGGGCTTGGTGCTTGAAAGTCCTCAGGCTCCTTCTAGCTCCAAGCATTCTGTTCTTTAAAGACTGAAGTCAGGAAGGGGAAAGAGAAGCAAATTTGGATGGAAATGGGACATTTTGAAAGAAAAACAAAATCTGTTTCTATTTTATAATATCATCCAGTCTCCTCCGCATTACTAGACTTTTCTTCCTTAATTTAATATGCAGTTGGGAATAATCAAAAAAAGGAGGAAACATAAATCAGCCAAACCACGGAAACCGTATACATTCACGATGATGTATATAACCACTGAAACAGAGGAGATCAAAAACTGTGAGGCTACTAAGGAATTTTTTAATGTAATCTCAGTAAAATTCATGAGTTTCTAGAAAGATATAAACGAGCAAAATTGATTCCATAAGGCACCAAAACCAAAACAAGATCACAAGAAAGAAGTTGGGGAGGCAGCATGGCATGTAGCTGCTAAAGACAGAGAACTGGAGTCTGGAAGCGTGGGTTCACACCCCAGCTCATTCCCTGCATGAGCTTGGTCTAGTTCTTGAACCCTTCAAAGCCTTAGTTTTCTTATCTGTAAGATGGGAGCAATAATAACTGGTTCTTAGGTTTGAATAAGATGGATACAAATGATACCTGCTTCTGAGGATAAAGTAAGATGAGTTATGTGAAGTAGTTATTACAACTTTCGCCACATAGAAAGAAGCATACAATAGGGGTGCCTGGGTGGCTCAGTCGGTTGAGCGTCCGACTTTGGCTCAGGTCATGATCTCGCAGTTTGTGAGTCCGAGCCCCGCATTGGGCTCTGTGCTGATGGCTCGGAGCCTGGAACCTCCTTCATATTCTGTGTCTCCCTCTCTCTCTGCCCCTCCCCCGCTCACATGCTGTTTCTCCCTCTCTCAAAAATAAATAAACATTAAAAAAAATTTTTTTAAAAAGAAAGAAGCATACAATAAAAGAGAGTTACTATTATTTAGAAATTAAAAGCATTATTGGCATTAATCTACTCAAATTTTGTGTCCAAATAGTTGGGGTTTTTTTGTTTTGTTTTGTTTTGTTTTAATTTTAGAGAGTGGGGCAGAGGGAGAGAGATCATCTTAAGCAGACTCCACTCTCAGCATGGGAGTCCGATGTGGGGCTCGATCCCATGATAGATACTAGGATCACGACGTGAACCAAAATCAAGAGTCAGAACTGAGTCACCCAGGCACCCCCCGAATAGTTTTAGAAAATAAGTTACTTTAAACTTTTAAGGAACACATAATGTTTATGCTGTATAAGCAGATCCAGAGCATAAAAAAGGTGGAAAACTCTGCAGGATCTTGTCACTTACAAATACAGAAGTAAATATAGGATAATGTCAAGGAGTTCCTTCAGGAACATCCAGGAAATTAGTTATTACAATAATGAAAACTAATGTTGGGTATTTAACATGACCTTACTCTGCAAGGATAGACACTACCACCATTTCCTAGATAAGACAGAAAGGTTTGGAGAGGTTGAGCAATTTGCCCTGGTCCCCCATCACCACCCCACCATTGCCAGAGCCAAATTTCAAACCAAGCCCAGCCCTCAATCATTACAGCAAATTGCCTCTTACATGATATGAATACAGCATCAATAGATCAAGTTTTTATTTTATTATTATTTTTTTTAACATTTATTTATTTTTGAGAGAGAGAGAGAGAGAGAGAGAGCATGAGTGGGGGAGAGGCAGAGAGAGAGGGAGACACGAAGTCTGAAGCAGGCTCCAGGCTCTGAGCTGCCAGCACAGAGCCCAACGTGGGGCTCGAACCCACAAACTGTGAGATCATGACCTGAGCCAAAGTCAGATGCTTAACCAACTGAGCCACCCAGGCACCCCAAGAACCAGTTTTTAAAATGTTCATCTCAGTAAAACACCAAAAAACATTTGATGAAATAAAATACTCATTTCTTACTTTTTAAGCTAATAAAATAAGAATATGAGAATAATTTCTTACTGTAATAAAGAATATCCCTTCTGTACCAATAATCGACATCTTACCAAGTGGTAAAATGTTTTAGCAGCCAAGAACAAAGATGTCTGCTGTAACCATTTTAAAAAATTAATCCTGGAAACTCTAACCTTGGGAAGTTAGAAGTTCCTCCGACCTCTAACCTAGAGTAATAATAAGGGTGTGGAATATTTATTGAGATGTTCTGTGACACTTTGACATCTATAACTCACCTGATTCTCTCAATCACCCTAGGAGGTAGGTGCTATTTTTCTCCTTTTTCTTTTCTTTCTTTTTTTTTTTTTTTTATTTTTTTTTTCAACGTTTATTTATTTTTGGGACAGAGAGAGACAGAGCATGAATGGGGGAGGGGCAGAGAGAGAGGGAGACACAGAATCGGAAACAGGCTCCAGGCTCCGAGCCATCAGCCCAGAGCCCGACGCGGGGCTCGAACTCACGGACCGCGAGATCGTGACCTGGCTGAAGTCGGACGCTTAACCGACTGCGCCACCCAGGCGCCCCTCTTTCTTTTTTTTTTTAATTGAAATATAATGGTCATTTCCATTTTACAGAGGGCAAAACTAAGACACGTAGAAATTAAGTAATTTGCTCAAGGTGGTAAGAAGAGTCAACGGGGTTTTTGTGCCCAGGCAGCCGGGTGTTGGAGCCTAAGCTAATTAACTGATACGTGAACTTAACGAAGGTACAGCTTGGGGAAGGGCAAGTCAAATTTATCCTTATTTGCAAAAGGTGTGATTTTATACCTAGAAATCCCAAACGGTCAATTGAAAAAGCAGTGAGATTAATCAGACTACTCAGGAAAAGTCCTGAAAGCATGATAAATATTCTAAAATTACCAGCTCTTCTTCCTATGGTATCAGCAATAACCAGTGAGGTAATGGAATTGCATGGAGGGGGGCCCGGCAACCTTAGCAGCCATTGCACCTCATAGAGCTAAGAATAATTTTAATTGTAAGAAAGTTATTTTGAAGAAAATAATAAAAACGTACTGAGAGATGTACAAGACATAAACTAATAGAGAGACGCTAATAGAGAGAACATTCCCATGTCCCAGACTGGCAATCCAGAAGACTAAAAAAAAAAAAAAAAAAAAAAATCATTTTGAAATTAATTTGTTGGTTCAATATAACTCCAGTCAAAACTACAGTGAGAAATTTTTACGACTCCAAATTAATTCTAAAATTTATCTGGGCAAAAAATTAACAACAGTCCAGAAGATCTGGAACACGTTTGAAAAGGATTTGTGACCAGGCAGGTTCCTGACATACCATTGTTAAAGGGTGGTGTAGATTTGAAAAACTACACTAGGATGTACAATGAATATTATCATAAAAGTGGTTCACAAGGCAGTGGGAGGAAAGGAAAGTGTCATTTAGAAAATGTTGCACACAGAATAATGAATTAGCTACCTGTAAGAAAAAAAATAACTTACACCCAGACATGATACAACAAAATAAATTCCAAAGGGATTCAAGAAGTAAATAGTTTTAAGTTGAGTCATTAAAAGTAGAAGGATATGGGACTGGATATTCACATATTCAATAATATTTATTAGATCCCCAGATGAGAGAAAACTGTCTCAGCTTATACGCAATGGAAGAGGTCACAAAGCAACAGGAAAAATAGATTCCACTCTAAAATATTAAAACTTCACGTATTAAAGTCAAATAAGCAAAATTTAAAGGCAAATAGACAAAAACGTTAGAACCAGTGTGTGCAATACATAACTTTAAAATGTTTTAGATTAAAAACATTTTTAAGAAAAGCCCTCCTATCCCCAAATGATAAATGGGTAGAAGGCAGGGAACAGTTTACAGACAATCCGGAATAGAGGACTAAAGCTATTATCACAAGGTAGCTGTACCCACTATTGACTATAAAAGTGAAAAATGAGAAACAACCGAATTGAAACACAAAGATTAAATAAATTAGGGTGAAGGTATAGAGTGGAATATTATACCAACATTTAAAATTATATTGAGAAGGGGAGGGTGGGTGATGGGTGTTGAGGAGGGCACCTGTTGGGATGAGCACTGGGTGTTGTATGGAAACCAATTTGACAATAAACTTCATATATTGAAAAATAAATAAATAAATAAATAAAATTATATTGAGAAAAAATTAATCTGGGGAAGGAATCTGTTCCATGAGGAAGAACAATGCAGTTATAGTTAGCCACCTATAGAACATATTTTTTTAAAAAAGAATGAAAATTTGTACAAAAAAGAAAACTTTGGGTCATTAAATGTTTTTGTCTTTTATATTAGTTTAGTGATAACCCCCAATCACCTGATTTGGTTCGCCAAATCCCGAATAGTTCGTTGACAATAATTTTTCATATCAAATATAGATTTATTCGTGAATGTAAATTTATGGTAATTAAATTGGGGGTTATTTTAATGTTCTTTTTTCAAAAAGGGGAAATAGAAAAAAAATATACCTAAATGTTAACAAAACTGCATATTGCAATTGTGGATGATGTTTTTTATTTTATCCTTTACACTATCTGTCATATCAAAGTTTTCTGCAACTTACATGTGTCTTTTTTCTAATCAGGAAAAGAAAACAAGCCCAGAAATTCTGAGCTGCTCAATCAGCATAGTTCCAAACTTATCTACATAAAAAATTTATTTACAATCTAAACTATATCTCATCATGTTAATAGAACACGGAGACAATCAGCTAAATGTCCGAGTTCCAATCGATCAAATACACACTGAGAGGTCTAGGTGCACGGCCCTGGGCGAAATACTCTGATGGACAGGAAGAAGGAGAGAACGCCGTCTGAACATTCAAGAGCTCACACTGTGTCGGAAAATCCGGACGTTAATAAGCGAAAAATCCAAAAGAAGAGATGTCACCATGAAGCATGATGAACGTTCAGAAGGAGTGGTGTCAATACTATGTACTATCTCAGAGGAAAAGTTGATCCCCGCTCAATAGAATATTCAGAGAGGAGTCACTGAGTAGAACTACTGAAGAACAGGCTATGGCTGGATGGAGAAGGAGGGCCAGAGCAGGCCAGCTAAAGGTGGCTCCCAGCTCTGGCTACAGGGAAATCCACTCACCGTCTTCAACAAGTTTCGACACAGATTTAGCCACATGTAAACAAGAGAGTGGGAGCAAGTGGGGCATACCACAAGCCAACCTCACACGTAGGTGCAGGAAAATACGGAGGAGCAGGGACTCGGGGGCCAGGGGGATTGGGTTTGAAGTTTTAGCTCTGGCCCTCCTGGCTATGAGTTGCTTTCTTTCTCCAGGCCTCGAGTTTTACCTGAAAAATGGGGACAGCACCTGCTTCATTTTTTCAACTCAAGCTGTGTGCTTGCTATGTGCCAGCATCAGGCGAAGCATTTTGCATAAATTATTTCGTTTAATCATCACGATGGCAAACTTACGAGGTCGCCACTATGGTTGTCCCCAGGTTATATATGAGAAAATCGGACTCTAATCCCGCATGGGGAGGACAGAATTCAAACCCAGGCTGTTTGGGGCCAGAGCCGTCACCACACTGCACACAGTATTTGAGAAGGTCAGCTGAGTGCCTGGCTCGTATGGGTGCTCAATGGGGAGTGATCCTCAGTCCAGAACAGAGGATTCAACACAAACTGGCTGAACTATATAAACACACCATTTCCACAGGGCCCTGTAAGGAAACTGGGCTGACCCATGACTTTCAGATGGGAGATATAAGCAACCCAAGGCACGGAGCCATATGGTCCTGGGAGGTGTCAGTCCTAAACAGTCCCTGCTCCCACGACTGCTGCCGTGTCCATGCACCGGAGGACGGAGAAGATCAAAATATCCACCAGTGAGAGGGGAGGAGTGAGGGGACAGCAGAGGGTTGGGGCGTCACCTTTGTCCTGGGTGTCAGAAAAATCGTCTCTGGGTTCCCGTCAGCGCCAGTTACCATGGCAGGGGCCTCAACCCAGGTGGTTGGGACACATCTGGAATATGAAATGAGAACCCAGATCAACTTTCCAGCCTGGTGACTTTGCAAATTCGGCCACCTTTGACAGGTCACCTTGTCTTTCTGAGCCTCAGTTTCCCTGTCTGCAACTGAGGGGGGAGGGTGTGTCTAGTTCTATCGTTTTGTTGTTCTAGGATTCTATGAGTCTAACGTGGACATAGATGATGAGACTCCAATCGACCAGAAATAGCACCTTTGAGTTCCCACCAGATACGCCACATGTCTAGTAATATATATTCATAGGGGCAGGCACTGACAATTTTTGAGGAAGAAAACCAAGTTATACGAAATGTCTAATTCATAATATTGGGGAAGTCATTGTGTCAGCAATTGCTCGAGATAAATGCAACCCGAATTCAGAGAAACGAAGAACCTTCTACAGATTATGCTCAGTTTGTGAATGCTGCGGTGGCTCTGACCAGGGCTTGTCCGTACATTATACTCTGCAGTTGCTGGCAGATACTTGGAGACGACGTGTAGGAGAAGCACTTTGTAACATTCTTTGCAATCAAATCAATTCACATAGGAGAAACACTGTTTAACCTTAGGGTTGATGTCCCTGAGTCTCCGTTGCCTCCTCAGCTCATTGGGAATTCAAACGTCTCCCTCAAAGAGTCTATCAAGAGGGGTAAGGGAGACTGTGAGATCTTCCAGCACTTTCCCTGCCTCACTGCTGGGTCTCAGGACCAGCGCTGGCTTCATGGGCATGACTCCTATGCAGCCTCGTAGGGCGAGGGCCCCTTGATTGGTTTCGGGCTCTGCTCTTGCCATCTTTAAATTCTTAATAATTTTGGGGGGCTCCTGGGTGGTTCAGTAGGTTGAGCATCCGGCTTCGGCTCAGGTCATGATCTCGCGGTTCATGGGTTCGCGTTCTGTGCTGACAGCTCAGAGCCAGGAGCCTACTTGGTATTCTGTGTCTCCATCTCTCATCGCTCTCTCTGCCCCTCCCCCAGTTGCGCTCTGCCTCTCTCAAAAGTAAATAAACATTAAAAAATAAATAAATAAATTCTTAGTAACTTTTTAACAGGGAACCCCAGATTTCCATTTGTCCTCCGCCCTGCCAATTGCACAGCCAATCCCACTCAAGGTATTATTTTGAGTAGAGCTGCCAAAGCTTGAGTAATAAGGTCAGTTTACAGAACAAGCAACAGGCCTGTCCACTGTCACAACTTCCCTAAGTGCCTCAGCTACACTTCGGACCACTGTGCTTTCCAAACTCCCCCAGAGGACTGCTCCCAGAACACTCTTCCGAGCTAACTTCTCCACAAGTGTTTTCTTTCACTGTTTGACTTCAGTCAAGTCATTTAACACCTCTGTGCCTCAGTTTCCTCATCTGTGAAGAGAAGTTACGAATAGCACATTTTCAGGCGTTCTGTAAGGATTAAATGAATTAGAATATGTCAAGCTATCAGAAGAATTGCGGGCGCATAGCAAACTCTACGTAAGGTCACCTATTATTCTTTGCTGTTGTTCCACGACTCTCCTCTTTGACAGCCCGCATTTTCTGACTTCATTTATAACATTTTCTTTTGTTTTAACTTCCTTCTTTTTTTCTTTTTTTTCTTTTTGTAGAAAGAGAGAGCACGAAAGCTAGGAAGAGGAGCAGAGGGAGAAGGAGAGAGAATCTCAAGCAGGCTCCAAACTCAGCGAGGAGCTTGACGTGGGGCTCAATCCCACAGCCCAGGGATCATGACCTAAGCCAAAATCAAGAGTTGAATGCTTAAACGACTGAGCTGCCCAGGTTCGCCCCGCACCCATTCATAACATTTTCAAATTGCCACCCTGATCCGCTTCCCACCACGTACACCAGTTTTTTGCAACTCAGAACAACCTTCTGGAACCTGAAGGGAAAGCCTTCTGCAGGGAGATATCCTCTTGGATCTGGTTTCCAGCAGACCAGAGTAATTAATTAATGGAGGGGTACCTGGGTGGCTCAGTCAGTTAGGTATCAGACTCTTAATTTCAGCTCAGGTCATGATCTTGTGGTTTGTGAGCTGGAGCCCCGCATTGGGCTCTTTGCTGACCGTGAGGAGTCTGCTTGGGATTCTCTCTCTCCCTCTCTCTCTCTCTACGCCTCCCCCACTCTCCTAATCTTGCTCTCTCAAAATAAATAGACTTAAAAAATTAAAAAAAGAAATTTATTTTAAAAGTAGCACTTTACTGGGCACTAAACTACTCCTTGTCTGTAATCCTCATAGCAATACTGGATGGTGGGTGGTTTTATACCCATTTTACAGATGAAGAAACTGAGGCTTACACAGGGCTAGCAGCATTCTTTGGATCTAGTTCTGTCTGGATCCAAGGTCTACCCACCTTCCAGCCAGGAGCTCTGATTACTGCCGCAATTAGTACAGACATACCTTAGATCTTGGGAACAAGAAACTAATATCCATCAAGTAAAAACTGCTCAATCTCAGGTCCAGTCCAAGCTGAATGCAATCGAATTCCACACTCTGGAATCCCAGCACATAAACAGAGAATCCCCTCTGAGACTTCTACACGTGTATGTTCACAGATACACATTCCTTCAACTAATCTAAAATTCTACCTACCCAGACAATACTTACCTCCAGGGCCAAGAGCAAGGTCTGATCCCAGCTGGTGTTTCGACAATGTTTCCAATGATGGAAACATCTCCTCCACAGACCCCCCAGCCCCACCCGGAAGCTCCTCACTCATTGGAGGTCAGTCGCAAATGTTTCATCATTTCCAACAAGGCGGGGACAGGCTGCTCAGAAGATAATAATCTAGCTCTGTTGAGTAGAACGGAGTGAAGCAATAGATAACACCTTCTATCTCCCTCAGCAGGGCTCTACCCGGCTCCTCTTTGCAGACAGTTTACACAGATGGAGGAGATTAGTAGTCTCTCTCCATGTGAATGCACACTGAAGTACCACCAATATGCACATAACCTGGTAGAGGGGAAAGAGCAAGGGCAAGAGGAGTCAAGAGGCCTGGGTTCAAGTCCAACCTCGGATATTAACTTGCTGCATGAGTTCAGACAAATCACTTTCCCACGAGGAACCTCATGTTCTTCCTCCATAAAATGAAGAAGTAGGTCTCGAGATATTAGCAAAGGTCCCTTCCAACTTGGCCCATCTTTGATGTGGCCATAGATTAAGAGATTGCGTATGGGACGCAGGGCAACTGATGAGGATCATTTTCCAAGGACAATTTCTTTGCCATTCAACATTAAATGGGGCCAACCTAGGGTGGTTGTTGCAGTTTGTGTGATAGACCCGCTTTGGGCGGGTCTCAAGCTAAACCCCCAGGACTGAAATTTGGGAGTGAAGAAGATGTGATGAGGATAAAATGATCCTGATAGGAAACCAAGAAAGCAGAATTTTATAAATCTCTGTGATATCACCTCCCTGTCGCAGGAAAAGTTAACCAGTATAGAATAATGGCTTCAGAATCAGATATATTCAGATTTAAACCCTGCTATACTACTTGGTAGCTGTGTGACTTGACAAAAGTTGCTTAACCTCTCTGATCCTCAGTTTTTTCATCTGTAAAATTGGGTTAACAATAAATACCTATTTTTTAATCTCATAAGGTTTTTTTTTAATATATGAAATTTATTGTCAAATTGGTTTCCATACAACACCCAGTGGTCATCCCAAAAGATGCCCTCTTCAATGCCCATCACCCACCCTCCCCTCCCTCCCACCCCCCATCAACCCTCAGTTTGTTCTCAGTTTTTAAGAGTCTCTTATGCTTTGGCTCTCTCCCACTCTAACCTCTTTTTTTTTTTTTTCCTTCCCCTCCCCCATGGGTTTCTGTTAAGTTTATCAGGATCCACGTAAGAGTGAAAACATATGGTATCTGTCTTTCTCTGTAAGGCTTATTTCACTTAGCATCACACTCTCCAGTTCCATCCACGTTGCTACAAAAGGCCATATTTCATTCTTTCTCATTGCCACGTAGTATATAAACCACCATTTCTTTATCCGTTCATCAGTTGGACATTTAGGCTCTTGCCACAACTCATAAGGTTTTTTAAAGTGAAGTCATATAAATAATTAGGCAAAGCACTTAACAGAACGAAGTTCCTTTCTGTGGTAAACAACAAATGGTAGCGATCTATACTTTTATTCTCTGAAAGAAAGTTAGAAAGCCATTCTTTAGGCTGAGTCCGGCTCAGTGTTCTATGACCCTCGATGTGTCATCGGCTCACTGTGGAAATACGTTTGTGGCGGTAGCTGCTGCTTGGGGTTGTGTTGAGAACACAAAGCCCTGCTATCACTCAAGATTTGGGGACACACAAGAGTGATTTCCTAACTGGACTGTCCATGTCCTCCACATTGACCTGCTAATGTCAACTACACTTCTCTCTGCTCCCGACTCTGCCATGATCTCTAAGTGATTAACTCGAGCTACAGTTAACCTACAGGAATCAAGACAAATCTCCGCACTTTGATTATCCTCTCACACGAACCGTTGTAGTTATGGCAGCAGCCAGAGTTGCGCAAACTTCACGAAGCTCTGCTCTTTTGCATGGACCACTCTTGGACCAGAACCTTCCACGAGCCTCTCTGAGGCTCACAGGATCATGTAGTTATTAAGGATCATTGAACATGATGTATTTTGGGTCCTCCACTTGTGCAGTCTCTCTAGACAGTGTTAGAATAATAGGAAGTCCGCTTGACTTGGACCTCAGTGCCCTAGAGATCTGAGGCATTTGACCTCTCTGGACTGTATTTTCCTCATCTAGAACTGGAAGGGGTTGTAGTTAGATCATCCACGACTCTGCTCTAAATAGCAAAGTAAGAATTATTGGGGGTCTCTGTCTTATTCTTCTCCATGTCCCGGGTTGCCAGAACTCTGCCTGCACTTGTAATAGGTGCTTAATAAATGTCTGTGGCGTGGATAAGAGAGTGAATGAGTTCGAGGGCTCTGGGGTATGCCAGGGGCTCATGCACTACCTGACTGCACGCACACACTTGCCGAAGATGAGCTGAGGATTCACCCGCAAAAGCGCTTAGCCTGCTCCGGCTCGGAGGCCCCGGGAATATGTTCCTCACACAGTCCCCCGTCATCTGCGGAGCCCCATATGATATGGCTCTCCTCTCTCTGCTTTGAGCCTAACAGACTCCAGCCCCAAAGGCAGGATCCGAGGGGAGATCAGAACAGTGATAAATGAAGTTATAATACCTGTAACATCAACAGGAAGCTATTTTTGATAGTTTATCACCTGCTGGAGTGGCTGATGGACCTCGATAACATGCTTCCCCCCCTCCCCCCCGCCCCAGACAGTTCATAGGACAGCATCCCCTCCAAAGCCCTTTTCTCTGTGTGATGTCTCCAACATCTGTGGGACCCAGTGTGTCCCAGAGAACGCAGCTACTCTCTACAGGAGAGCATTTTCTCTCTCCATCTTTAATGGGGTGTCAACAGGAATAGGAATTTTCAGGCAAAGAGAAAACACCCCGCTCACTATGCGATCATTTTCCTAGTCCGTTTTTCCGAATCCATTTCCTGATCCATTTTTTATAATACTTCCCCTGCATACTTGCTCTTTAAAAATACTTTTCCAAATTGTTTTCCGCACTGTAACAAAGGAGCTTTTAAAACCCACAGCTCTGGTGATGGCATCCTCTGCCAAAGCCTCCCATGGCCTCCCATTGCACTTAGGATGAAATCCAAGATCCTGACTAAGATCCAGAAGGCTCCCACTATCTGGCAGTCACCACCCTTTTAGCCGTATCTCAGGTATTTTGCTTGCTTTTCTCTCTTCATCCTTTTCCAGGCTCCCTCTCTCCTCAGGGTGTCTGCTCAGGTGGGTCCCTCAGGGCCCAAAAAGTTTTCAGGCATTTTTTTAAAGATTTTATTTTTAAATAATCTCTACACTCAACGTGGGGCTTGAACTCACAACCCCAAGATCAAGAGTTGCAAACTCTACTGATTGAGCCAGCCAGGTGCCCCCCTCATGGTATTTTTTTTTTAAGTTTATTTTATTTATTTTGAGAGAGAGAGAGCAGAGGAGGGGCAGAGAGAGGGAGAGACAGAAGCCCAAGCAGTCTCTATGCTGTTAGTGCAGAGCCTGACACGGGGCTCAAACTCACAAACCATGAGGTCATGACCTGAGCCAAGATAGATGAACTGACTAAGCCACCTAGATATCCCTTCGTGGTATGTTTAATGGCTGCCTAATATCCCACTTTGCTGGTATAACCCAAATTCAAACCATTCCTTGGGTCATCACTCAGTTGTTTCCAGTGTTTTTACTATTGCAGACAAAACCATCATGGATAACGTTGTACACACTGATTTTTTTCCCCCCTTAGTTCAGACTATTTCCTTAGGATTAAGTTCTTGAAGTGAATATCTACGTTCAAGGAAAGTGCTCTTATGGTTTTTGAATCACTTTGCCCTCTACTTGCAGAAGATGTATTCCAGTAGCAGGATTGGAGTGAGCCCATTATCTACAATCTGGAGAGCAATGAACGATCATTTTTCAGTAATGACAGAGTGTCATTGCCACAAAGGTTTTAGTTTACTTTTTTCAAATCTGTTTATCATTAGTAATAAAATGTTTTATTATTTAATGAGTGTCAGCAACTGTACCACTTGCTTTGTTTACACTAATTCATTTAACCCCCACAACAAACTTATAAGGAGGATACTATTTTACAATGAAGAAGCTGGGGTCGTCTGGGTGGCTCAGTCAGTTGAGCATTGGATTCTCAATTCCAGCGCAGGTCATGAGCTCATGGTTTGTGAGTTCGAGCCCCACATCAGGTTCTGTGCTGACAGCTCCAAGCCTGGAGCCTGCTTCAGATTCTGTGTCTCCGTCTCTGCCCCTCCCCAGCTTGTGTTGTCTCTTTGTCTCTCTCAAAAAAATAAACATTAAAAAAAATTTTAATAATAAAATAAAATAAAATAAAACAAAGAAGCTGAAACTTGGGGAGGTTCCCAAATTCAGGATTGTAGTAACTAGCAGAACCAGGATTCAAACTCAGAACTTTTATTATCAGTTTGAAAACCACTTGCTTTCTGCAATATTTGCATACTTTCTATACCCCCTAGTGGATTTTCTGCATCGGCAAGTAGGTTGACACTCAACGCCATGGGGTTGTGCAGTGCACAACCCTAAGTTCGCATGACAAGCACCAAGGCCTGCACCTTCCCAGAGTCAACAGTCTATGGCCAGGAGCTTCTTGCCCCTGGCCATCCCCTCCACTCCTCTCCTCCCTTTCAGTTCAAACTTTTTATTGATTCGTGATCTCAGTCTATAACCTAAAGTTTAACCTCAGTGACAGATGCACTGAGATGCCCACGTCCCCGAATTGCTTAAGAATTAATGAGTTCACGTGAAGCACTCCATTCATTGCAAAACACTCTGCAAACATTAGGTTTTAATATCTTTTCCATTTTTAAAGTTTATTTATTTATTTTGAGAGACAGCATAAGCAAGGGAGGGGCAGAGAGAGGTGGGAGAGAGAGAATCCCAAGCAGGCTCCGCACTGTCAGCGCAGAGACCGATGTGGGACTCAAATGCATGACCTGTGACATCATGACCTGAGCCGAAATCAAGAGTTGGACACTTAACCCACTGAACCTATTACCTCTTAAAAATAACATAGACGGGGCGCCTGGGTGGCTTGGTCTGTTAAGCGTCCGACTTCGGCTCAGGTCATGATCTCACGGTCCGTGAGTTCGAGCCCCGCGTCGGGCTCTGTGCTGACAGCTCAGAGCCTATAGCCTGTTTCAGACTCTGTGTCTCCCTCTCTCTCTGCTCCTCCCCTATTCATGCTCTGTCTCTCTCTGTCTCAAAAATAAATAAACGTTTAAAAAAATTAAAAATAAAATAAAATAAAATAAAATAGAAGTGGAGAGTAACTGCTACTGAGAGCATGGCTCCTTCTGGGGTGATGAAAGTTGTTCTAAAAATGATCGTGGTGCTGGTTATGTGCCTCTGTGGGCAGACTGCAACTGTGGCATTGAATTGTATGGTAAGTGAATTCTACCTCAATTAAGCTGGTATTAAAAAAAATAATTCTAGAAAAAATCAAGGGCTTTCCTACCATGACCACTGTGTTGTTCTCCCCTAAATGGTTCTACCATTCATTCATCCTGCGGATGTTTCTGGATAGTCCGTGATGCGCCTGGCCCTATGCTAAGCACTTGGAATACAGAGTAAAGAAGATAGACGTGGTCACTATTCTCAAGGGATTGGGATCATAGACTCCAGATACGAAATCACACAAAAGTGTGGTGAGTGCTATATTCTGGAAAGTAAAAGGGAGTCAGGAAAACAGACCCAGAGGCTCATCACAGTCTTTGTCAGAGAAACCCTAGCTTCTATCTACAGTTTGAGATGGACATTTCAGTGGCCTCAGCAAGCAGATGTCCCTGAAGCCTTTGGGAGTAGAATGAAGGGATGGAGGTCCCGGGAGAGAGCCTTGTGGTGCTTCAACATCAAAAGGACGGGCGGAGACCCCCAAATCATGGAAAAGACACAGGAGGTATGAGACAGCAATTCATAGACACCAGGTCTCAGGGAACATTCATCTAACATGTTCCGGCCCCTGTATGTCCCCCCATTTTCCTCATGCAGTCAGGATTGTCCCAGCTGGTGTGTTTCCAGGGGGTGTCAGTGAATTTCCTAGATCAAGGTTTGTTTTTAAACATTTTTTCATGTTTATTTATTTTTGAGAGAGAGAGACAGAATGTGGGCAGGGGAGGGGCAGAGAGAGGGAGACACAGAATTTGAAGCAGGTCCAGGCTCCGAGCTGTCAGCACAGCATCAGGCTCGAACCCATGAATTGTGAGATCATGACCTGAGCTGAAGTCAGATGCTCAACCGACTGCGCCACCCAGGCGCCTGCCCCTACTAGATCAAGTTTTGAACATCTACGCCAAGAAACGTGTTTTCAGAGTATATTAGAGTCCACTATTTTTCCAAAGCCTGAAATACATTTTTTTCTTTTTAAATTTCTTTTTTTTTCAACGTTTTTTATTTTTATTTTTGGAACAGAGACAGACAGAGCATGAACGGGGGACGGGCAGAGAGAGAGGGAGACACAGAATCGGAAACAGGCTCCAGGCTCTGAGCCATCAGCCCAGAGCCTGACGCGGGGCTCGAACTCACGGACCGCGAGATCGTGACCTGGCTGAAGTCGGACGCTTAACCGACTGCGCCACCCAGGCGCCCCTACATTTTTTTCTAAAAACAAGGATCCTCGTCAATTTCATTAAGTTTGGGATACTTGATGTTTGCACATCGAGTGTGTCCTTTCTTCCATCCAGGCTAGCCCACCTGGTGCACAAATTGTCTTCTACTTTTTTGTGTCTATTTTAGCTTCCCACTTAGATGATCAGCTCCTAAGGAAGTGAAAAATTGGGGGTCATGTGATTTATTTATTTGTCCAGTTCCTTTTTATGAGAACCTGCTGCTAAATGATACTTGAGGCAGGTTTGGAAACAAAAAACAAAAAACACTACCCGTGTTAATGGATAATGGCCACTGCCTTCGAGTGATGGCAACATAGTCCTGCTGATTCTAGTTCACTCCACTACTAGTCAATGAGAAATAACTCCTTAGAACATAATCAATTGTATTAACCAGCCGATAATAACTCTTCACATTTTCTATAGCATCTTACAGTTTATAGAATATTTTCATATAACATCATTGGACAACTCCTGTTGAGGTAGTCATTATTATTTCCATTTTAGAGATGAAAAAAGGCTGGACATTAGTTAACTTGGTAAGGGTTGTACACAATCAGCGAACAGCTGGGTTACGCTGTCAGCTCAGTGGTAACCCAAGGGGGTGATGCAGGTGACAGTGGGAGCTGTCCATCTGGGAGGCAGGTGTTAAAGGGGTGTGTTGTCTATAGAGGATTTTATTTTTTTAATTTTTTAAAGTTTATTTATTTTTGAGAGAAAGACAGAAAGAGATTGAGAGCACAAGCAGGGAAAGGGCAGAGAGAGAATCTCAAGCAGGCTCTACACTGTCAGTGCAAAGACCTATGCGGGGCTTGAACTCATGAACTGTGAGATCATGACCTGAGCCAAAACCAAGAGTCAGATGCTTAACCGACTGAGCCACCCAGGTGCCCTGCAGGGGATTTTAAAACAATGAAACTAAAAGCAGTCTGCTTTTATTATCACCCTGAGCCAATAATTCTAAATAATGTCAGTGATAAAATACTCCTCCCTGCTGGGCACTGAGAAGCTGGTTTTTTCTATCCTGTAATAGAAATATTAAGAGAGCAAGTAAACCTCTTTTCCAGTCACACAGAGAGATTTCTCTTAGGACTTTGCAAAGTATTTCATGTTCCAGATCCCTGTCCTTGTTAAAACAGATACATTTTCTTTGAGGGTTTTCAGGGCCTTGCAGAATTGTACTTTTCCAGGGGAAATAACAATGGCCACAACGTCTAGAAGCTCCTCCACCTACTTAACAGAATTTCCCAAGAATCTTCCAGAAGAACAGCATCAATTCACTCATTCAGCAAAATGCACTGAGCAGCTCCTCAGAGACTGATGCAGGAGCCATGGGTGCGGGTGGGTAACAGAGAGAGGAAGACAGCTACCCCTGCCAGGCTGGTGATCTGTGGACAATTTCTGAGGATGAGCTGGAGGAATTTATCCTAGAGCCCAAGACCTGGGCACATAGCTCACTTGATCTCCAGACCTTAGCTGGAGATGTCCAGAATTCTGCCATCTGAAGTGGGAAGGGAAGCTTGCTCCAAAGTCACAAACATTGATTTAGTATTGGAGTCCTAGCTGTTAGCTCAGACCCGAGGGGTTTCCTGGGACCCGGAATTCTCGATGCTAAAACCAGTACCATCCCCAGCCAATCAGGATGGTTGGTCATCCTCCCTTCTAGTTGCTAAGATTTCTTAATCACTATTAAGTGTTCGTTTTACTGTTGTTAGAATCACCACGGGTCCCAAGGTTGGGGCAGAGAGAGCTGGGCAATATCTGTATTTTAGCCTGGGAGCCAGCACCAAGGCAGACTCACACACGAGCTCTAGGAAGACCCCAGGGCAGCCATCCTCAAGAGCAGCGTTACTGACATTTTTTGTGCAGGCTAATTCTAGCTTCCAGAGGGCGATACAATGCATGGTAGGATATTTAGCAGCATCCCTGGCCTCTACCCAGCGTGTCCCAGTAGTGCACACACACACACACACACACACACACACACACACACCATCTCACTGTGATAATCAAAAATGTCACCTGATATCTTCAAATGTCCCCTGGAAGGGGTATGAAATTTCTCCCAGCTGACACCTGCTGCTCTACAGACATGTCTCTTGTTGCCTCATTAAGAATTGGAAGCCCTCGTGCAGAAATCAAGGCTGGTAGAGGGGGCGTCTTGGCTTCGAGCTGGGCACAGTCACCCCACTTGCCCCCATGAAAGTCTAAAGGCTACTCTGCACTCTCCCTGGGCAGAAGCAGAGCTAGCCTGGTCCCCGGGGACCTTCTGTGACAGTGTGACACCTAGGCAGTTGCCCCCTTATTCCAGCTCTTCCCACAAGGTGTTACAAGAAATAATTCCTGCCCTATGGGATGCTCCTTGGGGCTATGAAGAGTTTAAAGGATACTGCATAGCTATTCACCAAGCACATTACATATTGGAGGCTCCGAGAAGTCTTGCCATAAAGAGACCTGTTTAAATTTTACATCTCAGATTTATGTGGAGGTCAGTCTATCCATTAAGATTTAAATATCATTGGCTCACTATTCTAGCTGTTGGAAACTCTGGGGCCCTCCCTGAGATTTCCGAGAATTTCCAGAGGGTTTGTGTTCCTGTACTCACTTCCAGCTGAATTCAGCCCCTCCCCGAATTGTCCAACTCATTCATATAGCACCTTTGACCACTTCCCTCTTATTCGTGCTCTATGCTGACCAAGATGTGGATTTCAGTCCCCTTTCTCCTTCCCCAAAATACCCACATTGGGCATTGCTGTGTTAAGCAGGCTTTACTGAGGTTTGCGCCGGTAAAAATCTTTTATGTGATTTTTAGCCCCTCTTCCCCTCAAAATTTTCCTTGTTATCCCCCAACACAGCCTCCTCCACCCCCACCCAACTCCTTCTCATTTTATTGTATAAGGCATCCTCACTTTCCCCTCCTTACTTGGCCTTAGACCTACCTTTGCACCTTCAAAGTCTTGTTAATGGATGACCACACAGTTTACCATCCAAATTATGACACTTTTATTTTTTATTGTCAAACGATCCTTCATTGCAATAGTTTCCTTTGTGATTCTTAACCAGCTGGACATTCCGCTGAACCACTATTGAGGTCATCTATGATGTCATGAGGGTGGCAGCCATCAACGCTGCAGCCCACAGATTGGGCAGTCCCCAGGATCTCTTTAATGGTTCCAGAGAGTTCTCTGGCTAACGATTGGTGCTGCCTCTATCAGGCAATGTTGACAATCTCATCAAAGGTGATATTTCCACTGTGTTCAATGTTTTTCTGCTTCTTTCTGTCTCTCAGGGGTTCCTTGAGGGCTTTGATAACCAGGGCAGAGGCAGAAGGTGCCACTTTAACCGGGGCCTGTCGGTTCTGAACGGTCAGTTTCAATGTAATCCTCAGACCCTTCCGATCATCAGTTGCCTTGGCAACCTTTTTTGGAGACAGACCCTGTGGGTCGATCTTCAGGGCCAGGGCAGATGTGGCACCAACTTTGCCACCGGTGCACCTCAGGTATAGGACTTTGATTTCCTTGGGGTCAAACTTAGGCGGCCTGGTAGAGGGGGCTGGTGTCAGATAGACCCGGATTCGGGGTGACCGAAGACAGTTGAACTTTTGCCTCCTCCGAGCCAAGAGTCAAAAGCCAAACTATGACACTTCCGAGTGAAAGGCAGTCTCATAATAACGTCACTGGGACAACAGGTGTGCAGTGGGAAGCTCCCTGGCAAACAAGGGCACGGGATAACCTTACATCTCTGCTAACACAAAGGGCTGTCTACTCCTGGACTTGCCCTCGATTGACACAGAAAAGGTGGCAGAGGGTTGGAAATGTTAGTGCTTCCTTCTCTTCCTCTCCTCAGTCCCTATGAATGCAATGGAGCCATAGAGTATGGTGTTACTGACATGAACCCAGCCAGCCTCCTTAGAAGACGAGCAGTGGCTTCCATCAGCTTTGGTTTTAAGGGAAATTTTCTTTTTCTCCACTGTTCTTTGCTTATTCATCATTAGCCAAACTCATCTGGTCACAGATCCATTTAATCTCTCCATCCCTACATCCATTAATGCCTCCCATAACTAGGACACGCTGGGGAACTGGCTACCTGGCCACTGACATTGTCTTGGGTGATGACAAGGTTAGGGTGGAGTGAAGACAAGGCCTGAGGTTCTGGGGCCCCCTCCCTGTAAGTGAGGAGAACGCTGGAGATTAATAGAGAAGAGCAGAGTGGTGCAGCCAGAGGCACAATCCCCCCGCCCCAAACCAGGCTGCTGTTATGAACATAACACTCCATGGAACTGTGGAGTGTTACCACAGTGGCAAGTGCTACCTTGGATACCTGATTCCCAAACCCAGGTGCTGATTTGTTACACACCCCTCATCTCCTCACGTCGCTTCCCTTCCCCTCCAGACACACGCACCGCCTTGCTCCTCTTTGACCATGCAAGGCATACTTCCACCTCAGGGCCTTTGCATTTGCTCTTCCTTCTGCCCAGAATGCTCTTCCCTATTTACCCCCTCTGCATTTAGGGCGAGTGACGGGGAGGCCTTCCCTGACCGTCCGATGCAAAACAGCACCCCACCCCCACTTGCTCTTCCCTACATTCCCTGATTTGCTTTATTTTGCTCCGTAGCACATGCCATCACCTGCCTGTGTATTTGCCTGTCTGTCCCTTGACTGTTTCCCCCTTGGAGAAGGTAAGCTCTATGGGGGGTGAGGTTTTGTCCCTTGGGTTCACGGCTGTATTCCCAGAGTCTAGAACATGGTGATGTTTAACACACGTTTTTAAATAAAGAAAAGAAGGGGTGACTCCGTTGTGATTCCAGACATCTTCCAAAGTTCCCACAAGAGCGGTCCCTGGTTAGTGGCGACAGGTAGCCCACTTTGGCCAGGCGCTCCTTCCCCGGGTGGCCCTCCGTGCCTGCGGGCGCTCACCAGGTCTTGCTCCCTCAGTCAGAAGCACCTCACGTGTCCCTGCTGCCCCTCCCACCACCGCCCCCCAGTTGCTATATTGCCCAACAGTTCTGTCAGGCAGACCTACAAGGTCGGCAGCTCTTCACGCGTCAAGGGCAGGGTTTTAATTCTGGATAAGGCAGAATAGGAGAGACACAACCGAGAAGCAGAGCCCTGAAGAGCATGAACCCTCCTCCTCAACCCTAGCCTCGGGAGGGGTGAGAACTAGAAAGGACTTCTTTGTGGGCCGGTCTGTCTCAGGAACCAGCTTCTGGGGCTGGGGTGGCTCAGACCGACATGTCCTGTCTCTCATGTGCCACTCCTTTCCATTAGAACTGCACTCTGTTTCCAATCAATTAGAAGAATACCCAGCCATTTACCGTCATTAGAATGTTTTAATGCATTTTTCTAACTAGACACACACACACACACACACACACACCAGCTGGGGCATAGGTTTGACTCTCAGCCTGAAGCATCGCATTGGCTTCCCATCAGTGGAATACAATGGAGGCATATTCCACTTGGTCTGGTGACGTCTTCCTGGGCCGATCGAAAGGGGGCACGTTGGCATAGACAGCGAAGTCATCCTCTTTCCAGGGAGTCAGGTTGATCACATTGGAATATATGGCATCAGCGTGGGAGGAAAACTCCTTCAGAGACAGGACCCCAGTTACAGACAGATAACTAAGCACTAGAGACGTCCATAGATAGCACCAGCTACTGGGCCCCCTGTAGGACAGCAATGAAACATTGGGTTCTTGTGCAAGACTTGGATTTCCCTCGATCTTAAAAAAACATTTCTTTTAGGGCTGTTCCCTGCCTCATCCCCATCACCTCTGACATGGGGTCTACTTCGGAAACAGCATCAAATCGTGGCAGAAGGGACTGGAAGTTCCTTTAGGTATAATGACTATTTCCTTACCGCAGTTTTATGGAGAAAGTTGGTCTGGTGCCTCAGTTGTTTCTTAAATAGCCCTAGAAAAATTAATAGATTCAGAGTCAGCTTGAGTGGGCATAGTAACCATCTTCACTTGGTTGATTACTAGCCTTAGGCTTAAACTTTTGAAATGCAAAATTCACTGTATTGAACCCATTGAGCCCCTTAGAGGAAGCTAGATGCCCAGGATGAGATGGGAGAGTGAGCCCCACTGGTGCACTTTATAACTTGAGTTATTATTGAGGTGAGATTGTGTAGCATTAATATTTCTTTTAGTTGCTGCGTATAAACCACACATATATATGGCTTTCGGCATAAATAATTTGTACCATAAATAAATCTGTCGCTCTATGCACAGCGTCTGGCGGCTCTGGAGAACAGACACCATAGCTCACCCATTCCTCCCGTCCCCGAGGCCGCCCCACAGGAAGGCCACCCCCCTCTCCACCCCCAGTTTTCCCCATCTCTCCATTCTCAGGTCCAGGGCCAGCTTGCTCAACTCACTCTCATGTCTCCATTTCTTCAGGGTCATGGACAAGAGACCCACCAGGAGCAAGATGAGAGCCACCACACCAACGGAGCCAGAAATGACTGTGGCTGCCGTGCCCAAACTGAGGGAAGCAAACCAGAGAAATGAGGACGCTCCACCCGCCTCGGCCAGCTTTGGTGACCATCCACAGAATTGTCCTGGGGCCTCCCTACTCCTACAGGAGCTCTTCCACCTCTGGGCTCCCACTTCCCCAAAACCCACCTCCTGCCTCCATTTTGAACCTCTCTCCTCTGCCCCGACCTCCAGAGCCATGGTCCCAGTCACACCCATCCCCGTATCTGGGCCAAGCAGACCGCTTCCCACAGCCCCCGACACTTCTCATCCGTGGGTCCAGCTCTCCTCTCAACTACCTGCTGAGTTCATCAGGTTTGATCTCTGGCTTCAGCGTAGTGAGGTTCTCTACAGAAAGGGGAAGAAAGGAAGTAGAAAGGAAATTTGAGAGTAATTTTTACACACATGCTCTTGACTGAATGTCTCCTGCTGAAATTCGTATGTTAAATCTTAGCCCCCAATGTGATGGTATTAGGAAATGGGTCCTTTTGGAGGTCGTAGGTCATGAGGGTAGAGCCCTCATGAATAGGATTAGTGCCCTGATAAAAGAGACCCCGTAGAAGCCCCCTGACCCCCTCTACCATGTGAGGACACAGTGAGAAGACAGCTGTCTATGACCCAGGATGTAGGCTCTCACCAGACACTGAATGTGCCAGTGCTTTAATCTTGGATCTACCAGCATCTAGAACTATAAGAAATAAATCTCTGTTGCTTAGAAGCCACTCAGTCAATGGGCATTTGTCATAGCAGTCCAAACAGGCTCAGCACACATGTGAATGAGCTCTACAGGATATAAATGTAATATTAGTTACCATTTTGGGGAGACTTAACATACATCAGGCATATTCATTATCTCATTTAATTGTCATAAATAGACAATAAAATAGGCACAATTATTATTCCCATCTTGCAGTAAAGAAACAAACTCAGACGGAGATCAGACTTGCTCAAGGTCCTAGAGCTAGTAAGTGGCAGAGTTCAGACTTGAAGTCACATCTCTCTGACTTTAAATTGCGTGTTTATGAATGCTCTGCTTTGCTGTCTTCGTGTGGTCATTTCACTCCCAAGTTCTCCCATTCTTACAAAGGGCTGAGCGATACCAGATATGGCAGGATGTCCAGGAAAAAAAAAAAAAAGTAACCGGAATGACACAGGTGAGTGGTACCCAGAGTGGGGCATGTGGTGGGGTTGGAAGCGGTCAGGACCCTGGAAAGTTGGGCTGATATTGGGCAGAGGTGGCAGGTGTAAGAGCTTGCCCAGACTGGTGGCGGATGGCTGTGCTATTCTCCACACTGTGAAAACATTTCTCCAGCACCAAAGGATGAAGACACCAGCCCATGCCCCACAGACTGTGCCTGTGTTCTCAGAGTTAGAAGGAATCTCAAAACATACCTAGTCAAACCCTCCCACTGTGCAGGTGAGAAGCTTCAGGACAAACCACTTGCCCCACAGAAGTGCTGGAGCCATGAGCCTATGTTTCCGACCCCAAACCCAAAGTTCTCTTTATCTGCACTCAGGCTCCTCCCTCTTCCTTTCCCCCATAAAGTGGGGCGACACAATTCAGCCCCCATGGCAGGTAGCACCTCTCCAGACACGTCTTGGGAGCTGGCTTATCAGACACCCAGATGCAGAGATTGTTGCTCAGGTTGGGTGAAGGGAACATGGGGGGTCACTGGGGCAACCTAACATGCATGATGACAAATAGCATCTAGGAGTAGGCACACCAAGAATCACGACCACTCGGGACATTAAGGTCAGATAGAATTGTGTCAGGCACCTTAATGGTCCACTTGCCGTCTG
The DNA here is from genome assembly GCF_028749965.1 of Puma concolor. Taxonomy (NCBI): domain Eukaryota; kingdom Metazoa; phylum Chordata; class Mammalia; order Carnivora; family Felidae; genus Puma; species Puma concolor. The sequence continues at coordinate 25,717,525 of NC_141683.1, forward strand.
CCGTTCTTTCTGTCTTCCTTCTAAATAAGATAGCTGACCTCACCAAGGTTTTCTTTGACAAACTCCTGCCCACCTTCTGAGTGAGGGGTAGAGAGGGGACTTGGAAACCAGATCTTCCCAGTGCCCATGTCACCAACACCCACGATGAGGAACCAAGTCACAGGGCTTGATGTGTGGGAGACTGGGGTGGGGAGTGAGATGTCACACAGAAGCCCAGAACAATGAAAGGGGAGCCTGGGGCACCAGTGGGGGGTGGCTGGCTGGGATAGGACACACCTGTTCATAGCAAGGAGGACAGACAGCATGAGGGTGTCCCTCCAGGGTTAGGAAGGCAAGGAGGGTCAGTGGGAGTGAGGAGAACAAGCATGAAGGATGATACCATGAAAGAGCCTGAGCTTTAGAATCCAGTGACTTGGGTCTCAGGCACTTCTTAACTGTGATCTTAGACAGTCACTTAACCTCTCTGCGCCTAATTTTCTTCATCTGTGAAATGAACATAGTAAGACTACCAACCCCACAGGGTTGAGAACTGAGTGGTCAGACTATCACTTAACAGTAAGTCATAGCCACTTGGCCTAGGGCTGGTTTTCAGCTGGTCTTACCCGAGCAGAGCAATGGTGAGGGGTTGTTCAGGAAGGCATCGCTGCTGACTCTGGAGTCCTGGAACCTACAGTTGGTCCAATTCATTTCACCAGGGAGTCCACTCAGCCGGTTCCTGTTCCAGGTCCTGTGGGTCTTAGGACAGGTGGTCTCCTTACCTGGAAACAGAGCTTCTCAGAGGCATCTAGCAGCAGCTGGGAGAGACAGAACCCCAGGGAACTGGCACCCCTCTTGTCTACCTTTCTCATTCCACCACAGGAGCCTGTTAGGTAAAGAGAACGTTAGAATCTTGGCACTGGAGGGGAAGACCTCAAAAAGCATTGCAGGGGTGCCTTGGTTGGGCATCCAACTCTTGATTTCAGCTCAAGCCATGATCTCATAGTTCATGAGATCGAGCCCCGTGTCAGGGTCTGAGCTGACAGCGCAAAACCTGCTTGAGATTTTCTCTCTCCCTCTCTCTCTGCCCCTCTCCCACTTATGCATGCACATTCACTTTCTCGCTCTCTCTCAAAAATAAATAAATATTTTTAAAAACATTGAAATAGCATTTTTTTCCCTAAGAAAAGCATCTTCAGATAGGCTTTCTCCAAGCACATGGTCCGAAGTGGACGCCCCCAGCCTCTCTGCCACATCACCTCTCATCTATTAGTGTATGAATTTACCTCTATCATATATAGATATTTTTTACTATTGTCCATCTCTCATCACAAGAACATAAGCTCCACAAGGACAGAAACTTACCCGCTTTCATCATCCCTATATCCCCAGCGCCTAGAACAGTGCCTACGCAATGGATAGCTTCCTTGTGTAATTGTTGAATGAATGAACAAATGTGAAAGACTCCTTTATAGCACCCCGCCCAGGGCCGTTCAGCCTCTGTCCAAATCATGGCAAGCTTCCGCCACGAACTTCGGCATCCCTTAGTTGATGGCAGATCTTTATCCTTTGAAAGGGACGTTGATTTGAAACAGCCCAAAGTCACCCCGAACCCCGAACCAAATTGTGTGATAAAGTGGTGATAAAGTGTAATGAAGTAGGGGATCAAGTGGGGAATGTCAATCCTAGAAAAAGGGGTGCTATGCCCACCACACGCCAAGAGCAGTGTCCAGGAGGCGGAAGGCAGCCCAGGGGAAGAGTGAGGGAGATGTGGCCCACAGGGGCCATCACAGGCACTTACCTCCCGCTTGGCCTCCAGCCCCCGATCAGGGTGTGAAGTGAGGGTAAAGGTATGTTTAAGACCCGATGAAAGAGTATCTGTCCCCCTCTGTCTCCCCCACCCACCACGACATCCGCAGGAGCAGACAGGAAATCCCCTAACGAAGCAAGACTTGGAACCAAGAGTCCAAGTAACACGGATGAGTCACTTCACCTGCCTGGACTCCATTTCCCTATTTGTGAAACGGGGCAAGGGTGACAAGAATAAGGCACCACTACAAAAATAGCTAGTTCTTTTCACAAATGCATGTCAGTGTCCCCTTCCAGTGTCCCCTTTGCACACGTCCCCTTGCACATTGTACATTTCTTCTCACAGTCATACTACTCGAGGAATACTAAGGACTCCTTTTTGGAGACTAGCCTTTCGAAGTGTTAGGAATTGTTTGTATTGTTTTATTTTTTTTCAACGTTTATTTATTTTTGAGAGACAGAGAGAGACAGAGCCCGAGCAGGGGAAGGGCAGAGAGAGAGAGGGAGACAGAGAATCCGAAGCAGGCTCCAGGCTCTGAGCTGTCAGCACAGAGCCTGACACGGGGCTCAAACTCATGGACGGTGAGATCATGACCTGAGCTGAAGTCAGACATTCAACCGACTGAGCCTCCCAGGTGCCCCGGCAATGTTTTTATCTTTAATTTTGGACGGAGGAGGGAACATCGTAATCTTTTTAGCTTGGGGTTTCTAAATGTTTTTGTTTTATTATGTGGCATTCATGTCATTTAGAACAGAAAGCTCCAAAAGGAGAGTCTTTGGAAAGCTGCTTTTCCACCCTTCACCCCAGTCGGCTTGTCCCCCTCCCTGGTGGCAATGAGCATTGCCAGTTTAGAGCATCCTTGTGTGCACATAAGCAAACACATAGACACACAGATACAGAGACACGCGCGTGAAAACCAGTTTTTTCCCTGCAGGGGACACCAGACCACACATGTTGTTCTACCTCTTGCTGTTTCACTTAATACATCTTGGAGTCAATTCATGATCAATATGTACAGAACTTTCTCATTCTTTTTTTCAGCTGCCACGTGTTCTGTTCCATGGATGCCCACCATTTAGTTACCTGGTCTTCTAGTAGTAGACATTGACATAGTTTCCTATTTTTGCTCTTCAAATGATGGCACAATTATGGGATGCATTCGGAACATCATTTTGCACACGTCCAAATGTATGTGTAGAATTAGGTAATGGTTATTAAGGTAGATTTACCATCCACATTTTAAGAAGTCAGTGTTACCTTAAGAAAATCCAAAATGTAGTGTTACCCAATTGACCACCCATATTATTCATGAGATTTCACTCTAAATAGCCTTTGGCTGGGGCGCCTGGGTGGCTCGGTGGGTTGAGCATCTGACTTTGGCTCAGGTCATAATCTCGCAGTTGATGAGTTCGAGCCCCGTGTCAGGCTCTGTGCTGACAGCTTGGAACCTGGAGCCTGCTTCAGATTCTGTGTCTCCCTCTCTCTCTGCCCCTCCCCTGCTCATGCTCTGTCTCTCTCTGTCTCAAAAATGAATAATGTTAAAAAAAAAAAATTTTTTTTTTAAATTTAAAAATTTAAAAATATATTAAATAAATAAACTCTAAGAGCCATCCATGGACTCCTGATGGCAGAGTGCCACCAACAGAAGGATTTGATCATGCTAATTTTGAGCAGAGTTAGAGAGGAATTGGACACGGCCCTGGGCTCAAAGAGTGCCTTCCCAACCTCACCCTCCCATCCCCCGGGAGGTATTCATTGGCTGCAATCACTGTAACAAAAGGCAGGTGCGTGGTCAGTGCTAAAATGATGTACAAACAAGTGGCTATTGGATCAGAAAGGAAGGACAATTCAGTTCTAAATTGGGTGAGGAAAGCAGGTTGGCGTGGAGGAGGCGGCATTCTTCCTGGTGCTGGACGATGGGCAGCTAAGTCTAGGCAGCACTGGGACTGTGGACATGCCAGGTGCTGCAGGGCAAAGTGGGAACATGCAGTCCTTTTTCCACAATGAATAACTGAAATCATTGAAAAGAGAAGGTGCACTGGATACCTGAGCATGAAGGGCAGCTGTCACCTAGGATAGTGGAAGGAAGAAGGGACAGAACCTGGGAGGACAGGGTGCAAAAAAGACAGTTCACAAACAAGACTTCAGAAGCCCTGCATGGACGGAGAGCACGTCTGATTTGATTTTTCTTCCCAGAGGATAGGCCAGTGCCTGGAACATAGGAGGCTACGGCAAATGTTTGATGAATGGAGGAAAGACTGGACACATTCCTTTTTTCCAGGCCAGCTACAGATATGCTGCTGAAATCAAGTGGGGCCAGCAGAGGGGACAAGGGACAGACAGGAGGAAGATGTTCAAGCAAGCTTCCTCCTGGCTTCCTCTGAAGTAAATATTCTCACCATTTCTGGGGCTTTAACTGTTTTTCTGGTTGTTTTTGCAAAATTTCATTTCTCAGAATAGAAGCCCTGTGTGCTCTTGAGGTTTGTCACAGGGCCATTTATTGGTTGGAGGTTGCCTTAAAGACCATCTTTACGCTTTCAGTTTGCACAGGGGCTTATTTGCAAGCCTCAAACAATTGCCTTAACATTTGGCTTCCTAAGAAAATCAGAATGTCAGCCTCTTGGCTGATGTTACTTCTCCTCACTTGTAAATGGGGTGACCGAGGATTCCTAGGGAGTAGTGAATGAATCGCCCAAGCTCATGGCAGAGTGACCAGCATCCAAACACAGGTCTGACGATCACGTAGACTCTCCTCCGTTTCCTACACAGGTTACTTGCATGCAAGCAGGAGTGCTGTATTAACTGTAATGGCCACATAAACGTCTAGAGTAGTGAAGGACAGTTGTTCAGGTTGTTTATTGTTCAAGAGCATGGCATTTAAGGACACTACCTGCATCATAAACATTGCTATTACTTTGAATTTTTTCCAGATTTTTATTTAACTGCTGATTCCAAAAGGTAGGTAGTTTATATTCTTATTCCAATAATTTTCTGGCAGATAACAATAAAATGATTTATCTAACAAAATCCATTTTGTTTCTGACACAGAGAAATAAAGACTTTATCCAATAGTGTTGACATTTACTTGCTTCATAAGTTGAAGCAGAATGGGTTGATAACTTGCTGATTGAAAACATCCACATTAACTAATGCTTCTAAACAAGGAGATGCTTTTCCAACCACTGTTTGGATTTTTATCTAAATTAAAAACAAAACAAAACCAAAAAAAACCCACTTCTATTAGTACTGGTGTATCAGGTAAATTCGAAATTTTGCATTAAAATTCATATTGCTGCCTGAATGGTAGCTCAGAATTCCTAATTATAATCTATCATTTCCATTATGACATAACTCACTTTTGTAGTAATTAATGCTCATTTACCATCACATATCCATAAAATAGTTATTTTAATTATTAGTTTTAATATTTCTATTCTTTTTAATATTTAGTATTTTAACTTTAATATTAATTTTTATTTTAATTATCATACATTAGAGGTGTTTATATAATGGACTGCCAACTAAAGCATAGATACTGGTTATTTTTTCTTTATTTTAGAGAGAGAGAGAGAGAGCAAGCCGGGGAGGGTAGGAATAGAGGGAGAGATACAGAATCTTATGCAGGCCCCATCCCATGACCTTGAGATCATGACATGAGCTAAAATCAAGAGTCTGATGCTCAACCGACTGAACCACCCAGGCGTCCAAGCATAGCTATTGTTTATGGGTTGTTTCTTCAAAACAAAAATTAACTGCAGTTAAATTTCATAAACTTGCTACATATTATTGTTTTTAAGTTACAAATTCTAAAATAAAATACTAAGTTCATATATTGCTTCTCCTAAGATATCGGCGTGAAGCAAAGGTACTGAATCATAAACAGAAAATGAAAAGCTGCCTATAGGAGAAATGAAATTGTTTGTATTGTTGAATAAATTTGGAGAGTAAAAGGTAAAATGCCAAAAAAAAAAAAAAAAACCACCCAACTACAATAAAAGAGCACGTCGGTTCCATGAATCTGTCACAGAAATATGAGCAGAATGTGAATTTACTTTTTAGTCCCATTGTCTACCATAACTGATGGATTTCTAGAAAAAACTGCAAAGAACCCAAATACACGGCATGGAGGTTGAATATGAATCTAAGGAAATCATCATCTCTTGCCATTGATCCCAACCTCTCCAAAATAGAAAGTACTAGAAAAAGGAAAGAGAAGACTCATTTTAACTGTGAATCCTAAAACCAGCCAGGTCTTGTCAATCCTTGCAAGCTGCCATACTACCCAGTCCTTGGCACTGAACCCATCCAGGCGCAGGATATGTTTGGACAAAGACACGTGCAAATGGCCAGATGCATACATCTATAAAATAAATTCTATCTCACTAGTAATGAAAGAAGTTAAATGAAAACAACTTAAAACCACTTAAAAAAAAAAAAAAAGAATGAGATAGTCAATCCTGGCAAGCTTTCTGGGGATGGGCACTCAGGCAGGAAGTCAATCGTTACAATCTTTGTGAAAGACAATTTGGCGGTATGTATCAAAAAAGCCCTGTGAATGACCTTCCTTCTTTGGCCCAGCAACTTCACTTGGAGGAATTTGTCCCGAGGAAATAGCTAAGGATATGTATTATTAAAAAGAAAACCGCAGCCCAAAATGGTGTCACTTAGACCGAGTCACCAAACTGGGACTTAATACCTAATCTAATTACAGTTTCACCACCACCACCCCCCCCCCCCCCCCCGCAGAAATCTAGTCTTAACTGGTTAGTCAGGAATGTTCTGGGCAGCACCAATAAGGTCACCTAGGATCTCTCTATCTCTCAAAGAAAGATGAACCAATCTACTTATTAATTACCCTTTTGTCCCCAAATGAAAGTGACGTCTCCTAAAATAATTTTTTTTCTATGTATGACTTCCTTGTCCTGCCTTTAAAAACCCTTCCCTTAGAGAGAGCCAAAGCATAAGAGACTCTTAAAAACTGAGAACAAACTGAGGGTTGATGGGGGGTGGGAGGGAGGGATGGGTGGGTGATGGGTATTGAGGAGGGCACCTTTTGGGATGAGCACTGGGTGTTGTATGGAAACTAATTTGATAATAAATTTCATATAATAAAATAAATAAATTAATTAAATTAAATTAAATTAAAAAAAAAAAGACCCTTCCTTTTCTGTAGCCCTTCAGAGCTTCCCTCTGCTTGCTGGTTGGGCTGCTGCCTAATTTATGAATCATTTAATAAAGCTAATTAGATCTTCAAATCTACCTAATTGAATTTATTTATTTATTTAAGAGAGAGAGAACATGTGTGCATGTGCTTGTGTACGAGCTGGGGAGGAGCAGGGGGAGAGAGAGAGAGAGAGAGAGAGAGAGACTCTTAAGCAGTCTCCTTGCTCAGTACGGGGTGGCTTGTCGCTCCATCCCACGACCCTGGGACCATGACAGGAGCCAAAATCAGGAGTCGAGTGCTCAAAATCAAGAGCCACCCAGGTGCCCCTGAAGTTTGTTTTTTAACAGTATGCCAACATTTGGGTGTAAGACAATGACTGCTGAGTCATTTACAAAAGCAGCAGATGAGAAACACCTTTAATATGGAGAAATGGTGGATCGTTGCATAAATTGTGGGACATCCATAAAGTGGAATGAGATTAAACCATTAAAGGGATGTATAGAAACAAATTTATTGACGGGGCAGATGTTTACACCATATTGTCCGGTCAATAAAAGGCAGGTAACACAGCAGAATGTCAAACATCCTCCACCAAAATAAATACGCAGGACCCGCATGTGCCTGTACACGTGCACATTGTGTGTTCTTTTTTCCCCCACTGAGCAATATATCGTGTCCATCTTTCTGCATGTACGCCATGGAAAGGTGAAGACCCCAGTGCTAGTAATAATGATCTCAGTGGTGAGATTCCTGGTGAGCATTCTTCTTGCTTACTTCTCCATATTTCCTAAGTTTTCTGCAGGGAACATAGAAAGAGAAGGAGGAGAGGAGAGGAAAGAGAGGATAAGGGAGGGCAGGGTGGAGAGAGAGCTGCCCCCCCACCCCGAGTCAAGCTGAGGACGACAGGATGGGAAGTGGTTCTCAAAGAAAGGAGAGATATGGCATAAGGAGAGCGAGCTGAGTGGCCCAAGTGAAGAGCCCTAAGAGGTCAGTTCTGACATCACAGAAGGGTTGGAAAGGGCAGATAGTTTTTAAAAAGAAGTGTTCAGACGGGCACCTGGGGGACTCAGCTGGTTAAGCGACAGACTCTTGGTTTCAGCTCAGGTCGTGATCTCGGGATTTGTGAGTTCAATCCCCAGAGCCTGCTTGGGATTCTCATTCTCTCCCTCTCTCTCTGCCCCTCCCCTGCTCATATTCATTTCTCTCTCTCTTTCAAAATAAATAAACTTTAAAAAAATGAAGTGTTCAGAGGCTAAGGGATCTGCCAAAAGCAGCCTGGCCATGATTGAATCCGCCTGTGAACCCTAGAGGGGAAAACAAAAAAGTTCTCATGACGGTAAAACTTCTTTTCACAACCCCTGAGTTTCCCTTCTGTTTACAGAGCATCTCTCCTTCTTGCCGCTGAGAAAGCCCAGAACTTATCTTGCCGCTCTGACCTCTTTCTAGTAACGCCTATTTTTAATGTAGGTCAGGGAAGCAGTTTGGCAATGACCCTGGGTTGGTTTTTGTGTTACTTTGTTTTATTTTGCCATGAATCTATTTTGATATGCGATGAGCAAGGGTTAGACTATCTCCACGTTCCTGGGGTTCTATTTTAAAACGCATTTCAGTAAATGTCACCCTAATCTGGCGCGCCCAGCACCCTAGCTTCATTGGAGCCACTTTATATTTGGCTCATTTTGAAATTCAAAGCCGCCCGCAGGGTAGATGTTAAATATTTGTCATAATGGAAGAAGGACCCTGTGAAGGAGAGAGCCAGGAGAGCAAGGCTGGAGGCTCAGGAAGACTGCTGCCTGGAGCAAGGACTCCCAGATCCTCCCATCCCCCGCCCTCCAGCCTGACCCGCGGCCACCGTCACCTGCCAGACGGGCCAGCCAGTTTTCTTGGGTCTTTTTCTATTTGTGCCGCTAGTATGAAGGGCTTGCTGGACTACCCAGAGGCAGGGGGAGCATCCAACCCAGTCCCCCTGAAGCCTTCCAACCTCACTCCCGGAGCACCATCAGCTACAGGGAAAGTACCCACCACTGCCCTCACCAGAACTGTGCTCCCTCCAACCATTCCTCCCCCTTCCCTCTCTCCTCTCCCTCCCCCGCAGGGTACCCCAGGGCCATAAGGCCCAGACTTGCATCTAAACAGGGATGTCACTTAGCCCTTTACCACCGAATGAACTTGAGTGTGCCACACTCCCTTCTGTGTTTTAGAGGATGCAGAACCCTTCCAATAGCTTTAGGAGGCGGCGAGAGGCCAGAGAATGGCAAGTCAGCAAAGGGCTCCTCACCACATCCTGTTTATTCAGTCTATTGAGTGCCTACTGTGCGCTCCCTGCCTTGAAAGACTCTCCTCGACCCAGTTAAAAGGACACAGAAATTTCCCTTAGCAGTTTCTGAAAGTGCCACACTGTTCCCTGGAATAATGACATGTCCTCACGGCCGTATTAATAGTATTAACAGTAAGGCTTTTTCTGTTGTGGTCGTTTTTTCAGATGGAGCCCCTGTTTCTGAAGGTTGTGGTCTTTTAGGGGGATAAAGATAACAAGCCTTAGCGAAGCAAAACAACATCATTATCTTTTTCTTCCCATCAAAGCTGCGGCCTGCAAGTTTAGGTCACCCTACGGTTTCTTTTCGTATGGATTTTCACAGAAAAAAATTAATTTGAAAGTAGCATATATCTTGACGATTTCCGTTGTTGACATATTGAAAGAACTTCAAAACAGCTTGTTTTCCAGAAGTAACTTAATATGGCTTCTGTTCATATGAAATGTTTCCCTCCTTTTATTTACAGCTACACAGTTTTGAGCGAGGGTCCTCGATTAGTTAGTAGTCACGGAATGCATTGAACAACAGGAACTTGCTGCTAATAAGCACACTTAAGAAACAGTTTTTCAAGGGGCGCCTGGGTTCCTCAGTGGATTAAGCATCCAACTTTGGCTCAGGTCATGATCTCATGGTTCGTGAGTTCAAGTCCCACGTCGGGCTCTGTGCTGACAGCTCAGAGCCTAGAGCCTGCTTCGGGTTCTGTGTCTCCTTCTCCCTCTGCCCCTCTCCCTCCCCTACTCATGCTCTCTGCCTCTCAAAAATAAATAAATGTAAAAGAAAAGAAAACAGTTTTTTTTTTTAAAGAAAAGAAACAGTTTTTTAAAAAGAAAAGAAACAGTTTTTCAAAACCCCAAATAGCCAAAGCAATCTTGAGAAAGAAGAATGGAGCTGGAGGCATCACAATCCCAAACTTCAAGAGGTACCACAAAGCTGTAATAATCAAAACAGTGTGGTACCGGCACAAAAACAGACAGTGGAAGAGAACGCAGAGTCGAGAAATAAACCAATTTTGTATGGTCAATTAATTTACGACAAAGGAGGTAAGACTCTACAATGGGGAAGTCTCTTCAACAAATGGTGTTGGGAAAACTGGACAGCAACCTGCAAAAGAATGAACCTGGACCACTTTCTTACACCATACACAAAAATAAACTCAAAGTGGATTAAAGACCTAAATGTAAGACCCGAAACCATGAAACTTCTAGAGGAGAACTCAGGCAATAATTTCTTTGACGTCAGCTGTAGAATCATTTTTCTAGATATGTCTCTTTAGACAAAGGAAACAAAGGCAAAAATAGATTATTGGAACTACACCAAAATTAAAAGCTTTCACACACCAGAGGAAACCATCAACAAAACAAAAAGGCAAACTACTGAATAGGAGAAGGTATTTTCAAATGACATATCTGATAAGGAGTTAATATCCAGAATATATAAAGAACTTCTACAACTCGACAGCAGCAGAAAGAAAGAAAATAATCTGATTGAAAATGGGCAGAGCATCTGAACAGACATTTTTCCAAAGAAAACATACAGGTTGCCAACAGACACATGAAAAGATGCTTAATGTCACTAATCATGAGGGAAATGCAAATCAAAACCACAACGAGATATCACTTTAAACCTGTCAGAATGGCTAGAATCCGAAAGACAAGAAAAAGCAAGTGTCGGTGAGGATGTAGAGAAAAGAGAACCCTCTTGCACTGTTGATGGAAATGCAAAGTGGTACAGCCACTGTGGAAGACAGTATGGAGCTTTCTCGAAAAAATTAAAAATATAAATATCATACGACTCAGTAATTCCAGTACTGAGTATTTGTCCAAAGAAAATGAAAACAATATATCAAAAAGATACACGCACCCCTATGTTTATTGCAGCATTTACAATAGCGAAGTTATGGAAACAACCCAAGTATCAATCTATAGACGAATGGATAAAGAAGATGTGGTATATACACACAATGGAATATTACTCAACCATGAAAAATGAGATCTTGCCATTTGCAACAACATAAATGGACTCAGAGAGTATAATGGTAAGTGAAATAAGTCAGAGAGAGACAAATACCATATGATTTCACTCATATGTGGAATTTAAGAAATGAAACAAATGATCAGAGAAAAAAGAGGCAAAAAAAAAAAAAAAACCACAACAGACTCTTAAATACAGAGAACAAATTGGTGGTTGCCAAAAGGGAGGGGGTTGGGGGATGGGTGAAATAGATGTAAGAACTCCCAGTTGCAAAAGATTAGAAGTGAAGCACAGGAAATATAGTCAATTAGATTATAATAGTGCTCTTTGCTGACAGGTGGTGACTCCATCATCACCACGGTGAGCACCGAGTAATGTGTAGAATTGTTGAATCATTATGCTGTATACCTGAAACTAATATAACTGTATGTCAACTACATTTCAATAAAAAACATTCTTTTTTAAAATTTTTTTTGTAGATGTTTATTTATTTCTGAGACAGAGACAGAGTGTGAGCAGGGGAGGGGCAGAGAGAGAGGGAGAGAATCCAAAGTAGGCTCCAGGCTCTGTGCTGACAGCTCAGAGCCTGACGTGGGGCTCGAACCCAAGAACTGCGAGATCATGACCTGAGCCAAAGTCAGACACTTAACCGACTGAGCAACCCAGACGCCCCTTCAATAAAAAACGTTCCATATCAGGTGATAATATTCCTCAAACAGGAAAATACAATAAGTGTATTTTCAGATAAGTAGAAGTTGACGGAACTCATTGCCGGAAATGTCAGGGAAATGAGACAGGACAGAATTCAGTAAAAAGGGCTGACCAAGAAGGTTACAAAGCGTGTATGTAGATAGACACACAACTTTAAAATAATGCCAAATGCTCAGTATCATACAGACCATGATCTCATAAAATTCAATGCATGAAGGAATTAATAACAACAAAGGAGAAGCAGGTTTTCAAAACCTTACTAACGGTTCTGTCTGTCCCTTCCCCCCACCCCCCCTCACAAAACCCAGAACAAAGTTTGAGCCCAAAACAAAGTTTCAAAGGGATTTAGATTAAGGGTACATTCCCTGACCCATTTCTTTTAACATCAGGGCCTCAAAATCTAACGGTGAATTAATTTATGGCTCTGCCAAGTTGGATAGATACAAATCACTATTCACCCTGAAATCCGTTTAGAAGAACTAACTACTGTAGGCCACTTAGATTTACCCTCCAGAGATCAGGAACAAGAAACGGCAACTCATCCGGAAAATTCATCTTCGTAGGCCTTGTCCGCAGCAATCAGCGCGCATTGGATAAAGAGGCTTGAGTTGGGCCTGAGCTGGGGACGGGGAATGCTTAGGGAGCCTGACGGCCTGTCAAGTAATCAGAGCTACAGCTCGCTCTTTACATTCAGACTCAGCAAGGGGACAGGCTGTCAGAGTCCTAAAAAGAGCACTCCTGGGGCGTCCCCCTTTGATGTCACTCTTACAAACCGGCTTTTCAGAGAGGATTAATAAGCAGGCTTATGGAGAGACTTGGCATGCTTCTCCCATCTGCTAAATAGATAACGAGGATTTCTTTTTTTTTTTTTTTCAACGTTCTTATTTATTTTTGGGACAGAGAGAGACAGAGCATGAACGGGGGAGGGTCAGAGAGAGAGGGAGACACAGAATCGGAAACAGGCTCCAAGCCATCAGCCCAGAGCCTGAGGCGGGGCTCGAACTCACGGACCGCGAGATCGTGACCTGGCTGAAGTCGGACGCTTAACCGACTGCGCCACCCAGGCGCCCCAGATAACGAGGATTTCTAGTCATTAGAGCAATGATACCAGATCGAAATTTCCAAGACGTGCAGCGGTATGTATGAAACAGCTCTGGAAAATACTAACCACATGGGCAGTCCTCAAAAGCCCCCTAATCCTTGAAAATGAACTTGAGGTTTCCTGCCCACCCACACAACGTGGATCCCCTTATCTGGAATTTCGTTTTCATCACACTCAACAGAAATCTTGACATAAGGAACCAACAGATTCACAGAGTGTTAAAAAAGAAAAAATTATTGATTTAGAAAAAAAAGTCCTCAACTTTAGGCATAACCCGTTAGGGATTAAGCAACAAGAGGGGCCTCAGTTTGTTTTCCCAGCCAGCAGGTTTGGAATCACAAACGGTAAAGGTCCTCTTTGTTTCCAGAGTTGGAAGCTACGTATCCTAGGTCACTTAGTTGTGTTGGGGCCACGCCAGGACGAGAATGTCCCCAGGTGTTCTGAGAACCAGCCCTGGACTTGTTCCTTGCACGATCTAGAAATCCGTGATGAAAAAGAAACCCCGCATCTCCCTAATGAGCTCCTTTCCTGTGCAGACAACATAGGAGCCTACAGATACGTGGGGAACCCCTTAGGCTCTATTTCAAATATGCAAAAATGAAGCCACATGCCAGTCGTGGGGGGAAAACTTGCCTTCTGAACCAGGCACATCAGTTTTCAAGTCCTGACCCCGTGCCTCTCACTAGGCAGGTGATCTTGGGCAAGTTATTGGAGCCCTCTGAGCCTCAGTTTCTTTTGTCTGAGAAAGTAAATAATGCCTACCTCGCAGAGCTGGCATGAAAATAAATTTAAAGGAGAAAACATTTGTGAGGCGGGTGCTTAATAAAAGTTAGTCCCCCTCCTACTTGCTGTAATCTGAATTCCTTTACCTTAGAACGAAGGGTATGATTATACGTTACATTGTACGAGCAGCACACTTGCTAAGGTGTAAACCGTGATTCAACAAATATAAAATACACAGGAGATCTTACTATGGCCAATAAAAGAGTCTGAGGCCTTTGTTTATATGCCCAGAGTGAAGGGCACCTCTATAGTCTGATCAGAGAGCTGAAGAGAGAGGGAAGGGGTCGAGCAAAGGTCAGGGTAGTCCAGACCAGAGATGCCCAAGAGAAATGTAATGCATGCTGCACGTGTAATTCAAAATGTTGTAGTAGCCACATTTTAAAAAGCAAAAAGAAACAGATGACATTAATCTTAATAATATATTTTATTTAGGGCTCCTGGGTGGCTCAGTCAGTTAAGCATCTGACTTTGGCTCAGGTCACGATCTCGCGGTTCGTGAGTTCTAGCCCCATGTCGGGCTCTGTGCTGACAGCTCAGAGCCTGGAGCCTGCTTCGGATTCTATCTCTGTCTCTCTGTCTCTCCGTCTCTCGGTCTTTCTCTCTCTCAAAAATAAATAAACATTAAAAATATGTTTTTTTCTTATTTAACCCGATACACCCAAAAAATGATTATTTCAACCTATACTGATGTAAAAACTATTGAGATATTTTTTGTTCTCATTTCCTATCAAGTCCTCGAAGTCAGTATGCATTTTATAGCCACGACACATCTCAACTTGGACTAGCCACATTTCAGGTATTCACCGTATTGGACCAGGTGTAGACAAATCCCCATGTACCAACCACTGTGCAGGGTTTGGGGGACCAAAAAGTCTAGACTAGAGCATGGCTCCTGCCCTCATGTCCTCACTGTCTAGTTTGGAATCTAGGACAGATGGACATATACAATCCCAACAATACACATTTGCCTGCCGGTTCCCAAACTGCTCATCATAAAGCACTAATCTGGGGGCGCCTGGGTGGCGCAGTCGGTTAAGCGTCCGACTTCAGCCAGGTCACGATCTCGCGGTCCGTGAGTTCGAGCCCCGCGTCAGGCTCTGGGCTGATGGCTCGGAGCCTGGAGCCTGTTTCCGATTCTGTGTCTCCCTCTCTCTCTGCCCCTCCCCCGTTCATGCTCTGTCTCTCTCTGTCCCAAAAATAAATAAAAACGTTGAAAAAAAAAATTAAAAAAAAAAAATAAAGCACTAATCTGCAGCTCAGTCCTTTTCCTGTAAGCCTTTAGACAGACTCCAGCCACAAGGACATGACTCCTCTCCATTATCTGCACACATAGTTGTCAGCTTGTGCTCCGATTTAGGGATTGAAGATGTGTGTACAGTTTAAGGAAAGGTGGGGGTGCCTTGCTCTAAGCCACAGAGTGCCCACTCTATAGCAGGTGCTCCCGGATTCCAGACAAATAGGAGAGGAACTGAAAGCGAACTCGCAGCGCCCACGGAACCACTTACCTGACTCCTGGAGGAGCAGCTCCAGCAGCGGGAGGAGCCCGCCGTCTTGCAGAGGCAGCTGCTCTCAGGGTGGCTGCTCTCTACCCTACCCCATCCTCTCTCCTTCGCCCCTCCCTTGAGAGTCTCTTCATTTCCTCCACTGCCTGGCTGGGCTCAGAGGGAGCCTCACACCCCCTGAAATGAGAAGCCAGTGGCTGATGCGGCTGGCAGAGCAATCCTCATGCCGTGCAGGTGTGGGCCTCAGCAAAACCACAAACTGAGATTTGCTGTAGATTCCCTAGCATTTTTGTTGGAACACTTTCTCCCTTTGTGCATCTGCACCCCGCCCACCCTAAAGCCCTTCTTTAACTATTCCGGCTGAGAAACGAATTCATACTACTAAGGAGTTCATGCCTCCGTAGCCATCTTTCCCAGGGTTGTTTGCATTTTTAAAAGCCCAAATAACAAGAATAGCTTATTAAGATCCATTGAGAGCTTACTAGGGGCAAGGCACTATGCTTGCCTTGCCCCTAGTAAGGGTGATGCCTCACTCTAGGAGATAAGTGAACAATGGTGACACCAGGGAATAGAGGTGTTTTCCTGGTGCTTTTAAAAGCACACTCTGTAGACAACTCCTGTGGAAACTTACCTATGGGACATGGTCACTGGAGGATCAAAAGACCTGTGCCGTTTTCTTCTTTAACTTCATTATTTATGGATTGGGGGTAGAAGGGTTAAGTTTGTTTTCCTTCACTCATTCATTTAACAAATACTTGAATGCCTACTCTGAGCCAGGCACCGGGCTAGGTGCTGGGGACACAACAATGATCCAGACCACCAGAGCTCTGCTCTCAGGGAGCTCACAACATAGTGGGGACACAGGCAGTAAACACACAAAAAAAGAGAATCACAGATTGCACTCATCCTTGCAAAGTGGGCAAGGGAGTGTGATGGAGAAAAACGGAGCGAGGCGGTGGCTCTTTCGATCTGGGTGGCTGAGGGATCTCCAGGAGGAGGTAACATGGTTTTCCGGCATCCCCCCCCCCCCCAGGTTCATTTTTGGCTTCTTTTGCTCATTCTTCCTCCTCCACCTACCTACGGGCTTCAGACCACAGTCCTGGGGCTTCTGCTCCTCTCCATCCCCATCCTCTCCCTGAGTGTTCTCAGCCAGTTTCAAGGTTTTAACCACTTTCTGTATGTTGGGGTCTCCCACATTTATATCTTCAGCCTCAACCATTCTTAGGAGAGCACAAGACCCACAAACTCAAGTGTCAGTCTGATATCACCCCTGGAAAGTCTACTGGTATCTCAAAAGAATTTGTTCAAAACAGACCTTGATTCTCCACCTCCCCCAAACTGTGTCTGCCCCCCTGATCCTGTGCTCAGTAAAGAACACCATTATCCCTTCCCACCAATAGCTCATACCAAAAGTTTAGGAGTCATTATTACTTTTTTTGCATTAAAAACTTTTTTGAATAGGTAATTGGGGTAGGCAGAATAGTGGCCCCCAAAGATGTCCGCATTCCAATCCCTTGAATCTGTGACTATGTTAATCACACGGCTAAAGGGACTTTGCACACTGGATGAAATCAAGGACTTTAAGATGAGGAGATTATCCTAGGTTACCTGGGGATGAGGGGGCTAGATCTAATCACATGAGTGCTTAAAAGATAACTCTTCTTGGCTGTAGTCAGAGGGGGATGAGACTATGGAAGAAGGGCCAGAGACATGCAACTTTGCTGGCTTTGAAGATGGAGGAAGGGGCCACAACCCAAGGGATGTGGCGGCCTCTAGAAGCTGGAAAAGGCAAGGAAACAGATTTTCCTCTAGAGCATCCAGAGAGGAGCGTAGCCCTGCTGACACCTTTATTTGAACTCGGTGAGACCCAGGTCAATCCTCTAACCTCCAGAGCTATGAGATCATAAATTTGCATTGTTTTAAACCACTGCATTTGTGGTAATTTTCTATAGCAGCAATAGAAAACCAATAAAGGAATACAGTCCCATGAAAATTCATAAAGTAATATAGTCGATGAGTCAAAATTCAGAAAGTGCAAAATGGCGTACAACAAGCCTCCCCCCCGCCCCACCCACCTGGTTCCCTTCCTGAAGCTACCAGTTTCTTGGTATATCCCACCAGAGATATTTTCTGCATGCGTAAGCAGATGGGACTATAAATATTCTCCCCCCCCCTTTATTTTATGCAAATGGTAGCATACCATATGTGATGTTACATGCTTTTTAACCCAGCTATCTATACTCGACGTTCTTCTTTGGAGCTCTTTTAGTATTTTGTCATGGTTCCACAGCATTCCATCTCCAGAGGTACCGTAATTATTTAGCTAGTCTTCCTGACACCTATTTTCAAACTTTCTCATCGCCAACCACGCTTGATGAATAAATAACATGGACCCAACACTATTTTGCACAAGACTAAAGTTGTCTAAATTCCAGGAGTCGTTCTTGATCCCTCCTTTCTTTGTCCACATCTAATTCAGTACCACGGCATGCGGGTTCTGTCTCTGGAACAAATCTAAGCTCACCACTGCTTTCCTGGTGTTCCATCTCCACCACATCCCAACTACTGCCACCTCTTGTCACAAACACCCCAGTGAAGGCATTCATGTGAGAGTTTGGTGTGGAAGGCCCTCCGTTTCCTGTACTCACTTCTTGCCTGGGGATGGGGGGGGGGGGGGTGGCGGGCAGGAGGGGAAACTCTCTTGAAGGCTTGGATTTCTTGTCTCTGAAAAAATTCATTGAGACTAAGTGTCCTGATTGTTATGAGTAAATGAACAGTGTTTGCCAGGACTTCGGAAACGGGGCTCCCTTTGGAGGCGCTCAGGTCAGGGAAGTGTGTTAAGCCAGAAAGGACCCTCAGACAAGTATCTCAGTCCTGGAATAGACACAATCTTAATTGCATCTTTAGTATGTACTTTCCTCCTGTGGGTTTCCAAGTCATTTAATGGACCAGGACCAAGACAACACGTTTTGAGAATGGAGACAAACTTACTTTAAAAAGATTCCAAAGGGAGCCTGGGTGGCTCAGTCAGTTAAGCATCTGATTTCGGTGCAGGTCATGACCTCACAGTTTGTGAGTTTCAGCCCCCTGCATGGGGATCAGAGCTGACAGCTTGGAGCCTGGAGCCTGCTTTGGGTTATGTCTCTCTTGCACTCTGCCCCTCCCCTGCTTGTGCTCGCTCTCTCTCTCTCTCTCTCTCTTTCTCTCAAAAATAAATAAACATTAAAAAACATACGATTCCGATATTAAAGCTGTGACTTTTCCCTATTCAGCCACAGTCCTAGATCCTACTCTCAGGATGCTCACGGAAGTTCCAGGATGGACGTGTTTCCAAGTCCAGCATGCTGGACCCCGAAGGAAAAGATTAAAGAAAACAGCATTTCTCAGGTGAGAACCCGGTCACTAGAAGCCTGAAAACGAAAACCCACAGAGGCAATGAAGGAAAGGCATCAGATTTCTGTTACAATTGCTTAAGTATAATCTCTCTTCCACTTATAATGAAATTTTAATCAGGTATTCATTGCACACTCACTGTGCATCATGCATTTTCACATATGCTTTTATTAGTCTTCCCAACAAACTCCTTTTTACAGATAAAGAAACTAAGAGTCAGAGAGCATTTTCATTTCCTAGCCTTTAAATGGTTAAGTCCCTGATCACACAGAAAGAACTGAAGGCAGGCAGAAGCCTTGATAGCTTTCCTGAACCGTTAAAAGACACAAAAGGGTGGATGGGATCCACAATGTATTTCAGCCAGTGAATACATATGTATAGACTACAGATGGCAGCGACAGTTGTAAAAGATCACAGACGCATCGTGAGACTCTTTGGGTTCGAGCCCAGTTCCGTCATTACCAGCTGTTTGACCTTGGACAAATTTTTTTACCTCTCTGGGACTATTTACCTCATAAGGTTGTTGAGAGAATTTCATGAGTGAGGATATTTCAAGCATGTAGAGGGGCATATGGCATAGAGTGGGCACTAGTCCATGTCGGGCACCTGCCCCGGTCTATGTGGTTTAGCCAGGGCACCAGTGCTAAGTGCTAACTTGGTGTCAGGTGCTGGGATGGGCAGGACATAGAAAGCACTCCTCCCGAGGATGGTCTCATGGAGTCCTCACATCACCCTGTGAGGACACCACTGTTCCTTTTCTACGGCACAGGAACCTGATGGTCCACAACAAACCCCGTATTGCACATCTACCTAAATGGTTGGACTAAGGGGTTGGACTCCAGACCCTGCTTTGTCTGCTTTCAAAGCCTGGGATGAGTAACAAGCACGGAAACTCATGCTGTCAGTGTGCAGTCCTGCTCTCTGGCAAGCCCAAGGCATGAACCGCTCTTCAGGCTTATAGGTCGGGGGACAAGGGCACCTGCACACACAGGCAGTATTCAGGTCAGAAACCTTCCCGATGCCTGTGTCCTCTGCTGGCTGAACTGCAATACTTTCTGGTCTGAAGGGCACCTTCCCAGAATAGAGTTGACAATGGTTTTGGAAATGACTCACGTTCACCGGATTCCTGACGTGGCGAGATGCTGGACACGTTAGATCCTTCTTTTTTCCAGTTGCATGAAAACAAGAGGCATTACCAACCCAAAGCAGATCAAGCCCCTGGGAAAAGCAAACCTTTGTGCCAGGAGCTCTTGTTTCAGCAATTAGCAAATGGATCTGTCACTTTAAACTTGAAGTTTTCAGAATTCAGTGTATGGGTCATGGGGAACTAGCAGAAGGGTGCATGGGGTGGGGGGGATTTTTGCACCTGTAATGATCCTTGCTGAGAGGCTCCTTGAAGGCAAAGCAGAAAATATTTGCAAAAAATATGTACAAGATTTCTCATCGCACAGCAACTCACCACCACCCTCCACCCTGCACACACCCTGCTCTCTTCTTGCAATTAAAAGGCCTCAAATTTTCCATCACGCAGGAAATTATTTTCTCCCCCCCCTTCCCCACTCCTCCTCCCCACCCTCTCTCTCGGTCTTTCTCTTCCAGGAAGAAATTCTCGAATGTCAGACCCTCGAGATCACCCAATACAGATCATCAACTTTACAGTCAGGCAAACCTGGGTTTGAATCCTGGTTACAGCACCTTGTGCAAGTGGCTTAACCTCTCTGTGCCTCAATGATCTCATCTGTAAAATGGGCTTTAAAATAACACCTGCCTGTTAGGATTGGTGTGAAGGTAGAACAGCTAATGTTTCTAAGGTCCTTCGCTCAGAGCCTGGCACATAGTCTATGCCCTCAAAATGTTCCTTGTTATTATTACCCAACCCACCCTTTTCATCGTACAGACAAGGAAACTAGATTCAGAGAAAAGCGATTTATCCAAGGTCATATGGCCAGTTAGTGGCAAAGCCAAGACTAGATCCAGGCGTCCCATCCCAGCCCTCTTTCTACCGTACCACGCAAAGCACAGTAGACTTTCCTTCATTCATCAGCTTCAAGCAGAAAGGAGGTTGGGACATTTTCCAGTTGGTCACATTCATGCGGCGCTGGTGAGGTGGCCAGAGCCAGGACCGAGAGCATCCCAGCTTGTTGGCTCCCCTGCGATCAGGAGCCAGTTGAGCATGAAGGAGAAGCAGCTGCTTGTGTCTTACACGGACGCTGTGTCTGGAGCCCTCATGAAGCTGGTTCCATGGAGCACTGAGCAACCGTCCTCATGACTAATTTATCTTCTGAAGCTGAAGCTCCAGAAAGGAGAAGCTGATTGGATAGGCTCACGCCAAGAGCTTTCAAATGCTCTGGAAACAGACAAAACCCTGCATCGGACCAGCCTCCAATCCACACCCCTGAGGGTCTCTCTCTTCCCAGAGACCCTCTCCCAGTGTGGAAGGATGGGATCATCGCTCATGCTATGTCTTGTTTTTTGCCCACATGATACCATTTCACCCCAAATGCTCTTCCCTCTCTTTCCTGAAAGGACACACATACACATGCGCACACACACACACACCGTCATGCACATGTCCAAGGGCTTTTGTTCCCAAATGGTCCACAGCGATGTTTGGTTCCAGCATGGGAGGATCCAGTAATCTGCAACCAGGGCAGGTGAGTTTCCTGTTGTTCCCAGAGAGAACAGACCCCATTCGTTCTGACAAACATCCCCATAGTCCTGCCTCTAGCCTGTCTCGAAAGTTCCAAAACCCAGCCAGACCCCACAGCTCCTCGCAGACAATCCAGGATGTCTCTGATCCAGTCAGGGGCCAGGTGGCCCACAGCACAGACCAACCAGCTTGTTTTCCAGTCTGAGCCAGCCGAACCCTCCACTCACAATAAACAGAGACCAGCGAGCGGGAGGTGGGGACTGGCCTGGAAGAGAGGCGACGGGGGAGGGGTAGAGCTATGCTCATGCCAACAGTTCAGTAATAATGATGATAATTCTGGGGCAGAAAGATCCCTGGACTGGAAGTTAGGAGACCTGGGTCTTAACCTTAGCTCTGCCACTAAAGGGACCACGTGCTCTCGGGCTTGTCACTCTGCCCCTCCGCACCTCAGTGTCCTCATCTGCTATGAAAGTGAGCTTGCCCTGATGGCAAGAAAAGGTCTTCCAGTGCAAGGTTTTTCTAGTGAAGATCTTCAGTCTGATGACATTACGGTTTTTCAAGTACTTCTACATACCTTATTTTGTGTGTTGAGTCCTCCTTAAAACTCCACAATGTAGGGTATTTGGCGGATAACAAGACTAAGCTTCCCAGTGGTTGGACAGTTATGGGCAAACTATGACAGAGCACAACAAATTATCTCAACTTCTAGCCACTTCTGGCTCATGCTGCCCTTGTAGGGGAGAGACGTCCCTCCCCAATGATGGATCAAAGAGAACTGTCATGGGAGGAAATGCTAAAGAGGCTTTGTTCCCTTGGGATCAGGGTTTCAAGGGTCCAGGCTGTTCCCTAAGTCCTTCTGATGTCCTTTCACACTTTTGGAGCTCACGGCAGGACTCAGCTTAGCTCCACATTCCCAAGTTTGTCTGCTTCTTGGGCTTCAGAGATGGAAAGCAGAACTCATAGCAGCAGTTAAGACACCTGCCAAATTGCTGGCTGTGGCTTAACTGGTGACCTGAACTCTGGTCCCCTGCCTTTACTCCAGAGGTAGGACGTATTGGTAAGTGTGACGGTGGTGTTGGCCTCTACTGCCTTGGTTCAGAGCGTCCCATAAACCTAGGTCAGGGTCATGGCCGGGGGAAGGTGTTTCTTCTCACCGCCCTCCATCCTCACTCAAGGAGATAAAGCCCGCCCTCCGTTTAGGAGGTGGGGTGGTCATAGACATGGTTCATAGCAATAGCTAGGCACGCTAGGGTAACTGAGCACTGAACCCCACCACCCCCTACTCCACATGACAGACTGAGGGTCCTTCTGTCTTTGGACACTGTCATGGGTTGAAATGTATCCCCCCAAATTCTTAGGGTGAGTTCTTAACCTCCAGGACCTCAGAATGCGACTGTATTTGGAGATAGGGCCTTTAAAGAGGGAACAATGTTAAAATGGGGTCTTTAGGATGGGTCCTAATCCAATATGACTTATAAGAAGAGGAAATCAGGACACAGACACACACAGAGGAAAGATCTTGTGAAGAGGGAATATGTAGACATCTCTACAAGTCAAGGAAAGAGGTCTCCGGAAAAACCAACCCTGCCTATGCCTTAGTCTTGGACGTCTAGCCTCTGGAATCACCAGAAAATAAATTTCTGTTAAGTCACCCAATCTGTGCTAAGTTGTTATAGCAGTCCCGGCAAAGTAATACAGACACCTGCTGCAGACTCATGACCCCCGGCCCCACCGCGTCTAGTACCTCCCAGGCCCCTTCCAGGGCCGCCCCTGTATTCTTCTCCAAACCTCTTTCCGCCCCGTAGCTCCAGATGCATCAAGTTCTTGGGGTCCAAAAAACTAGCCCCACAAGCCCAATCTCCCTTTCTAGGGGCTTTGAGGAGTGCAAGTTTCTGCCTCAGAGTGGACTGAGGGAGGGTCAGCTGCCCCTGAGGCTCCCGGAGGAGTGAGGAGAGACTAGGAAGTACATAGAAAACAGCCTGATTGATATTTTGAGTTGCCCCAAATGTGATGACTGACGTTCCACCCCCCGGGAGTCCTCAGCCAGGCCACTAGTGGTAACACGTGAGTAGACGGGTCCCACTGTCCAGGGGCACATTGCTCTCTCAAGTGATAAATACAGGGTTTCTAGGGAGCAGGGTAGGACCCCAAAAACTGGCAGAGAAGCTGAACCTACACAGTCCTCTTACTCTTTGAGGGTGCACAGACCCCCAAGTCCCATTCCAGACCCAGCCCGCCCCTGCAGGAGGGAAAGAAGCTGAGGGGAGGAAGAAAGACGCCTTGTTAAACTCACTGTGTTTGTTCCGGGGCCCGGATATTGACGCAAGAGGCCTTATCATTGGGTCCTCAGGCTGGGCTGGGCAAGGCAGGGCAGATCTGAGAGTTAAGGAGATTCGGTCCCCACCGGCCTGTGGGAGAGAAGAAAAGAGAAGGGGCAAGGAAGGCCACGACAGAGCAAGGCAGAAGCTGCTGGTTGGGCCCACGATGAAAACACTCGTTCTTTTGCTGCTGGTGCTCCTGGACTTGGGACTGACTCAAAAAACACTCCACAGGTGAGGCCACGTCCCCAGCACTGTGTCCAGCTGGGGCAGCTCCCTGCCCTCAAGCCTAGGGCTGCCCTGGGAGAGGAAAGATGACGGGGAATTGAAGAGGAGAAGAAACTAAGGGCCATCTTGTGTTGGCCTTGACCCCCAGCCCACGACAAGCCAGCCCTCTGCCTCCATCTCTGACAGAAACTGCTGCCCAAGGCCCAGGGAGCCTCTCTTGTTAGTAAAGAGCAGGAACCTGCAGCTTGTTGTGGAGCTCACGAGACCGAGTACTTGCTCGAAAGACTGACCATGGCTGCCCCCCAATAGTTTTTCTGCCCTTTTATATCGTCCCCTGACAAGGTTCATGTAAAATTGCAGAACATTTTCCTAGAAAATCTCAAAGAGCTTGTCTGTGAGAGGGAAGGCCAATTCAAGTCTAAGATTCTAAGAATCTTCAGGAGGCAGAGATCAGACTGACAAGCCGGGGGCCGAGAGGGCACCAATTCTGGCCAAACTCTGGCATGCTGCCTTGCAGAACTTCTCCTGTGTCATTTCCCAGTTTGCCTCTGGAAAAATGGGGTGGGGAGAGGGCAGGGTCCGAGAGAGGCAGAAAGGCATCTCCTCCTCACACGGGGCTTTGTCCTCAGGGTGCCCCTCAGGAGGCATCCGTCCCTCCGGAAGAAGCTGCGGGCACGGGGCCAGCTCTCCGAGTTCTGGAAATCCCAGAATTTGGACATGATCCAGTACACCGAGGCCTGCACGATGAGCCAGGGTGCCAACGAGCCCCTCATCAACTACATGGATGTGAGGAGTCCCGGGGCAGGGGCTGGGGATGGGGGAGGTGGGAGGATGGTTTGGCCTTTGGGAATGGCCAGTGTCGGCCAGCAACACCGAAGGTCAGTGTGGATTTCTCCTCTAGGATAACCCATAGGGACTGATCCCCTGGGTCCCTGTGGATTTGACCGAGCAAGACCCAGTGCGCCCAACCATGCAGAGCTCTCTGCAAAAGAAAAGGGATGAGCAGGGCAAGCATGCCAGTCAGAAGGGCCCTGCTGCATGTCCTGGGACACATGACTTAACCTTCACCGGCTTCCCTTCCCTGATTGCAGAACACAGGCATCACCGTCTCTTCTGCCTTGCTCGTAGAGTGATTATGAAGAATAATGCGAACAAAAGCTAAAGATAAGCAGGGGCTGAGAGGCTGATTTGATCGTCTCCCTTATAGCCCTTTCTCTGCTCCTTCTCCCTTTTGTTGCCACTCCCGAGGCTCTGTAAGCTCCAGTCTGTGCTAGCCCAGGCTCTGGCCCCGGAGAGCTCTCCCTAGGCCCCCTGGTGAGCACCTTCCCCTTTCCCACCACCTACACTCTCCTCCCTTCCCTTCCTCCCCTATAGACAGAATACTTTGGCTCCATCTCCATTGGCTCTCCAGCGCAGAACTTCACTGTCATCTTTGACACTGGCTCCTCCAACCTCTGGGTCCCTTCTGTGTACTGCACGAGCCCAGCCTGCAGTAAGTAGGGCCAGGGTCAATGGCAGCCAGGGCCTGGCCCTCTGGGGGAAGGGAGCTTGATTTCCAGGAACTGGCCATCCAGGCTGCACCAGCTTCCCCTCTCCACCTCTGAGTCCGCCCTGGGACCTTCACCTATGGTGAAAACAAGGCTGAGCCAGGGACAGAGCTAAAATCTGACTGCTATCCAGGCCAGCAACTTTCATACTGACCCGAGTTAATAGGGGAAAACTCAGCCACTGAAAATACAAAGTCGATACAAATCTTTGAACACATGATGACTCGCTCCCTTTGGAACACCCGAAAGAATGTGGGAGAAAGTTCCGTTCAAATGGCTGTTTCTGGGCAGGTCGATGGGTTGGGTTCTAGTGCTGACTATTCACCTGCTGCAAGAGGGCTTGGTGGCCTACCTCCCAGGATATCAGAGGTGGGGCTGACAGGGCACAATGTAGGGGTGGGTTTATTTGGCCGGAGGTAACTCAGACGTCTTTGTTAGCGTCGGAAAGGGAAGAGCTAAGGAAAGATGTCTTAGTCTGTGCTGGATAAATTCTAGAGGCACAATGTCTCAGAAAACCCCAAAATTGGGTGTCTACAGGTTAGGCAAGGAATTGAGAGTAGTTGCCTGGCATGGTATTTATTTATCTCTGAGTTTCTTTTGAATACCAGGCTCTGACCCATACTAGTTGGTGGAGACTTCTGATGGCGCCTGATACATGACGCTTATCTTGGTGTGCCTCATGAGGTCACTGTGAGTAATCACGTTTCCCAGGGACAATTATTTGTTCTCCATTTAGGCCACCACATGTGGCTAGAAGAGAATGTAGTAACTAACTAAGGAGGGCCATGGCCAACCTTTCTAGATGCCCCCACTCAATCTGGGAGTTGAGGGAATAGACCCTGCATCTCTGTGGTATCAGGGCAGGGACGGAGGCAGTGAGCTGATGTCCCAGGCAAGAGCAGCATCCTTGCTTTTCCAGAGACACACGCCAGGTTCTACCCTTCCCAGTCCAACACATACAGCGCGCTGGGGAATCATTTCTCCATTCAGTACGGGACTGGGAGCTTGTCTGGAATCATCGGAACTGACCAAGTCGATGTGAGTACAATTCCTTCCTCTTCTGTCTTTTGGCCAGAAACTTGGGGGACAGAATATTTTGCAGAGCTGTTAGGGGAACAGTTTCAGATCTGCCTCTGGAAGAGGTGGAAACAGGGAGTTGGCTTCCAGGGAAAGGGGGAAGCCTGGCCAGGAGGGAGTAGCACTTCCTGTTTGAGTTAACGGCAGTGGGCCAGTCTGCTCAGTGTGCTGAGTTCTAGAGAGGCAGCAAAGAGGAATCCACAGAGAAACAGTGCACAGGGCAGAAAGCCTGGTGGCAGGCTTTCAAGAATGAGTTAAGGCAAAGGAAAAAAAAAAAAAAAAAGAATGAGTCCAAGATGCTTACTCTCAGTGCAGTAAGACAAGAAAAAAGAAACTAAGGGTATTAGGATTATAAAGGAAGAAATTACACTGTCATTATTCACATATGACAAAATTCTACGTGTAAAAAATCCAAAAATATCTACAGACAATTGGGGTTAATAATTAATTAACAAAGTTGCTGAATACTAGATTAATGAACAAAATGATTTGAATTTCTATATATCAGGAAAACATGGAAAATAGATTTTTTAAAACCTATTTATTTTTGAGAGATAGAGACAGAAAGTGAGTGGGAAAGGGGCAAAGAGACGGGGAGACACAGAATCCCAAGCAGTCTCTAGGCTCTGAGCTCTCAGCACAGAGCCGGACGCGGGGCTCAAACTCACAAACCGCGAGGTCATGACCTGAGCCAAAGTCGGACACTTAACCGACTAAGCCACCCGGGCGCCCCTGGAAAATAGATCTTTAATGACATTATTTATAACACCATTAGAAACATCAAATACCTAGACATAAATTTAACAAAAATGTTAAATATTTCAAGATCTCTATTCTAAATACACTACAAAACATTATTGAGTGAGACTAAGGAAGATCTACATAAATTGAAATGACTCAGTATTTCATGACTCAGTATTATAGATAAGTCAAAGTTTTTTCAAATTGATCAATAGATCTTGTTAATCAAAAAAAATGGCAATTTTTATTAGAAATTGATGAGCTAATTCTAAAATTTATATGGGTATGTAATACACTCATACCATCTAGACGAAGAAACACACTATAAATATTAAGACCTATAATGAAGTTCTAGTAATTGAGATAATGTGGTATTGGCACAAGATAAGCAAATAGACAAATAGGACAAAAGAGAAAATTAAGAAACTACTCTGAATTATGTTGAACGTGAAACTGCAGTGCAGTGGAGGAAATGACAGTGTATTTATTAAATGGTTCTAGCTCATTTGGATTTCCATATAACCAACCAACAAACAAAAGAATCTTGGCTCCTATCTCACACATCATCAAACCTTCTGATACATTGTAGGTGTTAATATGAAAAGTGAAATAAGAAAGCTTTTAGAAGAAAACATAGGAAAATGTCTTCAGGACCTTAGGGTAGGCAAAAGTTTCTGCAACATGTTACAAAAACCACTAATTAAAGAGGGGAAAAAAATGATAAATTTGATTACACCGTAATTCATATCTTCTGCTCACCGAAAAACACCAGCCAAGTCTGAAAGAAGATATTTGTAATACATCTATCCAAAAAAGGACTTGATTCCAGAATAAAAAATTCCTACCAATCAATAAGAAAAATGCAGATAACCCGCTTCACACAAGAGGTTATCCAAATATTCAGTTTCATTAGTATTAGGAAATACAAATTAAAACCCCAACATAACCCACTGCATATCCACGAAAAGACTAAAATGGAAAAGATAGGTAATATCCAGTGTCATTGAGAATCTGAAGCAACTGGGACTCTCAAACGTTGGTATGGGAAACGTCAATTGGTACAATCACTTTGGAAAACTCATTGTCAGTATTTACTCAGGCAAAACACTTACATATCCTGTTATCTAGCAGTTTTCTCCTAAGCATAAACCCAGCATGTCCACTAGAAGACATGTACAAGCATTACTGTAAGCAATAGTCAATACCGAAAACAACCCAAATATCCATCCATGGTAGAATGGATGATGATGATGTAGTCATACCATGGAATACTAGTGGCAATGAGCAAAGTTACAACAGACTGCACTAGTATGTTGAGTGACAGGAGCCATATAAACAAGAATTCATCCTATAAGATTCCATTGATACAAAAACTCAAGAAGAGGCAAAGGCAGTATAGGTGGGGAAACCAGGAGATGGGTTACTCTTGAGGAAAGGCGCCATGATTTGCAGGGTGTGTGATTTGAAGGGGTTTCCCGTTCGGGAGCTTGCTGACAAGGGCGAGTACAGTTTGTGAAAATTCTCTGCACTGTCCACTTACGATTTCTGTATTACACTTCAACTTTTAAAATTTACATAAAAAAAATAAGGTTGTGAGAATGTGGTGAAATCACTGTGCCCATTGAATCAAGAAAAGTTGGGTGGGGGAAAAATTCTGCTCAGGCCAGAGGGAGAATTCGGGAATCTGAGATTGTTTGCCAAAGATCTCCCATGCAGTTTTCTTTCGGGTTTTCTCCCATCAGGTGGAAGGACTGCTTGTGGTCGGCCAGCAATTTGGAGAGAGTGTCACGGAGCCTGGCCAGACCTTTGTGAACGCAGAGTTTGATGGAATTCTGGGCCTGGGATACCCCTCCTTGGCTGTGGGAGGGGTGACCCCGGTGTTCGACAACATGATGGCACAGAACCTGGTGGACATACCCATGTTTTCTGTGTACATGAGCAGGTAGGCCCGTCAAGCCCACCAAGGTTAAGGTCAGTTATGACTACAGGGAGACAACACGGTCCAGTCAAAAGAGCACCAGACTTAGTAGTCAAGTACCCGGCTTGGATCTCTTTCTTGACCTATTACCAGCTGTGTGACCTTGGGTTTACCCTCTCTGGATGTTGAGGAAATGCGGTTTGCCTCACCTTGTAAATTGTACCACACTGAACTAATATGAGGAATCTCTGGGATTGAGTACTCATTTATGCAATGAATAAATATTTATCAAGCTCCTATTCTGTGCTGACTGTGATACTGGGCACCAGGAGCACAATAAAACAAGGAAGACAGCCCCTGCCCTCAGGAAGCGTGATTCCAGTGGTAAGATGCAGGAAAAAATTCGAAAGTAAGCTGACAATAAAATAATGAAATGTTAAGGCACTAATAAAATACAATAGAATATCACTCAGCCTGAAAAAGGAATGAAATTCTAACGCAAGCTACAAATGGATGAACCTTGAGGACATTATGCTAAGCGAAATAAGCCAGAAAACAAACACTGTATGATTCCACTTGCATGAAGCTCCCTACAGGGTCAGATTCAGAGAGACAGAAACCAAGATGGAGGCTGCCAGGTGCGAGGGACGGAGGGGGGTGGGGAATAGAAAGTTATTGTTCAAGGAGTATGGAGTTTCCATGCGCAGGATGAAAAGCTTCTGAAGACCGGTTCGCCACAATGTGAATATCTAGAACACCAGTGAACTGTACAGTTTTAAATGGTCTATTTATACAATTGTTTTAAATTGCTTGCTATAGTTGGAAAAGGTCATAAGGCTCGCATGCCTGGGATCCGGAAAGGCTCACCTAACCTTCATCCCTACATAGGAAGGAGATTTCTTACCTTTCTGACTCCCTCCCAGTGAGATCTGGTCTGAGCTGACCCAGCTTTAGCGTAAGCCCATTTCCCTTTTTCTCCACTCCTACGTGGAAAGACTTGAATTTCCTCTGTTATACTGCATGGCTGCAGTTGGGACCAGCCCGGGCAGAGCTGGGAGCGGGACGGCAGGTGGCCCAGACATCTCTGCTGCTCCCTTACAGGTTCCTGAGCAGCTTCCTTCCAGCCGGGAGAGAGAAAGTTTAGGATGGGAAATAGCAGAGGCTTTGCAGTCTGACTGATCTGGATTTAAGCCCTGAGCCTCAGTTTCCTCAAATGGCCACAAGGATGATGTAAGAGATAAATAGGATTAAGCAGATAACATTCTTTGCCCAGTGCCCTGCACAAAGGCCATCAACAAACAGTTCTTCCCCCAACCCCCACTAAAACCACTTTTCTATGATGCTCACGGATTCCCAGTTCCCTTCCCCTTTACCACCCTGACTTGTAGCGCCCAGAGTTTTGTATTTTTCTGATCATTTTCCTCTTGAAAATGAATCAGTTTCATGTCCTATTTCCCCAGAATCCTGTTAGGTGCCAGAACATAATCTGAAAAATCAACATCGGTGAAGATTAATAAGTTTTCAAGCTCTAGTAAGTCACGTTGCATTCACATTAGCTTCTTCACCTTAACACGATGGAGAGAATAACCCGGAAGCTCCAGGCACCACCAAAACAATAGTGGGAAAGATACTTGGGGGGAAAGGTTTTGGGGGGTGCCTCAAGTCACATGGTGTGTGCACCCCTCAGATGGCCTTGGCCTTGGTTCCACGTGAGTGTTGCATGACCAGAGCTGTCATCACCCTTTCCCACCTTCCTAGCCCTTTTACCCAAGAAGAAAACATTCACAAATCATTACGCAGACCTGTTTCTATCCTTTTGCCAGAAAAGATCCAGACTAATCACCTTGCAGTAGTGGGGAACTCTGGTCTCAAAGCCTAGGCTGATATTTCCCCTCTATAGGTACTTGGTGTGAGTGATCAGACCAAGAAATAGGGCACTGGCTGAGGCTTTTTCCTGGGGTTTTCCAGTGGCCCTTCCCTGACAGCCTGCCTTTCTTTCCATGTAGTGACCCAGAAAGTGGTGTGGGGAGTGAGCTGATTTTCGGAGGCTATGACCATTCCCATTTCTCTGGGAATCTGAACTGGGTCCCGGTCACCAAGCAAGGCTACTGGCAGATTGCACTGGATGTGTGAGTATTCTCGTTATGGTATGACAGAAGAACTCAGGATGGGCACCACTCAAATTGGGTTAATTGAATTGACCTGAATCAAAGTGCTGGTCCCTGGGAGAGGATGCTGGGGGCTCGTTGTGCAGGGCTAGAAGCATGGAGGGGCTGAGCGGGGGTGCAAGAGGGGCCTCGGTCTCCAGGGCGGCAGGCACATGGTACCAAGTTTCAGCTTCCCTCCTTGCACGCGTGGTGCTCCCTCAAGTCAATACGAACACTCAGCCAACTACTCGGGCTCATTTAACGCTAATTAATACATAGGTCAAAGGGCGAGTGACACAGGGGTGCAGGTGTGAACTGGACTCAGATTTTGCCTCCATGGAGTGTGTACAGAAGATGAGACACACACACAAACCCCCACCAGGTGAAGTGGAGGGTGGACCGTGGTCCATGAGATGTGCCACCAAAGTGGCCTTGGCAGACAGGGCAAGACAGCTCCTACCTGAAGAACTCCTCAAGCAAGGGTTTCATGAAGGAGGTAACATTGACAGGGTCTTGACATACATACATGCATACGTACGTGTGTGTGTGTGTGTGTGTGTGTGTGTGTCTGGGCATGGAGCAACCAAGGAAGTGGGACCAGTGGCCGGTCACACACCTAGCACTGGACTAGACCGTCCAGGAGTTCAAAGAAACGCAAGTCTCAATTCAGCCAAGAATAAACTCCTGCAAGGGGAGGTGAGGCCATGTGCTTGGCACGAGGGATAAACAGCAAAAAGCTTCGGTGTTCACTGTCTACTGAGGGTTTTTCAAACCGTAAGGACTTACCCATTTATGAGTCATGACCTCATTTTAGGGGATCATGACGTACATTTTTCATGAACTGGACTAAAATAGAAAATATCAGAGTGCAGTTCGCATGTTAAGGTTGAGCACTGTTTCATTTTTTATTTTTATTTCTTGCGTGTGTGTGGTTGTGTGTACTGGGTCCGAGAGTACATGTATTTCTGCTATGGGCATCAGCCACAGAAAAATTGAGAAACTCTCAGGTGTAAGACAGTCAAAATGGAAATCACGAGTGTATATTTGAGAGCCTGTAGAGGATGAGAGCAGCTGGGGAGACTTCGGGGCTGGGGAGGAGGAATCTGGGGTGGGGGAGCGGGGAGGGTGGCTCACGACATCTTCCTTGCCTTCAGAATCCAGGTGGGAGGCACAGTGATGTTCTGCTCTGAGGGCTGCCAGGCCATTGTGGACACAGGGACTTCCCTCATCACGGGCCCCTCCGACAAGATCAAGCAGCTGCAGAAGGCCATTGGGGCAGAGCCCATGGATGGAGAAGTCAGTGCCTGCCGGGGTTGGGGGGAGGCGGGAGCAGGGGAACTAGGCCCTCTCTTGGGAGGTGGGAGGCCTCTAAATGGATCCTCTGTGCTGTGTTTTAGTATGCTGTGGAGTGTGCCAACCTCAACGTCATGCCGGATGTCACCTTCATCATCAACGGAGTCTCCTACACCCTCCAACCGACTGCCTACACCCTGCTGGTAAGAACTGTTTCCTTATTCTGCAAGTCACAGGGCCGTCCCTTCCCCACGAGGAGCCTGCTACTTCCTCTTTTCGGTAGCCTGCACTTACCCTGAGCCCCCCTCCCATCTTACCCTGTGCCGAAGCAGCAGTGCCCCCTCTAGAAAGGACAAAGCTGCCTGTGGTGGAAAGGCCACCGGCTGGTTCTCTCTCATTTCCTGTCCTGCAGAGAAGCAGAAACAAGCCTCGTACAAGCCATGTAGTGAAGTTTCCGGGCGTTGTCACGTAGGGCTTTTCAACCGGCCACGTTTAATCCC
Organism: Puma concolor; assembly: GCF_028749965.1. Lineage (NCBI taxonomy): Eukaryota > Metazoa > Chordata > Mammalia > Carnivora > Felidae > Puma > Puma concolor. The sequence goes on from NC_141683.1 coordinate 25,750,671, forward strand.
CTCAAACATCCAGCAAGACTGGATACTATTATCCCATTCTATAGATGAGGATACTGAGACTCGGAAGGTTATGTGGCTCAAGAGTTGAGCCGCGTGGAGAGGGAGTACAGAATCAGGTTATATCTTCTAACATTCAGATTAACATTCTTCTCAAACAAGAAAGTGTCTTTTGCGCAGTGGATTCCTAAGTCGGTAGAGTGAGGTAGATAGGGAATTCCTGGGGAAATCTGTGATCGTTTCACACCACCGTTGGCCCAGATTTCCAACATCACATGGAGTTCTTTGGTGACACTCAACACGCTAACTTTACCCAAGAGCCACCCACAGCACCTGGGTGATTGCACCAGAATGGAGGTGCTAAGGTGTAGAGGACTTTGGGGACTTATCAACCCTCACATCTTGTTCTCCATTAACTGCTTCCCCAAGCCACCAAATATAAACAGACAATGCAAGTGAAAACAAATGTGGGGTGGTGTTTTTTTTTTTTGGCTTTTATTTAAATTCCAGTTCGTGGGGCACCTGGGTGGTTAGGCATCCAAGCCTTGATTTCAGCTCAGGTCATGATCTCACAGTTTGTGAGTTCGAGCCCTGCGTCGGGCTCTGCGCTGACAGCACGGAGCCTCCTTGGGATTCTTTCTCTCCCTCTCTGTGCCTCTCCCCACCCCCTTCTCTCTCTCAAAATAAATTTTTTAAAAACTTAAAAAAAATAAATTCCAGTTAGTTAACATACAGGGTAATATTAGTTTCAGCTATGGAGTACAATGATTCAACGCTTCCATACAATACCCTGTGCCCTCCTTAATCTCCATCTCCTAATTCTCTCATCTCCCCACCCACCTCCCCTCTTTCTGGTAACCATCAGTTTGTTTTCTATAGTTAAGCTAAACAAACCATCAGTTGGTTTTCTATAGTTTCTTGGTTTGCCTCTCTCTCTTTTTTTCCCCCCTTTGCTCATTTGTTTTGTTTCTTTTTTTTTTTTTTTTAATTTTTTTTTCAACGTTTTTATTTATTTTTGGGACAGAGAGAGACAGAGCATGAACGGGGGAGGGGCAGAGAGAGAGGGAGACACAGAATCGGAAACAGGCTCCAGGCTCCGAGCCATCAGCCCAGAGCCTGACGCGGGGCTCGAACTCACGGACCGCGAGATCGTGACCTGGCTGAAGTCGGACGCTTAACCGACTGCGCCACCCAGGCGCCCCTGTTTTGTTTCTTAAATCCCACATGTGAATGAAATCATATGGTATTTGTCTTTCTCTGACTGACTTATTTCACTCAGCATAAAACTCTCTAGCTCCATCCATGTCATTGCAAATGGTAAGATTTCATTCTTTTTATGGCTGAGTAATATTCCATTATAAATATATATATATATACACACACACATATATATATACATACATATATATATATGTATATACACACACTACATTTTCCACATTTTCTTTATCCATTCATCAGCCAATGGACACTTGGGCTGTTTTCATAATTTGGCTATTGTAGATAATGCTGCTATAAACATTGGGGTGCATACATCCCTTTAAATTAGTATTTTTGTATTCTTTGGATAAATACTTCGCAGTATAATTGCATAAAAATCCTAGAGGAGAACACAGGCAGTAACCTCTTTGACATCAGCCTTAGCAACTTATTTCTAGATGTGTCTCCTAAGGTCAGGGAAAGAAAAACAAAAATAAACTATTGGGAACTCGTCAAAATAAAAAAGCTTCTGCAGTGAAGGAAACACTCGAGAAAACTCAAAGGCAACCTACAGAAAGGGGGAAGATATTTGCAAATGATCTATCTGATAAAGGATTAGTATCCAAAACATATAAAGAACTTCTAAAACTCAACACCCAGGAAACAAATAACCCAATTAAAAAATGGGCAGAAGACATGAATAGACATCTCTCCAAAGACATCCACATGGCCAACTGACACATGAAAAGATGCTCAACATCACTGATCAACAGGGAAATACAAATCAAAACCACAATGAGATAGCAGCTCCCACCTGTCAGAATGGCTAAAATCAACAACACCAGAAACAATGGTGTTGGCGAGGATGTGGAGAAAGGGGAGCCCTTCTGCATTGGTGGTAAGAATGCAAACTGGTACAGCCACTCTGGAAAATTGTATGGAGCTTCCTCAGAAAGTTAAAAATAGAACTACCTTACAATCCAGCAATTGCACTACTAAAAAAAGCAAACGTTTTGCTTTAGAAAACAGCTTCATGTCAAGTCCCTAAGCATCTCCAACAAAGGGATTCTGGAGCTGTCACTGTGAACCCCAAACTGAGGATAAGCTAGACATTTGAACGGTGCCAAATTCATCAGCCTATACACCCTTCAGGACTCCGGCACCTCACATTCTCAAGAAGGTGCTTTAAGGCCTCTGTGAATTTCCTCTACCCTCATCAGCAACCTCAAATCTCAAATGGTTGTTGGAAAGACCACACCTGCTCGGTAGACCCCAAGTCTTTGCCAAACTAAAAAAATAAGATTGGAGAAAGTTATACCCTTCTCGTGGAAAAATGAACACCTACTTGCTTTATATCTAAAAAAGGATTCTTCCCAGAACACAAAATAGCAGTGTAACATCTCTCCCTTAAAAAATTGAGTTGAGGTTCACAAAGAAAGCAGAATTCCAGCCAACATCTTCTAAAGCCAAACCTTTTGCTCTTCCCGTCAGGCAACAAAGTTTCACTTTTTCTGATTATCAAACGGGGGTGGGGGGGTGGGGGGGAAGCGGGAGACATGTATAACAGATGAACAGTTGGCAAAATTGTAGACCTTAGAAGCCCAGGCCCACATGTATGAAACTATGCAGGCTCTTTGCGGAGTAAACAAGTAGAGGTGCAGGAAGCAGGAGGAAGAACCAACCAGCCAAAGTGGTGACCGTATGGAACGGTCCAGGGCCAGTCGCCCCCACTACCACACAGTACAGCCTCCAGGCAGCACTGCTTCCCTTTCTCCCTACATGTCACTTACATCTTTTTTCCAACCCCAGGACTTTGTGGATGGAATGGAGTTTTGCAGCAGTGGCTTTCAAGGTCTTGACATCCAGCCCCCAGCTGGGCCCCTCTGGATCCTGGGTGATGTCTTCATTAGACAGTTTTATTCAGTCTTTGATCGTGGGAATAACCGTGTTGGGCTGGCCCCGGCAGTCCCCTAAGGAGTGGCCTTGCCCATGTGTCTGCCTGCCTGCTTGCCTGATGCCCTTTAGAAATTCAGCTGCGCCTGGGAGGTTGGGGCATTCTTCACAGCTGTCAGAAAGTCACTGCAATTGTTCCAAAGCCGCAACTTGAATTGGGACCAAATAGAGCATGAGAACATACACACCCACTCACACGCTTCAGACATTTCACACACACCCACGTCCACACCTCCTCCACCACCATCATGATGGAAGAATTAAGTGGCATGCCCACACTTTGTATTGCTTTTTGCTAACATTTTCTTATGGAAATCTCCAAACATGTACCCAAACAGAGATGATAGCACAATAAATCCCTGTGGACCCCAGCCACTTTTCATAACCCACCAGCACGTAGCCAGGCCTGTTGTATCTGGAGCGCCTCTCCTCCTCTCTCCAGCCCACGCACCTGCACTATTCTGAGGCAAATTCTTGGTATCATATCGTAAATCATCACTGCAACGATTCACCCATAAGTCCTTCTACTATTCTTAAATACGCAATCAGTGTTCAAATGTTGTCTATTGTCTAGGAAATGTTGGGTCATTTTCATGGCTGACTTGTCTGTATCAGGATGCAAATAAAGTTCACAAACGGCATTTATTTGAACTCTGTGTCTCTTTTCATGTGCAGGGTTGACCACACTCTGAACTGTGCGGGGTAAAATCGGGAAGTGTCGCCCAACGCGGTTCTCTGAGCCCATCTTTCCTATAAAATGGCAGTTCGTTCAAGAGGCCTGGTTTTGTGGCGAGAGTGTTTCATGGATAGTGCTGGGTACATCCCGTTGTCGCCCAGCAGGAGGCAGATAATGCCCGGTGCCTCTGTGTTCACCATGTTTGGACGGACGAGTTGGCTCTGGGGCCGTTAGCCTCATCTACCCACCACTGATTTCCTTCAGCATTTTACCTAAAGGCTTTGGCAACCACTGACGATCATCGCTTAGATCCACGCTATCTATCATCAGGGCTGCAAAACAGATTTTTTTTTCTAATTCTATTTTTCCTCCTGTATTTGTTAGCTAGCATTCTTCTATTTAAAACACAAAACAAACCACACTTAAAAAAAAAAAAAAAAACCATTTGCTTACCATCAGGTACAGCTCCTATAGGAAAGGCAAGCTGACTTGGCTTTTTCCCCTTGTTTACTGGCTTTCAGAATAGTGAATGTGTTTCAACTTACCGCATTTTTTTAAATATATTCCAAGCATGTTGCCCTTGGCCAGCAGGTACCCCTTCAAATTAGTTTCTGTGAATTTTCACTTGACCCCAGCACAAAGCGATGTTCCGGGCCTATTTTCCCAAGGATTCCTCGTTCCTGGTCATGTGCTCATACGTTTGTTGCAAAAGAAAATATTTCAGAGTACAAGGAGAGGATATGGGGGGCGGGGCGGGGGGGCTCTGAATGAACCCTTTTCATCTCCCCCCAGGGCCCATGCTGAGGGAGCTGACAGGGTGAATCCTGGCTGCATCCCCACTCCAGTGGGATCTATTGTCACCAAAAACAACATGTCTTTCTTTTCCTTCCTTTTGTTCTTTTTTTTTTTTTCCAAAATGCAAGTATCTTCAGGGTTTCCTTTATTGTAAATGATGTGAAAGTCCTCCGTGACCCTTCCCCTCAAAGATAAGTAATATTTTTTATCTGAAGCTGTCTGATGCAGACTTTTCCTTTGTATTTACAACAGAGATGGCCATAGGGAAGGAATTTTTTTTTTCCTACAAAAAAAGGAATCACTCTGAATACACTTGTGCCTAAACTGCTCCTTTAACAGATTCTACGTAGTCAGCTCTTTCCTTGTAACATCTGCATAGTGTCCACTTAATGATCAAATCCTCCCTTAATGAACATTGGGTTCATTTGGGTTTAATTCAATCCAATCCCATAAATATTTATTTTGTGCCAGGTGCTAAGTGAGACACTCGAAGATCCTCAAGATAAGTGGGACAGATCCCGGCTGTCGCTTTTGGCACAGAGGTCATGGAAAACACACCAGGCTTACAGTCAGATACTCCGGATTCACATTTGTGCCCTGCCCTGGATCAATTTGGTGACCTTGACTGGTCACTTTGTATCTCTGAGATGCCCACCTCATAGTGCTATGGGGAAGAGTCAATGAGTTTACCTGGATGGAAGCACTTAGCTCATAATGTTAGTTCTCCTTCCCCTGTAAGCATGAGGTCAAAGTAGATCACAGCTACACACGCACATGCACACACACACACACACACTTTTTTGGTTTTGTTTTTCTTTTATCTTTTCCTTTCTTTCTTTCTCTTTCTTTCTTTCTTTCTTTCTCTCTTTCTTTCCTAGATTATTGCTTTCAGAATTAATTCAAAACAGCCTGATCCAAATAAACTATCAAAGCAGGATAAAAGAGCAGTGAACATCACAGGCTCAGAGTCACACAGGCCTGGACTTGATTCTTGACTCCAGTTGTGGGACCTCTGCACCTCAGTTTCTTCATCTGTAAAACGGACATGGTGACAGTAACTGTCTCATGGGTTCGTTGTGAGGCTCCAATGGCATAATGCTTATGCAGAAACACCTAACTAGCTTGTGCGCCTGTGCTCGTCACACAGGGACCAGACCCACACTCGACAGAGGCAAATCTCAGGCAGGGCAGAAGGGCCTAGAGTAAAAAGGTTTTATGACTTCTCCTCTTAAAACAAAGCACCCAAGGGCCGTGTAAAGACCAACTGGCAGGCAGCATTCCTGCAGGCTGTCTCCTTAAGGGTGATGTCTGTGCAGCGGGCTACCCAAAAGTATTGCACGTGCCTGTGCCAGCCGGGTACCTGTGGGTCCAGGAGCCTGCGTGCCGGAGGCCTGGAGTATGAGTGTGGTGCATAATCTGTGCCTGCAGGAAGGGAGAGCAGTCCGGAGACTGCCCAAGCTAGTTCTGCTCTGAGCATGCAGAGCTGTCTCAGGGGGACAGTTCTGTCTCTCAAGACAGAAGTGACACTTTCAGTCTGTGTGGACTGAACTCTGCTGGCCATGCACCTACTTGCCCTGTCAGCTGCAGAGGATTTTCCAAAACGGACCTCTGTTCCTTGTGATCGTCACATCAGCAGTGTTATCCCCTGAAACTCAGGTCCTCATCTCATGCCCCATATCCGATACTAGGTCACAAACCTCTCAGCGATGGGCCAAGGGCTCTGGCCAAGCTTCACCGTGCCCTGGGAATTGTTAAAGGGTCACTGGGGCTGCCATAAGCAAGCACCACAAACTGGGAGGCTTAAAACACAGACTTTTATTGTCTCGCGGTTCTGGAAGCTAGAAATCCAAAATCGAGGCGTCAGCAAATCCAGTCTCCCTCTGAAGCCTGTAGGGGAGAATCTGCCTCATCTCTTCCTGGCTTCAAGTGATGGCTGGCAATCCGCGGGGTTCTTTGTCTCACAGCGGTGACACTTCAGTCTCTGCCCGTTGCCCCCCGGCATTCTTCCTGTGTGTTTCTGTCTCTGCGTCTCTTCTAAGGACCCCAGATGTATTGCCTAAGAGCCCACCTACTCCACTGTGAGCTCATCTCAACTGAACTGATTGCATTTTCCACAACCCCATTTCCAAACAAGGTCATTCCGAGGCACCGGGGGTTAAGACTTCAACATATATTTGGGGCAAACACAATTCAACCTGTAACCCATGTTTTCCTATTTGATTTGGGGCTTATTAAGGTCCTTCCAGGAGCTTTTGGTATTTTGTCTTTCTTCCCTTTCTTCTCCTTGTTTTCCACCCTTGCGAAAAATCTGTAAATGAGACAGAGAAGGTTTTATTACCCTTTTCCTAAATGGGGAAATTGGAGTATAAAATAATGAAACAGTTTGCCAAACATAGTAGTGAAAGTGGGATCCATGTCTCCCGCCTCTCATCCCTTGCTTCTAAATTATGCCCCTCCCCCAAGCCCAGGTATTTGTCAGTTTAGGATGTTGCAAGGGTGAGGACAAAAGGTAGAATCTACTCAGTCCCCCCTCCATCCCGGTAATATTTACCTTTTAAAATTAGAACACATTGGAGAGCCTGGGTGGCTCTGTTGGTTAAGCATCCAACTTCAGCTCAGGTCATGATCTTGTGGCTCATGAGTTCGAGCCCCGCGTCGGGCTCGGTGCTGACAGCAGGCCTGGATCCTGCTTCGGATTCGATGTCTCCCTCTCTCTCTGCCCCACTCCCTCTCACACTCTGTCTGTCTCTCAAAATAAATAAATGTTAAAAAACATTTTTTTTTAATTGAAACACATTTGCTGCCTAAGAGTGAGTGGTGGCCGAGTCCAAGGTTGCAGCTTCCTCCTGTCTGCCCCTCTATGGAAATGACGCCCTGCTAAGAGGATTCCAGGGAACCTGCTATTTTTGTACTGGGCATCACCTCCTCTGAGGAGCGTCCCTCTCCTGTTCTACAGGAGCCTGGCGGGCTGGCATATCTGAGTTCCTGTCATCACCACCCACATTCCAGGGGAGCACGCAGGCCATCAGACTGTCTTCCCTGGGAATCTGAGTGTGGAGTGGCCCACAGGGAAGACGGACATTGGGAGCATGGCAGGCTCACAGAGAGCTAGCCCCCAAGTCCTCGGTCCTCAAGACCGTCACGGCTACACTGCCTCTGTGTTGCCTGATGTCCAGGTGTGTGTATCTCTCCCAACAGCTTCGGTTTTCTCAACTGAGGACACGTGCATGTGGCACAGGCGTCTCCCTGCAGGAGGGTGACCAGATGAGCGTCTTCCTTGCCCTGGGGGTCAGAGGTCTCGGGGGCCTGGAAGGCTGATCCCTTCTCTAAGTAAAGTTCAAGAGCGCGGGTCTGCAACCTTGGCTGGGCGCTCATCCAGAAGAATGTGTGCTCTGGAGGACAGTAAAGGTAAGGAGACACGTGAGAGCTCACTCCGGGACCACCAGCCTTGGGTGTGTAAAAGACACACAGGCCCAGGCCTCAGGACCATAACACACTTCCACTCCTCAACATCGCCTCTTGCTTTTTCACCACTTGGCCAGCTTATGACATAACACCACCCACTGTAACAGATCAACCCCTGAATCGCAGTGTCTTCCGTCAACGTTTAATTCTCACATGAAGAGCCCAGGGGAAGAGAAGCACGATTCAAGAACACGGGGTTCCCACAGCCCATAGGACCTCGGGGCCATTCTTTCTGTCCCCAGACAGGCAGATCCTGCGAGACGACTCAACACGCCGGATCTGAAAGCGGCTAAGGCACCAGCAGGACATTTCCTCTTCATCTGTTTAACTTGAGTTCCACAAGGGCGGGAACTCTGGTTCACCATTCTATCCGTTGGCTAAACCGTACTCCATGACGACACCTATCTACAGGGGCTGGAAGCGCCTTGTAGCGGTGGCCTGGAGGTGTTAGGGGGCTTCCGTGAACATAAGTCATCTCTGCCTCGCCAGGCCTCCGCCTGGGATCTTCTTCTCCCTCCTGCGTCTTAAATGTGGGCCTGTTTCCAGCCTTCTTCTCTCTCCTCTATCTCCTTCACCTAGGACGTGAGGAGCATCTGCATGGTATGGAGACAACCCCCACATCGATCTTTTCAGGTAGACAGTTTGCAAATCTCCAACCTCTTCCAATGAACAGTTCTTTCTTTCTTTGTTTCTCATCCTGCCCTGTCCACCCAGAGCTGTAGCCCTACAACGCATCCATGCACCCGGCAAATATTTCTGGAGCCCTAACTTGGCCTAGGTTCCCTTCCCTAAGGGGGAATTTTTAAAAAATTCCTGAATCTGAAGCTTGTTTTTAACATGTTATTGGGAAGTTCAGTTCAAAGGAAGCAAGAGAGGGAAAAGGGAAGTGAGGAAGAGAGAGAAGGGAAATAAATGCAAGGAGGTGACTTTCCAAATCGATACAGATTTGCGGCCAGCACAGCGGTTGCTGGGCTCCCCAGGGCACCTCCTCGAGCAAGGCCATGTGCCCCGGGGACAGCTCAGAATGGTCCCATGACAAGGTGGTGGGCGGCAGGTGAGTGTGAACTGTCTGCCGATTTCTTCTTTCTCCTGCTCTGTCGGTCAGAGTCTTGCCCGTGGGCGCTGAGCCCCTGCACTTCCCATGTGTGTTCCTGGCCTCTCCAGGAGGCTGCTGGGAAGCCAGAACCTCTGCGAATCCACCAGCCCCGGCGCCAGCTTCTTCTCCGCTGGTGCCCTGCTTGCAGGTGCCCGGATCCCTGGTGGTAGCGCTCTTGGATGTGAGACCAGGAAAACAGCATGAGCCTTCGCCAGGATTGCTGAAGCCCGAAGTCAGATGAGGGGCTGGGGCTGGGTGGAGTGATGGGGGCCAGGGCCAAGCACCGAGCATGTGCCAGGCACGACAGCTGTGGTCTGGGACAGAAGCATGAACATGACAGGTAGAGTTTGTAGTGAAGAGATAGTGGACACAGTGCCATGAAAAACCAGATTGAAATCTCAGTCCTGTGGGTGGTCAGGCCTGGCTCGGAGCCTCTTTTGTGCACGTCAGCACCTCTTTCCCCATCTAGGGTGAGCCCCGCCCTCGGGCCACTTCTCATATGGAACTTGACCCGCTCCTGCTCCTCCGCTTATCACAATCTGCACGTTTGTCTCTTGTGCATCCTTCAAGCTCCAGTTCAAATCCCTTCTTTCCAATCCCTCCTTTTCCTCCTCCAGATCTTCTAAATCCTCACAACCTTGTAGTTGCATTTCTCACATCGTTATTGGCACCGTCTTATTTCACTGATTACTGCAAGTGTCCACCTCGTGTCCCCAAAGGGTGGGACGCACTCAGATTATTGGATGAATGCGTGCAAGAGGGGAAGAAGGAAGGAAGTTCCGCGAATGCCGCGTCAGGGCCTCCCCCACGAGGGAGAGGCAGGCTGCCGTTTTCCACAAAGCATGTGTCAGAGGAAGAGAAGGGAAGTCGCTGACTCTTGACCCATTCAGACAGAGGAGATGGGGACTGAAGCCTGGGGCGGGGGGTGGGGGGGCTTTCAAAGGTGTTAAGGGTACTTCTGCAAACATCCTTTAAAACCAGAAGTCTCGGGGGCGCCTGGGTGGCGCAGTCGGTTAAGCGTCCGACTTCAGCCAGGTCACGATCTCGCGGTCCGCGAGTTTGAGCCCCGCGTCAGGCTCTGGGCTGATGGCTCAGAGCCTGGAGCCTGTTTCTGATTCTGTGTCTCCCTCTCTCTCTGCCCCTCCCCCGTTCATGCTCTGTCTCTCTCTGTCCCAAAAATAAATAAACGTTGAAAAAAAAAATAAAAAAATAAAAAAATCTTTATAAAAAAAAAAAAAAAAAAACAGAAGTCTCAGGCCTGTGTTCGGAGGCTATAAGGACTAGGCGAGGGTAGTTCCTTTCCCTTCCCCAAGAGTGCCCACAGCACCAGACCCCTGGCTGGTGACTTCTCCCTGTCCTCTGCAAGGGGCTCAAATTAGCCTCTACAGCTTTGTAGGGGTTTGTCTCCATTCATTCTCTCCCTCTCCCTCCCTCTCCCTCATTCCCTCCTTCTCTCTCTCTCTCTCTCTCTCACACACACACACACACACACACACACACATTCATCTAAAACCTGGTCTCGGGGGGCCTGGGTGACTCAGCCAGTTGAGCATCCAACTCTTGATTTCAGCTCAGGTCACGATCTCATGATCTCACTGACAGCACAGAGCTTGCTTGGGATTCTCTCTCTGTCTCTGTCTCTCTCTCTCTCTCTCTCTCTGTCTCTCTCTCTCAAAATGAATAAATAAACATTAAAAAAATAAATAAAATAAAACCTGGTCTCAGAAAAGTAGAAGAATATGGGAGGGGATCCGATTCTAAGGGCGACAATTTAAAAACAAATCGGCCGTCCTAAACCAGTGGTTATCTGACGGTGGGCTGGTGCACCCTCTCCCAAGTAAGCAAAGAATAATATTCTAGGAAAACATGCCCTGGAGTTCTTCCAGCTCGGCGCGGCCTGGTCAGCGGGCGCCTCACAGACATCATCGTGCCCCGCTCCGGGCACCTGCGAATCGGAGCAGGGGAGTGAGCGTCACCTGGAGCTTTTGTTTCACTGACACCTCCTTACCGAGGTCTGTCCCTGGCACCGCGTGTGGCCGAGCGTGGGGTTCAAGGTTACTCGCTCTGCCCTTGAGGGATGTCTGGTCCCACTGACCAGACAGGCGTAGACAATAGCCATGAGACAGCACCAGAGACTCAAACATGAGGAAATGCTTGCTGACAGTGAAAGTGGTTAAGGGAGTGGACCACCAAGGGGGAAAGGCCCCTCTCAGAAGGAACATGGGGATGGAGGGCTGAATCCAGTGCATTACAAGCCTTAAGGGGAGCCCTTGGGATCTGGTAACCCATTTCATTCGGGCTCATCTGCACTCACTTTATTTCCAAAAAAGAAAAAAAAAACCCTCACTTTATTCCCCTTTTATCTGCCAGCCATTGTTACTTGGGGCATGGTTCCAGGCACCTCAAAGGGATATGAAACTCAGCCTTATGCTCACGCTGCTGAAAATCACTGTAGTCTCTTAAGAACTTCAGGCCGAGCCACACGTTTTCATCCGAGAGGACGGGGAGATGCCAGGACTTGTCTCCCGTCTCACAAGACTGGGTGTGTGTGTGTGTGTGTGTGTGTGTGTGTGTGTGTGTGTGTGTGTTGGTGGCAGTGTGCTATGATGCGGTGTGTGTACAGTATTAGGGTCGGAACAAGGCATGAGGACCTTCTCCCCACCAGGCTGGTGGTGGCACCGAATCTAATGCACATGTGGGTCTAACGCCTCAACAAACAAAAGGTTCCCTTCACTGGGTGGCCTCCAGCGGCCCAGGCAGAAGTCCCGAAAACCAGCTGGAGGCTTTGCGTGGTGCCCCCAAACCTGCGTGCCGCCTTGCAGGCTGTGACCCACACACTTCCACGCCTCGAACCTTCCACTCCTCGTTCCCCTGGGGCCAGCTTCCCAGGAAACCCAATTCTCACAGAGGTGCCTAATCGAGTGAGCTCTGAAGCCAAGCTTCCCATTCCACCCCACCCCCTCCACCCACACAGCTGAGCTCACCCGGCCCAGCCTCTTTTGCAACTTTCCCAAGTCTGTGCACGAGAGGGAGAGGAGGAAAACAGAAGGAAGTAGCTTGGCCTCAATAAGCTCTTCTGCTCCAGAGCCTTTTTCCTCTGAACCGGCTGAGACCTTTGCTCTAAGAGGAGACTCCCAGACTCCAAGAGAGAGAGAACGGCCCGCCTGCCCTCAGGGGAGGCCAGATGCTAAGCAGCCACAGCTGTAAGTGCCTTGAAAGTTTTTCTCAGTTCTTCGGTCTGTCCCAGCAAGCCCTAGAGGTATTTGGGTTTGGGGAGGGAGGTGGGGAATGGAGGCAGAGATGAGGCTTAGAATCTGGCAGCCGCGGGGCTTAGATCCAACCCGAACCCCCCTCCCCACCCCACTGCCCACCAGGGAAACTCCCAGGGCATGGCAGCGAGCCAGATGGAAGGGACTTCCCCGCCCAGCCCAGCCCAGCCTGGGTTGCTGGGGCCCAGGCTCCCGGCTCTGCACGGGCCAACAGTCTTAGCGGGAGGACACTGCCACTGGCTCAGCAGAGGAAGGCCAGCCAGCACCCGAGGTCGCCTTGCCACATCGACAGGGCACCTCCTTGGGTGGAACCCGTTGGCCAAAGCGTCTCATTGGGGAAGGAGAAACTCCTAGAGTAGAAAAGTGTCCTTTTGTTCTAAATCATAAGTATGTCTCCTGGCACAGCTCTGCTGTGCTAGGCAAGCCAGTCAACAGAGTTGGACAGATCTGGGTTCTAGTCTCAGCTTGCCACTAACTAGCTGTTCTTGACTCAGGAATCCACTGGACTGTGATGGCATTTTATAACCTGCAGGGTGCCCTAGAATTGCCAGGCAGCGTGCATTTATAAAAATAACTTCTCTGAGCTCGTCAGTCAATGCCCCACCACACAAGTCCCATGGAAATAGTAACTTGTCTGTACCCTCAGACCTACATAGTGCGGACTCATAGTAGGCATATAGTACCCATGCTGGATGGATGGACGGACGGATGGATACATGGATGGATAGACAGGTGGATGAATGGATAGGTGGATGGATAGATGGGGATGAATGAATGACTGTTTATTGAAGATTCAATATTCCCAGCATGGGTCAGGCTTTACGGAGGGATAGAGAGGTGGGAGGCACTTTCTTGTCCTCTGGGCACTGAGAGTCTACTTGGGGAGACAGGACAAATACTTCCAAAGAACTTAAAGGACACGAGCGCTGAGCCTCCTGAAACCAGAGCTATGGACACACGGCCTGGAGGGGAGCAGGTCTAGACCTGCTAGGATTTAGGAGGGCAAGGCAGAATCGTGAGCCTTCCCACAGGGCAATAAAGCTTCGTGCTCCATAGATCATTTATTTTCAAAGACAAACTTTATTCCCACGACTGTAAATCCCATTATTTTTAGAGTGGATGCATTTGTCGTTTTCCAAGACGTGGTAGCAGGGAGTAGAGGCACTGAAAGTGGGGTCGATGGGAGCAAAGCGGGGAGACTGCCTGCCTCAGGATTCTCATCTGCCCCTGCTCACTGGTCTCCCTCATCCTTCTTCCTTGTCAGCAGAAATGACACCTCGCCTTACCAGCGAGGCCGAAGATTGTACCTGGGTCCCAGTTGGGGCCAGTGGGGGAGGGAGAGAAGGGAAGTAGTATGGTGAGAGCAGACCAAGTCCAAGGGCTCGTGTAAGACTGGCCCCCAAACCCTAGGGTGGTGTGCGTGTGACTGTGTGTGTGCGTGCACGCACGTGTGTGTGCCCAGGGGCATCAACCCAGGCTTTCTTGCTCCTAGGGACTGAGCTACACTGTAACTTTGGCAGGTGGGCAGGACCAGGGCTCCAGTCTTAGAAGGACTACCAGGCAACAAGGGGAGAGGAGTTAGTCACATGCAGTGGGGGCCGAGTCGCCTGCAGATTCTGGTCTGGGTGGATCGGGGCTGGCTGAAAGCAGGGCCCTGCGTTCCAAGCCTGCTTGTCACTGTTATTTAACAGTAGAGGGTGGTGACTCAGCCTGGCCTCTAAGAGGATGCCCTGGTTTGAAGCATCTGAGGTACCTGGGTGGGCGGGAGGAGGCTTAAAAAGACAGCTATGGCCGAAGTCCGGCCAAGGGCAGGGCCCAGAGACGTGGGAAGGGACTTCAGCCACCGTCTGAAACCTACACATGCCTCCTTGGTGAGCCCAACCGGTGTCTGCCACCAAGCTGCCTTCCCTCGCCGGTGACACAGTTCTGGACACCCCCTTGTTGCTGCTAGGGGGCAAGGGACCCCTAGGGGGTCCTGGGACCCAAGGGCCAGGCTATTTTAAGTAGCAGCCTCAGCAAATCCTTCCCCTTCTGAGAGTCTGCAGTAGGGGCAGGGGATCTGCAGCAGCAGCATGCTGGAAGGGCACATCCAGGGGAAGGGGACTAGGGTGGTAGTGGGGTAAAGGGAGCTCAGAGTCAAGGCCAAGGTGAGTCACAAGGATCCGAAGAAAGAGTCAAGAAACACCAAGGAGAAGACATTAAACCTCAGAAGGGCTGGCATGTGGCAGAGGAAGATTGCATGTTCTCTGTGGCCCCAGGAGAAACCCACCCCTAGTGGACGGAAGAAGCTCTATGGTAGCAGATGCAGCGTCGTCTTTCCATGAACGAGGTCGAGATGGCTCAAGCCCCGGGTGGGGGATCGGAGAAGATGATCTTTGGGGTTCCTCCTACAGCGTGCTGGAGCAGGCTCCACACTGGTAGCTTGAAATCCGCCACGGTGGGAGTATCTACCCCACAGAAAGTGGCAGGTGCTACCAATCAGATCTCTGCCCCGCCCCCATGCAACTAGTAACCATTCATCTGGGTCTTCCCCCATTGGAGGAGCCTTTTGTGCTATCAGAAATGACATGTGCCCCCCTGCAGAATAAGCCACAGCCACAAGTGATGCCCACTTCACCCATGAGGGAGCCGACTCACCAAGGTCAAGCAACTCACCCAAGGTCACAAATGTATGGAGGTAGAATAAGAACGCTGACTCCAAAACTCATGATCACTCCCTGGTACGAGATGACCTCCCTCTCCTGCCCCAGACACCAAAGTGATTTGTCTTGTCAGGACATCACACTCAGATGACTTGGGGTTGTCATCCACCCATGTGCTCTTTTTAAAGGAACTTTAGGGGTGCCCGGGTGGCTCAGTCGATTCAGCGTCCAACTTTGGCTCAGATCATGATCTCGTGGTTCACGAGTTCAAGCCCGGCGTCAGGCTCTGTGCTGACAGCTCAGAGCCTGGAGCCTGCTCCCCCGCTCACTCTCCGTCTCTCTCTCTCTCAAAAATAAATAAACATTAAAAAATAAATAAATAAATGTTAAGTTTCTTTAAGTACATTTGATACTGTTTCATTACGTAACGACTAAGCCTTGTGTGACAAATGTTAACACAAGACATATATAAAATAAAACAATAGCCCCTAGCTTCTCATCTACCTTTCCCTACCTCCTATTAATCATTTAATGTGTATCTATCCACAACTTTCTGTGTATGCAGGACAAGCACAAATAGGATATTAACTATGCAGCCACACAAGCAAGGCTGTTGTTTGCTTTTACGCAATCGAGATCGTGCTGTACAAAACGTTCAGGGATGTTCTCTTTTACTTAAATTATTATCACTTTTTTTCTACTTCATTACTCCACTCTTTGTTTTTCTTGAGCGTTTACATGTTTATTTATTTATTTTGAGAGAGAAGAAGAGCGAGTGGGGAGGGGCTGAGAGAGTGGGGGAGGGAGAAAGAACCCCCAGCAGGCTCCGTGCTGTCAGCGCAGAGCCCCGTGCAGCCTCCATCTCACAAACCGTGAGATCATGACCTGAGCTGACATCAAGAGTTGGATGCTTAACCGACTGAGCCACCCAGGCGCCCCACTTCACTCTTTTTAAAGCCAGCTGGTATCCCAGAATCCGAATGGATCATAATTTATGTAGAGGATCTCCTATTGATGGAC
Organism: Puma concolor; assembly: GCF_028749965.1. Taxonomy (NCBI): domain Eukaryota; kingdom Metazoa; phylum Chordata; class Mammalia; order Carnivora; family Felidae; genus Puma; species Puma concolor. The sequence continues at coordinate 25,766,784 of NC_141683.1, forward strand.
ATTCGGGTTACGACAATGTTCTCCAGCAATCGTCTTTGTACAAAGGTATGTTTGAGCATAGGTGCGTTCTGAGGGTAGATGCCTAAAATTAGACTGTGGCCCGTGCGTATCGAACTTTGCTACTGTCAACTTTCCCTCCAAAAAAGGCTGTGCTATTCATAGCCTATCAGCAATACATATTAGTGCTTACCCTATACACTTGCCAACACCATCAGTCTTTTTAATTTGTGCCACTCTCTGGAGGTAAAAAAAAAATGGTATTTTTAAACTTTGTATGTCTCTAAAAATTAGTAAGGTTGAGTATCTTTTCGAAGCTGATGGCTTTTCATTCATAAGACTTCTGGGTTGCTTATTCATATTCCTTGCCCACTGTTATGTTGTATATTATCTTTGATTATCTGCAGAGAGCTTCCCAGGTAGTGGATATTGATCCTCTGTTATATGCACACTCTCTACCCGCCCCGCCCTCACCCCACTTCCCCTTCATAAGCACGTTGGCCGCGCTGTCCCGCGTCAAGCCCACGCCACCCAGCCCCGGAGCCTCTCTGACAGGGGCACCTGGTGGCAGGTGTGTGATCGTCATCCTAGTTTTACGGAAGAGACAGTAGAATGAGCAGGTGAGGGTGTGGTCTGCGGAGTTAGGCCTGGATTCCAAACCTAGCTCCTAATCCGGGTCCTACCACTTCTAGGCTGTGTTTTTAGAGAGAAACAATTAACTCCCCTAGACACCTGGTTCTTGAGTGGTAAAATAGAGACCTATGGTGTCAGTCGGGCAAGCTCGTTTTGTGTGCTAACAATCGTCATAAAACAGCTAACATTTCTTTCTTTTTTTTTTTAATTTTTGTTCATTTTTGAGAGAGAGCAAGTGGGGGAGAGGCAGAGAGAGGGAGACAGAGAATTTGAAGCCGGCTCTGTGCTGACAGCAGCGAGCTCGAGGTGGGACTGGAACTCACGAACTACAAGACCATGATCTGAGCCGAAGTCGGACACCCAACCGACTGAGCCACGCAAGTGCCCCCGAAAGAGCTAACATCTCTTGAACCTTTAATTGCGGCCGGTAAATATATTATAATAATGTATTCATTCATTTAACCTCACAATGATATGCATATTTTTGTTTGCACATTCACAAAGTCCTCTATGCAATGCTGGGTGGAAAACATGTTAGAGGATAGCGTGAGCATAGATATGACTCCAGCATGGCAGCTTGTGTGTGAACACATTCCCCTCCAACTAAGCTGGCCAAATCTTGACCTTGGTGGTCAATCCTCACACGACAGCTCTTGTTCCACAGACCCGTTCCCTCGGCTCCCGTTCGTACCTCTTGTCACTTTGGCCACCTTTCTCTCCATCTCCTCCAACTCTGCTAGGGTTTTGTCGGGGCTCACCAAACGGGAGCCCAGCACCCCAGATCCTATGCGCACAGATTCCATGGGCTCAAACTCAAGAGGTCAGGAGGCAACGCGGCACAGAGGAGCCTCCTCGGGCCTTCCATGCAAACGCTGGCTCATCTCTGTACTACCTGTATGGCCTTGGATGAGATATGAATGACTTGGCTTCTCTGAGTCTCAAGACTCATCTCGTAAGGCGACTGGGAGGGTTCTCGAAGCAATCAGAGGACGCAGAGCAGCCCCTGCAGTGGGGCTGTCAGTGCTGATTCCTTCCCCACTAGTCCCTGCCTCCCTTTGGTCCTGACTCCCTTTCTAAGGGCACCGCATTGGCTTTTAAAACTAGGTTGGAATCGTGTACCAAAGCCATTAGGAAAGAGCTCACCATGGCTCCCACTCCCATTCTGAGCAGTAACTGATGCTTGAAGACATGTACCTTTCACAAGCTTCTGAGCCACTTCTCCCTTGGCTGGTTTCCCTGTGGGCAGGGACACCCAAGACAAAATGCCAGCCCTGGATAATACCTTGAATTATCTTCCTCTGCCTGTCTGGAGCAAAGAGAATGGTTGCTGAATGAATGAGAGGACCGAGTCCTTGGTTGGACCTCCAAGACCCACCTTAAATCTTACCTCTTCTCCCTGCTTTCCTATCTCCATACCCTTCGCTTCACCCTTCCAAACCATCCACCCTCTCCATTCACCTGTTCTCAGGGTTTTGATTACTTCATCCCCTCCCTCTGAAATATCACCGCCCGCACAACCACATGTCTCCTTCTTTCAAGGCTTCTCTCCCACCCCTGAATTCCCCCAGCACTTTCTCTGTGCCTCTGTTGGGACACTTTATGCTTTGTCTTTGGTGTAATCACTCAGCCTGTGCCTTCTCCCATGATGACTCCTTAGGGTGGTTTCCTATTTGGTCCATTTTTGTGCTCGTGCTTGTGTCTAGTGCAGGGCTTTGGAATGCAGTAACCGTGTCGGGATTTTTTGAAGGACTGTCGCAGATTACCACGAAGAGGTCTTGCCCATCATGCCAAGCCAGCCCTCCTGGGTTACCGCAGAAGGTCCAGTGACACCAGCTCTGGCTCTTCGGACAAACAGCTCTGAGCCGAGCCTCAAATCACCCTGGGGCCACGACATGGCTCGTGGAGAGGCACTAACAGCCCTACGTCCCTGGGGCCTAGGCACCCCCGGGCAAGGCCCTTGTGGCCAGTGAGTTAGAGCTCCAGTTGATAAAGTATTTTTCAACCAGAAGGGACCTTGAGTCTTTGGTGCCCAACTTGCTCATTCTCTAGTTGGAAAGCCAAGACTCAGAGAGGGGAAGTAAATGATCCAACGTCACACGGTGGCAACGTGAGAGAATTAGAACCAAGGCCTCAGAACGTCCGTTTTTTAGCTTTTTCCAGGACCCCAAGGAAACTCAAACTGGCCTTTTTGACACCTCAGCCAGGCTGAGTCAGATCAAGGTTTGCTCAGCATGCCTACCTGCTCCAAGTCTGGAGCACTCAGGAGTTGGGAACTGTATACACATACATACGCGTGTAAGGGTAGAGCCAAAGAGCCAGTTAAGCACAATCCCCTGCAACAGTTTTGCCTTCGCTTGTTGAAAAATAGTAATAATATGGGGCGCTCAGTTGGTTGAGCGTCTGACTTCGGTTCAGGTCATGATCTCACAGTTCGTGGGTTTGAGCCCCGCATCAGGCTCTATGCTGACAGCTCAGGGCCTGGAGCCTGCTTCGGATTCTGTGTCTCCCTCTTTCTCTACCCCTCCCACACTCATTCTCTCTCTCTCTCTCTCTCTCTCTCTCTCTCAAAAGTGAATAAACATCAAAAAAACCTTTTTAAATAATCAATATGTACATGTATATGTAAAATCCATACATGCATATATACATGTTTCTTTCTTATAGGAAAGAAACATATTATTTCTTACAGGAACAATACTTGTTTCACATGTGTGTTATTTAAAAATGGAACATACTAAAAAGCACAGAGAACAAATGTTAAATTGTATAATTTCCCTACCACGCAGAATCAACCACTTAAGTTTGTTGTATATTTATTCCTAGGCTTTTTCCTATGCAAGCAGGAACGCATTTTCATATTTGTGATGGTATCGTATATACAGTGCAGTGTCTTGTCTTCTTTTAGACCCTATGGCATAAGCATTTTCCCACATTAGTATGATAGTCTCCAAAAGTCCATGTTAATAGTCTATTGTGTGCCATGATTTATTTAACCACTTCTTTGTTGTTGGATGTTTATAAATAATACTGTGAAGAACATTCTTGAACCTGAATCTTTGCCTGCATCTCAGATTATTTCCCCAGGACAAATTCCTAGAAGTGGACGGCAGGAACATTTTTAAGGCTCTCAATGCTTGCTGCCAAGTAGCTTTCCAGAAACATGTACCAATTATACCCCCACCAGCTGCATTCAAGAGAGCCTTTTGATTCTGTGATTGCAGCAACACCTCGGGCTGGGGGAGGGGCGCTGTCCCATCCAGAGCCTCTCGGGCAGTCCTGACAATGGACCCCTTGTCCTGCCCCCATCTCCTCTTCCCGCACTGCCCTCCACCCCTGGCTGCTGGTTTGACCGTCCTCGAGGCCTCTGTTCAACCCCGTGCGGTCTTCTTGGCGCTCCAGTCTGCCTCCAAGAACAGGGTTGGTGATGCTGAAGAGTGAGAGATGTGCCTGTCCTGTGGGGCCACCACACTTCCAGCCTTGGGGAGGCCCCGAGGGGAAGCTGAGGGAGGGCGGCAGCATTGCTGGTCCCCTATCTCCTTTGGAGAACGGCCCCACCTGAGTCCCGGGCCCAGAGCAGTGATCTGCACATCAAGGAAGGGAAAGTAGAGGCCAGCCTCAGTGACAATGGCCACATGGGACTCTGGCCAGCATGCAGATGACTTCTGTTTCCCTACAGGCTCCGAAGCCCCTCCATGAATCCCCGGAAGAAGGTGGACCTGAAACTCATCATCATCGGAGCCCTGGGGTGAGTAAGCCAAGATCAGCTCAGGGTGTGGGGATTGGGAAGCAGCCCCCTACCCAAGGGCAGTGAGGCCTCCTGCATATTTCCCACCGGCCATGGGTCTCTCTCTGATTCAGAATGGCACCAGGGAGGAGAGATGGGCAAAAGAGGCTGGGAGTCGGGCTGTCTGGTTACTGGTCCCAGGTCTGCCCTAATTCTGCAGTGACTAGCTATGTGGATTAGACAAGCCACTTGGCATCCGTCTGTCCTCCCACCTCTGTCAAATATAGGAAAGACCTGACCTGTGGGATGCTCCACTCTCTGCAAACTTCTCTCCTCATTCGGACTGGTCCCTACTTCTAATGTTTATTCATTTTGGAGAGAGACAGAGACAGAGCACCAGCGGGGGAAGGGAAGAGAGGGAGACACAGAATCGGAAGCAGACTCCAGGCTCCTAGCTGTCAGCACAGAGCCCAACATGGGGCTCGAACCCACGAACCATGAGATCATGACCTGAGCCGAAGTCCGACACTTAACCAACTGAGCCGCCCAGGCGTCCCGGACTGGTCCTTACTTCTAGAGTCCATTCCCTGATCCCTTACTGCTCACTGTGGTCCTTGGACTGCAAATGTTAGAAATTCAGAATCACAGAGAGGTGGCAGTGAGAGGCGCATGGCAAGATTCTGAGAACAGTCCGGGTGTGTGTGTGTGTGTGTGTGTGTGTGTGTGTGTTGTTCACATGTGTTTGGGTTTTTTCTTCAGTGTGGGAAAGACCTCCCTCCTCCACCAGTATGTGCACAAGACGTTTTACGAGGACTACCAGACCACACTGGGGGCCAGCATCCTCTCCAAGATTATCATACTGGATGACACAACTTTGAAGCTACAGGTAAGCTGCTCTGCCTCTCCCTCTTCAGCCTGCGTACCTGAAATCATCCCACATTCCCTAGATGGCCACTCGCACAGCCGTGTGCACCAAGAACTACAATGGTCTAGAGCAGAGATAAGCAAACTTCAATTCATGGGCCAGATGTGCTCCACCACCTGTTTTTACAAATAAAGTTTTATTAGAACACAGCCATGCCCATTTGTTTACTTATGGTCTATGACTGTTTTTGCACTACAAAGGCAGAGCTGAGTAGCTGCAACAGACAGTTAGGTCTACAAAGCCTAAAATATTTACTACGTGACCCTTCAAGGAAAAAGAAATGCTGATCCCTGATCTGGGGCGGGGGGCAGGGGTGGGGAGGAAGGGCTAATCCAGATGTTGGGAGGCCTTATTCCTAGTCGCAGGTTCACTGGAAAAGTTGGTAAGTGAACTTGGGCAAGTCATTCCCAGGGTCCAAATCTATCAGGTGAGAATAACAGTGAGAATAACTGTGCCTGTCTTGATGGCCCAGGGGGAACGTGAGAGCTCAGATGTTAAGTGCTCTTGGGTTGCTAAATGACAGTGTGAAGATACTGTCACGAACACGGGCAACAGGGTTGAGTTGCCCGTGCTTGAAAGGACCACAAGCACCTGTGCCAGGGCTGTCTGCTTCCTGCCCACAAAAGGACACTTTGACATCATGGCACCCAGCTGGGCCTACCTCCAGGCACTCATCACAGCCCAATGGGGCGGCTGCTCTTCCCCTCCAGATCTGGGACACGGGTGGACAGGAGCGGTTTCGCTCCATGGTGTCTACATTCTACAAAGGCTCCGATGGCTGCATCCTGGCTTTCGATGTCACCGACCTGGAGTCTTTTGAAGCATTGGATACCTGGCGGGGTGACGTCCTGGCCAAAACGATTCCGATGGAACCGTCCTACCCCATGGTGGTGCTGGGAAACAAGATTGATCTCGCAGACCGGCAGGTACCAGTCATGCTTTCGTTCATCCACCAAACATTACGTGAGCACCTACTCTGTGCCAGGCACTGTGGTCGTTCCCACACATAGGGAGCTGAATCAGGCACAGTCCTTACTTTAAGAATGTTGCAGCCTAGTAGTGCATACAGACACTTTAAAAACGCTTATGATACATTACGGTAAATAAAATGACGGAGATATACCTTGGATATTTGGCAACCACAGGGAAAGGGCATTTACTCAAACCCAGAATATAAGAAGGGCTTCCTAGGGGAGGTGGGTTCCAGGCTGAAGAAACAGCATGAGCAAAGGCAAGAAATAGCATGCTGTGACTTGAGAAGTGAAAGCAATTTTGTCTAGAGACAGGGAGTGGAGGAATTAAGGCATCAGCGGTAGGCAGGTGGAATTTGAATTTACCTGTAAAACAGTATTTCTACCCAGGGTCAGGTAGGGGATCACAGTTATCAATTCTTGAATCTGTAAGTTTTCTGGGAAAGTAGTAATATATCTTTTTATTACCATGGGCATATATTGGATTATCTGGCTATGCAATGGCAAGCGGTCTGCTCCATGGCTGCAGGGACCCCACTCGTGTAGGTATTTACCACTGCAGTAGCATTGATTAGAGCTCTTTCCTTATTGCCTACCAATGAGAAAACAATAGAGGCAGACTTAATTTGCAAAAGATGCTCTTGTGCCAAACAAAGCTAAAATGACACCGAAAAGAACCATTTGAACAAGATTGTCTTAGTGTTTCGTGTAGAGAAAAGGAATGAGGAACCGAGCCATCATATTTGAACTATGTTTTCACAATGGTTCAAATAGAGAAAAGTAATAGAACTGAGGCATCATTTGGAATGATGGATGGATGGATGGATGGGTGGGTGGATGGATGGATGGATGGACGGATGCATGCATGAGATTCTGACTTTTTCTCAGTGAAATCAGAGGCACCATCTTCTGTTGCGCAGGAAGTGAAAGAGGCCCAAGTAGAAGTCTAGAAGTCTCAAGACTCATAGTGAAGCTCTGCCATTTACTCTGGAGAGCAATCAAGGACAGAGACAAGAACAGATGGGTGACTCTAGGGGCTCAGCTGAAGGAGGAGACCAGGAGTTGGAGCTGGTGTCTGGATTGTTTTTCCCCAGCAGCCATGTATGGGGTGAGAGCCAGGAACAAGGGACCTGGGACTAAGGTTCTTCCAGACGAGGGTAGCTGAAGAGTAGAGGTGTGGGGGCACTGACAAGCCACCCAGGAAAGAAGAGAGCCAGGGGAAGGTTTGGAGGAACGGCAGCTAGCTGCAGTGTCCAAGGCAGAAGGGCAGGACAGAAGGAGTGAGGACAGGAGGAGGTGGAAGGGAAGGAGACTGGGTCACAGAATGGGAGACCAGATTCGATATTTGACAGAGGTCCCGGGTCAGGCCCTGGGAAGAAGAAACTGAAGTGGAGAAAAGATGCATTCTGTTGGAGGGGCAGGGGAGGCTACCTTGAGAGGTGGAGACAGCAGGATGAGCACGGAAACGAGCAGGATGGAAAGAGCCGGTGATAACTCGAGGGGTGGAGGGAACCATCCACGCCTCAGGGGAGGAGCTTTGCTCTGCAGAAAGAGAGGAAGAATAGAGATTTGAAGGCAGCAGTGAAGCCCCAGCCAAGCTCATCATCTCTGGGGTCTGCCACCAGAGAGGGCGACAGGGGGAACAGAGACTCCAGGAAAAGCCAGGGCTCGGCCAAGACGGGGAGGTGACAGAGGGCCCTGGAGGAGGGAAGCAAGGGGAGTTCGTCCTTCCACAGGGCAGCCCCGGGACGGGCACTGGTAGAGTAGGCATCAGCAGAGGTGGGGAAAATGCTAAGCAATAATGAAATGAGGGCAGGGAAGTAGACAGGAGGAACCGTGAGTGAGGAGAGGTGACGCCGGGACACCACTGCCCTCCAATGTCCTTGTTTTGCCCCAGCTTAACAGAGGGCTTGGGGAACAGAGAAGGCCAGCCGGGAGGCACGCTCTGGGCTCACTTGAACAGAGGTGAGCGCATACGAGCCTAGCTGAGAGCTACCTGAAGGAGCGCCTTCTCTGGGCTCCAGTCCGTGCTTGCCCTGGGCCAGCTCCAGGGTCCTCGTCTGTGAGGTGCAGACCAGACACAGATTCCATGAAGTGGCTGGGGACTTGAAGGAAATGATGGCTATGAAGCATTTGGCAAACTTAGCCCACGGAAACCATCGTTACCTTCCCTCTTACGTTTTCCAAGGGATGAGCTGGGAAAACACAGGAGTTTTTCTCACTTAATAAAAAGGAGATAAATGTTTAAAAGTCTACTGCTAGATTTAGGATGAGTAAAAAGTTCTGGAGTTGGATGGGGATGATGGCAACACAACAACGGGAATATGCTTTAATGCCACCAAACTGTGCACTTAAGCATAGTTAAAATGGCAAATCCTGTGTTTATGTAGGTTTTAGAACAATAATATATATGTATATATCTCACCAGAATGATTTTAAAGAAATTGCTGACTTTGATTTTTTAAAATCCCTATTCCTTCTACAGAAGGCAATAGTGAAAAAATACTAGTTTGCTAGAAAGAACAGTTCTGCAAATACCTACGCCATGAGGGATTTATTCACTAGGATGTGAATCCTTTGCTCTATGTTCAGGAAGGCAGTTTCTGACTGATCACTGATTCATAACATGGGGATTACATTTTCCGAAATAAGTCTCAGTTATTTTTGGTAGTGGTTTCAGATGTATTTGACACACTAATGTTAACATTCATACAATTGATCGCTTAAAATGCATATGAGATGCAAAGACATCATAAATAAAATTATGCGAATTGAGCTAGTTTTGTCAAACATTTGGCCTCTGATGAACAAGCAGATAACAGGAGGAGCAAAATGTTAATAGTATATATCGTCAGCCCAAAGCAAAATTAACAGAAGGAAAGCTTTCAAAAATTTCCTATTTCCCAAGTCCCCAAGTACCGCACCCTGAGTTTATTTCCACAGTCAGAGCCTAAATTATAAAGAGCTATTATTTTATAAATAAAGAAAGAACAAGATGACTGAGACAATGACGAAATTGTAACAAGAATTGGAAGCAAATAGTGAAAAGCGCTGTCTGGGTGGCTTTCTTCCCAGGCCCGCTTGCTGGGGTTCAGTTTGGGAGAGGAGAAGGGGGCATACAAAAAGAATGTTAATTTGCAACATAATCTCAACTGACATTTTGGAGCGCGACTTAATCATTCCATATAAACCCAACAGAGAAAGATCGGGGACAAATGAGATAAAACATCTGTCACAACCAGGCACCAGACAGGCCCAGTCACTGTCCAGTGGGAGAGAAGGGAGCCGAGATCAGCGGGTTGCAGGTGCAGCCTTGTCCCCCCAGCTCGGTTGCCGGGTGACCTTGGGCGCTAATCCGGGCATCTGCTTCTCATGCCATGAAGTATAAAAGATCTCCCTACATCCTGGAGAAGCAGAGTCCTTTGGCTTCTTTTCACTTGACTATGGTTTTTACTGCAACCCCAGAACATCAGTGGTGTGCTCAGCAAAATGCTCATCACCTGGTGGGGGTGGAGGGTGGGCAGGGGGAAGGCACAGTGAAAAGCCTGAGTCCAGTCCTCACACTTAAGGACTTTAAAAGATAGGAAGCCCTTTGCATTTCTAAGGCCCCGTCAAGGTACAGCGTGTTAATTTCTAATACTTATTTATTTGTGGGTTACCCTTGGCGCTTCCTCCAAAGAGTTCAGAATGTTCCTGAGCTGTGAACCTTCTTGCCTGCTCACCAGGCCTTGGGCATCTGTGCTCCATGGAAGGGAGCAGTCCTGGCCAATTCTGGACCCCTCCCCGTAAAGGCAGGAAGGTCTTGGAGATCAGAGGCCGAGACTAAAAGGCCTGGGGTTTCCCCCCAGAACCCAGGCACGGGGTATGGAGGTGTCAGCTAGTTCCCCAAAGGGCAGGCTGCTTAGTCGACCTAAGGGGCTGCACCCTCCAGTCTCCCAAGGCGAGCCTCCCAGTGCCAGGCAATACTGGTGTCAACAGAGGCTCTGTGGGAGGCCACCATGAGCCTCCGGTGCTGCCGCCACTCCTGAGACCAGGGAGCCGAGACAGTCACTCGTCCTTTAATCGCAATGAGGTAGTCATCCTTAAGACCTGCAGGAGGGAGGCATTCTCTGATTGCCCCCTGGCTGTGCTGTCTTCTGGGAGAGGGGCAGAATGTCCTTTCTTCATGATAAAAAAAAAAAAACCCTGGCTCCCTTAAGCACAATGAAATCATGACTACAAAGTACCAAACACAGCCAATGTTCCATATATGGCCATTTCCTCCTCCCTGAAATAATTCATTAGGGATTAAAGTCAATGGTTCCAATTGTCTTTGGAAGTAACTCCCAGGGCTCTCAGGAGTTTTCCAAACCAGCACGATCAAACTCTGATCAGCCATTTGCATTCGGGTAGAGATGTGCTCATTCTGCCTGTACTGAGTGGCCCACACTGCCAGGCCAAGAGCTGAGGAGACCGTGAGCCTGAGCTCAAGGAATCAATGGTCCAGTGGGAGAGGGAGAAAGGATACTGTTCTCCTGCAGTGCCCTGCAGAGGGCAGTGCCCATGCCACAGGAGCTCTGAGCTGGACTGCATTGCAGCTCTGCCTTTCTCAGCTGTGTGATCTGAGGCAAATCGCTGAACCTCTCTGAGCCTCAGTGTTCCGATCTCTAAATTGAGCCGATAAGACCCATCTCACAGGGTCATTGGGAGGATTGAATGAGTGAAGATGACAAGATATCTAACACGGTATCTGGCTTATCAACTGTTCCTTGGACTCTACCCTGGGGAAGGAGGGTTAGCAAGGACCTGAGTCTCTGCTCAGCAACAGACCTCCTGGGCATGGGCCCTGGTGAGCCAGCCCAGGGGAAGGAAGCCCTCCACCCCGGCTAGTGCCTATCATGTTTATCTTACAAAGAGACTGAAGAAGGAGCCTTAGGAAAGCAGCATATAGTACATTGGGCTCTCGTTCTGCCGAGCCTGTGTTCAAATCCTGCTCAACCCCACACACTCTGAGCACGTTTATATTCTCCAGTCCTCAGTTTCCTCATCTGGAAAACAGAGCTCACAAAAGCCCACCTCATAGATTTACGTTAAGAAATACGCATGTGAGGGGCTCCCGGGTCGGTTAAGCGTCCGACTTCAGCTCAGGTCATGATCTCGCGGTTCATGGGTTCGAGCCCCGCATCGGGCTCTGTGCCGACAGCTCGGAGCCCGGAACCTGCTTCGGATTCTATGTCCCATTCTCTCTCTGCCCCTCCCCAACTCGTGCTCTGTTTCTCTCTGTCTCTCAAAAATAAATAAAGGTAAAAAAATAAAAGTTAAAAAAAAAAGAAATAACATGTGGAATTTCAGACACATGGAAGTTTCTCAATAAATGGGAGTAGCAGTGGGGATGGCGAGACACGAGGGTGGTAATGAGAGAGGGCGATACGATGACGGTGGCCATGGTGATACATACGGCGATCATTTATTTCTTCCCCTCACTCAGGTGCCCCAGGAGGTAGCCCAGGGCTGGTGTAAAGAGAAAGATATCCCCTACTTTGAAGTCAGTGCCAAGAATGACATCAACGTGGTACAGGCCTTCGAGATGCTGGCCAGCCGGGCTCTGTCCAGGGTAAGTGGCTATGGTGGTATCATCTTCCAGGGCTGCCCCGAGGATGGGAAACTGGGGAGCTTCAGAGAACAACACACTGGACTCAGGTAGGGATGCGGGTAGGACTGGACGGCTCATCGTCTCGATTAGTTGCTGAATGGGCTCGGCAGTGCTCTGGTTCTGGAACCCCAGAGTGCCAGAAGTCTAAACCTACCTTGGGTTATATAGTTAGTGGTCCCTCGGTCCGGCTGATGATCCCTTGTGGAGTTTCTAAAATACACGCTTCTGTGCCTCCCCCCGGAGACATTCCAATGTAGGGAGGGTTTGGGAGCTGATGGTCTAGTTCAGTCCTGACTGGCGAGAGAGGCCCCACAGCGCCGAGCGTTTGTCCAGATGGACGATCAGGTCTGCAGGAGTGGCTGACATCCTCCAGGCAAACAGATGGACAGCTGTGGGCCCCCCGTGTGGAGTGTGTCCTCTGTGGCCGGCAGCGTGTAGGGCTCGGGGACCCTGGCTCTCTGGAGGGGAGCCCGATAGGCCCATGTGTGGTTACCGTACAGGTGCATGGCGTGAAAGGATTTGGTGAGGTGGCCCCAGAGGCAGGGGGAGGGGAGGCACGCAGCCCAGCTGTGAGGGATGGGAAGGGGGACGAGGGGAAGATCAGGGAAGGCTGCCTGGAAGCAGTAACAGGGTTTTCTTCCCCTTCCAATATGGAGTCTGGAAACTCAGAGAAGGGTTCGAGTCCTTGGCACAGGGAAGGGCTCAGCTTGTCTCATTCTTCTGCCACATTTAATCACGGTGGGCTTCTCGGGAGAGGGGGAAAGCTCATCACAGCAATGATTTTGAATTGAAGAAAGGAGGACGGGAGATGGGGGGTGTCCCCGACGTGGAAGTGCCTGCCGTCATTGCGGTCGACCGGCGGCCTGGCCCCGTGCTGCCAGCTGCCCTGGACGGAAGTGCCCCGTGGCCCCGTCTGCGGTCGTCCAGCAAGGAGAGAGGCAGCAACCACCCCCAAGAGGCTGCCCAGGGAGAAGCCTTAATCGCAGGGTTTGGCCGGACACAGGCTATATTCGTATGCTTCCCCTCCCGGCCCCCAGCCCTCACTGTCTCATGTTAAAAGGAAGCAGGGGATGTCCGTCTCGAGCACATGACCGAGGGCTGTGGCTTTTATGATACAGCCTGTAATGCTGGCTCTCAAGCCACAGATGTGCCTGCTCGTGCCACTCCCCTGGAAACTGAAGAAGGCTGTTTGACCTTGTATGGTGAGAGGTGATAAATGATCCTGCACCAACACAGAACAGTGATTGCCAAATGCTGAGTCACGGAGAAGTTCCATCGGCCCACAGCCAGTGTCTGTGTGTGGTCAGCATCTGTCCTTTCCGAAGAAGGAGTGTCCTTTGTTCTCCTCTTTTTACTATTTTTTAAATTTACATCCAAGTTAGTTAGCATAGAGTGCAATAATGATTTTGGTAGAATCCACTGATTCATCCCCTACGTATAACACCCAGTGCTCATCCCAACAAGTGTCCTCCTTAATGCCCATCACCGGTTTAGCCCATCCCTCCACTCACAAGCCCTCCAGCAACACTCAGTTCTCTGTATTTAAGAGTCTCTTGTGTTTTGTCTCCCTTTCGGTTTCCATCTTATGTTTGCTTCCCTTCCCTTATGTTCATCTGTTTTGTCTCTTAAATTCCACATATGAGTGAAATCATATGATATTTGTCTTTCTCTAATTTTGCTTAGCATAATACCCTCTAGTTCCATCCATGTTGTTGCAAATGGCAAGATTTCATTCTATTTGATTGCCGAGTAATACTCCATTGTGTGTGTGTGTGTGTGTGTGTGTGTGTGTGTGTGTGTGTGTATATCACGTCTTTATCCAGTCAGCTGTCGATTGGAGTGTCCTTTATTCTTAAAGTTACATCTTTCTTGCTGTGTCCACTTTATGAAGCTTGTCTGCTTGGTTGTTGTTGTTTTATTTTTTGTAATGTTTGTTCATTTATTTTGAGAGAGAGATTGAGAGCACAGGGAAAGGGCAGAGAGAGGGAGAGAGAGCAGGCACTGTGCTGGCCACCAGCACAGAGCCCAACGCGGGGCTTGAACTCATGAACCATGAGATCATGACCTGAGCCGAAACCAAGAGTCAGACGTTCAACAGACTGAGCCACTCAGGCACCCCTGTTGTTGTTGTTTTTAATATCCATCCTACTTGGCAAAAGAGTGGCTGAGCAACCCTAGGTCAGTCCCTCACGTTGATGGGGGAAACTTACTGATGAGAAGTCTCGAAGTCACAAGTATGGTATCCACAGCAAAACTGACCTACATTTGAATCCTGCCCTGGTGTTTTTGAGTAGACCCCTGGGCATATGACTCCTCTGAGCCTCAGTTTCCTCATCTATAAGATGGAAATAATGCAATCCTGTAAACATTTCTTGAGTTGTCAGGCTAGGGCTGGAGATACGGACCTCAGGGGCTCTAAGGTCAGGTAGAGGAGTAGGATATTCACAAACAGGTTGTCACAGAGGTAAGTGCCACAGAGGGGGCAAAGTCAAGGCATGGAGATGACTCAGTGGTGGCTGGTGGCGAGGGTGGGCAAGGATGGTCCCCAGAGAAGTGGAGTGTGACTTGGGTGTTGAAAGACAAAGCACAGTTTGCAGGTGGCCATGGGAGGATGGGGGAGGGGCAGGCACAGGAGAAGGAGAGAGAGAAGGGCATGGCCAGAGGCCCAGGCACCAATCCACAGGGCTCACATGAGGAAGCAACTGTGGGTCCATCTGTAAGAGGAGGAAATGTGGCATGCAGGAAAGTGGGGGTGTGGGGCGAGCAATGAGGCCCACAAGGTCAACAGCACGGATCACGAAGGCTCAGAGAGCCCCCACCAAGCGCCTGGACTTCACGCAGCGGGCGCATGGTGTCCAGACCGCACTGCTGGACCCGAGGCACACAGGGGCTCACCTGGCACCTTGAAGCCCCGCAGGGTGTGCTTTTTCCTTAGAAACGTGGAGGAGAAATATTTTCCCATTAAAACAGAACAACCGTTATTACTAGAGCATAGACTGTAAAACGCACGTGCACTTTTAAAGGGAAACTGGAGTTTGCACACCTGTGTCGTGAGGTCAGATGAGTTCTCAAAGACATTTCCGGCAAGGGCCTCTCCCTTCCTCCCCAGGGAGGTGTCGTGCTCACGGTGCTGGAGGGTTTGAGGGGAGATGTGAGAGGCGACAAGGGGAGGAAGCCCCAGGCTGGGGTGGGAGGACCTGGGGCTCTGAAGCTGGGGAGATCTGACTGCAAATCCTGACTCCCCCTCTGACTCACAAGTCACACGGCCTCCCTAAGCCACCACTTCCCTCTCTTTAAAGTACAAATAATATCCTCCTAATGGAGTTGTTGCGAGGACCAAGTCAAACAATTCCTAGTACAGAGAAAGCACTAAGTAAAAAGTTGCTGGGGGTGCCTCAGTGGCTCAGTCGGTTAAGCATAGGACTCGGTTTCGGCTCAGGTCGTGGTCTCAGGGTTCCTGGGTTAGAGCCCCACTCTGGGCTCCATGCTGACAGCCCGGAGCCTGCTTCCAGTGTTTTCTCTCCCGTTCTCTCTGCCCCTCCCCCACTCACACCCTCTCTCAGATAGATAGATAGATAGATAGACCGAAGGTAGCTGTTTTAAAATGGAAGCTGTGTATAAGGGTTTTCAGCAAGGGAGTTTTCTGCTTCATGGAAGATGGGCTCAGTGGGTGGTTGGGAAGGTACTGCAATAGCCCAAGCCCGAGAGAATGGAGATGGCAGGACAAGGTGGACTGAACAGACGTTGGAGGTAGAGCCTCAGGGGCTCATGATGGTTGAATGTAGGAGAGAAGGAATCGGGAGCTATTCAGCTTGGCAGTCAGATGCACGATCGCTCGGATGGAATGCTCAGGACCAAGCTAGAGAAGAGAGGGGAAAGCAGGAGCATCACGGGAGGAAGGGGGTGATGCACTCAGTCCACGGGCCACATGACATCCACACTTCCTTGAAATGCCTGAGCTCTGCAGTGAATTCTGGTTGGAGTGATTTGTGAACATGGCACCAGAATAGGTACTCGGGGAACATTTTGAAAGGAAAGATGGTAGGTGGTTACTTTACGGTCCCAATCTGGCCACTTTCTTTTTCTTTTTTTAATGTGTATTTATTTTTGAAAGAGAGAGAGAGAGATGTGAGCAGGGGAGGGGCACAGAGAGAGGGAGACACAGAATCCGAAGCGGGCTCCAGGCTCCGAGCTGTCAGCACAGAGCCCGACGGCGGGGCTCGAACCCACGAACCGCGAGATCGTGACCTGAGCCCAAGTCAGACGCTCAACCGACCGAGCCCCCCATACGCCCCCCAGTCTGGCCGCTTTCAAGGACTAGGATACTTAGTTATTCCAAAATATGATACGAAGGGACACCACCTACTTAAGGGGATTGGCACGGATGAGATTCTGCTCTTACCAAGTTGGTAATATCATCCCTGCTGGGGCTGTCAGGCCCTCCCCTGTGGCATGAGCTGCAGCATGGAGGCCCGGCTCCTGAGGGGTAATTGGGGAAGGACGCAATCGCCATGCCCAGGAGGGAAGTGGGCTGGCTAGCGGGTAAGCTTGGTGGAATCACAGGACCTTTCTGAGGTCCTCCAGATGCAGGGACTAAAGGCAGGTCCACAGAGGCGACCAGGCTTGAAGGGACAGGCCGGCACAGTCACATCCCTTAGGTGCAGTAGGTGCACACGTGAGGACACTTCCTGTTTGCTCTGCACTGGGATGCACATCCGGCCAAGAGGACAGAGGCCTGGAGAAAAGAGCTACACAGGAAACCCAATTATGGCCCGCTGGTTGCTTAGAAGTTTTGTGGGAAATCCGAGGAGCGAGATGACGCCGTTATTACCTGCAATGGTGTCACAGATGGGAAGCACTCGGGTGATCTGGACCTGGGGACGTGTGAATGTTATCGGGTTCAGAAGGCCGGCGTGAAGGCCTCAGGCTTCTCCAGTGTAATGAGTGAGGAAGTTTCTCACCCCTTCCAGAGGCAGAACCCCATGCGAATCTAGAAAGATCTAGAAAGAGTGCAGAGGAGCTCAGGAAACTCTGTGGCTGCTCGGGAGGCCCCACACCCCCTTCCCTGCAGGCTGGTGCTGCGGAAAATGGCACGGTTTCTGTTCATGAGGGGCCCTGGGGCCCCCCGCTGGGCCTTGGGTGGACATGGGGTGGGGGGGGGGGCACACTCAGGGGTGATGAAGCAACAGTCCTGCCCCCAGGGTCCAAAGACCCAGTTAGGGAAGTTCCTGATCCTGGTCATGGTCTCTGGCTTGAATGATGACAGAGGGACCCACAAAGGACAAAACAGAGAATGCTTCCCAAACCTGCCTTTCAGGGAGAGTTGGGTCACCAGGGTAAAAGGGGCTTAGACAGTGATGCTCTGCCCTCCCTTGTCCCTCACTGGGAGATCCGGAAGTGTCGGGATTTTAACCACATCAGCTCCGTGGAGTGAGAGGGCCCCGCACGCAGCGGCAGGGTCCAGGGGGAGGACGGGACACGTCCAGGGCTGCAGAGGCTGGAGCCCACACACCAGGCATGGGAAGTGCTGGGGACAAGGAGCCACCTGGCCCCATTTTGTCTTCTCAGGCTCCTTGGGTGGGACTCTGCTCTCCCAGGGTGAGAGCCGGGGAAGCCCTGGGGTGCCCTGGGTCAGGTCTGTAATCGGTGGGCTAAGATCCTCCCCAGCAGAGGGGGAGATCAATCTGGGGTGTGGGGACATCTCCAGAGAGATAGACCTTCATTTGGAGGGCATACACTGCCCCCCAACCCCCAGCACTCATCCTTCCTGTTAAAATAAATATATATAAATTCTAATAACTCTAAATAATTTGCTGAGGGGGAGTGCTCAGTCAGTGAAGCAGCCGATTTCGGCTCAGGTCATGATCTCACAGTTTGTGAGTTCGAGCCCCGCGTCGGGTTCTGTGCTGACAGCTCAGAGCATGGAGCCTGCTTCAGATTCTGTGTCTCCCTCTCTCTCTGCCCCTCCCTGGCTCATGCTCTGGCTCTCTCGCTCTCAAAAATAAATAAACATTAAAAAATAATATAATAATTTTCTGAGCGATACTCAAGGCCCATCACCGAGGCTGACTAAGGAGGCCCTGAGACCAACCTGGGAGGACCGAGAAACAGGGACTTTCAGGAAACAAACTATACGAAAAAGGGCTGGATCCCAGGCCCCGCACCATGACCTCTGCATGTGAGGCTAAATGACCCCTCAGTCATGGGGCATCAGGGGACCGTCTCCTGTGTCTCAGGAGCTACCATCATCAGGGTGTAGCAAGTGAGGCCTGATGCCATCTCCTGGGACAGGGTTGTGACATTCACCAGTGGTGATGGGTGCTGCTCGGTGAAGGCCACTGACCCACACAATACCAGCTGTGGGGGAGCACGGATGCCAAGCCCAGTGACTGGTGAGAGCCGGGCAGAATAAAGACATGGGGTCCCTTTAAGAAGAGACCCTTTAGCCCTAGTATTCATCTCCTGGAGGAAGGGCCCCCTGCCCCACCCCAGCCTCACCCTGAGCCAAGAGGTCCTGGGAGAGAAGTGGCCAGCTTTGTTGGGACACAGGGGTTTGGGAAGGTAGCAAAGAGCCAAATAGGCCCAGTGGAAAGGCTGAGTCTATCTGGCGGAGGACAGAGAATTGACTGGGCTTCTCAGGTGCCAGGGGTGGCCGTGGGGGAGGCTGGGAGGCAGACATGGTGAACGAAGGGTGGGTGTGGGGGTGTTTGCGGGGAGAGGTCTCCAACAGAAATCAGGAGAGGGTTGTCATCATCTCTGCCGGAGGTCAGATGTCACCTCAGGTGACACTTTCAAGGATTAGGTGACACTGGCCACTTCCATGCTCCTTCTGGAGAATGGAAAGTTGTGGGACCGTGTTGTAGGTCAGGAGATTGGTGCCAGCCAACTGCTCTGGGCTCCTGGGAAGAAGCTGGAGGAGGAGGTGAGGACAGAGGAGGGTGGGGAAGACCAGTGCCCCACCCCCACCCCCACCCCCACTGTTAGTTTCCTAACAACGCAGTGGGGAGGGGACAAAAAAGCCCAACCACCGTTGGCCAGTGAGAAACAGAAGGCAGGTGGGCATCTTTGCCTCTCAGGATGTGAACTCTGACTTCTCTTTTCCTTCCCCAGTATCGAAGCATCTTAGAGAATTACCTCACAGACTCCATCAAGCTCTCACCGGAAGACCAGTCCAGGAGTAGATGTTGCTGATCTTTCAGACTCCCGCTCTGATGCCCAGACAAAGCCTGCCCACGGCCTGGGCATCCCCGCCCCCACCAGCCCTTCCCTACCCCCCCCCCACCCCCACCCCGTCTGCCCAAGCCCAGCCCAGGCACTACCCTCATATCTGTGCTGGGCCCAGATCAGAGCACAACCCCTGCCTCGGGCTGAGTGTAGTGAGGACAGGGCTGGGCCCTCAGGGGTCCCGATGGAACCCAGAATGTCACAGCCAAATCTCGGGCCGGGAGGAGTCACCATTCCCTGGCTGGCTCCAGCTTTCCTGCTACCTGCCCTCCCCAAACACACTCTCGCTCCAGAACGCACATCTCTGCAGACAGGCCACTGTGTCTGGAGTCCCGTTACGTTCTCCTGGGGACTGGCCTTCCTCGCTCATACCGCCACGCACCCGCAAAGCCACGGCACAGCTTTGGACAAGGGTGCAGCTCAGGCCACCCCGGCTACCAGCGCCAGAAAGCGAGGGCCTGCCTCAACCCCTGGTGGCCACTGTCCAGGCCTGGAACGATACTCCGCCGCCTCCAGGGCATAGGACAGAGGGAGCCCAGGAGAGGCACCCAGGATGGGCTCATTCCTCTCTGCTGGATGCGCAGACAACTCCTCTAAATCTCTCCGAGCCTCAGCTGGCTCATCTGTCAAATGGGGGTGGTTTGTGTCCTGCCGACCTCAGGGTATATGGTTTCGAGGACCAGAAGCTCTGCTTAAATCTCAGTTGCTCTTGTTGATATGCATTTATTTATTTCTCCAACAAGTATTGTTGAACATCTGCTATGTACAATGCGCCGAGGTCCAGTGACAAATGAAACAAACGAGGACCCTGCTCTCCTGGACCCGGCTTTCCGATTAGGGAGAGAAGCGATAGACACAGAATTTAAACAGATATTTTCAAATAGCAGATGAGTGCTTGGACAAAGCAACCGAGGTAATGGGATAGAAAGGGACAGAGACTGGGGTTGGTGCTGTTTCAGACAAAGTGGTCCAGGAGGGCTTCCCTGAGGAGGTGTCATTTGGCCCCAGGACTAGAGAATGAACAGATGACTTTCATTAGAGATCTGGACAAAGAGCATTCCATGGAGAGGGAGCAGAAAGAGCCACGGCCCTGAGGTAAGGACAAATTTGCTGTGTTCCAGGAACAGTGAAAGAACTTTCATTTACCTGAGGACTCAAAGCTGATATCCCAGAGACAAGCAAAAGGGATCCTGCCCCCTGAGTGGCTCCTTGATGCTCTGCTGACTGGCCACCAGAGGGCAGCAGTGCTCCTTCCCTCCCGTGCTGACTGGCCAGTGGCTTCTCCATGACCCTTGAAGAAGGGCTTTTCTCTCTATGCTGATCCTCAAAGCTTGTTCTCAGACTGGGGGCATGTTTGGTCCTGCGAGATTTATGGGGCAGGAGAATCCCAATTTCTTACAGCTAGTAAGAACTGAGCCAAAACTGTAACATCAATGATTCAGGCAAGAAATCCACATAAGTGACAAATGCTAGAATTGAGGGACCTGGAAAACTCACGGACTCCCTCTCCCTGCAGATTCTTCCGGCAACAGATAGCATAGACAGGACCCAGCCTGAAGAGGGTGGGCAAAATGACCACTCAGAGGCTCCCAAGCCACATCCATGCCCTCCGTGGAAGTCTCCTGTCTACACAGACGTATCTGGCCCTGAGCTCCGAGCAAAGCTGGGACGTGAGCCCAGGACTTCTGATGGCATATGACTCTGAAGATACTCCCAGAGGCAGGGGATCCTGCAGGGGTGAAGGGGTCAGCAGGAGAGTCTGGGGAGCCTCGTCTGCCCACCCAGCTGTGGAGTAAGGGCTGGCTCATCCCGGGCAGCGGCACGGATCTGGCAGAGAGCAGGTGGCTGGGAGCACGCCGCCGTCTCTGTGTCCTTCCTGGGAGTGGCATTCTACACCTCACACGGCTCTCCTGGGAGTGCATCGGACCGTGGATGGGATGGGTGGCGTTTGGGCTTCTGTATCCTGTGTATGCAGCACCAATGGACGTGTGAACTGTTTCAAAACGTGTGCAACAAATAATAAATGTGTCCTCCTTTCTTTTTATCCTTTTTGGTATTTTGTTATTAAGTTAAAAAAAATAGCAACATGTTTCCATAGTGCAAAATTCAGGGTAGACAACAAAAAGTGAAACAGGACAGCTCACATAACAGAAGGGGCCCAGGGCAAAATGAAAATACCCTGCCCTTGTTCAAAACCGATGAAGGATTTCAAGACAGTAACCGCGGGTTGTTAATTCTAGCCCAGGGTCCTTAGGAGAGCAGGGTACACATACCTGTGAAGCCTGTCCCTGAGGAAGTAGCTATGTTTTCAGGACCCTCCGGAATGCTGGAGCCCCTGGCCAGGCCCGCCTGGGCTGCAGACACCCTGCAGCTTGAAGATAAAAGGTTCTATCTTTGCAAGAGCGGCGTGGAGATTCCACCCCAGGCCTAAAACGAGCATTTTGAGTTTTCTCCAGAGTCAGGAGGAGGACAGAACCTTCCACGTGGGAGGGCAGAGTGCCCCCACTCGTGATTCTGAGACTGGCCCTCAGTACCAACCCAGTAGGGGCAGGTGCCAGCAGGGGAGGCAGCACGCGGGAGGCTGTGACTCCGGGCTAAGTGAAGAAGCCACCAGAGCCCAGAGTGGGGGGGGGGGGGGGGGAGGGGGGGGTGGCCAGCACCTGCCAGGGCCCCTTCATCTCCATCCATTCAGAGAAAAGAGGACCCCAGTTCCCCAGACTGCTCTGGTCCAGGCCACTCTGATCCCTGGCCCAAGGGGCAGCTCCGGGCTGCTAATGAATAACAGAGAGGACCCAGGCCAGGGCTCCCGGTGGCACACACCCCGGGGGCTTGGGAAAAACCAAAACGAACCCAAATCTTATCACCAAATAAACCTGGGCGGGGCCTGGCCGGGTGCCACACTGCCCAAGAGGATCTGGTGAAAGAGCTGACTTTTTCTGTTCTCTGCTCCCACTCAGCAGAGGCTCCCTCACTGTCCCATCACCTGCCACAGGCAACTCCCGGCAGAGGCAGGTGGGTGGCCAGCACCCACACTGCAGTCCTGTTCCCAGAAGCACACAGTCCAGTGGCGGCCGCAGAACAGCCCTGCCAGCAGCGACACCCAAAACTGATCGCTGTGCGTGGCTGGCCTGGCGGTGACAGTGGGCTGAGGACATGAGAACTTGCCTTCTGTGAGCACACCTCGAGTCTCCCTCTAGGATGTGCGCTGGGGGAGGGGGGGGGGGGGAGTGTGTGTATATGGTGTGTGCGTGTGTGTCTGTGTGTGTGTGTAGTGGGGGGGAAGGTGTTTATGTAGGAGGTGGGGAGGGGAGTAGAGACTTAGAAAGTCAGACAGTGCATTTCCCTTGTTGAAATACAGAAAAATTATAAAAAGTCCATAAGATTGGAGGAAAGCAGTGATTAGGGGAAGGGGCTCGGGGCTCAGGGTGGAACAGTAACTGTGGGAAGCCTGCCTTGTGGCAGCGAGGCCCCAGAGCAGCCTCCAGAGGAGGGGTGAGCCTCATTCTCGAAGGACGCGGCTGCCGTTCCCTCCCTGTCTCCCTCACAGCCCACCAGGTCCTCGCCCTCTCGGAAGCCACTCCCTTCCCCCCACCCCTCCGCTTCACCTGGTCCAGGCGGCTGGCATGACTTGGCCCAGACCACCCTCCCCGTGGGGCTCCCACTGGCCCTCTTATTCCTTTCCCAGCCACTCCGCCTATCAGCCCGCCTCGTGGCGTCCACACAGACAAAATCCGTCTGTGGCCCACGAGGCCCCTCACCGCCGGCCACTGCCTGCTCAGGCCTCGGCCCGGGCCACAGCCACCCTCGGCTCCGCACACAGGAACTTCTCTCAGTTCCCCGGAGGTGCCGCTCTCTGGCCCTTCACCCGACTATTCCTCCTCAGCTGTTCGTCATCAACTAAAACATCGCTTCCGGGGCGCCTGGGTGGCGCAGTCGGTTAAGCGTCCGACTTCAGCCAGGTCACGATCTCGCGGTCTGTGAGTTCGAGCCCCGCGTCAGGCTCTGGGCTGATGGCTCGGAGCCTGGAGCCTGTTTCCGATTCTGTGTCTCCCTCTCTCTCTGCCCCTCCCCCATTCATGCTCTGTCTCTCTCTGTCCCAAAAATAAATAAACGTTGGAAAAAGAAAAAAAAAAAAACAAACATCGCTTCCTCTAGTAAGCTTTCCCAGACCCCCAGACCAGGTTAGGGGCCCTCCGTGGGCCCCCACCGCTCCCCATTCTCAATGCCAGAACATCAGCTCCGATGGAAGGGCCATGGCAGGGAGTGTCCTCAGTTTTATTCCCCACGTTCTGCCCTGCACCCGAGCCATGCCTGACGAGTGCTTAGCGTTCAATAAATATTTTTGGGAAATCAGCTCCTGTAATACTTCACTGTAATTGCTTGTCTGCATGCCCTCGGACTGTGGGCTCCCTAAAGGCAGGGTCTGTTTGGATTCATCGTGTCAACCCCAGCCTCAGCACAGAGATTGATGCATGGCAGATGATAAATAAATATCGTGGAATGCGAGAGTATACCACACAGCTATTAAAGAGAACGGTGGAGGGACGCCTGGGTGGCTCAGTCGGTTAAGTGTCTGACTTTGGCTCAGGTCACGATCCCGCAGTTTGTGAGTTCGAGCCCCGTGTCAGGCTCTGTGCTGACAGCTCAGAGCCTGGAGCCTGCTTCCGATTCTGTGTCTCCCTTTCTCTCTGTCCCTCCCCCACTCATGCTCTGTATCTCTCTCTCTCTCTCTCAAATAAATAAACATTAAAAAATTAAAAAGAAAAGAATGATGGAATGTTCTGTGTGATGGAATGGAATAGAACATCCAAGAATCATTGTCACGTGAAATAGCAATGTGAGAATCATGTGTATAAGAGGCAATCTTTTTGGTAAGAAGAGGCTTAAATACACCTTTATATTCATTTTTGCTTGTACATAAAGAAAACTCTAGAAAGATGCACAAGAAATTAATAAAAGTGATTACCTTTCAGAGAGAGGACTGGGCAAGTGGGAGTCAGATGTAGGAGTAAGTCTCGGCTTATATAATCTTCTACTTTGTATTTTGAACTCGAATGTATTACATAATCAAAAAGTTTTTTAAAGGAAAATGAATATTGGTGGAAGGCAGAAGGGGGAGAAGAACAAACAGGGAGAGGGTTGGAACTCCAACCAGGGCCTAGCTGCCTTGGTCAGTTACAACATACAGCCTCGAATCCAGGGCTGACAAGTTTGGATTCTGCCGTTAGAAGAAGGATGTGCATCTAAGAAATCCCCCAAGCCCACATGCTGTGGCCAAGACACCGAGTCTCCCAGGTGGGGCAAGGTCAGCTGGGGTTTTTTGGTTCTCCTGTATCCTAGAGGAGGATCCTGTGACCTGGGATGCTGGTCAACAACTGAACAGGTGTTTCTAACCCCAGAGGCTCAGAACTGGAGATAAACTATTAAGTCTGTGCCCGGCTCTGTGAATTACTATGTGAATGACTACACTTAAGGGTAGGTATTCCCCAGGGTTAACATCAAGACTTACTTACCAGTTTCTCGACACTCTGGAGACCACTCTCCTAAGCCCAACACTGACCCCAGAAAAGATCCCCCTCCAAGAATGGGCTCCAAAATGAACTGGTACAATTACTTTGGGGCTGTATTGAATAAAAGGCACCACAAACAGGCTCTATGACTCTGCAGTTCGAGTCTTACACACAGACAACCCTTACAGGTGGGCATCAGGGGACACGATCAAGGATTTTCTTTGTAGCATTGTTCGTAATAGAGAAAAAAATAAGTAAACAGAAAGAAAGAAAACAAAACAAATCTGGAAATGACCCAGATGTCCTTCTATAGAAAATTGGATAAATAAAATGGGATATTCAAACAATGGAATTTCACAGCAGTGGGAATGAATAAACTAAAACCACAGACACCAACTGGGTGAATCTCAAAAGCACATGGAAGATAACAAGCCACAGACGGAGACGTATGGTTGCCATTTCTGTAAAGTTCAAAAGCCAGCAAAACTAGCTGGTTTATCCTCACACATATTTGTCACCGATGCGTCTAGTAACAGCATGGAACAACAAAAAAACATACAAACAAGGGAATGATGAGCCCAAAACTTAGATAGCAGTTACCTTGGATGGGGGTCAAGGCTGGGGAGACGCGGGGAAATGCAGTAGGGACCAGACACACAAGGCAACTAGACAGAGTTGGGAGAGTCCAATCCTCCAGCTGAGTCGTGGGGCCACCGGCCGTAATTGTATCATTACACTTTGCATCTCAGATGTATGTCACACGTATTCTTTTCACGACTCAAATATCCAAATTTTAGAATCACAACCACAGCCTGAGCTTTGGAGTCAAGCACACTCGAGTTGGAACCTTGACTATCTTCTCCACAGCTGTGTGACCTTCAGAGTTTCCATTGTCTCACCTGTACAGCGGGGATAATAATAACGCTTATCTCGAAGGATACTAGTTATGGACAGCCATCCCCCTTTATCCACGAGGGATATATTCCAAGACCCCTAGTGGATGCCTGAACCCACAGATAGCACTGAACCCTGTATATTACACTATGTTTTTTCCTAGACATATCTACCTATGATAAAGTTTAATATACATATTGATAAATTAGGCACAGTAAGATTAACAGAAATAACTAATAATAAAATAGAACAATTATAACAATATACTGTAATAAGGCTTGTGTGAATGTGGTCTCTTTCTCTCCCCAAATCTCTTAGTGTACTGTACCTACCCTTCTCGTGATGATGTGAGATGATAAAATGTCTACTTGATGAGACAAAAGTGCCAGGAAGAGGCAGGCACTTTGACTTAGCATTAGTCTGCTGTTGACCTTCTGACATTTGTCAGGAGGATCTGCTTCTGCTCTGCCCTTTGACAGTGGGTAACTGAAACTGTGGACAAGTTGTGTCTAACTCGTGGTAAATATTCAATAAACGGTGGTTTGCAGGGGTGTTTGAAATCTGTTTGTGAATAAAGGCATCCCTACTGTAGGCTAAGGGCAAAATAAATGAGGACAAAAATGAATGAATGAATGAGCAAACAAATGAACTCATTTATTCTATCCCTATCTCTACATCTTCTCCCCTGGGTAAACTCTGGGACCCAAATGGCCTGGTTAACATTGTGGTCACTTCAAACAAAATTTATAATACAATTCTCACACCTACCCGGAGTCTCTAGAAGCAGGCAGCTGGCAAGCTAGCCCCACAAGGACTCGGCCTCCACTCTCCAAACTGAAGGAAAGATTCCTGCAGGAGGGACTCACTGTGTCCTCCCTGCCCCCACGGCACCTGGCACGGTTCTGGGCCCACACAGCTGCTCGCCGAGACAGCTGCTTTGAGGGAAAAGAGGTCTTTGGTCTGCAGGGAGCTCCCCAGACCTTTGCAGCCTTGAGCCATCACTCTCGAATCCCTAGGAGTTTCCCCGACCTTACGGTCTCAGCTACATTTGTCATACACACAAGGACAGCCCATGATTGGAGGAAATTTAAGTGGATTTCCAAACCCTGAAAAGAGGAGAGACTGATATCCTTAGGCCTTCTGAGAATCCCTGCCAGTCTCTGATTTGATGTTTTTCCCCCATTGCAGGCTATACATCTGGGGCAGGGAATTACCTGTGGAATCAGGGGCAGAGATGCATACTTGAAGTCAGGTCATCTTAAGCCTCTGTGCGATCTTAAACCAGTACCATTTCTAGTATCGTCTTAGTTTTCTCCTCGATAAAATGGGGGTAGCGATTATTTCTTGCCTACTTCACAAGGGTGAAAAGAAGACAAAAGAAAATCATGACTATATTGGTGATTCGGAAACTATACAGCTCTATACAATATGGTGTACAGAAAGAATACTGCCTTTGGGGTTAAGATACCTTGACTGGTTGGCTGGTTGGTTGGTTGGTTGGTTTTTAAGCTTCCAATTATGTACTGAGGCTTATTATATGCTATGCCCTGTTCTGAGCACTTTATGAATATTAACTCTTGCAGTTCTCACAACTATCTTATGAATTAGGAGTTGTATTACCATCCCCATCAGAGAGCTGGGGTAACTGGGGCACAGAGACGTTACGTAACTCGCCAGAGTTGCACACTAGTGTATTGCGAAGCTGAGATCCAAACCCAAGCCATCAGGTTCCAGAAGCGGGGCCGATAACCAGCTCTTCCACCTGCTACTTGAGAGTTTGGAAGCCTACCCCTGCCGTGTACTAATTCTCCTATCCCCCATTCATTCATTCCCCATGTATTCAGTAAGTGCTTACTACGTGCCAGGTGCTGCCCTAGGAAATTAAACAGACTGACATGGTGCTTACATTCCAGCGTGGGAGACGGGCCATACGCAAGGAATCCCGTAAGGTGTCTAGACAGGTAAGTTCAGTGGAAGAACAACAAAGCAGGTGTCTTAGCTTATACCGCAGACTGGGTATAAATAATAAGAAACAACAGAAACTTAGCTGTCACAGCTTTGGAGGCTGCAAGTCCCAGATCAGGGTGCCAGCGTGATCAGGTCCTGGTAAGAACGCTCTTCTGGGCTACAGACTGCCGGCTTCTGACTGTGTCTTCACACGGTGGAAGAAGTGAGCTGGCTCTCCAGGATCTCTTTTATAAGAGCACTGGTGCCATTCGTGAGGACACCACCCTCATGCCTTAGTACCTTCCAAAGGCCCCACCTCCCAATATCATCACGTTGGGGATTAGAATCCAACACATGACTGCGGGGTAGATGCAAACAGCAAGGCAAGGGGATACCGGGTGCCCAGGGGCCAATGTTGTCATCTCTTTGGACCTCTGTTCTCTTCCTGTAAAATGAAGATACCGAGGCCTGCTTTGCCTCAGGACATCTACCTGATGCACATACTGTAAAATGCCAATCCAGTGCAGGTATTGTATCATGTGTTGTTCTTCGCCTCTTTGCTCCCGTAGCACTGGGTTCCTACCTGTAGTTGGTATGTTCGCCGTTGTTTCGTAGTTGGCCATTCAGGTTGCCGTGTCTCTCAGTAAGCTGAATTTTTGAGGGCAGGAACAGATCCTGGTGCAGAGTAAGTATGAAATGGAAGCAGAATTATTCACATTAGTAATCACTATTTAATGAGCCCATGCTAGTGGCAAACACTCATAGTAATGCTGAATTTAATCTTCAGTATAGAAGTGACTATCATCCCTGGTCCCAGAGAAGGAACAGAGGCTCAGAGAGGTAACTTGCCCATGGCCACCTGCCCGTGAGTGAAAAAACCACGATAGGAACTTGCATCTCTCTGACTCTAAAATCCACAATCGGTCACCAGCCCCATGCTGTCGTGGGGTGTTGTATCCACATGTGCTCATTCACGCAACAAACATTCCCCGAGCTCTAATACGTTCCAGGTGCTTTACATGGAAATGGATGAGGCAGATGGGGTCTCTGTCCTCACGGAAGACAGAATGGATAACTTAACAAATACAAAAGATGGGCGCTGCTTTGATATGCTGGGTGTCCTGTCCAGGTGGTGGGGCACAGGAGGGTCTGTTTGAGATGGGGACTGCAGGGCTGAGCCCTGAGCAATGAAAAAGAAGCTGGCCTTCAGCAGACCGTGGAGGAAGAACCAACAAAGACAATGAAGCTGACATAGGTACAAGGTGGGAATGTTCTCCAAGCCATAGGGAAGCCAGGGAGCCTACAGAGGCGTGACAAAGACAGACGGTAGGAAGCCGTGAGGTAAAAAAAGAAGCTGGACCCATACCATGCAGGCCCTCAGAGACGGCAAAAAAGGAGCACTGGGGAAGCGTGCAAGGTTTCCAGGCAGAAGAGTGTTGTGATCTGATTTGTGTTTTAGAAGAGATATTATTATTAACTGTTTCAACAGCATCGGAGGGGCACCTGGCTGGCTCAGTCGGAAGAGCAGACGGCTCTTGATCCCCGGGTTGTTAAGTTCGAGCCCTACGCTGACTGTAGAGATTACTTAAAGAAATAAAATTTTTAAAAATAAAAATAATAAATAAGTAGCATTGGAAATGGCCAATAGTAATTATAACAATACATTTTTTTTTTAATTTTTTTTTTCAACGTTTATTTATTTTTTGGGACAGAGAGAGACAGAGCACGAACGGGGGAGGGGCAGAGAGAGAGGGAGACACAGAATCAGAAACAGGCTCCAGGCTCTGAGCCATCAGCCCAGAGCCTGACGCGGGGCTCGAACTCACGGACCGCGAGATCGTGACCTGGCTGAAGTCGGACGCTCAACCGACTGCGCCACCCAGGCGCCCCATAACAATACATTTTTAATGCGTTCAGAGGAGAGAGTGAACAAAAGAGGGCAGGAAAGGTGGAGGTAGGTTGGGAGTGGAGAAGGTCGTTCAGCCAGCAAATGACTTTGGCAAGTGTTTGCCTTCGCCTTAGCTTCGGCTGAATTAAGCCTCATTCATCTTGTATATAATAATAATGGGCTGCAGATGGAAATAACTAAATCAATGTCCAGGGTTTCACTATGAGAGAGATCAGGTTTCTTCTGCCTCCTCTTTCCACTCCGAGGAAAGAGATGACTCAGAACCCTGGGGGAGAGGGGACCCACCTCCTGCCGTCTGGAGGAGGTATCTACTGAGCAGTTTGGAGAATGCTTCTTTAAGATCAGACCCTTCTCCCCAGGAGCAAGGCTCTTGATTTCCAGATCAGTTCAGTCTGTGCCAGAAGGTGGCCTGGGAGCCAGGCCTTCTCTGGGTTCTTATTGTGTAGCCTTGGTTGCCGTGTGGGAAGTGGACAGACAAACCCAGCCGCAGCTCAGCTCCACCATCCACAAATTCATGAGTGAAAACAGATCCCACAGAGCAATGGCGGAGCAAGGCCTTTGAGAGGGCATCCCACACCCCACAGGTTCCCTGGGCGTCCTGGGTCCTGGCAGAGCCCTAGGATGTCTACACCGTCTCTCTTCTCCAATTCGGGTGTCTAACTGCCTGGTTGTCCTTCCCATCCCCTTCACAGCTCCTAGCCAGTCCTCTTCTCCCTCCTAGAGGGAAACAGATCCGCGTCTTAGGAAGCTAACAAGAAGCAAAGGAAAGAAAAGTCCAAGAAAGAGAAACTTTTAAGAAGCAAAAAGATTGTATTTCAAAATTTCTAGAAAATTGAATAATCCCACTCATGCAAGTTACGAAGCATTATGTAAATTGTAATGCCAATCAGTGCACGGTCCCATTTCCTCCTCATCGTTTCCAACCCCAGCTTTTTGTACCCCTGAAGCTGTTAGGGGGTGAGGGGATTCTGGCAGGACCCCCTGGGCTAATAATGCAAAGCTTGCAGAGTTGAATTTTCCAACTTCTCACTCCCAGGAGGGCACAGTTCTTACTTGGGCTATCTTCCCTCCTCGCCAGCCACAGGCCCCTTTCCCAAACCCTGCCACCCCCAGGACCCTCACCACCCCACCCCCACCCCCGCCACCCCCAAGATTTCCCTTTGTCCCAGTGACTGGACAGGACATTTAAGTACTTAGAGATGTTGGGGCAGGTTTGGAGAAGGGAGGAGCTGAAAATATACTCATGCTAATAGAGTTTCTTTATGCTAATGATATGCAAATACAGCTGATTTTTCTTTCTTTGGCCCCCTGGAGCCAAGAAATGACTTGTCTGTGTGCAGTGGACCGAAAAGAGGCCCAGAGAGAGAACTAGAGAGAAGGAAAGGGAAGAAAGAGAGGCTGAGAGCCCTGGAGGACACCCCACCCCCAGACTCAACTGACCCGTGGGCAAAGGACAGCTGACAAGGCAGTCCAAGCCGCCTGGAGGGAGCTGCAGATTCCGGGCACGGAGCCGGAGCCAGGATGGGTAGGGGTGGGGGGGGGAGTGTCTGCTGTGTCCTGAGCTTTCAGGACAGGTGCTATCTCCCTGCCCCCACCCTCCGTGGGGCGTGCCTCTCACCACCTCCCTCCACCTGTGTAGAGCTTGCCCCCCTCCCCCCCCCCCCCCCCCCCCCCCCCCCGCCACACTATTATCTCCTACAATTGCTCATAAATGACAACACCCCCCAGCGGCCCGCCCAGCACTTGAACCCCTTCTGGCCAAGGTGGCTTGCCTGAGGATTAGCTCCTCTTTGGAGAGCCCACAATAGCCCTCCACGTCCTTTGTGCCTCTGTTTGCTGCAAATATTAAAGCTCTCTCCAGAAACCCATTACAGGCCTTGGGGACAAAGGCTTTCCACGGGTCTCCAGGACAGAGCCAGCACCAGGATGTTCCCGGCTACCGTACCTGCTGCCTCACCTGCCGCTTCTTCTCCAGTTACCCCCCGAGGGAAATAATCCACATTCACACCGGACATCTCTATGCCGAGGCAGTGGGCAGGCGGATGCAATGGTGCCCACACCCCACTTGCCCGTCAGAGAGGAAGTGGGGGCTGGGCATGGGGGTGGGGGGTGGGGAGTCACAGGCGGTTGGAAGATGGAAGGATCTGGGGTGAGGGAGCTTCAGGGGGAGCCAAAGACACAGCAGCAGATGCACCGTGGCTCCTTTGCCCTCAGGCCTTCCCAGATGCTGTTACCTCTGCCTGGAACCTTCCTCCTTTCCGTTCACCAGCCCTAATTTTCTGAGGCTAGTTTTATTCATCCCTCTGGTCTCAACTTAAACTTTGCCTCATCACCTCCTCCAAGAAGCCATCTTTGCTTCCCACATTTAGGTCTCTCTCCTCAGTACTCGAGCCTGGTCATAAAAGTGCCTGCTGAGAGTCTGCTTCCCTGTCCCTCTGGTATCCCAGCCTCTGAGGTCCCCAGGGCAGTTCACCGCAGGGCCCACACGGGGCACAGTGCCTAGAGCGTGGCAGAGAAATGAATGGTTGAATGAATTCAGCAGGTATGGGCCATGCCTAGGCCTTGAGTCCTCAGAATTATGACCAAAGTGATGCTGAGTCACGAAGATGCCTGGGGTGGGGAAGGACCAAGAATCTCTCACAGCCTTCTCTGGAGACCCCCGTCTAGTGACAAGTGCTAGGCTGAGAGTCTACCAACCACAGGACTTTGGGCAAGTCTCTGATCCATCCCCCAAACGCTGAGCCTCAGTCCCCTCTTCTGGCAAATGGGAATATGGAGAGAATGCTCCGGAAACAGCCAAGGAGTCAATGCCTGAACTGTTCCATGGGGAGATGTAAAGGACCCTGGCCTGGGGCAGGGGAACCACCTCACGAGAGGAAATGGACTTCTTTGGGCGGGGTGCCGAGGCTCCAGCAGGCACCCAGCTGCCACCCCATCGCAGGAGCCGGGTGGAGATGTGGGGGTCCTGCGTCTCTGTGACCCCGAACCCCAGGAGGCAACCCTCCGGCCTGAGAGCAGCTGGCCCTGCTCCCCCACCCGCCCTTTCGGTCTCCTGGTTTCTGTAAGCAATAAACCTGGGCAGACCGGGCACTGGATCCGGCCCCTTAGTGCACAAGGTACTCGTTTCTCTTTGCCTCATCTTCTTCTCCTATAAAACAGAAATAATAACAGTGCCGCCTCCGAGGGCTGCTAAGCAGCTTAAATGGGACGATTAAAAGATTTAGCCCTGCGGCCAGCGCCTAAGAAGTGCTCGACAAACACAGTCCATTGTTCCAGTCTGTCCCTGGACTCAGCCTCGCCTTGGTTTGGGGAAGCACAGAGGTCACCCTCCCATTTTACAGAAGGAGAACGCAGAGAGGTTCCGGAACTTACTACAGGTGATTGGTGACTCAGGAATAGGAGTCGGACAGACCTAGGGTGCCCCAGTTTCTACTCCCATTTCCTTGTAGTTTTGGACTTGAATCATTCTCTCATCACCTCATGTGTACAAGTCCAGGCCACCCTAGGAGACAGCGACAAAGGTTTCTCCCGTGTCCCTCTTAACTCCTTGGTAGTGCTGGGCTGTCGAAACCCTCAAAACCTAAATAGGGGGAAGGCAGACAGACAGCAAGGCAGAAGCAGTTCCCTGACTGCCCCGGGCTCCCCAGAGAAACCCGAAGTGAGCTGAGGACACCAGCACCAAACAGGCGTGTCTGGGCGGTCCAGGTATCCAGCAGCGGGGAGCAGCGCCCAGGTGACTCTGGCAGCCACAGGAGCTCAGGGAAGATACCTAGCAGGCCTGGCGAGTTGGGCTGGGGACACTGATTCTGAGGCAGGAGCTTCCCCAACGGGACAGCCACCAGAGGCTGGGCTGCTCAGCTTGCCCACAGGCCTTGTGGTCCTACGGAAGGAGGCCCTTGGGGAAATGTGGCGCCATGTTGAAAGCTGGCAGCCAGTCCAACTCACTAGATGTTTCCCTGCAGAAACGTGGAGGCAGGGGCGGGGAATGGGCACCCACAGGGAACGGGTTATCTCCACAGGGAGGAGAGTGACTCCATAGAAGGGCATTTCAGCCTTCTGAGCACCACTTCCTGTGCCCACCCAGGATCCCTGCACACCCTCCCCTCCCCTCCCCTCCCCTCCCCCTTCGGGGATCTGAGCCATGCAAGTGTCTTTGGGCAAAACCCATACATCTGCAAAGCCACCAGGGTGGATGTCGGCCCCCAGTGGACACTAGGACAAAGGCTTTCCAGGCAGAAGGGACTCTCCACCTGACCTTCAGCTCAGGAAGGCAAGGGTCATGCCCTTGTTCACCGTTCTCTTCCTCACACAGAGGCACAGAGTAGACACTAAACTGTATCTGAGGAACAGCTGAATGAACTGTCCTCAGAAAACACCAGGGTAGAAGCTTCCACGGCCTTCTTCCTGGACCCATGTCAGTACCTCACAGGTCCCTTCCTGCCGTCTCACCTCGGTCCTTTCTTGTTTAATCTCTGATTGTTAGGTCAAGAGTCTAATAAATAAGCCTCTCCAAGTTCTTGAATGGTGATAAGGCGTCCCCTCAGCCTTTGCTGGAATAAGCAATCCTAAAAATATCTTTCATCACTTCCTCGGCTCTCCTCTTGGCCCGTCTCCAAGCCCTTCCTCACATTTCCTCCTTGGACCTGAACCTGAGCATTCCTGGCTGGCTCTGCCGGGGAAGAGAGCTCTCCTGTGGAGAAGCTTGAGGTGGGGGTGGTGTGGGGGTGGGGACTGAGACGTGAGAGCAATTTTCCACTTCAAGGGCCTCCAGCCAGGAGACTGCCTTCCTGCCTGGGTTTCTGAAACTCTGCTCATTCAACCGGTCTTATCTTACCGCCACCAACCCAGACTCCTTCCTGGCATCCTGGGAGATTAGTCCCTCCCCGGCAGGGTACAGTGTGATGATCTCATGCCGTAGCTTTTGGCTCCTGACCTTCATCGTTTCTCAGAACTGCTTTAGGGAGGCTGTTAGAATGCAGATTCCCAGGCCCCGTCCTCAAAAATTCCGGCTGGGGTAAAGCTCAACCAGCTTGT
Source organism: Puma concolor (assembly GCF_028749965.1). Lineage (NCBI taxonomy): Eukaryota > Metazoa > Chordata > Mammalia > Carnivora > Felidae > Puma > Puma concolor. The sequence goes on from NC_141683.1 coordinate 25,801,184, forward strand.
TCTTAACAAGAACTCCAGGTGCTGATGGTCCAGAACCCTGTCCGTGGGCCACCTCTCCGGGAGACCAGAGGGTAGAACGAGAGCTGGACAGCTCCTGCAAGGAAGCAGAGGCCTGATGTTGTTGCCCACGGCAGGCAGGAGGCAGACGGAGAGATGGGGCAGGATACCAGCCAGGACCTTGGATCTAGCCACCATGGGAAAATGAAACCCTCTCCCACCATTCCCCCAACTCAGGGCCCAGAGAAGCAAGAAGTCGGAGAGGGAGAGGCGGATAAGCCCGAGAGAAGAGAGAGATGAAACGGCCTGGCCGGGCAGCTTCTGTAGTGACAAAGGTTTCACTGGGTGCCAGGGCACCAAACAGGCAGAGACTGGATGCCTAGTTGACAGGGACATCTGACGGCTGGATAAGGGGGCAAGGGCGGGCAATGGTCCGCTTCCACACTGGGTGAGTGGCCCCTCGGTGACCTGTAAGGTTGTCCAGCCGCCCTCCTAGTCTCTGCCTCTGTCTTTTAGGACTCATTCCAACAGCCCAGCTCAAGGCTTTTGAGCTTCCCCAGCCTAAACGCGAGCAGAGAACACTCCCCCGTTGCCCCTTCACCCCATCTCTTCACGGGACCCTTCCACAGTCCTGCACTCCAACCCCTAGATTCAACCAGGCTCCGGGCGAACTTGCTGCGCCCTCCCCAGCCGCACATCAGGGAGCTCTAGGGGGTCCCAGGCAGCATGGGGTTCAGGAAGCCTGGCCCGGGAATTCTGGCTGTGCCACTAACAAGCAGTGTGAGTTGGGGCAGGCTCCTGGCATTTCTGATCTCTGGTTTTCTTCATCTGTAAAGGGAGCCCAGAGTGTCTGTAAGGATCAAACCATGAGATACACTGTGAGGAGGAGCCTAGTGTGAAACACTCACTCCGAATGTTCTCCATGCTCCTGCCATGGTCATGTCTGGGGGAGAAAAATGAAGGGAGACGCCTATTCAGTTTCTCTGGTGCTCAAGGAGGTGAATTCAAATAAAGATGTCCTCGCCATTGCTCCTTCTGAGTGGTGGCTGGCACTCTCTGGAAAGGGAGAGCTTGACCAATCGAATAAATGCATGCTCTGTTGACTAGACAGCTGGCCTGGCCTCGTCACTGGCCTTCAGACAGCCTCCCTCCGTAAACCCCAATCCTAAGCAACTCCGAAGTCTGCAGACTCCAGCCCAGGCCAAGTTCTGCCATCAGTGCCCAAACCAGGTCACCTGTCAGCCCTCTCTCTCCGCATAGGCCCCCGCCCCCCCCCCCCCAAGAGAAGACTCTAGGCCTTCCTGTTTAAGCCCAACCTCAAATGATCAAGTTCCAAAGAATTGAAACGCCGTGAAAGATACCCCACGCAAACCATCCTGAAGCTCGTCCCGCTCTGGGGCCTTAGAGGCTCCTGACGGTTGTACAACATCAAGTGAGGTCACGGTGGCCCAGCACGGAAACTCAGGGTCAGGGGGCGTTCTGGTTGGTGGCCGGCCAGTGACAGTGTTCATTGCTCATATTCAGCAGTTTTGGTGAAGAAGAGACCCTCCCCGGCAGTGCTGGCCACTGGGAAAGACCTTTCTGCTCACAGGTTTTGCAATACTTCCTACTTTCCAGAGCACGCTGAATGTTAGAGCTGGAAGGAGCCTCGGGGACCGTTTCGTCCCACATCCCCTTCACATCTCCACTTTTACAGATGAGGAAACAGGAAGTGACCTACCCAAAAGCACCTTGAGAGGGAGGGGCAGAGCTAGAATCCAGACTTACTGGCACCCTGCTCTTACTCTGAACCCCACTGGGAGGGGGACAGGACAAGGGGCTAGGAAATGTACACAGTGCTCAGCAATCATCTTTCGTTTCATCTTCTCTAACCTGTGAGGTAGGTGTTCTTAGTAGCATTTTAGGTGTAATCTTGTGGGAGGGGGCTCAGAGGGGTTAGGGCGCTGGCCTAAAGTTTCACAGCTGGTGTATCTGGAGCTCTGTCCCTGGGAAGCCAATTAGGACAAACTCTATTAGAGACTTGAGTTCTTCCAGTTTATCTGGGCTTAAGGGAAAAGGGCCCCTTGCCTCCCAGGCAGGAGTACAATAGTGGGCATCGTGGTGGGAGGTGGGAGGGAAACTCGCTTCCTAACTTCTTACCCTCACAACCTCCTGAGGGGACTGTTCCCAAGGTTATACAACTACTGGAAGTTAGTGGCAGCTCTTGAGATCAGGCCAACATGAAGATCTTCTGTTCTTACGCAGTTGGCTTTCTCTGTAGCCCTCCACCTTCATATAAAAGTCCCATGATGGGGACAGCTGCCGCAACCCAGAACTTAGTCATTTACTCACGCATTCATTCAACAAACTCCTACCGAGTGCCAGTCATGTGCCAGGCAGTGTGTTAGACGCTGAGAATGCCAAAGTGAATAGGACAGCCCAGCAGAGCCAGACGGGCTGGGTCCACCCTGGCCCTTGAAAGATGGGCCACCGGCCTATATTCGAATTGACCACTAGCCTATATTCGAATTGGAGAGACAAACAGGTCAACAAGGAATTTGTTGTTCATCGTGCTAGGTGCCATGATAAGGCTGTGCAGAGGCTCCATGAGCCCAGAGAGGGGCACCTGGTTGTGCTGGTGGATGACAGAAGGAAAAAGTAGGCTGAGTTCAGAAGAATGTATAAATATAAGCCCAGCAAAGAGAAGAAAGGGCATTCCAAGAAGCAAGAGTAGATAGCATGAGCAAAGGTGTGGTGACACAAGTAGCCGGGCATGAATAAACTGTACCTGCTTAGAGAAAGATCTGGAAGGGTGTGTGCTTAGCTGCTAAGGCTGGTTATCTCAGGAAAATTAGATTGTGGAGGCTTTTGCTTTCTTATTTGCACATTACTATTTTGTTTGAAATTTTCACGATGAGCAAGAATTACTTTCATAAGCAGAAAAAAATAATACACAAGGAGATAATGTTGCGTGTGTGATGGAACTTTAAGAAGCATGGTGTTTGAGGAGCATGAAATCGGAGGGGGAAACATAGGGAGCTGTCGAAAGTCCCCAGGGCCTGGAGAAGCCGGTGGGTCTGACTGTAGGCCCCAGGGAGTGGCTGGAGTGCTCTTTAACTTGGTGAGTCCTTTCCTGGGATGCCGTAGGGCAGCCCAGGGGGAATGTCCATCAACTTGAGCTGATGTATTCCCACCGATCCTGGGGTGCTGCTGCTCATCCCCCCCACCCCCAGCTAAAACTCCCACTTTCCGTTAGGCTGGGACCAGGCCGAGGTGAGCTGAGGGGTGGTTTCACTGGTAAGCATCAATGGGTCCCAGGCTCCTAACTGGGGTTTCTCTCTGCCCCTGTCTCTGTTTTACCGCCTCACTCTCCCAGCCTGAACTTGAGTTAACCTGGTGAAGGACAAAATGCCTGAAGCTCTTTGAAGGTCATTTACAAAAAAAAAATATTTTTGATCTTATTGACCTTTCAAAGGAGTTTTCTACAGAGATCACTTTTCTTTTAAACACCCTCAGTATTAGTAAGAGCTTCCTCTATTTGTCCTTTGCCAGAGAAGGAGGAAGTTATATATAACTTGCAAACTATAATTCAGGTGAATCAATCAAACACACACATATTTACAGTTTCTTCATTCAGTGGAGACTGTAGGAAATGGTTGCAATTTGAGGGACACCAACAATGTCCCCAGTCCAGAAAAACTTCTTCACTGCTGTTTGAAATTTTATTTAAGGGTTAGGCACTTCTCACCCTCTCCCTGTAGAGGGTTTGTTGTGTTTTTTTTTCCTTCTTCTTCTTCTTCTTTTCCCCTATGACAAATGCCCTGGAAAAGAAAGGTTGGGAGTTAGATCCCAATAACTTAACTCAAGTTTGTTGGTGCATATTTCCCTCTGTGGGGATCACAGTCCGAGATGGTATTATCCACTGCTTACACGGCTCAGAAAGGGGATGGAGCACCTGGGGACAGGGGGATGAGGGGAGGAGTCCAGCCCACTTAGCCCTCCCTCCAACAACCAACTCCTGATGAAAGGACCAACTTGGATTTCCCTTCAGGTCCAGCAGGAGGGACTTAGAGCGATTTTCTAGGTCTCTTAGACTCCATGTACCATTTCCCATGTCCTACCAATGCCTAAAATGCCTTTGCCAAAGTTTGTGCCTCTCAATCTAGGGGATTGGCAGGGCGGGGGGTTCAGGGGAAATCAGAGAACCCCAAGCCAAGGGAAATCTTGGTACAATCCTAGAGCCTGCTTTTACTCAGAGATCTGGCAAGGTTTGGGCAGTGGGGTACTTTCATACTATGAATGACCCTGAATGTAGAGTGTAGTGGGATAGGTCACTCACATGCACTTTTGAGGAAATACACAATTCTTCGATGACTCTTCTGAAGCTGCTCCCATCTGGTCTGCTCTCTTCCCTAATTGTTGTTATTTGGGGTTTTCTGGCAGCCAACTTTAGGTCTTTCAAAAAAACATACTAGGGGCTCCTGGGTGGCGCAGTCGGTTAAGCGTCCGACTTCAGCCAGGTCACGATCTCGCGGTCCATGAGTTCGAGCCCCGCGTCAGGCTCTGGGCTGATGGCTCGGAGCCTGGAACCTGTTTCCGATTCTGTGTCTCCCTCTCTCTCTGCCCCTCCCCCGTTCATGCTCTGTCTCTCTCTGTCCCAAAAATAAATAAACATTGAAAAAATAAATAAATAAATAAATAAATAAATAAAAATAAAAAAAATAAAAAAACAAAAAAACATACTATTCCGTCCCTCCTCCCTGTTCCTGCCGGCACAACATTATTGTATATCATCAAAGTTTTGAGCCTTCAGTGCTATATCTATGGGTTGAGTCTAATAATGACTAAAAATCTATGATGCCTTTTTCGAGAAACGTCGTGCCCACTGAGCACTGCCGAGTGAGGCCTTCAGGCCCCCGTGGGGACGCGGTCGGGGCTCCCTGTCCTTAGGGAGCCTCATGGGAGTCGGAGAGGCACAGGGCTGGGCAGCCTATCAGGGCCCCGTTGGGAGATAAAAGCGAGAACAAGTCAATACCCAGTGGAGGCCGCAGCTCCGCGGAAGGCGGTCCAGTTACAGTGTAACTGGCTATCAGTTATCTAATGTAAATGGCTGGTTATCAGATCCTCTGGTTTGGGGTAGGGAGGTGGGGGAGGGCGTGAAGAGGACAGAACCCTAAGTGCGCAGAGTGGGGAGAAGCTATGAAATGAGGGCCGGGGGTGCCCAGAAGGGCAGTTTGCAGCAGAGAGGAGGCCCGGGGAGCTGAGAAACCTCGAGCACCTCACAGGTCTCGGTGGGCTCAGCCCTGTTTACCTTCAGCTGGTCAAGGACAAACAGAATGGGCGTGCTGAGGTGTTGATCATGCCCTTGTAAACACAGCTTCCCTACATTTAATGAAGATTAGATTTGGGGATGTGGTTTTGGGTGGTTTAAGTAAAAAAGGTCTGAGGGGCACCCGGGTGGCTCAGTCAGTGAGACGTCTGACTCTTGATTTTGGCTCAGGTCATGATCTCTCACAGTTTGTGAGTTTGAGCCCCACACCCAACTCTGCGCTGAAAGGGCAGAGCCTGCTTGGGATTCTCTCTGTCTCCCCCCCACCCCCCGTCCCTCCCCTGCTCCCTTGCTCTCTCTTAAAATAAATACATAAACTTAAAAAAAAGTAAAAGTCTGACTTTATATAACATAGACTCTTTCCCAAAGAATGTGGAGCCATTATCCTGAGGGAAAGCAAACTTCCCAAGAGTACTTATTGTATGATTTCAATTATACAAATGAAGCTATAGAATGGGCAAAATGAATCTGTGGTAGAAAAATATCAGGACAGTTGTTGGGTGGGGGTGGGGAGGGAACAATGGGGAGGGGGCATGAGGGAACTTTCTGGAGCCATCACCAAGTTCCGTATCTTGATAGGTGTAGGCATTTGTCAGCACTCGTACATGGTACACTTGAGATTCATGCATCATCACGTGTAAAACTCAAAAGAAGTAACTGCAAAGGATATTGAATTCTTGTTAATGCTATGATGCTGAAGTGTTGGCCAAATGGGTACTAATGTCTGCACCTTACTTTAAAATACATCCAAAACTACGAGGGGCGGATGGATGGATAGAGGGATGGAGAGCTGGACAGACGAGGGATAAAGCACAAGTTGCAAAATGTCCATGGTAGAATCTAGGTGGTGGGTCTATGGTGCTCGCTGTAGAAATCTTTCACCTGTTCCGTAGGTTTACAATTTTCATGATCGAACATGGATATAAAGAGAACCCAATCATCACGGCATCATCCTAGTTCCTTAGGACCCTCTCAGCCCTCTCCAAGCCCTCTCCAAGCCCAGGGTCTTGCTTCATTCAACTTGGTGGCTTCTGACTGAGCAGAGAGGCAAGGCACCCCTCTTAGCACTCGTCGCGCGGCTCCCCTCTCTCCCCTACCCCCCCCCCCCCCCCCCGCTCTGTCACCTGAGTTCACTTCCCCGGGCAGACCCAGTGACCTGCTGACCACTCCAGATGTCGTGGGCCCGCCGGGCACAGGGAAATGCTGCATCTCACAGACTCCTCACCACTTCCCTGTTCTAAGGACCAAGGAATCTGCTTCCTTGGTAACTGTTTGGCCGGCAGGCAAGCAGCCCCTCTCTGCTGTATTCCAAGCCCAGAATCTCTCTGTCTCTCCCATTCCCAGGCACAGAAATCAGTAAGGGCTATAGTTCCTCTGCACCTCTTACTTCGCTCTTTTATTGCTTTTCTTTCCGCCCGGGCTTGAAGATGTTCCCCAGTAGGGACTTATTTATCCAGCTGCCTCTGGGCGAGTCCAGTTTAAGGGTCTCCCCACCCCCACCTTCATCCCCACAACCAGAGAGCTAAGCCTTTCTTTTCACGCTTGTGACGACTACCATACTTCTTTCAGAAGGTTCCACGCTGTTCAGTCTCTGATTTAAGATTCTCACCCCAAAAAGTTCTCCTTTGTGTCTAACTTAAATCTTGCATGCTGCTTTTCTGTAGAAGCCAGCGAATCCTGGGGCCTGGGTCTGTGGCTCTCGGCATGTGGGTGTTCTCATGTCGGGTGTGCAGGGTGTGTTTGTATAATTGGTGGGGCAGCAAAAACAGGGGCACTGGGGTTAAACCAACCTTTCTTCCCCACTGGCCCTTTATCCTGAGCTCCACCCAAGCACCTGGTATGGCTGACCCACTCGAGGTGAAAGAGCGAGGCCCCATCCCCCCCGCTCCATCACCAGTCTCGCTGGGCTGAGGACTTCCCAGGGGCAGCCTGGCAAGGTCTGCCCCAGCTGGTTAAGCGGCCCACCCAAGTTTACACAATGCCTTCTTTTCAACGTTGCACTCAGTGTCCAACGCTTCCTGAGCATAAGTCAAAACACGTCGTTTTTCAGCCTGGCAGGGTACAGAAGTGAGGACACAGGCTAGAAGGCAGGAACCTGGAGGTCTGGTGCAAGCCTGGGTATTTCCCAGCTGTGAGTAACGCATCCTCAGTTTCCACATACGTAAGACGGGGACAAGTAGCCCGTCCACATCACAGGACACGGCCAGCAATTAGATAACGCATGTGCACGCTCCCTATAAACCGTAAGTATTCAGGGGCTCCTGGGTGGCTCAGGCGGTTAGGCGTCCGACTTCGGCTCAGGTCATGGTCTCACGGTTCGTGGGTTCGAGCCCCACGTCGGGCTCTGGGCTGGACAGCTCGGAGCCTGGAGCCCGCTTCGGATTCTGTGTCTCCCTCTGTCTGCCCCTCCGCTGCTTGCACTCTGTCTCTTGCATTGTCTCAAAAATAAACAAACATTAAAAAAAAAAAATGTAACCGTAAGTATTCTGCAAATGCAAGGAGTCATTAAAGCATTATTTCTTCTCAACCTGCATTAGTGGCACAACTACATATGTCACCTGCCTGCCATTCCCAGGGAGACTATCAAGGACAGCCTACAATTTACCAACCCACAGGGTGCTTTCCTGACCCTAAAGACTCCTAACTCTTCCCCGTGTCTTCTCAAGCAGGAGGGCTGAGCCCTCACCCCAGGAGGGCTCACCTTCACTGGGGACCTCCATCATGAAGATTCTGCTGTTAGAGATGTGGAGGGCTGGACGTCCCAGCTGACCCCAAACTGGGATCCCGAGTCTGGGTGTGTCTGATGAGCCCATGAATCAGAAGCCCTCCAGACCTCTCTTTGCAAGAGAGAAAGAATCTCTGTGGTCAAGTCTTTGGGACAGAGAAGGAGAAGCCAGGAGATGGGCCTCCATTGGCCCTTTGCAAGCCGAGCCCTGGGAATCGGTCCAGCCCTTACAGTGCTGGGTGCAGGTCTACAAGCAGAAGCTGGAGGGGACTGCGTCCTCATCACACTCAGGCCCGTGTGTGTGGTGAAAGCTAAACTCCAATACAGTGGAGAGAACCCTACTACTGCGGATTCCAGAACAGAGGAGTTTTTCTCCAACAGCCCTAAACAGTCTCAAGGTGAACACTCCAGACTGATGGAGCCCTCAGCCTCGTGAGGTCATTGGTGGGCTCAGGTCCTTTCCATGTGCTGCTGTCCCATTTGCCAGGCCACTGTCATCATGCACAGTGGAGGCTGGGTCGCCAGCATGTCATGGGAGGCATGCCCAACACTTTGAGGCCAAACCCAGAAGCGCCCCCCCCCCCCCCATTCTCCACTCCACTGCTGAGGGCTCATCATGTGGCCACACCTCACCACAAGGAGAGCTGGGAAATGGAGTCCAGCTTGCCTCCATGTGTCCCGCTGTAATACTGTCCCCAATGGTAGACAGCGATAGTACCCCGGACCACAGCACCACCAGGGCTGGGCCAACACAACGTGACACAGATTGGAGAAAAGCCACCACCCGCACTTCTGTGTGACACGTGACAAGGATGTCAGTTACATTGTGCACTGAGACCGTGGGCCCTGAAGGGGTGGAGCTCTAGGACACAGCCCGGAATTCTCAAGGAGGGCCCCTCTCTCCGTGACTGGTGGACAATAGACAGCAAGAATGCGTTTGGAGCAAAAAACCCCAGAGACACCCAGAGCCTCCCAAGGCTGACCATGGGAACCTGCAGCTGAGGAAGGGACCCAGGCTCTGAGTCAGAGGCAGGGGACGCAAGCCAGCAAATTGTGGGAGGATCACAATACCATGAGCTCACCACCTGATAGGGTGTGGCTGTACCTAAAGCCCACTCTAGAACCCTTGGGCCCTCCCAGAGCATGGCTAAAACCACAAGAAAGAAATGATTCTTCTAACTGCCCTGGGACAGGACCCAGGATGAGGGCATTCAGTCAAAGGTAAGCACTTGCATTGGTATGCCGAGCACATTTTGGTCCAAAAAGGACACAATAGAAGCAGAACACCCAGATCCTATACTGCAGGAAGGTAGCTTTTTGTAAACCATTAGAGCCAAATCCCAAACAGCCCGTGGTCAGGTATCTAGCTTCAGTTATCACCGGAGAGTAGTATAGGAGCATAGATGCAATCAGAGCAAGCAGGGCCGGCTTCATGGAGGAGGTGTGGCTTGAGCTGAAGGACTGGGACAACTGAGAAGGGAAGGGAGAACATGTCAAGCCGAACGGGGAGGCGGCACGAAAGAAAGGACAGTGTTGGGGGGGTGGGTACTCGGGAGCTTCCCTGTGTGTTTCACGCGTTACCTTGTCTTACCTGCCCAGTGTCGCTCTGACGTGGGTGCTATCATGATCCGCATTTTGCAGAGGAGGGAACTGAGAGCTCAGAAAAGTTCAGGAACTTGCCCGTAGGCACACAGCTTGTTCCCGGGGAGCGTGAGCCGATCCCATGTGGCTCTGGTTGACGGGTCTGCTCTCAGCCTCCTTGCCAGGGCCAGCAGCGGCGTCAGAACCTCCCAGGCAAACTTGCCGCGGCCCTTGGCAAACAGCCCTAACGGTCACACCACAGGCTGATGAGCCCCTGCTGCTTCTGAGCTCCCCGCTCAGTGGAGAAGCCTGGGTTCTGCCCACAAGCCTGGCGCCCTGCCTGCCCCCTGAAGATGTCTTCAGTGGGAATCACAGCCAACAAATGTACCAGCAGGACGAGACAAGCTAAATGCTCAAGAGGCTCCCAGGGAACAATGCCGCTCTGTGAGTAGCCGGGGCTGGAGCGCGTCCGTGGAGCACTGACAGGAACTAGCCCCAGCCGACCGAGGCGTCCCCAGGACTCCTCAGGACCTATTCACGCTGGAGCCTGCTCTCTGCACTCTGGGGGTTAGGAAATGCCCTTCTGGAACCTTTGGACCCCAGAGCCACTCAGCCAGCTTCTGTCATACCCACCCCTGCCTGCTGAGACCCAGAAAAGCGGCCCAAGCTGAAGTCCCAGAGCGCCATCCCCTAATTCCCTCATACTGGGACCACGTTCTTAGGAAATTCTGTGCACAGCAGGCTCAGGCCAGTCAGGCTGAGCAGCCTAAGGGACCCTGAGTATGTCCCCGGCTGCAGCGCAGGCTCGGTCCCAGTCCCAGTCCCCACCCCGAGTGGACAAGCCCCTTCTCCAGGGCTGAGAACCTAATCCCTGACCATGCTCTCACCCCCGCCTTAGCCCTTTATGAATAGCGTGGGGCAGGGGGTTTGCTGGAAGGAGGGAGAGGGAAGAATCATGGTGCTAAGCGCCCTGACCTTGGAAGGTTAAAAAACAAAACGAAACGAAACGAAACGGAAAAACAAACTGCAATAGGAGGCTTATTTGGGAGAGGGGCGCTGACAGAGTCCTAGACTTGTCCCCCAAATAGCCCCTGGGAAAGGACTCAGGGTAGACACGACCTCCCTTGAACGGAGGGTAGCTGCACCTGTAAGGCTCTGTTCTTGCAAAGGCTCGTGTGAGTCTAGTGCGAGTCTGACACTAAAGAGTCCAGTTTATTCCTCAGGCAGGAGGGTTCAGGACCTGCAGGGTCAGTGGGCTCACCCCAACCCACCGGATGGCCAGCTGCATCAGGAGCAGGTGAAGGACCACAGGCAGAGGGTCATCGGGGAGGATGGGGGCGAGGAAGGGTGTATACGTGCCCTGAGTCCCACTCCCTCTTGGAAGAGCATCCCTGCTGTTGTTCAGCACCCACACCACAGATGTTCACACTCCCAGTCACGCCCTCTCTCCTGGGCACGTCCCAGAGGCAAAAGGGGACAGTGGGGGCCAGGGCTCCAAAGCCCAGGTGCAGGTGATACAGTGATGGTCTTGCTTTACCACAGCAGCTCGGGAGAAGAGCCTTTCCAGAATCCCTTCTGCCAACTGGCTGCTCCCGGGAGGCTGTGAGGTCAAGACCTGTGGGAAGAGCTCACCACTCCTGGTCCCCTGGGCCAAGGGAGCAGGGGCACTCGTGCAGGGGGAAGAAGGGTGTCTGCCGGGGTGAGGTTGAAGCAGTCGGGCATCGGAGAGCCAATGGAGAGAAACAGTCGTGGGGGAGGGGGGCGTGTGTGCGTGCCCGAGGGAAAGGACCTTACCTTATGAAAACACTTCATTTTTGCCATGTGTCCCCTTTCACAGATGAACAAACCGAGCCTCGGAGAGGTTAACGCTTTGCCCAAGGTCGCACGACTAGCAGACCCAGAGTCAGGGTTTCACCATGAAGACTGTGTTCTTCCCAGTATATCTTGATGCCTCCCAAGGGCAGGCGATACGGTCCCTGACAAAGAGCTGTCAGGGAGACGACACCTCGGGGACCTAGGACACCCCCACTCCTGCCAGCAGTGGGACTCAGAGAGCACAGCCATGGCCCTGGGAGAAGAGAGGCCTGTGTGATGGGGATGGTGGGTGAGGAAGTTGGAAGCACTGGATCGGATATTGGGGGGCAGGTACCTTCCATTCTTGCTCTTTCCTGGAGGACGAGAACTGGGAAGGGGACATGGGAAGGCTCATTTCCTTATGACTCTCCCAAGGTCACAAAAATGACACCTTCTGCCCCAATTCTCTTGCAGCCCAGGCTAGGCCCTGGAACCCACGCTTCCCAATTCCGTGTTTCTCCAGCTACCACACTGTTCCCCAAATTGTGGGTCTCGACCCTCCATACCTCACCCTTAGAGGCAGCCCCTGTACTCAGGTTAACGTGTGCCTGGCTTAAGGCCCCAGAGCAGATTTACGGCCAGGAGGCCATCAGTCAACATTAATAGCCTGGAACTCACCCCCTCTCCACCTTCAGCCTCATTCTCACCATGTCCAGGGCGGTGTGAACTGCCTTGAACACCCTCACCCAGCCGGCCAATTTCTGGTTCTGAGCAGAATCTTTTCCTCTGTCTGGGCGCCGCAGGACTGGCCCACCCAGGAACCACATCCCCTGGGCTCTCAAGCCCCAACACGCAGGCCTGCTTTCCCCAAAACCCCTCCCTTCATTTCTGCTTCTCCCAAACCCCTCCCTTAACAAAGCCAACTGGAACTCAGTGAACAGGACAGTGCCCCTCACGTGCCCACCTTGAAAGAGCATCATGTCTCTGGGTAACAACTGAGTGACACCCAGTTGAATGGGGACCGGGAGGGGGTCCCCACGTAATCTCCTCTTCCCTTTGTGGAGGGAAAGCTTGGTGTGCGCTGGAGTCCTGGGGCAAGCACTGACCTCAGCCCTGCCACTGCATCCCTGGGTGACCTTGGGCAGGTCCCTCCCATCTCTAGGGCCTCGAGCTTCTCATCTGTGACACAGGGAGGTGACTCAGATGAACCCTAAGGCTCCTTCCTCTTCTCCCTGTTCAATAGGTCTGTGACACTCCCTTTCCTCTGACCTCAGATGCCTGGGGGTCTTGGCCAGCTCCAATCTGACTCTCTCCTGAGAGCCTTTACCCTCCACACTTCAGACCCTGTTCCTCGGTTCCTTCCAACGTACTGTCCTCCAGCCGTCATTGTGTGTACTCTGAGAAGCTCTCGACCTGCTCCTTTCAGAGTCTTGACCTCCAGGGACTGGCTCTGAGAGGTCTTGTGTCCCCAGAAGCTGGCACCGTACTGGGCACATGGCGGGAGCTCCGGTTCCCTGAACTGGAAGGCCAGACACAGGTTGGCTTCCCCCTACTCACCCTGCCTCCCATATCCTGACTGGTCTAAGATGCCCACGGTTGGGGCACTGAGCCCCTGGCTTCCCTGGGGGAAAAGGTGAGAATTGACCTTGGTATCCCCACAGACCCGATCGCTCCCATGCCCTCGTGAAACTGGCAGCCGCAGGGCCAAGTCAGACCTTGCCACCTCAGGGCAAGGTGGTGAGACTTTTCTGTCCCCAGCCTTGAGGTGTTTGCTTAAGTCACTGCCCAAAACATGATCCTGCCCACACCTTTGGCACAGGCCCCGCACAGAGCACACGTGCAAGCAGCCAGCAGGTGTAGGTAAGGTGACAGGCCCAAGGATGGACAGAGGTGGCAGAATTAGCCTCCTTCTTGGGGGGTTAGCCTCAGTTCGCTCATCTGAAAACTAGCTGTGCCCTAACGGGACCGGCTCAAAGGTCACGTGTGTCAGCAGGATAATCTGTGACTACTTCGGCCTTGTCGGCATAACTCAGTAAATCCCCAAAACTTATTCGGTGTAAGTGTGTGTGTGTGTGTGTGTGTGTGTGTGTGTGTGTTCATACTTCCTCGTGAAAGTGGCCACCCTGGGGTTTAGAGCTCAGGTCTCTGGGCACAAGCCATAGCAGGCCCTCTGTGCTCCCGCACCTCCCACACCAGGGGAAGTCTTCTCTGACCTCCTTTCTTCCCCATCAAGGGCTGAGACGGATGCCTCCACTCTGTTCTCCCGTAGCACTCCATGTTCTAGAAGACAGTGTTCTCTTCATCCCCTGTCTTCCCCACCAGAGTGAGAGCTTTTCAGGGAAGAGATTGTGTCGTATTTATCTCAGTATCCCCAGAACAGGATCCAGGCACTCGATAAGGGGTGTTAAGTGAATGAATGAATGAATGAATGAACACAGCTTTCAGTCCTGGAGGTGGGGTAAAGTAGCTTTGCTAACAAAGGACAATCTATGCTGCTCCACTGAGAGGTACGGTGATGCTCACCTGTTTTCACTGTGAAAACAGTGATTGAACAAACCTCAAGACTGAGCTGCTTTGGAAGCAAAACAGTAGTGTTTTTTGCTTTTCTCTCTTTGTTTCCGAGTCTGTCTTTTTTTCTCTGTATTTCTTCTTTTTAATGTTCATTGATTTTTGAGAGAGAGAGACAGAGTGCAAGCTGGGAAGGGACAGAGAGAGAGGGAGACACAGAGTCCGAAGCAGGCTCCATGCTCCGAGCTGTCAGCCCAGAGCCCTACACGGGGCTCGAACTCACGAACCGCGCGATCATGACCTGAGCTGAAGTCGGAAGCTTAACCGGCTGAGCCACCCAGGCACCCCCATTTTCTCTGTGTTCCTACTGCTATCATCTGTCTGTCTCTCCATGTCTTTGTGTTCTTCCCGCCAGCCCTAACTCTGTCTCGTGGTTTAACTCTACCCAAGATCCCCCTAACATGCCCTTTTGAGCCGTCAGAACTTCTACCTTGCCTGTCCTCTGCTCATCCAACCTCTGGTCTGGCTTCCTCCTTCCCAGGTCTCCCACCTATGACCAGGGCCCAGATTCTGAGGCCTCCATCCATCTGCCTTGGTGACTTCACAGAAACCTCTGGGCTCATCTAATCCCTTCTCCCCTAATTATACAAGATCTACCTATCTCGAATTTTGCCAAAATGGCAGAAGGGTTGGAGAGGAGAGCTAACAAGGTCTCAGGCCCAGAATCTGTTCTGGAGGCCCCAGCCGTCTTCATCGAGGTTACTTTTGGAGATATACCTAACAGGGAGACTGAAAGTGTCTAAAAGGCAGGATCTCATATAGGGCCTCATTCCTACCTTTTCAGGTTCAAACGTGAAAGTGATATAGTGGACAAAACATAAGATTGGAAACTATAATATCCAGGTTTGATTCCGTCTCTTCCGTCCAGATCTTTCTGACCTAGTGGCGAGTTATTTCACTTGAGTCAACCTCAGATTCTGCATCTGAAAAATGAGAGCAACATGCCTACATTACATGATTGTTATGAGAATTAAACCAGATCACCTGTGTCGAAGCCACATGTTACTACGGAAAGTCAATCACACTCAAGGGAGACTGACTCACATTAACAAAACTCACACTAGACCAATTGGCAGAGCCGAATGTCCATAGGTCATTTAAGAGACAAATGTACCTGCAGGCAGCCCCAGATGTTCCAGTCAGTTGGGCAATGCATTCTCTGTTCTGAAGGAACCAAATTCCGACCAGAAGTTTCCTCGTCAGGCATTGTACCCCAGGAAGGGGACTTAGTTGTTTGATCTTGATGGCCACTGTCACCCTGGCTATAGGGAGAACCAGATGACTCATCTGCTTTCTAGGAATTGCCTGCCCAAAATTCAGAATAGGTCAATGCCACTGGGCAATGCTGGAGATGCCTAGACAAATCCCTGCCCTCTGGCTCTGCTTTGTTTAAAGACTCCATCACACAGGCCTTCACTTATTCCATAAATCTAGCCTAAGCTCCTTCTAAGTGCAGGAGCTAGGCGAGGTGGTAGGGATACCAAAGCGAACAAAACTGGCACTGCCCCACCCTTCTTATGGAGAACCAAGCCTTTGGAGAAACACTGACAATGGAAGGCATAACTACCATCAGTCGTGATCAGCGTCTGGTTACCATGGTGAAGCGAAGGGAGTCATGGGAACCTAGCAGCTAAGCCAATGCAGGAGCCTGGGGAAGTGCTCCTGGAGGAAGTGGCCATGCACACATCCTTCCTTCAGCAGGTGGCAGGGCATGCCCCTTACCCTGTGTCAGGGTGGCTTGCCGTTCTAGCCCTCTTTCATCATGTTCAGGCCCCTGGCTACACCCTGACAACTCGCAGTGACCTCTGGCATTTCTCTCGTCCCCACAGGCAATGCATCTGTAAACTCTCCCCTGGGTTGGGCTTACAGACAATTCCTTCTTTCATTCGTTCAACACATATTTATTGAGCCCCTACTAGGTGCCGAAACCAGCTCATTTTGCCTTCCCGCTGGGACCTTCACCCTGGCTTCCAGGGAGGCCTTGCCGAAGCACCCCGTACTGGTTTCGGCCCACCTCAGAGCATCCATTTTCTCCTGGAGAGATGGGAGGACGATTCAGAACCAGAGCAGCGTTGCTCCAGATGTCCCAAAGAAGGAGCTCTTGGCATCAGGTGGGGACTCTCCTTCCCGGGAGATATGTCGAGAAAGTTCCCCCGACCCTCCTACCCACCCTCTTTGAGGTTGTCCCGCAGCGCTCGGTGGACATGGGATGGGCAGACGGCTCTAATCCAGAAGGCAGGTAGCAGCCTGAGCAGAGCCGTGACTAGGCAGACATTAATTCCTGGAAGTGACAGAGGCCTATGATTTAGAGACTTGCCAGCCTTCCTGTCACCTTACATATAGTTGCCATAAGTCCTGTTTCTTGAGCTCCTTTACCTGATCCCAAGCCCCGATGTTCCCCCTGTACCCACCTGGGAAGTTAGGAGGGCGAGGAATATTTCCCCTGTGGCACTGGTGGGTAGACCAAGGCGCGGAGCTTACGAGTGGCTTAAGGGCCGGGACAGAACTGGAACCGGGTCTCCACTGCAGCTCCAAACCTCCCAAGGGCCCTCAGGGCTTCCTCAGGGCTCATCCCCTTACTCAGGGGCGCTCAGAGGTCTACCGTCTCTCCAACGCACGCCCAGCTCTCCAACCTTCAAAGCAAGCAGCCCCGGGACCCCACCCCTCGGGTGGCCTCAATGGGTTCCATTGTCCAAGAGGCTCTTTGGCTTGACCCCAGCCCTACAAGCAGCAGGACAGCAGGCTCGGAGAGGGGTCTGCCTTGTCCCCTCCTCAGGCTCTGCTGGCTGCCTTGGGGGAGCCTGTGGGCCAGGGGCCCCGCTGAATGTGACCTATTGTCTTCGGGGTGGATTTAGGAAGTGCCAAGCTCCCATCAAGCAGCTCTGCTCCTCAGGTAAAACAAAAAAAGGGCTGTTCATTTGGGAACTTTTTCCCCTTATCTCCTTTTCCTATCTCCTCAGGCTTAGCTATGGTGTAGTGTTCAAAACCACTTCCCCTCGGAGCCAATCAGAAGCCGGGGCTCACCCCGTGGCCCTGAGGTAAAGTTATTTATAAACGCCTCCCTGGATTATTTGAGCAGAGCCCTTTCGCACACCTCGGAACACCTTTCGGCTCCCTGCTCCCCAGACACACCTGCAGCCCTGCCCAGCCGGCCCTGCTCACTCACCGGTAAGCCCCACCCAGCCCACCCCACGGGGCTGGGGGTCATCCCTTGAAGAGGGTGGGCACCGGGGGGCACCCAGAGGAGGAGCGACAGGAGACAGCCGGCCACGGGGGTGGGCTGTCTGCCAACCTGAGCACGAGTGGGAAAGACGCTGCGGCCCCTGAGTCTGAGAGCCGCCCCCAGCCCTTCACATCTGAGGAGCCCGCGGGGTCCTCACTCCCGTGTAAGGACCTCGGCTGCAGGGCAGGAGGCTGCGGGGAGCTTGCAGGATGGAATCTAGTGGAGGAGGCCTGCCAGACCCCAAAACAGAGTGAGGTGAAAGAAAGGGCTGGCTGTTTTGCAAGGGCTGCTTTCCTCTGCAAAGGAAAGAACAAACATCTTGGGCCTTCCTTGGGGGAGCAGCCTTTGAAGCTGCTGGCTGCACGCCTCCCCTCTTTTCAAGTCTTGCAAGCAAAAAGCACGTAATGCTGGGCTCCCCAGCCTACTGGGTGGCTGTCTCCTTCTCCTTCTGCCCCTTAGATGCTCTCTTGCACTCCTGTATCTCTCCACCAGCTCGGGGCCCCCACATGGGCTGCATGGAGTCCCATTTATCCCCATTAATCCTGAGGGGTTGGAAGAGGCAGAAGGAAGGGAGACTGAGGGTTAGGAGAGACCGAGCGAGGGAGCAGTCCATCAGACCGGGGGAACAGGACCCAGGGGACGTGGCTCCCAGGTGAAAGCTTCCACACAAGAGGGTTTTGGTCAGGACGGTGGTTTGGGCCAGCTCCCCCAGCTCCCAGCTTCCTAACCCCCCATCCTGAAGCTCTGAGGGGTCCCAAGTCACCCTCAGAAAATGCCCCCATTCCTCAAAATCAGACCGTGAGGTCTCCAGCCAATCTTTTCTCTTTCTAGCATGAACCCCCCACTTATACTTGGCCCTGTTGAATCTGAGCCACCAGAAGGAAGACCCGAGTTAAGAGTGTGCCCCTAGGAGTGGCATGGTGCCCCGAGTAGGGCAGATGAAGAGAGGGCCATGCCCCTGGATGGCTTCACTCACAGAGACAACGCTCTCCCAGAGCCCCCACGGTCCTCCCCACTCCCTCCCCACACCCAGAGACCCACAGTCCCCCCACTTCCTTTTCACACCCAGAGCCCCATGTCCCCCCACACCCTCCCCACACCCAGAGCCCCACGGTCCTAGTGTTCAGAACCTGACAACCCCCCCCCCCAACCTTGGGCAGCATGGAGACTAACACACATGTCCCCTCCACCACCTTGGCCTTCCCAGCACTTCCCACACTCCAGCGACTGTTCTAAATACCCATTTGTAAAAAACCCTGGGGGCAGAGATGGACTCTTTTTTTTTACCTTTTAATGTCCAGAGTCTTCCTAGAGATTGACAAGTAGTGGGTGTTGAGTGAGTGTGTGTTGATCTGAACTGAATAACCACAGCCAGCTCCCTGAAGGAAGGAGATACCAGTTCGGTGCTGACCAAGCTCTGGAGTCCTTGAACCAGGCCGAAGGGCCCTTCACTGGTCTCCTTGTCCACTCGCCCGCTTCCAAGTAAGACTAAGCCTATTTTAAGTGTCTGTTTCAGGGATCCCGTGACCTTGGTCTGGGCTCACTGCGGGAAAGTGCTTTGCAAAGTCTGACCTCAATCCCTTTTGCTGGAGCCTATTCCCTCAGCCCAACTGCTGTCCCCAGTAGGGAAAGCAGAGAAGGAGGAGAGAGTGGGTGCACTGAGGGGATTTGGGGGGTGATAGCCATGAATCTCTCCCCTGCAAGGGTACCAGTCCCTAGAATTGCCAGAGCGTGGGAACACAACTCAGGGATATCTCATCCTTCTCTCCCTGTGACTGATGAGGAAACCAGACCAGGGGGAAAACGGGGTGAGAAATTTGCCCAAGAAACACGCGGGCAGTAGGAATAAAAGGAATATTGATAAAACGCCAGGGAGACCTACAACCTCTACCCTCCCTCCACCTGCCAGGGACGCAGTTCCCAGCTGAGAGGGCAGCCCTCCTCTCCCGTCCCCACCTCCCATCCCCAGCCACAGCCACCAGCCGCTCAGAGATGGCTCTTGCCCTGTGGCTCCCACTTTGGATGAGGCGGGAAGGAACCAGCAGCTAGAGCAAAGAGAAAACCTCAAAGTGACCTTTCCTCTCCCCAGAACACAGCGACCGCCCCGGTAGGGACAAGTGATAAGAATGCCAGGGCGAGTCGACCGTGCCGGGGCTGCTCCCGTGCCTGGCACATGTGCCCATCAAAGAACCCCCACACACACACCTTACACACACACACACACACACACACACAGCAGGGCTGAGGAGGAAGTCAGTCTGGGCCACAATGACAGGATCACCTCCAGACCTAACCAAAACCCCACAGATGGCTCTTACCTGCTCCCGAGAGCATCTGCCCTCGTCTAAAAAGATTCTCTGCTTCTCTTCTAACCAGTCCTGGGAAATTTCAGAGGGACAAGGGCAGGAAGAGGGAGGGCGGACTGGATGAACGTATGCAGGCGGATAGGAAAAGAAAGGCCAAGAAAGGCAGAGTGACCTGACTGCGGTTGCAGAGCAAGGAAGAGAATCCTCCGGAGTAACCAAAGTAATGGTAATAATAACACGGTCAGAATCCGTGGCGCGCTCACCGTGGCCAGGCACCGCTCCGAGCCTCTCTATGCATTAACTTGGGTGCCGCGCTGGAGCCCATCTCTGTCCAAAGTATTCTGCTGATGGAGACAGACCTAGGCAGAGATACGCCTGGGAAGAGATACCTGTGGGCTTTCTGTTGGACAAACTCACTGGGGCGGGAGGGGGGCATTAGGGTTCTATGAGGGGCCCTGAAGGAGCCTGGGAGGAAGTCTGCTCAGCCCATAACCCCTCCCCCCACACACACAGAGTCTAGCTCCCCTTTGTCCTGCCCTCTCCCCGGCTCCTTAGCTCTGCAAGAACCCTGGATCCCCCTTGCCCCAAATGTGACCCCATTTCCCTGCCAAGCCTTGGAAACTGTCCACACACCCACGTCTCCTACGCTGGGCAAGCTCTTCCCTTCTGGCCCTCTACTTCCCTCAAGCCCCACTCCTGCCCTCCCCACCCCCCCCCCCCAACCAGGTCTCTCCAGTAAATCAGGACCTGCCCCTCCTTCCCTCCACAAAGCGGGAGGCGACAGGGGCACCCTTTTGTTCCTCAATATTGTCACATGGCACCTGCTGTTTATCCCTGCTCCCGTGGGGGATGGGAGGCGGAGAGGGGCTGACACTGTTTGATGAGAGGCAGGGCTGGTTGACACACACCTATGGCAATGGGGCACTCGACTTTTTTCAGCGATGCTGACATCACTCAGTAGGGCTGTGTTTGTTTAACTAGGGATCAAGTCCTCACGTCCTCTACACCTCTCTCCCTTTCTTGCTCCCTCTTTCATCTTCCCACCCCTGACCTGGCATTGCAGGAGCCCTGTCTGGGGGTCCCCGAGAGCCCCTTAACTCTCTGAGAACCCCAGAGCTGTCTAAAAGAGGCGGTGCCTCCCGCCACCTGGCCTCTCCCATCCCCCTTTCCTCCTCAGCCTACAGCACTGGCCAGGGATGAAGTAACCCCCCTCCTAAGCCCCACCCCACCTCAACCCTATTCTTGGAATTAGGAAGTGTGCCCAGGGCACCTCCTCACCAGCCGCTGGGGCAGCTCCTGTGGCTACAGATTTGCCACTCTGTCTGTCATTGTCCTGAGGCAGCCAAGGCCAGAAGAGAGGTCAGAACCACTGCAGAGCCCTCAAGGGGAGAAGCAGCACTCAGAAGTCTTGTCTCGCTCATCGGCTGGGGTAGAAGGTCACCAGGGTGGTGCGAAAGGGGCACTCTGGATGCCACTCAGGGGACAGCCCCCAGAGAGCAGGAGCAGGAGGACTGGGGCCCAAGAGGAGCGCTTAAGACAGAGCCTAAGGCCCCGTTCAAATCCCCATACCACCTCTCTCTAAGACTCAGCTTCCATATCCACAAGACGAGAGGATTAGACCAGCCTGGCGCTCAAGTTCCCTTCTAGACAAAACTTCCTGAGTCGAGCCGGCTGCTGGGTTCACCTTCTTTTGTGTGGCACAAACTCAAGATTGGGAAAGCTCCCAGAGCCTTCTCCTCTTCGACACCCTATTTCTAGAATGAAATGGGCAAAGCATATGGGAAAGGACAGATTTTGCATTCCAGTAAAGCAAGGGAGCTTTTTCTCCTTGGTTAGCCTGGATAGGTGGGAATTCCCCCAGCATCTGGTCCCCGTCCGTAGGAGGCCTGACACTGGGGCAGAAACAATCCTGAGTCACCCCTCCCAGAAGGATTTCCACCAGTGTCGCCCCCTTGCCTCCCTCCTTTCCCTGGAAACGACAACCAAGAGTGGCCAAAGCCAACATCGGTGTGCGGGCTGGAGAGGCCCAAATAAAGGAGGTCTGAGGAGAAAAAGAGATCCCAGGCCAGCGTGGCCAGGAAAGGCTTCATAGAAGAGGAGAAGGAGGTAGACGAGGGCAAGGCAAAGAGGAGAGGCAGGGGAGGGGAGGAGGAGGGCCCTAAGCAGGTCTTAAGGATGGGCAGGTCTAGGGAGGCAGAATGAGTCAGGACATCACAGGTAAGGAGGATCGTGTGGACAGAGCCCAGGGGTAAGCCTGAGCCCGGCCTGTCTGGCGTGCCGGATGGTGCCAGGAGACCCAGCCAACAGCTCTACCGAGTCCCCCAAAACAGGGCCAGGTGGCAGAAGAACAAACACACCCAAATAAGGAGTTTGGGCTTGATCCTCCCGGAAATGAGGAGGCTGAGGGTTTCTGATTAGCGGGTATAGGCTGGAGTTGGGAAAAATCCGTCAGAAGGCGAATGTAATAGTCCAGGTGTGAGACAAGAACTGAGGGGGTGGGGGACAGGAGGGACACTGGAAGAAAAGAGCAATGGGGCTTGGTGAACAGCTGAATGTGGAGGCTGGCATGGGGTAAAGAAAGGGCATATGTGGGGGTGGCTGGGGTGACAAGGAGGAAGATCCCCACTGGGAAAATGAGGAAGTGAGGGGGTGCTGGGTTAGCAGGGTTCCGTGGGATCAGACGTTGACCTCGTCCCCACAGACACACTACTAGAACTGAGAGCCTTTGAAAAAGCAGCCTGGGAAAGGGCTTCGAGGGCCACCTGCCACCTGCCAGGGGCACGAAGCGAGATCTCCCATCACCCCCTCTTCCCAGGGGCTCCCTCTTCTGGGTTCGGTTCTCCTTGAACATTTCGGCTATTCCTTCGCGGGCAGTCTGTTCGGTGGCCGGGGACAGACTCCTTCCTCCGAACCGCAAGTCTAAAGCCAAGTTGGACCTCTGGTTTCCTCTAGACGATCATGCTCCCTACCCATTGCTCCCAAAGGGCCCACCCGGGAAGCCACCTCGAAAGCCAGACCCTTGCAACCCTCGGAAACGGGGGGCGGGGGGTCAGGGAGGAGAAGGAGAAGCAGGGGCACCTGCCTCACTGGAGGGTGAAGGACTGAAGGCCTCTGAACAGTCTCTCCTAAGAGGAAGGCAGCAGCCTCCTACCTTAATAATCATCACCATTACCGCTTACCAGGTGCCTGGGAAGGCCGCCCCTTCGTGCACACAGTCTCATTCCACATCCTCATGGCAACCACTCAGAACCGTTACTTTCCCCATTTACCGATGAAGAAACTGAGTCTTTGAACCCAGGCCATTCTGGCTCTAAAGCATGTGCTGTTTTCCTTATGCCGCTCGGCCTCTCGCTTCTCTCACTGAGATGTCTCACATGCCATCGCTCTTACTCATTTCTGCCCATGTCTCCTCCAAAACACCGTGTAGTGATTCATTCCACAAGCGTTTGTTGAGTGTGTCCAGGCAAGGGGCTGGGCACAGGCACCACGAGGGGATTCCTTCCCCAACTCCCTCCCCGCCGGATATCACCCCAGTGATTTGGCGGGGCGTCCAGCCCTCGCTCGTAGGTTCTGATGGACCGCGGGGTCCTGCGACCAAATGAATTGAATTCCCCAGCCCAACCTGCATCACCTCGGGTACCATCTCATTGATAGTAACGACTCCCATTTGTCTCATTTCGGGTACATTTCACATACCCCTTTCTTGCCCATATCTCACCTCATGGTCATACCCACCCTGTGAGATGGATGTGTTTCTCCCATTTTACTAGCTAGGAATCTGAGGCTCAGAGAGGTGAGGTCTGCTCCACCCCACCATTGAAGCCTGGACTAAAACCCAGGTTTCTGGACCCTTTGTGAATGTACTTTCCATCTTTCTGCCACATTCTCTCCCGCAAAAGGCATCAACCAACCCGCTCGCCTCCGATAACCCCTAGGCAGCCAAGCTCTCCCGCGGGAAGCCGAAGGACATCCCTAGCCCCCTGTGTGGTTTCTCACTTTCAACTCCAGCTCAGATCTTTTGCCAAACTGGCCACAGCCACCCCACACTGCCCACCTCCTTCCTCCAAACGTGCCCCACCTCTTTCTTCTTTCCTCTTCCTCAGAGGTTCTCCTAGGGAGTTCTCCCAGCTCCCAAGGGCAGGGTACAGGAAGAGGGACCGGTACTTGTAGGAGGGAGGGGGAACGGCTCCCACGGGGAGCTCCTCTGGGCCTCAGGGGCCCTGGCACTCAGCTCTGCCCCGCGCAGCTCCTGGAACATCAGCCAGGTTGCGCAAAAAGCAAGGAGGAGAGAAACACCAGCACACAGGGTGGGGGAAAGGTCAGGCACAGGAAGCCGTGGGAGAGCCAGCCGGTACAGACCATCCTGATTTCCCCAGACTCACCATTATCCCCCTGGGAAAACCTGTTGGTAAAGTCCTAGTTGTCTCTTTCCAGAAGGGCCCTCCTGGGGTCACCTCAGTCATCCCCCTGCCTCTGGGCAGGCTGTTTTCTCTATTTCTTCCAAGCTGACTGGCTGAACAGTATGAGCCTTTCTGCCAGGAAAACTGAGGTCCGGGGAGGGAGAGGGGCTTGTGGGGGCACCAGCAGCGGGGGTTGGGGCGGGGGATGGGACCAACGTGCTGACATCCAGTTGTGACTCCTGCCCTTGCACTCCCGCCTCCTTTTTGCCCGGTGCTCGGCGGGGGTGACGGTGATGTCACAGGTGTGGCGTGCCAGCCACGTGCTGGGCGCCAAGCAAAACAGCCAGGGCAAGTGTGTGCATCATCAGTACCTGGGAAGGAAGGCCACCAGAAGAAGTGAGTCTGGTGGAAAGACCTGAAAGAGGGAAGGGAGGCACCTTGCTGGATGGGGGCGGGGAAGAGACCAGAATAAAACCCTGCTGTGGCCAGAACTAGAGAGAGAAAGCCAGAGCTGGCACTGGAGAGAGATGCCCCCTCATCTTCCCCTCCTCTGCCTCTCCCAAAGCTTGTAAATGCCCCAGACATGAGCCAGCCCAGGCCCCGCTACGTGGTAGACAGAGCCGCGTACTCTCTCACCCTCTTTGATGATGAGTTTGAGAAGAAGGACCGGACATACCCACTGGGAGAGAAACTTCGCAATGCCTTCAGGTAACGTGGCCCAGAGCCCAGACACCTCTTTCTTCTGCTCCCCACCAAAATCCTTTCTGCACCAGAGCATGGCTCCTGTACCAGCATCCCTAAGACAGGGCTTGGGGAAGTCTCGGGGAGGGGAGGTTCAGAACCCTGACTTTAAGATCCTACAACCCCTCCTGTACTGACACCCACCCTGTGGAGGATGGGGAGTAGCCGCAAGGACCATCCACAGTCTCAGAAGAGTTGTAGGGCATCTGCAACCCGTGCATGAAGTCTTGCCATCTTCTCAGTCCACTCAAGTCTCTCTCCGTTTCTTTTTTTTTTTTTTTTTTTTTTTTAATTTTTTTTTTTTTTCAACGTTTATTTATTTTTGGGACAGAGAGAGACAGAGCATGAACGGGGGAGGAGCAGAGAGAGAGGGAGACACAGAATCGGAAACAGGCTCCAGGCTCTGAGCCATCAGCCCAGAGCCCGACGCGGGGCTCGAACTCCGGGACTGCGAGATCGTGACCTGGCTGAAGTCGGACGCTTAACCGACTGCGCCACCCAGGCGCCCCTCTCTCCGTTTCTTAAGGGAGCTCGAGATGGGCCTGCTACCACATGGGGCAGAGAGAGCATCAGAGCCTTGCTTAAAGTCCTCTTCCCTCCTGATCACGAAAAATCTGAAGCCACCACCACTCCATGCCCTCTGTCCTCTTTCCCTCCTAGATGTTCCTTCCTTTTCCTGATCCAGAAAATGCCCAAAGGCAGCCCCTAAATTCCTGGGCCCTCCTAAAGGATACCTACCAGGATGTGGTCCTGCCAGACCCCCGGGCTCTCTTCACTCTCAGATCTGTGAGACTGCGCTAGTGGGGAGTAAAACCTCACCTCCGAGGAGGGGGCTTCAGGAGGTGATCTATGCCCATACTCCAGGAACCTGCGGCTATGAGCTTCACCTTCCCCCTCCCTACACTTCTGGCAGACCTTGCTCAGTCCTGGCTGTGGGCTAACTTGCTCTTCCTCACTCCCCTGGGGAAACAGCTGATTCAGATACCTGGATTGAGGTCACTGGCAATGCTGAAGTGGAGGTGCAGGTGGAACAGGTTCGGACCAGGGGAATCACCCACTTGAGTCTTCACCAAAAGCCCTGGTCCAACCCTACTTCTCCCGGGAGGCTCCATTCCCGCTGGGTCACAGCCAAAGCCTTGGGTGTTCAGTGTCCAGACACCCTACCGACAGCTGGGCTCCTGGGACAGCTGGGCTCTGTCGACCTTAGTTACCAAACAGTTTCAGTCTGGTTTGTTGCAGTGCTGGAGGGACGAGGGTATCTGCTGTTGTCCTAAAAGACTATAGATTAAAACTATAAAGTGATGTAGGGAACTAACAATTTCCACGAGGCTGGCATTGAGCCTTAAGCAGTGCCTGACACAGAAGGTGCTCCAATAAATATTTGTTTAATGAATGAATGAATGGCTAGAAAGCTAATCCCTCTGTCCACTTCCCTCTTGGCCTCTGAAGCCTCTGTATAGGCATCTGTTTCCAGCTATTCTATCAGGCCTCAGATTGCCTTGCCCAGCGTACGACAGGCCTGCAAATAAGGCTGGACGGATACCGCCCTCAAGGGGGTTGTTTGTCTTCCCCTACTCAGCTCTCTATATGTGAGTCCAGTTTTCCTTGCCACAAACAAGCCTGAGAGAGTTCCTGCAGCGCTGGTGCTCCCTTATGACAAAGCTGTAGAGATGCTTGGAGCTATTGACCAAGGATGGAAGAGGCACACCCACCCGCCCCAGAGGAGACCAGGGACTCAGATGTCGAGGGTGATGCCCTTCCACAGAGTATTGGTTGGGACAGAAAATCTGTCCAGACTCCACAGGGTACAAAGCATTGTCTGCGTTGCTTTTAGTCTTGGGTGACATCCAGGGAACCAAGTGTTTGGGAAATTATTGTTGAATAATAGCAAAGAGCAGGGATTGGTGCCGGGCGGGAAAGGAGGCCTAATCAGAGCAGGCTAGTGAGTCACCAAATGTGCCTTGAGTATTTGAGTTCCCTCGACTGGGAGAAGAAAAGCAAATGCCTCCCACTCCCTTCCAGTCATCAATCCATGAGCTGTCACCCCTGAGTTTTTTAGGCCCTTGTTCCTACCGCTCCTGAGTTTCTATGAAAAGACCTCAAGGTGTTCAACAAACAGGGAAGGAATCAACTTTCCCCACCCTGCGTTGGCCAACAAACAGCTCCCCCATTCCTTCCGCCCCCAGCGAATTAACAGTGGGAGGAACTCCAGCACTGGAGTCATGACACATGAAGGACGGTCGGTCAGCAGAGGCACACCCTGCAGGGACAATGGAGCCTTCTTTGGGGGAAGTGCTAAGAAAGATGGCAACAGCCCCCACTCAGGCCGAGTTTCAACACCAGCCAGTCCCCTTTCACTAATTCACGCATTCATTCATTCAGCAAATATTTACTAAGCAGCCCAATGCAATGTGCAAGGTACAAAAGATGAACCAGAGAGATAGACTTTTGGTCATGATGGGGTTTATTCTCCAGTGAGAACGACAGATGAAAAGCAAGCAGTTATAACCCAGTGTGCGCACGAAGCTGTAGGAGCCCGCACAAGGGTGCCGGGCCTGCGTTTGGTCAGACCGGAGAAAGGTCATCTGAGATGGGGGGCTGGACTCGGCAGCTCGGAAGGCTAAGTGACCGCAAAATCCATGCCTTTACGCCGAGTCTTCTGGATGTCCCAAATGAGCAGCTGTTTCCAGACACCCAGCTAAAACCGAGAGTGTGTGAATGGCTCTCCAAAGAAAGCCCCTGCCTTTTTTTCTCAGTGTCCCCGGCCTACTGCATGGTGTGGGGGCTGAATGAGTGAATGAATTCTGAACGAGTGAATGAATGAATGAATGAATGACGGATGACCAGGAACAGAATATATAATATCCCTCCCCAACTCAGAGTATCCAAACCATGCAGTGCCGACTGGAAGCCTGCCCTCTTCCCCTCCAGATGTTCCACGGCCAAGATCAAAGCCGCAGTGTTTGGGCTGCTCCCCGTGCTCTCCTGGCTCCCCAAGTACAAGATCAAAGACTACATCGTCCCCGACCTGCTGGGCGGACTCAGCGGTGGATCCATCCAGGTCCCGCAAGGTGAGGGGGTCTGTCCCCCAGGTTGGCTTGGCCTGCTGCTCTCCCCCCTTCCTCTCCCCGTCCCCTGTGACCCCCATACCCCAACTGTGCCCCCGAGCCTTCAATCTCCTGTTCTCTGCAGGCATGGCATTTGCTCTGCTGGCCAACCTTCCTGCAGTCAACGGCCTCTACTCCTCCTTCTTCCCCCTCCTCACCTACTTCTTCCTGGGGGGTATACACCAGATGGTGCCAGGTAAGGCTTCTCCCCTCTCAGCAGGCCAGGTGACCTGGACCACAAGGACAGGGGATGTGGCAAAGGGGCTTTGGGTGTTTTCCATCTGCATTCTCCTAGAGCTGGTGCTGGGCGGTCCTGAAGGGACCGTCACTGTGAGCGTCAGTCCCAGGTCCGCTGTGACCTTGAAGAAACCACTTAGCTTCCATGAGCTTGGTTACCACTACCCGTTCTGTCTCCCTCCCTGGCACGTGGGGAAGACTTGGTGGAACAAGGTATACCATGTGCATAAAGTGCCAGGGAGATGGGAGGGATTACTCTCAGGCTGGTCCCTGCAGGGATATTTGGAGCTCTCTGGTGCTAAGTGACATCGAGAAAAAGGGCCTGGTCACAAGGTCTGTTTCTGGGTCAGGTACCGCTTGTATTTCCAAGCTCATTTCCTCACGTGTCCAATGAAACAATTTTAACAGTCGAGGTGAAAGCATCTTGAAAAGCGTAGATCGTGGTGACATGTGAGTGTTGGTTTTCTTGCTGGAGAGGAGCCTTGGAGATGTGGGGGTCCATCTCCTCGGGGGTCGGGAAGCACTCCCACCTGGGCCCCTTTCTGTTGTCCCTGGGTGTGGTGCAAACCTCTGACTCCTGCCGGCTGGGTGGGCACCACAGGTACCTTTGCCGTTATCAGCATCCTGGTGGGTAACATCTGTCTGCAGCTGGCCCCAGAGTCAAAATTCTGGGTCTTCAACAACGCCACCAACAAGAGCTACGTGGACACGGCAGCCATGGAGGCTGAGAGGCTGCACGTGTCAGCAACCCTGGCCTGCCTGACTGCCATCATCCAGGTGAGGGGACGGCCGCGGCCTTGTCAAGGGCACGGCCTCAGGAGGGCATCTTTCTGTCCTGCCCCTGCCTCAAAGCCCCAGTTTGACATTAAAGCTGATTCAGGGCCCTTCCTCCTCCCTCTCCCCCATTCCCAGGGCCACAATAGACCTTGAGGAATCGGTGTATCTCCTCACCTGCCTCCAGCAGGTCTATGAGACCAGTCTCTGCTCCCAGCAAAACTGTCCCGAGTCAGACTGTCTGGAAGGCTCACGGGCTCTCTCTCCTCTCCAGCACAGCCCTCCTGTTTCTCTAACATCCCTTATCCCTCCTCCAGCCTCTTCTGCCCCAAGCCACAGCATCACTCGCACAACATAAATTGCACAAATTGCAAAGGAATCTGCTAGGTTTTACGAGGGGAAACGCTGCTTGATGGAACACAAGAGCAGGAAGCAACCTCCGAGGACACCTTTCATTCATCCATCCATTCATTCTTTCTGTTAACGTTTTTGGTTGTGTCGCTGTGCCAGAAACTGGCCTAGGCCTTGGGGGGAAAACCAAGTATAGAAGAGGCCCAGTTCTCCAGGAGCGCACAGCCCAGCAGAGGAAGTAACCACGTCAACAGATAAACTTTTAGGCAGGGAGATAAGCAGCATAATAGAGCTATGTTCCCATAGCGGTGGGAGCACCAAGGAGAGAGTCAGGGAAGGCCTCGCCTCAGAGAGGAGATGACATTTGACCTGAATATTAAAAGATGAATAGAGCTTGGCCAGTAACCAAATGAATGAGGCACGGGAAGACAGTCTGGGCAGAAGGATGCACCCCAGAGCATTGAGGCTTGAGTGTGAACTGACCAGGGAATGACAAGGCAAGACGTTTTGGTGCGGCTGGACAGCAGGAGGCCTTTGGGGGATGGGCCCGAGAAGGGGCCAGAAAGGTAGGCAGAGGCTAGACAATGAAGTCTGAAGTCTGTCCCCCCTGCACTGGCCTTGGGTCTGACTGGCAGTTTATAAAGATCATTCAGGCCACGGAAAAGAGAGGTGGGGAGGTAGATTACAGTCAAAGTTAGGAGACTATGCAGAAGCCCGGGCAAGGCCGCCAAACACCTAGGCCAGGGAGGCGGCCACGGGGAGGGCCACCGAGATGGGGTTGACTTAAGGAACGTTTTGCCGGAAGCATTAAAAGGCTTGGTGAGAGCCCTGACATGGGGGTAAGGGAGGATGACTCCTAAGATCTGGGTTAGGCAACCGGGTGGAGACGAAGCACGGGGGGAGGACCAGGGTTATTTTGCCGATGAGAAAACTAAAGCCAGAGAGATGATGTGACAAAGAGGCCTGTGCCCCAAACCAGACTAGAGGTCTGCTGGCACCGTAAAGGGCCAGACAAGGTCACAAAGGGCTCACTTGCTCAGGGCGGCTGCACAGAACTGCAGCCTGGGTTTGGATCAGGCACGCGGGGGAGCTGCGGGCCGTTCTTGGTCTTCCCCACCCCCACCCCCACCTCTCTCTCCTCAGATGGGCCTGGGCTTCGTGCAGTTCGGCTTTGTGGCCATCTACCTCTCCGAGTCCTTCGTCCGGGGCTTCATGACGGCAGCCGGCCTGCAGATCCTGATCTCGGTGCTCAAGTACATCTTTGGACTGACCATCCCGTCCTA
Organism: Puma concolor; assembly: GCF_028749965.1. Classification (NCBI taxonomy): domain Eukaryota; kingdom Metazoa; phylum Chordata; class Mammalia; order Carnivora; family Felidae; genus Puma; species Puma concolor. The sequence goes on from NC_141683.1 coordinate 25,831,579, forward strand.
CACGGGCCCGGGGGCCATTGTCTTTGTGAGTCTAGGCACACATCCCTGCGAATGGGGAGGGGCTCAGGCAGACACAGAAGCAGGGTTTACTGTTTTAAGAGGTCATGAGCTCCTCCTTACAAGACGTCCTCAAGCAAGGGTCTGGCTAGCCCATTGTTCAGAGAGGATTCGCAGGGGGTTCCCACTTTGGGAGGGAAGGTCAAACACAGGACCCTGCGGGCTCACTGAGGTTCTTTATGGTGAATTCCTGCGGAAAAGGAGATGTTTACTCTCCATCAGTTCCCTGACACAGTGCCTCAACCCCTCCCTGCCTGGGAGGTCCCTCCTTGTGTCTAAGCTCCATCCTTCCTCCTTGAGCTTGAATTCTTTTTTTTTTTTTTTTAATTTTTTTTTTCAACGTTTATTTATTTTTTGGGACAGAGAGAGACAGAGCATGAATGGGGGAGGGGCAGAGAGAGAGGGAGACACAGAATCAGAAACAGGCTCCAGGCTCTGAGCCATCAGCCCAGAGCCTGACGCGGGGCTCGAACTCACGGACCGTGAGATCGTGACCTGGCTGAGGTCGGATGCTTAACCGAATGCGCCACCCAGGCGCCCCGAGCTTGAATTCTTTCTAGAGAAAGAGAATCACCATTCCCATCCTGGCATGAGATCCCAGCATGCCTTTTGGGAGAGGGAGGTGGAAGAGGGGATACTATTCATGACCGAGGTCTGGATTCTGCTTTGGTGTGCCCCCATTCACATTGATGACATCCTTCTGCCGAGTTAGACCTCCAAGGGTGGGGATAGTAGGGGAAGAGGAAGTGGGAGCCCATGAGCATGATGCTCTCTCCCCCAGACCTTCATTGACATTTGCAAAAACCTCCCCCACACCAACATCGCCTCGCTCATCTTCGCCCTCATCAGTGGCGTCTTCCTGGTGCTGGTGAAGGAGCTCAATGCTCGCTACATGCACAAGATCCGCTTCCCCATCCCTACAGAGATGATTGTGGTAAGGACCCTGCACAGGGCTGGGGGGGGGGGGCGGGGGGCCAGGCTAGAGAGGCCATGAGAAAAGGAATCCAGCCCCAGCCAAAGCCACGGGAACCCTTCCCCTCCCTCCCCGCCTCCTCCGCCAGCGGCCAGCAGAACAGGAAGTTGGGTGAATCCATTCCATCCCCCCATCTATGGCTCCTGCTTTTCCTGCTCCTTGGGTTGCTCCCCTTTGAGGAGGCAGGGGAGTGGGAGTTGGAGTCCCCAGAGAAAAGGGAAGCTTGAGAGAGACCCCTGTTCTGCCAGTCCCCATTCTCCATTTTGGGCTTTGCAGGTGGTGGTGGCAACAGCTATCTCCGGGGGCTGTAAGATGCCCAAAAAGTATCACATGCAGATCGTGGGACAGATCCAACAAGGGTGAGTCTGGGTGGCCAGGAAGCCTGCCCCCCCTACCAGCACCTGCCTGTGGAGGCCTGGGCTCAGAGGCCAGGATGAGACAATCTCTCATGAAGGAGCCTTGTCGACTCTGTGACACCCACCAAATGTGAATTATTTCTATTACTTATTACGGAAGACAGCCGTACAACCAGCCAATGCCAGCCGTGTTACAAACAGTGAGTCTTAGCTGCCACACACACCCCCAAAAGTCTCACTCAGTGGACACTGCCAGAACAAAGACTCTCTGATCAGCCCTTTTCCGGCTCCTTGCCTCGCTCTGCCGTGTTGGTTCTTTTCATGGGGAAGAGAAGCTATTAGGATCAACAGTGAGCATCCACTCCGTGCCTGGCACCACGCTGGGCCCGGTGGTGGGAAAGGGTGGGGCTTGTGCTGTAAGGTTGGAGGAGGAGGGTGGGAAGAGGGCAGGGGAGGGCGCCGGCTGTGGGTCTGTGGACTAGTGAGCATAGAGTCCAGAAACTGGGCGTGAGCAAACGAGGCCCCACCACTTACTGGCTCTGTGACCTTGGACAAGCCAAGTTGCTGCTTTGTCAATGGGAGTTATGGCTGCCACCATCACAGTGTTGTACTGAGGGCTCAGACGACAAGGGGTAATTCATGTAGACCTTGGCACACACTGGGGCCCCGCTGGTCCCCGTGGGTTGAGGAAGGACTCGCCATGCCTCCCCTCACACCCTTGGTCCCTGCCTCCTTTCTGGCTCCTTGGCAGGTTCCCCACTCCCGTGTCACCTGTGGTTTCACAGTGGAAGGACATGATGGGCACGGCCTTCTCACTGGCCATCGTGGGCTACGTCATCAACCTGGCCGTGGGCCGGACCCTGGCCAGCAAGCACGGCTATGACGTGGATTCTAACCAGGTAGGTCCATGCGGGCAGGGCCAAGCAGGAGGCGCTGGGTCCCACAGAGGCCTGGCCAGAGATACGTTGGGGCTCCTCAACCTGATGGGAGCAAGGTGCTGACCAGTGAGGAGGAGGAGCTCTGGCCGCAGGAGGCCAGCTTCCGCTGGGCTAGGAGTATAGGGCTTTCTAGCAGCAGGATCATTCTCAAGTCCTAGGTCCAGGATCCAGCTTGTACGGACGACTAGGTTTGGACAACACCTGCTGCTCACCCCCCGCTGCCCCTGTTTCCAATCCTCCCCCTGTCCCCCACAGGAGATGATCGCCTTGGGCTGCAGCAACTTCTTTGGCTCCTTCTTTAAAATCCATGTCATTTGCTGTGCCCTCTCTGTCACTCTGGCGGTGGATGGAGCTGGAGGAAAATCCCAGGTGAGCACTGTACCAGGGGAGTGGGGAAAGAGGGGAGAGGGTAGCAAAACAGTTGCCCCAGAGAAGCCAAGGCACATGCAAAGCCAGGCCAGCTGCTTCCCCAACCTTCCTCTCCCCTCACCGGTCTCCACTCCACCTTTGAAAGAGAGCTATTGGAAATCAATCAAGAGCGAGAATTCCACACTTACAACCTGTTCCCAACTCTTTCTCTGAATAGGTGGCAAGCCTGTGTGTGTCCCTGGTAGTGATGATCACCATGCTGGTCCTGGGGTCCTATCTATACCCTCTCCCCAAGGTAAGAGCGCAGCAGGACAGCAGAGGTCAGCAGGAGACTCCAGTAAGGACAATCCCTAAGAGCTGCATAACCCTTTACAGTCTATAAAGTGCCGACACTGTCACACTTTGTCCTCGTCACAACCTGTAGACACCGTGGTTTTACTATCTTCGTTTTACAAGTGAGGGAAACTGAGGCTGAGAAAGTCTCAGTGATCTGTGGTGATGCAGCTCACGAGCGCAGGGCTGGTGGTAATCTCCAGCCTTCTGACCTCAGGATCGATTCCCCAGTTAGTGTTCACAAGTGCTTATGAGTGCCTGACTAGGAAGGCCCTGGGCATGGATGGTTTGGAGATGAGGGAGGAAGGGAGGGGCAGAGACGGGCCAGGAAGGGCCCCATGGCCTAGCACCTACACTGCACTCTCCAGCCCCGAGACTGAGTGCAGAGATCCGGGGGGCTCTGCAGGCAGAGATGTTCTGGAACTGCAGCTCTGTCCTGCCAGGCTCCAGGGTCAGGTGAGAAAGAACAATGTTCTGTTTCCCCAGTCTGTGCTAGGAGCACTGATAGCTGTCAACCTCAAGAACTCCCTCAAGCAACTTGCTGACCCCTATTACCTGTGGAAGAAGAACAAGCTGGACTGCGTAGGTATTGGGTGGCCACTGGGTACCCCTTCGTGCCCTGCCCCTTCCTCCAGCCCCACAGCCGCGTCAGCTCTTCTGTCGGTGACCCCTCCGTTCTGCTCCCTAATTAGCCTAGCCAGCTGTTAAGAGCCCAAGTGTTGGAGTGACACATCCTATGTTCACGTCCTAACGCACCTGTTCACTGGCTCTGTGTGGGCCCTAGACTAGCAAGTCCTTAGAAGTCCCTTAACTTCTCTGAGTCTTGACTTTCTCATCTGGGAAATGGGTATCTTATACTCTACCCCACCCCCCGCCCCAGGGTTGTTTATGAGAAAGAAAGGAGATAATACAAGTAAGGGGCATGCTACCTAAATCGTATTCTGGGTTCAATAAAAAAAAAATTAGCTATGATTATTTTTACGACTCGTAGTTCCAAAAAAAAGCAAAAAGAAATAGCTTTAAAAACCACCACCAACAACAAAAAACTAGAACAGAAAGCCAGCAGACCAGGATCTTGAGCAAGTTACCAGACTTCTCTGGAGTTCTACTTCCTCATCTCTAATGGGGGTGACAGTCATGACTTCATCATACACTGGTTCTCAGGATTACATGAGATCACATGGGTAAGTACCATGTAACTGTAAAACACTCAGCAAACATGACCTGTTGTTATGATTAGTCACCGGCCCCGTGCACCTAGCATCAGACAATAGTAATAAGGTTACCGTATATTGACGACACTGACAAAAACCCCATTTAAGCTCCACCATAAGAGGATTTACTGACCCCCTTGCAAGATGATGAAACAAAGGGGTGTCTGGCTGGCTCAGTCAGAAGAGCATGCCGACTCTGAGTCTCGGGGCCATGGGTTCAAGCCCCATGCTAGGTGTCGATATTACGTAAATAAATAAAACTTTTCTAAAAAGATGATGAAACCAAGGCTCAGAGAGGTTAAGTAACTTGCCAAAGGCCACAGAGGTAGTAAGGGGTAGAGTCAGGATTGGAACCCAAATCTTAGACTGCAAACGTCTGGGTGGCTCTGTCTCCTGGGGAAGGAGGCTTACCTGCACGGGACACAAAGAAAATCCTTAAAGCCAGAGAAGTGAGTGGCCCATCTGAGTCCCCGACTGAGTGACGAGGATAGGGGAGTATACGATGTTCCAGTTCCCACCCCAAGGATCTGCTCTTACCCCATCCCAGCAATCCCCCCCACCAAATATAGGCTCTGGTATTTACATTGTGCCTTGGGCTCACACCTTATCTTCACAGTTCTGTGGGGGAGTGTGGGCAGGTTCGTTTTCTTTAGAGGAATTGGGAGGACTGTAAAGGACCATCAAGGGGTCAACTATCAAAACTGCATTCAATCCTGCCCCCCACCCACACAGCCAGACAGACCCCAGACCGTCGGGCCAGGAAGATCGCTGAGCGTGTGTTGGAAACACACAGCCTCCCGTTGGGTGGAGAGAGGCAGTTCATGTTTGTTGAGTGACCACTAGGTGCCCATCGCTGGGCTGGGACCTTTAGCTGCCTTAGCTTTTCAATCCCTTCACGAAACAGGTAATATTATTGCCCTCTTGTGGATCAGGCAACTTGGCTCACATCACTGGGAAGCGAGAGAATGAAACTTTCAAACCAGGCGTGGGTTACCCTCATGCTCTCAGCGTGCGCCATGCCGCCTCCCTGCGTGGGCTGGGGTTGTCTGTCAAAAACCAAGCACGATCGCCAGGCACACTCAATCCAGGCAAAACGTGCAGGTGTAACCAGAGCACCAAGACATAAGACGGCGCAAAGGTGCCATGACAAGGGGAGGGCCGGTCTGAGGTTGTGGAACAGGGAACGGCCTTGGCTGTTCCAGGAAGACTCCCCAAAGAGGCAGCCTTCTCCCCAGGCCTGCTCTGACATCTCTCTCCTCACAGTGTGTCTGGATGGTGAGCTTCCTCTCCTCGTTCTTTCTGAGTCTTCCCTACGGCGTGGCCGTGGGTGTCGCCTTCTCCGCCCTGGTTGTGGTCTTCCAGACTCAGTTGTAAGTAACAGCCCCCACACGACACAGCAGTGGGGCCCCAGGTCCGGGCTGGGCTGTCTGACTGCCATATCCTGAAAGCCCCGGAAGGAAGCCCTCGTGGGCTTGGAGGGCTGGGGGCCATACGAAGTAGGAGAAGAACAGGAAGGTAAGACCCCGAGCCCGTCCAAAGGCAATGCCGGTCTCCAGACCAAATGGGACCCTCTCCAGGGGAACACCAGGCCAGAGGACAGATGCCGTGTCCTTCCCATAGAAAGGTTAGGGAGTACAGGCCAGGGGCACCAGGGGAAGAGGCCAGGGTAGGAAGAAGATGCTCTATGTTAGAGAAGCCCTGTCTTCTCTTCCTGAGAACTCAGAACCAGGAAGCAGTGACTTCAGGGCCACCTAAGCTTGTCACTTGTGTACCACACCTTTTCTCCATGCTGAGCCCCACGCTGGGAGCTATGTCAAGGGCTGGCCTGTCATCCCTCTAGTTACAGCCCAGCCATAGGCCAACAGGCATGTGTCTCTGGTGCGGAAAGACCAACACAACAGACCGTAGGGATGAGGCAGGGCCCCCACCCCACCCTGCTTTTGCTCCAGCTCCCACCCCAGCGTCCTTCCAGGCCGATTTGCTATTAGCACGCTCTTATGTGTTTTTGTTTTTTGCATGTTCTTAAGTTTTTCTTCTCCTTTCTCATCTAGTCGAAATGGCTATGCTTTGGCTCAGGTCATGAACACTGACATTTATGTGAATCCCAAAACCTACAATAGGGTGAGTAATCCAAACTTATGACCTCCCTCTTTTGCCGTACCCCCCACCTCAAATAAAAGAAGGTTAAGGGGTGCCTGGGTGGCTCAATCAGTTAAGCATCTGACTGTCAATTTTGGCTCAGGTCATGATCTCCCACTCATGAGATCAAGTTCCACGTTGGGCTCTGTCCTGAGCGTAGAGCCTGCTTAGGATTGTCTCTCTCTCTCTCTCTCTCTCTCTCTCTCTCTCTCTCTCTTTCTCTCTCTCTCTCTGCCCCTCCCCTGCTCATGCATGTGCACATGCTCTCTCTCTCTCTCTCTCTCAAAATAAATATTTTTTTTAAAAAAAGGTAAAAAAAAAAAAAAGCCAATAACAGCATTTCTGCCACCTGAGCTCAGTCTCCCTGTTTACAGGTCCAGGAAATTGAGGGGGTTAAGATTGTCACTTACTGCTCCCCTCTCTACTTTGCCAATTCAGAGATCTTCAGGCAAAAGGTCATTGCCAAGGTAGGGTTCAGAACTCTGGCGACCAGAAGGGTTGAACAGTGAGTAACCGGAAGATGGGAGAAAGGGGACTGGGGGGCAGGCCACTCCAAAGAGGGTGGACGTCCAAACTGCTATTGGCTCTCTCCCTACAGACAGGTGTGGACCCCCAGAAAGTACTGCTGGCCAAGCAAAAATACCTCCGGAAGCAGGAGAAGGGGAGAATGATGCCCACACAGCAGAGGAAGTCTCTGTTTATGAAAACCAAGGTGAACTGAAGCTGGGAACAGCCTGCCCACTCTGATCTTGCCCCTTGGTGCCCCACCTCCCAGCACCCTTTGAGGCAAAGACATAACGTCTCTGTAGCCATTGCCTGGTGGCCACAGAATCTTCTTCTCCTTGGGTAAGGGGATGCCAGCTCCTGGGGGTAACTACTGAACTCCCACGGCCCCTCCCCATTTTCTGGCTAAGATATGATATGGCCCATAGACTTCTGAACAACCCCAAATGGGGGGCAGCAGTGAATTTCATGGGGTGTCCAGACGTTTTGACGTGGGTATGGAAGTTGTGGAGAGAAGCAGGCAGGCACAGACGAATACAAAAAGGAGCACAATTGTTTCCAGAAGCACTTTCTCCCAGAGCAGAGTGGACCGAGGCTTCAGTGCCTCTCTTGGACGGGTTCTCCAGTTTCGTCTGGTCCGTGGGAGACTAAGCGTGCAGGCCCTGCCTAAGGACAGGGCACTGGGAGATGCCTCCCCTGTGGGGTTCCGGGGGCTTATAGTCACCACCACCGAATTCAGTCATTCACCTCCACACGCACGCTCCTTGCCCCTGCCTCAACTACAGCCAAGTCTGATTCAGTTTGCTGATCCCTGCCCCACCCCCACCCCCATCCCTGCCCCCCAGACTGTCTCCCTACAGGAGCTCCAGCAGGACTTTGAGAACACCACCCCAACCGACCCCAACAACAACCAGACTTCTGCTAATGGTGCCAGCGTGTCCTACATCACCTTCAGCCCCGACAGCTCCCCAGCTGCCCCTTGTGAGCCATCGGCCTCCGCCGAGACCCCCAGTGAGCCCAGTGACCTGCTGGCCAGCGTCCCACCCTTTGTCACCTTCCACACCATCATCCTTGACATGAGTGGGGTCAGCTTTGTGGACTTGATGGGCATCAAAGCCCTGGGCAAGGTGAGGGCCCAGGCAGAGGGCGTGCCGGCCCGCCCTCCACCCCAACACCCTCACCCCTGCTCTCCCACACTCCCTTTCCTCGGGGCCCTCATTTGGACAAGCTGAAAGACGAAGTTCACCAAGGAGGCAAATGGCTCGTGAGGACCGCTTTTCCCCCAGACACGACCAGGACAGGCTGTTCTCCGCAAAGCAGGCCCAGATAGCCCAAGACGACAAGTGGCTGGAAAGGGATACGAGAGGGATGTCTGCTGTCCCACCCTGCCTAGGCACCCCTCTCTAGCAGAGGTCATCTCAGGTTCCCTCTCAGGCCACCAGGAACCCACCCCTAGGTCTTTTGAGTAGAGTCCAGATTGGCCCCGGTTCGTGGTCTGCTGCTCCTTCCCACGCTCACCCAGACGCTCCAGCATCAGCCAATTCCAGTCCACTGAGAAGAGAAGGAGAAATAGTATCAGTGCCCCACATTCTCATGCCAAATTGGCAGTTCCTGGGACACCTTGAATAAAGATATCCATCCATCTGATAACCTTTCAGCAGCACCTCCGATGGCAGGGAGTCAGCAAACCTCAGAGTTGGCTCAGACAGAGGCAGTCCCGGGAAACCGAGGGGTCCAGAGAGTTCAGAGGCTGAGTACCATCCAGAGAGCATCGGCCAGGTGCCCAGAAGGCCGCACCCCCCAGCCGTGGGCTCAGCCTGCTTCCCTAGCCTGGGCCTGGAGCCCGGCGGGCCTCCGTCCTCCCCTGCAGATTCTGCCTGAAGCCACAAAGTCGGGAAAGAGGCAGAATCTGGGCATCTAAGCTGCTGAGAGAGAAGACCTGACCCCATAAGAAGAGGCCGCGGTGGCTTTAAGTGCCCGCCTCGTTGGCAAAGCCCCATTTCTGTCCTGCTTTCCAGAAAAGCCGACAGCCAACACTCCAGGGAGAAGTGCCTTGCCGCTATTTTTATCTTTGGCTGCCAGGGCTCTTGGGGTTGCTTATTTGTTTGGCTTCCCCTCTGAAGTGCGTTTTGTGAATCACTTTTGAGACCCACTCAGAACATTCCTTTCCTTTTATCTCCCGGTCCCAATACCCTTCCCCCGCCACTTCTAGCTGAGCTCCACCTACGGGAAGATCGGCGTGAAGGTCTTCTTGGTGAACATCCACGGTAAGAGGAGGAGGACATTTTGGGGACCAAAAGGATGGGGGTGGGTGGGGAGGGGGGGAACAGGTCGGTGGAATGCTGAATGGGGGACTGAAAATGAGAGCACCCAAACATTCTCCCAAAGCATAAAGCAGGCACGTGCCGTAGCTATCTGGGGAACACACAGACACACACAGTTTTACATACACACCATCTCCAAAAGGTGCATATACACGGCCCCAACAACATGTCCACAGGGCAGTGGGTTTTCACATCGTTAGCGCATAGGCAGAGTGCAGGGATGTGGACACACGGCAAGCACACACAGACACACAGCACAATGTGAAGGGATCCATGCGCCTTTCCTCCTGCAGAAAGTCAGAACCCTTCCGGAGGCCTCCCCAACTTCAGAATTGGCCTGAGCAGGTCCCGAGCCCCGTTGAACCTGCTCAGAAAGAGAATGTGCAATGGCAGTTAGAGTCAGTGGGCAATCCCCACCACCCTCACTGGACACTCCTCAGGAAGTCATCTCTAGGATTTGGCAAAAGTAAGGGCTCTGCCACACCAGGATAGGTCCAGAGAAACAAGAGGAAGAATGAGCCATCCGGGCAGAGAAGTGGCAGCAGCCTCCACCACGACACTTTAGCCTCTCCCTCTCAATTGCCACAAAGTACCGACTCCCTGAATCAAACTGCTTCCTTCTGCCCTGGGTTGGAAGGTTCAGCATCCTCAAGCTCATGTTGCCCTCTGCTGTCCAGCACTGATATTGCAAGACCCATGCCTTGGCCTGGCCTTTGGATGACGCAAAGAACACAACCCACAGTCCTCTCTCTCCTTCCCTCCCCCGCGCCTCACCATCCTTCCTTCATCCCCAGCTCCAAACCACAAGGCTGTTATCTTTCTGAAGGCCTTTTCCTCCTTCCAGCCCAGGTGTACAACGACATCAGCCATGGAGGTGTCTTTGAAGATGGGTGTCTAGAGCGCAATCACGTCTTTCCCAGTATACATGATGCTGTCCTCTTCGCCCAGGCAACTGCCAGAGAAGTGGCCCCAGGACGTGACTTCCAAGGGGTAAGGTCCCTTGGGAATCCTAGGCCCCAGGGCACTGAAATGGCGGGACTAGGGGCGTTAGAAAGAACACAGGAGAAGGTTTGAGTTCCAACACCGAGTCTGTCATCTGACTTTTCTGAAACTGCCATTTCAGAGTTCCTTTTCTGTAGAACAAGCACCCTAAATTAACATTAGCTACCTCACAGGGCTTTTCTTTTGCTTCTGTTTTAGCATTAACTGATAAGTAGGCCTATTCTGTCACTTGAAAGCACTTTGTATACTGTAAACCCTTTTATTAATATTAATTTCCAAATACCCTAGGCATATTAGGTTATGCCCAGTCTGCTGGCACTGTTCACCCGCCCTCCTCCTTCAGTCTTTCTAGAAGAGGCTTTGGGCAAGGGAAGGGAGTAAGCCTGCCCGTTTTAATTTAGCAGAGCTTAGAGATTTCAGACTGGTGATGGATAAAGAGACTGGATCCAAGTTTTGTCTCAGTTTCTTGACATTTAATTTACTAGCTCACTAAGTGGTATGCAAATGAGCCACAAATAACACTGTTTAGGACTCCTGAAAGCTGTGGAAGCAGAAAAGCTCCACCCCATGGAGGGGGGGGGCCCTGCCTTGGCGTCTCCAGCCGCCCCCACCCCCACTCCCAGAGCCTCTTTCGGTTCAGCCCCTGTCCTTGGCCTCCCAAGACTGTGTGCCCCAGCCTTCTTTATATATGAAACCTCCTCCCACCCTCAGGGGGTCATAAGAAAGGTTTTACTGGTCCTCGAGCGACCATTTGCCCTCTGCTCTAAGAGACCGATGAAGGTGAAGCCATCTGTTCTAAGTGCTGTAAGACTGCCCGCCCAGGAAAACACAAGGGCCCTGGTGTCCGCCCTCCATGCTTAGGGAGAACAACTGTGTGGGAACAGGCTTTCTGGTTTCACAAGCCTTGTGCACAGAGCAAAAAGAGCGAGATTCTGGAAGAATCCTCGCCATTTGTTATTGCACAAATAACGTCCAGTTATTACGGTTATACATTTAAAATAATTTTTAGATACAGAAAATATTTATATTTGCATATTAAAAATATATTCATATATATAAATTACACACACACACACACACACACCCCTTTTCAACAGCAAGGTGATGTAGAAAGCCCACAAAGTGAGTTTAATTATCCTACTTTTACAGATGAGGAAACATTTCCAGAGAATGTCAGGCAGCTAGCCAATCTTCCTCGTAAGCTAGGCCAACCTCCCCTGCCTCTAAGATGCCCACAGGGAGGGCAGACCCTGACACATGGCTCTGCTGAAAGGGGGAAGGCCACCCCATGCTACATTTTGTGAGGCAGATGGGGGAGGGGAGGGAAGAAGCAACAGGGCGACTCATGTGGCAGAAAACACGGCGCCTACCCGGAGGCTGCCATTTGCACCGCGCTGTGTCACTCGGTCATGGGGCTCATTCTCCTCTCGTCTCCCCCCTTCCAGGCTTCCGTGGACCCTGAGCTGTCCTTATATGATTCAGAAGAGGACAGCCCCAGCTACTGGGACTTAGAGCAGGTGAGCTGAGGGGCACGGGCAACCGGGAGGCCGGGACTGGGAAGGAGACCCTCACGAACCCAAGGGGTTCACTGGGCTCTCTCACCTCCAAGCCAGAGCAGCCCCCTTGAAGGCAACATTTCTCTCACCTCTCTTATCACAGCAGATCCTAATGCTTCCCACTCCCTGAAAAGCATCACTGGGGGAGGGAGAGGCACTGGAGGAAAGTCTCGAGAACGAACATCCATAACACACACGATCTTGGACAGGCCACATAACACACGGGGTCCCAGTTTTCTATTATTGCAAAGTAGGGGGCATATAGGTGGTACCTGCCCCCTCGACCTCACAGGATTGGCGGGGGATTCGTGTGTCCTTCATTAATCAGCAGATATGTAATGACCGTGGGCCTGACACAGTTCCAGGGTGGGCAGACAGCAGTGAACCAAACAAAGACCTTAGGAAACCTTAGGAAACTTAGATTGGGGTGGGGCCAGATGAATTCAAGGGGTACAAGTATTACTGCCCTTAAGCACTGAGGGCTGTGCACATGTGAACTGTTACTGCCGCCCCAGGGCCCTGTCATCCTGACAAAGTAGGCCAACGCCCTGAATTAAAAGAAACCCAGATGTGTAGTTGAGAGAAGTCCGGCTTTGGGCCTACTAGAAATCACATCTCACTTTGTACCTCTTCGCACCTCTTTTGGGCTTGAGTTCCACGTCCCCTGGACATCAGTCCTCTGGGAGCACTGATGGCATGGGGAGACATTAGGAAATAGAGACAGACTGATCTCTGTGCCCCTGTGGAATTTCCAGCACATTCCAAAAGCCTGGGATAGGCCCCCAAATAGCTTATCAGAGCAAGAAAGGACTTTAGAACGGTCTCATCTCCACCGTCATTTCACTTAACAATGAAAGCGAAGCCAAAAAGGACTGTGACACGTGGAGGTGACAGAGCATGCCAGAGGTGATTCAAAGTAGATTCCAAGTGGGGCGCCTGGGCGGCTCAGTCGGTTAAGCATCCGACTTTGGCTCAGGTCATGATCTCACGGTCCGTGAGTTCGCGCCCCGCATCGGGCTCTGTGCTGATGGCTCAGAGCCTGGAGTCTGCTTCCGATTCTGTGTCTCCTTCTCTCTCTACCCCTCCCCCATTCACGCTTTGTATGTCTCTGAAAAATGAATAAACCTTAAAAAAAAAAAAAAGTAGATTCCAAGCATCCTCTCTTGTCACCTCTGTACCAGTTCACCTCTTGGGCTTCCCCCGCCCCTCCCCTGTTCACACACACACACACTCACACTCACACACACTTACTCATGAAGCTCTCTCTGGCCAGGGGCTCACAGGGTCACCTCGTGGTTGCAGCCATTGTGAACTCAACAGGTCTAATGCTCTCCCTTCCCCTCCCCTGTCCTTCCGTGGTCCCGCAGGAAATGTTCGGGAGTATGTTTCATGCAGAGACCCTGACTGCCCTGTGAGGGCCCAGCCAGCCCCCACACTGCCTCCAGAGTGCGTGGCATCTGGGACTCCAAGAAGGAAGAGCCTGGGGTCACAAAGAGTGACCGGTAGAGGAGAATACGTCCACCAGGACCTGAGCTCCTCCCTCCCCTCCCCCTCCTCCTCCTCTCTCCCTCCCCTGCCCCCCTCCTGGCATCTCTGGAGTCAGCCAATCTCAACAGGAAGGAGAGCCACCTCTTCACCCTCCTGCCGACTCTCAGGGCCCTGGCCGGAAGGAGAAAGTCTCCTGCTCACCTTACCGCACCCACCCATGCCCTGCCCAAGGCAACTGATGGGGAACCCCCCCACCCCGACTGCTGACTTCTAAGAGTGAGCCAAGAACAGAAGGGAAAGTACGACCCTGCTGACCTAGGGTGCAAAAGCCCTCGGGTCTGCACAGCTTGGTGTCAGATGGTGATGAGCTGTCACGAGACACGGAGCTGAACTTGCTTAGGACTCTGAGGCTTGTCCCCTCCAGCTGCCCCAGCTCTGTCCCTGGAGGTTCTGCACTCCTGGGACCACGTGCTCCCTACAGCCCGGAATCTCCATCTTCATCACTGCGTCCCCTTCCTCCTCATCTCAAGGCTGCTGGGAGCTCCACTGCTATTCAGCACTTCAGACTCGAGGCTGGGGGTTGGCCCCCTCAGGGCCACCAGAGCTACCTCTCCAGGGACAGCCCACCAAAGTAGCTGCCCCAGCCTCTGAAACATGATCACTTCCCGTGCCTTCAGGGCGGGTTCCCTTCCACTTGAGGCTGGGTCGAATCTACAAAGGACAGGGTGGGTAGCTACCAGAATCCTCTGGCAACATAGTAACAGGTACCAATTGTTCTGTATAAGTACTTTTTGGAATCCTTCTTTGTACAGAGACTGGAGGGGGAGGGGTGCTAGTGCCAACCCAGGGCCCACTGGTGGGACCTGAGCCCCGACGGTCCCCCTGACTTCAGAAATGCCTCCCCCTGCTTAGGAAGTTTGCCTTGTGCTTTTTTCACTTGGCAAAGAGCCAAAGATTTTAACTCTCCCTTCTCAGCTTGGGGCCTGAAGCCTTCAGCCAGGCAAGGGAGGAAGCTCCCCAAGGGCCAGCCACATCACCCCACTGGGTGCAGAATGTGGCAAAGGGCTGATCCAGATTGGGTCTTCCTCCGCGGGGTCCCTTAATAAACTCAGGACCGGAGGTCATCCTCTTCTAGGGCAGATGAGAAGAGGGGTACATTTTCCATGTATGTGAGGAGGTCATAGAGGAACCTGACTGTTGACTTGAAAATAAATAGATTGCACGTGCAAGTGTCTGGGGAAATTTCCATGGAAGTGCACAGAAAACCTTTCGGCCTTCTCCCCACTGCTTCTCTCAAGCTCCTTCAACTCAATGACCCTGCCCAACAGGTTGGGCTGGCCCAGCCTGAAAAAAACTTCCCAATTCTTAACTTCAGCCTGACCTGTGTTGTGTGTCTGTGTGTTGAGTGAGCCCGTCAGCTAGCGAGTCTTTTTAGAGTTAAAGGAGAAGGTGCTGGCAAAGAGCCAACAGATTCTTGGCCTTCAAGCACTGCTTCTCTGTGATTTCATTATGCCATCTGGCTGCCAATGGAACTCAAAATTTGGAAGGCGGAAGACAATGTTATCTGGGATTCACCGTGCCCAGCACCCGAAGTGCCAAATTCCAGGAGGACAAGAATTTTAGCCAATGACAACTCACCCTCCCCTACTCCACCTCCTTTAAAGTCCAACTGGGGCCCAGGAGGTGGGGGAAGGTCACAGAGCCTCGAGACACCCCAAGTAGAGGGGTCCTTTGAACCAAGTGTCTAGACGGTGGAAGTAAAATTGGAAACACATGGGGGAGAGGGAGACATTGAAGAAAACTTCACCGTTGGAATACTTTGAAAAGAACACAAGCAAATTCAAACAGACCACTCTCTGGACACGAGTGAGGCAGAAAAGGAGGGCAAGGTGATGAAATAATCCAGAATTTCAATACTTTTGAATGTTCTTAGTGATACTGACTTGTGATGATGGGGTTCCCAGGGAAGACCGGGGACTCGAGATGTTTGTGTAATTTATTTAATTTAAACAGCATTCTCCTTTTGTTCATTTTGGTAATAAAGTGGTTTTGAAATGTGAATAAATGCATGTGTTTGGATGGCTTTACAAACAAGGCAAAGCAAATCACCTCCAGAGAAAGCTGACCTTGCTTTGAACTGTCCTAGAGGGAAACAAGGAGCTAAGACAAATCCACCAACACGATGGGAGATTTCAGTACATTTCTCTCACTGTTGATAAATCATATGGATTAAAAAAAAAAAAAAGCGTGGTATGACAGAGTTAAACAGCAAAGTAAACAATCTTGATTTAATGGACATGTATTGAATGGTGCACACAATTAAAATGTATATTTCTTAAGTACACATGAAGTACTTACAAAAGTTGATCATAGTCTAGGCTTTAAAGCATTTTTCAGCAATTTCAAAGAATAAGTATCCTTCCACAGTCTCTAACCACAATGCATTGAAGTTAAAAATCAATTACAAAAGATAACTTGCACCAAAAAATACACATTTAGAATTTTAAAAAATACTTCTAAATAACTCAGAGTCAAAAAAGAGATAATATGGAAAATTAAAAACACTCAGACTTAAACAATAATGAAATGCTACGTACCAAAACTATGCAAGGAGCACCCAGCTGGCTGGGTCGGTAGAACATGCAACTCTTGATCTCCGAGTTGTGGGTTTAAGCCCCACGTTGGGCATGGAGATTACTTAAAAATAATAAATCTTTAAAAAAAAAAAACAAACCTGCCGGGAATAGTGCTTTGAAGAAAATGTATAGTCTTTAATGTTTCCACTAGAAAAGAAAAAAGATGGGGCACCTGGCTGGCTCAGTCGGTGGAGCGTATGATTCTTGATCACCGGACTGTCGGTTGGAGCCACACTTTGAGTGCAGCGATTACTTAAAAATAAAACCTTTAAAAAAGAAAAGAAAAGAAAAAAGATGAAAATTAGTGAACCAGATGTTCAACCATGGTAGTTAGAAAAAGAAAACCAATTCAAAGAAAGCAAAGGGGAAAAGATAGTAACAATGGTATAGCTAACATTGCTCGAGTGGTTACTATAAACTATGCACTCCTCCAAGTACATACTAATTCTCCAAGCACATACTCATTCATGGATGAGAAAACTGAGAGTCAGAAAGGTTAAGTAAGTTTCCCACTCAACACAACTCCATGAACATGAAGGAGCTTAAGATTTCAACCCAAGCAATCGGGCTCCAGAGCTTAAATTCTTAACTACTACAACGTCGAAAACTTAGGGAAATGAATAAATCACTAATAAAATATGATGTACCAAAGTGGACTCAAAAAAACAAACAAACAAAAAAAGATTGGAGGAGAGTCACTCCTTTAATAGTTTAAATTTAGTAGAAATACACATCTCTCTCTCTCTCTCTCTCTCTCTCTCTCTCTCAGTACAAATAACCCCAAAGGTAGACAGGCAAGAGCTTGTCTAGTGGTTGCACGAGGCTCCCCAGGGACTAAGGCTACTTCCAACTCATCTCTCTGCCCTCCCTTGGTATAGAACTCACCATCATGGCCCAACATGGTTGCTAGAACCAGGGTCATCACATCTGAGCAGGGAGGGAGGGATTTATAAAGAGCGTGTCCATAAAAACAATTCCTTGAATCACATGCAACACTTCTGCTTCTCTTCCATTCTCCAGACGCAGTCACATGGGGAAATCCAGCTGCAAGGGCCTGGGAAATGTGGTCTTTCAGCTGGATATCAATACACTGAGCTAAAACTCAGGATTCTTGTTAGAAAAAAAGGAGAATGGATGTTGGGGGCGGTTAGAAATCTCTACTATATTCTCTAATTAGATATCTGAGGCTACTATACCCTTGATATCCAATCCACAAAAGGACATTATAAAAACGAAAAACTATAGCCCAATCCAATTCATAAACAGAATTGCAAGAATCCAGTAGGGATTTATCTGAGTAGGATTTATCCCAGGAGTGTCAGAGTGGTTTACATTTTTAAAATGTATTAATGTGACTCACTATATTAACAGACTAAGGGAGAAACATGTTCTACCTGATATGGAGACATATTTTAAAGCGATAGTAATTAAGATAGTCATATTAGCATAGAAATAAACAAGCAACCAATACAAAAAAAAAAAAAATAGGAAGCCCAATTACAGGACCATTCATTCATAGTAAATGACAGAGTCAGCACTACAGATCTTTGAGGAAAGGATAGACTATTTAATGACTGGTTCTGGGAAAATTGGTTATCTAATTGGAAAAATAAAGTAAAATTAGACCCTGACGTTATACTATTTACAAAAAGTCAATTCCAGACAGATTAAGAACTTTACGCTAAAAGGTAAAAGTTTAAACCTTTAAAAAGATAATATATTAAGACATGTTTATGACTTTGAAATACAGACTTCTTATATAAGAGAACAAAAAGTACTACTGATTTAAAACACTAACAAATTCTGGGAATGCAAGCTGGTGCAGTCACTCTGGAAAACAGTGTGGAGGTTCCTCAAAAAGCTAAAAATAGAACTGCCCTACGACCCAGCAATTGCACTACTAGGTATTTATCCAAGCGATACAGGTGGGCTGTTTCGAAGGGACCCATGCATCCCCGTGTTTATAGCAGCACTATCGACAATAGCCAAAGTATGGGAAGAGCCCAAATGTCCATTGACAGATGAATGGATAAAGAAGATGTGGTATATATATACAATGGAATATTTTTTTCTATATACAATGGAATATTACTTGGAAATCAAGAAGAATGAAACCTTGCCGTTTGCAACTACGTGGATGGACCTGGAGGATATTATGCTAAGTGAAATTAGTCAGAGAAAGACAAATATCATATGACTTCACTCATATGAGGTCTTTAAGAGACAAAACAGATGAACATAAGGGAAGGGAAACAAAAATCATATAAAAACAGGGAGGGGGACAAAACAGAAGAGACTCATAAATATGGAGAACAAAATGAGGGTCACAGGAGGGGTTGTGGGAGGGGGGATGGGCTAAACAGGTAAGGGGCATTAAGGAATCTACTTCTGAAATCATTGTTTCACTATATGCTAACTAATTTGGATGTAAATTTGAAAAAATAAAAAATAAAAAATATTCTGCCAATGTTCACACTTATAAAAACTCATTTCAACTCAGGGCGTCTGGGTGGTTCAGTTGATTTAAGTATACGTCTCTTGATTTTGGCTCAGGTCATCATCTCCCAGTTTGTAGGATCAAGTCCCATGTTGGACTCCTTGCTGAGCATGGAGCCTGCTTGGGATTCTCTCTCTTTTTCCATCTGTCCCTCTCTCACACGCACTCTCTCGCTCTCAAAAAACTAAATGAATAAAATAACTCATTTCAACTCTACTTTTAATGTTCTATCTTAGGCTGGGTGGTGAATACAGAAATGTTCATTATATTACTCTTTTTTTTTAATTTTTTTAAATGCTTATTTATTTTTTAGAGAATGAGATACAGAGCAGGAGCAGGGGAGGGGCAGAGAGAGAGGGAGACACAGAATCAGAAGCAGACTCCAGGCTCTGAGCTGTCAGCACAGAGTCCCATGCAGGGCTCGAACCCACGAACAATGAGATCATGACCTGAGCCGAAGTGGGGCTCTCAACTGACTGAGCCACCCAGGCGCCCTACATTATATTACTCTTTACACCTTTCTGTATGTGTGACATGTTTCATAATACTGGTTTGTTTTTTTTTAAGTTTATTTATTTATTTTGAGAGAGACAGATCGCCAGCTGAGCCGGGAGGGGCAGAGAGAGAGGGAGGGAGGGAGAATCCCAAGAAGGTCCTCAGGTGTGAGCTCAGAGCCAGACATAGGGCTGGAACTCACTAAATTGTGAGATCATGACCTGAGCCAAATCAAGAGTCCAGCACTTAACCACTGAGCCACCCAGGCACTCCCATAATACTGTTTTTAGATCGTTACTGAAAAGTAAATACATGATTGTAGTTTTTCTGGGGAGGGCCATGTTTTGTTTTGTTTTGTTTAAATAGGATTACTGAAAGGGGCAAAGTACTCCCTCTCTGAGCTTTGGCAAACACCAGGAGTGTGAATTAGTAGCTTTGGTCATGAGTAACTATGCAGCCCTACTATTGATTTTTTTCCCAGAAAATTCTAAAATATGTGACTGGTGGCAGATCAAATTGTATCAAGGGATCTGAAAGGAATGGTTTCTTCTGGTTCCAATAAGTAAAGAAAGCCAGGGGCCCCGCAGAGCTCCAACACAGAGTCTGGGGGGATGGTAATCAAGTCCTGAATTTCAGAAGTGAGAAGCAGATTAAGATCTGGTACGCTTTGTTCATTTTATTTTACCTTTTCGCCCTTCAGTTTGACTTCTCATAGAGTGACCAGGGATTTCTGAGTATCTCAAAGCAGATCAAGCGCAGATAAGCCCTGACGTTTACCCGGAGCCCTCACCTCTACCCTACTTTTGCCTGTCCCAGGCGAAGAAACCACAACTCCCAAAAGACCCTGCGGCTCTGGGCGGAGCCTTCCCGTGAATTGGTGTTCCGTAGCCCCAGGCAAGCGGCGATTGGTCAGGTCTGGGAATAGGGTGGGGCTAAGGCAGCTGTGGTAATTGGAGCGGTGACTGGACGACCTACGCGGGCTAGTCGTTCAGGTCCAAGCTCCAGCTGCAGACTGGAGAGAGGCATGGCTCCGCAGTGTGTTTGCGTGCTGGCCCTGGCGGCTGTGCTGCTGCTGGGTATCTCCACAATGTCCAGATCTAAGGGCCTGGGGGGCCAGAAGCATCAGAGGGCGTCGCAAATCCCTTCTCAGTTCAGCCAAGGCGAGCGCGTTGCGATGAAGGAAGCGCTGAAAGGTGAGCCCGGGCCTCTTCGCCCACCTATGCTCAGATACAGGTCCCTCTCTCCTTGGGCCAACCTGTGCCTCCCCACTTCTACGGCACTGGGTCCGCCATTGGAACTGGAGTTCCGCCACACGCCCCAAGCCAACCCTAGCCCGCGTCCCAGCACCTCGTCCCCAGACTTGCCGATGACACTCTTGCCCCAGACCTGGCTTCTGCGGACTCTGGTGTTCCCTGCCTAGCCTGGAACCTTTCTTAGCTCCACCCTCGTCCCTGTGGCCTTGGCCTTCACCCTGGCCAATACTCTCTGTCTCAGTATTGCAATAGATTTTATTGTACTTTTAACCTTCGAAAGTTTTCACTTCTGTTAAATCTCTGCAATATCTTAAGATAAGACTAAAGTATCTTAATCTTATCTACAGAGGAGGGAAATTGAAGCTTAGGTCAATTAAATGAACTTCCCCAGGGACCCCACAGCAAGGAGTGAGCACTGGATGATAACACCTATGGCTTGTAGGATCCTCCCAGCTCCAGATGACTCCAAAAAGGGGTGTAGGGTGTTCCAAACTTCCTCTCCTGATTAAAAGACGTCTTTCCCCTAGACCTCAAACCAAGGTTAAAAACTCATTTGCTTTCTCAGTCTGCATTTTCTGGGAGAAAAAAAAGGAAAGTTTCTGTTGAGTGCTAGATCCTATGGGATAATGACATCCTTCCTCACCACTGGGCTTAGCTCCAGTCTTTTCCCTTTCAATAAGTAGTGTATCAAAAGAAACTGCCTACATAAACATGTGCAGGCAGATTCAGGGACCAAAAGCTAACCCCTGTGGTTGAATATATATTGTTCATGTGCTTGAGCGATTGGCCAGGAGTCAGAGTAGAGCTTTCCCAAAGCACAGCACGAATAGTTAGTTCTCTGAAAGCCACTGGACAGCTGCTCACCAGAGTCTCTTTACCCAGAAGAAAGCAAAAAGCTTTCTTATTTAAAGAACCCAAAGTAGGGGCGCCTGGGTGGCACAGTCGGTTAAGCGTCCGACTTCAGCCAGGTCACGATCTCGCGGTCCGGGAGTTTGAGCCCCGCGTCAGGCTCTGGGCTGATGGCTCAGAGCCTGGAGCCTGTTTCCGATAATGTGTCTCCCTCTCTCTCTGCCCCTCCCCCGTTCATGCTCTGTCTCTCTCTGTCGCAAAAATAAATAAATGTTGAAAAAAAAAATTAAAAAAAAATAAATAAATAAAGAACCCAAAGTAGAGACCTTATAGCCACATGGCTATATGGCCTACGTATACTTATATGGCATACACACACACACACACACACGCACACACACACAACTATATAGCCACATGCCTCCTGCTCCAACTCTGAGCACTTGAGTTCAGATTTTGAGTTTGCTTCATACAGGTTCATCTTTTTGAAACTTGACTTCTCCATCTATGTGTTGGGCTGTGATGTAGAGCTGATCCTTAGAAAAACTGATTCCAGAGGTGTGAGAAATAAGCCCACTGACCCAAAGGAGGGACACGGAGGCTTAGAGGGGAGTGAGGTGAGGCTTTAGTCAATATTCTTGCAAGAGCGGGTGTCTGATGGACAGACAGACCGGGGCAGTTATGCAGGTAATTTTATCTCCTACTGCGCAACTCTCTCCACTGATTCCTCATTGGCTGAGTACTACAGAGGTTATAGCCTTACCCGGAAGTCACCTATGCCCACATAAGACAAAAAGTCTGATTGGAACAAATGTACATTCCTCGAGGTGACACAGACTTCAGTTCTTTGGTGCATGCTCATTGCCAAGCCGTGAAATGGAGGGGGGGTGGGGAAGAAGAACCAGGAAGTGAAGTGTCTAAGGGTTTGGGACTCGGTGAGGGGGGGCGGTTCGTACATATTTCTAATAGGTTGTAAACCTATTGTTAATTCACAGCACAGTTTTTATTTCATATTTCTGAAAATGAATCATCTCACTTCTCACAATCCCTCTTCTAAGTGGATTCCATTTTCATTTATAGGTTATTTTGGGCACAAGGCACACATGTTTGTTTCTTTTTTTTTTTTTTTCTTTTCTTTTTTTAAATTTGCACCCAAATTAGTTAGCATATAGTGAAACAATGATTTCAGGAGTAGATTCCTTAGTGCCCCTTACCCATTTAGACCATCTCCCCTCCCACAACCCCTCCTGTAACCCTCTGTTTGTTCTCCATATTTACGAGTCTCTCCTGTTTTGTCCCCCTCCCTGTTTTTATATGATTTTTGTTTCCCTTTCCTTATGTTCATCTGTTTTGTCCCTTAAAGCCCTCATATGAGTGAAGTCATATGATTTTTGTCTTTCTCTGACTGACTAATTTCACTAACCCTGCAGGTCCATCCACGTAGTTGCAAATGGCAAGATTTCATTCTTTCTGATTGCCAAGTAATACTCCACTGCATATATATACCACATCTTCTTTATCCATTCATCTATCGATGGGCATTTGGGCTCTTTCCATACTTTAGCTATTGTCGATAGTGCTGCTATAAACATGGGGGTGCATGGGTCCCTTCGAAACAGGACACCTGTATCCCTTGGAAAAATACCTAGTACTGCAATTACTGGGTCGTGAGGTAGTTCTATTTTTAGTTTTTTTGAGGAAACTCCATACTGTTTTCCAGAGTGACTGCACCAGCTTGCATTCCCACAGATGTTTGTTTCTTAAGAGGAATCTTAAGATTGCTCCCAGGATTGTTCCAAAATGTGTTTCTTTGTTTGTTTGTTTGTTTGTTTGTTTGTTTTCCACCCAGGGACCTCAAGTCCTAATCTTTTCCCTCTCTGCCTACTGAATCCTATCTTTTCTATCATATTCCCCACCCCCCCCCCCCCCCCCCGCCCTTCGAAAACGTGACTCCTAACTGCCATTAGGGATTGGGACGACAACCGATCTTAACTGCTTCCTGCTGAAAGGGGGGGATGACAGGGGTATGGCAGTGAGGGCAGGTTCAGAAGTCCATCCAGAGGTCCAAAATAATGGAAAAGTATTTGGAATGTCTGGGCTAGCAAAATTTTCTTATTTTTCTGATACATGCAACAGCTTCTACAAATGACATACAAAAAGATTATTAGACTAACAAGCATTAATATTCCAAATGCAATGTCTCCTAGGGAGGAGGTCACACTATGGGAAGATGCATTGTAGCCATCCACAAAGTCCCTGACCTGTCTGGTCTTTTTATTTTTTTAATTTAAGTATAGCTTTTCTTCCCTCTTCCATATTTATTTGGATCTTGTGATATTGTTACTTAGAATAGTTAAGCATTTGAACTAGTTTTTGGTTCTCAACCCTCAAATCTTCCTTTGGCCATCCAATTTCCAAGGAACAACTCCATGAGGTGTATTCAATTTTATCTCAAGGAAAAATTGATCTTCTATATCCAGATTACTGTACGTTTAGACAACTGTTTATCTGTCCTGGAGCTAGTGACACTATAGTCCCTAATTCAGTCATAATTGTCTCTTTCTAGCAAGGGAGTGGGGCTCTCTGGCATTATCAAAAAAAATGTGAAAAAAAAAGTCTCCCCATATGCACCCCGGTGGCTGAGAGAAACGTTTCGACAGAAGTTTTCTGGAGACACTGTAATATGCCGTGTTTGGACGGCTGTGGCCGGGAGTGGAAAGGAGGGACACAAAAGGTGATTCCGGTGTCAAGAAGGAAATCAACCGGTTTTCCTTCTGCTTCCACAGTTACCCAAGGCTCTGGATTTCCAACAGTTGGTTCAAAAGGAGCCACCGTGAAGAACCCCAGGCCCATCAGTCTCTTTCAGGGACACTGGTTATCTGAGCCCTTGCAGACTGAGGTCCCCAAGGGCATTCAGATTTTCCAGTGAATGTCTCCACACAAGGGGCATGGCTTATGGGGTTTCGACTTCTGTTGTCCCCTCTGACATTCTTGTTTCCGGTGCCGTGATCGGCCACATAAATGGCACTTGGTGCCAGAACCTAGGGATGTCTAATCTGACCTAGTGCATAAGGCCACGACTATGGCCTTAGATTTTTTTTAAGCCTCCTTTCTTGTTCCTTATTCTCCTCTCTATCTCAGTTGTAATATGCCCAATTGGTAGCTCGTAAGAGCTTCTCCAGGGTCCCTTCTGGGCCAACAGCCAATTTTTGCAGCTTCCTTCAAATACCTGGGGCCGATTGAGTGACAAATTTGTCCTTTAGAATCGTCTCAGCTTCGGGGGGTATCAGGGAGATAGCCGTATATTTAACTTTAACCTTTCCAGGAAGGCCACCAGGCTGTCATCCTGTGTCTGTAAAATGGTGGCTAACTTAGCATAATTTAAGGGTTTAACCTTAGATTTCCTTACCCACAAAGCTTGGAAGTGGCAGCAATACCCTTCTCCAATGGGACTATCATAGTCCCAGTTAGGGTCTTGGGACAGAACTGCCTGAACCCCAGTAGGGAACTGGGAGTCCCTATAGGACCTCCAGTCCCGTGAGAATTAAGGAGTTGCTCATCCCCATATCTCTCGGCTGCTGCCAAAACATCACGCTTTTCTGTCTCGTGAAGAGTCTAAATCAATAAAAGCATTGTATCTTTCCGAGTCAACTCAAAAACATACCTAATATTCTGGAAAGCCTCTATATACTTATCTGGATCATCAGAAAATTTACCTATTCTTTTACCTGTCTTAAGTCATGCAATGAAAAGGTTTCTTGTAAATCTTATCTTGGTGGTGCCTTCCCGTGTTTCTCCTTCCAGCACTCTAGCTTCTTGTGGTGGCAACACACCTGCTACCTTACAGGGAGGGCCTGGCTAAGGTGGGCAGTAGGGAGCAGAAGTGCACGTTTTTAAGTCTGGATCGAGGTCCCGAGGAGAAGAAGGTTGGGGTAGAAGACTTCCCTTCCTCCTTTTCTAGGTCTGCTTTGGGTACGGGCAAGGGGACATTAGTTCCCTCGCTTCATCATTGTGAACCCTCGGAAAGAGTTGCCCATAAGGCCAGGATCGACCTTACACATATCTCGATTTTCTCTTAAGGTCCCCAGAACACTGAACATAGGAGATTTCCCCCCGTTCTCCCTCACGTTTGCAAAACAGGTCAAACTGTAGCATAGCATTACAATTGATATTTCCCTATGGCCGGCAGATTTCCTCCTCCAGTTTGTATTGGGGCCAAGCCTTGGTGCAAAAGAAAATGAATCACTTTTTCTTTAGGGTTTGTGGATCAAAATCATCCCAGTTTTTCCGAATACATCCCAAAGGAACATTGGCCTTGGTTAGGGATTTGCCCATCTATAGGAAAAAGAAGGAAAAGGCATCCCTTATCTCAATTTCCTATAGCTAGCTGGGAGAAACCTCATCTTGACTCTGACTGCTGGCCAGCAGAAGCCTCATCCGTAGGCTCCATGTTTTGGCTGGCTATCCAACTGGAAGTCGAAAGTCCTGTCAGTCTTGCGAGGTGCTGGGAGTACTTGCTCTTACCCAGCCTTGACCCTACCACCGAGAGTTGACCCGTCTTCCCCGGTTTCTCCTACCCCTCCAGTTTCCTCCCTGTGGGACTTTGGGGGTATTGACTATGACCAAGCAAGATTCCCTTGGTTGTCGAGGGATGCATTAATTTTATTTTGGCCCTACAGAAATTTACATATCAATCATAATAAAGCTGTTCCTCTTTACGATATATTTTAAAAGGCTGGCAAAAACCTTTTCCTAAGGATAAAATCGGGCATTGAGGGGGGCTCAAAGGCCCAAAGCCAAGGTCTATTCCCTTGCCTTTTTTTTTTTTCCAGCAACGCCCACACAAATATGTTCCAGCCATGTGGGTGTCCATTTAAAGTCACTAGATGGGTACAAGTCGGCACACACTGGGCTAAGTGTAGCCAAATGACTCCCATGTATCCCGGTAAAAGCCCTTCATGTGTCACCCCTCACATGACACAGGCACCCATTCCTCCGCCCTGCAGAAACAACACACATGCGGAGCATTTGGAGGCCGCCAGTGAGGACACTGCTTCCATCTGCCCAGCCTTTGGATCAAAAGAGGGGCAATTTCAACAAAGGCTTGAGCAAAACAAGTCAAAAGAGAGAGCTGCCCTGCCCTTTTGGTTCAAATCATAGTCCTTTCCATCTTTTTGTGCAGACAAAGGAGAAAAAAAAGAAAAAAACTTTACCCTTTTTTTTCCTAAAAGCATTTTAACCTTTGTCCATCCTGACCACACATAAGATTCCTTTCCAAAGATTTCCTTTCACAAACCTTCTACAACTTTGCATTTAGATTTTGTCCCAAGCCATTCCTCTCCAAACGACCAGTCTCACTTAGGACAAAATTATTTTCTTTTACCTCCAACAAAAATGTATTTCCATTTTTTTTGGTAATTTTTTTTACATAGCTACTTTTACGTACAAAGTTGCTTTCCTTAATTCCATCAGTCTTAACTGCATCTAGCAGAATTTTAACTTTTAGAAACCTTAGTCTCCAGTGAAAAATAAGTAGTTGCCATTTGTGAACTGTGATTTATGGCAAATTTATGAATCTATCAAGCACAAAGCATGTTTACCAACAGACCCAAATAGCCTCAGTTCCTCTACAATAAGAACTTAAAAGCACAAACCTATGTTTAGCAATCAGTGTTTTAGCATTTTATCTCATTAGGTATCCAATGGATTTAATCCCTTGTATTGTGCAAGCAAAAGTTTCAGGCTATCAAAGACTTTGAAAGCTATCTTAACAATTACCCATGAAAACTTGAGCTAGAATAAGCCATCATTTTAAGTCATCTTGTTGCTAACAAACTGCAACAGAGACAACAGGAACTCATTACCCTTAAGTAAACCTGGTTAATAAAACAAAAACATCAAGGCTGCCATGAGTTCCTTGAGGAAGGTCACGCTCTGAATATTTCAGGTGTCAGGGAGCTGCAGGGAGATTTATTTCAGCTACATTTCTCTTGCCTTTGTTTTCTTAATCATTTTCCACCCCGAGGGGGTCCTCTATTTCTCCCTTTCCTTTCCATCATCTTCTCCACAGTAGTCACCATAATCTTTACTTTCTGGTTTTGTCTCTCCTCATCCCTCTTTACGAATCTTTTGTACCTCCCTGAGCAATTCTGTCCACCTCTCATTCCATCCATCCATCCATCTTCTATAACTTTCTGGAAATATCAGGCCAACTTCTAGTGACAAAATTAACCTTCAGGAGACCTTGCCCCATGGGGTCCTCCGGATCTAGGCCTGAATATTTCCTCATTGGATCCCTAAGCCTCTGTAAGAAATCAGTTGGGGTTTCCTCCTCTTACTGTATCCCAAAAGCCTTACCAACATTCTGCCATCTTGGAGCTGATTCCCTGATTCCTTTGATTATTAGCTCTCTTAAATCCTACATCCTAACCCTGTCCCAAGGATCATTACTGTCCTAATCAGGGTCTATATTGGGAAGCTTTTGTTCAGCTGGCTGAACACCCTGGCCAGGAGAATAAGTTTCATATTTAATGCTGATAACTCTAAACATATGTCTATCTTAGTTAAACAACAAACTTGCAAATTAGTTTTTAAACATTGACTATGTTCCACCTGCATCCGCTTAAAAGTCAATCACTTGTTCCCCATTATCAGTTTTTACCTGGGACACCAGTGGGGGAAATCTGAAGTGGGCCACCCAAGTGGGTGCTCTTTGCTCCTTGACATGGAGGGTGGGAGGAGCCAATGGTGTGGGAGGCACCAAGGAGGGTTCGGAATCAGTTATGCAGGCCGCACCCTCAGGTGGTGCAAGAACAGGAGGAGAGGGAGGGGAAGGCAGAAGAGGTGAGGTGCTAGCAGAAGGCAGAGAAAGAAGATTCCCGGTTCTAAACCTTGTCAGCTCAGAGGGAGGAGCAGACGTCCTGGGTTTTTTTGTTTGGTTGGTTTTTGTTTATTTGTTTTTCCAACTGAAGTGGAAAGACCGGAGAAGACAGGGAATTTCCCTAAAACAAAAGGAAGGAATTTCGGCAGCTGCTTGAAAGTACCGCTTAAAGACTCCCTCCTAGTGTAGACTAACCACAGACAACTGGCTCTAATTGTCATAGTCATTAACCCGGGAAATGAATGAGAGAGACACCCCCACATACAGCTCCTCCAGCAACCTCGGTTTTTTTGGAGGCCTGTTTAGACAATCATCCAGTATATCAAGAGGGAGTTTACTAGCCAAACACATTTGGGCAAACACGTTCTGCAAAAGGCCCTCAGTTCTGGATCCTCATGTAGGGCCAGAAAGCCTGGACACGGGGTACCTCAGTCCATTTGCCCTGTTTCTTACAGAAGAGGTCTGTATTAAAATCAGTGTCCCGTTAATTTACTTCATCTCCTAAGGAGTGTTGACTGACCCCAGTATTACAAAAGATCAGTTTTTTGTTTTTTGTTTTGTTTTTTAGATCTTGCAATCTGAACTGATTCCAGTGGGTTAAAAGGCATCCCAAGGGAGAGTCCTTGGTGACTGAAGAAGATCCCTTGTTTCCTCAGTTTCAGAGACTATAATCCCTTTCCTCCAGTGTACTAGAACTTGTCATTCACATAAAAGGCCCTGTAGATCAGTCTTCCTCTAAGCCAAAAAACAGATGGCCCTTTAATTGGGTCTTTAGTCCAAACGAAACAGCAGAATTTGATCATTTTATGTTTGTCCTTATTCCTTATACAAGGAGTGTCCTCCCAGTACCGTAACGTTCACCCCAGCAGACTATCTGGGGGAATCCGAAGAGACCCGCCTCTTTCTGGGTGTCTCTTCCCTTACCCCTAAGCCTGGAGTTTTTGTTCCTCATCCTCCACCAGGCTAGTTCCTGCCCCTGAGTTTCCCTGGGGTGCTCAATCCCCCTTAATGGAGGTTTCTTGCACTTTCCAGAACCGACTGCATCTGTCGCCAGCCGTTTCCATTGCGGGAGAATGGAACCATGGATAGAGACTCCTCATTCCCTTCGTATCTGGGATATGTCTCAGTCACCACACACTCAGTCTCTGAGGATTTCCCAACCCCCAAAGCAGTACTTACTGATGGGGTTTTGGGGTGATAGTGGGGTGGCCTGGAGCCAATGACCAAGGAAGAATTCTTGAAGACGTCTTTGGTGCACAAAAGTAATTTTATTAAAGCACAGGGATAGGACCCATGGGCAGGAAGAGCTGCACTGGGTTGTGACAGGTAACTGATTGTATACTCTCAGGTTGGGAAGGGGTTAGGGACAGTGTAATAAGTCTCTAAGGAATTTTGGAAGCAAGGTTTCCAGGACCTTGAGGGGCTAGCTACTGTTAGAAAAATCACCATTTATTACCATTTAGTAAAACCTCAGTCATGAGACCCTTCAGGTGTCTATCAGGGGGCCATAAGCTTGGAGTATGATTCCCAGCATATATCTTGGGGGGAGTTGAGATAAAGGAAGTTTCCAAAGGAATTTTTATGTATTAGACTTACAGGACCCTGGGAGGTCAGGATAATGTTGGGCCAAGATTGTCTTTTGCTTCTAACGAAGTGTCATCAGCAAGGCAGCTGAGCTCCTAGAAGGACGTCACTGCCTATTTCAAGGACTTGTCAGTGGACTGTAGGCAGTAAGGGAATTTAATTTTTCACTTGCCTCTGTTTCCCACATCACCATGGCAAGCACTTATACCCCCTTACAGCTTGATGAGGGTGAAATTAGGGCTCCAGGAATCGGAGTCTATAGGTTTCTGGAGATTAGGCTATGGATCAGATAGCCTTTTTCTTGCAGTTTACTAAGTTATCTGTAAACTGAAGGAGACTCCTATCTTGCATAACTGTGATCTCTATTAATCATTTGCTTCCTTTCCTTTCCCCTGTTCTTGGGCCACCAGGAGTGTCCAAGGAATATCACACATACTCCACGGGACGGTGGGGGGCGGGCCGTACTGTTAGCCTGTACTTTGCCCTCAGCTGGCCCCACGCTCCCTCATCACTTATATTCCAATTTTCCTACCTTGGTGCATGCACGGAGTCACCAGGTCACCACAATGTCTTTTACCCTTTTCCCAGCACCACTTCTTCTGCCTCCAAAGGTAAAGATTTTCGGGCTCCATGGATCCTGCCAGAGGTCAGGGCCCTCCCACAGAAAGGCTACCCAAACCGGGTTGGGGCACGTCTCCCCTGTCACAGGAGGACCTGGACCCCGTG
Organism: Puma concolor; assembly: GCF_028749965.1. Classification (NCBI taxonomy): domain Eukaryota; kingdom Metazoa; phylum Chordata; class Mammalia; order Carnivora; family Felidae; genus Puma; species Puma concolor. The sequence goes on from NC_141683.1 coordinate 25,861,752, forward strand.
GGTCCAGGTGAATCCCAGACAGCCCCCAAATATGAGAAATGGGCCTACTCACTCAGTCAAAGGAGGGACACAGAGAGGGACTCGGAACAGAATGAAGTGAGACTTTAATCAATGTTCGTGTAAGAGTGGGTGTCTGATGGGCCCGCACGCTTGGGGCAGTTACAGCAGGCAATTTATCTCCTAGCGTGCAACTCCCTCCCCTGATTCCTCATTGGCTGAGTACTACAGAAGTTACAGTCTTACCCGGAAGTCGCCTATGCCCACGTAAGGCGAAAAGGAGTCTGATTGGAACAAATGTACATTCCTCGAGGTGACGCAGAGACTTCAGTTCTTTTGGCACATGCTCATTGCAAAGCCCGTGAAATGGAGAAGGGAAGCAGAACCAGGAAGTGAAGTGTCTAAGGGTTTGGGACTCCATTGTTGGGGGGGCGGGGGGGCGGGTCATTCAAGTTTCCAATAGGTTGTAGACCTATTGTTAACTGGACAGCACAGCTTTTATTTGGTACTTCTGAAAACGAATCATTTCACTTCTCACAAGAGATGAGTTTGTCTTTCATAGGCCTTCCCTTGACAAATACACTGCCTAGGTGCTTTTGCTCTTCCCACCGTGTGTTGGGATATCTAATAAAACATTCTCATAATTTATTGTGTTTCCCCTCCCATTGGTGTTTACGTATAATAATGGAACTCTACAGTGTAAAGCCTTCATGGCTCAAAAGGATAAGCCTAATGACAATTAGGTAAATATTTGGGTAACATGGATGAGACTATTCAGGACTAAGGAGTTTGTTTGGGAACTTCTAAATCTACCACTTCCCAGGCATCGTGTGCCCAAAAAAGCTGGCCTTGGCTGAGCGATCAGTTAGACTCCGGATGAGCCAGTTCATGAGGAACAAGCTTCCTCATTCATGTAGGAACCCAGGATAGCGGGCTCCTCTGGTTCATCAAAGGGATGATGGTTTCAGAGGCAGAGTGAGACTTAGAAGCAATTTATAGCAGCTTCCTACTTAAGGTTAGGATCCAAAATCTACTCCAGTCCATCTCCCCTACCCCTATCTCGAACTTTATTTTCTTTTAAGAATTTGGGGCGCCTGGGTGGCTCCGTCGGTTAAGCGGCCGACTTCGGCTCAGGTCATGATCTCGCGGTCTGTGAGTTCGAGCCCCGCGTCGGGCTCCGTGCCGACGGCTCGGAGCCTGGAGCCTGTTTCGGATTCTGTGCCTCCCTCTCTCTGACCCTCCCCCGTTCATGCTCTGTCTCTCTCTGTCTCAAAAAATAAATAAACGTTAAAAAAATATTTAAAAATAATTGTATTAGCCTAACCAAACACAAACCACCTGGGTTGAAATCCCAGTTCTGCTGCTTGTCTCAGGACAGTCCTGAGCAGCTCACCTAATGCCTCTAAGCTTATTTTCTCACTGTAGAATTAGGGAAAATAGCAGTGCCCCCCTTATAGGATTGTTCTGCCCTCCATAATAAGTTTGTGAATGCAAAAGAACTTTCTATGCACAGAGGGATATGGGAAAACGAATGGTTGTTATCATCTGTAACCTTCCATCTCTTGACTCCCTGACCCTGACAGGTGCCATCCACATTCCAACAGTGTCTTTTGGCCCCAAGGAGTTAAACACAACAGCCCTGGCCGAGTTTGGAGAATACATTCGTTCAGGTCAGCCACAAGCTGTGGAAGCCGGGCGGGGGGGGGGGCGCGGGGAGGGGGCAGTAGCCCTGGAGACATGATTCTTTTACAAGGTGATAAAGAGCTTCTTTTGTTACTGACCAGAGGACAGCCAAATTCTGTGGGCCTATTTTGAGTTTATACACCATGGGGAGGAATAGAAGGTCTCCAGGAGTCAGAACAGTGGCAGAGTACAGACCGTAGATTTATTTGGCCTTTGAAGGGGTCCCTGGGTGGCTCAGTCGGTTAAATGTCTGACTCTTGATTTAGGCTCAGGTCATGATCTCACAGTTCATGAGTTCAAGCCCGTGTCGGGCTCTGTGCTGGCAGCGTGGGGCCTGCTTGGGATTCTTTCTTTCTCTCCTTTTGCCTCTGCCCCTCGCTTGCTAGTGCTCTCTCTATTTCTCAAAATAAATAAATATTTTTTAAAAACCTTATTAGGGCACCTGGGTGGCTCAGTCGGTTGAGAGTCCAACTTCAGCTCAGGTCATGATCTCACGGTTCATGAGTTTGAGCCCCGTGTGGGGCTCTGTGCTGACAGCTCAGAGCCTGGAGCCTGTTTCAGATTCTGTGTTTCCCCCTCTCTCTGCCCCTCTCCCGCTCACACTCTATCACTCTGTGTCTCTCAAAAATGAATAAACATTAAAAAAAATTGTTTTAACTTTATTGGAGCATCTGGATGGCTCAGTCGGTTAAGCATCTGACTTTGGCTCAGGTCACGATCTTGTGGTTCATGAGTTCAAGCCCCACATGGGTCTCTGTACTAACAGTTCAGAGCCTAGAGCCTGCTTCAGATTCTATGTCTCCCTCTCCCTCTACTTCTCCCTTCTCTCTCTCTCTCTCAAAAATAAATAAACATTAGGGGCGCCTGAGTGGCTTAGTCAGTTAAGCGTCCGATTTTGGCTCAGGTCGTGATCTCACAGTTTGTGGGTTTGAGCCCCACGTCTGGCTCTGTGCTGACAGCTCAGAACCTGGAGCCTGCTTTGGATTCTGTGTCTCCCTCTCTATCTATCCGTCTCCCACTCACACTCTGTCTCTCTCTCTCTCAAAAATAAATAAACATTAAAAAATAAATAAAGAAATAAGTAAACATTAAAAAAAAGAAAAAAATTTATTTGGCCTTTGAAAAACTAAGACATGTAGCTAGTTGGGTTGGAGTTTGAACTCTCCCTATCTTTGCCCTAAATATGCATCAGTCAATAAATATGATGCAATCAAATGGCAGGGCTAGGAAAAGAAATAAAAGGCACAGCATAAGAATAAGTAGGACCAGGAATTCCTTCTTCTGTGCAAGTTTCCAGAACTATACCCCATGTGCCTCCCACCCCTACCTCCATATACACCTATGTACACACCCCACCCACCCAGGCCCTTTCTTGGATTCTTTACTGCCCTGTTTCTGAACTTTGAGTCAGTCAGCAACTTTGTGAGCTGAAGAAAGGATGGGTCAAGAAGAAGAAGGAGACTTGGAACTCCCCACTCCCTGTGTGAAAAGCTCATGGAGAGTAGCGAGACCCTCTTCCTAAATCAAATAAAAAACCAGCTTCTCCAAAGTTGTTGGGGGTGGAAGAGGCTGGCCTAGGTACTTGGCTGCACCCAGTAGTCCCTTCTCTACCACTACCTGTGACCTGAGTAATTGACCTTGAGAACAACCACACCCTCAGGCAGAAGCATGGCTTTATGCCAGGCAGAACAATCTCTCCATATTTGCCATGTACAGTAAGAATATTATTTTTAAAAAAAGGTCTTTCTTCTTTTTTTTTTTTTGATATAAGGGTCGTGTTTGGTCCCAAGTAATTTGGATATCGGAGACTACTATATTTAAAATTTAACTGGGGCGCCTGGGTGGCTTAGTCGGTTAGGCGTCCGTCCGACTTTGGATCAGGTCACGGTCTCATACTTCGTGAGTTCAAGCCCCACGTCGGGCTCTGTGCTAACAGCTCAGAGCCTGGCACCTGCTTCGGATTCTGTGTCTCCCTCTCTCTCTGTCCTTTCCTTGCTTGCTCTCTGTCTCTCTCTCAAAAATAAATAAACATTAAAAATAAATAAAGAAAGAAAAGAAAAGAAAATTACACACCCCTAGCATCTGTATAACCCTGTAGCATATACTTGACATAACATGTTAGAGATCAGACCAAGTCAGATCTTGATCTTTTAGCTGTCATAATGATGGAATCTTGATGTGCACATTATTACATAGTAGTGGCACATTAAAAGATGAGGAAGAGGAATTTTAGAGATTGTCTCGGCAAATCAGAAATCAGACTGACTTTGTTCCAGAAGGCTTCCTACAGGACGCTTATGTTTTTTTAAAAAGGGAGGGGCACTTGGGTGGCTCAGTTGGTTAAACGTCCGAGTTCGGCTCAGGTCACGATCTCACAGTTCATGGTTCAAGCCCCATGTTGGGCTCTGTGCTGACAGCTCAGAGCCTGTAGCCTACTTTGGATTCTGTGTCTCCCTCTCTCTCTGCTCCTCCCCTGCTCTCACTCTGTCACTGTGTCTCTCAAAAATAAGTAAACATTTTAAAAAAGAATGTTTTTTAAAGGGGCAGGGGTGCGCATTTTGTATCAAATGGTAGAAAAACCAAAGGCAATTGTTATATCTGGCTTTCTCTCTCGCTGCTTTTCATCCCTTTCCCTCTAGTCTTTCCTACAGTTTTCAAAACCAGCTTTGTCCAGCATGAAGTCATAGGAGAGTACAGTCACCTGTTCACCGTCCAAGGCTCAGATCCCAGCCTGCAGCCCTACATGCTTCTGGCTCACAGTGATGTGGTGCCTGCCCCTGACGAAGGATGGGAGGTGCCCCCCTTTTCTGGGTTGGAGCGTGATGGCTTTATCCATGGCCGAGGCACACTGGACAACAAGAACTCTGTAATGGTGAAGCACTTTGTTCCCTTCGCCTTGGGGCCCTAAGGATTTGCCCAGGATGGTGAAGCTCTCGCCTGACCCCCGGGAGGCAGAAGGTTATGGTAGAAAAAACCTTAGCTCCAGGAGACTTGGGTTCTAGCCATCACTTCTCTCGGTCTTGATTTCTCAACTGGGAAATAAGGGCTAGAGTAGGTGATCTCCAGGGATCCTTGTAGCTCTGACAGCGACACATTTATCCTTTTCTCCAGGTGGTAAATGTTTTACGCAGAGCCACGCTTCCTCACATCGCATCCCCCAGGACCACTTGAGCTTGTTCTCTTTCAAGACAGTCTGTCTGATTGCACCGGTCCTGATGCAGGCAGCTGACTGTCCCCAATGCCCTGATACTCCTTCTTCCATTGTGCTTCTATCCCCCAGGCAATCCTGCAGGCCCTGGAGCTCCTGCTGCTCAGAAACTACATCCCCCGAAGATCTTTCTTCATTGCTCTGGGCCATGATGAGGAGGTAGAGCCTCCTTACCCCATAAACTATCTCTAGGACCCCTATTTGGAGTGGGGGGGAGGGTGTTTAACTCTAGTCCAGCTTGCTTCCCAGCTGCAGGGCCTCCAGAATATGGTGTGGTGGTTTGCCACCTTCTCTAGGTATCTGTGTGCCAAAACTGTCTAAATCCCCTGACCAAGATGCAGATTCCCGGGCCCTGTGACATAGATTGGAATTTGTTGTTACAAGACTTTATATTTTTTAGAGCAGTTTTAGGTTCACAGCAAAAATGAGAAGGTTGACAGATTTCCCTTACACCGCCTACCCACACACATGCACAGCCCCCGCCATAATCAACATTCCCACCAGAGTGGCATTTGTGACAGTTGATGAACCTACATTGACAACTCGTAATGACCCAAAGGCCTAGTTTACACTAAGGTTTACTCTTGGTGTACATTCTGTTGGTTTGGACAATTGTATAATGACACGTATCCACCATTTATAGTCTCTTACAGAGTAGTTTCACTGCCCTAAAAATCCTCTGTGCTCCACCTCTCCATCCCTCTCTCCCTCCCCCAACCCATGGAAACCGCTGAACTTTTTAGTGTCTCCATAGTTTTGCCTTTTCCAGAATGTCATATAGTTGGACTCATACAGTATGTAGACTTTTAAGGTTGCCTCCTTTCATTTAGTGATACTCATAGATCTGAATTTCTAACAGACTCCCTGGTAATATCTGAGGCGGGCAGGTGTTCCATCAGTGACACCTGAGAAACACTGGTGTGCTAGAAAGAGAACCAACAGGGAGCAAGGAATCAATGTTTTATTTCCAGTGATGTCAGTTACTTTGACCTTGGGCCAGTCACCTCCTTCTGTGGGTCCCAGTCTCCTCATTTGTGAAATGAGGGCAATTTGGCCCTTTCAGCTGTGACATTCCAAGATTCTGTGAAGCAGGGTTGTGTAAGGCCCTTGCCTTCCCTCTCCCCCACCCCAAGAAGGAGACTGGGAAGGGAGGTTCTGTAGTGCCTAGCAATGCTGAATGGGTCTTCATTAGCTGTTGGAGGTCTGGCTGAGGAGCACTGTGGTTGTGGGTTCGATGTCTACAGATCTCAGGCCACAATGGGGCTCAGAAGATTTCAGCCCTGCTACAGGCAAGGGGTGTCCAGCTGGCCTTCATTGTGGACGAGGGTAACTTCATCTTGGATGGTTTCATTCCCAACCTCAAGAAGCCCTTTGCCATGTGAGTAAAGTACCCCATCCCCCCCGCCCCCACCTTGGAAGGTGTTCTCATCCCATTTCAGATGACCCCAGCCTGGTGTCTGTGGGCCATACTAAGACAACTCTTTCTTTTACCCCTCTTGCCCTGATCTTCAACCAGTTCTGGGCTCCCCCTTCGCTTTCTCCTCTATTGTAGATTGTTTACAGCAGCATGAAGCCAACCTCCTAGCCCTCTAAACCACTGGTCCCATGGGATAATTCAAGGGGGGAGGAAGTCGGGAGGGCCCTCTCTGATCCTCTCCTACAGCATTGCAGTCACAGAGAAGGGTGCAATTAATCTCATGCTGCAAGTAAACATGACTCCAGGCCACTCTTCAGCTCCTCCAAAGGAGACGAGCATTGGTATCCTCGCAGCCGCCGTCAGCCGGTAAGCAACACCTGCCTCTGCCCCCTTGCCAGACTCGGGTTGGGAGACTTGGCGCTCTCCCACTTTGAGTTTGAAGGGGCTAAGCTGCCTGGCCTGAAGCTGGGCTGAGAAGCCGCGACGGGGGCCACAGAGAGGACAGAGCCACCAGTACCCAGGCGGGGGCTAGAGATCAGAAGAGGGTTTATCCATATTGCAAGCGAGAGCTGGCCAATAAAAGCTAGGTCAGGACACGAGGGCTGCAGGCCGCAGGTGAGCATTTCAGGGTCTCACCTCTGGCTGGGTTTTCTTAGCAAAGTGGGAAGATCTGTATTAAGTCAGTGAAATATGTAACCGAGTATCTAGCAGTGTTTAAGGCTTTGTGCCCAGTGATGGGCATACAATGGTGGAAAAAACAGACAGTCCCTTTCCAGAAGGAACTCACAGTTCGCAGCAGAGACTGATAATTGTGCTACAGTGTGGTAGGTGACATGACAGTGGGGGTGCCTCCCTGGACTTGGTAGACAGGGACAGCTTCTTCCGATGGACTAGAGGTGGTTCCATCTGTGCTTGGAGATCTCCAAACGGGTGGGTCGGTGGAGGTGATAGGAAGGTGAATGAGAGACATCCTCACCAGGCCTGTTGAAAAATCCTGTCTCCCTCCTTCTCTTCAGACCCCTGACCTTTGACTGGGGTTGGGGAAGTCTTGAGAACCCCATTCTCTTCTAGACTGGAGCAGACACCAATGCCGAACATGTTTGGAAGCGGACTACTGAAAATGACATTGCAGGAACTGGCACATGAGGTGGGAGAAGGAGTCTCACACGCTCCTGGTCAGCTGTGGAAGGGGAAGAAAGGGTGGCAGAGGAGTAGCTTCTAGAGTAAGAGAAGGGCCCACTGCTGACCAGGGCTCTGCACATGCTCACCTGTTTTCAGCCAGAGGCTGAGCCAAGGCTTAAAGATCTGGCTTGGTCCAGGGCTTTAGTGCTTCTCTGAGACCCTGAGACCTGACACAACCAGGCACCCTTTGGGAACTGGTTCCCACCCATCCTGGAGGCTACCACTGAGGGCCCTCAAGGCAGATATAAAGCAGGGAGAGACCCAGGCCTCAGGTACAGTGACCCTGGTAGGCTGACGCCTCTGAGATCCCGCTGACCTGGTTCTTTCCCTTGCAGTTTCCCTTCCCTACCAATATAATCTTGAGCAACCTGTGGCTATTTGGGCCCCTTGTAAGCAGGTAAAGTTTTCTCTTTCCTTCTCGCTCATCCTCCCCTCCCACCAGACCTAGCCAGTCCCCACTCCTTGGCTTAACTGGGCTTGACTAATCATCCCTTAGCCACCAGATGCTACATCTAGTTCATATACAGGATGTCCCTCTTAGTCTTAAAGATCTCCAAGATTCAGGAAACTGGGTGCTCTTCAACCTGTTCTTTCTTCACATTAGATGGTTTTCCTATTGTCTGATCTTTGTCCTTTTGCTTTAGGTTAATAGAGAGGAATTACATAACCAATGCACTGGTCAGGACCACCACGGCACTCACCATGTTCAATGCAGGAGTCAAGGTAACATCTCCTGGATCCTCCCCTATACCTTTTCTTCAATGCCCACCCAGCCCTCTACCCTTTGGCTTTATCTCCTGTCTCCTTCTTCCTTCTCGGATTACAGTTTGAATAATAGGAAGGCCCAATGATATCAGTTGGGTAAGCCACAAGAGCAGGTGTTCTAGCTGCGGTCCATAAACCCTCTGAAATTGCCAGGTTTTATATATGTGTATTTCGAGGGGTGTCCATGGCCCCTCTCAGGTTCCTTGGGTCCGTACCCCTTCAAAAGCAACCATTACACTAGTATGAAGGAGGGTTGTTTGGGAGTTAATTTTTGTGAACTATACTCATTCAACGTGATATATATTTACCTAGCATGTTGGTCATGTAGACTAAATATTCTAACATGTATACCATCAAGGCTCTTTTGATTGTTCTTCATCATACTTTGGAAGATTTATCCACCTAACAAATTTAATGAATGACTAATGTCTTTTCCCCTAGTGTTACCCTGTGTTGAAAGAGAGAAACTCACCTGCCATTTATAAAATCTATGATAACATTCGTGATATATACAACACATAATATGTATACATTGTCATCTCCCAAAATACACTAAATAATGGGTAACCTTAGCAAACATAAATTCTATAAAGTTTACTCTCACAGTAATAAGTTTTGAGTGATTGTTTTTTTCCAGGAACTACTTTTTGGCAAACTGGTCTACTTCCATTTAGATTAGCCACTAAGGGGCATCTCTGTTTAAAGGAAGAAGCCATGGAGTGCCTGGGTGGCTCAGTCAGTCGAGTGTCCAACTCTTGATCTCAGCTCAGGTCTTGATCTCAGGGTCGTGAGTTCAAGGTCCACATTGGGCTCTGTGCTGGGTATGAAGCCTGTGAAAGAAGGAAAGGGAGGGAGGGAGAGACAGAAGGAAGGAGGGATGAAGGAAGTCACAGCCACACTGGTTAGCCTGGGCCTAGGCCTTTCTGAGAACTTGAGAGAAGTGACACCCTTCCAGTTACTACCAGTACCACCAGCACAACGTTAAGGAGTGCCATTCACCTTGCACACAGTGTGGCCTTGCGGAGCTCTGGTAATCCGGGGCCCAGGCTGAGCCTGGCACCCCAGTGAATTCCTGGCATGACTGACTGAAGTGTCCAGTGCGTCGGCCAGACCCGAGCTGTCTTCAGCTGCCTTAAAGTGTTCACCGGAATAACAGTACTGTGTCCTTGCATTTGAATCCCACTTTATCTGTCCAGAATCCTTTCATATTTGTTACTCTATTTGATCCTTTTCACAGCTCTCCTAGTACTATTGTCCCAATCGCCATTTGGGAAACAGAGGCACCAACAGGTTATAATTATTCAAAATCATACAGGTGCTTTATAACAGCCCAGTTCTTCTGTCCCTAGTCTGGTGCTGTTTTGCACCAAAACAGTGCAAAGAAAGATTCAGAGTCGAGGCATCTGTTCTCTCATGGCCCCTGAGGAAAAAATCCACTCAGAGCCTAACTCTCTTCTCCAATTAGGCCTGTGTTCTTCCTGGTCAGGCAGAGAACGGAGTCAAATTTTGCAATTAGACATGGGAAACCACCCTCATCGTCCCCTTCAGGGAGCAAACACACCATGACTGGCCTGCAGAGGCTCTGGGCGCCCTGTCCTGAGTAAGCTGTAACCGCTGCGGGAATGTCCTGGGTGCCCTGGGAAAGACAGCGTAGGCACAAGACTGCCAGTGGCGCTGCACGGGGCCAAAAGAGACATGTCCGGGTGGTCACAGAGAAAACAGTCTTGCTCTGAGCAGCTCTCCAGGCCCAAGACCCCCCCCCCCCCCCTCCAGGCCCAAGAAGCATGGAGATTTGACCTAACACAGAAACACATCTCTAGCTCTGAACATTACCACTTGTCAAGGGCCCAGAGAAGACAAGGGGCTGGCCAAAACGTAAGCCCTGGACCTTTCAATCAAGTCAGCTTCCTTTTTCTTTACTGGGGATGGTTGGCCCTTCCTGGGCGGGGAGCACGGGTGGCTCAGCCCAGGGTTTGTGGTTCCCTCTCCAGGTGAATGTCATCCCCCCGGTGGCCCAGGCCATAATCAACTTCCGGGTTGACCCTGCACAGACAGTCCAGGAGGTACGTAACCTGTGTTTCCAACAACTGGCTCAGTGTCAGGGAGGTGTGGTCCTCTGGATTTGGGTTTAGCTGCAATCCCAGGGCCGGCCAACCTGCTTTTGTTGACTTGTTCAATAACATCGACAATTTTCGAAGGTTTCTGGGTAGCTGGCTAGGAATAGGAGACCTCTGGTACAGGGAGCCTGGGGGCGGGAGATGACTCCTGATAAATGGTGACAACTGCGTGTGGCACTGTCCTAAGGGTACACGTGCTCATTGAATGCCCACCGCCCACTATGAGGTAGGAATTGTATCATCCTACTTTAACAGGGAAACTGAGGCACAGATCAAAAAGACAGGTAAGTGGGCACCTAGGTGGCTTAGTGAGTGAAGCATCTGACTTCGGCTCAGGTCGTGATCTCACGGTTTGTGAGTTTGACTCCACGTCGGGTGAGCTCCAGCCCCGCTTGGGGTGAGCATGAGCCCCATTTCTCTTTCTCTCTCTCTCTCTGCCCCTCACTCACTTGCACCCTCTCTCTCTCTCAAAAACAAAACAAGACAAACAAACAACAGCAGGTGAGTGACTTGCCCAGGATTGCACATCTAGCAGGCTAGTTCCAGAACCGCCACACCGGATGACGATTAAAACAATTAGGGGTGAACGGCCGAAGGACCAGTGCAAGGAAGGGAACTGTCACTGCCTCTGAGGGTCAAGAGAGGCTTTTCTGACGGAGAAACTTGAGCTGCAATGGAAAGGACAAACAGCACCTTGTAGAAGCCAGGCGTTCAGAGTCAGGCTAAAATAACATAAGGCTAAAGAGGAGGACCGACCGGGCAAAAGTGGCAGGTGGTGAAAACGGAGTTGTAGCGTGGGGGTCAGGGCCTTGCGTACCTTGCTGAGGATTTGGGGCTCTGATTGGCGGACAGAGGGAACCGTTAGAGGTCTTCCAACAGGGCCGTGATGTCCCCAGCTGTGCTTTAAGGAAGCTGGTGCTGGTGGCAATGCAGAGGAAGTGTCAGAATAGGAAGAGGTGTTTGGGAAGCTGTTACAGCCTCTCAGGCAGTGGACTGGGCCCGGGTGATGGGGCGGAGAAGGGCACCTGCCAGGGACGTGGGAGATGGGGTCAGCAGAATGCGGTGCGTCCGAGGCACGGGGAGACAGAAAGGCAGGATGGCTCCAAGGTTTGTGACCTGGGTGGCTGGCCAGGTGCCGATGCCTTTAACCAAGATCAAGAGTGTAGGAAGCAGAGCAAGTTCACAGAGAAACGTAATGTTCGAGAAGTTTGAGAAGCTTATAAATTATAAATAGGCAATTATAAATACCTCGGGTTTGGACAGCGAATGAACAAGAGATACAGGCTGGAGTGTTATTAACATAAATGAAACCTCTGGAGTCAATAAAATCCCACAGGAAGGATGTGCAAAATTAGAAGTAAAGAGGATTGAGGACAGAGCCTCGCAATGGCCTGCTACAAACACCAAATTAAAAACTATTAAAATCAGTGTGTAATTGCGAGCTGTGCCCTGACGCAGAGGGCCCAGGTGCTAGTGGAGAACCAAACGGAGAACCAGACCTGGCATGGGGGTGGGCAAGCCTTCCCCGGGGAAGTGGCATTTGAGCTGAAAGATAAAGGGTGAGTAGACATTATTCGGAATGTTTGTCATCTTCAGGAGAGGCTAGCTTATTTAAAAGGCAGGTTAAGCTAAAAAAAAAAAAAAAAAAAGAGTTCAAAAGGTAAATCTAATCCTTCAAAAAATGACCTTAAGAGGCAACCCAACAACTCTCAAATGAATGATATGTTCCAGAATTCAGCAGGGGTAGGGGCAGGTGGTGTTCCCTGAGTCTCTGATGCGGATCCTCGAGGCGCAGCCCCCCTTAGACTTCATGGTCCTTTCTCCCTGAGTTCTTCACCCTGAGGGTTTTGTTTGTCCTCACGCAGGGTGGGAGGCACACCCCCTCAGTGCAGGGGGGTGGGGGCAATGGACTGATGGCCTGCCCAGAGTCACCCAGCATTCGGGGGAAGCTGGGACCGGTGTGAGCCCTGGGCTCTGCTGCTTTTCATCAAGTGCCAACCTTTGTCCTCTCCCTGGAGGATCACGGGGCCAGGAAATCACTGAATTCCCCCTATTGAACTTCTTTCAACCAGTTTTTTTCCAGCCTCGTTCCAACTCCATGCCCTTTCCAAGGGCTGTTTTCCACCAGCTGGGGTTTGCGTCTCCCCAGATTCTGGCACTCTTCCCTCCTCTCTATTCCCGCACCATAGTGCCCTTCCCAATCTATCTCATGAAATCCCTGGACCCAGCCTGCCCACCTGCCCCAGTGAGGAATGAATGGAAAGTCTCCCATCATCCTGAAAGCACACAGCACCCTTTTGTTCTGGTCCTTTCTCTCCCTCATGCCCTGGTTCCATGCATCGGGATCTGTCCTCAGATATCGTGCTGGTCCGAGGGCCAAGGGTACAGGACCTAGGACTGGATCTGGCAGGAGCATAAACAGTTCCCAGAACCTTCTTCCTCCACCTCTAACTGGGTTCTCCCATGTTGTGGCTGTAAATAGGTCCCTGGCACCTGTCTATGAAGAGCAGTCTTCAGAAATGTGCCAGGCTACCCTGTAGAAGGTTTGTGCTGAATGGGCCTCAAGGAGAAAAATAAGGCTACTGGGAGATGTTTCAGGAAGCCCCCACTTAAAGGAGAGTTTGGGAATATGGTACCTTGGATGATAATGAGTTTCTCAGAGGGTGGATGTCTACCTATCTAGAGTGTGGTAGAGAAGATTCTTTGCTTTCTTCATTTCTTCACCGAGTGTTTATTGAGTGGCTGCTATGGTCTAAACACCTGGGGAAATGGTGAGCAAGACGGCCAAGATTCCCATTCTGGGAGCACTACGCTCTAGTGGGGAAGGGACAGCAATAAGCAAGTGATCAAATACTTTAAGAGGTTAAGTACCATAAAGAAAATCATGTGATGATGGGTCCCAAAGCGATTGTGAAGTGGGGGTGGAACAGAGAGTCAGTCCTCCAAGGCGACATTTACCCTGAGACCTGAGATAGAGCAAAAACCTGGGAATGGTAACCAGGCAGCAGGGGCACAGAAGACATTCAGGGGCGCCTGGGTGGCTCAGTGGGTAAAGCATCCAATTCTTGATTTCGGTTCAAGTCATGATCTCACAGTTCTTGGAATTGAGCCCTGTGTCAGGCTCTGCATGGGGCTCCATAGCCTGCCCCCCCCTTTCCCCTCCCCTACTATGCACTCACATGCACACATGCTCTCTCTCTCAAAGTAAATACACACACACAAAAAAGAGAGGCGCCTGGGTGACTCAGTCATTAGGCAACCAACTTTGGCTCAGGTCATGATCTCACAGCTGGTGAGTCCAAGCTCCCCATCCGGCTCTCTGCTGTCAGTGCAGAACCCTCTTCAGGTCCCCCATCCACCTCTCTCTCTGCCCCTCCCTCACTCCAGCTCTCTCTCTCTCCCTCTGTCTCTCAAAAATAAATAAACATGAAAAAAAAAGAAGACATTCATAACCAAGTTGCTCAAAGGCAGAATGGATTGTAACTCGTGATGGTGCACTTTCTGCCATGGAAGAATTCAAGCACAGGCTGGATGGTAATCTCGTGAGTGTCTATGAGAGGCCTCGCCTTACAGCAAGATGGAGGCTGGACTTGCTAACTCTATCTCTAGAGACCTTACCAAGGTGTTGATATCCCTTGTCCTTGCCTTCAACAAACTTATCATTCCCTTGAGGGGAAAACATATCTACACATAAAACAGAGGGAACACGTGATGGCGTGGGAATGTGCGGTAAGGGCTGTAGGAGCTCAAAGAAATGAGAGACCAATGTGCCTTAAAGTAAACTTCGAGGTCCCTCTTACCACCGGCGGGTCCCTCCTCTTAGTCCCATCCTTGTGCCCCTGATTACTGCCCAGGCTGGCCCCTCTATTCTAAACAAATAGCAGCTAGCATATATAGAGTGTTTACTGTGTGCCAGAAACAGGCCCAAGCACATCACGTAGGTTAATTCCAGTGGTGGTCACAACCACCTTACCAGGTAGGTGTTCCTGTTATCCTGACGTTAACAGGTGAGCGTGCAGATGGCACAGAGGTTAAGCAGTTAGCCCCAGGTCACACGACTATAAGTGGCTGTCCGTGGCACGAAGTTTGGTGTCACTGCTCAATTTTTGTGCATGCCCCTCTCCAGGCTCAGACTGTCCCTGCTTCTTCTCCATCAGTTTCATATCCTCTCCTCAAATTCTGGATTCTTAAAATCCATACCACTAAGGAATCCATCCTCCTGGGCCGCCCGGCTGGCTCAGTCAGAAGACCGTGCAACCATTGATCTCAGGGTCGTAGGTTAGAGTCCCACATTGGGTATAGAGATTACTTAAAAAAATAAACAAACTTTAAAGAAAGAAAGAACACCATCCTGTTTCTGGCCCTCCTTCCGATCACCTCGACCTCTATGTGCTTTGGAGACAGTAAATCATCACCCTTGTGAAGTCAGAGACCAGATTCAGATACCCAGCCCAGTGATACTCACTGTATAACCCTGAACAAGTTACTTCATGAGACAACTCCAACTTTTTTTTTTTTTTTGGCTCATATCTTTTAAATTTCTGGTATCCAGCATTCATCACATGCTTTTATGCTCCTGACCAGAAACACAGAAACACAGAAATGAGGTAGACATAGCCCCTCCTCTTATGTCAGGGCCTGGCCTAGCACTTAGTAGGAAACTTGGTCTCTTGTGGCCTCTCACTGAGGGGGCCTCCCATGTGTGCCCTCTTCCATTTCTGGGGGCAGGAATCTTTAAGTAATTTGGGACAGGGGGCAGCAGGCACAGTCCCAACCCACCTTACAGGGGATGACTGGGAGCCTCCCAGTTGGTTGAGGATATATCAAAACTATGCATTAATTCTTATATTAGAGAATTTCACACAGAAGTGTAGAGCGAAAATAAGCTCACATAAATGAGTTGTCCATCCTCCTTCCAACTAATCCAACAGCGGGGAATTGGGGTTGGCTCAATGGTGGTTTCTAAGCCAGAAATAGGAACCTTCATTTCCTTTCCAGACTCAGCTCCTAGCATACTTCTAGGGGACACTGACCTAAAAAGGAGTACCCTTGAGATAATGTCCCCCATGCAGGTGATCCTCAGCTATGGGACACCCCCCTTTCTAGGACAGAAGCAGTTCTAAAGCAATTGCTGATAAATGAGTTGAGGCTAGTGCTGGGGCTTTCCCTGTGTGGTGGGGTGGGCTTGGGGACCACCCTAAACCAGCCTCCTGGTCCATTCCCACAAGGCTCCATGTGACCTGAGCCTCAGGGTCTGGTCTACGTCCTGCCTGAGACCAGGACCTGTGCTGGATTCAGCTCTAGTTGTTTCAGACTGAATTCTCTAGGAGCTTCCTCAGGTTCCTTCCTGAGGAAAGGAAGCAAAGAGAGAGCTTGAATACCAGTCCCCCAACTCCTGACTTTTTGTCTGTGTTGAGCTCATCTTCCTGGCTCCAGTGCAGTTAGTTACAAACAGGAAGCAGGGATGCCCAAAGAGGAGAAAGAAAAGTGTGTGACCTTTTCCTCAACTGTCTGTGGCTCCCAGGTTGAATGAGGTCATCACATCTATCACCCTTGCCTCAAGATGGTTGAGTTCCCCTTTCTGCTGTCTCTTCTACATTCCACCCGGCCCATGACTCACGGCCCAAGAGGAAGGACACACAATTTCCTGATTTCCAATTCTCTGCCTGCCTCATGGCTGTAAGGCAAGCCTCCTGAACATTTAACCTAAATCTACCGTGCTGTAGATTTCTTTCCAAGAAGACCCAATTCTTCTATCTCCTACTGCCAATCAGCTGAAATTGAGGTCCCGGTGCTAAAATGAGCTCCTCTGTAAGCTCCAAAGTCCTGCCTTGCTGGAGACAAAGCAGGACTATTTCGATTCATATGGTACTTGCACAGCAGATAGTAAGAACTCAAACTCCCATTTGTTTGCTCCCTCAAGGTCCTAGAACTCGTCAAGAACATTGTGGCTGACAACAGGGTCCAGTTCCACGTGTTGAGTGCCATTGACCCCCTACCTGTCAGCCCCTCTGACCATCAGGCCTTGGGCTACCAGCTGCTGTGCCAGACCATACGGTCTGTCTTCCCGGAAGTCAACATTGTTGCCCCAGGTAATGACTTCATCATCTGTGACTACAGGGAGGCAGGGGCTGGAACTGTTTCCTATCTAATGTCTACTGCCCCACCTCCACCCCAGCTGTTCAGCCTGGAAACATCTGGCTGCTTCCCCTCGTGATGGGACTGGAACTGTATTTTCCTCTTGGAGTGGAAGTCAGAAAGCAAACAGGAAAAGAGCAGAAACAATAAATTAGATCAGTCATGCCTGGGTCCTGGCTTCACCTAGGCCAGCCACTCTGGCATGGAGGAGAGGATCAGCCCAGACCCCACCCCCACCCCCACCCCCACCCCCACCCCCACCCCCACCCCCACCTTACTCCTTGAGGAGCCACAGAAAAGGCCAAGTTTCCCCCAGGCTGGTTCTGATCTATGCAAGGATAATAGCTCAGCAACAGAGCTCAGAATCTGCAGCCCAGAAATGCCTCCCCACCTCTACCATTTGCATTAACCCCCTTCACCTCTCCCAGCCCAGACAGCAGTGCCTCTATGCCCTTTCCCTGGTCTTCCAGCATACCTTCCATACCTATACTGGGTAGATGGTGGCTCTCCAATTTAACAGTGGAAGAGGGTTACCTAGGCCACTTATTACAGTGAAGGGTTAGGGCTCCCAACGATTCAGCCTAACCAAATCTGGAGAGGACACTGGAGTCTGCCTTTTTAACATCCCTCAGGAGATTCTGAGACCAGATGATGGCTGACCACAGTTTGAGGATCTCTGGTCCACGATGTGAGGATGGCCCATAATGCTAAGACCTGTGTCCAGTTTTGTCTTTTAAATCTAGGTTTATCACGGATTCCCTCATTTTCTAAGCACATACTTAGGACCTGCCTCTGTGCTAGGCATGGGCCCATAAAGAGCGTCCGGTGAAACTCTGCATCCACAAGATCAGCTGTGAAAAGGGCAGCCTTGTTTTTTAATCAACCAAAATCTAGCTATAAGCCCCACTCCTCAGGAAATCCAACCTCAGGTATTACTGAGACCTCCAGGCTCCCCACCACCACCCTCGTTTTGAATCAGGCCCCGAGGTCTTACGTAGCAACCTGACATGGGAGTCCCTTGGCGGGTGGTCATAGGTCCTTGGGGCTCCCTCTGAGACATCCATTACCTAGCTAGAAAGTCACTTCAGGTTAGAGATTCCCTCTGAATTCCGGAGAGTAGGATCTTTGACTCTAGACATAAGACCCCATCTCCCTGAACATACCAGGCAACCATCCCCTCTGAGGTCTGCCCCCTACTCGAACTCCTGCCACAGAGCAGGGCTGGGTCTCCACCATCCAGGGACCCTGGCCCTCACAGTCCCCGATTCTTCTCTCTTGGCTCTCAAAGCTCCCTACGCTACCCTCTCCCCTGTGGGGCAACCGCCATAATCCTAACAGGGTTAGGCTTTTATGGGGAAAAAAGATAAGCAGGCATCAACTGATAGAAATCCCTAAAGCAAGGAGTTTGAAGGGCCTAGTTACCCATTTGAAACTGGAAGTGGAAAATGAAACAAAACACAGACTAACATCTCAGATCATCCCACCACTCTTCACTGGGTGCTTCAGGGGGTCTTTTCTCAGAGAATGCTCCCCCCGGGGACAAGGCCCAGCCCTCACTGGAGAGGGGGTGAGCTGTTCCTACCTTCAGGAGAGCAAGACACTGGAGAATAAACATCCTGGGACTTTCCTAACCTCAGGTTTGACTCTTGGAAAACAGAAAATAACAGGAAATTATGTTCTACTTTAAGGGGACTGCATTTTATAACAGTAAAACTCCCCGGGGGCGTGGGGGGGGGCATGTTTATTTCTGACCTAGGGTGGTGTAAAGAGAGCTGAGGCAGTAAAGAGCTGATATCTAGATTTCCGAAATAGCCCGGGGAAGGGTATAAAACGAAGGTACTGGCTTCCCTGGTCATCATGGAGTGAGGACACTTGGCTCTGGATCACTCGGGGATGGCTCACTAACGCCCTTGGGAGGAGACCCCATGCTTCTGGCCGAACGGTGTTTTAGAAGGTGTTGAGAACGGGTAACCCGAAGGTTAAAAATTCAGAGCGACAGGCTCCCAGGAGGGCCCAGGTGATGTTCTTATTGGCCCAGGGGCCCTAATTTTCCAGCCAGTCCACCTCCCACCAGTATCTTGGCTTGATGATCCACATCAAGCCTCACCGTCCTTCATTTTCTCTGTCCAGGTGTTTGTATCGGCAACACAGACAGCAGACACTATACAAACCTCACCACCGGCATCTACCGGTTCAACCCCCTCTACCTGAATCCTCAGAGCTTCCGGAGGTGAGTGAGTGGAATAGGTCTGGAGAGCAAGGGGCAAAGAGGAGGTACATCTGACCTGTCTCCTGCCTGTCTCCTGCCAGCCCACAGAACAGGAGAAAGCTGGGGTTTGCACAGGCTAAAATGAAGACTTCTAGAACCCAACTGGCCAAACTTCCTCATGGCCAGAGCCTTGCCACTCCCCAGAGTGCATGGAAATTGGCCACTGGTTTTCTGGGATGGAGATAATCAGATGATTGGAAAGTCTCTGGTGGAAGTAGGACCCTTGGGTCTTAATCCCTCCACCTCTTCCCTTTGGGAGCATGCTTACCCTCTGGACGTCATTTTCTCCCCAGAAGGGGAGACTCCAGACTTCTCAGTTACCATTCAGTGAAACAGACCCGCTTGTGGTCAAAGGTGGACACATGCTTTGAATTCTCAGAAGAAAAGACTCTATAGGGGAGCCTGAGTGGCTCCATCGGTTAAGCCTCTGACTCGTGGTTTCAGCCCAGGTCACGATCTCAGATTCGTGAGATCGAGACCCGCATTGGGCTGTGCGCTGACAATCCAGGGACTGCTTGGGATTCTCTTTCTTCCTCTCTCTGCCCCTCCCCTCTCCCCCTTTCTCTCAAAGTAAGTAAATAAAACATTAAAAAAAAGAAGAAGAAAACACTATAGGGATCTAAGACATGATCATCAATTTTAACTATTGTATGTGAATTACTACTTTGTGGGTTCTTCAGCAAAATCTTAGTCCTTGGGCGTGGGGGGTTGACTTCCATCTACCTTTCTGTTCCTTACCATATCCAGACCTGATTTCCCCACTCTAAGTCAGTTGCCAGTGGAATGAAAATACTGTTTTTGAATACGAGCTCAAGAACAGCTTTCATGGTTTTTGTTTGTTTTTTAACTGGAGCCGCAGGCTGCTGCTCTTTATTTCCTTTTATCTTTGAGGTTACATGTGTGGTGTGGTTGTGTGTTGGGTGGTGTGGAGGCTGGTTGTGGGCACAGGATCAGATGGAAATTTCCTAGGTGCAGTAGAGGTGCCCTGGGCAGTCTCCCTCTGTCTCCTTTTGTGCCCCTAGCAATGTGGGGGCCAGGGGACTCTAGCCTGAGAGAAAGAGAATTAAAAAGATAATTTCCCCTCAGGGGACAAATTATCAAATCGATTCCAGGGCAGGAAATGATTCTGAACTCCCCAGGATTTTAGTATTTTCTTCCCCCCACCATTCTTTGCCACGGTCATGGATCCAGGAAAGATGACCTACGTGTCACATGAAACCTCACGTCTTACAAATAGCCTCTCCCACGTGCCCACTTCCTACCCCTGGAGGGTCAAAGGCCAGTGGCTTCAGGGCATGTGAGGTGGGGGTACTCTGCACTAAGGCTTGTGCTAAAGCGGTTGGCTTTCTCCAACCTTCCCCTAAATCTCTCCCACAGCATCCACGGCATCAATGAGAAAATCTCAGTCCGCGCCTACGAGACCCAGGTGAAATTCATCTTTGAGTTTATCCAGAATGCTGACACAGACCAGGAGCCAGTTCCTCACCTGCACGAACTGTGAGGTCAAGGAGCCAGCTGGATTAGGGTTGCCCGACCCCAGCCGAGGCTAACTCAAAGGCAAAGCTAATGTCGATGAAACTTTGGGTCAAAACCACATTATGATACATCACCCTCTTGCTTTGATCACTCCGGACTCACCAAAGAACAGGCCAAGGAGTAGGGAAGGGCCAGCAGAAATCTGGCTTCTCCCTTCCTCTGAACATCTGCATCCCTAGGCTGACCAGTGCTTACTGCCTTCTTGTCCCCGTCTTAGAGGTTACCCGGCTTGTTTGTCTTGCGCTGGTTATTTAACCACCCCTTATTAAGGCCAGACTTAACAAATGCAGATTTGGGAAAATCTCAAGCAGGTTTTACCTTCTAGAGATGTTTAATTTAGGGCATGCTTGCCAGGCTGCCTTCTCCGTTGCTTATCTATTTCTTTTTGCTGTAACTTCCTTTCTCTCCCCGCACCTCCCTTGGATTTTTTAGCTGGCTTTTCATCTCTCCTCTCCTGCCCCTGCATCCCCTCTCCTGCCCTCCAATTTATCCTACATCTGGAGCAGAACTTAGTCAAACTGTGATACCACTGTAATCACTACAACAACTAGTCAAATAACGTGAGCTATGCGGCATGAAGCGGTCGCCGAGGGGTGGCACTGAGGCAGGGGGGCTTTGGAGGAACCACCAGCCTCCCGGTTCTGGAGGCTGGAGCCTAGAGAAAAAAGCCTCTGTCCTTGGGCTCCTCCCAAGGGCTCCCTGGGCTTTGCTCCCTCCCTTGCCCTGTTCCCACCACCTGCTTCTGCCTCACCCCAGGAGGCACTAATCTGTGGAAACATTTCCCTGGCACTTCCTATGGGCTGAGCTCCCAAGAGAAGGGCACTCGTGATCCCGCCTCTCAGTGGAGCCCAGGACCAGCAGGGCTCCGGCCCTGGCATCTGGTCCTGGTTCTGACCTGTCAAAGGGAAGGTGAAGGGCATGGGGTGGGGGGGAGCCAGGAGGAGCCTGACTTGAGGGTCTCTGCCCCAGGCGGCGGGCAGAGAAGGAGCAAGCTGCACTCCCTTAGGGAACAGCAGGGCTCCTGTCGTCTCTCTGCGGAGTCCGACCCTGAGCATATTTGAATCTGCTTAGTAGCTGCCAGGTAGGGGGCATTGGAAGGCAGCATTTCTTGGCTCCAAGCTGGGAGCTGAGTTTTGTGGGTCACTAGGGAGTTGGGGTCAGAGAGCGAGACGCAGAGGGAGCAGGGACTTGAGAGACTCCATTTTTCCTCACCAGACACAGACCTTTCCCGCCTTCCTGGGGTTTGACAGCCATGGCTGTGAGCTCTCCCTTGAAGTTTAGGCTTAATGGAAAGTGTTAGAAACACAGTGTGAGGATTATTTGAGCTTTTTTGCTACTCCCCCTAAGATTCACATTCCTTCCCTCACCCTCCCTTTTTGTTGCCAATTCAGTACTTATTCAGCCTTTGTTGGAGGGTGAGCTGGAGAACAGAAATAATCCTTCACATTCGTACAGAGCTGTACAAAGTGCTCTCGTCCACCTGATTTCGGCAGAGCCCCATGAGGAAAATATTACTGCCCCTTCTTACAGAGCAGGAATTGGTTCTCAGACTGGTTACACAGCCAGCTAGGGGCAGATTCAAACCCGTGTCACCTGGCCCCAGATGCACCATTTTTCCATGATCCTAAATTAATGATGGAATCTACTTCCCATCCGTTATCTGACTCAATCCCGACAACAGCTCCAAGGGGCTATTGCCCCTGTTTTACAGATGAGGCAACTGAGACTCAGAGGTTAAGCACTTTGCCCAAGGTGATGCAGGTGTTGGGAGCAGAGTCTCTCTGAGTCCAAAGCCTGTGCTAGTAGTACTGAAGGGGAAACTGAGACTCAGAGAAGTCATCTGCCCAAGATCACACAGTTCTTAAGGGGCAGCCATGGAATTCAAATGCCAGTCTAAAATCCCCAAGTCCAGTGCCTTTTCAATCGCACCACATTGCCCGTCCCAAGAACCTGTGGTGTGTGGCTCATTCATTCCGATCCAGGGAGATCTCAAGGACAAAGGCTGTTTTACCATCGGCTTTGATTCGTAGCTCAAGCTCTCTGTGTTCCCCTGGCCGACCTCACTCTATTCACACCTCTTCCCTCTGTCTGCCAACACTCCTTACCACCCCCACCCCAGCTTCTGAGTTGGGCTCCTCTCCCTTCTTTGAGTTTAGGGACAGCTAGGTCTCTAATAACCCATGGGATAATTGGAAGGAGAATGAGCAGGGGACCTGGTCCCCATTGGATCGCACCACTCTCTTCTAGTGTCAGAAAGGATAGTCTTTTCCAGCGTCTGGAGTGGGAAGGAAGACCGTTGAGAGGGAACTGCTCCAAATCCTGGTTCTGGGAACGCAAACCTTCCAGCCCTATGGCCTCCAAAGGCTCTGGAAAGAATGAAAATGCTGGCCAGACCAGGACAACGTGAGCTCTAAGACTCTGGGCAGGAAGGAGCAATGAATCTGAAACTTTCCCCCACCCCTCCCCACATCCATCTACCACTCCCGAAATCCTCCTGGAAGGAACCTCGGCGATAGTCACAGGAATACCCTACATCCCCATCCAAGACTTCACTCAAGCTTCTTACTCATACCTCAGGTTGGAAAGAAGGCAAAATCTTCCCAAGCAAAGAGGATGGGATGGGAGTCCCTTGATGTTGCCCCAGGTTGCTAAAAAATGTGGCCATTCTGGATCCAATATTCTCTCCTTCTGGAGGAGATAGTAGAAAAAGACAAAGTTCCTACTGGAGAACTGAACACTTCATTAGTCTGTTTGGGTTTTTTTTGAAAATTTAAATCTACATAATTTTATAAAAATGAAACTACCTGCAATTTCAGGGTTCAGTGTCCATGCAGCTGCCAATAAAAAGGAAAAGCATCATGCTTCATATATGTGACGTCTAGACCTACAAATATAAAGATGTAAGAATAATAGAAAGCGTTTAATACCCAAAAATATTCCTCAGCCACCATGTTCAATGCTGTAAATACTACACTAATTCGTGACGACCCCCAGAACCAGAAACTAGAACTCAAAGAGGAGCGAGAAAATGGACAGTCAGCCCTGCTGAGAAATAGCATGTTGTACAGGGATCCATCGCAGTCGTGCTGAGAGGAAGGATTTGACAAGTCAATTTTCCTTTCTCTTAGCTAAGCACTTTGACAACTCAGTTCCTCCCTGCACGCCAAAGCCATGTCTGTCTCTAAAGTTCACAGTGACAGGGGCGCCTGGGTGGCGCAGTCGGTTGAGCGTCCGACTTCAGCCAGGTCACGATCTCGAGGTCCGGGAGTTCGAGCCCCGCGTCAGGCTCTGGGCTGATGGCTCGGAGCCTGGAGCCTGTTTCCGATTCTGTGTCTCCCTCTCTCTCTGCCCCTCCCCCGTTCATGCTCTGTCTCTCTCTGTCCCAAAAATAAATAAACGTTGAAAAAAAAATTTTTTTTTAATAAATAAATAAATAAAGTTCACAGTGACAAAACCTATACATCCTCAGGGTGTTCTTTTTTTTTTTTCTTTCTGAAGACATAGGGTAAGCTCTGTAGAGAAGTGTCACTCTGGGGCCTGAACTGAACTGTGTTAGTCTCAGGACCATGTGTGTACGGTGACAAGTTGCCCTGTGCCAGCACTGAGTGCTGAAACCCGAGTGACCGAAACACTGGGTTTCTGGGGTTTTTCGCAGCTTTCATTATTTCGTTGTGTCCTCAAAAAGTCAAACATAGAGTTACCATAGGACCCAGCAATTCCACTCCTATTTATATACCCGAAAGAACTGAAAACAAGTACTCAAAAGTTTGAGTACTCGTAGCTTCACTCTTCATAATAGTCAAAAGATAGAAACCACCCAAATGTCCATGAACAGATGAGTGGATAAACAAAATCTGTTATATCCATGCTACGAACGATTATTCAACCATAAAAAGGGATGAAATACTGATACATGCTATAACATGGATAAACCTTGAAAACGTTACACTGAACGAAAGAGGTCAGACACAAAAGGGTCACATATTGCATGGACCCATTTATATGAAATGTCCAGAATAGGGAAATCCACAGAGACAGAAAGCAGACTAGTAGAGCGGGGGAGAGGGGAGTAACTTCATGGGTAAAAGGTTTCCTCCGGGGGTGGGGGGAGGAAGGGGTGAGGAAAGTGCCCTGGAACTAAATAAAGTTGGTGGTTGCACAGCATTGTGAGGGTACTAAATGCCAATGGATTGCGTGCTTAATTTTTGCATGTAAATTTTACATCAACAAAAAATGTTTGAGGTATTTAGGAGGTGGAGTCCATGCATGGCCCTTGGTGGTTGATGGGTAGGGGGGAGGCAAGGTAGAGCAAGGGGTCCAGACGACTCCCAGGTGGCTGACATGAGCAAATGGGAGGGCGGCTTCATTTACCCAACCGGGGAAGACTGCAAAAGGAGCAGATATCCAGGAGATGACAAGCTCCATTTGGGATGTAACAAGCTGGACGTGCCAAGAGATCCAAGCCTGGAACTCAGAAGAAAATAAACCTGAACAGTAAGAAAATAAACAACCTGAATAAAAATTGGGCCAAAGACCTTAACAGACACCTCGCCAAAGAAGACATGTGGATGGAAAATAAGCATGTGAAAAGATGCTCCCTATATGTCATCGAGGAAACGCAAATTAAAAGAAGAAGATACCAGGGCACCTGGGTGGCTCTGTCGGGTTGGTGGGTCGGGCGTCTGACTTCCCCTCAGTTCATGATCTCACTGTTCTTGAGTTCGAGCCCCATATTAGGCTCTGTGCTGACAGCTCACAGCTCAGAGCCTGGAGCCTGCTTCGGATTCTGTCTCCCATCTTTCTGCCCCTCCCCTGCTCACAGTCTCTCTCTCTCTCTCTCTCTCTCTCTCTCTCTCTCTCTCTCTCAAATATAAATAGCATTAAAATTTTTTTTAAACATTAAAAGAACGAGAAACCAGTACATACCTATTAGGACAGTCAAAACGCAGAACACTGACAACACAGGTGCTGAAGAGGATGTGGGCCAACAGCGACTCTCTTCCATCGTTGGTGGGAAAACAGAACTACAGCAACTCTGGAAAACAGTCCGGCAGTTTCTCACAAAACTCTTACCGTATGATCCACCAAGTGCACTCCTTGGTATTTACCCGAAAACGTTTATCTACACAAAAACCCGTTTCGTAATTGGCGAAACTCGGAAGCAAAGAAGATGTCCTTTAGCAGGAGAACGGACAAACCGTGGCCTAGCCACACGATGGAATATCATTCAGCACTAAAAAGAAATGAGCTATCAAGCCATAAAAAGACCCGGAGGAAGCTTAAATGCGTATCACCCAGTGAAAGAAGCCAATCTGAAAAGTCTACATACTCTATGATTCTAACTACATGACATTCTGGAAAAGGCAAAACTAGAGAGACAATAGAAAGATCACTGGTAGTGGGGAGGGGGTGTTATGGGCAGGCAGAACTCAGAGGATCGGTAGGGCAGTGAAAATACGCTACATGATATTCTAATGATAAATATATCATTAGGGGCTCAGTTGGTTGAGTGTCAGACTTTGGCTCCGGTCATGATCTCATGGTTCATGAGTTCGAACCCCGCGTTGAGCACCGAGTCAGGCTTGCTGTCAGTGCAGAGCCTGCTTCAGATCCTCTGTCCCCTCCTCTCTCGGCCCCCCTCCAAAATAAACATTAAAAAAAACATACCATTAAACATTTGTCTAAACCCATAGAGTGTGCAACACCAGGAGTGAACCTCAAGGTAAACTATGGGTGATGACAACGTGTCAATATCGGTTCATCCTTGGTAAAAAATGCACCACCCTGGTGGGGCACCTGGGTGGCTCAGTTAAGCGACCGATTTCAGCTCAGGTCATGATCTCACGGTTTGTGAGTTCGAGCCCCATGTCGGGCTCTGCGCTGACAGCTCAGAGCCTGGAGCTCATTTCGGATTCTGTGTCTCCCTCTCTCTCTGCCCCTCCCCCACTCATGCTCAGTCTCTCTCTTTCCTTCCAAAATAAATAAACATTAAAACAAAGAAAAATTTTTTAAAAAAATGTACCACTCTGGTCAATGGTATTGATGAAGGGGGAAGCTATGTATGTATGGGGGCAGGGGATTTATGGGAAGGCTCTGTACCTTTCTTTCATGTTATTGTAAAGCTAAAGCTACTCCTAAAAAAAAACTGTCTTTTTAAAAAATTAGAATATGTCCACAAACAGAAATTTTAAACGTACTATAAGGCATTAAAAATTAGTGTAAATTTTAAAATATAAAGTATCTATGCTTGAGGACCTTGTAATCCACTTAGCAAAACAAAACCAGCCCGTCAAACAAAAAGTCCCTGTAAAGTAAGTCCCAAGCTGCGTACCTGATATCATCAGAGAGCACTGTCATCTTTCTCTCCCACTCCCCACCCAGCCATGTATTAAAAAACGTGCTGTTCTCCAAAACTGCCACGTTCTCCCTGGCCTGCCTGCCATTTCACTGCTTCCTCCGACTAGAATGCTATTCTCTATTCCCGATTCTTTTGGGCATTTACTTGGGAGTGGAATTGCTGGGGATATGGTAATTATATGTTTAACTTTTTGAGGAAACAGCGAACTATTTCTACAGTGGTTACACCATTTTACATTCTCACCAGCAAATGTACGAGGGTTTGGATTTCTCCACACTCTCGCCAATGTAGGCTTATTTTCTGGGCTTTGCTTTTTTTTTTTTTTTTTTTTTTTTTTAATGGCCAACCTATGAGTATGAAATGATATTGCATTGTGATTTTGATCTGCATTTCCCTAATGATTAACCTAAATAACTTAAAAAAAATTTTTTTAATGTTTATTTACTTTTGAGAGAGAGACAGACAGACAGACTGTGAGCAGGGGAGGGGCAGAGAGAGAGGGAGGCACAGAATCCGAAGCAGGCTCCAGGCTCTGAGCTGTCAGCACAGAGCCCCATGCGGGGCCCGAACTCACAGACCACGAAATCATGACCTGAGCCGAAGTCCGACGCTCAATCGACTGAGCCACCCAGGCGCCCCAGACCTAAATAACTTTTAAATATACCTAGGTTTCCCCAATCCACAGACTTGTTTTTTACCTATTATATTCCAACAGTCTACTTCATAGGGTAATTATTAGGATTAAATGAGTTAATAGATAAATCCACACAGGAAGAGTCAACTGAAGCATCTCCATGTCTTTGAAGACTTCTGGAGCCTTCCCAGACAAAGTTCAATGTTTCCTCCTATAACAAAGGTATATTTTTGTTAAACCTCCCCCAGGAGTTCTAATATGCAGCCATGGTTAGAAACTACCAGGCTGGGGCACCGTTCCCCAAACTGGTCAGATCACAGGAGTCATCTGGGGCACCAATTAACAGGGCGGATTTCCTGGCCTGGCACCAGATTTTGGAAACAGAATTTCCAGGAGAGAGGCCTGGAAATCTATATTTTAAAAGACATGCCCACAGGTGATTCCTTTGACAGGGCCAGTTTGGGAACCCCTGGGCCGTTGGCTAATCAAAGAGCAGTAAACACGGAGGGCGGGGTGAAACAATAATCTGGTTTGCAAATTGTGATCTTGCTCTGGAAAGATAAAGATTACTCGTATCTGGCTGATGACCCACCGCAGGGATGCTGCCCTGAGACTAGCTCCCCACCCGCATCCACGGAGCTGAAGACTGCCCGTCTTTACCCCTTTCCAGGTAGGCGTGCCCTTCACGGTCTGGGAAGGCTAGACTTCAGCGTGCACCCCAGGGAGAGCCTGAGCGGCCCTTGCATATGCCTGATCCTTGATGGGGCCTCTCCCTCTTTGGTGAAGACATAATATCCCTACTATGCACAGGAATGTCCCGAATCTCTTATTATCGCTAATGCTCACAGCATCTCTGAAAGAGTAGTGTCTCCGTTTTATAGACATGGCTCAGAGACATCAAGGAGCTGACCCAAGGTCACACACCTAATGTGTGGCTGAGTGTGGATTCAAACCCATGTGAGCACAGAACTGGGGCACGTGCCTCTCTGTGGCACTTCCTCTCAAAGGTGACCGCTCTGTCCCCAGTGGATGCTTCGCCAGGCTATTTTGCTTGCTGCTGGGGCTTCCCAGTAACACCCAGTAATTTCAGAACCGCAGCTTCCAAATAGTTGGAAACTTCCTGCCCAGAGGAATCCAGAGAGGGTATCCAGGGGACTTCGGGAAAGGGGAGCTGAGTTACAGACAAGCGAAGGAGATGGTGAGAGCAACTAGCCCTGAGCACAGATGGCCACACTTCCCTATCCCGCCCCCATAACTACATCCTCCTAGAACTGAATGAAGCCGGAAGGGGATATCACCTCAGCTCTGGGCAGCAGGAAAGAAGTTGACCTCTGGAAGGGAGATAGGAGGGGAGGGGTGATAGCAAGGGAAAAATGGGAGGGGGCACCCCTTGCCCAGCAGAGACAAAAGACAGAAAAGTTTCCAGCCGTGTCAGGCTAGTCTTGTGACTTAACCACACTGGTTAGAGGAGCCAAGATTTACAGGGCTCTGGAATTTTATGATGTTTCAGGATGAGTACCCAGGTAGCCCATGGAGAAGCCATTGGTAGACTTCAGCTGTCCCCGATGGAAGGCCATGGGACCTGGAGACCTCAGGACTGAGGCTAAATGAACCCCGTGTTAGGAAACATGCCAAGCAAGACTGAAGAAGCCTGCCCCACAGAGACGCTTCCTCACAGGCTCCTCCACAATGAGGACCACCCCTCCCCAAGTCCTTCACCTCTACCAAAAAGCCCACATTCTAAGTGAAAATGCTGTGGTTGCGATACAAATGCCATTTCATGACGCATCATCTAGCTCCTCTCCAACCAGTCTTCTACCCCAAACCCATCCTATATAGAAAATTCTGAAGTCACCACCAGCCTCGTTGTCTTCTAGGGAACCTGGGAAAGGAGTGCTGTGAGTTTGTCACGGTGTTGCAAGGGAGAAAGCCCTCCCCTGTAGAGACCCCTGACCTGACCAGGTATCTGCTGTGTCCGAAGGAAGAGAAGGAGAAGGACGGTAACAGAGAAGTGCTATAGGCCTGGGGAAAGACTTCCTGGAGAGGGACTGCCAGTGACTGGATCATTTTCCATCTGCAGGATGGACATTACAGGCCACAAGGAAGTCACACCTAGACCTGAAAAAAAGAGTTCCCCTCGGGGAGGTGGGAATGAGACCCTGCAACCAAAGAGTCAAGGCACCTCCTTCAGAGAGGGAATAGTGTTTCTAAGTATAGAAGAGCTCTTTAGACTAACGAGCTTTCAGAGTGAGCATGTCTCGAGGGAGGAGAAGACCCATGTGGACTTTGGAAGTCCTTGTCACATAAAAGTCGGCTGTGATGCTCGCTGTCTCCTTGAGGGTGTCTGAGCATCCACCCCCAATGGAGTCTCTCCTGAAGCATCTGGCTGGCTTGCTACCTGCTGCTAGTTCCTGTCTTTTCATCTGTGACCTCCGCTCCCTACTTCCGTGCTTCTCTCTTCACAGATTGTAGCTATTTCTGTTCTTTCAGTAGGGAAGGGCTGGGTGTCTTCCCCTTCCCAAGGTCACAGCTGGCTGGGCTGGAAGGAAATCTGCCCCCGCCAGCCCCTCTTGATGTTTGACCTTAGGGATCAGCCCGACACAGGGCAAGCTACCTGGATGAGTCTTACCTATCCCATCCGTTATTCATTCAACATACTTGCTGAGTCCTACTAAGTGCCAAGAGCTGAGACTACACTAGTGATCAAAGTGGACACAGAGCTCCCAGTCTTGTTCGAGTGGCCCTGGGGCTTCCGAAGACCCCAAAACCGAAGTCCTCTATTCATATGCTCATAGAAATATTTGACAATCCCTATAACCTACAAAGGACTCATCTTTGAAATATTTAAGAACTCCTACAAAGCAGGAAGACAGAAAGTCAAATACAAAATGGATGCCCAAAATGGACAAAATGCTCGAACAGATATCCAAATGACAAATAAAGGTATGAAAAGGCACTTAACCTCATTGACTGTCAGGGAAATGTAAATTTAAACCACAATGAGATACTTCTACATACTCACCCGAATGGGTAATTTTTTTTTTTCAATTTTTTTTTTCAACGTTTATTTATTTTTGGGACAGAGAGAGACAGAGCATGAACGGGGGAGGGGCAGAGAGAGAGGGAGACACAGAATCGGAAACAGGCTCCAGGCTCTGAGCCATCAGCCCAGAGCCCGACGCGGGGCTCGAACTCACGGACCGCGAGATCGTGACCTGGCTGAAGTCGGACGCTTAACCGACTGCGCCACCCAGGCGCCCCAGTAATTTTTTTTTAATATTTATTTATTTTCAGAGAGAGAGAGAGCAGGGGAGGGGCAGAGAGAGAGGGACAGAGAGAATCCCACGCAGGCTCTGCGCTGACAACGCAGGGCTCAAGCTCACGAATAGTGAGACTACGACCTGAGCCAAAATCAGGAGTCGGATGCTCAACCAACTCAGCCGCCCCCTGAATGGCTAAAATTTTTCAATATTTTTGGACTGACCATGCAGAGTGTTGATGAAAATGGGAAGTAACCGGAACTCTAAGGCACTGCTGGCAGGAGTGTAATTAACAGGAACACTTCAAAAAATTATTTAGGAGCCTTTACTAACACTAAACATATGATTACTCTAGGACCCAGTAATTCTGTTCCTAGGGACATACCCAACAGAAATATGAACTTAAGTGTATCAAAGGACACAAACAAAACTGTTACAACAGCATTACTCATAATAACCCCATACTGGGAACAGCTCAAATGTCCATCAACAGAATAAAAGCTAAATTATACTATATTCATTTAATGGCATACAGTAAAGCAACGAACATGAGTGAGGACTGCTACCACAATGTGATATTCATGAATTTCGCGAACATAATATTGAGTGAGAGAAACCAGACGCCAAATGATACCTACTGAATGGTTTCATTTATACAAAGTTCCAAACCAGGCAAAACTATTCTGTGGTGTTAGAGGTTGCCTTTGGTAAGGAGGGTGGGGTAGTGACTGGGAGAGAAAATGAGGGCTTCTGGGATGCCAGTAATGATTTCGTTCTGGATTTAGGTGGCGGTTATGTGGGTATGTTCATTGTGTCATAATTTGTTGACCTGTAAACTCTGGTTTTGTGCATTTTCACACATGGCTGGTACACTTTGATTAAAAAAAAAAAAACCCACAGGAGAGGACTGTTTTCAGGTGGGTAAGAAATGCAAGGTGGGAAGGGAATAGGGGAGAGAGCAAGATTTTACGTACAGGTGGCTGAGCTGTAGGAAGGGTTAAAGCAGCAGGAAAGACTGTTGAATGGAGCAGGACGGGAATTGTCTCCAGCCCCTGACTGAAAAGTCTCCAGATACATCAGCCTTAATTTTCTGCCTAATCCTACACCCCCTCTTCAAAAACGGCTCCTTTTTGGTGGGGCCCACTGTTTCCTAGTCTAGCAGCTACTTCTCCCTCCAGGAAGAGACCCAGTGTTTGAGGCCAAAATTGGGGTTCTAAGACACTGACATTTCCTCTAGAGACTGCAGGCCCTTGATGCAAATGTTTTAGCAGCTAAACTGAAATAATCCTAAGTACTAGCATGGGAAGGCGGGTGGGGGCGCCAGGTTGCACATGTCTGTCGTCCTTGTCCAAAGGTATTAGATGCTCAGGTTGCTGTGGGTGTTCATGCGTATCCGAAAGAGGAAAGGGCAGCCAACAGCTTCAAAGCCAGCACTGCGTTCTCCTCTCCCCGGGCACATCCCTACTCCAAAACCCATCCAGGGGTCTGGAGTCATGCTAGAACGCCCCCCGAGCCACTTTCCCAGTGGAAAAGGGCAGGAAGGAACCACTGGTCACAGGTTCCACTGACAAGAGGGGAAAACCTGGGGGTGGCAGTTCCTTTCTGGGGGAGGTCACATCGCCTGCACAAAAACATCCCAAAGAGAGCTGGTACTGAGTTTGCGTTGGAGAGGTGGAGATACCCCAGGGAGGAAGTGGCAAAAGGCGAGATGGGAACACCCCTCTTTGATCCCACAAGGTGCGTCAGGGAAAGTTGGATTTCGTTTCGCCCGGGATGCAGACATCTCTCCCCTATGTTGCCACCGGGAACGGTGGGTCAGAGGAAGCTCCCCTCCGCCCCTCCCTCAGGTGGGGCCTGTGGGACCCCAGCCGCGAGTCTGACCTGTTTTCGCTCCCGCCCGCCCATCCCCACCCCTTCCAAAACTGGGACGTTATTAAGGCCGGTTCCGTCAGGGCCGAGCCATTTGCTTAGAGGAACGCGGGATCTGGAGGCAGCGCGAGGGGATCTGGAGGCAGCAGCAGAGGGGCTGTGTCCAAGAACGAGGTGGGGACGGTTCTCTCCCGGTGCCGAGCACGGGAAGGAGCGCGGGGATGGTTGCTTGAGCCCGCGGGGTCAGAGCTGGCTGGCTCCACACCGACTCTACGAAGGCCACGGGCTGGAGGAAACACTCAAGATGCGCGAGGAAACGCGCACAGGCGCACAAGCCTTTAAAGGGCGAGGCGGCGGCAGCGGCGGCGGCGGCGGCGGCGGCGGCGGCGGCGGGGGGGGGGGGGGGGAGGGGGCTCGCGGCAGGGCGGGGCCGGCTCGGGGGAGGCGGCCCCGAGCGGCGAGCGCCGGGCAACGGAAACCTCGGGTCGCCGGCCGCCGGGCGAGGGGACCCGCGAGCTCCCGGCACACGCCGCCGGCCCGCAGCCGCCGTCACTCCTCGCACTGCGTTTCCCCGGCGCCCCGCCTCCCCGGCACAAAGCGAAGGAAAGGGGCCGGACCGAGGCTGAGCCCGCCCCCTCCCCTGCCTCCGATTGGCTGCCGCAGTTGTCCATCCTGAACCTATTTTTGATGGGGGGGGGTGCCACCCAGTCTGCCCCAGATCACGTTTGCCACTAGCAGCCAACCAGTCGGGCCCAAGTCCGCGGGCAAGAAGCGATTGGGGGCGAGTGAGTTCAGCCCCACGGTCCCCCGTCCGGGTCCCCCCCGCCCGGGCCCGAGGCGGTATATCCTGCCCTCCCCGGCCACCTACCCCTCGGGGAAGCGGAGCGGCGGCCTCGCTGTAACGCAGAGGCGAAATGTAGCGAGCCGGGTGTCGCGGCTGGACGCTCGCCTTGGCCGGGGGTGCGGGGGGGTGGGGGGCGCGCACGCCTGGGGCCGAGGAGGACTGCCGAGGAGGAGTGATGAGAAGAGGGGGAACCCTGCACCCCCCGAGACCACGGGTCCCTGCTGCCACTCGCCAGGCACCCCCCTTCCTCCCAAGCGAGAGGCAGGTCAGTCCTGTTGGGTCTGGGGCGGTGGGTGGCGGAGGGCGGGAGCCCTGGCGAGCAGCGCATTTGCTGAGTCCGAATGCGGGAGAGGCGGGGTAGGCCACCCAGTTACTTCTCCCCCGCCCTGGGTTTGGAGATACTAAAACGGGTCTTTTTTTGTCCCCTCCTCAGGGCATCCTGGTTTACTTTTGCTTCTTTCATCCCAGGGCCTTAGGCCCGTCTGAAGTCTCTTTACTGGAAGGAGTGTGGTGAGGGACTGGCTTCTCTTCCTGAGAGCCCCCTTTCAGTTTAGGTGGCCTGCCAGGAAGACAGGAGGAGGAGGGAGGGTCAGGTTCTAGCAGGCGCTGCTGGGATAGGAGCAGTGGACTCTCCTGCTCGGAGGTCTCGTTCTGGATTTCTAGTGAGGGTCAAGAACCACAGGACTGTGTTTAAAGAGGTCTGAAAAGGGAATCTGGATGTGTGACTTGAGTCCATAGAAAGAGAAAACAATTCCCATGGGTCAGTTACCGGAGTTTGAATCACCCGTTCCCAAACTGGAGTTGACTAATTGTGTTTGGAATACTTAAGTACTTGTTCATCCTACCTAGGGAAATTCTCTTTAAATTTATTTTTTGCCTGTAAGAACTATTTCGGTGAAATGGGCTAGGGTGGGATCAGGGTCTGTGGGGGTCGTAAACAGGAAAAACGGGACCGTTACACCTAGACACATGCATTTGGGAACAAGTGCATTTTGGCTTATGCTGCTGCTTATATTTTGCTTTGCTTTGTTTTACTTTTTTTTTTTTTTCTTTTTAGTTTTGCTGCTTTTGTCTTTTGTTTTTTAAGAATTCCACTATATCCAACTCTTAGTAACCCTGGGGAACAGGACGAACCTAGGGAACTGAAATGTGTGCATAATAACCAATAGTTTTGCGCTCTCCCCCTTCAAACTGAGATAACTCTCTTGTCCTATCTGACAAACCCACAAGGCCAAGAACAGGAGGAGAGAAGTAGAGACAGAAGCCTGGATCCCAGTCAGCGTCTGAGCTTTTTGTAACACTGCTGACTCTCAAGGGCAGGAGTGGGTAGGCCTCTGGCTCTTGGCCTTGGTCTGGCAGCCTTGCCCCATTGCCCAGGGAGTCCTCCTAGGTTTGGTTTTTGTGTTGTTTTTTTTTTTTTTTTTTCTCCCTCAGGGGCTATGGCTGTTTGGGGGTCTGGAGACTTTCATTTAGTGACCAGATTCTCCCTGTTTATTTGCCTTGCACAGCTGTCTCGTGACTGTAAACAATCACTTTTGCAGTACAGTGCCTCTGCTGTGTGGCCGGGAGCTTGTGACTAAATTTGTGACTGACCCCACTGGGAGACTACACTTAAATAATCCCAGGTTCTTAATAAGCATTCAAGAAGGGATCTCCCCCAGGACGTCCCTGTCCACCCCTGGTTGCCAAGAAGACAATGCCAAGGTCTCCTGAACCACATCTTCCCACTCCCAGGCTGGCCACATCTCGCTGCTGTTGACCACTGCGGTGACCCCTGGGGGACGGTGGGCTGCCAGTTGGGACAATGGCAGGGTCAGTCCCTGCTGGCCCTCCAGATGCCACAGTGTGGGAACGGGTAGTTTTAGTGAAAACTCAGTGCCTGCCTTTGTGGGAAAACTGTCCCAGTAGGAGCACTCCTTTGCCATATGGTAACATTCTCTTTTTCTCGTCTTCTTCCTTCCCACATCAGGTGTTCCGCACAGATTCTCGCGACTTTAAGGACCAGGGATTCGACGCGGGACAAGGTCTTCCCAGGAAGGAAGGAAATCTCTGGAGGAGAGGGGAAGGGCGGCAGACGCTGCCCTGGGACCACAGAGCCCTAGGAGCTGTGGGAAGCTGAGGGAGCCGCGGCCGCGGCTGCCTTCTCAAGGATTTGAACTCAAGCTACTTTTCATGAAAGAAGGGCCACCTAAGAGGCCGCCCCAGACTTGGCTGGGCTCTTCTACTCTGGATGCCCCCTGCCCTGAGGAACCTGCCGCTCAGAACCAAAGAAGATAAGAGGCCAGATAAGTTGCCCCCGAGCACAGCGCTGGCCGGCCGGAGTCAGGCACCTGCACCCCTAGCGGCTGGCCGCGGAGCCTGGTGAGGAGTTTCTTGTTTCCTTCCAGCTCGCCGCTTCAGTGCTTGATGGGGCTGCCTGTCGGTGGAGCAGTTTTTGCAGCGCCCGGTAGGAGCGGAGAGCCGCGGGAAGAGGTCCCGCGGCGCCCAAGCCTGGGTTCGCCCCAAGACTAAGTTCTTTCCCAACTTAGAAAGGGAGAGAGAAAGCAAACAAAAAGAGAGAGAGAAGTTCTCCCTTCCCCTCCTCCCTTCCCGTCATGTCCTCTAAGCCAGAGCCGAAGGACGCCCACCAGCTGAACGGGACCGGCCCTACTCCCTCACCTTGCTCTTCTGATGGCCCCGGGCGAGAGCCCTTGGCTGGGACCTCAGAGTTCCTGGGGCCTGATGGGGCTGGGGTGGAGGTGGTGGTGATTGAGTCCCGGGCCAACGCCAAGGGGGTTCGGGAGGAGGACGCCCTTCTGGAGAACGGGAGCCAGAGCAATGAAAGCGACGATGTCAGCACAGACCGTGGCCCCGCACCACCCTCCCCTCTCAAGGAGACCTCCTTTTCCATCGGGCTGCAAGTGCTGTTTCCCTTCCTCCTGGCCGGCTTTGGGACTGTGGCTGCTGGCATGGTGCTGGACATCGTGCAGGTAGGACCTGGGTAGGGCAGCTCTTGACCATGAACCCAGGGCCACCTTTTCCTCCTGGGAAACTGACTCTTGGAGTTTTCTCCCCACCTCCCTGTCAGAAGCGGCTGCTGCTTCCTAGAATACTGTTTCCCTTTGGATCACGTCCTCAGTTTCTTCTTGGTCTAGTTTACTTTCTACAGAAGCCTCGAGGAAGCCCAGTAGCCCTGAGGAGGTGTTCAGGGCAGCATTGCTTAACAGAAGCAGAATTTGTTCCAGAGCTCAGGCTTGGACGAGGGGAGATGGAACAAGGTTGTTGCCTACCGTGCCTCCTGGGCATTCCTCCTGAGCCCAGCTCAGTAGGAGACACTTAGATGGGACTCCTCTTTGTGCTGTCTTTTTCCTTCACTTGGGGTTTCAAGGATACCCACAGTAGAAAGCTCAGTTTCAAGTCTCCCCTCCTTCCCCCTGCTGGGCAGGAATTTGTTCAGCTGCCAAGAGGGTCTCAAATTAAGTGGGAAGGTTCTTAAAGGCATTTTGTGTTGCTTATCTGCCTGTAACCTTGGTACGATCTCCTTGGAGAACAGGGGTAAGCACATGCGATCTGATGCATGATTTGGGGGGGAAGGTGAGGGGGCTGGGGGGTAAGACCTAGAAGTGCCAATTCTGTGATGTAAATGGGGACAAAAGGTAACCAGGCCTGGGCAGAACCATCTCTCCTCTTTGCTTCTTACCTGCCGTTCATGAATCTGCCCTGAGCAAAAAAGGCTTCTTGTGAGGCTACTGGGTAGAGGTGAGAATAACAACTGGCAGGCCCTGGAAGCTGAGAGCCAGGGGTATGCTGTGTAGCAGGTTAGGACGCACCCAGAACCTTCAGGTCCAAGAGAGAATTCAAGTCTTGTTTCCAGGTAAAAGTTTTTGAAGTGTAGTAAGGCACACAGAGTTCCCCTGCCTCAAGGTGCTGGGTTTATCAAAGTTAATCATTAGCAGGTATCAAATTCCTGCTGAGTGCTGAGCTCTGTCCTAGGTACTTAGAGAAATACAAAGACCAGGGAAAAATCTGGCCTTTGCCCTTGGGATCCACACGTTCCCCCCCCACCCCACCACCACCACCACCAGTTTGTCCCTAACCGTGAAATCCCCCATGTCCATGAGGACGTGGAGCTCAACATCCCCTCCCTGGGCCAGGCCAGCCCTACACACAATGCATGTGGTGATGCAGAGAGTCCTGCTGGTGGACGGGTGTCACTTTGCCAGTGTCCCAGGGAACTGAGGGTGGTGGTTTCTAAGTGGCTCTGTCGACAGCGTCCCCCTGGACCACTTTGACTTGAGCCCTTACGAGAAGAACCCTGCACTTCCTGTTGCTGATGAGGATGGTGTTAATGTCATGCCAGAGCGCCTCGGCCTGTCCTGTCATCTGGACAGGACCTTCCCTCTGCCCTGACTTGTCGTCCTCAGGGTTGTTCCTCATGGAGGTTGGGAAGCCAGTCTGGAGCTGGGAAGGCAGGCTTCGGATTCCTCCCCCAGTGGCTGCTTCTCCTCCTGGGGCAGGGAGTGGGGGCAGGAGCCGGAGGAGAAATGAGCCTGGGGTAGCAATGTCCGCACCTCTTCCGTCCCTTTCCTGTGGCCTTGGTTCTCATTCTTAAGAGTTTTTGAGTTCTGGTTTGGTGCTTACAAAGGGGTATACAACCAGGGTCCAGCTGTTTTATTTTCTGCATAATCATGACAGTAATGGTAATGGCCTTCTGTAGGCCCGTGAGGTAGGCACCATGATCATCTCCATTTTGTAGATAGGGAACCTATGGCTGAGAGGAATTAGGGAACTTGTCCCTGGTCATCCTGACTCAGAGCCTCCTGGGCCGTTAAGCCCTGCAGCCTTCACCATGCCCGTGATTTGCCAGTTGGTTAAAGACTCAGGGAGGAATCTGCTCTCCACGTCTTCCCTCAAGGGACAGAGTGGATCAGAATCCTGAACAACTGGAGTTATAAAGTGAACAAGAACAAAGGTTCTTAGCGGTCCCCCACCCCCACCCCATTCCCACACACTCAGAACTCTAGAGATGGAAAAGGCTTCTCACATCTTGCCCCACCCCCACCCCACACCCATGAGCCTGAGACAGCGGTAGGGACTTTTGGAGCCTGCCCAGCGTACCCACAGAGGGCCAGCAATTGCCCTCAGTGTGGCACTTAGGCTCTCACCCCAGCGCTAGGATCCATTTGGTATAGATGACAATGGCTGGTTTGTCCTTGTCCCCCTCCCCCAGCCTTCCTGTCACAGCTGGGTTGGAGCAGGCCTTGCAGATGGCTACAGTGATATCAGGGCAGGAGGAGGGTGCAGAAAGACCAGGACATGGGACCACAGGGAGTTTCTTATTCCACATCCAGGAGAGCAAAGGGCAGGGGGAGAGGGGTGACTGACAATCTCAGATTCAGGAAAAGCAGGACGATTTCTAGGGATTCACACTTGTATTCCCCCTTCACAAGCTAAGATGGCCTTCAGTGGGACAGAATTTGGGAGTGCCTAAAAGACTGGGGCCATCTGGAGGGGTTGGCTATAGAGTGTCCCCAGCATCTCAGAGCAAATGAACCAAAGTCCGGTGCTGATGGCTCCTTGGTCCAGGGCCCCCCATCTTTCCACACGACTGCAGAAGACTTAGTCTCTTCCTAGGAGGCTCCTTTCTGTTGCCTCTTATCTGCCCTCCCCTCCAATGTGCACGGCCAGCCTCTGCAGTGAGATAAGGGACTGGTATACTGTCCAAAAGTCAAAAAAAAGAAAAATGGACTGCCATCTGCTCCAGCGTCCAGACCGAGGCTGAAAGTTCCTGTGACATTTAGGAAGGAAAGCAGGGTTGGGCCCATTGTGGGAGTGGAGGCGGTTGGTTGAATGTGGTTGGATAGGGATCTGCCGAAGGTGCTCTGTGCCCCACCCCCCAGTCTGCTCCTAGGCCTTTGCAGGGCATCTCACTCCCCTTTTCCGTCAGCCTTTTGAGGGATGGGGTGGCAGGAGGTGGTGTGTACCAACCTTTCCTGGAATTCCCAGCTGTGTTAAGACAGGTGAGACCCCTAGGTCCTTATTTTAGCTCCCTACTCACGTACTGAGAATCCCAAGGAAAGGCGACAACCTCCTCCCCCAAACACCGCCTCCTCCAGCTGCTCATGTGGAAGAGTCCACGGAGATGAAGGCGGATGGCGAATGTGGGCTTGGGGAAGTGGAGGGAAAGAAGCGTTCCTGCCAGCCTGGCCTGCTCCCAGGGCCGCTGGCGCTCGCGGGCAGGATGCTCGGATCCCATCTCCGTTGACCACTCTTTCTCGCCCTTTGTACAGCCCCGGATACCCAGGCTGGCCTGGGGCTTGCCTGCTTGGGCACCTGGGATGACTGCAGAGGGGGAAAGCCTCAGGCAGGTGACTCTGACTTAGTCCTCAACTCCAGCCCAGCTTCCAGGGTCCTCCCACAGCCTGGTCAGAGCTTATCTCTAGGGATTTTAGTCTTTTTTTTTTTTTTTTTTTTAATGTTTATTTATCTTTGAGAGAGAGAGAGAGAGACAGAGCATGAGCAGGGGAGGGGCAGAAAGAGAGAGGGAGACTCAGAGTCTGAAACAGGTTCCAGGCTCTGAGCTATCAGCACAGAGCCCGACACGGGGCTTGAACTCACGAATCGCGAGATCATGACGTGAGCCAAAGTCCGACGCTTAACTGACTGAGCCACCCAGGCACCCCAGGATTTTGGTCTTCTTAATGTCTTGATTCCACCTGTTCCTGGCTGTGACTCTCCGCCCTGCTGCTACCCTCCTGGAGGGGGAGAGAGCACAGGGCAGAATGCTCGAAAGCGGACGGAAGTCAGTATATGAAGCCAGAGGAGGTAAGGGACGGGAGAGGCAAGTTGGAAGGAGGGGGAAGAGGTCCCGGCAGGACCCACTGAGGTATGAAATTTAGGGTGATAGCTTTGGATCAGGATTATTTTGGAGTGTGGGGGGAGCAGTCTCATTTCTCACCCCCGGATATCAGGAACCAGTGAGCCCCCAGCCCCAGGCAAGGACAGAGAAAGGGAAGAGGAGCTACATTCTGAAAAGCAGTGAGATCTGTAGATGCCCTCCCCTACTGAGTGGGGCCGTGCTTCCTGGACCGTGCCCTTTTCTGTCCCCAGCAGAGCAGGAAGGCGTGGGTGAAGGCTTGGCTGGCAGGTTTGATTGACTTCAGGGGCAGGCACTCCTCACCAGGATGAACAGGATGGGCCTGAATTAGGCCAGCGGAAGGAAGAGAGACACTCACTGTCTGCCCCTGCCACATTCTAGCCGCTCAACCTGAGGGCCGCCCTGCCTCCCAGGCTGGTTCCACATCACCCGCCTCTCTTCCCAGAGACACAGAGTGTGTGTGCATGTGTGTGTGTCTCAGAGGCTCCCTCCTGCCCCCGCCTGAGCTGCCTCTTTGAGCAGGCTCGGTGGGTGAGGCAAGTATGTGTGTGGGAATTGGCTACCCTGACCCAAGTGCCAGTTCAGGGCTTTGCTGGGCCGAGGGTCAGGCAGTGCGAGATTCCAGGCCGAATTGTGTGTGGGCTGGGAAAACTTTTGCACAGGGGCTGTTATAGTGACTGCGTGTTCCCCTTGCCTCTCCGTCTCTCATCTTGCCACTACTGAAACCCCCGTACCTTCTAGGTCCTTCTAACGTGTGTGCTGGGAGGTGGAGGGCTTTGGGAGTGCTTATCATGGCAGCCAGAGGGGCTTAGCTCGGCTTCCTACATTTTTTTCTTAAATAATCGCAAAGACAAACAACACGCCTCACAAACAGCGTAGCCGACATTATATGCAGACACTTAAATATTTCTTTCCAGGTCTTTCACTCGGCCCGCACGTGCACGTTCCCCGCGCCCACCAGGAGAGCCAGGCTCTGCACGGAGCAGGCGGCGTGGTAGCTGGGAGGGGCGGATGGTTTGCAGTGAGGAGGGGATACGAGGCTGTGCTCTGAGAGAAGCTTCCGGTGTCCCCAGTCAGCCACCCTCGTGGGGGGAGGGGAAGTCTTCCCCTCCCTGGAGCTGTTTGTCCAGTTTAGGGAGAGAGGATGAGGTGAAGCAGAGCAGGCCGGGTCCGCAGGGAGCTGGAACCCCAGTGGTGTGCCCTAGCTGTGTCCCAGAGTAACGGTCCCCAAGTTCCTCCGGGGTGGCCGGGGCTCGCTGGGGCTGCCTTCTCGCTGGGGACCCCGGGAGTGAGACAGGGTTCACGGTCCTCCAGTGTCTGCAAGGGGCTGGCTCTCTCCTCCTGGGGGCACCTCAAAGCTCAGCCAGTGGCGCTGGGGGAGAGGGGGCAGGCAGGGGGCGGGGGCTGCTCTCCCATCCTTAGTCTTGGGGAGGGGCTCCCCTAAAGAGAGTCCTAGGCCCTCCACCTGTGAGGGGCCAGACCAGGAGCTCGGGTGAGCATACACCCCAGCGACATGCGCACACACCCGCGAAAAGAACTCTGACAAGAAGAGAGAAATCCTTACCTTCTAGGCCCTCCCGGTAGGTATCCAGCCTGCTCAAGTCTCTGGCCCTGGCCCAGCCCCCTCTGATAATCCTTGCTCATCTTTTATGATTATTATTGTTATTATTTATTATTGTGGTAAAAAACACACAACAAAGTTCATCATCTCAACCATTTTTAAATGGATAATTTAGGAGTGTTAAGTATATTCACATGGTTGTGAAACAGATCTCTAGAACTTTTTCATCTCGAGAAACCGAACGTCTATAACCATTAAACACTAAATCCCCTTCCAGCCCCTGACAACCAAGTATTCTCCTTTTTATTTCTATGAATTTGACTACTTTGGGTGCCTTATAGAAGTGGAATTGTAGAGTATTTGTCTTTTTGTGACTCGGGCTTATTTCACTTTTGTATAATGTCCTTACGGTTCATCCATGTTATATAGCATGTGTCAGAATGCTCTTCCTTTTTGTTTTTTTTTTAGTGTATTCATTTAGTTAGTTTTTAAAGTCTGCTCATTTATTCTGAGAGAGAGAGAGAGAACAAGCGGAGGAAGGGCAGAGAGAGGGGCAGAGAGAGAATCCCAAGCAGGCTCCGTGCTGTCAGTGCAGAGCCCAATGGGGGGCTCGAACTCACGAACCATGAGATCATGCCATGCGCTAAAATCAACAGCTGGATGCGTAACCGACTCAGCCACCCAGGAGCCCCAGAATGTCCTCTTTTTAAGGGTGAACACTGGTCCCCTGTCTGTATATACCACCTCATGTGTCTGTCCATCAGTGGGCACCAGGGCTGCTTGTACCTCTTGGCCATTGTGAATAATGGTGCTGTGAACATGGGTGAGCAAATATCTCTTCAAGACTCTGCTTTCACTTCTTTCGGATATACACCCAGCAGGGAGATTGCAGGATTATAGGGTAGTTTTATTATTCTCTACATTTTTTTAAGTTTTTTTGTTTTTGGGGGGTTTTTTTGAGAGAGAGAGAGCACAAGTGGGAGAAGGACAGAGAGAGAGACACAGAATCCGAGGCAGGCTGCAGGGTCTGAGCTGTCAGCACCCAGCCGGACATGGGGCTCGAACCCATGAACCGTGAGATCACGACCTGAGCCGAAGTCGGACGCATAACCGACCGAGCCACTCGTGTGCCCCTAGGGTGGTTCTATTTTTAATTTGGGGGGGACCCTGCATACTATTTTCCACAGTGGTTACGGTATTTTACACCCCAACCAACAGCGCACGAGGGCTCCAGTCTCTCCACTTCCTTGCCAGCCAACACTTGTTTTTTTCTGGCGATTTTGCATAGTAGCCAATCTAATGGGTGTAGGTGATACATCTCCCTGGGGGTTTGATTTACAGCTGTCCTCGTTCTTAACTGTGGAGTGTCAATGCTGGAATTGCCTTTAGAGACCATCTGAGTTGGCCCCTGAATTGTACAGTTTACAGTCAGGAGCTTGAGGCCCTTGTAATGTGTCTGAGGCCCCCGTACAGGTTGTCCTGGTCCGTGTGGGAGGCCGCTAGGGGGGAGAGCATAAGGCCCACCCCTGTGGTCTCTGTAGGAGACCCAAGGCTCTCAGTCCAGTGCCCTCGCACACACAGCGCTCTGCTTCCTGCCCACAACTCCCTCATCAGCCTGCATACGCTCGCCTGGCCGCCCACCCCCTCCTCCCTCTCCAAAGGTGGTGACCCATTCCTAAACAAATAAGGGTACAAATACTGGAGCCCACGCGGCAGCCAGCACCAGGGAGGGAGACGAATCCCAGCCTTTTTTGCACATCTTCAGTCTCACTTGCAATTAAAGTAGCTTTCAAATAGCCAATCCTGGCTCTTTCTCTTTCCCCTCTTGGCACGAACAAGTATTGCGCCCCCTGAACCTCTCTTTCCTCATTCACAAAATGGGGACAAAAATAGCCCCCACCGAAATGGATTGTTGATAGGAAGAGATGAGAAAACATATGTAGAGCACTTAGCCTGGCACACCGTCGGCACTTAACAGCTGTTGGCTGAAGAAACTGGGTGGAGAGCCAGGCCTGATAGTCCCCAGACTAGAACCTCTGTCTCCTGACTCCTAGTCCAGTGCTCTTCCTACAGGGCCACACCTGCCTTGCCTAGCTGAGAGACTGGGGAAGGGATGTGAGGTGCGGGAATGCAGGGGAGGCATAAAAAGCCTCCTGCAAACCAGCACGCAGAGATTTGGGGGCCCCGGTCTTGATTCAGAGCCTCTTAAGGAGACTTGCTGTGGCTGAGGCCCAAAGCCCTTGGACACAGAAACCAAACAAACTCTAATCTCAGCCCCAGCCCTGTGGAGCCTGGCTCTCGACAGCTGAGACAACACCACCCAAGGCTGCAGCCACAGAGAAACTGGGCTGAAGGCGAAGAGGTTGGGGACTGCTATTTGAGGGGGGCCTGGGAAGGAGTTCTGGGGTGTAAACCAGCCTGGGGTGACAGCTGTGTGGGTCCTCACCTCCTCTCCCCCCGGCTCCAGAGAGCAGGCAGAGGAAGTGGAACCAGGCCGGAGTTCCTGACTGGAAGCGACCCTCCACGTCTCCCCATTTCTGGGTGCCAGGAAGCGGGGGCCGTGTTGTTTGCAGCACCATGCTCTTGGTTTGGTTCCAGGGTTCTTGGAGAAAAGGCGCTTGGTGTGCTCATGCCCTGCTGATTCCATTTCCTCCTCGAGCCCCTGATCCCAGACTATCTGCTCGACCTGATGCCAACCGTTTGGGGCACTGAGATTCCTGGGTTCTCTTTTCACCTTGTAGCACTGGGAAGTCTTCCAGAAGGTGACAGAGGTCTTCATCCTGGTGCCTGCGCTGCTGGGGCTTAAGGGGAACCTGGAAATGACCCTGGCATCGAGGCTGTCCACTGCAGTGAGTGTCCTGGCTGGGAGGCATGGGACACACAGAGGACTCCGGGCGGCACAGAGCCAGACTGAGAGATCACTACAGGCCTTTCTCGAGTGCCCAGGCCTGGAGTGCGGGGCTGGGGCGGGAAGGGGTAGGGAGATCCCAGCCTGGGCGTCCTGCTTCTGGGCAGGGGCTCCCCGCCCAGAGTGGTTCCCAGGCTTGGTTTCTGGATGTCCCAGCTGTCCCTGGACTCTTGCCCCACCCCCTGCTTTGCAACCCGCCTCGTGACTGTTTGTGCAGCTTTGACAGGCAAGCGTCATGCTGGTCCCTCGACCTGCACAGATGGGGGCCTCCTCTGATCTCCAGCCCTACTCCACAGCTGGGCAGGAGCAGAGCCAGGCCTTCCCAGCCCCCCTCGCATCCCATTCCCTT
Organism: Puma concolor; assembly: GCF_028749965.1. Lineage (NCBI taxonomy): Eukaryota > Metazoa > Chordata > Mammalia > Carnivora > Felidae > Puma > Puma concolor. The sequence continues at coordinate 25,906,703 of NC_141683.1, forward strand.
TCCCCCATTGCCGCTTACTCTTCATCAAGTGAATAGACGGGGAGGGGGCTGCTTATCACTCCCCCTCCCCACAGCCCCAGAGATCAGCCGTGGTGGTTCAGAGAAGGAACCAGATTCAGGGCCACAGGGTGGGAGGTGGGAAGCAATAAAACTCAGGAGGCTGGGCAGCCAGCTGGCAGGGATGTCCCGCACTGCTCCAAGTGCAGAGAGGGCAGCAGAGAGAGTGGCAGCCGGTCAAGCCCACCCCATCTTGCCTTACTTCTGGCCTACTCCCACGCCACCCCGCTTCTTCCCAGACCCTCTTGCAGCCCCAGTCCTGTACCGGCAGCTGACCTTTCCTGCCCGAGGATGGCAAGCGGGCCTCAGAGCCAGGGATTGGGTCATTCTGACCCACACGGGAATGGGCCGCCCAGATGAGCAGCCGGTGGGATGGACTCTGCCTCTGTTCAGCGGCTGTCCTGAGAGGAGGCAAGAAGGAGAAGAGCGGGCTGCCTTGGGAGCCCCCTTCCGGCCCCCCGCCCCCAGCTGCAGCAGCTCAGGCTCTTTAGCTCCTTCCCTCTCCTGGCCCCCTTGATGCTGCTTCACTTTCCCTGGGGGTTACGCCCTGGTCCCAGAGTCTTAGGCCACATGCACTGGCTCCTAATCCAGGCAGGTTCCTAACAGACGGAGCTGCAGGCCTTTTCCAGCCTGGAGCTCCAGCCCCTCGCCCTCCCTCTCCCAGGCCAACATTGGGCACATGGACACACCCAAGGAGCTCTGGCGGATGATCACGGGGAACATGGCCCTCATCCAGGTAAGAAAGCAGAGACCAGCGAGGGTGGGCTAAGCTTCCCCCTTAGTCAGGAATCTGAACGACTGAGGTCAGCCCCAGCCTGCTTGGGAGCGACACTCCAGCATCCTGCCGAGCTGGCGTCTCCTGAAGCAGCTCTAGGAGGTAACCAAGTTTCCCAGGAAAACGGCCAAGATGGGGAGGGTCCCAGCGGGCCCCATGTCAGTTCTCGACCCGCAGGGGTCCACTGGGTGTGAGTCCCCACAGATCAGACTCAGGAGTGCTGGAGTGCCATCGACCACGTGAGGCTACACAGCTTCCAGACTGGGAGTCTTACCCCTGGAGTCCCAGGCCTTGTCTGTGGACTGAAGGCTCAGGCTCTGCTGAGCCTCACCCCAATCCCCAGAGGGACAGTCATCCAGCCAGTAACACGTCCCGGGCGCCTGCAGGGTGCACTGCCCAGTACTAGTGTCTGGTGTGAAACTAAATAAATAAAGACATCATTCCAGCCTGGGAGGACTGCTGCACAGTCCAGCCCAGCCTGCCTCCTGGGGCTGCCGAGAGCCAAGAAGAGGTCTGGCTAAGTGCTCAGTGACCGGTGCTAGGAATCTCTTGGTGCCCCCACCACCCCCTCCCCCCACTGTCTGAGTTACCCCTCCCTCGTCAGGTGCAGGCCACGGTGGTGGGCTTCCTGGCATCCATCGCAGCCGTTGTCTTTGGCTGGATCCCTGACGGCCACTTCAGCATCCCGCACGCCTTCCTACTGTGTGCCAGCAGCGTGGCCACGGCCTTCATCGCCTCCCTGGTACTGGGTAAGGAAGGAAGAGAAGGGCAGGATGTCAGCCTGGCACCTCCAATCTCTCCTTTTGTTTGTTGATACCCCTTTATCTCTTCTCGCCCCGCCCGGCCCATCCCCTTCCTCCCCAGGTATGATCATGATTGGAGTCATCATTGGCTCCCGAAAGATTGGAATCAACCCAGACAATGTGGCCACGCCCATTGCCGCCAGCCTGGGTGACCTCATCACCTTGGCACTGCTCTCAGGCATCAGCTGGGGACTCTACCTGGAGCGGGGTGAGGCTGAGGCCACTGAGGGTGTGACCAGGGTAGGGGGGATTGGGAGAGATGGCAGTGGGTTTACCGGCGTGTAAGGATTTCCTCTAAGTTCTTAACTATCTGGTTGGAACACAGTTTTGTAATAACTCCCGAGCACGGAGACTAAGTACTCTCCAATGCATGCAGGCAGCCGGGGCACGGGGAAAAGGGTCTGAGAAATCTATTCTTGCCTGATCCGGTGGATTCCTACTTGCCTTGGAGGCGTAAAGGTGGAAGGGGTGAGGGAAAGGAACTGAAGTCTGGAATCTGCTTGCAGAGTGAAGAAGGGGAGGGGAATTAGTGATTTCTGGGGATCAAAGCAAAGGAAGCTGGAATCTGGTCTCTGCCCCTAATGAGCCCCATGCCTGGGGAGCTCTCAGCTTGGTGTTCCTCATCGACAGAATGGAAAAGGCTGGCCCCTCCTCTGTCCTGGCCTTCCAGGGAGGATCAATGAGGTCATGTGTTTACAGGCACCTAGGGTGACGTTCCCGTGGATCTGCCGGCACACTGGCAGGCCGAGCCGGGGGAGGCCTGAGCAGGGAGCTGCGGTGCTCACCTCCCTCTGATCTCTGCCTCTCTCAGATGACTGGCAATACATCTACCCCCTGGTGTGTGCCTTCTTCGTGGCCCTGCTGCCTGTCTGGGTGGTGCTCGCCCGACGGAGCCCAGCCACAAGGGAGGTGTTGTACTCTGGCTGGGAGCCCGTCATCATTGCCATGGCCATCAGCAGGTAGGCTCGGGCCCTCGTACGCACCCTCACCCTCCTCCCACCGTGCCAGAGAGTCCCTGGGGAGCCCTGGGAAAAGGGGAGCGGTCTGGTGCCGACTCTAGAGATGCCTTCAAGAGTGTATCGGCTCCATGGCCTTCTGTTGCATGTGACAGAAGCCATCTGAAATGGGTTGCACTGAGAAGCAGAACGCACTGGCTCAGGGAACTAAAAAGGCCCGGCTGGGCTCAGGCGCATCAGCGATAGCATCAGGGCTCCGCTACTGTCCGCCTCTCGGTTCCGCTTCTCCCTGTGATGGCCTGTAACTCCAGGTTCATACTTTCCTTACTCTTACTAACTCCCGTGGGAGGAAGCCTCTCCATAGTTCCACAAAGTCCCACGACAGAATTTCACCGGCTCTCAGCCAGTCACACGGCTCTGCCTGAGCCCATCACTCTGGCTGCGGGAAAGCGATGCCGTGATTGGCTGGGCCCGGGGCCTGGCCGTCGTTGGAGCAGTGTCACCCGAACCACAGTGACTGAGTTTGAGAGAGGCGATTCCCGAGGAAGAGCCCCGCGCTGTTTCCACAAGGGGAAACGAACACCGAGCAGGCACAACCAGGCAGCCCTCCCGGGCAGGTCGCCCTTGGCTCCTGCAGCCAACCTGCGGGGCAGGTACAGGAGGCGGCTGCCTGACCCAGTGCCACCAGTTAGCTCTGGGGCCGCTCTGCCAGCTCTGAATATCATAAGCAGCACCTGGTTCTGGCAAAGGGGGCAAGGCCTGGGAGACCGGGGAGCCTGGGAGCACCTCCTCTTCCTCCCCGAGGCCAGATGGGCCTGTGCCTGTCATCCCCGCAACTGAAGCACAACCCTTCGGTGATCTTTGTGTCACTTTGTCTTCGTCTGTGTAGTGTGGGAGGTCTCATCTTGGACAAGACTGTCTCGGACCCCAACTTTGCAGGGATGGCCGTCTTCACGCCTGTGATTAATGGTGAGGTCTTGGCATCAGCGCCGGGGGAACGGAGGGGGGCAGGAGAGGAGGGTGTGGGGGGCTCTGCGTCGGGATTCCGGCGGGCAAGAGTATCCCGCTCAGAGAGTTCAAGACTTTAATGAAGGGGCTGCTCACAGAGCAGGGAGCAGGGGAAGGACACACAGATTAGCAACCACAGGAAGCCCTAGTCCTCAAGGGTCAAGGGGAAGAAACAGTGTTATAGGAGCCCAGAGGGAACACACCTCTGCCCCCAGCAGGGGTAAGCCTCTACCTAAAAGCAGATTGGGGGGGCGCCTGGGTGGCGCAGTCGGTTAAGCGTCCGACTTCAGCCAGGTCACGATCTCGCGGTCCGTGAGTTCGAGCCCCGCGTCGGGCTCTGGGCTGATGGCTCAGAGCCTGGAGCCTGTTTCTGATTCTGTGTCTCCCTCTCTCTCTGACCCTCCCCCGTTCATGCTCTGTCTCTCTCTGTCCCAAAAAAATAAATAAACGTTAAAAAAAAAAAAAAAAAAAAAAAATTTAAAAGCAGATTGGGATAAGGAAAGACATACATGACCCCTCTCTCCTTCCCCCCACCCCCTCGTCTCTGACTGGGGTACTGGTGCCTCCTGTTGAACTAACCCGATTAGAAGCAGCCAGCAGGGGAGCCTGGGTGATGTAGTCTGTAGAAGTCAGCCTCTCGGAGCTCCAAGCAAGGCTGAGAAGAGCAGGGGGTAGGTCAGCGGTGGGAGGGGCAACAATAAACCAGCACGGTTCCTAGGAGAGGTACCAGATTCCAGAGTCCAGAGCTCAAACCTGAGACCTGAAATCAGTTCCTGGAACCAGCACAGGGGCAGGGGGTACCTGGGTCTGCTCAGAGCTGAGGAGAGGGGCTGAGGCAAGGCAAGGCCTTGTCGCCTCGGCCGTGTGGGTGGGACAGCAGGGGCTCAGGTTCCCTGAGTCTACAGATCGGCCTGCACCCCTTCCCGCACTCTCGGCCACCCGAGGGGCACATGGGACTGCCACGTGTCCATAGCGGGGAGGACGGAAGGAGCCTGGAAGACTCCCTGGAAATGGGGGCATCTTGGTCTTCCTCCTCAGTGTGTCCCTTTTCCCCGTGGGACCGGTGAATGTGTCCTGCCCTCCCCACTCCTCACTCCCCTTCTGTCTCTCTGCAGGTGTCGGGGGCAATCTGGTGGCCGTGCAGGCCAGCCGCATCTCCACTTTTCTGCACATGAACGGGATGCCAGGGGAGAACTCGGAGCAAGCCCCCCGCCGCTGCCCCAGTCCTTGCACCACCTTCTTCAGTCCTGGTAATGGCAGAGTCCCAGCCTCCCAGTCCCTTCCGGCTCTGGAGGGGGCGGCACTCAGTGAGCTTCCCTTGAGAACCAGCTAGGGCCTAGATATGCAGCTTCTCCTTCTCTCTGGAGAGCAGATCCCAGGCGGGAAGACGGTCCTTTCCTGGGACGCCACAGGGGCTGGGGACCACGGCGTGGAGAGCAGAGACAGCCCCGCTGTCCTGGAGCGTAGTGTGGTGTCCCCTGACTGAAAGGCCTTCCGGGGCCAGGGCTCCTCCTTCTCACCTCCTCACCCCCTCTCTCCCCTGGTCCCAGATGTGAATTCTCGCTCGGCCCGGGTCCTCTTCCTCCTTGTGGTTCCAGGACACCTGGTGTTCCTCTACACCATCAGCTGTATGCAGGGCGGGCACACCACTCTTACGCTCATCTTCATCATCTTCTACATGACAGCTGCCCTGCTCCAGGTACGGACGGCAGGGGCGTGGGAGGGCCTGCCACACCCTCTGCCACCACTTCTTCTGGGACTGGGTGGCCAGGAAACACTGGACTCAGGGGCTCAGAGAACAGGCTGCAGTTTCAGCAGAGTCACGAACATGCTGTGTGACTTTGGCCCAGTTGCTTTACGTCTCTGAGCCTCAGTGATCCACTTGTAAATTGAGAGGAATGGACCCGAGGTGGTGGTTGTAGGGTGCCGAGCAGGTGGGCCTGGGCGCCACCCCCACCGGCCTGGCCACGGAGCTCCACTCGGCTGTTTTGCGTGCTGGGCTTCCTCAGGAGATGTCATTCGAACGGAGGGTTTCACGGCTTGAAAAAAAAAATGTCAGCACCACCACACTAGGATCCTGTCCAGCCTTGCCATCCTGGAACACAATACACTCTCTCCCTGCTAGTAATATTCCATTTTTTTGCAACCTCTTATTTTGAAATAATTATATATTCACGGGAAGTTGCAAAAAACACGTACCAAGAGATCCCGTGTACTGTTCACCCAGTTTCCCGCAGCGGTAACATCTCACGTAACTCAGCACAGTAACAAGACCAGGCAGTGAGGGTCGGAACGGTCCACGGACTGCATCAGTTTTATATACACTCATGTGCACGCGTGTGTTTAATTCCATGCCGTTCTGTCTCCGTGCCGTAGATTTGTGTATCGTCACCACAGAACCGTTCCTCCGTCACAGGCCCCACCTTACGCTATCGCTTTGGAGCCACGCTCACCCTAGTATTATAGTTTCAATTTCTATAGACCTGACTGTCGACCGGTAATAACAGCCCCGTAGTTCAAAACATTTTAATTAGCACTAATCGCGCCTCGGATAAACCTCATTGGCTACGATACTGCCACTGTGCCCAGCTTAAACATTTTAAAGGTTCGTAATGAGAGCTCTTCCTTTCTGCCGTCTCCCTGCCACCCAGTCCCTTCCTTCTGGCCACCCGTGTCATCTGTTTCTTGTAGATCCTTCAACCTTTTCTGTATTTATACAAACATGATTTTTCTTCTTTTCCTCCCCCCCCCTTTTTTTGTACACACATGTAGCACACTCTCCACACTGTCCACACCTTGTTTTTTCACCTGACAGTTTATCCTAGAGGTCAGTCCACGTCAACACATAAAGAGAAGAGCACCCTGATTCTTTGATGGCTGTGGTCTTCTATCGTATAGATAGATGGACATGATTTCATTTAACCAGTCCGCCATTGGGAACCTCTTATCCCTCCAGCCCCTCACCCCACACCTTGAAGAGGCTGCGTGTTGGGACATCTTACCAAGGGCTGGGCTGGGAATCAACCATCCGTTCTTGCCCCGCGGCAGTTACCTACGCAGCACGTTCCCCTGCAAGTTGGGTTAAGTGCCCTTGCTGGGAAAGCGGGGGTGGGTACGCCAAGGGTCTGTGGCTGGAGGTTAGCCCTCGGCCTCCATCAGGAAGGATACGCCTTGGCTCTGTTCCCCATTTGGGGCCGGCTGGAGGCACCCTCACCTCTGCTCTCTTCTCTAGGCCTGTGGAGGGCCAGAGCTGGGCACTTAGTCCGCTGTAAAGGTTCTTCCTGCGTACTTTGCCCCCTCCTCTCAGCCATGTGTCCTAGAGCTGGCTCAGGAGGCTGGAATGAGGGGTCAGCTGCTGCCGTGCCCTTCCTGAAGCTTGTCCTGAAGTCCTCCTGGCCACACTCTTTATTTGGGACTCTTCTGCAGCTGCTGGGAAGGGTGCAAAGTTAGGGGGCGGGAAGGGGGGGGGCGGCCCTCACCCAGGGCCAGGGGCAGGCCACGTACAAGGCTGCTGTGTGCAAGGCAAGGGGGAACGTGCAGGGTGCTGGAACCGTAACCTCTGGCTGCCTTCGAGAGAACAACCAACTTTGCCTAAAATTAGGTATCGGTTCTGGCTTCAGGATCCCCCAAGGGCCTCCGGTTCCTGCAACTGAGCCCCTCAGGGCAGAATTTACATACCAGTTTTTGCAAAATATGGTTAAAAGCAAAACCTCCCAAATGACTGTGTTGGAGATTTACGGGTAGAAACCTCTTCATTCGCACGCAGATGCGGGCATTTAGGGAGCCCAAATGGTGCTGAGGATATAGAAGACATGGTCCTGCGTCACTCCCCTCTAGTGTTCTACATCAAGCGCTTTGCCAACTTAAAAGTGTACGTGAATCTGGCTAAAATGCAGATTCCGATTTAGGAGATCAAGAGGGGGACCTGAGATTCTGCCTCTGTAACCAGCTCCCAGCTGTTGACACTACTGGTCCTGGGGCCCCCTAGCAAAGTTCTAATCTAGATCATTCTTGATCTGTAGAAGTGGGAGGGAAGGAAGGGCACAGATAAATCAAAGCAGCAGATGATCCAAAATGTGTTTTGAATTGATACGCGCTCTGGTTTACATCCAGCTGACAGACTCGTAATTCTGTTTTGCTAGGGCTAATGTTAAGCTAGACCTGCTTTCCAGGAGCCCACGGCAGCAGAACCGAAAGGGGCAGGAGGAAGCTAGCTTGGGATAATCGACTGTTATTTAGACAACGGTACAAGTGTGCTGGCAGCAGCCTCAAATGCTGTCCTTATTCTGCTCTGCTCTGCTCCGCGGAGAAGCCCCTGTGTGGAAGGCCAGCTCCAGTCCCCAGCCCCTTGCCAGGCTCCCAGAGAGGCTGACAGGGCAGGTGCTGGAGGGACCCGAGAATAGGATGACCCAGAATTAGAGGCAAGAGCGCTGAATCTCTGCAATAAGTAGGATTTAGATTACGAAGTCTCTTGTTTGGGACTGGAAACAATGCAGGGGTGGAAAGATGAGCTGTCCCACTGTGGATAGCCGAGCCTTGTGAGGCAATGGGTGCGTTCCATCGCGTGGCCTCTGGCTCCCCCTGGAGAGAGGGGATGGCTATAGGCCGGGCCCTTCTGTCTCCCCAGGTGCTGATTCTCCTGTACATCGCGGACTGGATGGTGCACTGGATGTGGGGCCGGGGCCTGGACCCAGACAACTTCTCCATCCCGTACTTGACAGCTCTGGGGGACCTGCTCGGCACTGGGCTCCTAGCACTCAGCTTCCATGTCCTCTGGCTCATTGGGGACCGAGACACAGATGTTGGGGACTAGCCTGGTCACTCAACCTTTTCCCCCACCCCTCCTGCACTTTCTGTTTGAGTTTTTTCTTTTGTTCCCCTTCCCCCAGCCCCACTCCACACCCCCACCTCTTTCTAGGGACTTCACTTTGATACTGAATTCTCATTATTTTCAATGGGAATTTTTATACATTGAGCCAAGTTTGTATAGCAAGAATTCAGACAGGACAGATGGACTGAGATGAGCAGTACAAGTAGATTTTTGAGACAATCACCAAGTGCAATTTCCTGGTGGGTGCCTCCAGGCGATGTGGATTGGGGCAGGGGTTTCTGTCTGGGATCTGGGGGCATCTGGTTTAGCTTTAGCAAACTCGGTCATGGCCCTAATGAGAAACCCTTTGTAAGTGGGTTCTGGTTTTTTGGGTTTCTTTTCCTTCTTTTTTTTTTCTTTTTGATTGAACAGAGAGATAAATATCATTCCCCCCACCCCCACCCCCGTTCCTCCAAAACACACACATATTTTCTTCTATAAACGGACCAACTTCAAAGCACTAGGAAGGAGATAGCTGCTCCTGGCCCCGTGTAATCCTAGCCCTGTTCTCTCTAGGTCCCAAAAGGAGTGAGGCAGACTGACTATTCAGACTGTACACACGCCCCTTACCCAGCTGTCTGATAAACACCACCGACCCCTCCCTTTGATCTTTTTCCAATCGATTGTCACATCCGGGAAGAAATGAGTAGGGGCCTGGTCTTCCTGTTGACCCATGTCCACCAACAGGTTTACCAAGATCTACATCCTCCCTGGGCCCAGAGGACCCATTGTTTATCTCTGTTTAATCTTTGTGTCTAATTGTCTCTCAACACCACCTTTTCCAGAGCTTTCCAGGTTGGGTTCCAAGATTAGGGACAGGGAATGAGTATGTGGAGGGTGGCTCACCGTCGCTGTTTCTCCCGAGGGCATTTCACATCGTCGCCTTCGACTCTGCCCCTTCCTGACATCACTCATGCCGTCCTGCTGTGGAGGGTCTTCTCTCTTGGCTTCTGCCCTCATTCATCATCCATCCATTCATTCATTCATTCACTCATTCAACAAATACACAGCCTCCCCAAGAGGAGCTCATGTGCAGGCCTGGTCTGAAGCATTCACTGAGCTACACTGATGGAGGGCCGACCACGTGTTAGGAACCGTGCCGGTGGTCAGGGAAACGGCTCTAAGCTCCCCTGCTTCCCCGGACACAAAGGCCGTGTGCCCCTTCCAGGGTGACAGGGTGTTTCCATCTGTGTCATCAGGCCAGGCGCTGCCTCTAGGTCCCGCCTCCGTGCAGTGCTGACCCCAGCTAAAGCCCCCAGCCCCACTGCTCAGCCAGCAGGTCACTTCCCTAAACCAGCCTTCCTCACTTTTTCTTCCCCCTGCCAGCCACCCAAAAGAGGATTCCGACCTGGTAGGCTGGACGTCACCAGCTGCTGCTCCTCTGCTCTGCCTAGTGCAAGACCTGGGGAACACGGGAGCCTCCCCATCCGCCCCCGCCCATTACTCTGACCAGATCGGAAATCTGTCCACACTCACATGTGTGCATAGCCGAGCGTTTGGATGCAGGTTTCTTCTAGCCTCTCTCTCCCCCGCCCCCATAAACCCTCCTCTCACTAGCCGGAAGGGCCCGCCTCCAGCAGCAGGCTAGGCACTGACCCTGTGTCTTCCCAACACCAGGTCTCATCCCAGGAACTCAGCCTGTACCTCCAGAGACTATCTTTTCTGTCCCTCCATTTCCGCCCAGGCCACTTTCTGGAGTCTTAGAAATGGAAGGAACCGTGGGGGGGTTATCTAGCTGGGGCCAGGTCTGGCAGAGTTCATTAACACCAGCCTTGTTTCTGCTCTCCCCTCAGGCCCTCTTTTATCCTGCCCTCCACCTCCAGACACATTTGCACACAGACTCTTCTTGTACAGGCACCAAAACCAAGTCCTCTGCCCCCGAGGCTGTGCCCCTGTGTTCCCCGGTCACCCCTGCCCCCAGTCACTCACCCCTTCCTCGTCCCTGGAGTTCAGCCAGGCCGCCCTGGAGACTCGGGAGCATCCTCCTTTGCTGAAAAAGCAGGAAGGTAGGCGTGCCCCAAGCCCTCAGTGTGTGAGCAGAGGGAGGACTGTGGGATGAAAGGGAAAGAAAATGAAGCGGACTTTCCCGGAAGACTCGTTTCTTTTCCCCTGATTGCACAAACTGCATGTCATTTTGGCCTGGCTGAGAGGAGCAACATTGGTTTACTCTTGTATCCTTAAAGAGTTACAGAACTGTGTCTTAAGAGGATTATTTATAGTTACTATAACTGAATTGACAAATGTCAACGTAACTGATAAATTATATTTGGTAAAATAAAGAGGACGTTTATTTAGGTGGTTGGCGGTTCCTGTGTGTCTCACCCTGAAGCAGCTCCAGCTGTTTAGCCTCCCCTCGGTAGTCCCACCCCCTCCTACCCCAGAAGTGGCAAGAGGCCAGAGTATGACAAGAAATGAAACATCTCTTACATACAGAGCTGTGTGCTAAAACGCACACATCAGTCATTTATTGCGAAACGATCAGCAGTGCCCTGGGACTTATTCCAGAAGTCCATGCAGTGTCCTTGCCTTCCACGCACTGAGTCGGCCTCAGGTGGGGTATCATGCTAAGGGGCACAAGTGTCTATGGGTTAAGATTCCTTCCCTGCAGAGCTGACGGTCTGGTTGCGTCAAATTAATAGCAGCTAGGATTTGTTGAGGACTTACTACGTGCTTTCACTATGCTCCGCCCTGTAAGCCCTTAGAAATTTACAATGGCCTTCGAAGTGTTTGGAGCCAGACAGGCCTTGGTTCAGATCCTCGATCTTCAGCTTGCACTTGTGTGACGTTAGCAAATCATTTATCCTCTCTGAGCCTCAGTTTTCTCATCTGTACTAACACCTATTTCCCACAATTGCTAGGAGATTTCGGCGAGGTAATACATATAAAGCACCAAGCCCTGTGCCTAGCACACTAAACCCCCAAAATACTAGTCATTGTTTAAAGGGCGGGGGGGGGGGGGGCGGCCAATGACAAAGCAATGTCAATACAGTGACCATAGGGGTAAATGGAGGGTGGCTACGGGAGCAGGCAGATGGGGAAGACACTTAACCCAGTCTCGAGGGTCAGGGAAGTCTTGGAGGAAGTCAGGGGGAATAGGAGTTAGCAGAAAGTGGGAAGGGAAAGCCATCTCGCAGAGGGAGCAATATGCTAAGCAGGGAAGTGAGCCTGAAGCTTTGGAGAACTACAGAGAGTTCCATGTGACCAGAGTTTGGAGGGCAGAGCGTGACACAGCCTTAGCAGACGCACACAGACACACACGTTTGTGACAAAGCAACGTTTCTGAGATGGCAGATAGGGAAGAGCAGAGCCCCAGTGCGGCTCCTCCTAGGTCTGTCTGACTCCAAAGCCTCCGCTGGGAACCGCTGTCCACCCGGGACACTTGCCCCACAGGACGTGGGACAATCTTACAGAGCATATACTAAATGCCGAGCATTACTCACCCCAGTAATCAGCCTTGTTTGTTTGTTTGTTTGTTTCAGCTTTATGGAGGTAAAATTGACAAATAAACTTGTAAAATATTTATAGAACATGATGATTTGATATATGTATATGTTGTGAAAGGATCCCCCCCCCCCATTGAGTTAATTAATACATTCATCACTTCACATATTTACTTCTTTTTTTTTTGGTGAGAACATTTTAAAAAATCAGCGTTTTATAACAGGCCCGGGCTCTCGGACTAACTCTTCAAAGAAGCAATACGTTAGTAAGGTGATTAAGGGTTAACAATAAGAGGATAATTGCTTATGAATTATTATTTGTACAATGTTTTAATATACAGTATATTATACTATACAGTATGCCTTTAAATAATGGCCTCATTTGCAACTCCAGTATTATCTCTAATAACTCTGCAAAATTGATATTATCACCATATTATGAGAGAGAAGTAGAGTCTCAGAGAAGTTAAGTATCTTGCCCAAGGTCATGTATTCACACCCAGGTTTCTCTCAGCCCAGTGCCTTCCCACCTTGCCTTGGGGCCAGACGAAACAGCTAGCCAAGGTGCCCTATATAGAGGAAACAAAAGCATTGCCGAAGTGATCAGAAATATGGAGCCTGTTATCTCAATTTTGCCCATGAGACACATCACATTACTGCACCATGTTAATTGTCTACTGAAATAGATCATATCTTCCAGTGGACATTTAAAAACATGCCTCCCAGGCGCCAGTCTATCCCTGATGATATTTTTGCAACATAATTACAGGCAACAACACCAACCCTGAGAGCTGCCAGCTGCCAGTCTCCTGGAATCCTCTCTCCTTCAGCTAAAATCCAGAAACTGAATATTGTACAATAGAGTGCTGTTTACTGTACTCTACTGTATCTTATTACATTATCTAGACATAAAATCTTTCAGTGTGGCTCCCAAGAAAATGACTGGCTTGGAAATTTAAAACAAACAAGCAAACAAACAAAAAAAGCTAGAAAGAAAACAGAAATTGCAGAAAAGCGAGAACAGTTTGGCCAGCCAGCAAAGATTTTTTAAACATAATTTGAAAGACTTTATGGGAATATTCATGTTTAGTTAAGTGTGGGTGACTAAGACTGCCTAGCTATTGGTGTTTTTTTTTTAAGTTAAAATAATCCCAAATAAGTTTAAATGTTATGTCATATTCAGTGCATGGCAAAAGTTCCTTATTTTGAACATTATAGAAATTATTTTCTCTTAGCTCCTATCAAAGAAATGAACAAGTAGAGAACATTGCTTTAAGGGAGCTCCAGATTGTGGTCAGCCTGGGACAACCCCATGTTTTTCTGTCCTTGACTCTCCCACAGACTGTCACATGTGTGAGTTTCAAGTACATTACCTAAGTTGTTGAGGACCTCACAATTCAGAAATGGAGCGTTTGATTTTTAGGAGTTAGAAATTTGTGGACACTAAAGCTTCAAGAGAATAAATGATCTGTCAAATATGAAATATTTACTAAGATCTCTGGATTGCCGGGCCAAGATCCAAACCGTCCTTCTGCACAAGTTCAGGAAGGTTGGGGTGGAGGAATGTCGCCAATGCCTGAGGTACTCTTGGGGCAACCACTCCCAGGCTGGGGGTGCAGTTCAGATCCTTCTCCCTGGTAACTCCCATGCTGTAGAGAACAGAACAATGCATCGTGGGCCCAACACATGCTTCTACATTCCGTGTGTCTTGCTTTGCTGAGAATCTGGGTTATCTCCTTCCTGTATCGGGGTCAAAGATGGCAGTGAGAATCCGCTGGGATGCCCCAGGGCATCGCTGGAATTCTGCTCTAACCCTGCATGATGCTAGCCTGCTTTCTCCAATCAAGGCAGAATCTTATTCTTTGACCTCAATAAGTAAGAATCCGGATGTCCACTTTCAGAATGAGGAAACCTAGAAAACACACGAAGGATGCTATAGGCTTCTTCTGGGACGTCTCCCTAGTCTCCTCACGTAGCTTAATTGTCCAAATGACAACAGTTAAGCACAAGCTTTAGAGGTAGACAGAAATCTGAATCCTACCTCTTTCAGCTTCTGGGCATAACTAGCTGCTTCTGATCCCCCAGTTGTCCCATTGGTAGAACAGGACAATAATGCTTTCTTTGTGGGGCTGCTGGGCACACAGAAGATCCAATAAATAGAAGCTTTTATTATTATTTTATAATGTTGACTGAATTGGTGGTATAGCAAAATGAGAAGAGAAATACTGAGAATACAGAGTTTGGGATGAGAGGAAGTAGCTAGTAAATCAAGAAGCTGACAGACCCAGACCCTAGACATTACTCCTTGGTGACAGGGTACAGCGCAAGTTGGACCAAGCTGTGCAGGGAAGAGGACTGGCTGGCTTCACAGACAGGTCTCCTTTGGATGAACACACCATGACCCTGAGCCCGGCTTCATCCTCAGAGGCTCAGAAACCCAGTCCCACCCGGAAATCATGTCAGGGAGGCTGACTTGGACCCACCAACTCACGGAGCCCTGTGCATCAGACCAAAGACCAACCCGGGAAGGCCGATGATTGGAAGGGACCCAGAGAGTTCCAAATCCTAACAGAGAAGTTAGGATTGAAGATATAATGGCACCAGGTCTCGTCAGTCAGCTGCATGAGTCTCCGCAATAGGGACATCTGACTGGCGGCCAGATACTCCCTTAAGACTCTGGTCTCCACCAAAGCCCAAAGAGGTGTGGCCACTATTCTCTCAGTGTCTCCTCTCTCTGCCTCTCAGGTTGACCAACTTCCCTTCACATCAATGCCTTCCTTCTTTAGATATGCATCTACCTTCAGTCAGTCTCCTGCCCGGGGACTTCTCATTAACGTTCATTTTACTTTATTTTAACCAGGCTCCACACCCAGCCTGGAGCCCAGTGCGGGGCTTGAACTCATGACCCTGAGCTCAAGACCTGAGCTGAAATCAAGAGTCAGACGCTTAACTGACTGAGCCACCCAGGCACTCCATCATCAATGTTCATTTTAGAGTTTAATTCTGAGAGGGCTAGGGAGACCGTGGTATTTCCAAGTCTCGGTGGAGGGGAAGGGGCAGTCGGTGAGTAACTAAGGATGGCCTATAGGCACAGTAATCTCTGCCTTCCTCACCTCTTGCAGAGCTAGAAGGACAGAGAAAATTAGAACAGAAACATCTGCATTGGAAGGAAACACCTTCATTTTACAGATGTGACTTCCTCAGAGCCACACAGACAGTTGGGACCACACGCTCAGTTCTTTAAACCAAAATTTCCCCTCTAGCTTCTGCCCTTTTTCTATCTTCTTTCCTTGGTCCTTATTTGGCGTGGAAGGGAGGGTATCCTTCCAAGGAGGGGAGTGTGGCAACAAAACCGTAAAAACCAGAGTTTGATGTTTTCCCTACATATTCCCAGGCGCAAAGTTAACCCCAGACTCGGGGCACAAGCCCACGGAGGAGCGACTGGCATGTGGCTCTGTGAGCCTGCCAGCCTCTCTCTAGAGGGTTTCCTAGGGCACCTTGCTGTGCAGCCTTCCAGCTGAATGCTCAGCTAGGTCACGGGCATCTCACCAAGCTGCTTCCTGTGCCCAAAGCAATCACCAAAAAGTTACGATCATTTAAACGAGCATGGAGTTTGGGGCTGAGGGACAGCTCACCCTGCCCTGGGTCCGTCCCTCTCCTCCCTCCGTGCTGCTGGGCCACTTGCCATGTCACTTCTGTCTCCGTTTCATGTCACAATGCATTTTTCTTGTCTGTCCTGGCACAGTGGTGGAGGCTCGGGAGACCACACAAACCCTTTTTCTCTTCTATTTGAAGTCAAGCTCCCGAGTCCTTCGGTGATTGCCTGGTGCTGGGTCACTTCTTTAATAAGTACTTACTGAATTCATACGGAAGGCATCACCAGCAGGCACCTGAAATTAGTGCCATAAGATAATGTATGCCACATCCTCCATGTAGGGCTCTTGCCAAGAAACGTTTTTTCCAGAATCTAACCTTGAAAAAACAGACAGTCCAGATTGTGGGACTGTCTATGAGAGAATGGCCTGGACTCTTTAAAAAGAAAGTAAAAAAAAAAAACTAAAAAAATAAAATAA
Source organism: Puma concolor (assembly GCF_028749965.1). Taxonomy (NCBI): domain Eukaryota; kingdom Metazoa; phylum Chordata; class Mammalia; order Carnivora; family Felidae; genus Puma; species Puma concolor. The sequence goes on from NC_141683.1 coordinate 25,922,685, forward strand.
ACAGCAAGCCAATGTTATGAAAAGCAAAAAACAGGCAGGGGATTGTTACAGACTGAGGCTGTCTCATAGAACTGTCTGTGACAGTGGAAATAATCACGTCTGGGCTGTTCACGACTCACATATCGCAACTGAGCACCTTGAAATGTGGCCCGTATGATTGATGAGCTGATTTTTAAATGTATTTAATTTTAATTAATTTAGATGTAAATAACCACACATGGCTACTGGCTCCTGTATTGGACACAGCACAGCTCTACATTAAAAAGACATACAGGGCGCCCGGCGGGCTCAGTCAGTAGAATGTGTGACTCATGATCTCAGGGTTGTGAGTTCAAGCCCCACACTGGGTTAGCGATTACTTAAAAATAAAATCTTTAGGGTGTCTGGGGGGCTCAGTCCATTAAGCGTCCGACTCTTGATTTCAGCTCAGGTCACGATCTCATGGTTCGTGAGATCAAGCCCAGAGTTGGGCTCTGTGCTGACAGCGTGGATCCTGCTTGGGATTCTCTCTCTCTTTCTCTCTCTCTCTCAAAATAAATAAACTTAAAAAAAAAATTTTTTTTAGATAAAATCTTTAGGGGAAAAAAATGACGAAAGAAATAAAACAACCAAATGCAACGCATGAACTTTGTATTCTAGATCAGAGGCAGGAAGAAAATGAGAAAAAAAATATTTCAAGACTATAGACAGGTATAAATATACACTGTGTACAATATTCACGAACTAAGGTGAATTTTCTTGGGTGTGATAATGGTATTTTGGTTTTGTAAGTAAACTTCATCATCAGAAGCTGTGTGCTGAACTATTTAGGGATGAAATGTGCATTACTTTCAAATGGTTCAGTACACACACAAAGAGACAAAGCAGATGTGGCAAACTGTTAGAAATTGAAATCCAACTGAAGGACATACTGGTATGCATTGTACTCTTCTTTGAGCTTTTCTATGGGTTTGAACATTTTGAAAATAAAAAGTGAGAAGTAAAAAGGAGAAAGGCAGACAGTTACAGGAAGTGTGATAGTAACAAAGCAAGGCTGGCCACCTTCCCTCGCTTCCAACAAACTTGTGTTCCAAACACGTATATGCAAATCAGTCATCGGGCCCCCTGAATGTGCTTTCCCTCCTTCTCTGCCTCTCTGGAAATCTGCAACTTACTGTCAAAGAATTCCTTGGGGGCACCTGGGTGGCTCAGGTGGTTAAGCATCCAACTCTTGATTTCAACTCAGGTCATGATCTCATGGGTTTGTGGGATCGAGCCCCTGCATTGGGCTCTGTGCTGACAATACAGAGCCTACCTGGGATTCTCTCCCTTTCTCTCTGCTCTTCTGCTCCTCCCCTGCTCATGCTTGCTTGCTCTCTCTCTCTCTCTCAAAATAAATAAACATTAAAAAAAAATTAAAAGAAGAAGAAGAAGAAGAAGAAGAAGAAGAAGAAGATGATGAAATACACCCCCCCCCCCCAACAAAGGAACTGTCATCCTTCGATAGAAACTCTATGACTTGGCAGGGACACCAGGAACTTGCTAATCTACCCTCTTAAATCTTTGCTCCTCACTTTTTTTTTTTTTAAGTTTATTGATTTATTTTGAGAGAGAGAGAGAGAGAAAGCAGGGGAGGGGCAGAGAGAGAGGGAGAGAGAGAATCCCAGGCAGGCTCTGCACTGTCATCGCAGAGCCCGACGAGGGGTTCCATCCCACAAACTGTGAGATCACGACCTGAGCTGACATCGAGAGTCTGACACCTAACCTACTGAGCCACCCAGGTGCCCTGCTCCTCATATTTCTGATTTGGGAAACTTCAAGAAGCTCCTCTACCAGACAGCAGGGACCAAAGCCAAAATTTTGTATTTGAAGTCCTTGTTTACTTTGCAACATGCTGATTGCTTATTTATAAGTTAAATAATCGTAAATTGGTCGCATGCTTAAGTGACCACAAGTCAAGCAGCTTGTAGATGGTAAGGTGATGAATAAGGGCTGCAGAAATAAATGAAATGTTCATAAATGAGTTGACACTGAAGTCAGGCCTTAACAGCATTTCTCAAAATGGAATCTAGTCTAGGAGTCACCCTAGTACTAGGACACAAAGATAGATTCCCTTGGATCAGAATGTCCACATTTAACAAGTGCCCCAGGTGACTCTTATACACACAAAAGTTTGGGACTTTTGGAACTTGAAGCATGGGAAGAGTTAGGTATGTCAATACTGAGAGTATTCTGATAGATAAGGCACCAGGCAAAAGTGCAAGGTCAACAATGAAATTGGGCTTTTAAAGAGTGTAAGGAACCTGACTTTGTCAAAGGGGAAATTCTCCTTTGAGATCAAGTTAGGGAGGGTAGGGCCAGTGCATAGGTTATGGATACTGGGGTGCCTGGGTGGCTCAGTCAGTTAAGTGTCTGATTTCAGTTCAGGTCACGTCTCCTGGTTTGTGGGTTTGAGCCCTCCTACCCCACCCTGTTGGGCTCTCTGCTGTTAGCTTGGAGCCCTCTTCGGATCCTCTGTCTCCCTCTCTCTTTCCCCCTCCCCTGCTTGGACTGTCTCTCTCAAAAATAAATAAACGTTAAAAAAAAAATAAAACTGCGGGTGCCTGGGTGGCTTAGTCAGTTAAGTGTCTGACTTCAGCTCAGGTCATGATCTCACCGTTTGTGAGTTCAAGCCCTGTGACGGGCGCTGTGCTGAGAGCTCAGAGCCTGGAGCCTGTTTCAGATTCTGTCTCTGTCGCTCTCTGCCCCTCCCCCACTCCCTCCCTGTCTATGTCTCTCTCTCTCTCTCTCTCTCAAAAATAAATAAACATTTTTAAAATAACTGAAAAGAATTAAAAAAAAAAAAAAGGTTTTGGATACCATCTCAGGGAGCTTGGCCAGTCTTTGGATAGTTGGTAGACAGTGGAGGGAACAATGATGTTTTAGGGAAATCATCCTGGACAATGTGTAAGATGAATTGAGATAAAAGAAACTCGAATCAGGGAGACCAAAAAACAGGTTATTGGAGATGACCCAGGTGTGAGATAAGGATAGCCTGAACCAGGAAAAGAGCACTGAATAGGAAGCAGAAAGGGTGGGTGGAGAAATGTTTTTGAAAGAGGAATCAGGTGATGTGGTGACTGACTTTTTTAAAAGGAGTCTGTAAAGTGATGTGTGTAAAAGGAAGTGTTCATAATGCTCAAAGTCTCCAATAGCAAAAGAACAAAAAACTAATGTGCGATTAAAAAATTGGCTGAGGATTTGAGTAGACATTTCTCCAAAGAAGACATACAGATAGTGAACAGGTACATGAAAGAATGTTCAGTGTCACTCATCATCAGGGAAATACAAAACCACAATGAGATATCACTTCACACCTGGCAAGATGGCTATTATAAAAAAAAAAAAAAAAGACAAATGTTGGCAAAGATGGGGAGAAATTGGAACCCTTGCACACTGTTGGTGGGAATGCGAATGCTGCAGCCATTATGGAAAACAGTATGAAAGCTCCTCAAAAAGTTAAAAATAGAACTATCATATGATCCAGAAATCCCACTTCTGGGTATTTATGCAAAAGAATTGAAATCAGTATATCAAAGAGATATTAGCATTACCATGTTCATTACAATGCTATTCACAATAAGCAAGATATGGAAGCAACCTAAATGTCCTTCGATAGATGAATAGATAAAGAAAAGTGGCACATGCATACAGTGGAATATTATTCAGCCTTTTTGAAAAAGGAACCTCTGCAAGTAAGCGACAATATGAATGAAGCTTAAGGACATTATGTGGAGTGAAATAACCAAGTCAGAGAAAGACAACCACTGCATGATCTCGTTTATATGAGATATCTAAAATAGTCAAAATTAGGGGTGCCTGGGTGGCTCAGTGGCTTAAGCACCCAACTCTTGGTTTTGGCTCAGGTCATGATCTCAGGGTTTGTGAGTTCGAGCCCCGCATCAGGCTCTGCGCTGACAGTGTGGAGCCTGCTTGGGATTCTCTCTCTCCCTCTTTCTCTGCCCCTTCCCCCGCTTGCTCCCTCTCTCTCAAATAAGTAAATATTTAAAAATTAATAATAAAATAAAATAGACAAATTTATAGAATCAAAGAGTGTAATAGCTGTTGCCAAAAAATGGGGGGGGGGAGGGGGGAAATGAGAGTTTCTGATCAATGGGCTTAAGTTTCAGTTAAGCAAGAGGAGTAAATTCTAGAGATCTACTGTACGACACTGTACCTCTGTTGCACACTTAAACATTTGTATTTTTTTGTATCTCATAACACATTTAAAAATGTGTTAAGAGTAGATCTGATGTTAAGTATTCCTACCACAGAAAAATAAAAATTTTTAAATGCTCAGGGTCACCTGAGTAGGTCAGTCAGTTAAGCATCCAACTTTGGCTAAGGTCATGATCACAAGGTTCATGAGTTCAAGCCTGCATTGAGCTCACTGCTGTCCGGACAGAGCCCATTTCAGATCTTCTGTTCCCCTCTTTCTCTGCCCCTCCCACATTCGTGCTTACTCTTTCTTTCAAAGATAAATGTTTTAAAAAGTTTTTTTAATTTTTGTGTTTTATTTTATTTTTGAAAGAGAGAGAGAGAGAGAGAGTGTGAGTGGGGGAGAGGCAGAGAGAGAGGGAGACACAGTATGTGAAGCAGGCTCCAGGCTCTGAGCTGTCAGCACAAAGCCCGACTGAGGGCTTGATCTCACGAACCGTGAGATGATGACCTGAGCCGAAGTCAGACGCTTAACCGACTGATCCACCCAGGCGGGCCTAAAATAGTTTTGTTTTTAGTGCTCGAGGTCTGAAACCTGAGTGGAGCAAAGAAACAATGAGACCAGTGACAAAAATGGGGACCCTGAGAAAAGGAGCCATTTTTGTGATGATGTACTAAGAGGGAGGCTGTGAAACCACATCCAAGTGGAGGCACCTTTAAGTACCAGTTGAATATAACTGATTGGAGATAAAAATATAAATAAAGTCAAGACTGAGAGATATTTGAAGCCAAGAGCAATTCATGAATTGCGTTTAATGAATGATCAGCTCAAGGACCAAGAATCAAGCCTTAGAAAAATAGCCCCTTTTGGGAGTGATGGGGTGGAAAGAAACCATAAAAGAAAAAGGTAATGATCAGAGAGACAAGAGGACCAACCACAAAGCCAAAGAGTTGTCAAAGGGTCGTCAGCTATGTCAAAGCCAATGGGAACTGAGAAGAGACCCTTGGAAAGGGCTCTCAGATGAGCAGCTAGCCTGACCTCCCATACCTGGGTAGCAAACTTTTTTTTTAAAGTTTATTTATTTTTGAAAAAGAGAGACAGACAGACAGAATATAAGCAGGGGAGGGGCAGAGATAGAATCTGAAGCAGGCTTCAGGCTCCAGGCTCTAGGCTCCAGGCTCCAAGCCCGATGTGGGGCTCAAACTCAGGAACTGTGAGATCATGACCTGAGCTGAAGTTGGACTCAACCAACTGAGCCACCCAGGCGCCCCCTGGGTAACAAACATTTTGGGCTAAATACCTCATGAATCATGCCGATGTTCTGTCCTCAAGGGTCATAAGAGATAGCCTGTCTATCAAGAGGCTGCTTCGGATTCTGGGTCACCAGGTCTCTCTGCCCCTCCCCCACTCATGCTCTGTCTTTCTGTCTCCAAAAATAAATAAACGTTAAAAAAAATTTTTTTTTAAAGAGACCTGCGCATAGCTGTGTTTACCAGGGCTTGCTGTTTTCTCTTCTGTTTCTGGCAAGAGCCCAGAAAAATAGAGCTATTTTGCTTGCCATGAATCTCAGGTCCCCTTATCTCTTTAACTAAAGGTGGGGTAGGTCATGAAAGCTATAGGCCGAAATTTTTAAATCACTGGCAAAAGTGTAGTTTAATGATTATTTATGAGCAACGGCAGCAGCAAATGGAGGAGGACTCCCAGTGGACTCCAGTTAGCTGCCAGTTCAAACGATAAGATTGGGAATTGTGAAGTGAGAATAAGGAACTGTCTCTTCGTTTTCTACCTTTACTGTTGTGGCCAGTTATCAAATAATAATAATAACTGACATTTAATGGCATAAGTTTTTCTAAGGGTCAGTCTCTTGATCAAATGTCCCTGAACTTGACTTATCCTAGCCACATGGCAAATGACAGAGCTAGCCTTCCTGTTCCTAAGATACTGGAGATTTGTCTGTGTGATCAAAGAAACAGCAAATGGACTTCGCTGGGAGCATGAGGGATGAGGCTGGAACTTCTATTAGTTGAATCATTTATGGAATCTATGGAACAATTTTTAACCTTTGTTCCATAAAACCTTTAAAGACAATGGGAAATCTGGGGACGGAATGAGGCAGGTGAGATCGTGTGGAATAAATCGCCTCTGAAGGATCTTTTCCATTCCAGGCTTACTATAAAGTAAGATCCCGAACCACCGAAGAGGTTTGAAAGCCTTGAAACTTTGTGCAGCGTTTCAAAAAACAAAAAAAAAAGCATAAACTACCTTTCCCAGGAGGCCTCGCGGGGCACTCTCCGCTCTCCTCTAGTTTCTCTTCGCCTCGAGGTAAGCTGGGGAATGTAGTGCCCCAAGCCGCCCTGCACGTGACGCGTGCGGAGGAAGACAAGGGGCCCCACCCGCCCCCACCCGCCCTAGGCGGTCCAGGGTCCCCGGGGTCTAAGTGTGAGCAGCTCCTTGCCCGGAATTTGGTTTGTGCAGGGCGGGGAGGGCCCCCGTCGTCTGGCCCCAACCGTGTAAGCGCTGGCCCGGGTTCGCCCGCTGGTGCTGCTCCGGGGAAGTCCCCGTGGGCGAGGCACCGCTGGGTCCCGTCCAGTTTCTGGGCAGCCCGGTGCGGGGGGGTCGGGGGGTTGGGGAAGGTGCGAACAGCCCGGGGGCTCGGAACTCGCGCCCTGCGCCCCACCCAGGCTGCGGCCGCACGGCGAGGAAGCGCGTCTAGGTTGAGTGCAAAGTTTCCCTTTTTGCTTTCTCTTCAGAGCCGCTCCAGCGGGCGGTCTTCGGTTTGAGGGGGTCCGGAACCGAAGGAGTTAAAACAAGCGACTCCCCCCCCCCACTCCACTGGCCGCCTCCCTCACCAGTCCAGCCCGCCAGCCATGGGCGGACGCGATCACCTGTTCAAAGTGCTGGTGGTGGGGGACGCCGCGGTGGGCAAGACTTCCCTGGTGCAGCGATACTCCCAGGACAGCTTCAACAAACATTACAAGTCCACGGTGGGAGGTGAGACGTCGCCGCGGGGGCGGAACGGACCCCTGCGGGTGGGGAGCCGGGGGCTTCGAGCCCTCAAGGCCCTTCCTCCGTCAGGAAGTAGGTGTCTGGGATCTTGGAGCGAGTAACTGCCGGGTGTTTGATTTGCACGTTTCTCTTGGGTTTCCCCAGTGAGGTTCACCCAGCCTGAGCTGACTGCCGGGGAAGAGATTGGGCGAAGGTGTGAAGAGGAGGAATGGGGAAGGGTGGATGAGAAAATGCGCAATTGTTGCGTTTCCCCCCCGGGAACTGTGAACTCCGGTCTCCTGCAACCTTCCAGGCGGTCATGGGCAAATTCGTGTCATCAGCAGAGGCCGCTGGGACCCCCACCCCCACCCCTCCTACCTGGGAGGCCCGGTTGGGTGCCGGCTGGGGCTCTTGGCCTTCCTCTCCCAGGAGTTCCAGGCAGCTGATGAAGGAACAGAAAGGTGTTTAATCTGGCCTTAAAGGATGCTAGTGAGTGTGTGTGTGTGTGTGTGTGTGTGTGTGTGTGTGATTAATAATTTTTAAAAATTTATTTACTTTGAGAGAGATAGAGCAGGGTAGGCGCAGAGAGAGAGGGAGAGAGAGAATCCCAAGTGGGCTCCCTCTGTCAGCGCAGAGCCCCACGTGGGGCTCCTTCGGAGAACTGCTAGATCATGACCTGAGCTGAGATCAAGAGTTGGATGCTTAACCTTAAGGCTGAGCCACCCAGGCGCCCCTAGAATCCCAGCTTTGTTTGGGGGTGCCTACCTGGGAGGGCCCCTGGCCCCCACAATCTGATGCTTATCCAGGCTGGTAAGCTGTGTGTATTTTTGTCCATGGATTGCTTAAATAAAGGCAACCTAGAAATTCTTTAGGAAATCTGAAATATATGGATTATCTGGCCTATCTTTCCACCCCTTTTTCTCTCAAACTGGGGAGGTGAAAAAGGAAGGGAACACAAAGGAGGTCATTCATTTGTTTCTAGGGACAGGCTTTGGACTCAACTTTTTTTTTTTCCCCTCAGAGGTAGAAATGCCTTTGTGTTAGGTAGAAGGTGTTTAGCTGGGAACAGCTGGTGAAGGGGGAGAGTAACACAACATTTATTCATTTATCTACATTAAGAGAACTCTTTTTTTTTTTTTTTTTTTAAGGAAAAACCCTGCACTAATGTAAATACTGAAGATGGGTGCTGGTGTCCATTATGGAATTTAAAAAAATTAACAAGCATTAACACTACCATTAAAACATCCTCCTTGAGAACATCCAGCAAAATTTAGGGTTTATAAATTTTTTTTAATGTTCATCTATTTTTGACAGAGAGACAGAGTGCGAGTGGGGGAGGGGCAGAGAGAGAGAGACAGACAGACAGACAGACAGAATCCAAAGCAGGCTCCAGGCTCTGAGCTGTCAGCACAGAGCCCGAGGCAGGACTCGAACTCATGACCTGAGCTGAAGTCAGACGCTTAACTGACTGAGCCACGCAGGCGCCCCGAAATTTAGGGTTTAAAGTTTCAAAAACTATTTCCTGACCATTTTGCCCCCTAACTCCTAAATAATATGAGGTCCCCTATTTCATGGATTTGGTTAAAAATACAGGGATGCCTGGGTAGCCCACTCGGTTAAGCGTCCCACTCCTTCTCAGATCAGGTCGTGATCTCACCTACACTGATGGTGTAGAGCCTGCTTGGCATTCTGTCTCTCCTCTCTGCCCCTCCCCAACTTGTGAGCTCCTGCACCCGCGCTCTCTCTCCCTCTCTCAAAATCAATAAATAAAAATAAAACTTAAAAAAAAAATATTTCGCTAATTAGTTTTTAGCAATTGCTCTGGTTTTCCTTTAGTAAAGAATAATTGGCTCCGGCTATATTTTTTTTTTCAGTAATTATTCTAAATTTCCCCTGGCTTTCATTTCTGTCACAGATGCGGGAAAATGTATCTCCAAATCTGGGAAATTATTCATTTTCTCTCCTTATCAAAAGGCTTTGGCCCCCTGGCAGACTTTCAGGCTTAGCTCCTGGAGTCTCAGCATCTACAGACTCCAGCACTGCTCTTAAAGCATCATCCATGCGGGGTCTTTCTTCTTCCTGGGAATCCTCTGGGACCCCTGCACTTTAGCCCATTCCTGCCCCAAATTCCTAGGGCCTTATGGAGGGTATAGAATTCCCCCCTCCCCCCAGGTGTGTTCTCCTCGTAATGCAATCAGATTAGAAACCAACAGTGAAATTGAATGTGGAAGATGCAAAAGCTACCCACACTTACCTCATTTCCCCCTTTTGCCCGATCATCCCTAAGGAAACCCCCTAGACCTCCCAGAAACTGTGTAGTTTGAGATCAGGAATGGTTTTCACAATTGCTCCCACCCTCCTGTCCCCCAGCCTGAGAGATGCAGTAACAAATCGATGAGTTTGTTGAGAGAATAAAAGCCGAAGACCCCTTCAGAGAGTGGTTATGAATTGTCTGTGCCAGGCGCACCTGGCTGTCTCCGTCAGAAGAGCATGTGACTCTTGATCTTGGGGTTGTGAGTTCAAGCCCCATGTTGGGGGGTAGGGTTTACTTAAAAAGATAATAATAGGGGTGCCTGGGTGGCTGAGTCGGTTAAGCATCTGACTTCAGCTCGGGTCATGATCTCACAGTTCATGGGCTCGAGCCCCTCATCGGGCTCTGTGCTGACAGCTCAGGGCCTGGAGCCTGCTTTGGATTCTGTGTCTCCCTCTCTCTCTGCCCCTTCTGCGCACTCTCTCTCTTTCTCTCTCTCAAAAAAATAAATAAATAAATAAAAATAAATAAACACTTAAAAAAATTTTTTTAAATAATAATAAATGTTAAAAAAAAAAAAAGAATTGTCTGTTCCACAAGTGTGGTGGACTCATCTCAGCCCATTGAGAGCTGAAAAGTAAATAGAAAGGATTAGAGTTGGGTGTCTCTAGTTGAAACTGCACATTTGATCCGGGTTTGTTCACGGATTTTTTAAAGGTAAATCTTATTCGATTCTACGTGTATTTTCAGTGGATTTTGCTCTGAAGGTTCTCCAGTGGTCTGACTCAGAGGTGGTGCGGCTCCAGCTGTGGGATATTGCAGGTAGGCTGCAAAGATGCATTAGGAACAAAGGAAGAAATTTTGGTTGATTCAGCAAGCCCTCAGAAAAAGTGGGGTAGCAATCCCAGAAGGGCTTTTCTGGAACCAGAATGACTGGGTCGTTCAGAGGGTACATAAGATGAGTCGCTGTAGATGTTTTCTGTAGGTGTTTTGCCCTGGATAAACGTAGGGCCTTTTCTCTGTGGGTGGAGCAGCTGGCAGGGTGGTGGATTGTCCAGACCATAGGTGGGCGCTCTCACAGCAGACGGAGGGTGCTTTTTCCAGCGTTTCCGCTGACCTTGGTGAGAAACCAGATCCCCAGAAAATAGAGACAATAATAATAATAGCTGACTTTTACTGTATACCAAGCACTTTCCTCAGCATTTTAGATTCAATGACTCGTTAATCCTCATAGCAACCCTGTGATCAAAGCTACTGTTTTTATCCCCGCTCTGCAGATGAGAAATCTGAAGCGCCGAAAGCTTGACTTGGCCAAAGTCAGGCAGATAGGAAATGACAGAGCGGGGATTTGGACTTGGGCGGTCTGGGTACAGAATCTGGACTCGGCCACAGTGCCTACTGCCCTGTCCCCCCACAGTGAAGACACGAAGGGCAGGGTATTGGGGGGGGGGGTTGAGACTAGTTGTTAGCATCACGTTTTCAACAGCTCCCTTCTTTCCTCCCAGGGCAGGAGCGCTTCACCTCCATGACACGGCTATACTATCGGGATGCCTCCGCCTGTGTTATTATGTTCGACGTCACCAACGCCACAACCTTCACCAACAGCCAGAGATGGAAACAGGACTTGGACAGCAAGCTCACGCTGCCTAATGGAGAGCCCGTGCCCTGCCTGCTCTTGGCCAACAAAGTATGTGGTTAATCTAGGAAAATGGCCCCTGGCCTCTCTCTGTGGTCAGAGAGTAAGCATGTCTAAAATGCTCTCTGATTCCAGGCATCCATTTCCCCTTCTCAAATCATCTCAAAATCATCTCTACCTCTTTTCAAGGGATGCTGGGACTTTCTTTGGGGAGAATGTTGACTAGATTTTAGATGCTGGTGCTCTTAGCCATTGGTGGAAAGGTTTTAAATCCGCAACTATCTGAGTAGTGTTCCTACTCTCAGGAAGTTTATGGTGTTGCCTTTTATGTACTCTCTTTGCCAGTGTGATCTGTCCCCCTGGGCAGTGAGCCGAGACCAAGTTGACCGGTTCAGTAAAGAGAATGGTTTCACAGGTTGGACAGAAACATCGGTCAAGGAGAACAAAAATATTAACGAGGCCATGAGGTGAGTAGCTCATGTTGTTCTGGGGTTAGACACACAGATTTACCTGTCTTCTGCCGCCGCTCCCTGCCTTGGACCCTCTTTCCTTGTTTCTGAACGAACAAGAACAGACTGAGCCGCTGGAATCCCAGCTTCGGAAGGTCAGGGATGCTGTCCTTTCTCCTGAGATAACTGGGGACAAAGGGGCATTTAAGGTTGTGGCTTTACCGAATGCCATCTGGTGATAAGGCAGACAGTTGTCTGCCATTCCTCCCTTTCCTCCACCCAGTTTATCAGGATTTTTATTTGTTTTTTAGAGTCCTCATTGAAAAGATGATGAGCAATTCCAGAGAAGATATGTCTTTGTCCACCCAAGGGGACTACATCAATCTGCAGACCAAGCCCTCCTCCAGCTGGGCGTGCTGCTAGTAGTTTTTGGCTTGTTTCCCTCCCACTGTCCGGAGGTCTCTTCATCCCTTTCCCTTGGTTGCCCACCCAGCAATCTCATGTGCATTTGAACTGTCTCCTGCCAGCTGTCCTGGAAGGACCATCATCACTAAGGAAAGCCTGGGACTCAAATGCATCTCTGCATCTCTCACAGGTGGGCTCCCACTCGCTGCTGGCTGCTGTGACTCAGTTGGCACCTTCTGTGTAAGAAAGCTCATCTTATCTCTCCATTTGGGATCCGGGATTTTGTGGGAAGCGTTGGAAATAGGCACCTGTGATCAGAATCCCCACCTGTTTTTCACGTTCATTTTCCCATTTGATGTTTGTTGATATCTCAACCTGATAGGACTTCAGATTTCGAGGAAAATGAGAGCAAAGGGCATTTCCCAAATTCATCGTAGGTTATCGCTGTCAGATTCTTCCTGTCTTGGATGTTGAATTTCAACCTCTGATTCCAAGATGCACAGGAGTGCGGCTGGATATCCATGGGTTTGGGGCTACAGGAGGTAACGCAAAAGTCACTGTATTTTTGAAGCTTCTAAAGTCATAACTGGCTTTCTCTTACCTTGGCTTCAAGAATAGTCAAGCTTTTAAACTACTTATTGTGTGTGGTGAGAGCATTTCTTTCCCCCAAAGGAATCAATTGTCACGTTAGAGTTTTTCAGTATCTCGCTACCAGTGGGGTGGGAGTGGGGTTAGCAGGTATTCTGGGTTGGTGTCCTGACGTGTAACACTGCAAATGACATCAGTTGGCCGTGGTGCCCTGAAATAGGTCTGTTCCGCACAGCTCGGGGAGTCTGAATGGAAGAGGGAAAGGTTAATAGAACAAAATCCTGTGGGGCAACTTGCTTCTGAGCACTTTGGGTGCCTAGCACTTAACAGCCTTAAGAAACAAATTTTATGTACAGACCTTTGCCTGAGGGGACTGAGTAGATAGAAAATCTTTAAGTAATTTAAGTGCTAAATCGGGTAGAGTTTTTAGTATCAAATCACTTCTAGACAGCTTAATTTGTTAAATTCTCACAGGATGGTGATTTATAACTTACCCAAAGTTATGAATATTCTTAATGAACTCAGAGGCCTAGAATTTTTTGAAAGACACTTATTTAGATAAGTAAGCATCCTAAGTAAGCAAGTCCCAAATCTGACCAATCAGAACCACTTGGGAAGTTTGTTTAAAAAAACATTTGTTTTAAATAAGGTGTTTATTTTATGTTTTAAGATTTCTCAAACCCACTGAATCAAAATTTCCTGGGGTGGAGCCTGGGAATTTGTTGTTTTTCAAAGCTACCCGGATAATTTGACTAGCCTGGTTTGGAAAGCATCACTGGGGAGTTTGGTAAAGATGTACAGACCCAGGCGTTCCCTATATAAATGGCCCTGGGCTCCCCTGTGCTCTGTTAGCTCTCCAGGTGATTCTAATATACACCAGACTTTGGAAACTACTGTCTTAAGAGAATGATCAGAGGCCAAATATCAGAAAGCGAATGGGAGCCAGACTTTCAGTGGTTGGTTGGTTGGTTTTTAATACCAAGTATTATCACTTGTGCATAGTCTCTTAAGACCGTGAAGTTCTCTTTTGTATTACCCTTTTAAAATAATGGGTTTTTATTACAACGATTCTGAAGGTATTAGTGGAGTAACTAATTCCCTTTATGTGAAAAGAAAATTGATTATTATTTGCCGGTTTGAACCTCTGCAAAGTCACAAATAAAGGTGAAATAAGTCTTGTATTCATGGTAGTTATTCTCCTTTGAAGTGAGTTTGTTAAAGTGCCATTTTATACTGATGAATAATTCAAGAGTATTGTGGAAGTGGAGATTTTATTTTTTAAACACCTTTAAAAAACGTAGGTAAGGGGCGCCTGGGTGGCGCAGTCGGTTAGGCGTCCGACTTCAGCCAGGTCACGATCTCGCGGTCCGTGAGTTCGAGCCCCGCGTCAGGCTCTGGGCTGATGGCTCGGAGCCTGGAGCCTGTTTCCGATGCTGTGTCTCCCTCTCTCTCTGCCCCTCCCCCGTTCATGCTCTGTTTCTCTCTGTCTCAAAAATAAATAAAAAACGTTGAAAAAAAAAATTAAAAAAAAAAAAAAAAACGTAGGTAAATGTTTATTCTGTCTATTAATTTACAGGTATCCATCGCCTAATACCAATTCAGTACTTGATGTAACATTCCAAATACTGCTTGGAAATGTGACCATTATAAAAAAACAAACAAACAAACAAAAAAAAACATTGAATATGTTTTCTCTTCCCATGTGCTGACTCAAGAGTTACCTGCTTTTTCAAGCATTGCTCGAGGCTGGCCTGCCAGTCCTTCTGGATTTTTTTCTTAAGTGGTGAACATTAAAGGGCTGAAACTAATTAAAGAAGAAATTGAAATGTAACTAATTCCTCTGTATGTCCTATCCATAAAGAAAAGGGAAATCAAATAAGATTTTTTAAAAAGACGGAAATGTTTACATGAATTAGAATTAGAATTATACTAAAAATAATTATATCCTGTCATTGGGATGCTACATGTTGGTACAATTGCTAGGAACATGGATATTGTTGTAGCCCTTCCCTAGAGAACTTTCCATATTTGAGACAAGATGCCCCTCCAACCACTCAGCTGGTTTTTGGACAGAACGAAAACATAAGCATGTCCTGTGGAGTGTTTTTAAGAGACCCAAGGAAGGGCTGAGAACAGAGCTGTGGACCTGTGACTGCCCTGGTTTTGGACTTTGAACAGAATAACTGAGTGACCAAACAAATAGAGAAAAAGAGATCACAGGTCAAGGAAGGCCCCTCCACAGTAAGTGACGGTTTGCCCTTTCGTTACTGCTAATGAGCCAGAATTACTCCCAAGATGATTTCCCCAATTCATTTGCCCTAGCTATTGCTCAGATATGTTTGGGGTCCTCATTTTTTCCTGTCATCTCCAGAGTTAACTCTTCTTTGCGTGGTCTGTCTTCTGTCCTCAGAACTCTGTCCCATCTAACAGGAGGCCTTTCCTGTGTGTTGCTGTTCATTTGTAAGCAGTAGTCTGCTTTTGACATGATCTAAGGCTATGGTTGGAAGATGTAGAAATCTCCATGGTATTCTGTAAGATCCAGTGGCAGATTGCCCAAGGGAGTGAACCTCAGTGCCCTTTTTCCCTCTGCCATCTTGGTTCACTGTATAGGAAGAGGCTTCAGCTATGTAAGTGACTCATTTATTAAAGCCAAATAATCCCCAAGGCTGCAGGTAGGAATAAGTGGGAAACCACTAGAAAGTGATGTGTGTTGGAAAGTACTCCATGTATTTTTGATCCCGCTGTAAATACCTGAGACTCAAGAATATGTCTATATGTGGCCTTCATTGGTGGAACAGCTCTGCTTTTTCTTTGACTTTCAAGCCTAATTTGAATTCTCTCAAATTTTGTCTGCAGAGTTTCAGTATATAACGGTATGGTTCTGTATTAGCATTCTCCTGGAAAACACAACTAATAGGAGATATATGCATATGTAAAGGGATTTATTATAAGGAACTGACGTGTGCAGCTATGGAGCCTGGCAAGTCCAACATATGCAGAGTTGACGTTCCAGTTCAAGTCCCAAGGCTGTTAGTTAGGCTGTAATAGCTGATGATATTCCTGCTTGGAAGCCATCAGACAGGAGAATTCTGTCTCACTCAGCAGAGGGTCAACCTTATGTTGTATTTAGGCCCTCAACTGATTGGACGAGGCCCATCCACATTACGGAGGGTAAGATGCTTTACTCAGTCTACTGATTTCAGTGTTAATCTCATCCAAAAACACCCTCACAGAAACACCTAGAATGGTGGTTAACCAAATATCTGGGCACTCCGTTGCCTAGTCAAATTGACAAATTAACTATCACATACACTTAACAGGACTTCATTAGGCGATGGTAGTGTTTTAATACCTTTTCTTCGTACTCAACTTTGATTTACACCCAAAGTCTATGTGATTAGGAACTAACTACACATTAATGAGAATAAAGAGGAGAAAGCACGTAGGAAGAGCAAGGACAGAGAGTAGGCATTTATGATGTATCATGACGTGAGAAGGGCAGCCCAGTAGCACCAACTACTAATGTCTGTGTTGGTGTAAACTCTTCCCCAAGCTCTGAGTTGTATATGCTTCTTAAACTATCTCTGAAATAAGAAAGCAAACAGTTCTCCACATTTTATGTTTAAGGGAACAAATGTCTCAAAATTTGATTGACTGACAGGCAGCCAGTTGAATTTGTCATAAAGTCAAGACAACTTCATGTCTTTGAATTTCCCATCTCCATTCTATCATTTAGGTTTCTGGGAAACATTTGACCCGAAAAACCTATTTTAGAAAATAAGCCCAGGGGTACCTGGCTGGTTCAGTGGGTGAATCCTACAACTCTTGATCTTGGGGTGGTGGGTTTGAGTCCTACATTGGGTGTAGAGATTGCCTGAAATTTTTCAAAAAATATTTAAAAAAATATTTTTTTAATGATTATTTAGTTTTGAGAGAGAAAGAGAGACAGCATGAGCGAGGGGCAGAGAGAGAGGGAAACACAAAATCCGAAGCAGGTTCCAGGCTCTGAGCTGTCAGTACAGAGCTGGATGCGGGGCTCGAACTCACAAACCGTGTGAGATCATGACCTAAGCCGAAGTCGGACGCCTAACCAACTGAGCCACCCAGGTGCTCCGAAAATTTGAAAAATCTTGAAAAAGAAAAGGAACCCAGACATTTAGAGAAACAGAACTGATCCTTTTTGGGTTTGGAACTTCCGGTTTGTGTTAGCTTTTAAAACTATGTTCATGCATGGAGTAGAGACAATCACATTTCCATATTAAATTTGGGGACACATTAAGTGCAGTTTGAGTAGCATGCGGTGCACACATATCCTAAAATGTTTAATCAACAACTTCCATTTGGTATGTCACCCAAATGCAGTGACTGACATTTAATTTTGAGTATCAGCTATGTTATTTGCAAATACAGGGATTTTAACAGCCATTCCCTTCTCAACTGTTGCTGCCAGTAGCTAACATCTAAGTGCTGCTATAAGCCAAGTATTCCCCTAAGCACTTCACGTGGATTATTTTTATTTTTACAATGACCTATTATATATAAACAGGCACAAAAAATTTAGGCTTCGCCCAAGGTGGGACAGCTAGCAAGTGGCAAACTGATTTTTAGCCTTAAGCAGTGTGACTCCAGAAAATGGCCCTTTCCTATACAATACACTGCTTCTCATTTTTTATGTGTGTGTTTTGGTGGTGGCATCCTTGAGTTTTTTCCATACAACAAATGTTCAATATGCTAGCAATAAAGAGTAATTTATTAAATGGGCATACAGATTTTTTAATACTTTTTTTTTTTTTTTTTTAAGAGAGCTAGCGATAGGGCACCTGGGTAGCTCAGTCAGCTCAGGTCATGATCTCACGGTCCGTAGGGTTGAGCCCCGCATCGGGCTCTGCACGGACAGCGTGGAGCCTGCTTGGGATTCTCTCTCGCGCTCTCTCTCCACCCTTCCCCCACTCGTGCTCTCTCTCTCTCTCTCTCTCTCAAAATAAATAAGTAAACATTAAAAAAATAAAAAATCGAGAGAGGGAGGACACGGGAGCAGGGAAGAGGGGCAGAAGGAGAGAGAAAGCATCTCAAGCAGGCTTAACACTCAGCACGGAACCTGACAAGGGGGCTCGATCACATGACCCTGGGATCATGACCCAAGGGGAAATTAAGAGTCTGATGCTCAACTGACTGAGCCACCCGGGCGCCCCCAGATTTTTTAATACTTTTATCATGATAAAAGTTAAATCGCATTAAGGAAAATGAAGAAGAAAACTCCAATCCACCCATAGTCCCCGCAACTCAAACAAAACCTCTATTTACAGAAATCCACCCAACCTTATCTCTTAATACTCTCTATTTAAAAAAAAAAAAAAAATTTAATGTTTATTTATTTATTTTTTAACGTTTATTTATTTTTGAGACAGAGAGAGACAGAGCATGAACGGGGGAGGGTCAGAGAGAGAGGGAGACACAGAATCTGAAACAGGCTCCGGGCTCTGAGCTGTCAGCACAGAGCCCGACGTGGGGCTCGAACTCACGGACCGCGAGATCATGACCTGAGCCGAAGTCGGACGCTCAACCGACTGAGCCACCCAGGCGCCCCAATGTTTATTTATTTTTGATAGAGAGAGAGACAGAGCATGAGCATGAGCATGAGCATGAGCAGGGGAGGGGCAGAGAGAGAGGGAGATGTAGAATCTGAAGCAGGCTCCAGGCTCTGAGCTGTCAGCACAGAGCCCAATGCCCAATGTGGGGCTTGAACTCACAGACATGAGATCATTACCTGAGCTGAAGTTGGATGCTTATCCAACTGAACCACCCAGGCGCCCTTTGAACAGTCTTTAAAGTAGAGAGGAAGTTAGAAGTCTGGAGCAGAAGAAATCTACACAAGAAAATGAATTTAAATGTTTAAATTGACTTTGCCCCAATCTTTTTCTGACTTTGATCTGTGGGCAAAGGAGCAGGCTCCTTAACCATGAACTTAACCTCCAAGGTTACTCAGCCTCTGGGGTTGTAGAAAGACTAAGCAGACACACAGCTCTTCTGTCCCATCCTTTCTTATGAGTATGATGGAGCAGAGTCAGGAGATTGGAGATGGAAGTTTAAAAAAAAAAAACAAAAACCTGGGAGAACTTTTCTTTAACTTCCTTCCAGGGTCTTCAAAGACAGGTCTCTTTCTGTGCTCCTGTGGTCGGCAGAAATTATGTCTGTCTTTAGAGCTAGTTGGATGACTTTCATGAGGTCACAGAACTAAAAGTGCCCAGCACAGAGTAAGTGCTCAAAATTTGTTATAAATCTCCCAGCTATTATAGTTTAGCCTTGAAGGAAATGCGTTTTTGTCAGGGACAGGGAAGAGTCATCAGCTGGCCACCCGGCACTCCCACTTCTTAGTGTCTTAAACACTAAGTGGAGAAGAAAAGGCTGCTTCCCAAAACATAACTAAAATCATAGGGAAATTAAGCATTGATTTAAAAGGCCATTAAATCTCATTTCCAGGGAAAAGGAATTACTGTCTTTACTGTTTCCTTAGCTTTTTTGTTTTCCTAGTTTTTCATAGTTTTATTATGTATATTGTCCCTTCAGCGTTATCTGACGGTGCTTCTAAAGTCTAGCCTATCATATGGTATCTTTCTTCAGTTTCCAGCAAACTGATTGTGGTTGTGACATGTGCCCAGGGCAGAGCATTTGGGGATGGACAAGAGGGAACTCACCTTGGAGACTTCATTCCAGGCTCTCCTGGCAGACAGGGAGACAGTGCTGGGGCTCTTGAAGGCAGAATTCAGTACTTGTCCACAAAAAAGTAAAGTAGAAGTTCCAATCTTCAGTTACTTTCTTCTTAAGAGACAGTGTTTGTTGAAATACTTAGTGAATGAACAAGCAAGCAGAGGAAGATGTTAGCTAAAGCTGAGGTGAGGAGAGAGTAGGGTATGACTCTTACCTTGGAAGAAGAGTCTTTGTTGAGTGACCATCTGTCAGTTGGTCTTGAACTCAACTAGAAGGGCACGGCCTGGAAACCTGTCCTGAGATTTCCACCTGCCTGGACATGTTGACTATGGCCAGTTCCTTTCATTACCTAATAAATGAGTACCCAGAATTCCTCTGCCTCATCTTACAATACTAAATGAAGGTATTTTCTAAAATAATAGCAATCTGCCCTAATAAAACAACCCCCAACAAAGTCACTCATGATCACTGCACCACCCTAGTCTTGCACTGGCATTTTGACAATTGTATGTTTGACAGTAAACTTAGTCAAAACATATTCAGACACTGATGAGGATGCTTACTACCAAAAAACAACGTTGGCAAGGATGTGGAGACACCCCTTGTGCACTGTTGGTGGGGATGTAAAACGGTGCAGTTGCTGTGGAAAACAGTATGGAGATTCCTCAAAAAGTGAAAATACGACCGTGAGGTTAGTAATTCTACTTTGGATGTACCCCAAAGAATTGAAAGCAGGGGCTCAAAAAGACTCTTGTACACCCATGTTCACAACAGCATTGTTCACAATAATGAAAATCTGGAAGCAACCCAAGTGTCCACTGATTGTTGAATGGGTAAACAAAATGTGATATATGCATACATTGAAATATTATTCAGTGTTCAAAAAGCAGAACATTTGGGGCTCCTGGGTGGCTCAGTTGGTTAAGCGTCCGACTCCTGATTTTGGTTCAGATCATGATCTCATGCCGGTGGAATTGAGCCCTCCTTGGGCTCCTAACTGACCTCGGTGCCTGCTTGGGATTCTCTCTCTCCCTCTCTCTCTACCCCTCTCCCCCTTCTCTCTCAAAATAAAGAAATAAACGTTTTAAAACCTGCCTTTAAAGGTAGAACATTTTTGGGGCGCCTGGGTGGCTCAGTTGGTTAAGCATCCGACTCTTGGTTTCGGCTCTGGTCATGATCCGCATAGTTCAGGAGCCCTGAGTCAGGCTCTGTGCTGACAGTGCGGGGCCTACTTGGGATTCTCTCTCTCTCCCTCTGTCTGCCTCTCCTCCACTCGAACACGTGCTCTCTCGAATAAATAAAATAAAATAAAATAAAGTAAAAAAAGAACATTTTGATACACGCGAAAACATCAATGAACCTGGAAGACATGCTAAGTGAAATCAGTCCACAAAAGAACAAATACGATTCGATTCTACTTAGTAGTCGGATTCATAAAAACAAAGTAAAATGATGGGTGCCAAAGTCTGGGGAGAGAAGGAATGGAAATTAGTGTTCAACAGTACAGAGCTTCAGTTGAGGAAGATGAAAAAGTTCTGGAGATGGATGGTGGTGATGGTTGTAAAACACCGTAAATGTACTTAATGCCATTGAACTATACACTTAAAAACAGTTAAAATAATGAATTTTATGTTTGTACTTTTTTACTATACACACACACACTCAGGGAAGAAAGGGTGGAGTGACAGGCTAAAGAGAGAAGATAACTTGTTTGATGCTTCACTGGTGAGCTGTGCCATTCTCCTCACTTAGAAAAGCCAGATTTTATATAAGGGGAGCTTTCACGAGGGAGACAGTGGTAGGTTGGTTGGTTTGTTTATAAAGTGTATCTTCAGTTGGTTATTAACAGGCTGCCTGTGGCAGGCATTGAAATCTTTTTTACCATGGTGAAGTAAACCCTAGTCATTCTCATAGGAATTCTGAGCTCTACTTCTGAGAATTTTAGGCATCCAACAAATATTTATGAATTTAAATGGAATGATCTGAGTTACCCTCAGTGGCTTGTCTGGAGTCTTCAGCCAACCTCATCCACTCTTACCCAGGGATGAGGTCACCTTTCAATAATTGAATTTTAACAAACACTGTGCGTGGGTGACTGTCCCAGGGGCTTTTCATATATTAACTCATTTAATCCTAATAACCCTATGAGGTTAAGTATCTTTGTTCCCCATTTTACACATGAGAAAACTGAGGCACAATGAGGTAAAGTTATACAACTACTAAGTTGTGGATCTGAGGTTCAAACCGAAACACGTTGTGGCCCCAGAGCTCATGCTTCTAATCATTAAGACCCTAAAGTAATGTCGGAGACCAGGACTCTAATGACCCTGAAATGGATCTCAAGGTCCAGAATGGAGAATAGAAATTGGGAGCCAAGTTATTCCTTGATTAAGATTCTGCCTCTCTGCTCCAACAGCGTTTGGACCCCGGAGGGCTAATGCTGAAGTCAGGGGAAGGGGTTTGTGCGTTTAAGGTCAAAAATTTTGAACCTATGGAATTTCCCTCCAATTCTGAAGCAGCCCCTTAGTGACGAATCAGCTACCTAGC
The DNA here is from genome assembly GCF_028749965.1 of Puma concolor. Taxonomy (NCBI): domain Eukaryota; kingdom Metazoa; phylum Chordata; class Mammalia; order Carnivora; family Felidae; genus Puma; species Puma concolor. The sequence continues at coordinate 25,944,431 of NC_141683.1, forward strand.
CCACGGGTTTTGCTATTAGTGCAGTTTCTAGATGATCAAAGCAGGCGACACGAAACATCATTAAACTACCACTAAATGACATTGAATCCCGTATAAATCTTTTTTTCTAGTCGTTCCAAGATGCGACCTAAAACGAATCTGCAATCCTGGAGTGGAAACCAGGGGGCGGGCCAAGCAGCGACCATTTTTGTTTTGCGGCCGTGCACTCTCAGAGCATCTTGACTAACAGGACCCCACGGAGGAGGCGGGGCCTATCAGTGCGCGGGGCGGGGTCTGGGAGACGTGATGATTCAAACGGACTAATGAGCTCCGCGCATCTGGCAGAAGCCGCCAATGACCGGGCGTGATGGGGCGGAGCCCACAGGCCCTAGTGGGTTTGGTTGCAGCGCGGCTTTGGCGCATTTTCGGCTGGTTTGATTCATCCATTTTGAAGAGACGGGGGAGCGGGGGGCTCGTCTGATTAAGGGGCCCTGAACCAAGAAGCAGCGGAGTTTGAGAAGCCAGCAGCCCGGGGTTCGGCGGCAGCGGCCCCATCGGCCGAAGTTGGGGGGGGTGGGGCGCCGAGCGCGCGGGGTGGGGGGGGTCCTGGTCTTTGGCTTCTCGACTCGGTCCTGTTTCGACAGCGAACATGTCTCGGCCTGTCAGGTCAGTGCGGAGTCCGAGGCCTGGAGCGGGATGGAAAGGGTTGGGGGTGAGTGGTGAAGGACTGGGGGACAGAAGCCTGCAGTCGGCCCTCTCCAGTGCCACGCACGGCCTCCTCCCTTTCGGGGCCCGCGCGCGCCCTTGAGCGTGGGGGGCCTTGCTGGCTCGCGGGGCTGCGCGGGGGTGGCGGCCGCGCGCCCATGCGCGCGCTCCTCCCCACCCCGCGCCGCTGCAGGGCTCCGGGCTGCTCTGCTGCCTCCCCCACCCGCCGCACTGGAGCGGGCGGGGTGTTCCCTGAACCGCCAGCGGCCGGAGGGGGAGGGGTGTGAAGTCAGCGCCCCCACCCAGGCCCCACCTCCTCGGGGCCAACCCCTTGGAGCCTGCGGGGAGACCGGCTGAGTCGGGGCTCGGCTCCCCACCTTAAGTGAGGAGGGGCGGAGACGCCCGGTGGCCCCTTGCCCCCTCTGCTTGCGTGGGGGTGGGGGAACTCAGCCCTCTTTCTTTAGCGGACGGGGTGTTCCATGCAAAGGGGGAGGGGCGGTACTGCCGCCGGGCCCCGCCTCTGTCCTCCAGGGTCGCTGCAGGGCCCCGCCTCCCGGATTGGGCCGGGCGTGGGCGGGACCCGTTCTTTTCCCCTTAGGCAAAAGTAAGAGCTGGGGACTGGGCCTTGGAAAATGACTGCTGCCTCTCCCCTAACTCGGAGTTCTGAGCGGGTTAACCGCCCCCACTCACCCCCCCCCCCCCCCGAGTTCGCTGTTTCCCTCCGACTAGAAATGTCCTTCCTCGGGGAAATGTCCCTACTCAGGAAGGTGCGGGTTAACAGCACGACCCAAATCCCGTGTGGTTCTCGTTCCCGCTGCCTGTCTACGCTCACTCGGTGTACGTGTCTCAGATGTTTTTGTAACCCTCTCTTTCCCCCCAAGTAACCTGAATGATAAGGGGTCTAGGTTCCGGTAACCCGTAGACTTGATTCTGAGAATTTCAACAAGTTTGCAGTTCCCCAGCGGACGGTGGAATCGCCCTTTGCCGTCCTCCTGGCTATTGTATGGAATGTGCCATTTATGGAGGGGTGTGGCTTAATCCAATGTGTCGAGGCCTTTAAAAGGAGGGCTGTTGCAAATAACTTACTTTTAATGTAATGTCCGCGACGCTTTCGATGTAAGGAATTGGCGGCTTCGCATAGTGTTTTCTAGATAAATAGGCGAAGGTGTAGATTTAAAATGTTAACAGTTGTTGCTTCCCCTTCTTCCAAGTTTTGTGAGAAACGGAAGGATTTTGACCTAGAGCTCTAGAGAGAGGTTTGGAACCCGGGAAGGGGTTTTGTTCCACACCGATCTGTCTCCTGACTAGATCATCCGTCTCCAACTGGTGGTGGTATGGGACTGCATACTTCTACGTTCGGGGTGGGCATGAGGAGAGTGCTAACTAACTACCACTGCTTTTCTGCCTTCTAATTTCTACCCTCATCTCTGATAACTCACCATCGCACTCGGAAGAGTTTTGCCCACTTTCTGGCAAGGAGTCTGAATAGATACTTCAGATTATAGTGTGCAAATTTTTTTTGGCATGAAAATTGATCAATGTATCCCATCAATTTATGTAGAATATTTTCTTTAGGATCAGGTGAAATAGACAATATCGTAATAAAAATTTGATTCATCTGTATTGGCTCTCCTGTCTCTGGAAGTAAATTACTGTGTGGTGAAATTGGGACTGTTTTTCTCTACCTTTTAACGTCAGTTCACTAGGTTTTGATGACTTTTTATATTATTGTGTGACTTTATTATACTCATCTGCCTCAATTTGTGTTCCCAGATTTAGACACTGGAACACGAACAGCACTTTTTTTATTTGGAAACTTTGATTTTTTTAAATATCACCAGTTGGGGATATATTAAGCACGGATCTTTCTGGGTTTTTTTCGAGGCATTGGGACGTCTGCACAAATTTTTTCTTGTTCGTTGTGTTGTTAAAAATAAATTTAACTGTCTATTTGCCCCTAATTGAATGAAATTAATATATTGGCTTTTGGGGTCACTTTCATAGTATTTTAAAGCAACTTGGTTTCTCATTATATATTTTAGTGATTGAAGTCTCTTTGTAACTTTTTTAAAAAGTTTTTAATATACTCATGACCAATAATAAAGCAGAAATAATTAAACTTGAGTTTGGTGGTTTGTTAAATTTTGCAACAAAAAAGTCTTATCTTAGGGAAGTGCTTTTGTTCCAAGGTGTAAATGAAGAATCTGTATACCTGAGGGCATTTAACAAAAAAGTTAATGGTCAACATTGACCAGAGATACCAGAATGATCAACCCGTTTAAAAACAAACCGAAAAAAAAAAGCGCAAGTTGGAAAATGAGTGTCGGCACATTTTTTAGGGTATGTTTCTGCCCTTTAGACCTATATATAATTTTGAAATTTTTCTGCTTTTCATACTTAACTGTAAATATTCATTTTCATTTAAATACTAACCTGAGCATTTAAAGAAGTGTTAGAAATGTACTAATGGCTGCTTGACACCACTTTCCATATGAAGGGAGTGATGAACTGATAAGCTACAGCAGGTTTTTCTGTAGACGTGTGTGCAACACTTACCCAAGTAGTTTTGCTCACACAATATTGCTGTCTTTACCTTTTACAGCATCTGACTCACTGTTTATAAATGAGCTCAAATATTTTAGGCCTTGGGTTCAATTTTATAGTGTAAAATTACAGTCTTGGAGCTAGACAGAAATTTAGGCAAATTCATTTTACAAGTGACTCAATGGGGACCTGGACCAGTGAAGTGCCTTGCATCACACACTTAATGAATGCAAAGGTTGGGCCTAGAATCGAGATTTCTTAATTCCCAGGCCTACTCATCCTCACCCTTTCCAAATAATCACTTTATCTTCTGCCTGGTACGTATTGATGTTATTATAATATACAGCACTTTTAACCTTTCAAAGTGCTTTCATGAATCTTGTGAGGAAGGAAGGAAAATGCTATTACTTATAAAAGATGAGAAAGAAAACCGATTTACTGACTTGCCCAGACTAGAAACCAGGTTTCTTGAAATTCAGCTTAGTATATTCTCCAAAGATCCTCCCTTTTTGAAAATCATCCAAGGCATTCAGATCAGTGTGTGTTCCTTTCTGTAACATAAGTGTACTTGGTATCTGGTTGTCTTCTGTTGAATATACTTGGAGATTGCAAGGAACCTTTAACCTTGAAAGTTTAGATGTGAAAGCATAGGTTCATACTGGTTGATACAAAATTATTTTAAGTAAGTTTTAAATAAGCAGTTTTGTTCAACTCAATTTAAAATAATTTTCCAAGATACTTTGTAATTGAAAGTATTTTTTTAATTAGAACTTCAGAGATTAAGTCCAGTTCCTTCAGTTTACCAGGGATGATTTATAAGCCAAAGAAATTATAGTGTAGAAATAGGAAAACTATTTAAACTGTGTGAGTCTTCGCTATTTTCCTTTCTACTAGATTTGCATTTACGGTATTTGATTCCACATAGAATGTATTACAGGTCCACAGTCCCTGTCTAGTTTGAAATCATGAAGGCCATGTGTGTTTGGAAGTTCAGGGCTTTTTTTCAAAAATGTTCAAAGTAATGGTGCCTGTACTGTGCGTTAATGTGCGATCACTAGTGAGCTCTGCAGTAAGGCTCCTATAATCAAACACCATAGTGACTCTGTAATAAAACAATTTTCACACACAAAAAAATGCAACTAAAAAGCCCAGTTGTTTAGGTAAACTGAAACATTTGGTTTTCAGAACTGTTTAAATTTCTAAATTGTGAATTAGAGATTGTGGGCCTTTAACCGCAGAAGTACCTTTCTCAACCTTCAATTTTAGAAAAAAACACACTACAACTCAAAAGAGTATCACTGAGCAACTTTTTTCGTGCCAAGTATCCTGGCAGATACTTTACACACATTTCACCATCTTGCAAGAACTCTTCAAGCAAGGTATATGTTATTCCCATTTCATACAAAGTAGCTGAGGCTTGGCTAAATGAACTGGCCCAGTTCACCTGTTAAGAGGTGAAGCAGGACTTCAAATCCAAATGTGGCCAACCCACAGTCAGTGTGATCTTCCCCGTGAGACACACTGACACAGGCAACACCCTCACAGCGCATCTTGCGAGCGCATCTTGCCATCTTTGGAAGGGGTTACATAACGGTTCGTAAAGTTGGAGAAGACCAAATTTAAAATGGGGGAGAGGGTGAAATGACAGTTTTTTGGAAGGAATAGAATATGTGAGGAGGTTGAAGGAAGATAGCCCGAATGGAGAGGGAAAAGCAGCGGGGGAAATAGTGGGACACTTGTGGGAAGAAATGTGAGCATTAGATAAGTGACATTGCTTCAAGTGTGTGTGTTTTGTAATGCAAGGGTGTGTACCCCCTGGCTAATTAAGTGAGTAGATTTCATAGCCACCTAAAGGACACTATAAGAAATTTAATGAACTCATTTTACATACAATTATAGTTGCAGAAACGCCAGAGTATTAGCTAACTGAATCCAATGTGTGTTAAAAATGTATATGAGCAAGCTGAATTTGTCCCAGGAACAAAACTTAAAATCTGTTACTGATGCATCATTAAAAGACAGGGGGCACCTGGCTGACTCAGTAGAGCATGTGACTCTTGATCTTGGGGTCCTGAGTTCCTGACCCGCATTGAGCATAGAGCTTACTTAAAAAAATAAAGTTTAAAAAAGAAAAACCATGGTATTTGGAAAGATTCAACACTCATAAAATTCAGCATGTTACAATTAGAAGGAAAATTAAGATTAATTAAAAATTGGAGTTGATTTAACTTGACAAAAGTTACAAACTAAGGTAAGTGATTGAATTTTTAGTGTTTTAAAAAAAAATGTTGTGGGGAGGTATCATGTACAGTGAAAGAAACCCTGGGGATCAGGAGACTTGGGCTAACTTAGGTTTATATAATGGAGATGTTGCACTCCATCAGAATAATAGAAACTTGCCCACAAAGCATTTTGCAATTTTCATAGGTTTCTTCCAACTCTAGAAATAATGAGAAAGTAATTTTGAGTACAGGGCAGTTGGTTTTATTTACTTATTTATATGGTCTGTTTTTCCCAGAAATATAAAACAAGGTCACCATACTACATAATTCCAGGACACCATACCCTAGTCCTGTGAATGGCGCTCTTCTGGAATAGTAAGAATTAGAGCCTGCACAGCCAGATGGGTTGCTTTGTAAACTTTGTTTACTTGAACTTAATAATAATGAAGCTATTGAATATGCCGTGAAGTGTTACTTCTGTTTGCGTTTTTTAATTCTCAGCTGCAAAGGTAGAAATAAATATGACCTCATTACTCCAGATTATGAAGAAGTAGCTTCTTGGATTGTTGAGACTAGAGATAGCACTTAACAGACCGCCGTGTTGTGCACAGTAGAAAACATTTGATGTAGCAGCAGGACCACTTTGGTCAAACCAGGACATCCCTTTGTTTTGTTTTGAAAAACCTATTCCTATCTGGATTCTAGGAAGTAGAACTGATGGTTAGAATATTGCATTGACATATTTTTAAATAACTACTCTATCTAAGTAGCCATAATTATAGGTCTTTGAAATACTTCAGGCAAAGAGACCACAGGTTGCCAAAGACCGTATCTACTGGGGATTGCATATTTTTAGTTGCTGCTTCGTGCACATCTATTTTTTGAATTGTGCACCTCTCCAGTTCCCTGCTAAGCAAGGTGATCTTTAAGATTTCATCTGTCAAGCTAAAATGACCCTGAAGATGAACTACTTGAACTAAATATTAGCTCCACTTGGAAGTTAAAAATCCACTTTGCTATTCATTGGGCTGGGATAACAAACATGGCTGGCTGGCTGCCACAGATAAACTGCAGCTGTAAAGACTTACAACAATCCTCCTTCTGGTGACTGCTACTCCTACTGAGAAGTGAGTCTCTAAAAGAGACTGTCAGAAACTTTGCTGTTTGAAATTATGTCAGAATGAGACACCACACTTCTGTCAGAGCTAGGTCCTTTTGACTTGGAGAACTCAGTTTACAACTTCAGGGCTTCAGATGAGTTGCTGGACCCAAATTCCACATCTAACTTCTCTGCCAAGAAATACGATCCACTTTGTGGTCAGACCTGATGTTAACCCCATTACACACATTCTTACTGTGCTTCAAGCCCATCAGGACACTGCTTCGTGTAATTTCCCCAGAAGCACCTTTCTCCAGATCCTTTTATTTTCCTCTGTATGGTGAGGTCCTCCATACTTCTGATATGCCTCTGCCTTCATTGTAATGAGTCACTAAACCTGACAGGCTACAGATTTGTGCCTGGTGATTGGTTTAAGACAACTGGAAGACTCCACTGAGCTTCCTGAGGTCCTGCTGCAGACAGGACTCTACCTTGGTAGCGTGGGCATCTGAGACCCCTTAAGTCTCACCTGCTTGAGGTTTCTCTGTCCCTGAGTGCATAGGTCTTACACTCAACTTCTGTTGGGAAAAATCTCGCCCCTTTTATTTATCTAATACTATATTCTGCTCACTGAAATTTGTGTGTGACTTTTAAACAAAATAATTTCCTATATGGAGAGAGAGTGGTGAACTGAACATATGTTAAGAATAAGAAGTGCCATGTAGGAGTTAATATTTATTCATCTGGACTGAAACATTAGCAAGTTGATAAAAGATTTAGTAGGGGATTATGACAATTAGCTAATAAACGTGCCTGGCTCATCATTCAAACCTTCACTCCCTTCCCTTTGCTACAGAAACTAGAAACTCCATCCAAAAACCTTAGGAACGCTTTCCTAAATGTTCATTTTACTTTGTTTTTTACTTTTTGTTGTATCTTGTAACTTTTTGAATTTTATGTTTAATTGTAAATAACAATGGTACAAGATGCAGTCAAAGGAGTCAATCTTAGCTGATAGGAACTTGAAGCTTACGATGAATGAAGCAGTTCTAAGAAATTACTCTTAGTTGCGTTCAGGTATCCGGGCTTCTAGGAGTTACTGTTCTAATGTCTCTAGAAAATTTGGCGTGTAAATAATCTTTGAGGACTAGAAGAATGGGGAGAGATAAATATCCTAAGTTTTAAGCGGGGAGAGTAGTTCTACAGAAACCTTATGTAGATCTGAAGAAACTTCATTAGTCTCTGTTGTGCAGAGTTAGATTTATGAGCGATTAGGAAAGGAAGATTTGAGAGGTTGCAGGCATCAACGGTGCCCTGTGGGGTATTGGGTTAGTTGGGCTTGAGCTGGAGAATTCACTTTACCGCTTAATAGCTTGCAGTGATAGGAAAGTTACTTCGCCTATCTGAGCATTAGATTCTTCAGATAAAATGGAATTAATGTTAATTAGCTCCTCTTGTGAGATGATTGTGAGGATTAAGGGAGAATTTAGGTGAAGTATCTGGTGCATGGTACTAACTGCTGTCGTAATAATTTTGAATTCAGCATCGTTTCGCAAATGAATCTCATAGGTCAGTAGTCTTCGTAATGTCCACTTTCAGGGCCGTCTCAAACATTGATTCAATTTTTTATTTTTAAAATACTAGTAATTTTAGGGGCACCTGGGTGGCTCAGTGGGTTAAGAATCCACCCTTTATGTGGCTCAGGTCACGATCTCGCCACTGGTGAGTTTCAGCTCTAAGATGGACTTTGCGCTGATAGCACAGAGCCTGCTTGAGATTCTCCTTCCCCCTCTCTCTGCCCCTCCTCTGTTTGCGCTCCATCTCTCTCTCTGAGAAAAAGAAAAACTAATAACAGTAAAAAAAAGTGAAAGATTTTTGCGATCTGAAGAGAAACCAAGAGTATAAAGTACTGGTAATTTCAGAAATCAAAGTTAAGCAAGTTTCTTTAATGCAGGATTTTCAAAGCTTTAACTTGTTTTAAGGAGGTGATAATATCCACATTGATCTGGCCAGGAAACCTTTAGAAAACCTATCTTGACAGAACACAAGTTGGGAAAGTCTGTAATGAGAAAATTCTTTAAATTTGAAATTATAATTAATTCATGCTCTTACAGTGCTGCTGCTTTGACTTTTTACTGGCTGTGTTTTATTTTGTGGTTCCTGGGAATATTTTCGTTTGAACAAAAAAGGTTTAGTTTTTAAAAGTTTAACTGTCGTTTGTTTAAAAGAAAATAGAGTAAAAGAATACTGTACTGGGTTTCTCTTTCAACAAGGGTTTTGACAGAGCTTCATATGAAGAAGTCCTTGTGGGGAAGATAACGAAATGTTAGGCAGAATGCTAGTTCATTACGATGGATTTGAACCTCAATAGCCATACCCCGATTAATGTCAGCCTGAAAGTACATTTCTACTGATGACTTAAAGGACTTTGTTCTTGGCCTGTGTTGACTAAGTTTGCAGATAATAGGAAGTTGAGAAAGATAAATATGTTGAAATGAACTATCAATATACAAGATGGTTGTAAACAATTCTTTTTTTTTAATTTTTTTTTTTTTTTTGAGAGAGAGAGAGAGGGTCAGAGGATCTGAAGCAGGCTCCCTGCTGACAGCAGAGAGCCTGATTTGGGGCTCCAACTCATGAACCGTGAGGTCATGACTTGAGCTGAAGTCACACGCTTAACTGATTGAGCCACCCAGGCACCCCCAAAAAGGTTTTAGATTTTGGGAAAAAGAGGCTTTAGTTATTGGAATTGCAATATCCAGTACATTGTGTGTTATAACAGCCCAAAAGGCAATGGAGATCTTGGATTGCATTAGTACAAATATAGAGTAGAATAGGAGTAGGAAATTCTGAATCCTGATCTCTCTCTTTCCTGCACATACACCTTTATAAACCATATTGTTAGGGTTAGATTGGGGCACTACTTGATAGACTTTACTAAATCTGGAGGGAAACAAGGTCATGAGGATGCTTGAAACAAGTGATGGGGAAGGGTTAAAGGAACCCTAATTAGCCTTGAAGAAAAAAGCAGAATCTCTCCTATAAAGTTAAGGACTATGTGGAGGAAGGGTTAGATTCAAACCATGGGATGGGGCGCCTGGATGGCTCAGTTGGTTAAGCTTCCAACTCTTGATCTCCGCTTAGATCTTGATCTCAGGGTCCTGAGTTCAAGCCATGTATTGGGCTCCACACTGGGCCTGGAGACTACTTAAAAAAAAAAAAAAAAAAAGATTTAAACCATGGTAGATGATAGAATCAGTGAGTGGACTTCAGAGGCAGATTTCGCCTTCTTGGGAAGAACTGTTTCATTATTGGTGTTTTCTTAGTATAGGCTGCCTTGTGTGGGAGGTTCATGAAAGGTTCTTAGTCATTCCCTTCTAGGGACATTTGTTGATAGGATAATAAGTTTGGGGTAAGATTGGATTAGATGGTCTAAGGTCCATGTAATGGTCCATGTGGATGTACTAATGTCCAAGGTCTATGTGGATGTACTAAGTAGCTCTAGTACATAAAATACACTTGATATCATCATCATATCACCCTACCTCCTGCCCCACCACTGGCTGCAAAACTTTGATAGGTTTTAGGAGTGCTTAAGCTTGAAAACATATTTTTAAGATACAAGAAATTAGAGGTGCCTGGCTGGCTCAGTGGGTAGAGCATCCAACTCTTGATCTCAGAGTCATGACTTTGAGCCCCCTATTGGGCATGGAGTGTTTCATAATAAATGAAACAATTTTTTTTTAAAGATAGGAGGGGGACTCTCCCTGGCTGGCTCAATTGGTAGAGCATGGGACTCCTGATCTCAGGGTTGTGAGTTTAAGCCCCATGTTAGATGTAGAGACTACTTAAAAATAAAAATCTTAAAAAAAAAAAAAAAGATGGGGAATTAAAATGGGGAAGAGATGTTATTCTTTTGCCACCAAGGATCAAAAACAAACTTTTTTGTAACAGTAAAAATAAGAACAACTTTAGAAATCTCCTTTTGTAATCCACTTTTTATTCTAGAGTAGTGGGTCTCAAACTTTTTTGATGAGGTCGCTACACACAAGAACAAAAACACCTGAAATAAGTTGCAGGTAACTTAACTGTTACTTAAAGTAGAGTTTTCTCTGATATTTTTTATTTGTTGTGTTGTTGTTGTTTTAATGCTGGTTATATACCAATAAATTCATTTCAGGACCCAGTAGTGGGTTGTGACCTATCGATGGAAAAACATTGTTCTACAGGATCTCATTTATCTGAGAAAATGAGATACTACTACCTAGGTGATTAGTGAAAAGAACAATGTTGGTTATTTTTAGGTTTCTCAAAATTCAGATTTCAAATGTGCTTTAAGTGCCTAATGAGAAACTTGTTAAATTCTAGGTTAGCAAGTTGGGTTTTTTCATTCCTCTTCTCTGCGTTGACCAGCACTTGAGGATAAAAATGGAAGTGTAGTCTGTTGATAAAACTAAATTATGTCTACAAGGCTCTCCCATTTGCCCTGAGAAAATGGTTTTGTGCTCTTCTCGTAGTATCGAGCTTAGGGTGTCAATTTATATTATTATATGTAATTGTTGGTTGCTTGTTATGACTCCATATTTTGATGTGCAGTCTTGTTATAAGTAGAGCTGGATTATGTGGTTTTAGTTTTCTCATCTGTAAAGAGGGTTAGGAGCGCCTGGCTGGCTCTTGTCAATAGGGCATGGAACTCTTGATCTCAGGGTCATGAGTTCAAGCCTCCATGTAGGGCCTAGAGCTTACTTGAAAAAAAAGAAAAAAGAGGGGATTAGATAAAGTCCTCCAAAATTGTGATGATTTTCATCTCAAACACTGATCCTTGACTCTTCAGAATGTTGGTGGGAGGTACAACACAACCTATTGTTGTTTGGGTCTTAGACAGTTACTACTATAAGAAAGAGCATTTGGGGTGTAGACCTATCAGTAAAAATAAGTTGATGATTAAGAGAGTGGAAGAAGAAATTCCCTACTGTTTGTGAGTTGCTTGAGTTACTCACTCTTGGTGCCCAAACCAGATCTTTTAGTATTCTTTGTCTAGCTTCCCACTTTACCCCCCCCTTTTTTTTTTTTGCCCTTCAACCTGATGCAGAAGTGGGGACTTCTCATCTCAGAGTTCTCTGGTGACCTCTCAGGAATTGGTTCACTGTGACCAAGGTACATTTAGAATCTAGACAGAGATTACATAAGGTTTTAAAGTAACAGCAGGCATATAATTGAAATTTTTGTGTTCCTATACAGTTGACCCGTTGAACACTGAGTTTGAACTACCTGGGTCCAGATTTAATGCAGATTTTTTTTTTCAATAAAAACAGCACAGTATTATAAATCTATTTTCTCATCCTTATGATTTTCTTTTTTTTTTTAATTTTTTTTAATGTTTATTTTTTTTTAAATTTTTATTTATTTATTTTTCAACGTTTATTTATTTTTGGGACAGAGAGAGACAGAGCATGAACGGGGGAGGGGCAGAGAGAGAGGGAGACACAGAATCGGAAACAGGCTCCAGGCTCTGAGCCATCAGCCCAGAGCCTGACGCAGGGCTCGAACTCACAGACCGCGAGATCGTGACCTGGCTGAAGTCGGACGCTTAACCGACTGCGCCACCCAGGCGCCCCTAATGTTTATTTTTTATTATTTTTTGAGACAGAGAGAGACAGAGCATGAACGGGGGAGGGGCAGAGAGAGAGGGAGACACAGAATCGGAAGCAGGCTCCAGGCTCTGAGCCGTCAGCCCAGAGCCCGATGAGGGGCTCGAACTCACGGACCGCGAGATCGTGACCTGAGCCGAAGTCGGACGCTTAACCGACTGAGCCACCCAGGCGCCCCAATCCTTATGATTTTCTTAACATTTTCTTTTTTTCTAGCTTACTTATTGTAAGAATGTATTATATAATACATATAGCATAGAAAATATATGTAAATCAACTATTTATATTATTGGTAAGGCTACCTGTCAACAGTAGGCTACTTGTTAAGTTTGGGTGGGGGCTGTCAAAAGTTCTACTTGGATTTTATTTAAGACATATTTTAAAAGTAAGTTAATCATCGTGTTCATTAATCATCGAATTAGGTATATTCAACAAGGCTGTGGTATTCTGGGTGGAACAAGTTAGTACTTACAAGTAATGAAAGCTGCTCTTTGTTGGTTAGTTGTGCACCTGATACTCACAACAATCTTGAGAGATAGGTATTGTTATTCCTATTTTACAGGTGAGGAAACTGAAGTTCAGTGAGGGGAAGTAACTTGCTCAAGAACATACAACTAGTAAGTGGCAGAGCCAGGATTTAAACCCAGTTCAAAAAATCTGTTTTTAACCTCTATGCTATATTGAAATTTTGTGTTGTCCTCCCAGTTCTGGTTGTCCTAGTCGTTGATGCTATTTTACACTGAAGAGTTGGTTTAGCTTTGGCATTTAATTTATGTAATGATATTTCGAGGAAGGAAGAATGTGTCTTTGTTTTCAACTAGAAGTAGAACTTCTCACACCTTTAGACTTAAGTATTACTCACGAGTGTTGTGTTTCCATCCCAGTATATCTTCTCAATTTTTAGTTTATAGTGGAGTAAGTCCATTAAAAGTGCATTTCCAGGGGCGCCTGGGTGGCGCAGTCGGTTAAGCGTCCGACTTCAGCCAGGTCACGATCTCGCGGTCCGGGAGTTCGAGCCCCGCGTCGGGCTCTGGGCTGATGGCTCAGAGCCTGGAGCCTGTTTCCGATTCTGTGTCTCCCTCTCTCTCTCTGCCCCTCCCCCGTTCATGCTCAGTCTCTCTCTGTCCCAAAAATAAATAATCGTTGAAAATAAAAAAAAAAAATTAAAAAAAAAAAGTGCATTTCCACCCTAAATAAGGTAAATCTCCAAGTAGTGGAAATTGTAATTCTGTTACTGTTTTGAAGCATCTTTAGAAGACAGGAAATGAACTGAGTTGTTATTTATAAATCATTATAATGAGTTACTTATGAATGACCCATTTTCATAGATCTTTTATTTAAATTATTTTTTCTTTTCCTCTTTAACACTTGTGGATGGATACCTTTCTTTTTGCCTAGTTATCCTTAAATTCGCTACTATATTCATATTTGCATTACTCAGGTTTTATAGTTTCAGTGAAAAATGACATATGCAAGATAATTCTGATAATTTTCACATAATTCAAAAAAATATTTTCTGCTTCAAAGGAGGGGGTGGCCTTTGAATTTAATTTTGAAAAATTTAAATTTAATTACTCCTATCAGTATCGTTTACGTGGCATTTTTTGTAGTTCTGCTTGTTGAAAACTAGGATAGAAGAAAATGTACTAAATACTTGCCTTTTTACTTTTTTAGGTTTAAAGTAACGAGTTATTTCATATGGACAAAACTAGATTTTCCTGTCACTAAGGGCAGTGGGAATTAAATATTTGATAGGCTGAAGGCTCACATATAACATCCTCTCTCATGATGCCTTTCACCCTGAACCTTTGCACATGCTGAGTCCATTCACTCATCAAATGCATCATTTCTTGGACTTGGTGTTCTGAATGAAGGAGAGACAACCCCTGCCCTCAAGAAATTCACATTTAGTAGGGAAAACAGACATTCAGTGGATTGTATAATTGTATCAATAAAGGATTAAAGGTGTTGAGAGGAGGTGAGGTTGTATCTGATATGACTGGGAGTTACACAAGCAGCAGTGTAGGTCAAGGAGCAAGAAGCATGACCAAGTGTTAAGAAACAACTTTATTGGAGGAACTACAGATTTGTAAGTGGCTTGATTAAGTGGCAAAAGATGAGGCCTTCAAAGACTTTTAGGAGATTAGATATTATCCTCTCAAGTATTTTACAAAGCTAGGTTTCCAACAGAGTTCTTAAATTTGGCCCTAAGAGCAAAAAATTAAAAACATTTGAGTGTTTTCTTTTTACCTTGCTCTGTGGTAAAAAGAAAAGAAAAAAATGTGGGTATAAGACCATTGATATCAAGAAGCTCAGATTAGTGAAGAAAATCAATGGTACAGCAATAGAAGCTAAGATGTGTGGCATACAAAAGAGTAGGTGATTATTTGCAATTGAGAAAAACTTTTTTTTTGAACTTTAATAATTTTATTTAAATTTGTGGCATAGGGGCACCTGCCTGGCTCAGTCAGAAGAATGTTAGACTCTTGATCTTGGGGTTGTGAATTTGAGCCCCATGTTGGGTGTAGAAATAAAAAAATAAAAATTTATGGCAATAAGTAAATAAATAAAGGCATACCCATTTAGGCCATCAGTTCCAGCAGAGGAAAATCTGACACCCAGGTAAATTATGTGATTTGCCTCAAGTTCTAGAACCAGAACCCAAGATTCCTGTTAACAAAGATTCCATACTTTTTACCATAAAATTCCTTTCTGGAGTGTTGCTGTTGATAGACTAAGAAGTAACTATCATTAGCAAACTGTTATAAAGTTGTTTATGTTGAACCTACGCCTAATTTGATCAGGAAGCTAATAAGCCAGTGTGTTTACTACTTTCTTTTCAAAACCTTAAAGTAGCTAACATGTTTTCTCTTTTGCAAGTTGAAAATTCCAGTTTATTCAGTTGTTCTTCATAGGACATACCCGTCACCATTCTGGTTACCCTTCTTTTTATAGTCTCACAGGATGTATCTATTGATAGATGGTACCCAGAAATTGTACCGTTGTTTTAGTTGGCGACCCCACCAGCATGGATAAGCTAGAATTATTATGCCTGCAATTTTAGAACCTTGTACATTAACTAGTAGAGGTTAATATTTCATACTCCCTCTTCTGGATACTTTCCTTCCTCTTGTTACATGTCCCATTTTCCTTGATCCTAAGTAATGCAGAAAATTGTCATCTTTACATGATGATCATAATACTGTTTTTCATGGCACCTGTCATTAAAAAAATCACTATGTTGCTAGAACATAATAGGCATTGAATTACTAGCCCCCCCATAGTCGTTTTTTTTTTGAAACAAAATATTTTATTCTTTTTTTTTTAATTGTAAAATCACATAAAATTTACCATCTTAACCATTAAAAATCTTTTTTAAGTTTATTTTGAGAGAGAGAGAGAGAGATGAAGGCACATGAGGGGGGAGGGGTGGAGAGAAGGAGAGAGGGAATCCCAAGCAGGATCCCCACAGCTTGGAACCTGACTCAGGACTTGAACCCACGAACCTGTGAGCTCATGACCCGAGCCAAAGTCAGACTCTTAACCAAATGAGCCACCCAGATGCCCAACCATCTGAACCATTTTTAAGTGTACAGGTCTATAGTGTTAAATGCATTCACACTGTTGTACACCCAACCTCCAGAACTCTTTCTCTTGCAAAAGTGTAACTATACACATCATTAACTCACTATCCCCTCCCCCCAACCTTTGGCACCTACCATTCTTCTTCTTTCTATTTTTATTTTTATTAAAAATTTTTTTTTAACATTTATCTATTTTTGAGAGAGAGAAAGAGTGAACAGGGGAGGGGCAGAGAGAGAGGGAGACAGAACCCAAAGACTCACAGAGCCTGATGTGAGAGTCAAACTCACACACCTTGAGATCAGGACGCTTAACTGACTGAGACACCCAGTTGCCCCTATTTTTATTTTTATTTTTATTTTTATTTTAGAAGAGAGCACCAGTCGGGGAGAGGGGCAGGGAGAGAGGGAGAGAACATCTTAAGCAGGCTCCACGCTCAGCACGGAATCAGAGATGTGGTTCGGTCCCACAACCCTAGGATTGTGACTTGAGCCAAAGTCAAGAGTGGGAGGCTCATCTGACTGAGCTACCCAGAGGCCCCACTTAACTTTTTTTTTTTTTTAAGATTTTTTTGGGGTGCCTGGGTGGCTGACAGAGAAGCACCTGCTTGGGATTGTCTCCCCCTCTTTCTGCCCCTCTCCCGCTTGCACATGCTCACTCATGCATGCCCCCCCCCCCCAAAATAAATAAGTAAACCTAAAAAAATACCAATTTTATCTTATTTTAAGTAATCTCTATACCCAACAAGGGTGGGGGACTTAAACTCCTGAGTCACATGCTCTACTGACTGAGCCAGCCAGGCATCCCCACTGTCCTTCTTTCTTTCTCTATGAATTTGACTACTCTAGATATCATGTAAGTGGAATTAATGGTCATATTTTTGAAATTAGCTTTCCTATTACAATGGAATCCTTTATATATAAACCCAGCTGCTTGTAACAAAACATTTGGAGCATGTTTTAAAGTTTTGCATTTTGACTTACAGAGGCAGTACAGTGAGAAGATAATTCATTGCTGGTAGACTAAAGAAAAACAGAAGGCAAAATTCCTTTAGAGCCTATCTTTCTTGTCCAAAGCCAAGGGTATGGCTATGCTTTCTTCCCTATCTAAGCCCCAAACATGTTTTCAGAATCCATCCAGCCCTCCACCTTCCATGTTTGCATATTATATATAAACTGTACGTGTGCTTGAATACTGCACATCCTGTCTTTGGATATAAATGGTGTCTTAATCTATAAAATCACGAATATTCCTCTGCTCAGGTTTAAATGTAGTTGGTGGCATTTTTCTTTTAATTCTTTTGGTTCACATATTCAGTATCCCATTTAGTACAGTACCTATAAGGCTCTTTTGAAAGCGATACTAACATGGAGGTTTTTCTATATATCTCTAAAGGAGGAATTTTAAGCGTTTAAAGTATGAAGTAGAAAGATGGAAATTAAAGATTTGTTCAAGATGTTAAAGATGCCTTACCTAGTAGGAAGTGCTTAAAGTCATTGAGTCAAGTAGGTACATAAATTTGTGACTTTCGCTCGTATTTTTCTTAGTTACAGACCCTTTAAGAAAAAGCTTCTTTTGAATGGATCAATCATTTTTTTCTTCTTTGTAAGGCTTAATATACTGTCGTCATAATTTGTATGTTATAACATTAACCATTATATTTAAAAATCACTTTGCCTTGAAAAAAACTCAGTAATAACTTTATCAGGTATACACGTGTATGTGTACATATCAGTAAGCATAAAAGTGTAAAAAATATTTACGGTTTTTGTTGATGCACATGTGACACCTCTGTGTAATGAATAATATGGTAGTTTGGCGCATTTTGCTGTGTCATGTGTGTTTGGGAAGTGGGAGGTTTTGTGGGAAAGAGTAGTATTTGAGCTATCACTGAGATGAGCAGTCGGAGAATTGTAGTTTTAAATGCTTCCGAACTACACTTTTCATAACAACATGGAAAAGCTTTTTGACGGAGGTGGGGCTTGTCGAATGGTTTCACAGAGCGAGTTCTAATTTTGTTTTTAAACAGAAACAAGTGTTCTGATATCTTAGGAGAATGATCTTCATTAGAGTCTCTTCTTTCTACAGAAATAGAAAGGTGGTTGATTATTCACAGTTTCAGGAATCTGATGATGCTGGTAAGTTTCGTGATTTCAATAAATTGTAAGTTGGACCAACTAATATTGAAAGAATTGCTAACTCAGTGTACTGTTTTATCATGCTTTTAGAATAAGTTTTATCTTTTTTTATTTTTAAACTATATGTAAATTATGTCGGGATTAGTGTCACCCAAAACAGAAGTTGAACTTGCATGGATTTTTACTTTTCCTTAGTAGATCATTGATAATAAATACTTGGATAACTTTTTTCTTAACTGGTTTTGGAGTCAGCTTCAACACGCAGTAATGTTTTCTTACAGTATGTCCTTAATCTCATTATTTTCCAGACGCATTTGCTATTCTTTCTGCCTTTTTTAAATCGAATTTCACTTTATAAAGACAATGTGTGTACTTTGGGAAAACTTAGAAGATGCAGAAATGTGAAAAAGAGTAATAACGTACAATCCAACCTCCCAGAAGTAATTCTAACATTTATTAAATGCTGCTAAATATTTGCATGTATTCATTTAATCCTTAGTAGAGCAATCCTATTAAAATGGAATATACTATTATTGTTTCCATTTTACAGATAAGGAAACTGAGGGAGGGATCTTATTCAAGGCCCCTTAGCTGGCAAATGGCCATTTTAACCTTTTGCAAAAAAAGCCTGTGTCTGTCTTTCCTTTTAAAAACATAGTTGGAAGTCTTGCTATAGAATTTTGGGTTCTCTCCTACTCCTATTTGTGTGTATCTTTCTCCTATTATGAAAAGTTATTTGAGAAATTACTATTAATGGTTGTGTGATATTCCATAATGGAATTTATAATGTATCCATCCATTTAATAATTGCTGAAGCTCCTGAGTACTTCCAGATCTCCACTATTATATAAAATGGTATAGTAAACATAACCCATTTTTAAGATTGGTTAATTTTCTTAAGTTCTATAGGACTTTTGAAATTGGAAGTATTTTCCTCAAGTGTCAGAGTATGCTCCATTTAATACTTCAGTTCAAAAGTAATCTACTTGATAACAGTAATTGTGTTAGGATTATAGAATTGTGGGGGTCTTTACATTCTGAAATGCTTGTATTTATTACCGTAATGGTTTTCAAGTAAATATGAAGATGTTGAAACATGGGAATATCTTTAAGAAATTAAAAGGGTAGGATATAAAATGATAAGAGATACTTGGCTATGTATGGGTATATTAAAATACACACATGAGATTAGAAGGGATTGATATAGGAAAGAATTTATTTTTTAAAAATGAAAGAAAATTGAGGGGCGCCAGGGTGGCTCAGTCGGTTAAGCGGCCAACTTGGGCTCAGGTTATGATCTCATGGTTTTGTCGGTTCAAACTCTGCACCAGGCTCTGTGCTGACAACTCAAGAGCCTGGAGCCCACTTTGAATTCTGTGTCTCCTCTCTCTCTGTCCCTACCTCATGCACGCTGTGTCTCTCTCTCTCTCTCTCAGAAATAAACACTGAAAAATTTTAAAAAAGAAAAAATTTTGTGGGAAATCCTGCTGCCCCCTCACCGTGTAAATAGCATTAGAGATACTTATTTCCATAAATAGTGGTAATTTATACATGTAAAAATCATAATATTTGAATTTGAAAAATGCTCTGTTTAGATGAAGATTATGGAAGAGATTCAGGGCCTCCAGCTAAGAAAATTCGGTCATCTCCCCGAGAAGCTAAAAATAAGAGGCGATCTGGAAAGAATTCACAGGAAGATAGGTAAGAGGCATTGTTAATCTGTTCCTGCTTACCCTGTTCCCACTTGGCCTTGAGGGTGGTCTCTGATCTCTAAATTGGTGGAATCTCCATTTACTTTGGGAAAGTGCTTATTGTCTACTTAATATTGTTTTGCATATTTCTTATTATCTCAGGCAGTGCTTCTTGAGTCTAGGGGTTAGCCTCTTTAAGGTCATGAGGCTTACTTAGACTCAACCTAGAATCCAAGGTGATCTCCAAGAATGCTTTTGTTGCTACCTCAAACCTCTGAACATAAGCAGAAAGATTGTTTAAGTATGTAATTTGTTACCTAAGGTTAGTATTGACATTTTCATTGTAGTGATAGCAAAGAACGAGTGGCCTTTCCCGTTGAGTCACACATCACTGGCAGAATCATAACTAAAGCTTATAGAATCTTCACTTGTATAGACTGCTGAGTTTTGCTATCTATAATCCTCCTTTGTTCAGATAATTTCATCATTTGTGGGGCAGTAGAGGAGTTGTGATTTTAACTATACTTGCCTTCTGAGACCAGGATATTGTAATTTTTGCCTCTGCTGTCACAGACCTACACACTCTCATCATACTCCATGTAGCATAATTTTAAGACCTTAATGACGGTGGTGATGGCGATAATGGTGATAGCTACCGTGGATGATTCTTTGCCAGTCTCTCTTATGTGCTAATTTATAATTTATATTCATTATCATTTAATTCTCACAACACCTGTATTAAGGTACTGCTAGCTTAGAGACAGGGTCAGTGATTTATCCGAGGTTATCCAGCAAATGGACCAGCAGGTTTTGGAACCATGTCTGTTGGCCTCCAAAGACCATGTTTTCACCATTGGGCTGTACTGCTTCCAAATATATTACGTCAGAGCAGTTCAAAGAAATACAATCTTTCTCGTCAGTTCTTCTAAGGTATTTACCTTCAGATACTAAAGTCTTGTAAAATAAAGCCCCACACAAAAGTCTTTCCGTTCTGAATTCATAGAATGCTAAATTTGTAGAAATGACAATATTTACCTCCAGTATTTTCTTTACTGGAAAATTTCAGAAATGTGGTTTTGAGGAAAAATAAGACAACACTGTGCTGTGGGGAGACAAGTCTTCCATAGTTTTGTAGTATATCTTTAATCCAGTTTTCTGTAGCAGCCCAACTTAGATTCCCTTCCATTATGTTCATTTTTTATATTTCTCTTAGGAATGGATTTGTTTGTGGCCTGCAACCTGTTCTATAGTGTCTCATCGATACAATTAATAGCTAGCCTAAACTTTCCCTTGTTCTAATTGCTTGGTTTTATTTCTTTCCTAAGTGTCGGGAATGGTGGAGATACAGTTTTTATTGCCATTTCTACTAAGTGCCTTGTAAAGTTTATTCCCTCAGACCATTGTTGTCTTGAGTTTTCTATTGATCTCTACTTGTAAAAGTTCGGCTTTCACTTGACTTTATTGTAATGGGACTCCAGGATTAATGGTCTCTATAAACCCAATAATAAAAGAACTAGAGAAAACTATCGTTCTTTGTTATTGTAACTTGTGAATTAAATGCTTACTTTGCATAAAAACATACAGAATGGTCTCAGGTTTCGGCATTACGGTGTATCTTGGATCACATTGCTTAGTAAAGAAATAGGGTTGGTTTTTCTCTTTTTTTCGGGAATCTTGAGTTTGGTAGTTTGTCATTTGAGTGTGGTCTAGATCATAGGAAATACCAGAAGAGATTTACAAGACCTGCTGTTTGAAAAAGCTGTGAAGGCAGTTTTTATGTTGGGTGTTTCTTTTTTTGTTTATCAGAATTTCTCATAGAGTCATAAAGTCAGAGCACTGAAGACTGAGTACCAAGTGATTTGCCTGAGACCATACAACTGATTAATGACAAAGACAGGACACGAGAACCCAGATTCCTGAATTAAGATTTTTGAGGACATAAAACGTGCATCTTTGTGACTTAAATTGTTTTATATAACTTTCCTTGGAACCTTGAAGCACTTTTTTCTTATTTTACTTTGCAGTGATTTGAGTGCTCTTATTCTCTCCATGATACAGGGCAGATCTGTGTGTTGATGTTTCTGATGTATAGAAATATTGGAGGCAAGAAAAATCTACGGAGATAATTAGTTGATTTATTTTCATTTTGTTTTAGATAATTTTTTAGGGATATTGTAATTTACACAACTGCACTCCAGTTTCCTTCAATAATTGTGTTTTAGGGGTTTTCTGTGCCTATATTTGGTGCCATCCAAATTTATTTGCCTACTTTCCCGCCATTCATACATTGTGTAATTTATTTTTAGTATTTTTATACTTTGCCTCTGACAACAGAGAATTTTTTATTATTAAATGTTCTTTGAATATTTCATCCATAAAAGAGGTATTCTTCAAGTTCTTCCCCTGTCGGAGATACCAGAGATGTGTGCTCACTTAGATTTTGACCTAAGACTTTTAAACTTTCTCCCTGCTTCCCTTTACAGTGAGGACTCCGAAGAAAAAGATGTGAAGACCAAGAAGGATGATTCTCACTCAGCAGGTAGGAAACAATTTTTAGTGTAGTAGGTGGATTGACTGATGTCTTTATTCACTGGACATTTTAATAGCAGTTTTATAATAATGCCAGGCGCTGTCATAAATACTGACATGACAAAGAGGTTTGCATCTTTGAAGAGCTCAGTGCTGGTGACTTATTGCAGTTGCCGTGAGGGTTTTTTAAACACGCTTATTACAGAAATCCACCCAGGATTTCTGATGCAGTAGGTCACGGTGGGACATTGGGGCTTTGTTTTTTAAAAATATTTACAGATTATTCTAATGCATAATCAACACTGAAAACTATTTGCATAAACAAATAACAGCCATCAAACTGAATAGATTTTAAAGAGTGTGTATAATAGGAAGTGACAGATCTAAGGCATGTGGCGAGGAACTCTAGAGTGAAGAGCAGACAGAAGATAGTTTTGCCCTTACTTTAGCTCGGGAAGTAGTCCTTTGAAACGGTAGCCACAGAGCAGGCTGTTGGGGTAAGAGTTTTAACTTGAAAGAATTAATAGAGACCCCATGGCCAAATACAATGTAAGATCCTGATTACTTGCTGTTATTTTTCCAAATTTAACTCTCCTAAGAACTGAGGGTTTATTCTATACTGCCCCCAACCACTTTAGTTTTGACCTACATTCCCATGCTTTTGCTTTCCTGGATGTCCCTCTAAATAGGATTGCTGTTGGCTAATACGTGGAGGGCCGACAGTCCCACTGCATGCACTCCACTGAGCTATTGGCTTTCGTTCCTTTCCAAGTGTGTTATCTGACTGCCTAAGTTGAAAAGAAATAGATTTTGTATCTTAGAATAATTATCCTCGGGAGTCTTCCCCTCTTCTATTTAAAAATATTTTTCTGGGGTGCCTCGGTGGCTCAGTCCGTTGGGCGTCTGACTTTGGCTCAGGTCATGATCTCGCAGTTTATGAGTTCGAGCCCTGTGTGGGGCTCTGTGCTGACAGCTCAGGGCCTGGAACTTGCTTCACATTCTTTGTGTGTGTGTCTCTCTCTGCCCCTCCCCCACTCATGCTTTTTCTCTCTGTCTCTGAAAAATGTATAAACCTTAAAAAAAAATAAAATATTTTTCTAACTTTAGTTTCTAAAAACTGTGAACATAGGGGCACCTGGGTGGCTCAGTCGGTTGAGCGTCTGACTTCGGCTCAGGTCATGATCTCGCGGCCTGTGAGTTCGAGCCCCGCGTCGGGCTCTGTGCTGACAGCTCAGAGCCTGGAGCCTGCTTCAGATTCTGTTTCTCCCACTCTCTGCCCCTCCCCTGCTCACGCTCAGTCTGTCTGTCTCTCCCTCTCTCTCTCTCTCACTCTCTCTCTCTCTCAAGAATAAATAAACATTAAAAAAAATTTTTTTTAAATAAAAATAAAAACTGAACATAGATTGAAATGTAATTGATAATTTTAGGGCAACACAATGATACGAGTTTAAAGTAGATGTTCACACCTAAATTCAGCTTTATTGTTACTTAAAACTACATGCTTCAGTTCTTTTCTTTTTTTTTTTTTAATGTATATTTATTTTTGAGAGGGAGAGAGAGTACAAGCAAGGGAGGGGCCAAGAGAGAGGGAGACCCAGAATCTGAAGCGGGCTCTAGGCTGTAAGCTGTTGGCACAGAGCCTGACGTGAGGCTCGAACTCATGAACCACAAAATCATGACCTTAGCTGAAGTCAGATGCTCAACCAACCGAGCCACCCAGGTGCCCCTCCTAAGTTATTTTCTATGTACTAATGAGTACATGATATTTTTCAAGTTCGTGCTTTGAATTTTAGCTCCTCTTTTGTATATTTTGTAGGAGTTTTTAGGGATAGAATTTACCCTTTTTGAGTGAAATAAAGCTGAAGGTTATAGCTCATGCTGGCTTTTCTGGTCAGCTGTCAGATAAATGCACAACTCTTCGATTGTTGCATTATAACTTCGGTATTACAGAGGACAGTGAAGATGAAAAAGAAGATCATAAAAATGTGCGCCAGCAACGGCAGGCAGCCTCTAAAGCAGCTTCCAAACAGAGAGAGATGCTCATGGAGGACGTGGGCAGCGAAGAAGAGCAAGAAGAGGAAGATGAGGCACCGTTCCAAGAGAGTATGTAGACTTGGCTTGTTACTTTGGTCATGACTGTACTTTGTGACCTCGATGGCTTCTGGGTTGTCGTGGATACTAAACATGGCAGCCGGTCCCTTAAATTAGATCCTCGCTGTTAGAAGAGATGACTGTTTCTCATACCTGCTGATACTTTTGAGGTTCACAGACTCTCTTTGATTATGATGTCCATCGTTTGAACTCAAATACTGAATGAGAGCTTGTTAGAACAGCAGTTACACGGTGGGTGTTGTGATTAGGATTGGCATTTCGGCCTGGGAGTGGAAGGGGTAGACCTCGTCCCCCAGCAAAAGCATTCATAGCAGAATCTAGATGCTTCACACATGACTCAGCTTTATTGATTCTGTGTATTTTTGCTTTGTGTTTAGCTTTCTTGTTTCATTGGTTCATAGTTGGACCAGCACACACCCAACTGGTGCCGTTTCATTTCCCCGGTCTCCCCAGTACTACAGGGGGGTGATGGAACTACCAAAAGTTATTTGGTGGCTGCGGTTTTTATTCAGATTAAATGGTATCTGTTCCCGTTCTCAACCGACTCTTCAAACAAGTCAGTGGCGTCACCTGCGTGTGCGGGCTAAGCCCGCTGTACACGTGGGGCTGACGACGACTCCAGCCAAATGGGTAGCACAGCTGCCGGCAGAATCCGAGTGTTTATTTCCCAGATCCCGTCCTCCAGTCGTGCCTAGCACGGTCTCCCTTTGTTCACTTGGAAGGATGTGTACGTTAAGCTGGACGTTGAAATTCTTCTTTCCTCTCAGAAGATTCCGGCAGCGATGAAGATTTCCTCATGGAAGATGATGATGATAGTGACTATGGCAGTTCAAAAAAGAAAAACAAAAAGATGGTTAAGAAGTCCAAACCTGAGAGAAAAGAAAAGAAAATGCCCAAACCCAGGCTAAAGGCTACAGGTGAGTGGTGCAGAAGTGAAATTAAATTGCCGCTTTGAAAAGTTTCAAGAACCAATACACTTTTCTCTACAGAAATTCTTCATTAGGGGTTGGCAGTGGCCACATGCCTAACAAGAATGAAGGAATTCTGAAAGGACCGTCTTCCACAGTTGGAAGTATCCCTTATTTGATTATTAATAAGACTCTAGCCCCTGCAAGAGTCTGGCGGCTCAGCCCTGTTCTTCAGCTCCTGCCTTCCGTGGCAAGTTTTGGCAGCCACCTGTTCGTGTCAGGCACAGTGCTGGAAACGTTGCATCAGGATAGCTGTTCCTGCTCTTTTTTCTCACCGACATCACAATCCCAGCAGCTAGTAAAGACTTGAAATTGTGAAAATGCACACCTGTAATCCTATTTCAGTTCTCTGTTCTGATCCGTGCACGGTCCTTTGTGCTAGCCTAACGAAACCACACTTGGCAACATGGATTCGGTTTCTTTGAGCCCTTGTGGTTTCTGCCAGATATTCCCCTTTCATAGCTACTTTGTTATTTAACTCAAAGTTCGATTTGCTTTGTTTTTTCTGGCAAATAGAACTGGTGATTTTTACATTTTTTTCACTTACCACTTCTTACCATTAGGAATTGTGGAACGGTCTGGGGCACGTGGGTGGCTCAGTTGGTTAAGCATCCATCTCAGTTTTGAATCAGGATGCTCAGGTCATGATCCCACGGTTTGTGAGTTCGAGCCCTATGTGGGGCTCTGCACTGACGATGTGGGCCTGCTTGGGATTCTCTGTCTCCCTCTCTCTATGCCCCTCCTCCATTCACTTTCTCTCAAAAATAAATAAGCATTTAAAAAAAAAAAAAAGAGGAATCCTGGAACTGTCAAAAGGTATGTTATTTGATGAGAGCGCCTGGCTGGCTCAGTTGGTAGAGCATGGGCTCTTATCTCAGTCATGAGTTCAAACCCCACTTTGGGTGTAGAATTTACTTAAAATCGGGGCGCCTGGGTGGCTCAGTCAGTTAAGTGGCCAACTTTGACTCAGGTCACATCTCTGTCGCAAAATAAATAAAACTTAAAATTTTTTCTTTAAAAATAATAAAATGATACATCCTTAGAAAATTTTTTTAAGAATTTGATGGCTTTAGTTTCCACTCACATTGTTGTATCCATTCTTCTTGACCTCCCCCCCTTTTTTTTTAATTTGAGAGAGAGTGCACAAGCAGGGGAGAGGGGCAGAAGGAGAGAGAGAGAGAGAGAGAGAGAATCTTAAAGTAGGCTCCTTGCTCAGCATGGAGCTCAGTTCAAGGCTCCATCCATCCTACAACCCGGGGATCACAACCCGAGCTGAAATTGAGAGTCAGATGCCCAGCCAACTGAGCCACCCAGGCACCCCATCCCCGACCCACTTTTTATTTTTTTTTTTTTTTAATTTTTTTTTTCAATGTTTATTTATTTTTTGGGACAGAGAGAGACAGAGCATGGACGGGGGAGGGGCAGAGAGAGAGAGACACAGAATCAGAAACAGGCTCCAGGCTCTGAGCCATCAGCCCAGAGCCTGACGCGGGGCTCGAACTCACAGACCGCGAGATCGTGACCTGGCTGAAGTCGGACGCTTAACCGACTGCACCACCCAGGCGCCCCCCGACCCACTTTTTAAACAAAACCTTTATCAGAAACAACTTTTCATTTCACAAACCACTAAGGATAGTGTGCAGTTTCTGTAGCATCCTGTTTCTTTATTAGAAACGTTACTGAAAACATAACACCACGGTGTTGGCAAAAGTGATTGGGAACCAGTGCCCACCTCGATTTTTTTAGTCAGTTAGGATGTTGTCTTGATAGATTTTATTCTTCTAGTTTTGTTTATGGCTGATTTTTATTAAAGACCTTTTCTTCTCTTCTCTTCTCTTCCCTTCCCCAAATTGGTATTTGTTTTCTTTTCAGTGACTCCAAGCCCTGTGAAAGGCAAAGGGAAGGTGGGTCGCCCCACAGCTTCCAAGGCATCAAAGGAAAAGACTCCTTCTCCCAAAGAAGAAGACGAGGAACCAGAAAGCCCTCCAGAAAAGAAACCCTCTGCCAGCCCTCCACCTGAGAAATCTGGGGATGAAGGGTCTGAAGATGAAGCCCAGTCTGGGGAGGATTAAAAAAGTGATGATGGTTTGGGGAGAGATTTTATTAAAAAAAAAAAGAGAAAAAAAAAAAGAAAAAAGAAAAAGGGGGAAAAAAAACTTACTTAAGATAGAACATGGTTTTGGCTATGGCTTGACTCATGGGCTTTCAATGCTTTTTCCCTTTTCTTGAAAATAACATTCTCTGTCTTTCTCTCTCTCTCTCTCTCTCTTTTTTCCAAGAAAACCATTGTATGTTTAATTTACTTTTTTGTCTTTTGGTCTTTTCTTTGCCGTCACCCCTCTTTCCCACCCCTTCCTAATGAAAGCCATGTCAAAGTAATCACTGGATTGACTGCTTCATCTTTTTATTTTTAATGGAAGGTATACCACAGTTGTAAAGCAATAAGATTTGAGGTGAACGCTATGGAAATTTTGCTTTTTGCTAAACGGTAGCAAGTTGAACCCTAATCAAAAAACATAGAAGGGGTTTAGTTAAAAATGATTGCTTCTTTCTCTACCTGGACTTAAAAAAATCAGTTGTCATCTAATACAAGTTTATATGTCTATATACACAAGTATAGATGTCTACAAAAAATCATGATGTTACACTTCCACTGATGGGGCAGGTAGGAGATAAAGCTGAATGCTGAATTCTGAATTGTTACTAAAAGTATTCGTATTTTTTACCGAGGGAGCAGGGCAGGGAATGGGGTCACCTGACCTTGTGTGAGGGGGTGGGTTTGTTTTGTTTTGTTTTGTTTTGTTTTGTTTAATTCCGTCACCTGTTATCTCAAAGAGACCGGGAGCCAGTGATCCTTTTACCCTGCTACAGTCTTTCAGGAACTTTAAAAAAAAAAAAAAAAGCAAACAAAAAAACACAAGGGCCACCAAAACTTAAGTCACTCTTGATTTCCTATTTCATTCTCTAGTGGTTCATGTTTTTAAATATATATGTATCTATTCTGTTTCTTGGATAAAATTTTACCAAGGATCAAAAAACCCCACAAAAAACAAAAACAAACCTAGAATTTAAATGGCAAGATCTATACACCAGAGTGGATTTCTTCTTAACTGACAATGTTTAGGTTTTAAGCAAATAAAGTACCAATTAATGTGAAACTCAATCACAGAGACTTGAGATTTTTCCTTTATGAAAACCGAAAATTGAAATTCTTTTATGCCGTAAGTGTGCATTCAGATCCCATGAACCATGCTCTGTTTTTATTTGGGGAAAGAACATTTTTCTCTTCATACACCTGCCTTCCCATTTCTCCGCAGACACATGAAGCTCATCTCTGGGCTTCCCGCTACTACATGGGGTACCACTGCTTACCCGCCCGAGAGCCTGCCAGCTCTGATTTCTCCTGGCTCCTTTCTTCACTTCATATTCCCTGCTTGATTGGGAGTCTGTTAAATGCTGCTCCCACACTCTTTGATTTGCTTTTGTCTTTCTGCTGGTGCCCCTTTTGTGTAAAGCCAAAGTGGAAGGGGCTCAGGGCTAGAGAAACCATGTGTTTAGGAGGCCTGTGTGCACCGAGAATAGACTTTACATGCCTTATGAAAGCAGTCAGGACAGGGGTCCGTAGGTTGGATCCTCTGCATCCTGATACCATGAGCTAAAGGGAGCAAGGTTTAGGGGTCTTAGTGTGCTACTAAGTTGAAAACATGGTTGAGGTTTAACCTCTGCCTTCTTATCTAGGTTTGCTGCTTCGATATATCCTATGCGGTTTTCCTTCTATCTTTTAAGTTAGAGCATGTTTTTCTCTCAGACGACGTGGCTTTCTTGCAGATGTTCTAGGACAAAAGGTTATTTAAGGAATATTTTTACTCTGATTTTTAAGACACTTTAAGGACTATCCTTCCTCTGTGACTTTTTAAAATAGCGCCCAGTGGCAGAGTCATTTCACTGCCGGGCACTGCGTGTGTTAAAGAATGGATTTGGAGATTTTAGTACTTGGCCAAAAATGCAAAACTTGAACCTAAGTAGCGGTTGGATTATTACCTTCCACGATGGTTAACTTTATAGTTGTGAACTTTGTAATGAGGGTGTTAAAGATTATTCTATTTGGTTTAGTGGGTTTGTTCAGGTAGCCAATTTTAACAAGAAGGTTTGTGTTCATACAGTAAAAGACCTATCAGTGTTTCCACCATGCACTTCTGTTTTTAGGGGTTTATAACTTTAAGTCCTACATTCCTAGTAACATTTGGACTTTTCTTAGGTTATGTTTCGTGAAGATTGGGGTGCGGGGGGGGGTCTTTTAAAACTTTAGCCTCTGTATTTTATGTAACACAGTCTCTTTATATATTAATCTGCACTAACATCTCTGTGATATACGCTCATTCTTTAGAGGTAATCCTGACTTCTAGGTTATTTGTGTGCATTTGGTTGGGATCCCTTTTTTAAAAATTAATTGATGAGATTGAAAATGTCTTCTATATTTCTAATGAACTAGACAAAAGGGTCTGTGTCCCCAAGTGAGACAGGCTCTGAATGACCTTTGTTCTCTCCGCTTTTTATCGATGATTTGAAAACGCTCTAGCCCTCCCTTCAAATCATGCATGCGTATAGGAGGACGACTGTGGTGGCTCAACTGGAAACAGGTGCTCAATAGTCAGGTTTGATGGCGATGTCAGGACAAGCTAGAAGCTGTTAGTGACTGGCCGTTGGCACCACCCTTGACTAACCCCCTGTGTTTCCCTCTAGCGCGCCTGTGGCGAAGTGGCCGTGGCGTCGTTCAGGGTCTCGTTTGCAGTGCTCAGGAAGTGGGACGTACACTTGGAAGGTGCTTGTTTGCCATTACCTGAATTCTGTTCGCTCTGTTAGGTTTACCTCTGGAGCATGGATTTCGGCAGCTGTGCTGACACTACATTCTAGTTCTTAAGACCCTTAATTTCCAGACTTCCCTCCCCGACAGACACAGCTAGAAATGGGCGGCTTCCATCTTCTTAAACCCGTGACGTGCTGCTGTTTTCATCCCTCCCCACCTCCGATTGGAATCAATGGAGCGGGCCCAGAGATGACACTTCAGTTTCGGTGATGGTAGATTTGTCCTGCTTTTTGAAACCTCTCTCCCTTTCATATCCCCACTGCCGGTGGAGTCCATGAAGTGAAATGAGTGGGTGTGTCCTCCTTTAGGGAGGTAACAGTGGAAGACTTAATCCGACTTCCCACAGGGGAGCTTGGATACTGATTTTTTGTTTGTTTGTTTGTTTGTTTTTCACAGTACCCGGTTTGCCCCATTTCAGTCTTCAGTTCAGCACTTACTCTTGGCACTGGTTGAAATAGCATTTTCTTACAGGTAGCTAATGAAGAGTGGAATCTGAGGTTATGATCCAGTAGAGTTTTTGACACTTCTGGAAATGGTCAGCCAGACTGAACTTGAGCTTTTTTTTTTTTTTTTTTTTTTTTTTTAACTTTTCTTCTTTTATCCAGGAACATTCAAGTAACAGGTGGATTTTAAGGGTACTGGTTGGAAGAAGGAACTGCTTTTCTCTAAACCAGTTTAGGAGATGCTTTGAGAGTAGTAGTAAGGCAAGAACAGAATCTACCAGGAGCAACAGGGAAAGCTTTATAAAAGATCATGTGGCCGTTGTTGTTCTAAAGAGTGGGAGTTTTGATTTGAATAGTTCTTTCTGTTCCTGCATCGCCAGTAGCTGCGCTGTGAAGAAACTGTCACCTTGGGCATTTGGGAAGGACAGAACCTGGCCTCTGGTCTTTAATGGCATTCAGACAGATACTTAAGAGGAACAAGTAATAAATGTTCCCTGCCAAGGGAGGGGGAGAATAAAACAAGCCGTATGCTCTCGAGGTTAGAAAATTTGTCTTTTTCTGTGTTCATAGAGCTGGGTTTATTTGAAAAGGGAGTTAGTTTGAATATTGGGACATCAGGCTACCTATAGCAAAGTTTTAGTCTGCAACCTATTCTCCCCTCGTCTTGGGATACACTTGATACAAAATGACTTTCTGAATCCCAAATCGCTAAGTTAACACTTTCTTTCAAAGCCTAATTCACAAAATTCACAGTGGTGCTGACTGTGTATTAACCACTATTGGGAAGAGTCCCGTAAACCTGCCTGTTGCCATGCCAATGGAGTGCGTGAGCGGGTGACATCTGTTTGAGCATGCTTTGTGTGGCTGGTGGAATGCCACCATTGTGCATACACTTTGTACATCAGGGGTGAAGGGAGGGTTTTCTAGATTATGGGGGGAGGGTAAAATTGGGGTGGTTTTTTTCGTTGTTCCTTTTTCAATGGGGTGTAGGGGTAGAGTACTCAGCTTATGCCCTAAATAACATGTATAAAAACCCCTGAAGTATTGTGTGGGTGTGTGTGTGAGTGTGTGTTTGTATATGTCTGGCGATTAAAACTTTTGTCTTCTGGAAATTAGTGAATTCTTTTCTTCTTTTCCTCCAGAAGTATTTGTTACAAGATTTGTAAATAAGAGCTCTACCTAGTTTGTTTACCATGAACATGTTGCAGCAAACCTTACGCATCTAATCCCTGCAAGATTTAAGGAAAGACTTCCAGACTTGCCAGGTTAAGCAGCAGCCAAGTTCTCAGTAATTGTTCGCCTCCATTCACCTTTCAGACTTCATTTTGCCAGCTCTAAAACTCCCAGTCTTCCTTGATTTTAGTTCTGAATCTTTTACCTTCTGAGCAGGAAGGGTTATTGAGAGGAACCTGTTTAAATGTATTTCATCAGTCCATGGGCCGAGACGGGGGCATCCCTTTCTTAATATTGCAATGTTGCTATAGATACATGATCAGACACCTGACGGTTGGGCATTCTTGCAATACCTTAACAGTGCTGAAATCTGCAGCATGGTACTTAAGGAAGTTAAAGTTTGAATGTAACCACTTTATTTAAAAGATTTTTTTTTTTAATTTAAATGAAATGAGGTTGAAGTGAACATGATTTTGTTGACCATGTTCGTGAATTATAGATGCAACATGCATTGGTAGACTTGTGTGATGGTCTTTTGTGATCCTTAATTTTTACATATCCCAGTCTCTGTATGTATCTGCATAGACCAAGAAAAAACAAACTCCTGCTTTCTTTTATTGAAGGGTCTCCAGGACTGCGTGTCTGCTCCTGAGCTCTGTTTTGAGTATGTGTATCCTTTGCTTGTATTTTGTATTAAAAAATAAGAAAGAGAACCCTTTATTGTTGAGCATGTTGGCATTGTCCCCTTTATTTTTTTCTCTTTTTGGGACATATGAAGCAAGTTATTCTTTTTCTGTATCTTTTTTTTCTTTTGTAAACTTTTTTTTGTTTTGTTTAAAAATGGCTTTATAAAAGGGCTTTTATAACCCAGATGCGTGCTCCGTGTACTTCTTATAACACTCAAGCAAATACACTAATCATACAGTTGACCACCTTGGCCTGTCAGCTCCCAGTCCAGCCTGACTTTGGGGGGGGGGGCGACCTGCTCCCCGAATGAATTCTTTAGACACAGTGACCATCACTGGTGTTGGTAATAAGAAAGGCATGTCTTGTCTAAAAGTCAAAAGGAGTAATTAATGCCTAAGAGTATGTAATGAAGAAGCAGATTCCCTAACTTGATTAATCAGGGGAGCTTGGGACCAAAATGCATGAGGATTCCTAGTTAGCATTTTTCCACATGTTCACATCGAAGGTTAGGTTGTGGAGGGCAAAATTGCTTCAACGGTAATATAAGAAGATAATATGCTCAAAAGACAGATACTTGCATTCAATTTCAAATACCCATATGAACTATACTAACCTGCAATTTAGAATTAAATATTACTTGGATATATCATGTAAGACCCCCCTTTAGAATTGGGCTGATGTTGTAGCTATTAGGGCTTTTATTCTTTTCATCCTTTCCCATTGTTTACATTCTTGCCTTGTCATCTAAGTGTTGTAATTGACATACAAACTCAGCTTGGCTCTGAAATTAAATGTTTCTACAGGCTGTTACCTCTCAGTGACTACGTAACCATTTCTTAGAGTTGTCCCAGGTCAAAGTTGACTTCAGAAGAACCAGCCACTTTTTCTTCAACAATCACTAGGTGTTTTATGATTAACCTACCCAATTTCTGTTTTAGTACAATGCTGAAGAAATGCATTCAGTACAATTCTGGTGTAAAGAATTTAAAAAACTATCAAACATCAGAGGCATAAATACACTTGGAACTCCCTTGACTCTGGTCCATGAACATTATTATGCAGTAATTTAACACTAGTTGCACAGCACTTTGCAATTTATGAAGAGTTTCTGTTTACATAATACCTCATTCGGTTTTCCCAACAACTGAGATTGGCCAGCTGTTGTTCCTCCGATGTCATAGAACAGAAACGGGTTGAGGTGTGCTTTCACGTGGCAGGTATTGTGATTCAAGCTTTGAAATCAGGTCGTCAGTTCTGTGTGCTTGGAGTTGTCACAGCTGTTGTTTCTAAAACCAGCTCCCATCATCTTGAATAAATGGGTCCCTTGAGCCTTCTTCTTGATAATAACCTTTTGAGCATTTTGCTGGTCTTTAGCATCTCAGTAACAGTGACACTTGAACCAGTCCAATGACTAACATCAAAGATTTAATAGGAAAAACTTCTTTTCAGTAAGATAGGAAAATTTCTTGTTGAACAGTTTACTTAAAAAAGATCCTCATGGCCCCTAGATATGAAGCTTCAAATTATTTAAAAACTTTTATTTTCAAGGCGCCTGGGTGGCTCAGTCGGTTAAGCATCTGACTTCAGCGCAGGTCATGATCCCATGGTTCATGGGTTCAAGCCCCGCATCGGGCTCTGTGCTGACAGCTCAGAGCCTGGAACCTGCTTTGGATTCTGTGTCTCCCTCTCCCTCTGTTCTTCCCCTGCTCGTTCTCTGTCTCTCAAAAAAAATAAATAAAATTTGTTTAAAAAATATTTTATTTTCTGATTATGTATTAAGATAGTAACTTGAAAGTATTATTAATCTGGACTATATACAGCCCTTATCCTCTGCCAGTAGAGGGCAGTGTTTGTCCTCCATATACTTGGCTAATGGGCCCGCTGCTCTCCCCAACTCTTTTTTTTCTTTTCCTTTCTTGTCTTTTCTTTTTTTTTCTTTTCTTTTTTCTTCTCTTTTCTTCTTTCTTTTCTTTTCTCTTCTCTTCTCTTTTCCTTTATTTTACAAATTCTAGACCCAACATGAGACTTGAATTCATGAACCCGGGATTAAGACTCACATGCTCTACCTACTGAGCCAGCCAGGTGTTCCCCCCACCTCACTTTTAGATGCTGTCCCCTGGGCTCACCACCCACCGTATCAGGACACCCTTCCACCTACCTGCATTAGAAATGTTCTGTGATTGGTGTGCCCACTTAACATCCTAGTGTGTCCAGCAGCAGTAGTCTGTTCTGTATTTTTAGTGGGAAATAGGATCTCTTGATTCGTGCACATCTGTCTGCTTATGTTCTCTTTTTGCAACTCCCCAAACCTATGTGGATAATATCCCCAAATGGAAGATTATGTTGAGATTTCAAAATGCAACTGGGAACTCTTGGCCCGATTTTGAAACAGGTGTTGGCTTTTGAAATCGTCCTCCAGCTCAAAAAGCTTGTCTCTTGCACAAGCAGCACTAAACACAAGTTCACATACAACGAATCCTGAAACTTGTTTTCATGGTGACATGGTACCTGGTGTTCCTTTATGGTGACGGCATGCTTCTCATTCTGTCCATTATCTCAATAGAAGGGACAGGTATCCATTCTGACATGTTTTGGCTACGAGAAATCAGTGTTACTCATGGGTGTGCCCTGTTTCAATACGAAAGTCCTGGACAAATATTGGGAAACAAAGGCTGTGCTAATTCTGGAGTCAGGGAGTGAGAGGGTGCACCCAGAGTTTCCGTCCTAGTAAGGCAAACGATTACTTAAAAATATAACGAAATGTTGGAAATAGTAGTTTGCTTTGATTTAGCTCTAAAGTTAGCACCGAGAAATCACCTGTTTAAAAATGCCGATGTTAAGGGATAAGTTGTGGAAGATCGCGTGTATATTACTATTGTTGGTAATGTGTCAGCTACTAATATATAATAATATATGTATTGAATACACACACAGACCCTTTGAGTAGAACATGTAAGACCACGTCAGCTCCCTTGGCTGACGTGAACTATAATGTGTCTAACAGTTCTGCCTTTTCCACCTCGGGTAGGAATAAGGAATACGCAGTCTATATGTAGTCAGTGCTTTCCTGACTATAAGAGATTATTAGGGTGGGTGGTTTAGATAAGGCTCTGAAGGAGGTAGAAAGTAATTGGAACAAGAAAAGTGATGGCCTAAATTTAAGATTACAGATTTGGTAACTCTAGCTGACTGGCCCTGAGGCCAGAAGGGATTCTCATCCACAATGAAGCGAATATATGTGGTGATGTAAGTAATAAAAAGTGTATAGAGACAGCGACATAACATACCTCCTCACCGCGGTTCTCTTGTAGTTCACTAATTCAGCCCCAGTGGAATAAAATAGTAAGCCTTTTTAAACTATGGTCTTCTAAAGTTTTTTAAGAATAACGACATAGCAAAGCTCGTTTAGAAGACACTGTCTTTTCTTGAGCCGAGGACTCAGCTGACATTCGGTTTAGATCTCGGGAACTAATCTCGGCTTCAGTAGCCTAACTTCATACCTAATGCATGCCACATCTCAGTTGCAAGCTCCAAGCCCCGCCTGTTTGCTCTTTTTCTCCTGCCTCTGACCCGAATTTACCACTCTCTCTCTTTTCCTTCTCCTGTTTTTGTGAATGAGCGGTTTCCATGGCGTTAGTGTTTCTGGGGCAAGAATATCGTTTATACATCAACCAGGTATCCGTCGAAGTGGTTAGGGAACACCCCCCCCCCTCCCCCCATCGACAGCCCCACAGCTGGCTCCCGGGCAAGACAAACAGCATTTCCTGGTAAACCTTGGAACAATGCAGGGCTTAGATTCCAAAGCTTCGCCGTGGCTGTGAACGCAGGTATGCAGGCCATACACAGCACCTCGTTAAAGAGAGCGGTTGTTGTCCTCGACCTTGCACAATGGGCCAGTCTTGGGCCAGGAGCAAAGCAGGCCGTTCCTCCTCACATCCGTCTTTCCCTCATTCTCTCCCCACACCGTCAAGTGAAGCAACAAGACCCAGTATTTGGTTCAAAGGCCATTTGCCCTTCTCTAAACGTCACACCATTGAGCAGTCACTGGGAAGCAGATGCCCCACTCTGGGAGATCCAAGGCTGAGGACATGCTAATCATGCCAGACAGCCGAGGGGCGCCTGGCTGGCTCAGTCAGTAGAGCATGCAACTCTTGATCTTGGGGTCGTGAGTTCAAGCCCCACATTGGGCATGGAGATTACTTTTTAAAAAGTTAAAAAAAAAAAAAGGCCACCTGGGTGGCTTGGTCAGTTAAGCATCTGACTTCAATTCAGGACTGACTTCATGGTTGGTGGGTTTGAGCCCCGCATTGGGCACTGCACTGACAGTGTGGAGCCTCCCTCTGTCTCTCTGCCCCTCCCCAAGTGACACACGTGCTTGCATGCTCTCTCTCTCTCTGTCTCTTAAAATAAATAAACTTAAAAAAAAACTTTTTTTTGTAGGGGGGCACCGGGGCAGCTCAGTCCGGTAAGTGTCTGACTTCAGCTCCCAGTTTGTGAGTTCGAGCCCCATGTCAGGCTCTGCCCTGACAGCTTAGAGCCTGGAGCCTGCTTCAGATTCTGTGTCTCCCTTTCTCTCTCTCTGTCTCTCCCCTGCTTTTTCTTTCTTTCTCTCTGTATCTCTCTCTCTCTCTCTCAAAAGTAAATAAACGTTAATAAAATTTTTTTAATTAAAAAAATTTTTAAATAAAAATTTTTAAAAATGATGCCAGATAGTGGAATAGAAGCTCCTAGAACGCCTGTTGCTTCTAGAGACCTCCTCTGAATTAGCCAGCGATACGTATTGACAGTGAAAATTATGATGACTATATTACCAAAACTTGGGGCCTGTGGTAACCAAAGATACAGTTTGGATCTCAGTGACGTTTCTGGGATATTTTTATGGTTTAAGGAACCAAAGCATGAAATATGTAAAATGGGACTCTTCCAGAAAATATACATGACTAGGATAAAAAGTACAACAGGTGTTCAGCAGCAGAGTTGAGAACACTCTAGTATGCTCTCTAGTCTCTTGCTTTACTGAAACCCCCGGTGATCTTTCCTCATCTTGTGACCTGCTTCAAGAAGCTTTGTGACTGATAGTGGATGAAGGAGATCCGTTTACAGGGTGATCTCGGACGAGTCGCCTACCCCACGCACCCCCCCCCATCTCTCCCCACCTCATGCCCGATTCTCCTTTTTATATAAGGGAGATAATAAGAGCCCGATTCTCCTCTGCTTCAAAGGACGCTATGAGAGGAAGTGGGGCTGTGTGCACTTGACCCCTGGGAAAGAGGCTCTGTGCACCCCAGGAGCTGTTGACACTCCAGACCAACTGGCCTCAAACAAAAGCAGCAATGTACCTCTAGGCAAGGTATGTGGTGGTGAAAACCTCATTCCTGCAGAACCGAAATCCTTTTAGCTTTGTCTCTGAAGCTTTACAAATGAGTTATTTATTAGTAAGGACACTCTTGCAAAAGGGTAAACTTTAACCAACCCACAATACAGAGCAGCTTTAGAAGGGAGGAAAGAGGGACAGCATCTCCCGACTCACCTGCACGAATAAAAGGGCTTTTTTAGTAATATAAGTACACAGAACTGAGGGCAGTTTGAAGGTCTCTTCAGCTTCTCCTAGGAAAAAAATTTCCTTCCAGTGGTTACAAACTGTTTTCCTGGTTATGGGAGGTATATTTCAATGAGAGGAACAGTCATTTGGACAAGAAAACTGATTAGAAATACTTGCATTGCATGGGAATGCAAGCTGGTGCAGCCACTCTGGAAAACAGTATGAAGGTTCCTCAAAAAGCTAAAAATAGAACTACCCTACGACCCAGCAACTGCACTACTAGGCATTTATCCACGGGATACAGGTGTGCTGTTCCGAAGGGACACATGCACCCCTATGTTTATAGCAGCACTATCGACAACAGCCAAAGTATGGAAAGAGCCCAAATGTCCATTGATGGATAAATGGATAAAGGAGATGTGGTATGCTGAGTAATGGAGTATTATTCAGCAATCAGAATGAAATCTTGCCCTTTGCAACTATGTGGATGGAACTGGAGGGTATTATGCTAAGCGAAATTAGTCAGAGAAAGACAAACATCATATGACTTCACTCATATGAGGACTTTAAGATACAAAACAGATGAACATAAGGGAAGGGAAACAAAAATCATATAAAAACAGGGAGGGGGACAAAACAGAAGAGACTCATAAATATGGAGAACAGACTGAGGGTTACTGGAGGGGTTGTGGGAGGGGGGATGGGCTAAATGGGGAAGGGGCACTAAGGAATCTACTCCTAAAATCATTGTTGCACCATATGCTAACTAATTTGGATGTAAATTTAAGAAAATAAAAAATAAAAGAAAATAAAAAAAAGAAACACTTGCATTGCATATTTTGAGGATATGAAATCACCATAGTTTTGTGTCTTTGGTCCTCCAAGATTAATACCAGAGGAAGTCACCAAATATCCCTTGGAACCATGACCAGGGACAGAACCCAGGGGTCTCAACTGAACTGTTTTACTGATGCAATGTGGCATCCTGAGTTCTCACGATTCTGGGGCCTCAATTCTTTGCTTTTTCCGACAGCCCCTATCAGGAGAGCCTTTTCTAGATGAAGAGCATCTTGGCGACTGAACCCCGGGGAAAAGCTATGAGACGGATGCCTCCCTCCTCCCCCGCAAATTCTCTGCAGCCTTGGGGAAGAAAGACCCAGTTACAACAGATAGTGAGGAGGCCTTTTACCAAAGTTTGGTTTATGTAAGTTCAGTAACAGTCAGACTATAAATCCTGACATTCTGGCCAGGACCCTGTCATCTTGTAATAATCTCTTCCATCAGATTTTAAAGAACACCCCATGTGCTTCTTGCATAGATAAGATAAGCCCCAGAAGTCGAAAGTTCCTCCTGTCATGTTATCTTGCTCCCGGAGCTAGAACTGGTCATTTTGGCTTTAGTAAAAATTTTCACTTTTCTCAACCCAGTTACCATCACTGAGCTCTGTTAAAGTACATGACACATGCTTCCTCCTCATTAGGGATTTTGGACAAGTGTCAGCATTTAAGGTCGTGAGAACTGAATTTTTGTTCCCTCTTACGAGTGTGGTGTTAAGATCACTTAGCTGTGAACTGGGATCGCTTTCGCAGCCTTCTCGTGGAGCCAGAACGCAAGCTTGGTCACAAAGAGACGCACAAGGCAGGTTCTCAACAGGAAGACCGGGGTGAGGAATAAGAAGCCTGCTTCTCCAGGCCCTTTGCTCTACTCACTTGACAGTGAGCATGTCGATCGGGCTTTCAACAGAGATTTCTTCATCTGAGGTTGTTTTCTTTTGTGTTTTTTTCTGTTTTCAACATAAAATTCTCAATTGATAATACATAGCTTCATTTTCTAGTCAGCGCAATAGAGTAAGAAGGCCAATAACTAGACGCAACTGTTCCACGTATTGGAAAACAAAATGTGAAGGGTTCTGAATCTGAAAGACTCTGGCTGCCCATAGGAGAGTGCTTTCCACCAGGGGTCTCAAAATGTGATCTTGGGACCAAGAACCTCGGCATCGGCTAAGAACTTGGTCAACACGCAAAATCTCTGGTGCCATCACTGACCTACCGACTCAGAAACCCTGGGGTGCGGCCCATCAGTAAGGGTTTCACAAGCCTTCCAGTTGATTCGGGGGCACACTGAGGTTCGAGAACCACCACTCGTTTGAATCATGCGGAAGGATCAGTTGGACCGAACCTTTGCCCTTTTCTCCTGCTTGGAAAAGGCAGCTTGGCCTAGGTGATGCTATTGAGACAGACAAGTTACTACATCCTTCTGGGGGCTGACCCAGCAGCACCGATTAAATCCGAGAGCTGCATCCTTATTTGCCTTTCCTGGAAATAATTTTCTTCATTTCTGGATGCTTCATCTCTCCGTAAGAGTCACCAGAAATAAAACCGGCCCTTTCCCTTCGATGAGCCCCACTGTCGCATACCTCCTCTGGCACCTCTGCTTTATTTATTTATTTATTTATTTAACATTTTATTTATTTTTGAGAGAGAGAGAGAAAGAGACAGAGCATGAGTGGGGGAGGGGCAGAGAGAGAGAGAGAGACGGAGAAGAATCCGAAGTGGGGTCCAGGCTCGGAGCTGCCAGCACAGAGCCCGAACCCACGAACCGTGAGATCGTGACCTGAGCTAAGGTTGTCCGCTTAACCAACTGAGCCACTCAGGCGCCCCATGGCACTCCTGCTTTTTAGCCCATGACCTCAGGATGCTGCCTGCGATTGGACTTCAGGCCTTGGTTGTGAGGGTTTTTTCCATTCTCTTTCTGGAAAGACATCTGGACCCTGAAAATGTCTCTGACCAACCACAGATGTTCATGTTCAGGAGAACATACGTAGTAACAGTTTTCAATAGTTTATATCTCACCCTGGAAAACTCATTTTGACTGTTAACTTATAGTTCTTCTGATATTGTCTTTTTTTTTTTAGTTTTTTTTTTTTAATTTTTTTTTCAACGTTTATTTATTTTTGGGACAGAGAGAGACAGAGCATGAACGGGGGAGGGGCAGAGAGAGAGGGAGACACAGAATCGGAAACAGGCTCCAGGCTCTGAGCCATCAGCCCAGAGCCCGATGCGGGGCTCGAACTCCCGGACCGCGAGATCGTGACCTGGCTGAAGTCGGACGCTCAACCGACTGCGCCACCCAGGCACCCCCTGATATTGTCTTAATAACCGTAGGTCCTGCTTCTCGGTGCTCACATGAACATCTGCTATGCCTCCTATCATTGAACCTCACGACCGTCCCCTCAGGTACAGGTAATACCACTATCCCCAACCTACAGAG
The DNA here is from genome assembly GCF_028749965.1 of Puma concolor. Taxonomy (NCBI): domain Eukaryota; kingdom Metazoa; phylum Chordata; class Mammalia; order Carnivora; family Felidae; genus Puma; species Puma concolor. The sequence goes on from NC_141683.1 coordinate 25,985,633, forward strand.
GAAGAAACTGAGGTCTCGAGATGGTTGAACAATGTGCCCCAGATCGCCTAGCCCAACAGCCACAACATCCCGCAACCTTTTTTACTGACTAAGGTCACTGCCGATCAATTGCAATACGGTGCCCTTCATTGGCTTCCCAGAGCATCCAACTTCTAGGAGAAGCGTCAGGGAGCAGTGAATTGACCCAAAATAGGTGAAAAGGGAGATACAACAAGAAAACAAACAAAAACTCTACACAGAAATTTAGGGACCTGGGCTCGAGTTCTGGTTCACCCCTAACCAACCAGCCCGACCACCCCTAACCAGCAAGGGCCCACCCTTGTTTGGCAAGACACTGCTCCTCCCTGGTCTGTTTCCCAGGCTGTTCACTGTGTCAGTCACACCTACTTCGCAGCGTTGCAGTGAGGATCGTAAGTGAAACTGCCCAGCAGCCCCCTGCCCCCCCAACCCCTCCCCCCGCCCCTGTAGCATTTCCACTCCAGGGGGGATGACAAGTTGGTAATGCATCAGGAGCATCAGCAAGGAGCAGCCTCAGCCTCTGAACTATAGGGCCTTCACTCTTGCTGCAGAGGGAAGTTACATTTCTCTGTTTTCTTCTGAGGGTGGCATCCAGGTCAATAAGGACACGGGAGGAGGGGCTGGGAACCACCCAGCCTACTGGCCTCAGCGCTTCTGGCTGCCTAGCCTCTGTGCCTCCCCAAGTGCCTTGCTTCAGGCCCTCTCTGTTTATTTATATTTGTCCTTCAAAGTAGCTGGCAAGCAACAGGCTCCTTACGCACATTTTGGTACTGGTGGATGGAGCCAGACGGGGTCTCTCTTGGAATGCTCTGGAAGTGCACAGGCCAGGCCTGCCTCGGAACAGGATTCTCCTGGCGGGTCAGACCTCCCGGATTAGGTGGTGGTGAGAGGTGTATGGTCGAAACCGTAGGTCACCAGTGCCCCTCACGAAACCGTTCACATGGGGGCTCTGCCCAGGACATAGGACCGCACGAATGCGGACTAAGTAGGGGCCAGGTTGGGAGAGGTGTGGGCCCCCACTCAGCCCCGCCCTGCCTCTCCCCATGAAGGAGGGAGCACGGGGTGGTGGGGAAGCCTGGAACCGACGTCCACACTTGGTGGACAAGCAACAAGTGCCGGCGTCTACAGCCCTACGGGGTCTGGAGCTGGCTGACGGGAGGGGAGAGTGAACGTGAAACACGGAGCTCAGCTGCCTCAGTGACCATGAGGCTTTGCTGGGGGCAAAAGAGAATCTTGGCTCAACATTATCCCAACCCCCCCATCCCAGGGTCCTGTCATTCTCCTTTAACATATAAAAATTCCTTTGGTACCTCAACTCCCCCGAGAGCAGGGAGACGAGGCCCACACACGACCACCTTCCTCTCAGGGCCGGGTGGTCCTGCCTCTGCCTGCCTCCCTCCACGCCAGGCTCCTGATTCACAAGATGGGCAGCCAGTGTTCCTTTTTCGAGTGTAGCCCGGGTGCATGTACGAGACAGAAACAGGCAGAGGAACCAGTGTTCGTGTGTTCTGGAGGCTGGGAGGCTGGAGGGGGGCTTCTCATCTGTCTGCAGCCCCTCTCTTGTCGGGAGTAGCCAAGGGACGCTTGCTCCCCAGGTTCCCTCCCCCCTCCCCCTGGCTAATTACATGCCTCTTGGTGAAAGGAAATAGTTTTTCAGGGAGCTGGGAAACCCCAGGCCCTGGTGCCCCCTCCTCATCTTCCTGGTCATGGTGGGTGATGGAGTGTGGAGCAAGCTGAGGGCAAAGGACAGGCTAACCGCACCCCCCACCCCCCCACCCAGGTGGAATATGTGTGCTATTCCCCCAGCCACTCCTGGCTACCCAAGAACAAAGGAGAGGGGTTTAAGTGCTTGCCACGGTGACGTGGGCAACTAAGGCAAATGAAAAATTAAATTCCCTTACTGCCTACAGCCCACTGACGAGTCCTTGACACAGGCAGACTGACCTCCCTCTGGGAGCTCAGCTGATGAGGACGCTTTGCTAGGGGCAAAAGAGAATCTTGGCTCAACATTATCCTGACTCCTGCACCCCGGGTCCTGTAAGTCTACTTTAACATATAAAAATTCCTTTGGAAACTTCCTTTACTTCAACTCCCCCAAGATAAGTGCTGGCAATCATCCTCCAAGCTTATGGCCCCCTGATAGACACCTGAAGGGTCTCATGACTGAGGTCTTCTAACCGGTAATACATGGCATTTTTCTAACAGCAGCTGGCCCCTCAAGGTCCCGGAAACCTTGCTTCCAAAATTCCTTAGAGACTTACACTGTGTCTGACCCCCTCCCCACCGGAGGGTATACAATCAGCTCTTCCTGCCCACGGGTCCTGCCCCCCTGCTTTAAGAAAATCACTTTTTTGCACCAAATGCGTCTTCAAGAATTCTTTCTTGGCCCTCAGCTCCCCAAAACTTCATCAGTGGGTGTCACAGGAGGAACGAGAAGGAAGCAGCTGTTCCTCCCCACCCCCTCCCCGCGCCTTCCCTGCCCTCCCCAGCGGTCCCAGCCGGATGTACACGGGAGCCTCTGTCCCAGCCCTGCTGCTGGGCACGGCTGTGACTCTGATGCTCTCAGGAAACCCAAGCAGAGGATGAGATTAGGGGCTGGCTATGTGTCGGAGAGTCCCCGAGGAAGAGGGGTTGTTTAGCCACAGCCCTTAACTGCTGCTGCTGGGGAGTGACACGGAGTGTGGCTGGCCCACCCCTGCTGTGTACAGCTGCTGGGCCAGCGGCTGCTTCCAGCTGGGCTGCTGGGCAGGGGCAGGGGTGGAGTGGGGGGGGGGGTTCCTGGCTGAGGTCCCGGATCTTCCTCCCCCCGCGGCCTCCCTGGATTGGCACGGTCCCTGGGGTTGTGGAGCTCTGTGCCACGTGGGACCATAGGTGAGGGGGACGTGGAGGGAGCGGCTCAGGGAGCAGGAAACAGCTGGGCTGCTGATTCCCCAGAAAGGTTACTCATGAAGCCTGTTCCAGGATGTGAGGGTTACGGGCAGCTTTCCTCCTCTTCCCACCCCCTGAGAGAGGGAGGAGAGAGGGGGCGTCCTGCCAAGGCTCAGACTAGGCGGTCTGTCCCTTCAATACCTGCAGTGAGGTACGAGCTGGTCCCCTGCGAGGGAGCCTGGGGGCAGGAAACTAGAGAGACTCTCTGGGCCTCTTCTCTGTTGCCTTCCTCTCACCCGTGACCTCATGGTTCCAGGTGCCTTCCCGAGGTGCCCTTAACAAAATGCAAAGTCGAGGGGTTAGGGTTGGGGGAACTCGGGAAGAGGGGTGAAGATTGACCGGAATTGATGGCCCTTCACTAACCACCCAGCAATTTCATCCCCGAGAAAAATCAGACCACTTACTGAGTCTCAACAGCCCGGCAGCGCTGCGCGGAGATGGAGAAAAGGGACGGGGGACGCGGCAGAGACTGTAGGGCCCTTGAGGGCAGAGTGTCACTCAGATCTTTTTTTTTTTTTTAATTGAGATCATTGTAAATTCACATGCAAGTAAAAGAAATAATACAAAAAGATTACTTATACACTTTGCTAAGTGGTAGCTTTTAGCAAAGCTTAGTATAATATTACAACCGGGATACTGACGCTGATACAGTTCCCCCGTCCTACTCAGCTAGCCCATTCTACCCACCCGTGGGCACGCATGCGTGTTGAGTTTTATAGATTTTGTTGCCTATGTACACTTGAGCCTTCGCAATCCAGATTCTGAGCAACCACCCTGCTCCCTGGAACAGGATCCCTCACGTGGCCCTTTTGCAACCTCACCCCCCATTGCCCATCCCTAATCCTTGGCAACCACTGTTCTGTGCTCCACTTCTTTTCTTCTTTTTTAATGTTTATTAAAAAAAATTTTTAACGTTTATTTTTGAGAGAGAGAGAGGGAGGGAGTGAGCGTGAGCGGGGGAGGGGCAGAGAGAGAAGGAGACACAGAATCCGAAGCAGGCTCCAGGCGCCGAGCTGCCGCATAGAGCCTGACGTGGGGCTCCAACTCACGAACCGCGAGATCATGACCTGAGCCAAAGTCAAACACTTAACCTACTGAGCCATCCAGGTGCCCCTAAAATTATTATTTTGTGGGGTTTTTTTGTTTGTATGTTTGTTTTTTAAAGGAAGCTCATAGAGGCACAAGAGTAACAGAGAATTTCAGCAAAGCTGGGGAGTTTGGACTCAGCAGTGGACTGGATTCCATGGCTGTGGCATCTCGCTCGGCTGTGGCGCTGGCATTGCCTGAAATCACGGCAGGATCTGGCAAATGCCGTTCCGTCCCACGGGGTCGCCAGTCCCGCTGCCACTTGGCTGAATATGCCGCGCTGTTTTTTCTACTTATACGGTGTGCTTCTCCTTGCTGTGTTAGGGGCCTGAGATGGACAGCGGTTGTCCCTCACTGGAGCAGCTGTAGGTGGTGTGGGTAAGGTCCCTTCCCCGCCAAGTGCATGCGGACCATCCACCAATCCTCTCCTCCCTTCAAATTCCAAACCCCCAGCAGCCCAAGTCCCTGATGCCTCCAAAGCCTCCCAGAGACTGCCTGCCCCAGCACAGCCCTCCTCCCAGCCGACCCTTTGATCTGACAAAGATGCTTAACCTTTTGATCCCATCACGGGACTGTCCCCAGCCCTTGGCCACTGGAAAGGGAGAAACGGAACCCTCCTTACTTGTTCCCATTCCTGTTTCTTTTGAACAAGGATGAGCTCTCCTCTGGAAGAGAAGGAGATCGCAGACGCTCGACACTCGGTTCCTTGTTCTCATCTACTCATCCTGCCTCTGGTGCCTCCTAGGTGCAGGCTGGAGCCAGTGATGTGGCTGGGAAGAGACCCCGGCCTTTGAAGCCAGCCTCTGGGGTGGCAGAGGACAATAGGACACTGTTTTCCCAAATGCCTCATTCTCTCTGCCAGTTCTCTCTCCCATCTCCCTTTGGGTCTTGGAGGCCCGGCCTCCTCAAGTGTGGGTAGGACAGGGAAGGCGGAGACAGAGTTCTCCTTGGGGGTATCCCCCACCCCGTTCAGGGCCCTCCATGCCACTCCAGTGGTCACAGCAGACATCCCGTTTCATTTCAAACTTCTTTTTTCCCCCTGGATTGATTGATTCTTCTCCTTGGCAAACACACACCTCCAGAGTGATCTCAGAAACATAAATTAGATCATGTCCCCCCTCTGCTTGCCTCCTTCTGGTGTCTTCCTGTTGCACAAGAACGAATTTCATGCCATCTGGTTTCTGCTCACTTACCCCACCCCATGTCTGCCTCCTTGTCTTGCTCTGGCTTTCTTCCTATTCCTGGCACTTCCCTGCCTTACAGGCAGGTCCTGCCTCAGGGCCTTTGCACTTGCTGTTGCCTTTTCCTAGCGCTTTCCTGTCAGATCTTCCTGGGGTGGGCTCCTCCTTAATTTTCAGGATCTAGCCAAATGGCACCGCCTCGGAGGGTCCTTTCTCTCTTGACCCCTCCTTTCCAGCCCCTCCCCACAGGCCCTGTAACTCATCATTCTGCTTTCCTTCTTTCATAGCCACCTGTAATTATTTAGCTACGAGTCTGTACGGTTTCCCTGCTAGAATGTATATTCTAAGACACAGGGACCTTGGCCTTCCTCTTCACCTGTGTGTCCCCAGCAGCTAGAAGGGGTTTCACCAATATTCTGTTGGATGACTTAATAAATCCCCCCTGGGGCTGCAGTGGGGCTGGGAACGGCCCATAATCTGGGCAGAACACTGGCCTCAGAGACCCGGCAACTAAGCGTTGGTTTACCCGTCCGCTCTGGCATACGTTAACTGCACAACCTCACAGAAGTCACTCTGCCTCTTTGCGTTTAATTTTCCTCGGATGTAAGACAGAAGTGCTACCAGTTGGCTTCCCAGGACCGCCGTGAGGCTGGGAGAATTGTGTGACGGCGCAAAATAGATGTGGAATGAGTACTGGCTTAAAAATAAATCCACACGGTTCCTCGGGAGGCAGCAAAACAGCACCTAGGTGCTGGCACATACTGATCTCGTCTCTACAACCTTCGTCAACTTTATCATGCTTTTTATTTAAGGAGGGTGACGCTTGAGGTAACACCAGTGGAGGAATAAACAGAAAACCACCACCGGGGAGCCAAATCCAGGCCACCGTAGGTTTTTGTAAGGCCCACGAGTGATGAAAGGTTTTTACATTTTTTTTTTTTAAATTTGTTTTTTTCAACGTTTTTTATTTATTTTTGGGACAGAGAGAGACAGAGCATGAACGGGGGAGGGGCAGAGAGAGAGGGAGACACAGAATCGGAAACAGGCTCCAGGCTCCGAGCCATCAGCCCAGAGCCTGACGCGGGGCTCGAACTCACTGACCGCGAGATCGTGACCTGGCTGAAGTCGGGCGCTTAACCGACTGCGCCACCCAGGCGCCCCTGGTTTTTACATTTTTACGTGGTTGAGGAAAAAAAGAATAAAGGGACCATTCCGTGACACATGAACATTGTACGAAATTCAAAGTTCAGTGTCCATAAATAAAATTATATTAGACGCCCACTCATTCGTGTGCCGTCTGAGGCTGCTTTTGTGGTGCCAAAGCAGAGTTGAGCAGCGTGGCCCCTAAAATATTTTCTCTTGGGCCCTTTCCAGAAAAAGCGTGTGGAGCCTCGGCTGATTGTAGAAAGTGAAAGGGCTTGTCCAAGAGGCTGCTTGGCAGTGGGGAGGACGGCATGGCCTCTGGGGAACTTTCCGCTTTCAGGGCCCTCTGCCGCATGCTCTGGAAGGCCCCGCTTCACCCCCGGCCAGACAAACGGAGGGGGGCCACGCACCTGCGAAGCCTTTGGGGGAAGGAGCCCCCAGAGCAGTGCCCCACGGGAGCCCCTTGCCCTTAGCGTTTTCCTAGAAGGTGGAAGGTGGGGTGGGTGAAGTGGCTTAACCTCAGGCACATCAACTCTCAAAGCCAGAGGCGGGCCACCCAAGGGAGGAGCCCTGGGTACCCTTTTCCTCCACGCCGGCACTGCAGGCACCGGTCTAGGAGGCAGCCTGTGAGAGCCCTGGTAGGTTCTTCTTAGAAAAAAAAAAAAAAAAAAACAACCAGGAGAGCTAGCTGCTTCTAGGAAGTGGCCAGTGTGCTCCTAATGACAGGCCTCTCTCTCTGGGGAGCTTATAATCACCTTGGGAGGCTCCCCCTCCGTGTGGCAGAGACGATGCAGGAACGCTGTGGCCGTGGGGGTGGGGATGAGTGTGCAGGGAAGAGACAGGAATGAAAATGCAAGGGCCTCTGTCCTGAACAAGCCAGGGTGCTGGGGTGGGGGGGGTGGGGGTCGGGAAGCCGAGGCCCAGGGCACAGTGCAGAGGCAGAAGCGTGTCATTCCAGGGCCTCGTCCTTCTGCTGGCCCCGCCGTCTGCCAGCTCTGGGAAGTCCGGAGGGCTGGGCTGAGCCCCGGCCACTGGCCTGCACACTCTAAGGAAGGAAAGGCCCATCCTACCAAAGACCTCAGGGAACAGAGACAGAGCGTGGTCTTGCCCCGCCTTGCTCAGGTTCCAGCAGCCGGCGGCCTCCACCCCCTTACGTCTCCTCCGTAGAAGGAGACACGGTCAGAAAACTAGCGGTCAGGGCCAGGCTCCAACACTTAGCAGGTGTGTAGACCCAGCAAGTCACTTGCTACCTCTCCAAGTTTACGATACCCTTTTTTACTAACACCTGTCTCCCAAGGTCATTGTGAGGAGTGAGTGCCATGTTGTGCATGAAAACCATAAAGCCCAGGAGGGAATGTTCATGGGGATGAGCTATGATCTTTGGGCCCACCCCTTGCAATGGGCAGAGCGAGCCTCCAAGCCCAAAGTGGCTGAGTGACCTTGAAATAACTAAGGCATAGCATGTCCCAAGCAGAGGCGCAGGCCCGGAGCCTGAGACGTTCTATACAATCTAGGAGATGTGATGGGAGGGAGGCCTGTCCCAGAGCTGCAAGGCCTAGGGAGGCTATCACCGCTCACATCCAGGCAGCCCCCTGCGTGTGGTCTGATCTCAGCATCTCTGATGGGGCCCAGCCTTCCGGCAGCTAGCCCAAGATAGCAGTCTGTTTCCTGCCCAGACTAGAACAACAGCCCCTACCCGCCCCTCTGGTCTCTGGCTTTCCTCCTCTGCTCACCTGCTCTAGGCCAGGAAGGTGGAAGACAGAGAGGTTTTAAATACATGGATTTCACATGGCAATTGCCACTCCCCTCTTTGATTCTTGGAAGGTGTTGCTGAAGTTCTAGAACCCCCCATGGGACCCCCCCGGGGAGCTCAGCACAAAGGGAGTGGGCCTTGGGTTCTGGTCCAGCTCTCTGCCACTCTATAGCCACGTAAGCCTCGATGAGTCACCTCTCCAGTGCTGTGTCCTCATCCTATAAACACAGAACTGATACCTTTCCTGTCTGCTGCTCTGAGTGGTCAGGAGCAAATGGGAGGCATCTGTGCAAGGGTTTTGAAACCACTGACATTTACATGCAAGGGACTGCTGTTTTCATGGAATGGGGAATGGGGACAAAGACACAGACTGGCAGGGCAAGGAGGACAGAACCTGGCAGAGATGGGGGTGGAAGGCAGGAGACGGAGGGGACAGGGGACCAGGGCAGTGATTGTTTACTGCTCTGTGTCAAGCATTAAATTAAAGGCTCCATGGTTCTCACACAACCCTGTGGGATGGGTCCTACAATCCCACTTTGCACGGGGCAGCCTTGGCTCAGCAATTTCAGTCATTTGCCTTAGTTTACCACCAGTAAGGGCATGGCTGGCCAGCAAGCCCAAGTGTGTCTAACGCCAGAGTCTATGATCTTTGCACCCACCAAGTCTCTGGAGAGCCTATTCTGGGTGTGGGTGTAAGACTAAAAACGGGGGTAGGAGGACAGGAGCGAACTGAAGCGGAGGAGGGGAGAGACAGCAAGTATTTCTCAGAGCAGGGCACAGAGCCTGGTCCACTGAAGATGCCAGTGCTAATGCCAGCCCATACAGTGTTTTTATGCAATGCAGAGAAAGGCCGATGTGGCCACGAGCCTTGCCTAGTTGTGCTTGGGGAGTGAATAAATAACATGTACAACTGTATATGGCAGCCCTGGGAGGGGCTCTGAAATTAATTAATCAAAGAAAAAAAAAAAAAAAACCACTAGGGGTGCCTGACTGGCTCAGTCGGTAGAGTATGTGACTCTTGATCTTGGGGTCATGCGTTCAAACCCTATGTTGGGCATGGAGCCTACTTGAAAAAAAGAAAGGAAAAGAAGAGAAGAGAAAAGAAAACCAAACAAAATCTACAAAACAGATTTTGTGTCTCATTCCTCCTCCCTTTCCTGGCCTTGGAGCCCAGCAGAAAGGCTCCTCCCACCAATTCCTTCTGTGTCTCTGGGGCCCCAGAGTCTGGAGGCTGGTGGCCCTGCCCAGACCAAGACTCAGGCCTGTGCCTCTCTTTCCTGCAGGCCTGGGGATGGATTGTGCAAAAGTGGTACCATACCCCGAGGCAAAAGGTTAGTTCACAATCTACTTATTAATTACTCACTTGCTTATTATCTTGAGCATTGCATCAGGACCGTGAGAATGGCTTTATAGCCACTTAAATTAGTATCAGCTCCCCTCACCCCTCAGACACACACCAGGCCCAGGTACAGTAGTAACTCCTGCCAAAAGTCACTCCAACCCAGATTCCCTACAGCTCCTGGCACATTCAGGTCATCCCTTCCGGAATGGGAAAAGCTGCCCAGCCCGGAGGATTCCCCACGTCGGATTCCCAAGATGGCGTCTGCCACAGGCCATCTCGCCCTTCCCTTATTCCTTGGCTGTTCTGCTCTGGACTCAGCTTCATGGGATACTTAGAGAAGGGAGGTTAGTAATATTACACCTTACCTTGGATCGCCTGGGAAGTCCCTCCTCTAGTCTGACTCCCACCCCTCTTGCTGCAGTTCTAGTGTTTTCCCCCTCGTTCGGCCCGCCTTGCCTCTGTGTCAGAGCACTTAATGGTGGGTATGGCAGACTCCTCCTTCTTCTTTTATTTCTGCCTTGCAGTCCAGAGAGTCAGCGCCACAGGAAGAATGGAAGGAGACCTTCCTTGGGGCCTCTTCCCTTGCACCCTCCTGCCCCTTTCTTGACCCCTCTAATTTCCCCACTCTGGAGACTGGGGAGTCACAGCCAGCAACCAAATCCCCTTTGAGCTCTGTGGCCTCCTGGTCTGGGCTCTGTCTGGGCCTGCTGCGGCTTCTGCACTCACACACCACCGAGGTGCAGCACTGATCTAGCGAGAGCTGAGCCCTGGCAGAAGCCGCCAGGCAGGGAACTCAGGGCTCTGACCACACCAAAAGAGGGACCTCAGGCTCTCTCACTTGCCTCCACTGAGGCCACCTTGGGCAAGTAACTTGGCCTCAGTTTCCCCATCTGTAAAAAGAGGTAGGCAGCCGCCTATCTCTGGGGTCATGGTGGGGGTGGTCCAGAGCCAATGGCTGAGAAAGAATTGTTGAAGACGCATTTGGTGCAAAAAGGTGATTTTATTAAAACATGGGGACAGGACCCGTGGGCAGGAAGAACTGCCCTGGGGTCACGAGGAGTAGCCAGTTATATACCCTCAGGTTGGGAGGGGGTTAGGAATAGAGTTAAGTCTCTAAGGTATTTTGGAAGCAAGGTTTCTGGGACCTTGAGGGGCCAACTGCTGTTAGAAAAACGCCATGTATTACCGGTTAGAAGACCTCAGTCATGAGACCGTTCAGATGTCTATCAGAGGGCCATAAGCTTGGAGGATGATTGCCAGCATATATCTTGGGGCAGTTGAGATAAAGGAAGGTTTCAAAGGATTTTTTATATGTTAAAGTAGACTTACAGGACCCAGGTTGGCTGGGGGGAGGGCCAGAATAATGTTGAGCCAAGATTCTCTTTTGCCCCTAGCAAAGCGTCCTCATCAGCTGAGCTCCCAGAGGGAGGTCAGTCTGCCTGTGTCAAGGACTCGTCAGTGGGCTGTAGGCAGTAAGGGAATTTAATTTTTCATTTGCCTTTGTTTCCCACATCACCGTGGCAAGCACTTAAACCCCTCTCCTTTGTTCTTGGGTAGCCAGGAGTGGCTGGGGGAATAGCACACATATTCCACCTGGGTGGGGGGTACTCTTAGCCTGTCCTTCGCCCTCAGCTTGCCTGATGCTTCCTCATCACTAGTGAAAATCAAACCTGATGTCTGTGAAAGTGTTTTGTAAGCCGGTAAGTATAGCACAGAAACAAGTAATTATCGTTCGCTGTCACCAGCTTACTGGCCTCAAAGCCCCAGCTCAGGACTTCCCGGCTCTGCCTGGCTTCCCTGGACGTCTCCCACTGAACTCTGTGATCATTTTGACCTCTGGAGTTGGTGTGTAGCCTTGAGGTTTCTGTGCTTGCTGATCTGTTGCTGAATCATATCTTTGCAGCACTTTCTATTTCCCTGAGAAGAATGTAACTTCCACGAGGGCAGAGAGCGTACCTTGCATGTTCTTTTCCGTCTCCGCACAGCGTCCTTAGGATCTGCGTATAAGACTGGATGGACAAACACACATTGAGATTCTCCTCTAAGGGCAATATTTAGACAGCAGCCTGCATCCTTACCAACAAGCTTTCTGCATAAAAATGGAGCCTCCCAGGTTAAGTGGCTTCCTGGCAGGCATCAGGTTACTACATCGTAGCACAGAGCCTGATTTGTAATTGTTATTTAATAAACGTTTGTTGAATGAAAAATGAATGACTGGATGCCTGGTAAGTGGCCTTGGAGAGCCCACACTTTTTTCCACTGGAGCTCACAGCCTCTCCGAGACCGAGACCGGCTGTTGAGAGCTCTGGGCAGGCGTGGAGCTGGGGAGCTGGGGAGCTGGGTCGCCTCAGGCTGTCCCTCCCCATTCTCCAACCCCACCCTGGTGAGTTAGCCCCTCAGGCGGTCTGAGCTCCCAGAGTAGAGTCCCCGGCATTCTTAGTGACACAATCACCTCCTTGCTCCAGGCATTTCAGAACCCAGCCCAGTTAACAAGTGTCTTTCCCAGTTAGGCACTTACAGGGAAGTTGTCTGGTTCACTCCTGCGACTCTTTAGGGGAAGGAGATGGCATTACTTTTCTCCGCTCCCATTCTAAGCTCCTTGATGGAGCATTCTGCTGATGCCCCTAAAATATGGGAGGCTAAAGGACTCAGATCTGGCCTTTGAGAGAAGAGCGGGATGGGTTTCACTGGCTCTCAGCGCTGGGAAGGACTCTTGTACTCACCCAGGCTCACCCTTTACCTGGTACCTGAAAGCCCCCTGTCATACTTAATCGGCTTACAGCTGATTGGGACCTGCTCCCTTCGCTTCACCCATCTATGATCTGCCTCCTGTGACTCTCTCCTCTGCTCCAGGTTGGCCCTCTGAAGCCATTCCTTTTTGACATGGATTTTGCTGCCGTCTATAGAAAAGCCAACACCTTTGCAAGGAACATTGGGCCACATTTCCCCACCTCTGCTCTCTGCTCAGCTGGATCTTTCTGCTTTGAAGGTAGTTTCCGTCTCTCCCAGTGATTCCCCAAGGGGCCCAGGTGGGCTGGAGGGAGAACTCAGAAGGAAGTTTAAATCCAGAGGAAAGTTCTCTTTGTAAAAGGATTTCTGGTCTGAGGGAAGTTTCCTGAAGTATCTTTGAAGGTGTTTGTTGTTATTTTAAAACCTGCTCTGCATTGGGGGGTGGGGACACTTAAATTGGACTGTCCCCTGCTGTGTAATGAGGAGCTGCACTCGCCAGCAGTTTTTTTTTTTTTTAAGTTTATTTATTTTGAGAGAGTGAGAGAGAGAGAGAGGGAAGGAGCAGAGAGAGAGAGGGAGACACAATCTTGAGCAGGCATTGCCCCGTCAGTAAGAGCCCCACGCGGGGCTGGATCTCAAGAACCGTGAGATCATGACCTGAGCCAAAACCAAGAGTTGGACACTTAACTGACTGAGCCGCCCAGGTGCCGCTCGTGAGCAGTTTCAAGGCTCTCCCTTCTAGCAATGACAGAGGAAGGGGAGCATTGGTGACCTCAGGAACTAGAAGCCACTGCCATCCCCAAGCTTGAGGTTTGAGGTGGGGGGGGGGGGGTAAGCGGTTCTTCTTTCACTGGGTTCAATTTCTTCCTTTTCTGTGCCCACGAAGTTTTTGGGTCCTGGTGGAAATATGGCCCAGGTGTGTGGGTATAATCCCTCCAGCTCCTTCTTGATTTTCCTCAGACTCTGCTCCGTCTCATTTCTTCACCCCAACTCTTAGTTAAGGAGGCCCTGGGGCTGGTTTTCCTGCTCAGGTTCCTGGTGATTTCTCATCCCTCTTTCTTCCTCCTTCCTTCATATTATTTTATCCTTTCCCTTTTTTTTTCAACGTTTTTATTTATTTTTGGGACAGAGAGAGACAGAGCATGAACAGGGGAGGGGCAGAGAGAGAGGGAGACACAGAATCGGAAACAGGCTCCAGGCTCTGAGCCATCAGCCCAGAGCCTGACGCGGGGCTCGAACTCCCGGACCGCGAGATCGTGACCTGGCTGAAGTCGGACGCTTAACCGACTGCGCCACCCAGGCGCCCCTATCCTTTCCCTTTTAAAAAAAATGATGTTTATGGATCCTTTCTATTTACAAAACCAATCTATGATCCATACAAGAAACCTGGAGATACAGACGTTTCCCTAGTGCACCCCCCACCCCGGCCCCCTGAGATCAAAATCATCCTTCCCACTTATAGAAAGCCAGTATTCACCTTTCGGTTATTTATTTGTTTGTTTGTTTGTTTGTTTTAAGTAAGCTCCACAATCATCCTGGGGCTTGAACTCATGACCTGGAGACCAAGAGTCGCATGCTCTACACTCTGAGCCAGCCAGGCATCCCTGTGTTTTGTTTTGCTTTTTAAATCATTTCTTCTGTATAAACTTACACTTAAGTTTTTTTGTTTTTGTTTTTGTTTTTTTTTAAGTAGGCTCCACACCTAATGTGGGGCTTGGATTCAACTATCCTGAGATCAAGAGTCTCTAATCTATCGACTGACTAAGCTAGCCAGGAGCCCCAATATATACCTAATGTTTTAAACTTTTACTTTGGAACAATTTTGTATTTACAGAAAAACTGCAAAGATAATACAGAGTTCCCATATACCCTTCAGCTAGTTTCCCGTGCTGTCGCCGCAACCACAGTATAATGATCAAAACTGAGAAATTAACACAGGCGAAGTACTATTTACTAAACTGCAGACTTTATTCAGATTCTGCTAAGTCCACTAATGCCCCTTTCTCTCCCAAGATCCAATCCAAGATACCACATTGCATTAGTATATACCTAATTTTTAAAAAAATGTATATCCCACTGTGCATACTCTTTCGTAGTCAGCTATTCTCATTGGTAACATATCATCTGTGTTTCCTCTATCAATTAAAATTATTCTAGGTGTGCCTGCGTGGCTCAGTCGGTTAAGCGTCCAACTCTTGGTTTTGGCTCAGGTCATGATCTCATAGTTTGTGGGATCGAGCCCCACATCGGGCTCTGTGTTGACAGCAAGGAGCCTGCACGGGATTCTCTCTCTCTCTCTCTCTCTCTCTCTCTGTCTGCCCCTTCCTGGCGCTTGCTCTCTGTCTCTCCCTCTCAAAATAAATAAACATTTAAAATTAAATAAATAAACAAATAAAATGCTCTTATGTTATCACCATTTTTAATGGTGACATAACGTTCTGCTATACGGATTTCGCCAAATTTGCTTAGCCAATGGTTTATTATGCTACATTTAAACTGTTTTTAGTTTTTCACCGTATGAAGAATGATGAGATGAACACCTTGCACATACTCCTGATACACCTCTCTTTGATTATTTTGCCGCAAAAGAAATTCCAGAAGTGGAACTGATGTGTCCAGGGGACCCATCCCTCCCCCTTCCTAGAGTACAGCCAGGATTTGGCCCTGCTGGTGGCCCTTACACTCAAACAGACCGCTCACCCCTCAACCTGAGGCAGGCAGGGGAGGAAGCAAAGAGGCCGCAAAGGCACCACAGCCATTGGATGGCGGACGCGGCAGGAGGAGATGGGAACATCAAGTCCTTCAAGGCTTCTCAGCCTTCTTCCAGGCTAACCAGCCCCAGTTGGGTATCTTATCTCTATAGAAAGAAGATGATGCTTGTTCTGAGCCTAAGGATAATGGGAAGGGGCTGTGGGTGGGGGCTGGAGCAGAAGCTGCTAATGCACTTTTGCCAGCATCTTTGGTTTCTCCAATATCCAGTCAGACTATTAGCAGTTCCCCAAGGATGGCCCTGCTCCTCGCGTCATCCCCCATTTCCTATAAATGGGAAGCGGCTAGGGAGTAGCTGTGTGTGCGCGCGCGCGTGTGTGTGTGTGAGACTGTGAGCGCACACGTATGGGGGCAGGGAGGAGGAAGGAAAAGGGACATGGTGGTTTTCCTACAGATTTAACGGGGAACTGAGGCCCAGGGAAGCCGCTGTGCAGAGGGACCCGGCATTGTGAGTCATAGCATGGGTGTTAGGACTTTCTCGAACATTCTGAAGTCACTGTGAGCCTCTGCCTTATTTCTGGAGCCCAGAGACTATGGGTATGTGTGGGTGGGTAGCAGTAATTGGCCTGAGGGATTGCCTCAGTTTCTTTTTTCCGAAAACAGTAGCCATGTGTTGAGTTGCCATAAGGAAGGAATGAGCTAAGACGTGGAAAGCATTTAGGGCAATGCCTGGCACAATCAGTAATAGTTAATGATTATTATCACACCACGAGGCTACACCAGCAGAAAAAGGAGGAGGGAGCATCTTCACAGCAGAGAGCCCTACAGCGCCCTGTGCTGGGTGGGAGGGCCTTCACCTGGCTGGGGGAAGAAGGGTCAATCCAGCCAGATTGCTGGATGGGGTCCAGGACCTCACACCACGCTGTCTGCTCACTGCCCTGCACCCTCCTTGCACTTCCCCAGGCCACAAGGCAGAAGGCATGTAGGCCCCTGGCAAGGAGTCAAGGGGGCAGAGAGGGGGTGCTGCTCCTCTGAGGCAGGACAAGTCCCTCCTGCTCCCAGTGTCCTTTCCCCAGGCCTCGAAAATACCGTCGTCCACTCTCTCCTGTTCTGTAATTTTCCAGCTTCCCTGGAATTCCCTCTGACCCCTGCCCTCTTTTCTGGGGCAGAGGGGACACCAGCTCAGGGACCCAGGACTCTACCCTAGTCTCTCTGTCCGCCACACACAGGTTTTCCAAAGGCTTGGGAAAGCCACTGGGGCTCTGGAGGGTCACCTGTTGGAGGAGTGAGTGCTGAGACAGTTTCCAAGTTGAAGTTGGTTAGTTAGTGACTCGGAAAGTTCTTTACTTTGCTCTGCTCTCTCCTGCACCCTCTTCCCCACGGCCACCAGGGCTCCATAGCTTCTCTCCCCCTTCTCCATTTCCCTTTCTTCTTGTTCTTGGCCTGTTAGCTCGGGTGCCCTGACAGATGATCTGGCCAACTCCTTACAGAGACCCAGGATACGGAAGGGACTTGCTTCACATCACACCTGGTTGGTGACAGGGCCAGCACTGGGTTCCAGTGGCCCAGGGCCCAGCCCAGGGCTACAGCCAACTGGCTCCTCCCCTTCAAAGGTATCTTTCTGTGGTTTTTGTGGCATTCAAGTCAAGTAGCCACATAAACTGGATTTCTCTCCACCCTAGTTAAACTCCCTGAAGGAAAAAAGACACATGTGGGCCTCCCCCGCCTCAAGGCCAGCCTGGGCCTCCAGTTCTCTGTCTCTCACCTGCATTGTTCCACTCTCGTCCACGGCATCCTGGAAACACACAGCTGTTGGGGCCTTGCTCAACAGCTACCTGACAAAGGGAACGTTTGACTGGCAGCGTATCGCTCCCTCTTCCCCATACACATCCTTAAGGAGACAAAAAAATTGAAATTTGGCTTTTAACTTCAGAGAGAGAGGGGCTGCGTTAGCTCTAAGGGAGCTCTTTCTGTTTCAGAGGAGAGCAAACAGGAGGAAGAGTAACTGGGGGAGGCTGTGACATCTCCTTTCAAGGGCTGGTCCTGGGTGGGTGGGGTGCCGCTCAGCCCTGGGACAGGCTGACGGCCAGAAAAGCACGTGCGGATAATGGTCACAGACTGGCCCCGGGGAGGGGAGGTGCCCCGCGGAGCCGGGCAGCTTTTACCTAAATGTTTTGGTGGCGAGCGGCGAGGGGGCGGTGCACTGCCCTAGGTAATGACAGGGCAGTCGGGGAGCCACGCGGGGGCTGCCCGTCTCGGTGGTGGCTACAAAGACTGAGTCGAGACCTCCCGCTTTCTTCCCCAGGGGACCAGCCCCACCCCTCCACACCCCTCCCGCACCCCCCCGGCCCGCCTCGCCCCGCCCCCTCCCGCAGCCCCAGCGCGCATGCTCTCTCCCCCCCGCCGAGCAACCTGGAGATTTAAAAGCCGCCGGCTGGCGCGCGTTGGGAGGAGGCGGGGGGGACGAGCTCGCACGCGCCGGCCCCGGGTGACAGCCGCACGCCTCGGCCAGGTAGGCGCGCGCCCCCCGCTCTCCCGGGGGAGGGGGTCCCGGCGCGGCGGAGGGAGCGGCGCCGCGCGGCCGAGCCCCGCGGGGTGGCGTGTTGTGCGCCGCGCGCGACTCCCGGGGGAGGTGGCGGGCCCCGGGCGCGCCCCCCGTCCTGCCGCTCGGTCCCGGGGGAGCCGGGCTTTCTTCCGCGGAGGGCGGGCTGGGCTGGAGCGCCGGGTCCCCCGCTGTCCCGGGCCGGGCGGCGGGTGGGCGGGGAGCGGGCCCTGCCGGGGGGCCCCGGGCCGGGCAGACCGCGGGGTGGACCGGCCACTCGCTCCTGTTGCAGCTCCAGCGTCAGAGTTTTCTTTGGAAAGTTGCATTTATTTTCTTCCCTTGTCTCGGCTTCACCGGAAAGGGACGGGATGAGTCACCGCGGCGCGCACAGTCCGGGACCGGGGAGCCGGGAGAGGGGCCGGCGGCCGGGATGCCGCGGGGTCCTCAGGCTCGGGGGCCGGCGTGCCGGGACGAGAGTGAAGGGTCACGAAGGGAGGGGTAGGTGGCCCAGCGCTCCCGGACGTTAGTCTTGGGGCCGGGCTGCAGGCAGAGTTGAAGCGGGAGTGTGTGCGTGTGTGAGCTCCTCTGCCCCCTTCTCCGCCTCGGTTATCCTTCAGGGGAGGAGGAAGAGGAGAGGCCCTTTTCTCCTCGCCTCCCGGGACTCTCGGGTAGGGCCGGTGGAAGGGACGGTGAGAGTGCCGAGATCGGCAAACAGGTGTGATGAGATGGTACCTGGGCATCTGCTGTAGCTTCTCAGGGCTCTGGGCTTAGGCAAGAGCATGGCCTGCTGGAGAAGCTCCCAGGGAGGGACCTGCGGCGTTTCTCCTGAGTGAGAGCCAGTGCTTGCCGGAGTCTCCCGTTCCCCTCAAGCGCTGGAACCCCCCCTGACTTGCCTTTGCCCTTGACCTCTGGATCAGCTTCCATCTTCCTCACACACTCTTGACTTGCTCGGCTTTTACCCCTCCCCCTGGGCTCCTCCTGCCACCCTGCTTCCTCTTTTCCCCAGGGGCCAGAGTTGGGGCTAGGGAGGGGTTTGGCATGGTGGGTACCTGGTGAGGACTTGCCCTTCAGCTGTTACACAGACCTGATCCCAGTGGAGCGGACACTAAGAATAGCCCAGCTGCTGTTTTGCTGCCCATAGCCAGTGCACCCAGGCCCAGAGTGACCCTTACTGGGCTCCTGGAAGCATTGCTCAGGGGTGGGGCGAGGCCCTGGGGGCTTCTGGCTGCCTTTCCTGATGCACTTGGCAGCTCTCCTTTCAGAAGGAGACAGCCTTGGTGTGGGCTCACCTGCCCAAGGCCTGGGGGGCAGGCTGGCACAGGGGGCTAGGGAGGGGAAGGCCCAGGAGGGGCAGGCTGGAAGGGAAGCCTGAGGAAACCCATGGAGCAACTCCTCCTAGGGAGTGAGTGCTACGGTATTTGAGGTCACAGGCCCTTCTGTTGGATGGGTCCCATCCCCTCATTCCTTCCTTATCTCCTCCCCCCAGGCCTGTCATGGAGCCAGGACTCTGTTTTTCTAAAAGTGCTCAGAAAAATGGAGCTTGAGTCAGCAGGATGAGTCTGAAGAGGAAAATACAGCTGTGGATGAATGTACAGCTGTGGACATCCAGGCCCCAATTAGAGTATGTGTGTGGGGTGTGCGAGGGGCAGTTTTCCTGTGTCCTCATGGAGGGTGTGGTGAACTCTCCTGCCCCGCCTGGCTCTCTGGGTTATCCTGAAGGAGGAGGAGGGACTGGACAGTGATTCCTGGTGGCCCCCTGAGGTCCTTCCAGGCCACCAGGTGGTGGAGCCCCCCACCCCCGTCTCCCCAGCCTGGGCAGGGCGCTGGAGGAAAAAGGCAGAAAGGTGGGGATGGTCTGAGGACTCCGAAGGGGAAATTACGTACCATCATCTGGACCATCAGAGCCTGACAACACAACATTGTGGATAAAAACCTAGACTGTCAGACAAGGTTTATATCTTGGCTACTCCACTAGCCATGGAAGGTTGGGCAAGTTACTTCTTCAAAGTCTCACTATCCCTGGATGCAAAATGGGGATGATGATAATAATACTTTACAGATTTTTTTTTTTTTTTTTTGAGAGGGAGAGAGAGAGGGAGAGAGTGGGAGAGGGGCAGAGAGAAGGGAGAGAGAGAATCCCAAGCAGGCTCTGCACTGTCAGTGCAGACTCCAGTGCGGGGCTTGAACTCCCAAACTGTGAGATCATGACCTGAGCTGAGATCAAGACTTGGATGGATGCTTAACGAACTGAGCCACACAGGTACCCTTACAGCTTTCTTTTTTTTTTTAAGTTTGTTTGTTTATGTAATGTCTATACCCAACATGGGGCTTGAACTCAGGACCTGAGGACCCTGAGATCAAGAGTTGCATGCTTGGGGCACCTGAGTGGCTCAGTAGGTTAAGCATCCGACTGCGGCTCAGGTCATGATCTCACGGTTTGTGAGTTCAGCCCCACGTCGGGCTCTGTGCTGACAGCTCGGAGCCTGGAGCCTGCTTCAGATTCCGTGTCTCCCTCTCTCTCTGTCCCTCCCCCGCTAGTGTTCTGTCTCTCAAAAATAAACAAATGTAAAAAAAAAAAAAAGAAAAAGAAAAGAGTTGCATGCTCTTCAGACTGAGTCAGCCAGGCACCCCATAGCTTTTTTTTTTGTTTATTAAATTAAATATAAATATCTGATTGTAATATGTAAAATATGAAAAATGTATATTATTAAATCATGAGTACGGAGCACTGGACTATGTGCCTTAGGTAGTAAGTGCTCAATAAATGCTAGCTAGCACTTACTGTATCTCTCACCTGTGACCGAATGCACAGCAGCACCTAGCCCAGAACTCTATTCTTGGGTTCTGCTCTTGTTTCTTTGGGAGCAAGGTCTTCTGGACCTTGGGGAGTCCGTATGACTGGTTAAGAGACTGGCCTCCAGCACCCAGTTGCCTGGATTTCAATCCCATCTCCTCTTGTGCAAGTTATTTCACCCCTCTGTGCTCCAACTTCCTCCTCTGTGCAATGAGAATAATAGTACCCACCTCACAATATCATGAGGATTAAACAGGCTGATATAGGTAAAGCTCCAAGCATAGCAGCTTGTGTAAAAAGAGCCTGACACATGTCAGCTGCTGTTATTTGGTAACAATGGGAGTAATTATTGCTGTTTACACTTAGAAACCAGAGTTTCGGAGCAAGGGAATTAGACCACGTATAACCATATGCAAGCTGCGAATGACCTATTTGCAGTCGAACTTGTTGTCTGGTGCAGAGAATACACCAGGACTGGACATCCTGGTTTCTCCTGCGTCAATACCATGAGCGACTTGTTTTTTAATCTGTCCAGAAACCCTGCCCTCCCTGTCTCCGCAAGTTGGAAGAGCGTGCCATGAAATAACGGAGGCGAATATATATCTAGCTTGAAAGATCAAGAGCCTTCTATGCAGACAGATTACCTGGTGTGATTTTTAGGGACACTGTATGAGGAGGAGGGGGGCACACTGAAGTTGGGGTTCTGTTCTGTCCTACCCCCTTCAGCGCTTAGGATGCCTTGCTTTCTGATGTCCAGGAGAAAAATGCAGCCTGGCTTTCTTTGAATAGTCAGAGGCCCCGTTTGCTGGATAGCAAGGACAGAGGCTGGACCAGTTGGTGCCAGGCCCGGGGTCTCGAACGCTGATGCCACTTGACTCCCGGCAATAGAGCTGGAGCGTGGAGCTTTGTCTAGTGTATTAAGTGTCCCTGCTTGGGGGCGGGAGCTGACCGAGCCGTCACGGGATGGTCCTGATATCTGGCCAGAACTTCCTGTTTAATCCCTTTTCCTACTATGAAGTCTGTGTTTCCTCCCTTGTGGGAAGAAGTCCACAGTTTTGCCACTGACCTTGAATGACTTGTAGGGCTTCTTGCTTCTGATACTAGAGACGGGCCTGCCTCACCTGTTGGCCTTGGCGTCTGTGTCTGTAAAACCGTGCAAGGTTACAGTGAGGAGTAAATGAGATGAGCATGTTTAGCAAAGTGCCTACACAGACCAGGGCTTAGTACCTGTTTGTTCCCTTCCCCTTCTTTTGTTAATTCTGGAGATCACTCTCTCTGGGAAACTGGGATGAGACCAGCCCCTGGTCCCATGGCCCATAGTCCCTCAGTCACCAGTTTCAGGCCAGACCTACTGCCCAGCCAGATAGATGCCCTCAGGAGCAGCTAGCCAGAGACAAGTCCCTCCTTCCTCAAGGCTCTTTGTTATGCCCCACCCCAGCCTCTGATCTCGTATGTCCTTTGAGGTGACAAATAGGGTCCAAGCTGGGAGTGCATGGCCCATCCCTAGGGATTGTGGCAGTCTAGCTTCCCACTCCTGGCTCCTGTCGCTAGAAAGAGCTGTGCACCCAAATACCTCGACTGTGGCCCTGCCTGAATCCCTGGCAGGTTGGTCAGATTCATCAGACAGGAATCCTGATTCAGCCTCACTTGGAAGGCCTTCTCTTGAGCACTCCACACCTTCATCCAGGTCGTGGACAGGGACTGTGGTCCTTGCTTTCTAGGAGCTGAAGAGCTAGTGGGGCAGGAGACCAGAGGACCACTAGCAGTATTCAATCCTGAGGGCTGCCTGTTGAGCACAGCAAGGTTTGGAGGAAAGAGGGGATCCTTGATAACTTGGGTTCCCAGGAGTCCTGAAGGAGGTATGGGACTTGAGCTGGACAAGGGTCAGGTGAACGAGAGGGCATCCTGGGGAAGTAACTGGAGCATGGTGACTACTTTGGAAGCAAAATCAGGCCCGGTGCTGATAAATTCCTCTCTCTTGGGTCCAGGTCTGAGATCGAAACCCATTGCCACAATTTGGGGTCTGGTGTTCTTGCCATTGTACCTCACTGGGTCGGGGCCAAAAGGAGAGGTAGGTGTGTGTGGAGGTCCCAGGCTCCAGTGACTATGTTTTGCAAATATCTGCCCTTTTCTGCATAGTTCCTACCTGCCCATCTTGCCAGGCTCAGCAACATGGCTTCTTCCTCCAGGAAGCCCTGGGAGGACTGGTCATGCCCTATGTCTTGGGCCCCGACTCCAGGGACCTGTGTCTCAGCACTGCTAAAGGGGGCTGCAGGCAATCATTTCTGTACCCAGGGCGCCTTCACAGTGGGCTGGCACAGAATTGGATTTCAGCGAGTGTTGGATGGATGGATAGGTGGGTGGGTGAGTGAGTTTTAGTGCTCTTTGACATTCCTTTGGGGGAGGTTAGGTTGCATGCACTGAGGCATACTTCCTCCAGGGGTGGGCAAACTGGGACCCTTTAATAAAAGAGTCCTTTTTGGAGCCCCCTCGCACACTGCTCATCACTGAGCAATTGTTTTTGAGAACACCTTTCCGTGGGGCTGGATCTGACCCCGAGCCCTCTGATGATAAATAGGACTAGTTACAGGCTGTAGGATATCAGGGCTGAAAGAGCCCGAGAGACCACTGAATTTGAGATCCTAGAGGTGGGACACATCAGAGCTAGGACCAGCGCCCTGGCCCCCCTCCCAGCCTGGGATGGGTAGGTCTGCCCAGCCTCCACCCCCTGGCCTCCTTCCTGTGGGCTGCACCTCCTGAGGGAGGCCAGTCTGCAGGAAGGGGGCAAGGGTTGGCTCTGCAGGATGGAGAGAACTGCCCGGTCTGGCTGACTGGCCGAGTTCAAATTTGCTAGGAGAGAGGCTGTTTAGGTTTCACTTCACAGGGCTGTAGGAACTGAGAAGGCAGCAGGGAGAGAGAACTTCCCAGTGGCCTGAACGCTCTGCCAAGCTCCTCATTCTCCACCCCCCCCCCAACCCTGGACCAAGGGATTTCTTGGTACCGTTACCCCACTTTGTAGGGAAGCTTTTATTGTGGCCTAGGTAGAGAAAGAATTTACCGACTGCTGCCAGGAACAGTGTCCAGCTCCGGGAGGGAGTAGGGAGGAGGCCAGTTCTGCCCCCAGATGTCTCAGTCACTTGGCTCAGTTTCAGGTGTCCGCTAATCTTTGGCACCCTGTTGTACTTGAGCAGTGTACTTGAGCAGGTAAAGGATGGCTTAAGTGCGGCTGGGGAGCCCCTCTCCGCCTGGTTCCCCATGTCTCTCTTTGGTGGAAGGCTATGAAACCCTCCTCCCCAATGCCATGTGGCCTTGTCAGTGCGCGCTCAGTCGGCACCTGTCGAGGGAGAGCACCATACCTGAGGCCAAGGGCAGGGGGTGGGTAGGTGTGAGATCATTTAGCTGTACGGTTGTAAAGAACTTTAGACAGCATCTAGACTAGCTCTCATTTTGCACGTGTGAGTCCCGGGGTGGAGAGACGCGTAAAATGGCTATACAGCTACAAAAATCATTGAAACCAGAGTATATGGTCCTGGTTCCCAGTTCAGAGCACTCTGCAGGACTTTCAAATGGTTTGAATTAGAGAGAAAGGTATGTCAGGTATCCAGCCCATGCCAGACACCTTCTGGACAGTGAGTAGCTGTCAGCCACCGTGATTATTTTCCCTGGGGATGGGATCCACCCTTGTCTCATGACTGTGGATGTTTAGTCCAGCCTCCAGCTCCTTCGCGCCCTCAG
The DNA here is from genome assembly GCF_028749965.1 of Puma concolor. Classification (NCBI taxonomy): domain Eukaryota; kingdom Metazoa; phylum Chordata; class Mammalia; order Carnivora; family Felidae; genus Puma; species Puma concolor. The sequence goes on from NC_141683.1 coordinate 26,009,594, forward strand.
CCACCAGGCAGGTCCGCTGCAGTGACCTCTCCTCACCTGTTGGGGCCAGCACCTGGGGAGGCATTTACATTCTTGGCATTCCTCCTGTCTCTGGGGGCTGAAAGAGGCGTTGGAGGCCGTGCGGGGCACGTGGGTGAGGGGGGAATGCAGGCCGAGAAGGGCGGCTAGCCGGTCCCCCTCTGACCTCTGCTGCTCCTGATCCGGAATGGGAAAGCCGGCTCCCGGGTTTCTCTGCTGGGGAAGCCCAGACAACTGAAGGAAGGGCTGCCTCGAACTTCCCACAGGCTGTCTCTTCAACAGACCCCACCGCTGTGAAGTTGGTGGTGTTCATCTGAGGCTCCTCGCCTGTCACATGGGCATATTCAACATTGTACCCACCTCATCGGGCGGTTGGAAGATTAGAATGCTTGGAGGAAGACCTGGCACGTAGTAAGCCTCAGGGTTAGCTGTTATTGTTAATTGCAGACGAGGAAACTGAGGCTCGGGGAGGGCAACTAACCAGGTCACAGAGTTGTAAATGGTGGAGTTGGCGTGCAAACCCAGGTCAGGCTGACTGCCACACCCAGGTCACCCTGCAGAATCTGCCGGGGTTCAGAGGCCTGCGGCCCCTCGGGCAGAAGGGAGCTGCAGGTTGATTGTTTAGGTTTGGAGGGCACTTGGTCAAGGTGACCCAGTGTGACCTTGGGTCACAGCTGTTCTCAGAAGGGAAGTCTGATTGGGAGGTCTTTGCCTGGAGTCAGATGTGTGTCCGTGTAGACAGTCACCATGGGATTGCCTGACAACCCCCTGGGAAGGTGCTTCACCTTGGCTTAGGCTGGCCAGGACTGACTGGCCAAGGTGAGGGTCAGGCCAGCCCCAGAACTCCTGTCACTGGACTGCAGAGGGGAGGGGAGATAAGAGTGGGGCCCCAGGGACTTCCCGCCCATCCTCTCTTCTCCCCTCCCCTTCCCCCAACCTCCTCGGCATTTGTTTCCTTTCAGAAGCTGGGCTGGGGCTCTCAGACAGGGCAACAAAAGCAACTTTCCTCCAAGCCACTGCCACCTGTTGGGTTTTCACACATTGGGGGTGAGTGGGGGGAGGGAGCCGTTGCCCTTTTCCCAGTGTCTGTGGTGTGCCCCCTCTGCCCCCCCAGGGCCTGGGATTCTCTTTGCTGCCCGAAGTGACAGGGCTCAGGAGCCGGAGGGGGTGGGGGGGGGGCTGCAGCAGCTGGAAGGGGAATTGAGTGGGAAGGGGCCGGTGCTGGCAGCCGGGAGAGAGTTTGATGGATTACTCTGCAGGCCGAGAGGTTTCTCCCTAATCCCCCTTTGTGTCCCAGCCTGCAGCCCCCTCACTCTCTCTGACAAGCTGCTAAGCAGAAGGCTTCCAGTCCGAGTGAAGAAAAGGCAGCGCAGCAGGGCGAACTCCAAATCCCTGGCCTCTGGGCCCCGGGGGAGGCAAAGCTAGGGAGCAAGTCTGGGGCGGGGGTGGGCTCTTCCCCGCTCTGTCCAGCCCTTATTCTTTCTGACAGTTCCCTTGAGGTGTGGAGGCTGCTTTCCGAGCAGAGTTTGCAGGTGTCTGGGGAAGCCCTGCAAAGTGCAGGCCTCGGGTATTTGCTCAGATCATGGCCTTTTTGATAGGGTGGGATTGGGGAAGGCAGACCCTCACTTCTTTGGAAATTGGAGCCCGGAGAGTCAAAGACTGAATGTGGGTTGGAAGACACTGAAACCGCGCACGGTCTAATCCTGTGCGCCCCTCCCCCCCTCCCCGCCCCCCACGGCTGCCCAGGTAGCAGTTCCCACAGCCCAGCATCCCTGAACCGGGGTCTGTAATGAGAGCCACTGCCTCACAAGGATGCTCATTTTCAGGACTCCTGGCTGGCCAGCACGGCCTCTTTCTGGGGCGCCCCAAGGCCCCATGGGGGCAGAACTCATTTCGGGAGTGCTGTGTGCTAGGTTTTACCAGGTAAAGCCGAGGACGTTGGGCCCCTGGGACTGAGGCACAGGGTTGGGTCACAGGGATGCTGGGCTGGTGAACCCCCAGCCCTCTTCCCTGCCACCCAACTTAGAGGGCCTGGGAGAGCTCAACTTGGAATGACATTCTGGGGTCCCCATTCCCGCAGTCTTGCAGCCTCCACCCGGGGGTTGCTCGTCACCTGCCCTCCGTCCTGGTCCCGGGGCAGGAGAGCTTCGGGTGCTGGGCTGGTGTCAGGCAGATTGGCCAGGAGTGACCCCACCCCCTTTCTGCCGCTGAGTCATTATTCCTCGAGGGAGCCCACCCCACCCCATTTCCTTCTCTGCGGGAGGGGCTGCCTGGGGGCTGAGAGGGGTAGAGGAGCGTGTGAGAAAGCCGGGCCGTCTTTGTGAGCGCGGAAGGAGGACGCGGGGTCTCCGAGCTGCTGGGGTCAGGGTGGGGGCCGCAGCGTTTGATGTGCCTGGGCGGGGTGCGGGGACGCGGGCGCATAAAGAGCCCATAGAATTGCTGCCTGACACTGGCCCGCGGCGGGGCTGCCCCCAGCCTGGGCTGCCCTGGCCTCTGTCTGTCAGCAGAGGGGATCCGCTCCCCCCAGCTCCACCTCAGTAGTGAGGGTGGCAGGAGCCCCTTTGAAAGCCCTCAAAGGCCTCTTTATGCGTCCCTCTGACCCTCCCTTCCCATAGGGAGCTACCGGAGTGGGCTCTCGCCTTTCCTCCCACCTCCTTCGCTCTGTCTTTTGAATTTTGGAGAAAGTTCAGGCCAAGTTTGTTCTTGCTGCTCAGTTTCATTTCCCCGTGCTCGCTGAGGCCTAACCTGACGAGGGGGGGCGCTCCAGCCCAAGGGTCTGTCCAGTCCACTCACCACCTGTGAACCTTGAGGAATTGCCCCCTCTGGGGGTCTGGCTGGGATTTCCTTGGTGTGCGAGGGGATGGGGGGGGCCCTCAGGTCTTTCCCATCTCTTACCCCACCCACCCCCACTCTGCTTTCAGCTGTGTCTTCTTCGGGTAAATATTTCCCAGGCCCCTCATGCTAGGGTGGGCGCCAGAGGGTTGAGCGAAGGTCTCCCACGGTCTGGGGCTGGGCTCACTGACTGTCCCCAGGGTGCTAGAGTTCTGCTCCCCCAGGGGTGAGGAAAGATGGCCTGGGGCAGAGCTCCGTGGAGGTTTCTGGAGGTCTTGGGTTTCTTGCAGCCTTCTTGTTGTCCTGTCATTGGGGGGCAGGAGAGGAGGAGATACTTGGAACTTGAGAGGGACTTGTCCTCCCTGAAGGCTGCTGTCCTTTTTTGTGTGTGTGTGGGGGGGTGGTCAGGCCACACTCCCCCTTTCTGTACCTCCACTTGCCTCCTCTTCCTGCCCCCTCCCTACCAGGTGAGCCCTTGGAGGCTGGCTCTTCTGGTTGATCTTCTGGTTGCTAGACAGGCAGAGTGCTCCAGGAGCAGCGGGACAGGAAGATTGGAGTCAGAAGCACCTCTGACACAGGAGGGCATTGGGGAGAATTGGATTCCGTCTCCCTGCCTGTATTCCTGAGGAAGTCAGGGGAGCACCCCAAAATGGGTGCCCAGCAGTCAGTTGTCACTTACAAGCTTTGGTGGGAAGTGTGCCCTGGGGCTGCAGCAGGCTGCAGACAGGAGTTGATGCGGAAGACTTCTTGTCCCCCACCTGTCTGAGCCTGGGCACTGGGCAGGGCCTGGGCTTCTCTGTTCGTGCACTGGAGGGATGGCAGGTGGCTGGTTAGTGCTGTGGGGGTCCTCTGTAGTTCCCTCCTCCCTGAGGACTCTGGAGTGAGTGGGCCGGCCTGGGACCCTGGGGGAAGGTGTCAAGAGCCGACCCGGAACAGGGAGCTTTGGAAGGGAGAATATTCTTTCGGGCTTGGAATTCCTTAGGCGGTTCTGGGCCTGGAAGAATAAACTCTAGGGGTGGCAAGAGTGCTCTGGACCCCAGGGCACAGTACAAGTCAAAAGAGGGAGGACGGGCTTAGCAACCTAAGAACAGCGGGGTGCAGAGCTGGGCTTGGAGCCTGCCCACTTCCTACCCCGCTCTTTCAATGAATTCCTCACCTGGCCCAGCCCCCAGTTACCTGGTAAAGAAGAAGGGGGGAGGGGGCAGGAGAAAGGAGGGAGAGGGAGGCAGCTAATGAGCTATCTGGGCTGAAGGAGGATGGAGGGAAATTCCTGTCTTCACCCCCCTTTGGTCTTTTAGTCTCTCTCTTGTGGGCTACAGACGTCCTGCCTGTTCCCCGGAGCAAGGAGCTGGATTAGGGGAGGGAAGGAGGCAGGTGGGGTGATTAGTGTTTTGGCCCAAGTGCTGCTACTTATTTTAAACAGCAGGGAGAAAACGAGGGCTTGGGAATGGGGGCAGGTTGTGGGTGAGGCTGGGTCTGACAAAGTCTCTGTTTGCTAAGGCAGGACCTGCTCCCTCGACCCAGAACCGTTCCCTCCAGGCTGGAGTCTTGGTCTATGTGCAGTCTCTTGCCTGCCTTGTGGGGGATTCTAGGGCAGGGGAGGGGCTTGGTTCAAAACTGCCCAGCTAGGACCTACGTGTGGCCCCCTCCCAGCACCCTTAGGGACCCTTCGATCAGTATTTTACCCTCTCCCCATGCCACCCCCTTGGGAGCCACGCCCCTTCCCAAAGTGGATAGTCAGTGTCTGAGCAGAACTTTGGGGAGGAGGCTGCTGGTTGCCTAGCCATATCTAAAGTCCCTTCCTTCCTGGTCTGCCGGCGGCAGAGTCCTGGAATGCAGACATGAACACATCTTACCCAGGATTGATGGCCATCTGATTTCTTTGTGGTGTATTTCAGAGAGTACCCACGACATGCTTTATAACATATAAGGCCCTGCGAGGTTGAGTGTTCTTTGAAAAGAGAAAAGAAGGTATAGTGGCGGATTATGAGATGCTGAGATTGGCCGGGAGTAAAGAGGACTGAGGGTGCCCCAGGCGCTGGGTGGGGGTGGGCCCGGGAGTGGAGCCCTCAGAGCTGTGGACGTTGCACAGGAGCAGTGCTGTTCAGCAGCATTTATGGTAGGGAATCAGTGAGGCAAGGGAAGGCACTCCAGACTCCAGCCACAAGCGGCATGAAGTTCTGTCCCACCTCTTTGAGAGAGATGACAAAGTTAGGGGACGCTTGCTTGCCTTTTCTCACGAAGGCCCCACCTTCTACACCTCCTCTTTGTGGCTGACTTGATTTAGCCTTTTTAGTGGTCACCCCTAAACAGCAGACTGCATTGGGTACCATCGTATTCAGGAAGTAAGACCTGGCTGCCAGTTGCCTGGGGGGGTGGGGGCACAGGATGGGTGATTCCCCCCCCCCCCGCCCCCGTGGGATCTCTATGCACAGGAGGCGGGCCTAGCAGGAAGGGCTGTGGGGACCTCTCTGCTGAGAATAGAGCCATTTGGGGAGCAGAGAAGGGCTGCCCTGGAAAGCGGTGGGGTATCCTGCCAGCCCCCGGTTACTGGTGTCATTATAGTGGCCACCAGGTGTTACAGTTTCACGCCTCGGTGAGGCTGGCACCTGGGAACAGTCCCCATTGTCCCGTGACAGTTGGGCAGTACCTGTGGGAATGTTTCTTCCCCAGGAACGTTGAGCACAGGGAGAAAACTCCAGGGAGAGGTTTTCAGGCCTAGGTTCCTCCACGGGAGCCTTCTTTAAGTGGTTTCAATGACAGGTTAACCCCCAACCCAACAGACCACAGCCTCTCCTCCCTTCCCCCTTGTCCTCGTCCTTGGGGGCTCAGGTTATAGCGCAGCACGGTGTGTGGCCAGGCTGCACAGATTGGGAAGTACTACTCTTAACAAAGGGCAGTTGAACAGCCCAGCTTTGGGAAGTGGAGAGAGAAAAGCAAACAATCCAGGCCTGGCAGAGGGTCTCCAGGGGCACCTTGATAACAGAGCCTGGGGAACTGGGAATTCAATTGGTGTGATTTTTTTTTTTTTTCTTTTTTCCATACTAACAGGCAAGGGCAATTGCAAAGATATTCCAAAACAGAGAAAAACTTGACATCTGTTTGGTTCTGAAGTGTGCTGAGGTTTAAAAATCATATTTACCTTATTAGTTATGTCAGCCTTAGGCTAACATTAACAAGCGCTTCCTTATTGGCTGCTGGGGGTAGCACGGCCACACTGCCAGCCTGGGAGTGAACTCAGGATTCAGAGAACTCAGAGCAAATCCCGGAGACCTGGTTCCCAGGACTTAACACTCTGGGTTTGATTGTCCCTGCCCTTTTAGGACCTGAGTGATGAGCCATGTCTGCACCGAGGCACCCCATGGCAGCGGGCGTCTAGCATGGGCTGAGAAGCCGCACCTGCACGGAAGGCTGGCAGAAATGGGCTCCCGGCTGAGTCCTAGGCAGTTGGTGGCAGCAAGGAGGAGAGGCCCGGGCATCTGGAGCAGGGCTGAGACGGAGCAGTTCTGGAGTGTGTGAACAGGCGGAGCCCAACCTGCCTGGTCCACCATGGCCCAGAGGCTGTGGGTGAGCCGTCTGCTGCGGCATCGGAAAGCCCAGCTCCTGTTGGTCAACCTGCTGACCTTCGGCCTGGAGGTGTGCCTGGCCGCAGGTATCACCTACGTGCCGCCCTTGCTGCTGGAAGTGGGGGTAGAGGAGAAGTTCATGACCATGGTGCTGGGTGAGTCACCACATCCTCCTTCCCGCCTGCTCCAGATACATGATACCCAGGAAGTAGGTGCCTTTGCCCAAAGGGGAGGAGGTGGCTGCCTGCTGTTCCTCAGGCTGTGGTGCTGGTGGGTGGACATTGCTGGACACAGGGGTGACCGTGGGCTGGAGGGGGCCCAGTAGGAAAAGAACACAGGGACATTCCCCGGTCATCTCACCTGGCACCTACACGTTGCCTGGCTGGCGCACAGGAGACACTGGAGAAATTGCTCTGCACCTTTGTCTACTCTTTCTACCTTATCTGTTATCTCATTTGGTTCTTGCAACAGCCCTTTGAGGCCATCCATTTCATGGAGAAGGTAATGGAGGCTGATAAGAAGTTGGGTGATTGAGCTGGGCCCAAGGCTAGCTGCTGATTAGCAGGATCAGAGTCTCCCAGCCTGGGCTTTCTTACCCCTAGGGCATGGGCTGGGCTCCTGACTGCAGATGCTTTCTGCAAAAGCCACCGGAGGCAAGAAAGAGGTCGCCGTGGGGTGGCTCCCGGAAGAGGGGGCTGTCCAGATCATAGGCTCTGGAGTCAGACTGCCCGATGGAACTCGGCCTCTTGCCCCCCTTGCCGGGTGCCAGTGCACAAGTCTCACCAGTAGCCCCGTGCATCAGTTTGCCCATCCTGAGACTGGGCATTAGGGATCCTAGTTGCGGGGACTAAATTAGAGCCTGTGTGCCATACTCAGCACTGTGTCCAGCACGGAGGTGGGGGTGGCCCTCCATGCGAGAGGACCGTGGTCCTTTCCATCCTTGTCCCAGGAGGTTAGGCCCCCTTCCCCACCACCCCTTAGGGTCCCAGCCTCTGGCTCATACCACTTGTCCTTCCTGCAGGCATCGGGCCAGTGCTGGGCCTCATCTCGGTCCCACTCCTAGGCTCAGCCAGTGACCACTGGCGCGGGCGCTATGGTCGCCGGAGGCCCTTCATCTGGGCCCTGTCCCTAGGCGTCCTCCTGAGCCTCTTCCTCATCCCGAGGGCCAGCTGGCTGGCGGGGCTGCTGTGCCCGGATACCAGGCCCCTGGAGCTGGCACTGCTGATCCTGGGTGTGGGGCTGCTGGACTTCTGCGGCCAGGTGTGCTTCACTCCACTGGAGGCCCTGCTGTCCGACCTCTTCCGGGACCCAGACCACTGTCGCCAGGCCTTCTCCGTCTACGCCTTCATGATCAGCCTTGGGGGCTGCCTGGGCTACCTCCTGCCTGCAATCGACTGGGACGCCAGTGCCCTGGCCCCCTACCTGGGCACCCAGGAGGAGTGCCTCTTTGGCTTGCTCGCTCTCATCTTCCTCACTTGCGTGGCGGCCACGCTGTTTGTGGCCGAGGAGGCGGCGCTGGGTCCGGCTGAGCCAGCGGAAGGGCTGTTGGTCCCCTCCGTGCCGCCGCGCTGCTGCCCATGCCACACCCGCCTGGCCTTCCGGAACCTGGGCGCCCTGTTTCCCCGGCTGCACCAGCTCTGCTGCCGTGTGCCTCGCACCCTGCGCAGACTCTTTGTGGCCGAACTGTGCAGCTGGATGGCATTCATGACCTTCACGCTGTTTTACACGGACTTCGTGGGCGAGGGGCTGTACCAGGGTGTGCCCCGGGCTGAGCCAGGCACTGAGGCACGGAGACACTACGATGAAGGTAAGGCCTCTGCAGCGGGCGTTCGGCGAGGGGGCTGCTGTGGGAGGGAGTTCCCTCTGGGGGACGGTCCAGCATAGGAAGATGCCCCCAGTCTGCGCCGGGCTGGGAGCTGTGTACCTGGGCTCCGATTTCCCGATCAGATAAATGGGCCCAGCCTGTGCATGCGGCCCCCAGCGTGCAGGTCAGCTTTGCTGGCAGTCTCAGGAGAGCCTCTGGCTGCGGAGACTTTGCTCAGAGTCGTTGCCCCAAGTTGACAGCAGAAAAGGCCAAGCTTATTTAAGGTCCAAAGAGAGTGGAGGAGTCAAGGCCGGGTCGCAGGTCTGCCTAGCCCCAAGTTCAGTGTGCCCTCTGCTCCCCCTGCTGACTTTCCACATTGCCTGGCCAGACCTTCGGCTCAGGCCTCCTGGAACTTTGTCCCGGAGCCAATGGCACAACTGTCTTTGTGTTCCCTGTCAGCCTCCTAGATAGCTGAGCGCTAGCTGAGCCTCGCAATCAGCATCTTCCTCTGCCCCTAGCCCGCGGCTTCGCCTTTTCTAAGGGCAGTGGAAGAACCTAGACTCCCGTTGTTGCATCTGGGTGGGGATGATGCAGGGAGCGGGTCTGGTCCACAGCAAGGCTGGGATGGCGGGTGCCCGCAATTCTGAGCCTTCCCCAGATTGTACGGGTGGGTCTGGGTCTGACTTCCTCTTCTTCCCCACCTGCAGGGGTCCGGATGGGCAGCCTGGGGCTGTTCCTGCAGTGTGCCATTTCCCTGCTCTTCTCTCTGGTCATGGACCGGCTGGTGCAGCGATTCGGCACCCGGGCAGTCTATTTGGCCAGCGTGGTGGCCTTCCCTGTTGCTGCCGGCACCATGTGCCTGTCCCGCAGTGTGGCCGTGGTGACCGCCTCGGCTGCCCTCACCGGGTTCACCTTCTCCGCCCTGCAGATCCTGCCCTACACACTAGCCTCCCTCTACCACCGCGAGAAGCAGGTACTCACACTGGCCGCTGGGTGGAGCCGGGGTGGAGGGGAGACGCAGTAGCCCAAGTCTGGCCAGAGACGCCGGAGAAGTCATTCTTTGATTGGAGAGGAAGCCCGTGTAGCCCAGGGCCAGAGACGTGGGCTGCGGAAGGAGGGTGTAGATTAGATTCTGGGAATGACTTCCTGGTGTCAGAACTATAAAGCACTTGAGCGGATGATTGCAGGAAATGCTAAGTCCTTCTTTGGGAATCCTGAGGAATCGGCCTAGGCCTAACGGAGGCCCTCAGTCTGGGCTGAGTTCTCTGCAGAGGCAGGGGGCAGGAGCAGGTGACCTCTGGGGCACGTAGCCTCAGCAGATGGGGAGGGGGGACGGTCTGGTGTTGGCGACAGCTCTCTTTATTCAGGGAGGGGCAGTGTGACTGACCAATACCCTGCTCTACTCTCCAGTGTGGGGAAGGCTCCTTATTGCCCCTTCTCTTTCTGGTTTATCTTCTTTTTCTGCCTAATTCTCTCTTTTCTTTTCCTGCCTCACACCTTTGCCTCCGTCCCCTTCCCCCGCCCCCACGGCGGATCTCTGAGCCCGACGCATCTGACACCGCTCGCCTGGGCACTGTAAGTTGGGGGCCTCCTTCCTGCTTGGCCCCACGCGAACCAGCCCCTCCAGGGGCCCCCTTCTGAGGGGAAGCCTCCTGACCGAAGCCGTGTGGTCACCTTTGTCCCCTTCACTGGCTTCAGTGAGCTGCAGCCCTGGGTGCAGAGCTCCGCACAGAGGGCAAGAAGTTGGGGTGTCCTGAGGGAGGAGATGTAGGCCTGCCCTCATAGAGCTTCCAGACCATAGGGAAGATGGATGTCCACCCCCTGTAGGACATGAGTGAAGTAGCAGAGAAATACGTAGCTAGGAGGCTGGTTGATTGAATAGGTAGCTGCAGGGGTGGGGTGTGTGGAGGAAGGGGCCGGTGTTTCGGTTGGGGTAGCCTGGTGCCTGAGACTCCTGTCAGTGCACTGATAACCTTCATCAACCTCCATTCTTTCACTGCCCTGGCTGGGGGCTTGAGGGCAGGTGTCCAGAGGCCAGGGTGGGCATATGCACTCGTGCCAGGGAACCTGCTAGAGCCAGTCCTCCCCTCACACTGAAGAGCGGGTCTATCCCTAGGGCCCTCTTCAGGCTCCGGCCTCACTGGTCTTTTCAGGGGTGGTAGGCAGGCAGGGGAGGTCCCGGGAGGCCGGTTCCAAGCAGCAATCGATGGCACACTTGGCCCTGTATGCCGTCTGTACTTGCCTGGCCTACTTCCGGCCACGCCAAGAGCCGTGGGCTTCCCTGGCTTCATCTTTGCCATGAGTCCCGGCTCTAGCACAGCCAGCTCGAGAGCCCTCTCCTGTCCAGTGCTAGCAGGCGCGGGGACAGTGTCGGATACATTCCGGCCCTATCCTAAAACAGGGGGCTCTGGGCAGGGCCAGGCTACCTTGATCTAAGGCAGACAGTGAATAGGAAGCAAGAAGGGCTTCAGTATCAGCACAGCTAGTCCATAGGAGCCTGGAAGATTCCTCTGGTTCCTCTCTTCCTCCAGCCTGAGTCTGCTGGACCTTCCCTGCCCCAGGCTGGGGCCATGGACCTCACAGGCCTGGGACCCCAGTGGGAGCAGAGTTTCTCTCTTCCAGGTTGAGAAAGATTTCCCAAGGTGAAGTGGTGGGGGGCAGGAAGTAGGAGGGTTAAGAGAGGCTGTGTGGGGGCTTGGGCCATCGGGGGCCCCAGCTTTGGATTTTGTTCCTCTGTTCTTACACATCTCTCTTCTCACCTGTCTTCATTCTTTTCCCTTTACCTTGGGGTTCTGCTCTCTTGCTTGCCTGCACTGTGAGTTCGTCTGCCACTTACTGGCTCCGGGAGAGGCTAGTGCAGACCTAGACTTGTGGTTTCAGATGTGTCCCCTCCCCGGGGGATCCCCTGCCCCTAAGGAGACTCCTAACTAGACCCAAACCAAGGAGGGTCTGCCTGGCTTTCTCACCTGCTGCATAACTGTCATGAAGGCCAGTTGCCTGGTGTCTTCCGGCCCCTGGTCTGAATGCTGGGGTCTGTTCTCCTAGCCGGGATCCTATGCTTGGGTACCTAAATGTCCACGTCCCCTTTTTCCTCCCCTCCGCCCCCCAGGTTTTCCTGCCCAAGTACCGAGGAGACGCTGGAAGCAGTGCCAGTGAGGACAGCCTGAAGACCAGCTTCCCACCGGGCCCCAAGGCCGGATCTCCCTTCCCCAACGGACACATGGGTGCCGGAGGCGGCGGCCTCCTCCCGTCTCCACCCGTGCTCTGTGGGGCCTCTGCCTGCGATGTCTCCATGCGGGTGGTGGTCGGCGAGCAGCCTGAGGCCAGGGTTCTTCCGGGCCGGGGCATCTGCCTGGACCTTGCCATCCTGGACAGTGCCTTCCTGCTGTCCCAGGTGGCCCCGTCCCTGTTCATGGGCTCCATTGTTCAGCTCAGCCAGTCTGTCACTGCCTACATGGTGTCGGCTGCAGGCCTTGGTTTGGTGGCCATTTATTTTGCTACACAGGTAGTATTTGATAAGAGCGACTTGGCCAAATACTCGGTGTAGAGTACTTCTGACCCACTGAGGGGGGGCCTGCCTCACTGGGTCCCAGCCCTGCCTGCCCCGCCCAACCCCCCCCCCCCTCCCCAGCTCTACATCCTGTTAGCCTCCTGGGGCCAGGGTGGGGAGGGCCCTCTGGTTTCTATTGCCGCCAAAGGGGTGTGGCTCTCTGCTGCCGCCCTGTGGCAGTGAGGTGCGTAGCCGCACAGGTAGGGGACCTGGGGCTTCTCTCTCTCCCTCCCTCCCCGGTCTTCGGGCCTGGCTGACTATTGGTCCAAACAGGCTTCAGTCTGGACTTCTACAGGGAGGCCAGAAGAGCAGGGCATTTCATTAGCTCCATGCACTGGACTGCAAGACTCTGCGGGGGGATTACCAAGGTAGGGTTAACAGGCAGTGTCCTGGTCAAGACATGCCCAGAGGAGGGATCTGGGGAGCTGAGTAAACTCAACCACCTGGTCTCTCACCTCCAAGCCCCCTTATCCCATAGATTCCCTCGATGTTGCTCTTGCATGGGAGTTTCTAGTGTGAAACTCTCCTCCACAGGATTTGAAAATATGGAAGTTATTTGTGGGGAAGAATCGGACAGGGAGGAAGCTGCCTGCCCCAAAGCACTGCCTTTCTACTATTCCCCCACAACTACATTTTATCGGGACATGGCTTGTTGGCCCCTGTGTTGACATCATAGGGACACAGGCCTTTAAATATTTAACTTATTTATTTAACTAAGTAGAGGGGAATCAGTTCCCAGCTCTGCCATCTTGGTGTCTAAGGGGTGAGATCTCCAGTGGGCCTATGAGATGGTTGGTTTATTGGGCTGAGCATTGCCAGAATGTTCTCCTGGGTGATTGGTCTGGCCCCATACTGCCTAACCCAGGAGCTTGGAAGCTCTACTCACCCAGCTGATATCCCAAATCATGTTACCCAAGGCTGGGGGAGCTGGGGGTACGTGGAGGGCGGGGCTCCGGGTCTCAGCAGCCTCCTTAGCCTCTCTCTTGGCCCAGCCTGCGCCCCACTCCTGACTCCTCTCTGCTCTCTCTAGGGCTGGGCTGATGAAGGAGCTGCCCACCCCCTACCCTTCCCCACTGGCTCCACAGTCCTCTCCTTGGGGCTGTTGCAGGACCAGAAGCACAGAGTGTGGCTCCTCGAGCCTGTATCCGTCTCAGCCCCCAGGGCATATCTGTGCTTGGGGAATCTCGCACAGAAACTCAGGAGTACCCCCTGCCTGGGCTAAGGAGGTCTTATCTCTGGGGGGGTTTAAGTGCCGTTTGCAATAATGTTATGTCTTATTTATTTAGTGGAGTAAATATTTTATACTGTATGTGAGCAATCAGAGTCTAATGTTTATGGTGATGAAATTAAAGGCTTCTTATATGTTTAATTGGCCTGTGTTTATCTTTTCTGAGGGGGAAGGACCAGCTCTCTTTCAAATCCTCAGCGTCAGCTGTTTTGACACGTTCAGTTCCCAGCATCGCCAGCAGATGGAGCCACAGACCAGTATTCTTCCAATGCTTGGCCAATGGGCTAGGAGGAGCTACCTCTTGGACTGGAGAGTTGGGGAATTTGGGGAAAGGGCCGGGGCGGGAAAAGCACGGAGTGCAAGGGAGCGGGGCATTTTCCTTCGCAGGGGGCTCATAATGTGGCCAAAGAGATGGAACAAGCACCTTCTATCTAAACCACAGCAATAGGAAGTAGGAACGAACCTGGTACTTGCAGGCTAGGATTTCAACATCACTGAGCCTTGCTTCCTTCACCCTTCCTGCCAGGCTTAGGTCAAATTCAGTCTTCCCTGCAATGCCACCTCCCTCATCCTTCCAAACTTGACTGGCCTTCTTGTTCCTAATTCTAGCGGTCAGAATGGTTAACGCCATACGCAAGGACCAGCTTTATTTGAGGTGCCCGGCTGGCTCAGTCATTAAAACATGCGATTCTTGATCTTGGGGTTGAGAGTTTGAGTCCCACATTGGGTGCAGAGATTACTTAAATAAAAATTTTAAAAAAGGATTGACTTTATTTTTAAATGTTCTATATTTTATTTAACCTTTTATTATGGAAAATTTCAAACATACATGAAAAATGAGCCTGGTGTAACAAACCCAATTTTAACAATTATTAACAGTTTGCCATTTTAATTTTATCTACTCTCCCTCCCCCACCCATTGAGGGAGAGGTTTTTTTTTTTTTTTTAATAATTTTTAAGTTTATTTATTTATTATTGAGAGAGAGAGAGAGAGAGCGCACAAGCTGGGGAGAGGCAGAGAGAGGGAGATACAGAATCTGGAGATACAGGCTCCAGGCTCTGAGCTGTAAGCACAGAGCCCAATGCAGGGCTTGAACGCACAGACCATGAGATCATGACCTGAGCTGAAGTCAGACACTTAACTGACTGAGCCACCCAGGCGCCCCTCTCCTACGGCAACTTTCAGATATTATACTTCATTCCTGAGTATCTCAGAACGTTTTTCTACAAGGTAAGGACTTTAAGATGAAAAACACACAGCCAGATCATTATGATCAGACCTAAATCTAATTCAGTAGTGCAATTAACTAACCAGTGTTTGCATTTCCCTGTCTCCTACGGTTTTTGCTCAAATTGGAACCTAATTAAGTTCCAGATGTTGCAATGGATTGATACGTCTCTCAGATCTCTTGTACTCCACAGGTACCTTCTCAGTTTTAATGTTTTTCCTTGTAATTTATTTGTTAAACTGAGTTATTTTCCTACAGATCTGGATTTTGCTGATATCATTCCCATGGTGACATTTCATATGTTATTGCCCCTGTATTTTCTGTAAATTGGTAATTAAAATCCGAGACCGGTTCAGATTTTATACATAGAGAGATATATATATCTATAGATATAGATAGGTAAATTTTTGTAAGAATACCTAGTAGATTTGTGTACTTCCATAGAAGGGAGCAGGTATTGTCTTTCTTTTTTGATATTAGTAGTCACTGCTATCTGTACTTAACAACCCACTGTTGCATAGACCTTGGAAAACGATATTTCTTCAAAAATGCTTGACTCCTTCCTTGTATTTACCAGTTTTCAAAATATTGAATTGATTTCCTAACATCCCTAATGATGCCAGAGAGGTTTTTATCCCTTAGTGTTGTTATGAGTTCGTGGATTTAAACATACTTGATGGGTTTCAGTCCTTCGCAGCTGTTATTCATGTTCATATTGCTCCTGTGACTGGCCAGTGGAAGCCTCTTCAAGTTGATTTATTTTTTATTTATTTTTTATCTTAGAGAGCGAGTGCATGCAAGTGGGGGAGGGACCTAGGAGGCGGGGAGAGAGAGGCGGGGGACGGGGAGAGAGAGGGAGAATCTCACACAGTTTGATCCCATTGACCCTGGGATCATGACCTGAGCCAAAAATCAAGAGTCAGACGCTCAACCAGCTGAGCCACCCAAGCATCCCTCAAGTTGATTTGAGTCCTTTTGATGCCTTTTTTTTTTTTTTTTTTTTTTTTTTTTTTTTTTTTTTTTTTTGGTCCTTTAAAGCTTCTCTGCTTTCTGGCATGACTAGATGTCCAAGTTCATCTTGTATATTTCCTGCCACAGATTTGGAATGAGCTACTTCTTGGAAGGGTCTCTGATTGCTTTTTGTGGGATAGGGTTTTTAGAGACCATAAAATCTGCACCAGGAGTGCCCGTTACTGGGTACATCATTGTTTTTAGGCCTTTCCAGTGGACAAAGCTAGGACATTTTTAAAATGTAAACACATTGTGAGTTTATATTAATACTTCCAAGTCAAGTTCAAGACTACACACACACACACACACACACACACACACACACACACACACACACACTTTTCTTCTCTAATTTCTCCCATATGGAAACAGACCTGGCCCAGGGCTTTTTAGTGTGCATGTGTGTGAGATGTGGGAAGAAGAAAAAGAACCACCAGTCAGTCACCAATGTCAGCCTGTCTGTCACTGGAACATTGAACCTGGGCCACTGGACTGGTAGCCCTCCCTCTCACGTGTACAAACTGTCTCAGAGTACACAAAAGGAGGTTCAGAATACACAGGAACAGGAAGCTGGGGCTCACAGGGGATTTTCTAGCACAAGCTTTCAATATCTGGGACCAGCTAAAGTAACTCGCAAGCATTGGGACCTTGTGTTGGTAGTTCCTTAGTCCTCCTTGCTAAGGACAAAGGAGAGGAGAGAAGCAGGAGGAAGAGGAGGGGACTGCAAATAGCCTCAGAGATCTCACAACTAACATGAGTGAGGCTCTCAGACAAGGGCAGTCTGACTCATGCCCGTAAGGACCATTTGCTGAATTTAGGTGGAGAGGAACAAGCACCTTTGAATTTTTTTTTAATGTTTATTTTCTAACAGAGAGAGACAGAGCATGAGCGGGGGAAGGGCAGAGAAAGAGGGAGACACAGAATCCGAAGCAGGCTCCAGGCTCTGAGCTGTCAGCACAGAGCCCGACGCGGGGCTCGAACTCACAGACCGCGAGGTCATGAACTGAACCAAAGTCGGACGCTCAACCGACTGAGCCACCCAGACGCCCTTGAACAAGCACCTTTGAATCAAACGTGCCCACACATATGAGGCAGGATGTGAGTGGAAATGGCATAAGCCAGAGAGTTTAGAGGAGGGAAAAATAAGATTTTTTTGTGGTGGAGAGAGAGGGTCGGACTATTCCACAGCTCGCTCTGTCCCCATCATGCTGGGCCCTGCCCATCCCCCAGAGAGGGCTGGAGCCCTGGGCCCCAGCTGGTGGTGTGAGCCTAGGAACTGGAGAAACAGGGCGGGGGTGGGGTTGGGTGGGTGGCGCCCCGTCCTTTGTACCCTCACGGGTCTTCTTTCTGGCCTGGGGTGCCCGTCCTTTGCACAGCCAGTTCTAGAGGGATGGCGGCGCAAGAAGGTTAGAGTGGGGAACATCTGGCGGACAGCCTGGATCTCAGGTTACTTCTTTGCCGTTGGGGAAAAAGCCCTTGGTTTCCAGGGTCCGATTTGATTACAGCAGCCTGGCCGTCTTGTCACCACTGGCTGGAGGGCTGTTCAAGGTAGGGGCTTTCTGACACCCAACACTGTCACTGGACCTCTGCACACATTGGGAGGCAGCTTAGCGTGCCCTGGTGACTTGACATCAGTCTGCCCCTTACTGACATTTGACCTCCTCTCCATCATTCTGTGCCCTGTGCCTCCCACTCCCCCATGAACTGTTGAGTACTTATAATCCCCAGGTAACGTTCTCTCCACCTTTTCGTCAAATAATATTTGTCTACCTCCCCATATGCTGGACCCTATGTTCGCCCTGGGGTCCGTGCTGACAAAAGACATTATCACCGCAGCTCAGATGGGGCTGTTGGGGGGGGGTGGGCACCGGGTGCTGCCCCCACTCCCCGGCTGCTAGGAGACCTAGGTCCCGGAGAGGAAGCGGGCTCCGGGAGCAGCAGGCCGGACCCAGAGACCACCTCACAGGCTGGCCTCATCCCAGTGATTTTATTACAGTGACGTGGGGACAGCATGGGGGGTGAGGACTGACAGATACCGTTCTTTCACCAGTGACAAAACTGAGGCCGACTGAGATGATGTGACTTGTCCCAGGGTGCACTGATTCAGGGCTATTTTTGTTCCACTTATCAACAATTGCAAAAGGTGGAGGTGAGGAGACTACAAGAAGCCTCTGCATTATCTCTGAAGCTTTTCTGAAAAGCGAGTATTATTCTTTTATTTATTTATTTTTATAAAAATTTTAAAAATGTTTATTTTTGAGAGAGAGAGAGAGAGAGAGAGGGAGTGAACGGGGCAGGGGCAGAGAGAGAGGGGGCACAGAATCTAAAGCAAGGCTCCAGGCCCTGAGCTGTCAGCACAGAGCCCAACACAGGGCTCGAACCCACGAACCGCGAGATCATGACCTGAGCTGACGTTGGACGCTTAACCGACTGAGCTACCCAGGTACCTCTATTCCTTTTTTAAAATGTTTATTTATTTTTGAGAGAGAACGAGAGGGAGAGGGAGAGGGATAGAGAGGAAGGGAGAGAGAGAATCCCAAGCGGGCTCCACGCTCGGCACAGAGCCCAACGCAGGGCTCGATCCCACAAACTGTGAGATCATGACCCGAGCCGAAAGCAAGAGTCAGACGCTTACCTGTCTGAGCCACCAGGCGCCCTGGACTCCTGTATTCACTGTGCCTCTATCTCCCTTTTTCCACCCTCTCGACTGCTGTGAGGGCCCTGCTCGCCTGCAGCCTGCGTTGTCCTCGTGCGCTGGCCCCACACATGAGGGACAGCAGCCTGAGGGGACTCACCCGCCCGCGGCAAGCAGTCTCCTTCACGGGTGGCTCTGTCCACCTCTGTATCCCCTCCGTGGCCACCCAGCCCCATCCCCCCAGCCTCTCAAACCTGCTCAAGCCGCAATGCGCTTCCTCCTGCTGGTCGGCCAAGCCTGGCTCCTTCCGGTCTCCGCGCCTCTGCACTTGCGGCCCTCTCTTCACGGAAAGCCCTCTGCCTCTTCTCTGCTGCTGAGATGGTACTGATTCTCCAAGCCTCAGCACAGACATCTCCTTTCCTGGGGCCTCGAAGTTAATCACTTCCTCCTCAGGCTTCCCATCGCACGCTGCTCCCATACGGCCCTCGGGTACACTGGACCGAAGTTTGTTGGCCTTATTCCTCCGCTCGCTCCTTCCACAAACATCTATGAGGCAACTAGCACGTGCCAGGGCTGTGGCCGGGTGAGACACAGGAGCGGTCCCTACCCTCGGAGGCCCCCGACCAGTGAGGGGTTCGGGGACACGCAGAGGCAATCACGGAGCGTGTGCCAGTGCTGTGTTGAGGGGCGCAGGACGAGGGGAGTCACGGTGGGGCCCCAGCCCAGTCTGGGGGGTGGCCCGGTGCCGGGGACCGGAGAGGCTTCCCAGGAGACCGGTGCTAAGCGAGAGCGGAAGCCCCAGCAGGGCCCTGCCACGTGTTTCCCAACCAGGTTCTCCCAGGGCGAAGGCCACATCTCATCCCTTGTCCTGTTGCCCCAAGTCTAGATCTGTAGCTACCCGTGGTAGGAGCTCATTAAATTCGCTTGCTTGATGAAATGAAGTGTTGAACAAACAAAATGAACGGGCAGGTGGAAGCCACCTTACCGTTAAGCAAGTAGACCACCTCGTCTAAATGTTGCTCCCGTTATCAAGAGGCTGGGCTGAAGACAGAGGCTGTGTTCTCTCTGTGGATCATGTGGTTTGTTGTAGTACCTTTTTACCTTTAGATTAGTTTAGTAACACTGCGTGAATGATGAGCGGTTTCACATTAATTTGAATGAGTTTGTGGGTTTTGTTTCAGTATGCTACGGAAAGAGGTATTTCATTTCACTTATTCGTGTCTATGAATTTTATGAATCATATTTTCTTAAACTGCGTTAAAAAATGTCTTAGTGTGGGCTGGGGCGCCTGGGTGGCTCAGTCGGTTAAGCAGCCGACTTCAGCTCAGGTCACGATCTCGCGGTCCGTGAGTTCGAGCCCCGCGTCGGGCTCTGGGCTGATGGCTCAGAGCCTGGAGCCTGTTTCAGATTCTGTGTCTCCCTCTCTCTGACCCTCCCCTGTTCATGCTCTGTCTCTCCCTGTCTCAAAAATAAATAAAAAAGTTAAAAAAAAAAATTAAAGAAAATATGTCTTAGTGTGGGGCGCCCGGGTGGCTTAGTCAGACATCCGGCTCTTGATTTCGGCTCAGGTCATGATCTCACAGTTGGGCTCATGAGATTGAGCCCCTTGTCGGGTTCTGCAAGGACAGTGCAGAGCCTGCTTGGGATGGTCTCTCTCTCTCTCTCTCTGCTCTATCCCTCCTAGAGTGTGTGCTCTCTCTCTCTCAAAATGAATAAACTTTAAAAAAAGAGGGAGGGGCACCTGGCTGGCTCAGTCAGTGGAGCGTGTGACTCTTGATCTTGGGTCATGAGTTCAAACCCCATGCTTGAGTTTCTAGAGTTTACTTAAAAAATAAAATAAAATAGGGGCGCCTGGGAGGTTCAGGCTAACTCTTGATTTCAGCTCAGGTTATGATCTCATGGTTCTTGAGATCAAACCCCGTGTCTGGCTTTGTGCTGACAGTGGGGAGTCTGCCTGGGATTCTCTCTTTCTCCCTCTCTCTCTGCCCCTCCTCTGCTCACTCTCTTTCTCAAACGAAATAACTATATATTTATATTTACATATATATAAATATATATATAAAGAATATATATACATATATATATATAAAGAAAAATCCCTTTGTGTTAAAAAAATATAAAGTGTAAAGTGAGAGTGGAAAGAAGTTGTGGGGTTGGTGGATGGGGGCCAGGGAAAAGGTGGAGTGAAATACCAAGGATGGCCTTGCCTGCATGTCCAAGAGGTCAAAGAACTTTCCCATCTGATGTCTCTTGTTCACCACCAGGGTTAGGTCTTTTGGCTTGCCCAAATCATCTATATCCATGATTAATTTTATGTGTCAATTTGATAGGGGGCTGGGGTGTCCAGATGTTTGGTCAAACATTCTGCGGGTGTTTGTAAGGGTGTTTTTGGATAAGATTAGCATTTACATTTGAAGACTGAGTGAAGCCAATGTGGGCGGGCCCTGTCCAATCAGTTGAAGGCCTGAACAGAACAAAAAAGCTGACTTGCCTCTGAGCAAAACCTTCCTCCTTCCTGCCTGCCTTTGAATTGGGACATCAACATTTCCCTGCCTTTGGACTCAAACTAAAACTTTGGCTTTTTCTGGGCCTTGAGCCTGCTGGTCTTAAGACCGGAGCTACACCACGGTTGTCCTGGTGGCCTTCAGATTTGGACTGGAACCACCCACTGGCTCTCTCGGGCCTGCAGCTCACCAACTCCACCTGCACAGTTTGGGACGTGTCAGTCTCCACGGCCGTGGGAGCCTGTTCTTTGTAACAAATCGTTCTCTCTACGGGCATCCTAAAGGTTGTGTTTCGCGGGAGAAGCATGACTAATACAAGGAGGTTTTACTAACACCAGACAAGTCAGTGGCTCATAGATGTCGGAGCTAGAAATCAAACACTTGCCTCAGTTTACAGATGTTATGTGCGAGCCCAAGAAGGAAGGTTCTTCCCGCTGCACATTCCACCAACCACGCTCACTTAGCTGATGCTTGGAGTCTCCTTAACTGGAGACCATAATTAGAAATAAGACTTGGGGTGCCTGGGTGGCTCAGCTGGCTAAGCATCCGACTCTTGGTTTTGGCTCAGGTCATGATCTCACAGTGCATGAGTTCGAGACCCACATCTGGCTCCATGCTGACAGTGCAGAGCCTGCTTGGGATTCTCTCTCTCTTTCTCTCTCTCTCTCTCTCTCCTTCTCTCTCTGCCCCTCCCTGCTCATGCTCTCTCTCAAAATAAATAAAAATTTAAAAAAAAAGAGAAAGAAGACAAATATCCCTGGGAAGATAAGGTACTGACACGCATCCGTAAGAGAATACAAGTGACTCAGGATGTTTTCGGAGGAGAAATTTTCGAAGGGGGATAGCAGAGGTGGAGGGTGGAAAGACAGACATAGTTCCTACCCTCTTGGAGGTCCTTGGCCAGTGAGAATTTCAGAGAAGTGCAGAAGTGACCTGTGGAGTCGGCATGGTTTGGAGGCAAGGGGGCTCTCAGGACGATGGGAGACAGGGGACGGGGAGGACGGTGGGGGCCACAGCCCTCTCACCTCCTCATTACTCTGTCGAGAGCTGGCTCAGAGCAGTGCCGGCTTTGCTAGGCTGGGAAGCTGAGACTGTCCCTGCGGGGGGACGAATGGTGGAGGTGGCCCACGCCTTCATTTCAGTGAGCTCACAGAAAACTTCTGAAAATACAGATCTCTAGCGGTAGCGCTTACATCTTTTAAAAAAGAACATTTTTAGTGCATGCCTTCTGCCTTCCTAGTTACGCTGGGGGGTGCCGTGGGTGCAGTGGGAGGCGGGGTATCCGGAGCGGTGAGGCAGCCAGCAGCCTATTTTCAAACCTTAGGTGTAATGGGGCTTTTTTTTTTTTTTGGTTTTTGTTTTTGTTTTTGCTTTTTGGCTTGCATGAAGCTTATGATGGATTTTTCTCTTTGGGCCAAAGAGAAAGCGCATCTGGCCACGACAGTAACTGCCCATCTATTTAGAGCAAGGGCAATGGGCAAGACGGTGAGGATACTTGAAACCCCATCGTGTGAGGAAGGTGAAGGAAAGGAGGATGTGTTCAGCGCGGGAGAGAGCCCCTCAGGGGGCTGGGGAGCAGTCTTCAGCAGCTGTCGGAAGGGCTGACCTGGAGACGAAGGAATGGGGTCGTACCGTGTTCTCCGGAGCGCAGGGCTGGGGAAGGCTCCGGGAACACAGACTGCGAGAGTCAAGGGGTAACTGGGCTGTTGCGGGGGCTCAGGCATTCTCCGCACTGGAAGTCCCGGAACACGGGCCGGACAAGTGCTTGGTGCGTGTCGGGGAGGAGATTCATGCACAAGGAATGGTTGGTCTGCACTCTTCTTAAGTACTTCTAACCCTGGGATTCTTTGATACGGGGCTGTGGAGAATGACCGATTGCCACAAATAGTGGGGTCCGAAGAGGAGGAACGTGACCATTCACCCCGCCCAACAGGTTGGTCCGTGCTGTATGAAGCGCTCCGCTCGGCTAGAGAAACTAAGGCCTCCCTCCCAAGGACACAAATGGCTCTAAGAGAAAGAAGCTTATATAGGCTGGAAACAGGGGTACACTTTTCCTCCTCTCCTGTTTGATACAGAACTAGGGGAAGGTGGCAGACTTTGGCTAGAACCCAGGCGACTGTTTTAGGACAGCTAAGGAGAATGTCTCCGTAGAAGGGAGGTGGTCGGTAGGAAATACAAAGAGGGGAATAGATGAAGACGGTGTTGGGAGTGACTGGCCCCACGCTGTTCAGAAAAGGGGCTCTCTTGTCTGTGGCAGGCACAGCCCTTGGTGCAGCTGCAACATCTAGTTATCAGGTGCTATGGTCCAAATCTCGGCCCCTCCCCTCCCCAACTCATATGTTGAAATCTTAATCCCTATAGACCATGGCATTAGGGGTTTTTTTCTTTAAATCTTTATTCATTTTTGAGAGACAGAGAGAGACCAAGCGTGAGCAGGGGAGGGGAAGAGAGAGAGGGAGACACAGAATCTGAGGCCCGCTCCAGGCTCTGAACTGTCAGCACAGAGCCCGGCACAAGGCTCGAACTCACGAACGGCAAGATCACGACCTAAGCAGAAGTCGGATGCTTAACTGACTGAGCCACACGGGCGCCCCAAGATGACGGTGTTGGGAAGTGGAGCTTTTGGAAGGTGCTTAGGTCATGAGTGTGGCACCTTCCCGAATGAGATTCGTGCCCTTGTATAAGAGACCCCACAGAGTTTCCTCAGCCCTTCCATCACGTGAGGGCACAGAGAGGGCTGACAGCTGTGAACCAAGAAGCAGGCTGTCACCAGAATTCCACCACATTGATGCCTTCCTCTTGGGCTTCCCAGCCTTCAAAACTGTGAGAAATACATTTCTGTGGTTTGGAAGCTACGCAGGTTGTGGTACCTTGTTAGAATAGCCTGAATGGACCAAGATGTCACAGAACGTTTGATTCATCCAACCCCTTCCCGCTGCCCAGACACCATGCTCCCCAACGAGCATGTCCATGGTTTGGCTTTTCGTATTAGTTTCTCTACGGCAAAGGTGTGTGACAGAGGACTCATCACGGTACCTACCTCAGTGTTATAATTATTTACTTGACAGTCTATTAACCTAGACTGAACTTTCTCGTATCTCTCCTCCCCCCGCCCCGCCCCGCCCCATTAGCACAGTGCCTGAAACGTAGCAGGAACTCACGGAATCTGTTAAATGAATGAAGCCCGGAAGCAACAATCACATCTCACTGGGGACGGGAGAAGCAGTGAAGAAGTGACACTAAGAACTGGGAGTTCTGGGGTGCCTGGGCGGCTCAGCCGGTTAATCTCTTGATCTTGACTCAGGTTATGATCTCCCGGTTCGTGAGTTCGAGCCCTGCGTTGGGCTCTGCGCTGACAGTGAGGAGCCTGCTTGGGATCATCTCACTCTCTCGTTTTCAAAATAAGTAGATATTAAAAAAAAAAATTTTTTTTTAAAAACCTGGGAGCTCTTTATTCAAAAGTTACTAAGTCCCTATTATGTGCCAGGCACAAGGCTGGGACACACGGGTTGTGCGAAGATGACAGCCACACCGTTCGCTTTCAGGGAACTGTGTGGAGTGGAGTGGAGGGGACGGTCCAGGCTGAGAGAGCAGTATTGACAAAAGACTGGAGTCCTGGCGGTGTTGGACGTGTTCGAGGGCCTGTAGTTCGTGAGGCTGGATTAGGCTGAAAAGGGATCGGAATGGAAAGGGTCACTGACCCAAACAGTGATTAGTGATGATCACCGGAAGGGTGACGTGGCCTTTAAACCTTGCCCATCACAGGTCTGTCAGGTTCGAGTTTGGACTTTACCTTGGAAGCAGCAGGGAAATCAATTGTTGGACACTCTGAAACAGATGAGTGTCGCAGTCAAGTGTGTGTTCCAGAAGGTTCCCTCGTGGCAGTGTGGACGTGGGCTGACATGCCTGGAAGCCGGGAGAGAAAGCAGAAGGCTTGCCGTAGTCCTGGCAAGAGACACTGAGAGCCCTGGGGAGGGGATGGATGTGAGATATTCTAGAGAGGAGGTGCAACAGACCACGGAATGCGTATGGAGGGTGAGGAAGAAGGAATGGTTAGGGTACCTGAGCGGTCCGGGTGGCGCTTTCAGTTGGAAAAGGAAGGAGGATTTGGTTCAGGTGGCAGGTATAGGCAATGAGTTCAAGGTATATGTATATATGTGCACATATATACATATATATGTACATATATATACATGTACATATATACATGTATATATGTACATGTACATGTGTATACTTTAATGTTTAGTTGTATTTGAAAGAGAGAGAGAGAGAGGGAGAGAGAGAGCAGGAGAGGGACAGAGAGAGAGGGAGACACAGACTCCGAAGCAGGCTCCAGGCTCCAAGCTGTCAGCACAGAGCCCGACGCGGGGCTCCAACCCACGAACCACGAGATCATGACCTGAGCCGAAGTTGGACGATTAACTGACTGAGCCACCCAGGCGCCCCTCAAGTCATATATTCTGAGATGGAAAGGTTATGAGGATATTCAGAAGGAGAAACCCTGTAGGAAATGGGAGACAGGGATCCAGAGGTCAGGGGAGAATTTGGGGTCAGAAATAAAGGTTGGGGGTCCTCAGCATTTTGGGTGGTGAAGAAAGCCTTGGAGAGAATGAGGTCCCGCGTGGGGCGTGAATCGAGGGACCACAGTCCAAAGACAGAGTAGACAAAAACTGGTTAGAGAGCTAGAGGGAGAATCATGGAGGCCAAGAGAGCCCAGCGTCTTCTGGAAGGCACCAAGACGGGACACCTAAGCCTGCTTTGGAGGTCAGAGAGTGTTTACCTAAAGAGGGGATGTCTTAAGCTGGGCCTGAGGAGGACTGGGAGACGGTGGGTGGGGTGGTGCCTCAAAGAGTCAGTGGTGGGGACAGCAGACATATCCGGGAGATTGGAGAGTGAGTGGAAGCTGAGAAAGTGTGGGCCGCAAATAGAAACCATTATTTTTTGAAGTTTGATACTGAAAGGGAGGAAAAGATAGGCTGATGGTTGAAGGGGAAGTTTTCTTAGGACAGGCGAGAGCCACTGTGCTGACCGGCAGGATGGAGAGGTGAGAACTCAGGACCCGGGAGAGGCCAGAGCGGCCGCTCCGAGCAGAGGAAGCGAGGGGGGCGGGCTCAAGCTTTGGGTCTGGCGCACCTGCACCTCCGGTCAGCAACGCTGGGCTGCGCCCGGGCCCCCCTTGGCCCCGCTGATCTAGTCGCCCCGTTAGTACTTACTGAGCAGCACCTGGCAGAGGGCCTGCGCCACCGCGTCCCAGACTGGAAAGGTGACTGAGATCTAGGCTCTCCTCTGGAGGACTCGGTCTGAAGGGTGGAACAGAGGAGAAACTTAAGGTGAGCGTGGTGAAGGCCACGAGCAGGGTCAGCGCTGGCCGTCACAGAAGACAGTGGAGGTCACACACCCTAGAGCAGGTGACATCGGAGCTGAGCTGAGACCTAACGTAGGAGCCGGCCCCATGAGCCCAGCTGGGCAGGGGAACAGGCAGAGCATCCCAAACAGAACGTTGCCCTCCAAACCCTCTCCCGCTTCCTCCAAGTACCCCCCTCCCAGGACGCCAGGAGCCTCTGACCTTCCTCCCTTCCCCCAGCACAGTCTTCACCCCTATTTAACTAACACCCCCTCCTGTGTCACAATGGGTTGTAGCCCCTCCTCTTTTAGAAACTTCTAAAGAAAGAGACTGGTCTCGGTCATCTTTGCATCTCCTGTGTCCACTGCAGTGCTCAGCACACAGTTAATGCTTAAAAATTACATATATATTTTATAAAGCATTGCTTAATTCTTCCTTCCTTCCTTCCTCCCTCTCTTTTCTTCCTTTCTTCCTTTCTTTCTTTCCTTCCTTCCTTCCTTCCTTCCTTCCTTCCTTCCTTCCTTCCTTCCTTCTCCCTCCCTCCCTCTCTGTCTTTCTTTCTTTGCTAAGTAAACTCTGCCCTCAACGTGAAGCTTGAACTCACAACCCTGAGATCAAGAGTCACATGCCCTACCAACTGAGCCAGCCCTGTGCTCCCAAAGATATATTTATTGATATGAAATCTTCTCAGGCCTAAGGACCACTTTTCATGGCTAATAAATTCTCAAGGCTGCCAGTGGCAGGGTGCAGGCAGAGAGGTAAAAAGGGAAAGGGGTGCCGGGCTGGCTAGGTTGGAAGAGCATGTGACTCTTGACCTTGGGTTCCTTACTTTGACCCCACATTGGGTGTAGAGATTACCAAAATAAGTGAATAAATAAGCTTTAAAAATATTAAGGGAAAGGAAAAGTAGACAGGGAAAGAAAAATAAGGCCGAGGGAGAGGGCTGGGGTTGGGGCTGGGGAGGAAGCAGAAAAACACAGATAAGGTATACACACACAGGGCAAAGATAGAATTCCAAAGAAAACCTAACCAGAATTCTCTTTGCTCCATGAGACCTTGTCATCGGATTCTTTTCCATCATAGGAGAGCCCCTGTTCTCCCTCCACTTCCGGGCTCTGTCATTGGAGTCTGATTTCTAGACATAATCGGTTACATGCATCACAGCTGCATTTTCTGAGAAGCAGAGAGAATCTGAGAGAAAGAAGGAGGGGGGATTAAGCCCTGTAGACCAACAATTTCCCAATTTTATGGGGTGAGCCTAGATAGAATTCAAATTTTCTTCCTTGAGAGTCTGAAGGAGGGAAGCCGGTGGCTGTGTCCCACTTCTGAAGTGGGTATCCAACTCACCAGCTATGCGTTCTTTAGCATGGCAAAACTAATTTTGTTTCACAGCTGGATAAATAAAGTAAGGCAAAAAAAAGCTGGCATTACACATTTTTGAATTAGCACCAAGTCTTTCAAACTCCACCTCTTTCCGGAAATGTTCCTGAATGCGGTGGGAGGTGGTAATTTCCCTCCCTCTCCCTCCTCACCACAAAGCACACCGCTGTAAAAGCTGCACTTACCCCAGCCTGACTTTTCCTTCCCCAGCATCTCTGGATCCTTAGCTGAATTCTTTGTCTATGTCAACAGGATCAAAAGAGATAATGCAGGGGGTGGGGGGACTCTAAAATCTATGGAAGTCGTGGATAGTAATAATGGTCTCTGAGGGTGCCAGTGTCGCTGGTCCACGACCGACAATTCCTAAAAAATGAACAAAACCTTTCGGTGGTCATATCTGAATTAATTTTAAGTGAAAAAAAATTTCAAGTCAGTTGCCATAAAACACACAAGAGAGGAAGCAAAACTTCTGGCTTAGAATTCAGAGAAGTACGTATCCTACAATGAGTTAGTCAAACCACACAGAATCTTATATGGTTACCCACAAGGTGGATTTCATGAACTTTTGTCAATCAAGTTGCATCTTTTGCAAAGGGCAATTAGGAGAGAGGTGATCGGTTCTGTTCTTTTTCTCTAGTACGTATTCTGTATCAATTTTCACAGCTAAGAGAAAGTACCTGTTTCAAAGACCAATAAAATTGTTTTAAGTTAAAAAAAAACCTTAGTGGAGGAGGAAAGAAGTAGGCTGGGTGTAGATTCCAATGAAGAAAAGAATATGCAGTTATTTTTGAGGTGTGTTTGGGATAGGTCATGAAATGTGTTAGGCAGGTACCACGCCCCAGGCACGTAACTGCAATAAGTCATGTCTTGTCACGTCCTCTCTGGGAAAACAGGGAGTTGGGTGAAGATTACAGCTAGGGCTGAAAGATTTTTCCATGAGCTTCCCTCATAGTTCAGAGGCTACAAATACCTTATTCAAGGACCTTTTCGTGGGTTTTTCTCTGGACCTTGAATAGCCTCTGATTATAAGTCTTATTGTTGGGGATGGAACTTCTTTGCCCAGAAAAATAGTCTTAGTGTAAAGATACTTCTAACCAGCATGTTACTGGTTGTCTTTGGTGAATTTTAGGGCCTTGGCAGATAGCGGGGTTGGCAAATGCTGCCATATTCAGTATCCAGTTAGCCTGAATTCTGTTTTCGGTGATAACCTTACCATTTCAAGTCCTACAAATGTCATAACTATAGGGTCATTCAACAAGTACTCAAAGCATAGTTCGATCGACTGTCTTCTTCTTTTCCTCCATCCACCACAGACTACAAGCTGAAAGGTATGAATATCTTTTATTTTTTAAAGATGTTGAAAGTGAGGCCCAGAAGGGATAAGTCATAACCATGTTCTCAAGAAGATCAAGTCTGGAGTTTAGGGAGATTGAAAAGCTAGAACCCAGAAATCCCAGATTTTTATTCTTTCGTGTCAGCCATACTTCACATCTGACCCTATCTGGGGGTGTTGACGCTTCTTCTGACTTAAAGTTCTCTCTTGTTTATTTCATGTGCTACAAGACATCGCTGGGGAAGACAGAACAGGCAATCGGATGGTTCCATGCTTGCTCAGTCAGAGTCCATGAAATATTCCTCTAGGAAAAAGGGACACTAATTTGGGGTAATGATGAAGCAGTGAAAACGAAGAGAGGGAAAGGGAAGTTGCTTTCAGAAGAAATAATCGTAAGAACTAGGTGTTCTTGGGATAGGAAATGTAATTAAATTAGGGGAGCAGGGCTGGCAGGGCTGGGATAACTCGATTGCTTAAAAAACACAATTTTAGGGCAGTTCAAGCAGAAAAACACATATTAAGTATTTAAAGAAAATCTGCAAATTTAATTGGCATAGCCCTGAGTAGCCAAGGCTACCATTGGAAATCTACCTATTGAGTGAGAAAGTGACCAAAGTAACAAAAAAGCAACATAACCACCATGGAGTTTGCAAAAACAACCATCTGTTGTGTGAGGAACCATGGAGAGAGATTCTGTATTTATAGAATCTTGAGTGGGAAAAGCAGGCACAATACCCCCCCCACCAAGTTCACTAATCTGAAATCTGACTTATCTTCTAGTTTCTCTGCTGTCAACATGTACTATTTAAAAAAAAAAAAAAAAAAGTCAATTTAAAAGCAGACTTGCTAGGACTAATTTAAGAACTCCCAAAGTAGGATCTCTTCCAAAAATACACTGCAATTGACAATACTATCAGCTCAGTGTTAAAGGGGTTGTGATACAATAGACCCTGGGGCTGAATCAGATGTTTACTGTAGCTTGGGGAGAACAAGCTAGTCTGTAAAAGAGCTCCACTAGCCTTAACTGTTCTTGAGACAAGGTTTAGAATGAAATCTTTCTATAAACAAATGTTTCCAAGAGTGTATCTTAAATAGCCTACCTTAATAATTCTTATTTTTTCCTCTCGGTTTCTAAAATGGAAACTGCTGTAAGGAAAATTTTTTATATCAGAGGCCAAGAGTGCTGGTGTTTTTCAGTTATTGCAGGTTTCCTCTTAATGAAAATATGTTTACATCCTCTGGTGAAATTATTTTTAGAAAGCTAACATCTTTTGGTAGCGCCGGTCGTACAGGAATGCCTCCGTGTTACAATTACTCTGTACTAGGGCAGGAGGTTGGAAATAAAATGAAGTGCCAATTCTCTTCCAAAAGCCTACACAGGGATTATAGGATCATATTTTACTCTGTGAGTTCAATTAATTTTATTGATTCAATTGAATTCAATTGGGGGGGGGTGAGTGGAGGCTAAAGTAAATGATATCATCGTTTACTGGGTGTCTACTATGTGCCAGGAAATGCATGAAGCACATTATAGTCTTTATCTCATTTGATCTTTTCAGCAACGCTGCACATTATCATCTTCATTTAACATGAGGAACTGAGATTCAGAGAGGTTAAGTAACTCACTGCAGGTCTTACAGCTACTATATGACCAAGTAACTCAGACATCGGCCTAGTTGGCTTCTTGTTAAAAAGAATATGCAAGCGATTTCTTCGAGGGTTCAGCAGTCCAGCTTACAGACTGCACATCTCTTCTGCTGCTGCTAAATTACTCAACTAGTCGCTAATACCAAGTGTGGCTTGATTCCTTAGGAAGTCTATTTACTTGAGCCTATGTGGTAGAAACTCTGCTAGGTGACTTATGCACCTTATCTGCTTTAATCATCACAACTCTGAGACTGGGTTCTCTCCATTTTACAAATGATGAAGCTTTGGGGAGGTTAAAGTTACTAAGTAAGATCTGGGAGTTAGTGAGGGACAAGGCCACGACTGGATCCCAGGTCTGACTCCATTTGTCAGTCCCCGAGCTAGCGAGCCACAGTGCTGACATAATATTCACCGGGGGTGTTCTTAGCGTCCTGGGAGCAGGTACTTGGGATGAACAAGCTGCAGCGGCACCAACTCCCCCGTCCATCTAGCCAGGGGCAAGGCAGGACAAGTGGCCCGGGAGAGAGAAGCCCTCACGCTTCAGCTTAGCAACAACAAAGGTGGTCCCAGCGAGCGCCACCTCCACTATCGGGCGTGGGAGATGCGGTGAGGCCCCAGGCCGTCCGAGGTGTCACCCCCCACCACCCCCGCACAAATGGCAGCTTTGGTGCTGCGGACTCTGTCGGGCGCTTCAGCAAGCTGTTAGTAGCCACTCAGTCCGGCGGAGAGCGGCGAGTGCGGAGCTCCAGGGGACACCCTCACTGCGCCCACGCGCACACCCGCTTCCCGGGACCCCCGGACTCCCGGACCCCCGGATCCCCGGACGCGGGGCTCTGGACCGCCGCAGTTCTCAGTCCTACTCCCACAGCAGCCCCACCCTTCCCGCCCCCGGAAGTGACGCGCGGCGGCTACGGCGCCGGGGAGGGGCCCGGACGCAGCCGGGGGGTTTGAGAGTGGCGGCGGCCGAGGAGAGACTGGCAGGCCGGGCCCCGGCGAGGAACGCCCCGAGCGCGCGCCCGGCGGGTAGCGGCCCCACGACCCGCGCCACTGCCGCCGCCGCCACCGCCGCGTGCGGGGGCGGGGAGGGCGGGGCGCGAGGAGCCCCGGCGGGCGCGGCGGCGGCGGGCGATGCGGGCGGCTGCGGGCACCCGGCGGGCTCGGCTGGGCCGCCGCCGCCTTCTCCGGCTCCGCCGCGGGGGTCGCCGCGGCCGCCGCGCCGTCCTCGAACTCCCAGCGTGAGGAGGCGGCGGGCGGAGAGAAGCATCGCGCTCGAGGCGGAAACCCGGAGGGAGCCCCGCGCGCGGCCTCGGTGAGCGGCCGGCCCCGCGCGCCCCCGTCCATCCCGCGCCCCGTCGGGTGCTCGCGGCCGCCGCCCCCCAGCCGCGGGGAACGGGGGCGGAGGCCGGGGCCCGGGGGGCAGGCGGCACAACAGGAAGTGAGCGTGGCGGCGGGGGCGGGCGGGCACGCGCTCCCCTGGGGCCTGCCCCGCCCGCTGCCCCGCGGCGCGCAGGTGGACTTCGGCGCGTCCCGTCCCCTGCTTCGCCCCTTATTTAGTCCCGCGAGGTCCCTGGGGCGCCGGGTGGCAGTGGCTTTTTGCCTCGGGGAGGTGGGGGGGGGCGAATTCTGACTCTTTGTGCTGACAGGAAGTTGGAAAATGAAAGTACAGTAATTCAGTGCTTACCGAGGCCGCGTGAGTTTGCGGCTCTTCCCCGGACTTTGATCTGCTCCGGGGCACACGGTCACCCGAGTCTCTGCCTCTCCCCAAGTTCGCTATTCATCCGGTGTCAAGTTTCATTTCTTTTTCTACTTCTCTCCCGCGAGCCCCCTGCCCCCTTTACTTTCCGCTTAATGTACAGCTGCGGCGAGGTTGGTCGTTTCTAGGTTCCTGGGAAGGTCAATTGGAAACGCCTTTGGGGGGGCGGGCTATTAAGTGGCCTCGGCAGGAAATCAGGGGTATTGTTGACTGAACTAGTCAAAGGATACACAGTTGACTTTTCCCCCGGATGTTGCTGTTTGAAGTTTAGGGCATTCACCTGAAGACTGGAGTCTTACTCCTTATCTCGACAATTCATCTCTTTGCCGTCTCCTAGCCACCATCCCGCTACGTGGAAGACTCGGTGCTTTAATATTGAGGACTGTCAGCGGTGTTTTCGTTAACATGTAGCTGTGATTCAGTTTCCCACCCCTTCACCACCCCTTCCCCGTCAGGCATTCCTTTCTCCCTGCATGAGTGAAATTCATTATGTTCTTAGGGAAATACTGCCCTTCGAGTTCTACCACAATGGAGCTATGCTTTTACTATTGTTTTAATATAGGGTGCAGTTAAGAGACTCCTGATTATTTTTCAACGATGATGATTTTGATTCAAAACAAGTCTTGATACATTTCATAATTTGGTTTTGCTTTATTTAAGCAGCACGCTGAATTTGGAGACCTTCATTATTTGGGTTTTGGCTGCTGTTTCTGAAAAATAGTCGGGCTGTGGGTCACCGCAGCAACTGGACTATGTGTATTATAAACATGTTTAGGGTGGAAAAAGTTTCATTTACTGGAGACTTCCTTTCCCTAATAGGTTATGTCAACATACCTTCTTTCAGCTTAGCATTGGGATAGAGCTACCTTTCAAGTGTCAAGGTAGAATCAATTATGTTTTCAACATTAACTCCTCAAAAATCAGTTCTTTGATTTGCGGCACGTATTTCTTTCCCTCATCAGACTTCTGAAGAACTCTTTTAAAATTGTCATTTTAGAAAACGTGGGTTTTCCTGTGAAGGAAAGTAAAGGTTTTTATTGATAAGTAGCTAGAATAAAAGTATTTGTATTTTTTTTTCGTTTCACGTTTTTAATTGTGTTCTGGATTTTTTTTTTTTTCCTTTTCGTTCTTTTTTATGGCTGAGGAAATCATTGAATTTCATGTCAGTAGCACACGTTTAGGAACTAAAATGAAGAGGCTCAACCTGACTGTATACGCAGAGGTTCACCAACTTTTCAGTCAAAGAGTTAAACTTGAATGAAGAAAACATTCCTTTAAGGTACCCACTGGAGATGTCCATTTTATATCTTTGTTAGTTTTTGGGAAAAGACAATTCTTTTCCAGTACTTCATTCCAAAACCACAAGGCCCTTTTTCTTTGATTCTCAACAACCTCCTCTCCCGGAGGCGCTGCTGAGCCCTAAAGAAGCCTCAGCGTTTCCCAGGGCAGCTAGGTTCGGCCTGAAGTAGCGCCCACCAGCACTTGACTCTGTCCGTGCCCTGGCCCCCTAGTAACCAGCTTGGGAAGATGGAAGTTGGAAGGTGTACCACGAGCCCCTTTGGGAGCCTCCGTACTTTCGGGAGCCTCCCCTCCGCTCAGGACGGCACCTGTGTACTCGTGGTGGAGATGTGGATGGTTATGTGTGTCTTTGTGTGCATATCTTAGCTGCTATTAACCTGTAGGATCCATGCATTGTCTATGTGATAGGTATTAATATTCTCGGATTTCGTTTGGGAATTTTTCCAAAAACAAACGGAATTAGAGGTACCAAATTTGTGATTGTTTTGAGATTCAGTTCTCTTTTTCCCTTCCCTCTCTCCCCTACTCCCCTTTCCCTTTCCCCTCCCACTGGTGTTCTCTCTTCCTCTCTCTCTCTCTCTCTCTCTCTCTCTCACACACACACACACACACACACACACACACACACGCACGCCCACATCCCAACCCCATAAGCATTATTGATATGAAGATGATGTCTGGAAATATGGAGACAGTTCTTTGGTTAAGCTAAAAATTTATTAGAAAGTACTTTGAACAGGTTTAGACTGAAAAAAAAATCATTTAGGTGTTAAACATATGTAATTAAAAGCCGTAAACAGGCATCATTATCTCTGGTAAATTGAGAGAAATGATACCCCCCCATACTTGATGGATCATAATATAAAACCACTTTTTAAAAATTTTATTATTATTATTTATTTTTAATGTTTAATTTTGAGAGAGAGAGAAAGCGCATCAGTGAAGGAGGGACAGAGAGAGGGAGACACAGAATCCAAAGCAGGCTCCAGGCTCTGAGCTGTCGGCACAGAGCCCGACGTGGGGCTCGAACCCATGACCCATGAGGTCATGACCTGAGCCGAAGTCGGACACTTAACCAACTGAGCCACCCAGGCGCCCCTAATTTTTATTTTTTAAAGTTTATTTATTTTGAGAGAGAGAGAGGGAGAGAGAGAGGGAGAGAGAGAATCCCAAGCAGGCTCCACACTGTCAGTGTAGAGCCTGACAATTCATGGGCCTAAACCCATGAACCGTGAGATCATGGCCTGAGCTGAGATCAAGAATTGGACACTTAACTAAGCAGCCAGGTGCCCCTAAAACTACCTTTTCAACTCAGTTTAAGTGAGGCCATGGCAGAGATTAGTGGACATGGTTACTTAATATTAAAGTTGCACTTCATAGTTCTAAGCTATTGTCACTTAGTATCTAATATGTAATACTTCTTTATACCCAGTTGCTGGCAGGAATGCTGTTATGCATCCAGGGAGTGGTTTCCCTGGTGAACAGAGTGTGACTCTGATGGAAGACTTGGACTCATGGCCTTAGCTTCTCCATTAACTCTGTGACTGGGGACATCTCCTGCTTTCTGTTCTTTATTATTTTCCCATCTCTGCTTTTGGATGACCATATCTGCACAGCCGGCTTCAAAGGGACGAGTGAGGATTATTGGAAGACATTTTTGAGTGTCTCAGAAAAGTTACGGAAACCCAGAAATCTTCCACTTCGGTTCCTCCTGCCTTTTTTGGGAGCGGAAATAGTTGACCCTTAAGGACCCTATCCTTTGTGAGTTACATACACATTGTTAGAATTAGGCTTCTGAGGCCCGTGCTTTTGTAATGTTTGTAGTGTTTTTAACATCTTTGAGATAAAATTCATCTACTTAAGTTGTACAAGACAGTGGTTTTAGTGTATTCAAGGAGTTGTGTAACCACCATTGCAGTCTTTTATTTATATCATCCCATAAGCAGTCACTCCCCATTCTTCTCTCCACCCAGCTCCTGGCAACCTGGGATCTACATTGTGTCTGATACATTTGCCTATTCTGAACATTTCATATAAATCGAAATAAAATATGTGGCCTTTGTGGCTGGTGTCTTTCACTTAACACAATGTTTTCAGGTTTGTCCATGTTGTAGCATGTACCAATACTGAAGTCTGTTTTTTTTTTTTTTTTTAACGTTTATTTATTTTTGAGACAGAGAGAGACAGAGCATGAACAGGGGAGGGGCAGAGAGAGAGGGAGACACAGAATTGGAAGCAGGCTCCAGGCTCTGAGCCATCAGCCCAGAGCCCGACACGGGGCTCGAACTCACGGACCGCGAGATCGTGACCTGAGCTGAAGTCGGCCGCTTAACCGACGGAGCCACCCAGGCGCCCCTAAAGTCTGTTTTTTACGGCTGAATAATATTCCAGTAGTCACACCACATTTTGCTTGTCCATTCATCATTGTTGATGGACATTTGAGTTGTTTCTACTTTTTGGATATTCTAGAATGATGCTGCTGTGACCATTCCTGTGCAAGTGTGTCTGTTGGACATGTATTTTCGGTTCTCTTGGGTATGTACCTAGGAGCCGAATAGCTGGATCGTATTTCTGTTTAGCATTTTGAGGAAGTATCACAGTTTTCCAAAGTGGCTATCCCGTTTTACATTCTTGCCAGCAATGCATGAGGGTTTCACTCTCGACACATCCTAGCCAATACTTGTTATTGTCCGTCTTATTGATTATAGCCATCCTAGTAGGTGTGGCGTGGTATCTTATGTGGTTTTGATTTTCAGTTCCCTAATAACTAATGTTGAGGATCTTTTCATGAGCTTATTGTCAATTTGTCTTTTTTAAAAAATTAATTATTCTTTGTACGCTTTTTAAAAAATGCTCAGTTTTGAGAGTGACAGAGACAGAGCACAAGTGCGGGAGGGGCAGAGAGAAAGGGAGACACCGAATCTGAAGCAGACTCCAGGCTCTGAGCTGTCAGCACAGAGCCAGACGCACGCTGGAACTCTTTAACTGCGACATCATGACCTGAGTCGAAGTCGGTGCTTTAATCGACTGAGCCACCCAGGTGCCCTAGTTTGTGTGTCGTCTTTGAAGAGATGTCTTTGCACCTTCCTTTACTTCTTTTTTTTTTTTTTCATTGTAAGAATTCTTTATATATTTCTGATACAAGCCTCTTATTTGAAAATATTTTCTCCCATTCTGAGGATTGTCTTTTCACCTGACAATATTGTTTGCAGCTCAAAAGTTTTACATTTTGATGTCAACCAAATTACCTATTTTTGTAGTATTTTAATGGAATTGATTTAATTTGTTTTCAAGTCTTATTTTGGTCCATTGAGATGTCATTCCTAGATAAAGGAAGGAAGGGTTTTTGGTTTTGTTTTCTTGTGCGTGGATAGTTCAGTTACAGGCTTCTTAGGATGTGCTATATATATACGGTGCTTCTTGGGATGGCAGAGTTTCTGCCATAAAGAATTCTTCCTAATGGGAATCTTGAAGTTCTGTGAAGAAAATAACTCTGTGAGGACATTTCCTTGCAGCTCTGTTGCCTAAACCAGTGGTATCCACTGGGACGATTTTGTCTCCCAGGAGAACATCTGGCAATGGCCGGGGACATGTTTGATTGTCACAACCGGTCAGGAGGTGCTACTGGCATCTAGTGAGTTAAACTCACTGTCCTAGTGCACAGGACAGCCTCCAGGAACAAAGAATTATCTGGCCCGAACAATAGAGCCAAAGCTGAGAAACTCTGGCCGAAACAGGGAAATCCTGAAACCTGAGATATTGAAAGATTTTTAATTTCATGTCTTGAGAATCACATAAAGGCTACTAATCAAATGAAAGAGGATGTGTGGTGGTGCCTGGCAGACTCAGTTGGTACAGCATGCGACTCTTGATCTCAGGGCTGTGAGTTCAAGCCCCACGTTGGGCGTAGAGCCTACTTTAAAAAAAAAAAAAAAGTAATTTATGCAGATGGAAGCTCTGTGGGCAGAATGGTGATAGAACTTGTCAAATAAATCAGGGAGCATTTTGTTGAATTTTCGCTGCTGCCAATTTAAATGTAAATTAATTTATGAGAATGGAAACTGTTTGGAGGAGAAAGGCCAATGGAGCACAGGTAGATTATTCCCTATATCTTTGGGCCACTGTGACACACACACACACACACCACACACACATCCTGGCAGATAAACCAACTGGGTTGATTTGTATAGATGCTGAAAGGGTGGTCTCGGAGGATAGGAGGAGATTTTCAGTTAAAACGTAGTGGCAGTGGTCCTCCGGTGACTGGCCGTCATCCGAGACCGCTCCCGGGACTTAAAGAACTCACTTTATCTCCCAGCAAGACTTTTCTTAAGCAGTGTGGCATGCTTCCGAGTTTGGTCTCTAGATCCAGATTGCCTGGGTTTAAACATCGGCTCCACCAATTACCTGTGCAGCCTCGGACAAGGAGTGACTTAACTCTTTCTGAATCAGTATTTTCAAATGTAAAACGAGGCCGCAGTAGTATCTGTCTTGTAGGATTATTGGGGGAATGCTATGAAGTAATACATTTAGAGCATAGCGCCTGGCATAGGGTGTTATGGGAGTGGTGGCTGTTAATACCATGTCTTCCCTGTCTGCCTCTTTTCAGCTCACTGCTATGGACAGTGCTATCACCCTGTGGCAGTTCCTCCTTCAGCTCCTACAGGAGCCTCAGAACAAGCACATGATCAGCTGGACGTCTAATGATGGGGAGTTCAAGCTTTTGCAGGCAGAAGAGGTGGCTCGTCTCTGGGGGATTCGTAAGAACAAGCCTAACATGAATTACGACAAACTCAGCCGAGCCCTCCGATACTATTATGTAAAGGTAATACGCATCCACCTCAGAATAAGACCTGTTCCTCTCTTCTGTTGAGGTTATGAAACTACTCATGTCCTGGTTAATTTCAGATTCTTTTAAATCGAGGCATAATTGACCTACAGCATTATATTCGCTTGAGGTGTGCAACATAACGATTCGATGTTTGTGTA
Organism: Puma concolor; assembly: GCF_028749965.1. Classification (NCBI taxonomy): domain Eukaryota; kingdom Metazoa; phylum Chordata; class Mammalia; order Carnivora; family Felidae; genus Puma; species Puma concolor. The sequence continues at coordinate 26,047,719 of NC_141683.1, forward strand.
CGTTGCAAAACGATCACAGACTGCCTTGGATTATTTTGATCCAGTTTATTTGATAACTTCAGCAGTGTGGAATTGGGATGAAATGTGTAAGTGTGCCAGCTCTATTTCTGCAGAGTTCCACTCCTCATACATATTTTGTTCCTAATTGCAGTCATCTTTAAAGGAAAAATGAGCACAGGGTTGGAATAAGGAGCAGAAAATAGGAGATTTCAAGGCTAAAAGAAACATTCTTGTGTATATCATGACTTAAAAATTGTCACACATATGCTTGTGTTTTAGCTTTATTTACTTTTTACTTTTTAATTTAACCCAGGGAACACAAATACCTTAAAGAAGAGCTGTTAGTGCACAGATTTGGTTTCTTAGTTAACATTTATTTTTTGTTTAATTTCTTATTTTGGATACGTTCTTGGGCACTGAGGTACAATAAGTGGCTCAAAATGGATAGAATTGGAATGAGAAGCTGAGATCTTAATTTGTTTCGCTCTGAAGAGCTTGATCTTAACCAGCTTTTCTGTCTGTCTAAGAAACAACTGGAACTTCAGAACGAAGTGGAAACTTCAGCAGAAGTAACGTTCTGTTCCTTTTTGCTTCCTCAGGATGCGTATGGCTTGTACCTTTGGAACTATTTGAGGTTGCAGTTCAGTGATTTTTGACTTAATGCCGATATTTGGTTGAGAGTGTTAAGCAATTGAAATCTCCCTTTTACGTAACATACTGGTTCAGTTGTTAATGAGACACTTAAACACTCGACTTGGGCTCCACGGTGGTAGGAACTGCCTTTGGTGTGGCTAGATAAACATAGATGGTTTTGAAGCTCTTCGGTAAACTACTTGCCAAATAGAGTCTGTTATTAGGTCAGCTTTTTCGTGAGCTGTGGGAGGTAAGTTTATGAGAAAGTGTAAGAATGCTTATTTTGTTTATCTACAGAATATCATTAAAAAAGTGAATGGTCAGAAGTTTGTGTACAAGTTTGTCTCTTACCCAGAGATCTTGAAAATGGACCCAATGACGGTGGGCAGGATTGAGGGGGACGGGGAAGCCGGAGGCTGCGGCGAAGTCACCAGCAGCTGCAGAGATGCGGAGAGCGGGGGCAGGGAGAGGCCGCCTCAGCCTGGCGCCAGGACCTCCAGCCGCAACGACTACATCCACTCCGGCTTGTACTCCTCCTTTACCCTCAACTCTTTGAACTCCTCCAACAAGAGGCTTTTCAAACCGATCAAGCTCGAGAACCCAGCCGAGAAGTTGGCAGAGAAGAAACCTCCTCAGGAGCCAACACCGTCCGTCATCAAATTCGTAACAACGCCTTCCAAGAAGCTACCAGTTGAACCCGTGGCCGCCGTCCTGTCGGCCGGCCCGAGCCTTTCTCCATCCTCAGAAGAAACTCTCCAAGCGTTGGAGACTTTGGCTTCCCCCAAACTGCCTTCCCTGGAAGCCCCGACCTCCGCCTGCAGCGTAACGACCGCGTTTGCCACCCCACCTGGTGCGTCCGCGCCGCCTCCTGTGCAGGAGCCTCCTGGGACGCCTTCGCCGCCGCTGAGCCCTAACCCTGACCTTGACACAGACATCGACTCGGTGGCTTCTCAGCCCATGGAACTTCCGGAGAACTTGTCGCTGGAGCCTAAAGACCAGGATTCAGCTTTGCTGGAAAAGGACAAAACAAGGAATTCCTCGAGATCCAAGAAACCCAAAGGGTTAGAGCTGGCACCCATCCTCGTGATCACGGGCAGCGACCCGAGCCCGCTGGGAATATTGAGCCCGTCTCTCCCTACGGCTTCTCTCACGCCAGCGCTGTTCTCCCAGGTAACTGACCCCTTCTTTTTAGCGCCACCAACTCACCTTTTTAAACAAATCCCGAATTTATAACATCAGGTTCTCCTGCTGCTATTTAGGTTTGTCTTAGAAAAGTTAGCTGTGACCCTGTGAAAGTCACCCCGTTCCTCACCCAGTCAGGATCGCTGCAGTGAAAGGTTTGGAGTCGTGTTGTGAAGGATTCATGGTCTCTGCAAGTAGATGAATATTTTCCAACTTCCTCCTAAAGCAACTACTCTCTCTCTCTCTCTCTCTCTCTCTCTCTCTTTTTTTTTGGTCATATAGAACTGGTTGGTATCTTATAAAATAACAGTGATAACCTCAAAAGCTGGAAAACAATAAATTCTGAGAAATGTGAGAACAACTGGTGTGATGTTGAGTAGCAAGTGTGCACAGTTACATTAGCCATTTCTTCACTTGCTGGTCTCCAGTCACCTCTCCCGTAACCTTAAATCCATGACTCCCAGACTGCCCGTTACTAAGGGGAACCGTGTTTGTGACTTAGTTACCTGTTACTTCTCCCTACTTGACCAGATTGGTTTCTGTATTTGGGAAAGACCCTACAAAAGACAGGTGAGAAGACATTTTGACCTTTCTTAGCAAGTAAAAATAATTTCTGAGCTTTCCCTCATGATAAAATTTTGGAGAGATTTGGGGCAGAGACTAGGACAATGTTTGGGTTCAGGGCTGCTGGTGTATTATTATAAGGTTGAAACAGTCCTCAGTGACCGTTGCTGTTTTGTGTGTTGCAGACGCCCATCTTACTGACGCCGAGCCCCCTGCTCTCCAGTATCCACTTCTGGAGCACTCTCAGCCCTGTTGCTCCCCTGAGTCCAGCCAGGCTGCAAGGTGCTAACACACTCTTCCAGGTAAAACACCCACAGGTCTGTCTCTTGCACTTGGGGCCTGGTCCACGAAGAGTGGGGCCAAAAGGCAGTGTCTTCACCCTTTGGTTTCATCATTATAAAACTTGTGTTTAACAAACATGCCTTCCAAGTGTTGATTTTCTAGCCAGCAAACAGCTCCGATAAATACAGCCAACGTCTCCTTTCCATTGTTCACTGTGACGTACGTTTGAGTTAGACCAGGGATTGTTCGGTACTGTAGATTTTGAACCTGCCCGATTTCCTTTCCTTGTCGTTAAAAAAAATTTGATTTTTTTACATTTACTTATTTCTGAGAGGCAGAGTGAGACGGAGCACAAGAGGGGGAGGGGCAGAGAGAGAAGGAGACACAGAATCTGAAGCAGGCTCCAGGCTCTGAGCAAGCATTCACAGAACCTGACGTGGGGCTCGAACCCACAAACCGTGAGATCATGACTTGAGCTGAAGTCAGTACTTAACCAACTGAGCGACCCAGGCGCCCCTCCTTGTCATTTTAAATGCTAGAAATCTCTCTCTCTTTTTTTTTTTTTAAAAGAAGAAAATATACGTGTGTGTGTGTGTGTGTGTGTGTGTGTGTGTGTGTGAATTTGCAGGAGGATCTGCACGTAGCTTTTCTCTTTTACCTGAGGCTTTTTAAAAGAGAAAAATTTTGAGTATAGTTTATCAAATACGCCCATTTCTCATTCATTTAGAATTGATATTTATCAACATTTTAAATACATATTTTAAAAAATGGATGTTGTGGGGCGCCTGGGTGGCTCAGTCAGTTCAGCATCTGACTTCAGCTCAGGTCATGATCTCGCGGTTCATGAGTTCGAGCCCCGTGTCAGGCCTGTGCTGACAGCTCAGAGCCTGGAGCCGGCTTTGGATTCTGTGTCTCCCTCTCTCTCTGCCCTTCCCCTGCTCATGCTCTGTCTCTCTCTGTCTCAAAAATAAATAAAACATTAAAAAGCTCTTTAAAAAAAAATGGATATTGTGTGATCCCTTAGCCAAGATCATAGGAAGGGTCTTACAGCTTTTAACCATCATTTTGCCTCAGACACCTAGACTTTTTAACTCCTAGAGTTTATTTTGGTTGGTTCATTTACTTATTTAGGGGAGACTCCTTGGGAGATTTTCTTATATTTTGTAATTTAACTTTTCATTTGTTCTTTTGGAAATGAAATGGTAAGGAAAAAAGAAAATTAAAAATCTTCCTACTTCTGCATTTTTTTATTTTGTAAAACATTCTAAGTTATTGACTAGAAAGCGTTGAGAATTTTTCATATTGTATTTTTATGTTTTTCTTTGCCTCTCACAGATAATTGAGTTAGAGAGTGACCAGAGACCTCAGGCAAAGCTACAGTGCTCATGTGGCTTCAGCCCGGACTCTCCCTATAGAACTGGTCTTAGAATACATGATGGGGAAGGCTCTTCTAGGATGAATACGTCTAACTATTTACACCAGTTGTAGAGTTCATAGATGGGCATCTCTTTCCGGACCTCTTTTTGACAGTCTGCAATTTGTTTTATGATTGAATTGTACTCTGTCGTGCGTGCTGTCATTTACTGAACTTTTTAAAACTTTCATATGAAGTTAAATGTAAACCTGTATACCTTTGGCTATAAGGGAAGGCCTCATAGGTTTGTTCCTTCCTTCAAGGTAGGCTGGAGACTGTAATATGTAACATGTAGGATGAACAGTTTTTTTTTCTTTAAAGTTTCTGCTGTGACATCATGTTCTTCCATGATAAACGGTTACTACCTTTGTCCTGTGAGCCACTGCAGGTGGCTTTCATTTTCTGCCTCAGGGAATGTAGCAGGGACAGAAAATGAAAGTTGGGGTTGAGTAATAGGATGATAATGTGTTTTTATTTTCTTTCTCAGTTTCCTTCTGTACTGAACAGTCATGGACCGTTCACTGTGTCTGGCCTGGATGGACCTCCCACCCCTGGCCCATTTTCCCCAGATCTACAGAAAACATAACCTATGCACTTGTGGAATGAGAGAACCAAGGAGTAAAGAAACAGAAAGACATTCGACATGATTACATTTGGAGTGAGCGATTAATAGTTCTACAATGCTGATAATAGACTATTGTGATTTTTGCCATTCCCCATTGAAATGCCTTTCTAAGATTCCCTTTGACTATGACTCAAGTTGGACTGTATATAAAAATGCCTTAATTGGAGTCCAAACTCCACCTCCCTCCCCCTTGCCCTCTCCCTCCCTAACTCCTCCTCTTCCCTCCCTCCCTCCCTCCCTCCCTCCCTCCCTCCCTCCCTCCCTCCCTCCTTACTTCCTTTCCTCCCTACCTCCCTACCTCCTTCCCTCCCTCCTGAATATTTTGAGCTTTGTGTTTAAAGAAATTTTTGGTGGGGTTTAGCAGTTAGCTATGCTTTGTAGGAGCAGTTAAGAACAAAGTTATTCCTTCTGCCTTATCGGGACCCTTTGGCCAGGAAAACATTTATGCTTTGAGTATATTAGTTGAAGAAATGTTAAATGCAGTTGGCCATGTCTTTAGGACTAAGTGTGTTCTGTTGAAAAATTAAAAGTGAGCTATGTATGAGCAGTGAAGGAAAAGGATTCCTTCCTGTTCACACCAAGTAAGATTAGAGCAGTACTGTTGGGGAGATTCTGTTTTGCTCTGAACTATAACATGTGTAAGCAGTCCACGGCAAGGCATCTTATTACCTGTATCGGGGTGGGTCTCTTAGCCGTGTGTGTGATCTTGTCTGAACCTGTGAACAGCATGGAGCCTGGTCTGTTTCAGCATAGGAAGATTTTTAAACGTGGGGTTTACGACCACGTTTTGCAACAACCGGTGAGAATAGGGGACCCCATCTCTAGCACAGAAATGTCTGCTCGCTGGTGGTATAATTACACACCCGTGATATGTACAGGATGGTAAGTGATGGCTTTTAGGATGAACCTGGGTTGTGAAATCTTGAGGCATCTCTGAGTAAAACATTCAGTTGAATAACTTGAAACCACATGTGGGGCTTTCTTTCCCAGTTAGAAGATACTTTTTCTTTTCTGTTCACTGCATATTTTATCTTTTAAATTTCAGGTTATTAGGGGTTGTGATTGTTTTAAAGATGTAATTAGGAAGATGAAAAGCAAAGCAAAGCCTCCAAATCTATAGTGAGGTAAAGATGTTATGTCTTTGAAAAAAAGTTTTTTATTAGCAGCAGAATTTGTTTGGAAATGCTCATGTACAGGGATTGGATTGTTCACAGTAGTAGCGAAAAACGTAGGCCTTCATCTCTTCATAAACCACATTTATAAAATATTATCATATGGTACTCAGCCCTAGGTGGAGACAGATTTGTGGATAGTCCAAGCTGAATTGATAACCAACATCACAGTGGAATCTTTGGGAAAACTTGGCTTTTAAAGCCTAGGATTAGAGTGGAATCTTTGGGAAAACTTGGCTTTTAAAGCCTAGGATTAGATTATATGCCACGACCAGCACTACAACACTGCCCGTTAGGAACCTCATCTTTTAACCCTAGAAGGAGTTCTGTAATGGAGTCCCAAACCAAATGGAATGAGGGAGTAAGGTTTTGAGGGCTCCAAATGACACTGATAGGAACCAGCATCTTCCAGATGTAGAATATTCACTTTAAATATGTTTCTATACAGTGTGGAGGAGCTACAGTGTGAGACATGCATGTTAGTTAGTAGTCAGGGAGGGACAACATTCAGGGAGCCGTCTTCACATCTGTCGTCTTGGGGACCCGTTCACTGGTGCGTCAGTGGCTATGGGCTGAAAGGTGTGCTCCTGAGGTGCGCGACAGTTCTGGAGGCAATGTTTGGTAGTGATGGGGAGCGGACGGTGGACTTCTCTCCCACACGGAGTCGCTTCGTGGGCATGCTTCTTTGGAATCAGACCTCAGCAGCACTTTGGGATAGTTTTATTAGGTTTATGAATATTTTGTACATTAAATCTAAGTATTGATGGCTCGATTTAACTAGATATTTTAAATTTTGAAAGCACAAAAGTATTTTATCTTTTTGAATTAAAGGAGAAAAGCCATTGGTTGTTTTCATAGACAATATCTTTGATGACTAACTGTGTCAGCACAGGGGTGCCTGGGAACCAAGGGCACCATTAAAACTCAGTCAAAGCAGCTTCCTGGGAACCAGTGTTTGTGAGGCCTCTTGTCTATATACCTACCCCGGAAGCCTCCGAGAGGTGCGGGCCTCAGGAGATTGATGATCTGCTTTCTCTTTGAGATCAACTGACGTGGAGAAGTGTGCGTGTGTGTGTGTGTGTGTGTGTGTGTGTGTGTGTGTGTGTGTATTTCCTTTTTCAAATGAAAGTTTACAACCTCAGCTCAAGTGTATGAGGCAGACCATTCTGTTAGTAAACTACCTCCTTCCTGGAAAACTCTCAGCTTCATGTTTTTTTGAGCATCCGGTGTTCTTAGCATCCAAAGGTGACATACCACTTAAGATCCATATTCACTGGGGAGACTTCTGTTCTGTATCTAGCTGGTATCCATCACAAGTCACTTTGCCAGGACGTTCACTGGTGGGCAAAAGTAGCCTAAGCGAAGATAAGGGAGCAGGTTGAATGAGCTTTTGAGACATCTGTGGTTATCTTAGCTTTTCATCTGCTCTGGCCCGTATCTACTCATTTGTATGCTGGGAAATGTTTAACAACCAGGCTTTCTGAAGGGGAAAAAACAATCCTTCAATTGTAGCATTTGCTGATTCCCATGATTAAATTATTTCCCCTGTGGCTGATTTTAAGCTACTACCTTAGAGCTGAGAAGGGATGAACACAGTTGGCTCAAAGCCACACACTGAGCCAGCAAAGCACCGCATTTATTCCATCCTAGGGTGGATTTTCACATAATTTCTAAAAGAATTTTCTTCCTTGTTCATATGCTGATTTCTTAAAACACAAAATTAAAATCACATGGCTAGCTTCAGTAATCTTTTTTTTAATGGTTTGTCAGTGCCTTTGTGAGGTTACATTCCTCATGGCATATTTTGTGTGTTTTAACAAAGGTAGAAACTTCCATTGATTTTTAAAAATACGTACATGATGGAATAATCCAGAAACCCTCAAAAAAAGTCAATGTAAGCTATATAAGCAGAGATTTTTTTCTTCTTCAGATTTTGATGGGGAAACTAAGCCCATGAGCCCATGTGTGTGTGTATGTACACACACATATATACGTGTATACACACACATACATGTATGCATGTGTATATGTGTATATAATGAAAAAGGGTCCTGGATTTTTTTTTTTTTTTTTTAAACTGGAAGAATTCTTTGATGATTTGCATACTGTATGAGAGATCAAAACAGGCATGACTGTTGAATCCAATCACCGGGCACAATTTCTAGTTTTCTCCATACTGTGCGACTCAGACGTGGAGGGGAAAGTAAATAAATAAAGAGGTGTGGGATTCTGTGGCTGTAACTGCAGGCTATTGGTAACATCACTCCAGTCCCATTCAAACCTGTTGTGTGAGTTGTAGCCTCATAACTTTGTTTCATCCTGGTCTCAGAACAGGTGATAGGATTCTGAATTTCTAAAGGCAGTTTTGTATGTTTCTGGGGAATTTAAGCGCTAGAAGCACTCATTGCCATTTCAGAAAAGCAGTCTGCAGCCTTTTCGAGCACACCTTGATCAGTAAAAGTTTTAAACACCGTATTTCCTACTGCGAAATCATACGTGTATAAGTGGAGTTGTATGCCGCTGTAGGAAAGGCACATGTACGTTCTGAGATGTACACAAAAATAGGAATTAAGGATGGTCTAAACAGTAAATCTTGACTGCAAGTTGTACTGTTTTCTTCCCGCCCCAGTAGATGGTCTCACGCACCTTCTGGCAGCACGTGCTTTACCTTAAAGACCACGGACTCGGGACACTGTTTCACTGCTTAATCTTGAAAATAAAACCTGGATACTTTTGTTGTGATATGTGGAGAACTCCTTTACATATTTGATCTGATTTTCATGTAAAACCCTTAGAAGTTTGATTTGGAAGTTTTCAGTAAAAGTTGTCTTCAGCTTCCTGAGATTTTATATTAATTCTTTTTTGTAAATAACCCCATTACCAAATGTTTTCCAGAGCTTTGTGCATATTATTTTTGACAGCCTGTTGGCTCTTGTGTCTTCATACTAGATAGGACTCTTTAATTTACTTTTATGTTACCAGCCTGCTTACAAACTTCTTCTGGCCTTATTAATACTGTATTTTACCAACAGATTTGGAATTATGTTAAGTTGCTTTATGCTAAAATAAGAGAATCACCCCTACTTTCTTGCTGCATTCACAGGCTTTGCTTTAAAAAAAATTTTTTTTAATGTTTTTATTTATTCTTTGAGAGAGACAGAGAGTGAGCTGGGGAGGGGCAGAGAGAGAGGGAGACACAGAATCTGAAGCAGGCTCCAGGCTCTGAGCTGTCAACACAGAGCCTGATGTGGAACTCAAACCCACGAACCGTGAGATCATGACCTGAGCCAAAGTCAGACGCTTAACCGACTGAGCCACCGAGGCGCCCCTGTAAGCTTTGATTTTTTTAATTTGTTGGAACATTTCAGCATCTCTTGAAGAAATAACTTTCCTTAATGGGTCTGTGCTATTTATCACTTACTTGTATATATTTTAGTTGCCCATGCCAGAAATCTAGAATTGTGCTGAGGTGTGTAGACAAGGATGGAGACGGGTGCAGGTGTCATTGTGCAGAAAGCTCCAAATGAATTCCCAAACCAATGGGAAAGTTAAAAAGACTACTCATGATGTATGTAGTCTGTTAGCTGAGGGCATGACAGAACATGTTCTTTCTAAAATGGAGCTGAGAAGTTAATTGTTTAAGCCATAGTAGGGAAGTGGAGGCCAACCATAATTATCTTTCTTTAGCAGATAATCTGATCAGAGAATGGGTCCTATGGAAAATATTTCATTAATTATCTTCTTGCTTTGGGGTCAACAAATAGATGTTATTATTTTTAATGCTGCTAGCATTACCTGAAGCAGGGTGCCCTGTTATTCCTCTTAGGTCATCAGAATTCTGCTTACTGAAGTTTGAAGTTTTAATCTCAGAGTCTAGAATTCTTGTGGGTGGTAGTGTATTAAGCAAGAAAAAAAAAGGCGGTTTGATTTCATTTCTCGTACTTGGTAGGACCTGTTAAAAAGTCATGTTTTGACCTGTAAACAGAACAGTCTGAAAGGTGAGTTGTTGATGCGGTTTAAATGTTCCATTTGAAGCTGCCAGTTTCTTCAGGCTTTTCTGGGAAAAAAAAAAAAAGTAAGTGCTAGATTGACAGCCTGCCGGAAAATGACAATTGCTAGGATGCCGCCATTCGCACTGAGCGCTTGTGAAAGATGGAAGTCCAGAGTGGTTTGTGCGAGAGGGGAGATGTTGGCTTTCAGGCTTTCTGCAGAAACCAAGAAATTCAAGCTGTCGTTAACATCATTTTAAATGAAACCTTTAACAAGAAAACTCATGAGGGATACGATTAAACGTGGTAAGGCTCTTGAACTCTAGTTTTTTTAGTGTAATACATATCAGAAAGTTTTATGAGGTTTAAAATTTCATTTTGAAATATGTAATTGGGGGACTGGAGCATTTCTTTTCAAATTCATTCTGGTTTATCGGCTGAGTACCGTGTGTGTGTGTGTGTGTGTGTGTGTGTGTGTGTGTGTGTGTAAACAAATCTGTCTTTCAGAGGGAACATATATTTTTCATCCTCTAGGATGGCTCCCAGGCTATTTTATACGAAAACTTAAAAAAAAAATTGGCTGCACTTTGCAGTTGCCACTTTTAAAAAATTAATGCCTTGCACATTTCAGTTTTTTTAAATTCTTAGACTCATAGGCCTTAAAGACTAATTGCTTGCCAACATTTTTAGAAATAGGAGGCTGCATGTGACATGCGCTGAACAAAGCCACGTTAACCCACTCGCTTGTGCACGTATCACTGCTCAAATACAGATGCCCTTTCCTAACATTTCTACACTATCACTTTTGTGTAAAATCCTTGTTATGTTGGGGTCTGAGTTTCTCAGAGAGGGGGTTTATACTAAGAGTAGTATTTCTAAAATACAGATTTGACCGTGAATTGATAAAATAGTGGAGGAGTTGTGGCTTTGTAGTCTAGTTTACCCTTTCAGACTGTACATAATAAGCATTAGCAGAAACCTCAGAGTATCTCGGGCTGAATGTTCTTCTCAGCTTGCTCTGTTTCCCATCTCCTGAGGGCCCATTCTGAGTCTCGTCCCTCCAAGGACTATGAGCCGCGCTAGGACAGGCCTGGGATCAGGACAGGGTGGGCATGCCCTGCGGCTAGGCCAGAGCCGTAGCCAATGGAATCGTCCAAATAGGCCCAGAATAGAGTTCATACTGGTATTAAATCACTTGGCACTTTTGGGGGCACCATTATTAGCACTGTTTTGTTATTAATAACTGGAAGCACAATGGTAATTTTGATTCATTTCATCTTAAGGATATGGAGGGTCAGAGAAGTAATGTCTATTTCTCGTTTATGTTTTCTGGAATTAAGACTCTTTGGAGAAGAGGTAAATGGATTACCTGATGAGCCATTCTTCAGGGCTCTGTAAGGTATGCTCTTTTGGCCAGGATGTTTTAAAATCATTTACAAGCTTTTAATACTCTGCTTTGTGGAAACGTATGACTTATTAAATGATTTGCAATTGATGGAGTACACTCAGCTGTGTAAACTATCCAATTACATGTTTCTTTTCTGTTTTATCGTTGTTGCTCATTGTCTGTTAGGCAGGGGACACAGTCCCTTCTAAGACACTTCATGGGTTTTGTTTTTGAGGGCAGTTTTACCAGCGCCTACATTGCAGTCAGTGCTTATGTAAGAAGTAGCAATATCTTATCAACTTCCCTGTTCACTGTGAGTGAAATTAACTAATATGCCTATATGTAAAGATAGAAATGAACACAATTAAGTTTTGATCACTCATGGCCTATTTATTCGGTTTGGCCGTTTGATTTTCCTAATCACAGTCCTGTCGGTTTCTGCACTTTTGCCTTCTTGCAGTTTCACTGACCTCTGTGGGTAGGGAAGATTCAATATGAAACTCAGTCCAGTCATTTTGCCACTGATAGCTTTGGTTTGAGGTGAATACAATTTTTGACCCGAAACTAGTTTTTTACAATTATACCCGTTTTTTTAGCCAGATAATCAAGTTGGTTTTTTAAAAAAGTGTGTAACTTTGTATTTTGAAGAACAAACTAAGAATTTTCTATGAGTCCTAACTGGATCTTCAGGTGTGGACGTCACTTGACAATGGAATGTTATTAGATAGTGAATGTTTGATTTTCATCCACCCAGTGTATAATGCGGAGGAAAAACATGTCTGCTGTGGCGTTAACACCGGAGAGAAGTTTTTTTGTTTTTTGTTTTTTTTTTTGTTTTTTACATCAATGTCTTAATTCGGGCTGTGTGGTCATCAGAACTTGTTGGGGTGTTTCCCTCCAACCCAGATCTACTTGGCTGAGAAGACAGTTCTGTCACTGTTTGTTTCCCCCTTGTTTATTGAAATCTGTCGCTCACGATACCTAATCTCCACCGCTTCTGTATAAATGGACCGTTTCTATGTGATGCAGGTGCACACCTACCCAAAGGAATGAATGACGGTTAGAGCAGCACTAGTGACTTGTTATAATTTCAGTATGATTTACGTTAGGGAGATCTTCAAAGTATTAACATTGCTTTTTTCTTCTTTTTCCTACAACAGCAACGAAAATAATGGTAACTGCTAACATTTATTGAAATTATACTGGTTGTTGGGGCAGCTGGAGAGAAGCTGCCTTGTCTTCTAGCTCAGCAGTGGGACTTAGCCTGTTGGGAAACAAAGGGGTGTTGTTTTAAGGTTGATTAGAATGATGGGAGCCAGAGTCTCGGATTCTAATTCTTGTGGCAAAGAACCTTCACACAGAGCGTAGGTAGGTGAGGAAGAGGATGCGCTAGCACTTTGAGGGCTTTACGATATGCTGCTTTGAAAAGAGAAAAGGACCGTTGATACTCAGTGCATCTCCAGACATAGCAAGGGGTTGCTCTGATAACCAATCAGGTGATCGCTTTTTCTCTCTCACTTCAAGTTTTATGCAAAAGTTTTGTTACATTCTGTAATGGTGATATGTGTCTTTTTAGAAAGATGATATGTTAAAAACAACTATTTTTATGCAGGAACTGACAGAGGAATTTGCTTTGTATAATGGCAAGCTAGCTTTAAGAAAGCACCGTAGCAAATTTACTGAAGTCTGAAACTACATAGATATGTTAATAGATATATGTGCAACTAGATACGGACGACAATTGTATTTTTTTAAATAAATATTTTTAACAAAATGATCCTCTGAATTGATTATTCCTGTCACACCCATTGAGATAGTCTCTGGATTCTGTTTTCATCCATGCTAAATGTGGGTTAGAAAAAAGTTTGGTTTCCCAGTGGTTATTAAAACCTGGCCATCAACTATTTGATGTGTAGCTACATTAAAATATTTAAAGCCTGGGGCGCCTGGGTGGCTCAGTCGGTTGAGCGACCGACTTCAGCTCAGGTCATGGTCTCACAGTTTGTGAGTTCGAGCCCCACATCAGGCTCTGTGCTGACAGCTCAGAGCCTGGAGCCTGCTTCTGATTCTGTGTCTCCCTCTCTCTCTGCCCCTCCCCTGCTCATGCTCTGTCTCTCTCTGTCTCAGAAATAAACATTAAAAAAATTTTAAAAAATAAAAATAAAAAAAATAAAATATTTAAAGCCTGAGTTGGGATATAGGTGCTGGAAACGGGAGATTGTAAAATGATTGTTGCCATAAAAAGGAATTGAGAACTGACGGGCTAGAAAAACTACTCCCCGTGTGAAAATTTCACTTCTGTTTGTTTGTTTGTTTTTAACTTTAAGAAACTTAGATTCTTTCATTCTAGCCCTTGTGAGCACCATATTTTGCTTGTTTCTGCTCTAGGCATTGTTTCTTGACATAAGACACTGGAGACTTGAGTTCTTTAAGTTAATGAAATTGGGACCTTTCCGAGCTGAGTTGATATAATACACATGGGGGAAAGTGGGGTTACTAGATGGCACAAATTACGTCACAGAGGGCTGTCTCTTGTCTCCAGGGGGAGATAATGAGATGGAGTAAGAGTTCCGTGGGGGGCAATGAAGCTTCACTTCAGATGGTGGGTAAACCATGTTCAGCGTGTTTGGGTAGTAACCATTTAGGACGACAGCCGGATCCTCCTAAACTGCTGTCGTCAAAATAATATTACCTAAAACCGTAGTCCCGGGAGGTCGAATACGTTTGGGAAATGGGGTCACCACCTCTTGGAGATTCAAGATGCATATTAGAATATTAAATCTCTAAGAAATCCTTCAGTAAAAAAGCCTGTTCGATCCACCATTTTCTAACCTTTCTGGCTGTTGACACATTCTCTTGAGAGGCATAATGTCCATTTTGCAATCACTTTCTGTGTTTTATAGATGCATCTGATGACAAACTAAAGCCCTAACATTGAGTAATTTCCCAGAGCTTGCATTACCAGGTTGGAGATCATCATTAACAGTTGTAAGCTTTTGGGGCACCTGGGTGGCTCAGTCGGTTAAGCATCTACCTTTGGCTCAGGACATGATCTCAGTTTGTGAGTTTGAGCCCCACGTCAGGCTCTCTGCTGTCAGGATGGAGCCCATTTTGGATCCTCTGTCTCCCTCTCTCTCTGTCCCTCCCCTGCTCGTTCTCATTCTCTCTCTCTCTCTCTCAAAAATAAATTAAAAAAAAAAAAAGCTCTCACACTGGTTTGTCACTATAAAGCACTGCACTTACCGGAATATGCCCTGTGGGTGCCTGGCTGACTCAGTCAGAGGAGCGTGACCCTTGATCTTGGGATTGTGAGTTCAAGCCCCACTTTGGGTGCAGAGATTAAATAAAACTTAAAAAGAAAAAAAAAAAAAAAGAGGAATATGCCCTGTAACTGGAGTTCATGAAGGTGACTTCCTTCGGGATAACTTTAAGAGGACAGTGTGTGATGAAAAATCAAACAGGAAAGATCATTTCTGCCAGACGGAAAGCGTTGGTGTCGAGGAGGTTGTTGGAACGTCACAGTCAATGTTATGATTCCCATGTGCTTTTCAAAGCATCATTGACAGAAACCCCACTCTTGTCAAGGCCACCTTCCATGTTGCCCAGTCCAGTGGTCGATGTTCAGTCCTCATCAGAATTCATGGCAGCATTGGTTACTTCCTCCTCCTTGAGATACTTACTCTTCATGGTGCCTTCCAGGAAACCACAGTCTCTCCTGAACTTCCTCCTCCTTCCGTGGCTTCTCTCATTTGCTCTGCTGGACCATATATATATTTTTTAAACCACTGTTGAAGAACCCCAGGGCTCAACCTTCTAGTCATATGTTCTCTCTCTAGGTGGTCGTCTTCAGTCCCACAGCTTTAAGCTCTATAGGTATGTGACCATGAAATTTATATCTTTGGGCTTGACGTTGAAGCTCTGTGCATTTATACTTACTAGCCTTCTTCACATCCGAGATACCATCATAAAATGAACATGTGCAAGACAATTGTGGAGCACCTCCTTCATCCTCCAGTGTTCACTGGCCTCGTCATCTAGCCAGTAACTCAAGTCAATGCCTTGGGGTCATCCTAGATTCCTGTTTTTCTCACACCCATACCCACTCCAGTAGCGAATTCTATCCATTCGACTTTCGAAATAGAGCTTGAATCCAATCGCATTCACTACTTCGGATGCTACCAACATTGTCCAAGCCACCAACGTCTCTTGCGTAGTTTAGGCAGTGGTGCCCTCGCCAGTGTCCCGGTTTCATTCCTGCCCCCCAGTTTCTTCTCCTCACAACAAGCAGAGTATTACTTTTAGAAGTGTAAATGAGACCACGTGCCCTGCCTGCTCGCAACTCCCAACGATTTCACATAAAAACAACAGAATCCGTGCTCCCGCCATGGCAAGTAGGATCTGGCCCTTCGCTGCCACTCCCGCCTGCTTCCTGCTCCTGTCACCACCTTGCTCACTGCATTTAAGCCTCACTGGCCAGCTTGCTGCCTCTCAGGGACAGACATGAATGCTGGCCGATGCCTGTGCACTCACCCCTTCCCCTGCCTCCTACGAGCTGTCCCTGGGACTTGGAGTCACTGCTCCCGCCCATCATCTGGTGCCAGCACAGACGGCACCTCCTTACGAAGGCTTCCAGGAGCATCTGTTGCCAATCCCTCTTCCCACTCCCCTGCTTTATGTTCCTCTGTGGCACTCAAGTATCCTTCATCTCGCGGCATGGTCCTTTTCCTGTCTTTCTGTCTTCAACTGCAGTGTAATCTGAGGCAGATGCTTCTATCTCATTCTCTGCCGATTCTCTGCACCTAATCAGTGCCTTGGACATAACAGGTGGCTCAATAAATCTTTTTTTTTTTTTTTTTTTTTTTTTTTGCTAAAGATTTTATTCTTAATCTCTGCACCCAGCGTGGGGCTCAAACTTACAACCCGGAGATTAAGAGTCACATGTGCTTCCCGACTAAGCCAGCCGGGCACCCCCTAAATCTTTTAAAAACGAATAAATGAATCAATCCTCTAAAAGACCGCTCGGTCAGTCTGTCTTCCTTCAGTGAATCTGGCGTACAGATGGATTAGATTCCTGCCTCCAAGCAGCAGACGGACATCTGGGAACAGGGTGATCCCGCTGCACTCTGAAATGTCACACTCTTCAAAGGAGATCAGGTAAAAAGCCCCACTTGCTCTGGAACTGATTTTGAAGTGGGGTTTCAAAACCTCTGCCTTCCCTTATTCTGATTATACGAACGAGGGAAATAGTGATTCTCAGTCTAACAGTTTCATTTCTTCTAAAATATCAGCCATGTGAACCTACAGTTTGAGAGAGACCTCTCTTTGGAAAATATTTGGTCATTTGTTTCTGAGCTGCATATAAAAGGCTCGATCGTCCATAATGGATAACACACTTGTTAAATTTAAAATATTTTATTTCAGGAAAGGTACACTTAGATTTGCTTCAATCTCGTTTTCTATATTCTCAAATTAATCATGATCACCTTAGATAAAGCCATTGATCCTTCTTTGTAAATCTGTATAAAAAGGATGCGGGTTTTTTTGTTTGTTTGTTTGTTTGTTTTGAAAAACCACGAGAAAAATACAGCTACTTCCTTTTTGTCCAGGTCAGTCACTCCAGTTAGATTGCACATTGAAGTCCGGCAGCCATCAGCTATTTTTAAGTATTTACAGGCATAGTTAAAACTACACCCTTAGACCATCAGCCTTCAAAAAAATTTAGATCTGTTTGACTTAACAATAATTATGTACCAAACATACGAACAATTTCGAATCTGCTTATGAAGAGGTTTTAAAAATTGCTAGCATTTATGAAGCAGTTTCTAGGTCAGGCATACAATAATTGCTTTAAACAAAGCCACTTCATTCTTTCAGAATTCCTTTGAGGTAGGGTAAGTTCTTTTAGAAATGTCACTTCGATTTAACAAGAACAAGCAAGGCTGGAAGACCATCAGTGAGGGATCCGCCCAGGGCCGCACAGCTAGAGAGAGAGGCCAGCGCCCGCTCGCTGGCCAGGGCCCCGTCACCACATGGGATATGCTGGCAGACGCAGCCGGCTGACATGACAAGGCCACCGATCTGGGGTACGCTGCTCAGTGTGGGGCCTGCGGCTCAGGCTACAGAGAACCTCGATCCCCTTTTTATAGCCACACATGCACGTTTGTACATAACGCAGAGAAGCTGCAGGTAAGCGCACGTACAGTCACCGTCACGGCCATTTTACTACTTACAGACGCCTCCGTGGTCTCACCCTTTCCAAGTGGCAGGCTCTGTGCCCTCTCGGTTACTAGGGGATCTGCTCGGTCGGTCGGGAGAGCCCCCTCCTCCACACTGCTTTCGGTGTGCTGCTCCCCCCGCATCGCTCGGCAGTCCCAGCTTTTTGTTAAGGAAACCCACCTGACGTGGTACAAAGAGCTGTTTTCCTTGACAAAAGATGTAAAGTTTAAATCAGGTATTTTTGAGAATTCCTTAGTGCTGTGCCTACACTTCGCGTAAGCGCGGTCAACCTTCATCCCATTCTCCCAGACGGCTTCTGAGCCCGTTAGCACTGATCGTTAGCAGTGGGGTACTTGCAGGTAGATGTTTAACAACTGGCTCTCCCGGGGGAAGAGAAAAGGGAGGATGTGTAGCCTCTGCCAGTTCCTATGGGGTGACTCCTCCCACGTGGCTGATCTCGGGCCACCAGACACGTTACCACTGAAAGCGCATCTGGGAAGAGATGGACAGAGCCACACCTCCGTATCCTATTTCCCCTGTACAGGTCCAATACGCTTAGGTACCTTCAAGGAAGTGATGAGTTTTGAGTGGTTCTTTCCCTTGTCTTTAACGGAATTGTTAACTTTCTATAAAATCTCATGTTTAATACTGGCCGAGTTTTAACAACTAGCTCTCAAAAGGAAATGTTAACGACCGGCTTTTATCAGCTAGTACGAGCCAGCCCAGCATACCACTGAATTAGTGTCCCAAAGATAGCAAGATTCGACTTTTCCTTTCGATGTTTTAGATTTTAAACGAACTACGGATATCAGCAACGGGAATTTGAGGGACCGTGGCTTACCAAAAAGTAAAAAGCACATAAATTATTTGAGCATGCCAGGAACTAACTTGGGGTTTGTTTTGACTGATTTCAAATATATCTACAGCAAGCAGTGATCATCGAGCTTTACAATTTCAACCTGTTCTTTCAAACTTCAACGAAAAGTGATATTCAAACCCAGGGGATGGTCCATGCAGGAGGTGGTCGGTGGCCAATGGAGCGAAGCATATGGCTGTCTTCTTCCTTCCCATCGGGGTATCCTGGACACCTCTTACCAAAGGTCCGAACCGGGGGAGAGGAAGGTAACTTGAATATCCATCCAGTAAACTGCTAATGATTTTCCCAGTCCGTTCAATTTCTTCTACCTAACCAAGTATTTGTGGAAAAGATCCGAGCCAAGGCGTGGAGAGATCGCCTCCAGGGCGACCCCCAATTTCTTGAACACTTTGGTCTGTGCTGGTGCTCGAGAGGCCGGCCATCTTCGCCTGCCCCCTTCCCCCAGTTTTACCTCTGGTAGCACTCTGGGCTTTCCATTCCCAGTGCTTTGTCCTGGGTAGGAACTACAACAGAAAAAACAGGCAGCATGCGTCAGCAGCTCTGATTAGCTGCGGCAATTATTCATTCCGAGAGCTTCCCCGGGCTTTTGCTTTTCCCATCCTATGGCTCCACAGGGAGAACAAGCAGAAAGTCAGACTTACTGGTTCTGGCAAACTGTTGGTGGAGGGAGTTCGTTGAGACTTGCGTCTGGGGCTCAGGGAATATAGGTTTCTTTTGGTCTCCCACCATAGGGAACTCACTGGGTGTTACTCATTGGATAGTCACCAAATAGTTCTCGAATGTGTGGCCTAAATGAAGGCTCCATGCTGAGTGCTAGGCTAGACACCAGCTGGTACCGGCCACCTTGGAAGTGGGGCTACAGTTAGTGCTGACCAGGGTGTGTGGCGGGGGGGGGGGGGGGGGGGCGGTGGTGGGATTGCTCTCCTTGGCTTTAAACTGAGTGGTCGTCTGAGAGATTGGATTGCAGACACCCATTCCTTCAATTGTTTGGTGATCATGTTGCTTTTATGGAGAGGATGAGGGCTCCGCTTGGGCCCCTTCTCTTAAGAACTGGCTACGTGCACAGCTGATACAGTGCCTGGGACTCTGAGATCTCTGGGCAGAAAGGCTGGGAGGCTCAGGGACATAAAAATAGCCTCGGGACACCCCCTGCCTTGGGTCTCCAGGAATGAGACTATTCTTAGGAGGTGTCTCTGCCCCAAAGGAGCTTTTCTTTGCCACTTGGCCTGGAGGACCTCTTTTTGAAAAAGAAATTGGGACTAGAGTCAAAATCCCAAACTGCAAAGAGATGGCCAATTAGGCCTCTGGGCCGTGGTCCAGCCAAGGCGGCAGAGGCCGCCTTTCAGGGCCCCACACGGGCTGGAAAGGGAATCCTGGCCCGTGGTCCCACGGCATGGTGGGATGCAGGAAGCCAAGTTCACGATCCGTGCCCCTCTCCTGATGGAGAAACCATGAGTCAGCCTATCCCATTCCCTCCTGCCCTAAGAGTCCAGTGCGGACAATCGCATGGCAAAGCAGGAAGAGGGGAAAAGGAAGCTGTAGAAAAATAAACACTTCCTCGCACTTTACTTGGAACAGAACAGTATTTGTGGCGTGCTACGATCTACAGCATCTCCCACAGCCTCGCCTCACTTTGTTTTCCTCCTCTTGTGTAGCAACAGATTCTTTCCTTACCTGATGAGAGTCCAGAGTGCATCCTGTGGAAAAACAGGAGCAAGACATAGAAGGTAAAAGCCAAGCAACCAAAGATCACGCCACAGACCAGGAAGCTATAGCTGCCCTGGGCCTGGAAAATCTGCCAGAGGGGAAAACACAGAGACGCAGGCCGTCAGAGCCTCACAGGAAGGCGCACTGGAGGAAGCAGCTTTCCCCGACCCCCGGCGGGCTCCGCAGTCAGGTTGAGGCCCGTCACACCGACGGGCAGGGTGGTGAGTAGGAGGGACGTCTTGGCCTCATTTTAAGGTTATGTGTCTGGAGGAGGCAGAAATCCTGCTCGTGACCCCTGCGGTCCCTTTTCGCTCTGTATCTGGAAGCTTCTGAAAATCTCTCCATCTTCCTTAAAACTCCGGTCAGACCGTGTCTATACCCACAGGGCCGAACCAGAACTCTGCAGAGGATGTGTATAGACCTATGTCTATCATGGAAAATTTAAAACACAGGCCAAAGGAGCTTACGGAGTTCCCCTGGGCCCGTCACCCGACTAGCAATTAGCACCTCCGTGCCCCTCCACTGTCCCCTGCACTAGATCACACTGAAGCAAACCCCAGACCTCACGTCATTTCCATGCGGAGTGTTATCAGGAGGTGTAGCTCTCCTCCCGGGAGGGCACAAGATCAGGAAAGGAGGGTTGGGATTAGGGGCATCTGGGAGACCCAAAGACCTAGGTTTGAATATCCTGTCAGTTTTTAGAAGTATGACTGACCGAGGGCAAGTTGCTAATTTATCTGAGCTTCAATATCCTCCTTTGTAAAAGGGGGCATAGCAACAGCGCTAGAAGCTTCAAACAAAGGCAGATGTATTTTTTTCCTGGTGCACCCGGGAGGATGGATACGTCTGAAGAGACGCGGGAGGGCTGGCCCTCGATGAGGGCAGGACTTGGGCAGGAAAGCTGGGCCCTGTGTAGGGTGGCCAGAGGCTAGGGGAGCTGGGGTGGGGACGGTAGGTTGAGAAGGGGTGGGAAAAGAGCTCCCGCCCGCCACTCAATCCCATCCCAGGCTCTGGGAGCTGAACGACATTCCCACAGGGCCCCGCTGGCCCCGCTCCCAGACATGACTTGTGTTTGCTTTGGACCGCGCCGCACCTCCCTTCACATCTCCAGGTCTCACATGCGGAAGCGGAAACAGGTAACGGAGGGGGGCCCTGCCTGCTGTGTGGGACCCCCAGGAGAGGGACAGCTTGGGTTCAGAAGGTGGCTGGCTACATCTTCCCACCTGCTTGGAGGGGGGCTCCCCAAATGCTGTCCCCTGCCCCTAGGGTCTCCCACATACCGAACCAACCAGCATCTGGAGAACCATCTCGCCAATTCCTGCCCCTGTCACCAGCACCGTGGTCGCACAGCCTAACCAAAAGAGAAGGATTTGGGTTAGTAAAAGCAAGTTAAGGAGACAAGTCAGCTGGTACAATCCCGGCTATTTCTGGGGAGACCCTGGAAAATGGTGTGACTGCCTAAGAGGACGAGTTCGAATTCCTAAGATTTCTCAGGCCTCAGTCCTTAACTTTGCTTTGGGAATGCTTAGGTCCTGCTGTCCGTATAGTTTCACTGTTCTAGAACCTTCAATCACTCAGGGTTGTCTTCAGGGTAACTTCCAAATTGCTTAGCCTGGCATTCGGGGGTCCTTCCAAATCTGACTGCCCCCTACGTTTCCGCAAAGATTCCCTGATCTCCTCAGGCCAGCCCTCTCTTCCAGGCAGACCAGTGTCCTCACTGCTCTGGCATTGTACTGACCAGCCACACCTCCGTTCACTCTGGCAACAGGGCACAGACCCCCTGAGCCCAAGCTTCAGAGTCAGACTCGGGTCCCAAGCCCAACTGTGTTACCTACCAGCCGTGTGACCTTAGGCAAGTTCTCCCCCTTCTCTAGGCCTTGGTTTCCTTTCTGTAAATGGGCATGGCAACACCTTCTCCGCAGGGTTGCTGTGTGGTGAATTTGATACACCACTTACTAAGTGGTAAGTACTTAGCACAGTGCTGGACACAGTGAACTCCCGAACCCTGCCAGTTCTCTGCTTAACCCCTTCAACGCTGCCTTCAGGATAAAGTCCAAATGCTTTCATGCGGTTTGCAGGGCCTGGTCTCTGCTGAGAGCTCAGACTCCCATCACACCCGCTCACAATCCACCCTCCCGCCAGGAGGACGGTCTCGCTTCCTGCCCTGCACACTCGTGCTCACCGCCGGGTTCTGACGCTTGCGTTGCCTCCCTCCCTCCTGAGCGGTCCTCTTCCTCCTCCCCTTCGTGGGCCCAGCCCCTGTTCATCTTTGAAGTTTCTCCTTTAGACTTCCTCCAGGAAATCTCCCCCGTCCCTAACCCTGCGGTAGCTGCTCTTCGTGTCCCGCGGCCCTCCACCCTTCCCCCAGGTACCCCTGCACTGTTTGCAGGGTAGCCTTCCCCTCTGTGCTGCGAGCCCATGAGAGAGGACTGTGCCCTGAATTGTATTCAGTGGCGTCCACTACTGCTTATTATTAGCCCAGTGACCAACATATGATAGATACTTAATGTTGACTGATTGATTATTGAAACAGAGATTATCATTCCCTACTTTAGGCTTCAAGTTCCTCTTTTGGTCTGGCTCACGTGTACATTAGTCTCTATGCCTTTGCTGTCACTTTGTTCACTGCCCCTGCCCCACTCTTCCTTGGGATGTCTTCCCTTTTTCCTTCTGCCTTTCCAAATCCTGGGCCAGCTCACATCCCATCTCCTCCAGGAAGCTATGTGTGGAT
The DNA here is from genome assembly GCF_028749965.1 of Puma concolor. Classification (NCBI taxonomy): domain Eukaryota; kingdom Metazoa; phylum Chordata; class Mammalia; order Carnivora; family Felidae; genus Puma; species Puma concolor. The sequence goes on from NC_141683.1 coordinate 26,070,498, forward strand.
TCAACACTGGTCACTCCCTTCTCTGAATCCCAGTAGCACCCACTGTCTATCCCACTCATTCATTCAAAAACCCTCCAGTACTTTCTGGGCATCAGGTACCGAGCTAAACACCGAGTAGTCAGATGAATAATTAGAGTTAACGTATGTTTTGAGCACCTGTGAGTCAGTTAAGCTGCTAAGTCAAGTGTTTTACATTTCGTCAAATGCACAAACAATCCTAAAGATAAGTATTTGCGCCCCCGTTTTGCAGGTGAGAAAGCTGAGGCTCAGAAAGGGGAAGAAAATTGAGAAAATGGTCTCAAGGCCAGAAAGTGTGCAGGCAAGACTCACATCCGGGTCTGCCAATGACCTCAAAGCCTATGCTCTTGCCCTCCTTCCCTGCTGGTGCCCACAGGGAGCACATTGCTGAGGAGAGGGCACAGATAACATAGGTACAAAAGCCATGAGGGTCAAACAAGAGAGGCAGGTACGAAGGAGAGGGACACATCTTTCCAGGGGGAATCAGAGAAACTTCCGGAAGGGGTAGAGAAGGAGGGACTTGAGCAGGCAGGTAAAGGGGCCAGACGGAGTAGAGCGGGCACTCCAGGCAGAGCAGAGCTTTTGTGCCATCAGGGACTAGCAAGTAATTCAGCATGGCCAGGACGCAGGCCCTGAGTACAAGAGGTGGGCAGGGGAGGCTGGTGAAAGGAGAAGATCACCACCGGAATATACAAAGGCCGTGACTGTGTGTTTCACGGGGACCCCTCTGCAGCAGGTTGGAGACCCGCCGCTAAGTGGTCCCACCTTGGCTGCACTTCAGAGCCTCCCAGTGGCTCCGGACCAATTACGCCAGGTGTCATGGAAACAAAGCCCAGGCCTCTGGTTGTGTTATACGCGCTCTGGGTGATTTTAATGTGGGACCAGCACTGAGAACCGCCACCGAGGGAGGCAAATCTGAAGGGCACAGGCCAAGACCTGCGGAGGCAGCGATGGAGGTGATCAGAGACTGGAAAAAACGGGGCACCATGAAATATTCCAAGCAGGCACGTCATGGGAAAGGCCTGAACTGCGGTAGGGATGGTGGGAAATGAGAAGAGAGCAGATCTGAGTGCCCACTTATTATTATTCTCCAACATTTGGCTTACTTAATGAACTTATTTTTAAGTAGGCTCCACACCCAATGTGGGGCTCGAACTCACGACCCCGATGTCAAGAGTCACATGCTCCGCGGACTGAGCCGGCCAGGCGCCCGTGTTGTCTAACATTTGTTGACCACTTAAAACTCTGGGATCCACCGCGTGATGTGTGATACCAACGTTAATTCACTGCTTTTGTCTACTCACTGGGGTTTGGAGATCATCCTTAGATCTCGCGGATCCAGGCCTGCCATCTCTTGTTACTGGGGATAACTGCACTGGTTTTGGCTCTAACTGCTCCTGACCGCCGCCCCCCCCCCCCCCCATACACCATTTCCTCACTCCTCCCTAAAGAAATCACTCCTCCTCAATGTTGGTTTTCCGACACCCCAGGGCACTCTAGCTACTTCTAAGGGTAACGTTAAATGTTCAAAACATAATTATTTTTAATTAACCCATTTAAAGAAAAAAAAAAGGATCATTGCTCATTGCTACACGCGGTGGGGAGGCTACAGCAGGGGAGGGAGATTACTGCAGAGAATTTGAGGTTTCCGGCATCCAAGAACCCCATCAGGACAACCCCCGATCAAGTGTGGAGCCGCTGTTCTAATTCTCCGTGCTTCCAAAAACAGCGGCAAGAACAGCAGAGCAAGGAGGTACTATTACTGATAAGTTATAAACCCCCTTCCTATGCCCTAACTTTTCCTGCGCAACTTTGCTGGTCTCTGAACTTGGGATTTCCAGCACACCCGTGTTTCACAAAATGCCAGCTGTGCCTCAGGAGGCACTGCCGTGGGAGAAAAGAAAAGGGGAAAGAGAAGCTTAAGGCTTCTCAGTGGCCTGAAATCACATGACACGGGCATACTGTTGAACGGGGAACTCCACGTGCGTCAGAACCTTGCGAACAAGTTCCCACCCGAGTCAGGAGGGCGGGGACCTGGCTGGAACACCACAGAAAAGATGGGGCGTCGGGGGAGGAAGCCGCACCCAGCCAAGGGGGGGGCGCTCTTTGCTCTGCGCCCCAGCACACCCACCTTTGTACTGCAGAATGTCCTCAGTGTAGGCCAGCATGCTGGGGAAGGTGCTACTGAGGAACAGGCCCAGGCTGGCTGTCCCCACGAACAGGAAGACGACGTTGTAGGAGAAAACGAGAAGCACGAGGAACGTCACCACCACGCCCACCTTTTAGCAGAGAAGGAGGCTATTAGGAACTGGGAAAAGCTGGGCGTCCCGCTCCTGACTTGGAAAGCTCCTCTCGGACCCCAGAGCAGCGTTGTGTGACCAGGGCGCCTCCCTGTGGACTGTGTGGGAACTGCACCTTCCCCAGCCGGGTCTCGGCCAAGGATGCCCTGGGGGATGAGCCGCCAGGACCGCTAGGCAGAGGGCGGGCCATACACACTTGAAAAGCGCTTGGTGAGGCAGTACTGCCAGTCCCTCAGGTCTTATCTTGGAGCACGGGGAATTCCAGCCACGCCACCAGCTCTCTGCCCTCCACTCCTCATGAAGAGGAGCTGCTTTTCTGGCCCTAAAAGCCATGCGTTTGCAGGCAGCAGGAGGGGCTGGCTGGGGAGGGTGTGGGTGTCTGGGTCCCCGCGCTCTGGGAATCCAGGCACACCTCCCAGACGGAGGGTCCGTGACTGTGGCCCGGTTCCCCGGTTTCAGCTCAGACTCCCATGAGCAAATTCCAGCCCGTGGTTAGAGACTCTTGTGATGGATTCGGGGACCAGAGATCTTCCTGGGTCAGTAAGGGTCTCTGTCACACGGGCATATTTTTGTTAAGTGCCGCTTTTTCCAAATCCCTTAAAAAGGTTTTTATGTCAATATTGAAAAGTTTCTAGGCAAAATGCCTCTGGGAGGAAACTTAGGCAGCCCGGGTCTGGAGGCAAAAGACCAAGTCTGGGGCTTTGAAGTCCTTGATCTCTCTAGCCTCCTAGTCCACGAAATGGGTTACAAAAGCTACACGGAAGAGTGGTAGGAAAATGATGGCAGCGCAGGGTCTCCTCAAGTGTGACTCTTACGACAAATATCAGTCTTAGTGTTTGTGTGTGCGCCCTCCCTGGTGTCTCCAGACACAAGGATCTTGCATAGAAAACCATGGTTTTCAGGTGAGCGTCTCCTGGGTGAGTACCTCTGTTTCCAGAAAAAAGAAAGATAAAATTACATAGCAGAGGGCTAGAAGGTGTGTAAGAAACACATCCATCCCCACCCCCACCCCGGCCGCTTTACAGATGACCTGAGCGTGCCGAGGGAAGGGACGGTCACACTCACAGGCAGATCCCGGGGATTTGCTCCAGCTGGAAGAACCAAGCCAGTGATCGCAACCCGCGAGGCCCCTCCCTTTACGCTTCTCTACCAGCCCCTCCGTCTCTGCTGCAAGATCTCTTGGTCTGAGACCTGAGACCTAGCGAAAGACTTGCTGCCCCGGAGGGGGGTGTACCACAAATGGCGGCTGAGGGGAAGACACCCTCTTCACAATGGAGAAGCAGCGTGAAAGACTTCTTTCACGCAGTACAAACGCGACAGAGGCGGACATATCCAAGGTTCCAAGTATAATGTATTTCTTTGGCACAGAAAATGGCCCCACAGCTTCACTGCTCTTTCTTCCTCCTCTGCTCAATCTTTAAATGTTGGCACGGCCCCAGACCCTTCTGGCTCTTTGTCTGTGTTCCCTGTTGGTCCGGCGCCATGGTTTCAAATATCTCTACGCCCAGCCGCTTAAATCCATCCCTCTGGCCATGACCTGTGTCCAGAACTCCACTGGACGACTGACAACCTGGTCCAGACAGAGCCCGGCCTTGCCTCCAGCAAACACACTTCCCCGCATCGGTGAAGGGCATCCCCATCCGCCCCGTGGTCAGGCCCTGTCACGAAGGTATGTATGTCCTTGATCTTGTTTCCTCCTTCTTTCCACCTTCAGGCCAAGGGCAAGTCCTGTCAACTCCGCCCCCAAAACGCTGTGCACCCTTGTACCTTTCCACACCCATCCCGGACCACTCTCTTGTGCCTGGACTATAGGAGTGGCTCTTCATTGTCTCCCTTCTAGATCTATCCACGCTCATACAGCACAGGGCAGCGTGCTTCAAAGCAGATCTGTGCTCGCTTCGGCAGCACATATACTAAAATACAAAGCAGATCAGGGGCGCCTGGGTGGTTCAGTCGGTTAAGCAACCGACTTCAGCTCAGGTCATGAACTCACTGCTTGTGAGTTCGAGACCCACGTTGGGCTCTGTGCTGACAGGTGGGAGCCTGGAGCCTGCTTCAGATTCTTTGTTTCTCTCTGCCCCTCCCCTGCTCACACACTGTCTCTCTCTCTCTCTCTCTCTCAAATATAAACATAAAAAAAATTTAAAATAAAATACAGAGCAGATCATGTCCATTCCCCGCCTAACACCTTCTAAAGGCCTGCTTTTCTCCCACTTGGAATAAAACCCCAAACCTGGCTTACAAGACCTTCCAGGCTCTAGCCCATGTCTGCTTCCCCAACCTGTTCCCTCTCTGCTCCCCACCACAGACCCTGCCCCACCACGCTCTCACCCAGTTAGCTCCCCCCTTGGGCCTTGCAACCAGCAGTGCCATCAGCCAGGAACCCCGACTCCTCTGCCGTTCACACCGCTGGCACCTTCTCAGTTGTCAGCTCTCAACTTAGACGTCGGGGGCAGAGCCGGCGAAGATTCTGCTCTTGCTCCCCTCCTGCTGCCTTGGCACCCCCTTTACACATCACACGTTTGCAGGCGGGCCTTGATGAGCCACGCTGAAAATCTCCAGACTTGGGCGAGCTTTAAAAACACCTCTTATTTTAGCCGGGGTGACCTAAGACGGAGCGCGCATGCCCAGGGCGAACTAGCCCCTCCTCCCACTCCTCCCACTCCTCCCACTCCGTGAGGCTCCCCCCACCCCCCCACCTGCTTCTCACCTGCTAACCACGCGCCTGCTGACCGGCCCTGCAGGGCACGCCCCACTCCCCCTCCCCTCCCCTCCCCTGCCCCTCTTCTTCCCTAGCCCCCTAGCCAACCATAAGCTCCCCGAGGCAGAGCCCCGCCTTGTACAACTTGGTACCCCTGCACTTGCCCACAGGCCCTGCACAAAGTGCCTGTTCCTTCACCAGGAAGTGGTTGTCGAGACCCAGGAGAACAGAGAGCAGGGTGACTGTTAGTTTAAAACGGAGAGGAGTGAATCGGCAGCATGAGGGGAACTTGCTCACGGCTGTTTACCTGTAATCCTGCCAGGGTGCCCGCCAAAAGCACCTGAAAAGGTCTGAAAACAATCCAGGCGCCAAGGCCCCTCTCCACACCCCGAGTCACAGTCTCCGGGGGAGGGGCCCGGGAATCCGTATCTTCCCAAACCACCACTAATGTATTTGGGAGTCACTGGTTCCAGGACACTGTTTTCCGAAATCTGCTTGGTGACATGAACCCCCTGGGGTGTTGGTTAAATATACAGATCACTAGGGACCTCCCCTGGACCTTCCAGTTCGTGAGGTCTGGGTTGGGCCCAGGAATCTAGGTTTCCTTTTAGAACCCAGCAGTCCAGGGGCGCCTGGGTGGCTCAGGCGGGTAAGCAGCCGACTTAGGCTCAGGTCATGATCTCACGGTTCGGGGGTTTGAGCCCTGCGTCGGGCTCTGTGTTGACAGCTGGGAGCCTGGAGCCTGCTTGGATTCTGTGTCTCTCTCTCTCTCTCTGTCCCTCCCCTGCCCGCACTCTGTATCTCTCTCATGCATGTCTCTCTCAAAAATAAAGAAACATTAAAAAATTTTAAAAAGTAAAAAACAAAACCCAACGGTCCGGGTGAGTTTTTCTCATCCGCGCCTGTCACGTGGGTGCTTCAGATGCTTTTCTTCCTCCAAACTCAGAGTCCCGCCCCACCCTCCTCTGTCTAAGCAGCTGCCCTCGGGTCCTGCAGAGGCCCCCAGTAGTACACGTACCCGGAGCCTTCTGCACCCCAGGACTCGTGCAGACTTGCTCCTTCCCGGCAGTATCATGTTGGCCCTCTTCTTCACTGAGATGACACTCCCTTCTCCACTGCTTTTCATCCCCTCTTCCCTTCGGGTGTGGGGGGGCGGGGGGGGGGGAGCCCTGCTCTCTGACAATGGGACCTCTCCCTCCAGGCTCCCTCCTTTTCTCCTTGGCCTCCAAACAGGCTCCTGTCAGACAAAACTCCCTCCAGCTCAGGACCATTTGCAACGGTCACACCTCCGCTTCCTGTCCGGCCCTCAACCTCTTGAGTTCGGCTTCCGCTCACACCGCCTCCCCTCTATGTCGAACAGAAATTTCTTTCAGGGGCATGGGTGGCTCTGTTGGCTGAGCATCCGACTTTGGCTCAGGTCACGAGCTCACTCTCTCTCTCTCTCTCTCTCTCTCTCAAAATAAATAAAGAGGGGTGCCTGGGTGGCTCAGTAGGTTAAGCGTCCGGCTTGGGCTCAGGTCACGATCTCAGTGTCCGTGAGTTTGAGCCCCGCGTCGGGCTCTGTGCTGACTGCTCAGAACCTGGAGCCTGTTTCAGATTCTGTGTCTCCCTCTCTCTCTGACCCTCCCCCGTTCATGCTCTGTTTCTCCCTGTCTCAAAAATAAATAAAACGTTAAAAAAAATTAAAAAGAAAGAAAGAAAGAAAGAAAGAAAGACTGAAAAAAAAAAGTAATTTCTTTCTTAAAAGTCATCAACCAGCACAAGGTCAGATATAAAGGCTTTTCTTGGCGCTCACAATCTTTGGTGTTTGTAGCCCCAACATTATTTCCGAACCCCCTTGCCGCTAGAAACTTGACTCAGGGAAGTACTTTCTGGCAGTGGATCGGGCTGCCTGGAAAGGGAGTGAGTTCCCAGTCACTGGAGGTTACTAAACAGACTGTGGACTCCCTGGAGGGGATGTTACAGAGGTGATTTGAGCCCTGGAGGGAGGCTGGGCTAGACGACCCTAATCTGTAATCTGGACGTTTTGTCATAGATAGTGACATGGACCCACGTCAGGTCGAAAGTCTGACCCCATCGCTTGGGCCTGGAACCCCTGCCTTCTGGGCAGACCAGTTCCCTGAATAACATCCTACATTCCAGCCTGGTACTTGAGAATCGTTTGGCAGAGTTTCAAAATGCAGATTCCTAGGCTCCAGCCCAGACACGGTGATTTCTGAAGGCCAGGGGATGCCTGGCCTCTGCTGGCCATGGGGCTCTGACCAGCTGGGCACCAAGGTCACACAGGAGGACCAAGGCCAGCACCCGCTTCACTTGTACTCTGGGCAGACTGTCAGCTGAGATCTGCTCCACGCATGGCAGTAACCACCTCCTATGGCCCCTTTCTCTGATGGGTACAAAATCAGAGGCCCAGAGAGGGAAAGGGATTTTTCCAAGGTCACACAGATAGGCTCCATCTTCTGGATTCCCCCCTTCCTCACCGGCATCCCTCTCCCCCCTGCTCTCCTCCCTCTACTCCTGCATTCCCTCCCTGTCCAGTCCCGAGCAAATGTCCTGGGGCGGTGGTAGGGCCAGGAGTGGATGGTCCTCCTGCGTCTCCAAGAAGTGAAAGGAGGCCACTTACCACATTGACGAACACCATGGTGGCTGGCTTCACTTTGGAGGAGATGGGAATGGAGATGAGCCGACCCAGGGTGATGAAGCCCCAGAAGAGGCTGGGGAGGTAACCAGCCACCTTGTGCCCCACAGACAGCGGCTTCTCCACTGCATAGCTGTATACAAAGGCTGAGTACTCCCCCTGTGGAGAGACGGGCCCTGCTGAGCACACCTGCGGCACAGCTGAGCCCTCAGAGAAGGAAGACCAGGTCGGGGCAGGTGTGCTGAGGGCTGAGGGAGGACTGGTCCTGCTTCTAGAAGCTCAAAGGTGGGCCTAGGGCCAACATCACACAACACTCGTGGCCCGAGCAGAGGACAGACCCTGGGGAGGTAGAGCTTACACATTCCACCGGCCCAGAGGCGCAGGCCTGGGGACACAGGGAGAGGGGTGTCTCCGGGTCTCCCCAGGGGGTCTCGAGAGGTCTGGGCCGCTCCCCCCTCCCCACCAGAGCAGAGCACAACCACATGTCTCATTTATGAGGATTCCACGGACGGTTTCTTGTTGAAGGAAGGGCACCACAGCTGAAAACAAGGTGGGCACACGTGTCGCGTCTCGTTCTACGGAGGAGGGGGCGGAGAGAAGTGACTCGCCCAAGGTCACACTGAGAGTTGGGAGTCAACCAGTACTGTCACGAGTATTTCCCACTGGGTCACCTGTTTTAGGGCCTTCTCTTCGGAGAGGCCCCAGCATGGCAATCGGTTAATCAATCGGCCATTCAAAAGTATCCCGATCTAATCCTACGAGATTTCTGGAAAAAGGCACTAAACAGTATTAACAGAGGTCACTAGTAGAATAAATCGCTGGGCCCAAATCTTGACCGTAGCTTGTTTACAACATGGCCTGAGAAGCTGAGGTTTGGAACGCGTTCCGGGAAGCAGCGTGCCCTCGCGTTTACACGGCATGACCTCTATCTGGAGGAACAGACCTCTGCCTCTCAAGAAACGTGGGTAGCTTGCACTTGGTAACAAACCAGAGGGGCCCCTACCCACAGAGTTAAGGAGAATAAAAACAGCTGGCTGGGACAGAAGACCATAGTACCCAGGGGCTGCGAACGATTCTTCAGACAGTCCCCGCCCCCTAGGACTTTTATTTAGTTTAAATGTATGAGTTGACTGCACAACAGGTGAGCCCTCTAGGACACCTTGAAGCTCCCCTCTTTCTCCTGCCGCCCTTAGCTTGAGCGTCGGGGAGGCGGGCAGGCTCACCGTCATCCCGTCGGTCATGAACAGGACCAGGGCGGCTGTGATGTGGATGGCGAAGAAGGAGTAAGGGGCTCCTTTGAAGTTCTTCCTCTGCCAGCAGCCGAACAGGTCCTCGTGCCCTGGATGAGACACGAGAACAGGGCTGAGTCTCAGCTTCTGCTCCTTCCCCTCTGCAGGCCCGGGGTAAGCGGCTGCCAGATGGACGAGCCTGGCAGGTTGGGGACCAGTTACTGCCGCCCACCTTCCCTAACTTCCAGCCAGCTGTCAGGGGCAGCTCCTGTCCATCTCAGTCCTGGTGGAAGCGAGGCTCAGGGAGATCGCGTCACTTGCCCAAGGTCACACAGGCAGGCTGAGGCAGAGTGCAGGCTGGAGCCAGAAGCCTGCCTGCCCCACTCCTGCGGCCAGGCTGGTCCGTGTCTTGCCAAACGGGACCATCGGTGCCCGGGGTTTGCTTCCAACCATCATCGCCTGTGATCTACGTTCACCCTCCGGGGGATGGGGTCACTAGGGAAGCCTCGGTGTGGGGCCGTGAGCGTGAAAGTTCATTAGAGTCCCCACCTGGGTGTGGCTGAAACTTTGGGGGCAGTGAGGAGGCGTCTTCCTTCTCGGGAGGCTGCGTCTCCAGGGCCAGCTCATCTGCAGACAGGAGCAGGGGCCTCCTCTGAGGGCAGCAGGCCAGCAGCCGCTCTTTGGATAGCAGAAACAGCACAGCCATGGGCACCGGGAGCTGGGGGGAGGGGGGGTGGGCAGAGGGTCAGGAGAGCCCTGTTCCCATCAGGCTCTCCCCTTCCCGTGCCTCACCTGCACACACCACCACGGGGTCGACCGGCACGGGTCCGCACAGTCCTGAGAGAAGACGGTTCTTTTCTACGGGTGTCCACCTAAAGGCCATCCCCAGCGAAAGCCACCAGGTGTATTGACTGTCCCACCTTAACCACATCTGTTTTTCTGAAGACAGCTCCTTGTCACATGCAAATCTTGGGACTCACACCAGGCCTCCCCGCTGGTACATGAGAGATGTCAGAGATAAAGTTGTTTCTAAGGTCCTTATTCTGAATGGTGCCGAAGCGGGACCCCCCCCCCCCACACACACACACACTCCTTCATGCTGGGAGATCACATGACACCTCACGAAGAAGGTCTGCTTTGGTTCATTATCCCCATTTTCCAGATGGGGCGACCTGAGGCTCAAAACTGTCACTTTGTCATCACCCGTTACAACTGGAAGAGACCAGATCGGTAAGCGAGAGACCAGAGAGTGTTAGTGCCTGGTCACTGGCTGACGGGGGAGGGAAGGGCGGAGCTGGACTGGAGCCCGGGGCACCCTGATTCTGTCTGGTCAGACCCCACCTCAGGGCTTGTGTGGGTGATGTTATACCCGAGGAGGTAGAGGGCCTGTCCCCAGAGGCTCGCTGTCTAAACAGGAAAACCGGGACACGGACTCCTTTGCTGGAAAGATGCACAGTCCGGGCAACACCCGCGCCCACGAGCCCGGTGTTGTGTGCGTTGCTATTTTACATCAAGCCACTTGGGTTTAGCGAACTCCTCAGGGCGATGAGAAATAGCTCCTGCCCCTGCGGTTGCCTGGAGAAGCCTCCACCGCCTCCCTCAGGTGCCCTGCCTGCGTCTCACCGCCCTCACTGACAGGAAGCTCCCCATCGAGTCTGCCCTCTGCCCTCCCTGCTGCACCATAAATCGAGTTCCTTTTGCTTAGGACAGAGAGGAAGCCCAGGGAGCTGTGCAAGTTGCCCAGAGCCTGCCGGGCATCTCCGCGCTGACAGAGATGGGAGGCAGCTGGGCTGGTGCTGCTCTGAGGCGGTCTCTCCCTCCCTGGAGGCAGGCTGGTGCCCCGGGCTGGGGGGTGGCATTTTCCCAGGGCTCCCGCCCCCTGAGGGCACCTTGGGAGCCTCCCTCCACACTCAAAGATAACAAGTCACACGCCCCGCAAATCAGGCCTCAGTGGGAGGAGACGACCCCTGCCCTCGGGAGTCCCAGGTCTGATGGGGGGAGTCACACCCTCCCTCCAGTCTGATGGGGGAAACAGGAAACCCACACACAGAGGCCTGCGGTGGCAGAATGCCTGGGTGAAGGCCGAGGGGAAACAGCTGTGAAAGAGCCCGGTCACTCCAGCGGGGCTTTCCAGGGAGGTGGGCGGTGGGAAGGGCTTCACAGAGGATTGGCTGGGGTTGCCTGGTAAGAACACAGCCTGTCTTTATAAGAAGCCCATTCAGAGAAGGCAAAGGCTCCACCTGGAGAGTCCAAGAGTTCTGGGGAGGCTGCCTGTGTGTGTGTGTGTGTGTGTGTGTGTGTGTGTGTGTGTGCGTGTGCCCACAAGCATGCACAGCCCCATTCTCTTCTGTGGTGGACTGTTTATCTTCAGAAACAAACCAACAAAAAAGTCCGGACATCCTGCCACAAACAAAGTGCCTCCAGGCTGCACCTCGTGGGGCGAGAGAAAACAGGGCTCGGGCTGACACTGGACCTTCCGGCTTCCTGGTCCTGGCGTCTCAGCTTTGACACGGTACTGATGGCGACGCTTCCCCTTACAGGTGCCCCCCTGGAGGGCACAGGCCCGAAGCTGGGTTGTTTCCAAAGCAGTGACAGGCATGGGCAGAAAACGGAAAGGGCGAGAGGGGGGCGTGTGTTTTTCAGAGCCCCCGGTGAAGATTCTGGTACAAGGAAAGGAAAGTCACGAAGAAAGAAAAAACGAGCACTTGCTATGGGGCAGCAGGAAGGAGGCTGGTGCTGGCAGTCGGGGTGAGAGCCTGGCCAGCGTCTTGCCAGCCACTCCTCGGGCCCTTGTGCCAGGGACGGCATGACGCCCCCTGCTGTGCTGCTCAGGGGGACTGGATGATCTCGAAGACCCCTTTCAGTGCTACGTGCACGGCATCGCAGCTGGGCAGCCACTGCAGAGCGGTGACACGTGGGCCCAGAGCAAACCGAGGCCCTTCGTCACGACGGGCCATACGTTGCCTCCATCCCGCAGCCGGGCCAATGGCCGCCTGGAATATTCCGCACCCGCAGCCCAGGCCGGGCCGAGCCAGGGGGCCAGGGATGCTCCCGCTGTTCCTCGCGGTACTTCCCAAGCTGAAGAGAGGGTAGGGGCGTCTCCCCACCTGTCCCTCTGGCCCCAGCCTGGGCTACTGGCAGGGAATCTGTCTTGGGTTAAAGACCACCAGAGGTTTCCGGCCAGGGACAGAGTCGGTGCTGACAGGGAGGATGAGAGCCGGGGTGCAGAGGGGCCTCAGTACCTGACCCAGTACAGGCAGGTGGTCTCTCTACCCTGCTCCCACCATGGCAGCCATGGTGTGGTCATCTTGTTCATCCCTTGACCCCCACGGGAGCCCACCTCACAGCAGGACACAGGGGAATCCCACCGGCGATGAGGGAACCCCGGGGAAGAGCCCCATACAGCCTGGGGTGCTCTGTCCCAGAGCCCCTTCATCTGGCCTTGGAGGGAGAGAGCTGGTTTCCCATGGAGCCTCGGATGGCTTAAAAGTTGACCCTGATTCCGTTGTGCTAAAGCTGCTCGTGGCTTTACCTCCCTGGAGAATCGCAATCATGGATTGTGACAACTGAGGACCTTCAAGATGATCTCCTACGACCCCGTTTGTATTCAGATGCATCCGGGGGGGGGGGGGGGGGTTAGTCTTCCCGCCCCCTTGCCTTCCTGAGGGCACGCTTGAGCCCAGCACACTGCTCGGAATCATAAGAATCTACACTGGGAGCTGCTATGGACTGACACGTGTGACGGTCCACTTGTCCCCACCCGGCCCTGCCCCGGTGGCACTCACATTGATCAGGGCCATGATCCAGAAGGCATACGACACGCGGGTCCCTGCCCGGTCCTGCGCAGGCAGCCCGGAGAGCGAGTGGTTGGACCAACGCCACGCCTCGGTGTGGTGCTGGCCTAGGATCCTGGAGGCGTGGAACAGGTGGCTTCCAGAGGTGGCATTGGCCGTGCCGTTGGCGGGCAAGCAGTTGGCCTCAGACAGGAAGGGGTCGGCAATGAGGGGGCTCAGCAGGGCGCCAAAGCCCACAAAGAAATGGAGAACCTGGAGGGGGGAAGAGAAGTGGTGTGGGTGGGGGAATGGCTCAGGCTTCATACCCTCCCCCCCCAACTTTGTGTTCCATCTGGGGAGTGCCTGCCTGGCCCCAGAGTGGGAAGCGATGGGGACACAGGAGAGATGAGGACAGAAGTTCCTCTCAGTCACCTTCTTGTCGGGGGATAACTGGGTGACAGTGGCCAATTCCCTCCCTCCCGCTTCCTTCTTTCCCAGATCTTAACTCCAGCTGGGGGCTGTTCCCATGATAACACCTACCAGCTAACACCCCAAAGGGAAGGGAGCTTGATAGAGGGAAGGGCTGGATAGGAAGAGAAATACAGAGACGGGCAAGGAGCTGAGAAAACAGCAAGCCCTCCCGTCACGGCACACTCCGATTCACAAAGCACCTCTTCTCTGGAGCACCTGGGTCCCTGGGACCACCCTGCACGCAGGGAGCACGACCCTACTTTAGAGCTGAGGAGGCCCGAGTCCAGAGATAGCAGCCCAGTGTGGCCCAGCTGGAGGTGGCCACATAAAACCAAGACCCCGGTGCTCTTTTCTCTTTTTGCATTACCACCTGGCCTCCAGTGAAAGACGCCTCACCCCAGGGAGGGGGCTGGGAGAGGTGACAGGTTCCCGGGAGCTCCCCGTGACCACCCAGCCCCGTGGCTGCATGCAGGCTCACCTGGAGGAAGATGGCCGAGTCCTTCTGGTAGACCCTCACCAGCTGCATGTTGGCCACGGTGTCGATGCAGCCCATGGCTAGGCCCGCCAGTGCCATGACAGAGGCCAGCACCTTCACATCTCGACAGAAGGGGATGATGGCAAACACCAGGGAGATGGCCAGGGATGAGGTGAAGAGGGCCCATAACGACTGGGCCAGGCTACGGTAGCAGAGGGGTGAGGTCAGGGGAGGGGCCTGGGGCCTTCAAATAAAGAGCCCCCTCCTTGTCCCCCGCTCGCTGGGCAGCCTCAGGGGAAGCTTCTGGTAGAGGGGGGAGGGGGCTGCTGAAGAAGCTCTGTCACTTGTTAGCTAGGGGTTCACAGGCGAGATGTTTCTTGTGCCCCAGTCTTCTCGGGTAACAAGCCCTACCTCATAGGGCGGCCGTAAGAACTCAAGAAACCGTGTGAAGCGGCACGTGATGGCACTTAGCAAAGTGCACCTGCTATGATTTTACTTACAAGCGAGTTTCAACTTCAAATTGCGGATAGGGGCGTCTGCCTGGCTCAGCCAGTAGAGCGTACGACTCTTGATCTCGGGGTTGTGGATTTGAGCCCCACATTGAGATTACTTAAAAATAAAACCTTTAGGGCGCTTGAGTGGCTCAGCCGGTTGAGCAACCGACTTCAGCTCGGCTCAGGATCTGAGTTTGAGCCCCACATCTGGCTCGCCGCTATCAGCGCGGAGCCTGCTTGGGATCCTCTGTCCGCCCCCACCCCGCCCCGCCCCTGCCCCGCCCCCGCCCCTGCCCCACCCCTGCCCCGCGCTCTGCCTCTCAGAAATAAACGTCTAAAGATAAATATTTTTAAAAGCTTATAAATAAATCAATGGCTTACTTAGAAAAGATTACATACAAAGATATTTCTGCTCCTCTCATGGATGTACAGGAGGAGCCTGCTTCGAGCGTCTCATGGGTACGGTGCCGAACGCATGAAACTGGAGGTGGGACCCGGGGTGGGACCCGATTTCCAAAACATCCCCTCCCACCCCCCAGCAGGGCTGCAATGCGCTCTTCCCACACAGGAATGGCAAGACGGCCAGGCCCTTTGTAGGCGCCAAGCTAAGCCACCTGAACCAAAGCCCACAGCCGAGGTCTTTGGGTAATTTGGTGCCTCCCCACCTTGGACAGAGATCTTGACTCTCCAAGTGTCTGGAAGGGAGGCCCGGTGGCTGTCCTCACTGAGAGGTGTCTGGGAGGTGACTTTCCCCCAGAGGAGCCCACAGCAGGCAGGCTGAGGGCCTGTCCCCCCATGAGTGAGTAAATGGAATGTCTAGGGCTCTCTCAAGACCTTTTTGGTACCCCCTACCTAATAAGCAGACTCTGAGCAAGGAAGGATGCCTTGTATTTTCTGGAACCAGGCTGAAAGGCTAATGTGAGTGAAGGAGGTTGGGCAGCAAGAAGGTTCTGGGGATGCCTGGCCTGCTCAGTTGGCAGAAGATACTACTCTTGATCTCAGGGTTGGGAGTTCAAGCCCCAGGTTGGGCATGAAACCTACTTAAAAAAAAAAAAAAAAGGTTCTGGAAGACAGAGGCTATAAAGGAAATTTCTCAGATTATGAACAGCTGTTCTGGCAGCTGGACCTGGAGAGGTGGGCGGGAGGAGGTGTGTGGCCAGAAGACATATGTGAGTTTCCAGCACATTAAGGAAAAGAAGGGGGCCCCCAAGAGAGCCCTCGGGCTGCGTCCTTCACCAGAAGTGCTTGCCTCTGACCCCCGGGGCCCTCAGCGTCTCCTTCTGGCCCATCTTTGATTAAATCCTTTATCAGAAGGGCTCTGCTGATAGCATCAGTTATTTTCTCTTTTCTTGTTTCCGGGCTGATCTGCTGGGCAGATAACTGATCACGTTCCCTGCCTGATCCCAACCCTGCGTGAGCAGGGAGAGGGGACTCCCTTCACTTCGGCCACTAGGAGGAGGACAGGGAGGGCTGTGTTGTGGGGAGGCCTGTTGAGGTCTTTCCCGGGTTCCCTCCACCATCCTGTTCCCTCTGGCATCCTCCCCCACCCTGCTCTGCAGGTCCCCGGTGCTGACAGCCTGGACTGCTCACTGAGGTTCATGCATTTCCGCCTCCTGCAACCTGGCCTCCGAATCTCCCTTTCCTCCCCGGTGCCCAGCACAGAGGCGATGCCCACTTCTCCACAGGTGATGAACACAGCAAGCTTCTCATTATAGCGCGCTCTCTCTCTCTCTCTCTTTCCCTTTCCTCTGCCTGCACAAGGATCTCAGGGTTGGGAGTTCAAGCCCCATGTTGGGCATGGAACCAGCCTCATCCTGGCTGGCCTCACTTCAGGGATGGCAAGAGGGTCCCCTGTCTCCCCTTCAGATATTCTCCCCATTGAGCTGGCACACGGGATGGCTTGCCCTTTCCACCACCTCACTCACCACTTTACGGTAACGCATGGAGGTCCCACGTCAAGGGCACACACTCTCTTAAAGAATTAACACATTATCATTATTGCCCTGAGAAACCTAGACGAACGTGGTTAATGATCAGCCCTGTAGCAAAGTCCCAGGATCGGGAAACTGAGAGGGAAGGAAGGCTGCGAGACAAGAAAATGACAACTAACGTGCTTACGGTGCCGGAGACATTTGGTGCACACAACAGTGCCCGCGGGTAGGCTTCGCAGTTGTGCCTCTTTGACCCCCCAGTAAACTGAGGCAGAGAAAGACTGCAAAAGCCACTGACAGTCTGGACTCAAACCCAGATCATCTTGATAACCCCTATGCCATGCTGCTTTTCCATGGAGGAGAGAGAGAGAGAGAGACAGCGGCAGAGACAGAGACAGAGCTTGCGCGTGTGTGTAAAAGGGCTGCTGCTGGGCCACAGACTCAGCAGGGCTGGGGAGGGGGTGGCCAGAAGAGAGCAGGGGCCAGAGTCAGCAGAGCCTCGTTTGGCAGGCTTAGAGGCAATGGGGGAACGGCTGTTCACCGGAACATGAGCCCCCAGGGGTCCCTCTGCTGGTGTCATGGCAGCTCCAAACCCTTCGTGTTATAACCGCTGGCCCCACTGCAGGCCTCCCAAGGCATCCGCTGCAGCCGTTAGTGCAGAGGCCCCCATGCCTGGCACCTTGCTCGGCCCTGAGAAGGTGCGCCCTCCGGGGCTGCTGGATGTTGCTGGTCAAATGAGAAACGTGCTTGAGGAAGCTCGTCTTGTGACCCCACACAGGACGGCCTGGAGACTTGGGAGGCTGATGTGGGAGTTGTACGGGGTGACACTCAGACGGAGTCAGAGACAGAGACTGAGAAACAGAGGCAAGACACGAAGACTCAAGTAGGGCCCGGATGCCAGTGGAGCAGCAGGAGGCTGGGGAGATGGGAGGGGGCTGTGGAGGGCTGGGGGTCATGGTGGGCTGCCCGTCTAGGCCTCTCCTCTCCCCTATTGTACCCTCTCACCTCGTCATTTCTGAGAAGGACACTTGATGCCCATGGCAGGGGTGAGGGGGGGGAGGGATTTTTGTTCCCAGGCCCAGCGACGGACAGGAAAGGATAAGGAGAAAACAGAAAGGAGAGGCTGGAGGAAAACTGGCCGGGGGAGGCCCCTTCCTGCATCTGCTACCAGCCCCTGAGCCATGATCTGAACCTGCCGCCTACCAGCCGGGCTGCAGAGGGCTAAGCCCATACCGGGCCTGCGGTTCCCGGGCACTGGGAAATGGAGACGTGTCCCCAGTAAGCGGGAGCAGCCGTAGCACAAGAAAGCCTGTGTTTCAATCCCGGGCTGCCCGCCCTCCCCAGTCTCTCCAGCAGGGCTGTGCCTGGGCATTCCAAAACCCAGCCCGAACAAATTTCTTTAGATCGGAACATTGCTGCCAAGAGACAAGAAGTCCCAGATACACCCCAGAGCCAGACTGAAATATACTAATTGGCTTGGTCACTTAATGGTTTAGTCAAAGGCCCCTTCTAGGAATGTGGGTAATTTCAAAATTATGGAATAATAATGTCAAAACAGCTTTGGCAGCACGGATGTAGTGGGATTTGTAGTCAGACTGGTCCTCGTGTAGACAAATGTCAAATCTCTATGTTGTACACTTGGAACGACATAATATGTGTGTCAACTATACTTCAATAGAAAATTTTTAGAAGAGGGGGCACCTGGGTGGCTCAGTCAGTCAAGCGTCCGACTCTGGATCAGGTCGTGATCTCACGGCTCTTGAGTTCGAGCCCCGCATCGGACTCCGTGCTGACAGCTCAGAGCCTGGAGCCTGCCTCGGATTCTGTGTCCCCCTCTCTCTCTCTCTGCCCCTCCCCTGTTTGTACTCTGTCTCTCTCCCCTTTAAAACTAAACATTTTTAAAAGATTTTTAAAAAAGGAAAAGAAAATTGAAAAAAAGACTGGTCCTAGACCTACCTCTGTCACTTCCCAGCAGGCGGCTCCGGACGAGGCACTGACACATCGCTCCTTAGAGCCTCGGTTTTCTCCATGATAAAATGGGGCCAGTAAGCTCTGTCTCCTGAGGCTGCCGTGCGGAGTCAGTGTGATGCTACAGTCCTTGGCTCACTCGCTGGGATTTGGCCCTGGCCACTGGCAGTCCCCCTCCTCGGTGCTCACCCCCCTCCCTGCCAGCAGCCAGGCCCAGGGAAGTCCGCTCAGCAGAGATGGGTGCCGGCTCCTGGATTCTCTGTTCCCACTGCAGCGCCCTCTGGGGTGACCCTGGGAGGCTGGTGCGGGAACTGCTGGAGTGGCAGCAAGGACCTAAGAATCCTACCCCTCACTGTATAGATCAGAAGCCAGGCCCAGACAGGGGAAGAGAGTCAGGATCCAGTTTTTGGACTCTCATTCCAGGCTAAAGCCAGCATCGTGTTATTGATGTTCCCTCCCCTGATCTCGAACTCAGAGGTTAATTCAGACCAGTTAAAGCGGGGGCGGGGGGCAATCCCCCAAGGCCTGGGGAGATGTAGGAACAGCTTAGACCGTCGAGGGAACCCTTCCTCAGGAAGCCTGAGAAATGTCCAAGTTACTCATTGACGGCTCCAAGTGGCAGGTGAAACGGGGGAGAGAGAGCAGGTCCTCCCCCAGCCTGGCGGTGGCTCTGCGGGAGGTGCCCGCCCCACCAGTTTGCTGTGTGACCTTGAACACGCTGCTGACCCTGTCAGCCCAGGTGCTCTGCTTTACCCAGAGGGCACACGTGATCACCTTGACCTGGCGTTGCCAAGAGTGGCGGCTCTGGCCCTCCTGGTTCTGTGATAAGGGGGGGGGGGGTGCTGCCTGGCTCCAAACCAGAGGAAGGGCGTAAACAGTAAGATGCCAGCCAGCCCGTCCTGCCCTCCACGTCCCAGGGGTGGGTAAAAATGCTGCTGACGACCGCTCCATGCCACCTCCATGGGAGTGACTCCAGCATGGGCACTGACATTCTCACACTCTTGCCTCAGGGCGTCCCCCTTTCCACCCTGATAATCTTCCTGGAGGGACCAGGGAAGAGGAGAAGTGCCCAGAACCCAGGAAGCAGCAGCGGCAGCCTGAGCCTCTCTCCAGCCCAAAAGGAGCCTCCAAGAGAGGAGTCGGGGTCTGGGACAAGAAACCAGGAGTCAAGGCCACACCCTGGGAGCTAGGGCAGGCTGGAGAACAGTTTGAGCCGGCCAAGAGGGAAGGGGCAACTTTTGCCTTCTCGTGGCTCCCCTCTAACTGGCCGCTCCCATACTGACACCCCAGCTTGGTCAGGGCCCTGTGTTAAGGCTGGGGACACCCAGAGGGAGGAACAAGAAAGACTGCCTTTGGGGAGATCCCAGCCCAAGGCAGGGCTCAGGCCCTATTAGACTCAGGTGGGGGGGTACACCCTGTGTGTGACGACCTGCCTGGTGCGCTGGGGTGCTGGCCTTGCAAGGATGGTCTAGCGGCTCTGTCCGCCTGGAACCCCTCCCCTGCAGCTCTTTGCACGCATGGCTCTCTCCTGTCATTGACATGTCAGCTCCACTGTCCCCTCCTCAGAGGAGCTTTCCCTGACCACCTGGTGAAAGTAACCCCCCCCCCAACATTATTTACTCTCCATCCTCGTCCTGCTTTGTTTCCTTCATTTCGCTACAACGGTCCTCCAGAGCACAAGCTCCTTGAGAGCAGGGACCTTGTCTATCATATTCTCCCCTAAACCGGGGTTTGGCTCGAAAGATGCTTGTTGGACAAGTGAATGAAGGGGTGGGATGAGTTTTGAGATTTTGTTTTCATTTAAAAAATTGAGATGGGGCAGGAGAGCGTGCGACTCTCGATCTCGGGGTTGTGGGTTCGGGCCCCACGTTGGGTATAGAGATTACTTAAAAAAATAAAAATCTTAAAAAAAAATGAGGTATAATTTACATACCATAAAACTCATCTGTTCAAAGTGTATAATTCAGTGGTTTTTAGTATGTTCAGAGCTGTGAACCCGTCACCAGAACCTAAATTTAGGGCATCCCCCCCTCACCCCTATACCCAGAGAGAAACCCTATACCCACCGGCAGCCACTCCCCATTCCTCTCCACATCCTAGAAACCTACTGCTCTACTATATTTTCCCATTCCGGACTCTCATGCAAATGAAACCACACAGCCTGTGGTCTTTTGTACCTGGCTCCTTGCACTTAGCATGACGTTTTCGAAGTTCCTCCATGTTGTAGCATCTATTAGGACCTCATTCCTTTTTCTGGCTGAATACTACTCCACCGTACGGGTGAACCACATTTCATTTGTCCATCCATCCATCGATGAACATTTGGTTTGCTTCCACTTTTTGGCTATTATGAATAACGCTGCTTGGGGCGCCTGTGTGGCTCAGTCAAGTAAGCCTCTACCTTCAGCTCAAGTCACGATCTCGCAATTCGTGGGTTCAAGCCCCGCGACGGGCTCTGTGCTGACAGCTCAGAGCCTGGAGCCTGCTTCAGATTCTGAGTCTCCTTCTCTCTCTGCCCCTTCCCAGCTCGCACTCTATTTCTCTCAAAAATAAATAAAATCTTTTTAAAAACCGGATAATGCTGCTATAAAC
The DNA here is from genome assembly GCF_028749965.1 of Puma concolor. Lineage (NCBI taxonomy): Eukaryota > Metazoa > Chordata > Mammalia > Carnivora > Felidae > Puma > Puma concolor. The sequence goes on from NC_141683.1 coordinate 26,091,088, forward strand.
ATTCCTGTACAAGGTTTTGTGTTGACAGGTCTTAATATACCTAAGAGTGGCATTGCTGGGTCTTATGGTAATTCCCACACTGAGATGAGTTTTTAAAGCAAGAACGGTGTCTGGGGCCAGACCCCAAGTAGGCTTTCAGCCCAGGTTTTCTGCGTGCTGAAAGGGAGACAAACTGCTGGAGGGAGAGGCAGAGGCTTTTTAGACGGGAGACCGACCAGGGGCCCAGCTCAGGGGAAGACACTGGCTTTTGTACTGTGTTCCAGAAACTTCAGGGGGCCAGCATCTTGGGGAAGCAGGGCTGATGGTGGCCTGGGAAACCTTGCAGGAAAGACGAGGTTTCATGCAACGGGCAGGAGGGAGTCAGAGCTGGGTCTTGGGCAGGGCAGGACTTGTAGGTATTTGGGGAAAATGATAGGTAGAGAAGGAGGCAGTGAATAGGGTAGAGGGGAAGAGGCCAAGCCTTCAATTAAGAGGGTGCATGCAGGGCAGAGGCCAAGGTGAGGCTGGGTGAAGGCTGGGGAAGGTCTGAAAGCCATTTATCTACCCTGATGCCTTTGAGATAAAGGGGTCTCCCAAACTGCCCAGGGTGGTTAGACAGGTCCCCAAGAAACCAAGAAAACAAAAACCCTAACCTTTTATCTAAATACCCCTTTCCCTTTCCTGTCTGACAAAGCACATACCTATACACCCTGCCAACCAGGTGGCTTTGCAGTTTTCTCTTCTCTGAATGGTTCCCTGCTCTCGATACGCAAGATATTTCTAAGGAAGGTCTAGTCCAGATTCTTCTGACTCTAATTGTACCCGTCTCCCTCTTGGCCTGCACATGGTAGCTTCCCTCAAGATCTGTCTGTGCTAGAAGCTGGGGGTGAGGCCGGGGGCGGGAGGGGGGGGGGTCGGTAACTGATCCTGAGCAGAGAGCTCCTGTGCTGTCCTGTCCGGTCCCGCTCTAACGCCCGAGGCTGTCCACACGCAGACCCTCCAATGCATGCCCCCACGGAGGCATCCAGAAACCCTCTTCAGCCCTGGTCCTCAGTCTGGGCCCAGCAGCAGGCAGGACTGGGGCTGTCCCGAGCCCCTCGCCTCTCCCGTGTGTCTGTCTGTACCGGCTGGCTCTTGCCATTTGTTAAACCAACCCCCATCCCCCTCACAAGTAACAGCCTGGCCACACTGCACTCTCGGGTAATCACATAAGCTGAAAAGCACTTGGTGTGGGGGTGGGGGGGTATTAGCATTTGAATTTGTGGTCAGGCCCCAAGCAATCAAGCTTTAGTGGCCGCTTTTAGGGCTACTGGCGGGGTTCTGTCTGTTTCGAGAAATGGGGGACTGTGATGAGTCGTCCGGACCTAGCTAGGTTGTCACTTTCCTTTATACCTGGCCACCCCTGTGACAAATCCTGCATTCCTCCCGAAGTCCACTTCGCTCCTAGCCAAAGGAAAGGGTTCTTTATGACATTTTGTTTGGGGGCTGGGAGGACTGAGGTCCAGGACTTAAATGTGAGCCTGAACTGATAGGACTCAGGCCCTCCACCTGACCCCTCAGATCCCTCCTTCCCAGAGGCGTCAGCTCAGGAATACTCAGCCCCATGCCTTTGCCTGGTGAGGACAGGGTATAACTTGTACCCTACGCAGTTCGAGAGGACTACTCAGAAAGCAAGAGCCATTTCCTGGGTATCTGGTTCCAGAGACAAATGCCTGGGTTCAAAACCTGACTCAATAGCTGTATGATGTGACCTGGGGCAAGTTTCCTTTCTTTTTTTTAATTTTTTAAAATGTTTATTTATTTATTTTGACAGAGAGAGGAGGAGAGGAGGGGCAGAGAGAGAGGGAGACAGAATCCTAAGCAGGCTCTGCACAGTCAGCACGGAGCCCGATGCGGGGCTCAAGTCCATGAACCGGAGCGATCATGACCTGAACCGAAATCCAAAATCCGGAGTGGGACGCTCAACCGACTGAGCCACCCAGGGGCCCTCGGGGCAAGTTTCTTAACCTCTCTGTGCCTCAGCTTCCTTAGGCACAAAATAGAAACAACAGTACTACTCTGTAGGGTTGTCGTGAAGTTTAAATGAGTTGCTACGAACCGTGAGGGGCTAAGAACAGTGCCTGGCATTGAGAAAGAGCTCTCCGAAGTGAGTTTTATTATTAGCATTATTTTTCTTCTCTGTGAGCCGGTTTCCTGCCCCACGACCCTTTCCACTGCCTGCTCAGAGCTCCTTGTTGAGTAAGGAGCCCCGAGGGAGGTGCACAGCAAGCAAGGAAGAGATGGCCCCTTTGGGTGTGTGTCTGTTTCTGTTGTTGCTTTCACCGAACCTGGCCCGCCAACCTGCCCTTTCAAATTACTCCCATTCCCCTTCCTGTTCTTTGCGCTACACATGTTCCTAAAAAGTGCCAGGTAAGGGAGCTTTTGTAAGGCAAAACACGCTTTTAAAGGAAGGAGAGAAAACAGAAAAACACCCTGATAGATTTCTAATTAAACCTCTAGGCAGAATCAAGAAGCGTCCTGAGCTTTCTCTTAAGATTTGCGGAATCCCCCATGCATCCAACCTTGCACAAAGCCCAAAGAAAAACCAGTGTCCACGAGACTTGCCTCTCAAGAGAATTCTTCCGTTTACAAAAGAATTTGATAATGGGGATAATCACTCCCTAATTGGGAATGTTTTGTCAGTTGGGCGTCCTAAAGTGGGATCTGTCTGTATGATGCCTGTGTTCTCTCCATCAGCTCAGGGATACCTCTAGGAGCGAGCCCAGGGTGAGAGCACCTGGCTGGGCATGCCCCCCACCCCCGTTTCTCTGGGATAGCCCAACCGGGGTTTTGTTCCTGGGCCTTCCGCTTGCTTGAGTCCATGCAGCCCAGAAAACCACCCAGCCAGGAACCAGAACCAGGGAAATCTCCGGCAGCCTCCAGTTTGCAAGCCATCTATCCCCTGCTTTGGGGTCTGTTTTCCCAGCTGCTCTAGGCGAGCAATCCTGCTGCCTTTCCGGAGGGCTCCGCGGGGGCGGCCCTGTCCAACGTAAGCCCGGGGGAGAAGGAGGCTTTGCGATGGTATCCAAAGGGGGCATCTTTCGCGGCCATGGCAGGCCGAGTCCCGAGCAGAGGCCAAGGAAGAGTAACATGGCGTGGGAGAAGTGGAGGGGAACCCTGGCCCCAGAGTTGGAGGGTCAACTTACCCGAGCTGTGCGTGGGACAGCCCACCCCTCCCCTACGTGGCCCTAGTAATTTGGTGCTGAGCGTCTCCCAGGCAGAAGGGCTTGGCCTCCGGAGGCCGATGCAGGAACCCTGACTCCCTCTGAAGCAGGGACACACAGGACCCAGCAGCCCCGCAGCCCCGGGGGGGAAGGGACAGCGTGTGTCAGCTGAACCGGAGCTGATGGTCTGAGTGGAGCCCGCCCCAGGGCGCTCTGTCAAGCCGCAGCCAGCCCTGGCCCCTGGCACGGCCCCCCGAGGTGACACTCCCACTCTTCTTCCACCTCACTTCCAATTCCGCCCCCGGCAGCAGGGGCTACTGACAAACCTGAGACCCGCGGTGCGGGAGGGAGACGCCGTCCCACCGCCCTCGGTTCCATCACCCCTGGGCCCCTGGCGCGTGGGTGGGGGAGCGGGTGAGGGCCGGGTTTAACCCCCTGGCGGGGGTGAGAGAAGGCAAATAAATAATCCAGAAGTCACCTTCAGTCTCTGGAGAGACTTTTCCGGGGAGAGCCGGGGTGGGGGAGGGAGGCAGTCCAGCTAAGGCGGGGCGCGGCTGGCGGCGCTGGGAGAGGTGGTCGCCGCCCGCCAGAAGGCGAGGGCGCCCCGCGGCCCCAGCCCCGCGGGGGCAGGGACGCGGGCGGCGGGAAGGGAAGGGATGCAAGGGAAGGAGAGGAAGGAAGGGAAAGGAAGGGAAGGGAAGGGTCGGCGCGGCCGTGCGGAGGAGCGGCGGGGGCTCGGGGCTGGGGGCTGCGGGGCTCCCGCGCGGGCCCGGCACTCACGTCCTCTTGAAGACACCCCCGAGGGCGCTGCCCAGCAGGAGGCAGAGCTGCTGCGAGAAGAAGACCCAGGAGATCTGGGGCAGCGAGCTGTGCGTCTGGCAGCGCAGGTCCAGCAGCGTGGGCCCCAGGAAGGCGATGCACAGGCCGAAGCTGAAGAAGACGCTCCAGTAGGTGAGCGTGGGCTGCAGGTTGCGGCGGAGCAGCCCCGACACGCGGCCGTCGCAGCCCATGGCCCCGGCTGGCGGGCTCGGCGGCTGCTGGCTCCGCGCGCCGGTGCCCGAGTGCCGCGCCGCCCGCGGGAGGGCCGGCCGGGCAGGGGAGGCCGGCGGCCGGGAGGGAGGGGCGGGGAGGGGCGGCCCGGCGAGGGGCCCCGCCCTCGGGCCCGGGGAGCAGCGGGGGCGCCTCTGCGGCCGCCTGGCACCGCGTCGGGGCCCGCGCCCTCCTCGCGCGCGGCCGGGCGCCGGCCTCCCCCTGCTTCCCGAACGCACGCTCACCCTCCCCGGCTGCAGGAGACCGACCGCCTGCAGCGCTTCGCCCCCACCCCCTCTCCAGCTGTCCGTCCCACCCGCGTCCGTGCACAGCCCCGCGGGGGCGGAGGGCCCCGCGCGCCCATTGCAGAGCTGGGCAAACTGAGCCCGAGAGACGTCCCGGACGCTCGGAGAGGCTGGAGAGCCGGACCTTCCAGCGCTTCGCCTAGGCTTGGGGAGCTACAATCCCCACCCCCACCCCGCACCCCCAACCTGGCCTGGGCTTTGCGGTGGAGGAACCCCCCCCCCCCAGCACAGCGCCCCCCTACACCTAGGTGCTTCACAGATGCACTTCAAGGGTCTGACAGCGCCCCCATCGGCCCCCAGAATAGAAGATAAAATCTCCTACATACATTTTTTTTTTTCCTTTGGGAGAGTATTCATGGCTTTCATTGGACCCTCGAGAGGATAAGCATTTTAGACAGAAAACCTTGGAACTATCCGATCTGCACCCTAAGCTCCGCCTGAGAGCTGGTCTTCCCCGGCCGCATATCTGCGCGCTGGACAGGTGCAGGAAGGAGGAAGATGAAGGTGTTCTCTCCAAACTCCACTTCTCGCCTTCTTCCTAGTGGGGGGCGGGGGTGGGCAGCGATCTGGAGGAGTCCCAAGAGGAGTTGGGAAGTAATCCTCCAGGGGTAAAAAGGGTCCTGGGGGAGAATTCCTTTTTTGCTGGAAAAAAACGGATGGGGGAGTGGGGTGAGAGGTGTCACTCTCCAGACCAGTAGTCCTTGGAGGAGCCTGCGGCTGGGCTGACACAGGCTGTCCCTCCCCCCAGGTGGCTATAGAACTGGCGAGTCCTGTGTGGTCCTGCTTCTGAGGGAGCCAGGGTTCCTGCATTGGCCCCCGGAGGCGGAGCAGTAAGGTCCAGAGTGTCACTTCTGCTGGTGGTGGCAGGAACCACGACATCATGCCCACTTGGCCCTCCAGGGGGACCAGAGCTGAAAGGGCTGAGGAGGTTGGGGGGCGGGGAGGGAGTTCTCTCCTGACAACCTGGCATGAGGAGGGGGCAATCCACTCTTCTTGCAGGGCTGGCTTCATCTCACAGAGGCACCATCCCTCCTCTCCTCTGAGCACATGGGAGCAGAGCCCCAGGGCCTCTCTGGCTCAGTGGGTTGGTAGGTAGTAAGAGTTATTTATTCAGTAGTGATAATGGAGGGTCTACACAGTATTTGTGGTTCAGTAAAAAGTTCTCCTCTAGGAAAAAAAAGAAATGAATCATAACCACAAGCATTTGGTTGGGTCCTCTCTGCCATTTTCACAGAATTCCAGAACCACAGAAGCTCCGAGTTGGAAAGAACAATCTCCAAATCGAGTCCCCTATCCTCTCCCCATAGTTGCTGATAAATGCTTGTCAGTCCTGTTCTTGGCTGATACCTCTTACTGTTGAGGACCTTACCTATCATCTCCTGTGGGTCTGCTTCCAACGTGGGTCAGCTCCAGTTAGGAAGGGTTTCATGCCCCACTGAAATGCCCCTCCCGGTGACTCCCCACCGCCACCCACGGGACAAGTCTAATTGCTCCGTGCATGTTAGCCCTTCACACACACCACCTGGCCCCAGCACTTGGCTTCTCCAGCCCAAACACCTAAAATTCTTTCATGATTTCTATAGATGGTACTCCCCAGATCTATCACCCTACTGGGGCAGCTCCTCCAGCCACAGTAGCCGTGACCCTGGTACAGTGCACCGTGAGGCAGCCCATAGTGTCTGGGGTGCTAGAGGCATTCTATAGCTTGATCCGGGTGGTGGTTACACAGCTATAAACATATGTAAATATTCATTCTTGTACAAACATACGCATGCTTATGATTTGTGTCTTTTACTGTAAGTTACAGTTGGACAAAATAGTGGAAAGTAAAAATAAGTAAACAAAAACAAAGTGAGGCATTTTACTGTGAATACCCAACCCCCTTAGAGTCAAGCCTTCCTTCCTTCCTTTATTTCGCCCTTTCTTTCTTTTTTTAAATTTTTTAAAGTTTATTATTTATTTTGAGGGAGAGAGAGAGAGAGCACACAGGGGAGAAGCAGATAGAGAGGAAGAGAGGGAATCCCAAGCAGGCTCTGTGCCAACTTGGGGCTCAGCATCATCCCACAAAATGCACTGTGAGATCATGACCTGAGCTGAAACCAAGAATCTGACACTTCACCGGCTGAGCCACCCGGGCGTCCCTCTCTTTCTTTCGGGCAGAGCCCTGGAGCTGGGACTAGCAGGCAGGGAAACAGGTGAAGCAACGCGGCTCTGTAATGGGGATGCTTCGAGAGCCTGGGGCAGTATCCCATTTTGCCCAGGGAGGGCTTCATTACTGAACTAAATGTGGAAGGGTGGGTGTGTGAAAAGATTTTTCTTCTTCTCTCTACTTTTTCTTCTCTGTCTCCTGTTTTCCAGTATCATCACGCTGTCCACCTCCTTCAGGAACCTTTTCTGGACAAATTCTATCCAACCCCTAAATTCTAGCCAGCCCCTGATTGACTTCTTGCCCCTACAATCTTCACAGCTGTTTCCATGGATTGCTAGGTTCCTCTTCCTGTCACCCAGCCTCCCTTGCAGCCAGTGAAACGGTGAGTTCTTAAGGGCCTGGGACATATTTACCTATATTTTTGACTCTCCCCACCTCCACCCAGGTGCCTCACTGAATGCCTTTCAGATAGCGAGTCCTGGATAAACAGAAGGGGAACTGAGTTATTTGCACGTTGCCTTTAACAATTATTTTTGGCTTTTCATTTACATATCTTATCTCCCAGCGATAACAAGTTCCCCAAGGGCAGAGGCTGTCCTATATTTCCTGTGTCGAGTATTCAGGTATCTAATCCTAGCTGGGCACCCTGTGGTCACTCTTAAATTTTACAGAAAAACCTTGGATGGTCCCTTAGCCACTGTCTGATTTCCCTCCTTGTAAATTGGAAGGGAATTATCCCTGTCCCTCACTAGCTCTGGAAAGCAGTTTGAGACGCTAAAAAACGGAAAAACTGACTGCATTGGCAGAAAAGATCTGTAGGAGTGAAGGGTCCTCAGGCTCTTGCTGACTGAAACCTATTTCTTTGCCTCAAGGGTCGCCTCCTCTGGAAAGCTTTCCCTGACCTCCCTAGGGCCCCAAACTGCATCATTGCTGATCACCTGTCTACTGCCTCTCCTCCAAGGCAAGGGCCACGGGGTTTGTTCGTCACTGAGTTGCCAGGACTGGCTCTGTGGTGAGAGATGTTTGCCCTACAGTGACTCCCACTTAGTCCTTGAAGTTGATAAACAATAAATCAATTGTATATTTTGGACCATCAACAGTGATCTACATCCGGGAAACATTCAGGGAGAAAGCAAACAAGATGATATAACAGAGAGTGAAATAAAAGCCACGTACTCTCACTACCAACCTTTCACGTACGTGGGAGCTGCCCAAATTCCTTAGTGCACAGAATCGCGATTGTATTTTGTCTTTGTTACTGTTTCCGTTAGGATTGAAAACCTTAGGGGCGCCTGGGTGCCTCGGTTGGTTAAGCGTGCGATTCTTGATCTCGGCTCAGGTCATGATCTCATGTTTGTGGGATCAAGCCCCGAACTGGACTCTGCTCTGGAAGTGTGCAGCCAGCCTGCTTGGGATTCTCTCTCTCTCTCCCTCCCTCTCTCTGCTCCACTCACGTGCTCTCTCTCTCAAAATAAATAAGTAAACATTTTTTAAAAAGAATTGAAAACCTTGAATATTAAAACATGTGCAAAGAGAAACGTTTTGATTATCACGGCCTAGAGGAGGTCACTTAGACTTGGGCCTGATTTCATTTTGGGCGGAATCCGCTAAGTGACCGTGGGCCTGCTCTCGGTCCCCAGGACCCTCTGGTCTCTGCTTCCCAGACCCTGAGGAGGCAAGGCGGGTGCAGTAGAGTGAAGTCTCTGGTTCAAGGTCATTAAGCACATCTGCAGTTCCTTTGGCCATTCTAGGGAATGAGGCCGCCCCTCCCCCACGTCCGGATTTTATCCTCACAGCCCTGGCGTCATTGCTTTGCCAGTCACAGTGTGGAGAGCGGATTGGCAAGCTCTGTCTGGGGTTGGCATGGGGTGGGTGGCAGACAACTTGGTGCCAAGGACTGTACCCAGATGCCCCAGCCCCCCTACCCCACATAAATGCTGACAGCAGAGATGGGTATGTGTACAAAAAGCCTCCTTTGCCAAATACCTGGGCGAACCGAGTTCTCAGCCTGCGTGGAGAAGTGGGGGGGTGGTGACTGCAGGTTCCAAGAAGGATAGAAGAGGTGGGAGCCGGTAAGATGGCCCAGAGGCATCTTAAGAGTTAGACCGGTGGCCGCATGCCTCCTGGAGAGAATATAGCATAGCAGTTAGCTGCTGCTGAATGCATGTTAGTGCTTAAAAGGGCTCGTTAAAGCCAGTCTCGCTTTGAGGGTTGGAAAGACCTCTGAAATTATCCTTCCACTCAGAAATGGAATTCTATTCATGGCATTGCTCAGCCTAAGCTTTAGCACGTCCAGGCTTGGGGTCGAGTGTGAGATGTGTGTTAAAACTGAGCCTTGGTTTCCTCCTCTCTAAAATGGGGAGAACAGGGGCGCCCGGCTGGCTCGGCCGGTAGAGCATGGGACTCTTGACCTCAGAGCTGTGTGTTCAAGCCCCATGTTGGGTGTAGAGATTACTTAAAAAAAATAAATAAATAAAGCAGGAAGAATCATGTCTCCCTTACTGTGAGAAAATGTAGACGGAGTGCAACACAGGAGGTGTAGATATTAAGAATCTGGTATAGCAGATTCTCAATAAGTTCTCCTCCTCCTCCTTCCTCACTGCAACAGCACAAACTGCTCTATGGTTTTTTACACGAATACAGTGGCTAGCAAAATATGACCAGCAGCATCAGTATGTCCTGGGAAGCTGCTAGACGCGAAGATTCTCTAGGGGCGCCTGGCTGACCCAGTTGGCAGAGCATGTGACTCTTGATCTCGGGGTTGTAAGTTTGAGCTCCCCGTTGGGGTGCGAGATGACTTAAGAGCAAAATCTTAAAGAAACAGAAAGGCAGATTCTCACTCCTGCTCCAGACTGGATCAGAAAGTCTGGGGGTGCGGCTCAGTCATCTGTTTTAATAACTGCCCCCCCCCCCCAGGGTATTCAGATGTGGCTACAGTCTGAGAATTAGTGCTCTCGAGTCACAGAGGAAGAGTCTAATTCCCATCCTACAGCGAGCCATTCACTATTGAAGACATCCTTCACGTTCTTCCTAAGTTTCACTGTCCCCAGCAACATCCTCTCAACTTCCTTCAGCCATCGGTCGTTGGCCATGTATTCCAGACCCCTCGCCAGGCTTCTTTCCCATCATGCCATGCTCTGGTTGTTAGTGATCCTCATAAAAATGGGGGCTTGTTGCACTACACTCAGGGCTCCCGCGTGGTCTCAGCTGCACACAGCGCGACGGGTTTGCCGCCTCCTCCTCTCTAGAAACTTTGACAGCAATATATTGAGTGCCCACTCTGTGCCAAGCACGTGACATATAATAACTTGTTGTTTACTCTTTTTAAAGTAGGCTCTAGGCCCAAAGTGGGGCTCAAACTCATGGCTCTGAGATCAGAGTCCTGTGCTCTACCCACTGAGCCAGCCAGGCACCACTTGTTTACTTTTTTTTTTTTTTTATTGAGGTTAAACTTACGTACATTAAAATGCACAAGTCTTTTTTTTTTTAAGTTTATTTATTTTGAGGGAGGAGAGGGGCCAAGAGAGCGAGAGGGAGAGAGAGAGAGAATCCCAAGCAGTCTCCGTGCTGTCAGCTCAGACGTGAGATCGTGTGCTCAGACGTGAGATCGTGTGATCAGACATGAGATCAACTGTGAGATCATGACCAGAGCCAAAATCAAGAGTCACAGGCTTAACTGACTGAGTCACCCAGGCACCCCTAAAATGCACAAGCCTTAAGTGAACAGAGTGAATTTTTATATGTATACATACTTTGGTGACCACTACCCAGATCGAGATATAGAATATTTCCAGCACTCACCCCAGAAACAATAGTGTGCTTGCTCAATATTGTGTCTGTGAGAGCCTAAGTTCGTTATTGTTCTTTCTTTAAAAAAATTTTTTTTTAATGTTTATTTTTGAGAGAGAGTGTGAGCAGGGGAGGGGGGCAGACAAAGAGAGAGGGAGACAGAATCCAAAGCAGGCTCCAGGCCCTGAGCTGGCAGCACAGAGCCTGACGCGGGGCTCAATCCACGGGCTACGAGATCATGACCTGAGCCGAAATCAGACGCTTAACTGACTGAGCCCCCCAGGCACCCCTATGTGCGGCTGGTTTACTGAAGTCCTATACAGTACAGCACACCTGGAATAACGGGAACGTGGGAGCAGGACAGACCTGCACTGGGTTCTGGCCCTGCCCTTGACGGTGTCGGCTCAGGGCTCGACATTATAAGCCTGATTTTCTTCAACTGTAACGTATCACGTTCTTGCTGGGTTGTGGCGGAACGACATGAGAACACATTCGGGCCTCTGGTAGATCACCGAGGCCGGCGCTGTCTACACCTCCCGGTTGCCTTCCTCTACCCTGAGTCTCATTTGCTTTCAGTGTGGGTTCCTCTTCCCTGCGGGCACACTTTGGATCCCAACTCAGTCATTCAGCGGAAGGGAAATCCCTCCAGCTGTTCCGGGGTAAGGATGACACCTCACATTCACTCATAAAGTGTGGTTACTAATTGTCATCCAAATCACTGAGAGACATACTGAACGCTGACCACCCCCTGCCCCGCTAATTCACCTTTCGTTTCGGAGCTCAGGCGAGCTGCTTATCCCGCGGGGAGCTTCCCACCCACCCACTGCTACCCCGGGGACCTGTGTTCTCTCCGTCTCCACTTACCACCCTTCCTGTGATCACCAGCTGGGGTGTCCTTAACGCGGATCAACTGTCAGCTCCCCGAGGACGGAGGCTGGGTCACACATGAACCCTTCTGTTCTCAGGGGCACAGCACAGCAACTGCCTGGTACACAGCAGACATTCAGAAAATGCCAGTACACGAATTTAAAGTTTACGATAAGCTTGACTTTATGAATAAACTCTGAGACAAGCGATCACATTCCTGGGGGATTTCATGAGGGATGTACCACTCATCTACTTAATTAGCAATTCTCAGACTTGTCTATATATTGGAATCACCTGGAAGCTGAAGAAAGTCGGACTCTCTTGTGGGTGGAGTCCCGGGTTGGTATTTTGCAAAAGCTCCCCAGGGCTTTCTAAGGTGCAGCCAAGGTCGGAAACCACTGCTCTCCGGAGAATCTACATTTTACCACCAAAGGCTTGTCTGCATATCCTGGCACACCTTTTAGGCCCCTCATTAAAGTGGCCTCATTGAATTGTGTTTGGGCTTTATGCCTCGCTTGAGGGCCCTCAGGATATGTTAACGGAGTTATGTTTGGTAGGGATGTTGTTGCCGACGGAGCCCTAGATGCAGATGCACAGGAGAGAGTTCTGCTGGGCGTCAGCACCAAGAAAAGCTGTGATTCACCCGAACATTCAGTTCTTTTTTATCGTACGGATGCTGGGAGTCATTTAATTAACACTAGTTCTAAGCTGGTAGTAGCTGCTGGAAAGCTCATGGCCAAGGGCACGGTCCACCTCGGTCACCTATACAGAATTTTATGGTATATGTATTGTGTACTGACCTGGTTCCTTTTTATTGTCCGTCCTTTCATTCTCCTTTCCCCATTTTTTCCATGTTTTTTTTTTTTTTTAGTTGAGATATAATTCCCATACCATAAAATTCACTCTTAACGCGTACGAGTCAGTGGTTTTTAGTATATTCACAAGACTGTGTGACCTACACCACTACCTAATTCCAGAATGTTTTTATTATCTCAGAAAGAAACTCTATCCCCGTTGCAGTCACTCTCCCTTCCCCCTGTTCTCAGCCTTTGGCAACCACTGTCTACCTTCTTTCCTTATAGACTTACTTCTTCTGGACAATTCGTATAAACGAAATCATATAACGTGTGGCCTTTATGTCTAGCTTCGTTCATTTAGCGTGTGTTCCAGGCTCTCGCATGCTGTGACGTGCCTCAGTACCCAGCCCGTTTTGTGACTGAGCAGTATTCCATTGTACGGATACACCACATTTTGCTTTTCCGTTCATCGGTTGATGGACATTTGGGTTTCCACTTTTGGGGTATCATGGATAATGCCGCTACGAACATTCAGGTACAAGTTTCTATGTGATCCTACTTCGGTTCTCTCAGGCGTCTACCTACCAGTGCATTTGCTGAGCTCACATAGCAACGCTCTGGTTAACTACTTGAGAATCTTTTCTCACATAATTTTTTTTTTTAATCTTGTTGTACTGTGTACGTCTCTGTAAGCCTTTACAAATCCTCCCTTTTGGAACGAGGCAGAGTACAAATAAATAAATAAATCCCGAAGCACTCCCAAGCCATCTGTTTAATAATCTGTGCTAGAATTCTGCCAGGATTCTATACTGAGCCGTTTGGTCTATGGTTTCCAGAAATACCTTCTGGCTCTTTGTGAAAATCAGAACGCTTTCTCATCTCCAACGTTGTCGACGTTTATCCTGGTCATTTTTCAGTCCTACCTGCAAGGTACTTCATGACGCAGGTGTCTAATTCCCTTGAATCTGGCCTCCGGCACTCATGTGCTGGCACACAAGCTCTCAGTGCCCGCCTTCTCATTTATCCCGTGATGCAATTAAATTTTTATATCCAAGTCCTTCATGCGTAGGGTTGAAAACACAGTTGAACAGAGGAGCCTACGGTGCACAGCCCTACCTCATCCCTCCTCCCCTCTAACTTGGCCCCCCAGAGGCGACCACTTCTACCTCTGCTGTTCTGGGAGTGATTTCCATGTCTCTAAATAATACGCCTATGCTGCTGTTTCTGGATTTCTCCATTTGCGATATCCTCTATTGATTTGTAACTAGGAAGGATAGGGAGGTAGTTCACATATATCACCCATACAACCCTCTTCCCCTTCTCCTCCCAACAGGGCTAGACAGCTGTTTTTATTCAGCTCCTCTAAATAAAATGAAAATAAATCTGTCGACTACCTTTGCTGCTTCAAGTAACACATTTATTTCTCATGCCGTCGGCTATTGCCAGCTTGGACTCACTATATTGTGGGATACGGATACCGTCTCTCCTATGTTTCCCCTGTGGCTCTCCTTCCCACCTTCTGTCTTCTGAGCATTTACTTGAAATGCTCAAATGTTGCTGACAGGATATTCTAACTTTCTAGCCATAATCAGGTCTTCCTGCTTTGCCTATAGGTTGGTTTTAATGGTTTGAATCCAGTCAATGATGTGTGCATTTGTGACCATGTAAATATTGTCCGTGGCAAGGGCCAGCAATGCCTTGTAATTGCATTTCCCTTTATTTGTTTTAGTTTATCCTAGAGTCTCATATTGACTTCCTTCTTCTTCTCATTGCCCTTCTCTTCTTCTCTTCACTCAACAATATCATTTTCTTGAGTTTGTTTTACAACTCTGAGATCACGAGTCATTTCATTTGCTCTTCTAAAGAGACAGCCAAGCGCCCCTGGGTGAATTGCTTCTCCGTCACACAGCTGTCTGTCTCTTCCCTGGGACTCCTTCCCTTCACTGATGCCCTGGCCTGGTCCCACTGGTTTCCCCTCCCTTCCACCTTCCCTCTCTTGCCTCCTCTTCTCTCTCTCTCCCTTCCTCCTTCCCTCCTTCTCTTTTATTCTTGTTTACACTATCATTTTCCCGTACCCCACCTTCAAGTCATTTCTTAAGAAGGGGTGATTTTCTGAGTCCCTCATTTTTACAAATGGCCTGGCTGTGCCCTCACACTTGAATGGTAATCTGGATTCATATAGACTTCCGCATTAAGAATTGATTTTTTTTAGGCACCTGAGTGGCTCAGTCGGTTGAGCGCCAGACTCTTGGTTTTGACTCGGGTCATGATCTCACTGTTCATGGGATCAAGCCCTTAGAAGGGACTCTGTGCTGACAGTGAAGAACCTGCTTGGGAGTCTCTCACTTCCTCTCTCTGCCTCCCCTCAAAATAAATAAACTCAAAAAAAAAAAAAAAGAATTGTTTTTTCACACGATGTTGAGGGCATTGTTGTAGCCTTAGTTAATGGGAATCCTGAAGCTAGTCTGGTTCTTTTTTTTCAAGATTTATTTTTAAGGGCTGCTTGGGTGGCTCAGTCAGTTAAACATCTGACTTTGGCTTAGGTCGTGGCTCGTGAGTTCGAGTCCCGTGTCTGCCTCTGTTCTGACAGCTCAGAGCCTGGAGCCTGCTTCGGATTCTGTATCTCCCTCTCTCTGTCCTCCCCTACTCACACACTGTCTCTCTCTCTCTCTCAAAAATAAATAAATATTTTAAAAAATAGATTTATTTTTAAGTACTTTCTATACCCAATGTGAGGCTCGAACTTACAACCCCGAGATCAAGAGTCACATGCTCTACCTATGAGCCAGCCAGGTACCCTTAATTCTTGTATTTTTAGAGACAAACTTTTTCCCCCTCTAGGGAAACTTTTAGGATCTTGTGTTTGTCATTGCTATTTTAAAATTTCACCATGACAGATATGTGGATCTCTTATTCATTTGTGATTCTTGGTGTCCCCTTTACATTTGAAAATTCTTTGGTTTTGGGGAATTACTTTGGTTTTTTTTTTCTTTTTTTTCTAAGTAGGCTCCTTGCCCAATGTGGGGCTTGAACTCATGACCCTGAGATCAAGAGTTAGATACTCTAGGGGTGCCTGGGTGGCTCAGCTGGTTAAGTGTCCAATTTGGCTCAGATCATGATCTCACAGTTCGTGGGTTTGAGCCCTACATTGGGCTCTGTGCTGACAGCTCGGAGCCTGGAGCCTGCTTCAGATTCCATGTCTCTCGCTGTTTCTACCCCTCCCCCACTAATGCTCTGTCTCTCTCTGTCCCAAAAAATAAATAAACATTAAATAAAAAGTTGGATACTCTACCGACTGAGCCAACCAAGCGCCCTGTTTTGTTTTCTTATTTGAGAATTTTTTTCCTTTCCATCTTCTTTGTACTTTTTTTCTGGATAGACTTTTATCCAGATATAAGAGTAATTCTCTAATTCTCTACCTTCCAACACCTTTTACTGAAATATTTATTTCCATAATCCTATTTTTATTTTTTTAATGTTTATTTCTTTATTTTGAGGGGGAGGGGAGGACGTGAGCAGGGGAGGGGCAGAGAGAGAGGGAGAGAGAGAATCCCAAGCAGGCTCCTCACTGTCAGAGCAAAGCCCAATGAGGGGCTCAAACTCACGAACCTCAAGATCATGACCTGAGCTGAAGTCAGAAGTCAGATGCTTAACCAACTGAGCCACCCAGACACCCCTCCATAATCCTATCTTTAATTTCTAGTAGCTCACGTTTATTTTCTGGTTGCTTCTTTCATCGCATCTTGTCCTTGTTTAGGGATGCAACAGGTCCTCAAATCCACTTGAAAATACCTGTCAGTTATTGAAAGCTTTCTTGTGTTTCTGTTTCCCAAGTTACTTCTCTTTCTTATGGAGCATCCTCCCTGCCCCTAATTATTTACTTTTGTTTCCTTTTCATATCTGAGCCTTTTGTCAAATGTCTGATGATCTTTGCCTTTCTGTATTTAAGAGTGAGGCTCGGCTGGCCAGTTGGCAGGTTTCCTTTCCTTTGGGAAGGGAGCCTGGGTCACACGGGGGGATTCCAAGTAGCAGAAGTGGAAGGCCCTCCTTTGCGGTCACTGAACCTTCCAGTTGGGGATGGAACCCTGCTGTCCTATGTGTTGCTTAGGAATCGGGTCTTCCTAGACTGTTGACCAATCCTTCTCTTTTCAGCCATGGCTGGGTCTCCTGACTCCCCTGGGCCGTCCAACCCCACGGCCTCTCTGAGGCCTGAACTCCCCTGTTGTCCTGCTGGGACGATGTGGGGTTCCTCGCCTTCGCCAGCAACCACTCTTCTCCCGGTCCGCTCCCATACACCCGCGGAGAATGTTCACCTGTGCTGGCCTTCCTCCTGTTCTCTTCCTCATTAGGAGAATGTGCTTTTCGTCACTGCTTTATTGTCATTTTGGTGGGGGGGGGGGGTCTCAGGAAGGACAACGCACATGTGTGGCCAGTAGTCTGTCTTTAAACAGAAATCTTCAATTCCCTCTTTTTCCGCTTTTGGTTATTTATTTTTTTAAAGTAAACTCCTACCCCCAATGTGGGGCTTGAACTCATGACCCTGAGATCAAGAGTCACATGCTCCACCAACTGAGCCAGCCAGGCGCCCCTTCAATTCTCTCTTAATGTGTCTGTTTTATGGTTTTCAGACTGAGGGTCACTCTGTCTTTTTTTAAAAAAAAATTTTAAGAATGTTTATTTATTCTTGAGAGAGAGAGAGAGATAGAGAATGAGTGGTGGAGGGGCAGAGAGAGAGAGAGAGAGAGAGAGAGAGAGGAAGACACAGAATCTGAAGCAGACTCCAGTCTCCAAGCTGTCAGCACAGAGCCCGACGCAGGGCTCGAACTCACGAACCTCGAGATCATGACCTGAGCCAAAGTCAGATACTTAACCGATTGAGCCACCAGGTGCCCCTAGAGAGGTGTTCTTATGCAAAATGACATATGTGCAAAGTTATTTATCGCAGCACTGTTTACTTAGGCAAAACATGGTGGAAAGCCCAAATGACTGAGTAGAGACATAAATTAGAGACAGCCATATAATGGAATATCATGTAGTCACAAACATGAGAACACTTTATGCATTGATAGGAAATGGTATCTAAGATATATTTAGTAAAAACTGGGGGATGCAGAATAAGTGGCTAACACTCTTGTGACATTTGTGTAAAGGGGAAAAAATAAAATGTGTTTGTGTTGTCTATGAATAAAGTCCCTTGAGGTTACAGCAACAATCACATCTCCAAAGAGGGGAACTAGCTGCTGGGAGATGGGGTGAAAGGGACACTTTCTTTTTAAAATTATTATTATTATTATTATTAATGCGTATTTATTTTTGAGAGACAGAGACAGAGCATGAGTGAGGGAGGGGCAGAGAGGGAGGCAAACACAGAATCTGACACAGGGCTCGAACCCATGAACCGTGAGATCATGACCTGAGCTGAAGTCGGACACTCAGCCGACTGAGCCGCCCAGGCTCCCCAAGGGACACTTTCACTATAAATGCTCTTGGACCTTTTAAATTATGGAGCACACAGATGTGTTGTCTATTAAATATAAATAAATTAAATTTAAAACTCCCCTTTGTACCATCTCAATTTAGTTTTTTTTTTTTTAATTTTTTTTTTTCAACGTTTATTTATTTTTGGGACAGAGAGAGACAGAGCATGAACGGGGGAGGGGCAGAGAGAGAGGAAGACACAGAATCGGAAACAGGCTCCAGGCTCTGAGCCATCAGCCCAGAGCCTGACGCGGGGCTCGAACTCACAGACCGCGAGATCGTGACCTGGCTGAAGTCGGACACTTAACCGACTGCGCCACCCAGGCGCCCCAACAATTTAGTTTTTTAAAAAGCACACATACTAAATTATTATAAAATAATTGTTTGTTAATCTATATTCTCTGAATTCAGATTATGTTCTAATGTAACATAACCCTTTAATATGAAATATGTATTTTGCTATATAATATGCCTGTATATTACATATTGTATTTATCATACTTACCCTCTTTTTAAAGTTCTCTTTATAAAAAAAGAATCTGAAGGGAAAACATCAACATGTTAACAGTCGTTATTTCTGGGTAGCTGGCAGATGAGTGATTTTAATTTTCTTCTCTCTTCTTTTTCTGTTTCTCCCCTCACTTATTTTAAATTTTTAAAAATTTATTTATTTTGAGGGGTGCCTGGGTGGCTCAGTCGGTTGAGCATCCGACTTTGGCTCAGGTCATGATCTCCCAGCTCGTGGGTTCGAGCCCCGCGTCGGGATCTGTGCTGACGGCTCAGAGCCTGGATCCTGCTTCGGATTCTGTGTCTCCCTCTCTCTCTCCCCTTAACCCACTTGTATTCTGTCTCTGTCTCTCTCAAAAATAAACATAAAAAAAATTTTTTTAATTTATTTATTTTTGAGACAGAGACAGCAAGAGTGGGGGAAGGGCAGAGAGAGAGAGAGAGAGAGAGAGAGAGAGAATCCCAAGCAGGCTCCGTGCTGCCAGTGCTGAGTCCGACGCAGGGCTCAATCTCAAGAACCTTGAGATCATGACCTGCGCTGAAACCAAGAATCGGGCACTTAACTGAGCCACCCAGGAACCCCTGCCCCAATTTTTAATGATAAAGATATATTCCTTCTAATGATCAGGAAAAAGCCATGTATGTTCCCCCTCCCCACTGTTTGCAGGAATCCCTTCAATGTGCACGTTGAGGCCCCTGTTGCATTTGCATCCTCCTCTGTGGTTCCCCGTCCCTCCCCCCCACCCCGCACCCCTGGGAGGGTTTATGACCTGTGAACACGGCCCCTTGGCTGTTCTCCCCTGTCCTGCAGTAACGCGACCCAGTCTGTCCAGCTCAAATATCCCCCCTCCCAGATAGAATCAGGGGCGCCCTCCTTTGTGGCCGGGTAACCCACCATCCCCCTCTGCACCGGATTCCTCATGTGTGTGGCCCTTGTCTTATGAGTCACCGTGCTTCCCGGTGCAGCGCAGGCCCTGACTCACCCCGAGTGCCAGGAAAGTGTGGGCCTAACGGCTGTTCCCTCATGGCTTCTTCCACCTTCTGCAAGATGGAGGTACTGAGAGAATTACTATTGGCCACAGTCTCTGCTTTGGTGTCTCCTTTCTGCGTGTCAGAGTTTCTAGGGTGTGAACTTGGTGTTCTGCCTGACCTGGCCGCAGTCCTTGCTCCCCTCCTCGCGGGGCCCCCTGCCTAAGTGGCATTCTTCAAACAGGGATGCATCTTCCAAACCAACAAGGGGTGCTGGACCCACTCCCAGTGGTCCGGTGTGAGGAGACAGGGCTCTCCTGGGGTGGCTCGTCTGAGGAAGTAGAAGAGTCCCCTTCTTCATGTCCCTGGAGAACACGGGGCTGGGAGACGAGGTGACATTTGCGGCAGAGACTTGTCCACGGACCCCCCCACCCCCCGTCCTCCAGGAGCCTTCCAGTCTTCCTGCCCGCCCCTATCTGGAGGGATGCTGGCCAGAAGGGATGGGGTGGGAGCCGGAGGGGTGACTGGAGCAGGGCCCTGCTGCCCGTCTCCCTGCCTGGAGGACCTGAATTTTCTTTCCGTTTTGCAGAAGAAAGTTGCTGCCAGAGAATCCCACTCCTTCCCGGTTTCCCAGAGTCCAGAGACCCAGTGGTTCATAAACTGCGCCCCCGCCCCTGTGCCCCCCATCTCTCACCAAGCCCTGCCCCCAGTTCACAGGGGAGCTGAACCTAAAGGAAGTGACAGCGGAGAAGATGTCAAGTTCCTCTCCCGTCCATTTTTGCCCTGGCTTCAGGGATGCTATTTGAGACCTTGCCCCTAATCTGGCCACTGTTGCTCTCACCCTTCTTCCCCAGATTTCCCAAGAGGCTGAGTCTCGGCCTGAGAGTCTGGACACTGGCTCCCTTTGCAGCATCGCCCTCGGATGAGAGCGCCACGAAGGCTGGAGGCGGGGCGCACATGGCCCTGGGTGGACACGGGCAGTTACTGATGGAGTCCAGACCATTAACGGTCTCCCGTGTCCGAAACCCTTCCATTAACAGACCCTAATGGCTGATATTTACCGAGGACCTGGTACGTCCCAGACATGTTCTGAGTGCTCTCCTGCGTTAAGGAAATGGATTCGTTGACCACATCTCTGTTTTGCATACAAAGAAACTGAGGCACAGAGAGGTAAAGCAGGTGACCCAAGGTGAATGGTCTAGCCAGGATCTGAACCCTTTGGCTCCAGAGCCTGTGCCCTTAACTGCAAGGCCAAGCTGCCAGGGGAGAGGCCGTCTGCCAGCCCTGCTCTGCCTCCTTCCGGCAGCTTCTTGTAAAGCGCACACGTTCCCGGCGAGGGCCCAGGGACGCCTCGTCCACCTCCTGGGTGTGAATTAGTTTAGCAGATCCTTCCCCCCCCCCCCCCCCCCGGAAGGAGTTGGCTGCGGGCCTAAGGATAACCCTGGGCTTCTCGCGGGGTGGGTGGGGAATGGAGCCTCAAAAGAGGGCACGCGGGTCAAGGAAGAGCAGGCAGCGTCCTCAGAGCCGCTGAGGGTGGCGGAGAGGGGGAACGGTTAGGTCCCCCAGCCCGGTAGGGACAACAGCAGGGAGACAAGAGGAGGAACAGTGAGGGTAGAGTGAGGAAGGGCCTGAGCTGGCCCCTCAGAGCCAATGCGTTTAGTGTGACCTCCTGGAGAGGAGCAAAGGGGCTTGGAGGCGGATGGACAGGGGAGTGGACAGACAGACAGGGCAGTGGAGGGGTGGCAACAGCCCTCGAGGCCTGATCTGGGTGTCAGGGTCCTGCGGGCCATAGCCTGAGCCCTGACCCTCCAAGGATGCCCCGGGCCACTCCATCAGAGTCCAGAGTCATGATTCTGAATTTGAACCCCCCACACCCAGCCCAGCTCTTGGCTCCCCAGGGGCATGAAGTGTGTCTGTGCCAGCTGGAGGCCAGATGCGGCCAGGATCCTTCTCTTGGAATTGCCTAAAAACCTAGAATAAACTTGTGCCACCACACCCGTGCCGTGGACCATTCAGGGCCTACAGCATGCCCCCTGGTCTTCATGGTGATGCGGGGAGGTGGCCCAGACTATCCTCATCTAGCCTGTGAGCACTTGCGCTCAGGGAGGTTGCCACTCGCTCGGGATTCAAACCCAGAATTGCACACACCGAGCGTGACGCTCCTTTCACTAACCCACAGCTGCCCCCCGGGGCTCCCAGCCAATGCTGTAGCTGTGGGGCCTTCCTGGGATCCCCGCAGGAGTTCCTTGCCTTCCAGACCCTTTGCGCACTGCTTCCCAAACCTCTGTTTGCTTCAGAATCGCCCGGAGAGGGTATTTAAGATGCAGATTTCCAGAGTTCACCCGGCCCCGAGATTCTGACTGTGGAGTCTGGGTTGGGGCCCAGGGTTCTGAATTCGCAGCACACAGCAAATAATTCTAAAGCAGGAGGTTCCTGGAGGCACCCAGCTCTGAGAAACCTGTACTATTTGCCAGCTCAGGATCTCAGCTGTCTGTCCCAAACCCTTTCCCGTGGCAGAGGTCCATAAACATCCAAGGGATGAACGAGGACCCCTTTATCCCTGATTTTGTCACTCCGGTTTCTCTTGTGGACTTAACATGTTGTAAAGGGCGACGGGAGACTTTTCTAGGCTGCAGATTGGTCGTCCTCATAGGCTCCAGGCTGCTTCTCCTGGGTTTCACTCCTCAGGCAAGGGACATGTGCGTGAGGTGAGGCCACCATGAGGTCGTGGCAGGGGCATCGGGCTGCACCCACATTTTCAGACCGGGTTGGTGCTCTCTTTGGCTAAAGTCACAGAAGGCAGTCCAGACCCCAAGGCAGTGTTTCTCTGATTGTGCCCCAGCAACTTCAGAGTCACCTGTGTTGTCTGGCAAAAAATGCAGATTCCAGTCACCTAACCTTGTTCTGTTGAGGGGTGGGGTGGGGGACGGGGCCCAGAACTCTGCATTCTTAGCTAACACCCCAACCAATTCTTATGGACGCGAACGGTTGAGAAATCCTGCTGTAGAACGTGGATTTTGCAGCGTCACGGACCTGGGTTCAAAGCTCAGCTCTGCCACGAAATAGCTGTGTGTGTGTGGTCTGGAACTAATTCCTTAACCTTTGTGAGACGGTTTCCTCATCTATAAGAAGCGGGTTACTATGCCGGCCTCTTGAGGATTAAATCAAACTGTGGGAAAATCGATACACAACACCCGGCATCGGGGAACCTCTCCGGGGGGCACACCCAGCCACGTGGTAAAGGGGGGGGTGCACAAATTAAATGCCTTCCCTGGGAGGGAAGAGCTGGGCGTACACCCAGCATTACTCATCCATGGCAAACGCCGAACTGTTGTAACACACTTCTGACCCGCGTTTCCTGTAGGATGAGCTCCATGAGCTTTCCAAGGTGACCAGATCCGGTTCCCGTCCTCAGGTGTGAGCCGTCCCAAGTTGGAGTCAGGTGATGTAAAGAGAATAACCGTTCAGTTTGGCCCCTCGTAGGCAAGTCCTCCATCCCACCCTCGCCCCCAACCCCTTTCCCCTCCACTTTACATCCCCAAACCCCTCTCGCTGTGGGACTAGGCCCTCTCTGCAAACCACAGGTCAGCCAAGGTCCCTGGGACCTTTAGTCTGGTAGCCGGCTGTCAGGAGTGGGGAGTCTGGGAGTCTCCCTTGCCTTGGCTCCCCGAGTCTGGCCCATCCAAAGAAATGCCAACACTTGCGAGAAGCTTCCATCATTCATAACGGGTCAGTTCCCTCCGGAAATGTTCCCCAGCTCTGCTGAAAGCCTGCCAGGCGACTCGGTGACGTCCAGCTCTCAGCCCACACAATGGGCACGGGCAGAACAATGTGGAGTCGGAAAAACATCCCGCCAGTCCTTAGGCTCACATCCTCCTGGGAGCCCACCCCACGCCCATCCCAAGGCTCCCAGAGCTAGTGGGAAAGGGTGGGGGGAGAAGGAGGGGTGCAGAGAGGGGCCCGGAGCAGCTGTGGAAGAGGCAAGGTGAAGAGTGGCTGTCTTCCGAACCAGCTGGGCGAGTCAGATTAGAAGTCAAATCTGCTTATTCTGGCTCCCCTGCCAGCTCTAAGGGGCCAAGGGCTCAACAGCTCCATACTGGAACGGATTAAAATCGGAGCTGGCAAAAAACTAGTTCAGTGAGGCAAATAGGTGTTCCTGATGGGAGACTTTGCTTTGTCACTTAACTAACCGTGTGCAAGGTGTTAAACCTCCCAGGGCCTCAGTTTTCACATCCGTGAAATGGGGTAATCGTGCCTGCCCCTGTCTACCCCACAGGATGTTTTTCAGAGCAAAATGGGCTAGCGTGCATGAGAGTGCCTCAGTCATTGCAAACAAATTCACCAACTGGTGTTGTTCGCCTAACAAAGCAGTTAGGGTTGGGGTGGCAGTGAAGACCGCCCAGACAGTTTACAATCTGAACCCTAGGAAGACACTGAAACCCGAGTACAGAACGCAGGCTGTTAGAATTTCTAGATAGTGAGGCTTGGGGGTACGACTGGTTGGAGGTGGAGGGTGTTGGATGACTTACCTCGAGGTCACATTACCCTATCAAGCTCTGGTTTTACTCAGGTTGTGTGTATTTGGGTGACGTTTGGGTGATGGGGGTTATGAGAGGCTGAGACCCCCTGAAGCCCTAGTGTCAGCACTTTGGTGCCGGCAGAACTGAGCACACAGAAAATATTCATGGGGTGGATCACGGAAGACTTCCTGGAGGAGGGGAGTTTGAGACGTGCTTGAAAGGAGGAGGGAGGGAAATGATTCATACAAAACACTGAAGTGGAAACAGGTTGGTGTAAAATCTGGAGCAGAGGGGACACTCTAGGGCATCTGGGGCCCCCCTTCACTCTAGGGACAGGGGCGCTGACTCCCAGCAAGGGGAAGCACCTGTCCAAGGCCCAGTGAGTCTGAGCTGGAGCTGCTGAGGGAGGTGGAAGAAGTCCAGGCAGGGGGAACACGGACAGGTGGCCTCTGGAGGTGCAGAGGCTTGAGAAAGGAAGCCCCTTCCGGGAAGGGTGGGTCCTTGGCCCAGCGGCACGAGTGTAGATGGTCGCACTACAGAGTGGATGGTCAGACACAGGTGGAGAAAGAGGCTCAGAGGCTGGGGAACATAGGGCTTGGGAACCTTGCGAAGATGCCGGTAGGACCATCAGTGGGAAGATTCCTGATGGATCAGACGTTTCATTTTTTTTTTTTTTTTTCCCTCAACATTTATTTATTTTTGGGACAGAGAGAGACAGAGCATGAACGGGGGAGGGGCAGAGAGAGAGAGAGACACAGAATCGGAAACAGGCTCCAGGCTCCGAGCCATCAGCCCAGAGCCCGACGCGGGGCTCGAACTCACGGACCGCGAGATCGTGACCTGGCTGAAGTCGGGCGCTTAACCGACTGCGCCACCCAGGCGCCCCATCAGACGTTTCATTTTTATATTAATTCATGTTTCTTCACGACCCTGACCCGAACCTAGAGTGTAAAGGTGCAACTCACTTTATGAGGCTTGTAACACTCACAGGTACTGCGGGGGCTGAGGAAGGGGAGGGGAGGGAGGCTCACGGCGGGCAGGCCGCTCCCACCCTCTGGGATTATCACCCGGGCATCTGTGAGGAGCAGATAAACGAAGCCCACTTCGAAGCCATTATTATTATTCCTGCAATCGGCTTATCTCTCCCTGACCAGACGTGAGTTCCTTGAGGAGAGAGCACTGTTTACTTATTTCTAAATCTTTAGTGTTTCACAGGGTTGCTTGGGCCAAGGAGATGTTTAATAAATGTCTGTTGAAGTAAACAAAGGACATTTTTTTAAATTTAGTCAATTTGTTAAATTCACAGCACTCTGCCTGGAACATAGATGTGTTAGGATAAGGGACGTCGGAATTCTCCAGCTCTGATGGCAGTTCGGGAGGAAGAGTGGCTCCCCTAGGACAGAAGGGGTTTTATTCATCCCTGGACTCCCCCCCCCACCCCGCCCCCGCCACAGTACTTCCTCCCTCTAGTGCTCCCTCATGGCACTCACTGGGAAAACAGAGGGTGAGTGATGTCTGCTTTTATCCTGGGAGACAGGTAACAACGCTAACACTTAATGTGGTGCTTTCTATGTGGCCAATAAATTCTGAGTGCTTTCCGTGTATGAACTCGTTAAAATTTTTTTTGATGTTTATTCATTCCCGAGAGAGAGAGAGAGAGAGAGCACAAGTGGAGGAGGGGCAGAGAGAGAGAGAGAGGGAGACACAGAATCTGAAGCAGGTTCAGGCTCCGAGGTGTCCGCACAGAGCCCGACATGGGGCTTGAACTTGGGAACGGCGAGATAATGACCTAGGCCGAAGTCGGATGCTTAACCAACTGAGCCACCCAGGCACCCCTATGTATTAACTTGTTTAATCTCCACATTAATCCTACACTCACCCTATTTTACAGATGGGGAAACCGAGGCACGGAGAAGCCATGTTATGTGGTCCCACAACCAGGAAGTGGTGGAACAGGATTCAAGTCGAGGCAGCCAGACACTAGAGAGAGCTCTGCTCTCGACCTCTGCCCTGCTTGTGAATCCTGACCTTCCCCGCTACCTTGTATAGTGAAGCTGGGCCGTCCTTTCCATTACCAGGTGGAACTCTTGGCCAGAGGCATACAGTCACAGGTGGTTGAGGATCACCTCTCTAACCCCTGGCTCCATCCCCTCTTCCCCAAGGCAGCCTTCCCACCCTCAACAGCTCTAGCTTCTGGAACCCCAGGTTTGTTCATTCCCACACCCCAGAGTCAGTCCCAGCTCTTGAAAAGCCAAGGTAGTCTGGCCTTAAAGCGAGTGACCTGATTGGGAGGGTGGCCCAAGCCTCCTGGAGTCCAGGGGGAAGGAGGTTTGCAACCCACAGCCACGGTTTACTACATTTTTCTCGGCCACTCTGAGCAATGCTTCTCACCTGTGGGCCAGACCTTGCTCCCCCGCTTGGCAAAGTGGAGACCCAAAGAGTAGTGTCAGACCAGGTACGGATCTGGCCGACCCAGATGGCCCCTTCCTCTGCAAGCCGGTAGGACTTAGGAGAGGCAGTGCACGCCCCCAGAGCTCCCAACAGGTGCTCCCCCAGCCCCTGCCACAGTGCTTCTAGGGACAGAGCACTGGCTACCTCAGAAGGCAGCTGACCCACTTTGAGTGACACCTTGACCCAATGCTTTTATTGTAAACTTTTCCATGCTTCCTTCCCCAGCTCTGTGGAGACAATACTCTGGGCTGAGGTCATCTTCAAGGCTTGCAAAATCCTTGAGATGGAAGGTGCCTAATACATTGTTGAAAATAACAGATCTTATCAAGGGTGAAGAAAGCAAGAAACGAAAAAGCGGCCAATTCTAATGCCAGGATTGGGATCCCGGGGGGAAGGAGGGGGCTGGAATCCCTGCTGCTGGGGACCAGGGTGGGCATGCGCAGCGTACCCATGCCACCGTTTACCGAGCACTGGGTGCCAGCCCCAGGGTTCTCTTGAACCCTCACAATCCTGTGAAAAAGGGTGATGCCGCAGAGAAGGAAACTGAGGCACAGAGGGGTGTAACATGCCCAAGGTGGCCCAGCTCGCAAGCAGCAGAGATGGGATTTGAATCCAGGGCTGTGTATTTTGGAGCCCTGGATGTGTAAGACTCCGTCTCAGGAACCCAGGACCCAGCTGACCCCTCCTCCAGGGAAAACCTGGATGGCATAAAAAGGTTTTGTTGTGTTTGAAATGTTAAAGAAGAAAAGAACAAAAAGAAAAGAAAGGAAAAGAAAAGAAAGAAAAGAACAAAAAGAAAAGAAAGAAAAGAAAACAAAAAGAAAAGAAAGAAAAGAAAAGAAACAAAAGAAAAGAAAGAAAAGAAAGAAAAAAGAAAAGAAAAGGAAAAAAGAAAAGAAAAGAAAAGGAAAAAAGAAAAGAAAAGAACTTGGTAAATTTTAAAAGACAACTCTCCTTCCCTCAAGTAACTGAGATCTCATGAGAGGAAGCCAAGACCACATCCTAACTGACTCTGACTCTGAGCTCCCCCAAGTAGGGTCTAAGTCAGGGTCAAGTTTGTATCCGGGTGGTACTGGAAACAGAGCCTGGCACATTGTCAGGAGCCCTCAGATGAATAATGAATGAGGGAAGGAGGCAGGGAGGGAGGAGGGAGAGGGGAAGGAGGAGGCAGAGGGGAGGGGGGAGGGGTCAGGAAATAGGAACAGGGCAGAAGCTCCAAGCAGGGAGGAGTGCTGCCTGCATCCAGGAGGACAAAGCCACGCGCCTGCCACGCTCTGGCTGCACCCCCCATGGCCGCACAGCCACTGCCACAGCGCCCCATGACCCCTGCTTGTGTCGACGTCACTAGAAAAGGGATGAGGGTGAAAAAAAGGGAAGCTTGGCCTCAGGAGAGCTTTTCAGGGATTCGGGCTTGGGGAGGCCGCAAGATCTTCTTCCTCAGGGAGAAGGCCAGGTCAGCTGATGGCTCCCCAGGGTTAAGTGTTCCCCCCCAAAGAGGAAGGGGGAGGGGCAGAAAGAGGGCGTGGCAGAGGGGAAAAGGGAGTGAGAGCCAGGAAGAAGGAGGGAAGGAGGGAGAGGAGAAGAGGCTGATGGGGGGGGGAGGCGCCGGCAGGCAGCGTACCCTCTGCCCCGTCCTGTCCTGTCTCGGGCGGTGGCACACCCTCACCGGAGCTGAGCACCGACCTTCAGAAAGGCCGCCAGGCACAGCGGCCTCCGGCCTCCATGTCCTATGCTGCCCTTCCCATTGGTGGATGGTGGGAGGTCCAGAGGGTCCAGAGGAGGAGCTGGCTGGTGGCAGGGGGCGTGTGGTGGGGTGGGGGCGCAGTGACTGTTGGCTAACCCTCTGGTGCCTATGGTGACCTTTGCTTGTAGGTGACCGGAGGGCGAGGGTGCTGTTCCGAGTCCTCAGGACCCCAGCTGTGCATCCTCTGCGCTGGCCGCTGGCCGCCGGCCGCCCACATCTTCCCGGGAGGCCGGTGGTGCTGCTCAGGCGGGCGGGCCTGGGTTCAAGTCCTGACAAACCTGCTCACTTGCACACGCTCCATTAGGGTCATCTAAGGAGCTTTTGAAAAACTACCGATGCCTGTCCCCACCGCCAGGTCTGAGCAAACCGATCTGAGCTGGAGCCAGGCATTGGCATGTCCTACGTGCTCCCGGCGGCCTCACCAGCCTGCCTGGCCACTGTGCTCCAGCCTGCCTCCTCCTTGCTCATTCTCAAGTACGCTCCCTTCAGGGCCTTTGCTGGAATGCTCTGTCCTTGGGGGTCCACCTTCCCCGCCCCCCCTCAAGTCACGGCTGCCCCTGATCTTGTCAGAGAGCCCCCACCCCCGGCTGTCACACCTGTCCTGACCCTGCTCAATTTTGTCCTATCACACTTCTGACCCCTGGATGTACCATGTGTGTATCTGGGTGACATCTTTCTAAGCTCTTTGACAGCAGGGACATGGCGGTTCTTTCACTGCCCCATCCTCAGGGCCCAACATAGCGCCTGGCACTCAATGAGCACTTGACAAGAAGGTGTATGGAGACACCTTCTCCACCAGCAGGCCTGAGCCCCTGGAAGGTGAGGGCACCTCATGCACCTCGGCATCCTGGGCCCAGCGACCGATTCATGGTGTGAGGATTTGCTCCGGAGACAGAAGGGCTCATGAGTGCTGGGAGGCCTCAAGATGGAAGCAGGGGTCCAAAGGGATGGAGGTGGAAAGATGGGCCACAAGGGCGCTGCTTCAAGGAAGACAAGGAGGTCTGGCGACGGCGCTGACCCTCAGGGGGTCCAAGCAGCCGAGCAGGGCGAAGGGAGTGGCGGCCTGGGGGACTGAACCAGACTGGAGGGGCAGGGCGACTGGGAGCCCACAGGAAGGGAAGGGTGGGGCTGTGGAGAGCCAGCCCCTGGTCCCACCCCACCCCTGCAGCCATCCACAACTAGGACCTTTTGTCAGGCAGCTGCAAACTACAAACGCCCGGCAGAGCGGGCATGGTGAAAGGAGAGGTCAGTCGAGACCCCGGGATCCCTGACCTGCTCCAGGAGCAGATGGCGCAGTGGTACCAGGGGGGATATGACTCGCTAAGGGGTGCTTTTGCCCAGGGCTCCAGTGAAACGGGCAAGCTCCTGAGCCCTAAGGTATAAGGACATGATGGCGGGGGTGTCCAGGAAACACGTGCCTGTGTTGTTTAGCCTGGTCGCTAGAGAGCCAGGTGATGGCGCCTGACGCCCTCCGCCCCTACAGCTCATAACCAGACTCACCGGGCCCTCCAGCTGCCTTCTCCGGAAGCACTTCTGCACTGAAAGGTTTGGAGCGCTAACTACATACGAAGCCTGGTGTGAACCTGTCGCTGGGGGCCCCAGGCTTTCTTGGGCAGCTCAGAGTGCCTTGATGCCCCCCCTCACCATAGACCTCCAACATACCCCCCCACCCATGTGAGCCTCCACAACAGACAGAGCAGCTGTCCCCCCCAGGAACTCTTAAAGGGGCAGGCCCCTCTGTGAACTGGTGGCCATCGCTGCCTGCCCACAACGGTGGTCTCGCGAGGTGCTCCAGCAAAGCAGCGGCAGCCTGGAGTCCTGCCTTGGGTTGGCTCCCCTGGCTCCGAGGGCCCCGCACTGTCCACACCTCCTTCTCTCTGCCCCTTTCCCTCCTTGAAGACCAATGGCTGGTATGGCCGACAGACCTGGGATTCTTATTTGCTTGATGACTCTGGGGAAGACAGTTAACTTCACTGTCCTCACCTGCAGAGCAGGGAGAGCGACAGGCTGTTGTGAGGGGTCAGTGAGATGCTTCTGCACGTGCTTGGCATGTAGTAGGGAGTCTCATCAATATCAGGTCTGTCTGGGCTCTTTCCAAACTCAGCTTTTTGTTTTGTTTTTGTTTTTTGGTGTGTGTGTGTGTGTGTGTGTGTGTGTGTGTTTGAGAGAGAGAGAGCTCACTGAAGGGGCAGAGACAGAGAGAGAGAGGGAGAGAGTGAATCCCAAGCAGGCTCCATGCTGTGAGTACAGAGCCCAATTCAGGGCTAGATCTCACAACAGTAAGACCATGACCTGAGCGGAAACTAAGAGTCATCGGACCCTTAACCGACTGAGCCACCCAGGTGACCCCCCACTCAACTTAGCTTAAAAAGTCTGACTTGGGGGGCACCGGGATGGCTCAGTCAGTTGAGTGTCCGACTCTTGATTTCAGCTCAGGTCATGATCCCAGGGTCGTGGGATCAAGCCCTCTGTTGCTTAGCATGGAGCCTGCTTAAGAGTCTCTCTCTCTCTCCCTCTGCCCCTCTCCCTGGCTCACGGTCTCTCTCATATTCATATATTCATATATATATATATATATATATATATACACATATATAAATCCCTGATTCCCACCACTACGTCTCCCAACAAGCACTAACTGTCCTATAGTTTGGTGACCGGCTGCCTGAAAAGGGTGAGGAAGTCCAGGGGGCAGAAGTGGTGCTGGGCTGAGAACCAAGCCCTGGTCTGCCGCTTACTTTCATGACCTCGGAAGACATCACCCAACCTCAGCATTAGCTTCCTTCTCTGAAAGCAGCCACGCCAAGGATGTCAGCGGATTGGAAAGTGGTTATGGCTGGCTATGAGGCCACTGGACAGGGAAAGTCAGGAGGTGCGGTTTGGGGCTGGCCTTCTCCGAGTGCTTGGGAGAACAAGCCTGGACGCTGACTTGGAAGACAGAGCAGGATGCTGGGAACTTTGGAAGATGTGTGTGCAAGAAGGTTGCGTGTACCCGAGGTGAGAGGCGGTCTGGGCAGCACAAGGTGGTTTCAGGGTTTGTGGACACTGCTGCTGGGCTGGAGGACAGAGGTGCTCACCCTCGTTCTGTGCCCTGGCCTCGGCCATTCCCCATGTCAACCCTCTCTTAAACCTCCCTCCTTCCCTCCCAATTAGTCAGGAAGCTGTTCAGTTGGGGGAGCAGGAGGGTCAGCTACAGCAGCCGGCACCCCTCCCCGGGACTCCCTCTCTGGCTGGCTCCACCCCTCCAGCCACCACCCTGGGCAGAGGCCTCCTCCACTCCACCCCACAACACCCAGAGCTGACTTCCGGCCCTGGAGGCGGCAGCATCCGGAATCCAGCAGGAAGGGTGCAGGGAACCCCGCCCAAGCCCAGGGTGGGCTCAGAGATCCACACAAACCAAACTCTCTGTCCACTTTATATATATATACATCTACAAGCACGCCCCAGCCGCACTCACGAGGCCTGGAGAAGGGCCTTCAGTCGTCCATCTTTGGCATCAATCTGTCAAAATCAGCTTTTCGGTACAGACTGCTCGCTCCTTTCTGTACAACATGAATTAAATATATTATCTGTCTTTGTGCTGAGTCACAGGACATTCACAGTACAGTGGGGGAGGAAGGGAGGGACTTGTGGGGAGGCCAAGACCCTCCAGGGCTGCCCCTCAGGCTGAGGGGTCGGGCTGGGCAGGGGTCTTGTGTAGCAAGGCCGGGCCTGGCCTCCTCTTGGCCTTGCCATTCGAGATTCGGCCAAGTGTTGAGGGGACCTTGGGGATACAACAGGCGTGCTCTGAAGGGGTGGTGAGGGCGCCTTCTTTGGGGCTGCGGCCCCTCATACTCTCAGCCTCTCAGGATCAAAGCCTGTGCGTTCTATCCCACCTTCCTCCACCTCAGACCGTGGCATTTACACCCTACCCTCTGGGGAGAGGGGTGGGCAGAGGTATGGGGAGGCTGGTGCCAGGATTGGGTGGAGCATGGATAGGGACACAGGGGTGGCAAGGAGGGAACGGGGGGGGGGCAGGGGCTGTGCTAGCCCCAAGGAGCCGAGGCCGGCCTGGCACCAGTGTCAGGGTGACCTTGCATATCTGCGTGTCACCTCCAGGACCCTGGCCCAGGGCCGGCTGATCAGCGCCCGGGCTCGATAAGCAGGAACCGCTCTCGGGAAAGGGTGGACAGGCAGGAGCTTGGGTCAGAGCTCCAAGGGCAGTGAGTGCTCTACCACCTGCCAATTTAAGGCAATCCCGTTCAGACCAGGAAGAGGGGTGGGAGCCAGCTGAGGTGACAGAGTGAAGCTGGTGGTACCAGGCCACCTCTGGACTCAGCTGGACTCCAGCAGCATATGGGGCCTCTGGCCAGGAGAGGGGATGGGAACATGATGAGGGTGTGGAGAAGGGGGGTGGGCTGCTATTCTCTCTGTTGCTCCAGGGACACCCTCCCTTCGAGTGGGGGGGGTGGGCTTTGGCACACACATTGGCACGCAGGACTCCAGGGTCCTAGACGAGGTGCCGTGCCGCTTCCTGCTCTCAGAGGGGAAGAGGGTGAGTGAAGTGTGGGCAGGGGTGGGGGGGGCACGGTGCTGCCCATGTCCTGGGCACGGTGCTCAGTCTGGCCCCTGGAGTCTCCCGCCTCTGTGGGTCCCACGCTGGTGCCCGAGCACTTCAGGGTGAGACAGGGTCTGAGGTCCCTCCCCGCCCCCTCGTCTCCTCCTAGGACAGCGGCTCCCGCCCCGGCTCCAGGGCCGGTGACAGACGGTGTGGTGTGTAGGTGAAGGCTGCAGGGGAGGCGTGTGGGAAGCAGGAAGAGGAAACAGCCGTGGCCAGAGGTCTTCTGGGCCAGCCATCAGCCCTTGCTCCTCAGTCCTGCTGGGGCCACGCAGGCCCCGTCCTGCCTGTGGTTGTGCTCACTGTGACCTCTCGTCTCTCGGGCCGCAGCAGGGGGGTCACGGCTCAGAAGATGCTCTGCCTCCGGCTCTTCCCTCGTCCTGGACAACAGAGGGGAGAGGTGGGGCTGCAGAGAGGGGCCTGGGCAGAAGGGGGCCCGAGATCGGGAGGGACGGCCGTGCTCCGGTGCCACTCTGACAGAGCCAGCAAAAGTATGGTCTCAGAAGCCAGCAGGTCCTGGGTTCAAATCCCATCTCTGTTACTTACTAGCCGCATGAAACTGTGACTTCACCTCCCCTATGCCTCAGATTCGGTGATTATGGGATTATTCAGCATTAATAGTACCTACTTCAGGGCACCTGGCTGGCTCAGTTGGGAGAGCCTGTGATGCTTGATCTTGGGGTCGTGAGTTTGAGCCCCACGCTGGGTGTAGAGATTACTTAAGAAAATATATATACACACACACAAGCACCAGCTATAAGGGGTGTTTTAGGATGGACTGGAATAACGCACCTGTCACCCCCTCAGCTGTCCCAGAGACACGGTATGGAGGTGACAGTATTCAGAGTGTGAATGCACCAGAGAGAGCACGCACCTTCATCAGGGCTTTGTCAGTGCTGTGTCTGGGGTGGGAGTTGACAAGGGACACCCTGGAGGAGGAAGCCTGGGCAGGAGATAGGGAAGCCAGCCCCTTCCCTGCTCCCCACGGGCTCCCCGAAGGAAGGCCCATGTTGCGGAGGCCATGCTGATTTCCCCGCTGCAGGAGGGGCTGGTGGGCCCCATCTCTGTTCTTCCGGAGGGAGGAGCAGCCTGCCTGGTCTACTCCAATAAGGGGAGTGGTGGGGGAGCCCCTACCTGGCTGCTGAAAGGCCAGGCCCCGGTAGCCCGGGTC
Organism: Puma concolor; assembly: GCF_028749965.1. Lineage (NCBI taxonomy): Eukaryota > Metazoa > Chordata > Mammalia > Carnivora > Felidae > Puma > Puma concolor. The sequence continues at coordinate 26,124,643 of NC_141683.1, forward strand.
CTTCTGGAGCTGAATCTCCTTCAGGGAGAAGATGGAGGCAGCTGTGACGAGGGAGGGAAAAGGCAGGGAGAGAGCTGGGTAGGGGCGACCTGCTCCTGGAGCCCGTGGCCCCCCACACCTCCTGGCTGGGGAACCCCTTCATTCAGGACTGGGCCTTTCAGGCGGTGTCTTAGATCCCACAGTTTCTCCCCTTAGTGTCGGACGAGAACCCAAGGAAGAGAAGCCCCGGGCCCAAGGTTGCTCGGCTAGACTGGGACCTGTGGCCTCTTTGCTCCAGCTCTTCCGCCCACACCTGCTGCCCCTTCTTTGGTTCCGGGGCGACCCTGGTCCCCCTCCCCCAGCCTCCCCCAGACACTCACTATCTTCGAGCTGGTGTACACGCTCCCCCAGAGACCGGAAGTAGGGGTGGCTCAGGGCAGCCTCTGCTGACATGCGACTCTTGGATTCATACTGAAAGGCAGAGGGTAGGCTATTGGGCCCTGGCTGGGGACTCTGGGCACCCCTCTGGGTAATGCAACTACTGCACTAAATTAGGTGGTCAGGATGCGAGGGGCCACAGTATAACCCAGGAGCCCCCGGGGTCAGCCGCCAGCCTCCAACTCCAAGCCAGTCCTAGGTCTCCACTCTTAGGGTCTCCAACTACCAAGAGAAAGACAGAAACGGGACTTCCAGAGAGTGACCTCCACTTGGGATGGAAACACAGACGCTAAAGCAACCATGACCACAACATCAATAATAGAAATATTAACATGTGATACCACCAACTACCCTTCACTGCGTATTTACTTCACGACAGGTCCCATACTGTGTTCCATGATCTCAATTTGTCCTCGTGACCATCTTCAAAACTACGAATTATTAATTCCTCTTTGCAGTTGAGGAAAAGGAAGCCCAGAAAAGTTCTAAAAATTGCCCACGGCTACACTGCTAGTAGGTGGGTCTGAACTGAGGTTCGAGTTCAGAGCACACCCACTCCCAAGTCCCTCTTGGGCCTGGGTTGGGGCGACAGGGTGGAAGATGGGGGAGACGCCTGAGCTCTGGCGGAGGGCCCACATGGGGCACGGGGGTTCGGCGCTATTTGGCTGCCTGGGCCCGGCCAGGCGCGCACTCACCAGAAGGAGGCTGGTCAGGAGGTGGATGCCTTCGGTGTCCAACCTGCACGAGAACGGAGCGGGCACAAGCCTGATCTGGGTGGGGTGTGTGTGTGTGTGTGTGGCCACCTCCAGAAGGGACAGCCGGGACCACGAGCAGGCCAGGAGGTGTGGGGAGGCACGGCTACCTGGGAGCGTGACTGATGAGCGGCTGGGGGAGGTATCGTGGGAAGTTGTAGGCTCTGAACTCCGACAGGGCCAGCACACCGGGCCACGTCTCTTCCGTAGGGGTCCCTGGGGAGACAAGAGGGGGTGGGAAGGGCATGGTGAGGGGCCAGAGCCAAGGGCGGCTTGGAAAGGTGCAACGAAGGAGGCGGGGGCAGAGAATGGCCGAGGCCACAGGGGTGGCCGCCCGGTTGAGAGCGAGGGGGAGCCCCTCTTCCCAGTCCCTTTAGGCGCCTGGGCTGGACAGAGTCCTGGCGCCCCCTGGTGGCGAGAGGGAGGGAGCGGCCGGAGACTGACCGAGGAGTCGGAAGATGAGGTGTAGTTCCTCCTTGACGGTGGAGCCGGGGAAGAGGGGCCTCCCCGTGGCCATCTCGTAGTGGATGCAGCCCACGCCCCTGCGGGGAGCAATGGGCAGGGTCGGCGTCAGGCTGGGCCTCCTCGCACCTGCCCTTCCTAGGGCTGCTCCACCAGGGCACCAAGGATGGCCTGCCTGCCACGGTGGCTCGAATGGTCATGGCTCTGGGGTGGGCGGCCCGGGACACTGGAGGCTGGCACAGCCCAATCCGCCACCGTGGCCTCTCTCTGGGGCTTCTCTCGGCTCTCCCCTCACGCTGTGGAGTTTGTGGCTGCACCCATGTGGCATCCTTAAGCAGTGCTGTCTCAAGCTTTGTCCACGTGTGCCCCCACCGGAAGAGGAAAGTCCATAAATCCACTCTCCTGGGGAACCCCTGGCACAGAGCACAGTGGCCATTCATCGGAAACCTGTGTTTTAGCTTTAAAACTGGGCTGATTTTTCATTCGACCCCAAATCATAGGCGTGTTAATTTTCCCACAAAAACAATATATCCTTTCCGAAATTTTCAGTAGAACCGATGCTTGGGGGAGATTCCTCACGTTTACTCTGGAAGGCCTCCCGTACCCTCTGGTCACCTCCTAGGGGGTCCCTGGGGGCATGTTTCAGAAGCATAGCCTTGGAGGGTCTGTTTAGAGCCAGGGGAACCCCGGGGTAGTCCAGACTTAGTTTTTCGTATCCAGCTACTTCAGCAGGATGTCACATGGCTTCTAGTCAAAGGTTAGGCAGTTCTTTGCAGAGGGACTTGAGGCCGCAAAAGGGAATGTGGGGGTGTGAATCCCCCCTCACCTTGGCCCCATGGCGCTCACTCACCACATATCGATGGGGGTGGAGTACTCTGTGGACCCCAACAGCACATCGGGGGGCCTGTACCACAGGGTCACCACCTCATTGGAGTAGGTCTTCGTGGGCACCGACTTGGCCCGCGCCAGGCCTGGGGACAGACATGTCACTGAATCTCCCTCCCCCACAGCCCCCGCCTCCCGAGGACACCGTGCCGGATCCCCCCTCGCCTTGCCAGGCCGTGGCCCTCACCAAAGTCAGCCAGCTTCAGCTCCCCCCTCTCGCTAATGAGCAGGTTCTGCGGTTTCAGGTCCCGGTGCAGGATCTTGCGGCGGTGGCAGTAGGCGAGGCCCCGGAGCAGCTGGAACATGAAAATCTGCGGGAGGAGGGGAAGCGGACGGTGAGTGAAGGACACAGCGTGTCCCACGGGGGAGACCCCGCGTCTCTGCCCCACGGCTCGGATGGGGATGGGGCAGGGACGGAGGGGCAGCGAGGTGTCCGGAGAAGAGCAACCTCGTGTTCTACCCACGCGGCTCCCCATCCTGGGCTCCGTCCGTCTCAGGGGATCGCATCCGCAGAGGCGGGCATCAGGTGTGCTGGAGGCCAGAGAGTTCTCTGGCCTGGGAGCTGGGGGTGGGGGGGTGGGCACGAAGGGCCAGGAAGGGCCTGGGCGGGGAGGTGTGCCCTTGATTCTTTAACAATGACCAGAAGAGGTCACTCATCCTTTTATGCTTCTCCAGAAGTCTCCTTTTATCCATACACTCATTTGACGGATGGGAAAGTGGTGCTCGGAGCTGGCGAGGGGATTCTATGTCAACAGCTAGATGGTGGTAGAGGGTATGTGTCTGCACTGGTGGGGCAGAGAAGTGTGCTTACCCCGAATGGCAGTGACCTTGCACACCCTCATACATTTGAAATTTTTTTTTAACGTTCATTTATGTATTTTTTGAGAGAGAGAGACAGAACGTGACAGGGAGAGGGACAGAGAGAGGGAGACACAGAATCGGAAGCAGGCTCCAGGCTCCAAGCCGTCAGCACAGAGCCCGACGCGGGGCTCGAACCCATGGGCCATGAGATCATGACCTGAGCTGAAGTCGGACGCTCAACCGACTGAGCTACCCAGGCGCCCCAACCCTCATACACTTCAAGGTCTGAGCAACCTCAGCAGCTGGGCCCCTATTGGTGAGCGTGGGTTCCCACGCTGGGCTTGAAAACAGGTGGGTGCCAAGATAGGGTGTCGGAGGGGAGGCGGCCCTCCTTGAGGCCCTCACCTTGACATTGTGCATGCTCATGAGGTTTCCACAGTGGTCCAGATACTGCTTCAGGTCACTGTCCTGGAACACAGAGCCTGGCTCAGCCCTGACTTGTCCTGACCCCCGGCCGGAAGCCCCTCCCTGGGCAGAGCCCAAGGTCCGAGCTGTCCTTTAAGCCCCCCTGGCCCACTCCTGCATGGGAGCATGTGAGAACCTGGTTCTAGAACAAGGCCTGGGCTGCCCCCTCCCGCTGTCCCCACCCCTACCACAGAAAGAAGAAGCCGCTAGCCCCAGCCCAACTCACCAGGTACTCAAACACCAGGGTGAGAGACCGCTCTGTGTGGATGAGGTCATGCAGCGTCACAATATTGGCATGCTTTAGATTCTTCAGAAGAGACACTGTGGGGTGACAGGCCCACCTGGGTCCCTGGGGCCCCACAAACCCCTCATTCCCTCTCTTCCCGCGATCAGCCTCGGGAGCCCCCCCCCCCCAGCAATGACCCTCTGTCCCCAAGCTCCCACTGGGGATCAGGTCAATGAAGCCCTCCTCCCAGGAGCCCCCAGGAGCGCAGGACCCTAGGACGTTGTACCCTCTCGGATGGCGGTGCAAGGTGCCCCCTCCTCATGCTCCAGCCGGATCTCCTTCAGGGCCACGAGGTTCTCTGTCAGTTTGCTGCGCCCCTTGAAGACTGTGGCATAGGTACCCTGGGGACAAGAACCCCAGCCACACCAGCCACACTCAGGGCCCACAGTCCTCTGTCCAGCACCCTCCCCCTCGTGCCTCCGCTTGGGCTGGGCCCTTCGTCCTTCTTCTCCTTTCACTGTTATTCTCTGTTTCCTCCGAGGGCCACCTCTCTATGACTTTCTCCCTCCCTCCTCCCTGTTCAGGATGCACTGTCCTCCCCCGAGGCCCCCAGTAGGCTAGGTGCCCTTCTATTCTAACACCAGTTTGCCCTTCCTCATGTCGACGTTTACAGGTCGGTCTCCTCTTTGGGTTCCAGGAGGGAGAGGGCTGTGTCTGTAGACCTCCGCCCACCCCAAGGCTCTGACACCAAGCGTGGTAACAGAAACTGCGGACGGCACCCAGTGCTTACCGTGTGCCGGGCACTAAGTGTGCACACGAGCTTATTATAGTAACCTGTTCCGGCCTCACAACCCTAGGCGGCAGAGCAATTGCATCTCCATTTCCAGAGGAAGGAACTAAGGCAGAGAGAGGTCATACGACTGGCCAAGGCGACAGAGCTAGCAAATGCTAGAGCAGGGATTTGAATCCAGAGAAGTACTTTCAGGCAAAAAAAAAAAAAAAAAAGGCTGGATTATGCCCAGAGCCCACGGGCCACTGTGTCCTCAATGTCCTCCAGGACCTGGGCCCCCTCAACGCCTGCAAAAGGCTGGGTCAGACTGGCCGGCCAAAATGGTACGCCTCTGTGGGGCGGGGGCAGTGAGAAGGCAGGGAGGGCAAGGAAGATGCTGACCCTGCTCTTGAGCCTCCTGCCCGGTCTCTTACCTCCCCCAGTTTGTCCAGTTTCACGTATGTTTCCAGTTTCCCAAAGCCGATATCTGACTGAGAGGGAGAGACACAGGGTCCTGTGAGCTTCAAGGCCCCAGTAGCCCCACATACATGACAGCCCCCCAACCAGCCTCCGGGAGGGAAGGGAATGAGACCCCCACTGGTGAGAGGGAAGAACAGAGGCTAGCGGGGATGAGGGCAGCCACAAATCCTGCCTCTTGGCCTCTCCCCTCTATCCCTGTGATAAAGGAAGGAGCCTTGGAAGTAAGAGTTCCCTCCTCCCCTGGCAGTGGAGGGTGTGGAGCCAGGGCTGGGGCACATGGGACTGCCGCACACCTTCTCACTGTCTGCCTCCACCTTGCTCGGATGACCAGCTCCCCCTAGGCGGGAACTGTGCCTTTCAGGACCCAGTTCAGAACCCGCCTCCCCGGCAGCCTCTCTCATCAGCATACCTCCTCTAGCTCAGTGGTACCCGACCCTTAACGACAAGATTCCTTGACCCCACCACCCGGAGTCTAGTTCTGTAGGTATCTGGAGCAGGGACCAGAGTCCATGTTTTTTGCAAGATGCTCCCAAGGAAATCTGATAAGCGTCCGCGACTGGAAAGCACGGGCCAGCTGGTCTATGGATCTCACCCCAGTGGAGATCCTGGGGCCCAGAGAGGGCTGGGGGCTCAGCCCCAGGCCCGGCGGGACTCCTCTAGGGAAGGGATGTTGACCAAGTACAAGGTTTGTGAGTCTCCTGAGGCCAGCAGGTGGCGCTGGAGGCCCACAGACTACTGCAGGCCTCAGCTGGGACCCTCAAAACGAGGACTGATGTATCCAAGTTGGGGAGAGGATGGTCCACCCTGGTGACCTCTGACCCTTTTAGGACTCACCAGGGATGCTCGGCGGGACATGCGGCTGAGCGGTTTGGGCAGGTCTGGACTCTCCAGCTGTAGCTTCTGCAGGAATTCCTGGGGCAGGCGGATGTCCATGGGCAGAGAGAGCCTCTTACTGATGTCCTACGTGGCCGGGATGAGACAGGGACACTAGCATTTGCTCCAGGTTACCTCGTGCTGTGGGATCCTCGCCTTTCCCCCAGGGCCCGGCTTTCCTGTACAGCAATCCCAGCAGGGCCAAACCATGGACTGTGGCCCCAGGCTCACAGCTGCTTCAAAGATGTGCTCAGAGACATATGTGAACACACAGGGGTTGCTGTGTGACCTTAGGAGGTCCCTTCCTCTCTCTGGGCTGCAGTATAACCATCTACGGAATGAGGTTCCTACAGACGCTGTGATTCTGTAAGCCTGTTTTTCATTTACTCGGGCACATGCATACGGGTCACAAGAACAATAATCAAATTGTCCAGCCCTTGCCATGTACTGGGACTGTTCTATGCACTTGGTATATATTAACTTGCTTAATCTCCACGATGGCCATTTTGACACAAGGAGACTGGTATGCAGTGCTTGAGAAACTTGCTCAAGGTCGCAGAGCTGAATAGTGGCGGAGCTGGGATTTGAACCCATGAAGTCTGGCTCCCACGCAACCACCCTCCTTGGGCATACGTTGTAGACGCGTCTGTCACCTGCACAGGGCAGAGCCCTGGGCCCCTCACCTCCATGGAGAAGCGGCGCTGATTCTGCCGCCGGTACTGCATGCCCGGGGACAGCTGCCCAGGGTCCTCTCCGCTGTCTGTCGGGGAGAAGGTGCTGGACGCCGGCTGGGGGTCTCTGCCGAGAGGACTGAGCTGCAGGTCTGAGAGCAGAGGCATGAGTTGCCCACCCTGGCCCTCTGCCCCGGAGGGAGGGGAGGGGTGGGGAGGGGCGTCTGCTGCCCCACCTCTGTCCTTCCCCAGCAGTGAGGGCGTGGTCAGGACGGGCCAGGAGGGGCCGTGGGGGAGCATCAAGGATGGGGCGGGGGTGGGGGGGCAGACACCTCACCCTCATTGCGCCGGTTGTGGAGCTGGTTGAACTGCTCTGTGAACTCGGTCAAGGACTCCTCGATGGTCTCTGTGCGGGGCACGGATAAGGAAAGACGACGCTTAAAGTTCTTCATCTTGTTCATGGTCAGCAGGGACCAGGCAGCAGGGCCTAAGACGGGAGAGGGGAGAAGGGCAGGTGAGGACACGGCACCGGGTCCGTGCTGACACCAGATGTGAATTCTCGGTCTTGGTCTCTGTCTGCCCCTCGAGCTCTGGGGCCCTGCATCCAGAAGCTGGGGTTGCATCTTCTTAACCAAAGTTCGAGCCCCCAGAGGGGAGGACCTAGCAGCCCTCTTCCTCCCTGCGAATCTCGTTCCCCCAGGATCCCCTGCCCCCCGGGGGAGACGGTCACACCATGAATCAATCAGTATAGCAAAGTACTGCTCATAATAGCCGCACGATGTGCCAGCAGGACCCTGGGGGCCTCGCCGGGGCCAGATGGTAACCTTTTAGCTGCTGGAGGTCTAGAAGGTTCTCAAAAGAGGCCTCGAGTGGCAGCAAGGGGACCGGAACTCGGTGACGCTCAGGCCAAATGGCTCTTTACCAACTTGTATGTGAGAGCCTGAGTATGCGAACAGCCAGTAAGCCTTACTGATTGACGCCCACAAGCTGGACATCAGCTCTGCCTACAGCTTTGTGACAGAATCTGGCCCCAACTCCCATTTCATCGTGCTACTGACACCTGGAGGTCCCTCTCTGGCTTGTCCTAGGTCCCTGGGAGACAGGAGAAGAGAAGGGAGGGACAAGGGAGGGGACATATGCATCTGAGCGGGCCCGGCCCCATCTCTCCAGCTGGAGGGAGGTCAGGAGCAGCTGAAGGTCTCAGGGGAAACACAGAAGTTTGCCGGAAAAAGAGGGCCCCAGGGACAGGAGGCTGGGCCCGTCCCTCGGCAGAGCCCCGAGGGCGGCAGGGTGTCCACTGCAGAGAACACAATGGGGGAAGAGGGTGGGCTGCTAGGCTCACCCCCAAGGCCCCTGTCCCAACCAGAAAGGGTTCCCTCCTTGTGGCTCCCCAGCCCTCCTGCCCTCTGAGTGAGGGGACACCCCCAGCCACCCAGTAAGACTGCTTCTTCCTACAGACACTTTCTTCTCTATCCTGCCCTGAAAACCAGAGCAGGGCTGGCCCACCTCGCTTCCCCCAAATCACCCCCTCCCTGCTCTCCTCCATGATTTCATAAGCTCTCGGTGTGGCTGCCCTCATCCCGCTCTGCCCACACCTCCCTCAGCTGCAGGGGGACTGAGAGGCCTCACAAGGGCCCCACTGACGCCTGCCAAGAAGACACCCAGGGCCAGTCCTGTGATGGGAGGGGGGCACCCTGCACCCTCTCCCAGCTTTTACCCAAGCACCAGGCACAGCCCATCCCCAGGGGATGCTCTCCGCCCCGTCACTAGCCAGTACCCCGTTGCCAAGGCAACCAGACCCTTCCGGAATCCTCCCGGTTTAAGGGATTATGGGTCAGTAACATGTTTGCTTTGCTTAATGATCATCCTCTGTCCTCAGCCAGCCTGGAAAGGGTCCCTTCCCTGGGTCTGCTGGCTCCTGGCTGCCCCCAAATGCACCTGAGTCGTGGCCCTGCTCAGCAACCCTGAGCCCAGAGACTGGGGGTGGCCAGGCCCTCTTTCCTCAGGCCGGCAGGTCTCAGCGTAGAGGTCTCAGGTCTGCACTGCCTACCGAGCCCATCTCTGTCAGCGGGTCCTGGAGGCTCACTTAGTTCAGTGAGGACTGAGCAAATGAGGACTGAGCACCTACTGTGTCCAGGCATTGTGCTAAGGCACGGGGGTCACGATGGCGAGTAAAGTGCGGCCTGTGTTCTCAAGGAACTCGGGCTGGTGACACCTTTGATGAGAAGGTATCAGAAGCTCTTCTACCAGCTTCCTTGGCAAAGCCCAGCAGGCTTGGACTTTCCCGTTCTCCATCCCTAAGCTCATTCCTGCCAGCCAACCTCAGCTGCTCTTCCATGGCTCTTTGCCATCTCGGGCCTGCCTTCTGCTTTTTAAAAAAAAATTTTTTTTTTGATGTTTATTTACTTTTTTTGAGAGAGAGAGAGACAGAGACAGAGCGTGAGCAGGGAGGGGCAGGGAGACAGGGAGACACAGGATCCGAAGCAGGCTCCAGGCTCCGAGCTGTCAGCACAGAGCCCGACGCGGGGCTCAAACCCACGAACTGCGAGATCATGACCTGAGCCGAAGTCGGATGCTCAACTGATTGAGCCACCCAGGCGCCCCGACAAGACTAATTTTTAAAAATCAATGTCAAAAGCTCATTCTGATTAGTTTACAAAGAATAACATTAAGGACGGACCAATGTATTTTCTAATTACATACGTTCTATTAAAATCTGTCATCATAGAATAAACGCACAAAGGAATTTAGTCCGTTGAGGCAGAGCTAAACTCCGTATTTTAATCCAGATTCTTACACTTTCTAGGTTATCAACACATTAACACAAAACTATAGTGCAAAATTTTAAGGATCCGAACAAAGAATTTATCTTAGTTTTAAGGCAAGTCAGAAAAATTTTCAGTTGAGCAGCACAAGATTTATCACCTTAATAAAGATTTAAGTAACACACATATGAAATACAACATAAAAAGACTACTTTTTCATGGCATTAACAGTTTTCTGTCAGTATGATGTCCTTAAGACACTTGCACAAAGTGGCAGAACTGGGCACACCATAATCATCATAAGTCCCCATCTATAAATTTAAAAACAAGCAGAGTTACTATTTGTGAGTCCCTCAGTGGAGTCCAATGACCACTCACTGATGGGTGTCTATCAGGAAAGGTTTTGGTTTTTTGTTTATTTATTTTTGAGACAGAGAGAGACAGCACAAGAGGGCAAAGGGCAGAGAGAGAGGGAGACACAGGATCCGAAGCAGGCTCCAGGCTCCGAGCTGTCAGCACAGAGCCCAACGCGGGGCTCGAACCCACGAAGCGTGAGATCATGACCTGAACCGAAGTCGATGCTCAACCGACGGAGCCCCCCGGGCACCCCTGGTGCCTTCTGTAGGACTCACAGACGGGAAGCTCCCAGAGGGCAGCCACCCCACTTCACGCTGTAGTGGCAGCCAGCTGAGGGCGAGGGGGTGTCCCGCGATAGAAGTTTTGTGATAGCGGCGGCATATGGGTTCCGGGGACAAGAAGATCTAGACGCGTCCTACCTGTGGCCTCCCATTCCCAAGCAGGACAGGAGAGCGGAGATGTCCCCACCGTACAGGTCCATTGTTTGCCAAGCGGGCTGAACATTAGCAGCACCAAGGGAGTATTTTTAAAAACTCAGATTCCTGGGTCTCACCCTCAGAGTCTGGAACGGAGAATGGGGACTGGGAAAACGAATTTTTTTTTTTTTTTTTTTTTAAAGAAGCATCCCCAGTGCTCTGGACACGGAGCCATGGTGAAAAGCATCCGATGTCCAGGTAAGGGATGGTAGTTCACCCCGGTTTCCAGCTTCTGTGCTGATGGGGAATCCTCAGAGCTGGGGAGGTGCAGGAGGGCAGAAGGAAGGCATGCCGAGTAAAGCAGCAGACCCCCCACCCCTCCCTGCCAACCACCACCGCACAGAAGGGAGAGGAATGTCTGCCCTGCAGACTGATGCCCCAGGCTTGGTCATCGTTATCCTAGGGCCTCGCGGCAGTGGAGGGGGGGCAGTCACTTGGCTCCTTGAGGTCTGAGCTCTGCCAAGAGGGACTAGTCACGCCCCCTCCTAAAAACAGGGCTCCCCCATAAAGCCGTCCTGCAGTCTGGGATTTATGGGATGGCATGCTGGGTTTGTGTTCAGGAATCCACCAGTAGCTGCCATAAATCTTATGCCCTTGCTCTTGTCTGTAGGGAAGGGGGGCTCATTAAAGGCCTTCGGGGAGGGAGGCCCCCAATTTCTGCAAGACTCGCACCTGCTCCTGCTCTCCCCTCACTTCAGTTAGGAGCCAGGAGCCACCGGCTTGGGTCTAGGGTGGGGTGGGAGCTGGAAGGAGGGTGAAGCAGAGGACGGCTTCTCAAGCAGGAATGCAGGGCCACACGATGCGGAGGGATGGGGACCAGCTGTTCTCCACCCACTCGGGACCCAGAGGAAGTGATTGTCACTGTAGCAGGAGGGATAGAGGGCAGATGTAAGGATGGACTTTCTGATGGTGACAGTGGAGCAGGCGGCAGGGGTGGTGGCCAGAGCAGAGAGTGGACGTCTCTCTCTGCTGGGGACAATCGGGGTATTGAGCCGGACAGGGTCTTGGGTGTGACAGGGCAGACGGAGTGGTGAATGGTTAGTTGTTCCCCAGCTCAAGACATAAGATGCCTCTGTCGCTTTTCCCTTGAGAGAATCGGCTCTTCAGATTTGGGGGTCAAGGGGGAAGGGAGATAGGAAAAAGGCCTGTCACCTTGGTGCTGTCTGCCCCTCACCCCCATCTGGGGACAGAAGGGCTCAGTGTGACCCAGCCTGCGGCCGGCCCAAGGCCGGGCACAGTGTGGCCTTTGTCCCTGGGCCAGGGAGCCATCTGGGGCTGCCTTCGTGCAACTGGTGCCAGGGGAGGAGGGGGATGGGCATGGGGGATGCTGGCCTGGCTGGGCTGTCGGGGGGGGGGGGCATGTCGAAGCAGAAGGGCCCCCCTCAGGAACTGTGGGGTAGACCCTCCACAAGCAGATGCCCAACTAGGCCTTCCCTCCTGCACCCCCTGCCAGGGAAGCCTAAAGCTCTCAGCCTACCTGCTGTCACTTCCTCCCGGGCATACACCGGCCAGCCCGGAGCTTCCTGCTGGGGCCAGAGAAGCGGGCAGCACAGGAGGAACCGGCCGGGAGGAAACCGACACTTGCCCAGAGGCCACCATGCACCCAGTGATGAAGGGCTGAACTTCTGGAATGTCAGCCGCAGCACTTACAGATCCACCACTGCAACCCCCTTGCTGGCCCAGGCAGGGAGGACGCTGAGGCTCCAAGAGGAGAGCTGACTTGCTCAAAATCATGCGGCAACTTCCTGGTCATTGCCGAGCGCACAGACTCCGTGACCACACGGCTCCTTGCTTCTCTTAAGGGGAGCTCTCCCCGCCCCACCCCTCCCTATGGACGAGGCTGTGAGTGCTGTTTCCTGTTCCGGGTCTCTCCCACCCCCGCCCCGAATTAAAAACCAAATTCAAATCCTGGTGTTACATTAGCAGGGCTGGATGGTGGCAGTGATGTTCTATGATCTCTCTTAGCTTTGGTTCTGGTCCTTCATTTGACAAGTATCTACTGAACGGCTACTACATGCCATGCCCTGTTGTAGACCCTGAGAATCCATTTATGAAGAAACAGACATAGTTCCTGCCCTCATGGTACTTATATTTTAATGGTGGGGAGCAGCAGACAAGCAAACAAATACATAAATGCACAGGATGTTAGATGGCGACAAGTGCAATGGAGGAAAACGAAGTAGCAAAGAAGGATGGGGTGTGGGGGGGTGGGGTGTTGCAACCTGAAACAGGGTGGTCAGGAAGGCCTCCATGGGGAAGCGACACCTCAGGAAGAATTCCAAGAAGGTGTAGGCGAGGGAGTTAGTCATGCCGAACCTGGGGGGGGAGCAGATCAGTGCGGAACAGGAGGTGCAAAGGTCCTGAGGCAGAAGTGTTAGTGTGCTCTAGGAACAGCAGTGTGGTTGCAGAGGAGGCCATGGACGAGCACGGAGCAGATGGTGTTGGTCCCCACAGGGAACAGGAAGGTTCTGGCAGATGACTGACATGATCCCACTTAGATTTTAACAGGGTACCTCTGGCTGCTGTGTTGAGAACAGACCGTATGGGCAAGGAAGGAAGCGGGGAGCCTAGTCAGGAGGCTCCTGCAGAGATCCAGGTGACAGATGGTGGTGGCTGAGACCAGCGTGGGAGCAGTGGAAGTGGTTGGCTTCTGGATACATCTTGCAGGTGGAGCCAAAGGGATTTACGGACGGATTTGTCCAGGGGGTGACAGAAGGGAGTCAAGCGGGACCCTCAAGGGCTCTGGCTGGAGCACGTGGAAGGATGGGGTGGCCATCGGTGCAGGTGAGCAAAGCTGGGATGGAGGTTTTGGAGGGAAGCCCAGGAACTGGGTTTGGGGCAAGTGTTGATGTCCAGTGGGCACCTGTGTGCAGGCACGGAGCACCCGGACACGGTGCAGCCCGCACAAGGAAGACACTTGTCTAGTCTTCTCTCAAGCCCCTGCTAAGATGCAAGGATGTGCCGGAAGAGAGGCCCCAGATCAAGCTCATCAGACACGTCCCTCGCACACCTCTTTACAGCCTGTGAAGGGCTCTGAGACCCCGGATGGAAGAGGGGCAGGAGGCAGGAGCCCGCCAGCTATCTGCAGGCCTGAATCCCCTGACAAAGAGGGACAGGCCAGGCAGGAAGGGTCCCCCCCCTCCCCCCACCCCTGCTCAGACTGATACAACTCTCCAAAGCCATGCAGGGCAGAGGACCCTGGTCCTCAGAGGGGAGAAAGCTCCCCACAGCAGGCCAGGCCGGTCCACAGGCCCTTTGCACAGGTAGTCCGGACACAGCCTGCTGCCCCCGACCCCAGGACAGCCTCTCCCAGCCCCTCCCGCCTACCACCTGCCGGACCCTTACCGGGAAGCTATGGAGGCAGAGAAGGAGGTTGGCAGAGCATCCAGGGAAGCTGGGTAGGAACATCCATCTCACGGAAGTGAGACTAACGTGGAAGGCAGGGGTCAGCTCCATCCCTTAACCTCCAGGGAGCCAGGCTTTGAGATTCCTCTCAGCAAACCCTTCCGAGAAGCCCTTTGCCTTCTCCCTAAATAAAGCTCCCATCTGCAGCCTGCACCCAAGGTCCTTCGATCCAGCCCCCTTGTTCCCCGGCTTTGCTCTCCCCGCTCCCCACAACCCTAGCTCGGCTCCAGCACCTGTACCCCCTGCACATGTTCAGGCCTGGGGTCTTCCAAGGCTTCCCCGAACCCCTAGGGCCACCGGGCGGCCCTGTGATGGACACAGTCCGAGAACGCGCATAATCTCCCAGGGCCACAGTGAGGACTTTTCAAGTGCCTCTCCCACAAGGGTGCTCTGCTCTCTCTGCCCGGTGCCGGTGACATACAGCAGACAGGCACGTGGTGAGCACCTACTGGGTTCCAGGAACAAGTCAGATGCTTCTCCCAGCCCCTCTTCTGGTTTCGTCCCGTTTGCTTTTCTTTTTTAGATCCCTGTCTCCGTGGTCCTGGGGGCAGGGCTCCAAGGACAGAACTCCCAACTGCCCACTTTCTGGAGCCCAGAGGGTCTGAGCCTCAGTCTCAAAGGCTGCCCACTGGCCAGGATCCTCAGGGCACCCTCTGCTGCTCGCTCCCTGCCCCCAATCCCGGTCACTCTGCCGCTTTGGGCGGGTTTCAAAAGAACAAGAGGCTACGGCGGAGCAAGTTTGCAGCCGTCATGAGCTGGGACTTCAGAGACATGCCCTGTTCCCAGTGAGAAGCGTGCCTCAGGGAGCCCTGCAGATATTACCTGTTCTGCCCTCCTCTGGCTGCCCCGGGCCTGCACAGCGTGGGGCTTCGGTTTTTCTCCAGCTTGTGACAAACCTCAGGCCCGCCAGTCACCCCACAGCTGCCTGGAGTTGCTGCCACAGCAGAAGCCCCGGAGCCCCCATCATGGACCTCACCCCCGCCCCAGCTCCGGCCTGGATGGGAGGCTGGGAGCCTGGCGCGTTCTGGGTGGCCAGCCTCGAGGAGGACAGATAGGCCCACAGCCGCCCTGCCAGTGAACAGACGCTGCCCGCAGCCTCTGTTTGGAATGCAGGAAGCAGGCGGGGAAGGCCTTCCGGGAGCCAGCCGAGCTGACCCGCAGGAAGCATGGTCAGGAGGTGAAGTGTCTGGGGCTCAGGGGGGCCTCTGCTCTCTGGACAGATGCACCATTTACCCCTGCAGGGTCCCACCTGATGGAAGTGTCCTAGAGTGAGGGCCACATGCTGTCCAGGCCTGCTCTCCGAAATTCTCTGCCGCTCGGGAGTATGGAAGAAACCCCAGCTCTCCCACTTACCAGCACCGTGACCTGGGAAGAACCCCCCATGCCTCAGTTTCCTTGTCCGCTAAGTGGAGAGAATACCTAATCCCCGATCCAACTGCCAAGAAGCTGCCAGACTTAACTTTCTTGGCTACTTTCTGACAATATCACTCTCCTCTTTAAAATCCTTCAAAATAACATTGCCCTCAGACAAAAGTCCAAACTCCAGGGCCCAGCCAACTAGGCCTCTTGTGTTTTGATCTGTCTCCTTCTGGATTCTCGGCTCTCACCCCTCCCTGGAGGGTTATGGAGTTAACCTCCCATATGGAGGGTTGGTAAGACTGCTTCTAAACTCCAGTGTTGCTTTCCCTGGAAAGTCACATGTGACCGCACCTCCTTCCTTTAGGTAAAATGGGATGCTTCCTCCTTGTTGCTCCCATTCCAGCCTGTGAACATCTGTCCCTAGACTGTGATGTCCTTCGGGACAAGAGCAGGGGCTCTGTGAGCTGTTTTCCCAGCATCTTACACAGGGTAAGGAACCTACAAGGTGCTCAGTCCGTGTTCATGGAGTGAATGAGACCATCGGGCCACTGCACCCCAATGGCCTGTTTCAAGCTCTTCCCTCTGCAGCTATGATGGGGACGAGGCCCATTGTCCTCTCTCCACCCCCCCAAGGTCCCCTTGAACCTCCAGGGTGCTCTCTCTGTGTGAGGCATATGTGATTCTCTTCCTACATCCAGCCCAGCCAAGGCCCTGATTCTAAGTGGTTCTTCTCATCAGGCCAGCTCTACTCTAAGCAGGTAGGCTTCCAGCACAATGGGGGTGAGCCTGGCCCTGCCCTCCTCCCGGGCACACCAGAGCGAGCCCTGCGGCCCAGTCAACCAGCCCTAGTCCCCCGGGACGTCGCTCTTCCTTGGTTCTCCTGACTCTCAGTGGGAACTGGAACACGGGCAGGACTGGTGGGCTGGGACTAGGGAAAGCCGGGGAAACGCTCCCATCTTCAAGGCCTGACGGAGGCGCAGACTCTTCCACGAGGCCCTCTGCGACGGTCCTCCCTTCTCCTCCAACCGGAAAGCCCACTGGCCCCAGCCTGCGGCATGCCAGCCGTCCCCAAGCAGAGCACTTGGCACCCTGTACTGTTCCTGTTCACCTGTCTGCTTCTCCAGTTTGCCTGTGAGTTGTTAGGGCAAGGACTGGGTCTGACTCGTCATTACACCCCCAGGGCCTGGCACTGAGCGAGCCCTCAAACGATCAGTGAGGGAGTACCTGGAAGGTGTGAGTTCTGAGTTCTAGGGGCTGTTCAGAGACAAGAGAACAGCCAGGAACAGCCAGGAGACTGTCCGTTGCTCACTGGCCTCGAGGCCTCAGCTGTAACCGAACCTTCCTTCTCTAGCCCTCCACTGATGGCAGTGGTGGGGGCCAGGGGGCCACTGAGGCATGGGGGGAAGCTGCCTGCCCCACGACAACTCCCTCAGTGAGGTCTGCAGAGGTCTCTACTTGGGCTGATGACCCACCATGATGGCTAGACTGGTGATGGAGAAAGTCCTAAGGGGGGGGGGTTCCAACAAAACACCATCCACTGGGGCCTACAGGGCTTGTGGGGAAGGGGGGATGACAGGGCCTGGACCCTCCTCATGGGTTCCCATCCCTCAGGGGCAGACTCCCAGTGCCTCACAGGTCAGGTGCATTATCCGGGATCAGACCTTGACCTTGACCCCTCCTGACCCCCTGACTGCCCACTTCTAGCCCCTCTGTGTGGGCCCCACACCAACCCTGCTGATATTCAGTCTCTGTTGCTCTCTTTGGCTTCTTACGGTTCAAGGAATGGAGGCTCATGTATCATCTTCTCGTATTTTCTTTTTGACCCTTTTTGAGACCCAGCTAAGTCTAGTCTGCAATCTTTAGGGAGGCTCTGAATTTGCAAGTGATACGATGGGGACAAGGTGCCCTTCCGCCAGTTCTAGTCCTGGCAGAACATCCCAGACCAGAGGCTACAGCAAGGGGCAGTGTAAGCAAGACCTGTCCCCACATTGTCCTGCTTTGAGACCGGGCCCGCCTCCCCTGCCAGGGGAGAAGCCCGCTCCTTTCAGCAGGCTCCATTAAAGACCCTCGAGGATGGGGTGCCTGGGTGGCTCAGTCAGTTGAGCATCCAACTTCAGCTCAGGTCATGACCTCACGGTTTGTGGGTTCGAGCCCTGCGTCGGGCTCTGTGCTGACAGCTCGGAGCCTGGAGCCTGCTTCTGATTCTGTGTCTCCCTCTCTCTCTGCCCCTCCCCTGCTCATGCTCCGTCTCTCAAAAATAAATAAATGTAAATAAAATAAAATAAAGACCCTTAAGGAAGGTCCCTCAGCCACCTAGCCCAGCATTTTCATTTTTTTGTTGTTTTTGTTTTGTTTTTTAGATTTAATTTTTAAGCAATCTCTATACTCAACATGGGGCTTGAACACACAACCCTGAGATCGAGAGTTGCATGCTCCACTGACTGGGCCAGGCGACCCCAGTCTAGTGTTTTCAAAATCCCAAGG
The DNA here is from genome assembly GCF_028749965.1 of Puma concolor. Taxonomy (NCBI): domain Eukaryota; kingdom Metazoa; phylum Chordata; class Mammalia; order Carnivora; family Felidae; genus Puma; species Puma concolor. The sequence goes on from NC_141683.1 coordinate 26,142,290, forward strand.
TCTGGAACCTTTTCTTCAGTCCCAAAGGAAACAGCTCACACCTGTGTCCTCTGCATTTGCTGAAGTTTAGAGGCCGGTGCCCACCACCTTCCACACGATAAAAAGGAGGAGAAATAAGGCCTATCAAGTTCACCCACCCTGTCCCTCATCCACGGAAGAAGCCCAGCTTTCATGGTGGTCTGTCACGGGATCTTTGTTAACATCAAGCGCTGGCATCCCTGGGGACCTCTCAGTCTCAGGAGCAGGGAGGGCAGGAGGGGAGGCTTTCCCAGCATCTCTCGACTCTGTTCCTATTTATATTCCACTCCCAGTCGCGCCCCGTCCCCCCCCCCCCCCCCGCCCCAGTCTGGCCCACATTCCAACAGGACCCTCGGCCAATATTTCCCAACCTTTAGGGCAAGCTGGCCTCCTCACATTCAGCAGGTCTTCCCTCCCACCAGGCTGGGCCCAGGCGGCCCCCTCTGCCCAGACCTCCTCCCACCCCTCCCCACTTCCAAGGCGCCCTCCGAACATCTCACAGTTGTTCAGCTTATCCTCTAAATGCCCCCATCAGTGGCCCCTGCTGCCTGGAGCTCAGGCTCCCCCACTGGTTTCTCCTCGTCACTCGCTCCTTCCACAAGTACCTGCTCCGGGCCAGGCACAGTCCCAGGCTCCACGCCCCGTCTTCCCCGGCTCTCCTCCTGCCTCTCTCTGCCCCTTGCGTCTGTCAGATTCACTTCCTCTACCTGTCCCTCAGTGCCCAGGCTCCTCCGGCCCTCTGTTCTTCCCCTCCACACACTTTCCTGGTGACCTCATGCTCTCCCGTGGTGGAAACCACCAGCCACGTGCTGATGACTCCCAGACCCACAGCTCTGGCCCCAGCAAGCCCCGGAGCCTCAGTGCTACCTGTAGATCTGACCACCTGCCGGGCCACCGCAGGCTGGATGTCCCCCCACCAGGGTCTGAAATACTAGAATAAACCTCACTGGGCCCGGATGTAGCAAATAGTTTGAGATGTGTTGTTAAGTGGAAAGGGCAGATGTGTACCACTGGTAAAACTGTGTGTGTGCTAGATAGGCACGTGTCATACGTATACACTTACACGTGTGGACTTGTAAATATGAACACTAGATACAATCCAGAAAGATGCAGGTTAAAATGCTAATGGGAGTGAGCTCAGGGTGGCAGAATGGGGGTGACTGTCGCATCTTCTTTTTGCTTATTCGCATCTTCCAATACTTCCACAATGGCCATTCATTGCTTATGTTAAAAGAAGTAACACTTCTTTTAAAATAAAAAGAAAGTATTTTTAGATTGAGATTCCGAAACTGTTTAGTGCAAGCCTTGGGAGGGCTATAATTATCTGGAACAGGGATTGGCCAACTTTTTCTGTAAAAGGCCAGAGAGTCAATATTTTAAGCTTTGGGGGTCATATGGTCTCTGCGGCAGTCACACAACCCTCCCCCCCCCCCCCCCCCCCCGCCTTGTAGAAAAGTATCCAGAGATGGGGCGCCTGGGTGGCTCAGTCGGTTAAGTGTCCGACTTCAGCTCAGGTCATGATCTCACAGTTCGTGGGTCGGAGCCCCGCATCGGGCTCTGTGCTGACAACTCAGAGCCTGGAGCCTGCTTCAGATTCTGTGTCTCCCTCTCTCTCTGCCCCTCCCCTGGCTTGCGATCTGTCTCTCTCAAAAATAAATGTACATTAAAAAAAAATTTTTTTTTAAATACCCAGAGACCAGATGTAACCAAGTGAGTGTGGCTGCATTCCAGTAAACTTTGACTCGTGGACAGTAAAACTTGAATTTTATATAAGTCTCCATGTCTTCGAATATTATTTTCTTCTTCTGACTCTTCCCCAACCATTTAAAACCGTAGAAACTATTCTTAGCTCACGTGCCATACTGCAACAGGCTGGACCCGGCCGAGAGCCAAGTCCCTTGTCCCCGAGCATCCAGTGCTTGTGTGACACTTGAATCCAGCACCCCCTGCTTTGAGAAGTTTTTTTTTCCCCCGCATTATCTGGCTGTGGGGAGGCCTTCCAGGGTTTCCTGGTTCATCTGAGCCGTGGCAGGGACCAGGTCCACAGGCCTCCACTGGGGAAGCCCCTGTCCGTGCTCCAGAGTTTAAAAGAACGGCAGAGAGAGTGTCCCTCCTGGAGTCTCAGAGTATAGCTCACCTGATCAGCACGACCGGCAAAAGCTGGAACCACAAACCAGCGGTCTTGCATGGAGCTTTAGAAATCCCTTGATCTGTGCCCTCATTTTTCAGGCGAAGGCAAGACTCAGAAAAGGGAATGGGCTGCCCAAGACCACTCAGGCTGAAGAGGCCGAGCTGAGACCAGAACTGAGGGCCTGTGACTGTAAGTGCAATGCCCTTTTTGCTCCCTCAGGGACTGCAAGGACCTGCCCAGAGATAGCTCTCTCCGCACAGGGCAATATCACCTAGACAATCATCAGCCCACCCAAGGACCCGCTTGCCTAGGGAAGAAGCCATGTCAGGTATGGCCTCAGCCCAGAACACGGCACCCAGCCCAGCCACATGGAGGGTACTGCCCGCTGGGCTCCGTGCCAGGAACAGGGAGAGGCTCTGGGACCCCTCGTCTGGCCTCATCCCAGAGGTGGTCTGGAGACCCAGCACTGCTGACGTTACGAGGGATACCCTCCGGCACAGGACCTACCTCCTACCTGCTTCCAGGCACCGAACCCTGCCACGGACACGGGGAAGGACCCAAACCGGTCACCCAGCAAGGGTCTCCTCTGCTGGATGGCTGGGGCCAGGGGAGAGAAGCAGCCCAGTTCCTGAAGGGACCCCCAGAGGCAAGAAAGGGTGGGTTTCTTTAGGGAGGCAAGATGTAAGGACAGAAACCATTCTGGAGTTCTGCTGGAACTTACCACGATAACAATAAAAATGCAGAAGGTGCCTGGAATGAGGGAGGGTGGAAATGGCTTAGGAATACTGCCCTTCTGGATTTGAGGCCTAAGCCCTGGTTTCTACAGGGGCCATGCAGAGGCCAGGCTACTGAGAACTGCTACGCGTGTCCCAGTGACTCCGCTGGCCACCGCTCCTCGATGACGACACGAGGTGAGGCAAAAAGCTAGGAGTGCTGTGGCCACGACCCCACGGACATCCTCGTAACCACACGAAGTAATACTGCGACTCTCCCCGTTTTCTGAATGAGGAAACTGAACCTTGGGTGAACAAGTCCCTTCACCTAGACCCACCGCTCACTGAACAGCAGGGGCAGGATTTGAACGAACCTCAAAGTCTGTAAAGTGCCCCCACCCGTGCAGGACAGTAGACGGGCACTTGTAAAGAATGAGTGAAGGCATCAGCCGTTACGGAGTCCTCTTGTCTGTCCCCCGGCCCCCCCCCGGCCCCCCCTAATTCCAGGGAAGACCTGAACGTCGGTAGGTGCGGTGGCAGCACAGGGTGAACCATCCGCGGTTCCAAGAAAGAGGCTCTCACCACCGTCCCTTCAAAAGTTCTGGCCAGTGTCTCCGCCACCAGGGTGCCCTGTCTCAGCGGGGACACTCATGCCTGCAGGGAGCTTCAGGACCCTTTTTGGTTGTAAGCTAAACCTCTTCCTTGCCTGCCCACCCCTCCCCCTCTGCAGACGAAACTGGGAAGATTTCAGAAGCAGATGGGCTCTCCTTCAGACAGGAGTTCTGGCTGAGATGCGCCTACAGCTTTCCTTCTTCCTTCATCTGCTGCCGCACCACTGGCCAGCTCCTGCCGCGCCCGGCCCCCAGCTCTGGGGCGACCCCCGGGACCCCAGCCCCCTGCCCCAACGGCCAGAAGCCCAGCCTCAGCGCTGGGTTCTGTGGGTGTGCACGCCGCTGTGGGGACCAGGACGAGACAAGACTAACCGTGGCGTGTTCCCACCCCCTGAAAATGGCAGAGTGCCCACTCAGCAGCTCACGCCAGGAGGGCAAAGGCAAAGGGTCCAGGGTGGGGGAGAGAAGGGGTTAGGGCAGGACACAGGGCTAGAGAAGAGAAATGTGACTTGTTCCCAACGAGGTAAAGCTGATCAGGTGAGTTTGGACCCAGGCCAGCCACTCCCTCATGGACAACAGAGCCAAACAGAGACCGTAATTAATTAAGCAGCGAGCAAGGGTCTCCTTACCCCAGGAAATGGAGGCCCCGCCAGAGGCCTGTCAGAGCAGGAGGCTGTTGGTTTTCCAGCTTCCGGTGCCCCCCTCACTCATGCTGGGAACTAGAGGGCGGAGTCCCTACCACACAGACTCCTGGTCCCCTCCTGGCAGGTTTCCATCCAACCCTTCTTTCCCAACCTGCAAGAGCAGAAACGATGTGCAGGGCCCAGCCTGCTGGAATTAGGAAAGCCTGCCTCAGTCTCTACCCCAGAGCCAGGCATGGTGTGATAACTAGGAAATTTCCTTCCCAAATAACCTTCCACGGTACAGCTAGCAGTCATTTAACATCTGCTGCGTGCCAGGCACTAGGAGTTGTTTTATTTAACTCATGTGACAATCCTCCTTACGATGAGCCCCATTTCACAGATGAGGACACTGAGGCTGAGAGAAGCTCAGGAGTTTGCTGGGGACAGGGGAGTCACACAGCTTGTATGTTCTGGAGCCGGAGTCCAACAAGACCCTGGGTTTGCCCTCCCGTGTAGGTCTCAAACTCAGGGAGGAAAGGAATCGGGAGGGATAGACGGACATGCCGGACAAAAATCCCAGACAGGGTGACCCCCGAAAGAAGAGGCATGGCTGGGGTAGCAGCTGAGAAGACAAGCCAGGCTCCACCCTACAGCATGGGGCGTGTTTGCCTGGGCCCGGCCGGCCGACGACAGAGTCTGGGTCTACAGAGAAAACAAGTACAGCCGTAAAGGCAGCTCCACGTCCCCTGGGCCCTGGGGGGTGGCTTCCAGGGCAGGCGGCTGGATCCCAGGAGATCTCAGACCAAGAACCCACTTGTTCCTCAGATCTGGTGCCTTCTCTCCTGCGACCCATGGAGAAGCCTGGCTCTGCCTGGCACAGGACAAGCAGGGGGGCCTCATTTACTCGGAGCACCACACCCATCCTTCCTTCTCCTGAGGACTGATGTCAAACCAGAGAACCCCCAGAGTGGGCTGGGATCTCCCTTGATGGGGCAGGGACTGCGAGCAGGGAGCTCGGGGTCAGATGAAAGAAGGCTGGATCCCACTTATGCGGGACTCTGGGAAAGTCGGCCCCTCAGACTCTCTGTTTCCTTGCCTGTAAAACGGGGCTAGTAATGCCTACTTTATAAAGCCGGGTAAGACACTGCTTGGCACCCAGTAGATATTCTATAAATGGCAGCCATCAAGGCATTCAGAAATCGGATGTAACTACTGAAGTCTGCTCTGGTTCCGGGAAGCCCCGTGAATATGGGAAGAACAAAGGCTCCAGGCTCCTGGAAGGGCACGGGCAGACAGCAGGGAGAGTCCCAGAACCCTAATGGGCAGTGAGGTTGCAGGGGTGGGGGGAGGTCTGCCTCACAGGTTCATCAGTCCAAGCAGGAGGTGGCTGGGACAGAGTAATCCGAGACAGTAGCTTTGCTATGGCAAGGTGATCCTCTCTCCAGACCGCCTTCAAGATGCAGACCCAAACCCAGAAGACACTGTTGTCTGGGCCCATCCTTGCCTCCCCTCCACCCTCAGCAATTTTCCCAGCCCCCTCCCAAGGCCACACGAAAGGTAGGGGCTCTCCCAGGGCCGGCAGTGCCTGTCAGCCCGGCCTCCCAGCATCTTGGAGGCCTCTGCTCCCTCAGGCCAGCGTCCTGGAATGTGCCGTGTGCCCATGCCCAGTGGAAAGCGCCACCGAACATGCTGTATCTCACAGGGTACTGACCAGGAGGGGCAAGCTGGTGTTGGTAGTGAGTCACAGCGCCCAGGCCGCAGCTGGGGAACTGCTGAGGGTTAGGCTGGGGGGAGGGAGGAGATTGGGGGGAGCTGACCTCCCCCCACTCCTCGCACCACCCTAACTTTGCAGCCCCCCACCTTCCCCCCCCCCCCCACCGCCTCCCTGTCAGGAAAGGGTTTGGAGAGCCTTAAAGAGGCCACTGGTGCCTAGGGGCGTGCTGACCCCACAGCACAGAAAATCAGTCACTGTCTCAACAGCCGGAGGCCCACAGGGCCTGCAGACAGCTCCAGGGAACCCCCGCCACCAACAGGGAGAGGGGAGAGGCTTCCAGCCCATTCCCGATTTCAGATCCCCGATCCTCCCCCTCCAACCTCCCCCCCACCCCCATACAGCAGAATCCTCCAGCCACATAGCGCAACAGGCCGCCCGCCCTTCCCCACCGCTGTATTATTAACCCTTCGCCCACGACTGCTGCGGGGTGGGGGCCGCTGCCCCCGTGGTCTCCCTGGTGGGCAGGGAAGAGGCAGCAATCCCCAGAGGCCCCAATCCATCCCCGTCTCCCCAGCGCTGGAACCTGCAGGGCTTCGCGTGTCCTTCCACCTTCACCCCAGGGCTCTGGTCTCCCACCCTCCAGCCTGCCACTCTGGAAAGTTCACCGGAGCCCAGAAAGCCCTTCAAGGCGCGATCTGGCCCCACATTCGCGGGTTGTCCCGTCACCCGGAGACTCCTGACCCTTGCCCTTTCCAGAAGGAAGGGCGACTAGAAAGCGCCTGGTCGGAGCCTGGGTGGAAAACTTTGCTTCCTAGGGTTCTGACCGGAGCCCGGGGGCCAAAGTGAGTCCCGGCGGAGATTCCCTGGGTGGGGGGTGGGGGAAAGCTGCGGCTGCAAAATAGCGCACCTGGAACTTGGGAGGGGGCCGCACGGGGCATCACCCACCCCCGGCACACTGGCCCCTACGCCTCGTGATCTCCGATCTCCCCGCGGCGCTCCGGCATTTCCCTCCAACCTCTCGCCCCAGGGCAAAAGCAGACCGGCGCCTTTAAGAGCCGCTCCGCTTACCTTTGCTCGGTTTACCCGGCGCCGCGGTGCCCCCTCCTCCGACCGCCCCCTTCCTCCCCCGGCGCGCCGCCCGCCCAGCTCTCCGGACACGGCGCGTCGCCCGCGGGACTCACCGCGCGTGTCCTGGGGGCCGCGGCGCGCCGGGTCCCGCCCGCGACGGCCGGGGTGCCGCGGGGCTGGGCGCCGTGCCCTGCGCCCTGCTGGGGTCCCTGCCCGGGCGCGGGGCTGCTTCCCCTGCTCCGGAAAGGTGAGCGGCTCCCCAGAGGAGCCGCAACCTGAGCTGGAGGAGGAGGAGGAGGAGGAGGAGGGAGAAGGGGAGGGGAAGGGAGGGTTGGAGGAAGGTGGGGAAAAGGAGGGAGGGGGAGGAGGAGGAGGAGGAAGGGAAAAACCCGGCCCCCGCCAGAGTTTTTCACGTGTACAAGTTGACTCCTCCCCCGTGCCTCCAGCCCTGCCCACAGCCGCTGCCAATCCCCAGGGCTCCCTCTGCCCGAGTGCCCACCCCTTTCTCCCACTCTGGGAACCAGGGTCCAAGTGCTTCTTCCGGTTTCGTTCCTTAGGCCTGGCCTCTGCCAGCCCTCTGGGGCTGGCCGGGTTAACCCCGACTAGGCGATGAGACCCTCTGGACTGGAGCACCCCAGGACTGGGGCCAGACCACCACCGGTGATTTGCTGACAGTGCTTTTCTGGAAAGGTAGCTTTCCCACCGAGGCTGATCCTGGATCCCAGCCCCTGGCATCCCAGGAGCTAATGTGCAAAGACTGATCCTGTTGGCTCCGTTTGCCTTTTGCGTTCTTGGCAACAGTAGCCCTAGGGCTCTCCCTCCGGTGGGACTTGTCACTAACGTTTTGGGACAAAACTCCCACCTGGTTTCCCCACCTCTCCAGGGCCTGAATGAAGCTTCCCTACTAGTCATCACCGCCACTTCCTACCCGGGAGGGTAATTCAGTTTGTCCTTTTGGAATGAAACTCTGCAGGCCGACTGAGATTCATCCAGGAACCCTTACAGAATAGCCAGTGCCGGTCCCGCTTTCATTTTACAGAAGGGGAAACTGAGGCCCAGAAAGGTGATTGGACTGGCCTACAGTTCCACAGAGTCAGAGACAAACCATGATTGGGACTCAAGCCAATGACCACACCATCTAACTTCAGGGATCGAAGGAAAACTGGGATGGAGTGAAGGGCACACCTGTCCCATCTGGGCCCCGCCCAGCCCTGCTTCCTTGTGGGGGCTATCAGAGAGCAGGTGGTACCTCAGACCGTAGGGGCACCGAATCAGAGAGATCTGTGTCCTCGGCCTTGCCAGTGGGCGTGGCCTTTACAGTCTGGGGGTCTTCACAGGGGGTGGGGGGGCTCTTGAGGAGGGTGGTCCACAGTGTGGATGTGTTTCCTTTCTGGAGGACATGGGCCTACCTACCGTCTGCCCCCCAACACCAGCCCGCATCCAGCCGGCAACACGGATCTCTCCAGACTCCATGGGGGCTGGAGATGGCAGAAAGAAGGAAGACCCTGGTTCCTTGCAGTAGAGTGACTTGCGGGTCGTCAGCGGGAAAACCACAAAGGGCGTCCCCACTCTGCCACCTGTTTTCTCTGCCAGGGCATGAGATTTCCTGGGCATGTGCACTTTAGGAAGAGAAAACTGCCTGGTGCCGAAGGGGTGCAAAAAGTGGATGGATCCATAGCCTCCAGGCTATGGGAACAGCCAGCTGCCTGGCTCCATAATCCATGTGTATGATAACACAGGGGGCAGAGAGGCCATGCAGAGGCAGGGAAGGGACAGGGAGGGCAGGGGAGAGGGCTATGGCTAAAGAACTGTGCATACTGGAGGGTTCAAGAGAACGGGGCCAAGCTAGAGTTTCAAGGAACCAGGGGAATGGATGGGGTCGAGAGGTTTCAACAAAAGTTTTCTGAACATTTCTTATATGCCAAATAATAGCCAGAATTCCGGGCACCAAAGATGGATGGAACACAGGCCCTGCCCTCCGGGAGCTTGCGATCTAGATCTGGGTTGTCTATCTAACCCAGGTTAGAGCTGCGGCTGCCTGGAGAGTTTGTTTTGCTGCTTGAGCTGAAGGTCCAGGGATAAGAGGACAGTGGAAGGCAGGAGGGGGGTTCCGTTTTCTCAGGAAGGGTAACACCTGTGCAGACTTCAGGGGTGAGAGGCCAGAGCTTAGAGTTGCCGGGGCTAGAGGTGATGTGCTAGAAGGAGGCAGGTGCTGGGTTCTGAAGACCCTCCTAACATTCGCCCTGTCCCGAAACTACGGGGCAAAGTGGAACATGTCAGAGGAAAGAGAAATCACCAGGTCTGTGATATAGGATGATCCCTTGGACAGCCAAGTGGAGGCTTGACAGTGGGATAAAATCTGGAGGTAGAACCCCCAATTTGCCCAATTTGCAGGCTGATCCTGATGATGAATGTCGCAGGCTTAGACTGGGGCAGTGGCAGCAGGGACAGAGGAGGGGGCTGACTTGAGAGACGGTTTGGGAGCCAGGATCATGGAATTTTGTGCCTATTTGAGTCTAGGAGATAAGGGAGCAAAGAATGTCAAGGTTGGAGCCCCTGGTGTGATAGACCAAGCTAGAAGCTTCTTCGGGTTGCCTTGATTCATACAACCTCCTTTTATTGGTTGTGTGACCTTGGGCAAATGACAACCTTCCGGAGCCTCGTTTTGCAATCTGTAAAACAAAGATACTGAAATCGATCTTGCGTGGTCATTGTATATATTAAAGATAATGTATGCCAAAGCGTAGGGCTTAACTCGTAACAGGAATTCAATAAATAGTAGATGTAATTATGATTGTTTCTCCTTTCCACAAACATTTGTTGAGCACCTGATATGTGCCACGGATTGTCCTAGATCTTTGGGACGTAAGTCTCATTCCCTAGTCACGTGTAGCTCACCATCTAGTGGGAGAGAGCTATGCAGAGGATAGCCATATAGCCAAGCAATACGGGCTGGTATGGGCTGGGGCAGAGGAGGAAACTGTGCCCAAAGAATCAAGGACAACTTCACCGAGGAGAGATGACAGCTTAAACCACGTAGGGCCAGCTATCGGCTCAGAGGCTATCCTATCGCCCCCGTCTCCCAGACAATGGATTGTGTTTCAGAATCTGAAATGTTCCGTTTTGAAGGCATTTGACATGCTCCTCGGGGTTGGGAGAAGGGGGTGGACTACAGATGAGTGTCTATATGGACCCAGGGAGTGGTACATAGAACCTTGGCAACCCCAGGGCAGGGCATGAGCAGATGGGCAGACAGAAGAGGGGAACCAGGTAAGCGTGAACGTGGGCACGTGGCTGGAGCTTGCTAGCTGGGTAGGAGCCTATATGTGTGTGCACTTGGGCCGTCCTGATTTTTCTGCTCCCTGTCTGTACCCTTCTAAAAATTCCTTGCAAAACCATTTGGTGTCCTCAGCCTGCCTCCCATGCCAATTTTCTTTCCATCCATCTCTTAACGAGCCCAGCTTGGTAGAAGCCGCGCTCCCTGGTCCTCCACTAAGGAAGGACTCCTGCCTTGCTGTCCCACCAACCAAGACTCTGGGCTTTCCAGCTAGATGGACTGTTACATCTCCGATTTTCCCATCTGTGACATGGAGATAGTAACAGTCCCCTTCTCGTGGAGCCGTTGTGAGGTTTCAATGTGACGTGAAACTTGGTGGACAGGGGATGCTTATTTCCCTTCTGTGCCCAGTAACTGCATCCTTGCAGAGGGTCAGACGAGACTGTCAGCTGGGGATGTCCCCTGGCACACCGGCCTCTGGGGCCCCACGCTATAGGCCTTCCCCTCTGCTGGCCTAAATGGCATCCCTGGGTGGCCCTGGTCACCCTAGGGTATAGTGCTGGCAGGATGACAGTGGGGGCCCAGCAGCGGCCCAGCCCACTCTCCCACTCCAATCCTGTCTCTCCTCCCTGCTGCCGATCACATGCCACTGCTCTGCAGATAGGACAGGCGTCCCTGGGCGCCCGAGGGCTGGCGGGGAAGCTGGAAACAGCTCTCCCTCACAGACTGTGTGGGCAGTGCATTCGAATAGCTTCTGAAAAACCAAAGTTCAAGCCCGCCCTACTTTCCCCTGGGAGGCTCAGCATCCAGACAGGGAGACCAGCCAACGGAGAATCTCCTTTCTGCACGTTGCTGCAAACTCTCCTCCCTTCTGGTGCTACCCACACATGCGACACAGTCTCCAAAAGCACTGCAGGGACACTTGGGAGGCCCGGAGACCCGACTCTGCCCCTAAGGTGCCAAGAGCCGTTTCGTTTATCTGGGCCTCAGTTTGCCTCCTCTGAATAATGGGGAATGATGTGAGTGCTGCCGCTCCGGAGGGTTAAATGAGAGTGTGAATGCGAAAGTTTACTTTGTGAAAACACCTGCCTGTGTATGAGATCATTGGTGTTTGGCCAAAGAGACCTTCTTAGGGTTCTCAGGAGACAAGTGAAGACAAGAGAAATGGGAAACTCAGAACAGAGAGAAGTCTTCCCCAAGGACGTCTGTGACCTCAGCAGGAGGAGGGAGAATGGCAACACGGAGCCTGGCCCATGGACCACCCCGCTGTGGGCTAGCTCCTTACGAGTGTGTGAGTCCGTAGGGGCGGCAGGACGTGGCCTTGGTCAGCCGATGCTTACTCCTCCCCTGAAGAAACTCAGACCATTGTTTTCCAGTGACTTATGGAGAGTGAGGGTGACTAGGGTCAGTGTCATTTACCTGGTTCCAGTGTGATGCCACTACAGAGCCCGGGAGCTGCCACTTTGTCACTGCACCAAGCATCACGTCCTCTCCTCACTGCTTGTGCTAAATGCACGGGCACGCATGTACTCGTGCGTGTGTGTGAACACACACACACGCACACACACCCCATGCACAACCACTCCAGACTTCCGATGGAACAACAGCTGCGTCCCCAGAAGGTTCTAGAACAGGGTAGGCATGTAAACAGAGTAAGCCAATCACAGCCCTGTTGACCCTAGCAACCATCAACCCGATTAGAACCCCCACCCCCACCCCGAGTCCGGCAGTGCCTCCCAAACACACCATATACACACACAACCTTCAGGTTGCTGCATTGCCATGGCAACGAAACCATCACACAAAGCAGGGAAAATGGGAAAGTGGCCCTTAGCAACAAGACCGGACCAGTCATTGGGGTGAGCATGCCAGCAGCACTGGCTAGCGTGAGGTCACGGTGCGGAGAGGGTCCCCATGCAGGGAGGGGAGGAAAAGAGGGCTGGTGTGTCTGGACTTCGAAGCCCAGTTTTTAGCCCTGGGCCTCCGCTCGCTCACCTTTGACCTGTAGGGTCACAGACGCCTTCTTGTATTTTAGTGTATCCCCAGTGTGTGCCTGTATTATCGCGTTGCAATTACTTTTTAACCAATAAATAAGGATAGGAACTATAGATGATCTTTTCAGAAAACCTCCAGAATGTTGAGACTCCTGGGGAAAAGAAGACTTCCGATTGATCCTCAGAGAGACCCTAAAATCCAGCTCGTGAGCTCCTCGTAGAGTTGGGCCTCGATTCAGTTTGTAAACATTTCCTTGGTATCTACCCTGTGCCAGGCCGGGTCAGCCAGGCCCTGACTTCAGCCGTGGCCGGGTGGGCTGGGCGGGGCCTGCAGAACGTGTCGGTGGTGAGAGCGTCCTGGAGGTCTGTCGGGCGGGTCTGGAGCAGGTGCTTATACGAACAGCAGGCTGCCTGGAGGAGATTTTGCTCCGGGCCAAGGGAGAGGGCTGAAGCTGGGACCCTGCGGGCCCCCTTGGCGAACTGGCTTCTCACGTCCATACCTCATCATCCTCCCTTCAGCCAGCTACCAGAGAGACCTTAATTCAAAATGAAAATTTGACAATGGGCTCCTCTGCCCAGCTTCTTCTTCCCGTGGCTCCCCAACAGCCTTGGGTCCCCTCCTTCAGAATCTGACGACAGCTGAGAGACTCCCTTCCTAGCATCCAAAACATACATGCCCAGCATTTTCCATTCATTTTGGGGAGCTACGGGCCTCTTCAAGCTCCTTCATGGACTTGATTGGGGGGGAATAGCATGTGAAGGCCCGTGCAGCCAGCCTCTGCCTCCCTCATCAGCTCACTTGGCTTGCCCCGCCCCCGCCCCCGGTATATAACAGGCCACACCAAACAATGTGCACTCCCCTTGCGGGCACCGCCATACTGGCCTGCTTCATGCCTTTGTGCCTGTGTTCCCACCAACTGGAGAGGCCTCTTCCTTCACCTGTTACCTGGTAAACTCCTATTCATGCTTCAAAACCCTGTTCAGGAGTCAACACCTCATAGTTTTTGATGCTGACCAGACAGACTTGATCACTCCGTGGTCTGAAGTACTCTCATTACCTGTCTCCCACTACATGGGGGATCTGTGTCTGTCTTCTTTATCGAGCTTTGAGTTTCCTGAGGCCACACACCACTTCTTAGCCTTTATGTCCCTAGTTCCTAGCATGTAATAGGTCTGGGGAACCAAAATAGCAGGACCAAGTTGGCAGAGGAAACAGAGCTGACAAAGGAGGAAAATAAGCAGACGGGAAGTTAGGACAGGAGCCAGGAGAAGAGAGGCTATCAAGGAGGAAAGAGGCATCAGAAGCTCGAGGTCAAAATGGTTAAGGACTGAAAGGCATCACTGAGTTTGGCAAGCAGGAAGCCGTTGGTAGGGTAACCAGCAGCCCCAGTTTGCCGGGGACTCTGGAGTTGGTTCTGGAATTGGAAGTCTTGAGTGAACGGTCATGGTTGGCCACCCTGCAGGTTGGTCATGGTTGGTGACCCTAACGAGGGCAGTGCTGGAAGTGAGATTGGGGCAGAAACCTGCCTGAGGCTGGCTGGAGGACCAATGGCAGATGCGGAAGGACGACTGGGGACAACTGGTGACCGACCGCAGAGCCAGTGTGCTGGGTCCGGGAGGGAGGGCAGCAGGAGCCTGAGGATGGCCCCAGCCTCCCAGCCTCTCTCTCCTGGTCCCACTGCCCTGCGGAGAAAGCAAACGAGGCTCGTGTCAAGAACATCGCGTGCCCCTTGACGACTTCCTCCTGAAGGGCTCCAGGGTCACTACCTCTATCGCCTGACTGACCCTCCCCACCACCTCAATGCCCACAGCACCAGTGGCCCTCTGTCCCTTGTATCTGTAGTATTTTGTCCTGTAGGCACAACAGATCCAGCTACTCCTGGTCGACTTTTCTTCTAAACTGTTATTTAAAATCTTCCTTTGGGGGGGGCGCCTGGGTGGCTCGGTCGGTTAAGCAACCGACTTCGGCTCAGGTCATGATCTCACAGTTTGTGAGTTCAAGCCTCGTGTGGGGCTCGGTGCTGACAGCTCAGAGCCTGAAGCCTGCTTCAGATTCTGTCCTTCTCTATCCCTCTCCCTCTCTCTCTACCCCACCTCCCTGCTCGTGCTCTGTCTCTCTGTTGCTCTCAAAAATAATTAAAAAAATTTTTTTTTAAATACTATAAAATCTTCTTTGGGGGCACCTGGGTGGCTCAGTCGCTTAAGGATCCAACTCATGATTTCCCCTCAGGTCATGATCTCATAGTTGTGAGTTGGAGCCTGTGGCAGGCTCTGTACTGAGCATGGATCCTGCCTGGGATTCTCTCTCTCTCTCTCTCTCTCTCTCTGCCCCTGCCCCCACGCCACTCTCTCTCTCTCTCTCAAAATAAACTTTTAAAAAAATAAAGATTCTTGCAAAAAATAAACTAAAGATAAAAAATGATAAGAATCTTCTTTTAGTTTGTATTTCTTTAGTCCAACTAATTAAACTCTGACCTTCTTAAAGGCAGGGGTCACGCGCTCCCTCCCTGCCTCCTCCTTTCCGGAAACACTAATGAAGCACTGTTTATCCAGTGGTCAAGGTGACAGGCACAGTTCCTACCCTCAGGTATCTCGGTCTGGGTTCAGGCCTCCGAAATGCAGAGAAGCTCATACCCCTGAGCAGCAGGAGACAGTCCACGCGGGGCTTCAGCGAGTCTGAAAGCCCATAACGTCATCTGGAGTAGAGACGTTCGAATGGACCCCGGTGCCGCGGAATAGTGTGTCCGGATCGGAGCAACGCATTCATTAGGAGACACCCGAACTCTGTTTCTCCCAGTTAGATTAAAGAGGAAAGAGGGAGGAAAAACAAGAAGGAGGTTGCTCTTATCGAACGAAGAAGCAATAGCCCCCCACAGCCGTGATCACAGGGCCCGCCTCCGTCGGCCGCCGGGACACCGTCTCATTAGCCAGGGTGCCCAGACACCGCACGCCCTGCTGGAGCCAACTCCTTGCCAAGTGTCTGCTCCATAATTAAACACAAAATCCCCGTCTCTTCAAGGCACTGGTTGCCCCTCCTGTGGGGGATAGGGAGGCAGTGGGGAGGGGCTGAGCGTGGGTGAGGCCTCCCTCTGGCCCTGCTGGGGGAAGGGAAACCAGAGGGGTGTGCGTCGTGAATGGGGATCCCTGGGACCCTCCCCTGGGGAGGAGATGTGGGAAGCTCTCAGGGAAAGGAAGTGAAAGGGCATGGAGCGAGAGGAGGGACCCTGCCTTCTCCCTATCTGACACCAGGACGGACGGAGGGCAAATGGGCCACACGGGCCTTCTGCAGGGTTTCCGAGCTGGACTCTAGAAAGTGAGGTCCTAGAAAGAGGGGTGTTATAAAGTCTTTGCTCCGGGTTTGTCTGAGAACATCTCAGCGTCCACGCACCATACACACACACACACACACACACACACACGCACACACATACACACACATACATCCCACATTTACACATCCCACATATACACACACCCCCCTACATACACACATTCCCACCACACACACACACACACACACACACACACACACTCCACTGGTTTGTAACCAGAAGGTGGCTGACACGGATGGATTCTGGGGGGAGAGGCCTGGACAAGATGGACCCCAGAGACCCTAGTAGCCAAAGTTGGAGTAAGGGGTGGGCTGGCAGACAGGGGCACAGGCCATTCCTAAAAATGTAACAAGATGCACGTAGGAGAAATCATTTGGTAGGCCTCTTAGGGTCAAGGTGAGCTCGCCTCATGCTCAAGACTGCTCTAGTGACAAGATGGCGGGTAGGAGGACTGAGCACTTTTGCTTTGCTATGTGGGGGGCACGAACTGACTGGGAAAGCCAGAGGGGCCAAGCCTGGCCCAGCGGTCCTTCTCTGCCCAATCCCACCCAAACCTTGGCTTCTCTGCTAAAATCACTTTGAACAAATATTGCAAAGATACCCTGATGAAGAGGTGCCACTTAATTGGCCTGCCCTGGGCACCCACATGTCTCCAGCCAAACACGATCTCCGGCTGAAGGGTAGAGAAGATGCCACGGGGCTTCTGCCCCTACCCAAGTGTGGTTGCTCGGGGGCGCAGCATGAGGGTGGAGTAGAGGCAGAAAGGAGATTGGAGAGAGGACAGGTGCCTCGGGCGTGGGGATGGGGCGTCCACACCCTTCCAGAGTTATCCGGTCCCTCAGCCTCAGTGGCTTGGGCCTGAATGACCCGACGCTCCAAGCTCCAAGCCCCGGCTCCAGCAGCTGGATCCTGATGGAGGACAGGGCCACGGAGCACATCATTCTGCACAGGCAAGAAGGTGAGTTCACAGGGGGCAGAGACGGGGAGACCCAGAGGCCAGCGCCTCTGAAACTGAGGCATAGATAGAAAATGTGGATGCTATACGTGTGCAAGGCATTAAATGTCAAAGTGAGCAGCTGGACTGGTGGCCAGCACCCAGCTGCAGCACAGAGAACTAACTGCCCATCATCAGACAAGTGCACCCGTCTGGCCCCTGACCCTCGCCCCTGGGGGTTACCCCGGCTCGGACTGACCCGACCACCACAGAACTGCCACCACCAATCTGGGAAGGAGGGAGAGGCGAGGACAGCCTTGCAGTGCTGACTCACAGTGCTGGCCTCTGAGGCTAGGCCGCCCTGAGAAATGCCTGGGCAGGCTGTGCCTACGGCCTGCTGGGACCAGCGGGGAGCCCTTTGTCACCACACCAGGTGAACCCAGCCCTGGAGTGGCAGCTAATTTCCTGGGGGCTCCTCCCAGACCAACTTCCCCTTTTCCTGCAGCCTGGGAGGGGCTGGGGCCCCAGAGCAGCCAGGTGTGGCCTAAGGGATGGGAGTGGGGCCTGGCAGATGGGAGGGGTCAGGAGGGATCTGGAACCAGAAGGAATCGGGACAGGCCCGGTGTTGGGGGTACAACCAGAAGAGGGAGAAAGGAGTAGGTAGGGAGCTTGACTCACAATCCTTTTTCTCTGATGTAAGCCCGTAACCAGAAGGGTGTGGATGACTGGGGCCTCCCAGGAGCACACCCTGTCTGAGTGATGGAGCAGATACCAGGCCTGCTCAGGTCAGACACACCCGAACGATCAGCTAGGTCCAGGGACCCTATACCTGAATGAACAGGTATGTCCAATCAAAATATATCTGAATATGTCGGGTACTATCAGGTGAAAATGTACCTGAGTGGCCAGGCAGTGGTGGCCACAGTGTGGCTGAGTGAACAGGCGTAACCGGGTACAATGCCTGGATCCACCAGGCTGCCCCCACTCACACTAGAGTGCCAAATGACCTGGCAAGAAAGACCCAATCCAGGGGACTGGCTGCTGCCGGTGAACAGCGCAATCTCGCAGGTTGGTATCTAACAGTGCTCAGCACAGCCCGGAGAAGGAAAGGATCGGTGAACAGTCTGGAACCCACAGGCCTACTGTTTGCCCCGGGGCACTTGCCCACGGTCCCTCTGCGGTGTTGATAGGGCTCGGCATTTCTTCTCCAGGATCCCAGCCATTTGTGAACCCACAACTTCGCTCTTTGTTAAACAGCTGGTGACTGAGGCTGATCCAATATTTACTCCTGGAGAGAGGGCAAAGGGGCAGGCGTCACCCCAGGCAGCCCGAGGCGGCAGTTGGCTGGGTTCTGGGGGAGGGGCGATGAGGAGAAGGGAGAAGTTGCTGCGTTTTCTCAGATACTGGAGGGTTTCTCAGGCCTTAGGTATCCCCGGACCCAACCATCTACTTCCTCTTCCTGCCATGGGCTGGGAGGGACTAGAAGGAAACTTTGGGACCAGTAGTGGATGAGGGGGCTCAGGGTTCTCTTCCTGAGATCAAGAAGGCACTGCCTTCTAGGGGCGCCTGGGTGGCTCAGTCGGTTAAGTGGCCGACTTCGGCTCAGGTCATGATCTCGCGGTCCGTGAGTTCGAGCCCCGCGTCGGGCTCTGTGCTGACAGCTCAGAGCCTGGAGCCTGTTTCAGATTCTGTGTCTCCCTCTCTCTCTCTGACCCTTCCCTTTCATGCTCTGTCTCTATCTGTCTCAAAAATAAATAAACGTTAAAAAAAAAAAAAAAAGGCACTGCCTTCTTGATCAGGTCCTGCCGCGGTACCCAGTTGGAGGCACCCATGGCAGGAGGCCTTCCTGCAGGAAGGGGACACTTTTCCCTGGAAGGGGATGGGGACAAGGAAAGGAGGGGTGTTGGGCTGAGACCCCGCTGAGGAAGGAAAGCACGCGGGTGCCAGCATCAGGACCAGCAGCTGCCACGCACAGAAGAGATCGGGCCCACCGTGACTCTGTAGGAACCCCAAAACTTAGGGGGCGCCTGGGGGCTCAGTCGGTTACCCGTCCAACTCTTGGCTTGGGCTCAAATCATGATCTCACAGTTTGTGGGCTTGAGCCCCGTGTCCGGCTCTGTGCCGGCCCTGTAGAGCCTGCTTGGGATTCTTCTCTCCCCACCCCCCTCTCTTTCTGCCCCTCCCCTGCTCACACTCTCTCTGTGTCTCTCAAAATAAACTTAAAAAATCATTTAAAATGTCTAGCACCCCTTAATACATGATCATTCTTGGCAGGGGTGGCTTTACAGATACTCAGTCATGCAACGCACGGGGTTGGGCCCAGGTGGTCCCACACTCAGAAGGCCCCACGCTTGGTTTAATGCCTCATTGTTGCCTTCTTGAAATTCCTCATGCTCTTTAAACAAGGGGCCCTGCGGTTTTCATTTTGCTTTGGGTCCTGCAAATTATCTAATGAATCCTGCTTATTGGTTTGGGTTCAGTTCCCTGAATCCAGAAAGAATTGACTGTGCCCCGTGCCGGAACAAGCCTCCACCATTTCATCATTTCAGGAGTTTCTATGTCCACGAAGTTTCTCTGCAACAGAGGGTGGTCTCCGTGATGCCACCCTCCCCATTTGGTGTTAAGTGCCCCACAAGTTTGGGAGCCTCCACTCGTCCCAAATCACTTCCTCCAAGAATGCATGGCAGGGCCACGACACTTGCCGAGCCCCCCTCGGCACCCACTGGGGTGATGAGGGCTACAGGCCAGGGAAGAGACAGAGCTCTGAGTAACAAGGTCAGAAAACGACGACCAGGTTAGACACTCCAGACACGCTTGTCCCAGGACTGGAACCCGAGGCGGAGCTGGAGCCGGACCGGAGCCGCCTCCTGCCTCCTACGCAGACTGCTCTGAGGCATCTGACCTCCACAGCGTCTGCCCCTTAGCTGTTTTTAGACTCCTGTTCCCAAGGGGCCCAGCCCGTTTGCTAAATTGGCAGTCTGGGCCCACCTACTGACCCCTGAGAAGCATTGCTGCAGGGGAAATGGAAACAGATAGGCTGGGAGGCTGCCTGTCTCTTCCTATTTGCTCTCAAAACAGGACTTGACCTGGGATCCTTTTACAAGGACACGGGAGTGGGTTGGGGAAGATGAGGGAGAAGACACTGGGAAGAGGAGTGTGGCATCCCACACTGCATGACGGGGGGGTGGGAAGTCATAAGCCCCCCCAAAGACCATGACATGCCAGAGCCAGAAGGGACCTCTGAGAAATAGATCAGAGAGGGAAGGTAAGTCACCCTAAGTCACAGAGCCAGGATTGGAAGTTGGGTCGCCTAATGGCAAGTCCGGGGGTCTTTCTGCCTCATCATTTGAATTCAGGATCAGAGACAAACTGGGAGAGTGGGGGACATGAGAGATGGAGAGGCTGTCTTCTTCCCATCCCCCTCCTTCTACACACACACACACACACACACACACACACACACACACACACGGTTCGAATTCCTCCTCGAGACTGGTGGGGACCCAGGTCTGGTAAAATGGGCTCGGAGTCAGGAGTCAGCAGGTATGTGCCCTCTGACCCTCCTATTGGCATGGCCTCTGAAATCTGAGTCTCCTGGCCTGGTAAGCCATGCTATGCTTCTGCCAAGGGCCCTTCTGCTAATGGCCGATCTGATGTGGCTACTATGTTTCTGAGTCCCCAGGCTGAGATTGCAGCACCTCTTCATGGGAAGTAAGGAACCTGGGGGATTCCCATTCAGTGTGGCATTTTAAAGTTAATAACATTAACTGCTGATATTTAAGCACTTTCTATGTGCCAAGCACTGTTCTAAGAGCTTTTCGTGTATCAATTCATCCAGTACTCAGACAGCCCTATGGAAATAGATATTATCATTGTCCTTATTTTATAGTTGAAACTGAAACAGAGAAGTCAAGTAAGTTGCCCAAGGTCACACAGCTAGTAAACATCAGAGCTGGGATTTGAAACTAGGCAGCCTGGGAGTGTATACCCTGTGTTCCTCCAGCCCTCCCCAAGTGAGTGCTACCCTTTGGGCTTCTAGGTCAGAGCTCCTGGCAATATAATACCTGCTTGATTCCAGGGAGTTTTTAGCTGGAAAAAGCTACATGTGTTTCTACCCACATATACATAAACCCCCCTGATTCAGCTCTCCTCCCCTCCTATACCTGGGCACCAGGCATTTGCCCAACCAGTTGGCAAATCTGAAATTTGGGGGGCCTACCCCTCTCTCCCAAGCCCCTTTCCTGCCCCTCAGAACACCCCTTAAAGGCCTATGCTGCCACCTCCTGGCCACAAAGTGTTAAGACTAGCCCAGGGGTGTTTTTCAGGATTCTTCTCTGATGTCATCCTCTCCCAGGGCTATGTGACCATCTACATGCTGCTGACTCCCATATATATATATAATCATTGAAGGTTTTGTTTTGCAATCTTTATTGAGATGCAGTTGATACATAACATTGTGCAAATCTGTGGTGTGCGAATGATGATGTGATATATGTATATGCTGTGAAATGATCACACATCCATGGCCTCGTAAAGTTATGGGTTTTTTAATTTTTTTTCAAGTTTTATCTATTATTTTGTGAAAGAGAGAGAGAGAGAGCAGAGAGCATGAGCAGGGGAGGGGCAGAGAGAGAAGGGGAGAGAGAGAATCCCAAGCAGGCTCCACATTGTCAGTGCAGAGCCTGACGTGGGGCTCGAACTCACAAACTGTGAGATCATGACCTAAACCGAAATCAAGAATCAGATTGCTTAACCTACTGAGTTACCCGGGTGCCCTCAGTTATAGGTTTTTAAATTTTACTTAAAATTTTTTTTAATGTTTATTTATTTTTGAGAGACGGAGAGAGCAGGAGTGGGGAAAGAGCAGTGAGAGAGGGAGACACAGAATCCGAAGCAGGCTCCAGGCTCTGAGCTGTCAGCACAGAGCCCAACACAGGGCTTGAACTCACGAACCGCGAGATCATGACCTGAGCTGAAGTCGGCGTTTAACTGACAGAGCCACCCAGGTGTCCCTAAATTTTACTTTCAAATTTATTTAGTAATCTCTACACCCAACATGGGGCTCGAACTCACAATCCCAAGATCAAGGGTGCAATGCTCTACCAACTGAACCAGCCAGGCGTCCCTCATATAGTTACATTTTGAATGTGGGGGGGGGGGGAAGGGGAAGTGAGAACGTTTAAGATCTATTCTCAGCCCAAATCTTCATCTCTTCTGAGATCCAGGTCTGTGTGTCCTGATGCAAAAGGCCCTAATACCCCAGCACCCAGCACCCCGTAATTTCCCCAAGTTCAGAGCTGGAACCAGACACCAGGTGGCCTGGCCCATAACTCAGTTCTCATTGCTTCTCCAACAACATAGCATGAGACACAGACACAATGATTGTGCCCTGGAGGAGGACAAGATAAGGATCACATGCTAGCTGGTGTCAGAGTCAGGTTGTAGACCCAAGCTGGAGTGGGAGCAGCACCCTGCACGCTTTCCGGAGCCGACCACATCGCTGCTGGGGGTTGGGAGAAGGGAAACGCCTTCTCCAGGTAACACACAGGTAAGGAAGGGTAACGTAAACTGAAGGGCTGGTGAACCATGGGGCTTTTACGCTTTTAAATGGCCGAACAAATTCAAAAGAAGAATATGTCATGACACCCCAAATTACGTGAAGTTCAAATCTCAATGTCTGCAGATAAAGTTTTATTGAACCAGCCGTGCTCATTCACTTATGCATTCTCTATGATTGCTGCCAGTTACAATGGCAGACTTGAGTTGTGACGCAGACCATATGGCCGCAAAGCTTAAAATAGTTGCTATCTGGCCCTTTGCGGAAAAGTGTGTGGATCCTGAGCTTGGAGTAAAAGGGCCTTGAGCCACAGGATCTGCCCCCTTGTTGCAGCGGAAGCAGCCTGTCCGCTGGGTGGGATGGAGTTGGGGGGAGGGCGGTGGGGGGTAGAGGATGCGGGATGTGCAGGCTGCAGAGAGCAGAGGAAGGAGGGGCCGGTCAAAGGAGCAGAAGGAGGAGATAGGCTCTTGGGAGACCTTCACCAGAGCCAGCTGCCCTGATTTTCCCATGACAAGACTCCCCAGTGAAGAACCTACATCTTCCCAGCTTCCTGCTAGCTCCCTAGGGGAATCCTAAAGGCGCCCAGACCCCTCCGCACACCCTCTGGTCTGGAAATCCCGGCTCCACCATTGTGAACTGCTGGGCTTACACAATCCCATAACCTCTAAACCCTAGGATTTTCACCTGTGAGAAGGGGATCATAACACAGACCTTGGAGGACTGTTGAGAATTCTACAAGGTGACAAATCTCACAGCACAGTTCCCAGTGCACAGTGGCTTCCTGCCATCCACAGATCTTGCTGCTGTTGGGGCAGGCGGCCGTGCCAGGGCTACGGAAGTGGGTGCACCTCCTAATCGCGCCCACTAGGGGGCAGGAGGGCCCTGCTGGCTGCCAGGAGGGCGTCAGCGGGAGTCGGTCTGCAGCTTCCCCGCATGGGGAGAGGTGTCTGCCCCTGCTGTTTACAAGCCTGGCCTGTGATCAGCTCCTGCTCTCCCTACAGCCTGCTGAGGGCCGGACTGACGCAGAGCTTCCTGCCGGGGGCAGGCCAGGCTTTTTTCTTGCCCTTTCTGGGGCCGGCTGGACTGAGGCCAGGCCAGGATAAATAAATATTCCTTCTCCCGTCTATTTGCATATCACCTCTCGTCAACCTCCAGTGCCCCTGGATGCAGGCAGAGCAGGTGGGATGATGTCGTCCCAGAGAGGGCACCGGAGCTCAGAGGGGGGTGGAGGGGGGGGGTGACTTGCCCAAGATGCCACAGTTCATTAGCAGGGTGGCTGGGATTATAGCTTGGAGCGTATCTTCCGATGCCAGGTGTGGCTCTCTCCTGGTCATCTGCGGCCACACTGTCCCTGAGGCTCAACCTGCCGCCGCTTCCCTCAGGGTCCTGCTCCTGCTGATGAAACACCAAACGGCTCCTCTGTGGAACTCGGGAACGTTTCAAGTGCTTCCCTGCACGTGAGCTCATTTCAACTGAGAACAGGCTCTCCCAGGGGGTTTGAGGCAGAGACTGTTGGGTCCAGGGGTTTGTGATACAGTTGGAAACGCGAGGGCACACTGGCACATACACACGCGGACGGGAGGCTCAGCTGCAGACTGTGACAGAGAGGTTGCTGGGCTGAAGTGGTCGGGGAAGGCTGTCGGGAGAATGGCCCTTGGGGAGGCGCAGGAAGGAGAGCGGAGAGGCAGAAAGGCTCATGGTCTTTCAGGGGCTGCAGCGAACCAGACGGGGGTTCTGGACCAGCCAGCAGAGTAGAGGGGAATATGGGAGCCCATAAAGTTAGAGGCGGCTGCTTGGCAAACAGCCTTGAATGCCAGGCTAAGGGAGGTGGATTTGGTCATGTGGGCAGCGGGGAGAGCAGAGAAGGCTTTTGAAGGAGGGTAGGACAGTAAGCGCTGCGGAAGTTTCGGGAAGGCTGATGTGAAAGTGATGAGGAGACTGGACACATCGGGAAGGAAGCAGAGGAGGATGCTTCTGTGCTACAGGCTGAGGGCCACCAACGGCACGGTGGAGAAGGCACGGGTTCCAGGTGAACTGCCAGGGTGTCGAGCCCGATGTGATGTGGGAGGGCGAAGGAGGAAGACTAGCCCAAATTAGGACCAGCTGGAGAGCCACGTGGTGTCTACGAGTGAGGAGGCAATGGTAGGGACAAGAGGACGAATTCTTTTTATAGGAGGCAGGATTTGAGGACATGAGGTAGAAACGCTCTATGACCACTTCAAGATACCCTAGTGCCCCACTTGTCCGCAGTTTCACTTACCTGGGGTCCAGAAGCAGATGACCCTCCTTCTGAGTATCATCAGAAGGTCAACAGCAGCCTAACGCTACGTCCCGGTGCCCACGTAGCTCATCACGTGGCCGTTTTGTCATCTCACATCATCACAAGGGTGAGTACGGTACAGTAAGAGATTTTGAGAAAGAGACCCCATAACTTTAACTACGGTGTATTGTTATAATTGTTCTATTTTGTTATTTTTTGTTAATCTCTTACTGTGCCTAATTTATCTTTTTAATTTTATTTATTTATTTACAGAGAGAGAGAGAGTGAGAGTGAGTGGGGGAGGGGCAGAGAGAGGGGAGAGAGAATCCCAAGCAGGCTCCGCGCTGCCAGTGCAGAGCCCGATGTGGGGCTCGAACTCACAAACCGTGAGATCATGACCTAAACCTAGGCTAAGAGTCGGACGCTTAATGAACTGAGCCACCCAGGTACTCCTACGGTGCCTAATTTATACATTAAACTTGATTGTAGGTACGGATGTACAGGAAAAAACATAGTATACGAGGGGTCAGTACTCTCTGTGGTTTCGGGATCTGGGGACGTAACCCCCGTGGGCATTGGAAGAGAGGGCTTGAGACACAGATAAGGAGGGAAGTAGACACATGGACATGACCTCTGGAGCTGTGAGAAGGAGTACGGATGCCAGGTGGGCAGGGTAGGGGAAGGCTGAGGCCCAGCAGGAGAGGGGGTGATCAGGGGAGGGCCCAGGGGCAGGCTGTCTGTATGGGTCTCCCGGGGGGGGGGGAGTCCCCTTCTTCATCCCAGCAGCTCCTGAGTGGGGCGACCATGGTTGGTTCAGGGGGAACATTTGTCCTACGTCAGGCCAATCAGAGAATTACAGCACTTTTGGTGGACATGCGGGACAAAGATCTTTCCATGTACATGAACAAAGAGGCATGTGGGACCAAGAGAACTTGACCCCCATCTGGGAGCCCCAGGGAAGCCAGCCTAAGGCTGAGGAAGACAGCGGGAGATGGAAAGAAACTTGGCCCTTGGGGACATCCTAGAGTTGCCCCATCCATCCTTGCCTGAACCACTGGTGAATGAATAAGTGTCCATTGTGGTTGAAGGCAGTTAAGATAGAGTTTTCTGTTTCCTGTAAATGGAAGATCCCTCATTCACAAGAAGGAGGAGAACCTGAAGAATGTCACTTGTTAGTAATCAAGGGAGAAGGTTTCAAAACGGAGGGAAGATGAATAGTATCAAATGCTGAGGGTGTCAGGTCAGAGACGGCTTTTCAGCCAAAAATTGGGTGACAGAAGAGGAAACAGTGGGTCAGACAGGTTCCTGTAGGCAGACTCACAGCTGGGACTCAGGACTCACAGTCAAGTTCATTACCTCAAAGGGCAAAGGGCAGCTGAGTCTTGGAGAGCTATTCTTGGGGGTATTCCTCACTAATGGTTTTGATATACTCCCCGCCAGCCCCTACTCAACTCCTTTCCAGAAAGTTCTGGAGGCTTAATGGCCAACTCCCTGCCTTCATGCCAAACTTCCAGTCAGCTAAGTTCTACCTCAGACAAGAAAACAGCTCGTATTTTTGACACTCGTTAGACAAAGAGGGACCACGTTGCTTCTTACTCAACCACCCCAACTTTCAGCTGAGTGCGACCTGTTGGCCCTCCCACTAATGGGCGCTTGTCGGTGGGTCTGTAGGGCATCTGGAGGTGACACACTGGGCGAGGAGAGAAAGGAGAGCAGAGGCAGACGAGCAGGAGTGGCTGCACGGCAACCCGGGCCCCCTGTCCCAAACGAGGCCCCTGGGCTGGGCTGGGCTGGGCTGCGGCAGGGCCAGGCTCTTCCTGAGCCGATTACCCTGTGGTCTAAGTGAGTAGAGCTGCTGAGAATGCTATTGTAGCAAGAGGCTTACCGAAATGCAGACACCCAACCCTGGCATGTCCTGACACACAGACGGGGGAAATAAGCAGAATAAAGCTCCCAGCTCTAAGCCGCCCTATTGTCCGGCTTGTTGCTAAAATACCTTGCTGAGCTTTCTGCCAAGTGCCCCGCCCCCCTCTAGAACAGCACTGTGTGGCCCTATGGGCTCCCCCTCGCGAACTGGTGGGGGAGGCTCCCCATGGGGAGGTGAGGGCAGAGGCATACAGCCTAGATGTGACCGAGGAGACCTGTGCAGATGAGTATGTGGCCCGAGGTCACGTGGGAAGTCAGTAGGAGGGCCAGGATGGCATCTGGGTCTCTCGATCCCCAGGGAGAGGACCCGGCCGACCTTCCTCCCAGAGCTGTGCCTGCCAGACACGGCTCTTCCCCATCTCCCGCCACAGACCAAGGGGGGCTACCCTCTAGGAACCCCGTGGCGGCTCCCCCCCCAGCCACCGGTGCCAACGCTCTCCCCACCCCACCCCTGTGCACACGCCGCTTGGGGTCGTCCTCAGTTTGGTGCTGGTGCTGGGTGGAGTCACATAAAGGGAGATAACTAACGTCCCGCCCACCGCTGCCAGGGGAAACCAGAGTGGAAAAGTCCCATCCCACCGTCAGGGGGCAGGCAGGAAGTGGGGGAGGGTCCGTGGACCCCCCCATCGACAGGAGGCAGGGAGGGGCCCTGGAAACCGCGGGGCCCTGGAAGGCCAGAGTAAGCACTGGGGCTTTCCATGAAGCTGGTGGCTCTGGGGTGCTGTGGAAGGCGGGGCGGGCAGTGGCTGGGGGTGGGGAGGGCAGGGCAGGTGGGAGGAAGTGGGGCCTGGGAGGCAGCGGGCTGTGGGACGCTTGTGTAACTTCCGCACACGGCCACCTGGGTGTCCCAAAGGTACTGCAGAGGTAACGTGTCCCAGCCTGAGCTCTGGCGCTCCCCTACAACCTTCTCCTGGTTCTGTTTCCTGGCTGGAGAAGCACCGGCCCCCCAGGACCCAGCCAGAAATCAGGAGGTCCTCCTCCCCGTCTCCTCTTTCTGATTCCTCACTTCCTGCCAGGCACCGCAGTTCGCCAAGTTTACCTTCTCTGTGTTTCTCCAACTCAACCTCCCTCTCCCACCAGCCCCTGCTCCCCTCTTCTCACCTGGATCACAGGAACTGGCTCTCTTTGCCTGCACCCACAAACCCATCCCCCCAGGGGGCCTCCAGGCTCAAACCCCAAAGGGGCTCGCCTAGCCGCTCTCTGTCCCATTTACATCTCCAGGGTCTCCCCATCCCCCCTGGGATCAGGTTGGACTGCTCAGCATGACCAAAAAGGCACCTGTGGTTTGACTCCCGCTTGCCAAGGCGGTGCGGGATGTGATCCGAGGCACGGATGCTAGAGCCTGACTTCCTGGGTTCAAATCCCACCTGCTACTTCCTAGCTTGTGACCAAGGGCAAGTTACTGAACCTCTCTGTGCCACCGTTTCCTCGTCTGTGAAATCAGAATGTTAAGAGTACCTGCCTCATAGACTTGTGAGAATTCCATGAGCTTCTCTGAGAACCGGGAGCGTTACTACTGCCTCCCCCAGCTTCCTCTGCTGCCCCTTTCTGCCGCACACATTCGCTTCGGCAGCTTGGCTCAGCTTGGCACTTCTTGTCATCACGCCCCACCATGCAAATTGCGTTATTTCTTACCTCAGTGTCTGGACCCCTCCGAGAGGTGACTTCCTTTTACCCGCCTCGCTGTACCCACCACGTGCTTGCTGCTTGTCCTGCTGGCATGTGACTGTCTGTCTGTCTCCCTTGCTAGACTGCCAGTCCCTCCTGGAGCCCTGGTGCCCAGAACTGCATGGTACACAGTGTGCCCTTGATACATGTGTGTTGAGTGAGCGAATGAATGAATGGAATGAAATGTTTTCCCTGAGAGTCCGGCACATGGGTCTTCACTACAGGGAAAGTGCTTGTGTAGGAGGACTTTGCTGGCATCACCGTGGCCTCAAGGATACATGTTATTATTTGCGTCCCTCCCCGGGCACATGTCTGTTCCACTACAATGGCCACCAAAAACACAATGATGGGCCAAGCCAAGGGAAGGGATGGAGCCATCTGGGGTCTATGGGCCGCTGCTGGAGGGACCCGCAGAGGGAGGAGACAAAGAGGAAGGAAAATGGGACCTGGGGCTGCCAGAAGCCAGCTGTCCCTTGATTCTTGTGACCCTGGGGACCTACCCCTAGTGTGACCCAAAGACGTTCCCTGGGCTGGAGTCAGACCAACGCTCTGGTCCCACAGTTGCTCCAGGCTGCCACTGTGAACCCCATAAGACGGGACAGTAATACCTACTCTATGTTCCTGGGGTGATTGTAAGGCTCGGATTCATTCACTCGCCCATCGTTCCCCCACCCTCCATTCATTCAATAGCGTTACTGTGTGTCTTCCATTCCAGGTAAGGGCACTGGCTGCAGAGGGCATGACCTGGAGTAAGACACACGGAGCCCCGGCCCCCAGAGAACTTGGAGAGTGTGAGACAGACGGACAGTGGAACAGTGAGGTTCAAGTGTGGTGAGTTATGACCAAGAGAGGGTAGAGAATAATGAGAGAGAAGGAAATAAGAGGGGGATAGTCCTTGCTGAGACACCAGGACGGCCCTCTGCTCGTGCACGGTGGTACCGGGTGCCAAAGGCATGGGGTCTTGTAGTCTCTCATGGTCGCTGATTCCTGATATCATGACCCTGCTCCCTCCCTGCCCTCCCATGCCAAGGACCACATTGCTGCTCTTCGGCTTGCAAAAAGCCTTTGACCATTAAGGGCTTAATATTGTGAAGCTCAGGGGTGCCTGGGTGGCTCAGTCGGTTGAGCGTCCGACTGCAGCTCAGGTCAGGATCTCACGGCTTGTGAGTTCGGGCCCCGCGTCGGGCTCTGTGCTGACTGCTTAGAGCCTGGAGCCTCTTCAGATTCTGTGTCTCCCTCTCTCTCTCTGCCCCTCCCCTGCTCACACTCTGTCTCTCTTGTCTCTCAAAAATAAATAAACATTTAAAAAAATTTTTTTTAAATATTCTGAGGGGCGCCTGGGTGGTGCAGTCGGTTAAGCGTCCGACTTCAGCTCAGGTCACGATCTTGCAGTCTGTGAGTTCAAGCCCCTCATTGGGCTCTGGGCTGATGGCTCAGAGCCTGGAGCCTGCTTCCGATTCTGTGTCTCCCTCTCTCTCTGCCCCTCCCCCGTTCATGCTCTGTCTCTCTCTGTCTCAAAAATAAATAAACGTTAAAAAAAAATTAAAAAAATATTCTGAAGCTCAAAGGCCTTATATATATTAATATATTAATATCTATATTTATATATGTATATATTTATGCATATCGATATATAAATGTCTATATTTAGATATTGATATATTAACATCTATATTCATCCATATTTATATATCTATATACATAAATATATTTATGTATATAGATATATAAATATCTATAGATACATAAGTTTGTTTGTTTGTTTATTTATTTACTTATTTAAGTAACCTCTACACCCAACATGGGGGCTTGCACTCATGACCCTGACATCAAGAGCTGTCTGTTCTGACTGAGTCAGGCGGCCCCCTGCCCCACCTTTGTGTTTAGAGCCAAGTTTAAGGTCGTTCACGGCATCTGGGAAGAGAAGGTTGATGGTCCAGTAGTCCTTCCCTACTCGTCCAAGCAGCTGAGATGGCCTGGCCCCCATGTGTCTCTCTCCTGTACTCATCTGGAGGCAAGCTAGCATTGTTTAAAAGTTCCATGCTGGAGCTGGATGGCATGGGTTTGAATCCCTCCTCACCCCCTGTGCCAGCGGGATGATCTTGGACAAGCTACCTAAACTCTCTGAGCCTCGGCTTCTGTCTTTGTAATATCCGTACTACGGGGTTGTTGTTAGACTTTGTGACTTAATATATGTGTGCTTAAAACAGTAATTGCCCAAAAAACAATGATTACATGTGGCAAGTTCTCTTATAGTGTTTTATGAATACTGTCCTTGCTCTTACCAAGACATGTCTCTCTTTTTTTTAGTGTTTATTTATTTTTGATATAGAGAGCACCAGTGGGGGAGGGGCAGAGAGAGAGAGGGAGACAGAGGATTCAAAGCAGGCTCTGTGCTCACTGCAGGGCGCCAGAGGCAGGGTGAGATCTTGACCTGAGCTAAAGTCGGATGCTCAACTGACTGAGCCACCCGCCCCCCTCCCTGTCTCTTCTTTTTTTTAATATTTATTTTTGAGAGAGAGAGAGAGAGAGAGAGAGAGTGAGAGCAGGCTGGGTACGGGGCAGAGAGAGAGAGACAGAGAATCCAA
The DNA here is from genome assembly GCF_028749965.1 of Puma concolor. Classification (NCBI taxonomy): domain Eukaryota; kingdom Metazoa; phylum Chordata; class Mammalia; order Carnivora; family Felidae; genus Puma; species Puma concolor. The sequence continues at coordinate 26,172,704 of NC_141683.1, forward strand.
GGCAGGCTCTGAGCTGACAGAAGAGACATCCACACAGGGACAGGCAGAGAGCCCCCATACCGGGCTTGAACTCATGAACCTCAAGATCATGACCTGAGCTGAAATCGGACACTTAACTGACTGAACCACCCAGGCGCCCCTTACCATGACAGGTTATGTCACCTGTCTGCTTCTCCCAAGGTTCTTGAGGGCAGAGACCCTCCCACATCCTCCTTCATCTTGATATCCTCGAGACCTGGCATAGTGCCCAGCTCAGAGCAGACAGGCCAAAAATATTTGTTGAGTGCCGACTGACTAAATGGTCAGTAGGAGCGCTGGGATCGGCTGGTGGGAGAACCAACACTGCCCGGACATGGGCAGGGCTCTCTGTTTGGGGAGGGGTCCAAAGAAAGATGCCGGGGTCACAGGAGGCAACGTCAGGGAGAGCCTGGTCCGGGTGCCATGCTTCTTTTCCTGCTCACGGCGACCCAGGGCGCTGTGGCCATCTGCTGGGGCGGGAAGGGCAGGTGCCCAGGGAGGTAGAGTTTGGAGCCAGCCTAGAGGATTTAGTCTCCTGCCACTGAGCTCCTGGACCGGGGACAGCTAGAGGGAGAGTCCACATGGCCCTCCAGAATGGATGGGGCACTGGTCAGTCACCCCTGGAACCGCCGGGGGCGTGAGGAAGTAGAGGGTGGTCCTGGGGGCTGCCAAGATGGAGAGAGGAGGAGGGTTGTCCTGTGTTGGACAGGACACAGAATGTCAGCGTCAGCAGAACCCAGCCCCCTGCCCTCACACGCTGTGAGGAAGTGGGACCTGCTCAGGACCTCCCAGGGCTCACACTCTGGTCACCCATGTGCTTTCCACCCAACCCACGGACTTGCAGAAGACGCGTGCAGAGGCTCGGGTGTCAGTCCTTGAAGCTCAGCGGAGCCCTTGGGCAGCGCAGCGGGGACTCTGAAGTCTCACTCAGTTGAGGGAGATGATGAGTCACAGACAATCGGAAGCACGTTCTAATGGAGATTGTGTTCTAAGTCGATTAAGGACTGGTCTTGTTGCTAATGGACAAGAAAAGGTCTGAAATACTGGATTACGGGTGTGGAGGGATCCCTCTGCTCCCTCAACCTGCTCCCACTTGGGCTCCATTTGCTCCTCTCAGGCCCCCATCCCTATGCACGGGACCCGCCGACCAGCCGAGTGGCGAATGGCTGACAACGTTGCAGGTAGGAGCGTCCTGCTGAAGTGACAGCATCTGCTCCGGGGACCCCAGGGGGCCTCCAATAGGAGGGGCTTCACGGGCCCAGAGGAGACCCCAAGGGGGCTGGGATGCATGCCCTGGCTCTCGGGGATCAGGAGGCGGCGCTCAGATCCATCCCCCCCCCCCAACAACCAAGGGTTCTGTTGTCAGATTCCTGACAGCTCCTAGCCTGACTCTGGTTCCCCACCCAGCCACTCCCCCCCCACACACCACACATACCACACATGCAAACACACTTACATACTCACCATGGGCACACCCTCACACACAGATACATAACACACACACAAACACATATAAACACACAGCCACACCTTTCCCACCCTCACCATCTCATGGTGGACACATACCCACATCCCTATGCTTCCTTCTCGTGCTAATTCCAGACAGACATGCCCGTGAGATGTGCTATTTGTTCCCGGTGGCACATGAGGTAATGGCTGAGGGTGAACTTGGGGGAACAGTTGTAGCTCTGTTTGAAGTTATTCGCGTGGTTTTCATCAAGTCTTTGCTGGCAGCTATTTCCCATTCATTTCGTTATTCCACGTGTTATTTGTATGTCGATCGAACACCTACTATGTGCTAGGCACGGTCCTAGGTTCTGATGACCTTCCTTTGGGTTCCTCCAGAAGTGGGCCTTGAGAAAAGGGCTTTAAAAGAATTAAAAGGCTTTATTGAGATTTCATTCATTCACTATAAAATTTACCCATTCGCATTGCATATTTTGGTGATTTTTAGTCTATTTTCAGAGCTGTGTCACCACCACCACACTCAATTTTAGAACAGGGTCATCACCCTCTAAAGAATCCCACAGGGACACCCGGGTAACTCAATGAGTCAAGCGTCAGACTTTGGCTTAGGTCATGATCTTGTGGTTCATGAGTTTGAGCCCCACATCGGGCTCTCTGTGGTCAGCGCGGAACCTCCTTTGGATCCCGTGTCCCCTCCCTCTCTCCCCCTCCCTCTCTCCCCCTCCCTCTCTCCCCCTCCCTGGCTTGTGCTGTCTCTCAAAACTAAACATTAAAAAAAAAAAAGAAATCCCACACACCTTAGTCGTCTTTCCCCGTTGTCCTCTCTCCCTGCCTTCCTGGCAACTACAAACGGACTTTGTCTAGAGATATACCTACTCTAGACATTTAATATAAATGGAATCGTACAATACATGGCCTTTTGTGACTGGCTTCTTTCACTTAGCATACTATTTTGCAGATTCACCCACATTGTAGCATATGTCAGTATTTCATTCATTTTTGTGGCTGAATACGGTTCCACTATATGGGTCTGCCACATTCTGCTTATCCATTCCTCAGTTAATGGACACTTAGGTTGTTTCACTTTCTGACTGTTATCGATTACGCTGCTATGAACGTGTGCGTGTACAAGTTTTTGTGTGGACATATGCCTTCAATTCTTTCGGGTGTGTACCTAGGAATGGGGTTGCTGTGTCATATGGTAACTCCATGTTTGACATTTTGAGAAACTGCCAAACTGTTTTCTAAAGCAGCTGGACCATTTTACATCCCCACTAAGCAATGCATGAGCGTTCCAATTCGAGATAAGATTTGAACTGTAGGATTCTATTTGGGAAGTGATCCCAGGAAACACCAGTAGGAGAACAGGGGAGGGAGAAAGAGAAGGGAAGGCGGCCAGTAAAGGATTATCATCGAGCAAATTACCACTGAGAACAATTGAAGCTTAAGGCCACTGCCCAGCTCTGGGAGTGAAGAACTCGGCACTTCAAAGTCATTCTGCCCGAGGAGGAGGGGGCAAGGGGATGTATAAACCAATTTCCAGGAGCCTCGTTTGAGGGCTTCTGGGTGTGTCTGCGTGTGTGTTGATTTCCCGTCAGTTCCCTTTTGCTTGATGCAGATGCAGGAGAAAGCCATCCTGCAAAGAAATGTAGAGCTGGCAGCTGGAGTCAAGTCTGCTGTGCACTGGCTGTGGTGGGGCGGAGGAGGTGAGCTGGGGCACCAACAGCAACTGCTACCTTCAGCGAACAAAACTCCTGCCCTCATGAGGCTTGCCATCTAATGAGAGTGATGTAAACAAACCTATGTAGTGCATAGCCAGGTAGCATTTGGGAAAGGAGGTGGAGGGGGATGAGGGACGCCGTGTTAGCTCAGGTGGTCAGGGCAGGCATCTCAGAGAAGATGAAATTTTAGCTGAGACCTGAATGAGGTGAGAGACAGGCCATCTGCAGGCGGTTGAATGTCAAATGGGGAACAGCATTGGAATCAGGGCTGTGGAAATAGCAAGTGCTGAGACCCGGGGTGGGGGCAGGGAATAACCTTAGAAGGCTGGGGAACTGCAAGAGGTCCAGAGTAGCTTCCACAGAGTGAATGAGGCAGAGTAGGAAAGAGCAGAGACACGGCCAAGCTGGGGAATAAGTATGGATTTTGTTTGAAGGGTAATGGAGGGCATCGGATGGATGAGAGCAGGAGAATTTCCGATCTGATTTACACTTTTGTTTCTTGCTATCACAGCCACTGGGTTCCAGAAGTACTGAAAAGCCCTCAAAGTTGCTAACACCTTGGTGCTGGGCATCCAAACCCCGTCCCCAAACATTCATTCATTCTACTTATTAGTTCCGGCACTGGTCTGGGCGTTGGGTGTGCAACAGTGAACACATGTGATGTAAGCCCTGCCCTCACGGAGCATACATTCTAATAGGGGATGAGTAACAGTAAACAGCATACATATATTATACCTATAACCTATAAATACTATAGGATACTAATATATAACTCATATTAGAAAATGATCGATGCTTTAGACTAGAGAAAAATGAAGTAGACACAAGGAGTCCAGAGTACTAGGAAGTGCTTAGAAAGTTCAAATAGAGGTGCGAGGGTGGCTTCTCGAAGGGGCTGACAACACTCAGCACCTCTCAGCCTGTCTGGCTCCCAAAGCCCCCTGCACACCTCCAGGGTATCCAGAGTCCCTGCAGCCAGGGAGGGAGGGCATGGCTGGGGATCTCCAGGGGAGACAAAGGAGAGCAGGGACCCTGGGGTGTGTGTATCAGCTGGTCCAGGCTCATAACCTGGGAAGAGGAGAAGGAGCCAGTGTGGGGGCAGGGGAGGGAGGGGGGCTGGGTCTGCCAAGCCACAGGGGAATATTGATGAGTTTTCTGGCAAGAAGCGATGGAGCTGGTAGGGATGGTGTAATGAAGACAGATGATCCCCGGCCAGCTCTGTGCATCTTCCTGGTGGAGGAGGGAGGGTCACAACTAGGTGTGTGGTGGGGGAGGGCTTGCCAAGTGCCTGGGTGCCCTCTGCTCTGGTATCCCCATCCTTTCCCCTTCTCCCCGGCCACCCTTCCTCCCTGCCACAGAGGAAAGGGAATGGGATTCCCCGCCCCCCCCCCACCACCCCGATTGTATCTTTCTTCTTGACTGTGGTAAAATACACATAACATAAAATTTGCCGTTAGTGACATTTAGTATAGTCACAAGATTGTGCACCATTGCCACTACGTATCCAGAAAATTTCATCACACCAAAAGGAAGTGCCACACTCATTAATAGGTACCCCCCCTCCCCCCACCAGCCCCTGGCAACCATTAGTCTGCTTTCCGTGTCTATAGATTTGCCTATTCTGGGGGTGCTTGGGTGACCCAGTCGGCTAAGCATCTGACTTCAGCTCAGGTCATGATCTCACGGTTCATGAGTTCAAGCCTCACGTCAGTCTCTGTGCTGACAGCTCAGAGCCTGGAGCCTGCTTTGAAATCTGTCTCTCTCTCTCTCTCTCTCTTCCCTTCCCCTGTTCTCTCTCTCTCTCAAAAATAAATAAACATTAAAAAATTAGATTTGCCTGTTCTGGATATTTCATATAAATGGAGTCATGCAATATGTGGCTTTGTATGTCAGGCTTCTTTTACTTCATGTTTTCAAGGTTCATCCGTGTTATAGCATGTATGAGTACTTCATTCCATTTTCTGGCTGAATAATATTCCACTGTATGGTTACACCACGGTTTGTTTATCCAGTCATCAGTTGATGAACATTTGGGTGGTTTAGGCACTGAACTATTTTTTTTAACGTTTATTTATATTTGAGAGAGAGACAGACAGAACTTGACCAGGGGAGAGGCAGAGAGACAGAGAATCTGAAGCAGGATCCAGGCTCCGAGATGTGAGCTGTGAGCTGTCAGCACAGAGCATAACATAACATGAAATTTATGTTATGGAATTTATATGGAATTTATATGGAATTTATGTTATGCTGGAACTCACAAACCGTGAGGTCATGACCTGAGCTGATGTCAGACGCTCAACCGACTGAGCCACCCACGCGCCCCTAGGCACTGAACTTGGAAACAGAAATCCCAGCATTGTGTCCCATGCCACTTCTACCTCTGTGGCCTTCAGTAGCCCTGAAATGTCTCTGAGCCTTGACAGTTTCGCCTGTAAAATGGAACCATAAAAATTTTAATCTCTAGTGGCTTTTAGAGCATCAGAAAAATTGGAAATTGCCTCTCTCCCCCCTTTCTCTCTACTCTCTTCCCACTTGCCATTGAATCTGGGGTAAACATTCAATAAAAAGATTCATGTGCCAAAGGCTGGTGGACCGATGTGTTGTGTTGTGTTCTCTGTCATTTATACCCTCCCACTGATTTTCACATGCGTTATTTTTCAAATTTTAGCATCTTTGAAATCGGCACACAGCGCAGAACTGGTGGTTGCATCGTAATTGGCAAACCTCTTTGTTTTCTTGGTGGCTTGTAAAATAATGATGCTTTTGTTGTATGGTCCAAGGTTTGTGTAGTATGCTAGGCAGAGGTTAGTGACTATCACTATGAACAGTAGGAGAAATGAAAACTGACTCCGTAATGAAACATTTGTGATGGTGGGATTGTGTGAATTAACCCGTATCCTGGTATTTGAGCTCCCAGCTAAATTAGTTGGTTGAGCTGGAAATACTGATTTACTTGCACTGACACGATGCCAACATCATTGTAAAGCCACGTGGGCACACCTTGCTGGCGCGAACAGGTCTCGAATGCATAGCCACAGCAATAGGGCAGCAGGACTGATGAGAAAATACACGTGAATGGACCTCGTGAACGGAGAGGCTTGTGGAAGTGAGCAGTGAGGTTAGTACTCTCCCATTCTCCCAGGGAACCACCTCCCCTCCCTGCCCACTCCAACCCTCTCCAACACAGGAGAAGCCTGAATACAAATACTGAATATGTTTGCCTTCATTAAAACAGGCCAGAGAGTGTAATTATATCCCACGGAGCAGAGGGCTCCATCTGGAGGGAGGAGGTGGGGGTGGATGAAAGCCAGTTAGATAGACGTGTAGGATTCACGAGTGTGGCTAATTGAACACCTCCACAATGGAGCGTATCTTAGCTGCTTGGGGACGAAGACTGTACCTGACTGTCGTAGCCCTGCCTGAACCTAGCCTCCTTCCCAAAGCTGCCTCCGACGGAGCCAGCCCTCTGCTAAGCTCTCACAGCACAAGACATCTGTCAGGACCTTAGCACTAATTCCTCCTGTGGGTGTCTTCTTTCTCTAGCTGGACCGCGAACTCTTTGAGGATGGGGCATTTTGTAAATTCTTTTTTTTTTTAAGCTTCATTTTTTAAAGTAATCTTTACACCCAACGTGGGGCTCAAACTCACGACCCTGAGATCAAGAGTTGCATTTTCCACCAACCGAGCCAGCCAGGCACCACGAAGGTGGGGCATTTTGCAAGTTTCTTATGGTCTCCCCAGAGGTCCATGTGTGTGGTAGGAATACAGAGAGGCATTGCCAATCAGAGCAGTGTTTCTGAAAATGTCCACCCAGACCACCCACACCCACCACCCCCCTGACACACACCATCACCTCCTGGAGCTGGTTATAAATGACATTTCCAGCTATCCATCCCAGAGACTGTATTTCAGTAGGACTGGGGTGGGGGCCAGGAGTCTGCATTTTAATAAGCTCCCCAAGTACTTCTCTGCTCAGTATTTTTGGAAAATCACTGATGCTAAGGATTAAGCATCCAGTCTCCGTCCTCCTAGTCATTAAAAGCCTACTGTGTGTCTTGATCTTGCCCGTGTACGAGACTGACACTCAGCCAGAGGTCAGGGAAAGAGCCAAAGACGAGACTAGCATCATTGTTCCTGCTCCCACCAAGAGAGCAGGGATGGTGGGGGAGGAGGGGTGACGGGGCAGTGAACTGGGGAGGGGGAGAGACAGGACAGAAGGGCTCAGTAAGCAAACGGAAGGAGCGCTTGGACCTAGCAGTCGCTGGGCCCCAGCTTGTCGTGTGCCCTCAACTGCCCTGCCCACCCCAGCAGCCTGCCAGGGGAGGGGGGAGCACCGTCCTCTAGATACCTCTCTGCTTCGATCATCAAGAATGGGCTGTTGGGGGCCGCTGAGTGGCTCAGTCGGTTAGGCGTCCAACTTCGGCTCAGGTCATGATCTCGAAGTTTGTGAGTTTGAGCCCCGCATCGGGCTCTGTGCTGACAGCTCGAAGCCTGGAACCTGCTTTGAATCCTGTGTCTCCCTTTCTCTCTGTGCCCCTCCCCCACGCGTGTTCTGTCTCTGTCTCTCAAAAATGAATGTTAAATTTTTTTTTTTTTTAAAAAGACTGAGCTGTTGGGGTTTCATAGGACTAACGTCAGAGGACGAGGAACAGGACCTGAGGACTTTGGATGCGCTCACGGGGTCCATAAAAGCTAGTGGCTCTGGACAGATTGATGACATGGAAGGTCCTGTCCTTGACCTTCCAGTGTGTCTCTGATGGTTTCTCTTGTTTGAGGTGAACATGCTCAGTGTGTAATAACAGCTGCTGCAGCCGACATGCACCGCCACACGTATTCTCTGTGCCAATCCTACTATCCACCCCCTTTCACGGGTGAGAAAACCGGAGCTGTCCTATCTGCGTGACTCAGGTTCACCCAGCCCTTCAACTGGCGAGTGTTTCACCTCTTCCCTGATGGCCATCTCTCTCAGTCCCAGCTGCTCTCCTCCGAGCCCAGCCTTGCTCTGGGCACCGCAAGGGGCTCAGAACTCAACCCAGCAGGTGCTCCAGGGCTTCTCACCTCTCTGGTGTAAGACCCTGCCCTTCAGTCCGTGCTGCCCTGTGGTGGGCTCTTTTGGAAGCCTCCCTGGTGACTCAGCTTGAGTTTGATGTCCGGTGAAACGCCTAACTAATGGCTTTCTGGTCCTAATGCGCCCCCCTCTTCTTATATAATGGGGATTCTGTGCCCCGTGTGCAGGAGCTTACATTCATTCCTATGGAATATTTTCACCTATGTGCCTTGTGGTTCTGTCTGCCACACCCTACATCCCCTAGAGACAGACAGACGGACACACAGGCCCACACTCCTCTCCTCTGGAAACCAGGTGTACATTTCGGACAGTCCACTCCTTGGGGACCACCTGTTTCCTATTCCCCTCCTTCAAAGCAGAGAGGTGGTTGTAAACAGGCTTCTTGCTGTGTTCTGCTCACTGCGCACACACAGGCAGGTGGCTTCGTGCCCCAGAAGGCAAACCCCGGGGCAGACCGGCTGGGCTGGAGTCCCAGCCTGAGCACTTGGTTCTGTGACCTCGGGAAATTAATTCAGCCTCTGTGCCTCAGTGTTCTTCCCTGCGGAATGGGGAAAACCCTATCTACCTTTCTTGTTTTCAGGATTAAATTCGATAGCAATTGGTCAGTAAATAGTTCTTCTTCCTCCCTGCTTCTGGCTTCTCCGGGCCTCCCAATTTTGCTTTCCTGCCCTCACATCTCCCATATCTGCTTGATCACGCTTGACCTTAGTTGCAGAGTGGAACGCGGAATTTCAGTGATGAAAGGGCTTTGGATACAGTATAATCCAGCCCCTTTGTTGCACCGAAGAAAAAAGCACCGTCCCTCCTGCCTTTCCTCTGTTGCTTCATTTTGTTCCAAAGTGGTTGTGTTTCCAGCACTCCAGCTACTACCTTTTCTCTCTCCAGCTCACGTAGCAATCAGATCGGCGGCTTCTCCCCCCCGTGCAGCCCGTGAGCTCCCAGCTTCAGCTCCCCGGATTTATGGCTCTCTGCCGTCTTGCGGGGTCCTTTGGGGTCTGTGAGGCTAAGGAGTTACGGGCGCACAGAGACAGGGCTTTCAGTGCACTTGGCCCAACTTGTCAGTCACCTCCTGGGACCGGTCGCATGTAGGGGGGAGGGGGGAGGGCAAGTACCAAGGCCAATATGCTGACCACATTTTTGTACTCCAAAAATCACCCCGTGAGACATGCTGGGAAATCTTTAGAGGGAAAAGGCAGAGACTATTCTCTGGCCAGGGAAGGACCACGACAGGGAGGGTGCAGCCTGTCTGAGCAGTTTGGTGTTCCTTCTCAGAAGAGGGTGTGCCCGTGTGCCAGAACGCTGCAGTGACAGAAGGTGGCTGGGTGGGGCTCTGATTTCTCTGAAATCTTGGTTACTTCTTCCAAACCAAGGTAAATAGTTATGCAACCAGCTCTAAGTCAATTCCCCCCCTCCTCCTTCCAACCAGACCACTGGTTGCCCCATTAATGCAGAAGTCCCAGGGCCAGTCCCCCTGTCACGGGGAGATGAGAGACAGCCTATGTAGGATATTTGAGGCAGTTTTGTAACAGTGGGGATACGTGTACAGCTAGCTTTGTTTCCCAGTAAGAAAAAAAATACATCATTTCTTCAGATAAAGGACATTTTAACACTAAAGGAGAGAGAAAGAGAGAGAGTGGGGAGGGTAGAGAGAAAGAGGATAAAATGCCAGACCGAAGGACAAACCTTTAAATTGAATTCAGGGTGCCTGGATGGCTCAGTCGGTTAAGCGTCCCAACTTCGGCTCAGGTCATGATCTCACGGTCCATGAGTTCGAGCCCGGCGTTGGGTCTGTGCTGACAGCTCAGAGCCTGGAGCCTGTTTCAGATTCTGTGTCTCCCTGTCTTTCCCCATCTCCCACTCACACTCTGTCTCTCTCTGTCTCTCAAAAATGAATAAATGTTTAAAAAAACTTTTAATTGAATTAATTTGGCTTTATTAAAAAGTCACTAGATTGTCTTTCACTGCAGTGCCAGGAGTCCTGGGTCTGGAGTCCAAGATCTGGGATTTAACTTGGGGTCTGCCACTTAGCAGGGTGTGACTTTATGTGAATAACCAATAGACTCAAACATCAGAAGACTTGCCTTCTCCACTGTAAACCAGAAACCACACTTATCTCATGGGGGGGGGGGGGGCGGGGTGCAGCAGGGAGGGGAAAGGAAGGGAAGGGAATGAAAAATTCCCTCACATCTATGAAAAGACGGGCATGTGACTTAGGATGTTTGCTTAATTCTCAGACAGCCTAATGAGGTAGGCGTTTTCATGACCATTTTACAGAGGAGGAAACTGAGATTCAGAGGTTAAGTAATTTGTCCAAGGGCACCCATGTCTCCCTGAAGGCAAAGCTCACATTCCAGAAGGGCAGACAGGAAGGAGAAAAGGGAAGGAAATAAAAGGAGGACTCAGGAGTTCCTGATCTGGACCTCAATTTTCTCTGTGAAACAGAAAACGAGATCCTCTACTGAGCTGAGGAGGCAGGGAAGTGTCAAGAGCGCTGTAGGTTTGGAAAGGCTTCTCTGGCTAAGAGAGAGGGGGCTTACCCAGCCTCGGAGGCAGTGTTGCCATGGAGCTGCTCAGGAGCCAGTTACCCTGTGATACGCTCCTCAGCAGGTGCAGCCCTGTCCGGTTCACGGAGAAGGAACAGATTTCGTTTGTCACTCATCGTTGAATCCCCAGGTCTTAGTACAGTGCCTGGCACATAGAAATAAGTTTATTTATTTAATAAATGTTACGGAGCCCCTATGATGTACTGGATCTGTTGCAGGTACCGGGGATTCAGCAGGGGCAAAGGCATATCAAGAGCTTGCCACTCTCGATCTCAGAGTCGTAAGTTCAAGCCCCACATTGGGTGTAGAGCTTACTTAAAAAAATAAATGGGGGCGGCTGGGTGGCTCAGTCAGTTGAGTGTCCGACTTCGGCTCAGGCCATGATCTCACGGTTCGTGAGTTCGAGCCCCGCGTCAGGCTCTGTGCTGACAGCTCAGAGCCTGGAGCCCGTTTCAGATTCTGTGTCCCCCTCTCTCTCTGCCTCTCCCCTGCTCATGCTCTGTCTCTGTCTCTCAAAAGTGAATGAACATTAAAATAAATAAATAAACAAATAAAACTTCTTAAAAAATAAAAAATAAACATATATATATATACAGATATACTCCCTGTCCTTATGACATTTGCAGCCTGAGAGAAGCCTGACAGTAAACACAGGACCTAACAAATAGTAATAAAGGTATGAATTCAAAAAATAGAATAAGTAGCTAGACAGGGCCTGTCACAGTGGGGACGGTTTCTCAGGAGGTGACATTAGAGATATGACTGGAATGAGAGAAGAAGCTGTTCATGCCAAGATGGGGGAAGGGTGTTCTGGACAAAAGGAACAGCAAATGCAAAACCCTGAGGCGGGAACAAGCTTGGAACGTTTTAGAGAGACAGAAGGAAGGTTTGTGCAGTTGGAGAGGAGGCGAGAGTGGGAGAGAGTGGTAGGAAATGAGAGAAGAGGGGTCAGAGCCTATCAAACCTCATAAGCCAAGTTAAGAAGCTTGGATTTTATGCTAATTCTAGTAAGAAGTCTTTGGAAGGTTTTAAGCAGTGGGAGGGATGTGATCTGATTTATGTTCTAAAACAATCCCTCTGGCTTTTTGATGGAAAGTAGACCCCGGGCGGGGGGGTGGACAGGGAGCAGAGCAGGAGGCCTGTGCAGGAGCCCAGGAGGGAGGGGAGAGTATGGACTCCCAAGGTAGCAGAGGAGCGGGAGAAGGACTGGGATTTGGGCAGTGTTCTTGCTGATAGGTTAGATGTAGGGCATGAGGAAAAGAGAGGAAGCAAGGATGTTCTCTAGGCTTCTGGATGGAGCTGATGAGGATGGGGAAGGTGGAGGAAGTACAGGATGGAGGCAAGAGGTATAGAAATCAAGAACTGCATGATAGACATGTGAAGTTTGAAATACGTAGTTGATGGGGTGCCTGGGTGGCTCAGTCAGTTGAGCTTCTGACTCTTGATCTCAGCTCAGGTCATGATTTCACAGTTCGGTTTGTGAGATCGAGCCCCACGTGGGGCTCCACGCTGGCAGGGTGGAGCCTGCTTGGGATTCTTCTCTCCCTCTCTCTCTGCCCCTACCCTGCTCGTGCTCACTCTCTCTTTCTCTCTCTCTCAAACAAATAAACTTAAAAAAAAAAGAAATACCTAGTTGACATCTGTTATGGGTTGAATTATGTCCCCCCCAAAAGATACATGGAAATCCTAATCCTCAATACCTATGAAAGTGATCTTATGTGGAAATAAGATCTTTGCAGATGTAATCAAGTTAAGATGAAGTCATTAGGGTGGCCCTCATCCAATATGACTAGTGTCCTTAAAAGAAGAAGAAAGTGGTGCCTGGCTGGTTCATTTGATGGAGCATGTGACTCTTGATCTCAGGGTTGTGAGTTTGAGCCCCACGGCGGGTGTAGAGATTACTTTACAAAAATAAAATCTTAAAAAAAAAAAAAAAAAAGAAAGAAGAGGAAAATTTGGGACTTACAGAAAATACCATGGGAAGATGGAGGCAGAGATCAGAGCGGCGCTGTCACAAGCCAAAGAACATCTGGGGCTCCCCAAAGCTGGAAGAGGCAAAAAAAGGATCCCCCCTAGAGCCCTCACAGGGAGTGTGGCGCTGCCGGCACCTTGATTTGGGATTTCTGGCCTCCACAATTGCAAGACAATAAATTTCTGTTGTTTGAAGCCACACAACTTATGGTACTTTGTCACAGCAGCCTTAGGAAGCGAATACAGCATCCAAGTGGAGAGGTCAAGGTTGGATATGCAGGCCTGCAGCTCAGGGAGAGGTTGATCTTTAAAGTCACAGGACTGGATGAGAGACTGTCTAGAGAGAAAGTTAGAGAATGTTGAGAGAAGAGAGCCCTTGTGTTTCAAGGGAAGAGTGTTTTAAGAAGGAAAAAGTAGTCAATTGTGTTAAACACTGATGGTAAGTAAGTCAGATTGACTTTGGTTCTTGGATTTGGTAAGAGAGAAGCTATTGAGAGAGAGAGAGAGAGAGAGAAAGAGAGAGAGAGAATGTTGCTGATGACCTTGGCGGAAGATGTCAGCAGGTGATGGAGACAGAAGTCAAAGTGGAGTGAGTCGAGGAGACACCGTAGGTAAGGAGGTATAGAGTGATTGCAGGGAACTGTTTTGAGGCTTACTATAAAACAATAAAGAAATGGAACCTTGCCTAGAAAAAGATGTGGGGGAAAGGGAAGGTTTTTTAAGGTGGGCAATATTAAGGCATATTTTTTATTTAGTAGGTATGGGAGAGACCACTGACTCAGGAGACAGAGGGACAATTGCAAGAAGCAAAGTCATGGAAGGAACAAATGGGGTCCAGTGCACAAATGGGGGGACTGGCCCCAGAGAACACAAAGCCTCTTCATCTACAGGGAGGGCAGAGAATACAAGTAGAGATCATGCAGATGGGTTGGTGGGGGAAATGAAATAGCTCTCATTCATTTGCATTTTTTAATTATATCAGTGACGTAGGAGGGAGGATATGGGAGGGTTGAAGAGAGAAGGAGGAGAGGGGAGGCATGAAATAGTTATTTGAGAGGGAGGGAAAGGGGAACACACCGGGGAAGTGCAGAGGTGTGGTAGGCAGGACCCAGTGCTCTCAGGAGATTTCAAGTTGCAAGTTTAGAGTAAGACCAGTGGATAAGCAGAGCTGTATGATTTTCCTCAGTAACGTTCAGTTGCTTGGGTACAGGTGAAGGGTAGGTGGGTAGCCAGGTTTAGCCAGGATTAGGATTTTGCCAGAAAAGTACAACGGAGGTAAGAAAGAGAGGCAAAGCCGGTGAGGGCATTTGTAAGAGATCACAGCAGTAGACGTGATAATGAAGCCGGTTAAGGGATAAAATGGTCACATGCAGGGCACGGTGGACAATAAAAACTGTTTTGGCACATCAGGTCCCTATGAGATCAAACAATAGGCAGAAGGAGGTCTCACTGAAAGTTAACGGGGTTGATAGGAGGCACTGGGGGGCTGGGATGCCTGAAAATGGGATAACTGCAGGTAAACATATTGGTGAGGGCAGGGTTTAGGGGATGACCTTGGGAGAGACTGGAGACGACAGCAAAAATGTAGCCTATGAGGTGAGGTCTAACCCCATTCGTATCAAACATGCTGACGTTTTTGCAGGAGGCAGGAGGAGAAGTAGTTTGGAAGAGCACTATAGACCCTGAGGTACGTGGGGTACTAGAGAAAAGAACAGCCTCCACTGTTTTTGTTATCCTTCATCCTTGACAGTAGACACGGCTATTGGGAGGCAGTGTCTCCAGGGGACAGCCAGGTGTCAGTAGAGCAAGACAGTCAAGGGAATGCTCAAGGAAGGGTCTGAGGACAGAGGGGCGTTGGCTAGTGGCAGACTGAGTTCCAGAGGATTTAGAGGCAAGGTGCGAGAATGGGAGAGAGGTGGGAGATGGGATGCAGTCGGTAGCTATACAGAGTTATTAGGGGTTTCCAGTCTTTGGAACTATGGACGATGCGGGAGGTTAGGATTTGGGATGCGAGACATGATGGAGCATGTCTTGACATTGTCATTAAAAGAAGGGGTGGTCAGGTAAGGCTACCTATAGTCTAGAGTATGTAGCTGGCACCTACGAGGACTCGACCGGAGAAAAGGATGTATGAAATTAATCCACGTATCCCTGAGGTGTTTAGTGCTGTGAGAGGCACTCGATGTATTCATTAATTTAAACCGCCTATGGCTGATGCTCTGGTGACTGTAATAGGGGCAGGTCACAACCTAGTGCACTGAATACAATAGGTACTCAGGATCCTGGGGGTGATGACAATCTCTAAGGACTTCTGAGTGCTGACTATATAAATAGCTTGCACTTTGTCCCTTCTAATGAAAATCATTCCTGTGTTCAAGACTGACCAGGGACTGGACTCTGGTTGTGTTCTGCCTTAATTAGGAAGAGGTGGACAGGAGGCAAAGGAGAGGACCAGGAAAGTGACCTATTTCAGGTTGAGCTTCAGGACATCCCCGTCCCCCACAGCCCTACCTCAGACGCTCTGCCGAGGCCCTTCTCTGGAAACTCACAACAGAAAAGGGAGCAGCCACATCCTTCCCTTAGACTGAAAGATGGCTATTCCAGGCCTGTGCCTTTGACTTTATTTCCTTTTCTCCCTTACCTGCTGTTCGTCCGGAAGAAATGATTTCCATTTCTTTTGATTTCTATTTTTCTAGCTTTTCTGATCCTGTTTGCCCTCCCTTTGTTTCACTGAGGCTCAGGCCACTTTTTCTTTCCCTCTCCAGAATCTCCCACGACATGCTTCCTTCCTGTCCCAACCCCTCCCCCAATACTACTACATGTGACAGTCCAAAGCTTTTTAAAAGAGGCCTCTAAAGTTCCCACTGATGTTATGCCCCAGTGTCTGAGGTGACCTGGCCTGGTCTCCGTGCAGCTGAGAAAGTGTCTCTTTGTGTTGGCTGATGAATGGCTGCCCTGTCCTGCCCTGGGACCTCAATACCTAGAGGGTAACAGGAGAAAGCCCACTCCCCTCCTTAGGCTCTGCACCTGCTGCTCTCAGCTTTCCTTGGGGGCCACGGGGTACCTGGGTAGGTAGCTCGCTTGCTAAGCTCTGGAAGGGCAACACTATAAGGGTAGGTCTGGGAGCCCTTTCTGCCTTAGTGTCTCTGGGCAGCATGATGCCTACGGGGGGTCTGCCCCCACCCCACAGCTTTCCTTCCCCATCACCCCTGCTCTATCCTCCTCCATCTCCTGTTACTTCCCAGGATTCACAATAGAATAATGAGCCTGCTGGGATGCTGTTTCCCTCTGTGACTAAGGGTTTGAACTGTAGAATTTCTGGGTTGGTAAATATCTCGCCTGGTTAGACATCTTTGCCTTCGCCTGCAGACAGGGCAGTGTGCAAACCTTTAGGCCAGAGTCATAGGTACCTCCTGATGTTTCAAATGGCAAAACTCAGTTCAGTTCAACAAATGTGTGTAGAGTGCCGTTTTTATTGCTGTTGTTATGTTGCTGCGCATATTACCTCATTAAAATATTTTATTGCTCACTTTAATTACTCAGGCAAAACATGCACATGGTAACACATCACAACCACTGGAGGTAAATCATGAAAAGTGGGTTTCTCTATATATTCTTGTGCCATATCCACTTGAATCCCCTTCCCAGAAGTAACTGCTGTTAGCAATGTCTTGTGTGTTTTTCCACAGATATTCCACATATACCAAACGTCACTTAATCTTTGCAGCAGCCTTCTTTGGTGGGTATTATGAGTCCCATTTGGAAGACCAAGGAACCATGACTCGGAAAGTCTAAGTGTGTTAGTAACAGTGGCAATTCCAACTGAAGTATGTGTGAATCCAAAGCCCATGCAGTTTCCGCTATAACATGTTCCCGGTGGGTTGTATCAGCATCTCCCAGCCCCCACCCCAGTCACTCGTTCACTCATTCCACAAGGTTGGCGCTGCACGGGGCCCTGTCCTAGGTGCTGAAGACATTCTCGTAGAGACAGGGGATCAACGAACCCCTACCCTCCTGGGGCTCACCAATGAGGAGAGGAGGCTGGCAAATACCTAAAATCTGGTGGAGAGAAGATGGGGAGCCATAAACTCTGCCTGGCTACAGCAACTGTATGTGGCACCAGGCAGGCCACTCCGTTTCTGACTCTCAGTTTCCTCATCTGTCTGCTGGAGATAAACTTAACTCACAGGGCTATTGTGAGAATCTAGGGATTATAAATGCAGAAGTGCTTGGAAAGCATCCAATCTCAGCACATGGAAAGGAGTCTAGGCCAGTTCTAAGGACAGCTTCCCCATGTGAGGGCCACAGGTCACCGAATCACTGAATGACAGAGCAAATAGTGGTCTAAGCCTCTGAGAAGTGATACATTGAAGCAGGGCTGCCTTCCTCTATGTTCTTGGTTTTAGTGTTGTCTTTAGAAGGCACAGAGTTGGTCTGGTTGCAACAGTGACTAGAAGCAAAATGGCGGTGGGTTATGGGGTTGGCCTAGAATGAGACATAACAGCATACAAGTGAGCCTCTTCCAGAACATTAAGCTGTGGGACATGGAGAAGTCTGCCCTGGGTTATATCTGGAAATACTAATCCAGGCAGCTCTCCTAGTTCTTCTCCAGCCCATCTCCCTCTCTGCAAGGTGGCGGATTACTTGCCTTCTAATGAGCCAGTTACCAGCAGCTCAAGGGCCTTTCTAGAAAGTTCTTTCTGCCCAGAACTCTTCCGTTGTCCTCCGCCACCCCCCCCCCCATCCCATCTTCACATAGTTATCTCTTTTTCATCTTTTAGGGCTTGACTTAGATCTCATTTTCTCACACAAGCCTTTCTGGGCTCCCCAGAGGAGATTAAGAGCCCCTGCTATTCGCCCTTTCCCCCCGTGCCTCTGATTAGCTCATATCACACCAGCCAGTGCCCATCTTGTCCACCAGACTGTCTGCTCCAGGGGGGTGGGCACCAAGCCCACTGGCTCAGCACAGAGCCTGGCACTTAAGACCTGCTAAAATATTTGTTGAATGAATGGTTGAAGTTAGTCACTTCTGCCTCTGGGTTCAAAGTGGCCTGTATATTGATATAGCACCTCTTGCACAGTTGTTATTTTATTTTATTTTGACGTGACTGTGTCATCTGAATCTTTCCCCTTTGTATTCCTGGTGCCTAGCCCATGTCACAGCACAGGGGTGGTCCTCCATGTTGCTGAATGAATGAATGAATGAATGCATTCTTGGCAGGGAGCTGCTTTGAACCAGAGCACATTTCCTTTGCAGTTAATGACCTGTCTTCCCAGGTGGGCCACGGAAAGGCTCAGGAAAGTGGGGAACAAGATTATGCCGGAGCTGGTGGGGCTGGACGGAGGAGAAAGCAAAGACCTGAGTGCCGTCTCCTCTTTGTCGTTACTGCCGGGTGGAGGGCAGGAGATGACTCCCAAGGAGGGGGACTTGGTCCTGGGAGGTATCCTCTCAGGGGGCTCCCAAAACTCTCAGGGACTGAGGTGGGCTTGGCTCAGGTGTCCGACCCCAGTGACCCCCCCACCCCACCCCCCACGTCTTTCTCCTAGGAGAGGGGGTGAAACGAGAGAGGGGTGGAAGGGACTCTGAGATTTCCATCCTCTGGGCTTCTCTTTCTCAGTCTCTACGTCCCCAAGGCACCAGATTCGGGAGGGGAGAGGGGTCAGGCTGAGGCGGGCAGCGGGGGAGGGGCGGCGCGGACAGCCGGCCGGTGTCCTCTGGTGTCTGGAGCCAAGGCCCGGAGCTCTCGGCCCCCGCGAAGCGAGGCGAGCCGGAGCTGTGCGGTGAATGCAAAGAGCCGGGCGAGCTCCCAGCCCGGCGCCGCCGACGGCGTCCTCAGCCACAGCCCAATGAGAAGAGAGCAGATAATTTATTCTCTAATCCCGGTTCGGGTGCCCGGCGCTGGCGAGTGGCAGGGACTGGGGGGTGGGGGGGGGGTGGGGGGGGGGTGGGGGGGTGGGTCTCCTCTTCCCCTCTCCCCCTCCCGCCGCCGCCCCCTCCCCGCCCCTGCGGGCTCCCGGCGCGCACACACACATTTCCTGACAATTAGCGAGCACACCTTGGCCGCGCGGCCTCCGGCGGCGCCGCAGCTTTTGTCTCCCGCCCGCCGGGCTGCGAGGCGCGGGCGCCCGGGCGCGAAGTTGCCGCCCCGACGCGCTGCCGGGGAATGCCGGCCGCAGCTGCCGTCGGACTGGCGCGGAGGGCGGGGTGGGCCGGGCACGCCGGCCCGGGGCTGGGGGGCTGCAAAAGAGAGGAGAAGAGAGAGAAAAGTAAGGCAGCGCTGGCCCCCTCTTCCTTTGTTATAACCCTGAGTGTGTGCAGGCGTGAGCGCGCGCGGGAGTGCCTGTGTGTGCACATACGTGTGCGTGCCTGTGTGTGCGCGCTCGTGTGCAAATGCGTGTCTGTGTGTGTGGGTCGGGACCGGCCCGGGGGGCGGTGGGACCCGAAGACGCGAGGCGGCTGGGCCTGAACGCGAGTTGAACCGCGTCCCGGGTCCTTTGCGCTCAGCCCCGGACTCGGGCGTGCGGGCAGGTAGCGGTCCCGCTCTTGCCCGCTGCTCAAAGGACTGAGCGCGGAGTTTGTTCACAGATGGGCAGCGTGCGGGAGGCGGGGAAGCGCAGCCGCCCGGGCCGGGCCTGCGGGCGTCGGGGGGAAGGGGAGTCGCCGGCTGAAGGTCTGCCCCGACCGCAGGGGGCGCACGAGGGGGTCTCCGGGCCAGCGGTGCCGCGCCGACGCGGTTACGCGGCCCGCTTCCACCCGGGTGGGAGCTCGCTGGGGCCACTGCTAGCCCCGGGAGGGAGAGAGGCTGTGGAGGTGGCTCTTGGGGCTATGCGGGGGGGGGGGGGGGGGGGGTGGCGGCGAGACGAAGTCTGTCTAAATGCCAGTTCCCTGAAGTTCAGCGCATCGGTTGTCATATCATACCTTAATGCATATTTATGCTGCGCCGAAATAGGCTTCATAATTAACTCCCGGAGTCATCCGCAGAGGTTAAAGGGACCCCGAAGATTTGTGCATTGATTGGGTACCACGGCGGTGTGTGTGTGTGTGTGTGTGCGCGCGCGCGCGTGCGCGCGTGTGTGCGTGCGCCCCGTGCGAACCCATTGAGAAGAATAATTATTTTTCTCCACTGGAAGCTACAGCAGAGAATCAGACAAGGAGGGAAGAGAGAGAGAGAGAGAGAGAGAGAGAGAGAGGTTGGAGAGGGAGAGAGAGGTTGGAGAGGGAGAGAGAGAGAAAGAGACAAAGGAAGTGAGTGCGAGAGAGGAGACGGCTTAGCATCCGAACTGTGAGTACTGAGCGAAACCAAATAGGCAGAAAGTGCTGCGAGTCGGGGACCCCCTCGGCCGGGTTGAGGGCCGGGAGCAGCTGAGGAGGACTTGCCTCTTCGCCGAGGGGTTTGGCTGGGCGATGAGGGGTCCTTGAGGCATGGGCGGACTCCGGGATGCGGGTTCAGGCACTCACCTGAAAGCCAGCGCCAGCGCCGACCGGCTGCGGGCTGCGTCAACCGCAGCCCCAGGTCCGCCAAAGGGAAGCCCCCCCCACCCCACCCCCATTGCCTTTGTTCCTTATAAAGGTTTTTGCAGCTGGTAGGATTCAGGCGGGGTGGGGGGGGGGAGTATGAGAGGGAGCTAGAGAGAAACCCGCTTTGGGTGCCTCCCCCCTTGCCTTCACCCCATGGTGTGGGGTTGGATGGGGACGGGGTATAAATGAGGCAGGGATCAGGACTTTGTGACACCTGTGCATTTGTTTAGCACTAAGAAGGGAAAAGCCGAGGTGTCCGGTACCCCTGGGACAGTGGTCTTCAGGAGACCCCAGCCTGGGAGGCTGAGAGAAGCCATTTCTATGAGCAAAAACCACCAACTCTTGGCCCTGGGTCCTCTGCCCACCTCCCTTCTCAACCCTAGGGCCCTTGCACATCTAAGAGGGGCTGGAGCTGGAGGCCCGCCAGGGAGCGGGAGCCTTGGCTGGGTGGGGGCGGGGGAGGCATTTGTAGAGAGGATAGCTGCTCCCTTTCCTAAGAAAGGGTCCATGACAGGGTGCCCCTAGGGAACCGGGCTGGCCACCAGCCCCTGGCTCTACCAAACCTGTCAGGAGAGGGCGCCTGGGTGCCCAAGGGAGAGCCCTCCCTTCCTGACCGACATTCCACAGCCTCCCTTTGAAAGCATAGTATCCTGCCCTCCTCCCCTCAACGGTCATTAACAAATTCCTCTTCAGGTCTGATTTTACTCTCTCCTGGTGATTTTTCAATGCACCTTTCTCTGCTGGTGAACAACTTGGCCCGACTTAAGCCTTAAAGAAGGGCTAACTTCAGAGGGAAATTCAGCCCTCTGAGGCTGGGATGGGAGCCCTAAGATCACAGAGCTCTGAATTGATTGTCCTTTAAGAAGCCCCCTTGGGGGCCAGTTTTGGTGGCCTGGAAACCCTGCTTGCATCCTTCGGAGGACATGGCTAAGGTTTGGGACTGGGAACAGTTTCTATCTGTCACTCAGTTCCAGCTCCCATCACCCTACTGGGGCCTAGCAGAGGAGAAAGAGGAAGATTCCGCTTACACACACACACACACACACACACACACACACACACACACACACACACGAAGAAGTGAATATCTATCCAGCTGGGCCACTCCTAAAAGCACTATGAGGAAGGAGGAACCCTCAAATAGGGAGAACCAAGTTCAGTGTAACCCCCAGGAGGTGGTATAAAGGCTCTGGGTGGTGAGGGAGACAGGGATCAGGGTGGCAGTGACTGCTCTGAATGCAATCCTATGCCTATGGGCCTGTCTTCCCACTGGACTGCCTGCTTGGTGGCTGACTTCCTGAGTGCTGTCTCCTGGTACCTAGCACAGTGCCTGTCCCATTATTTGTGCCCAGGGCACGTTTGCTAAATGAACGGCCGTCCCCACGGACCTTCTCCCCACCCTTTATTTCTGCCTGCCTCTTCCTCTGAGAGGTACTCCGGAAGGGCTTGGGAGAGCCCAGCTGTGTAATTCTTTAGGCTGGGCTGCCGTTGCCCTATGTGGGTTTAGGGGGGCAGCGGAGGAAAGGAGTTGGGGAGGAATTGGGCCTGGGGAGAACATCAGAACATTTTGGAATTCATGAACTGCTCAGGTTGAAATGCATTGAGTTTGCCAATGACCCGTTGTATTTTTCTTTAACAGCATAACTGCTCTGAGAGGCAAAACTGTGGCCTGGGTCCTGTGTTTGGGGAGGCTGGATTCTGGTGACACAAGCACTTCCCTGGGTTCTTCTTCCTCCCACAGCCCGGTCCTGGAGCTTAGTAGAAATCAGATGCAGGGGCAGGAAGCGTCAAGGCTGGAGAGACACTCTTGCACGCTCCTTCCCCTTGGTCTCTCTCTGCCTTGATTTCCTGAGACAGCATGAGGTCTCCCTTCTCCCTTCTTTCCTAAGAGCCCAAGGACTCTGCCAGGCCTGGAGCTCCCTCTGTTTGCCCTAGAGGGCTCAGAGCTGAGGCTCCTGAGACAATTCTAGAAAACCCTTGGGAAAAAGGAAAATTCATGCCTGACCTCTCTGTGCTTTCTTGCTCAGTGGAGCCAGCCACTAAGAGGGAACCCGAGCTGGTTACGCTCTGGAGTAGAGATAGAGCCAGGAGCAGTGGGAGTTTGAGCCCTGGGGGAGCCCTACTGAAGGGTCCAGAAATAGGGCACTCATCCTGTTTCAGTACAAGCACACCGCTAGCCCGGTTCAGGTCTGGAGGACCGCGCACGGGAGACTGGCAGACCCATCTGGAGCTAGTCTTCTCCTGGGTCGGTTCTGGGCCAGAGACTACACCCACTGGTCCATCCTAATTACAACTCCAAATCTAGGCATCTGTTTGGGGCAGAGGTAGCAGAACCGAATCCCTGAGGCTCCTCTGGAGTTTCAGCAGCGCCTCCCTCCTCGTGGCGAGTGGAGTCAGATGCCACCCACACCCACAACCTGCAGCAGCACAGGAACCCTCCTCCCGGAGAGTACAGGCATGAGGGGGCTCCAGGCACACCAAGCCTGGAATATGGGAGAACCTGGATCTCTTGTCCTTGTTTCTAAGCTCATCAGCCATTCACGCATCCGTGTGTTCATTCATTCAACAAATGCATACCTGTATCATTCAGCCAACATCCTTAGAATAATGTGATATATACTTCCAGTTTAATCTCCTTCAGGTTGGTGTGGAGTGATGAGAGCCTCCCATTCAGAATCTTCCTAACATCCTGGTTTCCTGCCCCCGTGAGCAAAGACGCAGAGTTGCTGGGCTCCAACCCCCCCCCCCCCACCAAAAGGTACCTAAGCCTGAGAAGCTCTGAGAGGAGATGTCAGCTCCAATGCTGACTCGTGAAATCTTGAAGTGGGATGGGACCTTAGATTTGCTCTATCTAGCTTCCTTCCAGGTGCAAAGATCCCTTCTACACTAGTAGACCATTTATTGGGCACCTCCTGTGCGCCTGGCTGTGAGTCTGAGAAGGGGTTGACCACCTTGTGTTTGACTTCTTCCGGGGTCAGGGAGCCCGCTGGCTCCTTTTGGAGTAGCTCTGGGTCTTCAGTCCTTTCTTGAGCTGAGCCCAAGCTGGTCCCCTGACTCCCCTCCATCTGTGGCTTTCTCTTCTATGGACAGCAGGGTGAATGGCTGGCTAGCCCCATCCCCACTCCTCTCCTTGCAAAGGAGTGCTCCCCCATCGGGCTCATCCTTAGCTGGAACCATCTGCAACCTCAGTGACCAGACTTAGGCTGAGGTTCAGGTTGACTGCGTGCCCTCGAAGGGCATAGCGGGACCTCTAAAAAGGGAGTCGCTGCAGCCTGTTCCCCAGTGGAAGAGGCTTCAGTATCCAGGCTGGCCCTCTGTTCTCCCATAGGTGAACATGGAGGGGCTACTACTGGAGACGGAGGGCACACAGCAGGGGCTGGGGAGTGTCTCTGCCCTCCAGTCATGCAGACAGACCCTGAGGGGAACTATAGGAGGCCAGGGATACCTCTCTGAGAGCAACCCTCCCCGCCTGCCTGCCTCTGTAAGCCTCAGCTTTCTCATGTACTAAATGGGAATAATAGTGTTTACATTACTGAGTGGTTATACACAACAGGGACCTAGCGTGTGCGTGACATAGTTTTTCACTCCATTAAGTATCAGTTCCTGTCCTTTCTCCTCTGTGATTTCTCTTGTTTCCATCTGCTGTCAACTCCATGCCCCTTTCACTGTCAGCGTTTTCTGCTCTGTCTCTCCCAGTTCCGGCTCCTTCCTCCTCGGTCTCCCACCTCCTCCTGGCACTCTCTCCTGGTCGCCCCTGCCCCGCCCCCACCTCCTGCCAGGGGCAGGTGGCAGGGCCAGGCTGCAAGCACAGGGCAGGAAGGTGGCTGTCTTGGCTTCTCATTAGAGGCCCAAGAATGTGTGGAGTCATGAGGGACAATGAGAGCCAGCGGCAGGAAGAATGGGGCCTCTGTCCAGGCAAGAGAAACTTTCCCCAATTCTGAGCTCAGCTGAGTGGGAGTACCTGAGGGCCAGGATGGGGTGGGGAGGAGGCCGCAGGTGGTGGGCATGGGGAGGGGGGCTGGCAGAGCTCTCTGGAGCCGGCCACCATGGGAATTCTTAGCATCTGCTGGCATTTTGGGGGAGAGCTCAGACCTCAAAGGTGACTGTCTCTCTCCCTGGGGACAGGGCTGGGGAAGCCAGAGAGAGAATGTGCCAGTGGGCTGCCTGGGCCCTAGCTCTCAGCCCCCCAGCAGAGCTGCAGAAGGCTTGGGGGGTGACTCCAGAGGAGACAGGAATGGGGGGGTGGCCCCAGCTTGAGGTGGGTCCTTAGGGTCCTCGCCTTTCACTTAGGGTTCTCGCCTCCAGATTCTCAGGATTGGAGGAAGCAGAGGAGGCTGGGCTACCTGACCTGCTTCCCCTTCTTCCACATTCCAAGGAGAGCTGGCCTGGCCATTGCCTAAGACCAGACGGATGTTCTCTCCCCTCACTCCCCGGTTTCTGGCCCCAGAAACACCTTGGAGAGACGCCGCCCTTTCTGGGGCTTACTTGGGGCCTGTCGGTGGGCTGGGGCTGGCGGCGCTGAGCCTTTCAGGGGCCCAGGGCCGGGAATCTGAGGGAAGAACCAGGTGAGGGTGGGTGGAGGGGCCAGATCTGAGCCGGTGCGTGGACCTTCAAACAAGTGCGGGAGTACAGGGTACGGAGGGACACAGGGTGGGGGCGTGAGCGAGGGGAGGAACAGGGGCTTCAGAGCTGGGGAGGGGCAGCGAGGCAGGAGAGGGGGCCTCTGGGGAGCCGCCTCAGGTCTCCTGCCAAAAAAATGAACCATAAAAAAGCTGGAGGGGAGCAGCAGGGGAAGGAAAGAGAGAAAGGAGATGGGGAGGAAGGGAGGGGAGGAACAGCCCCTCCACACCAATAGCCCGGCAGGGGGACGTGAGTAATACATGGCTGGTTCAGAGGGAGTGAGATCAAAAGCGAGTAGATACAAGAGGTTTGTGCTTCACCGACCAGACAGCCAGAGGCTCAATGAGACCTTTGTTACCCAGGCCCAAGTCAGGGTTGAAGGAATACCTGACCTCCCCCGCCGGCCCAGCCCACCCTCACCCTACCGGCCACCGGGCTGGGGGAGGGGCGAGCCAGGCCTTCTCAGTGAGTCAAGTGGAGTTGGGCACCGCTCAGACCCGGGCTGGTGGGCGGGAAGAAGGAGGAGGCCTGCCCTCGCTGGGCATGGAGCTTCTGGGGGTAAGTGGAGGAGTGAGTGGCTGCCTGGAAGGCAGGGAGACTGCCAGGGCCAGGGGGCCCGCCAGGTGAGCCGTCCCTTGGACCCAGGCCCCAGTGGCCCTTGGGAGGGGACCGAGGGCATTCTGCTTGGAGCCCGCGGTTCTTTGCAGGTCCTGAGTCTGGGATGTGGGGGCCCACGGGAGAGGGAGGCAAGGGAGAACCAGAGGTTTCTGGGGTTGGGGCGGGTGACCAGAAGTTCAGGGACGTTGGAGGGTGTCCGGCTGTTTGGCGGTAGGTTGGATAAGACGTGTGTGAGTGAATGTGCGCACACACCCTGTTGCTGCTGGAGTGTGGGAAGCCCAGTTAAAGGAGGTCGGTCCAGCTGGAGTCCTGAAGAGAACAGTGAGCCTGCCCCTGGGGCGAAGGACCCAGCTGCTCCCTGGCAGGGACATGGCCTGATGTGGGCCTAAGACCTCTGATTTTCTCCTTGGGGTCTCAAATCCCCTGAGGCTTCCTGAAACCTGGAGTCCCCTGAACTCCTGTCCCCCAAGGCTGATGCTCGCCCACAACTGACCCATCATGGGAGAGGGAATTAGGAGACAGTCCTTATGTTTACAGCACGTCTTTTCCAGGGGCCTGAGACCTTGGTTCCCCTCCACTCAGCTCTGCCCTGAGCTCCGGCCGTGCCTGTGTATATCCTGTCAACGAGAGAGGGAGAGCACCAAGCACCCGCTCCCACGGCATCGGCCAGGGATGGGTCCAAAGCAGGCCGCCCTCAGCTGGTGGGGATTTCAAGTTCCGGCCCTTTTCCTGCCTCCACCTGGGTCTGAAAAGAAGGCCCTGCTTTCCTCTAAACCACATGAGAACAGGTATAGTTGTAGTCACGCTGACCACTCGAGGCAGTGTGGGCCAGCCCCCCACCTTGGGGGTGCTCGAGAAACTTGTTCACCCCTCTAAAGAATAGAACCTCTGGTTCTCCTTTGCCTTCCATTCCCGGGGGCCCCCAAAGCCCACACTCAGGCCTTCATCTTAGCTCTCCTTTACCCACACCCTCCTTCGCCCTCTCTGCTTCCTGTGGTTGGACTAGGAAGGGTTAAGCTTTGTAAGGAGAGAGTCTAATATGGGGCTGGCCCTGGGCGCTGGCTGCAGTATCATTGAAAAGATCCGGCCTTACTGTCTCTCTCTGGGAGGGGGTAGTTAAGGACCCGGAGCAGGGGGCTGGAGGCTAATTAAGGGAATTTGAGGAGGTCCTTTATGGCCAGGAAGCTACCCCTCCTCATACCCCGGAGTGAGGCCCATTGTGTGGGGACTTTGTGGGGCCAGAACTGGAAACTCATTACTGGGAAGGCTTTAATGCTGGGGCCAGGGCAGGTGGTGGGGGATGGTGAGAGAATGTAACCTGGGGGGCCCAGTACCTCGAGGGTGGCAGTGTGGGTGGGAAGGGTTGGTGGGAAGAGGAGGGAGGGCTCCCCAGGTACCCCCAGCTCCCCGCATCCTTTTGAGATTCCCACCGCTGGACCCCCTCAGCTCTGCTGTGGCCTATGGCTTTTCATTCCTATGTGATTGCTGTTTCTAATTCATGTAGGGCTAAAAGCCATGGGCTACAGTGAGGGGCGTGCTCCTTCTGAGATCTGCACCTCCCTCCCCACAGGACCAGGCTGGGAGCCAGCCACAAAGGGGGCACCAGGAGAGGTTTCCACTTGGGGATGGGGCCTGCAGGGGATCTGGTAACCTGGGGTCTGGGGCCAAGGCTGTGTGAGCTGGGCCAAGTCACTTCCCCTCTCTGGGCCTGGTCTCTCACTCTGAAATGAAGAGGCTGAACTGGTGATTCCAGAGGGAGATTCCTTCTGAGGATGGAGACACATTCAGGGGGTGCTGAGGTCTGTAAGTTGGTTTCCTCCCCCCCCCCACCCCCTTGCCATGTTGAGGACTGGCTCATGCTCAGAGATTTGGGGGCTAGAGTCAAGGGCATGGGACCACACAGCCCTCCGGCCTTCACTCGGTGCCCCCAGGACAGCCTGTGCTTCTCGGCCTTGCTCACTTCTCTGTGGTCAGCTCGGAATCCACAGCCTTCTCTGTGTAAGACCTTGGGACTTCTCAGTGGTTGAAACGGGAGAACTCAGGCCGGCCACTCAGGGAGAGGAAGTTCAGTAGCGTGAAACTAGGAAGGCAGCCTCTCCCCGTGGGCTGCGACGTGGAGTCCGGGGTTGCTAGCTCCTGGTCTGCTACCCCATCCTGGCATTTGTCACCCTCTCCCCGGATCTGTGAACAGTACCTCCTCTCCCTATCCCGCACCGTCTGCCACTCACCTTGCCTGGGAGGCCCTTCTCCCTCTCCAGTTCCTGTCCTACCCCCTAACTCCCATGCAGATCTGCATCTGCCTAACTCCAACCCAGCCCTCCTGGAAGGCTCCAGCTGATGGAAATACGGCGGGCAATCTGGCTGGAGCAGCCGTGGAAGCACCCTCGCCTCCCCTCCAAGCCCCCCAGTCTGTCTAAGACAGACCACTAAAGAATCAGAGGGTACGGTAGTTGGTGTCGAGAACCAGGAGGCAAGTTACTTACAATGTCTCGGAGCCCTTCATCTCCCT
The DNA here is from genome assembly GCF_028749965.1 of Puma concolor. Taxonomy (NCBI): domain Eukaryota; kingdom Metazoa; phylum Chordata; class Mammalia; order Carnivora; family Felidae; genus Puma; species Puma concolor. The sequence goes on from NC_141683.1 coordinate 26,200,758, forward strand.
GGCCAGCATTCGCCTAGTGTTGGCTCTGTGCCAGGCAAGACTCTATCCGTCTTACCTGTGCTCATTTAATCCTGGAAACAACTCTTAAGAACAAAGTACTAAAGGGGCACCTGGGTGGCTCAGTCGGTTGAGCGTCCGACTTCGCTCAGGTCACGATCTCACGGTCCGTGAGTTCGAGCCCCGCGTCGGGCTCTGTGCTGACAGCTCAGAGCCTGGAGCCTGCTTCAGATTCTGTGTCTCCCTCTCTCTCTGGCCCTCCCCCCGTTCATGCTCTGTCTCTCTCTGTCTCAAAAATAAATAAATGTTTAAAAATAAAATTAAAAAAAAAAAGAACAAAGTACTATGATCATCCCATTTTACTTTGGGAGATCTGAGGCAGAAGGGAGCCAAGAAACGAGCCCGAGTTCATAGGGCTAGTAAGGGGCAGAGGCAGCGATTTGAACCTGGATTCTTACCACATCGTGCTGGATGTGGGGAGAGCCAACAAGGTGGCATGGGAGAGCACTCTGGAAGCTGGAAAGTGCTGGATGCATGTCCACAAACTGGCTCCGTGGCCCAACTCTAACCATCCTTTGTCCATCGCTGGTTTTCCTTTTCCAGCAACAGCAGAGGGGGAGAAAATCAAAACAATAGGAGAAGCAAAGAGAAAGCCCAAGCCAGCTGGGTTTTTGCTGGGGCTGCTCCAAGCCACTTCCCCTCTCGCCCCAGCTTCGGTGGTGCAAGGAACAGGGATGAGACTTGCCAGGCTTTCTCGCTTTCCCTCTGGGTCCTCTTGCCCAGAGATCAGAGGTGGCCACCACCTTTCCCCACCTCCCTCCTCATCCAGCTGCCCCTGGCTCCGAATGAGCCTATCCCCTGTTCCTTCCTCTGTGCGAGGACATCCAGGCACCCAACTTACTCCCCTTAGCTTCGGGATCTAATGGGCAAGTCAGCTTGGAACAGCGCCCCCTTCCTGTCTCTGCAACTGGGTCCCTCACAGGAATCCTGTTGCACGGTTTGCCAGGGAGTCCCCCGCAATGGGCTGGGCCTAGAGGAAGGGAACAGGGGACCATGCCAGATTTTACCTCCGAAAAGCTCCAGCAAGGCAAGGCTCTGAGGAGCCGCTGCTGGGTACACGTTTGTCCAATGAATTGTGAACTGGGAGAAAAGGCGGGTGGGGTAAAAGCAGTAAATTGCCACAAACAGGGACACAGAGCAAGCCCACCCTTCCTGGGCCTGGGCCTAGGGTGCTTCTGGGGTTAGAAGGTTGCAGCTTGTGTCTGTTCTTTGCCTCTTGGCCACTGCCAGTGGTGCAGGCCTGGCAGAGATATGTAATTATATGTTTCACACAATTGTTAAACTGCATTGAATAGGCAAGCTGGCCTCATGCCCTTTCTCCCTGGAGGATTCACGGATCAGAGGGCTGCATCTATCCTGTTCCCTGCCTGCAGACAGCTGAAACCAAAAATATTCTGAACCTCAGTCTTTTTCACAGTCCTCAGAGCTACCCCAGTATAAGCCCTCCCCCTTTGAGAGCGTGGGCCCACACTTCACAACACAGATTCAAGTGAATCTCTCCGGTTGTATTTGCCCTGTTTTTAGTGGAAGTGGAGTTTCACTGCTAAAAGTCTGCTCCTTTTAAGCGCAGACTATTGAAAGAAAAAATCTCTGTCCCATCATTAGAAGGGGATAGCACGGACCATTGGCCTCTGGAAGACCTTCTAGCACTGATAGCCTGGACCACCGCGTTCCCAGCTCCTGCTGAATGCTAAGCTGACGACCCTGGTCATGCTTCCGATGACTCTTTAGATAGGCCAGCCTCTGCCAAGCGGTGGGCCTCCTGGAAGGCCCAGGGCATAAAAACACATCAAGACTGTTAGTGCCCTGACCCTTCCAGCTCCCATGGCGCCTGAGTCCCCCGGAAGCATCGGTGAATGCCTGTGTGTCCTAGTAGTCTCGGAAAGGTGGGAGGAGCGGCCCGCTTTCTCCATAGGTGGGCAAGCGAGAAATGAGGGGGGGCTGGCCCGGAAGCCCTCGAAGGCAGAGAGGACCTTGGCTCCAGATTCCAAGGAGTTCAGTCAGCCAGAGGCTGGAAGTCAGTCTCAAGCAGGCCAAGAAGGAGTTAACCTCCAAGGAGAATGAGGGCTTCTCCCAGACCGGAGGCCTGTGCCCAGCTTCGCCTCTGCCAACTCCGGGAAGAAGTCCTGGGATCTGTAGTTTGTGCCACCACCCACCCCTGGCCTGCCTGTTTATCAACAACGTCTTGGGGACTACAGTTCCCAGAAACCTGCAGAGGCCAGGCTTTGGGGGAAGGGGTGGGGTGTGAGGCTCGGTGGCAGCAGGAGGGAGAGGGAGGAGGTGGGGAGAGAAAACCCAATTCACCCCCTTCCTTTTTAATTCTTTCTCCTGGTGTGTCTGCTCCACCGCCCGAGCTAATCCCCCAAATCCGGTCTCCTAAGCCGCAGCTGCTTTCCTTCGCAGTGATGAATGGCTCGGGGAGGGAAGGTGAATTCATATTTTAATTACTGAGGCGCGGTGCTAAGGGGCGCTGGGGAGGGGGCGGGGGTTCAGCATTGTTCTGGAGGCGCGCTGGGTCACTTCTCCTTTGCCCTTTACCTGGGGTGGGGGTGGGGCAGAGTGAGGCTGGGGGGCGCCTTCTCCGCCGCCACTCTGCTTCTGCTTTGGGAGATGAGGTGAGGGGGGTGGGAGGGAAGACCTCTCTCTCCCTTCTTTTTTGTTTGGCAGAGGATTCCAGGCATGTCCCAACACTTGTAAATATCACCCTACCCTTCCAGCCCCCACTGCCGTCCACTTTGGTGGAGGACATTGCCCAAATCCGAGGCACTTAGGAGTTCCTGGTCTGCCAGCATGAAGCCGTGGCTGTCTCCTCCCCTAGTGTCTAGCTTGCTCTGGGACCCTCTCTCTCTTGGTCCCTCCAACGTGTTCAAGCCGTCTCTGACCCACTGCCCCAGTTTGGCTGGACGTGCTAGGGTTGCCCCCCCCCCCCCCCCCCCCGGGAGGGTGCCTGGTATAGAGAGGAGAAGCAGGGTTGAGGGACAGGGGAAGGGGTCAACAGGAAGGCTGGGAACCCCCTGGTGGTTGGGGATGATGAGCTGTAGGTTCACACCTCTGCTCGGCTCCGCCAAGCAGAGGCTCTTTCTCGCCTCCATACCCCAGATCATCTCAGATCTGAGCTGGGGACAAAGGCCAGAGAGGCGGATGGGGAATACATCCAAGCCACCAGCTTGCAGTCAGATGCAGCCAACTGTGAGTTAGCGGGGGGATCTGTCCTGTGTCCACCTTCCTTTCCTTCCTATGCTGAGTTGATGGGGGCCATCTTTCTATCCCTTAGCCTCTCCTGGGCTAGAGGCATGGAAGCTGAGGCCGGAGGGGAAGCTGCAGGATGGGAGGGGAAGTTTCCATCACGAACACAGTTAAGTAGGGGCTGCCTCCAGGCGCTGGTCCACTTGCTTCATTGAAACTCTGCACTCTGCCCATTTCAGACACTCAAAACCCTTTCTCCTCAAGTAGGCAGAGCAGGAGGAAGTTCATCAGGACCTACCTTTTCCAGGAAGCCCTCCTGTTGGTGCTGAGACACTCCGCAAAGTGTGAAGGGATCAAGGCAGTGTGGGCAAAGCAGAGAGAGACGTGGAGGCACAGCCCCGACAGCTCCCCAGGTACCTGCCAGCAGTGCAGAGGGATCCTGAAGGCTGAGTGGGACCCCGAGCAGGAGAGATAACCCTGGAATGGGAAGGCATTCTCTACTCCACAGCTCCCCACTTTGGGGACCGGCCCAGGGACCTGTATCATGCACAGAGCCCAGACTGCTTTCAGGGCTTGTAGTCCCACTCCTTATAGGGAAGACGACCTTGTCAGGCCCTGGTAGGGAAGGCAGAGGACAATCAGAGCACTTTATATATCAAAGATATATATATATTGGCTTCATCCAACCCTCTGGAAACTCTGATGTGTAGGTCCTGGTTCCTCCAACCTCTAGCCCCAAACTTCCCTACAGTTAGCAAAAAAGGCAGGATTTTCTCATCTCTCCCAAAGGACCTTGGGGAGGAACAGTCACTTCTGAAGTGTATTTACTTATTTTGAGAGAGAGAGAGAGAGAGAGAGAACATGCGCGTGCGTGTGCACAAGCAAGGGAGGGGCCAAGAGGGAGGGAGAGAGAGAATCCTCAGCGGGCTCCACACTGTTCAGTGCAGAGCCTGACTCTGGGCTTGGACGCACGAACCGTGAGATCGTGACCTGAGCGGAAGTCAAGAGTTGGATGCTTAACCAACTGAACTACCCAGGCACCCCAACTTTTACTGTTTTTTTTGGAAAGAGCAGACATTGGAGGGGAAGTATGGTAGGGAGAAAAGAGGATCTATGCACCTTGGGGCCAGAGACCCTGAGCTGCGCCTGGACCCAGGCTTGGGGTGGGAGAGTCATGGTCAAAGCGACTTGCCTGGCTTGTTTTAACTACGAATTCCTTCCCCAGATCAGCTTTGTTGTGCCTACTGATTTCTCCCCACGTATTTTTTTCCTGTAATCGAGGAAATGCTGTGTTGATAGTACCCTTGACATACATCCCCCTAAGCAAAGGAAGTGGATGCATTACAATTACTGATTACAAGGAAACCCAACTGTTCTCCCTCCCGTCTTCCTGATCAGACCAGGATTTCTAGTGCCCTTCTGGCCCTTTAGGTAACCTCTTGGTACACTGAAATGAGGAAGTGAAAGCCCAGAGAGGCACAGCCACTTGCCAGGGTGACACAGCATGCCGGCGTCAGAGCCAAGAATAGAGCCCAGGCCATCTAAGACCCAGTTTAGATCCCAGTCTCTCTAGGTTTGTCACGGGAGGGATCCAGAGATAGCTGCAGGAGATAGATCTAGAAATATGGTAGTTGCGTCCCGGCTCTGTCTATATATATCCTGGAGATTGCTCTCTGCTCTCTATATATACTCCAGGAGAGTGGGTATGTGGAGGATGCTGGAAATCGGGTGATTAAATGGCCAGTCTACCTACCCATGCTGACTCAGGCTGGGCCTCCTGCCCACCCAGCTGGCCATTGGAAATGCACTGCACCTATTAATTACAGTCATTAGCTGTATTACCAGGACACTTGGAGGGTAAGGGAGGGGAGAATCCTGACGGGACCCAGCTCCGCTGTGGGCACCGTGCTTGGTGAGGGCCTGCCAGCCGGGGCCCTCTGCTCGGCCTGCGGAAACTCGAAGCTTGTCCAAAGGAGCAAAGTTGGCCAAACCTGTGGAACTGTCCAGAGAGCCGTCGCCTGGGCCTTGCCAGGTTCCTCAAATACAGGGGGGACCATTTGCAGGTGTGTTTAGTGTTTGCGGCCTGGGACACCCGATGCAGGGCCGGGCCGGGGACATGCCTCACGCTTCCTGATTCCTGACTTCGGCATAGCCCCACACCTCCCTCCTTCCTCTCAGCATTTGGGCTGCCCCCCAAATTCTTTCTAAAGAGAAAAATGATCCAAACAAGGCCTAGGATGGGAGCCTGACCTCCATGCAAAGTGCTCTCTTGGTGCCCAGCTGCTCTGCTTCGGCCGACTTGAGTATACATCTGCTCCCTCCGGGGCAGGCTAGGGGCAGAGGAAGGGCAGAGAAGCAAGCTGGAGGACTCTGCAGACTGGGTACCCACCTCCTGAAGCCCGCTCCCAGCCCTAGCCAGACTGCCCCCGCTCCCAGAGGTGCGCCCGCCTCCAGTGCTGGGTGCCTGGGCACCGTGTCAGCCGGGAGTGGAGATAACATGCCAAGCCGGGGCGAACCCAGCCTCAGCCTCTCTCTCAGCCTTACTTTCCTGCCAGGGAAGAAACTATATCTTTACCCTTATGTACCTACCTCCCCACCCCGTTGCCCAGCATAGCTGCTCAATAAAATAGCCTGTTGGCTAAAAGAATTCTCCGCTGTCTGTTCTCTGCACAAGGAGGACCGGGATTTGTGCTGCTCTGAGCAAAGAAAGTCCATTCTGTTTTCTATAGGTTTCCTGAAGGGTATTAAGCAGATGGGGGCTGCGAGGAAAGGGGGGGGGGACCCCGTGACTCAGTTCCAGGTGTCAAGGTCAAGGCTGTTGGATGCAGGCCCACAAAGTCCCGCATTTGTTTGTTTGTTTTTTAACGTTTTTATTTATTTTTGAGACAGAGAGAGACAGAACATGAACGGGGAGGGGCAGAGAGAGAGGGAGACACAGAATCGGAAGCAGGCTCCAGGCTCCGAGCCATCAGCCCAGAGCCCGACGCGGGGCTCGAACTCACGGACCGTGAGATGGTGACCTGAGCTGAAGTCGGATGCTTAACCGACTGAGCCACCCAGGCGCCCCCAAAGTCCCGCATTTGGATCATTGGACTGTGTGACCTAGAGGAGCGAATGGAAGCCCCCACCCCTAACCCGGGTCAGGTGGCACGGAGGGCCGGCTTGCTTCCTGTTCCCCAACCACAGGTGTGTGGTGGTGAGGTGAGGCAGAGCGGGCAGGAGAGGAACAAAGGCAGCAGTAGCTGGGGCTCCCTCTCCCCCACCCAGGACTCACCCAGGCTCCGATTTGAGGAATGACATCAGCTCCACAGAGATCCGGGAATGCTGAACTTTTCACAGAGGCTGTTTGTTTGATGCCTGTCCCAGCCCCACCCCCACCCCCACCCCCACCCCCACCCCCCCAACCTGTGTGAGAGGTTTGGCAGGGCCTGGCAGGCTCAGGGAGTGGTGGTGGCTGGCCAGATCCGGAGGGCTCTGGGAATGTTAACCCCAGCTTGCATCTCTCTCTCTCTCTCTCTCTCTCTCTCTCTCTCTCTCTCTCCTCCTTCCTCCTGCCCCTCTTCCTCCCCTGCCTCTCCCTGCAGATCTTCTCCGGTGAGCATCCCCCCAGCCTGGCCCAGGGCATGCCCCAGTTCACTTTTGCCTGCTTCTGTGGCCTCCACGGCTTCTGCAAGATGAAGAGGAAGAAGGAGGAAGTTCACAGACAGCGGGAAACAGCCGTGTGAGCTGGACCGGGGCCCCTTCTGCAGCCTCCAGCAGGTTCCAGGCCTGAGGGCGCGCCCACATCTGGAAGGACCCGCCTGGCCTTCTGGAGACCGGGAGACTGAGAAGACTTGGGGCAGCCCCAGGAGTGAAACTTCTTTCCTGCCCTCAGGGCTCCAAGCCCTCCACTCAGGGTGACTCTTCGGCTGAGGGATGTGCCGCCTTGGTGGGCTAGGAGCGCTGCTCCTGGATAGGAAACTGGACCTCCCAGCAGCCCCCACGCCGGGGGAGGCCTCAGGCAGGCCGGGCCCAGTGGCGGTGTAAGAGGAGCCCCCCTCCAAAGCCAGGATGCAGTCTCTCCTGGGAGCCCGGGACTTGAGGCAGGAGCCTCTCCGGAGGAGCATCCCTGAGAGAGGGGTCCTTTCCTGTCCCCTCCCAGCGTTCTCCTGGGCCAGGTGGAGCCAGGACCAAGGCGGGCAGCCAGGTTGGGAGTCAGATGGCAGAGTCGGGACAGTGAGAGGCAGGCAACGTCCTCATGGCAGGAGGCCAGCTCGGTGTCCCCTGGGCGCTTCCCTCTCCCGCGCTCCAGAAGGCAGCTTTCTCTCCAGGCCTGGCCTCGCAGACCCTCTGACCCCTGTCACACCTCCTTGCAGCAGCACAGATGTGGGGGCCTGTTTCCCAGGCCCCGACTCCCCTTCTTGGGAACTGTCATCCAGGACCAGACTGTGGGGCCCCCTTCCTGGACCGTGCCGTGTCCTCCCTTTATTCTCCTGTCTCCTCGCCTCGCCCACCTGCCTCTACTTTCTCTTCTCAGAAGCCATAGAGAGGGAAGGGCTTGCATGTTGTGCCTTTGGGGGAAACGGGGTAGAGGGACCCTCTATGACCTGCCTTGCCTTTTCCCCCTAATCTCTCCACTAACCTCAATCTTCCAGGGTCAGTCTCAGCCCCCTCTCCCAGCCTATTTCCAGCCGGTAAGAAGCAGACAAACCCCCCTTTCCTTCTTCCTTCCTTCCCTCCTCCCTCCTCCCATGTGATCTAACTTACCCTTCTGTCACAGTGCCCGAACCTCTCGGGTGCTAGAGGGTCACACGGGCAGCAATGGTAGTGGCAGAGACACTTTGGGCAGATTCTGTAGCTTTAGCAAGTCTGCCCTCTCCTTCAGCACAGAAAAGGTCGGCCCAGGAACAAAGTCAGAGGCCCGGTAGCCTCTGGGGACAGAATATTCTTTCTGACAGTTAACAGGTGGGCTGGGGAGAGGAGGTCAGGACCCCAGGACTGAAGGTGGGGCTGTGTGCCCTTTTCCTTGGAATGTGCCTCTCTGGGCAGTCAGGGAGGGCAGAAGACCACCTGTGCTGGTTCATCCGGAACCTGGGAGAAGCCAAGGCACATTCTGTCCTCGCAGCTTTTCTTTGCCTGTCCAGCTCATGCCCCATGCTCAGGGGCCTTTCCTGAGCTTCCGGCAGATTTGGTGGGAGACAGGTCATCTTTGTGAAGCCAGAGCACCGCTTACGATCCCTCTCCTCCCATCCTCCAACCACCTCCTTTGCCCCTAGCACCCAGCCCCAGACCTGTACAATCTGTTAGTTCCTTTTATATCCAAAGAACTATAAACAGAAGTCCTTCCCTCAAGGAAACAGCAATAAAGGCCAGTGGGGTCACAAGGGACAGAGGAAAAGCTCCCCGGTTATTTGGCCTCTTGGACGGTAGAGGCCTTGGAAGAGGCAGAGACGGGCAGAAAACGCTTTCAAGGGTACCTTGATCAGGCGGCAGGGGAGCCCGCCTGGAGGGCATGTGTGTCCCTAGCGGTGGCCTGTGAGGCTGCAGGCCTAGAGAAGCCACTCTTGCGGTGGAGGATGAAATTGTATCCCTGGAACCTCAGAGGTGTTGGGTGTTAGGTCCTGACCACATGGGCTCACCCGGAGGAAAGGTCAGGAGAGGTGGCGAAGGAGGGTTTTGCCCCTGCGTACCTCTCGGGGCTCAGCAGCGATGTCCGCTGCAGGGGTCTGGCAGTTAGCCCGTCCAGAGAGCTTCTTCCCCCGGGGAGAACTCCTTTGACTGCAAAGGGATACCGGATATCTGGAGCCCCTGCTACGGGAGCATGGGAGAGGTCCCAAGGTCAGGGCATCACTGGTCTGAGTGGAGGGCTAGCCGTGCCTGCAGACGGCAGCCCGTGGCCCCTCCTTCATCCAGGGTGAAGGTGGGGGCAAATGCCTTGCTGAGTAGGAGGCGGCAACAGCTTTGAGCCAGACCCACCCCTGGTCCCACCGTCCCTCGGTCTCCTTCTCAGGGAAATGGTGACTTGGCTCCTCTCAGCGCCTGGAGCCGATCTGGAGACCTGTGCCTGCCCGTCTGCCTCTGGGTGAGCCCAGGGGAGAGGTTTCATCCAAAAATGCAGAAGCAGCCCTCGTGTCCACAGAACGTGCGCCGCAGGCCTCTGGCTCACAGTCCGGGCTTTTCTTCCTTCTGTTTCTTTTGGGGCATCGAGGTCTGGCCACCCCATTTATTGCCCTGCCCTGAGGCTCCTCCCCAGGGGACAGGTTGGACCATTTTGCCCTCCCCTTTCCTAATTCCCTCCACCCCACAGTTCTCTCCCAGACTCTACCTTGAGGAGGGGGACGGGAACTCCTGGGTGGAGGAAGGGGGCACAAAAGTCGATGGTTCTGGAAGGAGGCGAGCCTCTCCTTCTTGCTGTGTGGCACTGAGTCCTTGCTGGAGGGCGGGAGGCCCTGGCCTCCCTGGGCCTCAGTTTTCCCCTCTTGTGCTGCGGGCTGTTGAATGGGTGATAAAGAAACGTGAGGGGTGCATGAGGTTCTTGTGACTCGAATGCTGTCTGGGGCCAGGCCCTAGGGACCCCGAGGGGCTTCTTGAATTCTTTTATTTTATTTTATTTTATTTTATTTTATTTTATTTTATTTTATTTTTGTAGAATAGCATTTCCTTCTCCACTCCCAGGGAAGGGCTTTTTGGATGTCGCAGGAGTCAACAGAAATCTATACAGAGATTGTTATTTTTGAAACAAATAAAAAGAGCAATAATTTAACTGAAATATGCACGAAGTACCACAGTGGATGCAAAGGGCATTGAGCTGGGAACCAGATCTCCTGGGTTCCGGCCCTGCTGCTTAGACACTGATGACAGTGTGATCTTAGGCTAATCATGTCCTATTTCTGGGACTCAGTCTCCTCCCACCAACGTCCTCTAAGTACCCCCCATCAGAGGCCAGGACTCTGTGGCCCTGGGCAGTCGAGCCTCAGTGAGGCTCAGGGCCGAGGAGGCACAGGGGTTGTAGTCTCCTGGGCTCTGTGTCTGCAGCTCCGTGTGGGGAGGGCTGGTGGAAGCCGTACGGCAGGTCTAGGCAATGGCGAGGGCCATTGGAGAGGGACAGCCAAGGCACCCATAGCTTCCGCTCGAACCCTTCCCCAGGGCCCCGAGCAGTTCTGCCTCTCCTCCTTCCTGCAGCCGGGCCTGTCTAGGCCACCTCAGGTGCCCCTTTTGTGCACATTCTCTTACACACACACACTCCACCCCTGGCAGATGGGATCTCAGAGGACCAGCTCGGGGCCCTGGCTCTGTAACCCATGGGCTCCCCTCTACCCAGCTGCTGGTGAGCCCGTCTCCAAGCTGCTCGAACCACCCCACCTCACTACCTTGCCTTCTGCAAGGGGAAGTCAGGCTGCAATCTGCCTGGCCTACAGAATGAATGTGCATTTCTCCGGTGGGTTGGGATGTGCCCGTGGTGGGATGGGCTGATGACTGGCCATCGTTGGATGGAGAGCTGCCGCCCGCAGGTTCCCAGTGCTCCGCCACGGCTGGCTCCTGACCTCAGTAACTTGCCTCCTCTCTCCGGGACTCTATAAAAGGTGGTAAGAAGACTCATTTCCTCCCCACCTCATAGGAAGGCACTCGTTACAAGGGCACTTTGTATCAGATGTGCCTAGATGAGCTTGAACTTTTGGAGGCAAACACTTGGTTTACAACGATGAAGATGGGCTTTCACCAGAGAAGGAAACTTCTGGCTGCTGCATTTGGGGGGCTCCCAGTAGGCTGATCCAGAAAGCCTGGTGTCCACCCTGGAGGTGGCTGCTGTGCCCAGCAGGTGACGGGGCTGACAACACCATCAGAACCAAGAACCAGAATCTATTCTCAAAGAACGAACGCTCCATCCCTCTGACACAAAAGCAAGAGCATGAGAGAGCTGTCACCACCATCACCCTGTTCCCAATACAAAGAGCATCCTAAGCCTACGTGGCTAAAAAAGCTAGGAGCAGGGGGCGGGCTGGTCCGAGTGAGTCCTCTATTCCCCAGGCCATACCCCCTAGGTCAGTGCCTACTGTGTTGGGCTGTGTGGCCAGTCCAGTCTGGGTTCCCTTCTGTAAATTCCTGTAGGATCAGAGCCACAGATCACGAAGAAGAAACAGAAACCTTGGCTATCCACAGGGAAGCCAGGACCATCCGCCAGGAGGGTGAGGTTGGGGGAACTACCCAGCCCATCCCTGGAGGAACTCGTTATCCTGAGGAAGGCATTCCAAAAGCCCGGAGCCCCCAAAGCTGGGCACCTCGACAGCAACTCGAGGCTCTGAAGTTCAAGGGTTTCCTAGTGGGCTACTGGTCTGTCTCCCTGCCCTTCTTGGGCAGCCTGTCCTCCTCCCTCAGTCATTCCTGTGTTCCATCAGACAGGCGGGAGGAAGGCTGCAGGGGAGATGGCAGGACCCAGCCAGATCCTCAGGACTCTCCCAGCCTCCGTTGCCATGGCAACGCTGCTATTTTTATCCCGTTGTTCCTGATGCTCAAAGCTCTGACTTTCTCTGTTCCAGAGAGGCCAGGCGGGCTTCTGCCCTCATCCTTCAATGCCGCATCTTCTCCCAGAGGCCTGAGAAGAAAAAAGAGTAATGGAGGAAAGGGGGAACCCACTGGGTCATGCACACCTCAACCAGGGGAATTGGCGGTGGTTTGCCTCTGCATTTGTGAGCCGTTGGGTTTCGAGCTGGCTTAGGAGCTCTGTTTCGTATTTTCAGGGAGATCAAAACTCCCCATGGTCTCCCTGAGAGGCTGCTCCAGAGGAAAAAGAAAGAGCTGCCGCTCTAGATGAGTTTTTCCTACACGGCTATGACATTGGTCGGGGGTGGGGGGGGCGGGGGGTGGTGGCTGCTGCTCCTCTTGGGAAAATCAGACCTGGTTCCAAAGAATGTCCTGTTGGTACAGGCCAACCCCCGGTCCCTTGAAAGGGCTGGAGAGCTAAGTTTGATTAATTAACAATCAGATACACTTACCATCACTGGGAAATCTAAACCGGTACTTCCCTTCGCCTCTGCCCCTCCACCAAAGAACTAAGGCAATTTGACTTCGTGTCTTTGTCCAATCTTTGTGCCCAAAGCAAGTTAGCATACATCCTCCAGGCTGGAAAGCAGATTCCTGGGTTCCTCTCCTTCCTACCCACCCCCACATACAGCCATGTTTCTCTCCAGGCGCTTGAGGTCTTAAATTTTGACAATGCTCTTGAAGTCGGGGTTTGAGGAAAGGATTTCTTAGAGCTGATCATACCCTGTCCCTTTTCCCTGGCCCAGCCTCTGGTCCTCTCCCTATGTCCCCATTTCCACCCCAGTGGTACCCTGAAAGTCAACGGTGCTAACGTTCCCCACCTGTATGTTCTGATCGTCAGTGAGATTTGAACCCAGCAGCTGGGGTGGTTGGGTTGGGGGGACCATTTCACGCACATCCTCGAGACCATGACCCTGGAGACCGGTCCAGGTCTAAACCCAGCAAAGTAGCACTCATACTGTGTTGGACTCCTGTACAGAGGTTCTACCTCAGCTGAACTGACTCCAGGATGGCTAATTTTTCTAGGGTGGCTGGGATGCATTTACTAAGCGTCTAATTGGTTTCATTTTGGCTCAAGTTGCATGGTTTCCTGAATCTATGCACCTGGAGTAAGCACTTTTCTGGTTGCCTCTGAAAAGCATGCCGGCAAATGCTGCTCTGTTAATTGCTGTAATAAACAGACTTTATTATATCCCTTTGCAGTAAATGAATTATGTTGTCAGGGTAGATGGGGCATCCGTGTTTATTTCGCACTGTGATACGTTCCGGCAGCAGAAGCTAAACATTTATTTCTACCGACTCTGCCGGGGAGAGGAGGAAGGTTGGAGACTGGGAGGAAGTCAGGGGCATGGAAGTCAAGTGAGGTGACAGGGCTTAGAAGGAGGCTTGGGGAGACCCACCGAGCCCCTGTTGCTGTGAGCTTCGTATACATCCAGGGCTCCTGCCTCCTGGAATCTCAGAGAAATAGTGGGATCAAGCTGGCTAGAGGAGGTGGGGTGGGGAAACAGGGAAGGTGGTTTAGGATTATAATAGGATCACATAGTCTGAAAAGTGCTTTTATTTTTACAGACAGAATAAAGACCTTTAGTTGGGCTTCTCAGGACTATTGACAGAACAAATGGGAAGTTTCAGATTTACAAGGAGAGCAAAATGCTACCAGATGGCTTCACATTAAGAATAAGAATTATTATATGGTATGTGAGTTATATATCAGTAAAAGTATTTTTTTTTAATAATTCTTTGGGGTGCCTGGCTGGCTTTGTTGGCAGAGGATGTGACTCTTGATCTCGGGGTTGTAAGTCTGAGCCCCACATTGGGTGTAGAGATTACTTAAAAATAAAATCCTAAAAAGAATTCTTATATCACGACTCCACTTTGATCGGAGGGACAGAGATTCCAAACTATCACTGAAATAAGGGGCCCTGAGAGGGGCTCGGAGAGCTAGAACCAGAAGGTCTAACCCCAAAGCCAGCATCCTATAGGCATGGAGTGGTTTGGGGCAGGATGAGGCTAATCTATAGTTCAGAGCAGTGGATTCGCTGCTCCTGAAAGGGGTGGCCACCCCTTTCCTGGTTCGGCTACCATGCTGCCTAGCACGTAAACACTCAGTAAGTGCTTGTGAAATGGTCTGGGGCAGGCAAGTGCCCCACACCTTTCAGCCTTCAGGAGTCGGCAGGGACGTCTGTCCCTACCCCTTCTGCTGTCAGCACCGTTCCTTACCTCCTTGTGTGGGGAGAGTGTGCCCTGTACTGCTGTCAACTCAAGCCTTTCAATCAAGATCGAGTCCTGACTCAGTGCAAAGTCCCGTGGGAGGAGCTGCAGGAGAAACAGGGACATCAGACATTGCTCTGCTCCTTGAGGAATTCACAATTTAATAAAAAGCAACAGGCCAAGGCTTGAGGGATGCAAGAAACCTTAGGAAGAGTGTAGCAAAGTGCTTTAAGGCTGCAGGGACCTGAGAGAGCGGAGCTGTTTGGAAAGTGGGGAGGGATCAGGGAAGGCTTCACAGAGGGGGCGAATTTCAGCTGAGCCTTGAAGGATGAAGAGGAAAAAACCGTTCAAAGCACAGATCCCAGGGATCCTTCTCTCCTTGCCAACAGCTGCAGACATCTGCCCATAGTCATATGCACAGCCAGAGCCAGCCATGACCTGGCAAGCAAAAGCTATACGTAGCCTCTTCTGTTGCAGGCAAGCCCCGTTGCTCCCAAATGCCTCTCCTCCCCAAGAGTCCGATACCTGAAATTTCATCAGTGCTTCCTCTCTTTTGCTTTAGGCTTTGATCCCCTAGGGTTTGTAATCCAGGAGGGAGGCAAGGACTGGGCAGTCATCAGGCATTTGCCCCACAGCATCACTGGTACATCAGGCTGGGGACGACCTGGTGGGGAAAAGGGGAACAAAGAAAGGTGTAGCTGGGAGGTCTGACAAGGAACTGCCCCTGTCTCACGGCTCTGCCCAGCCAAGCTACTTACGCCCATGCCTGCTTATGCTCCAGACCTCCTCCCTCCTTTTCCCTTCTCCTTCCTTTCTCTTTCCAACTACCTTTTCCTCTACCCTCCTTCCAAGGAGACAGTCAGAAAACCTCTGGCAAAAACCTGGGCTGGCAATCCTAAAGCTCCTGTGTTTTTGTCCTGGCTCTGCTCCAGCTAAGGTGCTTGTTGGTGGTAAGACAGACACGTGTCTTTGTCTGTCTGGACCTCGGTTTCCCTGCTTGTAGGATGGGTGGACCTCTGCCTCCCTTCCTCTCAATTGGCTCTGGGGGAAACAGCACCAGACTCGCATTCTGATTTCAATTCTCTTCCCTAGCTGTGGTAGCCTGGAGAACTCAATCTCCCCAAACCTCTGTTTGGCATATGTCAAATGCGGATAATAACGCCCATCCCACAAGTTTTTGTGAGGATCGATAGGACAGCATGTGCTGAAGCGCTTCCTTAGCTCAGGGCCCGGCACCAAGCAGGGGTTAAATACGAGTTAACCCAAAGGGTCACCTGAAACAAGAGTTACAAATGGCAAAAAGTTTTGCATATCTCACATCGTCCCCTGCGTCCGGCACAGTGTCGGTACCGGACAGAGCCAGAGATTCGGTAAACACGATAGAGATTCAGTAAACACAATTCAAGCTGAATTGAAGACGCGTATGGTGAGGTCAGGAATTATTACATTAGCTCACTTGTATCCTAGATAACTTCTCCTCTCTCCGGTAACAGACGAGAAATAGATACGGATGCCCCTAAATGCAGTGTCGTGGGGCGTGGCGAAAGCGGGCTGGGGATCTTCCAACATCTGATTCTTCCTTCTACTCCCCCTCCCCCCTTCTTCCTCCCCCCCCCCCCCCCCCCCCCCCCCCCCCGCAAGGGGCCTAGTGCTCTCGGACCGGTCACTTTCCGGTCACTTTCCACCGCCGCCCCGCCCTCCGCTACATTTTGGGGCGCGTCCTGCAGGCGGCGCTCTCCCATCATCTCAGCCTCAGCCGAGTAGGGGCTGGGGTAGGGAGCGAGGGGGTGAGGGGAAGTGTGAAGGAAAAACAGCCCCACGCGTCGTTCACATATTTACATCTGAACTGTCAAAATAGTTATTTTTAAGTCGAGTTCCGTCTGCTGCGGGTTTAGAAGCGGGCGGGGGCGGCGGGGCCGAGCGCGCGTGCGCACAGCGGCGGGCTGGGGTGTCCGGGCCGCGGCGAGCCCCCGCCCCCCCCGCCGGCGTCAGCCACTTCGCTCGCGGTTACGGCGCCAGCGGGAGCCGTCGGCGGGGGCCGGGTGTGCCGTTCCCGGCCGTCCCCGAAGGGGAACGCGCGGCCGAGCCCAGCCCAGCTGGAGATCTGTCCACTTACTGTCTGCTGCACAGGAGGCGCCACGACTGTGGGTCTCCCCCTGCGCCCTCCCCGATCGCCCTCAGTCTGCAAGTTCTTCTCCTTGGCCTGCCTGCATCGCCCCTAGCTACATCATGGGCCCCATTCCAGATCCAGGTCTGATTCCGAGGACCAGCCCCCACCCACCCACAGCCATTCACACCACCAGCCTTTCCCAGGACGCAAGGAGCTGGAGGTTCTTCAGGAGCTGGCCGGCCTGGGGGTGCCTGAAGATAGGGACCCTTGGGTGTGCGGGCAGCGGCGAGAATGACTTAGCCCTAAATGCGCGCAAGAATGAATTTCTCTCTGCAAAGTGAGGGGCCTGTGCGTTTGACACTCATGACGCCTCTTTCTGGCTCTCTCGCTTGCTCTCTCAGGGGCAGTGGGATTTGAGACAGACGCTGGCTGGCCCTGCTGCCATCAATATGTGTCCCAGCCCTGTCCAATGTCTGCTCTGTAATGAGGAGTGTTTCGGAATGTCACCTCTGGTAATGGGGAAGCGGCACCTGTGCACAGCCGGAACCACCTCTCTGTCTTCATTAGGCAGTCCGCAGCCCGGCTGCCCGCGGCCCTCGCTGGGTGACAGATGATGGGGTGATGGGGATGAGGAGTGAGCGCAGCAACCTCCTGCTGTCCAGGATTCATTCCCAGACAATGACTCCGAATGCCCGTCCCTGCCCTCCCCCCAAAAATAGACAGCTGAAAAAAAAATGCCCTTCTAGGGCAAGGTGTTGCAAGGACTGATAATAGCTAAAAATGGGGCGAAGGAGAGTTGGAGGAGTCATTTCCAGAAACAGACACCCGCCTAGCCACTGTGGTCTCCTGTCTAGATTGCATTTGGGGGCATCTTTCTCCTCCCTGCCCCGACTGTCTTCGCAGGCCACCTTTTGTGTCCCTTCTAATCTGTGCACCATGCAAAAGTCACAGGATTGAAATTCTAATGCTAGGCTTCCCTGTAGCCAGACCTGCATAGTCCTGCATATTCCAAAAGCAGCAAAACCCTGCTCCTTTTGAATCTCAGCCCTCATAACCGCCTGAGATGGGGGGCATTGAGATCAGCCAAGCCCCAAAATGGCGTGAGACACAGACGTGGCTTCACAGGACCCCTGCTATCATGATAGAAACATCACCATGGAGACCATAGTCCTCTGGTTCAGTTCAATGTTCCCACCCTCCCCCAGAGGCTGTGGTATCTCCATCACCTTGTCCACTGCCCAGGCAAGCATCCTTCCATACTCTCTACGTGATCGGAAGTGGCGGTGGCTTACTACCAGCTTTGGAGGGTTAGGGGTGATGGCGGTGATCCCGTGGAATTTCCTGAGGCAACCGTCTGATCCAGAAGCTGCATGGATAATCGATCTCTTGACTGGAGCTGGTGATAGAAGTGGCTTCGCTTTGTCAGGCCCTCACTTTGAAAGGCTGTGAGGGGGTCCCCTGGGGATCCGAGCTCTGCCCATTACCCCTCTTCTCTGTCTCAGTAAAGGGCACCCTTGTCTGCCTACATATTGGAGCCAGGAATCATCCTTCAATTCGAGCCAGAGAGTGATTCCTGACGCCCCTGCATTTGATCCATCGCCAAGTCCTGTTGGCTCTCCCTCCTAACTGTCCCCCCAAATGCACTTCTCTGTGCCTCCACTGCCACCACCTCAGTCCAAGCCATCACCCCTTCTCGCCCCTCCTCTCTCCCCCACTCTTGCAGCCAGCTGGCTTTCCTGTTGCGGGAACGCAAGCCTGACCCTCCCTGACCACCCAGGCTGAATTAGTCTCCCGCCCCCCCAAGACCTCTGTCACATCAGTCTGTCTCATTGTCACACTCCGAAATTTTCTTGTTCGCTTCACTTGCTTGTCTGCTTTCTCCTCCTAGGACGTAAGCTCTAGGAGGGCAGGAACCCCGTTACTTTATGTACCTTTAAATCCACAGCACTGAGAACACTGCCAGGCATGTGGTAGGACTCAGGAAATATTTGTTGGATGAATGAATGAATGCATGCATGAACGAATGAATGAATGAACGTTCGCTGCAGCCTCAACCTAATGACACCCATGTCCAGTCCTGCACCACTCCTGTCTTTCTCTCCAAAGCTTCTGGAGGCATTTCTCTCAGACATAAATGTCATCATGTCACTCCCCTGCTCAAAGCCCTTTGGTGACAGGCAAAGCGTTCACAGCTATTGAAGCAGAGTGAAGGGTATGTGTGACTTTCATTATATTTTCACTTTATATTGCTTATAATTTCCTTCTGCTTGAAACTGTTTAAAATTAATTGGGTTTAAAAATTACGGAAATAAAAATTGGCCCCCGCTGTCCTCAGGATAAAGCTGAGAGCTCCTGGTGCCCCCGGGGCCCCTCACTGAGCGCCCCCCACCCCCGCCAACCTGCAGCCTCGCCCCGCAGCTGTCACCCCATTGCTCTGCACACTCAGAGGATCCCCAGGAAACATCTACGCTTCTTAGTACCAGGGACAGATAGAATTCTCTGGAACAGTTATTTTGTTTTTATTTTATGAGTATGGAATGGACAATTTTTGTGTGGCTGCTGGAAAGCTAGGTCAAATTAGAAATCCTCCTGCAGGTACAATAAACGTGTATACAGGCCATTAGGGCTCCCTTCTCCCTTAGCCTCGTGCTTTGCTCCGTTTTATGTTCCTGCTTGTTCTTTCTTCTTTTGCTTCCACCTTGATTATCTTTCTGTGCTGTCCTAAACTCCCGCAGAGCCTCCTTTAAGCCACGGGTATTGACCTTTCCTGGGTTTGAGGGAGAGGACTGGATCTCCCACCATGCCCTCTCCACCCGGTTTGTCTTATCTTTTATTAACTGTGGCTGCTCCTTGGTGAGTGTTCCTGGTGCTGAATGAACCCTCTCCCCCTCCTGCGCTGTAAGCCCATCCCCTCCAGTGCGTTCTCGTTCTCTCTCTCTCTCAAGTGTTCCTTGGAGGAAGAGCAGATCCCTGATGGTTCTTTACAGGAGGACAAGTTGCTTTCCGTTTCTCTGGCTCCCAGAGCAAAGGTGGGCTAGGACGCTGAATGAGGTTGGGACACTGTCACACCTGTGTCCCCTCCCCACCAAGAGCCCTGGGAGAGGACCCTAATGCCTTGGCATAGTAACGGGGCTTTACTTACAACTCACACTTTGGAGCACTTACCTGTGGGCACTTAGTGAAAATAGTGTTTTGAGCACTTGAGATGCACTAATTCAGTCCTCAATAATTCTGTGAAGAAGGTACTATTATTATGTTTCCACTTTATCGACGTGAAAGCCAGGGCCCGGGAGAACAGAGCTTATAGTAAGTGGCAGGTCCAGGGCACAGAGGCAGTCCGACCGGAGAGTCTACACTCCTGACCACTGTGCATTTGCCTCTCAAGGTCCTCTGGTGGCCCCTGAGCTCCTGGTTGGGACTCTGGCACTCCCAGGGCTCCTTGCCTTCCCTTCACTACTGTTCATGACCATTTCATGGAGACACTAGGGCCAAGAACCCACAGCATCTCCCTCCCTGCGGGTGTCTCTTTTTCCAAAATCTTGGCCTGCACTGTCAGGCTCATCTTCCTGATGGCCCTGCTGTCATCACTGAGCGCCCTCTGTCAGCGGCCTCGAGGGGCAACCCATCATTGGCATCAGCGGGCCCCAGAATGGGAGGATCCTGGAGGAAGAAGGGTCCTGGGGGCCTACACCTTACTATGAAATCTTAGGGCTCTCTGGTTCAACTGTATCTATCCACTTCTCAAAGCAATCCTTTGCTGTGGCCAGCCTACTCCGTTCCTTCTCCATTTTCCTTTGTTCACGATGTGTCTTCGCCTAGGATGCCCATCCTCGTGCTTCCTGCCTACCTAGACCTTGCCTACGCGTTAGCTTGTGCTCTGAATTCCACCTCCTCCAGGAAGCTTTCCCTGAACACCTACCACCCCCCAACCAATGGTGATTTTCTTCTCTGCTTCCGAACTCCTGGGGCACCCATGGGTACCACTGTGTTGGTGTTCGATTATGAACTTTGATTTACCTTTTCCCTTGCCTGTTTTTGGTTTCTCCACCTAGAACCTGATCCCTTTGAGGACAAAAAACACATTTCAGTTATCCCTCTGTCACCCACAGATTATTTCTTTCAGGTTTATGCACAAAAAAATCTCTGTAGGCAGGACTTACAGGACACCAGGAAGGGAGCCCTTCGGATCGTGATTTGTCAGTATCCAAGGTTTGCTTTGTCTTCGTAACAGGGCTAGAGGCTAGACCGATGTTGGGTCTAGGGCCATTTTCTCTTCCTTTAAAAGTAGTCCTCACAGGAGCTCAACATGTAAAGCAGGCAGGGGTGGAGTTGTCCTGGTTGCCCTTGAGTGGGGCTGCTCTGTGCCCCCACCCCTCCATGGCAGCTTGGAGGGAATCTTGGTGCTGAAATATTATAACTAAAAATCACTAGGGAAGGGATGCCTGGGTGGCTCAGTGGGTTAAGCATCTTGATTTCTGTTCAGGTCATGATCTCACAGTTCATGAGATGGAGCCCTGTGCAGAGCCTATGTGGGGTTATCTGTCTCCCTCTCTCTCTGCCCCTCCCTCCCTCTCTCAAAAGAAGTAAACTTTTTTTTTTTTTTTTAATCACTAGGGAAGATCACACCAAAATTCGCAAACTTGAGTTACTGGAAGAAGAAACTACATGCACACATTTTATTAAAAGCGTATTTGCTGGTGTGTTTATAAAACAGCAATTAGGCAACTTTTCCCCCCTTTGTTTTAAAAAAAAAATTTCTTTTTAACCTTTATTTATTTTTGAGACAGAGAGAGACAGAGCACGAACGGGGGAGGGTCAGAGAGAGGGAGACACAGAATCTGAAACAGTCTCCAGGCTCTGAGCTGTCAGCACAGAGCCCGACGCGGGGCTTGAACTCACGGACCACGAGATCACGACCTGAGCTGAAGTCTGAGCTGAAGTCCGACGCTTAACCGACTGAGCCACCCAGGCGCCCCACCCCCCTTTGTTTCATACAACTTTGTTTTTGTTTTTTCTCCATTAACCTTGCTCATGCCTTATTCTCTTGAGAAGTCGCTTCTGCCAGAGCCCTGACTGCGTTTGATTAAACGATCTGTTTACTCCTCCGTTGTCCCCGTTAAACAGGCAGCTCCTTAATAACAGAGACTTCGCCGTGTTTATCTTCCCATCTTCAGGCCCAGCCAGGTGCTCAGTACATAGTAGGTGCTTGGCAACCGAACCCCCAAAGCACTGAAGTCTCTAGTTATATGGCCACCTCTCAATGAGCTAGACCCAGCTCATGGCCCCTGTGGATGATTCACCCTGAATTTTAAGGTGAAGTGGCTTTCTCCTGCTGTTCAGCCCTGCTCGCCCCTTCCCCTGCCCAGCTGTTTTGGGCTTGGAGAATATTAGTTCATTTGATTTGTTTTCATTAAAAATTTTGTTAATGTTTAGTTTTGAGACAGCACAAGCGGGGGAGGGGCAGAGAGAGGGTGTGTGTTGGGGGGGGGGGTGGTACACAGAATCCGGAGCAGGCTCCGGGCTCCCAGCTGGCAGCACAGAGCCCGATGCGGGGCTTGAACTCACAAACCGTAAGATTGTGACCTGAGCCGAAGCTGAACGCTTAACCGACTGAGTCACCCAGGTGTCCCTTAGTTAATTTTAATATTAGCCTAAGAAAGATTAATTAGGAAGGCAAATTTGCTCTAAAAGGTGCAATTAATTCCAAAGCCAAATAGAAGAGTTATGGGTTGTCTGCAACGCTGCTGCCTTCAAGTAGTGTGGATAATCAAGCACTGACTAGACGAATACAGAATAATTAAAGCATCAGTGCTGTGTAGACCAAACTCCAAGTGGGCTCATGGCTGAGACAAAAGATTGAGATGGAGTTCGTGCCCATAAGAGTGAGGTCAAGGGGCGAAACATCCAAAGAGACACCCTGCCCTGGCTCTTCCAGCTCCTAAATCATTCATGAGTCATGTGACTTCCTCTGCCTCCCTCCCCCACACTGGCCTGGTCCAAGTCTGAATCCACTCTTTTCTGGACTGTTGTAACAATTCTCCCAATAGCCTCCAGACTCTGCACTATCAACTCACATCCACTCCGAATCCACCCTAAATTGTATTGGATGCAAAAACACAGAACCCTACAGCCAGCGTCCAACAAATGTAATCTTGCCAAGTCCTACTTACAAACTTCCAAATGTGCCTAGAGGTGAAGGGTTAACTCCTCAGCACGGCTCAGAAGCTGGCCCTGACCCGCTGGCCCGTCGGCTCCCCTACCCCCCCCCCCCCATTTTCTTCTTGTCTCTTCTATCACCACACTCCTAGAACAGGCTGTCCTCAGCCCCCTTGTTATAGGGCAAACCACCGATCATTCTGGAAGTCTCAGTCTAAATGAATCTTTCAACCCTAAGGGCTTCCAAATCTGGGTTTACAGGAGCACTCTGTTAACAGCTTACCTTATTTTCTCGAAATCATTTGTTTCTCTTGAAGGAGACAATGAGCTCTTTAAATGAAGGGCTGTATCTTTGTATTCTCCTATACCAGCTTCTCTTTTTTTAATGTTTGTTTATTTATTTATTTATTTTGAGAGTGAGCAGGGGAGGGGCAGACAGACAGAGAGAGAGAGAGAGAGAGAGAGAGAGAGACTTAAGCAGGCTCCACACTGAGCGCGGAGCCCAACACGGGGCTCGATCACACAACCGTGAGATCATGACCTGAGCTGAAATCAAGAATCAGACACTCAGCTGACGGAGCCACCCAGGCGCCCCTCTACCATTTTCTAATTTAGGCCAAGCATGTTGTCTGTCCTACAGGAGATGATCAATAAATA
Source organism: Puma concolor (assembly GCF_028749965.1). Taxonomy (NCBI): domain Eukaryota; kingdom Metazoa; phylum Chordata; class Mammalia; order Carnivora; family Felidae; genus Puma; species Puma concolor. Next base: position 26,223,655 of record NC_141683.1, read on the forward strand.
TTTGTTGAAAGAGATGACTCAGTTAATGACTCCAAGGATGATGCCAATTGAATTTGCACATTGAAACCCAAACTTCCTCTTTTCTCCCCTAGTCAATAGTAAATGCAGTTTGAAATATCTGGGGAAATGCCTCGGTTCTCCACTTCCTTCTGCCCGCCTAGCTGAGGCTCAGAGGCAGGTGTCTTCAGGAGGAAAGTCTAGAATAATGGCAAGTGATGCAGACTTCAGCCTGACAGCTGCTGATCTTTGCTTTAGTTGATTTCCCCCTTTGCAAATGGTTATTGGCAATTGAAACCGCAAATCTATCTGCTCCCCTATGTAAATTGCATTTACATTTAAATTGTGCATTCTTCCAAAGGATGGGGTTAGTAAATAACTGCAGATTAAACTTGAGGAGAGGAAATTGTGCCCCACGTCAAACCTGAGACCGAAGTGACATCTGGCTTTTACTATTTCCGTTATTTCAGTTTAATAACAGCATGTGGCATTAAGGGAAAAGAAATTGGATCTACATTTTAATGAAAAGAGGAAGCTCTCAGGGTTTAGATACCTTATCATGTTGAATACCTCGTCAATTGGCAATTAAAACTTGTTTCCCTCAAGAAATGGAATAAAATATCTTTACAGCCATGGGAGGAATAATAAACAAAAAAACAAGCTAATGCCCGGGACTTCACAGATAAAACCAAGAGAAATGGGTGCTGCAACCATCAAAACCGAGTATTTCCGGATACTGCAGAGTACAGGATTTCTTAAACAGAATAATGCTGAGAATAGAATCACGGAGATGCTGGGTGGGATCTACAGGGGAATAATTTCAGACAGAATAGTTTGTGCATAATAGGAGGCTCAACCCAATCAGATCAACTGATTGAATCCTTTGTCAACCTAGCTTCTTTGAAACCGCAGAGGTCTAAGAAAATATTCTAGAAATGCCTGTTTCATCCTAATAGTCTAACTGTTTAAATGGAAGCAGTTCCACCTGCTGGCTGCTTTTTTGTCGAAAGCAATTCCCGGAAATGTAAACAAAATGCGTATGCATCCTAATAACCCAAGCCTATCATTTATTTGCTTTGATTGAAACAAATGTGTCAATTTTCCAAGTCTTTGTTTGGTGAATCCAATGTTTGGATGTTGGCAAATGTTTGCATTACATGTTTGTTTGGAAACTGATGCTCTATTCAGAAACTCTGGAGCTGTAGCCCTCAGAACCACAGCCTGGAATCATTCAATGAGCCTCCCTGACAATACACGCAAAATTGCTTAATCTTTTCCCAGAATCCGGATGGTGTTGAAATGGTAGAGTCCCATGGGCGAGTGTAAATGGGATGAGGCCTCCTGAGCAAGGGACTCGGTGTGGAAACTTTGAGGACATGGCTCACGAATAATTAGAACAATGGGAAACATTTAGACAGGGCTTACTATGTGCTAAGCATTTCTTGTGTATTGTACACTCCTTGACGTCCAGTAACAACCTTGTAAGGTGGGTCTGTTGTCATCCCCATTACAGAGGCGGCAAAGGAGATATAATGAGGTTAGTAACTTATCTCACCTGATGTCACCCCGCTGGTAAGAGGCAAAGCCGGGATTTGACTCCGGACAGGCTGGTTCGCTGTCTGTGTAACCCTTTCAGGTGACTCCCTCCCATCCCTGGCATTTAATTAAGACAGTGTGTTTTCCCGTACTTACATTTCATCTTACATAATTGGTTTTAAAGTCTCAGCGGTCTTTTTAAAAAGACTCAAGCTAATGGTCTGAAGTATCTCCTCATTCTTAAATGAGGGATTCTTTGACAAGTTAATATAGCTTCTCCCACTTTATCAGTTTCCCTAGAGTACATGGCCAAATCACCCATCTACTACTGTCGATCTTTTGATGATGACCCTGGCACCTGAGTTTGTCTGATATTTCCTTTATCTTCCCAGTTTCCTGGCACTGTTTGGTGCCGTAGTATCTCTTTCCCTTCACTTCCTGTACATAATGATAACTTCTCTGCATCTCTTGACATTTCATCGTGGCAGGCTGCCCATAAAATCAACCAGTGCCTCCTTCTCTCTGAACTTAGGTTAAATTAATCATCTGACTTCCATATCCGTCTGTTGCTATGGGGTTGATTGATGTCACACTGTCTGTATTATGATCACCATGATATCTAACAGGCAAAAAGGGGTTGGTTGCTAGTAGAAACCCTTGGGTGAAACTCACCCGGCTTTAGTAACCAACCCAACTGCATAGACTTTAGACAACCATGTAAAGGGGTAAGTGAATTAATCATCCAGTTGGATTCCATTTGAATATTTTTCTTCCATATGTGTGTTCCCTCTAGGCAATTGTCTAGTGTCACTTGAAATTGATGAGGGTTCTTTTGGAAGTTATTTTGGGGAAGTTGGTGAAACAACAGACAGCTGTTCTTGGGAACAAGTGTCACAGGATCTGCCTAAGCTAGCTTCTAGTAAAAAAAAAAAAAAAAAAAAGTCTGGGGCGCATTGTCCTTTTCCTTTCTATATTAGGTTGTTTACTGGTAGCCAAAATTTTTAATTCAGCTTCCCCAACACATAGAAAAGAAAACTCCCTTTTACGAAGCACCTACTGTGGTGCCAGAATGTGATTCTGGTCAAAAGCATAGTTTTAAAGTGGAAAACTGGAAAGCTAGGCATTCTCAGACAACCCTGATGTACATGACAATTCACAGCTTCTTCTAGCTTGCATACAATGTTCTTCCTAATTGGACATTGATTGATCACCAATAAAGGCAAAGTCATTACTTAAAATTGGTCCAGATCCTCTTGTGCTGAGTAATTGTCTTGAGTCATTTTCACTGCAATATTAAAAAGCATGGAAACATGATAGAAGTGAGGTACAATAAACAAGCTCCTAAATTATAAATCTCTGTTAAAAGGTTTGACAGACGTATCTTTTTCAGGATTTTGTTAAGTAGGTGGAGGGGTCCTTCGGGGGGGGGGGGGTGGGGATGAAGGGATCAAGTGAATAAACGTGATTGAACTTGAGGCTAGCGTAGGTCTGGAAAGCCAATCAAGACTTGGGTAAACCTATATAAATCAATTTATGTGCCAGAGAATGAATAGCTGACTTTTTCCAAATGCCAATTCAGCAAGTACCAAGTCTGTTGACAGTTAATTAAAAACTACCATCTCGTTACGTTCAGAGTTAAATTACAAGTGTGAAAACTACTACTGTTAGCAGGAACTGAATGCTCTGGACTCTCTGTACTCTCATCAAAAGGAGGGCAGGGATAAATAACTTTTATTTAACTCACTAAAAAAATCTCTCTCAGCTCTTTCGTATTTAATTAACTTCTTATCTTCTCAGAGCGTGAGTCTTACTCAGAGTTCCTAAGTAGGAATGGAAACATTTGTTCGTCTGCTCATTTTGTGCAGAAGACTTCTCGCACATGAGTTGAGTAGCAAAGTTAGAAATAATTGAACCCCAAAGGCATTGGGGAAAGTGACACCTACCCAAAGCTTAGCATTGAGGCAATTGAACCCAAGAGAGATTTATGGCGGAAAATGGTGATTTTTGCTTTCTTGCCTCTGTGCCTCCAAGCCTGGAGACATTGGGTTGAAGCACTTTTGCGGACTTTTGGTAAAGTTTTCGTGCTTATTTGGAAGTTGTCTTCATGAATTTAATGTTTTCCTCTTTCAAAGATTCCACTGTCTGAGAGACCAAACATCTATCACCATGGTGGATGTGAAGTGTCTGAGTGACTATGAATTACAGAACAAACTTAATAAGCTTGGATATTCACCTGGCCCGATATTACGTACGTACGCAGCAAATATTAGAGACTAGTCGTTTATCACTTACACACTACCTCCAGAGATTTAAAATCATTTACAATGGAAGGAACATATGCAATAAAAGCCCTCAAAATGGAAATACAAAACAAATTTTTGTACACAAAAAACCATAAACAGGGAAGAGGTGATAAATACGTCCTGATGCTACATATGGATCACTAAATAGGGAGCCAGAGAAAAAGAATTGTTTTTTTCCAACAAGGAAAAACAAGTTACTCTTGATGATATCACCCTGGTGGGTGGGGTTTTGTTTGTTTGTTTGTTTCATTTCTAGTATGTGCGCCATGTTAGCTATTTGTGTATTTATTGTTCATATTCCCCATAGATAGGATGTACGGTTTTGTCAGTCTTGCTTTCGGATGTGTCCAATGCCTGCCTCCGTGACTAATCCACAGAGGCCCCCACCTTAAGTGTTTGTGGAACGAAAGGAGAGCAGCTGTGGGGTCGACCCGATTGTAAAAGCCATGATTCACCAACAACATAAGGGACAAGAAGAAGCTCCTTCTCTGTGAAAGACCTTGAACGCAGTGAGATCGTATACACAAACAGAACAACTGACTGTGTTCTCTGCATTCTTCTTCAGCTTCCACCAGAAAAGCGTATGAAAAAAAGTTGGTGCAACTCTTGGTCTCACCTCCCAGTGTATCACCTGTGATGAATGGACCCAGAGAGCTGGACAGAGCTCAGGATGATGACGCTAAAGGTACCGTCGGAAGCTGCGCTGTTAGAGAGCAACTGTGTACTCATTCGAACCTTGTCTGGTATGATCTATGCGGCAGGGTGGCCTGCAAAATATCCATATGGCCCGTTTTCACACGGAGCCTGGAGACTAGGCCCCTGGGCTGCCAAAGGAACCCAATACTCCATTGTCCATACCAGTGACCCCACAGGTGGAAAGCCAGAGGGGAGGCACTGTCCTCTTATTAACCAGAACCAAATCTGGGTTTGATTTCTTTTTTTTTTTTTAATTTTTTTTTTAACGTTTATTTATTTTTGAGATAGAGAGACAGAGCATGAATGGGGGAGGGGCAGAGAGAGAGGGAGACACAGAATCGGAAGCAGGCTCCAGGCTCTGAGCCATCAGCCCAGAGCCCGATGCGGGGCTCGAACTCACGGACCGCGAGATCGTGACCTGAGCTGAAGTCGGACGCTTGACCGACTGAGCCACCCAGGCGCCCCGTGTGGGTTTGATTTCTAAAACCAGAAGTTCCTGCAGGTAGTTTTCCCGTCTCCTTTGAGGTCTCAACCTCTGCTTTGCCTCAATCAATACATTTGGCAATGATTTGGTCGGATTAAATGATTTCAAATGCATTCAGAAAGATGAAGCCAACTGTACCTTCCTGAATTCCTATGCCTACTGCCTTCCTGACTTCGTAGGCGCTGACCACAGCTGGTCTCTTCCGGGCCCCAGGGGAGGTGGAGAGCTGTGGTCTCTGGGATCCCGGGGCTCCCATTCCAGTGGCCCCTGCCCCATGTGCAGCATTCTTCTGTAGGGGCGTCTGGCTTGAAATCGTAGGGGGTGGGCTTGAAGACTCCTACGATCAACTCCAAGGCTGTTTCATTCGGTAAAGAGTTATTAGGAGTCCTCTATGAGCCACAGTCAAATAATAGAACTAGCATGTACTGAAGGCCACCAATGCGTCTCTGTTCTAATGCGCAATATCTCGTTCAACCCCCACGCTTCTAGCTGAAGTCCAGAGAGGCCAAGTGACCGGCCCAACATCAAATAGCTAGGAGGCAGCCCCAGAGTGGGCCGTGAAGAGCAAGGTCCGTTGTCTCTGTCACCACTGCACGTCCAGATCCTGGAAGTACTAAGTGCTTAGTACTAACAGTACTAAGCACATAGCACGAATTCAGGAAATGTTTGTTGAAAGAGGGTGACAGAACCGAGGTTTGAATCCAGGTCTGGTTCTCATCGTTGTGCACCTTCTACCACGTGCCTTATACGCTCTCCACAACTTCTACCGCGAGGATGAGCACATTGTGTTTTTGACCACGTTTGATCTACAAAAAAAAAAAAAAAAAAAAAGCAATTTCAAACAGTTCAAATGGAATGGTTTAACAAATAAGATAAGTGCCTGGGCCTTTGGAAAAATCCCCTTGATGCCTGGTACCGGAAGAGGTGCAGGTTCTAAAGGTTTTCCCTAAGTCCGGCATGGCTGGCCTCATCTGAAAGAGCAGCAGGGCTTGGAGATGGACCCCACCGACCCCAGAGTGGGGCAGTTAGCACCAGGGAGCCGCAGGGCAAGTGGCTACCCCAGACCCTTTCTGGATGTGCAGTGTGTTCCGAGTCCTATCCCGGACCTGGGACTGCTTGTGTTTCCTGCCCTCGACAGGAGCCGAAGGGACTCCATCAGCCCTTTGATGAAATGCAGTGCCAGGGTGCGAGATTCCAGAAAGGAAGGCTTGTGTACTCACAGCTCACAGCCGCCCAGCGCTGCAGGTCAAAGCTGCACAGCCAAGCGGTTGTGGCCTCAGGCCAAGCTCACCTGGTTCCCAGCACGCAGCCCTCCACGGAGGGGCATTTACGCCCAGGCAGGAGAAAACGGGCCCCTCGGTTTGTAAGCTTTGCCATTGCTTCGTAGACTGTGTCCACCTGCTGTTAGCGGACTGCAGGCGATCCGGTCAGAGGTGGGAGCTCTGGTTCAGTCCTACCCTTGTAATGCAATCCTGTTGTGTCAGTGGATGGTGATTGGGTCAAGTACGAAATGACTGCTTCTCTGGGTCAGGTCTGAATCAGACATTTGAATTCCCTCACTGGAGGAGCCTCGTAGACCCTGGTGCCATTCAAATGAAGGGGATGATGCAGAACTGCTAAGTTCCCCGGGAGATTCCATCTTGGGCATTTCACAGAAACACCTAATCCCCGGGCAGGGTTGCTGAGGGGAGTGTGCGGCAGGGGACAGTGACGACCTGAGGCTAAGCACTAGGTTATCCAAACAACCTGGGTAGGTTTGATTTTCCTCCTTGCCCCTCATTGTTTTGGCCCCCAGTGGGCATAGCTTTAACGACTGCACCTCTTTTCAAGCTTCCCAAATATTTTTGAGTTGGAGAGCTCATTTAAAATCCCCTCCAACGGCTCTGCTGAACGTGCAGTGGCACACGATCGCTCCAGGTTTATCAAAATGCTCCTCCGCGGGCTGAAGCCAAGGGTTGATGAACAACCAACCACCTTTCCTTCCCCTGGTAGTTTCCCTGATTTTGAAGCCTTTTAGCAAAGATTTGGCCTTCCCTCCTGGAGAAGGGGGCGGGGGGCTTCTTTGAACACAGAAGGAGAAATTCCTCCTGCCCTGTCTTGATATTCAGGGATGTATGAGGCTTGCAGCTGGTTTGAAGGGGCACTGACTAGACTGAAAAGAGCCGCCCAGACGAGCAGCCAGCTTGCACGCAGCAATGTGTTTTTCTCGGAGACATACACGTATGACAGCCTTCCTGTCAGGAGCCCCCACCGTGTCCCCGGGGGGGGGGGGGGGGGGAAGCCTCAGCGCATCGCACAAAGGCCACCGCAGAGACGCTCTTTTCCCTCAGAAGGGCAAAGTGAATTTTCTTCCCCTCCCCAAATTCTTCTGCCCTACAGTTGAGAGAATTCACCCCGACGATTGGTGTTTATTTCCTTTGCTCGCTCCTATGTCCTCATGGCCCTGTTTTCCTTTTGTTTCCCGTGATCCAGAGCTTAAGACCACTATCATGTTGAAAGGAAATATCATTCTCTTCAGAAAAACACAAGGGACCCAAAAAAGTATGTACAATTCTAATGCATGAATACTTTTACCCATATATTAAATATAGGAACTAGCACTCTTCGCATGTATTAAGAAAGGAAATAGCGGGGCGCCTGGGTGGCGCAGTCGGTTAAGCGTCCGACTTCAGCCAGGTCACGATCTCGCGGTCCGTGAGTTCGAGCCCCGCGTCAGGCTCTGGGCTGATGGCTCAGAGCCTGGAGCCTGTTTCCGATTCTGTGTCTCCCTCTCTCTCTGCCCCTCCCCCGTTCATGCTCTGTCTCTCTCTGTCCCAAAAATAAATAAAAACGTTGAAAAAAAAATTAAAAAAAAAAAAAAAAAAAGAAAGGAAATAACAAGTCGCTACATTCTGTGACCGGGGTAGAATCGTCGCTTAAAGAGTCTCCTTTGAATGCAGGTTTCTGTTTGGTGAAACTATTTCCATGTTCTGGCTCAAGACCCTCTCCCCCCCACCCACCCACCCCCAGTAGCACGGTCCTCCAGCCCCTCCGTGAAATTAATAGCACTGCCTACCTCACAGGGTGGGTGTCAAGCGAAAGGCTGTGCAGGGAAAGCGCTAGAACGAGGCACATAATTAGTTCATATAATGAACTCCAAGATGTCAACTCCAGGGACTTCGTTCTCAGTCCTCTGACCACGGTCCCTCTGTATTTAGAGACGCCTGCCTCCTTCAATTGTAACAACACCATGCTCGCCCAGTTCTTGGTTCTGTACCTCTGTGTCCATTCTGACTCGTCTTTTGGCCTCTAAATGAGATCGGTCTGCAGGCCCCCCTCCCCTCCTGCTCCGCATCATTTCCCTTGGCCTCCCATTCCCCTGAGGCGTAGGCTTGCCTAACCAGCCACTTCCTGGAAAGCCCCCTCCTCTTCCTTGTCCTTTCATCCCTCCCCTCTGTCCTGCATTCATGCAACAAATTTTATAATCATGAACATTTCGTAGATTACATAAGTGTATTTACGCTTCTCCCCCGTGGCTATCTCTACTTCCCAGCTCCTCACGTGGGACGTGGGGACCAAACTCATTTCTGTTGACTCCAAACCTGCATTTGTGGCCTCTGTTCACCTTCATGGTTTTACCACCTTCCCATCCAGGCTCAAAGCCTCAAGAGTCATCTTGGAACCCCCACTCCCCATGGCCCCTCACATGTAAACACTTGCCAATCCTATGGATTTCAGTTATGAGTTTTAAAGATCCAGCCCCCAGGGGTGCCTGGCTGGCTCAGTAGGTAGAGCGCATGCGCGTGACTCTTGATCTCAGCATCTTGAGTTCAAGCCCCACGTTGGGCGTGGAGCCTACTGGAGGGGTGAAAAAAAAAAAGAAAGAAAATCCATCCTTTCTTTCTGCTACATCCTAACTTATACGGTATTACTTTTTTTTTTTTAATTTTATTTCAACAATTGTAATATCCTCCTAAGTGTCCTGGGCCTCTGGCCTTTCCTGACTCTAGTTCAGATCTACAAGCAGAGACTGAATCATGCCTGGAAACAAGACGCAAACTTACCACACATGATAAAGGTCCCGTAACTTCATCTGATGCCTTATTAGCCCCCCGCCACCCCCACCATTTTTGTTCTGGTTAAAATCCTGTGATGGTTTAAGGACGATCTCAAAGGCCATGCCTGGGCCTCCCCTTAAAATTGCCATTTATCCCCTTCGATAGCTGTCACAGACTCTTGCACAAACTAGGAGCCCGAAGCTCACCTCATCAAGTCTGCCAGGGCAGCTCTAGTGACAAATAGGTTAGTTTGCAAATATGGTCTAGTAATTCTTCTAAAAATTTTTAAAAATGTTTTTAGTATTTTAATTTTTGAGAGGGGGGCAGAGCACGAGTGGGGGAGGGGCAGAGAGAGAGAGAGAGAGAGACAGAATCCGCAGCAGACTCCTCGCTCTGAGCTGTCAGCACAGAGTCCGACGCAGGGCTCGAACTCACAAACCATGAGATCGTGACCTGAGCCGAAGTCAGACACTCACCTGACTGAGCTACCCAGGCGCCCCTGGTCTCATATTTAAACTACTTGCTGCATTTCAACAAATGAAAAGGAAAACCCCAAGTAAATAGTCTGGTAGTATGTCATAAGCTTTAGCTTCCCATCTGAACATAACTCAAATTTGATGAAGTAATTCTGATATTGTATCAGGTTTTCTAAAAGAATTTTTAAAATCTTCCAAATGGTTCATCAAAGGAATCTTTTCCATTCAGAAAACCTCATTTCCACACACACACACACACACACACACACACATAAACCCTTTGTAATCGTTCCGGCAAAGACATGGGTGGGGGGGTGGGGGGAAACAACCAGAGTATTTAAAATGCATCGGATGGGACCAATGCCCTTCAGTCCTTGCTCTACAGAAACCTGAAATAAAACCACATCAATATTTTGAATTGGCAATAGAATTAAGCAGAAAGTCTGTGATGGCATGAAACGTTTTTTGACCCTGGAGGATTTATATAAGCCACTTGGAGTCTCAGAAGGGCCTCAAGACATCTGTTCAACTTTAAATTCTAAAGTAAATGTAAATAAGCATTTAAATTTCCACATAAAAGGTGGTAAAAGCGTGTTTATTGAGATCCTTGTCTGACACCATAGACTTTAATTACCGAAGAGCAGGGGTCTGTGCCTAACAGTCTTCTAAGTACCTGGAAAGGTAGTATTTCCACATTTTTTTTTCTTTGAAACACAAAAGAACACCTATTTTCCTCTCCCATCCTAGGCTTCCAGTGGCATACAAACCACTTTGAGATTTGGATTATGTCAACTTCTGGAAGCTTTGTGATACTGTATGTGTGTCTTGTATCAAATCATGTATGCAGCCCACTGCTCTGGTGGTTAAGACCACTCAGAAAGTCAGGCCAATGTTTCAAAACAATTTTTTCTTAATCAACAGTTTTGAGACAGAGCGTGCGAGCCGGGGAGGAGCAGAGAGAGCGGGAGACCCAGAATCCAAAGCAGGCTCCAGGCTCCGAGCTGTCAGCACAGAGCCCGATGGGGGGCTCGTACTCAGGGACTGTGAGGTCATGACCTGAGCCCAAGTCGGACGCTCAACCTACTGAGCCACCCAGGCACCCCAGGCCAATAATTTTTTCCTAATTAAAAAAATTTTTTTAATGTTTGTTTTTGAGAGAGAGAGAGAGAGAGAGCGCGCGCGCGCGCACGCGCATTAGTGGGGGAGGGGCAGAGAGAGAGAGGGAGAGACACAGAATCCGAAGCAGGCTCCAGGCTCCAAGCTGTCAGCACAGAGCCCTACACGGGGCTCAAACTCAGGGACTGTGAGATCATGACCTGAGCCCAAGTGGGATGCTCACCTGACTGAGCCACCCAGGCGCCCCAGGGCAATATATATTTTTTTAACTGGGGACTTTTTTTGTCCGATGGACTCCAGGCACACCTTCTAGTGCTTCCAGTGGTAGAGTAGGCAATAAAGCCCGTGTGTGTGACACAGGCTCTAAGTCCCTTCTACCAAAGAGGGGAAAATGGGATTTGCGGTGTTAGGGAGGCAGAATAATCTACAATGTTACGTTGCACGAAGTGGCCTTTGAGTAAGGTGACCATGTCATTTACACCCCCAACAAGATGCTCTTGAGAATGAAAGGGGACGCTTCCAGAAGGGATTTGGGAATACCAGGAATCAGACAGGACTGTCCTGGCAAACCGGGGCATATGGACGCCCTGGCTCAGGCACGGTTCCTTGGGTGAACGTGTTGGCATGCGCAGACTAACTCGTGTTGGCATGCGCAGACTAACTCGAGGACTGGATACCCAGAGGGCAGCTGACCCCAGGGAGGTAGGCTTCCAGAGCTCCTGGCCCCTTTGGGCATCTCCTTGTTCCCTCCCAGACACAACATGCTCTTTCCTGCCGGAACCCCAGTTCACTCAGTCCTCCCAGCCTGGAAGATTCTCTTCTCTCTTGTCACCTAGCCTACACGTTCCACTAGGAGCTTCTAAAAATGTGTTCCCTCGGTCTGCGCCTCGCAAGCGGCCTTTTCAGTCAGCCCCAACTCCCACCCTCCTCCTAAGAGCTTTTGCTTCGCGTGTAAAACACTGAGGGTGAAAACCTATGTCTTTGAATCCTCTGCATTGAATTCAATGGCAGGCATACCCGGGGAGGGAGAGGGAGTTACTCAGTCTTTGTTGGCTGAGGCCAAGGGAGCCTTTGTTGTGCACGGATGTTGGTGATCTCCCTCTCTCTGACCTCCTATTCTGTACCACCTCCTTTGTATCGTAGATATACCTTAATGTATTCTCCTGAGAGACAACGCTTAGCTCACAGTGAATTGATGACCACCCAGGGAATGGTTGCAAGAGAACTTCCACCCCTGAGTCTCAGCCTGTGAGTTAACAACTATTTATCTATACTGGGCGTTGTGCTGGACCTTTCTGAGGAAGAGAAGAGGTGTAACAGGAGCCACAGTCCCCGTCCCCAAGAAACTTAAAAATGAGCTCGGGAGACAAAAAGTGTGTGTATCCGAAATACGGACGCCAGAGCCAGACGGCCTGGGTTCAAATCCCAGCTCTGCCACCGACTTGGACAAGACACTTGACCTGTCAGTTTCCTCACCTACACATCAGGATAATTAATAATGGACTCAACCTCGCAGAGCGTTGCGAGGATTAAGTTACAATATATAAAACAGAGTACTGATGGCACGCGAGAGGAGCTATGTAAGTACGATGAGAACCACTCTCATCAATACTATTTTTGAATGTTTATTTATTTATTTTGAGAGAGAGGGTGCAAGGAGGGGAGGAGCAGAGAGAGAGGGAGACAGAGACTCCCAAGCGGGCTCCAGGCTCCGGGCTGTCAGCACAGAGCCGCCGCGGGGCTCGAACTCACAAACTGTGAGGTCATGACCTGAGCCGAAATCGGACACTCAACCGACTGAGCCACGCAGGCGCCTCTCTTATCAATACTATGTACAAAGCATGATATTTAATTATCCACAAAACAAAGCAAAATACCTAATGAGAAATAATATAATGGCAAGCGAATCCTCAGTATTGAACTCCTAAGTGCTGCAGAATGATATATCGGAGTGCCTGCGGATATGTTCACATAATTAAATATACAGATAGAATTAAAGACTACTCTCTGTAAATGCAGTGTGTTGAATGAGGCAGACCAACCTTAAAAAAAAAAAAAAGTCATATGTGCCCTCCTAGGCCGCTTCTTCACCTTATGCTAATCCTTCCCCTGCCTTTTGAAACATTGAAAAATAATTTATTTTGAAATAACTTCAAACGTAGGGACAGTGGCGAGATTAATACAAGGTATAAAGAACTCCCATATTGCTTTCACCCAGATTGTCCAGGGTGTTAGCTTTACCACACTTGCTCCGTGTGTGCGCACGCGCGCGCGCGCGCGCGCGCGCGCGCGCCCTGCCATCGTGTCCTTGAACCGGTTGAGAGCAAACTGGAGACAGGAAGTCCCTCCACTAGCTCCCCGCCATGTCTCCGCCCACCCCCAAAGGACACTTTCCTACGTAACCACCACGTGATGCTCCATATAAGGACATTCACATTGATTCCATGCTACTGTCTAATCTTCAGACCCCATTCAAATTTCACCAGTTGTCCCAAAAATGCCCGTTTGCTTTCCGATCCATGAGCAATCCAAAAATGCACATGGCTTCTCTGCAGCCTGCTTCGGTCTGGATGAGCCGTGCCTCAATCTTTCCCTGTCATTCATGCCCTTGACTATTTTTAAAAAGTACAAGCCTTTCATTCTGTAGGGTGATTTTTCTGTCTGATTTTTCCTTTTGACTATTCATAGAGGCCTCGCTTTCTGGGCAGAAATTCCTCAGACATGATGCTGTGCTGTTCTCGGAGCATCACTCCTGGGAACATGTCACCCTGTTCCCCAGTGATGAGGGTAACCTTAATCACCTGGAAAAGTTGGTGTTTGTCAGGTTTCTCCAAAAGACCATCATTTTTCCCTTTGTAACGGAACCGTATTTTGTGGGGAAATATTCTGAAATGACGCCAACATAGTGTTCCTCATCAAACCTCATCCGTAGCCCTAGCAGCCGTGATGACTGCCTGATTCAACTTCCATTATGACGATGGCCCATTAAAATTTTTTATTTCTAGGGGTGCCTGGCTGGCTCACTTGGTAGGTCATGGGACTCTTGATCTTGGGGCCATGAGTTCAAGCCCCATATTGGGCAGAGAAATTACTTTAAAAAATTAAAAAGAAAAAGAAAAAGATTTTCCGTTCCTTTGTTTTAATGTATATTTTATTCTGGAAGAGAAAGAGAGACAGAGAGAGAGACAGAGAGAGAGAGAGAGAGGGAATGACCGGGGGAGAGGCAGAGAGAGAGAGAAGAGAAAGAAATCCCAAGCAGGTTCCCCACTGTCAGCCCAGAGCTCAACGTGGGCCATGATCTCATGAACCGTGACATCACGACCTGAGCCGAAATCAAGAGTCGGTGCTTAACTGACTGAGCCCCCCAGGCGCCCCAAAGATTTTCTATTTCTATCCTTCCTTCTATACTTAACTAGTTGACATTCTACTGTAAGGAAGATCTCTCCTTGTCATTTATCCATTCATTCATATATATTAGTATGGACTCATTGATTCCTTTTTATTCAGTAGGTTGTATTCGTTGATATCATTTTAATGCTCAAATTGTTCCAGATTTGGCTAGTGGGAGCCCCTTCAAAATGGATACTGTGCCCTTTTAACATGTCCTCATTATTCCTTGAGGGTTTTCTTAATCTCTGGCACAAGATGTTTCAGACCCTTCTTGTGCTCTTTCTGCCCAAGGAGCCTTGGTTCCTTTTACTGCAGGATGGTATTTGGAAACCAAAATCTAGGACTTTAGGGAGCTCATTGCTACTGGGGAGTCATTGCTTCCAGGCCCTCTCAGTGAATAGAGCTAAAAAATAAATGTATATATATGTACACATACACATACACATCTAAAACTATTTTCATCTCTCTCTCTCTGTATGTATACATATATGTATATATATGCATATATACACACATATACATATATATGTGTATATACGTATATATACACATATGTATGTATATATATATACACATATACGTGTATATGTGTGTGTGTGTGTATATATATATAATAAATTAAAAAGCCATGAGTTCATGTTGATCTCCAGTTCCAATCCAACATTTTAGTGTTCCTTATAACCTTTCCCCTTTCTATGACAGTGAGACGCCTGGCTTTCATTATCCTCAATATATCTACATTAAAAAAATGTATTTTAGAGAGAGAGAGGGAGAACACACCAGTGCAGGAGAGGGGCAGAGAGAGAGAGAGAGAGAGAGAGAGAGAGAGAATCTCAAGCAGGCTCCATGTTCAGCATGGAGCTCAACTCAGGACTTGATCCCATGACCCTGGGATAGTGACCTGAGCTGAAATCAAGAGCTGGATGCTCAACCAACTGAGCCACCCAGGCGCCCCTAAATTTTTTTTAAGTAGGCTTCCTGCCCAGCACAGAGCCCCATGTGGAGCTTGAACTCATGACCCTGAGATCATGACCTGAGCTGAGATCAAGAGTCGGGCACTTAACTGGCTGTGCCTCCCAGGCGCCCCTATATCTACATTTTTGCTCAATTTTTAAATTTTTCTCAGTGTGACCAAATCTCCCGTCATAACAGCCACCACCAGTTCTGCATAACCCCCATCACCACTTCCTTGACCACTAGACTTGCCAGCCATGTCTCTCTTCCTTGGACACAGGGCACAGGTCACACTAATGCCGCCACGCTGTCCCCTCTCCTGCCCCTCCCATTCTTCAACCACCGAGCACCTCAGTACCTCCCCTCTACATGCACAGCCCCCTGACCTCCATTTCTTTGGCCTCTGGACATGCTGACAGTCTGTGTCTATGTCCCCTCTGCCTTACCACCAGTGCAGAACACAGTGCAGAGGGGAAGAGAGGTAAGGAAATCTTCAGGTCTCTTTTTGCTTCCAGTCCTGAGGTCTGTTTCCGTATCTTTGTGCCAAGACTTCAATAGGATTTTTACTCTCTGTGTCTCCATTGCTGTTATTGCTGATAAGATACTTTGTAAGCCTATAATTAGCCTGTGTATTGCCTACCCCAAATGCTGCAATCAGAAGGCCCAGTGTGCCAAGGGAATATGTATTAAAGGGAATATATATTAAGCGTGCAGTTGAGTTGCAGGTAAAGTTTTTAGGAGAGCTGACATTAAACATCGCTATAATAATTTCTTAGTTAATTGAAAAACATCCCTATTCCCACTAGTAGGTGTATATTCTAGTTGGGTCAAAGTGAAGAGTAAATTGCACATTCTATAACTACTTAATAAGCCCTTTGTTCTTACCTGTAACATATGCTAATGGGAACTAAATGCTGTCTTTACAAGGAATGTAATTTAGGGGCGCCTGGGTGGCGCAGTCGGTTAAGCGTCCGACTTCAGCCAGGTCACGATCTCGCGGTCCGTGAGTTCGAGCCCCGCGTCAGGCTCTGGGCTGATGGCTCAGAGCCTGGAGCCTGTTTCCGATTCTGTGTCTCCCTCTCTCTCTGCCCCTCCCCCGTTCATGCTCTGTCTCTCTCTGTCCCAAAAATAAATAAACGTTGAAAAAAAAATTAAAAAAAAAAAAAAAGGAATGTAATTTAACATTCTCCCTATAAAAATGCTAACCTCCTAGTAGATATGCTTAAATATGCTTAATGATCAATGTGTCTTTATCTTATTGATTATATGCTGATTCTTTCTGTGTACGAGAACCCAGTTTTTGAGGATAAGAGCCCCAGGAAGAGATAGTGAAACCAAACTCTGGTTACAGTGCTTCTAGTATGATAACAAAGGTAAATTTATTTTCATCAAACTGAATTACGAGCAGTAGTGTTCCCTTTCTATAACAAAATATGAATTTACTTAGAAAGTTCAGCTTTTCTTTTACATTTCAGAATATAGCCTTACTGACTTTAGCTAATTTATAATTTGCTTTTGGGGTATAGCTATTTTAGGGAGAGGAGTTTCCTGTTGTACCTCCCGTACAAGAACCCCAGATTATTTTAATCTCCTGGAACTTGTTAAGGTTTTGTAAGCACCAGGCACTATTTATCACTGTTCATGAGCCCAGGCATGATTTATTATAATTATTGATCATGGGATTTCCTATCTTGAAAGGCTTCTTGAAGGAGGCTACATGGCTCATCTTACAGATGAGGAAACAAGGCAGAGAGTGGATATGACTTGCCCAAGACCACAGAGACCACACGGAGAGGTAGCAGAAAAACTGGAAATAGAATTCCAGCCTCCTAATTTCTATTCTGTTGCCCTTTCTGTTGTATCAGGCTGCCAAAGGGGAGGAAAACCAACCAGGCACCTGAGTAGTGAAACAGCTCCCCCCAGTGTCTCTTCTCGCAGTGTCGCAGAAGGACTCCTGGACATCTGTTCACCCGTGGAAACGGAGGCTTACTTTCCGATGATTGCTTTGTAATGAGAGTCCCTATGAGGCATTTTTTGGTGACACTTTCATTCACACGTAAAAGCTGTGGTGCAGAAATCAGCACAGTTCAAATGGGTTGACACGTATGCAGACGGATTTGCCCAAGTGGACAGAAAAAAACCCTCAAACCTGAAAATATTTTTGACATTTTATCCTAATATGTCTTATGCATCTAAAAGGGTAAAAAGAATTATGTAATGAGCAGTTAGATTTCCACTCCAGAGATTGAAAAAAATAAATCAATTCTGTTGAAGACTCCAAGACTCCAATATAGCCCTCCTTCCTCCCTTCCCCCCAAGGTAACCTCTACCCTGAATTTTCTACTTTTCTTTCTTTTCCTTTTCTTTATAGTATCCACAAACCTTAGTGTCTCCTGATTTTACATTTTATTTACATGATATCGTCACGTAAGTGTTTCTGAATAACTTCCCTTTGTCATTCAGCATTACGTCCTGGGCTTCTTGCAATATTTGTAGCACTAGTTCATTCATTTTCACTGTTGTGTAGTTATTATAAATATATATCGATCCACTCCTTATTTATTGGACATTTGGATTGTTTCCAAGCTTTTCTAATACGAGCTGCTGCAAACATTGTGATACAGGATCCATTGTGTACACGCGCAAGAATTTTTTTCTAGTTGCATGAATACACCTAGGAATGGAATTGCTACAATAGTCCAGCACACAGACCTCTTTAACTTTGGAGATCACGTGAAATCACTCTACGAGGGGACTGCACCAGCTTACATTCCTACCAACAATATATTAAGAGATCCGTCGTTTTCAGTCTTCTTTAAAATTTAGTATTGCCAGATGTAATGCTTGTCAAAGTAGTGGGTGTAAGATTGTATTTCACTAAAACTACAATTTGCTTATTGTTGTTAATAAGGTTGACCATCTTCCTACACGTTTGTTGCTCATTTGTGTCTTCTGATCTGTGAAATGCCTGTTCGTGTCTTTTGCCCATTTTTCTATTAGGTTATCTTTTTCTTGTTAATTTACAGGATCTCTTTATATATTTTGGATACTAATCCTTTGTCAGTCATAATTATAGCACACATCTTCTAGTAATCTGGGCTTATCTTTTGTTTTTACAGCAGTTTGGGGTTCACAGCAAAATTGAGAGGTAAGTGCAGAGATTTCTCATCTACTCCCTGACCCTACACATGCATAGCTTCCCCCATTATAAACATCCCCCACCAGTGGGCTTCTCTTTTCACTCTTTCCTTGGTGTCTTTTAAAAAAAGTAACAAAAAAGATAGTTTCAAACTTACAGGAAGTACAGAAAGTTTCTTTCTTTTTTTTTTAAGGTTTATTTATTTATTTTGAGAGAGAGAGCACACATGCACACTTAAGCAGGGGAGGGGCAGAGAGAGAAGCAGAGAGAATCCCAAGCAGGTTCCATGCTGTCAACGCAGAGCCCAATGGGGGCTTGATCCCACAAACTGTGAGATCATAACTTGAGCTAAGATCAACAGTTGGATGCTTAACTGACTGAGCCACCCAAGGATCCCAAGAAAGTTTTAACAAATAATTCTTCTTAAAAATGAATTAATTTATTTTTATTTTAGAAAGAGAGCACGCTCACAGGGGAGGTGGCAAAGGGAGAGAGAGAGAGAGAGAGAGAGAGAGAGAGAGAGAGAATCCCAAGCAGGGTCCATGCTCAGCACAGAGCCCAACTCGGGGCTCGATTTCACAACCCTGAGATCATGACCTGAGTCAGACACACTCAACCCACTAAGCCACTCAGGTGTCTCTTCCTAACAAATAATTTTATATGGCCTTCACCCAGATTTACCAATTTTTAACATTTTACCATTTTTTAAAATAATTTTATCTATCTTTTTCTTGGACTAAATTGTAAACATCATGATCTTTTACTCCCTCCCCAAAACTTCATTATGTATTTCCTTAGACTGAAGGATAAGGATATCCATACTACAGTGACAAGAATCATAAATTTTTCTATTAGGATTAAATTCACATAAAATTTACTATTTTAAAGTGCACAATCCACTGGCCTTTAGAGCATTCATAATGCTATGAAACCACCACTATCTAGTTTCAAAACATTTCATCACCTCAAAATAAAACTCAGTCCTCATGAAGCAGTAACTCCCCAACTCCTTCCTGGCAACTACTAATCTGCTTTCTGTTTCAATGGATTTACTTCTGCTAGATGTTTCCTATAAATGGCACACTCAGGAGGTGATATTTTGTGGCTGGCCTCTTTCATTTAGCTTAAGGTTTTCAAGGTCCATCCACATTATAGCATGTATTTGTATTGACACTCGAGTGACTAATGTTCCATTATATGAATACACCACTGCTTATTTATTCATTCTTCTGTTGATGGACATTTGGATTGTTTCCACCCCATGCATATTGGGAGAAGTGATACTATAAAAATTCAAGGACAAGTCTTTGAATACCTGTTTTCGATTCCTTTAGATATACACCTAGGAGTGGAATTGCCGGGTCATAAGGTAGCTCTGTGTTTAACATTTTGAGTAATGGCTAAGCCATTTTCCACAATAGCTGGGGCATGTTGCATTCCCGCTAATGTCTGAGGGTTTCAGTAACACCGTATCCTTGCCAACACTTGTTGTTCTACGCCACGTTGTTTTTAGAAGCCATCCTGGAGGACGTGAAATGGTACCTCAGTGTGGTTTTGATTTGCATTTTCCTAATGACTAACGATGTGGAGCATCTTTTCATGTGCTTATTGGCCATTTTTATATCTTCTTTGGAGAAATGTCTAGTCCGGCCCATTGTCCATTTTTTTGACCGGGTTGCTTGCCTTTTTATTGTTGAGTTGTAAGCGTTCTTATATGTTCTGAATGCCAAGCTTTTATCAGATATGAGATTTGCAAATATTTTTTCTCATTCTGTGGGTTGCCTTTTCACTTTCTTGATGATATCTCTTGGTGCACAAAGATCTTCAGAAGTTTGACTATGATGTGTATTTGGCATGGATTTTTTTTTTTTGTGTTTGTCCTGTGTGGAATTCACTCAGCTTCTTGAATCTGTACATTTGTGTCTGTTGCCAAATTTGAGATATTTTCAGCCATTATTTCTTCAAATACCTTTTTCAGCCTAACCTCATGCTCCTCTCCTTTAAGGACTCTGATGACACAAATCTTGGATCTTCTATTGTAACCCCCCAAGATTGTATTTGTTTTTTGTTTTGTTTTGGTTTGGTTTGTTTGCTTGCTCTGTTTTCTCTCTGTGTTTTGTTTTGGGTGATATATGCAGTTTTATCTTCAAGTAGATTGATTCTTTCCTCTGTCTTCTCAATTTTTCTGTCAAGCCAAGCCTATCTAGTGAGTTTTTTCTAATTTTAGCTGTTGCATTTTTTTCACTTCTAAATTTACTCTTCTCTATATATTCTACTCTTATATTCTATTCTATATGTTGGCTCTTCTCTACATATTCCACTTCTTTGTAAGTCGTTAATTTTTTGTTGTTGCTGTTTGCTACAAACCTTTTCATATTGTTCCTTGAAGCATTTTATGAAGGCTGCTTTAAAATCCTGGTCAGATAATTCCAATATTTGTGTCATCTCAGGGTTTTTTTTTTAATGTTTACTTATTTATTTCGAGAGAAGGAGAGCGAGAGAGAGGCAAAGAGAGAATCTCAAGCAAGCCCCACACTGTCAGTGCTGAGCCCAATGTGGAGATAGATCCCATGACCCTGGGATCATGACCTGAGCTGACACTGAGTCGGGTGCTTAACTGACTGAGCCACCCAGGCACCCTGAAAGGGGAGTTTATTACCTATTATTCCCAATTCATGCCATGCAGAGTCGCATGGGGAATTATGAAAGTCAAGCAGGGAAAGTATGGGCACCCAAATTTATTGTGGGTTTTGCAGGAAGAAATTGATCAGGCAAGGTAAGCATTTTAGGACCGGCTAATTT
This sequence comes from Puma concolor, assembly GCF_028749965.1. Taxonomy (NCBI): domain Eukaryota; kingdom Metazoa; phylum Chordata; class Mammalia; order Carnivora; family Felidae; genus Puma; species Puma concolor. The sequence continues at coordinate 26,244,585 of NC_141683.1, forward strand.
GAATGATTTCGGTGGGCTCCAGGCTACAAAGGTGGTTCCTAGTTGGCCAGCATCTGGCCCTGGACTGAACCAGGGCAAAGGAAGTATTGGCTTAGTATGTGAAGGAAAAAGGAAGTGGTTGGGATTATGGGTTTTGGGTTGGTTGGCTTGCCCAGGAAAGGCTTGCTCACATGCATTAGCAAGGCTCTGATCACCTGATGACGTTAAAGCATCATAAGCCCCAGAAAACAAAAGCCATGAGAACAACACGGTCTCTATTCTGATCAATTTGTCTAGCCTGTGCTGATAGCAGAATGTTTCAATTACCTTCGCAAGCCCCCAACCTCCTTGTTGTTTTATTTCTTTTATTTCTTTTTTTTAAGTTTGCTTTTTGAGAGACAGAGGGCTTTTGACAGAGAGGATGGGGGAGGGGCAGAAAGAGAGGGAGACAGAGAATCCCAAGCAGGCTCCGCACTGTCAGCACGGAGCCCGACGTGGGGCTCGAACCCACAAACCGTGAGACCATGACATGAGCTGAAATCAAGAGTCAGACACGACCAACTGAGCCAGCCAGGCGTCCCTCTTCTTGTTGTTTTGAAACAGTGTCTTTATTTTCCTTGTCCTTTTGTCCTTCCATGTAAATTTCAGAATTAGCTTACCAAGTTCCATGAAAAATTCAGATTGGAATTTTGACTGAAATTTTTACTGACTTTATAAATTAATTTGGAAAGAACTACACTTTACTCTGTTGAGTCTTCCTGTTCACATTCTATACATTATGCAAACTTTCTTTAATGTTCTTTGGTAAGATTTTATAATTTTCTCACTGTAGGTCATGCTTATCTTTTGTTAGCTTTCGTAGGTAGCTATATTGCATAAACGTTTAATTTTTGTTGCTATTGGGAATAGTATCTTTTAAAAAATTATGTTTTAAATGGCCTGTTGCTAGCATATAGAAATATAATTGACTTTTGCATATTGATCTTTTAATAATGACTCATTGGGGCGCCTGGGTGGCGCAGTCGGTTAAGCGTCGGACTTCAGCCAGGTCACGATCTCGCGGTCCGTGAGTTCGAGCCCCGCGTCGGGCTCTGGGCTGATGGCTCAGAGCCTGGAGCCTGTTTCCGATTCTGTGTCTCCCTCTCTCTCTGCCCCTCGCCCATTCATGCTCTGTCTCTCTCTGTCCCAAAAATAAAAAAAAAAATAAACGTTGAAAAAAAAAAAAATTAAAAAAAAAATAATGACTCATTGCAATTATAATTTTTCTGTAGATTTTTTTTTTAGCCCAGTTTGTATACCTTTAATTTTTGTGTTTTACTATGCCGCCTAAGACCCCTTTATTACAGTGTTACATAAGAGTGATAATAAGAATTCTTCCTTTGGTTCTGATTTTAAAGGAAATGTTTTTAGTATTTTACCTTTGAGTGTAGGTGTTGGAAGTCACTTTTGAAAAATAACTTATTTTTTATTTTTTAATTTGCATCCAAGTTAGTTAGCATATAGTGCAATAATGATTTCAGTAGAATACGGTGATTCATCCCCTACATATAACACCCAGTGCTCATCCCAACAAGTGTCCTCCTTAATGACCCTTCCCCATTTAGCCCACCCCCCCACACAATACCTCCAGCAACCCTCAGTTTGTTCTCTATATTTAAGAATCTCTTATGTTTTGCCGCCTCCCTGTTTTTATATTATTTTTCCTTCCCTTCCCTTATGGTCATCTGTTTTGTATCTTAAGTTCCTCATATGAGTGAAGTCATATGATATTTGTCTTTGACTGACTAATTTCGCTTAGCATAATACCCTCTAGTTCCATCCACACTGTTGCAAATGGCAAGACTTCATTCTTTTTGATTGCTGAGTAATACTCCATTGTGTGTGTGTGTGTGTGTGTGTGTGTGTGTGTGTGTGTGTATATATATATATATATATATATATATATACAACATCTTCTTTATCCATTCATCCACCGACGAACATTTGGGCTCTTTCCATACTTTGGCTATTGTCGATAGTGCTGCTATAAACATGGGGTGCATGTGTCCCTTCAAAACAGCACATCTGTATCCCGTGGATAAATACCTAGTAGTGCACTTGCTGGGTCGTAGGGTGGAAGACACTTTTTATCAAGTTAAAGAAGTTCCCGTTCTATTTCTGATTTGCTAGAAGATTCCTTTTTTTAAAAATCAGGAATGGAGATGATCACAAGGTTTTTAACCCTTCTTTCATTAATGTGCTACAGATTATTTTAGAAGGCTTTTAATTAACTCAAAATCGTGACTTAGGTTAAAGGAACACAATGTTGAAAATGAGAGCTCTATTAAATCAAGGTTGAAGTATAGACAATGAAGTAAGAGTCTAAAATTATTGTAGGATCTTTTATTAACGGAATCATGTTTAGTCAACAAAGGGATTTGAGGTTAACTCAATTTTCAAGAGCTCTAAATCAAAAGGATTTTTTCCGCCCGTGAGTAGGGTCACAACTGACAGTTTGCCAATTTGTTGATACAAATGTCTGGTTCTACAGATAGGCCGTTTTAGAAAAACCGCATCCATGAAAGAGAGCCGTTGGAAAGTGTAATACATTGCAGTTAGGAGAAGATGTCACCTCCCCACCTCCAGGAGCGGCACTGCCTCTTGACTCCCCCGAGGCCGGCAGGAAGAAGTCCTGGAACAGTAAGAGAAAGGAGTGGAAAGGCACCCAGCACTCAGCCCGGCGCCCTCCTCTGCCTGCCTGTCACTGTAGGTGTCAGGCTAGCACATTTCTGGCCCGGTTCGGGTCTACCCTGGAAAATATACATCTCGCGGAAATGCAAACAAGCTTGTGTTTCCTTATGCACAAAAATGAATGGCTTCCGTCAAGGTAGATCATTTTTCAAAAACCAAATACATGTTGTGATGAGTAATGACTTAAAGAGATTGTTGATCATTGTTCTTCCGGTTCTGGATATTAGCCCCGCGTTTTGTAGTCACTATAATACAGTGTGACATAATATCTCATTCACAATCCACTTGCAGATTCAATGGATGTAATAAGTAGGCCAGAATGAGCACAAAATTAGCCTACCAAGAAAAATCTTCCTAAAAAACCAATTTATCTACAATATTTAAGAAGCGATCAGATGGCTACAAGTGTTACTTCCATGGGAAATTAATGAGTGATTTGATCACTTATTAACGAAAACATCATTTTAGACATATGTTTTTGCTCTATTTTTAAGGATGAGTTTCCCCAATAGAAATATGACAAAAGAAAAACACAGGGCATCAGAGCCAGGCTATCTGGGTTTAAGTATAGTTGTGCCTTTCACTAATTGTGTAACCTGGGCAAATAATTTCGCTCCATAAACCCGTGTTCTCATCCGTAACATGGTCACTACAGAGTTGTTAGGAAGATTACATGGACTGGGGCATGTCGAATGGCCAAGATAACAGACGAGCAGAACATGGTATTTCTGATTCTTTTCTAGTAAAACAGCATTATCTACCACTCTGGAGGACAGCAGGGTGATTCTGAGCAGGGACTCTGAGGCTACGCTTACCTGGGTTGACTCCCGGCTCCACTCTCTCACCAGCTGTGTGACCGAGGATTTAAACCCTCCAGGCCTCAGTTTTGTCACCTGCGAAATGGGCATAATGAAAACACCTTCTTCACAGGGTGGTATTGAGACTTAAATGAGTTTGTTGAGGTAAAATGCTTAGCGCGGTGCCCGGCACGCAGAAATACTATGGAATTGTTCGCTGGGATTATAATAAGACGCTCATCGTCGATTGTATTGGCACATCTCAGAGTTGCTTACATCCTAATGACAGCTGTGATCGATAATATGCGGATGGGTGTCACTTTCTGAATCGAATGCCAGGACTGTAGCGAAGAGGGCACGCATTGCCTCGTGGCCCTCTTCTGTGAGCGCGCCGAAAGCAGCCAGCTTTGCAGTTTCTTGCTCTGGGCGAAGGGAGAAAGGAACATTACATCCCCCATGGGGGCTACGCGCCCCCACTCAGCCATTGCTTTAATGAACACCAGTATTTTTCAGTTCCACTGTAAATGCTGTTTATAGTGAAAACCATATTTTAACGACATTAAAGGTTTTTTTTTTTTTTAATGAAAAATGAATCATGCTACAGACACAAAAACTGATGTCATCGCTTCCATTTTCCTCTAATGTTTGTTTCGGTGTGTGTTTACCCAGTGGCCATTGTATACATACAATTTTATACTCTGTTTATTGGGATCAATAACCTGTTCCCCTGACTTTATAATTATTATTATCGACGGCTGCACAGTCAAGTTGAGAGGCCATAATTATTCCGTTTTTGAAAATCAAAATGCCCACGTGTTACATGCTGTCGGAGAACTCCACATGTGAGTGATAGTAAAGAAATTATAAAAGAAAAGGCAATCAAGACTTAAATGCCATTATGGCAGGAGGGAAGAGGAGGGGACGAGCATTTGATTGCCTAAGAGCTGTGAAATCCTATAATTTGATTTTGCAAAAGACTTCTGCCCCAAATGTTTTCTTTAACAGATCTATTTTTACATTTAAGAGAATTAAAAAGAAGTCGCATGTGACGGGCACATAGAGGCTCATTATCCCATCGTCTCCTCTTGTATACGCTCAAAACTTTCTGTAATTAAAAAGGTTGAAAAAAAGAATGTGCTTATAAACGATTTTCCCTTCGCCCTTGGAAATAGTTTGAAGAGTCTCTTGGTGAGCAAACCGCCACTAGCCCCCGTGGCAACTTGGTGAGAATTTTCAAAGCCCTTTTTCCTCAACAGCCCCCCTCTTCCAGGCAATTGTAGGGGTTTGCACACCTGCAGCGTCTACGCTGGGCATAGCGCTTCCTTGGATGTGACATCTCGCGCTACCCACAGCTTCCCACCATCCACAGAGGCCCCGCTTGGGTATCATTAAACTGCTGTTAAGAACATCATCTTCTAGAAGGTGAGGCAGGGAGCGGAGGCATGGGGTGCAGGCTGCGGCTGTTTCATCATCTGTGGCCTGGACTGGGAAGGGAGTGACCAGCCATAAGTGATGGTACGACAGGCCATGCCCTGCCCACCTCACCTTGGGCTGAGACCGTCGGACCTGCCGAAGACGCCCGGCCTGGACACTGCAGAAATTCGAGGATGCTGAGGCCTGAATCATAATTGGGGAATGGACAGTCAAGGAAAACCAGACATATGAGGAAAACCAGCAACACACAATTAATACTAATTACCATGATCATAATCATCGTTGCTAACATTTATTGGATGCTTACGCCGTGCCAGGGGAGCTTTGAATCATTCTGCATATATTAAGTCACTTAATCTTTACAAGTCGATTTCACAGGGAGGAAACAAAGGCATGGAGAGCTATAGCTTTTCACTTTGTTTGGAAAAATAACCACATGAAAGAAACTTTGGGGAAAATAAAAGAAAACGTGATTACCCCGACTTCTATCCCTCTCACCGAACATTATCATTTTCCGAGATCACTTTTTGTTCACAGTCAGCTTGCTTTTTATTTGTTTATTTTATTACTATTATTTTTTTAATTATCTCTACACTTAACGTGGGAACCCATGACCCCGAGATCGAGTCACATGCTCTCCCGGCTGAGCCAGCCAGGTGCTGCCCCACCGACCTGTGGGGCAAGTTTAAATAACTTTAAAGTTTAAAGTTTAAAATAACTTTAGTCTTTTTATAAAACTGGTGCATGCTCGTAAAAAAAGCTCCAAGCAATAAAAAAAAAAAAAAGTCCAGATAAGAACAAAATAGAGAGTTGATATTTAAGACCAGAATGCTGCTTGCATCATGTGACCCTAGTTACTGGTGTGTCTATTGTTAAAGTGTGAGTCACTCGAGCAAAATATTACGCCGTGGAACTTGGATGTTTTTGCTAACTACTGAGGAAAGGCAAACTTAAAAGTTTGTGTTCTGAGGTAATGGATACCCGAGGTACCAAAACTTCTATCAGTTCTCAGATGATACGACTTTTTCTAGAATCAAAAAAGAAAGTCCTTTGTAGAAGACATTGGACACAGTAAATTCTTGTTGATTAGAGAACAACAATAAATACTTGTTTTCTGTTCATTAGAGACCTGAGGCTTTCACCACGAGACCAAAAGCTCTAGATGGCTGCTGCCTGGCTTATAAGCATTCTGAGGGAATAAGGTAATGCTTTTCTTAGCATATTGTTGTCTTATATATAACTCCCGGAAAAAGTTTTGTTGTTCGGATTTTTGTGAAGGGCTTGAGGCTGAAAAGAATCTGTGGAGAAAGGACCTTGAAGGACCTTTCAAGGCTGAAGGGACCTTGTATACTGTCCAGTTTACCACGTATGTTTGGAGATAAGGAAAGAGGCCAGGGAGGTTGAGGAAGGTGACAAAAGTCAAACTGAACTGAGACCAGAATCCAAGTTTCTTGATCTGTAGTCTTTGGGGACATTTATTCCTCTTTGCGTCTTGAAAAAAAGGGGCGAAAAAAAGAGGTAGGCCGTTGAAATAAAAGCCCCAAACGGGCCATTTTATTTGTTGGTCAGAGAGTAAAGTCTTCTGGAAAGTTCCCTAACTTCTAATAAAGTGAGGCAGATTTCCAGGATTCGACAAGTGGCTACATAAGACTCTCGCTGAAAGATTTCAGAGAGCACCACCTTGTCCTTTTATTTTATTTTATTTTTTAATTTTTTTTCAACGTTTATTTATTTTTGGGACTGAGAGAGACAGAGCATGAACGGGGGAGGGGCAGAGAGAGAGGGAGACACAGAATCGGAAACAGGCTCCAGGCTCTGAGCCATCAGCCCAGAGCCTGACGCGGGGCTCGAACTCCCGGACCACGAGATCGTGACCTGGCTGAAGTCGGACGCTTAAACGACTGCGCCACCCAGGCGCCCCACCACCTTGTCCTTTTAAACATGACATTAGCAGATTTCAAAAGCACATCCCATCTCGACCCTGAGAGGCAGTTCTTATTTATGCCAGAGGAGAGCGAAAGGAGAGGCCTGTGTCCTGAGATGCCCCCTATCCACCTGTACCCACTCCCAGTGGGGACCAAAGGATCTGTAAGTCCCTGAGTCAGGCCTTGGGCCAGCCCTGAAAGATGTTATGCAGGTGGGTGATAATAATAACTAATAGGGGCGCCTGGGTGGCACAGTCGGTTAAGCGTCCGACTTCAGCCAGGTCACGATCTCGCGGTCCGTGAGTTCGAGCCCCGCGTCGGGCTCTGGGCTGATGGCTCAGAGCCTGGAGCCTGTTTCCGATTCTGTGTCTCCCTCTCTCTCTGCCCCTCGCCCGTTCATGCTCTGTCTCTCTCTGTCCCAAAAATAAATAAACGTTGAAAAAAAAAATTAAAAAAAAAATGATAATAACTAATACACGCCCTTTTGGATTTTAGCGAGCTTACATCCCTGTGATCCCTTGTTGAAATCTGCAGAGGTTTTTTTTTTTTTTTTTAATTTTTTTTTAATATTTATTTATTTATTTTTTTTATTTTTTTTTCAACGTTTATTTATTTTTGCGACAGAGAGAGACAGAGCATGAACGGGGGAGGGACAGAGAGAGAGGGAGACACAGAATCGGAAACAGGCTCCAGGCTCTGAGCCATCAACCCAGAGCCTGAAGCGGGGCTCGAACTCACGGACCGCGAGATCGTGACCTGGCTGAAGTCGGACGCTTAACCGACTGCGCCACCCAGGCGCCCCTATTTATTTATTTTTGAGACAGAGAGAGACAGAGCATGAACGGGGGAGGGTCAGAGAGAGAGGGAGACACAGAATCTGAAACAGGCTCCAGGCTCTGAGCAGTCAGCACAGAGCCCGACGCGGGGCTCGAACTCACATACCGCGAGATCGTGACCTGAGCCGAAGTCGGACGCTTAACCAACTGAGCCACCCAGGCGCCCCAAAATCTGCAGAGGTTTTAAATGAGTAGAGGGCTGCTCCCGAAAGCCCCACCATGGTTCTCCCTTGGGGCCCAAGGGCCAGATACTTTAAGGGGGTGCTCCAGTCCTAGCCAGCCACAACCCTAAGCCCACTAATGTTTTCGCAGGCTTACTAGAAGAGCATCAGGCACCAGATTCAAAGAATGGAGAAACCCCCGAGAGACACACTACTGCACAGTGGACAACATTATTGAGTTCTGGAACGTAGAAATGTTTCCAGTGGCCTTGAGGCTTGCTGTGTTTGGCATCTTCATCATTGTGTTATTTGTCTACATAACAGTGGAAAGGAAGCCGTTCTTTGGTTAAGTGCTTTAGGACAGAGCAATGAGTGAGCACCTGAGTATCGGAAAGGAAAGACGTCTCCAAAGGGGGATGCCGGGCCCCATGGCCTGCTAGCCTTGCGCTATGGTGCCCTCACAGATCTGTACCCAGGCTCATCATTTCGAAGCTGAAGGGGACTTATGTACTCTCTAGTTCACCACTTATGTTTCAAGAGAAGGAAACAGGCCAGGGAGGTTGAGGGAAGTGCAAAAAGTCACAATGAACGGAGACCAGAATCCAAGGCGGGAAGGGAGGAGGGAGAGAACCAGGCACTTGTGTGAAAAAGCGTAATGACAGGGACTTCCCCGATGATGGCCATCATTAAATGCTTCCGCAGTTGGCATACTTCTAAAGAGGAAACTGTGCCTGGTGTTGTTGTTGTTGTTTAATGTTTTATTTATTTTTAAGACAGAGAGAGACAGAGCATGAGTGGGGAGGGGCAGAGAGAGAGGGAGACACAGAATTGGAAGCAGGCTCCAGGCTCTGAGCTGTCAGCACAGGGCCCAATGCGGGGCTCAAACTCACGAACCGCGAGATCATGACCTGATCCGAAGTTGGACGCTTAACCGACTGAGCCATCCAGGTGCCCCTGGTGCTTTTCTTTTCAACTATGGTGATAAGCCATAGGTCCCACTTGATTCTAAAGGCCACAACAGGTAATTAACAAAAAAGGAAATGTGTCTGGTTTGGCAAACATCAAACGGTTTAGAACAAGATAGCTTTTCCGCCATTGGAACGTAGCAAGATTTGAAAAAATTAATGCCCGATGAGGGAATGTTATGATCGTGGCCTCTGGGAGAAGGGCAGGGCTGGGTAGGTACCTGGCTCTTCTGTTTATTGGCTCTGTGACCCTGGGTGAGTTAGTTGTCTGAGCTTTAGTTTTCTTTCTTTCTTTCTTCTTTCTTTCTTTCTTTCTTTCTTTCTTTCTTTCTTTCTTTAAGACTTTCAGACTCTTTATTTATTTTTTATTTTTTTTAACGCTCATTCTTTTTCGAGGGACAGAAAGAGACAGAGCACAAGCAGGGGTGGGGCAGAGAGAGAGGGAGACACAGAATCTGAAGCAGGATCCTGGCTCTGAGCTGTCAGCACAGAACCTGATGCAGGGCTCAAACCCACAAAGCTGTGAGCTTTAGTTTCAACTTCTGAAGATAGGGATAGAATAGACCTCTTAGGGGGATGAAGAATGTGAAGAAATAATGCTTACAAAGTACTTAGTGTGGTCCACAACTGATTGGTAGTAAGCCTTCAAGAAATGCTCAAGCAATGTTCACTTTGGGACAATATTTCTACTCCCTGGAGGAGCTAATTCTAGGTACAGACAAGTCTTTTCCCTCCCTGTTTAAATGTTTTTATTTAGGGGAGCCTGGGTGGCTCCGTCAGTTAGGCATCCAGCTTCTGCTCAGGTCATGATCTCATGGTTCATGGGTTCAAGCCCCGCATCGGGCTCTGTGCTGACAGCTCAGAGCCTGGAGCCTGCTTCTGATTCTCTGTTTCCCTCTCTCTCTGCCCCTCCCCCGCTCATGCTCTGTCTTTCTCTCTCTCTCAAAAATAAACATTAAAAAAATTTTTTTAATTTAAATTCCAGTTACTATACAGTGCAATATTAGTTTCAGGAGTACAGTACAGTGATTCAATTTTTCCATGCAACACCCAGTCCTCATCCCAAGTGCACTCCTTAATCCCCATCACCTATTTTACCCATCTCCCCACCCATCAGTTTGATTTCTATAGTTAAGAGTGAGAAGTACTTCTTTTTTTTAAGTGAAGTCTACATGCACTGTGGGGCTCGAACTCATGACCCCGAAATTAAGAGTCACATGCTCTACTGACTGAGCCAGCCGGGTGTCCCTAGAGAAGTCTTAAGTACAAAGAAGTTGAATGTAGCAATTTTTATGGTGACCAAAATGTAGAACCAGCCCATATATCCAACAATAGGGGAATAGTCTGATAAATTGAAGTACATCCTCTTGATAGATAATTATATAATAATTAAAAATACTAACAATGAGGGGCGCCTGGGTGGCGCAGTCGGTTAAGCGTCCGACTTCAGCCAGGTCACGATCTCGCGGTCCCTGAGTTCGAGCCCCGCGTCAGGCTCTGGGCTGATGGCTCAGAGCCTGGAGCCTGTTTCCGATTCTGTGTCTCCCTCTCTCTCTGCCCCTCCCCCGTTCATGCTCTGTCTCTCTGTCCCAAAAATAAATAAAAAACGTTGGAAAAAAAAAAATTAAAAATACTAACAATGAATTTATCACAACAGAATATGCTTACTTATAAAAATTTAATAACAACTTCATTGAGATATAATTTATATGCCATACAATTCACCTAAAGCGTACAATGATTTTTAATATATTCATATTTAGAATATTTTCATCGCTGCTAATTTACTTCTTTTTTTTTTTTTAAGTAAACTCTATGCCCAACATGGAGCTCAAACTCCTGATCCCAAGGTCAAGGGTTACATGCTCTACTGACTGAGCCAGTCAGATGTCCCACCTGTAATTTAATTAAAATTAAAGAAAAAAATTTTTTAATTCGTTTTTTCTTTTTCTTTTCTTTTTTTTTAAAGATTTTCTTTATTTTTTAAAGATTTTATTTATCTTTCATTTTTAAAAGATTGATTTATTTAAAAGATTTTAAAAGATAAGTAATCTCCACACCCTACGTGGGGCTTGAACACACAACCCCAGGATCAAGAGTCACACACTTCACTGACTGAGCCAGCCAGGCACCCCTAAACTTACTTTTTTTTATGATGGCACACAAAAAAAGACACAGGTTTGTTATTACCATGTTATCACAACTGTATAAAAAACATCAGAAGAAAATACTTGAAAGTGTTAATAGTACTTCAATGATAGGATTCTCCGACTCTGATTCCCTTTGCCTGATTCCTACTTTTCCACATATCTAAAGATTTCTATAAGCAGGCTAATGAGAGAGAATAAATTTTAATATTTAAAAATGGTACTACCGTTCTACATTTCAACTGCAAGCAACATAAAACTCTGGTGAGGGGGCTTAAACAAGTAAGAATTTTATTTTTATCTCATAGAAAGAAATTTGGAGCTTAAGACATGTAGTATTGTTAAAAATAACCAAATGTGGGGCGCCTGGGTGGCGCAGTCGGTTAAGCGTCCGACTTCAGCCAGGTCACGATCTCGCGGTCCGTGAGTTCGAGCCCCGCGTCGGGCTCTGGGCTGATGGCTCGGAGCCTGGAACCTGTTTCCGATTCTGTGTCTCCCTCTCTCTCTGCCCCTCTCCCGTTCATGCTCTGTCTCTCTCTGTCGCAAAAATAAATAAATGTTGAAAAAAAATTTTTTTTCAAAAAATAACCAAATGTAATACGATTCAGATTCAAATGAACCGACTGTAGAAAAAATTATGATCCCAAAAATCTGAGGGGAGCCTGGGTGGCTCAGCTTGGGTGGCTCAGTCGTTGAGCATCTGACTTTTGATTTCGGCTCAGGTCATGATCCCAGCGTCATGGGATGGAACCCAGAGTCAGGCTTCTTGCTGAGCAAGGAGCCTGCTTAAGATTCTCTCTCTCTCTCTCTCTCTCTCTCTCTCTCTCTCCCTCTGCCCCTCTCCCCAGCTCGCGAGCTCTCTCTCTACAAACAAAACAAACAAAAAAGCTTGAAACTGACTAGATATTCAGTGATACTAAAAGATGTGTGGGGCTGCCTGGCTGGCTCAGAAGGTAGAGCATGTAACTCTTGATCTAAGGGTCATGAGTTTGAACCCCACACTGGGTATAGAGATTACTTAACAAGAGAGAGAGAGAAAGATTTGATCTTATTGAGCAGCAGCAGCTATTCTGTGACCATGAGATCAAAAGCATGAGAGGAAGCCTGAGAGAACCCCAGAGGCGTTGGCCTGCCATCTTTGAACTTGGGAAAGTAGTCCTGCAGTTCCCGCCATTGCATTGGCATTGAGGCAGAACTCAAGGGCTAACCACATAGCATCTGTGTTCTGTATTTCATCCAGAACAGTAAGGGAGGCTGGGACAGTGAGGATGTGAAGGTTTAGCGGTCTCTATATGAGACAGACAAGGGAGAAGAGAATTGGCTAGAAGAATAGAAGGGAGCAACCTACAGTGATGGTCACATGCGCTTAAAAAATGACACTTCTTTTTGAATTTAATTTAATTTATTTATTTTGAGACAAAGAGCAAGAGTGTGCCTGCAGGGGAAGGGCAGAGAGAGAGAGGGAGAGAGGGAATTCGAAGCAGGCTCTGCACTATCAGCACGGAGCCCGACTCGGGGCTTGATTCCAAGAACCACAAGGTCATGACCTGAACCCAAATCAAGAATTGGACGCTTAGCTATCTAGGCCACCTAGATGCCCCCCCAAAAGACACTTCTGTTCTTAATATAATTAAGCATTATAAAAACCAAATAAACGTCTTCTAGAAAGGCTGCTTCAGTCCTTTCTGGTTTTGCCAGTGTTTATAGATCAGAATCCTGGAATCGCTCGCAGAGACAGGACAGGGCACCTGCTTAGGGCCCTACCGCTCAAGATGTGGGTCCCCGACCAGCAGCATTAGCATCTCAGGACCTACCCTCACCTACCAAGCTGGAACCTGCATTTTCACAGGATCCCAGGATTCCCATGCATATTAAGGTTTAAGAAGCACTCCTGCGGCCCATCCCCATCAGATGCTTATGTAGGAAGAATCCAAATTCAAACCTCAGTCAGGCTGATCCGAAGGGTCAGGCCAGAGGACCCGTGCGGCAGGTCCATTCGGAACCTATGCACTCTGAGGACTGGTTCCCCCTTTGGGAAAAATTCGTCCAAAAGGAAGAGACGCAGGCACACAAGTTTAATTCCGGGAAATGTTTCACTACTCATTCGGCAATTTATTTAGCACCTCGTGCATACTCTCGATAGAATGACAAATAAAATCAATATAAAAAATTGTCCCTGTTCTCTAGGCATATGCGGTCTGGTAGGGATGCCAATGGCTATTACAGAGTTAAGGACAGGGTGCCTCGAGATCGCGTGAGAGGGCAACGTTCTCAGATGTTGGCAGTGGCCGTGGGTACCTCTCTGGAGAAATATCATCACCGAATCCCAGACGAGCATAGGAGGCAGTCCAAAGGAGGGAGAGAAAAGTGGCTGAGGCTAAAGGAAAATGCCTTCAGGCCAGGGGGGGATTAGTATGTGAGAGACAGCAGGCAAGTCTGAGGAACCCCAAGGAAAATGAGGGGTGTGGTGAGAAATGGGGCCAGAGGGAACGCAGGATTCAAATCATGGAGGGTCTTAGGGACCACACTGAGGAGTCTGCACTTTACTCCTGAGGCTAAATCCAGACAAGAGGAGGGCCTCTAAGAACTAACAATCCCTGCCTCACTGATTGTCCAACCAGTTGGTTGGACCAACCCAGTTGGTTCCCAAGGCTTCCCTGCCTTCCCTTGAGAGCTAGGGACAGAGCGCTTCTTAAAGAGGCGGCCCAACCAAAGAAGCCATTCGTCAAAACCCCTATGTTGGGCCCTGGCCCCACCAAGAGCAGGTGACCCAGCGTTCGTGAGAGGCGGCACACTGTGACATGGGTTTCACCGCGTGTGCTTGAGCCGAGGGAGCAAACGTAGCAATGTTAATGGGAGCAAGGATGGCCGAGCAGACATCGGGAGACAACTGTGTGTGCTCATGGCGAGCTGACGTGGGGCACCTTCATGGGACGCCCAGGGAGAGAAGGAGTGACCATGGTTGCCCAGAGCAAATAGGGTGGGGGATGAAAGGAACCAGTTAAAACCACTGAAAAGGCACTTGGCCTGTTTTGTGAATATTTATGATGTGACCTGAATAGTTCATGACCCTCTCTGGAAGGCTCACCTCCCCGTGGTAATCTGGGGAAAGTGCGTCTGGGGAGTGGGGCTGACTGTCCTCCCCGGACCAGGGTCCTCACTAGGAAACTGCCACCAAGCCACCAAGCCACCAAGTTGACTTCAGCAGAGGGCTGGAGCGGAGAAGGCCACTTTCCCTTTTGCTGCCCTGTCCCCACATTCTCCATGATGGAGAATTACACAACCTGTGTGACAGGCTTTTCTGAAATTTCAGACATAACGAGGAAGCTAAGATGTGGGCAGGAGAGAACGGAGCCTCTCTGGGTGCCTTTCCCACCTACCTGCCCCCACCCCACCTCCAGCTCCACACAGATCCAGCAGAAGCCATGACATTGAGATGTTCCTGACCTTGGGCCAGCTCAAATTCCCAGGCAGGACTCCCTCCCCAGCTAGTCTCAGAAATGGGAAGGGGCTCTGTCTAGAGATCTATTCTCCTCTTATCGAGAGCAAACTCCCAGCCATCAGGATGTTGTTGTTTACCAACCCTCACAGCTCGTCTGCCTTCCCTGCAAATGCTGGGGCTCCTTGGGTTGTATCTTCATCATCTCTGGATCTCTTCTCAAAGTGCCGGCTTCACTGGATGCAGAATGAGCCCGCTTCCTTTTTCAGCCGTTTCCAACCCAAATAGGCACGTGAAACCACAAAACCCATACCCCAGATTTGGCCTCCTCCTTATCCCTGAGCGAAGCTCCTAAAATGAGCAAGCTGCTGCTAAAAGGCATTCCCAATCAACCTCATTATGCAGTGTTTACCCCCGTAACAGGCTGCCACTCCCAGAGCATCACAGTGCTCCTTCCCGTAAATGTCACGACCTACCTCCCAGGAAGGGGAGGCTCTCCCCCCCCCCCCCCATGGCGAGCTGTTGACGGAGCACTGGCTGGCGAAGCAGAATTCAGCTAATTGTATGTCACACGGGGCGCTGGGTTGCAGGGCTGTGTTCTGCATATGGGGCAACGAGGCCCCTTCTATCACATGTGTGCTGTTAAAATCTCTACGCAGCCAACATCCAAGCTGGCAGATGGAAGAAATTCTTAAAGGCTCTATTTCTGGTTTTCGACAAAGAAACACTGTGCCACCACCTCTTAAAAATAATTGGTTAAGTACCAAGTTATTTTCATTGCCACAGTCATAAATAAAGAAGTGCTAGACCACATTATTCACATCCGTAGCGGCTGATGATAATTCCTCATGCAGGGAAAAGGATTATTGACGTTTGGGAGGTTGCCTTTTCTTGCTTTTTTTTTTTTCCTCTCCCCTCTCTCTTTCCTTCTCTCCCCAAGCCACACCCCCACCCCCAGCCAAGAAAAGTCATCGATGAGAGTAATGTGAAGGGGCTGATGTTTTTAAAATTAAACTCTACTCTCTCCTGAAGCAAGAAATGATCTCAAGACTAAAATAAGAGCGTGCCTAGCCAACGTAGCATTTGATCCTGAGGAAGATTCCCCAAAGAAACCTGGATGGCAGAAAATGAAAAAAGAAGCCAGTTAGCTTGCGTTAAGCCCCCTGTAACTTTTAACAAGCTTGCCCAAGAAGAAATGAACCTGTTAAGAGGGCACAGAACGCCAGGGCTCCCAGGCCGCCTGTGTAGACAGGATGCTCACACTTCCTTCCGGTGCGTTTTGGCAAAGCAGGTGAGTGCAGGGAAAAATACGGGGAGGTGCTGCAGGGGTGGAGCGGGCGAAAATATACGTGCTAATTAGTATGGTTACTGGGAGCTCTCTCTTGGCATTACAGGACCACATTCGCTGTGAAATAATGGCTCCCGCGAATGTTCTCATGTGTGTGGAGGGCTGCGGGGGGGGGGGGGGGGGGGGGAGGTAACCTAATGAATCAATCTCCAGAGAGCCAGAAGGGGGTTATTCTAGAAACACTCAGACACGAAAGAGGGCGGCTCTTCTCATTTCTTGGCAACGAGAACGATGTGACAGCTACAGTTTCCTAGAGAGCCATTGTTAAAATCCTCTTTGGAGTTCAAGGATTCACTAAAAGTACGTGGAGGGGACAGAGTGAGTTTGTCTTTTTTTTTTTTTTTTTTTTTTTTCTTTTCTGGTTGTGACTGTGTTAAGGCCCTTAGGAGGGGGCTGGGCTATTAACGCCCATCACCGTCCTGATTAGAGGGCTTTCCCCTTCCACAGGACTGATACGGAGCAACCCCTCCGAGGGGCAAGCCAGGAGAAGGACAAGTTCACGCCCGTGTGAATAAGGTTCACCCTGCTGCTATGAAGAACACGTCTTTCCCATTTATACTACTGGGGAGTGGAAATCTGGTCTAAGAAGATCAACGTGGAGGAAAGTGCCCTGAGCAGGGACTGAGAGGGTCCGGGTTCCAATCCCGGCTCTGCCCCCAGCCGCTTGTAAGAATGGAGGGCTTTCCGGGGGCTTCAGTTTCAACCATAAACTGGGCACCAGAATTTTGAACCAGAAACCAAGCAATGGTGAGCCTTGAAGACATTGTGCGAGGTGAAATGGGCCTGTCACCAAAGGACAGACACTGTAGGACTTCCTTCCGGGAGGTACCTAGAAGAGTCAAATTCACAGAGACCAAAAGTAGATTGGTGGTTGCCAAGGGGGAGTGGAGAGTTGTGTCGTGGGTGCAGAGTTTCTGTTCGGGAGGATGAAAGGCATTCTGGGGGATGGATGGGGATGATGGTCAAGTAGTGGTGTGGGTGTGCTTAGTCACTGAACTGCACACTGAAAAATGGTGCAAATGGTAAATTTGATGTATACTCTACTACATTTTTTAAAAAAGAAAAAAGAGGGGTGCCTGGGTAGCTCAGTCGGTTAAGTGTCTGACTCTTGATTTCTGCTCAGATCATGATCTCGGTTAAGTGTCTGACTCTTGATTTCTGCTCAGATCATGATCTCGGGGTTCCTGAGTTCAAGCCCTGCATCAGGCTCTGTGCTGACAGCTCAGGGCCTGCTTGGGATTCTCTCTCTTTCTCTTTCTCTCTGCCCCTCCCTTCCCTCAAAATAAATAAATAAACTTTAAAAAAATAGTAAAAAGAAAAAAGAAACAAAGCAATTATCCACAGCATTTGCTCACAGTCTTGGGGGTCTCAAACTCACACACCCACCAGGGCCACGCAAGGTGTATAAAGGGAGGTGTGGGCCCAGCAAAGTGCAGAGCTCACATCACGCCAGAGGGGACAAGTGCTCGCCAGCCTAGCCAAGATTTGCCATGTTAGATTTTTCAAGAAAAACAAACATTTAGGATATTTAGGTGAAACCTCTGAATTCTTCAAATTGGCAACACATTCAAAATTTGTTTAAAAAAGAGGCAACAAAATGAAATACATGTATCGTTTACATTCTCCTTATGGACCTCCAGCCTTCTCCCTCTGTGTAAGTGCCAGTTTGTATCAGCTGGTGTCCTTTTCTTCTTTCTTTGCCAGCATCCCACCCCTTCTCTCTCAACGACAGGTTGTGGCCCAGACAAGCTGTACCTGGATAAGCCCCTCGACTTTCCCCCTTGTGCCCATCAGACCCCAACCAGAACGTGCCAGAACGGGAAGAGCATGCTTAGGCACGCTTAACAGGCAGGTGCACTCGCATCAACATCGTGGTGATTCTAGCAGAGCCCATCTGAAACCTATGGTCCTCGTGCATTTTCTAGCCCCAAAGTCACTTTCATCCCCCAAATTCCACTAATGGTCACCCTTATTTTGCTTTGTTTTAATGGAGACCTGGTGAAATAGTCCTTAACAGTTCCCTTCTCAATGCTTCTATCTCTTGATTTTTGTTTCGAAACCAACCAACTTGCCCACGGTCTCCGCCATCCATTCTCGTAGCCGTGTTTAGGAGTCAGACAGTATCATGCATCTTGCTTGACTTTTGACAAGTGTGTAAAGTGACAGAGCATCCCAGGATGTGAGATTCCAGGGTCAAGGGGTTTCTCTTTATCGGAGTAGTGGCGGCCATGCAGATTCTAGAGATTTCCTGTACTGTATTTCACTTATGACTCCAATACTGCAACTTGGCAAAAGAACACAGGCAGCTTTCTGCATTTGCCAGCAGCTTTATTTAAAGGTGGGACGTTGCTTGCAAAAGTAGGCCATTTGGAGAGGTGTAGGAAACACATCGCTAATCATCTGCCAGTCTACTTCTTGCTTATACCAAATCCGGTAGCAAAAAGGAGAAATGTGGGCATTTCCTTAGGCTAGGATTTCTACAATTAATTCTCAGTGACAGCACATATGTCTCCTGCTTCTGAGAAGCCATCAAAAGGTTCTTTTTGATGTGATATGCCCTCCCAAAGTGGGGGAGCAGTACTGCTCAGATGAATAGATCTGCATCCTCAGCAAACCTGGCTCACGATGGAAGTTTGCCGCCTTGTATTCAACGAGTCTTCTGTCCGTCTTCCCTTGTGGTCCAGCGTGACCTTAAGCGCAGTGATACCTCACTTAGCTGGACTTTTTTTTTTTTTTTCAGATAAACTATCGTCTGCCTCTTTGAAAGCAGGGGCAATTTGCCTCCAGTGAATCATGCTGCTGAAATTTACAGAGAGCCTATTAGTTGCCAAGCCCTGTGCTACAAACTGGGCTATAATGACACAGAAGCCCATGACCCAGTGGGGAAACCAAAGACACAGACAGAGGAGTATACCTTGTCCAGAGTGTGTCCATGGATGCTGTTTTAGTGCTCAGCCCAGATTTCCTTCCATGGCCCAGTGTGCCCCCCGCGACCCTCCCTGCCCCCTCCTCTGCTGGGTGGGCTGGCTGCTGAAATCTCATGACCCCTCTTCCTGAGAGTTGCCCTCAGCTGCTTAGGGCCACTTCTCCTGCTCAGTTTATACCCACCCTGGGCAGCCCGCAGCCAAAGACTAACTGACATGGAAAAACGAAAGGTCGGCCCCTTGGCGTCAAGGTGGGGAGAGGACAACTCTACAATTTTAGTTATGACCCAGAGGACCCCACCCGCCCACACATCCACCGGGAATCAGGCTGAGGCTGGATTTTGCCTGGCTTTTCCCCTTCATCCTGCTTTAGAACCTTACAGACCTTTCTGAAGAACGCTTCTTAAAAAGTCATAGGCCCCAAGTGCCTATCTCAGGCTTGGCTCCTAGGGAACCCGGCCCGTGGCAGTGTTATGGGGACCCATATTCGGTAGAATCTTCCTGAAATGTTTTATAATTCTTTGCCTTTTTAAAAAAAAAAAAGTTTTAATGTTTTTTATTTGGGGGAGACAGAGAGACAGAGCACAAGCAGGGGAGGGGCAGAGAGAGAGGGAGACACAGAATCGTAAGCAGGCTCCAGGCTCTGAGCTGTCAGCGCAGAGCCCAGCGCGGGGCTCAAACCCACGAAGCATGGGATCATGGCCTGAGCCGAAGTCTGAGCCTCTCAGGCACCCCATACCTCTTTGCCTTTTTAAGCAAAGAATCTTAAATATAATTTTGCGTATATGGAAAGGTTTCCCCTTTTGTCTCCTCCTCGGTAAAACGAGGGCCTCCCTGCCAACTCTTATGTGTCTCTGACCTCATAACCATGAGCGTCACCTTGGGGATGAGTGGAAAGAGACTCTGTAGCTGCTGATTGCCCTCCTGTTGTTCTCCTTGGATGTTTCTCTCCTCTGTTTCCCAAAGTGACACAGATTCTCCCAGCTTGTTTGGGGTCGAATCATCCCAAGCCGTCCGATGCTCCAAGAACAAGTGGTCAGATGCGAGAGCTAGGATGCTTAATCAGCCGTGTTTACGGTCCAGGCCGCCAGGCGGGGGCGGGAGGAGGGCTGGTTTTCCTGGCATCAAATTCCACAAACTGCTCGCAGTGGTACATTTTGTTCACACAACTATTGAACTGGTTAAACAACTGCCTGACCCCGGGATTGCTGGCTGAGAGCCCGGGGTTTGGTCTTCTTATCTAACAGGAGCCTCCCATGCAAGAGTCTTGGCTGGGCTGCCTTGAGTCCTAGTAAGGGAGCAGTTTTCTTCTTTATCTTAAAGGCCCAGCAGCTTCTGGGCAGATCTGATCTGGCCACGCTAGTGGAGACGACGCAAGTTTGGACTGAATGTTCAGAATCATTCCCACACAGGTTCCCCTGATCCAGTGGTCCTCAACCTGGCTCCCCATTAGAATCACGTGAAGACACAAAAATAATAAATAAGAGCCAGGGATGAATCCGTGGTTCAAAGAACAAGACATCCACGTTTGAGACATAGAAAGACTATGCCTGGGAAAGTTGTCATTCTTTCTAAAAAATAATCTAGGGATCTTGCTGTCCATAAAGAAGCTGGGGGCAAAAGCAAAAAACAAACAAAACAATTGCTTAAAGAGCTTTTGTTTTCTTTTATTTTTAAAGTTTAGAGAGAAAGAGAGAGAGAGAGAGAAAGAGAGAGAGAGAATGCCAGTGGGGGTGGGGCGGAGAGACAGGGAGACACAGGATCCGAAGCAGGCTCCAGGCTCTGAGCTGTCAGCCCAGAGCCCGACGCGGGGCTCAAACTCACAAGCCTCGAGATCATGACCTGAGCTGAAGTCGGCTGCTTAACCGACTGAGCCATCCAAATGCTCCCCCCATTTTCTCACCTTTAAAATGGGAGTTCAGGGGCGCCTGGGTGGCGCAGTCGGTTAAGCGTCCGACTTCAGCCAGGTCACGATCTCGCGGTCGTCCGTGAGTTCGAGCCCCGCGTCAGGTTCTGGGCTGATGGCTCAGAGCCTGGAGCCTGTTTCCGATTCTGTGTCTCCCTCTCTCTCTGCCCCTCCCCCGTTCATGCTCTGTCTCTCTCTGTCCCAAAAAAATAAATAAACGTTGGAGATTGCTCCTTCCTTAAAATAAATAAGTAAATAAGTAAATAAATAAAATGGGAGTTCAAATAAGTCCCCCTCCCCTGCGTGGGCTCTGTGCGGTAGATAATATATGAGAAATACTTTGTACATGGCACGTATTCAAAAAGTAGTGCGTCTTATTAATGCAGGCAGTGTTTCTTTTGCCCAAATTGTGAGCCCTTTAGTTGGTTGTCTTCTCGGCACCGGTAAGCCTTTCTCCATTTAAGTCAGACAAGAGGATGAGAAGAAATTTCAACTGTTAAAATTGCTACTCTGAATGATTTCTTTTTTGCTCTATGCTTTTTTTTTTTTACAGTATTTTCCAATCCTCGCATATGTGCATAAGCAATTGTGTTCTCACAGCATCACTTGCACGTGTAAATACAAGCGCTTAATGTTCAGGGTTTCGCATTTAAATGATGGAAAAAAAACCCCTATGTGGAAGCTAAAGAAATTTTTCTTGCCGTTCTGGTCCCGGTTACCCCTTTATACCCTCTTTTCCTCAGTCCCACACCTACCAACGATGTCTTCATAGCATTCCACCCAAAGGGTACGACGTTAATATAAATACCCCATGCTGAGTTTGCCATGAGACCTTTAACCAAAGTTGAACCACGGGTGTTTTCTGGTTTTGTTTTTAATTTTGAGGATTGCATTTCGACAACTAAGAGATATACTTACTGATTTTGAAATGCTGTATGGAATGATACAGCTGTTAACTCCCTTAAAGGTACGCACAGTCCCATGAAGCTTCCGAAGCATACTTTTGTACAAGTTAAGGTGCTAGAATGAAGCGTGGTCCATGGTCACACAACAAGTTGGTACTCACCCAAATTTAGCAGCCTAAGTTAACGCTAATTAAAAGCTTATCATATGCCCAGAACTGTGCAAAGTGTTTCACATGCATTATTTCATGTACTTCTCTCAGCAACCCCGTGAAATGGGTACTATAATAATCCTGAGTGTACAGATGAAGAAAAATTGAGACCCAGAAAGTTGATTTACTCAAGATCAAATGAAGAACTGGGATACAAAAACCCATATCTACATGATGCTACTGGCTTTGCTTTTTTTTTTTTTTTTTTTAGGTTTGTTTGTTTAGAGAGAGCGGGAGAGGGGCAGAGAGGGAAAGAAAGAATTCCAAAGAGAGAGCTGTCAGCACGGAGCCCCATATGGGGCTCGATCCCACAAACCGTGAGACCCTGAGACCTGAGCCAAAATCAAGAGTCGGATGCCCAACCTGCTGAGCCACCCAGGCGCGCCACAGCGTTGCTCTTAAAAAACAAGAAAAATAAAAAATAAAAACGAAAACTTTAGAGAGATAATTAACATGCCATCCAATTCAACTATTTACAGCGTACAATTCAGTGGCTTTTACCAAACAGAGCTGTGCACTCCTGACTACAGTCAGTTTGGGAACATTCTCATCACCCCCAGAAGAAACCCCGTCTGTCAATCGATGAAGAGATAAAAAGATGTGTCAATGGGGGCGCCTGGGTGGCGCAGTTGGTTAAGCGTCCGACTTCAGCCAGGTCACGATCTCGCGGTCCGTGAGTTCGAGCCCCGCGTCGGGCTCTGGGCTGATGGCTCAGAGCCTGGAGCCTGTTTCCGATTCTGTGTCTCCCTCTCTCTCTGCCCCTCCCCCGTTCATGCTCTGTCTCTCTCTGTCCCAAAAATAAATAAACTTTGAAAAAAAAAAAAAGATGTGTCAATGGAATGGAATATTATTCCAATACAATGGAATATTATAAGGCAAAAAAAAAAAAAAAAAAAGAAAGAAAGAAAGAAAGAAAAAAGAAAAAGAAAAGAAAAGGAAAAAGAAATAAAGTACCGAACAAATGATTTTTTTTCTTTTGTTGCTTCTGTTTCTGGTGTCATAGCCACGAAACCGCTGCCTGACTATAGTTAGCGGTGCCTCATGACATACTTAAAAGTTGCTGCTAAGATGAGGCGCCTGGCGGGCTCAGTCAGTGGAGCCTGCAACTCTCAGTCTCAGCGTTGTGAGTTCAAGTCCCACATTGGGTGTAGAGAGTACTTTAAAAAAAAAAAGTAAAATCTTTAGGAGCGGGGCCTGGGTGGCTCAGTCTATTGGGCGTCCGACTTCAGCTCAGGTCATGATCTCACGGTTTGTGAGTTCGAGCCCCGCTTTGGGCTCTGTGCTGACAGCTCGGAGCCTGGAGCCTGCTTCCGATTCTGTGTCTCCCTCTCTGTCTGCCCCTGCCCTGCTCATGCTCTCTCTCTCTCCTTCAAAAATAAATAAACATTAAAAAAATTTTTTAAGTAAATAAAGTCTTTAAAAGACGTTGCTAACAGAATAGATCTTAAATGTTATCACCACCAAAACAAATGGTAATTATGTGAGGCGATGGAGGTGTTCACTAATCTTCCTGTGGTAATCAGTTGGCAATATATACGTATCATCACTTATACATGTGACACTTACATATGTTGTATGTCAATTGTATCTCAATAAATCTGAAAAAAATTGCTTAATCCAAGGTCACGAAGATTTATCCCTCCGTTTTCATCTAAGAGTTTTATAATTGCAGCTCTTACATTTAAGTCTTTGGAGATTTTACTCTTAGCCACTATGCTTTACTGTTTGGTGTCTGAATAGACACAAATACGTCCACAGCCCATGGAGGAGGGGGGAGCATGTAATTAGAACTTGGAGGGATCACTGGATTTTAATGATCTATGTTTCTCCTTTTTAAAAAAAAAATTATTTAAGCTGTCTCTACACCCAACGTGGGGCTTGAACTCACAGCCCTGTGATCAAGAGTTGCACACACTTCCGACTGAGCCAGCCAGGCACTCCCCTCCAACTATCCTTATAATTAAGAATTAAATCACTTGGTCATGTCCTAAATATATTGGTTTACAAAAGCAACGTACATGCCCGTTTCCATGACTCTAATTCAACCCTCCTGTCCCCTCAAGTATGTTACTTGGACAATCTTCAAAGTAGGCCAACTTCCTCGTTCATAGAACCCCTCACCCTTGGGGCGCCTGGGTGGCTCAGTTGGTTAAGCCTCCAACCCTTGGTTTCGGCTCGGGTCATGATCTCGAGGTTCGTGGGTTCAAGCCCCACATCAGGCTCTGCATCAAGCTCTGTGCAAACAGCACAGAGCCTGCTTGGGATTCTCTCTCTCTCTCCCTCTCTCCCTGCACCCCACCCCATGTCCTCTCTTGCTCTCAAAATAAATAAACTTAAAAAAAAAAAGAACCCATCACGCTTTATCGAAATCAGTTGCTTGTCAACCTGTTAGGCTATAAGGCAAAGACTTTGCTGTTCCTTTTCATCAACATACCCTTGGTGCCTAGCAGGTGCTCCGCAAAGCACCGTAGAAAGGAAAACTGCATGGCGTCCTTCTCTCCCACCCCCCCCCCCCCACCTGGTCCAAACCCATTTTGCAGTCTGCTGCCAGATCAGTATTCCAAGCACTGCTCTGATCATTTCACTCCCTTGCTCAGAGGAGAGCTCTGCCTCCCCCCGCCTCCCTTCCCCTCCCCTGGCCTTTCGGTACTCGCAAGGCATCTTGGGAGCTGGTCCAGATGAGGGTGAAATCATCTCTGCCACTGGCTGTTTGAGCAGAGTCACAAGTTTCTGAAGCCCTGTAAACCTTCATTTCCCCACCTGTAAAATGGGCGCTGCCTTCGTAGAGATAGTTGCAGCGGGTAACAAATAACACATTTAAGCACCTGGAATATTGCAAGGACTTGACCTGTGAGAGTGGTCATTTGCTCCTGTCACAGGATTACCAGATTTAGTAAATAAAAAATACAGGATGCCCTTAGGTAAATCAGAATTTCTGAGTAATGACAAATAAATTTTTAGTATACGTATGTAAATATTCAAATTTAACCAGGTGTCCTGTATTTCATCTGAAAATCTATGGTCAGTCTGCAAATGTGGATCTACTTTGTCTCTGCCTGAATGCCCTCCACTCTTCTTCGCCCAAATCTGACACCCCTTTGAGGACCTGGGTCAAAGACCACCTCTCTTACTAGGTGTTCTCTGGCATTCTCAGATAACTATGATTTCTTCTTCCGTTCTACTCCCGAAGAGCAGACCAATCACGTGTCACTTAACACATGCCTCCTTCCACTCTGGAGATGTATGTCCTATGTTGTTTGCCGGTTTGTTGTTTTTTAAAATGTTTGTTTATTTACTTTTGAGAGAGAGAGAGGGAGACAGAGAATCTGAAGTAGGCTCCGCACTGTCAGCCCGGAGCCCAACGTGGGGCTCAAACTCACGAACCATGAGATCGTGACCTGAGTCCACATCAGACGCCTGACTGACTGAGCCACCCAGGTGCCCCTAAGTCCTGTGTTTCATACCCTCGGGAGCCTAGAAGCTTCCTAAGCACACAGACCACACCTGACCTCTGGTAGACCATTCCTGCTTTGTGCTTGTGAGGTGCCCGTTAGCTATTTGTTAAGTGAAAAATATGAGACTCGATTATCCCAAATCAGAGCTACTTTCTCTTTTCATTTTCAGAGTGGCTTTCCCCCCACTTCAATCCTGGAAATGCACATGGGCATATGTGGCTTTTAAGAGACTTAATCTGAAATCTTCCAATTTAGGAGAAAAGGGGGAGACGTTCATCTTTTCCTCCCCTGGACAAAGGAACAGAGCTTACGCAAAAGAAAAAAAAAAAAGACTTAACTTGGGCAAACACGTTACAAAAGAATTATTACAGCATTAAACGAAAACGCCTCCATGCGAACAAAGTTCCCGTTTCTCGCGTGTGCAGCAGGCAGCTGTATTTCTGAATCTCTTTGAGTAGGTTTGCATTGAAAAGTGGAAAAATGAAATCTCCCGGGCACTATTTGCCAAGGGATTTGCTCCCTTCCTTTGTCTGTGGTGCGAACCCTGGAGTGGCTGAAAGCTACCCATTTTGTCTCTGGGCTCAGGCGGAAGGGAGAAATCTTTTCCAAAAGAGGCCGTGAGATGGCGGGGCTCCCTGACACAGGATTTGGGGGAGGACAAAGGAATCGTGTGGGCATCTTATGAAGGGTGTCTGGATGGGGGCTCTGTCGTTGGGGAGGCATCTGCTCCCGCCATTTGCACATCTTACGCTAATCCTCTTCCGACTGCTGCCTTGCCTCGTGCTCCCTCCTGCCCACTTCGCCCGGCCCTCCCCGCCGTGCCCTCTGATGTCAGGCCCCCTCTTTTACTGCTCTAATTCAATGCCTTCTAATTGGATGCTCTGCCTGGCTAATGGCTTCTACCCAACTACAGGGCTGACATTTACTTACTTGATTTCCACCCCTCCCTGTGCTCTCTGGCCTTCTTTGTGAGCAGAGCTTAAATTAGGCAGGATTTCAGATCCGCACCTTTTTTATATTTCAGCCTGGGCCTCTTTCTTTTGGGAGGGGAGGTGGCTGAGTAGAGAAGAGCCTTGGAAATAGACCCTGGGCTGATCAATCCTGACACCTGCGGATAAAGCCAGCTTTGTGACTTATCTGTATCCCAGCACCCCAGCTGACTCCGGGCTGCCTTCCTTTGTTTGCTTTTTAACCTGGACCCCAGCCTGCTAATTTCAACCGGAACACGCTTTCTTAATTTCATCACCTAATATCAGACCACTGCCAAAAGAGTCGTTTTCATCATCGGAAAGGTTCTGGGCTGAGCACCAGGCCTCCTCGTCCCCAGGATTTCACACGGGGAACTGTCATTTAGGGCTAACGTCCTCTTAATGGCCACCTGTGCTCCACGGTCCCGCCTCTTCTCCTTCTCTTCCCTGCCCCCGGAGGTGAACATCATGCCAGAGCCTCCAAATATTTGCTTAGAACGGATCATCACAAATTGAGTCTCACATTATTCTCAGATTATGGATTGTGGAAGTCATTTATTGATAGGCATCGCCCCACAGGACAAACAGGGATCGGCAAGCTTCCCTTTGGTTTGGGGCCGTTCGGCAGCATGGCACCAGTCTCCAGCCTCACCCAAGCAGCTCTCCTTTAGGCAAGCGGTTTGCCTGTGGTCTGTAATCTGTCTCCAGGGATCAGTTTCACTTGATTCTTAATTACATTCTACTTTCCACCCCCTTCAGTCACCTTACACACACACACACACACACACACACACACACACACACGCACGCACATGCACACCCCTTCTCTTTAATTGGGCCGTAGCGATCTCTCAGGCGTTTCTAATGTGGCACACAGTTCTGATGGACAGCTGTCACCCCGGGCCAACGCTTCATTAGGTGTGACAGCCTGCAGCCAATGGTCACCATGCCACTCTGTTCAGGGGCCAAAGAGCAGCTCAGAGGGGAGTCTGGGAGACAAAGGGGTAGTTATTGCAGAGGGGCCGTGGTGATGACGTGGCTCCTGGGACAGATGTTTAAAGCAAACCAGAGTGCCATTCGCTCTCTCATACGAGGTTATGAAATGAGGAGCCGCGTCACTAACGGCAACTCAGCTACCCAGATGTTGCCTCGGCAGCTGAGAAATTGATGTTCAAGCCACAGGAAACATCCAGAATATTTTGAGTCTCCACAGGCGGCCCGTCACCTACATCATCAATATGGGCTGTGCATAAGCACCCCCTCCTTAGGCAACCCTTCTCTTCAACTTCTATCATTCACTCTCCTTCCTCTCTTTATGGGGAGAGGGCCAGTGCCTAAGAAGGGAGTGAGTATGGGGGTGCCTGGGCGGCTCAGTCGGTCAAGCGTCTGCGTCTTGATCTCAGCTCAGGTCCTGATCTTACAGTTCGTGAGTTCCAGCCCCGTGCCTGGCTCTGCACTGACTGAGCGGTGTCTGCTTGGGATTCTCTCTCTCCCTCTCTCTTTGCCCCTCCCCTGCCCTCTCTCTCTCTCTCTCAAAATACATAAATAAACTTAAAAATAAAAATAAAATGAGGGAGTGAGTATTGCCCGCATTGAAATGTTCATGACTGACAAACCTAGTTACCTAAACTCACGTAAAAATCCGGGTGTCATTTATATACAGTCAAATCCACAGTTGGATGGTTTTTGACAAATGTTTATACCCTTAGAGCCACCCCATCAAGTATGATCTCATAATTAATCCTCACATTTAACTCCCATGAGACAGACTGGTGTTACTATCTCAGTGTTATTGCTGAGGAAACAGAGGACCAGGAAGACTGAAAACAGCAATAACAATGGCCGTCACCATATGCCGGGCGCTGTTCTAAGGGCATCAGACACATTCCCCCCTTTAACCCTCTCCGAAACCTCACTGGTCCCATGTTACAGATGAAGAAACTTGCCCCTGGTTTCACAGCTAAAGAGTTGGGGGAGTGGATATCTGGTGTTCAGTTTACATTCTTACCCCAACAGTACCTGCTCAGAGAATACAAAAATGTTCCCCTCGTTAGATCCTCTTTTCCTCCAGAGAGACCATCGCCCTCCCATCCCCCTAAGCCCCCCATCCCCCCAGCCCCCCCCCCCCAACCTCAAAGTCCTAGAAAGGAGAAGCACATGTACCACATCTGTGTCAGCCCTGCTCGCCTGCTTTCTCTCTAGTCTAGACGCTCTGCTTAACTTCATGGACAGGGGAAGCCAGGCTTAAAAGGCAGCCTTGTTTTTTTTAATCCCTTGAAATACTGGACTTTTCATCTAAGAAACTTCTGTGAGCCATCCCTCCTAGCAAAGTGATCCAAACTGCCCTGAAGGGTTCAGCCTGACCTGGTAGAACGTGTCTGGCCTTGCCAACGATGCTGAGTGTTTCTGAGGGAAGTGCTTACCCTCTCTGAACGCTGATGCCCCATCCAAGCATGGAAAGGCAAAGGTATGCATGGGTGGCTATTTGGGGCACAAAAAGGTCACCCCACCACCGGTGCCTTTTGCCCACAGCCCCCCACCCCCACCCCAGAGGGAGGAAACGTGCCATCAATGGACTAGGGCCAAGGTGGGCGTTTGCCCGGTGCAGAAGCGCCCTCCCCACTCTCTCTTGCTTCCATTCTCTCCCATCTGGCAGAGGAGTCCGGCTCCCTAAATCTTCTTTTTGTTGGTTAGTTTCCATGGCAGTTATTGTCTGTGTGTGAGAGCGTGTCCGCCCCCTCACCCTCTCCCCTTCCAGAGCGGGCCCTGGCGGCTCAGGCGCGGCCGCCGGGGAGGCAGGCAAAGACGCCAGGGCTCTGGCCAGTGTGCTGGGGTCCTCTCGGTGGGGGGTCAGGCCTCCTGGAGCTCAGGGGTCCCCGAGCCTCCCTCCGTGCGTTTGGGGTGGGGCCCTCTGCCGCCGGGCCCGGCTGTATCCCAGCTCCTTGGCCAGAGGCAGCAGCCGTGGACTTGTGAATTGTGGAAGAAGCCCTCAGGACCCTGGGGATCCTAGGAGGAGCCTCGGAGCCAACCCCTGAGGGACCCTCTGCAGCCCCTTCCCCTCCTTTGTCTTTGGCAGATGATCACCTGATATCCTGTCTCCCCCCGGGTCAGGTAAGTTTCATTTCTATCTGTCTGTGCCGAGTGGTGCCTACCTCTGGGGAGACAGGCAGTGGGCTAACGGGGTGGGGAGGGAGGTCGGGGGGGGGGGACGGCTCGGCCCAGACAGGCTGGCAGGAGATGGGGAGAGTGGGGAGAGGAGAGGGTCTCAAAGCGCCTTTCTTCCTCAGCTGTGCCTCTCCGGCTTTGAAGTTCAGGGCTCCTTTCCAGCCGGTTTTAACCCAGATAGTAAAATGCAAAGATCAGTGTCTAGGGCACAGAATGACTGACATACAGCCAATATCCAGGACTTCTGGCTTCTGGTCTGAATTCAGTTCCCGGTATTCAATATTGACTACATACAAGTCGTCGTGCTTGGCTCTGGAAGAGCAACACGAATGACCCGCGACGCGGTTTCTGCTTTTAAATGCTTTCCACCTGGTGGGAATGATAGGACGTCTACACAGATGGGTATGAAGACTCCCGGGTCAGGCACGCTGGGTTCAGTGCCCTACTCTGGATGCATGACCTTGGCCAGGTCACTTAGCCCTCCAGTCTCCGTTTCCTCACCTGTAAAATGAGGATGATAATAGTGCCTGCCTTCCAGGCTAAATTCCGCTTGCACACACTCATAAAATTTAGGTCAGTTCATGACAGTAACAACCGCCATACACTTGTTAACTATTATTACTGTTATAGAAATTAAGGGGCGCCTGGGTGGCTCAGTCGGTTGAGTGTCCGACCCTTGGTTTCAGCTCAGGTCATGATCTCCGGGCGTCACAGTTTCCAGCCCCATCTCAGGCTCCTCGCTGGCTGTAGGGAGCCTGCTTGGGACTCTCCCTCTCTCTCTCTGCCCCTCCCTCCCTTGATCGCACTTGCTCTGTCTCTCTCAAAATAAATAAATAAACTTAAAAAAAAATGTTTTCAATCCTATAAAATGTGTAAAGAATATCGGGGATGGTTATTACCGTGCAAGGCAGTCATTGTGTACTAACACAGTGGCGCTTACAGAAAGTTCTATGGGAACACAGGAGAGCTTACTGTCACCTGCAGGGATAGGGTGAGTCTCCTGGAGAAGGTGGCATTGAGGCCGAGCCCTGAAGAATGAGTAGGATTTTGACACGCAGGAAGGAAGGTATGCAGCAGAGAAGCACTAAGCCAAGGTGCGGAGGCAGGAAAAGAGAGGCCTCCTGGCCGCCAGCTCAGTGAGCACCTTGCCTGGGGCCCAAGCACGGAGCCTGGTCAGAAGCTGGGCGGCACTTTGGACTCCCCAGCAACTTGGGGCCAAGGGCAAGTTAGAGACCCAGGCTGGGAGCCTGAGACCAGGGTTCCGGTCCTGGCTGAGCTCCCACCTGGGTGCTCTGAGGCTAACCTCTTCACCTGCTCCAGGTTTGTTTCCTCACCTATGAAAGGGGAATATTGAAACTTGACTTCCCTCCCGATCTTACTTACTATCGTGACTGACCATCGCATGGGAATATGACATTTTAAATCAGTAGGTAAAATGCAAAGTCCTGTTCTTCAAGATGAAAGAGAATTCGTGGACCATCTACACGGCTCTGGGGGAAATGCAAAGGACTGTATCATTTAACAAGGAGGCTTGTGAAAATCATCTAGTACAATGCCTGACTCATAATAGTAGCTGAATGATCTCTTTCATAATTGATTGGTTGGTGGACTCACTCATTCAGTCATTCATTCAGGGTTCTTGGAGTACCCACCGCAGGCTCGGTGATGGGAAAGAGGTGTGCCCAAGACAGGCATGGGTCCTGCCCTGAAATGCTTACAAGCAATTCACGAAACTGGCAACCTGAGGGTGTCCCTGTGCCCCACACTAGCAGCTTCCATCCCGCTGGCCGTCTTCTGGCTTCTTTCAAGGATTATTGCTGTGAGACAATTGCTGTGGATTATTGCTGGGTTTTTTTTGGGTTGATTTTAGGCTCCCAAGACACTATCCCCGTGGGTCTGCAGAACACCTCCTCTCTGCCCTCTGCTGGCGGGGAGTTGTAAGTGCTTCGCAGTAAACAGCTCAACATCCATTACCCCTCCACACCAAGCGTTCCGTCTGCCTTCCATCACCCCTGAGATGAACTGAAGTGCCTTAATATTTAAAAAGGAATGAATCTGTAATTAGCACCTTAACATTATATCAGGGCCATTCCGGAGGCTTTCTATTTAAATGCAAATTGAACCTTCCTGAAGAAAAGCTAATAAGTGATGAAAATAGATAGCAAGAGAGGAGGAAGCAGGCAGTAGGAGGGAGGAGGGGCAGATGTGGAGTCGCCACTGGGGCCACTTTGTTGCTGCCTGTGGACCACACTCCCCTCACCCAGAGACCAGGCGCGGGGCACCTGAGGAGAAGTCCGGGCACCTAAAGCCTGAGTCTCAATTCCCCTCTTTGTTCAGGGGGTGGATCTCCAAACCAGCAGCCACTTGGGTGGGCCCTTCGGGGGCTGCTGGAGGTCATCTCAGAGTCATGGTGGCCTGGAGAGGATACGGGCTTCGGCTACAGCCAGACTGGGGTTTGAATCCAGGATCCTCTTCTGAGTAGCTATAAGATCTTGGCCAATTGCCTAATCCCTCGGAGCCTCCGCGCCTTCACAACGTAAGCGGCTGTTAGTGCTCGTTCCTCTCAAGATTGCTGTAAAGATTATGCGATAAACAGAAAAACGTGCCTGGTATACAGTAGGTGCCTAACAAATGTTAGTTCCCTACCCTTGTCTCGAGATCTGGCTGGACCAATTTAACCGGTCAAGGTGAGAAGCAGGTTCTCAAGAGAAAGGTGGCATCCACGCTTTCCCTTCAAATAACCTAGGCAAGGGGTCGGGGAACACCAACACTTTCTGTAAAGGGCCAGATAGTAAATATTTCATGCCTGGCGGGCCATATGCTCTCTGTTGCAACCACTCCACTGCACCGTTGTAGCGGGAAAGCAGCCACAGACACCACACAAGTGAGTGAGCGTGGCTGTGTTCCAATATAACTTTATTTATAGACACTGAAATGTGAATTTCATACAACTTTCATGCATCACAAAATATTTTTCTTTGGATTTTTGTCCCCCCCCCCCCCCCCCGCCAAACATCTAAAAATGTAAAAACCATTCTTAGATCACTAGCTGTACAAAGACAGGCGGCGAGCTGGGTTTGGTCTGTAAGTAATCGCTCCCCGAAGGTTTGACAAGAGACCTTCACCTGTGATTTTGTGGAGTCTGCACCAGGGGACGTCTCAGAACATAACTCCTAAGGCTGGGACTAATGGAGAGGGACGGCATCCAAGGAAGCAACAAGCCCTTTCTGGGCCAGGACCACCAAGGACAAAAGGACACATAGGGTCCCTGGTGCTGGTCTCTGTTGGGGTGCCAGCCATTAGGTCAGGGCACGAGTACAGGTGTCATTCTACTTTTTCCCAGTGATGTCCAGGAAGGAACCAGCAGCTCCTTGGGCACCGAGCCGGCCGACACATTCTCCTGGTGACAGGCCCGAGCCCAGCCTTGGGAGGAGGGGGAATGTGACACCTGAAAGAGATCCAGCCTGGGAGCCTGAGACCAGGGTTCTAGAAGGGGGTTCAAGGGCTCAGACCCTGCTGCTCTCTCCCCAACCAGGAGAGCGGTGAGGGTTCCCCGGGCATCTCAGCCCACCCCAGGAGTGCCTGCGGGTAAGGATGGGCAGGCCCTCTGATTCACCTGAGACTTGGCCTGTCTCCCCCCTTTCCTGGGCTCTCTGACACCTGTCCTTAGAGACACACACAGAGCGCTCTTGCAACTAGTCCGCCATGCCTCCCCACCTCCTCTCTGTCTTTAGCACAGAGAACACAGGTCACCACACCAGATGGCAACCTCACTGTTGTGGCAGATTGCCGGGCTCCCGGGAGAGGTGGGGGTTAAAGCAGAGGACTGGAGGCTGTCTGTTCCACAGTCCCCACCCCTCTTCTTTAACATGCCTCCGCCCGGCCCCTTCTCCAGAACCTCTGGGGAGGAGGGCCTGTGTGCGTGCACGTGCTTGTGCACATGCATGTACGTGTGTGCGCGCGCGTGTGTTTGTGATGTGAAGCAACAGGGAAGAAGGGGAAGGGGTGAGGAGAGACCGTGCCACAGTGAAAGCCACTCTGTACCTCTGTAGAGGCCCCAGCCATGGTGGACGGGCCCCTCTTCCCAGCTGGAGGGTGAACTGGACCCTGCCTCTCTGGCACCCATCAAGGGGCTCTTGGAGGTGAACAGAAGCATGGTGTGGAGAATGAGGCCTCTCTGTTTTATTTATATATTTTTATTAAAAAAAAATTTTTTTTTTAACATTTATTTATTTTTGAGAGACAGAGCATGAGCGGCGGAGGGGCTGAGAGAGAGGGAGACACAGAATCCAAAGCAGGCTCCCAGCTCTGAGCTGTCAGCACAGACCCTGACGCAGGCCTCGAACCCACAAACCGCGAGTTCCTGACCTGAGCCGAAGTCGGAGGCTTAACCGACGGAGCCACCCAGGCGCCCCCGCTCTGTTTTAGAAGCTGCCCCTGGGCCTGGCCAGAAGGGAGAGGCCGAAGAGGGGCAGGGCCTCTGAGGGTGACTGTTCTCACCTCCTGGCTCTCTAGTGTCATCTCACAGCAATCCAGCCTGTGGGCCCCCCACCGCCCCTTCCCAGCCCCATGAAGGGGCCAGAGCCTTGGATCCCATCAGGCTCGGACAAAATGGTGCTAACAGGCAGAGAAAGAAGGAGAGGCGGGCCCTGAGAAACCCTCCTCCCAAAGTAAGTAGTAATAACCAAATAGAAGCCAGTAATGTTCCTTAGCAGGTGAGCAGCCTCCATCTGGAAATAAGGGGAGCCTCTAAGGAGTGGCCCTTTTCTCTCCTGGGTGGAAATGGGACAACCACCTCACAGCCCAAGCTTTTGTCCTCCAGATAAGATAGTTTTGCCCCTGGGAGGCCTGGGGGGACTCAGTCGGTTAAGCTTCTGACTCTTGATTTAGGCTCTGGTCGTGATCCCCAACGTGCTTCGAGAGAGACCGAGCCCCCCCTCAGGCTCTGTGCTGATAGTTTGGAGCCTGCTTGGGATTCTCTCTTTCCCTCTCTCTCTCTCTCTCTCTGCTCCTCCCCTGCCCTCTCCCCTCTTCCCTCTCAAAATAAATAAATGAAGGTTTTTTTAAAAAAAGACAGTTTGGCCAGGATGAGGGACCCCAGCAGGAAGTAAGCAGGAGAGCTTACTTCTGGTTACTTCTGCCCCTTACTTCTGCCCCTCTGTTGGCAGAAGGCTGCGATCTATGGGACTGGGGGGAGTGGCTGGCCTTGCTCACTCGGAGCCTGTCAGCAGGACAGCCAGCCCCCCTTACCGCACCCCTCCGGCGCACACACGCGCGCCCTTCATGACAGGCAGGCTGGCCCATCTGCCAATCAATTTTCCTTGCTGATTTCCTAGCCGAAGCAGCGGGGCTGGTGTGTAAATCATTCAGAGCCCTCTCTCAGCTCTGCCAGGACATGGAGCTCTTTTTAATTAAGAAGAATGGAGGATGTTGCTGGCTCTGGAAATGGTGATATTAACTTACTAATGGGCATTTAAGGAGCCGTGTTTGAGTGGCTGCTGCCTTCCCAGCCTGCACCCTCCACCCCTCTGCAGAGCCGCCCAGGCCCCCACAAAGGCTGTGCTGTCCTCTGCATTAGAAGGGTCAGGATATAAGCACCGTCCTCCCGCCACCTACATTGGCCCCAGGGATCAGCCAGGCTCCCGCCTGGTGACCTGGGACAAAAAGGCACATTTTCACATTTATTTAAAAAACATTTTTTTATGTTCATTTATTTATTTTTGAGAGAGAGACAGCATGAGCAGGGGAGGGACAGAGAGAGGGAGACACGGAATCTGAAGCAGGCTCTGGGCTCCGATTCAGAGCCCGACGCGGGGCTCGAACCCATAAACCAGGAGATCATGACCTGAGCCGAAGTCAGACGTTTAACCGACTGAGCCACCCAGGTGCCCCCATCTATCTATCTATCTATCTATCTATTTTTAAGATATCTTTTTTTTAACGTTTATTTATTTTTGAGACAGGGAGAGACAGAGCATGAACGGGGGAGGGTCAGAGAGAGGGAGACACAGAATCTGAAACAGGCGCCAGGCTCTGAGCTGCCAGCACAGAGCCCGACGTGGGGCGTGAACTCACGGACCGCGAGATCATGACCTGAGTCGAAGTCGGCCGCTTAACCGACTGAGCCACCCAGGCGCCCCATCTATCTATCTATTTTTAAAGTTCATTTATTTTGAGAGAGAGAAAGAGAGAGAGTGTGTGGGTGCGCATGAGTGGGGGAGGGGCAGAGAGCGAGGGACAGAGAGAATCCCAAGCAGGCCCCGAACTACCAGCCCCAACGTGGGGCTTGAACTCATGAACCATGAGATCATGACCTGAGCCAAAAGCAGGAGCGGAAGGCTTAACCGGCTGAGCCACCCAGGCACCCCTCATTTTTGCATTTAGAGGAAAGGCCAGAAGCAGGACGACTTGAACCCTTGAGTCCTCTGACTCCTGTCCTGGCAGCCTGTGGGAAGGCCACAGGCTCCCCAGAACTGTCAGGACCCAGCAGGAAACATGGGTAGGCCTCCAGTGGGTGCCCAGTGCCCACAAGGAGCCAGCCCGTCAGCAAGAGCTGCAGCTGTTGCAAATGAGCAGCCGAGCCAAGCAAGGGCCCTCACTAAGTCCCGTCTGATGACTGAACCTGGGGTAGCTGGCGGTGCCCGCGAGCGCCGATGGAGCCAGACCCGTGCGTGTGTGCCACTCAGAAGAATGTGAGGATGTCCATTCTGGGGCCTGCTGCTTTGTCAGCATGGCTAAGTGACTCTTCCTGTGGGACTTCACACCCCGGATACCCCTCAGAGTAAAGAACACCCAGCTGGGAGACACCTCAAGCCCGCTGTGCTCTTCCTCTCTCTCCCTTCTAATTTTACAGACTGGTCCGGAGGTGCACGGCCCAGTTGGGGCAAAATGTGGCTGGAACAGAAGTCTCCTGGCTCTTGGTCCCGTGTCTTACCTATTTCCAGTATCTCCCAGGGCAGGTGACACCACGGCCTCTCCTCCCACCTCATGCTGCTCTTTTCATTTTCTGAGGCTCTTGGGCCTCTGAAGTTCTTCCCTCTTTATAACCCAGATCCTCAGGCTTTATTCCAAGTCCCATTTCCTCTTACGACCTCCTCAGTCGGCACAGGGCAGGGGCCGAGGTCTTTCAGAGAAGGTCTCGCTTGCTCCTGTCCTTCTCATCTCTATGCATGAAACAGCAGAGGAGGGGGCAGCTTCCTGACTCTTCTAAATCATGCAGCTCCTGAGTCTGAAAACCAAGATGATCCCTTCCCCCCGTCCCACCATCACATACCTGAGCCGCACTTTCCATCAGATGCACCCCTTAACTGATACCCACTGAGTCCCTCTGGGCCCTACGCCCCGCCCCCCACTGCCCTGGGGGAGGAGGGAGAAGGGCCGGTGGCTGAAGGAAGGTGGCCGATTCCGCCGCCCATCTAGTCAGGGCTGCAGGGTCAGGAGGAGGCCATTCCTCGGGACCCCAGACTGCCAACCCCACGGGTGGCAGTGCCACGTGAACAGAGGCCGATTATGGTTCCGACTGCCGGCACCTGTGTCACATCATCTCCAGCCGAGTCCTCTGGAGCCCTAAATCCTTCTTCTGGGCTGCTGTTGGGACGGGGCGGGAGGACACCCCAGGGAAGCTTTTCGGTGTGGGGGAGGAATTTACCCCTCCCTCGGTCTACAGGGAGCCTCAGTTCTGATCGGATGGGCCATCGTCACTTCCACCCCCTAAACACAGCCAGGCTTCTGGTGAGGGATGAGAAGGTGATTCTCTGCAGGAAGGGCGACAGCTGTTCTCCAGATCAGAATGCAATTTAGTTAGTGGGAGAGATTTCGGTGCTCTCAGAGGGTAGAAATCCTGTCCGAGACGTAGGCCCCGACACGGTGGGGCACAGGAGTGTGGGCCCCGGTGAGATGCCTGCTGTGTGAAATGGGCACCTACTGTCTGGGCTCACCGGTCTGGATACGCAGAAAGTCAGGGTGCAGGAACTTGTCGTCACACAGGGGGGAAAGAAGTCTACTCGTTATAGACTACCTCCTACATGCCCAGCATCTACACCAGGCATCTCTTTCCACCCGTAACTCTAGAAAGTAGATTTTCTTATTCCCCTTTTCCCAGATGAGGAACTGAGAGTCAGGGGTATAAGTCACTTCTTCACGGTCACACAGCTAGAGGGGTCCAAGCCAGGATTCAGACCCAGTCTGCCTAATGCCAGAGTCCACACACTTTCCCCTACCCCATGCCCTGTGAGGCACTGCAGACAAAGAACTAAGGAGAGAAGGTGATCCCGGCCTCCAGGAACTCAAGATGCATCTTTCCAGCCCTCACGGTACCCTGCAGAGGGCGTCCAGGTGGCGCCCCCCTCCCACCGACAGGAAGGTAAACTGTATTTCCGAGGAGGGAGAAGGAGCTGTTCTAGTTTCTAATAACTAAACAGCTCCTCTCTCCTGTCTCCCCAAAATGTACCCTGCACCTGGGATTCCCCAGTCCCTTGTGGCCCTACCTACCTCCTCCACCCACGGTCTGCCACGCCGGGACTCTGCTAGTTAACGGGGACGAAATTGTCCCTACCCACCCTCAGCTTCTCCACGAGCTACCCCAAGGTGGTGACGGCGGGCCCCTGCTGAATACCTAATAAACCCAGTCACTACCGAGTCAAACTGTGCATTGTATTCTGTATAAAAGAGACTGTACTAGATCCTAGGTGCAACTTTAGAAAAAAAAAAATACCGAGTGACTCTTTCTGGAGCTGAGCACCCCTTCAACAAATCTGACGCAGCAATATCACATAAGAAAGAAAGACTCCACAGTACCAAAGGCTTTATCATTAGAGGCTTTCATCAACTTTCCTTCCCCCGCTTCTCTCCCCTCCCCGTGCCACCTTGTGACCAAGGCAAAGAGTCAAAGCCTTTCTAAGAGAGAAGAGAAACCCAGGCCTGATGTGATTGCAAGGTCTCAGAGCAAGAGGGATTTGGGTTTGACGTGAGGAAGAACTCCCCGACAGGGAAATGGCCACCCTGTGGAACAGGGTGGTGAGGAATCAAAGGGGTCACTGGACTCCCCGCCTCTGCTCGGTGCCCCTTCAGGCCCCAGCTGGGTGCACTCTGCCCAGGCATGGAAACCGCCCGTGACTCAGGGAATCTTAAGTGGCAGTTGCTAGGTTACAAGTTTCCTCAATGTGCACTCAATGTAAGGATTAAAGGATGTCACCTGGCTGAGAGGAAGAGCCATGGGGGAAGGAGTTGGGGAGATGGAGAGCAGCCAGGACTTCCAGAACAAGCAATCAGGCCACGACCTGAAAGGCATCCTATTCTCACTACTTTTCCAAGGGTCTGAGTCCCTAGATCCCTCGGTCCTCATGGAGGGCGGTGCTTGCAAAACATGAGCGTTAGGCTGGAAGGGGGCCTATTCTGGGATTGGATTCCAGTCCTTCCCCAGTTATGCTGCCCAGCACACAATATGGCAACGGGCAGAGCCGTTGCCGGAACCCTTTGGGGGCCTGGGCTCCTTCCTTCAGTGTAATTGGACAAGAAGCCGGAAGCCAGGTGACAGTTGAAAAGCTTGGTGTCCTTAGGAATACGCAATTCTTTCATTTGTGATTTAACTGTGTTAAAGTGGAAGAGGGTTAGATTCGGAATTCACAAGCTAGACCCTGGTGTCGGCCCTCGGACGGTCGTAAATCCGTTACTTCACCTCACTAAGTCTCAGCTGCCTCACCTGTAAAAAGTGGAAACCGATACCTGCCCCCGTCATCTTTCCCAGGGTTGTTTTAAGATTACGAGAAAATGGGGGTGCCTGGGTGGCGCAGTCGGTTAAGCGTCCGACTTCAGCCAGGTCACGATCTCGCGGTCCGGGAGTTCGAGCCCCGCGTCAGGCTCTGGGCTGATGGCTCAGAGCCTGGAGCCTGTTTCCGATTCTGTGTCTCCCTCTCTCTCTGCCCCTCCCCCGTTCATGCTCTGTCTCTCTCTGTCCCAAAAATAAATGAACGTTGAAAAAAAAAATTAAAAAAAAAAAAAGATTACGAGAAAATGGATGTGTGAGGACTTAGGTCAGTTCGAGGAGTTCTGCAAACGCAACATCATATGGAACT
Organism: Puma concolor; assembly: GCF_028749965.1. Classification (NCBI taxonomy): domain Eukaryota; kingdom Metazoa; phylum Chordata; class Mammalia; order Carnivora; family Felidae; genus Puma; species Puma concolor. The sequence continues at coordinate 26,283,951 of NC_141683.1, forward strand.
GTGTATAACTGCTTAGTAAGCTGCCCCAGCTGGGGTGGGTGGGGACTCCAGGAGCCTTGCCCCATTGCTTTGGTAAAAGGCTCAGTAGACAAAAGAAGCTGAAGATGGGTCCCCCACGAGACCCTTTGAGGAAGACCTATGGCTTTCAGTCTTCCTACTCACCCTGTGCTGGTCTTCTGAACACAGTTCAAGTTGGGGGTCGAGGATCTATTCCCTATTCCTCTGGGCAGATTGTGATCCTTGGGAAGAAAGAGAAACGGTTGGCGTTTCCTATAAAACTTCATTAATTCAGACCACATTCTTTTGGAATTTATGAGTTCTTACTGAATAGAGAAAACAGAACACAACCTTCCTCTGAAGGTTCTAGAGGTGCTTACTTTGTAAGCACAGAGAATTCAAACAAAAAAAGGCAGTTCAATTTCTAAGCCAAGAACACAAGATATTAAGATGAGTTGTGACTTCTGTTTCTCACAGGAAGTCATTTCTAAACAAGGGGCAAAAGTTTGTATTTGTTCTGTTTCCCTTTTTCTGCATTTTGTTGATAATAGTTGCTGGCCATGGTCTTAATAGCGATTTACCAAGCCCTTGCTATGTGTCGGAAACTGAACTGTTTTACAAACAGTATCTCATTTAATCCTCACAAAAATCTACCAGGAGCCATCCATAGCATGAAACACTACTCAGAAATGAAAAGGAATGACCTACTGGCGCATGCAACAACCTGGATGAAACTCCACAGAATTATGTTGGGGGCGGAGGTGGGGTTCCTAGTCAATCCCAAAAGGTTACATACTTTATGATTCTATTTATCTAACTAATCCATTCTTGAAAAGACAAAATGAGGGAAACGGAAAACAGAGTAGTAGTTGCCAGGGGTTGGAGAACAAAAGGTGGGAGGGAAGCAGGTGTGGGTATAAAAAGGCAACACAAAGAACCCTTGTCTTGTGGTGAAAATGTTCTGTACCTTCACTGATCAATTTCCATATCCTGGTTGTGATATTACCGTACTATAAGTTTTGCAAAATGTTACCTTTGAGGGAAACTGGGTAAATGGTTCTATTTCTTCCCCCTGCATGTAAATCTACAATTTATCTCCAAATAAAAAGAGATAAATTCAAATAATATAAGGAAATTGGGGCTCAGGGTGGTAAAACAATTTCAGGGCCAGAATTCAAACTCAGGTGTCAGACTGCCAAACCTGAGCGTTTGGAGACTTGACTCTGTTCAAGGGAACCAAGAAGAAGGAGGACCCCATCGGGCCTAGAAGTCCATTAGACCAGGGGACCCACGGGTGTCATGGGCTGATGTGTTACCGGGGGTCTACTGTCCTGAAAAGCCTGAGAATGTGGCTTGGAGAAACTATTTGGTAAGCCCTGTGGGTTGGTGCTGAGTGCCAACATTGAACAACCGGGTTTCCCCTTCCCAAGGTGTGTGAAAAAGGGATGAGAGTGTGTGTGTGGGGGGGGGGTCCCCCTATGTGTTTGTCTATGTGGGTGTCTCCAGTTAGGTATCCACATGTCTGTACCTTTGTCAGTTACTCCGTGAATATGTCAGTTTCCGGGTGAGAGAGGGTAGGGTGATGTGCAAGTTCTGCCTACTACGTGTGTGCAGGTCGGTGTATACGTTATGTTTGGGTGCACCCGGGGCAGGTCTCCCCGGGTCACACCCACATAACTTGTTTCTATGAGGTTAAACCATTTGATAATACCTTCCCCAAAGCAAAGCTGACTATTGAGCCAGCCTGTCACGAACTGGGTCTGTGTACTGTAGATAAACTGGGTAATTGGACTCTCCGCCTCTTCATCCAAAACAAACACTCACAGACCGCCCACCCCCACGCTGGAAGGAGTCTGGTTCCTGTCATCTGGGTACTTGGCTCCAGTGCCCCGCCTCTCTGACCCTGTAGACAAGGTGAGCGTCTCCCCGAGGGGCCCTTCCCCTCCCCCGCGGGCGGACGCTGCCAGCGCTTATGTAAAGAGGTCACGGCCTGCGCCGCCGCCGCCGCCGCCGGGCGCACGCGGCTTCCTGCACAGGTGTGGCGGCTGCGGGCGGGGATGTGCGTGGAGCAGCCTGGCGGGCCTCCTTCTCCCGGGCGGCTCCGCTTCTCCTTCGCGCTGCTCGTTCCTTCTCCTCGTCTGCATGTGTGACAGCGGTGTGCGGGCTGGGGAAGGACAGCGCGCCCTGTCCCCAGCTCCCCGCAGCGCCGGGGGGGCTCCCCGCTCCCGGGTGATGCGCTGTCTGCGCCTCGCCGCCGCGCTCCTCGGGCCTGGCTGTGTAAGTGGCGCGGGGGCGTGGGCGGGAGGGCGCGGGCAGGGGAGCGGGGGCGGGGGGAGAGAGGCGGCGGCGCCGGGAGGTGTTAACTCCTTGTTCCGCCGGGAGGCTGCCGGGCGCCGCGAGCCCCGGAAAGCCCCCGCCCGCCGTGCGCCCCGCGGGTGTCCGAGCCGCCGACCGGGAGGGGCGGGGGACACCGCGCTGCGGGGCGCGATGCCGCCGCGGGGTGGCGCCCTCGGCCGCCTTCCCTTTGAAGTTGGCCAGGACCTGGGAGCCGGGAGCCAGCCCGCCCCGCCGGCGGTGCGAGGAGGCGAGGGCGCGGGGCCCCGACCGCCCTTGATTCGCCCCATCCCTCCCGCAGGGCCAGGCGCGGACGCCGCCGGACCGCGCAGTCTGGAGGGACTGTGAAGCGCTGGCCGGCGTCGGGGCCCTTGCCCCGGGGTCGGGCGGGAGCCGGCGGACGGGAGCCAGATGGAGGCGGCGAGAGGGGGCGCGGAGTAGCGGGCGGCCCCCCGGGCTCGCACCTCCCGCGGCGCCGTGGCGCTCCGCGGGCACTGGGGCGCGGCGGGCGGGGCCCCCGGGGCTGCCATGGAGGTGCCTAACGTCAAGGACTTCCAGTGGAAGCGCCTGGCGCCGCTGCCCAGCCGCCGGGTCTACTGCTCCCTGCTGGAGACCGGGGGGCAGGTCTATGCCATCGGGGGATGTGACGACAACGGCATCCCCATGGACTGCTTTGAGGTCTACTCCCCCGAGGCCGACCAGTGGACCGCCCTGCCCCCCCTGCCCACCGCCCGGGCCGGGGTGGCCGTCACCGCCCTGGGGAAGCGGATCATGGTGATCGGGGGTGTGGGCACCAATCAGCTGCCCCTGAAGGTCGTGGAGATGTACAACATCGATGAGGGCAAGTGGAAGAAGAGGAGCGTGCTGCGTGAGGCCGCCATGGGCATTTCTGTCACGGCCAAAGGCGAGTGGGGCCAGGGCTGAGGGAGGGAAGAGAGAAGGGCGTGGGGGACCACGGGGAGAGGGATGGGAACTAACACTGAGTTGGGGGCCCACTGTCACAATCCCGATCCCATTTGATCCCTACAATAGACACGGAAGCTAGAGACCCACAGGCCTTATTTTACAGATGGGAAAACAGAGTCAGTAGGTGAAGTGTCTAGTAATTTCATGTGCTGCCAGAACTCCACTCCACCAGCCTCCTGCCAACAAGCTGGGCAGGCCTGGCCAGAGAGGAGAGTTGGGGACTTAGTGCAGGGTCTCCACAGACCTCTTCATTCAGCAGAATGAGGAGCCTCCCACCCATAGCACCTCATCCCCTGAAATCTGCCTTCGAAGGACACCGCCTCCAGACACATATTTGGGGTCCTGGGGGTGTTCACTGCATCCCTGTACCATCACTAGGCCCCTCTGGTGGGGCTTTGAGGCCTGATTGCGGGGCCTTTCCCATTACCCTCAACCTCCCCTTCTGCCTCCGAGTCTCAGAGATACTAGTGAATGGAGACTAGAATGTTCCTGAGGGTTGTGCTCCTACAGCACCTCGCCCAGGTTCACAGTTCTCAAGGGGTGTATGCAGGGACCACGAGGTTACTGGATCTTCATTTCACTTTCTCAAAACCCCTCATTCTTCCTCCTTGGGCCTGGTACAGCCCAGAGCATAGAGCGGGCTCCAAAAGTTCTTTGGCTGAAACACAAAGGGTTTTATGGGAAATGGTCCAACAGGAATTAGAAGACCCCAAGTGCAGCTCAGACAGGCAGCCTTGGTGGGATGCAACCTTCCCTCCCTCTCTTGCAAAACCATCCCATTTGCCTGTGGGGTCTACTGTAGATCAGGAGCCAGGATTTCTGGAGGGTCTGCTGTGTCCCTGGCACATTTCCAGGTCCCAGGGAGGAAGGAAAGAGGCAGAAGGTCTGGCCCCTACTTTCAGAAGTCAGAGTCTGATCAATGAAGGTGACCAGTGAGAAACTCTAAGCCTGAATCCCTCAGGGTAGTGGCCAGTGAGGCCTCCACAGGCCATCAGTAAGGATAAGAGCCGGAGGGCCCATGGGGAAAAAGAGGGAAAGGGTATTCCTTTGTTCCCAGGCTTCAGTAAATGGTGCTGAAAGACAGAACTAACGTTCATTGAATCCTTACCACGGGTGCTTTATATATTTTAGCCCCTTTGATCTTCAAAAACCTATCTGATGAGATAAGTGCTATTATTATCCTCATTTTAAAGAGAAGCAATGTGGGGCCCAAAGAGGTTAAATAATTTGCCCAAGGTCACACAGCTGGTGAGTAATGATGGAGTCTGGGCTCTTAACTGTGGCATTGAATGGGTTCAGGAGTTAGTTTAATAAGCTTTCACATGCCTGTGTGGCAGACACGGAAGCAGAGGCTGGGGTCACAGATGACCAAATTCTCTATTTGGAAGAAACCGACGAGGATTGTTTCCATAATGCATGGTGAACAGGGTGAACAGGTACCTTGGGCGGTACTGAGCCGGTGCTCTCAGCCCCGCTTTGCAGTTCAGGGACACCCAGGCGAACCCGAAGGGATGATTAAGAGCTGACACAGGAGCGGTGGTGTGGCGGGAATGAGGGCTGTCGGCTGGACGTGTGTTTCAGGTGACACAGGGATGGGAGAGGCGGAGCTTGTGTAAGGGAAGTCCTTCTAATATTAGCAGGCCAGTCTCCTGGCCGCAGGCTAAGGTTAGGATTTTTTTTTTTCCTTGTTCAGTAAGATTGGAAATAGTACTCAGTAGAAGGAAATAGTAGTCTCCCTGCAATTCCCTTACAGAATAAAGGTCTCCTAGAGCTGGAAGCAGTGAGGACCGGCTACGGGGAAATAGAATCCTGGGCAGGGGTGGGTCCCCGGGAAGAAGAGTGGCTTGTCGGCTGGGGGAGGAGGGGAAGCTGTGTCTCTGATAGGCTGCAGGAGGCACTGGGGTGAGGCCCAGGGAAACGCGGGTGCCTCGCTCATCCTCTCTGATGCCCTGTGTCAGGGGTGTGCCTTGAAAGGCTACCTGCAACCAAGAGCAATAGAAAAAGGGAGAGAACTCACTTCTCTCAGAGTGCCCAGCTTACTGCCTGGGTTCCTTAAAGGGGCCGCTTTTCTCTCCTCCAAAGCCTCACCCTCATTCACCCCTAACCCTATCCCATCTAGCTCAGGATGTCTTCTGGAGCCCACAGGCCTCCTCGTGTGTGAAGGAGGATGGCATTCCCCCATGGGGATGGCAGACAGAGAAAGAATCAGCAGCAGTCCAGGGTCCCTCAGGGCCGGCGACAGCAGGGCTGACCTCATTTCCAAAGGGTCCTGCTGGGTCTGGAGAGTTCCAAGCAGGGAGTGCCTAAGGAACAGGCCACTATTGGAGGACATCAGAGGATTACCCCTCCTCTTCGGCATCCCCTCTGGCTGCCCAGGGGGGAGGAGTGTAGAGGGGACAAAACCTGCAAAGGGTTGTCCAGGCCTCGACTCCACCGCAGTCTACCCTGTGAGAGGCTCCGCCACGGGCTGGACATCGAGGCGTTCAGGCCTGACATGGCTTCAGGCTCAACCATGGCAGAGACTCTCCATGGTTCCGTCAACCTCACCCCGGCACAGCAGCGGTTGGGAACCTGGCCTGGCCTCCGTGCTGGTGTGCGAGGGGTTGATGGGGCCTGGCCTGGTGGGTCATTACTGATGGGCCTGTCTCATAGTGTGTGTGAGCTGAGCCAGGGGTTGTGTGTGGCCTTTCTCCTTAGATTACCGAGTGTATGCGGCAGGCGGGATGGGCCTGGACCTCCGTCCGCACAACCACCTCCAACACTATGACATGCTCAAGGACATGTGGGTGTCACTAGCACCCATGCCCACCCCGAGATATGCTGCCACCTCCTTCCTCCGAGGCTCCAAGATCTATGTGCTAGGTAAGGACAGGTTATCTGTCCCACATCTATCCCTCCTTCTCTCCCTTGGGTCAGTTTCCACAGGAAGCGGTCAGTGTCTGTGTGCTGAGCATCTCCTTGGGGGCAATCACCGATGCCTTACCCCGCAGGGAGCTCCCTGTGTGGTTGGGTAAACGTGGAAAGGGGAAACCCAGCCCCCGGCCCTCAGGGACTTACTCTGGCCCAACCCCCCTGCCCTCCCCCCACCCTCCCAACCCTGGTCTGGCCTCCAGGGGGACGACAGTCCAAGTACGCAGTCAACGCCTTTGAGGTTTTTGACATCGAGACTCGCTCCTGGACCAAGTTCCCCAACATTCCCTGTAAGCGGGCCTTCTCCAGCTTTGTGACCCTGGATGACCGCTTGTACAGCCTGGGAGGCCTGAGGCAGGGTCGGCTCTACCGGCAGCCCAAGTTCCTCCGGACAATGGACGTGTTCGACATGGAACAAGGTGAGCAGGGCACCGGCCTCTAGCCGCCCACCCCGCTCTGGCTGAGTCCCCATCCCAAGCGCCCGCCCAAGCCGCTGATCCAGGGGGGTGAGCCTTTCAGGGGTCGGAACAGCCCTCTCCACTCAGGCCTCCTCTTGGGATCGCATTCTCTCCTCTGGACAGGGCTCCTCTGGGTTGGCTGGTTATTTTTATCAAAGCCTTTCCCATTTTCTCTTCTTACGACATTCAGGCAGGGCCCGGTGAGGGAGGGCTTTTCCGGCTTTTTACCGATGCAGACACAGAAGGATCCCGACTCCCACGCTCACTGCCTCTAGTTAACCTCCTCTCCAGCTCAGAGACCTTGAGAACAGAGGTTAGAACAAGGTGATTGGTTGTAGGGGATTATGGTTCCTTGGACTGTAGCAAGCCTGGGAGAGGGTATAGAGGCCCCGGAGTGCATCATTTCAAACAGCAGGAGGCGGAGTTTATGCCCTGAGCACAAAGCCTAGATGGGGTGGACGCCCACCCAGGATGTGAGCTCTGGGGACTCCGTGTGTACTTGGCGGGGGAGGTCAGCGTCTCACTCTCTCTAAATTTATCCTGCCGTGATCCACGGCCCGCAGGGGGATGGCTGAAGATGGAACGCTCGTTCTTCCTCAGGAAGCGGCGGGCAGACTTTGTGGCCGGCGCTCTGAGTGGACGGGTCATAGTGGCCGGAGGACTTGGTAAGGATGAGGCTTCCAGGCTGTTACCTGACACCGTGCCCGAGCGGGAGAAGGCACCGGCTGCCTGCGCACTGCCTGCCTACCGCGTTCTCCCAAATCATTCAAAAACCCCTCTTCCCAGCTGGGCTTCACAAACCCACAGGGGCGGATTTTTAGTAAAAGGCAAAAGAGAGGCAGCAGTGACTAGAAACTTCTGGTAAAAGCAGAGGGTGGGGAAAGAAAGCCTTCCTCTGGAGGAGACGGAAGGACGGAGAGAAGGCAGGAGGGGCAAAGTGGCTGTCGGACAAGAGTGAGGGCTCAGGGTAGGGAAGGAGCGTTTCTGCAGCCCAGGAACTAAAGTCCCTTGGCTTCTGCTTGTGGATTCCAGAGGGAGGGAGGGGGGGTGGGGGCGCTGCGGGGCATGGATTGGGGGCTGGACTTCTTCGTAAGGTCCGGTTCCCTTGGCGCTTTCAGGGAACCAGCCCACTGTCCTGGAGACAGCAGAGGCGCTCCACCCCGGGAGGAACAAGTGGGAGGCCCTCCCCACCATGCCCACGCCCCGCTGCGCCTGCTCCAGCATTGTCGTCAAGAACTGCCTCCTGGCTGTGGGGGGCGTCAACCAGGGTCTGAGCGACGCAGTGGAAGCCCTGTGTGTCTCTGACTCCTAGCTCTCAGCACAGCGCCTGTGCCCCGGACCGGATCAGCCCACTCTCCACAAGAGGAATGGTCTCGTCAAAGCAGTGTGGGCGACTTCCCAGGATGCCAGCTCCTGTCAGCAGCTAGTGGGGTCAGGCCCCGGGGTTCTGAGGGACCTCCCTCCGCCTCCAAACCCTACCCATCCCAGGAAACCATGCGAAGTCCCAGGGACTCAGCCAGCCTCCAGCTGGAGGCCAGCTGAACTCTGAGGAGAGTCCCCCCTTCCTGCTCAGGCAGAGAAAGACACAGGAGTACTGGCTACCTCCCCTTCCTGTGAGTTCCACCTCCCCCCCGTGTCCAGGGTAGGGGGTGGGCAGGGCCGAAGACAGCTGCTATCACTGTCCTCTCCCCAGCTCTGAACTAGTTTGAGGGTCCCTCGGGATGGAAAACGGAGAAGGTTCGCAAGGAGTCCCAAACCCCTCGCTTCTCCCTTGGTCTACATCCCTTCCCCATTTGGTGGTCAGCCGTGGGCCTGCCCTAGCCCTCGTCCCCTCAGCAAGAATCGGCCTTGGAGTCAGGTTCACGGGGACTGGTCCAGGTCAGTAGCCTCGGCCAGGAAGGACCCGTGCCTCTCGGGTCCTCGACGGGAAAGTGACGATGGAGAAGCAGCAGACGCCCAGCCCAGGCTCTGCTTCCCGCTCCTCCCCTCGCTCACTTTCTCCTTCCGCCACCCTCCCCTCGCCCTTTTGTCACCCGCGGCCCCAGCGCATTTCTGGGCAAAACCTTCTCATGTACACTGTGGCATCCAAATCCACGAAGGATGGATTAACTGCACTCTGGTTAACAGCAGCAGCACAACAATTAAAATCTATATTCCTATTCTCTCGGGTACCTGGTGCAGGGGTGGGGTGGGTGGGTGTCTTGATGGGTAGAGGGGACCCCATGAAATAGTCCCTCTGACTGTCTCAGACTAAATAGGGCCCCAGGCGACCAGCTGTTGTGGGTTCCGCCTCCAAAGCACCTCCTGCCCGGTCACCTCACTCCCAGTACAGGGCAGCCCTCCTCAGTGCCTAGTCTCCTCTGTGTTAGGAAAGGCTGACCTCTTCGTGCCTGGCCTCAATTCACTCAGCCGAAGTTCACTTCTGTCTTGCCTGAAGTTGGACAGGGATCGCTCACTGACTTGCCGTGAAGGACGTGCCCCCTCCTGGCTCGTAGAGCGCCTCTTTCTGATTTCCGGTTCTTTTGAAAAGCTGTGCCAGCACGGGAACTACAAAGGAAAACCTGCCCCCCACCCCCCACCAAGGGCTGTGGGGGAGTCAGCACTTCCTGTGTGATGGTGTCATTCATTCTAATGAGGCAGGAACAGAGGGAGCCTCCTGGAGGAAGTGACTCTGCCCCTGGGTCTTCGAGGGACAGGGGTGTTTGTCCCTTCCTCAGGCCCCAAGGGTGCTGCCCCCTGCTGGCCCAGCCTTGCCTTCCCACCCCGGCTAGAGGCATCCTGTGGCCAGGGGGGGTTCCTGGTGAGCGGACTGGGAGGAAGGGTGCCTTCTTATTGCTTCTGGAACCCCGTACTTCGGTTCTGTTAGCTGCTGAAGTAACTGTTAGAAGATACTGGAGGAACCACAGATCCTGTGAGGGATGGAACAGCATGTTAAGGAAGCCACTCCAAAGTCCAGCCCTGGTCTGGTCTTCCCCTTCCACGTTACTTCTGCGCCGTCCCCTTCCACTCTCCCTGAGAAAAGGGGTCCCTCCCCACTTTCCAAGAGGAAACCAAAGCCCCGTGTGTGTGTGTGTGTGTGTGTGTGTGTGTGTGTGTGTGTGTTGGGGGAGGGGACTTTCCAAGCACACAAAATGGTACCCGATCTGTGCGTGGGAATGAAGTATTTTTAAATGGTCGGAACCTCAGAGGGTACAGCCAGTCTGAAAAAGATTCTTCCCATTATGAGAATGGGGGACTAGCCACTAGAATCTATGAGGGCCGCTAAGAGGTAGAGCTGGTATCTGCTGAGGACTTACGTCTTGGAGGTCCATTTTGGGGTGCTTCACCGAGCTGGGGAAATAGGGGATGTCAGTGGTAAACCCCTTGGTCTGCACCTCATGGTGCCATGGAGGCAGCTCAGGATCTGGGGTGAGATGGCCTGACTCCAGGCCTCCCTCCCCCTCTCCCCCCATAGGCTCTCCTATCACCATCCCTCCCTGGAAAGATCCCTCCCCTCCTCTCATCTTCATTTCCCAATCTGTATAACAAGAGCGATGATGATGCCATCTCACAAGTACTCCAATCCTTAGATCAACTTTACGAGGTAAGCAGTTTCCCATTTTGCAGATGAGAAAACTAAGGCTCGAAGAGGTTATGTAACTTGTCAAAGGTCACAAGCTAGGAAGTGACTGAGCCACGTCTGATTTCAAAACTTGTGACCACAGCACCGCTTTGCCTCAAGTGAACTAGCATACAGGGAAGGCGAGGATATCAGCCGCGCCGCACCGTGTAAGGGGTTCCACATGCCAAACCTGGAAAGATGGAGACTCTTTTCCCAAGGAAGGAGTCTGAGGATTAGCAAGGAAAGAGTAGAAAGGGCTCCCTAATAAGAAATAAACATAGGGGTGCCTGAGTGGCTCAGTGGGTTAAGCAGCGGACTCTTAAAAAAATTTTTTTAATGTTTATTTTTGAGAGAGAGAGAGAACACATATGGGCGCACATGGAGGAGGGGCAGAGAGAGAGGGAGACCCAGAATCTGAAGCAGGTTCCAGGCTCTGAGCTGTCAGCACAGAACCTGACGCGGGGCTCGAACTCACGAACCGCCAGATCACAACCCGAGCCAGAATCGACCGCCTAACCCGCTGAGCCACCCAGGCGCCCCTAAGTGGTGGACTCTTGATTTTGGCTCGCTGTGCAGAGCTTGCTTCGGATCCTCTGTCGCCCTGTTTCTGGCCCTCTCCTGTGCTCGCTGTCTCAGAAATAAACGTTAAAAATCGAAAAAAAAAAAAAAAAAAAAGAAGAAATGAGCATATTTCTACATTTATATCCCAGGAAAGCTCCCTTCCAGCTTTTTCGTTCCATTGGCTGTTCCAAAGCATTGTTTGACATTCAACACCCATTACCTAGACGTGAGTTCCCGCCCTCTGGGCAGTCGCAATCTTAGAAGGGAGACAAAGGGACTAAATCTGCATTTCCATTTGATGAGGTAAGTGTCGGGCCTTTGCTAGCGCAATCCAGAGGTACCCTACCAGTGGTGACTAGGCAGCAGAGAAGGACTGGGGGTGTCAGGACAGGTTTCCAGAAAATCCCAAACTGCACTTTGAAAGAAGAGAGAGACCAGTCAGGCAGAGGAGGATGACCCCAGGCTTTGAAGCAAGAGAGATGGGCTCAAATCATGACTGTCGTGTGCTGATTGACTATGGATATGTTGTTAACCTCTCCGAGTCTGTTTCCTTATTTGTAAAATGGGCAAAATAATTCCTCGCTAGGAGAAAAAGAGCCCCCCCCGCCCCCTGCCCCGTAAGTAAAATGATTCGTGTGTATTAGGTGAGTAGCTGACTTGTTGTTGTTGTTGTTGAAGGAGAGGTAGGGGCAGTCTCAAGCCAGCTGGGAGAAAGGGTCTGGCTTATTTGGGGTACAGCTTGCACATCGTGGAGATTCTAGGGGCCGGGAGTGCAGGCAGGGCAGAGGGCCTCGCGTACCTTGCTAAGGAATTTATCCATAGGAGAAATTGGGAGCAGATTAAGGATTTTAAGCGGATGAGCACCACGATCAGATTTGTGGGATATCCCAAGGTCCTCTTCTGAGGAAAATGAAGGAAGTGAAATCACCAAGACACCATCTAAAACGAGAATCCCGGTTGGGGTTGGAGTCCTTGGAAAACATGGGGGCCAAGCTCCCCAGGCCTTCTCTGGAGGAAGGTCCATTTGCTGGGCAACCAAGCTCTGGGGGAGGGGGGGTGGTTGGGACCACAAGGAGTAAAGAAGTCTCTCCCCTCCATTGCTTCATTTTCTCCAGATTTTTTTTTTCTAATAATCTCTTACACTTGCGTTGGGCTTTCTGGCTGGCCGAGATCTTACACGGGAGGTGGGGTAGGGTTAGCCATTTCCAACCCCCATATTAAAGAAGAAACGGAGACCCAGAGAGCCCCTGTGGCTGACCCATGTGGCACAACTTGTAAGTGAGGGGAGGGAAATTCTAACCCAGCTCAGAGGTGTGCAAGACGCCTCCGAGCTCTGCAGTAAGGGGAGTGGCTACAAAGGTCAGGCATCTATCCATGTCCCCAGGTGGCTACAGACTGGACCAAAGCCTTGAGCCAAAGGCCTCCAGCTCCAGAGAACTGGAGTTATCCAATGGATGAGATCAAAGAGGCGGGCACATAAAAGGACCCAGGCAGGTTGGGCAAAATAAAAGCTGCCATTCGCATTGGCTTCCTAAGCCTGCCCAAGCAAAATGCCATAAACTGGTGGCTGAAAGCAACAGAAATGGATTCTCACAATTCTAGAAATCTGAAGTCAAGGAAGGGGGCTTCCTCGCCTCTTCCTAGCTCCTCGTGGCTCCAGAAATCCTTGGTGTTCCTTGGCTCGTGGTCACACGACTCCAAGCTCTGCCTCTGTCTCCACGGCCTTCTCTCCTAGGTGTCTGTGTCCACGTTTCTCTCATCTTGTAAGGACACCAGTCACTGGATTAGGGCTGTCCTAATCCAGTAGGACCTCGCCTTAACTTGATTACATCTGCAAAGACCCTCTTTCCTAAAAAAGTCACATTCACAGATATCAGGGGTTAGGAGGTCAACATACTGTTTGGGGGGTCCCAGCTCAACTCAGTGGATGCTGTGGATGGACGAGTGAGGCGACAAGAGTGCCCTGAAGACTGAGCTAATCTAGGAAGGCTTCCTGGAGGATCCTGTTATAACTGGCTCTCAAGGGGAGGGAGACTTGGGGTGCCAAGTGCACCCACGAGTGGGGAGTGGTGTGAAAAGAGGTCAGGAGGCAACGAGGAGTCTGTGCAAACCTCGAATAGCAGACTGATGCCTCAAGAAGGGTTTGGGGAAGGTCAGCTTAAAAAGTGTGATGTCTCACCCCACCCACAGTGCAAGGAGTGACAGGGCAGAAGAAATGGTCTCTGGAGAGAGGATGACAGGCCAGCTGGCTGCATGGGCAAAACATCTCCAGTGTCCTGTGTTAACTCATGCCCGGTTGGCATTCTCCATCGTGATATGGCCCTTTGTTTTAATGCTTTACATGATGGGCTGTTTTTCCAAATATCCCAGTTCGGTTGAGCTGTGGGCCCCAGAGAGCTGTGGGCCTGGCTCAGAGGACCCCCAGCACCCATGTTCCCGATGGTGAAAAGCAGAGCACCAAGAAGCCATTGTCTGCAGCCCAGAGGCCCAAGTGCGCTTCTTCCCAAGAGCGAGCTCTTTGTAGGTCACGTGCAGTTGGCATTTCATATCAGAGGAGTTTCTTGAGACTTCACCCAGCATGCTCTGGGGCAGCCAGCCCCCCAACACACACGCGCTTCGTGCTCACAGACCCCTCCCACATGCCCACTCATGTTTATCTCACACACTCACATACCCCTCACCCTTGCACAGACACCTTTTCCATGCACATTTGTGTATTCACACTCACATGATCATCACCCGTGCTCACACAACTCACACAGCTCACTTTTATGCCTCGTGCTGGCTGCATCTCTTACAGCGTACCTCTCATTTCCATGCGTGGAACACACGTAGACACACTTACCCAGTCACCTCTCACACCTATACGTGTATCTGTTCACACACATGTACGTGCTCTCATGCCTCGCACACACTCGCACACTTGGCCCCGGTGCCCAGGCTCAGAATCCTTTTATTTCTTTATTTTTAATTTGTATTTTTTTGATGTTTATTTATTTTGAGAGAGAGAGAGTGCACGAGCTGAGGAGAGGCAGAGAGAGAAGGAGACAGAGGATCCGAAGCAGATTCTGTGCTGTCCGCGCAGGGCCTGATGCAGGGCTCGAACTCACAAACTGGAAGATCGTGACCTGAGCTGCAGTCGGACGCCCAACCCAGGCAGGCGTCCCCTCTCCGAAGCCTTGGATGGTGGAAGGTGAGTTGCTGAAATGTCAGGCCGTCTTCTCCAGGACCGGGTCCCCTGGGGCTACGGACTGTTCAGGACCTTCCTGAACCTGCGCGGGTTTGGCATAAAGGCTGGAGGGCCTCTTGTGCCCTCATATCCCTGTGAGTTTGGGAAAGACTGGGGTCAGTCTGTTCTACAGATGGGGAAACCGTGACTTCTACAAGTTGTCATGAGCTCCGGAAATGGGGGAGCCCGGTCTTTCTCACCTGCCCTCAAGGACTCGGCCCCTAGTTCATGGCCGGCACAGAGCCAGCGCTGGATAAACATGCCTTGAGTGAGTTTAGGGGATGGTTCCTTTAGGGGAAGAACTGGGAAGACTTTCCTAGAGGCCCAGTCCCAGTTTCTCATTTAGCCCGACTGGACAGTCCTGACTCCCGAGACATTTTGTTTTGTTTTGTTTTCCCATGCAAAACCTCCTCCAAAGAGGAAATATTTGGCAGATGATTCAGAGGGTCAGTGGGGTGAGGGGCTGGAGGCGGGAAAGTGTCTGAAGACTTCATGCCTCAGGTGACACCTAGAGTTGATAAGTTTTCTAGGAGGTTCAGAGAGAAGTCTGTCTCCCCCCAGCCTCCCTCCACCCTCCACACTGCTGCTGTGGAGACAGGGGGGTGAGGACGCCCAGGCTTGCAGCTGGTGGCCTACTTGGGCTCTGGCTGAGCCATCCTGGCTCCTCCTCGGGAAGGTGTGGCTGTGCCCTCAGGGCTAGGGACTCCTAAGGCCCCACTCACTGTCTCCCAAGGTGGCCTGCCCTGCCCTGCCCTCCTTTTCTGGAGAAGAGAAGGAGGACTTTGGGGCACCCTCCCTCCCATTCAGCAGAAAATGTGCAACTCACATTCTTAAGGGAATTTGTCAAGGAATAGTAATTTACACATCCCTTTCCCAGGCTCCCCTATCCAGATCCAGTGTCCCCATCTATGGGAGAAGGCGACTGGACTGGAGCTGCCCTTCCAACTTGGTCTCTGTTCACCTCAGACCTCTGCTTCCAACACCTGCAGGAAGCCCTGGTGACAAGTGACCACCCCACCTTCACTCTCCTCATCCACACACCCCACAGGCTGGCCTCTCCCCCATGCCCATGGCCACCATCTGGGTTCACACGCTCATCCTCCTGCATGAAGACCACATCGCAGCCTCCCCCCTGTGGCTGTGCTGCCCATCACTCTCCTCCAGCCCACCTGCCACATCGGTGCTAGAGCCCCTGCACTTTCAGAAATCTTTCTTATTGGGGCACCTGGGTGGCTCAGTCAGTTGAATATCCGTCTCCCGATTTCAGTTCCGGTCATAATCTCTTGGTTCGTGGGAATCGAACCCCATGATGGGCTCTGCGCTGACAGCTCCCTCTCTCTGCCCCTCCCCTGCTTACACGAGCACACACACTCTCTCTCTCTCTCTCAAAATAAATAAACATCAAAAAACTTTTTTTAAATGTTTATTTATTTTTGAGACAGAGAGAGACAGAGCATGAATGGGGGAGGGTCAGAGAGAGATGGAGACACAGAATCGGAAGCAGGCTCCGGGCTCTGAGCCGTCAGCACAGAGCCCGACGCGGGGCTCGAACTCACGGACCGTGAGATCGTGACCTGAGCCGAAGTTGGAAGCTCAACCGACTGAGCCACCCAGGAGCCCCTAAAAATTTTTTAAAAAGAAATCTTTCTCATCTCCAAATCCAGGTGTCCTTACAGAGCTTAACATCCCCTCTCAGCTTCCCCAGCCCTTCGGGTGATTTCCAGCCTCAGTCTGGGCCTCTGAGCCCCTTGACAACAGTCCCACCTTCCTGCCACCCCTCCTTGCCTCTGAGCAGGGTTCCTGTCTTTTGTGTACCTGGTGAAGGCAGCCACCGTCTCCACACAGCACCCCCATACACAAAACTTTCTAGATTCTTCTCAGGACCATGACAATGCCATCCACCCTTGGAGGCCCAGAGCATCACAGGGTGCTGGGTACACAGTGTCTAAATGTATAGCAAATAACTGAATAGAATACATGTGTAGCAGACAACTGAGTTGAATGAAGCCAGAAAATCAAAGAGCCCAGAGACAGCACTCTGAGAGTAACCTTTACAATGCTCCCTCTTCCTCTGAGCCCAGCTACAGCCTGTGGCTGGCACAAAGAATCCAGTCCAGGAAATCAGCAGTATTTCAAATCCCCTTGCTTAGGGACTGGGTCCCCTTTCCCTTTGCAGCAGGCTCTGACAGGAGGAGTAGGTCAGGATTAGGCCCTTCATAAGCTGTGGGTGACAGCCAGCCTAGTAATCCAGGCTTGTGATAACAGCCCCCAGCACCAGACTGTGCTAATGTCGTTCAGGGCCAAGAGAAATGCGGGCTCCTGCCTTCCTTACCAAGGGTCAGGAGCTAATGACCCAGCTCAAGAATGTGCTTTGTTCGGGGTTTACATTCCAGGATCAGCCTGGGAGGGCCAAGGCTCAGGGTGCCAGTGGGAGCCAGGCACGGGCAGGGAGGTGGCACCGGGCAGACCTTCCCCTCTCCTCCCTCCTGGGCGTACCTCCCATGCCCTAACCTGCCTGGTTCTCTGTGGACCTCCATGAGTGTAGGATGGCAGCTGTGGAGGCAGGACAAGGAGGAAGAACACACTCAGCCCCTTCAAGGGAGCAGCATTTAAATGGAGTATGTAGGAAGAACAAATATCGTTAAAATGTCGATACTACCCAAAGCAATCTACATATTCAATGCAATCCCTATCAAAATAACACCGGCATTCTTCACACAGCAAGAACAAATAATCCTAAAATTTGTATGGAACCAGAAAAGACCCCGAATGGCCAAAGCGATCTTGAAAAAGAAAAACAAAGCAGGAGACATCACAATCCCAGACTTCAAGCTCCACTACAAAGCTGTAATCATCAAGAGAGTATGGTACTGACACAAGAACAGACACTCAGATCAATGGAACAGAACAGAGAAACCAGAAATGGACCCACAAACTTATGGCCGACTAATCTTTGACCAAGTGGGAAAGAATATCCAATGGAATAAAGACAGTGTCTTCAGCAAGTGGTGCTGGGAAAACTGGACAGACACATGCAGAAGAATGAACGTGGACCACTTTCTTACACCAGACACAAAAAGAAACTCAAAATGGATGAAAGACCTAAACGTAAGACCGGAAGCCATCAAAATCCTCGAGGAGAAAGCAGGCAAAAACCTCTTCGATCTTGGCCGCAGCAACTTCTTACTCAACACGTCTCTGGAGGCAAGGGAAACAAAAGCAAAAATGAACTACTGGGACCTCATCAAAATACAAAGCTTCTCCACTCATCTGAGGACTTTAAGAGACAAAAACAGTTGAACATAAGGGAAGGGAAACAAAAATGATATAAAAACAGGGAGGGGGACAAAAACTTGAGACTCTTAAATATGGAGAACAAACAGAGGGTTCCTGGAGACGTTGTGGGAGGGGGGATGGGCTAAATGGGCAAGGGGCACTAAGGAATCTACTCCTGAAATCATTGTTGCACTAGATGCTAACTAATTTGGATGTAAATTTCAAAAAAAAAATAAATAAATAAATAAAAAGTAAAATAAATAAATAAATAAATAAATAAATAAATAAATAAATGGAGTATGATGTACTGAGCTCGGAGTCACGGGACCTACCACCATAAATGCCCAGCCACCAGGGAGCCTTTAACGGTGTTCAAAGAGCCTCCATGTTCCAGGTCTCCTTCTATCAATTAGAAAATGAGGTGTAATGGGGCGCTCGGGTGGCTCTGTCGGTTAAGCGTCCAACTTTGGCTCAGGTCATGATCTCATGGTTCGTGAGTTCGAGCCCCACGTCGGGCTCTGTGCTGACAGCTCGGAGCCTAGAGCCTGCTTTGGATTTTGTGTCTCCCTCTCTCTCTGCCCCTCCCCTGCTCATGCTCTGTCTCTCTGTGTCTCTCTCTCAAAATAAATAAACATTAAAAAAAAAAAAAGAAAGAAAATGAGGTATAGGGAAACAAAGCACCTGCCCCAGGTCATGTGGCCAGCTAAGGGTAGGGCTAGGTGTAAAATCCCTTTCTCTGACTGCCTTTTTTTGGGGCTCATGTACCCCTGGCCTCATGTACTTCGACGGCCTCTATACCGCAGGATCCTGTAGCAAAGGTCCTGTCTTCACAGGATCTGTGAAGGATCAATGGTGGATATGAAAAGCGTTGACCCTGTAAAGATGAGGACTTCTTTCTTATGTGCTATAAAAACTTTTACCCCAGTCATAAGCTTAGGTGCCTCCCGCCCCACCTGCAACCTCACAGCTATGGGAGATACACAGCTTCAGACACTGAGAACAGCACATAGGAATGAGGGGCAGGAAAAGAGAAGGATCAGTTTGGTTTGCCATTAACAATAGGGTAAGAAGACCCTTTCCAAATTACTGCCTAGAAGCCCTGGACTAAATCTACACAAACAGCCGCCCACTCCACCTCCCAACTCTTAGAATATCCCTGTTCTGGTTACAACACCAGCACTGAGAGTGGTTCTCAGGCCCTTCCTCTTCTCCCCCAAGTCAGGATCCCTCCTCTCCTTCCCCCAGCACAGAGCTCCTGCCTTGGGCAGTTTCAATGACCACTTCCTAGCTCTTAGCTTATCTTAACAGTCCTGTGTCCCAGATGAGATCAGCTGTAGCTCAGGGAGTCTGATAAGCCCCTTACTGTCATAGCGTGCGCGCGCGCACACACACACACACACACACACACACGAATCTCTGCCAGAACTGGGGGGGAGGGGACTTGAGAGGGCCAGGGCTCAGCAAACCCCCAAGCAGACATAGGAAATCATCAATCTGACAGCTTCACCTCTTGTTTCACCCCCACAGAAAGCCCACAAGACAAGTATGAGGCACATTTCAGGTCGGGTAAAGTATGACATAGAGAATCAGAGTTTACTGGAGACTCTGGGCAAATCAAGTATTCTCTCTAAGCTGAAGTATGATGGCTAAGAGTGCTGTTTCTGCAGTATGGAGGTTCCTCAAAAATTAAAAACAGAACTACCCCACAACCCAGCAATTGCGCTACTAGGGATTTATCCAAGGGATACAGGTGTGCTGTTTTGAAGGGACACATACACCCCCATGTTGATAGCAGCACTATCAACAATAGCCAAAGTATGGAAAGAGCCCAAATGTCCATCGATGGATGAACGGATAAAGAATATGTGAGATATATATATATATATATATATATATATATATATACACACACATATACATATATATATATATATATATATATATATATATATATATACACACAATGGAGTATTACTCAGTAATCAAAAAGAATGAAATCTTGCCATTTGCCACTACATGGATGGAACTAGAGGGTATTATGCTAAGCCAAATTAGTCAAATAAAGACAAATATCATATGATTTCACTCATATGAGGAACTTAAGATACAAAACAGATGAATAGAAGGGGAGAGAAGCAAAAATGACATAAAAACAAGGAGGGGGACAAAGCATAAGAGACTGTTAAATACAGAGAACAAACTGAGGGTTGCTGGAGGGGTGGTGGGCGGGGGGACGGGCTAAATGGGCAAGGGGCATTAAGGAAGACGCTTGCTGGATGAGCACTGGGTGCTATATGTAGGCACTAAATCACTAGAACCTACTCTTAAAATCATTTTGCGCTATAGGCTAACTAACTTGGACATAAAAAAAAATTAAGTAAATAAATAAATAAATAAAAATTTTTTTTAAAAAAAGGTAAGGGGTGCTGTTTCTGAAGCCAGATTGCCTGGGCTCCAATCTAACCCCATGACTCGCCAGCTTTATGACACCGCAGTTCTTGAATTTCTCTGTCTCAGTTTCCTCATCCATGTCATGGGGGTAATCACATGTCAGCACCTACTTCACGTGGTGAGGATAGACCCCTTTTATGCAGTGGTCAGCGCACAGAGCGTTAGCTATATATAAAAGACAACAGTTCTTGCCCACGGAGTTGCCACGAGATGAGAGATAGTCACAGCCAGTGAGTGGCAGAATCTGGATTGCCAGATTCCTGAGCCAAAACATCATTCCAGCCCCGGGGGTGGGAAAGGGGGTGGGGCTCCTGAGTGTCTCGTAGTGATGGGATGACCTCCCAGGTGGGCAAAGAAGGGAAATGAGGAAGATTTCAAGTGTGTCCTTTCTTAGACATGACAGAGGAGTCACAGCAGAGTCGAAATGGAACTCAGAGCGGGTTTATTCAAATCCCTTTTGAAAGATGAGAAACTTCCTCGAGAGCGAAAGTCCTTGGCCATGACCGCAGTGGGTGGGTTGGCGGTTAAAAGAGGAGCTGGAACCCAGGACCCCTGACTCTTCATCTGCATGAGCTCTCCCCGCCACTCCAGGCAGGAGACAGGCGAGCTTTCTGGTGTGGGGACAAGAGCTAGGGTCAAGCCTCTCCCGGGCCCAACCTGTGAATGACATTCCATTTCCCATAAGAATCCAGCAATCCGGGGACCGCTTTCAGTGTTTGCTGCGGACAGTCTCCCCAGGCTCCTGGTAAGGCTTACAGAATTTAGACTGTGAGCAGCTCACCATTCCATCGTGTATTTCCAGAGCCCATTTGGGCACCACAAAGCAATGCCACCCTTAGGAACTCGAGCTACGATGCTGGACTGATAGGGTTGGCCTCTCAGCTCTGTTACTCCCGGCTATAGCCAGGTGGTCTTGGACATAACACTGTATCTAAGCCATTCAGAGCCAGGGTTGGCTCAATAAATGTTAGATATTCTCATACCTATTATTGTCATCGCTCAGTACATATTTGTGGAATGAATGAATGAGGGAATGAATGAACGAACGAGTGATTGGCTCATTGCAGGAACAATTACCTAAGCAGAACAAAGCTTGTGGTCACAGCTTTGGGCATCCCATAAAGCTTGCTAGGCTTAGGCTGGTCAGAAGAGAGCAGCATCGAGTCAGGGAATCCTAACTTGTCAGCCACTTCCAGAATTTACAACCCTCTCTTTGGACTCTCGCCTCCTGATCTTGGAGGGCCACTTCTAACACACAGTTCCTATCCAGACAGTTCCACCAGCCCCTGAGAGGGGAAGGTCGGCACCTTCAAAGCCAGATTGTCCACTACCTGGGGGTGACTGAGCGCTGTAACCTGTCCTCAGAGCTCCGGGGGAAGAAAATATAATGGTTGGGGTCTCAGGCTGGAAGGGCATGATGAGCTGGGCCCTCCAGCCTGCAGTAGCTCTTTTCCCAAAGAAAAGGAAAGATGGGCTCAGACATCAATATTGAGATAAAGCCCAAGGGAGGAGATGCTCTAGGGCCTGGGAGCCCCCCTAAAGCTCATCAGATCCAGAGAGTGCTTGGCTGATCCTTTTCTACTCTTCTTCCCCGCCCTCCCCTCTCCCGCACCCCCCCTTCCCCCCCAACACACTCTATCTCCTCCAATCGTTTACCCTGACCCCATCCCTGAAGGCTGTTCCTCATACTTCTTCCTTCCAGGCCCACCTGACCCCCTGTGAGGCCCTCCCTCAAACCCCTGAGTCAGAGTAAGACCCACGCTTTCAGCCTCACATGGTACCTTGCACCTTCCCACCATCTGCCTCGGGTTATACAAGAAATTGTGCATTTATCTTATTTCTTTTACTAAACTGTATACTTCCTGGGAGCAGAGAGCTAATTCTTAGTCACCCCCCCACCCCAAGGCTCATCTTAGATGTGTTTCTTTTTCAAAAGAAATGCTTCACCCCTCACCCCCAAAACATGGCCTTGGTGTCCCTCACCTGCTCTCCCACCAGCACCCTGCCCTCCACACCCCACAGAAGTCCTCACTCTGAGCCACATTAACATCTGCTTTTACTAGTCTAGACACACAGACACGCACGCACACAGGTTGTAAAGTGTGTCTGGACTGGCACAGACACTTGTTTCTAATTGCTTGCCCACTGTGGCATCTAGTAGGCCCAAAGAACGGTTTTCCCCAGAGCCCTTCAGACAGTGATCAGTGACAGGATGTGGGGGTAGGTGGATAGGCTTCCCCTTCCCAGGATGGGATGGTGGGGAAGCAGGACTGACATGGCCTAGCTCAGCCCAGCTTTCCAGCCACGTCCGAGCACATGACCCAGGAATGTCCTAAAAATCTGCAGCAGCCGAGGCCCCTGACATAATCAGATTCCCTGTCAGGGAATTCTCACTCTGCTGCGACAGACCAGGTCTCCCTTTAAGGAATCTGAGAGTTGAGTTTCAGCGGTGAAGCTCATTTCCGAGTCGCAAACTGTTCCGGTTCTGTCTGAGTCTGTGTCTGCCTGCTTGGCCTGTCTCTGTGGACAGACAGCAGCCAGGTCCGCTCATCACTGCTGTCTTGTAGTCCCCCAGGGGCCATCAGGCTGCACCTGGCTGGAACAGGGCAGATCTCTTTTCTCTGGGGTCTTTGATCATGCCTGGCTTGCCCCCTACAGAGGGATTCACATTCTGGTCAAAGGAAGCTGAAGTGGGGTGGGGAGGGCCCAGGAGGCGCAGGAGATCGACTCCCCACGGCCATGGCCAGTTCAGCGGTGATGGAGGAAAATCAATCATCTATAGATGCTTTCACTTTAGTCTTTGAATCACATTGCATGTATGTTCTTTGGTTCATAAGCATCCATCGAGTGCCTTTTGGGGGGCCCAGCCGTGCACTAGCAGTCTTGGGCATATCTGGAAGAATTCATAGGAATCTAGATTAAGCCTGCAAGGGACACTTAGGCTCATCTGTATGATTCTTTCACCTTATTTATGAGGAGATGTTGATTCATCTGGCCGTCCCCCACTCTTCAGGTCTCAACTTAAAAGGCCCTGTCTCTGAAAGCTGCCTCTGACTGACCTCCTCCTGTCCAGGCTAGGGGCTCCCTCCTGTTATACACCCCAAGGGCATTCCGTTCTTCTCCCGTCTTGAACACATCTTCCTCTGGCTAGGATTTGCTTGTTTATTTCTCACTAGACTGAGAATTCGCTGAGGGCAGAAACCATGTACGCCTTGTCACCATCATGTATATCCATAGGCCCAGCACCTAGTGGGCCCCCTTATTTGTAGAATGACTGATTACTGTGATTAGTAAAAGGTCACAGAACTGGTTGATGTCAGCAGGACTCGAACTCAGGTCTTCCAGTACTCGGCCCTGTTCACCCTCTACCACTACCTGTGCTTCCTCTTAAGAACTCTAAGAGGCCCCAGCTAGCTGGGCCCCCAGGATGGATGGAGATCTCAGGGGACACAGGTCAAGGGAACTGTTACCTGGGCCTTGTTCTCATTTCTCAGATGATTCAGAGCAAGAAGGGAGGCTGGCAGAGGGAAGAATACCAAATTGGCTACCACCTCCCATGGCCCTCCAGATTTGGGGGAAGGGAGGTTGGTTTCCTGCCTAAGTGGATCCTCTCTAGCTACAAAGGATGTATTCTCCATCCCTAACACACACTAGAGAGGATCAAAGGATCAGTGGAAATAGGAAAGTGGGCAGACACTAAATGCAAAATTCAGTCACTGGGGATGTAGTCCTTCTTGATCTTGATCTTGATCTTGATCTTGATGTCCTGAATACACAGCTGGAGACACAATCCTCCTGGGGGTCTGAATCCCAGCTCTACCATACTCTCACCGGCTGGATGGCCTTTGGCAAAATAAGACCCACTTCAAAACTGGACCCACAAAAAACTGGAGTTAGCGTGAAGACACAAGGGGAAATGTCTCTTTCTCCCTATTACTCTTCGCATCTAGAGGAAGGAGGACAGACTATGGATAGTTTCGTTTCTTTGTAAATGACAGTGCTCCAGGCCTTAAATACCAAGCCAAATCTCATGACCTACCAACCGTCCTCCTGGCTCTGAAATCACAGAGAGGAAAACTTTGAGGGGACAGCTATACACAGATTTAGGGGACACAAGTGAAATAATAGGATTGTAATGCATTTTTTAATGGATGGGTGTTTCCCTTTGTCTGCTCCAACTCCTTCCAAAACTTCAAAAATTCCTCTACATCTTGAGGGAGCCACTCAACCCTAGAAGCGTTCTTTGATGAAGAGATAGGAACTTTCCAGAACCATGTTTCTGGGATCCAATCAAGGTAGATCTAACTGAAGACAGGTGAAGTGAGAACTCCGGAACAGCTCTCCACTAGCCCTCCCACTTGGCTGGATTCAGTCTCCATCCCTCTCCATTCCCCCTTCCCCCCTTATAGTCTTAAAGAAGTGATCCAGTGACTTCATAGACTTTTGGCTTGAGAGATGCAAAGTACTCAGATGGAGAAATACTTTGGTGACATCTAGAACTGTCAGATTGCCCCTTCGTCACAGAGAACACAGTACAGTGGAAGGACAACAGGTGGCTGTAACTAGGACAGGGTGCCACTCGGAAGCAAGAGCAGTTCCAGGGCCCTTCAAAAGTTCCAGATCCCAGTAG
Organism: Puma concolor; assembly: GCF_028749965.1. Classification (NCBI taxonomy): domain Eukaryota; kingdom Metazoa; phylum Chordata; class Mammalia; order Carnivora; family Felidae; genus Puma; species Puma concolor. Next base: position 26,308,364 of record NC_141683.1, read on the forward strand.
TACCCACTGATGTCCCCTATGCCCGGTGCGGTGCGTGTCCCTCCGGGGCCCAGGTGGGCGGGGCTCCCTTGACACCTTTCCCGGCCTCGACTGGGGGAGGAGCCGGGGCCGGAGGCCCGGGAGAGCCAATGCGGGACGTCCTGGTCACGCACAGCCGGCGAGCAGGCCAATGGACGCGCGGGGGGGCGTGGCCAGGGCCTCCGGCTCGAAGCGTTTATAACAACTTGGAACGCGGCGACTTGCCGCGCGTTCTGCTGCTGCTGTGAGTTCCCAGCCCTGGTGCGGGACGTGTGCCCCGGGCTCTACCTCTCCCCTCGCAGCACGTTCCCCCTCCGCCCTCGCTCACCATCCGGCCGCCATGGAGCCGTTGGCTTTCCCCCGGCGGCCCGGCCCGGCTCCTTCGGCCGCCACCGCCCCGGCCGCCGAGCTTGCCCGGCCCCTGCCCGACAGGCTCATCAAGTCGCCCAAGCCCCAGATGAAGAAGCAGGCAGTGAAGCGACACCACCACAAGCACAACCTGCGCCACCGCTACGAGTTCCTCGAGACCCTGGGCAAGGGAACCTACGGGAAGGTGAAGAAGGCGCGGGAGAGCTCGGGGCGCTTGGTAAGTGCGGCTCCCTCTCGCGGCGCGGCCGGGCGGGCGGGCTTGGGACTTGTCCGCGGGCGGTGAGGGATGGAGGCTGGGCCAGGGGCTAGTGCCTTCCTCGGGGCGGGGGGATGGCCAGCATTTAGTCTTGGCCATGCTGAGGTTGCGCGCGCGCGTGTGTAGTGGGGGCGGGGGCCTGGGGTATCCATTGAAGATATGTCTGCCCGTGATTGTGGGGACAATGGTCGTAGACCTGGGAATCCCAACACTAGCCAGCATACGATGATTGCCCAGTAAGTGAGGAGGACGGTTGATGCAGGGTGCCTAGAGGATAGTGTCCTGTCTTGAGATGAGAAAACTCCCCAAAGAAGATGAGACTTACGTTGAATTTTACTTGGAGCAGACTGTCCAAAAGAGTGGAATGGGAAGAGGAAGTAGAAGGTGCCAGATCATAGGATGGGTTTAGTAAATGAATGTGTGGTTGAATGAATGTATGAGGTCCAGTTTCTCAACTCAGTTCTTATAATCTGGCAGCCCAGCATACCGTGGGGTTCTGCACTGCGGCGGGTGGGAAGTAAGCTTGACACTTCGGTCCTTTCCAGCTCTAAAATTGACTCAGAGTTTCATTAGGATGCGTTTTTTATTCTGGGAAATGTGAAACAAGGCTCTGGTGCAAAGTCTACTGTGCCCCAAGATACCTTTGGGTGAGAGGCCTTTTCAGAAACCTGTCTAGTTAATTTACGAGAGGGGCGGGTATAGGCAATAGGAGTAGTAGTAATCTGTGAGACCTTGAGCAACTTATCTCTATACTCAGTTTCCCCTTCTGCGAAAACAAACAAAACCCCACAGCCTCCCTCACAAGTCGCTATTAGAATTGAATGAGATACAGGGCGCCTGGGTGGCGCAGTCGGTTAAGCGTCCGACTTCAGCCAGGTCACGATCTCGCGGTCCGTGAGTTCGAGCCCCGCGTCAGGCTCTGGGCTGATGGCTCAGAGCCTGGAGCCTGTTTCCGATTCTGTGTCTCCCTCTCTCTCTGCCCCTCCCCCGTTCATGCTCTGTCTTTCTCTGTCCCAAAAATAAAAAAATAAAACGTTGAAAAAAAGAATTGAATGAGATACAAACGTGAATTTAAATTGGTCCTGATACATAGAAACTGCAGTCAGAACTGATACTTATATCCGGAAAGGCAAGCCCTGAAAGGGTAGCAAATTTGCCAAAAGTGAGTTAACAAACTTGCACTTAACATGCATAGGAATCACCTGGAGTGCTTCTTTTAAAATACTTATTCGTTGGTTCCACTTGCAGAGGATTTTATTCCAGAGGTCTAGGACAGCGCCAGATAACTTGCATTTCTAGCAAGGTTTTTAGGGCAGGTGATCTAGGGACTGACTGTTTTGCCACCTTCAAATGGGTACTGGTTATGAGACATGCATGTGTGTGTGTGTGTCTGTGTGTCCGTGGTTTACCCTATTGGCTGTGGGAGCAGTCACCTCCCCAGATTGTTTGCTTTTGCAGCCAGTAACTGGTTTGAAATTCAAGAAGTCATTTCATTGGTGAAGGAGAGTGGATGCTGGAGAAAGGGAGTGGATTATGGCCTCATCGATAGGACCGAGTATGTTTTTCCTGCTAGGGCCTGGCACGGTCCCCAGTTGCCTGCTGCCAGGTTACAGCTATTGGGCAATCATGTACTTCCTGGCTTTCCTTTTCTCTTTCTCTTTCTATAAAGTGTGAGGGCCCGGTGAGGCTCCAGGCTTGAGACCACTGGGCTCAGGCTTTGTCAGGCGCTCAGCTGGAAAATAGCTGCTCGTAGCATGTGCCTCTTGTTGAAAGACAGGCTGGGCTGGGGGACTGGGGTGGCCCAGAAACTGGGAAACTGAGATTGAAGTTGAGATCCCATCAGACTCTTGACCTGGGTCACTGTATGTGCACCTGTGTGTGTGTGTGTGTGTGTGTGTGAGAGAGAGAGAGAGAGAGAGGGAGAGAAAGAGAGAGAGAGAGAGATTGATGTCATTGATTCTGGAATGAGATAAACCAGCTTTCAGTTTTCAAACCTCATTGGCTGAAGCAGGGATTCCAGCCCTTATGACATCAGAACAGAGAGAATTCAGAAGGTACTCCTTGGCCTCCCGCAGGGGCCCAAGGTCAGTAGGAACGGGGTCTGCCCCGAACTTCCCTAATCGACAGACCACTTTGTACTTCTACTGGGAATGTGCTCAGGGTCTCCCTCTTCCTTGGAGGAGAGCTGCCTGCTGTGCTAGTGATTTCTCAGTTCTGGAGAGGAGCTGTCTTCCCCACTCCACCCCCATCCCTGCCTCTTCACTGTCCTCTCTTAAGAGAGACTGACCTTGGGGCTCCTGGGTGGCTCAGTCGATTGAGCGTCCGACTTTGGCTCAGGTCATGATCTCACAGTTCGTGAGTTCGAGCCCCGCGTGGGGCTCTGTGCTGACAGCTCGGACCCTGGAGCCTGCTTCGGATTCTGGGTCTCCCTCTCTCTCTACCCCTCCCCCACTCGTGCTCTCTCTCTCTCTCTCTCTCTCTCTCTCTCTCAAAAGTAAATAAACATTAAAAAAAAAAAGAGAGAGAGAGAGAGACTGACCTGGTGCCTCAGGATCTTCTGTGAGGGAGAAGGACACCGGAATGGCTCAGTTCATTGAACTGAGGCAATTCAACAGAGGCTGTTGGTGGGGACTGGATTCAGAGAAAAGCCTGCTGGGTGACTCCCATCCCAATATTCTCTCTACCTTTCTAGCATACTTCCCCTTCCCAGCCTACTTAGATGAGATTATCAGGGGCCAGATGGGACCCTCCAGAGGAAGGGGTGGGTGGGCAGGACTAATGGCTACTCCAGGAGGGCATCAAAGGAAAAACAAATATTTGCCCTGGATCTTCTAGTCTCTGACCACATTCCTGGTATCCAAATGACATTTCCTCCTGTGACTCTCCCAGTTCCCCTTACCACCCCTCCCCTCAAAAGAAAAACACCTGCTGTGGGTCCCTGGAATGGTAGAGCCTTTGGGGTGATCTGCATGGCAGTCTTCTCTCCAAGGGGTGCCACGAGGAGCATTAGGGGAGTCCAAGTGGATAGCGATCTGGGACAGAGATGCTTCTGTGTCTTCTGTATATTGGACTGCTGCAGGGCGTTTCAAAATGTTTGCAAATGACTGGGCTGGTCTGATTCCTTCATTGACAGTTGGGGAAACTGAGGCCCAGAGAGACGATGGGGTTTGTCCTGTGGCTGGTTAATGGCATGCCGGCGACGCGGGCTCCTGACTTGACCACCCCAGGCCATGGATGGCCAACAAGGAGTCTTGGACTTGAAGTTGCCTTGAGCTGAGCCCGGGCTTCCCTCCGTGTGCTTTGTCATTCCAACAGCTAGCCCGGGCCACCTTTCCCAGAGCTCCAGGCAGTGCTGAGGGTGGGAACAGTCACTGGGAACTAACTCCCACCCCCACACATGCTGACTATGTCGAGGGATCCCGAATGGGTGGACTACTCTACATTCCTGGTTTTTACCTCGTCGGGAAGGCTGGGCAGCTCAGACTCAGACCGTAAGGGCTCCAATTCGGACTCTCTCGCTTCCCAGCTATGTGACCTCTCTGCATCTCCGTTTCCTCATCTGCCAATGAAGGAATCAGACCCTGTAGCGGGGATTATAATAATTCCTGCCTCGTGGAGTTCTCAGAAGATTACATGAGATAATGTATGTAAAATGCTCAGCACGGCAGCTGACACACACACAGTGTCATTATCCCAGCCAGGCTGGCTTTGCTTGGCCCTCCCCTCTCCTGGGATACCCCATCCTGGGTCTGTCCTGCCCTGAGCGAGAGAAGGGGTTGTGCTGAGCTTTCCTAAGCCAAACTACTTTGGTCTTTGCTTTGTTCAGAGTCCTCTCCTTTAGCCCCAGCTCCCAGAGGAAGGCTCTGCCTGGCCGGCTGCCAAAGGCCTCTTCTGCGTGACGCTGCCCTCCCAGCTTCTCCTGCACCTCCCTGCTCAGCAGCCGGGAGGGAGGCTCCGGCTGCAGGCGACTCTTGTCCTTGGGCTTTGGCCAAACCACACAAGAGGGCTGAGCAGGGAAGCGCCTTGCCTGGCAACCTGGCAGAGTGGGCAGGAGGGTGGCGAGGAGGGGGCGGGCGCGGCATGGGGTTCAGGGGAGGCGGCTCAGGCTCCCTTCGTTCCTAGAGCCCTTTCCTGCTCCCTGCCTGGTTCTCTGGCAGGCTTGGTGAGATGGTGAGCCACCCCCAGACCCATCCCCACTCTGCTCAGGCCAGCCCAGCCCGGCCTAACCTCCCCTCCGTTATCTAAATGGGTCATCCTCCAGCTCCTTGCCCCACCTCCCAGATGGCAGCTGCTCCGTGCAAGGCCAGAGAGGAGTCGAGGATCTTGGCTCCAACTCCTAGTGATAGCCATGACCGGAGATGCCCAGCTTGCATCCTTTCTCCCGGGACCAGGGACCAGCACCTGCACATCTTCTTTTTCTAAGGCCTTTCAGCCATCCTCTCCTACATCCAGATTATTCCTGATCTGGGTTCCTGCAGGGGAGGCGGTGCTTAACCACCGGAGCCCCAACTCGCATCTCCCCAGCAGGTCTGTGTGTCTCTAAGTGGGACGGGGCTGCTGGTGGCGCTGCGCTGCACGGGCCCAAGGCAGGGTGCGAGGCATTCCCTTCTCCAGGGGTGGGAAGCAGGGAGCTAGAGGCAGGGCAGGGCACCTGCAGGGAAATTTTGTCTTCCGAGAAGGCCGCTTCTGCAGGCAACACTTCCATCTTGCACTGTAATCCCGCCTCGGTGCGTCAGGGAACCTTGGAAGAGTAGTGTGCCTTTTTGGACTTCAGTATTTGCCATTTGCAAAATGGGGTGGGGGGTGGGGAATAAGTCCTGCTCCCTTTGCAATGTGGGCCAGCATCTATAGGACTTTTTGCCCAGGCAGATTCACATAGATCTAGCCTAGGGCATCGAAATAAACCCGTTACAACAATCTTTGGCCAGAACCTTCCTGGCATAGTAGCTGGTGACCCATTTCTGAAGAACCTTAGCGGAAAATGCTACAATTTGGAAGGGAGCTTAGAGGTCCTGATGTACCAATTCATGAATGGTTCCTTTCATTCTGGCCTTTGCGCAAACCTTTCTCTCTGCCTATAATGCTCTGTTGCACCGCCCTACCTTACCGCCCCCTGCTCCCCCTGGCTTGGCAAACCCCACTCATCCTTTAAGAGCGAAAACAAAGTTTTCTCCCAGAGATGGTTTTCCCTGTTCCCCCAGGCAAAGAAAACTCTTGTCTGCACTCCTGGAGCCCCTGGGCAGGCAGGGACCTCAACTGTCCTGTTCGTCACACTCGACTGGCATGGATTTAATTACCAGTCCTCCCCTTGGGCTGAGGGCCTTGGTGCAGGGACTATCCATATTTTGTCTAAATCTCTAACACCTAGCATAGCACCAGGCACATAGTAATTCTTAGCAGATGTTTGAGGAATAAATAAATGCCCTTTCATTTTTCAGATGAGGACATTAAAACTAGCCACACTAGTTAACCAGCTCATTTAAGTGACTTGTCTTGAGTTGCGTGGTGCCACAGGGACAAATAAGGATCAGATACCTGATCTGGTACTCACATTTACATTATCACATAATTGTTGCGCCCGGGTTTCCTGCCCCCTCTGAGTAGGGTGGCGACATAACATGTCATCTAAACTCAGGTACTTTGGGTGTAAAAGGGGCTCTATTAATAATTATACCAGGAAGGGGCGCCTGGGTGGCGCAGTCGGTTAAGCGTCCGACTTCAGCCAGGTCACGATCTCGCGGTCCGTGAGTTCGAGCCCCGCGTCAGGCTCTGGGCTGATGGCTCAGAGCCTGGAGCCTGTTTCCGATTCTGTGTCTCCCTCTCTCTCTGCCCCTCCCCCGTTCATGCTCTGTCTCTCTCTGTCCCAAAAATAAATAAACGTTAAAAAAAAAATTAAAAAAAAAAAAAATAATTATACCAGGATGAACCAGGATTATCTCCAGGCATGTGGCCTGCCTACCTCTGGGTGATCCATTCAGCAATTGTTACCCTCCTCCTTGGCTCTGGTTTGTTCTAATTCTAGAGAATGGTTGCTCAACCAACTTGCAGATCAGAACAAAGGTCCCTCAAATTAGTCCTTGTAACTGAGACTGACTCTCCACCCATGGAAGAAGGGCAGAAAATCCTATCTGGGCACTGGTCACATCAGTCAGGGATCAGCCCGATGACTTAGCCAATAACTATTTATTTGTGATTTATGTTCACCAGTAAACAGTTGTTGAACGCTTTCTGGATGCCGAGCTCCTTCTAGGCCTGAGCTGTTGCTGTATCTTCTTTACTATGACAAGCTAGACAGCACATGGCTAGGGGCCTGTCCTGTGGGGCAGGGATAGGTTGGGGGAAGAGTGGCCCAGCCCTACCAGGGCAGTGACACATCGCTCTGCTTGGAGGCCTGATGACTTACCTTGTTTCCTTCATAGGAAGTGCTAACCAAGCTGCAGTCTCCTAGGACCTAATGGGGATAACTTGAGGTGGAGGGATGTGGGGGTGTCGCGGGGGTCTTTGACCTGGCCCTCGAGGCCCGAGTGGGCTTGCGGAAGAATGGAACTGTTCACTGAGGATGAACAACTCTGAGTTGGAATCCTAGACTTCCAGAGTTGAAAGAAATGGATCTTGGGGCTCAACTTTTGTGTTCTCTCTCAGAATCACTCAGGGATTCCTACCGCTGCTCAGACCCCTTTTTTTGGGGGGGGGGGGACCTCATTTCTTTTAAAAAAGGTTTTTTAATGTTTATTTATTTTTGAGACAATGCAAGAGACGGAGTGAGAGCAGCGGAGGGGCAGACACAGCGAGACACAGAATCTGAAACGGGCTCCAGGCTCTGAGCTGTCAGTCCAGAGCCCGACACGGGGCTCGAACTCACGAACCTTGAGATCATGACCTGAGCCCAAGTCGGATGCTCAACCGACTGAGCCACCCAGGCGCCCCGGGAACCTCATTTCTTTTAGGCTTTATCTTTGTTAGATCTCTACCCCCACTAAGCCTGTAATGACTTATCTCCTTGTATAGGTTTGTGTGTACAGTTGTAATATGCCTAGTTCTTACATATATGTGCATCTTAAGCTCTCAACTATTTGTTTCATTACTAGTTGTGTGATTTTTATGTGATTTTTCTTTTACTGTCTATTAACACAATACTTAAGGCCCTTTATCTGAAGAGCTCATACGACTTTTATCTACTGTCTGATTTTTAAAACAAGGAAGTTTAGAAAAGAACTAGTCCATAAAATCTCCCCTTCAGGGAGAGAAGGGGGTATGGAGAGAAGGGTGTGCAAGAATGATTCTGCAAGTTGACTCCTCATAGTTGGAGGAGGATTCAGGCCCTCACCTCCCCATCCCCACCCCTCCGTTCAATTCTCAGCCAGAGAATTTTCTGCTTGGCTCATCAGGGTGGTTTGGAGCAGAAGCGGGGGCGGGTCGCAAAGAAAGGCGCTGAGGTGCAGCCCTGTCCCCGGCAGCTGCAGCGGGGGCCTCTCCCGTATCTTGGGGACGAGGCTCCCTGGCGACAGGTCCCTCCTGCTGCCATTGTCCTCCCTGCTCTGCTCCGGGAGGGCACAAGAGCTGGGCCTCCCCTCTTTCAAGGATGCAGCTCCAGGGGAGGAGAGGGGCGGAGGGCACGCCATCCCTGGCCCGTTGCCGGGGTGACCGGGCCTGGCCATTGTGCGCAGCTCCCCTTATGGGATTAAGGCTGTTCCGCATTCTTGTCCGATGGGGAGCGCAGGCCCGCTCGGCCACTGTCCCTGCGAGCCGGAAGCCATTGTCTGCCTCCAGAGCCCTGTGAAAGGGTGGATTAGAGGCCCCTCCCCTGGAGCTTGGTTTCCTTTTTCTCCCTGTCTCCTTTTGAACCTTGAGGGGAGGCGAACCCTCCCGGGAAATTGAATGGGGAGCAGTTTACCTCGGTCTGTGCTTTCAGATTTTTTCACAACGTGTCCACCTCCCCCCCCCGAAAAGGAAGTCCTGAATTTACCATTGGTGTCCTGGGACAGGACTTGTCAGGAGCTGACCAGCCCTGTGACAGCCCTCCCGGGCCCCTGCCCAGCGCCCGAGCCACCACCACTTCCCCCCCCCACCCTCCCCAACCACGTTTGGACAGCTCATCTCACAGCCTGAGAGCAGGAACGCACCTCACACTTCTTAGTTCAGCCTGTGTGTCACAGAAAAGAAAACCCAGGCCCGGAGCGGGGGCGGGACTTGCTCCCTTGGGGACAGCGACAAGAGCCCGGAGGAGGTCTCCCCCCCTCCCCCCCCCCCCACTCCCCTGGCGCTCCCCAGGCCCGAGCCATCTGCACACACGGAAGGGCCCTTGTCCCTCTCCTCTTTCTGTCCCTGCGGCTGCTGAGTGGGACAGAGCAGGGAAAGGACAGAGACTCCTCAGCAGCTAAGAGTCCTGCTTACCAGCGATGGCATCTGGCACTTCTTTCTCCATTTCCTGTTGCCTCCGCCCTTCCTGAACCCACCGCACTTACCAGCCCGAGGGCTGACTCCTTATATGGTGTTTTCACCTTTGCAGCGGTGATAGCCAAGACCAGAGGACGCTGTCTTGTTTGTTTGTTGCTAGGAGAGGGACATTCCTGCCCTCGACTGAAGGGATGGGTGTTTTTTTGATAATTTTTTTTTTGTGTGTGGAAAAATATACAGAACATATAATTTGCAGCTCAGTGACCTGTTAGGCACAATGACAGTGTTGTGCAACCATCAGCATTATCCGTTTCCAAAATCTTTTCATCACCCCAGACAGAAGCTTCGGACACATTAAACATTAAGCTCCCGGCCGCCCCCACCTCTACCCCGACCTCTGCCATCCCCCACCCTGGTAATCTCTAGTCTACTTGCTGTCCTGTGCGCGTGCCTATTCTGGTTACCTCGTATAAGGAGAATTGAACATTTGCACTTGTGCGTCTGGCTTCTTTCACTTAGCATTATGGTTTCAAAGTTCATTCGTGCTTATGCCCGTTAGTAACTAATATGACTTTGAACAGGTCATTTCACCTCTCTGGGTACCGGTTTTCTCCACCTATATATGAGGACGATGAAACTCTGTGCCTGCCTCTCAGGACTGTTGGGAGGGCCAGTGTACTTACTAATGCAACACACACTTATTCAGTGCCTACTGTGTGCCAGGCACGACGCGTGGCCTCAGGGATCCAGTGCTGAGCAAAACCAGCCCCATCGTAATCATGGCGCCGTATGGTAAATTTGCTTTGTAAATCACAAAGCATGGGCCTCACAGATGCAGGCTGTACTTTCCTTGTTCATCTGTGGACTCTGGGTGAGGTCATTGGCCCATACGCCTCCCTGCTGTGTAGACTGCACCTGACCCAGGTTTAAACCTTCTCTAGGGAAGGTGCTCTCCAGCCCCTCTGTCACCTGCCCTGGTGAGGGTTGGAATGGCTTCCCTGGGTGCACGCTGTGGACTTCTAGCAGCGGCAGGTGGCCAGGGGCAGCACTCCCAGAATATCCACGGATGCCTTTATCTGCCAAAACCTTCTCCTCAGTCTCCTGCATTCTCTGTTCCCAGGTGGCCATCAAGTCAATCCGGAAAGACAGAATCAAAGATGAGCAAGACTTGATGCACATTCGGCGAGAGATTGAGATCATGTCATCACTCAACCACCCCCACATCATTGCCATCCACGAAGGTACAGAGGCAGGGCATTCAAAGCAGTGTGTGTGTGTGTGTGTGTGTGTGTGTGTGTGTAGGAGCAGTCAGAACAGGACACAAAGAAGTGGGAAAGACCCAGATTTTAGAGTTGGACAAAAGGTGGATTTGAAACCCAGCTCTATGACTTTGGGCAACTAATTTAATTAGCCTCTGGGTGGACCTCAGTTCCTCATGTGTAGACCAGGACAGTCCCACCTACATCACAGGGTAGTTGCAAAGATCAAATTAAATGTCACTGTGTATTTAGCTCATGGGAGGAACTCCGTGGACTGTAGGCTTTCTTGTTGTTATTCTTAGGTTTTCCATAATTGAACACTACCTCCCCAACCCAATGAGATCCTTAGCGTCCTGGGGGAGGCTGGAACGAACGAACGGAGAGACCTGCACCTGTCTCGGGTGCGTGGGTGTTATCCTTCACACGTCCCAAGAGCCGGCCTCCTAGAATCTGACCTGGGCTCTGAACCATTCCTGCCATGGGGCCGGCTCCTACCTTTTCTCATCTTTCTTAGCCTCCTCTTGCTCTGACATCAGTGCCGGCTTTCTACTCCATCTGCCCTGCTCCCTGTGACCCAGACAACAAAGTGAGCAAGAGAGAGTGATGAGTAAAAGAGGGGGAGCACCCTCCCACGCACACCTGTCTGCTTCCAGCCTTTACATAATATCGGTTAGATGAGAAACCAGCCATAACAGTAGCAGCGGGAGGGAGGGAGGGAAGAAGGGAAGCCTGAGGCTTTGCCCTCTGTCTGAATATTCCTGGTGGGAAGTAAGACAGAAGTCTCCTCTCTTGGGTTCTGTTCGTGGAAAGACTAAGAGCAGAGCCACCGACAGAGCCCCGTGGCCTGAGCCTGTCTCACAGGGATCCTGGGCAAATGGCTGAGGAGGCTAATTGTATCTCTCTGTATTTCCCCCAGGGAAGAGTGGGTAGATGACAACCTGGGTTAAGCCAGGTTGAGCTTGGTGATTGGGCAGAGAGAGTGTGTGTGTGTGTGAATTCTCCCCCACACCCATACCTCCAGCTACGTCTGGGAACTGAGTCTTGAAGCTTAGGCTGTGGACTTGCCTGCACCTCAGATTCTGCGATTGTAGGGGTGTCACAGTTACTGTGTGACAGGCAGGCCCCTCCACCCCATTCGTCCCCTGCCAATCTTCGGGAGATGTGAACCAGGGGAAGGCTCCAGTCTTCGGAATCTAGCTGCTCTCCAGGATGTACTCTGGCTGGCTCTTGACCTCCAGTTTCATGACACAAAGATTGTACGCACCCTTACAGACATATGGAGAACCACAGCAGTAGGATCTCATCTAGGTACCGCCCCCGGCCCCGGGAGATTGGGCCACCATGCGTCAGGTCCACGCACTCATGTGGGAGTGGAAAAAGAGCACAATCCTGCTGGCTCCTGGCCATGTATCCAATAGCCTGGCACCTGGGATCCCTCTTGGGAGAAGCCTGCTCTCTCAGCTCCTTGTCACAGGCTAGACAACAGTGCCTCTGGGGCTGGCTGAGCAAGCCAAACTCCTAGGACTCGTTCGACACAAAGATGCAATGTCACGGACATACATGCTCTGACACATACCCAGCCAAAGGGCCAGTTTGGTGAACCAGTCCTTCCCTACCTTTCCAGGCGGCTAGAGCCAGGGCAAAGCCTGAGTGGCACGTGAGCTTGGGGGAGGCTGATTGCCAGGAAGTCAAAGATGCTGAGGGTAATAGATATCTTATCTCCGCTTTCCATGGTACTGTGTAGTTCACAAGCCACCTTCCCATCCCTTTTTATCCCTCTTCGGATCCTCAAGGCAAACATTATTATGGGAATTATTTTTCAAGTTTATGCGCGAGGATACTGATCGTAACTATGACAGTAGGTACGATTTATCGAGTGCTTGTTTCTGTATCAGACCCTACGCCCGCCTGCTCAGCCAGCCCCAGAGCTATCACTGACTTTCATCTATTTCTTACCCAGTCCTGTGAGGCTGCCATTATATCCCACTCTTCAGATGAGGAAATTGAGGCACCCTGGTTGAAAAACTGGCCAAAGTCACCCCGCTAATAAGTGATGGGGCCAGGATTCAAACCCCAAACCTGTATTCTTACTGATGTATCTAGAAGAGATTTGCCCGTGGTCATAAGGCCAAACAGTACCAGATTTTGAGGCAGAGAACCTGACTTTTCATTCTCATCCATTGATTCCTGCCTTCCCGGGAAATTTGCAGGGTGGTTTTAAGATTCCTCCAAAGCCTGAACTTCCAAAGAGAAGGAGGCTAAGCCAGTTCCCTTGGCCTTACCTCGTGGTTCCTGGAAGATGGTGGGAGCTTTAAAGGCCCCTTTTCCTGCTCTTACCTGCCACTGTCCCGTCCCGTTGGCAGACATCCCTGGACAAAGGTCCTGTCTGGTTTGGGGCCAGGGAGGCATGTGTGACCCCCCACCCCTCCAGTGGGGAACAGTGTACTCTGGAGGGACCTCACGTTCCTGCCTTGCTCTGCCCCAGTGTTTGAGAACAGCAGCAAGATTGTGATCGTCATGGAGTACGCCAGCCGGGGCGACCTGTACGACTACATCAGTGAGCGGCAGCGGCTCAGCGAGCAGGACGCCCGCCATTTCTTCCGGCAGATCGTCTCGGCCGTGCACTATTGCCACCAGGTGAGCGACCTCCTGCCGGTTCTCCAGGGCTGGTTTGAGCCAGAGAGATTCCATGACCCCTCCAGGATCCCGCAGGGAGACAGAAACAGAGGCAAAATTCCATCTGGACTCTGGGCCTCGGGGATGTTGGCGTCTCTGGCTGACTCCCTCGGGAGTGGAGGGGCCTGTGTCTGTTGCGCTGTGTTCCAGTGAGATGGGTATCCCTCGCCTGCCTGTGCTCCCCCAACTTGGCCCCCTTTGTGTTTACCTCACTTTCCAGGCGAGGCCTTCGTGTCGTCCTGTCCCTCCGTGGCGACCTCTCCCTGACCATCCTTCTGCCCTTTCTCTTTCAGAATGGGGTTGTCCACCGTGATCTCAAGCTGGAGAATATCCTCTTAGATGCCAATGGAAATATTAAGGTGAGCCCCGCTACTTGTTTCCAGCAGCTTCCCTACCCCGCCACAGCCTTTCTGCCGAGTGTTTATCTCTAAGTGCTTAGGGGACTCCAGAAGGAGTTGAGCAAAGCTGAGACTTAGATGTTGGTAGCAGTAGAGAACTCAGCCGTCATCCTTTCCAGTACCTCTTTTTATGGATGAAAAACTGAGGCCTCAAGATAAGCGGTGACTTACTCAAGATCCCATGGCAAGGGAGTGGCTGAGCCTGGGCTAGAACCAAAGTCTTCTGACTCCTCAGCCAGTGCTCTTGACGTCCATAAGGCTAACTGGAGTCGAGATCCAGGAGCAGCCTTTGCACATAACCTTGGGACTGGCAGGGAGAGAGGGTCACAGCCCGAGTTCTCCCCACCTGCCTGCACGCACACACATGTGCACGTGCACACGCACATTAATCTGTCGCAGTTGGGTAGCCCTTTGGTACTTTTCTCCATAGACCGCGCATCCCGGCACCAGCTTTCTGCCCCCTGCAGCTTCTGAATTCCCATGCCTGAGTGGTTAAGCTTAGGTCTGAGAGGTTCATGCTGATGAGAGAAGCTCAGCTCTCGGGGCTAGAAGGGGGAAATGGCAAGGGCTGACCCCTGCCAGGTACCTGGGAGGGCTTTGATCCTGCACTCGGACACTCCTCAGAATCTTCCTGAACCCAGGACACAGTCCCTTCCCTTCCGTGACCCTTGAACTCATGCCCTGAAGCACCCTGGCACTGAGTTCATTCCCCTTACCCAGCCAATTCCTGGAGCCGGGTGGGGCTTTCTTTGATGCTAAGCAGGGGGAGGGGAGCCAGAGCCAGTAAACTCACGTAACCAGACAGGCACGAACCTTCCCATCTGTATCAATCATCTGCGTCTTTATGGGCTTCAAATGGTAACTGCTCGATAAGAGGCCAATAAAACTATAAATGAAGGAACCAGAGCTTCATAAACAGCCCCTCCCCACCCTGGGCACACATGACCCTCTGCTGGGGGTGAAAAGGCCAGGAGAAGCAGGGCATTGGCCTCTGCTTGTATCTGAGGACAGTTAGGGGAAAGGGTCTCCCTGGGAAGTAAGAAGACGGGCTTGGGGCCTCTCAAGCCCGCAGTATCAGATGGCTCAGGGAGTCCTGGGAGAAGATTCCCTTTCCTGAGCTCTGACCACAGCTCTGATCTTTGTTCTGACTTCGCTCTTGCTTCTTAGCTCTACTGGGCTGACCCCAGGCTCCTGCCACTATGTTCCCGCCCGGATCTGGGCAGAGATGAGCCCTCTGTTAGGGAGGGCAGGCCAGGCCTCACGTGGTAGTCACTGATGGGGCTGGCTTGCTTCTGAGGGCCATGGCGTTGGCATGAGAAGTTGATTCTCTCCGTACATCTGGTAGACCCTTTCTTCAGTTAGTAGTTGTCTGTTGAGTCCCATCCATGGGTCACACCTGTGCGAAGAGCTGCAGGAGGGGGAGGGGCAGAAGGAGGTGAGCACGGGGGACATACTGACAGGACAGTATGAGCAGGATGACTGATGAGCAGGGACTACAGCCAGCCATTGGGCTTTGTGCGAAAAGGAGGTGTCAGGGGAGGTGGGCTTGCCGGGTCAGGAGGATGTTTATAGGCAGGAGAGTGCATCCCTGGAGTGGGGTACAGCATGAGCAAAGGGGCCCGGGGAACATTGAGGACCCTGGAGGCCCCACACACCTAGGCATTCCTCATGGACATGACCTCCGCAAGGCTGTCTCTTGCAGGGCCTGAGCTGTGCTCAGGGGGCAGGGGGCATGGGCACGCTTTTCCTCCTGCGAGGGCCGGGGTTTCCCTGGGATCGGGAGAGGGGCAGGCTAAGAGCTGCAGAACAATCCAGGCCTTGGTATGACCCCCACCTGTGTTTGACCCGACCCTACAGATTGCAGACTTTGGGCTCTCCAACCTCTACCGCCAGGGCGAGTTCCTGCAGACGTTCTGTGGGAGCCCCCTGTACGCCTCACCTGAGATCGTCAACGGGAAACCCTACACGGGCCCAGAGGTGAGTCTCTACTCTCCACCCACGGCCTGCCTCGGCACCCCCTGTGGCTCTAGATCCTCTCAGAGGGGTGGGCTAGCTTTCCAGCTTCTTCCCTCCTTCCAGAGCCCAAAGCTCAGCCCCCTGCCCTTCAGTGACTTGCCAGGTCCTCACAAGAGCAGTAAAACTGGGACAAGAACTTATGTCTCCTGACCCCTGGTCTGGTTCTGTGCCCCCTCGCCCTCCGGGTTCCTGTTCTCTTTCCTGGCACCCACCCAGACTCCCTGGAGAGGCGGGCGCTCTCACAACCACCCCATCCTAGCCCAGAAGGGTGACCTCACCACTGCTCTGGTCTGTGGCTGCCCCTCCCAAGGGCAGGCAACTGACCACACCTTTCCTCACGAACCTCAGTCCCTTCTACAGTGTCACCAGCTTTGCTCCTGGGTACTACTAGAAGGAGGTGGTCCTCAGGTGCCCCAGCCCCTGAGTTCTCCAGCGCGTACCCCTTTCTTCTCTGGTGTCGCCACAAGCCCGCCAGCCTGGGGCATGCGGGCATCCTTGCTGACACTCTCCCTGTCTCTCGCCCGCCCTCCCTCAGGTGGACAGCTGGTCCTTGGGTGTCCTTCTGTACATCCTGGTCCATGGTACCATGCCCTTTGATGGGCAGGACCATAAGACGCTGGTGAAACAGATCAGCAACGGGTCCTACAGGGAGCCGCTTAAACCCTCTGGTGAGTGAGAGGCGTGGGTGTTCTCATCCAGGCCCCGTGTGTCCTTCCCTAGCTCCTGAGGCAGGAGCCAAGTGGGGGCAGGGAAGTAAAGAAGATGACCCACTGTCGATGGGGGGTAGCTCCTCACCACCCCCTCCTGCTGTCGTCTCTCTGCCTCCAGGGTCTGTGACCTCCGAGAAGGAAGGGGTATCTCTTCTCTCCTTTGTGAGATGCTATATCCTATTTGGGAAGGGCTTCTGGTGGTTGAACTTGGACCATCTTTGCTGCAGTTTCCTCATTTCCACCTGCTTGAGTCCTCATCCTTGGAAGTCTCTTTGTCCTTTCACACCCAGTGGAGAAGGCAGGAAGCAGGGTGTGAGAACCTTGGTTTCCTCTTGAGCACAGTCTCTACCCTCAGGGTCGCATTCAGCCAAGAGAAGGAGAACACACTAACGTACAACAAGGCTAAAGAAGGGGCCAGGGGGCGCCTGGGTGGCTCAGTCGGTTAAGCTTCCGACTTCGGCTCAGGTCATGATCTCGCGGTCCGTGAGTTCGAGCCCCGCGTCGGGCTCTGTGCTGACAGCTCAGAGCCTGGAGCCTGCTTTGGATTCTGAGTCTCCCTCTCTCTCTGTCCCTCCCCTGCTCACACACACACACACACACACACACACACACACACACACTGTCTCTTTCAAAAATAAATAAACATTAAAAAAAATTTTTTTTAAGAAGGGGCCAGGGTCCTGGGGGGTCGAGGGATGGAAGGAGAAATGGGCAGAGTCAATCCCTGAAAGCTGGAGGCTGTGGGGAGCCATGTGGGCTGTGGCGTGTACGGAGCGCAGGTGGGAGGGGACGTATGTGACACAGGACTGAGAAGCCTTGGCGCAAATGGGGGTAACCAGTGAGAGGGGCCGCGGGGTGCCCGTTCTCGTGGCTGCCAGCCTGAAGCCCCTGTCTCTCGCCTTCCAGATGCCTGTGGCCTGATCCGGTGGTTGTTGATGGTGAACCCCACCCGCCGAGCCACCCTGGAGGATGTGGCCAGTCACTGGTGGGTCAACTGGGGCTACGCCACCCGCGTGGGGGAGCAGGAGGCTCTGCACGAGGGCGGGCACCCTGGCAGCGACTCTGGCCGGGCCTCCATGGCTGACTGGCTGCGGCGGTCCTCTCGCCCGCTCCTGGAGAATGGGGCCAAGGTCTGCAGCTTCTTCAAGCAGCACGCGCCTGGAGGCGGGAGCATCGCCCCAGGCCTGGAACGCCAGCATTCGCTCAAGAAGTCCCGCAAAGAGAACGACATGGCCCAGTCTCGCCAGGGGGACCTGGCTGACGATCCCTCTCTCCGCCCCGGCAGGGGCAACCTCAAGCTGCCGAAGGGCATTCTCAAGAAGAAGGCGCCAACCTTGTCAGAAGGGGCAGGGGCAGACCCCGAGCCCGGCCTGGGCCCTGCGAGCCCAGGGCAGGCTGCCCCCCTGCTCCCCAAGAAGGGCATCCTCAAGAAGTCTCGGCAGCGGGAATCTGGCTACTACTCCTCTCCGGAACCCAGTGAATCTGGGGAGCTCCTGGACGCCGGCGATGTGTTTGTGAGTGGGGACTCTGAGGAGCAGAAGCCCCCCCAGGCCTCAGGGCTGCCCCTCCACCGCAAAGGCATCCTCAAACACAATGGCAAGTTCTCCCGCACAGCCCTGGAGCTCCCAGCCCCCTCCACCTTCGGCTCCTTGGATGAACTGGCCTCCCCTCACCCTCTGGCCCGGGCCGGCCGCCCCTCCGGGGCTATGAGTGAGGACAGCATCCTGTCCTCTGAGTCATTTGACCAGCTGGACTTGCCTGAACGGCTCCCCGAGCCCCTGCTGCGGGGCTGTGTGTCTGTGGACAACCTCATGGGGCTTGAGGAGCCCCCCGCAGAGGGCCCTGGAAGCAGAGGCCTGAGGCGCTGGTGGCAGGACCCCCTGGGGGATAGCTGCTTTTCCCTGACCGACTGCCAGGAGGTGACAGAGGCCTACCGACAGGCACTGGGGGTCTGCTCAAAGCTCAGCTGAGGGTTGGGGGGGGGGGGGCGCCGCCCCATCCTGGGTAGGCTCTAAAATGCAGCTGCACCCTGAGGGGAGACCACCACCGCCCCTGCCTCCTAAGACTAGTATCCCGGCCAGGAAGGCTGAGGTGGTTTGCACTTGAGCCCTAGAGAGGGCTGGACGGGAAGTGGGCAAGTCAAGTGCGTTGAGGGTTCCAAGTCTTTGGCCCTATGGAGCAGAGAAGAGAGTAGAGGGGAAGCTAGTAGACGGAGGAGGGGAAGGCCTGTGGCCGAGAGTCCGGGTTGCCCGCTTCTGGTTCACACAGTAGGGCCACAGACACCAGGAAAGAACACTCTCTCAGTGCCAGTCTCCTTTCTCGCAGTAAGTTTTGTGCGTGGTGACTTCCTGCTAAGGTGGGGATGGAAACTCCTCAGATACAGGTCCCATCCCCATCAACCACTAAAACTGGAATGTGGCGCCCCCGCAATGTGCCTGGGGCATCCTGGGAATGGTCTCCTACCGTGTACCCCTTCCTTATTTATCTCAACAGTAAGAGAACCCAACCTTTATCTCCTCGAAGGTTTTCTCCTCTTTCCCGTCCTCCAAACCCGGCCCAAGCCTCCTGGAGTCGCTGCTAGGGATCTAAAAGACTCAAAAAGGCTCAGGCTGCTGCTATCGGACTTCATCTCAAGGGGCCCAGATTCCCCTGGACCCCACCTTGGACCTCGAAGACTCTGAACCTCTCTGGCCTCCAAGCTGCTCCTGCTACTGAGAATGGAGGGTCTATTGCTCTGGGCTTTCCGGACCCTGGGATGCCCTTATTTATTTTTATGTGTTCAGCCCTGTGTTTTTAAAAAAGTGAATCTAGCTCTTTTCAATAATGTGAATACTATGTTCTGGGGAAGTCCACTGTGATGCCTAAGTTTTGTGAACAGGGAGATATTTTTGCAGTGATTCCCTACTGATCATGGGGGGAGGGGATCAATCACATGTCCCACTGCACTGTCCGGGAGGGGGTCTCTGGCTCCCTCCCACCATGCCCTGATTCTGTCTACCTGATGGTCCCTCTTCCCTTCCACTGTGGCTAGAAAGAACCCCTGCATTAAAACCAGAACCGTGGTTGGAAGATAGCCTCTGTTGTTCTGTTTGGGCAGGTGGGGTGCAGGCCTTCGAGCCTTCTCTTAACCCACATTTCCCCTGGGCTGTCATAGGCGGGAACTGGGGCACCTGCTTAAAAAAAAGCAAAACACAGGGGCGCCTGGGTGGCTCAGTCGGTTGAGCATCCGACTTCTAACTGACTTCGGCTCAGGTCATGATCTCACGGTTCGTGGGATCGAGCCCCGAGTCGGACTCTGTGCTGACAGCTTGGAGCCTGGAGCCTGCTTCGTATTCTGCGTCTCCCTCTCTCTCTTTTCTTCCCCTGCTCTCACTGTCTCTCTCTCAAAAATAAATAAAGAAATTTTTTTAATTAAAAAAAGGAAAAAAAAGCAAAACGCAACAACAACAAAGCCCAGCTCTTAGTTCCAAAAGGCTCCCGTGCTGCGGCCGTCCGGGGTTCTAGCCTGTGGAACACACAGGTGGGAGAGCCCTGGACGGAGGTTCCCACTTTGCTCTTCCTCTTCGACTTCAGCCCTAAGGGAAGGGCTGAGTCTGCTGCATCATACAGCCCTGCTCCCACCCCTCCCCCAGCCACCTCTGTCCCCCGCCCCAAGCTTAAAGACCACCCCTCTACCTTTATTCTCTCCCTCCAGAGAAACCCCCTTTCCTCCAGTGCTGCGCGGCTGCTACCCCTCTGGCCCCCACCGCCAGACTCCGCCGGGACATAAAGAATGCTTGGAATGCCCCCCTCGTAGGCCAGCCCTCTCGGCCCCCTGCGGAGCATTCCCCAAACGCCAGCTCCATTGAGAAACTCCCGGGCTCAGCGGGCCGGGATGAAAGGGAGGATAAGGACAAAGTGCAGGCCGGCAGCCGGCTGGCTCCGGCTCAGGCGGGCTCCCTCCCCCCTGCCCAAGCTGCAGCTGGCATTCGCTGCTGCCGACACCCCCCCTCCCCCGAACATCCCCAGTCCTGGCCGGCTGCATGGCACACCTGTCCTGTTGGGGTAGAACATCTGGACATTAGTGTCTCCTCTTTGCATCCAGTGGGGGGGCAGGCACAGTCACTGGGTCTGAGCCAGAAGCGGGAGGAGGCAAGGCAACGACCGGGTCAAGATGCGAGAGCAAACAAGAAGGTGCATAGGCTTACAACGGGGGTGTTTCGGTCTGGCACCCCGGAGGTCCTACCGAGTGCTGGGGCTCTGGGCGAGACCCTGGGTGACGCTGGCAAAATAGAAGGGAGCGTCTTTCCCCCTCAAGAAGCATGGAGTTCAGCTATGGAGTTGGCTGTGCTCACTTATTCATTCAATTCTGGAATCCAGCCCTATTGTGTGCTAAGCTCTGTGGAGGACAGAACTGCTGTGTCCCTGGTGCCACACTTAAGATCCCAGCCTCAAGGAGGTTGCAGACTGGCCAGCAAGCTGGCATGCATAAAAATACACAAAATTCAGCAGAAAAATTGTTGTCAGTTCAGCTAAGGTCGACAGGGAGTTTGGATGACGGAAGAGAATTGCAATTAAGAGATAATAATTGCGCTACCGTTTATTAAGGACATATATATCAAGCACTTTATGTCTGTTACTTGATGCTCGCGATGGCCTCGTTAACTCAGTGCAAGTTTTATCGTTCTCATGTACAGAAGAAATTGAGACTTGAAAACATGAAGTGACTCGCCTAGCTAGCAAGTGGGAACACCAGAACCCAAATCCAGATCTGCGGGATGCCAAATCTTAGCGGGGTTGGGGGGCTCATCATCGAACCTGGATCGGGCTGGGAGGGAGACAGTGAACGGAACTACAGATACCTATTGAGCATCTATTATATGCCAGGCTCTTTTCCAGGCACAAGGAATCTGGCACTTCCCTCTCTCGGAGTGCCTTCCCCTCACCTCCACAAGCCCCAAAAGGGAACTGAGAAAAAAGGGGGTGAGTGGGAGTGGGGAGAAGCTGAAGTTGGGGGACAGGATGGGAAGGGAGAGGGGAGGCCACAGAGGACGGAAGGCAGGAATGTGGGGGAGGGAGAGGCCACAGCGCCTGCAGCCATGTCCTATCAGCATATCTGGGAAGGGGGGTGGGGTGCCTAGAATTTCTGGGAAGGAGAGGGAACCCAAAGGTGGTTGGTCCTGAGGTCTTTGTCCTCCTTGGGGTCCGTTTGCTCAACCTCTTCTAAGTAGGCACGGTAGGCAGGAGAGGGAGTGGATACGGGGGAAGCCCGCTGGGGAAGAATCTAGGTGGGAGAGAAGGTCTGTTACCACAGCCCCAGAGAGATCAGACTCTGGGCTGCAGATCCCACGCTGCAGGGCCCTTCTCCTCACCTACCAGGGAGCTTCGTATCAAAAACATTCCAGAAAGCAGGCTCGGAGAGATGACGCTGGGCCCCTGGGGCAGAAGGCTGGAGCCCTAGGAATATTTAGTGCCACATCAGCGCTTCCGGAATGTGAATAACTCAGACAACGGACTGGGGAAGGGGGGGGGGGTGGCGGGCGCGACGGAGGGGGGCGGGGGAGGGGGAGACTCGGAGAGACAGGAGGGGCCTTCTGAAACCGAGACAGAAAAGTCTCCGTCAGAATCCTGTCCCATTCTTAGCCCTTCCTTGAGGCAAGTCCATCCCGGCTGTCCCTGAGTGGAAATCCCCTTTGCTGGGGAGAACCGAGGCTCCTCTGCGTGGAGGGAGGGACACCCCCCTGGCCTGTTAGCTTGTCCCCACCATCAGGACGGCCCCCTCTTAGCTTCTCCTTCAGCTCGTGCAGTGGGGCTGCCTTGGGCCCTCCTGGTGGACTCACATGAAGGGGAAATGGCAATTCAGATGGGTGGGGGGCAGGGGCGCCTGGGTGGCGCAGTCGGATAAGCGTCCGACTTCAGCCAGGTCACGATCTCGCGGTCCGTGAGTTCGAGCCCCGCGTCGGGCTCTGGGCTGATGGCTCAGAGCCTGGAGCCTGTTTCTGATTCTGTGTCTCCCTCTCTCTCTGCCCCTCGCCTGTTCATGCTCTGTCTCTCTCTGTCCCAAAAAAAAATAAACGTTGGAAAAAAAAAAAATAATAAAGTCAGATGGGTGGGGGGCAGTGGTCCCGCTAGAGCCCTCCTTCAGCAATGCCTGTCAGAATCTGAAGACTGACAGCCAGAGCACGTCTTGAGGACCGAGGTGGACCCAGGACAAAGGATTAGCTGAAGAGTCTGGACATTTTTAGGCAAGAGAGGGCATTTGGGGGCATCGATTATGGGGAACCACATAATAGAAGACAGGGGTGGTCTTCTGAAAATGTGGACACACTCACAGGCCCGTGGCCCAAAAAGCAGGACCAAGACCAGTGAGGAGGGGCTACCGAGGCACGAAATTCAGTTAGATAAGGCAGTCAGCTGCACAGTGTGTTCGCTCATTCCTTCCGGAAGTATTTACTTGCCCACAACATGCACTGTTTCAGGCTCTGGGGATATGTTCGTGAAGCACATTGACAAAAATCTCCGCTCTCACAGGGCCTTCCATTCTTGTGGAAGAAGAGAGACAAAGCAATAGGTATAGTAAATAAGTCGGGGCGCCTGGGTGGCTCAGGTGATTAAGGGTCCAACTTCGGGTCAGGTCACGATCTCACGGTTCATGAGTTCGAGTCCCACGTCAGGCTCTGTGACGACAGCTCGGAGCCTGGAGCCTGCTTCGGATTCTGCTTCTCCCTCTCTCTCTGTTCCTCCCCCACTCACACTCTGTCTCTCTCTCAAGAATAAATAAAGATTTAAAAAAAATTTTTTAATATGTAAATTATACAGTATATTTACAAGTCATAAGTATTAGGAGAAGAGGGGTGGAGTACAGGGATGGAGGGAACAGGGAATCAAATTTTAAATGATGAGAGAAAGCCTCCCTGACAAGGTGGCATTTCAACAAATACCTGAAAGGAGGGGAGGGAGCTGACCATGTGAATATTTGGGGGAACAGTGTTTCAGGGGTAGGGAACAGCCAGCACAAAGACCTTCAAGTGGGAGCGGGTCAGGCAAATTCTAGAAGGCCCGGTGAAGCTGGAGCAGAATGAGTGAAGAAGGACAGAGTGGGAGAGATGGGGTCAAGAGAGGTGAGGGAGAGTGAGGGCTCAGATCACATAGGGCCCTGCGAGCCATCATACAAGCTATGGCTTTTTGTTTTTCAGTTTATGTATTTATTTTGAGAGAGAGGCTGGGGGGGTGGGGAGGGGAGGCGAGGGGGGAAGTGTCAGAGAGAAGAGGAGAGAGAGAATCCCAAGCAGGCTCCACACCGCACAAGTTTGTTTGTTTAAAGAGTAAGCGGGGGAGGGGCAGAGAGGGAGAAAGAATCCCAAACAGAGAGCTGTTAGCAAGGAGCCCATCAAGGGGATGGATCCCTTGAACAGTGAGATCACGACCCGAGCCTAAATCAAGAGTTAGACCACCGACTGAGCCACCCAGGTGCCCCCAAGCTATGATTTTTATTCTGAGTGAAATGGGGGGGGCCTATGGGAGGTTCTGAGCAAGGGGAGGGAGTGGCATCATCTGACTTTTTTTTTTTTTTTTTTAAGATCTTCTAGCTGCTGGTTGAAAATAGCTGGGGGGTGGGGGGGGTGGGCGGGTAGGAGTCAACACCATAATTTTTGGCCTGGAGGGATGAAGGGATGACGTATGCACTAGCTGAGCCGGTAAGAGCCTGCAAGTGGAGGGCTGTAGGGAAGCAAGGGAACACGAGGACTTCAGTGGAGATAAGAGATAGAAGGAGTCTGAGATTTGGGAGAAAGTTGTGAGTTGGGCGAGAGATAGAGACTTAGGAGTTATTGCTACAAGAAATCTCTCCTTGGGGCACCTGGGTGGCTCAGTCGGTGAAACATCCGAGTTGGACTCTCAGGTCACGATCTCATGGTTTGTGAGTTCGAGCCCTGCATCAGACTCTCTGCTGTCAGCGTAGAGCCTGCTTTGGATCCTCTGTTTCCCTCTCTGCCCCTGCCTGCTTGTTCACACACACACACACACACACACACACACACACACTCTACTCTCTCTCTCTCTCTCAAAAATAAACATTAAAAAAAAAAAAAGAAATCTCTGCTTTGAGTGTAGACTAGACAATCTGTGGAGTCCTGAGTTGTAAAGATTCTAGGATTGTATTGAATTGGAGGGCAGGTCTTTCCATAGCTGATGAGTTACCCATGAGCTTGAAAGCGGGTGGTGGGGGTGGGGGGGGTGACATGTGTGGTGCTAAGCTGGGGAGGCAGTTTTGCTGGTTAGGGTCAGCTTTCTCCTCCTGAGGAGGACCAAGGGCTTTCTCTTTGGGCTGGGGGAGAAGGTTGGAGGGAAAATGTCCTTCACAGAGCTGAACCTTCCTGAGACTCAGTTTCCCCATCTGCACAATGAGAGGGCTGTACTCGGAACCGCACATCTTCAAAGGCTTTCACGGGTTTCAGAAGACCCTTGGAAATGTCGCCCTTGGGCCAGGGCCCTGCCTCTGACATTGGCAAAGGGGGTGCAAGTCGCCCTGTACAACCAAGGCCGGAAGAAAGAGCCAGCTCCCTGACTGCCAGCCCCCTTCCTGTGTTTCAGAACTTCCTGCTTCAAATCACAGGGGAGTTTGTGCACAGCCCGCTGAGAGCCAGGGAATCTGTATTTTAACAAGACTGGCAAGTGGCCTGAATCCCACCGGAGTTTGAGAACGTACTCCAGGTGAAGGCCCTTAAACTACCTCGAGGGGGCTGCTGCCTTTAGAGGAATTTCACACCGCTGGGCAGGCAGCTTCTCCCTGGAATACAAACCTTTCTCCCTCATTCGGCCTCCTTCTGGCTCTAAAATTCTCCCCTCACTGGAAGTCCCCATCCTTTTCAATCATCTCTTCCCCTGTCTCTCCTGCCTCCAGTCCTCTCCCAGGGCTAATGCCGCCTCCTCAATGTTACCCTTTCAGTCCCAGCCGAGGTGTTTGGGTCAAACTGGAGGAATGAGTCATCTTAGGGTGGGGGCAGGGGGCTTCAAGTCCATAAATGGGCAAAAGCTCTGATTTCAGCTTTCCGTCCCCAGGAAAGGGCTAGTCTCTCCCTTCTGTCGCCCTCCCCCAGAGGAATTCCCCAGAGAAAAGGAAGGCGTGGGAGTGGGAGGCTGGCTTTGACCAATGGAATTCTAGAAATTGCAGAAGCTTTTTAGGAGATAGGTTCCAGTCTGACTCAGCTTCCCTGATAAACAGACACTGCCGGCCAGGATTTTCCCAGCCCGAGAGGCCAAAACCTCATTTCCGGATGGAAGTGTCCAGCTCTGCCTCAGCACCACCTCCTTCCTAACACATCACTGCTCTCTCCTCACGACGAGAGTGCGAGCTCCCGGCTGCACTGACCTGAGCTTTGCACTGCGGGGCCTCTGGATGCAGCTACCGCCACAGGACTGGCCACACGCCCCACCTGGAAGCTGGGGGAAAGGGTGCGATGACCTTTCACAGCTCCCTGGCTGGCTGGACTCTGAACCACCCTCCTGGCTTGGCCTGCAGTGTCTCTCAGCCTTCCTGATCCCCGGCTGTGATCACTGCTCTGTCCACCAAGCCGGTGGGTCCTCGGTGGGTAGCAACTTCGTACCCGAAGCAGGCCAACCACTAGCACGTATCTTCCCTCTCTTAAGGGACACCACTGTCTCTGCCTGCCGGCCCAGTGCCCAGTCCTCTGGGAATGGAAAGGCCACTGGAGAGGCCAGGTGGGGCCTGAGGAGAGCTGGGTGGCCCGTCAACAGAGCCTCACGTGGCGGCCGGGTCTCTTTTGAGACCTTTTCACCATTCAGGGGCTGGCTTACGCTTTGCTGCAGAAACCTTGCTTACAACAGGCGCTGGACAGTCTGGGGCAGACTCACAAGGCTCCGGGAGATGAACAGATACCATCCAAGTGCCAACCCGTTGATTTATAATGAAAAATAATGACTGCTGTCAAACCAACCAGACCCCTGGGTTTGCTGCTGGACACCTTTACTGTGGGCAGCTTCACACAAGGGAGGCCACAGTTCGGCGGGAACGTAACTCAGAGAGCGTGGAAGCTGGGCCAGGAATGCGGAATGGTTTTCACAGCATGCCAGGCTCTCCTCTGCCAGGATACTCTGGCTAATCATGAGCAGGACAGCCTTCCCCCCCGCACGGCTCTGGAGAGAACCCCTCCACACACACACCTCTAGTGCCACGGAGACAACATCCCCAGCTTAGTGCATCCTTTCTTGAGGCACAGGAGAGCACACTGTCGTTATTTAGAGAGTCACTCATAGTTTACTCCCGCCTATCATGCTGCTGCGGGGATTAAATGAGACAATGCGTCAACACACTCTGTAAGGGATACCTCATCAAAGAAAACCCAAGGAGTGAGAGTAGGTACTCAATAAATGTTTAATGAAGGGCCTCCGCCTGCTTTCCCAGCCCCAGCCCCTTATAAAGGGGAATCTGATCATTAAATCAGTGAAAACCCATCCCCTAATAAACCCATCAACATGTATTGAGACCTTACTGTTGTTCTAGGTGCCACGGAAAATACAGAAGCAATAAAGGGACGGTCCCCTCCCTCAAGGAATTTCTATATAATAAAGTTGAAGCTATAAACTAGCACCTACAGGATGATCGTGAACAGCACGAGATAAGTGTGCCAAGGGTGTGTGTCTGGCACAGAAAAATCTTAAGATACTCAAGTCCCGCTGGGTTTGGTTGTAAGGGAACCACTAGTATGGACGAGGGATAGACCACCAGCTGTTTGGGGTCCGCACTCTTTGGTCACTAGGTTCGTCAGTAAAGGGATAAGTCCTGCTGACTGGGGGCTCGAGGCGCCTCCATCCTGGGGGCAGGCTCTCACTTGAGGTCACCCAGCTGAGAGGTGAGGGGTCAGATAGCTAGACTCACTCTCAGCTACCTCTCACAGGAAACAACCGGCAAGGTCCCAATGAGCAGATGTACACCCAGGAGGGACAGGGGATAGAGCTGGTCACCTCCCTCCCTTGCCAGCCCTGGTTGGGGGAGGGTGGGGCAGCAAGAGGAGCCTCATCAACCCTGTTCCCAAGGAGCCAGAGTCACCATCAGCCTCATTCATTCTTTTCTCCCTGCCTGGAGGGGTTTCCCTCCTTGGGACGCCTCTCAGAGCCCCAAGACCTGGCAGAGTTACAGCTCTCTCCCAGCTGAATCAGCTTGCTCCGCTTGTGTCCCATGCCCGCGTGCCTGGAGTCAGCATCTCACTATGTCCAATTTTTCATCCCTCGTGAGGTGAGGGACCCAGCCTCAGCTTCCTCCCACCCGCTTAGCTCAGAAAGAACCAGCTTGGAATCCCATCAGATGATGGGTTCGATGTCACCCCCTCCCCACCCCAAATTAATTTAAGGGGCAAAAGAGCTGGTACTGATCATCACTAAGATCTCTGGTGTTGTTCCAGAGCCCCAGTTGTCACAGTGTGGTCCTGGGAGACCCCTGGGGTGTTCCCCAAATCCCTTCCAGAGGATACATAAGGTTAAGCGGTTTTACTAATAATATGACAACGCCATTTACCTTTTCATTCTCATTCTCTAGTAAGTATACAGTGGAATTTTCCGGGGGCTTCAGGGTATATGATATCACAACAGACTGAAAGCTGAAAGAGAAAAATCTGATTTAAAAAAAAAAATTTTTTAACGTTTATTTATTTTTGAGACAGAGAGAGGCAGAGCATGAACGGGGGAGGGTCAGAGAGAGAGAGGGAGACACAGAATCGGAAGCAGGCTCCAGGCTCTGGGCCATCATCAGCCCAGAGCCTGACACGGGGCTCGAACTCACAGACCGTGAGATCGTGACCTGAGCTGAAGTCGGACGCTTAACCGACTGAGCCACCCAGGCGCCCCGAGAAAAATCTGATTTTATACAACAATGTGAATGTACTTAACACTGTGAACTGCACACTTAAAAATGGTTAAAATGGAAAAGTTTTGGTTATGTATTTTTTACCGCAACTTAATTTTTTTTTTAAGTTTTAAGAAAAGAACCTAGCTCACTTTCATTAAGCCAAACATTAAAAAAACATTTGCAAAGGGGCACCTGGGTGGCTCAGTCAAGCATCCGACTCTTGATTTTGGCTCAGGTCATAATCTCACGGTTTGTGGGTTCAAGCCCCGCATCAGAGGCTCTGCACTGACAGCTCAGAACCTGCTTGGGATTCTCTCTCTGCTTTTCTCTCTGCCCCTCCCTGGCTCACCTGTGGGCTCTTTGTCAACATAAATAAATAAACATTTAATTTCAAAAACAAAAAACAAAAAAAACACTTGTTGCGAGCCTGGTGGCTCAGTCAGTTGAGCATCCGAGTTCGGCTCAGGTCAAGATCTCCAGTTCGTGGGTTCGGGCCCGCGTTGGGGCTCTGTGCTGACAGCTTGGAGCCTGGAGCCTGATTCAGATTCTGTATCTCATTCTCCCTCTGCCCCTCCCCCATTCATACTGTGTGTGTGTGTGTGTGTGTGTGTGTGTGTGTGTGTGTGAAAAATAAATAAACATTAAAAAAAATTTTTAAAGATCGTTTTCTTAGGAAAAAACACCAAAAATGTAGAACAATGCCTCTCTTCTCACTTTTTTCTGTTTGTTTTGAAAACTAGAGTTTATTTTTATAAACATGTTTCATTTATATAAACACATAATGAGTTTTTACTGTTACTTTTTAACCGTTACCTGAAAAATAAATTAACAACTGTTTTTAGAATTTCTGTTTTAATTTCTAATCTGGTAAACATCAACTCACCCATGTAAAGGCTCTTCGAGTGTCCTCAATAATTTGTATAAATATAAAGTGATCCTGAGGCCAGAACACTTGAAAACTGCTGCTTTCAGAAGGCAGACAGCGGCTAGGGCTGCCACAGAAACTACAGGACGCCCGGTTGCACTTGAATTTCAGATAAACAACAAATAATTTCTTCGTGAGATACTGCCTGGAACATGCTGAACTAAAAAGTTATTTGTTTACCTGAAATTCAAGTTTAAATGAGCCCTCTGCATTTTTATCTGCTAGATCTAGCAACCCTGATGGCAGGGAAAATTTAGGTTAGGTTGAGAAGAATTTGGGCCAGATACTGGGATTCTGACCCAGGAAAGCGGGAAGAATTCCCTATTCTGGACAGCTTTACGAAAAGTGAATGTGTCCCTGGCTTGTGGATGCGCGGGGCCAAGGGTTACAGCCTGAGGGAACAAAGGATCTGCCTGAAGCGGGGCCCCAAGACTCACCCGCCCTCCCGGATACCCACCCTCCCGGATACTGAAGCGCAAAATCAGTAGAAAGCGAAACGTCTCTTAGGTTGTTGTTATTTGAAGAGGGAAGTGACATGCGGGGGGGGGGGGGGGGGGGGGGGGGGAGTGGGGGAGGGGGAGGGTGAAGGGTGGGTGGGGGCAGGAGAGGATGTCAAAAACAAGAGGCAGTGAGGTCATTCACCTCTCCTCTCCCCCGGAGCTCTGCTAAAAATAGTGGAGCATGAGGTAGAGTCAAGGGCGGTCAGGTGGCTGGGGGGAGGTGAACTGGGTGGGGCTGTGCCGAGGTGAGGCTGGAGAGGCTGGGGCTTCAGGCCAGGTGGCTGGAAGACCTAAGAAGCATATTTGGGGCTGGAAATAAACAGAGACAAAGAGCTGGCCTCAGGAGCAGCCCAGAGAAGGCCCCTTCCCTCGAACTCTAAGAGAATGGAGGGAGGATGGGCCAGTGACGAGTCCCTCCGCCCCGTCAGCCTGGGGGAGCTCTAAGAAGCCCTTTCCCTTAAGGGAGGCAGGTGTGCCCCAGATAGAAGACTGGCGGGGAGGTTCCGGGTCTTTTAAGTTTTCTTTAACACGTAGTAGGCATCTACTGTGTGTCCTTGACATTCTGCCCAGCCCTGAGGATCCTGGATTGAAGAAGACGCGGTTCCTGCCCTCCGGAGCGAGCCTGGAAGTCCAGTGGAGGGGACAAAAGCAGAAAACCAATACAAATTCATGAATTCACTGTGATGAGTTCATAACTGAAGGCCCAAGCAAACCTGAGCCCCTCCCTCAGCAGCTCCCCAGCCCTGGCTCAGGCCATAGACGTAGGGAGGACAGAGAACTACCCGGCTGCCTTCAAGACAATACTGCAGGCTCCAGACCCCTTCTCGGCCCCGGCAGCTTTGCCAATTGTTTGTTTGGAGCAAAGAGAAATAACTCGGTTTGGGAAAGAACATAAAAATGACATTCTCCCTGGAGCCTTCTCCCTCACCCATCACAGCCTAGGAAAAGCAGTTAGATGCTTTTTCAGAGGGTTTGAAAAGACAATCATTGGCTTTTCATTAAGAGGGAAGTGCGTGGGGGAGTGGGGCGGGCCTTCTTTGACCTTGGGGGTTTGGGACCCAGCTTGAAATCTCAGAATGGAGGCAGAAGATACTTTTCGTTTCTGGCATCTAGAGCTTATTGAACCAACATGAACTGAGCCCCTACTGCCTGGGGCCAGGGTGAGATACTGAGTCCAGTGCTCCCACCTGCTAGGAGCACGGTCCTTACGGGCATCAGATAGTGACCAGGCAGTGCCTGAGTGGTTCTAAACACAGGGCCGGGTGGAGGGAGCAAGGCCCTCTGCCAAGGGCCACTGGGGGAAGCTTCTTGAAGGGTGTGAGCTGGGCCTTGCAGGCTGAGGAGTTGTCTGGGTCATGTAAGGGGGTTTTAGGAGGCAAGAATTTCTTGGCAATTTAACACTGACGTCAAATAGTCAAGTCTGGTGTCTGTATGTAAACCTCACGCACTCAGATGCACTCTAGCCTGAGCCCCACTTACCCCCCACCACCACATTTTATTCTCTGGGGTGTGTG
Organism: Puma concolor; assembly: GCF_028749965.1. Classification (NCBI taxonomy): domain Eukaryota; kingdom Metazoa; phylum Chordata; class Mammalia; order Carnivora; family Felidae; genus Puma; species Puma concolor. The sequence continues at coordinate 26,339,244 of NC_141683.1, forward strand.
CTCCCTGCCAAGTGGGGTGTCTGCACTCACCTGGAGGGAGAGGAGGGGGCCAGGGCCTCTTTCTCTGCCCCTTGGGTTCCTAAGGTTTAGGTTCCAGGCCTGGTTTCTGCCCTTGTCCCTCCCCTCCTACAAGTCACAGCCTGGCGGCCTGACCCTTCTCTGCCTTTGCCAGGAGGGAGGCCTTCTAGAACCACAGCTCATCACAGAGGCTGGGACGAGGTGTGCCTCTGCAGAGCAGTAGCAGGAGCCCGCTGGTCACGTTCAGGACCTGTCTCCCCAGTAGCCAAGTGTGGCTGTTTCTCTGTTGTGTCTTTCCCACTGGCGGGCAGCCTGCGCTGGGTTTCTCTGAGACGCCACGTTGGTAGGAAAGTCCAGTACGGCTCTGCCCAGACTGGCTGTGTGACCTTGAGCAAGTCACTGGATCTCTGTGGGCCTCGACCTCCTATTTATTCGGTCATAATCCTTACTCTGGGTTTGTCTCAGGCAAAGGATGGGAACCTGCTCTGTGAGCTGTCAGGCACAGCTCTTGGAATGTGCCCTAGGCCCCGCAGTCTGTACAGGGAAACTCAGAGTTTATTTTTCAGACATCAGCTTCCAGACGGAGATCCCTGACCTGGAGTCCGGCGATGGTCTGTAGAAAGACCTGGTGCCGATTTGCGGAATTTAGGAGTAGGTACATTTTTCCGGGTAGAGAAAGCAGTTTTCCATCAGGCCCTCAAGGAGGTCCATGAGTAAAAACCTGTTAAGAGCCACTGCCTGAGCCTTGGGGGTTATCTGCCAGGGAACCCCCTCACAATCAGGCAGACAGAGAGGCTGTCACACCCTTGGAGGCAGCAGTCATGCAGGTCGGGGTGACCTATGTGTACTCATCCGACACGAACGTGGCTAAACAGCCGTATGTTTCCAAAAAGTGCCAACGAGGACTCCAAGTTCAATGCAGGCCAGCCAGACAACAGAGCTCCTGAGATTTCCATCGTGCCAGTCTGTGCGGTGACGTTTCAGTACCTCTCTATGCCGACCTGGCCTTGGCCGGAGCCCCATGCCCCATTCTAGACACCGTGTTCCAAGAAGAACTCAAATAAATGGAAATGTTTCCAGAGGATACAGGCCAAACCGTCAAAAGGTTTTAAAACGAATCTTAGGAGGAATAACTGAAAACTGAGGGTATTTGGCTCTGAACAAAGAATTAGAGAATAGATGGGGATTGGAAGTGAACATTAAATTCCTGAAGTGCTGCCTAGTGGATGCTACAGGGGGGCAGATTGCAATTCAGCAAAAGGAAATGCTTTCTAATAGTGAGCTGTCTTTCACGAAGCGGATGGACTGGGATTCCTCACCGCCCCACATATTTGGCCTGCTGGAAGGGAATAAATTGCAGGTAGAGTGTAAGCTCTACCCCAGAAGGAGATGGAAAAATAACAATGACCACTCAGACACTCAGGGACAGTGGGTGATGCCCTGGGGAGGCAGGGAGCGGGAGAGCAGAAGAGAGCAGGTCCTGTGGCCTCTGCTGGCTTTCACAAAGGACTCTGCTGTGGTCAAACCCTTCCATCCGAGGACCCTGATGTAGGGAGCTGCGCGGAGCAGGCTGGGTAAGGAGAGAGGAAGCTGGCAACTGAGGAAGGCTGGTCTCCAGCCCCCTCGGAGGACAACCTGGGCTGTCAAGGGCTGGGCCAAGGGGTGGGGCTGGGAAGATGGCTCATGGGTGAGTCACCCATGGCCATTGTCTGCTCCTGTTCCCTCTGGGGGAGGGTGGCTGGGGGAGACAAAGCCTCTGGCCAGCTAGGCCTGTGAGGACAGGCTCCCTACTCCTGTCTTCACAGCTCTAGGGGCAATCAGAGCTTGGCTCCCTGGCCCTCCTCCCCCAGGAAAGCAGGGCTGCTGAGCTGGCATCGGCTGCATGTTGGGAGGAGGATGTCCAGCTCCTTGCTAAGGGCTCGGGGTGGTCACGCAGTGGAGCCAGAGGCATGGCCTGTGGAAGAGGCCGCCCTGCCCTGCCTGGCACAGCAGAGGAAGCTGGCAGGTTTGTCCCTGTCTGGTGATGGCACCTGAGCCGGAGAGGCGCTCCCTCCCTGCCGCACCCTTCCTAAACTCCTTCCAAACCTGCTCTCACCTAGCAGGCCTGTCGAGCACCCCACCCTACCTCAGGGCCCCAGGGGAGCCTGGGAGAGCAAGGCTAACTCGGGGTCGGTGTCCGCAGCGGCCACCCCTGCCCCTCTCCAGTGCCCGGTCTGGTCCGAGGAGCAGGGCTGGCCTCCCAGCCCAAGTCTGGGCCCCCGATGTCTCCTGGCTTTGGAGGTCACAGAAGCACAGATGACAGACAGGGTTGTTATACATATGGGGAAACTGAGGTCCACAGAGGCAGACACATGTGGCAGTGGGGAGGTGGCGTGCCTCCTGGCTTCCCCGTGGGCCCCGGACCCAAGTCAAGGTGCTCTGGAGCGTAGGGGCAGGGCTAAGAAAGGAGTTCCCCGCGGGGGGCAGCAGCAAGGACTTTGGAGCCAGACAGACATGGGTCAGAACCCCGGTTCCTGCCCCCTCCCGCCAGCAGGACCCTGAGAGATGCCTGGATCTCACTGAGCCTCAGTTTTCTGGGCGGTGAGAAGACAGGAAATATCTGTCTCGCGACGCAAACCGTTCCACATCTTTCGTCTCATTAACTCTCAGAGCAGCACTGTGAGGGAGGCGCTGTTCTCTCCCGCAGATGAGCAACATGAGAACCAAGGGGGTGCCTCGCCACACCCGGCAGGGGCCCGGGGATCCTGGCAGGCAGTAGACCCGCAACTGCTCCCAGAGCCACGTTCTCGACCACTCTGCCGCACTCTGCTGTCTCCAGGGATGGCTGGGAGAAATGTCGTGGGGGAGTGGACCCTGCCGGGAGCAGGGAGCAGAGCCCCATTCCTGGGAGGGGGAAGATAGAGGACGAGGGGCTTCTCTGGCTGAGGCGCCAGGAGGGTCCAAAACAGAGGCAGCTGAGGGGGGCTGCTCTGAGGCCAGGGACCCACCCTGAGGACCCTCACCTCTGCCTGTGGCCTTGGGTGAGTGGAAGGGTAAGGACTAGAAGTCTCGAAGCACATGAGGGCAAGAGACAGTGAGCTGGGGATTGTGTGCTCACGGTGGCCTCTTGGTGTCCACGAGATGGTGGGGCTGAGGACAAATGCATGCCAAGCTGCTGACCATGCTTTCTGCCAGACAGAGGGTCTTGAGGGATATTTTTATTCTCTAGGCCCCTCTATTGTTTGCAGTGTTTACAATGACCGTGCATGATTTGAAGTGTCTTATAAAGGAAGCATAAGACTGGGAGACCAGGGGCGCCTGGGTGGCTCAGTCGGTTGAGCGTCCGACTTCGGCTCAGGTCATGATCTTGCGGTCCGTGAGTTCGAGCCCCGCGTCGGGCTCTGTGCTGACGGCTCAGAGCCTGGAGCCTGTTTCAGATTCTGTGTCTCCCTCTCTCTCTGACCCTCCCCCGTTCATGCTCTGTCTCAATAAATAAGCGTTAAAAAAAAAATTAAAAAAAAAAAAAAGACTGGGAGACCATATGCCAAATGCTAATAGTGGAAGGGACCGCCTGTGGTTGGAGTTTCCTTGTTAAATTTTCTACAACAAACATGTATTAATGTTTTTATTTATTTTTTAGAGAGAAAAAGAGAGAGAGAGAGAGAGAATGAGACGGCGAGCAGGGGAGGGGCAGAGAGGGAGACACAGAATCCGAAGCAGGCTCCAGGCTCCGAGCTGGGGCTCGAACCCACAGACCGCGAGATCATGACCTGAGCCGAAGTCGGACGCTCATCCGACTGAGCCACCCAGGTGCTCCTACAACAAACATGTATTAATGATAACTCAGGAAAAAAAAATTTTTTTTAAGGTTTATTTATTTATTTTGAGAGGGAGAGTGGGAGAGGGCGAGGGGCAAAGAGAGAGGGAGAGAGAGAGAATCCCAAGCACTGTCAGGGCAGAGCTCGACGCGGGGCTCAAAGCCATGAACCGTGAGATCGTGCCCTGAGCCGAAGTCGGACACTTAGCCGACTGAGCCACCCAGGCGCCTCTAAGAAAAAAAGTTTGACATGAAATGACATCTGTAACATGTCTCAAGTCGCAAGTTGCACGGTCCAAATACAAACTCCTGCCACGATGGAAATGTTCTCTATCTGGGCCATGCAACACGGCAGACACCGGCCACACGTGACCACTCAGCGCTTGAAATGGGCCGCCAAGGAAATGAATTTCTGATTTTGTTGAATTTTGACGAATTTAAATTGAGTTCTAAGCAGCCCTGGCTTGTGAGGTTCCAATGAGACCGAATGGCGATGCTGGGTCTGAGGAGTAAGCTCTGTCATCACCCAAGCACGCCTGGGGCAGGCGGGGAGATTTCTCCCCAACCCTCTCTCTCCTGCCTGGCTTCAGAGCTTCCTCTACTCAGGCGGTAGTAGGGGCCCCCTCTGCGACTTTCCGTCTTTGACCGCGTACAGAGCTGTCGGATGTGTGTGTCATGGTGGGTGGGCACCTGCAGGTGAGAGCCTAGGCTCAGCACCGCCTCCCTGTGGCGACCTTGAGCCGTCACCTGCTGTTTCTGGGCCTCAGTCCCCTTATCTGTATAATGGAAGTATTGGCCGGACATTCCACAAAGGCCCACGGCCCTTCACCTAGCTGCTGAGGTCACGGGCTAGGATCACGGGCAGGGCCGGGTGCACTGGCAAGAGGGACTCAAGTAAGTCAGCCAGAAGGACTTGCTGGCCGGAAGGCTTATGAGGTTCTGGGTTGGGTGAAAAATATGTGACAAAGGATGTGTCATCGAGTGAAGAGAGCTTTGCCAATCCACCTCCTCTCCGGGTTACCTGCTCTTCCTTAGCCCCTAATTCCATTTCAGCAGTCACCAAGCTGTATTGTCACTTGTCTGTTTTTGTCGTTCTTTTGGGATAGATTTCGAGATGCTCCAAGAGAAAAAGTCTGCGCGGCTCTCCCCAGCATTCTCCATCTGTCGCACGAAGCAGATATTCATACGGGTTTGATGAACAGGGGAATGAATGGTTCCTTTGGACCCCCCCTAGCCTGTCCCCTCTGGGACTGAACATTCCATCACATTCTGGGGCTTAAATAACCCGGCTTTGGGAAAGCATAGAAAAACATAGAAAGGCAATGAAATTTGTTTAAGTTTTGTCTTCCATTTCTAGCTCTTTGAAAGTGTTTTTTTCCCCCTCAACTCCCCCCACCCCACCCCCACCCCTAAATTTATCTTTTTCTGGCAGAGTAAAGAAAGCGTCCAAGGGGATAACCTAATTCATACTAAGATGTGAATGGCTCAAGGCTTTGTTCTTCCTCAGGTTACCTGCCTACCTTTGCACACGAAGAAGCAATGCTTCACCCAATGGTGAGTGTCAGGCTTCGGCAAGCCCAGGTCTGTCCTGGGTCTGCCATTCACCAGCTGTGTCCATGAGTAAGTTCCCCTCATCCTGAGGCTCAGTGTGCTCATCTCTAGGGTTTGCCACACTCTAGGGTTGAGGTGAAGAGAAAATGAATCAGTGCACACAAAAAGCATTTGCTAGCTGTCAAGGTCCTAGACAGAAAAAGGCAATTTCAGTCAAATGGCCATGACTTTGGGCCAGGGTGGGGCTTTCTCCCACCCTCAAATCATACCCGAATAGACCATGGCTGTGCACGGAAGCCACGCCCTTTTTAATCGTACAGTTGCCAAGCAGAGAAGAGAACCCTGGTATCTCTTTCGTCTGTAGCCCCACCCCTGCAGGAGGAAGGATGCCCCATGGAGCCAGCTTGGCTCCTCTCACTGCCCTCCAGACACCTGGGATTCCCCCCCCCACCCCCGCACCCCTGGACCCCTGTGGTGGTTAGAGCATGGGCCTGGCTGGCTGGATCAGTAGACACACGCCACTTTTGATCTCACGGTCATGAGTTCAAGCCCCAGGTTGGGTGTGGAGCCTACTTAATTAAAAAAAAAAAAAAAGAAAAAGAAAGAAAAGAACATGGGTCCCGGACCTCTCGTCGCTCCCTCCGACCCTTCTGTCAGCACATGTTCCCGCTCACAGACCTCACCCAAGCCAAGCAGGGAGCCTGCCCTTGAGTTAGGCTCACACAGAGACACCTTTCTGGATCTTCCCAGAAACTCAGGAGCCACATGGACCTCTCCATCCTCAGTTCTCCATTCGTGTGGCTGTGGGGTCACTGAGGCCCCAGAGAGGTTACGTGACCTGCTTGGTGTCACAGAGCACAGCTGAGTGTTAGTCCCCAAGTGTCGCGTCAGAAGTTCAGGGGTGAACTTTCCTCTCTGAAAGATGCCCTCATCCCTGCTCCTTCCCAGTGAAGTGAGTGGACTCAGAAGCCCCTTCCCCAGTATCCCGCCCTCTGAGGTGTGGGCTGGGCAGGATTGATGCCTGAGCCACATATCCCTTTACACCATGGAATGATGTCTTCTGTCCCACCTGCAAACCCAGGACCTGGCCCAAAGCACTGTGCTGGAGGAGACTCGCCCTTCTTGCCTCTGACCCACACCGCAGTGCTCTGAGAACCCTCCCGAAGCTCTCCATCAGACTGACGCTCTCCCTCCCTGGACCTCCCAACCCCGGCCCCCACTGCAGTGTTTATCTCTGCCTGCTGTGTTTCAGACGCGTGTGTGTGTGAGTGCGAGTGCACACGTGTGTAAGGGTGTGCGCACGACGGTGTGTGAGAGTGTATCCACGTATGTGAGCGTGCGTGCGTGCACGTCCGTGCGTGAGTGTGCGCGCACGTGCGTCCCCAGTAGTCTGAGCTCCATCAGGGCATGGACCATGTCTTTCTTACTGCTCTAAACTGTGCTTCTTGAATTTAGCAGAGCCAAAGTGGGGTTGGTTTGGAGGCCACACACCTGCGCCTCGGGCCGCTAAACTATGACGAGAGCTCTGAGACCCAAAGAAGGAGAGGGATGGGACCTGTCCTCAGGCCCTTTCTCCTAAGCAGCCATGTTGCACCTGTCAGCTCTACCCATCCTCGGCCTGACCTGCCCCCCCCCCGCCCCACCAGCTGAGAAGATGAGGACGAAGGTCCAGTTGGAGACACATAACAGGTCGTTGGTGACTTATCTCTTGCGTGAGTTCACGCAATGCCCAGTTTCGTGGGAAACCCTCTCCTCCTCACCTCCACCCCGACTCTGGGTGCTTGGGGCTGACCTCAGCCAGAAAATGGGCAAGAAGACCCAATTCCAAGTAAAGTGGGTGCTTTCTCACATGGAGCTAGGGACCCAAGAGGGTGGTACCGAGCAAACTCAGCCTTCCTGCGGGAGACCAAAGAACAGAGCCCCCAGACCAGCCAGAGAGACCCAGATCCGTCCAAAGCATTAACTTCGGGCTCGTCTCCAGTGATCTGGAATTGCCGTAAGAAGAACCAAACTAAGGCAACCGGAGCCTTTAGCTGGGAGGTGGATGAACAGCAAAGCCTAGGCACCAGTTTGTGGAATCCCCTCCGGGAACTTTTGGAAACAGCTAACTTGGCAGATGGCTGCCCGGAGGCAGGGGCATGGTGGAGGTGGCCTCTCCATTACCCCCGGGCCCCAGGAGACCTCATCTGGACAGTTGGCCTGGGGAGGGGGGAGTCAAAGGCAGGGATGGGCTGCCGGGGGAGGGACAGCGTTCCCCGGAGGAGCCGCGTGTGGGAGGCCGCGCTGCGTCACCTACCTGGGCTGCCCTTCTGGCTGACTCAGGTCCTGCCTGCAGGTCTGGATGTGCTGGGGCAAGTCCCAGCCTCCACTCCCTCCCCAAATGCCATCCCAGCACACTGGGTGGGGGCCGAGAGCTTTCTCCATTTTTATTTGGAGGTTGGCTACAGCCCTTCAGGCTGAGGGGTCACTGCCAGCCACCTTTACAAGCCCTGCCCAGCCCTGCCCAGCCCTGCCCAGCCCTGCCCACAAGGAGGTCAGAACCCTCCCTGCGGCCCCCAGACGGTCCAGCGGCAGCCTTGCAGGTTATCTCCCCTTGGGGAGACCTGGGGGTGGCCTGTGGCAGGCACCCACATCCAACATCTCCTCTGAGCCTCGTGAAAGTCCTGCCACTTGGGCAGCACGAACACCACCGCATTTCAGATAAGGAAACTGAGGCCCACGACCTCACAGGCCTCAAACCGGGGCCTCCTGATGCTGACTCCCGAGCCCGTACCTGGCCCACGGGCCGGAGGAGGGAGGGCCCCGCGTGCTCATACACTTATAGGCCCGGGATGGTGGCAGCAGGCCTGGGCCGGGCAGGCAGGCCTCATCCTGTTCTCCCTCAAGCTGGGGCCTGACCCCTTGGGCCTGAGCCGGCTTTGTCTGTAAGACTTAGGTGAAAGGCCTCTGGAATGAAGAAGGTTCTCCGCTCCCGGGAAAGGGGAGCCGTGAGGGCCTCTCTTGGGCTGTCAGGGATCAGAGGCTGACTCCCGAGTCACCCTCAGCCTGGGAAGTTTCCGCAGCCTCTGCCTTACACTTCCCGAGCGGCTTCTTCCACACCCGAACATCCCCTGGGGTCCGGGGTGAAGAGTAATCACAACTGCCCTGAGTTAGTCTCCGATCACCTTCCAGGTACTGTGCCGAAGTCTTGGATGTGCAGGATGCCCTCTCTCTCACACCCCAGACCCGTGAGCCAGAGGTCACTTGCACTCCTACTTGCACGAGGCGCTCCGAGGGCAGCTGGAGGCTTGTCTCAGGTGAGTGGCGGTGCTGGGATTTGAACCCAGGTTGTCAGGCTCTTGATATCGGCATCCGGACCGCACTTAATGGCCCGGCCACTGATGGGGAAATGAAGCCTGCCGCGAGGACCTTCCAGGTGCCCCAGCTACAGTTGCATATTCTCCCGCTCTGTGACCCCAGTTGTCTCCTTCTCCCCCCTCCCTTCCCACCTCAGAATCAGCCCAAGAAAACTGGAGCAGCGAGGGTTAAGTCACCTCCCTCTGCCGGTGGTGCTGTCTTGCTGTCGGAGGGCTCTGTGCTCGCCAGGCCTGCACCTGCTCCAGCGGCGCCCTTTCCACTGGCTGGCCCGGAAAGCCAGCTGCGCGCGGGCACTGCGAACACGCTAGCTCCGGGCCAGCCTGGCAGGTGCAGCTGGAGGGCGAAAGCACCGACTCCAGGCCGAGATGCGGGGCTGGGGCCTGCAGGCCAGATCCTCCGGGAAGGAGCCTGCTCCCCAGCACTGTCCCCCCTGCCCGACAGGTCCTGCTGTCTGAAGGAGGCCGGTCCCCTGCAGGGTGGGCGGCCCTGTGAACCCTGGTGGGAGAAGGAGGCAGGTCCACGGTGGGAGCGATTCCCTCCCTTTTTACAGTGGGAAGAGAGGCTAGACACAAACAAGGAAGTGTCGGTGATCATCAGAGGAACAAAACCCAACTCCCAGTCGGGACAAGGCAGGGCTTTCCTAGCCACCTCCCTGTCAATAGGAGGCCTGTGTAGTTCCATCCTTTCTGCAGATGCCTCTGGCCGGGGCGATCTGCCCCCTCTTCTTGGACTTGCTGCTTCAGTATCAGCGGAGAATGATCCCCTGCCCTCCCTCCCTCTTCCCTCCTCCCTTTCAGTGGGGACTGGGGCTGGCAGCGACATTTGAGAGCCAATGCAGGGAAGGCACCTGACCTTGGGGAGGAATGTGGGAAATGTCTGCAGCCTGGAGCAGCCACCCCCCACACACACACCTGGGGCCCAGGAATGTGGCCCCCACGGGAGGCGTGTGTGTGTGTGTGTGTGTGTGTGTGTGTGTGCGCGCGCGGGTGGGGTGCAGGGCCCAGAGTGCTAAAGTGTTGGAGGGCCCCATAAGGTCACCTGCTGAAACTCCTACATGGTCACAGAGGGTGAAGATGAAACTAAAGCCTGCTCTCCTTGAGGCGCCACCATGGTGCTCTCTCTGATCCCCTTAGCGAGTGCTCCCTGACTCCTAGAGCCCCCTCGAGCCCAAGGCCACAGGCACGACTGCAACTTGTGACTTCTCAGACCCGCAGAACCACAGAATGTCAGAGCCCTTTGAAATCAGCAGCTACTGTGTCCATCCCCCATTACAGATGTGGAAACCGAGGCCAGAGAGGCTAAGGGAATTGGCCACAGGTGCACTAACTACGGGCCAGGACCCTGGGGTGGGTGCCTTTCCCACACACCCCCTGCACCCAGCCTCCTCCTCTCACTAGGAAGATTCAGGTGGTACTCACCCCCCCCCCCCCCAAGGTCTTACAGGGTCCCTGCTGGGAATCCAGTGCCTTCTGTGAGTGCCCTTAACTGCCAGGGTTGGGAGCTGCAGCCACAGGGGCAGAGGCTGAGGGCCTGGCCTCCACGCTCAAGGCTTCTGGTGAGCAGGTGATCTGTGCTCTGGCTGCACAGCATGATCAGGCCCCGGTAAGTCCAGCAGATGCCTCTCTTTGGGACTGAACCCCGAGAAAAGGGTGAGTAAGGACTCTGCTGCCCTCTCGTGGCCACACCAGGTCTGGCTGCTGCTGTCTGGGTTTGGGGCTGTTTGTCTTCTTCAAGCCCTAGAAAGCAATCTCCCAATCCCCTCCCCCTAGAAAGTGCTCTGGGCAGCCAGAGGGGGTGGTGTCACCTCACTTCCCTATCACAGAGGCCAGAGCTTTGGCTGCGCAAAGTAGGACGGGAAGGGTGCACGATGGCTTGTTCAGGGATGGATCCTGAAGGAAGAAGGGCTCAGGCCAACAGGGGAGGCCCAGAGTGTTACCCAGAATGCCTGGGTGTGGGGAGAGACCCGGTGGTTTCCACGGGGATGGCCTCATCAACTAACACTAGACAGGATGCTTTGAAAATTTAGAGGATATTTATTTTTCAGGAAGGTCCACCACAGCTGACAGGCACTACCCTCCTCCGCTCTAAGGGATTTCTCTTTTGTTTTTCGAGAAATGCCCTCTCTTCTTGGAAGTGCCCGTGGGAAGGCTGGGATGTGAAGAGAAACCATACATAACACTCCAGAGCCTTAAAAAAATAAAGCAACAAACAACCTCCTCCACACAAATACACACATACAAAATAAACAGATGTATAAAAGAGAGGCTATGCTCCTCCCGTCCTGGCTGAGGGGTGCTTTGGGAGAGTGGGGCTGGGTGGCTTCGCCCCCCTTCCCCTAGCCAGGATTATCCAGAGGGGAAATGGTATGGAAGTGCCCAACAGCCAAGAAGAAGGCCCTGGCTTCTGAGAGAGGACAGGGGCAGGGCCTCTCCCTCTCCCTGGAGCTCAGGGGGGACAAGTTACAAAGGAACAAATAAATAAATAAATAAATAGAACCCAACATGCTCCCAGAGGCCTAAGGGCTTAGGCTGAGGCTCGGGGGGCCCCTGGGGCCTGTTTCCCTGAAAAGAGCAGATCCAGTGACAGGCAGAAAGAACAACAGGGAAAACACAAGTCCAAAAGCTGTACTCCACCTGGCCTCCAGAGCCTGCGTCCTTCATATCCCGGGAAGGGCCCAGCCCGGAAGTGAGCCTCAAACCAGCTCTGGAGGAACCAGGGGTGGACCGAGCCTGCCCTCTGGCCCGGCAGGTGCCCAGAGGCTGGGGGGACCTGCCCTCTCTCCCTGGCATTCTCTGAGGCCAGCAGAGCCCCACCCCCCGCTTGCCGTCCGGCCTTCACCCCGACCATCTCCACAGGAGGGAACTGTGGATGTCTCCAGGTTGGGCTCTTCCCTGGAAGGATGGGGCGTGGCCCTCTCCTGCTCCTCTTCTTGACCCTCCTGACTTGCTGCATCCTGAGTCCGCTGGGAGAAGTCCTTGTGTGACTGTAAATAATCAGAACGGTCCATCCCGGTGTCCTCCTCTGCTCCATTTGGCCACGGATGTCCTCACTGTGCCCGGCCAGGGCTGCGCTCGAGGCTCCCTTCAGGCCAACAGGGAGAAGGCGTCAGACAGAAGCAAGAACGGAGAAGGGGGCAGGAGCTGCTGGAATGGACAGTTTGGGCAAGAGGCCAAACCAGACACACGAACAAGTTCAAGGGACTCGGGAGTCCCCGGGTCCCTCCTGGAGAAGCGTGGCCATCTTGGGGCCGGGGGGAGCACGGGGCAGGGGTGGGCTGGCCGCTCAGCTGGGCAGCAGCACGTGCTCCAGGAGGTAGGTGAGGGAATCCCAGTGCTTCCAGAGGAGGAAGAGGACGAGGACCAGGAGGGCGGTGCTGGTGATGCGCAGGCGTGTCTTCATGAGGGGCGTGATGAAGCTGGCGATGGTGGACACGAACACCAGCAGCACGGCCATGAGCGCCAGGATCACGTTGATGAACTTGCCCAGCAGAGCCCGCGCGTTGGCGTTCTCCACACCCTCCAGCTGCACGACCTGCTGCTGCTGCTGCTGCAACTCCAGCTTGGTGACGCGGGTCAGGCAGGACTCCACGGCCTCCTGCGGGGGGGAGGGGCGCGTGGGAGCTCAGGGTGGGCTGAACCCTACCCGCTCTGAGGGCAGAGAAGGTGCCCTCAGAGTTAGGAACCCTACCTACTCTGAGGGCAGAGAAGGTGCCCGTGCACAGGGCGCCCCCTGCAAAGGCCAGTGCTTTACGACGTTTTAGGGAGGATGGTAGGAGACGGATGTGGTTGATTCGTGTGTGTGTGGGGAGTGGAGAGGGGACACACAGCTGGCCCAATCCCCTGGAGCTTCCTCTCCAGGCAGCCTGGAGCCCGCAGATCCCGATTATTCACTGGCAAGGCTGCCATCACAGAGCTGGGGGCATGGGCGGCCCTCGCCCGTCGGCTCGCAGAAATCCAGCCTCTGGCCTGCCCGGCTCCTATCTCTGCCCCATACTGCCCTCTTCAGCCACACGCCCATCTGCGCCGCCAGTGGACCCGCCTGTGCCCATCACCCCCCACTTGGTAAAGGCCTCACCCTCCGGCCGCCGACAGCTCTCTCAGCACGTCTGGGGCCCCCCCGGGGCCAGTCTCTGGTCGTACCTGGATGTCCCGAGCCCTTTCGTAGGACTGGTAGGCCACCTTCTCCTCCATGCTGGCCAGTTCCTGCTTCAGGTTGGTCATTTCATTCTGGTGAAGCTCGGTCAGGTCATTGAGCTGTTCTTCCAGCCGCTCGTACCTGGCAGAGGGAGAAGGGGTGACTTCAGTCCTGGCCCCCTGACCTCCCTTCTCTCCCCAGGATCAATTTTGTTCCTCAAAACATGCAATGCGTTCAGTCCCCTTCCAATTTTAACAACAACGACAACGAAAGCTACTCTTTATACGGTGCTGCTTCCAAGTAGGCATTGTGCCCAGGCTTTACCCACGTTATCTCCCAGGATCCTCACCCCCCTCAACCCCACGAGACACGCACTAGCATCATCCTATTTCACAGATGAGAAGCCTGGGACAGAGAGAGGTTAAGGAACCTGCCTAAGGTCCCACAGCTCATGAACGGAGGACTCGGATTAAACGCCTTCGGCGCGAGCCTGTAAGCCCTGGACTGAGATGCTCTCCTGGTCACCAGGGACACAGCGACACAGAAACACAATCCCTGCTCTGCAGGCACAAAGTATCAAAAGGTGACTCTCATGTGGGGGTAGTTTTCAGGCAGGGACCCCCCCCCCCTCAATTTTCTAACCCTTCTTCATATATATGAAGAAAAAGGAAAAGAGCTAATTAAGGAAAAGCTCGCTGAGAATCCCAGGGAGCAAGTGACAACCAAATGACACAGGAGGGGCACTGAGCAAGAGGGCGTGGAGCAGGTGGGGCGGGGAGGGACCGGAGACTCCAGCTTCTGCCAAATGTTTAACCTGATGGTGCCAGAGGTTTACATGGTTTGACTTTAGAGGTTTGGACTCGTCGAACCTTCACGAACCCTAGGAGTAGGGATCTGTGTTATTGCCGCGGCACAGACCCGGAGAGCAGCTGTGGGGGGCACTAAGTACTTTGTTCAAGGTAAACAGGAAAGAGCAGAGCTGGGCTTTGAACCCAGGGAACCTGGCTCGACAGTCAGTGCCGTTAGTCCTTCCAGAGGAGAGGCCATGTAGCTGGCCATGTCCCTGCCTCAGTTTCCCCCTTCTGTACACGGACCACATAACCATCAAGCAGGGATGTTCAGAGCTCCTGAGACAGGCAGAGCCTTCTCTCCATCGGCAGGTCAGGCCCCCTAACCCTATCTCCCAGCCGCTCTGACCAGTCTGGAGGAAGGCCTCCCGGGGCCTCTTCTGGCTCCTTCCGGCAGCCTCGGACCCTTCTATGTGCACCTCCACCTGCCTCCGCGAGCCGGAGTCTGAAAGCCGGCGCCCCGCCGCTCCGGCAGAGGCCCGGCCGGGCGGCGGCGGTGCGGGAGGGGTGGCGCCTACCTGTAGCGCTCCTCCTGCAGACACTGGGTCATGTAGGTGTAGTCCCTCTGCAACTGAGCCTTCAGGTCCTCCATCGAGTCCTCCAGGTGGGACTGTCCCTCCTTAATCTCCCGCAGCTCCTCCAGCAGAGCGTCCAGGCTTCCGGGGGCCCCGTACAGCGTGTTCGACTTGGGGCTCCCTAGCGCCCCCGCCGGCCCAGCCCCGGAGTTGCTGCCCGCCCCGGCCGAGCTGGCGCTGGCACTGGAGCACTCGTCATCGCTGCCGTACTTGGGGCTGGACACGAGGGTGGCGCTGCCGCTCAGCGCCCGGGCCGCCTCCTCGGGGGGCCCGTCCTCCAGAGGGTCCTTCAGGTGGGCGATGTTGTCGGCGCTGCCAAACTTGTTGCGGATGAGGCTGGCGAACTCCCGGGGCTTGGACACCACCGCGGTGTGGGTGGCCTGCGAGAGGCCCGAGAGGCTGCCCTTGACGCCCTCGACCACGCCGCCCCCAAAGCCACTGATGCCCGCGCGCACGTTGGCGCCCACGTCCTTCAGGCCCTGCTGCATGTCCCGCAGCACGTCCTTGGGCTGCCGCGAGGGCCCGTTCTGCTCTATCTCCTTCAGGCGCCGGCGGTAGTGCTCCAGCTTCTTGTGCAGCTGGGCGATGGTCTGGGCCGACTTCTGGTTCTTCTTCTCGAACACCTGCTTGATGCGTGACACCTGCTGCTTGTCCGCATTGTTGGCCAGCTTCAGGTACTCGGCCACGTTGTCGTCCCGCGCCTCCTGCTCGATCTTGATCTGCTCGGTGATCTTCAGGATCTTCTGGTGCAGGTGGTCGATGGCAGCCTTGGTCCGCTGGGGGTCGGGGGCCCCGTCCGGCACGTCCAGGCTGACGGGACCGTCGGCATCCCCGTGGCCGGGGCCGCTGGGGAGGCTCAGGGCCACAAGGTCTCCCTTGTCAACCTGGGGAAGGAGCCAAGAAAAGCAAGCATCGGTAAATCGTGACACTGTGGGAGGATACCCTCCTATGTCCGTGGACACCTCTGGCCTTGGTTTCTCTGCCTGGGAGATGGATGCAGGAGGAATAGGAAGCTTCAGGGCAAGAGCCCCCAATAACCACAACCGTAGCAGTATTCCTTTACGGTGGCCATTTTGTGTTAAAAGATTTTACTTCTGGGGCACCTGGGTGGCTCAGTCTCTTAAGCGTCCGACTTCAGCTCGGGTCATGATCTCACGGTTCGTGAGTTCGAGCCCCACGTCGGGCTCTGTGCCGACAGCTCGGAGCCTGGAGCCTGTTTTGGGTTCTGTGTCTCCCTCTCTCTCTGCCCCTCCCCTGCTCGTGCTCTGTCTCTGTCTCTCAAAAATAAATAAACGTAGAAAAAAAATTAAAAAAAAAAAGTTTTTTTTCTAAGTAATGTCTATACCCAACGTGGGCCTCTAACTCCCAGCTCCAAGATCAAGAGTTACACCCTCCACTGACCGAGCCAGCCAAGTGCCCCTACCCATGGCCAGTTTTGAAGGGCTGTCCCAGCTGCGATCCACTTAATCCTCATAACATCCCTAAAATGCAGTCTAGGCAGATCTGCCCCTCCTTTGGCCCAGAGAGTTCAAGCAAGTTGCTCAGGGACACACAGCCACGAAAACACAGAACTTCCAGCCCAGAGCTCTTCTTGCTCCATCACACGGACCAAGTATGCCTGAGGAGAGTCACCAGACTGACTTCTCAGAGACAAGACAAGCTGTCCCTCTGGACTCCACCTCCCCCAAAGGCTCCTGCCTCAAACAGGCCTCTCTCCCAGAGCTGGCCAAAGCCTACACTTTGGCCCTACGCAGGCACAGGAAGCCTCCCCACCTGTCCCACCCCGGCTTTCCTGAGGCAGTTCAGCAGGTCCCCTGCCTCTGTGGATGCCCCTTCCAGCCCCTCCATCACCTTCCAGCTCTCCTGAGTCGTCAGCAACCTCTTCCGCTTCATGACGGCGGGAGCACCCGGCCCTGCCCGCTCTCCCAGACGCTCTCCCAGACTCGGGAGAGGAGCACAGCCCCACCCACCGTGCTGGCCAGGTCCTGAGGACTCAAGTCCCAGGAGCAAACCCTGGGGGCCAAGGGCAGCAGAGACCAGTCTGGGGGCCTGAAGGTACCAGGGCCTAGCTCAGGAGGGGGCAAATGTGCAGGACGGAGCAGACGGTCCCTTTCCAAGCAGCAGGCAGGCTTCCCAAGCGCATGAGGGTGGCACAAAGGAGAAGAGAAGCCGAGAAAGGTTGGGGGGTCGGGGTGAAAGGAAGGGAAGGTCCCAGGAGATAGGAAAGATGAGAAACCGCGGGGTCAGAAGAAAGCAGGCGGGCCTGGAGTCCTGCTCTCCCAGGGTCGGCCCCCCTCCTCTACCCACCCCAGCTGCTGGAGGACCTCTCTGTCCACAGCTGAGTCCCCTGTGTCTTATCGCCATGCAAGAACGGAAGCAGCAGGAAATGGCTCAACCCCATGTATTTTTACACACAGCACACCCCAGGACGGCCGGGTCAGATCCTTCGCTCTTCATGTGTGTGGGGCGGGATGAGGTACAGGTGGGGGAAGGGGTTATAAGCGCAAAGCAAGTGGCCCGCTTACCCACACCAGAACTGGAAGCAGCCTGTGCCAATTACAGGCAGAAGTCACTGGACCCGGTTTCTGCCGAGGTGCAAAGTTATTGGAAAACACTAGTGAAAACAACAGTCCTGCCAAAATCAGGAGCCGGGGAGGGGATGGGGGCGGGTGGCTCCTCTGTGGGTTTCCTCTGGGGCCTTTCCAGGTCACAGTTCTGCTGGGGATGCTGGGGACAATGCCGATCCCTTCTCCAATCTCTCCTAAAGTCAGGACTTGCCCCTTACATTGGCTTTGGGTCTCCCTTTGTGTCCCCTGGCCCTCCCTCCAGGGGCACATGTCTTCAGAACCCTGCCTCTGAATTTCTGAACTTGCATACCAGAAGAGCCAATTCCACAGCCTCCCTTAAATGATCTGTCCCAAGGTCTGTCACGCCAGTGTGACTTAAAACCCCGTCCTGCAGTTAAACCCCTTCCTCCTGTGCTATGTCCTGCAGTGATGAAACCTGTCTCTCCCTGACCCTCAGTATCCCCACCTGAGAAGGGGATAATGCTATCTACTCTCAGGTCTCTGTGAGGGTTGCACAAGATGATGCCTAGCAAGCACTTAGCCCAGTGTGGGGCATACAGAAGGCACTCATAAATGCTGTCTGGATCCAGGCAGCACAATTCAGGGGGGCAGGGGAATGCAGTTTCATTAAGAAATTACACCAACCAGGGGCACCTGAGTGGCGCAGACAGTTAAGCCTCCAGCTTTGCTTGGGTCATGATCTCACAGTTTGGGAGTTCGAGCCCCACGTCGGGTCTGTGCCGACAGCTCGGAGCCCGGAGTCTGCTTCGGATTTTGTGTCTCCCTCTTTCTCTGACCATCCCCAGCTCACGCTCTGTCTCTCGGTCTCTCTCTCTCAAAAGTAAATAAACATTAAAACAAAACAAAACAAACAGTGTAGACCTAGGGTCCAAGATTGAAAATTCATTCATAAAAAAAAAAGAGATTATCCCTACCAGTGCACTCAATATTGATACTATAGCATAAATATTGAACTACAAAAAAATTAAATTCTCTAGGAACACGATTTTTAAGATTAAGCAATCTGGTCCTCTTCTAAGGCTGCTGTGCTTCCAAAGAGGCTCAATTCTCTTTCTCCCTCTTTGGGGGAGAAAAAACATCCGGAAGATGAGTTTTGGGTCTGAAACATGGCTTGATGCTCGGCCCTCGGCGGTGCTCGGCTGTCTCTATAATGAGCAGAGAACCTGCCACAAGGACTAGGAGGGGTATGCAAGCAGCTAATGAGACAGGGATGCCGTGAAAAGTAGAAGTGCTTTGGGACTCCGAGGGACTATAAAATAGCAACTCTCCCCCTACCTTGGCTTTACTCCGGCAGCTTAGTGTCTCTCCTCTCTTGATTTAGAGTCTGTCTAGCTTACAGATGGAAAAGCCGAGTGGAAGCTGGCTGCGAAATCCCCGGGAACGAGAGAACAGACATTCCTGGGAAAACAAGCTGGGGCCTAACGGTGGGCTGGAGTGGCCTGGGGCTGGGCTCCTGGCCCCCTCACCTGCCCCTCTTTCCTGCCCTGGGGCCCAGACACGAGCCCGGGGGTCCCTCAGCAGGACACCAGCTCCTTGCTGCCCCTCCACTGGCATCTGTCACACCTGGACCCCGCTGGGCACCTCCAGTCACAGAACACCCCCACCCTGTCCTCCTTCCCCACGGAGGAAGGCGGGGGGTTCTTCATGCCTCCCACCCCAGGACACCCCACCTCTCCCCATAGCACCAGTGGCCCCTCAGGACTGAACCACGACAGAGTGGCTAAAGGAAAGAATGCCAAGGAGGTGGCAGGCAGCAGGCAGAGGCACCAAGAAGGAGAATACTTTAACAAAGGAAGGAGAATTCAAGCATAAGATGACAAAACTATGAAGGATGGAAAAAGCAGAAGAGGGGAAAGAGAGCTGGAAAAAAAAAAAGCACACACACAAAATAACAAACAAAAAAAACCACAAGGAAAAGCAATGAGCCTGTGGCATTATTTACGATAGCCAAGACGTGGAAGCTGGCTCAATGTCCGTCCATAGATGAATGGATACAGAAGAGGCAGAGTACATGCGTAGGGGAATAGTACTCAGCCATAAAAAAGAGTGAAATCTTGCCATTTGCAACTACGGGGATGGAACTAGAGAGTATAAAGCCAAGTGAAACAAGTCAGAGAAAGATAAACACCGCATGATTTCACTCATACGTGAAATTTAAGAAACAAAACAAAGCAAAAAAGAGACAAAGAACACAGATTCCTAAATACAAAGAACAAACTGGTGGTTGTCAGAGGGGAGGTGGGGGATGGGTGGAACAGGTGAAGGGGATTAAGGGGACACTTATCGTGGGGCACCTGGGTGGCTCGGTCAGGTAAGAGCCCAACTCTGGATTTCGGCTCAGGTCATGATCTCGCAGTTCATGGGATCGAGCCCCATGTGCTGACAGCGCGGAGCCTGCTTGGGATTCTCTCTCTCCCTCTGCCCCTCCCCTCCTCGCATACATTTTCTCTCCCTCTCTAAAAATAAACAAATAAACTTTAAAAAAAGAGTACACTTATGATGAGCACTGTATCATGCATAGAATTGTTGAATCATTACCCCATACACCCTGAAACTAACATAACACTGTGTTAATTATACTTCTATTAAAAATAAAAAGAACAGCACGGAGACAGGACAGAGAGCCCATGCAAGGCAATGGAAAGAGCACCAAATTTGGAGTCAGACAGCAATTTAGAACCCTAGCTCTGTCCCTCACTGGCCACGTGCCCTTGGGTATGTCATTAACTTTACTCTATTTTCTCACCCGGAAACGGGAGGGGATTCGACCTACCCCCAAAGGGTTGTCAGGAGAATGAAATGAAACACTAAGTGAAGGCAACAATCGGTACAATCTCAGGGCATACAGCAGGTGCTCAAAAGCAAAATTAAGTGATACTTCATATTCACTAGTGTGGCTATAATTTTTAAAAGGAAAATAACAGGGGGTGCCTGGGTGGCTCAGTCGGTTAAGCGTCCGACTTCGGCTCAGGTCATGATCTCACAGCTCGTGAGTTCGAGCCCCGCGTCTGGCTCTGTGCTGACATCTCAGAGCCTGGAGCCTGCTTCGGATTCTGTGTCTCCCTCTCTCTCTGCCCCTCCCCCACTCACGCTCTGTCTCCCTCTCAAACATTTAAAGAAAAAAAATTTTTGAATGGGTGTTCAAACAAGTACGTGTACACATGTATTCATAACAGCACTTTTCACAATAGCCAAAGGGTGGACACAACTCATTTGTCCATCAACCAAAGAATGGGTAAACGAAGTTGGTACATCCATACAGTGGAACATCATTGGGCCATAAAAGGAATGAAGTCCCACCGATACACACAACAACGTGGATGAACTTTGAGAACATCACGCAAAGCAAAAGAAGCCAGATGCAAAAGGTCACGTGCTGAAGGATTCCTTTTATATGAAACGTCCAGAAAGGTTAAAGCCATAGAGACAGAAGGCAGATTAGTGGTGGCCAGGGGCTGGGGGGCAGGGGAGGAGTGGGGAGTGGGGAGTGGCTGCTTAATGGGTCTGGGTTTCTTTTGGGGGTGATGGCAATCTTCTGGAGCCAGACAGAGTGGTGACTACAAAAAGCTGGATGCAGAAGGCCAGGGGTCCTCCCGCCTGCTGGTTCCGGCCACCGCTCCAACCAATGTCCTATTACAGGGTTGGTCTGTGGGAGGGTCTCCTGGTCCTTCAAATCACTGTCTCATTTTCAACAGAGCCAGAGCTCTTTCTAACTCACTCCCAATCCCGTGTCCTGAGGCCGGGTACAGATCACTCAACCCCCCGGTCAGTGGTGGGTGAAAACTCCCTGGGTCTCCCAGCTGGAGCACGGCAGCGAGTGGGCAACAGAGGCACCACTGCTCCTCTCTCCAAATTGTCACAGAGTTTCACTTGGCCCAGGCCACTCAGCCCTCTGTCCGTGCCCAGCAGCCAGCACCACACCTGGAGCTGCGGCCCCAGCATCATGGCCTTCCCACTCCACTCTCCTAGGTACCTGACCCCAAGATTGATCCCCGTGCGTGGGCCAGGCAAGTTCTTACAAGGAGAATGGTGGAGGGAGGGCCATGCTTCCTTCCATGATGCCCTTCCATGCCGGGCAACCAGGGAGGCCATGTCACGCTCTCCGCTCATGGTACCTACCAGCCGGGGCTGAGGTCACAGACCTTGTTCTAAACAGTGACTGAGGTCCAAGAAGTCCTGGTGAATGTTCTGGAAGAGCCAGAGATGGGACGTTGTCTTAAGTGTCCAGGGTCCAACCTTCCCACTTCCCCTCCCTGCTTCCTGCACCCAGAAGCACCCCCTCCACGTGGGCTCGCAGAGCCGTGGACTCCCTTCCCTGTCCCCATCCGGCAATTCCGCATGAAGCCGGATTAGGCATGCTGCCAGATTACAGGAGCCCTGGCTCCTGGGGGCCTCCCAGGGCTCCCACCTCCTCCCAGGCCTGAGCTCATGTCCTCTGTTAACCCGGGGCCCTGCCATGGGGGCAATGGCTCCCCGTCTTGCACACCAGCCCAGCCGCCCAGATCCCAGAGGCCGGGAGCACACAGTATACTCTGTAGGGACAGAAAGCATCCAGGCTTTCGTGAAGCTCTGTGCAGGGAGGAGAAGGTATTAGCTGCTGTGAAATGTGGAGCGTGGTGCTATTTCTCGGCAATGGAATAAATTCCACCTGTGCTCCCAGGTTCCCACAAGACTGCAGAGGGCTCCCAGCCTGACGCCCCTTCCCAGGGGACAAGCAGCCCCTTCCTGAACTTACAAAGTACTCCTGTTAGGGTCCCCAGGGCAGGCTGACACAGAAGATGAGGACTTCCTGTCCTAGGTCTCTGCTCAGGAAAGCCAACACGAAGGTCACTCTTAGACAGACAGATACACACACACACACACACACACACACACACACACACACACACACACACACAAGGAGAGGGGAGGGGAGGAAACAAAGAGTTTTGGAGCTTCTTTGCTTCCCTTTGGGAGAGCAGGGCAGTCCCTGTCATCCTGGGACAGGTGGCCTTCAGGCTCCCTCCCAGGGCGGGGAACAAGAGGGTCTAGGGTCTGGCCAAGCAGGTTGAGATCCACATGGGATGTTGCTCTTGAGCAGGGCCTGGGCTTCCAGCGGCTAAGAGCCCAGAAGGCCAAGTGTGATGGAGGCTGTTGAGCCCGCGTGACTCAGCAGAGGTGCTTCTATCTGCTGACTTCTGGCCCCGTGACACTGATTTGAGCACCCCTCTTGGGATAGAGAACACTCAGATTCACTTTTTCTAATCATCCCCAGAGGGAAAGGCCAGGGCCAGGATGGAAAGGAACATTCATGGCCAGCTAAAATCCTTCTGCCTAAAGAGGCCGTTTGACCTTGCGGGGAAGCTGGGAGGAAGGGACCTGAAGTCTCCCACACCAACTAGATATTCTAGCCAGAGCCGGAAAAATGACCCGAAGCCCCGGTCCTGGAGGCAGGGGCTGCCCCCATTCTTCTAGATCAGCAGGCACAGCCTGTCGGGCTGCTGGCTCTTTCTCTTCCTGGTGAGGAGGTGGGGGCAATTTGCGGTTTCTTGTTCGGTCCCAGCTCTGGACACCCCATCACAGCTGACCCATGCCCCCTGACCCCCACGTGGGAAAGGCGCAGGGGAGGGGAGAAGGGGAAGGCACCAGCCCACCCAGCGGTTCCTCCGGTGCCAGGGAGCCTAAGCGGCTTTTCTCCGGAGGGCAGGGAGGCAAATGCTTAGGCACTTAATGGAGCACACGTGGGGCAGTATGTATACCCGGGTCTGTTCACGGGGGGTCCAGCGGGGTGAAAAACTCCTGCAGCAAGGCCCCAGCCCTACAAGGGGGATTTGAGAGGCAGGAGCCCGAGGGCCCTGGCTCCTCCCTGCAGCACCCCGTCCCCTGTGGCAAGGCATAGGCCCTCAGCGGCTTTACAGAGAGTCCCATGCTGCCACCTGGGATTTCAGAGTGCAGGGCACAGACACCCGAGGAATGCACTCGCTCGTCCTTTCAGAAAGCACCTGCGATCTCCAGGCAGCTGGGCACCGGGTGGAGGCTTCCGTCAGCCTCTGCCTGCAGCCAGCAGGCACCCACCCCTGCCCAGACTCGGGCCTCAGGGCTACCCTCTCCTCTCTCTCCCCCAGCCCTCAGCTTCCCGTCCCTGCTGACAGGCCCACCCATAGGTTCTGGCCCAGTCTCCACCTTCCGCTCAGCTACCACATTCCCTGCCCTGCTCAGAACGATGCCCTTTTCCACACGAATGTCCTGCACACTCTGCCTCCTCCCCGCCACAGGCTCCTGCCTCGGGGCCTCCTCCGTTCTCCACCCTGCAAATTCTCCAAAAGCTCCAGGCGCCCAAGCACTTGGTTCCTTCTGGACTCCCCACCGTCCACCTGGGGTCAGTGCTCACGGGACCCTCACACCCTGCTCTCCCTGTCCAAGTCTTTCTGTAGACAGAAGCGACCACATCCAGGCACACCCCTTCCACTCAATCGCACACCAGCTCCTCTGGCCCCAAGAAGAGTGACTTATGGCCTACTGGTTTCTAGAGGCTTCTGAGCCAGGGTTCACCTGTGCTTCTGCATAAGACTCCTGCCCCCGCCCCCACCCCCACCCCAGGGGCCCTCCGGATACTCCTCAGCCTAGACCTGAAGGCCTGGTGTTCGCCCCCTCCACCCTCCCACAAAGAGTTCTCTGTAATGGAGAGGGGGCTACACCTTGAGAGACCAGAGGGTGAGCACAGGCCACCTGGCAAGCAGCACAAATGGCTTTCTCCCATCCCTGCCCAGTAACCTTCTCCCCTTCCACCCATCAGGGGCCTCACCTGTGCGGGTCCCGTTTCCCGAAGCCGTGCCGGTGACGGGGCGCCAGAGGCTTTGAGGCTCCAGCTTTCCAGGGGCTGGGCCAGGCCCCCGGGGTTGCAGTCCCTGGGCAGCACGGGGCTTGCCAAGGGAAGCCGGGGTCTGCGAGCAGGTGTGCCCAAGCTCCCAGGCTCTGCAGCTGCCATCTCCAGCCTGAGGCCCAGCCTGGGGATTAGGGACGGATTGCTCTGGGAGATTTCCCCTGCCCTGGGGCTCACAGGCTGCTCCTTCCCATCTGGGAGGAGACAGGCAGGATCACTGAGTGGGGAGACCCAGCCCTAAAGAGGTGCCCCCGCCACCACCACTCTGCCCATCCCCAAGCTCAGCTGTCGCCACCATGAGTTCAGTGTGCATGAGGACACCCAGGTGTGACAGGCAGCACCTCCAGCCCCCGTGGGGGGTGCAGCACATGGAGACATGTGTACCTGCATCACTCATCCACCTAGTGCAAGCCCAGAAATGCCTCCCACCGTCAGAAGCCCCCCTGACAAACAGAGGCACAGTCCACTGGCTCCCTTCTTCACCTCCTAAAGGAAGTAGGGCTCCTGGCCAGGATGAAAAGGAAGTCTCTGGAGCCTGGAGGGGACTTCTTGTTGGATCCTAACACAGCCAGCTCAGCCTGGAGTACCCTACCTCTCTCCCTTCTGCCCCGCTAAAGCCTCCATCACTCCCAAGCCGTGCTCCGTAGCCAAGAACTCCCTGGAGGGATCAGAATTCAGCCAGCATCACCTGGGGGACCCCCGCAGCTCTGAGATATTCTTCCAGAAATCCACTCTCTGCTCAGACACCACTACAGCTCCTTCTCCACCGACTTCTGCTCCCTATTCCCCGCTCTCCTCTATGCCCCATCCCCCCCCCCCGCCTCCCCCCAGCATGGCCCAGGCATAGACACCGGGGATCAAACACAGATGGCAAACTCACAGCAGTGCTTTCCTCCTTGGACTTCATCTGGACAGTTCCAGCAGGAAATCCTGTGAGTGGCCAGCAGAGGGGGCCAGAGGGCCACAATTGAGGCGAGCAAGCTCTGAGCAGGGGTACAGGAGGGCCAGCAGAGTTGAGGGCCCAGCTCAGTCTCTCAGGGAGGCTTCCAAGGCACAATCACCAAAGACACGGTTCCTGCACCTACGTGAGCCAGGCGAAGGACTCGGGTTTTAAATACTCAGGGTCCACACGTGGTAGGGTGGTCCCAAGAAGGTGCGAAGAGATAAGAAGGTCCCAGCCGTATCTGTGGGGCCCAATGCCAGGGCGTGCAGCCAAAACCAAGAGTAGGAGTCCCCACACCCTGGGCTTGGGGGAACCTTACAAACATTAATGGTGGCCGATGACTTGGGGTTTGTGAGGACAGAAACCTAGCAAAAGCACATCAACAGGTCCCGATTTCTGGGGGCCAGCTCAGCCATGTGCAGCCCGGGACATGAGGGTCAGAGACTACTTCCAGCACCTCCCAACATTTGTTCCTCTCGCACAGTGGTTATGTGCAAACAGGTCTTCGGTCTTACTTCCCCGAGGAAGGCAGGAATCACATCTTAAACACGTCCGAGCCCTTCGCTGGGCCTAGCATTAGAACGACCCTCCCTGGGCTTTCAGAATGATTGAATGACCTATCTCATGGGGCTGTAACAGACAGTCTGTCTATTGCAGCTTTGTCCTAGGCATCCAAACCACAGCCTGGTCTTCTCATACTAAGACACCCCTCCTCTTCCAGAACTAATGACAAGCCTGTAAAATAATATCTAAGACGAAGTATATTGGGACCAAAATTTTTAAAAGCATGTTTTTGCACTCATTCTTAACGCAGCCTAGATGATAAGATTTTGGTTACTTTAAAATGATCATCCAAAGACTTTTTTTTTTCCTTTTTAATGTTTTTAAATGTTTATTTTTGAGAGAGGGAGAGAGAGACAGAGTGTGAGCTGGGGAAGGGCAGAGAGAGGGAGACACAGAATCCGAAGCAGGCTCTAGGGTCTGAGTTGTCAGCACAGAGCTTGACGTGGGGGCTCCAACCCACAGATCATGAGATCATGACCTGAACCGAAGTCGGATGCTTAACTAACTGAGCCACCCAGGCGCCCCAGACTTTACCTTTTTCTAAATCCACGGCAGCTCTTACTGATTTTTTTCCTCCCGTATTTCTCATTATAAAAGTTTTTGGGTTTTTAGGAATATTTTTCTAATGTTGATTTATTTTTGAGAGAGAGCAAGAGTGGGGGAGGGGCAGAGAGAGAGGGAGCGAGAGTCCCAAGCAGGCTCTGGATTGTCAGCACGCAGCCTGTCACAGGGCTCCAACTCATGAACTGTGAGATCATGGCTTGAGCCAAAAGCAAGAGTCAGATGCTTAACCGACTGAGCTATCCAGGCATCCCTAAAGATTTTATTTTTAAATAATCTCTACACCCAGCGTGAGACTTGAACTCACCACCCCAAGATCAAGAGCCATACGCTCTACTGACTGGGACAGCCAGGTGTCCCTGCAAGTGTTTTGAACTACTTAAGAAATTTTACTTGGAACACATCCACAACAAATCAAACAAGCCCTAAGTATATACACATATTCTTAATGTTTTCTTTTTCGAGAGAGAGTAAGCGGGGCAGGGGCAGAGAGTGAGGGGGACAGAGGATACAGAGGATCCGAAGCGGACCCTGCGCTGACAGGCTGACAGTAGACAGCCCGCTGTGGGGCTCGAATTCACGAACCGTGAGATCATGACCTGAGCTGGAGTTAGAGCCTCAACCGACGGAACCACGCTGGTGCCCCCGCAAAAGGCGGTCATTTTAAAGCCCTTATTTTTTAAAACGTGTCAAGTCAAATTCAGCATAATGTGTAGAAGCACTTCAAGAAATGTTGGTGGAATAAATGAAACAAACAGACCTCTCTCCCCCGCCTCCCTCCTTTCTAGGCTCCACCAAGCTAAGATGTGCAACATTTCCTTTCAAGCAGAACAGAAGGTGGCAGTGAGCAGGAGACCAGAGGTGGAGAGAGCCCTGGGGCTCTCTCCTGAGCTCTCTCCCTTCCTGGACTTCCCGATCATGAAGGCTCAGAAGCACCAGAAAGAGGTTCCTGCAAGAGCACACTGCACCACCAAGATAACCTTGAGGAGAGCCCCCAGGACACAAGCAGCTGGGGGTCTCCCCGATGGAAGGGTTCGGCTCCTCTCCTCCAGCGACAACACCCATCAGCACAATAACTAAACAGCAGGAAAAAGAGGGGAGGAGCTAGGGGTGAACCGGTAGTCTGCTAAGAGAAAAGGAACAAACAGGAACCAGGGGGAGGTGTGCCAGGCAGGCCAGGGGGGAGAGAGATCCCTTTCCCTCCAGAGTCTGCTCTTGTCTTTACGTGCATGAAATGTTCCCAGACCTGCCAAGGCCACGGAGCTTCCTGTCCTGCGGGTGGGAAGCAGGGAGCCCAAGCCGCCGTGATTTGGGGTGGGGAAAGGTTATGTGAGCCCTGGATTTGGGTCTCAGTTCCACAGTTGCTCTGGGACCTCAAGCTCCCACACGCCCTGAGGCTCAGTGTCCCCAAGTGCAATGGGAGTGGGGAGTGGAGGGCGGCGGGAGGGGGGGGGTGGGGCTGAAAAGCCCTGGCTGAAGGGGGATGTACCACAGGAAGACTCACCTAGGCTAGGCTCTGTGGGGGAGGGCTACCCCTCTCAGTGGCACGGCAGAGGGCCTGCGGTCAGCGGCCTGCCACAGACCCGCACCCTGCCACTCGCTGGCCTCGGCAGGCCCTGCGTGTGCTCCGTCACAGCTGCAGGAGGAGGCACCAGGGCCTACAAAGCAGCAGCCTGGAGGAAGAGGCCTTAAGGAATCAGACCCGCGGCATCAGGAGGTAGGAGGGGAAGGTGAGAGACTCTCCGTAGCCGAGCCTCAGTTTTCCTGGCTGCAAAATGGCACGCATGCTCATGAACTCCCAGGGCTGCGGTGAAGATAAATTGGGAACATGCCTGACACACTGTTGGTTTTACTGAACAAGACGACCAGCGCCGAGGCCCCCTCGCCACACGTGTATGTGCACGTACACGCACACACACACCACACGCTACTTGGGAGACTCTGCCTGGGACAGAGAAAGCCACAAAAATGGCTGCCGAGAGAGTGGCAGGTGGATGCGGAAGGGCTACAGTGAGCAGTAAGGCTGGGGGCTTAGGCAGCACACGAGCCACAAGGCAACCTCCTTCTGCGAAGAAGAGGGTGCCCCTGAGAGGATGCCATCGCGTGTACCTGCTGTTAAGTCCTGGCCGTCCCGCTCCCCTGCTGTCACCCCCTCTGGCCTGGCGGAGACGCAGGCCCCATGTCAGCCAAGGTGGGGCGGCCCCCGTGGCTCGGGCCCACAAGCGTGGGCAGCTGGGCTGGGCCAGGGGTCTGTGGTCGCACTGCCCCTACCCTCCCGGTTAGCCTGAGCCCCGGGGTGACAGATGGAAGAGGACGCTGGAGGGAAGCCCGGATAGTCGCTGGGCTCTGCTCAGTTCAGTCTCCTCTTCCTCTTCTTTGAAGTTTCAGGCCAGGCCCCTTCTTCCCCTAATACTGTCAGTTTCACATTTTCTCTTTTCTTCTTCTCCTCTGGTTATCGTTCTTCAGCTCCTCCCTTTTTTAATCTTCCTACTTACTCTTCTTTCTCTTAGGGGGGGAAAAAAAGGCACAAACCACATATTCTGAAGGAGGGGAAACCTGAGAAGCCATCGGCTTTAGAAGCTAAAGACAGCTAAATTTAGCAGCTCAGAATAGAAGGTGAGGCCTTCAAAATCTCACGCTCCAGGTGCGCTGTGAAAATCTCCCAGTTAGCATCCCTCCGTGGCAGGCTGCTGCCTCTCTAATGCTCACCTCTTGCAAATAGGGCTTTGGGAAGCGGTCGGCACTCCGAGTCCTTCCTCCAACACTCATTTGTTGACCCGACCAGAAGATGCATCTTCTTAGAAACTTACGTTTCTCAGCAGAGAGCTTCTTCGTCCTCCCTGCACCACCCCCGCCATGAAAGGCAGGAGGGGAGGAAGATTCATAGTCTGCGGGGTGAACTACAGCAACCAAGTGGGCATGTTTCGTAGGAGCAGGTGGAGAGGCTTGGCCCCACGAGCGGATAGAAAAGGCAGACAGAAAAGGCCAGAATGGAGAGAGCTGGGGGGTGACCAGCACGCACACACCAGGCCACCCTCCAGCTGCTTCCAGGGAGGGAGAAGGCCATGTCTCCCACCTGGTGCTTTTCCACCCGGCTGATGCCGTGGACACTCCTACAGGAAGCCCCCTGCGGGCAAAGTCATGAGCCAGACGCTGGGCAGTGGAGAGAACTGCTCACCTTTGGTCTCTTTTAGGAAAATAAAAATGGGTGACAGGTGGATAGAAAAAGATGATTTCGGGGCGCCTGGGTGGCGCAGTCGGTTAAGCGTCCGACTTCAGCCAGGTCACGATCTTGCGGTCCGTGAGTTCGAGCCCCGCGTCAGGCTCTGGGCTGATGGCTCGGAGACTGGAGCCTGTTTCTGATTCTGTGTCTCCCTCTCTCTCTGCCCCTCCCCCGTTCATGCTCTGTCTCTCTCTGTTCCAAAAATAAATAAACGTTGAAAAAAAAAAAAAAAGATGATTTCAAGCCTTTCATAGCCACTCTGTTTCCTTGGTGGTGGGGGCGCTGGGGACAGGTGTAGGAGAAAGTGACCCAGAGAGGAAGCAGCTTCTTTTTGGGTGGTTTTTAGGAAGAGAGCACCCCCACCCCGTACTCTTTGCCGAGAAGAATTTATTTTTTTAATTTTTTTACACTTATTTATTTTTAAGAGAGAGGGACAGACAGAGTGCGAGCAGGGGAGGGGCAGAGAGAGAGGGAGGCACAGTACCCGAAGCAGGCTCCAGGCTCTGAGCTGTTAGCACAGAGCCCGATGTGGGGCTCGAACTCACGAATCGTGAGATCAGGACCCGAGCCAAAGTCGGACGCTTAACTGACTGAGCCATCCAGGCGCCCCTGCCAAGAAGAATTTAGAATGATTCCTTTCTAAAAGCAGAGGGTTGACATGCAGAACTCTTGGGGGTTCCTGCTGACTCCAGGGCTCCTCACTTACATGAGCTGCCCTGATTAAACAAGGAACACAAGCTGCAAAATGCTGTTCGACTGAGTGCCAAAGCCAGCAAGGCTCAAAGGGACACGACTCGCAAGTCCGAGGCACATGCCCGCCATGCCACCAGGCCCCTGAGAAGTCAGTAGACAGGCATGGGGCCCAGATCATAGCTGGCTCTGAAGCCGCCTGCTCAGGCCGTGAAGAAACCTTATATAATGAAGTTAATATTACAGAGCTTTTCCAGGGCAGGCTTCACCTTTCCGGCCACCCGAAGGAGGTCACAGTATCACTTTGGATCTGTTGAGCGTCTGCTGGGCATGCTTAATTATTCACTAGCTATGGATACTGACCCAGCTTTGGGGTCCCAGTAGCAGGGTTTCTGCAGAGGTGGAAGAGGATGCAGTGAGAACTCCCCCATCCAGACTTGAGTGAAGGTCAAAGAGGACAAAAGAAGTAGAGGCCTGAGAGTTGGCCTCTGCAGGATGTGGGAAACAGGGGCTGGGAGGGGCCAAGAACAGTCAGACGCCCCAGCGCCCGTCACTGGGGAGAGAAGGGAGGTCGGAGAGGGCTACGGTTTCCAGAAACATCACTCATTGCCTCCAGCCCCCACACTGCAGGGCAGGACAGCCCTTGGCTCCTGGAGCCCAGCAGGAATGCGGCCGGGTGTATGTATTCATCACTGCTTCTGTGTCAGAGCCCTCTGCCCTGTGGCGTATAAACAGAGAAAGCTCAGACTGCCCATGAGAAGAAAGAGGCAGGAGCGGGGATCAGGTTAGCGATACTAGATATCCACTGCCTCATCTGGCACCAGAGGGAACCGAGATCATGTGTCGCAACTCAGGGATGTGGTGGATACAGGGAGGAATGTGCACGGTGGCTGGGAGCCCTGTGCCAGCTCCCTTGACCCATGCCCACACCACCAGCACTGGCTCCTCGCCGTCTGGAACGGGATGACAGAGAGCTCCTCCTGCTGCTGACTCTTACCGGCTCCGGCGAGGGGCTGATAACCAAACCTGGAGCACACCTTCCCCTGGGGTGCATCTTATGGGCTCAGGGTCCCAAGGGGAAAGGCTGGGGACTTGAAAGTCTCCCACCTGCATCTGGGCTGGAGTCCTCATGGACTCCAGGGGCTGCAGAGAGCCACAGGGTCTCCCATAAGGTTTTGGCCTGAGCTAGGCCACAAGGGGGGCTGAAAATGCAAGAAACTGGGTCTTGCTAGGTAACTTGGACATGATCTAACTTCACCCCCCCGCCCCCCCCCCCCCCCGGGGGAATTCTGTACTTCCAGAAGCCAGGGCTAATCTGGAGAACAGGGGGAATTTTCTATCTAGAAAGAAAGTCATGGATGTCAGTGGGGAAGATGAATAAAGGCTAATTCTAGAAAAGCCAGGTCCTTCCTGGGACAACTAACTGAGCCCAGGATCCTGCTCTAAAAGAGAAGGCTGTAGCTCATGATCTCTGGGGCCCAAGCTTTAGGTAAGGGGCAGTTTAGCCCCTCTCCTGATTGGACCGGACCCCTAAAAGGCAAGGTGCTTCTCCTGCATATGAGGACCGCAAATCAGACTAAAAGAAGAATTTGATTTGCCAGGTGCTATAAGATATACTGCTGTGGTGGGGCTCGAAGGACCCAGGAAAATAGTCTTTTTTTTTTTTTTTAACATTTATTCATTTTTAAGAGGCAGAGAGAGACAGACCCGAGCAGGGGAGGGGCAGAGAGAGGGAGACCCAGAATCCAAAGCAGGCTCCAGGCTCCAAGCGGTGGAAGCTGCTTCTGGGTCAGAGCCCGCTGACACAGCACAGAGCCCGACACGGGGCTCGAACTCACGAACCTCGAGATCATGACCTGAGCCAAAGTTGGACGCTTAACCAACTGGGCCACCCAGGCGCCCCATGCCTTTAATCATTGAGACAGGAAACAACGGTTCACGACAAATCACAGAGCTGCCCCGTCTTGGCCTGGTGAGCGGCTGGCTGCCTCTGGTTCTCTGTCCACCTAAGGAGCCTTTGCATGCGGAGAGGAAGAGAAAAGACAAGGGGACGAGACGGAACAGAGAAGGCGGCTGTCCTCCCTAGCAATTGGGTAGGAGTTCCGGCTGGCACAGACCTGAGTGTATACATGAATGACTGAACGGGCAGAGTGTCATGTGACTCTGAAGGTAGATGTATTTGTGTGGACAGGCCGAGGAACGCAGCGGGACCCTAGAGCAGGGCCCCTTCGGCCTCTCGTGTAATCTGGCCTGCAAGCTCAGACACACGAGGAAGCCCCCCAGATGCATGGTCTGGCCTCCCCCAGCCGCTGAGGGGTCGGCAGGGCAGCCGCACCCACCTCTGACCCAGCAGGATCTCAGACGTAAATAAGCCCGGCTCCTTTGGCACCTGCCAAGATCTGTCTTCTTGGCAAGAGCCTAGGGCTAAGGGTGGCCCCTCGCTTGCCATCCCTCGGAGTAAACAGGGGTGCTTATTCATGCCGGGGCAGAGAAGAAAAAATCTTGTTGTCGAGTAAGTCTGGTAGAGCAGTATACGGAAGAACAGGATGTCCAGAGTCTGCTCTGGTTTAGGTGATGAGCTGAACACCACTGGTTTCCCTGCCTGGAGCCTGGAGATAAGACCTCCTGAGGCCACAGGAAGCATCCAAGCGTGACACGATCTCTCCACTCTCTGCACCTCACCGTGTGCACCTGGCCCTCTCGCCCACCCTGCCTGCCCTGGTTCAGCAGGGGCAGCAGGCTGGCCCGTCAGTAAAAGTCCTGCCACGGAGCACCTCCGTGCTGGTCTCCGAAGGCTGTCTAGACACCTTCTGTGAGCTCTAGGCTCCCACCCGCACGCTGTTCCTTGTCCTCAGAGGCCACCAACCACACCACACAGAGGGGGAAGGGCAACCAGAGCAAGGCCAGGAGCCAGCCTGGCAGGGCTGGCCATAAACCCAGTGCTCCTGCATTATCCCCCTCCCGAGACCCTCCAGCTGGGTGCACCTTGCACAAGCCTGGAAGTGGGGAGAGGACCATGGCAGCAGCTTAGGGAAAATTTTGAATAAGACCAAGAGGGAAGCAATGAGCCAATCAGATGTGGAACAAATGAGAAAAAGGGAATATACACCTCTGATCCCTGCAGGGGCTAATCTGGTCCCTGAAATGCTGGGAGCAGGACACAAAGGCAGGATGGGAAGAGTTACTAGGTTTCTCTGAGAGTACACATTTTCTCAGAACTGCTGCTCAGGAGAGGGAGAGGGAGAGAGGGAGAGGGAGAGGGAGAGGGAGAGAGGGAGAGGGAGAGAGAGAATAAACACTCATCTGCTGGGGGACACTCAACTCCACTGTTGCTGCACACATAACCAGTGGTTCCTGCTGCAGCCCCTGGGGCCCGAGTTTCCCAGAGGTTAAGGCTACGTTACATACAGATGGAGAACCCAGATGTCACCTGCATTCTCTGGGCACCTAGGGCCCCAGTGCCCCAACAAATGATGACAATTTTTTTCGCTTTATAGATGTCAGGCAGAGAGAGTAGCTAATTTGCTCAGTGCTATACAAATAGTAGAAAGCAGGATGGTGGGGTGGAGATGGGCATTTGTTTTTGCTTTTTTTTGAAAAAGAAAAAAGTTCATTTATTTATTCTTGAGAGAGAGAGAGAACGCATGTGCGCATAAGCAGGGGAGGGGCAGAGCGAGGAGGAGAGAGGGAGTCCCAAGCAGGCTTCGTGCTTTCCGCACAGAGCCTGACGTGGGGCTTGATCTCACGAACCGTAAGATCAGGACCTGAGCCAAAATCGAGAGCCCGACGCTTAACCAACTGAGCCACCCAGGTGCCCCCCGATTTTGCTTTTAGGGGAAATCATTTAAGGCACAATGTCGAAAACAGCTAACTGGAGGGAACAAATGATAGCCAACAATGTCACCAAGGCTGAGCTGCCTCCCAGGATCATGAGCCCCTATCTGTTCCCCTGCTGTCCTTGGGGCTCCAGGTCCCCTGCTCTCTTCGGGTGGGGGCTGGGCTAGCCTCTCCATGACAGCTGAGGAACTATAGCTGCCTCCAGGCTGTTCCAGTAACTCAACCCCCGCCTGGGCCGCTCTGGTCCGAAAGCCAGCTGGTGAGTTCCAAACAATGGCAAGGGGTGTGGGTAGTGGGGGAGGCTTATGAATTAAAAATAGATGCTAGTAATCACCAGGGAGCTTGCAGAGAGCATGCGGAGCATTGTTTACTAGAGAGAAGAATACCTTCTATTCATGCCCAGACCGGGGTGGAACCACCACAGCTTCTCACACCAACCAATGGCCTCTGGGTCTGGGGGAGTCAGCTGACAGAGCCGGGTTGGCTGGAAGACCCCCTTGCTCCTCAGGAGCTCCCCAGGCCTCGCCTATCTCTGGAGGAACAGCTACAGGGCTGGAAAGTTGTGTCACTGAAGGGGGAACGGCACCCCAGCAATAAAGTCACCCTCTTGGGCCGAGGCAGGTCTGCTCCCTATGGATACTGCATCACGTGACCCCTGGTGCTTTCAGTGACCTTACATCTGTTTGGTCTCGCGAACACGCTCGAATGTGGGCTCCAGTCTCCTCTCTGCCATGAAAGTAGCTGGGTGTCCTCAGGCAAGCAGTCTCTTGATTCCTCTAGGACTCGGTCTATTCATCCGGAAAATGGGGATAAGAACACCTGCTCTGGCAACTTCACAGGGAGGTTGTTCAGATTCACTGGGCAATACATATGACAGAGTTGGGGAGAGCTGAAAGTTCTAAATAAGGATATAAGACAGTCATAGGAACAATCATGTCCCCAGGGCACTGTCCTGCCTGGCAGCTCGCCCAAGAGCGTCCGGCCCCGGTCTTTCACCGGCAGCAAGAGAAGAACCCCGGCTGTCTCGGGGCCAGTGTCTGCACGAGCCATGTGCAAAAGCCTGGGGAGAAGCTTCCCGGCTGACACGCCCACCCCCGCGCCCCCCAGCCCCCTGCATTCGCGGTCAGCAAACATCAACAACCCTTCACCAGCTTCTCACGGGGCCAGCCACCCGCCCGCTCCGTCTGCTCAGGCAGCCAGAGAACACAAGGTTCACATGCTCCTCTTCATAAAGTAGCTGTGGTACTGGGGACCCTGGCCTGGCAGGACGGTTCTAATTTTATTTTTCAAGTGTCTTCACTGACTCAGCACTGAGAGGTGGGTCCGGCTGCAGCTGCACGCAGAGCACCTGTTCACTGTGGCCTGGTAAGCTGCTTCATTCTGCTGGCCCCTCTGGGGTCTCCATTCCACAAGCCCTTTCAGCCAACACATGCAGATCTCACTCTGGGAACACACTCTCCACAGTTGAAACTAGGCTTGCAAATGGTCCAGTGCCATCGTTCTAAATCCTATCTTCACGCCGACAACTCCCAACTGTATGCCTCCAGCCTGGATCTCTCCCCAGGACTCCAGACTCATACATCTGACTGCCTACTTGGCATTTCCATGTGGATGTTTAATAGCCGTCTCAAACATAACAGGTCCAAAACCCAGCTCCGCTTTCTGCCCGCCCCCCCCCCCCCAACGCCACGGCCCCTGCCAGATATCTGTTCCATTTGCCTTTTTTCCCAACTCCGTGAATGACGATTTCGTCTTTCCAGCTGCCGGGCCGAAAAGCCGTGTGCCGTCTTTGCCTGCTTTCACGCTCCACGTCCGTCAGAGGTGGACGTGGCCCGATCTCCGAAGCAAATCCAGAATCCAGCCACTTCTCCCCACCCTTACCACTCCCACCCAGCTGCAAGCCACCACCGCCCCGTGCCTGGAGTATTTCGACAGCTTCCCGGCTGGACTCTGTGTTTACACCCCGGCTCGTGGCCTGTTCACACAGCAGCCAGCGTGGTCTTCTGAAAAGGTAACACTCATCTGCACAAAAACCTTCTAATGACCTCCCATCTCACTTGGGAAAAAGGTCAGAAGCCCCTTTCCTGGCCCATGAGGCCCTAGGTGACCCACAACTCTCCCCACCCATCTTTAAAACCCCAATAAAACCCAAAGTGCCTCAACCCACTATCTGCTGTCCTGTCTCCCCGCACGGGCAACACATGCTGCCCTCACTTCCACCAGCTCCGCAATCCACTGAAACGGGTTTCTTGCTGGTTACCAATGACCCCCTCTGCGTGTGCCGCCTGCACACACTTCCATACCCAGATAGGACCTGTCACTCCTGCCCCATTTCACTCTTTTGACTACTCGCTCTTCCTGCTTCAGGATTCTCTCTCTCCATGGTGACTCCTCTGTGTCTGGCTGTTCTGTCCCTTTTATGTCACATCTGTCCTCGACTTCGCGCTCACTTGACACGTGCCCTTCAGGG
The DNA here is from genome assembly GCF_028749965.1 of Puma concolor. NCBI lineage: Eukaryota > Metazoa > Chordata > Mammalia > Carnivora > Felidae > Puma > Puma concolor. Next base: position 26,375,261 of record NC_141683.1, read on the forward strand.
GTCTCTTCTATACCCATGATTTCAAGCTCAGTGCTGACTTCCAGAGTGCCAGCCCAAGTCCAGACCTCTCGCCCATGAACCCGACTGCCCGCTGGAGCTCTTTAGTCGGACAGCTCCCAAAGGCACCTGCAACTCAATGCGTCCAAAAGTGAACTCATCACTCTCCTTCCACAACCTGCTCCTACTTCCGTGTTTCCTCAACTAGAAGATGCCCCATCCGCGAGGTTGGTAAGCCAGAAACCCTGGAATCATCCTCTCCTCTTTCCTTTTGTCTTCCTATCCACTTTCTCACCTGGCAGTGCTGATTCCAACTTCCAAATGTCTTCCGGATTTGTCTCCTCCTTTCCATCCTCACTGCTGCGGCCCAGACTCCTGAAGCAGCTCCAAAACCGGTTTCCTTGACTCCACTCCTAACCCCCTTCCTGGTCTATTGTCTACACTGAGATCCAGAGGGACCACTTCCTTCCAGCTTCCTGCCTAACCCATGGACACCTTCACACTACCTGTGTAGTCTGGCCTCTGCCTACCCATCGGTCCCCAACACAGCTGGATGCTGTGACCAAAGCGAAGGCCAGGAGGACCCCTGCGCCAGCTCGCGGACTTCTGTACATGCTACTCCCTCCCCCCCCCACCCCTTCCGCCTAGTTCTTTCCTGGGCTAAACTGTACTCCTTCAAGGCTCAAGTCAATGGCTTCCTCCAGAAGGTCTTTACCAACGCCAGTTCCCTCCCCCTGCTCCCAAAGGCCGCACAGCCTCTATCACAGCCTTACCACCTTATTCTGTCTGTTGCCCGTCTGCCCCCCACCTCTATTCAGTAAGCTCGTGAACACAGTACCTCAGCTTGTTCATTCTTAAGGCGTTAGCAAGCATTCAGTGAGCACTTGTCATATGAACAAAGGAGTGAGGACAGAACTTCAGAAAGTGCCAAACTAGCTTTTCTCCTTACCCTTACCCTCTCCTTACCCCTCATGGCTTCCTCTCCTATCTTCTTTGGTTGGTAATAATAATAAAAACGATACTGTGCCAGGCTCCATCCCAGACATTTATACATACATGAACCCATTCGAACCTAGAGCAACTCTACTGTTATTATCCTCGCTTTCAGCTGGGGAAACTGAGGTACACAGACGTTGAGTGACTGACGCATCTTACTAAGTGCAGAGCCAGGGCCGGTGCCAGCCTGGGCTCTGAACCAACTGCCGGTACTGCTCCTTGATGGCCTGTTTAAGGTAAACAAGCCGAAATTAACATCGGCCTGAGCAAAACCTCATTTTTTAAAACCCCTGAGACAAAGAGAAACGAACCCTTTGGGGATCATCTCTTGCCTTGGGTTTGGTCCAACCCTGCGGACAGTTCTGTGGGCAGCAGGGTGTGGGTACCCACCCGGCAGGGCCCCCAGCTCAGCCCCCCGCAGGTCCAGAGGCCCCTCCACGGATGGCTCTCGCGCCCCAGTGCCTCCCCGCCACACCGAGGCCACGCCCCCTCGTGCCCCACCTCACCTTATCGCCGCCCTCGGCCTCCTCGGCCAGGAGGTACACGTTGCCGCCGTCAGCCAGCAGCAGGGCGGTGTCGGTGGTGGAGGAGGAGCGGGGACGGCACTGGTGCTGGTGCAGGATGGCGGCCAGGCTGCTGTCCTGGGGGGCCTTGCGCAGCAGGTGGGGGCTGCCGCGCTGGGGCTCCAGGGAGCTGCTCTTGGTGCGCCGGCTGCCGCCCCCGCCGCCGCCCCCGCCGCTGCCGTGCAGGCTGGCGCCCCGCTTGATCGAGGGCCGGGAGCGGATCTGCTGCAGCACGCGGTTGAAGGCGGTGGGCCGCGCGGGCAGGTCGTGCAGGGACATGGCGTAGGAGACGCGGTGCATCTCCGGGGAGCGCTCCTTCTCGTCCGGGGAGTCATGGTCGGACATGCCCTGCTGCTGCTGCTGCTGCTGCTGCTGGGAATCCTGAGACGTCTGATGCTCCCTCTCCCGAGACCGGCGCCGGCTGTGGAACAGGTGCTTCAGGCCGTGGCCAAACATGGAGCCCTCTGAGAGCTGCTGGATTTTCTTAACGGGGAGAGATGAAGAACCCTCGTGAATGGAAAGCTCTGGAATGCCCAGTTCTTGGGGACAGAGGTGGGGGGGGGGGTGTGTGCTCTTGGGAGATCACTAGAGCTACTACAGCTGTCTGAACCTGGAAGATCCCTGCGAATGGCCTGTCATGCCTAAAAGGGCACCTTGCAGAAAGGTAGCAAGCAACCCTGACCCAGTCTCTATTCCCCAAGAAATGTACCCCCACAGCCCTCCACAGGACATTCGCGATCAACACACGGTTCAGGGTTACTGGTCATGCGATCTTGTGACTAGTCTGAGGCTCACGGGGTTGTATCCTTCTGGATCGATTCCCGCCACCCCTGCCCTCCGGTCTGTCCCTCCTTCTGAGTTCAGTCCTCTTTCGAGCTGCGCTGGCTCTTTTAGACCACCAGGCACCCGTTTCCAAAGATGCCTCCTTGCGGTGCTCTCTGAGAAGATCAGGGTCAGACCATCAGGTTTTACCATTGTAGAAGACGTTGCTGAATGCTTACCCAACATGTGTTCCCCTTCCTTACCAACCAAACGGCCTGGCCTTCATGCCCCTTGCTAAAAATTCTTATACTTCATCAGACTCCCTTGCAGCTAGGAGTGACACGTGACAGCTCTAGCCAATGAAAAGCAAGGTGAGAGTTTTTAGCAGCACTTTTTGCTTTCTTGATAAAGCTCCTGGCCCTTCCTACTTCCTCAGGTCTGGAATGTAGCGGTAATTCCTGGACACATAGCTGCCATCTTGCAACCACAAGATGACTGGCATGATGGTGAAGGGCTACACACACACACACACACACACACACACACACACACACGGCAGAGCCGCGAGCGACAGGTTTGGGAACTTGATGCCAAAGCAGTTCTGAATGCCCATCTTGGGATTCTGGCCACATGAAATAAATAAACCTATCTTTGTCTACAACACCGTACCTATCTTAGCACGCTCTTCTGTTATTTGCAGCCAGTCTCATTCCTGATGTAGTTGGCAATAAAAGAAGTTTTACTGGAGTTTCCAGGTTGGTGGATACATCCATGCCAGGAGGATGGTGTACCCCAGTTCTACCAGGACAGAAGCTCCTGCACTCGGGACCCTTCTGGACCTCGTCCCATGTATATTTCTCCATCTGGCTATTCATCTGTATCCTTTGTAATACCCTTTGTAACGAACTGGTAAACAAAAAATAAATAATAAACATTACTTCTACGGGCATGCCTCACAGTGCAATCAGTAACGTGACCACTTCTTCAGCATCCCTATCGGAATGAGGTATCTAAGTCAGTGTCTTTCCCCTCAGATTGGAACGGACCAAAGGGGCCCTGGAGCCCAGTGCTGCCCTGGCCCCAGCCTTCCCTCTCAGCTCTGCTGCTCCCCAGGCAGGACTGTTCAGGCCAGAGACGGACAGCGTGCCTGTCAGGGGGCTGGCTTCTTTGGCCAGGCCGAGCCCTAGGCAGAGAGCTTCAGAGCCAAAGGGAGGGCTGGGCCGTGCGGTGACCAGGTGAGAAGCCACACTCTGGAACTCCTAAGAAGAAAAATTCGGAACCTGGCCATTTGGGGCTCAGTGAGCCCCAGCAGGTCCTCACTTGGGAGGAACAACCCATAATCTCATGAGCCAGCCTCATTTTTATCTATTTTTAAATATTTATTTTGGGAGAGTGTGAGCATGAGCAGGGGAGGGGCAGAAAAAGAGGCAGAAAGAGAATCCCAAGCAGGCTCCTCGGCGTCAGCACAGAGCCCAAGGCGGGGCTCGAACCCACGATCCGTGAGATCGTGACGTGAGCCGAAGTCAGACGCTCAACCGACTGAGCCACCCAGGTGCCCCTGAGTTTTCTTTTCTTCTTGAAATAAACTCACAGACAGAAAACCTTAGACCATGCAGAAACCAAGAAAAAAAAAAAAAAACCCATGTTAGATGTGAATTAGCTGACCTGGCTCTTGTTTTTTTATACCTCAGGATTGTATGTGGAGACAGCTGCGCTGACCTCTGAGTGTCAGTAACTAAGCTATCGTAAATTTGTGTAAAAGTTCAGGATTTTCAGTTGTGGCCTCCTTTGAGTCTCCCCACAATCCTCAAAGTAGGCAGGGCCTTTCCATCACCCATTTTACAGGCCAGATATGTTACATTGGCACAAGTCACCATGGGCTCACGGTTTACAGTTTTCAAGGGGTTTTTTTTTTCTTCTACATGATCTCGCTTGATTTTCCCGGACACTAATAAAAGCAACAGTAGCAACATCTCCACTTGTAGAAGAGGAGATGAAGGCTACCACCATTGCTTCTCAAGAATTTAATTCTGGGGCAGCCCCGGAGACATTAGGTTACACAGTGTGAGGCTCTCCCACGGGAGTTACTGTCCCCGCAGGGCCAGCCTGAGGCAGGGCCAGGAGGCCCCCCTGAATCTGCTCCGGGCAGAGCCAACATGTCCAGGGCAGACGGACAGGGGAGCGCGCTCTGCCATCAACTTGGAAGTGGCCAGATCCCGTGGCCTCCAGACCAGGGACGGCCAGGACGCTCCTTCCTCCTGAGGCCCAAGCGGATACCAGACCTCCCTCCAGGCATCATGGATGGGGCCAGCTGGCTCTGGCATTTGCCGAGCTGCTCCTGTCAAACAGTCATTACAAACTGTCCTCCCAGCTTCCCATTCCAGGTCTCTCTGTCCTCTCCCTACCACTCCTGACCCACCTTCTCCAACTCAGAGGCCCATCTTCTGTATCTGCTCAGGTAAAAAGAGTTCCCTTCAAAAGACTTCATCGGGTCCCAGAGCTCTGAGCCCTGGGAAACAGGCAGAGGTGCTATGGACAGCGGTCACACTGTCTGCTATATTGCCTTGAATCCTAAGATCCTTGGTCAATTTATTTTAAAATCATGCAGCATTTTTTAAAGCGCTCTCCAATCTATGCTGTCATCCTAACCTTAGGAGGGAGAACGGGACAGGTATAGATCAATTGTCTCCATTTTGCAGATTAAAAAAACTGAGGCACAGCACAGTTAAGTGGTTCATCCAAGTTACATGGGCAAGTCCCCCAACTTCTAGTCTAATTTACCCTCACTGGCTCACACACTGATTCTAAGACTAAAGCAGATGTGGTATTTACATGCATTCCAGAACAGTATCAGAGGCAGGATTACAACAAACCTAAAAAGGCCTGGGCCAGGGGGAGTCGGGTCCCCTGAACCGTAATGGCCGATGTGCCCATGCCACATTGTAGGACTTGGGTAAGGGCTTTAACCACAGCGGGCCTTCATTTCCCCTCTTCCCCGTCTGTTCTGAAGGTGAAGGAAAGCCCAGGATGGTGACTGGCTGACCACAGGACCTTTGCTTTAGTAGTACCGAGGAGTCTGCTAAAGTCTATGGTAGGCGTGAGGGGACAGAACAAAAAAGCAGCCAAAGAATAATGAGATGGGAGTGTTGCTCACTAACAAAGTGCAAGACAAGAGAGCTGGGTGACCCGTGAGCTGGGGTGCTTCTGCATATAGGCGTCCAAGAGGAGATGGTTGAGAAGTTTTGACATAACGTGGTAAGTATTTTTTTAAAAAAAACAAAAAACAAAAAACACAGCTCAGCACATACACATAACCAGCCACAAGTTTTGGAAATGAGGAAAACCATGGTGACTAGCTTGAGGGAACTTGGCCACCAACGCAGCAGAAAGCGCCACCTGTTCTGACTAACAGGTTCCAGCTCCTAAATGTCACTTGCTTTTCCACATTGACTTTTGCTTTTCCCCAGCTGCCAGGAACCATTGTGGTGGCCAAACGAAGCCACGGATTAGGAGGAGAGAGCCGAGATGTTTCAGAGTCAGGGGTGAGGCATAAACAGAGCTCTCCGGACCTAGTAGAATAAGCGAGAACAGTCCCAGAACAGCCCGGAGGCCAGCAGTTAGCCAGAAAGGAGAGCTTCCAGGCCGGGGGCTGACACCTGGGGAGGGGGAGGAGAGGGCACTTGCTGTCTCCTCCCCCTGGAACTATTTTTAAGGGCAGAAAGGACCCCCTCTCCTTAGGGTGCTGTCATCCGCTCAGGAAGAAAGCATGAGCTGGATGATTTTTGTAAGATCCTTCCTGAGAAGTTTGTGGTGTCTCAACAGGCTTCATCCGTTTTCCTCCCTGGGTGTGGGTCCCCCAAAGGGGAAGTTTGCTCCAAAATCTGCAAACACAGCTGCATGAGATCAGAAGTAAAATGCTTTAGGGTACAGCGTCTTTGGCACCATCTGGTTAAAAACAGCCCAAAGCGGGGCGCCTGTGGGGCTCAGTCAGTTCAGCGCTGGACTCTTGATTTTCGGCTCAGGTCACGATCTCACAGTTCATGGATTCGAGCCCCGAGTTGGGCTCGGCGTTGACAGCACGGGGCCTGCTTGGGATTCTCTCTGCCCCCACCCTTGCCCTTCCCCTGCCCCACGTGCGCGCTCCCTCTCTCCCTCTCAAAATAAACAAATAAACATTTTTTAAAAATAGCCGAAAGCAGCCTCTGATTCCTACAGGTCCCTGTGTTCTTAACTCCCAGAAAAGCTGGATCTTCACAAGTCATGATAACCGATAGCAAATTATCCCAACCTGGCAGCTGAATGCACATCCCTTCCTCCCACCTGGGTTCAGAACTCCCTCCGCCCCACCACAGCCTCGGGTGCAGGGGGGTGACTGGGTCACCATGAGCCTTAGCAAGCCTAGGTCGCCAACGTTCCACTATTTATAGGGTCTCTATGGAAACAGGGCCAGCATTAGAGAGCTAATCGCTGTGAAAACCCACAGAGTCCTACTCTCAGGATACAAAGTGGATTGAGGAAGTCTCCAATTGCCCTTAAGAAGCCTTGGGTGGGGGGCCTGGGGGCTGGGACAGGGAGCCTTGCCCCAGGTCTGGCACCGACGAGGATAATGACGGAGAGAAGTGAGTAGTTGCCAGCGTTCAGGCCTGTCTGGGGTTTCTATGAGAAACACAGTGATGAAAGATTTTTGGAATCATTTTTTTCTCCCCCAGCATCACAGCTGACACTTAAAAAAAGGCAGATCTCAACACAGGGGCAAATGACTTCCCCATTCTCAATTTTATTTTAATTCCTCCTTCCTTTATTGCTTAGAGAATTCTGCCTGGTGCCAATGCAAGTCTGGGAAGGCGACCGCCTCCCCTGGGTCTTTAGGCAGAACCGACTCGACATATACCAGCCCGGAAGATTTAAAAGTTGCCCGTGTGGTGCGCCCTCTCTCCACCTCCTCTCCTCCTACCCACCCTTCACTGGCTGCCCCCTCCATCAAGCCATCCCCCACCAGGTCTCACTGCCCTGCTCTGAATTCCAGAGAGCTCATTATCTGCACCGCTCACCTTGCAATTAATCGCGTGCCTTGTGACACGGCTTCTAGTGCTTTCTCAAACTGTTATCCAACTTTTTACCTGCTTATGGACAGACTCCTCAACGGAGGGCAAGAGTTCTATCATCTATACCTTTGCATCCCTAATTTTACCTGACAATTGCTGCGTAATTATTTATTTTCTGAGTGGGAACTATCCAAGCCTACAGAACCATCTTAAAAGAGGACTTAATCCTTAGACAATGACCTTTTCCAAAGACATAAAATGCTCAGCCAGGAAGCTTGTGTCCAACCCAGATCCCTCCTGCTACAGTTCAAAGTCTTATCTCAGTGTACCTCATCCCAGTAACGGCCAAGGCTGAACTGGCCTGGAAGGAGATGAACAGGGACCCGGGAGCCTGAACGTGTTTACCGTCTTCACACACAGTTGGGGTCAGGTCTCAGGTGCTCACAGCCAGTGTTGTTTTCCAGGGTGGACATGACTCAGTTAACTTGGCTGGAATAAGGAAGCCTTTAGCCATTCAGTTTGAAAAGTAACCTATTATCTTTCTCACACAATCACAAAACATTCCTGCTATCCCTCAACAGCTTTGTTCTAACTTCGTAACATGGAGAGAGGCTTACGTGTCTGGCTGATAACGGTGGACCTTGTCCAGTCCTGGCCGCGTTCTAAGAATGCACCCTCCTGGTCTATGAGGATTTCTAAGGCAGGGGCCATCTCTTAGAAGAGAGACGAAAACAGGGAAGAATTTTGAGTTGGCCTCCAAAACTACCAATGAGAAGCCAGCTGAGCTTTTCCCCCAGCTCCCGACACTCACACTTTTTCTTAAAACTTCCACCTAAAATCCAGGTCCTAGGAGATGTTTCAATTCCTTGTCGAGGGAGACAGTCTTGTTAGCATGACTGGCAACGAAGGACAATTAGATCCACAAAAAAAAAGAAGTACATTCGGCAAACACTGAGCCTGCGGGACAGTTCCCACTAGAGCCACGAGGGCAGCTGGGAATTTATCTAGAACCCGATACGTGGCAGGAGAACGGAGAGCTCCCTTTGCCACGTGCTTTCCCGTCGGTCACCAATTCCTCCGGAACCCACATACAGGGCTGCTCTGAATATTACTGGAGGCAAAGAGGGGTGGGGATGGGGCCGTCCTGGGCCTTGGGACCCTCCACCCTCTGCACCTTAGGTGCAGGTGGGGTGAAAACCAGGGAACCTCAGCATTTTTCACACCCCTCCACTATCCCTGACGATTTACAGGGCTGGGAGAACAAGTGTATTCTAGTCAAAAAGGACACTGGCCCCACGAAGCCCTTGGCACTTGCCACTTCACTTCCCCCATTTAGAAAGGCCCTCTCCTTTTTTTTTTTTTTTTAATGTTTTTATTTAGTTTTGAGACAGAGAGAGACAGAGCATGAGCAGGGGAGGGGCAGAGAGAGAGGGAGACACAGAATCCGAAGCAGGCTCCAGGCTCCGAGCGGTCAGCACAGAGCCTGACGCGGGGCTCGAACTCACGGACTGTGAGATCATGACCTGAGCCAAAGTGGGACGCTTAACCGACTGAGCCACTCAGGTGCCCCAACCCCTTTCCTCTTCTTTGGTAATTAACATTCTACCCTCTCTTTATTATTTTTTTATTTTTTATTTTTATTTTAGAGAGAGAGAAAGCACACACAAGTGAGGGAGAGGGGCAGAGGGAGAGAAAGAATTGGAAGCGGGCTCCACACTCAGTGTGGAGCTCGACAAGTGGCTCGATCCCACGACCCTCGGATCACAACCTGAGCTGAAATCAAGAGTTGGATGCTTAACCCACTGAGCCTACCCAGGTGCCCCCTACCCTTTCTTTAATATCTTGCTCTAAGCCCACCTCTTCCAATCGACCCCATATGTTTCTGACTCCACTGCATGATGCTCAAAGCACTCTTACACTTATGTGTGCTTTGATGGGTGATTTTCCTGCAAGCATTTCATCCTGTTTGGCTGGGGGCTTACCTGTTGCCAAAGAACTAATTTCCCCTAATTTCCCCCTCCCTTGATCTTACATCTACTGCAATCCTACTTCCCTGATGAAATCTATCCCAGGGGTTCAGTCCCTGTGTGAGACTGAAGGAATCTTCATGCCTGAACATATCACTCCTAAAGCAGAAGTAGGAGAAGGCATGTAGAGCCATACTCTACCATCAGAACCCTCCACTAGAATCCCAGAGCACACACGCTCCTTCCTGTGAAGTAACTTGTCTTCTCCTCCACTGACGCAGTAGAGAAACTGAAACCCAGAAATCTGATCAAGAGCCATGGCCTTGGGGCGCCTGGGTGGCTCAGTCGGTTGAGCGGCCGACTTCGGCTCAGGTCATGATCTCGCGGTCCGTGGGTTCGAGCCCCGCGTCGGGCTCTGTGCTGACAGCTCAGAGCCTGGAGCCTGTTTCGGATTCTGTGTCTTCCTCTCTCTGACCCTCCCCCATTATGCTCTGTCTCTCTCTGTCTCAAAAATAAATAAACGTTAAAAAAAAAAATTAAAAAAAAAAGAGCCATGGCCTTAAAAAAAAAGGGGGTGGGGGAAACAAACAAGGGGTGCCTGCTGGCTGGCTTAGTCAGTAGAGTACACGACTCTTGATCTTGGGGTTGTGAGTTCAAGCCCCACGTTGGATGTAATGCTTACTTAAAAAAGAAAAAAAAAAAGTCAAACAAAAAAAAGAACAGAAAAACAAGCAGGGGCTTCTTGGGAATGTCAACGTTCTTTCTCGACTCAGATGGTAGATAAAGGGGGTGTCTGTTTTGCTGTTGTAAATGATACGTATGCGTTTTCAGACACTTTTCCAGACATGTCTTATTCACACTTTAGAACAGCGCCTTTCCCACTGAAGGGGTTCGGTATCTGTTGACCCATGATCCCTTCCCCAGTGGACTGTCTATGGGAGGCCCGGGCCATTTGGGAGAGGCTCAAGTACCTGTGAGTGCCAATAAAGGTGGGGAGGCCGCAAGGGGAACCACACAGGATTCGGCCGGGACTTTCGGCCAGCTAGGTGGCTTCTAATCGCTTTTTCTCATCTTACTCTGAACAGGCAGGGAGGCTAGTGCATGGGGTGAATGCAAGACCATCAGCTGGAACCCAAATGAATCTAAAGTCAAAAGCACTTCGAGCCAGGACTGTAATAATGGGATTCCAGCGTACCCCCTTTTTTCTTCTGGGAAAAGTATTAACAGTGCCCAGAAATCCCTGGGGAAATTATCCACAGGGGCTTTTGTGAGGGGAAGAGAACGTCAAGGGAAGGCCTCTGGCCCCGCACTTTCAGAGTCTCCCTTTCAGGAAAGGCTCAATTGCTCTGGCTGCACAAGGGGAGGGAGAGGTGGCAAGGCTGGTGATTTCCTCCTTGCCTTGAGGCTTCTGGAACCCAGGACAGAGCCAGCTGACTCTTACGCTTCGCCACTCATCCCAGGCCTCAGCAACAGCTACCACCCACTGTAGTTTTAACAGGAACGTGTGCCCCGTGTCCCTTTCTGCAGTTTCCTCTGAGCTCCTCCCCACTCCCTTTTCTCACTGGCGCTGGGTTTCCTCCCCGGAGAATTCCAGTGTACTTTTTGGTCAGCTAACTCTCTCTGTTGCCAGCCATCCTGGCCTGTCCTCCCGACTAGCAGGGAATCTGGTAGTGGCAAAGGACTTGATGATGGTGACAAACGACTCGAGACATGAACTGAAGTGGTTAAATAGGAATCCAAGCCACGAGTGGAGGGAGGGGGCAACGGGACTCTGGATTGTTGGGCTCCTGTTGTAGGGAAGCCACGTCAAGTGTGCTGAGGAGCTAAGAAGGCCCCCAAAGTACCCCCATGAACCTCCTGGGGGGCAATGTCCATTTGCAGGTGATTTTTCAGTAACAATTACATAATTGCTCCTTTATGATTGCTGTTTAACTATTTTTCCTTCTTTTCATTGGCCCTCCAACCCTGTAATTACAGGTCCCAGGCCCCTGCAGCAGAAACTTACAGCACAGAGTCATATGCTGCACAACACTGAAGGGAGGCCAAAGGAGCCCCTGAAACCTGTAGGTGCCACTAGTTAGGGCACCATTCAGATCTACTTGGCAAAGACTAAAATCCGCCCCCCCCAACCTCCATGGAGGTGCTTCAGACAAAGAGCCTTTTTTTTTTTTTTTTTTTGCCCCTTTCTCAAGATGATTTCTTCCGATGCATTTAATCTATCACAATGCCTGAAGCTGTCACAAGAAAACAGAAGTGGGACTAAGGGACCAAAAGTCTCCATCTCCAAAGTTTAAAATGAAAACAAAAGCAAGCCAGAACCGCTGGTCGCTCTAGGCCAGACACAGGTGTTACAAAAAAAGTTAAACTTGCCCCTGTCTGGTATCACCGTCAAATCCAAACAAGTCTGCTTCTAGCCAGTGTTAGAGCCAGTCATGGAATTTTTCCATCATTGGGAAAACTGTGCCACCATTGGTAAACGACTTTTTCCAGCATTGGAGACCAAGTTTGGACACTTCAATCTTCCTATTCCCTTTTCCGAGAAAAAGGCTCAGAAAAGTTGAGTGATTTGCCTGAGAGCACACAGCAAATCAAATTTCGATGGCCCAGTCCTTATCTGGTTCTGAAGTCCCTACCTCGTAAACATGTTTTGATAAAGCAGACAGAGATAAACAGGAAAGGGCTCTGCTCGTCTCCCCATCCTCCTACTGAGCAAGCAGCAGCTATGTTTTCTCCTTCTTGCTGCCAGCCTGGGTCCACATGGCTGTAATCTACCTCAGTGATATGTTTTGGGGAGGGGGCGGTGAGGCTCCTTTTCTCACATCTGATCTCAATTCTGCTTCAGGGAAGTTCAGGGGTTAATATCAGGTGTAGAGTTGTTGCTGCATCTGCCTGACCAGAACGAGGGCGTCTCACACACACACACACACACACACACACACACACACACACACACACTAATAAAAATAAAAAAGACAAAGAAGAGAGAGAGATGATAGAGGAGGGTGGGGATGAACGAGCTTTCTTAAGGCAGCGTTTTCGACAGAGACAAAGACACCGCAGCCCCCACACCACAACCAGCCCACCCACCTTCCCCCATGTAGGCAAGCGGGGGATATGAATGGGGCTGGCAGTTCCCACTGCTGGCCTGCGCTGGAGAGTGGGGGAGTTTCCAAGGCTGCTTCTCATAAACTCAGGGCAAGGGTCCCATCTGGTCAGAGAATCAGGTTTTGCTGGCCAGACTCCTCTGGATGGGCCCAGAATGAGGCTGAAGTGTGCAGCAGAAGGCTCACCTCCTTCCCACATCAACATTAAGGGCACCCATTTCTGTTCATTATCTCACTTAAAATAGGAACCACACCTCCTGACCACATAGGGTGGGCTCAGAGGTGACAGCTGAGACAGGCGCCAAGGATGCCTCGGGCCTGACGAGAGAACAAACCTCCTGTGCACAGCCTACCCAATGGAGCTCATCTTTAGACAGAAGGCTTGCCCCAAACCTCGGAACAGGGCACTTGCAGAACAAGAGGTCACATTCCCACAACTGCCACAATATTTTTTTTTAAGTACACACAAGGAGCTAGCTGTCTCCCTTTCTACCCCTCCCCGAGGCACACAGACAGGTAACACACCCAGGTAAGAGCACACTCACCTGCGCTCTGACTTCCTGACTCTGAGCTGCTCAGGCCAAACGAGGAATGTCATTGGCTTATTCTGGTAAGCTCCTTAGTGGCTGCTGCCATAGGATACGGGCTTTATTTAACATAACGGAGTCCTTTTGCTCCCCTAGCCCAGGCCTTGCACCCCCTCTGGAGACTATCTCTCCGGAGGCATCAATCTCCAAGGCATCTAAGTTCCTTCCTTGGGCTGACATCTCGCTCAGCCCCGTGGTGAGCCGGCTTGCAAATCCTGAGCCTGCAGTCCCTGTGGCAGCTCCAGCAAAGGCGCATTATTTATCCCCGCTTCTGTTTTAATTAATATAGAGACATATTCAACATAGCTCGATAATCGTGTCGGCAACCGCAGGCCGGAAAATAAAGGGCTCCCAGCTGCATGTGATCGGCTGTTTCGGATTCTGGTTCTAACTGCCGGCTCAGCATGTGTGCCCCGAGCCAGCCCAAGCACCGCTTGGCCACCTGTCAGTTCTCCACCCTGGGGGTTGGTTCAGCAGGCAGGCAGGGATCTCCAAGCACTAGCTTAACCTCTGGCTCCACCTAACGGCAAGAAATCCACACTCCCCTTTCACAGATGGGCAAACTGAGCTTCATCCAGGAAGGTCCCAAAAGGAGGAAACTAATTCAGCAAAGGAAACGAATGGTCCTCTACTTGGCCTCCCACGCTGCAATGTTCTTCCCCTGCCATCTTACAGGAGGGAAAGTGATGTCAACTTTTTAGTTAGCATCTTGGAATTCTCCAGCCCTTTGTCTGCGAACAGCACTTCACACACATTATTCAAACAATCTCGGGTGGGTGAGTCACTAGAACGTCTGCTGAATAATGAGGAACAAACACAGAGGCCTGAAATGGGGCTGAAAGACGGAGGCACAAATGGTACCTGACGTCCAGCCCGGGGTTCTGGCTGAACATCCTCTCTGACCTTTGCCTGGCTTCCCCATCACTTTCCTCCTGTGAAAGCACTTCAAGCGTGGGGCGGGGAGAGCTAAGTCGCCGGCTGGGCTTGCCAGGGGAAGGTCTGCGCTCACCTTTAAATCAGGAGGCTTGCTTCGGGGCCCCGGGTTCGGCGCCGCGGCAGCGCCCGCATCTGAAGTTGGCCCGCCTGCAGAGTTAGCACCCGTGGCCTCCCCAGGCCGGAGGTCCGCGCCCGGCAGGTGGCAAGCGGCATCTTCCAGCCCAGCTCCATCCTCCTCGCCCTGCTGTTGCTGCAGCTCGTCCGATTTGCACCTCTTCATGGTGTATGTGGGTCGGCAAGGGGAATCTGTCCTTCCAAGCGCGCCGTCTTGGGGGAGACCGCACCCCTTCTTGCACTCAGAAAACGAGGCCCGGGGTCTGAATTAGTAACGAGGGAGGGGTCGGCGGGTCACAATTTCTTGAATTGAAAGCTAAATCAGGATGAGGGAGGGGCGAGGACAGGGAGCCTTGGTTACAGCCTGGAATAGTTCATTACGACCTGGGGAGCGGAGGCAGGTCACAGTCGAGGCTGGGCAGCAGGAGTCCTTGGGCAGTCATTGGAGCGGGAGGAGGAAGACGGCCCCCGGCCCCCCAAACTTTCTGCTCCCGGGCGCCGGCTGGGCGGAGGGGAGCCGGGCGGCACCGCGCATCCCTCCCGGCGGGCCGGGCTGCTGGGCGAGGCAGGGCACCGGGCAGCCGGCGGGGCAGGTCTTTGGCTGCCGCCCGCGGCTCGGGCCGCGGCCCCCGGCCCTGCCGCCGGCCCCCGCCCCGCACGGGCCCGCCGCGGAGCCCGCAGCGCGCCCGGCCCCCTCCCCGCCCGCGCGCCCCGCTCCCCGCCCGCCGCGCCGCTTGCTGCAAAGCCGCGGCCGCGGCCCGAGCCAGCGGCGAGCGCGCAACCTACCCCGCCCGCTACCTCCGCCCGCGAGGGGGAAGGCGAGGCAAGGAGGGAGTGACAGCGGCGACGGGCCAATGGGAAGCCCGGAGGGCCGAGGGGGCGTCGCGCGGCCACGTTTTTAGGGTTGGTTGCACCGCGCGGTCCCCCAGGAGAGGTCTGGAGGGCTCTGCTGCTGCGCTTTGGCATTGCAGAGAGCGGGCTGCGGGGTAGAGGCGGGGCGGCGCGCCACCCAGACGCGGTTGTAGCGGAGCCCGAGGGACCCTCCCCGAAAAGACTCTGCAGGGATTCCCCCCACCCACTCGTTTTATTTGCCAGGGAGGGGGCGAGATAGGGATGTTTATCATCAGTGCATTTTGCTGTAGCTTTGCACATTACGTGTACACATCTCGTAGGTGAGGAAGACAGTGATCCCCTCTAGCTCACATGGTCAGAAACACAAACCTTATGCCTATGTTAACAGCAGCACATGCAGAAGGGGAGGGGGTGATCTTCTGCCCCATCATCCCTTCTCCCACTTGAAGTGACTGTCTCATATGAGTTTTAGCTTTATGCTCAGAAATTAGAACGTATTTCATTGTTTAACGCAATAATATGTGTGAGCCCCTTGCAAACTGTGGAAAGGCTTTTAAATGAGAAGGCGTGTTAATGGCAGGAGGTTGATACATATGGAAGAGAAGAAAAAGAACGCAATCGCTTTTTCCCATAAATCTCAGCCAAAGTGCGCTACTAATCTGGAGGCAGAAGAGAGTAAATATTGGGGCTACCAAGATACGGAGCCGAGTGATAACAACTCCATCCGAATGTCTACTGTGTGCTTACTATGGATATGATGCTTTTTGCCCATCCAGCAGCTTAGACCAATGGTTGTTAAGGGATGGTCCTGGGACCAGCAGCACCAGCAGCACCTGGAAACTTGACAGAAATGCAAATTCTTGGAAACCAGCAAGACCTACGGAATCAAAAATAGTGAGTCCAGAAGTCGGTTTTAATAAGCCCTCCAGGTAATTCTAATGCAAGCGAACATCTGAGACCCATTCATTGGTTTAGATTGTGGCGAAGGGGCCACTGAGTCTGTGAGTCACAGTGATGATCCCTAAAGTGTTTTACAGTTTTCCAATCGCTTTTACACCTATCACGCCATGCTAGCCTCACTTCAGTCCTACCAGGCTATGAGTTTCCTGACTCTGTTCTGTCCTTTTTCCCATTCCAACCACTCATTTTCATGTGTATCCTGGAAGAGCCCAAGTTGTTAAGAATTTACTTCAGTCAGGCAGCTACTTTCTAAACTAGGCAGCTCCGTTTTTAGAAGATAGGAATTTAGGATGGGCTGGGAATGCAGAACCACCCTCTACATCCACTACACGGTATCAGGCACAACGCGGAAAAACAAAGCTTTACTGGTACTCTGCTGTTAGTATTTTCAATGGTGAGGGAAAGACAGAATGCCAGTGAAGAACGAGGCAGGACCAGACAGAACCAGTGGGAGCAGATTCCCCTGGTGCTGAATGTCAGGCAGAATAGTCTACTGCCCTCTACCAGATTCCTGGCTAGCCCTAGAGAAATGCAGGGACCCCTACCAATTGAATCCTGTCTCATTTCTCTCCTAGGTCGAAGTTGGCCTTAACTTTGATTTTTTTTTTTTTTTTTTTTTTTTTTTTTGTAATTATCAGACACACATAGCACGATGGTCAAATTTCCTATTTGTGGCCATATTTAGCGAGGTGTAATGCAGGTCAATAAAAAGCAGCCCTGTGTTTAATGAAATCAGCTAATGCCGTACGTTCCATTTGGGAGAGGCAATGTAGCATGGTGGCTAAGAGCTTAGACTCTGTGGCCAGACTGGTTGGAGGCAAATCCTGGCTCTGCTCTCTGCTCACATGTGACTGGGGGCCAGTTATCTAGCCCCTTTATGCCCCAGTTTCCTGATTTGGAAGTGAGGATAATGACAGTACTTATCTTATAGGGTGTCGGGTAGTAAATGTAAAGCATTTAGACATTGCCTGGCGCAGAGTGAGGGCCATGGCTATTATCAGAGAGGTCATCCAGTTTCCAAAGCGTTACACATTCCACTCCAATGGTTTAACCTTGGGAGTTCAAATGCTTCTCACCCAGTCCAACTTTCTCTGTGTTCATACTCATAGAACAAATACACTACCGCCAAGGAAATATGGGTGGGAGGTCTGTATAGAGACCTGTGTTACATACAACTGCCAGTTTGAAGCCGATGGCAAATTTTCAGTAGCCAGAGTAAATTCTTGAGTACCTAAGATAAACAGAACTTGAAAGGAGTTGGATTGAGATTCTTTTGAAAGGATGGATCATTCTTGTGTTCTAGGCTTCTTTGGAAAAATATAGGCACATAGGATGTCTTGATGTTCAAGATAAGACAAAAATGTGCAGATTTGCGATGTAGGAGATTATGTTTGGTATGCTAGAGTAGATTTTCCATTTTTCTTTGACACCGCTGCTTAATTACAAATAATAGATAACATGGTGTCTCAGGAAGAACGCGGGTCTTGGTGTTAGACTGTCCATGTGAGAATTCCAGTTCTGTTACTCCCTGTGTATTCTTGGGCAACCAAATCACTTAACCTCTCTCACCCTTGGTTTTGTCATCTATAAACAGGCGCTAATAAGATCTATTCCCTCCTGGTTATCCTAAGGATTAAAAATAGATAATGCACGTGAAAACATTCAATACATAGATGTTCTCAGTAAACTTGAATAAAACAAAAATAATTAACAGATTTATCTAAGCCCCCAGTCTGCTGCATGAAAAAAAAGAATTATCTCACTAAGCTTAATGCTTTTTGTGAAAGGAAATCCCAGTTAGGCTAATGAGAGGGGGGGTCTCCTGGTAGTATCATATAGGCTAAACCAGTAAATATATAAACAAGAAGGATAAAGATCAGGGTTATGGAACCCTGCTCCCATGTCAACAGCCAGCTCAATTATCTTGATAAACTGATGAAGCTTTAATTATACAGGATAATGTGCCAAGATCAACAGGTAAGCATAGAGTAAGGCTTTTCTTTTCTTTTTCCAAAAGGCTACTCTTTTTGCCATTAGCAAGGGGCTTGCAGATTATCCAAGAAAATTCTGTTTCCTACTCCATAGGAATTCTTTAAAAAACATTTTAAACATCAAATGGGTAATACTTGTCAGCTGTTTTAAGCTTTAACACATAAGAAGAGCGCTTAGCTTAGGAAGTAAAAGTACTCTCTACTGAGACCAGATATAATAATTTTGATCACTGTATTTTGATACCAACATCATTATAAATATTCCTTTGTTAATGTAATTTTCCTCTCTTCCTTTTAGAGATTTCCACTGCCACTCAATGCTCCCCTGAAAAAAAATTGGGTTCCGTTGGGTTAGGAGAAGTAAACTATGCAAATAATCGTCAGGGAGATTGGCTGGATCGCCGAAGACGTCACAATCCCACCACCTAAATACAGGCTTTTTATTGGCTGTTCTAAGAGGCAGACGGGACCCGGCAGGCTCTGTCTGCGTCTCTCGTGAGTTGGAGAAAGCTCTGAGTCTATACCAAATTTTATTGTTTTTTTTTTTCTTAAAATGCACTCAGAATCATTATCTACATATTGTTACATTCTCCGTGTTATTCCATATGGAAATATGTCTTAAGCAAATATTTTAAGTGACTACTTCCCATTCTATCAAGTGAATATATCGTAGTTTACTTAACCGCTATCTATCTTATTCTGGGATACTTAGTTGTTTCCATTTTTTTTTTTTTTTTTTTTTTTTTTGCCTTTAGAGATAAAACTGTAATTACTATTTTCATTCAAAATTGTATATGTTCTTCCCTCCATAGCATAGAGTCTCTGATACCTAACTGGCTGTTTTAAAAGAGTAGAACGAAACACATTGCCACTCTGCGACCCTGTCTCTCACAGCATCCCCACAACCTGCATGGGAGATCCCAATGTTCAGCTCATTCCCTGGACTTGTCAATCTCCTAACCTGTGTTACAAAAAGGTGGAAGTTCGTACATCTCATTTTCAGGTAGGATTGCATATTCTTCATTCTGGGTGCTTGTTGCTCCCTAGTAATGAGAGGAAAGTCGCAATAATCATGACTATGAACAGAGGAGGTCTGTGAAGTGTAAACTTAAACCCTGATTGTACTGCTCTGTGTGGACGCCTGGGACTGGTAAAATGGCTGCCTTGTGTCCTTTTCCATCTCTGTAGGGAATCCATACAAACCTCTGCACGAGCTGTTACTTAAAGCTGAAGAGGCCAGCCCTTAAAAAAAAATAAATAAATAAAAATGACAGAAGAGAAAAAAGGGAAAAAGAGAAAATATCAGCTTTGGTCAAAGAGAATCAGTTTATTATTTTACACCTGCAGATAGATATCTATGGCAGTTACATCGTTTATTCTACGTGGTACTTTTAGATATGATAATAAGAGCGAGGAGTTACCATTGAAAGAGAACTCAGGTGTTTGAGCGTTTTGCTAGGAACCTTGCGAACGCTGTCTTAATCCCCACAACCGCTCTGCAAGGTAAATGTTATTCCCACTGTACAGATAAGGAAACAGGCTCAGGGAGATTCTCGCACTTTCATAGGCCTGAAATCTGCCCCCTGCTCTGTCCGGCTCTAACCGTAAAAAAGCGTCATAGCTCACCCTTCACAGCCCTAATTTTCTGAGCCACTCCTGTGGTAAAGAATTTACCAGTGAGTACCAGTCTACTGTTAAATATATCTGCATTCACTCAAAGAAATTTATGAAACACATTTCATGTACAAAGGCTTTACAAGATGCTCATGGAAGATAGAGAACGATAAAAGACACTGGCCTCGGCCTTTGGACTTAAAGTCCAGTTGGGGAAATAAAAGGCACAAACAAAACGTGAAACAACAAAAGATTGAAATGGTACTGTCTGTCAGCATTCCCTGGGGGAGATGATTAATTAAGTACCTGAGCAAAGGGGAGAGAGAGGTCTCTACAAGGGATTGAAAAGAACTCTGAGGAAGAGGTATTTACACACATTTATCCATATCATGGGTGTTAAAAGAATACAGGGGCACCTGAGTGGCTCAGTCGGTTACGTGTCCGACTTCGGCTCAGGTCATGATCTCACAGTTTGTGGGTTCAAGCCCCACATCAGGCTCTGTGCTGACAGCTCAGAGCCTGGAGCCTGCTTTGGATTCTGTGTCTCCTCTCTCTGCCCCTCCCCTGCGTGCACTCTGTCTGTCTCTCTCTCAAAAATAAATAAACATTAAAAAAATTTTTTTAAAGAATACAATGTTACTTTATGATGATTCATTCGGAAATCTTGAAGTAGGTAAAAACTATATAACTCATCTTGAAAATAGAATCATTCAATATTTGGATCTCTTTAGTTTTACATCTGCATGTTATAGAGTTTTTATGGCATCGTAGTGATGGGAAAAACATTTTTGTCTTTTCATTCTCGGAGACCATAGGCTAGTGATTCTCAAAAAGTATGGTGCATTGGGGCGCCTGAGTGGCTCAGTTGGGTAAGCGTTGGACTTCGGCTCAGGTCACGATCTCGCAATCTAGTGGTTTATGGGTTCCGGCCCCCCATTGGTCTCAGCTGTCAGCACAGAGCCCAATCAGATCCTCTCTGTTCTGCCCCTCCCCTGCTCGTGTTCTCTCTCTCTCTCTCTCTAAAATAAATAAACATTAAAAAAAAAAAATCTTAAAAAAAAAAAAAAGTGTGGTCCATGGATTACCAGCGACAGAAAACCCCTCGGAATTTAGTTATGTACGCAGCTCCCCAGGCCCTACACCACATGGACGGAGACAAAATTTCCAGGGGTGTGGAGCTTGAAACGTGCACTTGAAACAAGGCTCTGGGGTGATTCTTATGCACATTGAAGTTTGAGAACCACTGATGTAGGGCAAGACTTGGTGGATCACACATATTATAATTTTTAATTCAATAAACATGTAGATCTATTTTAAATCAGAAAATCTGGAACGCTTCACGAATCTGTGCGTCATCCTTGCGCAGGGGCCGTGTGAATCTTCCCTGTGTCGTTTCAATTGTAGTCTCCGTGCTGCCAAAGCGAGCGCAGTTGATCACATTTTTTGATAGATTTGTGAATTCATAATATCTGCTGTTTATTGAGCGCTTACTATTTGCCTGTCGAAAACTCTCATTTAGGCTAAAAACAAACTTTGTAGGTGAGTTCGTAACCTCCGTTTCACAGATGGGAAACTGAGGCTCAAAGAGGATGAGAACTTGGCCAAGGCCACCTGACTAGGAAGAGCTAGCCCAACCGGTTCTGCTTGCCTTCAGTGACTATCCCTCTCCCACAATGCCCACTGCACTGTCGTCTAGGCTATGCTATGGCCACCACGCTTATTAATAATAGCAACAGCTATCATTTGAGTGCCTTTCATGTGCCATATAATTTCAGCTTAAACCTTTCTGTAAGTTCAAATGGTACTTTGCCAAGTAAGTTGACTAAGACGCAGAGAAATTAGTATATCTCTCAAAATTACTGTCCACCCGTTGAAACAGGGCTTTCTTATTTTGGTATGACTTTTTCCCATGTTCACTTCCTCTTGCCTGTTTGTAAAATCGTTTTTGGCTCTGTCAGGACTTCCTTTCCTTGGTGTAATATATCCTGACCCTTTGCAGCTAGTTTGGAATGGCAAACCAAGAGTTGAAGTGTAGGCTCTCTTTCTAACAGCTCCCACACTTTTTCCCAGCACAGGAACGGAGAACTACAGTCTGAATCAAGGGGGAAGTGTCAGTTGCTTGGAAAAAACCTGATCTTGTGACTGCAAAAAGAAAAACACAACTTAATCAAGGAAGCCTTTCCTGGGGAGGGGGAATCACACTACCCCATGTGAGATCTTATTCTGGATTATGTCATAGATCATTTTCAGGGAGTTTCATATGGCCCCAGGGCATCCCCAAGCAGACAGAGGGACAAAGGGCTGTTTTCATTGATGAATCCATCCGGGCTTGCCTTATGCCTCTCACAGGGTGCTGGTGGAGGAAGATAATATTCTCTTTCAAGATGCAGTGACTTAGTACAATCAGTAATATAAGTAGCTAAAAATATATAAATGTCTGCACCCTTTCACCCAGTAATACCCTCCTGGAAAATAATTCAAAAGAAGAAAACAAAGCAACAACACAACAGAAAATATATAAAGGAGCATTGTTTATAGCAGTGGAAAACCTGAAAGGACCTACATGCCCAAGATTAGGAAGTGGGTGAATAACAATGGTGTAAGAATGTAATGGAATGTTATGATGCTATTGAAAGAGATATGTATGATAAGTATATAGAAACACAAAAAGCCTTTTTGAAATAACCTAAAATGAAAGCATTAGAATGAAAAATCGTCTTGAGCTAGAATAAGAGCTCCGGAGTCAGGCAAACATGTGTTATTAGCTATGTGGACTTAGACACACTGCTTAACCTGAGTCTCAGTTTCCACATTTAAAGATTATAAAGATATAAAGATAAAGATTAAAGTATCCATCTTTCAGGGCACCTGAGTGGCTTAGCCGGTTAAACATCAGGCTCATGATTTTGGCTCAGGTCATGACCTCACAGTTTGTGGTTTCCAGCCCTGAGTTGGGCTCTGTGCTGATAGCATGGAGCCTGCCTGGGAGTCCCTCTCTCTTTGCCCCTCCCATGCTCGTGTGCGCACGCACTCTCTCTCTCTCTCTCTCTCAAAATAAATAAACAAAAACTTTAAAAATAAATAAATAAATAAATAAATAAATAAATAAATAAATAAAATCCATCCTTCCAGAGTTATTATAAGAATTAAAGATGATATAAACTATATGGATAAAATTTGGGTAAACCACGGATAAAGATAGGAAGGGAGGGCTAAGAAAGAATTGTAAGTTTTATGCTAGGATCGTGGACTATTGAAAATTTCATCTGAAATGTACTTATTTTTATGATGTCTTAAATGTAATACAATTTTTCCCTTTTCTTTCTCCGTACCCTTTTTTTTAAAGTTTATTTATTTATTTTGAGAGAGAGAGAGAGATAGCGAGCAAGCAGGAGAGGGGCAGAGAGAGAAGGAGAGAGAGAATCCCAAGCAGGCTCCACGCTGTCAGTGCAGAGCCTGATCCAGGGCTTGAACTCACAAACTGTGAGATCATGACCTGAACTGAAACCAAGAGTCAGACGTTTAACCGACTGAGCCACCCAGGCAACCCTCTTCCTCCATGCCCTTAAAAAACTGCATATGCCCTGTGTAGGAAGTGTGTGTACGTCTCATCAGGAAACTTGCCTAAGTGGATTCCTAAGTCCTATTTGGATGAGGGTCCTGATTCCTCTGGAATCAGCTCTAGGAAAATGATAGGAACCTTAAACACTGACATACAGAAAGGTGGCTCAACTAGGTTCCAGGACCTGTTTTCCAAGCACTTAGAGGTTTATGTGACACTTGATAGATACTGGTCTCTGTCTCTACAATTTGGGGGTGGATGGAGAAGGTTCTCGAGACCAGGATGCCTTCATCCACCTTTGCTTCAGAATGCTACTTCCCACCTCCATTAAACCACTTTCCCTGCAGAGCTAGATTCATGAGCCAGGGGGTAGCAGGAGGATGATATGAAAGAAATATTTTCTTTTGGCTAATATATACTGAGGACCCTCTTTGTATGAGGCATTGTGTTCGGCACATGTAAATACCTACTAAGCCAGTTGGAATATGTCTAGAACCCAGAAAACCTTCTAGGAAACCTCTACCAGGATAATGTTGACATAGAAAAGGTATTTCATGTGGAT
Organism: Puma concolor; assembly: GCF_028749965.1. Taxonomy (NCBI): domain Eukaryota; kingdom Metazoa; phylum Chordata; class Mammalia; order Carnivora; family Felidae; genus Puma; species Puma concolor. The sequence continues at coordinate 26,398,873 of NC_141683.1, forward strand.
TTCCATCTATCCATCTTCATCCAAGATTAGCAGAGAGACACGAGAATAAAACTTGTGGCGAGGTTTTATTCTGGCCAAGTAAGGAAACTAACCAAAAATAGATTCCACTGAAAGTGTCAGGCAACGGGGTGCAAAAAGGGTGAAAAGCCATTTAGACTTGAAAAAGCAACAGCAATCTTCTAATCTTACTGATGAGAAATGAATTGTGGCAAAACTATGTCTGAGGCTGCTTCTAGTAAGCTTTGGGTCAGTTACTTCAGTTACTCTAAAAAAATTCTGGAAATTTTGCTCTACTTGGCAGTAAAACAAAGGTGATTTCTACCCGGGGTTATACCAAATTCTTTTTAATTGATTGTTTTTCCTCCCCATGCTCTGCCTCCCAACAGCCAGGGATGCCACTGATGAAATATTCAGCATTGGAATGATATTTGATGTATAATTAAATAGGATACATTTAGCAGTTCAGTTTTATAGACCTTTCATGTTCAAGTTAATAAATCTTCACAGAAGGAATCTCACAAACAAGACCAAAATATTTTTGGGAATGCTATCCTCCTTGGAAAAATACAGAATCCTGAACGTAATTACTGTATATAGGAAAGAAAACATTTATCAAGCACTTTTATGTGCCAGGCAAGTTACTAAGTGCTTTACACATTATTTAATTTAATCTTCATGACCCTGTGAGATAGGTATTATTAGCTCTGCTATACAGATGAAATAACTGAGGCTCCAAGCAGTTAAGTAATTTGCTTAAGATCACAAAGTACGTATGAGCATATCCAGGGCTGGAACTCAGGTCAGATTCTGACTCTCGTGTTTTTCCTTAAATTTTTATAGGAGTTCATTTCCAAAGCGCTTTCATTTACTATGGCTCATTCCATCCTCCCACCAACACAGTGATGTTGAACACAATCATAGGATTCTCTCTTTTAACAAAAGTCACAGAGACAGGGTCAGAACCAAGGCTTACAGCAATCATAACCTCAGTGAATTTCTATTGAGTGCCTTCTATGTGCTGGTCTTTGTATTAAGCATTTTTAATAGTTTTTCCCATTTTAATCTTCATAATCTTTTGAGGTGGGCACTATTATTATCCCATTTGATGGATGAGAAAATCAAGACTCAGAAGGGCCAATCTCTTGCCCAAGTTTATACAGTAGCCAGTCAGGACAAGAATTTAGGTTTGTAATAATGATAACACAATTGATAAAAGCAGTTGCCATTTATTGAGCTCTTCTCCTGTGTTAGATATTGCTTAGAAATTTTTTTTAACCCTACATGCTTTGAGATTTACAATTGGCATTGCTCCTTTAAAAAAAAATATTTTTAAGTAATCTCTATACCCAGTGTGGGACTTGAACTTAAAACCCCGAGACTGAGAGCCACATGTTCTACCTGCTAAACCAGCCAGGTGCCCCTGGCATTACTCTTTTAATGCTCACCATTTTCAGGTAAGGAAAGAAGACCGAAAGAAAATAAGTTAATGTCTCCAAAGCATACAAATGGGAAGGGGTAGAGCTAGGATTTGAATGCAGGTCTCTTTGACTCTTAGACCTATGTCCTTAACAATGAGACTTTGCTCACTCCTGTTCTGTCTCTATACACCCTTGCTACCCAAAGTATGGTCCCCAGACCAGCAGCATTGGCATCCCCTGGGAACTTGTTATAAAGGTGGCACCCCAAGCCATGCCCCAGACCTACTGAATCAGAGATGTATTTTAACAAGATACCTGCATGATTCTTGTGCCTGTTAAACTTTGAGAAGCACTGCTCTGCAGCACTGCCAGCATCTCTCACACGCACACACACACACGCACACGTGCACACACGCACACACGTACGTGGGTGAGGGGCAGAGAGAGAGAGGGGAACAGAGGTTCCATCCGAAGTGGGTTTGGTGCTGGCAGCAGTGAGTAATCTCTACACCCAACACGAGGCTTGAACTCACAGCCCCAAGATCAAGAGTCCCGTGCTCTACTGACTGAGCCAGGAGGCACCCCCAAAATTCTTGGATTTGTGATTGTGATTTTATGTTGCATAATAGAAAACAGTTATTCTTTCTCTTAGTAAACTCGTTCCTAATTCACACTGCAGAAATAAATGTTACTTTTGGTGTTCTGCAAAAGTGCCTGATTCCCACCTACATTAACATAAGGATCTAGACTCTGGAATCTCAGGGCACCTGGCTGGCTCGGTCAGGAGAGAGCATGCGGCTCTTGATCTCAGGGTCATGAATTTAAGCCCATATTGGGCATGGAGCCTACTTAAAAGAAATAAAAAGAATAAAAATAAATAAATAACATAAAAATACATAAACTTTAAAAAAAAGACTTTGGAATCTCTCTAGAAATCAAATCATCTAACCAAGAGGAACTTGTCTTAGTTCCAGGAGGAACTTGTTCTTACTGGATAGTAGAAACACGAGTGGTTTTATGTTCTCCTTTGTGCTTTCCCGAATATTTAAAAATATCTAGAGTGAACATGCATTCATTCAGCAAATATCACTTAGTAGGAACACCTACTAAGTGACAGGCACTGTTCTAGGTGCTGGAGATAGAGCAGTGAATAAGCCAGAAAAAAATCTGTGTTCTAGATTGGTGGTGGCCAGAGGCAGGGCAGGGGGATGGGGCAATGTAGGTGAAGGGAGTCAAAAGGTATAAACTTCCAACTGTAAAACAAAGAAGTCATGGCGATGTCACCTACAGCATGCTGATTAGAGGTAAAAGTACTGTATTGCATATTTGAAAGTTGCTAAGAGAGTAAGTCCTGAAACTTCTCATCACAAGAAAAAATTCCATAACTAGGTATGGTGATGGATGTTAACCAGACTTATAGTGATGCTCATTTTGCAATATACACAAATATTGAATCATTATGTTGTGTACCTATAACTAATAAATTTCATTGTCAGTTAATTTCAATTGAAAAAATCTTGGGGCGCCTGGGTGGCTCAGTTGGTTAAGCATCTGACTTCGGCTCAGGTCATGATCTCATGGTTAGTGAGTTCGAGCCCTGCATCGGGCTCTTTGCTAACAGCTTGGAGCCTGGAGCCTGCTTCGGATTTTGTGCCTCCCTCTCTCTCTTCCCCTCCCCTCCTTGTCCTCTGTCTCTCTCTTACTCAAAAATAAATAAACATTAAAAAAAAAAATCTCAGGGGGCCTGGATGGTTCAGTTGGTTGAGCATCCAACTCTTGGTTTGGGCTCAGGTCATGATGTCACGGTTTGTGGGTTCAAGCCCCGCATCAGGCTCTGTGCTGACAGTGTGGAGCCTGCTTGAGATTCTCCCCCACCCCTCAAAGTAAATAAAGTTAAAAAAAAAATCTCTGTCCTGATGTCAGTATCTTTTGGTTTTTCCTCTTGGTATAGTCAGATTCCTTGAAGAACACAAGTCACGTTTCCTCTCTGGAAGGTAAATGTCCGGTAGCCAGAGATCTAGGAATTGAATGGAAGAAGAGGGCTGGGAATCTTAGCATCCGATATCCATAAATCCACTTAATCTCCTTATTTATACGGAGACTCCTATTCAACCATCTCTGGAGAATAAATACTTCAGTCTCCTTTTAGAAGAAGGAGGGCAGCAGTTGAAGAAGGGAGCAGTAACCTGGAGATCTTAAATAGCTTTAAAAATTCTTATTTTGACCCATGCTGAGAGTACACCCTGTAGATGGCCCGCTTTTCTATATCCCCACAGTGGGCGGCACGGGGACCTACTGTGAGTGATCAAATGTGGAGACTTGAGGGAGTCTGCAGTATAAATCAGGTGGGGTCTCAGTTTGGTTCCATTTTGGATTTAGGATTCAGGTTCTCCAGGTTGGTAACTTAGTTAATGCTTGTGCATCTGCTTTCCAGCTTCTACTTTTCTTTGTTTTTGTTTGTCCTATTGACTCCACTCATTATTGTGGGTTCATGCTTTAAAAATCCCATCACTGGGGAGCCTGGGTGGCTCAGTCGGTTGGGCATCTGACTTTAGCTCAGGTCATGATCTCGTGGTCCGTGAGTTCGAGCCCCACGTTGGGCTCTGTGCTGACAGCTCAGAGCCTGGAGCCTGTTTCAGATTCTGTGTCTCCTTCTCTCTCTGACCTTCCCCCATTCATGCTCTGTCTCTCTCTGTCTCAAAAATGAATAAACGTTAAAAAAAAATTAAAAAAAAAATCCCATCACTGGGGCACCTTGGGTGGCTCAGTCAGTTAAGCGTCTGACTCTTGGTTTCAGCTCAGGTCATGCTCTCACAGTTTGTGGGTTGGAGTCCTGTGTAATGCTCTGCGCGGACAGTGTGGAGCCTGCTGGGGATCCTCTTTCCCTCTCTGACCCTCCCCAGATTGCTCTCACTCTGTCAAAATAAATAACAAAAATTAAAAAAAAAAAAAAATCCCATTACTGTCATTTTAGTGGTGTTCTAGGAGAGAACATAAGTGGATCTATGTGTTCATCCTCATTAACTGTTTAACTTTCATCACTTAAAAAAAATGTTTATTGGGGTGCCTGGGTGGCTCAGTCGGTTGAGCGACCGACTTCGGCTCAGGTCATCAACTCACAGTTTGTGAGTTCAAGCCCCGCGTCAGGCTCTGTGCTGACAGCTTGGAGCCTGGAGCCTGCTTCGGATTCTGCGTCTCCCTCTCTCTCTCTGCTCCTCCCCTGCTCACACGTTGTCGCTCTCTCAAAAATAAATAAAGTTTTTAAAAAATTGTTTTTTAAAATCTTTATTTATTTTATTTTATTTTTTTTTCAACATTTTTATTTATTTTTTTGGGACAGAGAGAGACAGAGCATGAACGGGGGAGGGGCGGAGAGAGAGGGAGACACAGAACTGGAAACAGGCTCCAGGCTCTGAGCCATCAGCCCAGAGCCCGACGCGGGGCTCGAACTCACGGACCGCGAGATCATGACCTGGCTGAAGTCGGACGCTTAACCGACTGCGCCACCCAGGCGCCCCAATCTTTATTTATTTTTGAGAGAGGTGGGTGAGTGAGCAAGGGAGGGGCAGGCTCAAACCCAGGAACTGATGAACTCATGAACCCATGAACCATGAGATCATGACCTGAGCAGAAGTTGGATGCTTAAGTGACTAAGCCACCCAGGCGCCCCAACTCAGTTTTAAGGAACATTTTCCTATCCGAACTTGAATCCTCTCTTGACACCATTTAAACTTTCATTCTCTCCCAGTTGTCCTTAGAATTGGATGTTTGAATAAAATACGTACTTTCACATGTAGCTGACTGTGATTTAGGAAGAGTTCATGTTACCCGCATATTTAAGATTTTAAGTAGCAGGAAACAAACAAAATGATCACTTTCCTCAGCAGATCAAAAATAGAGATGAGACATACACATATTCAAATTGTTAAATTATGTATGTTAAATTATGTAGAAGCTTTGTGATGGCAGTATTGTTTGTAATACCAAAAAGACTGCCAAAAACCTAAAGGCCTATCAATAGAGGACTTGTTAAATAAAACATACCAATCCATATGGTAGCATATTTATACAGTTAAAAAGAATGGGGCAGATCTGTATATTTTGGTACAGGAGAGCCTGGAAGGGCAGAATAGAGTAAGTATACTGTGCTATCATCTGGGTTTTTTGTTTTTTTTTTTTAACGTTTATTTATTTATTTATTAAAAAAAATTTTTTTTTCAACGTTTATTTATTTTTGGGACAGAGAGAGACAGAGCATGAACGGGGGAGGGGCAGAGAGAGAGGGAGACACACAGAATCAGAAACAGGCTCCAGGCTCTGAGCCATCAGCCCAGAGCCTGACGCGGGGCTCGAACTCACGGACCACGAGATCGTGACCTGGCTGAAGTCGGACGCCCAACCGACTGCGCCACCCAGGCACCCCTTAACGTTTATTTATTATTGAGAGACAGAGAGACACAGAATGTGAGCAGGAGAGGGGCAGAGAGAGGAGGAGACACAGAATCCGAAGCAGGCTCCAGGCTCCGAGCTGTCAGCGCAGAGCCCGACGCGGGGCTCGAACTCACAAACTGCGAGATCATGACCTGAGATGAAGTTGGTCACCCGACCAACTGAGCCACCCAGGTGCCCCCGTCTGAGTTTAAAGACGCATACCTACACCTCCAAGAGGGCTACCTCCTGGGAGGGGAACTAGGTGACTTGGAGACAGGCTAGAAGAAAGACTTAGTTTTCCCTTGTATAACCTTTGTATAATTTGAATTTATACTACAGGCTTATATTACTTATTTTTAAAAATTTTAATGTTTATTTTTGAGAGAGAGAGAGAGAGAGAGAGGGAGTCGAGGAGGGGCAGAGAGAGGGAGACACAAAATCTGAAGCAGGCTCCAGGCTCTGAGCTGTCAGCACAGGGCCTGATGCAAGGCTCGAACTCACACACTGTGTGAGATCATGACCTGAGCAGAAGTCATAAGTTTAACTGACTGAGCCACCGAGGTGCCCCATTCTTTTAAAAATAAAGTACTGACAGGGGCACCTGGGTGGCTCAGTTGGTTGAGCGTCTGACTCCTGGTTTGGGCTTAGATCATGATTTCACAGTTTCGTGGGTTCAAGCCCCGAGTCAGACTCTGTACTGGCAGCATGGAGCCTGCTTGAGATTCTCTCTCTCTTCCCCTCTCTGCCCCTCCCCAATTTGCACTGTCTCTGTCTCTCTCAAAATAAATAAATAAACTTAAAAATAAAATAAAATAAACTACTAATGAATAGTTTTTTAAAGAATGAACTCCATGGCCTTTACCTAACATAATGCTCTCCCTCATGACTTCCACCTTTCCAAATGTTACTTCTTCAAGATAGTTATTAATTCCCAAATCCCTTTCTGGACAACTCTAGCCCAAATACTCTCTTATCTGATCTTCTTTGTTAGAAACTATTGTGCGTGGAGGAACGCCTGGGTGGCCCAGCCAGTTGAATGTCTGACTTCAGCTCAGGTCATGATCTCAGAGTATGTGAGTTTCAACCCCGCATAGGGCTCACTGCTCTCAGTGCAGAACCTGCTTTCGATTCTCTGTGCCCCCCTCTCTCTGCCCCTCCCCTGCTCATATTCTCTGTCTCTCAAAAATAAAGAAACATTAAAAAAAAAATGAAATGATTGTGGCAAAATTTTCACACACTGGTTTGCTACCTCGCTGCTGCTGCTTCTTTGAAATAGTATCAGCCATCTTGTGTTAAACGTTCCGTTTTGTATTTTCATTTGTGTTTTACTGAGTTTTTTAGAGGTTGCATGGGGGTCTTGCAAAAAATGAGGAGTGGCTGGTGGAGAATATGTAAGTAAATGGGAAGGAGCGCAAAAGAGTCTGAGGCTCTCTCCAGACCTGTAGTCCTTCACACCCACCTACCAAGCAGAGATTCATGTGAACCAGTGACCCCTTTTCATAAAATACTAAAAGCCCCCTCACATTTTAACATTGAATTAACCCAATTATCAGGACATCACTCTGCTAAGAGCCCTTGCACTCAAGGGATGAGAGGTTGGGAGACAGAAGCAAACATTTTGAAGCAAGATCAACAAGCCTAGACCCTTATTTCATGGATCCCGAGACAAGACGCTGGAGGCATTCAAACTCAAACTCAAGTCTCCTCTTAAATGCAGTTGAACTACACGATCCAGCAGAGGTCTGGCCTGGGTGAAAGAGGGGAATCTTTGCACAGCAAGAAAGACAGGAAAACTCTGTGCCTGGAGAAGAGGGGAAGAGAAAGCAGGAGGTGAAAAGGAGGTGATTGTGAAGTTTTGTCTCCTCTGTAATTGTGTCCAGGGCTCTGTGGCAGTCTGTGGCAATAAAAGTCTCTATTAGCAGAAGCCAAGTTAAGATAATCAGAACTGGTTTGGAACTGCAAACCTCAACTTCCCCTAACCCAGCCCAGTCCCTTTACTTCCAGAAACCAATGGACTTCGGTTTAAAGCTCTTTAACGACCCTTTCACATCCCCCTTTTCCACACCTGGAGAGAAAGAGGGCGCAATATAAACAAGAACCGTTTCCCTATTTTTAGGGTATTTTCAGTCGATTCTCCACTATCTACTGTATCCCGAAAGTGAGAACCGTTTAGGGTAGCCATGGAGACATCGTTGGCCTCAGTCTTGTTTCCTTCCTTCTCTCTGCTATTGAAATGTTTTGCTCTGATTTCACGAAAACACCCCACTTCTGCTGACGCGGGATTCTGCAGCCTCCTCTCTCTCCTCTCTATGCAGGGCGCGGGAACACGTTTTGAAACGAGGAGAGCGTGTGCGCACAAAAACGGGCGAGGTTCCACCGGGAGTCAGCCCCGTCCACGGTCTCCAGGTTTCGGAGCCCGCCCCCGCCCAGACTACAAATCCCAGGAGATCCCGCGCAGGGCCTGCGCCCTCCAGTGATCCTTCCCTCACTCTCCCGGAGAGTGGAGATAAAGGTTCCGTCGGCGGCGCACTGCGGGTTGGTTTGTTTTCAACGGCGGTGACGGAGGTCGGAAGCCCGGCCGACTGCAGGCGGGGGCGTCAGGGGGTGGATTCCTCCTCCCCGAAGCACTGGGGGGCGGGGAGGAGGGAAGCGGGGCCAGCGGGCCGGGGACCGAGCCGCCAGGACAGAACGGGCCGGGGCGATGGAGGGCGACGGGGTGCCGTGGGCGAGCGAGCCCGTCTCGGGTCCCGGCCCGGGCGGCGGCGGAATGATCCGCGAGCTGTGCCGGGGCTTCGGCCGCTACCGCCGCTACCTGGGCCGGCTGCGGCAGAACCTGCGCGAAACCCAGAAGTTCTTCCGCGACATCAAGTGCTCCCACAACCACAGTTGTCCCTCCTCCCCCACGGGCGACGACGGCGGGGCCGAGCGCGGCCCTGCCGGCGACGTCGCCGAGACCGGGCTGCAGGCGGGTAAGGAGGGCAGCCGCGGCGGAGGCAGGGCTGGAGGAGCAAGGCGGAGGGCGGACCGCACCCCTGTCCCTGCAAAACAAGCCGGGAAAGGGCGCAAAGTGGGAGAGGGGTGGCGTGGCCGGGTCTCCGGGCCTGGGCCGGCCGGATCCGCGAGGCCGTGGGCGGGCATCCCCCGGGGCGGGGGTGGGCGAGGGGCGCTCGGAGGCCGGCGAGAGTGCCAGGAGCGCGCTCCGGCACAACCGGCCGTGCGCAGGGGCGGGGAGTGGGGGTGGGAGGGGGTGGGCGGCTGAGGTCGGAGACCCGCCTAGGGATGGAGGAGGTGGACGCCCGGAGGAAGGGCAGCAGGCAGGGTGCCCCAGGAGCCCGAGGAGTCCAGGGAACTGTAGTGGATTGTGTATGTGTATGTGGTGTATGTGTGTGTGCTTACGTGAAATGCTTTTGCACGAAAACTGTGAAGAAGTAAGGAGTGTACTGTAAATGGGGCTGGGGTCGCTAAAGGAAATCCCTATCTGACGTGCCAGGGTGCCTGAGGGGTTGCTCGTGCTTATGTCGAAGAAGTTGGGAAGAGATCGGGTTGTTGTTTGGTCCTGAGACTTCGTGACTTGATTCTCCCTGGGATGTGCTAGAGTCCCTAAAGCACTTAAAATCGTGCAGGGCCTTTGATCTTTCCCAAGTTCTTGCTTCCTCTTCAACTGCTTTTTGGTGGCGATCCGGAGGGTTTGTTAAGTAGCGCGTCTAATTAGGAAATAGGTGGGAAGGGAGAAGGGACTGGCATCCCATGTGGACAGGTACCCTGGGGACAGCACAGCAAGTAAGACAGTGGGTTTAATTTAGTGATTCTCAAACTTAAGTGTGTACTCAAACCAAATTAGCCTTAAAAATGTCTCATGCTCTACCCCACAGATGGGGACGGTCTCGTGGGTGGGTCCTGAGAATCTAAACATAAAACGCTGCCGGGATTCTGTTGCAAGTGGTCTACAGACACACCTGTGGAAGCACAAATGTAGATGCTAATAGCGAATTTGAACATCAGGCTCAGACCAGAATGAATTGTTGAGCTCTTCAGAGTTTGTGGTTTGGGTTCTGTGTTTCCGAAGTTGCCATGTTTCATATCCTCCAGTTGTCTGAGACTCCAGAAATGGCGATGAAAGAAAGTAAGATAATAAGAATCTGATCTGGTCCTAAATAATATTCTTCCACTTAGTGAGCTTGGAAGTAATACAACGGGGAGGAAAGCACGGTAGCTTTTCTGGAGTGGTGGTTTGATATCGTCAGCCCAGAGATTTGCCGTTCTGAAAATGGACCTATAGAGGCTGTCAGAAAATTGGCAAGAAGGGCTAATGTTTTCAGAGATGATCCTCAGAATGTGTACTTTAACCCTCTCCCATAGCAGTGCTTTCCAGCAGCTTTCCTGCTCCCAGGTTTTTCTTAGAGCTTACCTAAAAGAGTCCTCTGTCGCTGTTATTTGATAACAATTGTTTATTTTAGAATCACTACCGAAGGAGAGAAAAAAACCATCAGGGAGTAGATTCAGGGAGTCGATTCATCGCAGAGAGATGGAGGTTTTCAAGGCACCTTGACAGGCTCTTGTTTTTATTCTTTAAAAAGCCAAGTTAAGAAAGACAAACGTACCCTTTGAATTTTGCCTCACTGGCTTTTCTAGTTGACTGCACCACGAACTAATCTTTGCGTACTGTATTTTTTTCAAAAATTTTTTTTTTTTTTAATTTTTTTTTTCAACGTTTATTTATTTTTGGGACAGAGAGAGACAGAGCATGAACGGGGGAGGGGCAGAGAGAGAGGGAGACACAGAATCGGAAACAGGCTCCAGGCTCCGAGCCATCAGCCCAGAGCCCGACGCGGGGCTCGAACTCACGGACCGCGAGATCGTGACCTGGCTGAAGTCGGACGCTTAACCGACTGCGCCACCCAGGCGCCCCCTCAAAAAATTTTTAATGTTTATTTCTGAGACAGAGAGAGACAGAACACGAACAGGGGAGGGGCAGAGAGAGAGGGAGACACAGAATCCGAAGCAGGCTCCAGGCTACGAGCTGTCAGCACAGAGCCCGAGGTGGGGCTTGAACTCACAAACTGTGAGATTGTGACCTGAGCCAAAGTCAGTCGCTCAACCGACTGAACCACCCAGGCGCCCCTTTGCATATTGTATTTAACTCCCTTCACCCTCTCTAGTCTATTCATCTGAAACAAAAACCAGGGTAGGGTGCAGATGACTGGACTGGGAACAGTTTGGTTTTGTTCCAGAAGGTGCTCCCATTCCCATCTCTATGGAGAGTTTTATCGTTGGAGGTGAAGATGAGCATCAGGGAAGATCAGTGAGGCGGCGCCTAACTGTATATTTTGGGAATGGCCATTTTCCCAGTTGTTTAGGTAATTGTGTTAGAAAGTAGATTTAAAACCTTACTCCTTAAAAAGACAACTAGCTCTTGTGTCCTCCTTTTACGGGCTATCGTTACAAGGTCAAGTCCACTCAGAGACTGTCTCAACTTTCTTTTGTGAATGTTGGTTTCTGAATAGGAACTTGGAATATCAAGAGAAGGAACACTGAACGTTTTTTTTTTTTTTTAATTTACTTTATTTCACCCATCCCTCCACCCACCTCCCCTCTGGCAACCATCAGTTCTGTTTCTCTGTCTCTCTCTCTCTCTCTTTTTTTTTTTTTTTGCTTATTTTTCGTTTGTTTGTTTCTTAAATTCCACACATGAGTGAAAGGAACACTCAATTTGTAACTTAACAAACCTCTGGAAGGTTTTAATCATCATTTCAGAGTGGAAGTGTGCTTTTAGTTTGGATGTAGTGTTGTATTTGAGCAACTGAAGATCATCCAGTAACTCTAAATTTTTATTATTTCACTTTTAAATCACAGAGGAGATGGGAAGAATGCCAAAATACTGCTTTCTTATTAATTTTGACAGTTTTGTATTTATGGGGGGTGGCAGGTTAGAGGGTTATGTAACGGACATGATATTTCAGAAGCCAAAACGTAGGTGGGACTGAACTCTTAAAATAGGAATAGCTTGGCCCATACAGAGCAAACAGAATTGCAAGTGAAATTTCTTTGATTCCATTCCTCCCCTGCTGCCCAAATCATTGGCCTTCTTTTCACTTAAGTCTAGGGGATGAGAGTCCTTTTATCTGTTGACTTTCCTCTGTCAGAGGCTTTAGAAGTAACCACATGAAGGCTTTGAGAACTTCTTTGATAAAAGGCAGAATGGAGTGTCACAAAGTAGCAGGGGGAAATTTTTCGTGTTTTGTGATCCAAAGAGTGCTTTGCTGTTGCAACATATCATAGAGGTATGAATTTTAAGAAATTGGAATGACTCAAATGTGTCTGGTTGGAATGCCCTCTTCTGTGCCGCATTCCTCCCGTCCTGCTTCCGCATCACCGCTGTGCTGTGTCAGTTTCCTCGTTGTCGGAGCCGCTGGTCACAACAGCGGTGCTCGCCTCTAGGGTTGTTGGGAGTTAATGCACGTGTTCAGAACGGTGCCTTGTAAGGTGTTGTGTAAGTATTAGCTGTTATTATTCAATAAACATTTAGTACTTACCTCTAGGCTTGTTGGGAGTTAATATATGTTGATAGTTGTGTTTAGAACAGTGCCTGGCACCTTGCTGTGTATGTGTTCCACAGTGATATTATTCAGTTATTATTCAATAGACATTTAAGTACCTGGGGAACAAAGAATCAGATAAAGATATTGGCATTGGCCTTAGGTTAGTGGGAATCAGTCTTTCCCTTCTATACTTCTCTCCTGAGAAAGAAAAAAAGAATTGTAATTATTATCATTATGTTGCACCTATTATTTGTTTATGCTGGATGAGGGATGAAAAGGACTAGGAGTCCTGAAGTCAGTCCTCTAGAAAGGTACAGCCTGTCTTCAACCATATACATATGCAACGCCCAAAGCAGAAAAATGGCACAAAGGTAAGGTATGGCTGGATTATAGGCATTTTATGTGAGTTACAATTCTTAGATTTAAAAAAAAAAATTTTTTTTTAACGTTTATTCATTCTCAAGAGAGAGAGAGCGCAAGTGGGAGAGGAGCAGAGAGAGAGGGAGTCGCAGAATCCGAAGCAGGCTCCAGGCTCTGGGCTGTCAGCACGGAGCCTGATATGGGCCTCGAACCCATGAACCACAAGATCGTGACCTGAGCTGAGGTCGGACGCTTAACTGGCTGAGCCACCCAGGCGCCCCACAGTTCTTAGATTTTTTTATAGCTCTTTGCCTTTGGTTAGCGAACAGCTTAGTTTCTTCAACATTCTTCTCCCTCTTTTTTTCACACCTCGTATCAACTGGCTGCCAGTATTTAAAAGAAGAGGAAAAAGCACTAGCGTATTTATTTGAAATAGACATTTTTCTTGGACTCCTTAGACAGAAGTTGGTATAGGTAATAAAGTTCAAGTGGCAGAGTGACATCTGGGAAAGAGACAGAAAATTGGGCGAGAGGAGATTCCTTATAGCCTAGTTTCATGTGGCTGCCTCCTTCGTGGGGCTGAGCGGTGGGGAGGAGTTGGGTTGTGGGGTGAAACAGTGAGAGACGGGGACAGGGGTGTGCTTTCCAGTAGTTTTCCCTGGTCTGTTTTAGAAGAGCTGCCTCAGCTTTTCAGTACATCCTCAGCAGACATGGTGTTGTAATTGTGGTTCTTACTTACTACTTTTATTAGCCCAAGAGTAATGAAAACTTTCGCTTTCTCTCACAAGTTTCTTCCTATATGGAGGCATCACATAGTGGTCGAAAAGCAGGTACAAACATTTCCATCAGACCTGGTTTCCTATTGTAGTTCAGCCTCCGATTCACTGTGTGACTTGGGCTTTGAGTCTTGGTTTCTTCATATGTAAAATGGTAGTGATACAAAATGCTGTCTATTGTATGAGTCCATCTATGGGAAATGCCCAGAACAGGCCAGTCTGTAAAGATGGGAAGTATAGTGTGATTGCCAGTGGGTGAGGAGAGAGGAGGATTGAGTGACTGCTAACGGGTATGGGATTTCTTTTTGAAGAATGAAAACGTTCTGGAACTAGATAGTGGTGATGGGTGCACAGCTTTGTGAATACGCTAAAAATACTGAATTATACCCTCTAAAGGGGTGAATTCATACAAATACATACATACATAAAATGGGAGTGGTAATGTCTACCTCCCAAAGTTGTTGTGACAACTAGAGATAAATACTCTCAAGCACTTAGCACAGTCATATGGTTCGTGTTAAATCTACACGGCTGTTTGTGTGTACGTATGTAGTTTGAGCTGGAGCCGGATTCAACCCCGCGTCTCTACCTACACTCCCAGTCAGTTCTGCTTCTGTGACTCGTCCCTTGCTCTTCCGACCTGCCCGTGAGAATATAAAATGCACCCTGGCAGTGGAGAGATTTTGTTCTACATGAGTCATAACCCAGGCTCCGTAGCTTGCCATGGAGCTATAATTGACTTCAGTGGGAGACTTTATCTGATTGAAATTGAGTGTAATGTGACCCTACCTCCTCTAGCCTCATATTCCAGTTTCCAGTCCCTGACATTTAGGGTCCCAGGCTCCAGTTTGCTGATTTTGCTACCTCCGGTTCCCTGGGGGGAGCCTGGGAAGAAGTGGCTTCTCCCAAACACAGTAACTCTTTGCACCTTTTCCCTTTACAGCCTTTCCCTTCCTAAGTTTCCCTTCCTAGGATAATCTGTTTCCCATGGCACAGGGCAGCTCACTATTAGAAAGGGTTGGATAATTCTGCCTGCCTTTAAAAGAAAAGACATGATTACCTTCACGATTTGCAGTATGTGTAGTTTAGTCTTAACTGTCATTACTGATTTCAGTATACTTAGCTCTTCAGCCTTGCAAGTGGTTTTTTAATGTTTATGTATTTTTGAGAGAGAGAGCGTGCACGAGCAAGGCGGGTGGGGGGGGGGGGCGGGTTGCTGGTGCAGAGAGAGAGGGAGACACAGAATCCAAAGCAGGCTCTAGGCTCTGAGCTGTCAGCACAGAGCCCGATGCGGGGCTCCAACTCGTGAACCCCGAGAGATCATGACCTGTCGGACCAGTCGGACGCCCAGCTGACTGAGCCACCCAAGCGCCCTGCAAGTGGTTTTTAAAGAAAGCATGGATTTAAACAAAAATCCATTCTGGTCTTTAAATTTTGTTTTGCTCTGTCTGCTTTCCCAGCACCTCCTCTTTCTTAATGCTTTTATTCTCTGTCTCACTTCCTGCATTAAATGTACTTCTCAAAAACAATCTTTTGAAAATAAAACCTCAAAACATATGTTGTCGAAGTAAAGGGGAATATGAATTTCCCCTTGTACCTGTCGCTCAATTCCTGTAGGCTCTGGACATACAGAACATACTCTGTTTGCTTCTGGGATTGCTACAGGTATCTTTGTTTTATCCCGTTTACTAGATTGGGGGGTAAAGACTGTGTTTTATTCATGTTTGTACCCCCTGCAAAGCCCGCCATAATACTTTATATATAACAGGCAAATAAATACCTGTTAAATTATTTCCCTGGATGGTAGATATTGGAATGCTGCTTTTTCCACTTCAGAAGGGCATTTCCCACCCCCTCCCCACCCCCCATGAAAGACAGGGATTTTTGTAGATTTGCCCACATTTTACTAGCTGGGCCCCTAGAAAAGAACAATGATGCGTTTGAGACATGACTGATGAGGCTAGGTTGCATTCTGTGCTGATACTCAAATGATTTTCATGCCCCAAAGATGGAGTTGCATACAGTCCCAGTACGCCAGAGCTTCACCATGATAAGGGAAGTAGATCCTCAATATTCATTCACTCAACAAATCTTTATTAACGCCTGACTCAGTACTGGGCACAGGACATACAATGGTGAACCACAGACCCACTAATTGATGCTGTTTCAAGTTGACATTATGCAAGGAAGGATTAGTGTTTCCTGGCGTTCCCTCCAGAGGATTTTCTACAAATTGGTTACCTACTTAACTATTAGCTGTCTGTGAGGGCTTGGGCTAAGGCGTATGGGAAGTTGTAAGATTAAACGACATTGACAGAAAAAGGTGTTGAGATGCTTTGCTAATTCTGACAGAGTTCAGGATAATTAGCCCCGACCTGCCTTTGATGGAGGAATTATAATTGTGTTGTTTGTGTGGCTCAAAAGCAGAATGCATTGGGGCGCCTGGGTGGCTCAGTCGGTTGAGCGTCTGACTTTTGATCCCAGCTCAGGTCTTGATCTCAGGGTCGTGAGTTCAAGCTCCACATTAGGCTCTGCGCTGGGCATGAAGCCTACTTAAAACAACAACAACAACAACAACAAAAAACAGTGCATTGGCGAAAGTTATCGTTAGAGTGTCTTTTGCCTTCGTATCTTTTCTCAGACTTCCTCAGAGGGAAGCCAGCGTGAAGAATACGAGGTACGTGGGTGCATGAGGTTCTCTCCACATGTGTCAAGACCTAAGGGGAATTTGCTCCTTAACGTCTCATAGGAAAATAGTTCATCTCTAAAGATGAAGGCTTCTGCTTCTTCTGTGGTCCAGGGAGTCTGATGGTGTTATTCCTAGCAAGGGTACAGAGGGTGAGTCCGTGTGCAAGATGCAGTTTTTCTTTCTGGATTCTCTCAGAGGTCTGACCGGAGTCCCCTGAAGGATTTCTAGTCTAAGTATAGGCCACCCGATGCTTGAAAATTGATTTAATTCTTTGCCAAAAGGAGAATCGATGTAGCGGCGGTGGAGATATGTGCCCCTTGCTTAGAGCCATCAGTCAGCCTCTCTGGGAAAGTCCCCTTCTAGATGGTACTCCCAAGTCCAAACCCAAACTCTCTGAAGGAAAGTTGGTCAGAGCTTGGGGACTCATTAGTATGGCCTGTGGGGCCCTGGCTGAAGTGCCCATCACGTGTGGTGCCTTTTTGTGTCCTCTTTAGCAGGTGGCGTGAATGGTTTGGACGGACTCCCCGGCCTTATGCCATGCGCTGTGGGAAGCTTTAGACCACAACGCTCTTTGGAGTTGGGCTTTGTAACGTGCTTCCGTTCCCTGGGGTGGTGTTCGCTGGGCAGGAAGATGGGAAATAGGACTTGAGGATTGTTTTGCTTTTCACTTGTCTAACTAGTCATGCCTCAAAGCTGTCCTGAGGAATGATGATAGGTTATGTACCCGTAAAAGCCTTTGATTAAACACACACACATAAAACACACTTGTTTTATTTATTTTTTATTTATTTATTTTTTGATTTATTTGTTTATTTATTTATTTATTTAAATTTATGAAATTTATTGTCAGATTGGTTTCCATACGACACCCGGTGCTCATCCCAGTTTTTAAATTTATTTTTGAGAGAGAGAGACAGAACGTGAGCAGGGGAGGGACAGAGAGAGGGGGAGACACAGAATCCGAAGCAGGCTCCAGGCTCTGAGCTGTCAGCACACAGCCCGACGCGGGGCTCGAACTCACGAACTGCGAGATCATGACCTGAGCTGAAGTCGGACGCTTAACCGAATGAGCCACCCAGGTGCCCCACCTCTTTTTATTTTTTAATGTTTCTTACTTTTTGAGAGAGAGAGAGAGCGCAAGCTGGGGAGGGGCACAGAGCGAGGAGGGAGGATAGAGGATCCAAAGCTGGCTCTGACAGCACAGAGCCGGATGCAGGGCTGGAACTCACGAACCATGAGATCATGACCCGAGCCAAAGTTGGACGCTCAACTGACTGAGCCACCCAGGTGCCCCTCACTTCTTTTTTAAAGGTGCTTTTATCCCTTTTCTTTATTCAAATGTAAAGAAAAAGAACAAAACAGTCCAACTTCAGCTTCATCAGATTAAGAACTTTAGTGCCTTATTTATGCTGGACATATTTTATAGCTTAGTGTTTTTTACCCTTTCCATTCTATATATGGGGAGAGAATTACATTTCCCAGGGTTTTTTTTTTTTTTTTTTAAATCAAGCCAAACTTTCCAGAACAAAGACTAAGGCCCTGTCGTAAATGCAGCTGGATTCAAGACTAATTTGAATAAAAGCTCACTCTTCATTTAAATTAGAGGGACAGTATCTGAACCAATATGGAGTTGATTTTTTAAAGAATATTCTGGGGGCGCCTGGGTGGCTCAGTGGGCTAAGCGGCCGACTTCGGCTCAGGTCATGATCTCACGGTCAGTGAGTTCAAGCCCCGCGTCGGGCTCTGTGCTGACAGCTCAGAGCCTGGAGCCTGCTTCAGATTCTGTGTCTCCCTCTCTCTGACCCTCCCCCGTTCATGCTCTGTCTCTCTCTGTCTCAAAAATTAAAAAAAAAAAAAAAAAAAGAATATTCTGTACAGCATACCCTAGCCTTAACTTTTAATATTTTGGAGATATGCAGGGGTGAGGAGGAATGTGTGGGGAGGGAGACCGGCCAGGAGGAGAGAAGACATTCTTATTCTTTCAGCATACAACACCCCACTGGGGGATCTCAGTCTCTCCTTATTGAGAAACTGGCCTGCTCGGCTGCCTCTCGTTCCGTGGGCAGAAATGGAGTGGTTCTGTCGCTCCAACTTGGAAGAGAGTTTGTAACTGTGGGACACAAGTGGTTACAGAAGAAGGACACCTGTACTCCAGAAGAGGTGGAGAGGTGGTCCCTACTGCCGAGCAATCAGAAGGGACCCCTGCAGACAGTGCAAGGTCATGCCTCTTTGTGCGGCTCTTGTTCAGTGAACTGGATGGTTACCCGTAACTTTCGGAGGTGTGTCCTATCCTGGAGCGTCTTTGTCGGTACTGCTTAGTCTTGAGGATTTGGGTTCTAAATCTGATCCTGCACGGCTTACTTAGATTAATGCCTTGAACTCCCCTGACTCAGGGCAAAAGTAAGGGATAGTGAAAAAGCTGTTACTGCTTCAATTCTGTTATTACTGTATTTGATGTGTGTGTGTGTGTGTGTGTGTGTGTGTGTGTGTGTGTGTGTTGCCTATTGGGTGGTTGTTGTTGTTGCTGTTGTTGTTGTTGTTGTTGTTTTTCTGGTAAAATTCTGTCTCTCCATCTCCTTCCTGTGAGATCCAGAGCTGGATACAGTTCGCTAGGTATCCTTCTGGCCCATTTAAACAAAATTACTTTGAAATAATTTTAAATTTACATAAATGTTGCCGGAACAGTACAAAGAGCTTCTTGTACCCACTTTGTGCAGATTCCCCAGTTGTTAAAGTATTGCTTTTGTGTTTGCTCATGTTCTCTTTCTCCCTCACTCTCTTTCTCTATTGTATCTACTCTTTGTCTGAACCTTTTGAAAGCAAACTGTAGACAGGTTGTTTTCTCTCCTCTAACACTCCAGTGTGCCGTTCTCCCAGCCAAGGACGTGCTTAGCGTGTAACTCCTCAAGTCAGGAAGTTAACTGACTCAGTGCTACCATCCAGCGCTCAGACCTCACCCGCGGTTTGCCAACTGTCCCAAGAACCGCGCTTTTTGTTTCTGATTCAGGATCCTATCCGGGAACACGTATTGCATTAGTTGTCATGTCCCTTGAGACTCCCTCAACGTGGAACAGTTCCTCGACCTTTCCTTGGCATTTATGTCTTCGACAGGTTTAAAGAGTAGGTTTTATATTCTATAGGATGACCCTCAACCAGGATCTGTTTTGTCCTCGTGACTAGACTCTGGTCCTGAGCTTTTAGCAGGACGGGGCGTGGAAACGATGGGATGTGCATTGCATCAGGGGTACCTGATGTCAGCCCCCCATATCTGGAGATGTTAAGCTTGGTCACTGGTCACGTTGGTGTCCTCTGGGTCTTTCCACCTTAAAGTCTCCATTTTTCTTTCCCCTTTGCAGGTGGTTAGTCTTTTGCGGGAGGTATTCTAAGATTTCGCTGAGAATCTTGTTTCTGAAAACACCTCCCTCCACCGGACCTCAGCATGCACTGACAGCTCCCTCCTGCCTCGGTGCTGGGGTGTGTGTGTGTGTGTGTGTGTGTGTGTGTGTGTGTGTGGTTTTCACAGCCATCATCCCTTCTGGCCATCACCCCTTCTGTATTTTGTAGTTGGTATTCTTGTAGTAAGGGAGAGTTTTCCTTTTCTTTTTTTGCTTAGCTGTTTATATCAGTGTGGACTTGGACTTGGGAATTTTTTTTCAATAGATTATGATCTCATATCATTTAAGAGATTTTTTATGCCTAATTGACCCTGATTTGGTCAGTGAACCCCGCTCCCTCCCCCCTCTCCCCCCCCCCCCCCCCCTTTGAGCTGGTTCCTGTGTCCTTTTGACTCATTCCCACTATGGACTCATTCTTGATGATTACTAGGTGTGGGAGGCTGGCTCCCAAATGACAGAAGCTAAGCCCTCTGTGAAGCTTGGGGTTGGCCTCCTTGGAGGAACTGCTTCCATCTCTGTATCCCATAGATTACAGCTTTAGCTGCCTGCTGCCTGTCCCTTCCCTCCACAGGGTGACAGCCTCAGGAGCAGTTTTGCCCAGAGGGAAACTTGTCAGCAGGCTGCTAAGTGTGGGCTCTTCATTTCACAGCTCCCAGGGAATATAAGCTTCTGGGGGGATGCCATCTCCCTCTTCCCAGGTGCCAGGACAATCTACTTCTTAAAAATGGTTAGAGTGACACCTGGGTGGCTCAGTCAGTTAACTGTCCGACTTTGGCTCAGGTCATGATCTCATGGCTCATGAGCTCAAGACCCACATCCGGCTCTCTGCTGACAGGTTGGAGCCTGGAGCCTGCTTTGGATGCTGTCTCCACCTCTCTATGCCCCTCCCCTGGTCACGTACTCAAAAATAAACAAACATGAAAAAAAAAGAAGACAAAATCTTGTCAGAGAGACCTCAACGTGGTCTCTAGGTAGGATAACTTACTGACGTTTCTGCCAGCCTGACTTTTCAGCTTTCAACAAGAGCTTTGGCTCCTCGAGAACGTTTCAATCTCTAATCTCCAAAAACCATTTTCTCCAGCCTCAATGTACTTGTACCGTTTGGTCTTGAAGATTCTGAGACCAGACTACCTAGGCGTACGTTTTCCTTAAATTCTCCTGTGTTCCTAATGTCTCCTCTGTAATTCAGAATCCTTTAAATTGAGCTGAAGGTCAGAGCTTGTTTGGGAATGATAAATGAATGTGTCATGACAGAGTTCTTTCTCTCCGCTCCTGGGATTTTTGTAGCCCAATACCTTGGCGCTTGTACTAGAATTTATGGTAGTGGAAAACCGTGTAACATTCATTTCTCAACTTAGGATTTGTCCTTTGCTATTGGCACTCGCAGTTCCTAAGAAATAAAAACGCCTCACTGCTTGTTTGTGGAAATGCAGATTTGGATCCACTGATTGCCTCAGCAGGTTATTAAATCCTCCCATAAAATCCCGTGTATGTCATTCACTTTTGGAGAGGACTATAAGTTCGATGCTGAAAGTGAGGTAAAAACGCTTTACCCAGCGGAGGGAGATCCTTGGGTACCAGGAGCAAGGATTGCAGTAGTAACTATTGAGACCTGAATTCACTCTAAAGCCCCGCCAACCCCGCCAATTGCAACCTTGGTGGCGATTATATTATTGCAATTGTGAGGTGCAATAATATAAGGGGAAGGTAGAGTCCATTTCGCCTCCTCCATGTAGTGCCTTCCCTACCTTGGCCATGGACTGCCCCTTTCCCTGGCCTTCGCTAACCTCTTGAGTGTATATTAGTGATGGGAATGGAAGACAGGCAAGGAGCGAGTATTGACCTAGATCCCTTGCCATTACTCCAAAAACAATTCAAATAAAGTGTCTATCCTAATGGGTCACTGGAGACGTAAAAAGATCATTAGCATTTCTTCCCTCCAGTTCTCCCTTTTTATCATAGTCCAAAACTGAAACGTAAAGGATAATAATCCAAATGGATAAGAGGAGCATGACAAATTTTTCTGAAAAGCACCTACCTTTTCTTTTAGAAAAGGGGCTCTAGAGACCTCCGGCAGAATAACAACTCTCTTTAAAAGCGTGTACCAGCTAGTGGTAATACTGCGTTGTTACTGTTGTTTTTCCCCCACGGGCTTTATTTATTCCTCCTGATTTGGGGCAGTTTTCAGAGACTCTGTCAGTCCTCTTTAAATCGGGGTCCTGCAATCACCAAATTGTGTTTGGCTCCAAATTGGGAAAAATGTAGTGGGTGTGGGGGAGGAAAAATTTCTCCTCTTTCTGGAGTCTTCAGCCAGGCCTAGGAATTAAACCGATGTTTGATGGGTACACAAGAGAAAAACGCACACATTCTATTACATTTTACATGTACATGAGAGTCCCCACAAGAGCTGAAGGGCCAAAGAAACAGAGCTGAGCATATATAGACTGAATTGGACAAAAAGAAGTAAATTATGAAAACGTGACAAGGCAGAGGAGCTCGGGCTAGAGCCGTTAGTGGTAGATAAGGGTTAGGCTAACAAGGCTTATTTGTACTGATTTTTCTTGGCCTTGACTCCAGGTCTCTGGTGATAAGAACGTTGCTTTCCTTCTGGTATGGCGAGTTCATCCTCCAGATGGGGGTTTTATCTCCTGCTTTCAGGAAGAAAAAGGGGAGGTCAGAGCGCCCTTCGTATAGTGCCATGTGTCAAATGCCTTGGGCTCAAAACACCCTTATGTCAAAGTGGCACATTTGGGGATGGCATATTCCACCATCCGTCACGGTCACTGTCTGTTACCAGGTGTTGAGCTGACCCCCTGAGACCTAGGTCCAGCTCCTGGACCGTCCTGTGTACCACCTCTTGTCTGCTTAGATAAATGGAGAAACGTGGGCTCTGTTTTGTTTTTTACGCTACTGGTTCCTCATCTATAAATGGGGATAATAATGGTCCTTGTCTGGTAGAATTGTGGGCATTAAACATGATGAAGTAAATAAAGAGATGTACTTAGAAAGGGCTTAGTAAGTGTTACTGTGGGGGAGGAAAGTAATTTTTCCTCTGCTCTCGTGGGCTCTTGGCCGAGACACCCCTGAGATAAAAAGACACATAAACAGAAGAACAAACACCTTAAACGTGTATACCTCCCGTGTATACCGTGTATAACGTGTATACCTCCTATGTACGTGGGAGGGAGCAAGGAAAAACTCTCCAAAAAGGCCCACGCCACCACCCTAAACATCATCTCCAGCTACAAAGACGTTGGGGGCTGGGAGGCCGTTCTGGGAGGTCACCGAGAGAAGCACTGTGAACGGGGTAAACGTTTGTTCTGCATTAAGATAAGAGTTTCTAGAGATGTAGACTCATCTCTGTCTTCCTGGTACAGAGAGGGAGCCGCCCTTGCGAATGGAGATTTCCCTCCTACGGCTGTAAATGTAGATGT
Organism: Puma concolor; assembly: GCF_028749965.1. Classification (NCBI taxonomy): domain Eukaryota; kingdom Metazoa; phylum Chordata; class Mammalia; order Carnivora; family Felidae; genus Puma; species Puma concolor. Next base: position 26,421,915 of record NC_141683.1, read on the forward strand.
TTCTTACAAAAGGGTAACTTGTACTCAGTTTTCAGAGAGCTTCACCTGTGTCTGCTGTTTATTTTTAAATAGCCGGCTTAAAATAAATGCCAGAGAGGCATATTTTGGGGTGGTCTATTTTGCTCCCCATTCACTGTCGCAAACAAATAAACCAAATGGGTTGCTACTGTAGGTCCTCTCCTCGTCCTCCTTCCAGGTGGAAACCTTTGTTTAGAAGGAACCCTAACCAAGACGATCTGTATTTAAGAGGCATCGAGAGAAGAGCCTTGGCTTGCACTTAAGACAATTTGATTCGAATTTGCCTGCAGCTAGCCTTGGCAGGGTTAATGTGCTCCCGCTGAGAAGTCCTGCTGGTCCCTTCTGGCAGCCCCATATGCAGATGCTGTTATATTAATTACAAAAGAGAACCCGATTAACTCAGAAGTCCTTTAAGTGTCAGTGAGACAGCTGTTCCCGCTCTGAAGCTGGTTTTTTTTCCTCCTTCCTTCGCTGCTAAAAATGCACTCTCCATAGATCCTCAGAACCCCTGGCTAGTTTAGTCAACTTTTTGATCTGCAGTTATCTTAGTCCAGGGAGAGCTTGCCTGATTCAATTCACAGATAAAAACAACCAGACCAACCACCCATCCCCCTCAGTGGGTCTTCTTTGACCCGTGAAAACCTGATGGCGCCCTGGAATTTTTGGAGCTGGAAAGGATGTTGGAGATGATGTCATGCAGCTCTTTGAGTTCACAGATGAGATATCCAAGGCCGAGGAAACTCAAGTGAATTGCCAAAGTCACCGAGCTAGTGAGCGGCGGAGCCTGGGCTACACTCCTCCCTCCGGAGGGAGCCCTTTGCCGAGAGAGGCGGGGAGTGAAATGATCTAGGGTTGACTTTGTTTCTGTCCGTGCCCTTGTTCAAATGTGGTACACCTGTGTCAGCGATCAATGAAAAAGCTAAAGAGTAGTAGCAGAAGCAAAGGGCTTGAATAGTGACGCGTTGAAAAACAGATGGCGAGACCCACATGGAAGATTTTTCTTCAGTTCACTAGTTGCACGGAGAATCCCAGCAGAGTGCCTGGAAACACATATTAGAACTGGGCTCAGCACCAGCCCCCTCTCCCACTGCAATGGTCTATGGTGGTTTGACCCTAGCTGGTTTATTTGTGGTGGCTGTTTGTGTCACTACAGAGATTGGGGAGGAGGGTGATAATTTGGGTCAGATGATTAACGGGGTGTGTCTCCTGTGGTTTTTGGCTGATGGAGAATGTTTTACTGGCTCTCCTATAGTTGGCCCTTTGTCTCAGAGGTTTTGTGATCTCTCCCTCTGGTCCTGAAAAGTGATGAGTTGGTTTTAGTTCAGCCATTTGGTTGGTTTTATCCACTCCCCACGCTCATTTAGGTTTATTTTTTTTATTATGTGTCAACTTTTGTTGTAGGAGTTACAAAGGTTGTCGGTGTGGACTTTCACCTGGACACCTATCTATGAATCCCAGCAGCACTGGGGAAAGAGGAAGGGATAGAAAGTGTGGGTGAGAGGGACTCTAGCTGGCGAATCTATCCTTCTCATGGCTCAGACGGACACCACTGGAGCTAAATTCTGTGAGGTGAACGGGTCGGCCTTATTCTGTTGTCCAGGTCCAGTCTCCATGTTGACATGAAGGTTTTTAGGAATAACAGTTGCCCCTAAACTTTTCACCATGCTACTAGACTTTTCTGAGTACTTGCTGGAGCTGCTTACAGCTTTCTGAAGATAATTCTGCCACAATAAATAGATTCTTACACCGAGCAAGCAAGTGCATAAGCCAGAGTACTTAACGAGGAGTCAGTCACTGTGCTGGGTGTTGAGGATACAGAGAAGAATATGGCCCTTCCTGCTTATGATCACTATAAACAGATAACTAGAATTGACCATGATAAGTGTTGTTTAGATAAAACAAGATAGGAAGGGACTCAGGACTAGCCCATTGCTACTTGCTAGGTGGTCACACAAACAATTGACCAAGGCCCCCTCCCCTCCTCTCCCTTCCTCTCCCCTCCTCTCCCCCTCTTCTTCCCTCTTCTCCCCTCCCTTCCCCTCCTCTCCTCTCCCCTCCTTTTCCCTCCTCTCTCTTTCTCTCTCCTCCCCTCCCCTCCCCTCCTCTCCTCTCTCCTCCTCTCCCCTTCTGTCCTCTCTTCTCCCCTTTCCCCTCTTTCCTCTCCCCTTTCTCCTTTCCTTTCCTTTCCTTTCTATTTTTAGGTAATCTCTACACCAGCATGGGGTTCAGACTCACAACCCCAAGATCAAGAGTCACATGCTCTATCGACTGAGCCAGCCAGGCACCCCTTCCCCTTGCTTTTAGATTGTGGGTCAAAGACTAGACCCCTTGCTGGTATGTTACTCTTGTGCTTGGTAAATACCTTGCACACAATTAGGCACTCTGTCACCACTCCTTGCTTTTTCCAAGGAACCCAGCTCTTTCCCAGGAGAGTAGATTTCCCTGTCTCGGAGTCCCGTGTTGCTGATGTACACGTGCAGGCTGGACTTACAGTCAGTCCAGCAGGTGCTGGTCTTAGAGACAGGCATGAAAGGAGGGGCCTAATGAGATGCACAGAGGGGTCTGGGCAAAAGCAGACTTCTTGAAACCTTTTGGTGGTGCCATTTGTGGAAGAGAAGGAGGTTTGAGGATTTGTAACGGGACGGGTACATTCCGAAGTAGAAGTGCTTCTTAAACAAATTAGACCTCCCTTACATGAACAAAGTAAACAGCTCTTGGATGGTTCAACAGCTCATGGTGAGATGACTGAAGCGAATCCCTTTCAGCTGGTACCATACAACATTTCAGTGAAGGTGTGTGTGGCTGCCCAGAGATCAGCCTTCTTACAGCCTAAGAACCCAGGGTCCGGGCTTTTCTGAACAAACGCAGGGGCTGCCTGAATCCTAGGCAGGAGCGGGCACCGGCACCCGAGTCAGGAATGATTGCATTCAGAATCTGAGTGTTTCAGGTCGATGAATTCCTGGTTCCTTTTCCCAGACAGAGGTCTCTCATACTTTAGGAACATAAACCGAAGTCTCGCCATCCATAAACCGAAGGAATGTGATTTGGTCGGGCGATATTGATCTTAACTGAGCACCCGAAGTTTTAAGAGAACAGATGACTTGGCAGCTGGGATGCCGTCACCCGCCATCAGAGAGATGAACTGGAAAAGATTCTGGAGCTTTGGCAAACTTGAATAACATTGTATTTCGATATATGTATATGTAAAGATTAGCTCACACATTTAGTTATAAAATATGTCATAAATGAGGAAGATAAGCTAACACTGCAGATGGTGGAGACATTTAAAAGGGCCTTACGTTCAAGTGTTCGGTCTTCTGTCACAAAGGTTTTCATTTTCACATGTTCAGGTACAGTTTCTCCTTGGGTTCCCATCCTGATTAGTGTAATCCTTTCTGGCTCTGTCATGTCAGTGATCTTGTGATTGTGGTTGAGTCCTTGTATACTCACTCCTTGACCCTCCACTGGATGTAAAAGGAAGGGGAAGGGATCGGGTCACTGCCACCTTTCTAGGTAGAGACACCTGCTCTGGGGACAAACCACGGAGGGGACTTCTGTTTGATATTTGAGGAGCCTGTTCTGATTGAGATGTTTTCCTGATGTCTTGTCCAACCAAGGGCTTCTGAGATACTTCTTCCCTAGGGCCCGGCCGTCCTGACTGGGTCTCTGTGCGAGTCTCTGTCTACCCCTCCTCACTGTCTCTCTGTACTCTCCTTCTCACCCTCCCCCTCCCCAACCAGGCCAGCTGAGCTGCATTGCCTTTCCAGCTAAGGAAGAGAAGTACCTCCAGCAGATTGTGGACTGCCTGCCCTGCATCTTGATCCTCGGCCAGGACTGTAATGTCAAGTGTCAGCTGTTGAACCTGCTGCTGGGGGTGCGGGTGCTTCCCGCCAGGCTGGGCAGCGAGGAGAACTGTAAGCTTCGGCGCCTCCACTTCACCTATGGGACTCAGACTCGGGTCAGCCTGGCACTCCCGGGCCAGTACGAACTAGTGCACACGCTAGTTGCTCACCAGGGCAACTGGGAGACCATCCCCGAGGAGGACCTGGAAGTCCAAGAGGACGGTGAGGACGCTGCCCATGTTTTAGCCGAACTGGAGGTGACGATGCACCATGCCCTCTTACAGGTACCCGTCTTGTATTCCTTCAGTTGCGCGCGCGCGCGCACACACACACACACACACACACACACACACACACACACACACCCCGGCTTTTCCTGTAGTTGAGCTCTCTCAGAAAGTAGTTTGGCCCTCTATAGTCTGGGCTCTGAGCATCAGCCAATAGAGCACATAACCTGGGAAGTTGAAAGCCAAGGCCACAGCAGTGCCCACCCCTGCCTCTGCTACCCTGCTGCAAGCCGCTGCACAATGTACTTATCTCCTTGCCTCCCTCTCTCCTTTTCTGCCACAGAAGGAATGGGCTACTTGCACCTCAGTCTTTCACAGAATAACCATGGTCAGGGCTAGAAATCCTTTTTCATTTCTCAGCTGCAAGGTGTTGCTAGAATCCCTTTCTAAAAGGAACGATAAGGTAATAGATTATTAACGCTCTTATTAGAGCCGAGGCCAAGTGAAGAATCTTGTGAGTTTTTCCGTAGACCTGGCCATTATGTACTAAGTGGGACAGGCCACGTCTCCTACTTTCTAAGGAACTCGGGAACCCAAGAGCAGGTCTGGCTCAGTGTAAGGAGATATGGAGATCCCATCATCTGAAGAACATCTTTGCTTCTCTTTTGAAGTGAACTCCCGAGAGAGAGCTACACCTCTTGCAGCATCTTCCAACAGATCATATTGACTATCTGGTATTCCTGTCTCCACTTAGGAAGGACTCAGCTCTTGTGCTGGCTTCCTCTGCTACCCTATTGCTAGGACTGGGCTGACTGACTGATTAGACAGAGTGAGGCTCGGCAAAGGTGACTCTGTCAGGGGTCAGGAGTGGGTAAGATTAAAAGAATGCAGACCTGCTCAGAACAGAGAGTCTCTTCACGTTGGTCAGCTGTGCCGGAAAGGAAAGGCTAGTCTAGCAGGACTAGGAAATTTGCTGCTTCTTTCTCGTAGCCTCCTTACCTACCCCTGTTCTAAAACGCCTGATCTTCTAGTCAATGAATGAGTCCTTTGGTTGTGACTATGGCCTCTGAGACTCCAGAAGTAGAAAGTGTCATCTCATTTCCTTCCAGAGACCAGATTTCTTTTATCTTGATAAATGCTAGAGGGGCTGCGTGCACAAGCCAGCGTTTTCTCTGAGCTGAGTTTCGGCAGCGGCTTTCCTCTGTTTTCACACGGAGAGCTCGCGCTCCTTAGCTCCAGGGTTGCCAAGAGGGTTCTTGGAGGACCCTGATGGTAGCTCTGACGTAATCCTTGTTTATTGACCGAGGCTGCTCAGTTGACCCGCGAACCTTCTTCACGGTTCACGAATACTTGAGCCATACACAGTCTTTCTGTGATATACTGGCCTGGTCTGGTTCTTTCAGGTTCCAGTGGCTCAGTGGTTTTCAGACTTTCTCAGAATTTCTTAGAATCTCATTCACTGGGGTCACCTGGCTGGCTCAGTCAATAGAGGATGCTACTCTTGATCTTAGGGTTGTGAGTTTGAGCCTCACATTGAGTGTAGACATTACTTAAAATATACGTGAAGGATTTCATTCACCATAAGAAATAACATTTTAGGGGCACCTGGGTGGTTCAGTCAGTTGGGTGTCCGACTTCGGCTCAGGTCATGATCTCGTGGTTCGTGGGTTCCAGCCCCGCATCTGGCTCTGTGCTGACAGATCAGAGCCTGCAGCCTGCTTCGGATTCTGTCTCCAGCTCTCTCCCCAGCTTGTGCTCTGTCTCTCTGTCTCTAAAATAAATAAACATTAAAAAAAATAATAAAAAAAAGAAATAACATTTTATATCAAGACCTAGTACATATATATGTGTGTGTGTGTGTGTGTGTGTATATATATGTATACACGTATACATATTGACATAAAATTTCATGAAAGAATACTTTTACTTTTTGCAAAACACACTGTTATCTTCTCCTCTATTTGATTTCATCTAGCAAAAATGATGACAGAAACCTACTAAACTTGATGTTGTGAGGTGCTACATTATGACCTGCAGCTTAAAAAATACCGTTAGATGGCTGGTGTAACTGCTGTCGGCTGGGCCCTGATTCTCTTCCTGTTCTTGTCTTTTATTTTTATTTATTTTTTTAATGTTTATTTTTGAGAGAGAGAGAGAGAGTGAGCAGGGGAGGGGCAGAGGGAGAGGGAGACACAGAATCCGAAGCAGGTTCCAGGCTCTGAGCTGTCAGCACAAAGCCAGATGTGGGGCTCAACTCACAAACCCTTGAGATCATGACCTGAGCTGAAGTCGGACGCTTAACCGACTGAGCCACCCAGGCGCCCCCCTGTTCTTGCCTTTTAAAAAACAATCTGGGAATGTGAGCAAAGCCATGTGCGGGAGAGGCACGTTCTTTGATTGATTTCTCTGGATCCCTTCATCTTATTGGCTTTAATTTTTAATGCTCATTTACTTTTGTGCCATGAATTGAAGTACTTCAAGCGAGCCCCGGACAGGAAAGTGAGAGCTGTTCCCCAGGTGCGCGTCTGAGCACTCATCTTCCTGAGAAGAGCCCCCCTTGCCCGCCCCCAAGGTGTGCTGAGAACCCAACTGAGGTACCGGCAGAGGAGGCCACTTGGTTGGGAAGTTGAGCCACCAAATCAGCTTCTCTCTCTGCACGACAGAAATACGGATTTTCTTTCTTGAGGAATATTCTTCACCAGTCTTGAGGAACTCTCTAGGCTCTTGTGCTCTGTTTCATGTGGTTTGTGAGGCTTCCTTAGCCAGTGTTTCTCTGGATCTGCTTTCGTCTCCAGTGGTTTTGATGTAGAAATAGCAACGGACCCCAACGGTTCTAAGTTTGGAACCCCTTGATGCTGTGCCTCAGAGAAGCCTTAGTTGCCTTTGTGGAGCTCTGGCCTGCTCCGCCGCTGTGGTCGGGTTCCTGTCTTTGTTAAATTCACGGGCCTCAGTGCCGGGAGCTTGCTGCCGGGAGCAGTTCACAGCCACCTTGAAGATTTTTGTGCCAGTGAAAAAGATTTTTTTTTTTGTTTAGCTCCGGTTATTTTTGGGACCAGTGAGTTAGCTCTAAACAGCCCTTCCATTTGGTTTGCAGAGGGTGATAAAGAAAGGAAACACTTAGCTCAAGGAAACCAAGATTGAATTAGGGGAAATGAGATGTTCATTTTCAACTGTCAAATTATCAAAGCAGAATTTCCCCCTACCCTTGTATACAATGGTCATTCTTCTAGTATGGTACTTTAAAGCTCTCATAAATTAGCCGTTTTTAGTTTGTTCCAGAATATGCTGACCCACACGGCCCCTTAGTGTTTGGTATTCCCAGCTTTGTAGCTCTGGGTCCCCTGAGATTCCCAGTTCATAATTCAGCAGCAGAGGAACAGAGTCAAGCCGTTAGTTTCTGTAACCTCGTTTAGTGTTAAAACATAGTCCTTTCCAGTTGGCGACATATTTCACCCTTCACCACGCTCACTGGATCTGTCTCCACGTACAGACTCCCCTTCCCCCCCCTTCCCCCCTCTCTGGCACGTATACTACCACCTTCTCTTACAAGTCCAGTGGAACATGGGTGTTTGCTTCAGAGTTTCCTCAGTCTGGAGTGTGTGTGTGTGTATTTTTCCTGTGAACACCTATGAGAAAAGGAGTAGAAAGGAGCTGAAATGATTCAACTTTCTGAGTCTGAGCCGGGACTCCTGCAGCCTGGCTGTGGCGTTTCACATACGGTGGCACTTACAGACTGACAGTTATTCTGCTGGCCTGTGTGTCCCCACCCTTTGGATGAATGTACATGTCACCTGGCAGCCAGACTGCCACACGCTGACATGGCCATTGGCTCAGGGTGATGTCTGGTAGGGTATCTTTCAGGGAACTGAGGTAGACTAATGTTTCTAGGCAAGCTCTAATGAGTTGCAAGTAGACCTTTTTTTTTTTTCTCACTACTGTTAACTCTAACCAGTTGGAGTCATAAAGTTTTCTCTTTATAACCCTCAGCCAGAAGCTAGCAATGGGCATAATCTATTAAAAAAAATTTTTTTTAGGGGCGCCTGGGTGGCGCAGTCGGTTAAGCGTCCTACTTCAGCCAGGTCACGATCTCGCGGTCCGTGAGTTCGAGCCCCGCGTCAGGCTCTGGGCTGATGGCTCGGAGCCTGGAGCCTGTTTCCGATTCTGTGTCTCCCTCTCTCTCTGCCCCTCCCCCGTTCATGCTCTGTCTCTCTCTGTCCCAAAATAAATAAAAACGTTGAAAAAAAAATAAAAAAAAAAATTTTTTTTTTAATGTTTATTTATTTTTGAGAGAGAGTGTGTGAGCGGGGGAGGGACAGAGAGAGAGAGAGAGACACGGAATCTGAAGCAGGCTCCAGGCTCCTAGCAAAATTTTAACGTCGAAATTTACGAAACAGTGTTGCTGGAAAATCAGCTTCTCTCGAATTTTTGTCTAGTCATTGGCGTTTATGATGGTGCCTTATAAGACTCAACTTGTTGTGTGTTGCTTCCCTTTGGTTAGACACCATATCTTCTCCTGAATGTCTTTAGATGGAAAACTAGCAGTGAATTGGTATAAAGTCACAAAGAAAGCCGGGTGAAGGTCCTGAGGGCAAGAAGATACCTTTTAGGACTAGGAGATAGTATGTGGAATTAGGTTAAAAAATGGCCATTCCAAGGCAAAAGACCCAAAGTTGGGGTTACTGTGTATGAGGGGGAGAATGATACTCTAGAGAGAGAATTACAGTAAGGAAACCATGATTTTATGGGGCAAAGAGAAAGGAGAACTACAGTTTCATGTTAATAAAGGGTATTGGAGGTTCAGGCAGATGCGAAAGTATAAACTCCTTCCAGACTGTGAGCCTGTAGTCGTCCTATTTAGCTTGTCGCGTGCCTTTCCCCTACACACGCTGACATATGTAGTGGGCCGTAGCCATCCAACACGTGTGGCTCTCAGCCAAGAGACCCGCAGACACCTACTGCAGGTTAACTTACCTGGTAAGGGTATGGGTGGTTTAGAGGCAGGTTGGCTATTTGTGTTTTTGGGGGGTTTTTTCCATGCTCTTGAAAAAGGAAAAAGAACGGCTTGAGTCTCGAGGCTGTGTTTTCTCAGATCACCACCAGCGCTTCATTTGCGGCCTTCCAGGGTTAGCTCTTAGGGAGAAAATCTGCCGGAGATTATAGTCTTCATCTTCCTCTTTCACCTGTTTTCCAGGATCCTGTCTACCTCTTTCTTCGGCCCGGAGGCTTCCCTCTGTGTTTTCACCAAGAGCTCTGCGTGTTTCACTTTGAGTCGAGGATGGTTGGGGTGGGGATTTCAGAGACTCAGAGGCTGAAAGTACTGTCAGCAGACAGTTGGGGTTATTAAATATGCTCTTTTTGACTTCCTTCCTTGGCATCTCAGCTGAGTCCCTGAGGATTGTCTCATGGCAGAGCCTTTGCTTGGTAGGATATACTTTTTAACCCGGGAACTAGGATTGTTAGGATCCCTAAAGTCACCTTGTCCATCCCTTATCCTTCTTTCAGAACTTCCCCAACGTCAGCCCAGACGGTTCCCGACACACAGTGGACCTTCGGTAACTGCTTAAACATGCTCTCTGTAGTCTGTCGGACCTGGATTTACGTGCTGGCTTTGTCAGTTAACTGTGTGGCTGTGCTGGTTCCCTCGTTGGCAAGGCAGGGGTGGGGGGTGACAGTCCGTGTCTTTGAGGACTGGTGTGAGGCCTAAATGAGAGGGTGTGTGTCAAGCACTTAGCACAGTGTCTGGCACACCGTCAGTCCGTCCCCTCCTCCCTGGGTGTCCTAATCAGTGTCCTCGAGAAGAGAATTTCCCTCCCCGTCAGTTACCAGTCCTTTCCCTGACAGCCATGTTGGCCCTCCTTCCTCTTGTCCAACCGAAGTCACTCTGGTTCCAGCTTACTTACAGTTATTATCCTGCTCTAGTCAGAGACAAAGCTCTTCATACGTCATTATGAAATACTTCTGTGATGACAGAAGAGAAAGATATTGTTAAAAGGTAAATAATACAAAAGGTAAAGTTACAAAGTTAGAAGTTAAAGGTTTCCCTTCCTTCTTCTCTCTTCCTCTTGCTACTACTTTGTCTCTCTGCTTTGATGAATGTAGTGACAAGACAATAAAGCTTCAGATTCCTGTTGTTTGTTTATTATTTTAGAGAGAGAGAGAGAGAGCAAGCCTGAGCAGGGGAGAGGGGCAGAGAGAGAGAGAGAGTCTTAAGCAGGCTTCAAGCTGAGGACAGAGCCTGATGTGGGGCTCAGTCCCACAACCCTGGGATCATGACCTGAGCCAAAAACAAGAGTCAGGCGCTCGACTGACTGAGCCACCCAGGTGCCCCCAGATTCCTGCTTTTATCTGTATCTATGGTACTGGATGTTTGGATCACTGTTGAATACAGCTGCAAGGCAGATTGCACAGAGGCTACTCAGTATATCTTCAGCAAGGCATTTTCTATAATGTAGCAAGGATAGAGAGGTATTTTCCTTAATATGTAATTGACATGTAAGAGTGATCGTTCTTGGAACGGTATAAAGATGAAGAGGAATCATCCTGTGTGAAAACAAACAGGAAAAATCTCTCAACAGTCCTGTGAGAATGGTGGGGGAGGAGAACGGATGGTAAAGGTAGGTAGAACACAGGGACAGGGACTGAGGTCGAGGCCGCGTCGGTTGCGTACTTCTTTTCTGTGTGATGTGAGCCTGAGGTCAGAACTGTAGAGAAAGCAAAGACATCTGCGACCTACCTGAGTCTATGGCTGTCTTCTGTTTGAACCATCAGTTAATATACTCATCCTCGGCCAGAACTGAGTTTCCGTGATGTGCCATGAACCATAGATTAAGGAGTCTTCCCCAGTAAGAGCCAGTGTTCTTAGGAAGTGGTCAGGCTTCTTCAGTGATTGAGCGATTTCTTCTTGGCATTTAAGATAATGTCATTTTACATCAAAGATAAAACCCAAGAGGTCACTTCTGGTGTTTGCAGGGTAGCAACCTCCTTTCTGTTCATTCTCTTAATGTTGCCAAGAAAATTGATGGTGAATATACCAACTTCTGCAGATTCTGTAGATTTGTGCAGAATGCGTTCTACAAGAGAAATCTCTTTAGGAATTCACTGTGACTCACAGTGGGAATTATGGGATACTCTTATGATTCCCTGAGATTCTTTTCCCCTGATCGAGTTAGGAGCAAAATGCTCACTTACTCACTGCTTTATTCTTAGAGTAGAGGCAAACAGCAATTGCAGATAAATGTGTGGGATACGGGTTGAAAGACAGCAGATTTCACACATGATTACTGAAGAGTAGTGAAGGCATCATTTGTTCATCCATCCATTCCACGTTTGTTTATTGGATGCTCACGAAGCGCCAGGCACTGATTGAGGTGCTAGGAAGGAAGACAGCTTCCACAGAACAGCCCGAGATCAGACCTCCCTCTCACGTGGCCATAATAGGGCCCAGAACAGGTCTGGTTCCTCCTCTCTGTATTAATTATTACTTTTTTCACTCCCTGTCTCCAGGAGACAGTGCTGGCTTCCCTTTTTGTTTATAACTGTCAGGGATGAGTCATCCCTTCACCGTAAGTGTCACAGAATCACATAGCACGTTCTAGACTAGTATGTGCTTCTGCCAGGACATTAGGCCGCAGCTCTTCTTTGCCTGTCTTCTAGCAGCCACGATGGCGCAGCGAGACCAACGGGACGAGGTTGTTCACTGGGGAATCGAGGAGCAGGAGCACAGTACTTGGTTTCTATCCATTTTCATTTCATACAACATCTATTTAGAAGCGGACACCTTCTTTCTAGGTGCCAGCGTACCGGGCAGCACCTACCATTAGAAAGCCCAGAATCCGTTAAAAAAAAAAAAAAAAAAAAAAAAGAATTTGCACCTCTGAGCACACAAAGCACTCTCCTAAGAAGGATTTTGGTTGTGCAGATGGACTCCGCGGCTTTCGGTTTTCTTGCATATACAAAATGGACATTTAAAAAAAATTTTCTTTACGTTTCTTATTTTTGAGAGACAGAGAAAGACAGAGAGACAGAGCATGAGCAGGAGAGGGTCAGAGAGAGAGGGAGACACAGAATCCAAAGCAGGCTCCAGGCTCTGAGCTGTCAACCCAGGGTCCGACACAGGGCTTGAACTCACGAACCGTGAGATCATGACCCGAGCTGAAGTCAGACACTTAACCGAGTGAGCCACCCAGGCACCCCCAAAATGGACATTTTATTTTATTTTATTTTATTTATTTTTTTTAAAAATTTTTTAACGTTTATTTATTTTTGAGACAGAGAGAGACAGAGCATGAATGGGGGAGGGGCAGAGAGAGAGGGATACACAGAATCGGAAGTAGGCTCCAGACTCTGAGCCATCAGCCCAGAGCCTGACGTGGGGCTCGAACTCACGGACTGTGAGATCGTGACCTGAGCTGAAGTCGGATGCTTAACCGACTGAGCCACCCAGGCGCCCCCAAAATGGACATTGATTTTAGAATTTTAAGAAAACCCTTGAAATAAGCAAGCAAAGAAAATTATTCCTGAAAGCTTAGAAGACTTTCTAAAGAACTCCTACTTTAGGCTTTCTTCTCATAATATTCCTATAATAAGTGTGATTGGATTATAGCTTTAAAAATGTATATGTTTAAGAAAGGTTTGCAAGTTTAAAATACTTATTTGAAAAAACATATTCATCTATAATTCTCTACCTTATTATAACTTTTCATTCCTTGGGATTCTCTTCTCGTCATTATTAAATTATTATGTATTATAATGCTGGCATTCAAGCAATTATGTCTTCTGCTCTCAGCCTTACAAGTTCTTACCCACTCTTTGAATATGCCCTCACGAAGTGATTCATGCTGTAGCAGTGTGACTCAGGGTAGTGAAAGGGGGTTTGTTTGGAACAGTGGGATGAGTGTCAGACTAGTCTACCAACCAGAAGACATTTCCTGCATTTCGAGGCATAGATGAAACAGCAGATTTCTTTTTGGCCTAGGCTTGGATGGAAAGTAGGTGGATTTTTAGTGTTTGCTCAAATCATAATTGGTGAGATGCTAAAAGTACTTTTAGCTTTAGGGAGTTCACAGCGGCCAGCCAAATAACAGTTATGTGACCCATCTGTGAATTAAACTTACTAGTTATTTACTGGGGAAGATGAGACCTTGTGCTTTTCTGGAGATGGGAGATCCCTCTCTCTCTCTCTCTCTCTCTCTCTCTCTCTCTCTCTCTCTCTCTCTCTCTCTCACACACACACACAGATACACACACATACACACACACACACACACACAGAGTACAAGAGACAATAGGCTGGCATTTTCTAGTCCTTTCCTACTTAAAAGGTCCCAGGTTTTTATTTAAAAATGTTTTTCATCAAAAATGCCTGCTGCTCAGTCAGGTAAGGAATGAAAACAGAATATCAATCTGAAAGAAAATAAACAACTGCATATCTTTTACATTTCAAATAAAGTAAATTTGCAACATCTGACAAATGTTAAGGGCACAAATGAGCAGATTCGCGCTGACTTCTTTTATAACTCTGTCAAATGTGCTAGAATTCTGTGGAGGATTGATTTGGAACTGCAGATCCCTGAAGACATCAAGAGTTAGTGTGCCTGCAGTGGTGATATGGGCATGAGTCTCCGGGTTGACCCTGAGGTCTGGGATGCCGGGCAGAGTAGACAGTTTCAAAGATAGCATGTGCAGTGGATGGAAATACATGCTCTTAACTGCCTCAGGATCCTCAGGAAAGAAGCAGAGCACAGGGGCACCTGGGTGGCTCAGTCGGTTAAGTGTCTGACTCTTGATTTCGACTCAGGTCATGATCTCAGGGGTCATGAGTTCGAACCCCGAATTGGACTCTGCTGACACTGGAGCCCGCTTGAGATAGTCTCTCTCCCCTCGTCCTTCCCCCACTTGCACGCACGCACATATGTGCACATTCTGTCTCTTTCTCTCAATATAAATAAATTAAAAAAAAAAAGTAGAACACAAAACAAAAACTGTTGGCTAGGAAAGGACCTGTAGACGTTTGTTTCTAAACCAAAGCTCATGCTTGAAACTCACTTTAAGATCTTGGGTATATCCGTTATGATTGGGTTCAATCACATGTAACAGACAATCTGAAAAACGGGCTTGCTTAAACAAGATAGAGGTTAATTTTTTTTCCCTCGTGAAAGAAGTCTGAAGCTAGGCTGGTGTGGCGGCTCTGCGGTCACCAGGGACCCAAGCCCCCTGTTTCTTTTTGCTCCATCATCCTCAGTGCTGGCTTCTACCCTCAGGTTTGCCTTAGGGCTGCGGGCTGACGTCATCTTGCCACTGGCAAGAAGGCTGAGGCCAGAGAGCGTGCTTCCTGGGAGGGTCAAACCCCCTCTAAAGAGTTCTCCCGAAAGCCCCACCCCGTTATTGGCCACCTTGTCCGTAAAGACCATTGCCTTCCCAATAATGCAGAGGCTACATACTGGATAGGCAAACGTTAGTCTTGTCGTACCAAGTGATCATGAGAATGAAGGTATTACCAAGACTTAGGTGGCTAAGACTTTGAGATACCTGCAAACTTTTAGAATAGGACAGTAACAATGTTGGCCAAACCTGGTTTTTTGTTTGCTGCTTGATTGACTCAACAATATTGAGGCCCATGTGTTAGGCACTGGAGTTATAATAGCGAACAAGGTGGACATGGTCCCTGCCCTCAAAGGGTTGACAGGCTAATAGGGAAAATGGGTTTTCTTTTTTTTTTTTTTTAATTTTTTTTTTTTCAACGTTCATTTATTTTTGGGACAGAGAGAGACAGAGCATGAACGGGGGAGGGGCAGAGAGAGAGGGAGACACAGAATCGGAAACAGGCTCCAGGCTCCGAGCCATCAGCCCAGAGCCCGACGCGGGGCTCGAACTCACGGACCGCGAGATCGTGACCTGGCTGAAGTCGGACGCTTAACCGACTGCGCCACCCAGGCGCCCCGAGAAAATGGGTTTTCAAAAAATAAAGTATAAATGTGTTGAACATTAAGGAAAGGAGAAGTAGAGAGTGCTTGGGATTATGTTCGAGGAAGGACTCTCTAGGGCATGACATGAGTACACAGGCAGATTGGAAGCCTGCTTGGGAGTTGGTCTGGGAGTTAGCTGGCTCTGAAAGGTTGGGCAAGTGCAATGAGCGAGGACTGGAGTGGGAGGAAAGTTCCAGACAGCCTCACTCCTGAGCTGATAATTTCCACAGCATTTCTTTCTCCTTCCATTATTTGTGTTACTCCTTCATCGGAGGGTATCTATGGGTGTTTCCAAACAACGAGGGAAGCCAGGAACTAAATTCTTTCTTCTGAAGTGGCTAAAGAGACGGCCATCCTTTCTACTGACTGCTTTCTCTCTCTAGACAAGTGCCTGTCTGCACAGGCTGCACCAGGGAGTGTCGGTAACCCAGGAAGGAGTTGGACAAATGATGGGGGCGTACCGAAGTCCCATTGGCCCATCACAGATCTGGACTTTGGTCTCAGTGTGGGACTCAGGGGAGGCAAGGATTGGTTCTGACCCTGAAGTGCTGATATGACCCCCCCCCTTCCCCTTCTAGGAAGTGGACATTGTGGTAGCACCGTGCCAAGGCCTCCGGCCTGCAGTGGATGTTCTGGGTGACTTGGTGAACGATTTCTTGCCTGTGATAACCTATGCACTCCACAAAGATGAACTCTCTGAGAGGGATGAGCGAGAGCTTCAGGAAATCCGAAAGTATTTCTCCTTTCCCGTATTCTTTTTCAAAGTGCCGAAGCTGGGCTCGGAGATCATTGCCTCCTCTACCAGAAGACTGGAGAACGAAAGGTCACCGCTCCATCACCAGCTGATTGGCCTGGGCTATCTGAGCAGCAGTCACTGTAACTGTGGGGCTCCTGGCCAAGACACTAAAGCCCAGAGCATGTTGGTGGAACAAAGTGAGAAACTGAGACACTTGAGCACGTTTTCTCACCAGGTGCTACAGACTCGCCTGGTGGACGCGGCCAAGGCCCTGAATATGGTGCACTGCCGCTCCCTTGACATCTTTATTAACCAGGCTTTTGACATGCAGCGGGACCTGCAGATTACTCCCAAACGTCTGGAGTATACTCGAAAAAAGGAAAATGAGCTGTATGAATCGTTGATGAATATTGCCAATCGAAAGCAGGAGGAAATGAAGGACATGATTGTCGAGACGCTGAACACCATGAAGGAGGAACTTCTGGATGATGCTGCCAACATGGAATTTAAAGGTAGGTCCTAGAGAGCTGGGCGTGGGCTACTGGGACCAGAGGATTCTTTAACCCTTTGCTAACCAGAAATTGAGCCAATTAATTCTGAGGGCCAAAGGAAACTCAGGAGGATCTCATCTACCCAACCGTCATTAGCAGGAGCCCACCTTAAATCATTTAGCCAGAGTGGCCTCCCTTGTTCTCAGAGGCCTTCCTGGAAGATTCCGCTGTCATTCCTTCCCAGGACTGGCAGTCTGGCTTCTGGTAAGTTCATCCTAATAGTGCTGTTTAATCTCCAGTTTGTGTCTGTATCCCCTTGACCTTGATGGAGCTGGAGAAGAGCTCCAACTGGAGAAGAATGTTAGTGGAGAAGAATTCTTCTGGAGAAGAATGTTACTAAGTCATGCTTTAACCTTGGCTTTAACCTTCGGCATGGCCCATGCTTCCTTATTGGTTCTTTCTGTGTGTGTCGTGATCTCATTTTCTTTCCAGGCTGCTCCCGAAACCCAGCTCAGGAGGATTTCCCAAAGTCCTGTTTTCAGCTTTTCTGGAAGCCCCATTCTTCATGGATGGCTGTTAAGAAAATTGGGCCACGGTGATTGGTCAGGTCTTTTGGGGCTGATGTTTAGGTGTGGCTGACCTTGTATACTGACTGGTCTGTGGACCTCCCTGCAGGAACGTGAGCCCTACCACCTGTTCATTAAAGGGAAGTAGTTTGCAAGTTACCCTTTGGGTTCTCAGTCCCAGCTGTACATCCAAATCTGCTGGGAGGCTCTTTGAAAATATAAATGTTCGATACCACCGCAGAGCACTGCAGACCTATTAATCAGAATTCCTTTTCTTTTCTTTTTCTTTCTTTCTTTATTTTTGAGAGAGCAAGCGTACGTGAAAGGGGAAGGGTCAGAGAGAGAGAGGGAGAGAGGATCCAGGGAGGCTCTGTGCTGTCAGCACAGAGACTGACTCAAGGCTCGAACCTATGAAGTGCAGGATCATGACCTGAGTCGAGACAAGAGTCGGACACTTAACTGCCTGAGCCATCCAGGCACCCCAATCAGAATTTCTTATGTGAGAGCTAGCATCAGTTTTTTTTCTTTTCTTTTCCTTTCTTTTCTTTTTCTTTTCTTTTCTTTTTTTTTTTCCAGTCTCCCTGCGGATTCTGTACATTGCCATCTTCTTGATGAGGGAACTGAGGCTCAGGCAGGTTAAGTAATTTGCTCCAGGTCACATAGCTACTGAAGAGTAAGGGCAGAATTTGAATCTAACAGTCTTATTTCTGAGTTAATTTCCATGCTTTCCTGCTTCTTAATCTGTTTCTGGCTGCTGCCGCCACTGTCGTCCTCATAACCCGCTCCCAAGGCTCAGCCTGGTCTCCGGCTCTTTGCTTTCCTTCGTCCTGCATCCGGTCTGCCGCCGGGTCCTGACGAGTCTTCGTCCCTGTTTCATGTCTACCTTTGCTTTTCTGCTGCCTCTTCTTTAGTCTGCCTGAACTACTGTTACCTGTTGCTCCCCCGGACATCTTTCTCTCCTTTCTCCAGTTCATCTTTTGCGGCTCCCTGTTCCTACAGACTAAGTTTAGACTTATGAGCCTAATGTTAAAGATCTTCCAAGGTCTGACCAACTTTCCTCTTCCTCTTTCCCAATGTGCACCTTCCTGTAATTTCTATTTCAGTTGGTCTCAACTGCTTGCTGTCCTCCACATGCTTCCTTTACTTTTTCTTTGCTCCTGCTCTGCCCTAAACCCAAAATGTCTTTTATTTGTGAATTTCCAAATCCTACCTAGCCTTCAAGGCCTCTTCTAGATAACATTTTCATATCTCTTACAGCAGATAACACAGAGTCTGTGGATGGTACCTCTTCAGAGCCCGAATGAGCGTGCGAATGATGGTATACGGCTGTGTCACGCTTATACAAAGGACATAGAGTTGACTCTAGCAAACACAGGTGCCTTATTTCTTCCAGGTCTTTCTAGTATATGTGCTGCCGAAGCGAGCACTTACAGGTCTTTCTAAAGATGAGCAAAGATACGTCTTTGGTGAATTCCCCCCGTAGGGAGGACTTGCAGTGGAGATGCTAGGAAGGCTTCTGACTCACTGAAACAAAGCTGGCACATCAGTGCCAGTGGCACAGAGCCCTTGGTAAAGGTGGGCAGACCGTGAAACATTTGACTGTATATTAGGTGCCAAGTACACCCAGTTTGGTGCCTGGGAAGCAGTGGTTAGTTCAACAGACGCAGGGGGAGCTGGGAGCGTGTAGATCAGACGTCTAGCTCTGTTAACTGCATGATGGATTTGTGAAGCCACTTCCGTACTCGGCTGTGTGTTAGACGAGACTTGCATGGCTACTACTTAACCCTGTTCTAAGTTCTTCCCGGAGACCCTTGATGCAATAAGTAAATTTAGAAGAGGCCAGAAGATTTACCAGCTGGCCTGGGGAACCAGATTTCTGGTACCGTTTTTTTGTTTTGTTTCATTTTGTTTTGTTTTGTTTTGGTTAAATAAAGGTAATGCAGGTATGCTGGCTATATGGCATACACACTTCAGAAAAGACTTTTGGGGTGCCTGGGTGGCTCAGTCAGTTAAGCGTCTGACTTCGGCGCAGGTCATGATCTCACGGTTCGTGGGTTTGATCCCCACGTCGAGCTGTGTGCTGTCAGCTCGGAGCCTGGAGCCTGCTTCAGATTCTGTCTCTGTCTCTCTGCCCCTCTCCCACTCGTTCTCTCTCTCTCTCTCTCTCTCTGTCCGTCTCTCCCTGTCTCTCTCAAATATAAATAAACATTTGAAAATTGTATTAAAGAAAAGCCTTTTTTTTTTTAAAGGTAATACCTACATACATAGAATAGTTAGGTCAGAGGGAATGTAGGTGATTTTGTTGATTTGTTGGTTAGTTTAAAATTCTGATAGATTAAAAACAATTTTTTTTGTTAGATGTTATGGGATCTCCTCCAAAGAGGTAGCACCGATTTAAATTCCCACAGTAGACATGAGAGTGTCTTTTTAGGAGTGGAGTTTTTGCAGGTAACTTGTCTTCTCTTAAGTTCTGTCCTCTGGCTGGCAAAACAGATTTCTGATTCTGGGAGGTAGCTGGATGGTGACAGTGTTCCAGTTTTACTTTTTATTTATCTAGTAATTGATTAGTGCTGAATCCCTGACTCTCGGGTTTTTCCAGGAACTAGGCAGTGTGAAAGGTTACAAAGGCTTTGCAGTCCCTGAGCTTTGGGTTCAAATGCTAGCCATATTACTTCCTAACCGTACCGTACCCTTCCGGGTGCCGCCTTTGTCCTTTCTTTGAGACTGTCTCCCAACCCGTAAAATGTGACCAATAATACTCACCTGACAGGGTCGCCTGGCAGGCTCAGGCAGCTGAGTGCCCGACTTCGGCTCAGGTCACGATCTCACGGTTTGTTGAGTTCTAGCCCCACATCGGGCTCGCTGCTGTCAGCGCAGGGCCCGCTTCTGATCATCTGTCTCCCTCTCTCTCTGTCCCTCCCCCTCTCACGCCCTCTCAAAAATAAAACATTAAAAAAAATACCCACCTGACAAGGTTATTGTGAGGATTAAATTCGATTGCATATATAAAATACTTAGTATGGTGCCTGTCAAATGGTCTGCACTCAATAAATGATCCTCCTCCTATAAAGGTGACATGAAAGCTGACAAAAATCAATGGGCTCGTTCTAGACACAGTTGCTTTTTCTCAGTATTCTCAGATGCCTAAGTAGTAGAGGATCGCATGGCCCCGGATCATACTGAAGGTCAGAGCTCGTCAGCCAGCCGTGTCTTTTACAGCCATCGTGCTGGTAGCTCCTCGGCTTTGGTTGGGGGAGACCCTTATTCTCAGTGCCTGCCCCTTCCTCTCACAGCCCACTGGCTTCTTTCTCTGCCTCCATAGATGTCATTGTCCCTGAGAACGGAGAGCCAGTGGGCACCAGAGAAATCAAATGCTGCATCCGACAGATACAGGAGCTCATCATCTCCCGGCTTAATCAGGCGGTGGCGAACAAGCTGATCAGCTCAGTGGATTACCTGCGCGAGAGCTTTGTCGGCACCCTGGAACGGTGCCTGCAGAGCCTGGAGAAGTCCCAGGATGTCTCAGTTCACATCACCAGTAATTATCTCAAACAGGTACTTGCAGAATGGCCAAGATACCGTGTCACAGGTGACATACAAAGCAGACACCACACAGAAACCCAGCCTCAAGTTAGCCCGGGGTTACCCTTTCACTCCTCTGCCCATCCCCTTTGAATTATATTGAACTTTTCCGTCACATGAGCACTGCCTGTCAGAGGGGCTTGTGAGCTGCACAGTCGCAGTTCGGGTGATGAGCTAGAAGGTGAAGAGGGAAGGAAAGAGGCCCAGAGAGCCGCAGAACCGATGATGCACCTGCGTCGACTCTGCACTCGTATCGATGGGTATATTTGGGAACCTTGAAACTGGACCCTGCCTTAAGTAAATACTATTTATCACATTTTTTAATCAGCCCCTCTGCTCAGGGCGTATTGACTTTGGTTTGTGTGTTCTCTTCCAGATCTTAAATGCCGCCTATCACGTCGAAGTTACGTTTCACTCAGGGTCCTCGGTTACAAGGATGCTGTGGGAGCAAATCAAACAGGTGGGGCTTGCTTAGAGAAACATTCTCTGGCCCTGGTTGGCTCAGAACCTTAGTCACCCCAATAGCAGCTGATGTCTAGGATCTTCTGTTGGTGTAGGTAGGTGGCCGTTTGTCCCGATTTGCCTGCCCAGGACAGTTCTGGTTTATGCCAGCTCTGAGATAATTAGGAACGGAGCCACTTTAACACTTGAGAATGGTGCGTTTAAATATTTTATGCAGCCCTAAGACTCTCCTTCACTAGCTTCTTCAGATTCCTTTCTCCCCAGCCGAAATGTTTTCTCAGAATCAGGCTTTCCTGCCAGAGGCCATTTGTGTGGTTTCTTTTCTGGAATTTGATGTGGCTCTTATTCCATACTGAGTTCAGAAAGGGAATTCCGGGCGCCCCCAGCGCTGACTGTATGTAGTGAGGGTTTGTGAGCCCATAGACTAGGCCTAGTGTTCTTTGATGCTTTCCTTTGGTCTGAGCCCTGATTATGAGGTAGGTGGAATGGGAGAGGAATCTTGGCCTTCACGTGGCTGCTTTCTTACTAGCCTGCTCCTAACGAGTGGGTAGCCCAGAGGGGAAGGGCGTTGGCTCTTTCTGGTGGCTCCTGTCCCCACCCTTGCATGTTCTTCGTCTCTTCTTCCCGCAGATCATCCAGCGTATCACATGGGTGAGCCCACCCGCCATCACACTGGAATGGAAGAGGAAGGTGGCCCAGGAAGCCATCGAGAGCCTCAGTGCCTCTAAATTGGCCAAGAGCATTTGCAGCCAGTTCCGGACCCGACTCAACAGTTCTCATGAGGCTTTTGCAGCCTCCTTGCGGCAGGTGCGTATGTCGGAAGAGAGAGAAGAGCCTTACCTTTCGAGCAATATTTTGCCCACTGCTCTGCGTGTAATTTTTCTAAGATCATCAGTGTATCTTCTTCCTGTATGTTAAAGGATAATATCATGTTTTAGGAAGTTTCATCAGTACATTTCTCATGTGGAGATTTTTCTAACTCTTGGGAACAGGAAGGGAACTCAGTTAATTTCTCCCCATTTCATTGAGTGAGGAATGAAAATCAAGGGGTAGGAATTTTATTTATTTAGTATTTTAGAAATGAGTCACAGAGGAGGACGACTTTGTAACTTTCACACTGGTTCACAGTTATGTGACGTGCTTGTCCCCTCAGAGTGTGCGTGTGTGTGTGTGCGCGTGTACGCGTGCACATGTGTGTACGTGTGTATAGAGGGGAGGGTGTGGAGATGGCGCATCCAGGAGGCAAAGTGGTTATTTATCGAGAGCTCACTGTATGCCAGTGTCGGAGCCGTGTTCTGCACAGCTTGTGTAACTCTCTCAGTTGTCCTCAGCAGGTAGATATTATTGTCCCCATATAATAGGTGAGGAAGCCAAACTAGGGACTTGGAAAGTCACGTGTCTTCTTTCTGTTTCTCTTCCAGCTAGAAGCTGGCCACTCAGGTCGGTTGGAGAAAACAGAAGATCTCTGGTTGAAGGTTCGCAAGGATCATGCCCCCCGCCTGGCTCGCCTTTCTCTGGAAAGCCGCTCTTTACAGGATGTCTTGCTACATCGTGAGTCCCTGTCTTTCCCAAGTAAATTGGGAGAAGTTTCTGGATACCTGGCGTTTGCATGTTCTACCTCTAGCGCTGCTTCCTTGCAAAGCTACCTAAGCACCCACTGATGTGTTTTTGAAACCCTAAAGTCTGTTTGGTCCCACTATTTGTTACAGAATCCATTTCTTTTTTTTTTAATTTTTTTTTTTTTTAACGTTTATTTATTTTTGAGACAGAGAGAGACAGAGCATGAACGGGGGAGGGTCAGAGAGAGAGGGAGACACAGAATCCGAAACAGGCTCCAAGCTCTGAGCGGTCAGCACAGAGCCCGACGTGGGGCTCGAATTCACGGACCGCAAGATTGTGACCTGAGCCGAAGTTGGACACTTAACCGACTGAGCCACCCAGGCGCCCCGGTCCCGCTATTTGTATAGTTCAAGTGACATGACAGGTTTATTTAAATCAAACCAGTTAGGGGGCACCTAGGTGGCTCAGTCAGTTAAGTGTCCAGCTTCAGCTCAGGTCATGATCTTGTGGTTCATTGGTTCAAGCCTCGCGTTAGACTCTGTGCTGACAGCTCAGAGCCTGGAGCCTGCTTCAGATCCCGTGTCTCCCTCTCTCTGTGCCCCTCCCCCCCTTTCAAAAATAAATAAATAAATAAAATAGATAAATCAGACCAGTTAGGGTACTTTCTACTAGTTTCCAGTACTGTCAGAATTACAACTTCCTACTTTTAGGTCTGTGTCTAAGAATCCTTTTTTTTTCTCCTTTTTTCTTAAACAAGATATATATTTTCTTCATAGGCAGTCTTTAAGGTTTTATTTTTAAGTAATCTCTACACTCAACGTGGGGCTCGAACCCACAACCCCAAGAGCAAGAGTCACACGCTCCACTGACCGAGCCGGCCAGGGACCGCACACATCCAAGAATCTTAGGGAGGATGGGGTGCCTGGGTGGCTCAGTCGGGTAAGCGGCCGACTTCGGCTCAGGTCATGATCTCATGGTCTGTGAGTTTGAGCCCCACGTCGGGCTCTGTGCTGACAGCTCAGAGCCTGGAGCCTGTTTCGGATTCTGTGTCTCCCTCTCTCTGACCCTCCCCCGTTCATGCTCTGTCTCTCTCTGTCTCAAAAATAAATGTTAAAAAAACTTAAAAAAAAAAAAAGAATCTTAGGGAGGTTGGCCAGCAGGCTCCCATTCCTCCTGCCTCATCCCTGTCTCCGTATTTCATAGGTAAACCTAAACTGGGTCAGGAACTGGGCCGGGGCCAGTACGGCGTGGTGTACCTGTGTGACAACTGGGGAGGACACTTCCCGTGTGCCCTCAAGTCGGTCGTCCCTCCGGATGAGAAGCACTGGAATGACCTGGCTTTGGAGTTTCACTACATGAGGTAGGTTCTCCTGTCGTTCATCCCTGTGGGAAAAGATCCAGAGAAGAAGCCAGAAGCCGACACGACTTTTGTACCAAGAGCTGCAGCGTCCCTGGTCTCTCCATTCCTGTGCCCCAGGGTGTCGTGGACAGTATTTCTGGGTTTGTTCCAGTCACGTGCTCTCTGCCAGGCCTTCAGTGGCTTTGCTTGCCCTCTCCCCGCCATCCTGATTTCTCACAGACTCCGTCTCCCGTTGGACTTCTTCCTTAGTCCTTGCGGCCTGTCCGTCTCTAGATTCTGTGACGCTTTGTCCTCACTGGAGGCCATTGTCTTTCCCTTTCCTCTGTACCGAGGGCCGCTCCCCCTGGACCTGGACTGAGGGTGGTCTCTGGGGTATCCCTTCCCACGTGGCGGCACGCTGTGCAGGGTGAGACCGGAGCACGGCAGCCGCGGCCTCTCTCGTTCCCACCAGGTCTCTGCCGAAGCACGAGCGCTTGGTGGACCTCCACGGCTCAGTCATCGACTACGGCTATGGCGGCGGCTCCAGCATCGCCGTGCTGCTCATCATGGAGAGGCTGCACCGGGACCTCTACACTGGGCTGAAGGTGAGGCGGGGCGAGGGGGTGACCGCGCAACCGGAGCCACGGGGTCCTCCCCGGCCTGTCATCCCTCCTTGTCTGTCCGGACCTTCTAGCTTTCACGAGACGTTGTTGGAATAATCAAGCTTGATTACCCCAATCCAGAAAAACCTCACAGACTTCTCAGAGTCTGATTTTCGGCCCAGAACGCTGCCAGTTCACCACCGTCACCTCTGGTGATGGTGGTACAAACCTAGACTACGCGGAGGAGCAGAAAAGCGTCCTATAACTTTGCTGTTCTTCCTCCTTTTGTCGCTCTCGAGGGATGAGCCAATTTTTGTCGTTTAACCAGCCAGTATTTATCAGTGACTCCTTTTTGTCCAAGAGCCTGTATTAAGCACCAGAAGGGGATATCAGGAAGTGTGATTGCCAGGGGCCCCCGGCTGGCTCGGCCAGTGGTGCGTGTGACTCTTGATCTCGGGGTTAGGAGTTAAGCCCCACTTCAGGTGGAGAGCTCACTTAAAACAAAAAAAAAGTCTAATTGTCAGAAGCTTCTAAGAGACTTGTAGTCAGTGAGTATGTCATGAGGATTTGAGTTTGGTAAATATACCCTGATGGGTAAAATTTGGTAGAAGGAAGAGGCCACGCTAGGGGGAAGGAGGAGCGTAATGCCCTCCACCTGAAGGACACTGGTCGTGTTGGAGCAGCTGTCTGGGACTAGGGGAGTGTGATGTGCAAAGACATGTTGAGAACAAATTGTAGAACACCAGAATTAAGAATTTCCACACAGGAGCGCCTGGGTGGCTCAGTCGGTTGAGCGGCCGACTTCAGCTCAGGTCACGATCTCACGGTTCGTGGGTTTGAGCCCCGCGTCGGGCTCTGTGCTGACAGCTCAGAGCCCGGAGCCTGTTTCAGATTCTGTGTCTCTGTCTGTCTGTGCCCCTCCCCCACTCATGCTCTGTCTCCCTCTGTCTCAAAAATAAATAAACATTAAAAACAAATTTTTTTTTTAAAAAGAATTTCCATAGAATTCAAATCGCAGTCTAGACCCTGAAAAGCTGTTGAAAGATTTTGAGTGAAGAGGAGATACGGTCAGTCGGGTGCTCAGTTTCCCTCGCCCAAAGCAGCAAGGGAAGTAGAGATGCCCGTTTCTCTGGTCCCTACACCGGGGCTCAGTGGGGCTGGGGGAAGCTAACCCCAGTGCATGTGGGTGGGTCCCTTCTCACAAATGCCTCTCATGCCAGTTTATGCGGACGCTTCCAGATATAAGACAGGAATCGCTAGAAATCATTGCAGGAGCCGTGGAAACTCAATAGGGTCGAGAAAATGACTCTCCCGGTGGCTCTCCCTCTTCATTTCAGAGGAGTTAAGCTCAGCACTGTCTGATGCTTTCCCACAAGAGGGCTAGAAAACTGAATCTCAGCTTCTGGATGAGTGATGTAATGTCCTCTGGAATTCAGGAGACCCTAAGTTGGAGGCCCGGTACAAGTAAGATGTGTGAGTTTGATATTTGAATCTGTAAAGCCAAACGTGGGCCAATGAGGCTTACAATGCAGCAGAGGTCATTCTGCCTGAGAAACCTAGAAATACCTTTTTCGTAAAAAATATGTTTTTATTTTCTTACTTAAAAAAATATTTAAGTCATCTCTCTGCCGAACGTGGGGCTCAAACTCACGACCCCGAGACCAGCAGTCACATGCTCCGCTGACCTAGCCAGCCACGCACCCTGAGACCCGGAAGTACTCTGGGTCTCAAGGGCAGTTCCAGAGTTTGTTGGGGGTAGGGGATGGAAATGAACTCATGCGTTCAGTTGTTGGACTGTGCCTCTTGTAGTCCTGTTTGGGGCAACCCCTCAGCCTCCTCCTCCTAACTTCTTTCCTCTTCCCTTCTTCCCATCTACTCTCTGCACTTGTCCTGTGTGCCCTAGTGCAGGCCGACTCTCAGTGCCCCGCAGAAGGAACTCTTAGTTGGTTTAAGCAGGTTGGACTGAGGAGTTGTCTTGTTAGTGACACGTGAGCCCTTTTGTCTCCCCAAGGCTGGGCTGACGCTGGAGACACGTCTACAGATAGCACTAGATGTGGTGGAAGGAATCCGCTTCCTGCACAGCCAGGGCCTTGTCCACCGTGATATCAAGCTAAAAAATGTCCTGGTGAGTAGAGCTGTTTCCCCGAGATAACGCCCCGCCTCCGTGGGTTAAGTGACCTTGGGAGGGTCCGCATGAATGTGAGTTTGATCATAGGAAGAGGCTGCCGGAAGAACAGTGGATTGATGGGATCTCAGACATAATGCTTGGGGAGCGTGAAGCCGCATCATAGACTGAGCGTACGTTGCTTAAGGCTTTTCCTCCGAACACTGTTGAAAAACTTCACACTTACAGAAGAGAAAAGAGTGGTACAACGACCACATACGGTTCACCCGGATTCATATTCTCTTTCTCCTGGGTTAGTCTCTCTCTGTTCCTCAGTCTCGCACACACGTACGCACACTCTTTGTTCAAGTATATGAAAGTAAGTTGCAGATAACACATTCCTAAGTACTTGAGCTTGTATCTCCTAAAAAGGACACTCTTCTGTGTAATTAAAATGCCATTATCACACCAAAGAAATTTAACATTGGTATAATGCTGTTAGTTAACATGCAGTCTATATTAACATTTCCCAGTTGTCCCAAATATGTTTAGTTACCCGAATACGGTCATTTGTTTGTGTGTTTGATCCAGGGTTCGCTCCAAGGGTCGTACAGCGTACTTTATTGTCATGTTTTTTATCCTCCTTTAATCTGGAATAGTCTTTCTGCTCTTTTGTGCTTTTGTGACGACGTGTTCGAGGCTTCCAGGTCTTGTTATTGCTTAGGGTTTGATCACAGGTGCTGGATGAGGGCTGAGATGGGTAAATGCACCTTAAAGGTAAGGTGGTCATGTTCCGTTATCTCAATTGTAGAGACTCCTCTGACATATTCTCTTGACACTGTGTTGCATTATCATTGAGGTGTTTCTGGCAACAGGTACATACAGAGAGATGACAGCAGTTTGGGGGGAAGGGAAAGATCATCCTAAAATCATAGGCCGAAACCTAAGAGGCTTATCTGTAGTCAAATGAGACGTAGACTTATTCTCTTGGGCCTTTAGGAAAGGAAACTGCAGGGAATTCAGGAAACTCTCCTCAGCTCACCAGAGGACCTCAGCCTTCTTACTTAGCAACTTTCTGCCCTGGGGTCTGGAGGTCAGAGAAGAATAATCAGGAACCCAAATCCTTTCCTCCGTGTCCTTCACTTATTCATTCTTCCTAGACTTACTAAGTTCCTGCTATGTGCCAGGCAGTGTGCTAAGCGCTAGGTATACAAAGACGAAAAAGGCAGCCCCTGCCCTTAGGTTGCTTACAGTCTGGGGGGAAGATGGGAATGGGAACGAGTCTGGAGACAGGGAGGCGGGAAGCAGGGTTGAGGAAGCGCTACTGGGAAGTAGACACCCGCTTCAGAGCTTGAGTGTGCCCCTGAGCTTGAGTGTGCCCCTGAGCGTTACGTGCAGGGTCAGACGCAGGCTGACTCTTGCCCTGCTTTGTTGGCAGCTGGACAAGCAGAACCGTGCCAAGATCACTGACTTAGGGTTCTGCAAGCCAGAGGCCATGATGTCAGGCAGCATTGTGGGGACACCAATCCATATGGCCCCTGAACTTTTCACAGGTAAGCTGCAGGGCGGGAGTGGGCCTCAGCAGGGCTCCATGCTTTAATGAGTTCTACCTCTTGCTTAAGTAGTATCCACAAGTACTACCGGCCGGTCTGGGGCGGGCAAGGGAGAGCCAGGGGAGGGGAAACCTAAAGACAGGTAGGGGGAAGGTGAGGAGGTGAAGGGGTGAGAAGGAGAAGTGTAACTAGGAGTCACCGAGTCTGCTTTTGGACGTTTCTCTGGGCTATTCGTGCTGTGGTTGCCATAATCAACCAGTTAGTTGATCATAAAGTCCTGATTGAAGAACTTCTGTACATCAGGAGTTGGCCCTGATCATCAATGAACTCGCTGATGACAGAGATCTATTAAGAGAGGTTAAATAATTAGGAAGCAGCATCAGACTGTGTGACCAGGTGCTAAATCGGGTGCTACATGATGTGATGCTGGTGTTCAGACAGGTGGTAAGTGAAGGTTGAAATGTTCGACAGTTTTATGGTTGAGATTTGGGGTAGGACTTGAGTCAAGTCGGGAAAAATTGGTATGTGGGCAGGGCATTGCTATTAAGCATGTTCTTGGAGCTAGGCAGTGCGGGTACGGTTTTTCATATATTTTGTTCCATTTAATCCTCACAGCAAGTCTGTGCTGCCGCTGATGCATTTTTGTGCCCATGTCACGGGTAAAGTTAAGTCCAGACTGGTGAACATCAGAAAGCCACCCCACAATGCTGAGCTAGAAATGATGGAGCTGGGATTGGAATCTAGGTCTTTCTGGCTCTAGAATCTAACCAGGTGTCTGGAAGGAGAGAACATTCTGGAGGCTGGGGAAAGGGAAGTATGAGGAAAATTGCCTGACAGGGCACAAATCCCTGTGGGGAGTAAAAGCAAACAAGGTTGGAGATGAAACACACCGAGCTTGAAATCCACACCGAGGAAGAAAGTCTCGTTGTGGAAGAAATATTGGAACTTGAGCTTTTGGGGCGCCCACGTGGCTCAGTGTGTTAGGCGTCTGACCTAGGCTCAGGTCATGACCTCATGATTTGCAAGTTCAAGCCCCACATAGGACTCTCTGCTGTCAGCACAAGCCTGCTTTGGATCCTCTGTCCCTCTTCTCTCTTCCCCTCCCCACTTGCTCTCTCTCTCTCTGTCTCTCTCAAAAATAATTCTAAAAATTTGAAAAAAAGAACTGTGCAGGCGGGGGATGAGGACACGTTCACGGAAGGTCAGCTTAGCAGCGGAAGGTGGAGGGGCTTTGCGGGGCGAGAACCAAGGCAGGCAGACCAGGGGTTTGGGTCTCCAGGATCAGGCTGGTAGCAGCACTGACACAAAAAAGCCGTGCCGGATTCAGGATCAGTTCACGGGAGGAACGGGTGGGATTTTGTGGTTAACTAGGTGTCGATGGTGAACAGCAAAGGATGACCAGACGAGGACTCGAGAGTTTGAGCCTGAGGGGTTGGCGGGGGAAGGGGTCGTGTCCGTGCCAGGGAAGAGGGGACAGTCCCGGCAGGCCCTTCATCAGCGTGGGGAAGAGTTAAAATGAGCCGTGTACGTGGCCTGCTCTTGATGGCCTCACACACAGGTCCGGCCCCGGCCCTTCCCTGAGTGATGCGCGTGAGGGCGGGGGTGAGCGGGACCCACGGTGGACTCAGCATACAGTCGTTTTCTTTCTCGAAATTCACTTCTTGGAACATTTCTCTCCCCCCCTGCCCCACGGTTGTTTTCTTTTGGCTGCTTGGTATTTCACTTCCCTTGATTCTCTGCAGTCCATCCAGTTGCTGTCAGAAGAATCTTTCTAAAATAGGTTCTTCATGTCACCTCCTGCCCTAAAACCTAAAGGACCTCATGCTGCCCATTGAATCCAGACTTTTCTGTCTTTTAAAAATCTTTATATTCTCAGGTGCCTGGGTGGCTTAGTCGGTTACGTGTCCAATTCTTGATTTAGGCTCAGGTCATGATCTCATGCGTTCGAGCCCTACATTGGGCTCTGTGCTGACAGTGCAGAGCCTGCTTGGGATTCTCTCTCTCTCTCTCTCTCTCTCTTTCTCTTTCTCTGCTCCTCTCCCTTCTCTCTCTCTCTCTCTCAGAAAGAAAAAAATAAACTAAAAAAATCTTTACATTCTAAGGGCGCCTGGGCGGCTCAGTTGGTTAAGCGTCCTGACTCTCTTGATTTCAGCTCAGGTTATGATCTCACAGTTCGTGAGTTTGAGCCCCCGCATCAGGCTCCTGCATGCCTGCTTGGGACTCTGTCTCTCTCTCTGCCCCTCCCCACCACCCCCCCTCAAAAATAAATTAATTATTTTTAAAAAATTTAAAAATTTTTACATTCTGGTTCCAATCTGCTCACCCACCTGTGTTTCCCAAGCTTATTTCCCCAATCCGACCCGTCAGGATGGGTCTTCTTGGCTGTTCAATCAAAATCAGAGGCCTGTCCTCCTTCTCCTCTGTCAGGCTCTGGTCTTGGCCATCCTGGTGTCTCGCATCACCCTTCCTGTGCTGTTGTGGTTTTGGGTAGAAGATGGGCGTTGTCAGCGGTCCTGCCTACCGGGGTTGCTGTGGGAGATCATGGCTGTTAAAAGCTTTAGACAAAAAGGCGTGATGACCTCTGCAGACCCAGTTATAGGGGCACAGCTGATCTCTCGTCCCGGCTCACTGCCGTCGCCCTTTCTTGCTGTAGGGAAATACGACAACTCCGTCGATGTCTACGCCTTTGGCATCCTCTTCTGGTATATCTGCTCGGGCTCCGTCAAGCTCCCCGAAGCATTTGAGAGGTGTGCCAGCAAAGACCATCTCTGGAACAATGTGCGAAGAGGTAAGAGCCACAAGCCCTACCCTGTCCTGACCCCGCCCCGGCCCCCATCAAGGGGAGACTGAGACCGGGCCCTGCAGCCGGGCCTCCTGTCACCCGCTCCGGCCGTCGCACCGCAGGGCCACGTACCGTCAGGGAATCCGGGGAAGACACCGAGGTCGCCCCTTTGCTTTCAGGTAGCATTGCGCTGAACCGTGTCAAGGCTTTTTTTCTTTAAAATTTCCAATTCTTCTACTTCCTATGCCAGTGCGTTCCAGTGTTCTGTCACCGTTACTGTCAGGTTCTAACCTAGGTGTCTGCAGTCGAAGCCAGAACTCCTGAGCCCCACGTGGGCCATCGGTCTGCGAGCCGGTCAGGCCTCGTGGTGGCACTGGCCCCGTCGCTGACTCTGGTCTTCTTTCCATGCGCCTGTCTCCAGGGGCCCGGCCGGAGCGTCTGCCTGTGTTCGACGAGGAGTGCTGGCAGCTGATGGAGGCCTGCTGGGACGGCGACCCTTCCCAGAGGCCCCTCCTGGGCATCGTGCAGCCCATGCTCCGGGGCATCATGGACCGGCTGTGCGCGTCCGCTTCGGAGCAGCCGAACCGGGGACTGGATGACTCTACTTGAAAGCAAAGACCTTTCTCTTTTACTCTGTTTCTTTCCTTCCCCTCACCTGTTGGCCGTGGGAGGAATTGGACGTTTATTCAGAGAGCTCCCGAGGGAACTGATGCCCGCTGGGCAACTTGAGACCTTCCCAGGCAGAGGCGCCTGCCAGGTAGCGAGGAGCTCGCTGGTCGTCGGGGTGCGTTCAGCGGCTCACCGATGCCCCACACTATCCCGTCCGCACAAGATCGTGTGGGACACGTAAACACTGAAGAATGCAACGTTCCAGCCCCAGAACTGAAAAGGAGGCAAACGTCACCATCGTCTGCTCACTGTATGTTGCTAAGATAAGTGGGGCACTGCGGTGGTGATAGTACTAAAAATTAGAATTTTTGTAAATTCGGCTCTAGCTAGGAATAGTCTGGTTCTATCCAGTCGTCAGGACCCCTGGAAAATATGAACTTAGTTCTGGGATTGTAAGAACATCGGAACAAAATAATAACTTCCCGCTACCTGCAGCCGGAGACCTCAGGTCGCAGCAGCCTGAGGCCCCGGTGAGGGAGCTAGAAACGGAGCTGTCTGCTCCTTATGGTGCCAGCGTGTTTACATTGATGGGACCGAATATCCCTGACTTCTGGGGGAGCTTTCATGGGTTACATCACCAAGAGGCCGCATAAAGGCAAAAAAAATACAAATGTGTGTGCATATGTGTATATATACATATGCGATTGGATTTTGAGTTACTGGCAACCCCAGGACCCAATCTCTTTTTCTTCCCTTCATTCTTGACGTTTACCCCCCACCCTTTGGGTTTCAACATGGGGAAGGTCCAGTTAACATGGTACCTGGGGATGAGTGTCTGAGTAACATTGACCCATGTGGAGTATCTGGTGAGACCTGAGAAGGGGCAGTGATCTGGAGGCCGTGAGCTTCCACGCAAACCTACTAGAAAGATACCACATTGTTTCTAAAACTTAAAAGAATCAAAAACTCTCGTTTTTGTGTTTGAACCTAACACACTGATGTTTTTAAACTTGGGTCAGTGAGATTTTTCACCGAGATCTCTTTCGCAATTCGTCCCTTCTTTTTACCTTGTTTTGAATACAAGGCAAGAAGACAAGCACCAGATGAAAAAGAAGAATGCTCTTTGTAGCTCTGTGTGTGCTCCTCGCCCTGTGTGTTAGCCTCTGGGGCGGTTCCCCTCCCTTGCAGTTGGGACACACACAGTGTGAGCATTTGTCAGGAGATGTACACAGTAAGAAATTCTGAAGGGGAACAGTTTAAATATCGGTGCCTCTCAGATCTTGACTTCGAGCCTCTCTCCACCAAAATGGTCCTCTAGATTTAGAAAACCAGGCAGGTGAAGGAAGAGGCAGTGGAGGTGAGGAGCCTCTGTCGCATCTGCCTAGTCCCCAAGCACTGTGGTCTGTCCCTTGTGCCTGACCTCCAGCTCTGTGAAGCAGGTCCCTGAGTAGATGTGTAAGAAAATGGGCGGACTTGCTGCTGGAATTTTGTAGGGTTGTTTCCGAGAGAATGACCATCTCTTAAACATTAACGGAGTAGAAATGGAATCTAAAGTTCAGTTTTAACTCTTTGGCTATCCCGAGCTCGGATTATGATACGTTTGAGCATAGTAACTCTCTAAGCACTTGGAGCCCTTCAAAAACTCCACATAGTGCTGAAAACTTTTCTACTTGCAAACGATAAAGTGAGACACCCAGTATCTTTGGGTTCTGTGAGCGCCAGCCTTGTGTTGGTAGGATGTTCGGTAGGTCTCTTAACACCTATGTGTAGCTTTACTTCTTCAAATCATCACTCTGTTCTTGTCACGTTAACCCGTTTGTCCTTCTGGAAACAATGATGGGGCTTCCAGGAAGCCAGATTTCAAGTTTAAAAAGGAGAGGTGAGTAGTGTCTACCTGCCGGAAAAACAGTCTCAGTGTCTGTTCTGTATGAGATTTCATAAAGGATTTCTGTGCTTCCCTTTTGCAGCCGGTCTTCCTTTACTCTAGCTGGGATCAGGAATCTGCTTCCGTGCTGAAGTCCCATTCCTAACATTCTTCCGAAGTCTTAGTTCCCACCCCCATTCACGGGGAGGGAGGGTCGCTTGTCCTCCACCCAGTGTCCCTTGTCAGCTCTCAGACACCAGTTTCCTAGCAGATTTTTTGCCTGAGTGAGGAGGAAGGAGGATGGGAGGGACCAGTGCTAAGTAAGACGGTAGTTGTGTTAACAATTCATTTAAAAAAAAAAAAAAAATATTCTGAGGAAAGGTGCAAAATATTCCTGAAAATCTCCAGGCCAGCCAAAGTCCACATATAGATATTTGGAGGTGTTATTTAAACACTCAGCAGGCTGAGTGCAGGAGTGCATATATATAACACGCAGCATACTTTGCTTTTGTTTTATAACATTGTCCGCTAATTTCGGATCCTTTGTTCCTTGGCACCCGTTGTTACTACGGTGATGGGATGCCATGAAATGTACTGTACTGTATATTACTTGGGAAGACACTAGGTATTCAAAGAAGTCTGGGGGGGCACTTGGGCTATAGAGGGCTCGACAAGACCAAAGTCCTAAAGGTTTTCCCTCCTAGATTTGGTTATATGTGCTCCCGAGCGGTGAGGTGAGATTGTGGCTGGGGAGGAGGAAGGACGGGATGGAAGAATGACCCTCACTGTGTTCTGTCCTTCTAATCACTTCATCAGGGCGGTTCACCCCAGCCCGAAAATGATCACCTGGCCATTTTTAATGTGCTTGAAGTCCGGTCCCTTACGTGACTTCAGAACCGAGTGAGGGACCTTCTTGCAGAGCAATCAGAAAAACAGATGAAGCCCGGAGCCCCGGAGTGGCTGACACTGTGCCCAGGGAGCTGGCAGCGAGGGCAGTCTGGCATGACTTGAGGAATGCTCGCCTGGGTGAGGTTTCCACAGGCACGCGGCTCGCGGGTTGAGCGAGCCTTCCACTTCTCTGGGAAAGAGGGCAGTGTTGGTTCTTTCCGGACCAAAGAGAATCCTTTGTGACTCCATCAGTTTCAAGGGAACAGAGCCCAGACAGCAGCTTCTCCTGATTTTTTAACACTAAAGTTCAGGGAAACTTTGAAGGAAAGGCTATTATTAACTACGACAGATGGAAACGGGAATGGTAGAACTCTCCACCAGTCCCTGTCAGCATCTGGATGCATCTTTACCTGAGCTGCCAAAGAGGGGCCAGAAGTCTTTCCCTGATGAGAGAAGAGGTTGGCGTGGCAGGGCTCCAAAGTGATAACTGCACTGCATGACACTTTATTATTATTATTATTGTTATTGGCTTATTATTTAGCACTGAGAAGCCAGGAGGGATCGGTGATGACAGTAGCCCATGGGGAGTAGAGATTCCCTCTGGCCTTGCTCTGGAGAGAAGGCACGCCTGGTCTCCCATCTGGCTAACCAGGGAGACTCCAGCCAGAGTCCATACTGCTTCAGAGCGGGATAAATGGCCCTTGACGAGTCCTTTGCCAAAAGACTAGTTGCTTCTTTGAGTTTTCAAAGCTTGATTTTTGGATTTGCTGGATCAAGTAACCCACTTTTTCTTTAAAACAACAACAAAAAAGTGGATTGCTCCTTCTAACTCCGGGGGGAGTGGTTAGGGCCAGTGCTGCGGCAAAGTGGATAAGGGGGGGGGGGGGGTAACCTTCAGAAACTTGTATCGCACTCTCCTTTGGGGGTTGCAAGTAGCACTACTGTTCTTAAAAGGGTTTTATGTTTAACTACATCTGCTTTGTTAACATCCAGTCCAGTTGAGAGGAGCGTAGAGACCATGTGAATACCTGGAGTTGGGGGAGGCCACCTGACTCAGAGGGTTGAAAAGAAAATTGGTCTGGATGGCTTGTTGTCTTTTACCTTTATGTAATATTTTTATTTGTTTCAAAAGGACTAATGTCTATTACAGTGTTAATAAAAGCATAACGTACTGAGTGTGTAGAATGAAAGTGCAATAACCAGAGGATGTTACGTTGGCCCAAACCCAGTCCTTCTCCTCTCCCTTCTTGTGCTGCCTCGATCCGGAACATGGCACACAGGACCGCGTTGTGTTTTTACAAGACGTGACTTTGGGTTAAATCTTCGTCCAGTGTAACTTTGAGTGGTCAGGTTTGGTTTTATAGAGTATCCTGTATACTTGTTGGGATGTACAGATACCACATGTGCTGTATAATAAAGATCACATTCACGTTTTAGTTGACATCTCCTTGGCTTTGTTTTCCCTTCCCTCCCCAGGTTAGGAAGACGCCCCCTATTCGTTCCGTTTCCACTGGGACCTCGGCAGTCAGAGGCCTTTCGGTGTGCCTTAGAGAGTGATGGAACATCTTACTGCCCCAGGCATGTTGCTCTGGACTTCTGGGTGCCTGGCCTTATGGCTACCAGAGGGCGGGGCAGGCGGATGGGAGGTAGGACAGCAGAGAAGATGCGGGCGAAGTCGAGTGATAGCAATTCACTTTTCAGAGCCTCTTCCTGGATTCACAGCCTTTTCTCCAGCTTCTTTTCAGCATGAACTTGCAGCGCGCTGAGCCCAGGCATGGGCCTGGCTTCTCTTTATTTCACTGTGAGAGAACGGAATCTATATACTGGTGTTTCTGCATTTGGAATATTTGAATTTTCTTTTTAAAAGGTTAAAAAAAATTTTTTTAAGTTTATTTGAGAGAGAGCAAGAGGGAAAGAGAGAGTGTGGGAGGGGCAGAGAAAGAGCGAGAGAGAGAGAGAGGGAAAATCCCAAGTAGGCTCCACGCTGCCAGTGCATAGCCTAACGTGGGACTTGAACCCATGAACTGTGAGATCATGGCATGAGCCGAAACCAAGAGTCGGGTGCTCAACCGACTGAACACCCCCCCACCCCCGCCCAGGCACCCCAGGATATTTGAATTTTTTATTTAGGCTCACCCCACTGTTCAGATCTGCTTGCCCAATACGCCCCATCATAGACCCCTAGCAGCTGAGTGGCACCACCTGTAGTCACCACGGAATGTCAGCCAGCAGCTTGTGGGTGTGTTTGGTGGGGTTTGGGGTTACTGGATTGCACTTGTGTGGCTGCGTCACTTTTTGCTACAACTGCCTGTGATGTGACAGCAACACGAGTTTGGCCAGGAGGTGGCAGCACACCCTAAAATACAGTTGACGTGTTTGTGATGGACTCTGGGTGCCAGGGTTGGAGCTGAAGTTCAATCTGGATGGTTCTCAGCCAGGCCCTACGCAGTAGACGTTTCATGCAGATGAGCCTCTTAGGCTGAAGAAACTTTCCACTAGCTCCAGCCACCCTCACAGTAAGTGCCTCCCATCCTATATGTACATACTCTCTGTTCTAGTATAAAGTTCAGCACGACTGAGTTTGCTTCACTTTTTCTCTTGCCATGATTACGCTGCAGAAAACAGCTTGTGTTTTCTGCATTTTTAGAGTGGGCGTGGTTTCCCAACAACACATCCCTCCTCAGGCTTTTTCCCTTGAGTAGGGCTACTGGGGTGGCCTTCCTGGCCCTGTGTTTGGGTGGAGTTCAGAGGGGAGGGAGGGGCCGCCAAGTTTCTGAACATTGTTAAATTCGATTTCACAATTTCTGCCTTCAGCAGGATCCCAAGGAGTCCACAAAGTAATAACTGAACAACCTCCTTTCAAGTGCAGTTATGATTGGCTCTGAACTGGTTGAGGCCTTTTAGGGCCCTCCTAGGGATGGGCTGTTCCTCACTATACCCTAAAGGTAGCATTTCAAATCAGTGGAAAACCAGACTATTTTATAAAACTGGCTATCCACTTGAGAAAAAAAAAAACACTCAAAAGAAAAAAAGATCTAAATGTAAAAAAAAGAAAACTATAAAGGAACAAGTATTTCTATATGCTAGGCACTATTCTAAATGCTTTACATATATAAACTCACTTAATCCTCACCACCACAACCCCATTTTACTAATGAGAAAATTAAGGCACAGAGAGATTAACCAGGGTTATGCAACTGATAAATGCCAGAGCTGGGATTTGGACCTAAGGTCCAGCTACAGAATTTCTCCTTCTACAACTAACTACTACACCATGGTGCCTCTGGGGGAAAATGCATATAAATATGTTCATGTATAGTTTGGGGGCAGGGAGAACTTTCTTGAGTGTGATCAGGAAACTAGCAGCCATAAAGAAAAAACAGAAATTATAAAGAATGTATATGCAGCCAAAGACACCAAAATCAAAATTTAAGATAAATCACTAATTTGGAGAGAATGATTGCAGTATATAACTGATAATCATTATGTTCATTTTTTTTTTTTTTTGAGAATGTACAGGGGAGGGGCAGAGGGACAGGGCGAGAGAGAATCTTAAGCAGGCTCTACACTCAGTGCATAGCCTGATGTGGAGCTTGATCTCACAACTGTGAGATGATCTAAGCCAAAATCAATAGTTGGATGCTTAACTGAGCAAGCCACCCAGGTACCTGTAAAATGTTCATATTTCTAATACATGAAGAAATCAAGAAATAAAAAACTCTACAAGCAAATCGACTAATGCATTTGTTATTACTGTCATTTAAAAATTTATTTTGTGTGTGTGTGTTTATTTTTGAGAGAGAGGGAGAGAGGGGAGGGGAGGGGTAGAGAGAAAGGGAGACAGAGGATCCAAAGCAGGCTCTGAGCTGTCAACACAGAGCCTGACACGGGGCTTGAACTCACAAACCCTGAGATCCTGACCTGAGCCGAAGTTGGACACAACCGACTGAGCCACCCAGGTGCCTGGGCTAATACATTTTGAAAAAGATGTGCATCCTTGAGGGGCCTGGGTGGCTCAGTCGGTTAAGTGTCTGACTTTGGCTCAGGTCATGATCTCGTGATCCATGAGTTTGAGCCCCGTGTCGGGCTCTGTGCTGACGGCTCGGAGCCTGGAGCCTGCTTCGGATTCTGTGTCTCCCTCTCTCTCTCTCTCTGCCCCTCCCCCGCCTGTGCTCTGTCTCTGTCTCTCACAAAAACAAATACACATTAAAACAAGTTAAAAAAAAAAAAAGGGTAACTTCGTATGACTCCCTATTTTTGGTAAAAATGCCTTCTGTCTCCCATAATCCCAAATTAAATAGAGATCTAGTCCATCTCTGTCTCTACATGCACAGAAAAAATTTGTGAGGATACATACACATATCAAACTGATAACAGTGGTTTTCCTAGGGAGAGAGCTCCAGCTTTAGTGTATTGCATTTCTGTTATTGTGTGAACATCTGTTTTTCTTGCAATTTAAGAAAGTGAATGACGAGTACCTGGGTGGCTCTGTCAGTTGAGTGAGCATCCGACTTCAGCTCAGGTCATAATTTCGTGGCTTGTGAGTTTGAGCCTCACGTCGGGCTCGCTGCTGTCAGCCTGTCAGTGCACAGCCCACTTTGGATCCTCTGTCCCCTTCTCTCTGCCCCTCCCCTGCTTGTGCTCTCTCAAAATCAAATAAATATTAAACAGACAAAAAAGAAAAAGAAAAAGAAAGCGAATGAAATGGCTAATTCAAGGGAAAGGAAATAGGTATTGGAAGGATATCACAGGCGCACAGAGAATCAGTGGATAGGATCCGTGGTAGATCTCCAGGCAACTACCAAGGGCTTCACTCCCTCATGAGGTGACAGGAAGAATGTCCTCACTGGGCTCAGCACAGGCCTCAGGCCCATCTCTTAGCTGTCTTGGCTCGCAGCCCCGTCCTGGCCACATGTGACGAGGAACTCAAGCAAGGGCGCCACACTCTTTGTACCTGGACCGGGAGAAAGATTCAGCAAGCCTGTGGCTGGCCCTCCTCACGCTTTACCCTCCTCACCCTTCCCTTATTCACTCTTTTCCTCTTGTTCACCCCTCTTCTCTCAGTCCTGCTCCAAGTGGTCTTCAAGAAGCCAAAGTAGAGGGAGAAGAAAAATCTCCAGGAGAAGGAAAGGTGGCATAGGCTAGCAATCTACTGTATTTCAGTGACTACACCCAAGGGGGGGCTGGCTTCCAGGAGCAGAAACCCTGTGAGAGTAGACCTGTTTCATTTATTTGCATCTAATGTTTATTTATTTATTTTGAGAGAGAGAGAGAGAGAGAGAGAGAGAGAGAGACATGAGGAGGGAGGGACAAAAAGAAAGGGAGACAGAATCCCAAGTAGGCCGTGTGCGGTCAGCAAAGAGCCCAACACGACCATGAAGTCATGACCTGAGCCAAAACCAAGAGTCAGATGCAACCGACTGAGCCACCCTGGCACCCCAGTGAGCCTGTTAAAGAAAAAAAATTTGGGGTGCCTGGGTGGCTCAGTCGGTTAAGCGTCTGATTCTTGGTTTCGGCTCGGGTCATGATCTCGCTGTTTCGTGAGTTCAAGCTGTGCATTGGGCTCTGCACTGGTGGCATGGAGCCTGCTTGGGATTCTCTGTCAACCTCTCTCTCTGCCCCTTCGCACTTGTGCTG
The DNA here is from genome assembly GCF_028749965.1 of Puma concolor. NCBI lineage: Eukaryota > Metazoa > Chordata > Mammalia > Carnivora > Felidae > Puma > Puma concolor. The sequence goes on from NC_141683.1 coordinate 26,461,741, forward strand.
TTTCTCTAAAAATAAGTAAATAAAAGATGGGGTGCCTGGGTGGCTCAGTCTGTTGAGCTTCCAACTCTTGATTTCGGCTCAGGTCATGATCTCACGGTTCATGGGTTTGAGCCCCGTGTTGGGCTCCGTGCTGACAGTGCAGAGCCTGTTTAGGATTCTCTCTCTCTCTCTCCCCCTCTCTGCCCCTCCCCTGTTTGTGCTCTCTCTCTCTCTCTCTCTCCCCCTTCCTCTCAAAACAAATAAATAAAACTTAAAAAAAAAAAGTCAATTGCTTTCCTATATACCAGCAATAAACAAGTAGAATTTGAAATTAAAAGACATAGTACAATTTAAATTAGCACCCCAAAAATTAAATACTAAGGTATAAATCTAACAGGAGTATGTAAAAGATCTCTGTGAGGAAAACTACAAAACTCTGATGAAAGAAATTAAAGTAGAACTAAATAAGTGGAGAGATATTCATACTGATGGATAGGCAGAGTCAGTATCGTCATGATCAGTTCTTCCCAACTTGCTTTGCAGTTTCAATGCAATCCCAACAAAAATCCTAATAAGTTATTTTGTGGCTAGCCACAAATGAACTGTAACGTTTATGTGGAGAGGCAAAAGACCCAGAATAGCTAACACAATATTGAAGGAAAAGAACAAAGTCAGAGGATTGACATCATGTGACTTACGATAAGGCTCTGATCACAGTTCATGAGTTCAAGCCCCACATCAGGCTCGGCACTGACAGTGCGGAGCCTGCTTGAGATTCTCTCTCTCCCCCTCTCTCTGCCCTTCCTCCACTTGCGCTCTCTCTCTCTCTCTCTCTCTCTCTCAAAAATAAAATCTTATAAAAGCTACACTAATCAAGACAGTGTAGTATTGGTGAAAGAATAAATAGACCCACATAAATACGGTCAGCTGATTTTTGGCAAAGGAGCAAAGGCAATACAGTGGAGAAAGAATGTCTTTTCAACAAGTGGTACTGCAGTAACTGGACATCCACATGCAAAGAAAAGAACCTAGGGGCGCCTGGCTGGTTCAGTCTGTAGAGAATGCAACTCTTGATCTCGGGGTTGTGAGTTTCAGCCCCATACTGGGCGTAGAGCTTACTTCAATGAAAATGAATCTAGACACAGACCTTATACCTTTCATAAAAGTTAACCCCAAATGGATCACAAAATTAAATGTAAAATGCAAAACTACAAAGTTCCTAGAAGTGGGGTACCTGGGTGGCTCAGTCGATTGAGCGTCTGACTCTTGATTTCGGCTCAGGTCATGTCTTGTGGTTCGAGCATCAGGTTCTACATTGACAGTGTGGCGCCTGCTTGGGATTCTCTCTCTCCTTCTCTCTCTGCCCCTCCCTACCTCTGTCTCTCTCTCTCAAAATAAATAAAATTTTAAAAACTAAAAAAAAAAAAAAAACTTCCTAGAAGTTAAAATAGGAAAAATGCAGATGACTTTGCACATGAAGGTCTTTTAGATCCAATACTAGGCATGATCTAAAAAAGAATTGATAAACTAGACTTTGTCAAAATTAAAATGTGAAAAACTCCATCAAGAGAATGAAAAGACAAGCCACAGACTGGGAGGAAATGTTTGCAAAAGACAAATCTGGTAAAGGACACCTATCCAAAATATATAAAGAACTCTTAACACTCAACAGAAAACAATCTGATTTAAAAATAGGCAGAAGATCTGAACAGACACCTCACCAAAGAAGATATATAGATGGCAAATGAGCATAGGAAAAGATGCTCCACATAATACGTCATCAGGGAAATGCAAATTAAAACAAGAGATACCACTATGCACTTATTAGATTGGCCAAAATCCAGAAAACTGACAAAACCACAAGCTAATGAGGAACTTTTCATTGTTGGTGAGAATGAAAACTGGAAGACAGTTTGGTGGTTTCGTAGAAAACTAAACATATGCTTACCATACAAACCAGTGATCATACTCCTTGGCATTTATCCAAAGGACGTGAAAAGTATATCCACACAAAAACCTGCACATGAATGTTTGGGGAGCTTTGTTTCTGATTGCCAAACTTAGAAGCAACCAAGATCTCCTTCAGTAGGTGAACAGATAAATAAACGTTGCCGGTGCATCCAGACAATGGAATATTATTTGGTGCTGAAAAGAAATGAGCTGTCACACCATGAAAAGGCAAGGAGGACACTTAAATGCATTTTGCTAAGTAAAAGAAGCCAATCTGAAGAGGCGACATATTGGATGATTCCAACTATACGACATTCTCGAAAAGGCAAAAAACAAAACAAAAAACAAACAAACTAACTAAAACCCCCACAAAACTATGGAAACCATAAAAGGATCACTGGATGCCAGGGGTTGGGGGGTATGCAGGATAAGTAGGCACAGCCCAGAGGATTTTTAAGGCAGTGAAATTACACTGTATGACACTATAATGGTGGTTATATGTCATTATGTATTTGTCAAAACCCACAGAATATACAACAAACAGCAAGAGTGAACCGTGCTATAAACTAAGAACTTTGGGTGATAATGACATGTCATATACAATGACATGTATATGTTCCTCAAATGTAACAAACATACCCCTCTGGTGGAGGCCATTGATAATGGGGGGGACTATGCATGTGTGGGGGCCGGTGGTAAAGCTCTGTATCTATCTTCTGCTCAGTACTGCCATCAACCGAAAACTGCCCTAAAACATAAAGTGTATTTGGGGCACCTGGGTGGCTCAGTCGGTTAAGTTCTGACTTCGGCTCAGGTCACACCTCACCGCTTGTGAGTGGGAGCCCTGTATCGGGCTTTGCTGACAGCATGCAGCCTGCTTCAGATTCTGCGTCTCCTTTTCTCTCTCTGTCCCTCCCCTGCTTACGTCCTCTCAAAAATCAATAAACATGGAAAAAAAATGTTAAAAAAATAAAGGCATTCACTCTTGCCTTAAAAAAATATTTAGGGATACCTGGGTGGCTCAGTTGGTTAAGCATCTGACTTCGGCTCAGGTCATGATCTCACAATTCATGGGTTCGAGCCCCTCGTCAGGCTCTGTGCCGACCGCTCGGAGCCTGGAGCCTGCTTCGGATTCTGTGTCTCCCTCTCTCTCTGCCCCTCTCCCACTCACGCTCTGTCTCTCTCAAAAATAAATTAACATTAAAAATAAATAAATAAATATTTAAACTAGGAATAAAAAAAGAATTGCTAACATTGCTGAAATGATTAACATCATTTTATGATGTTAATGTGATATCAATGGTGAAAACTGATAAAGATCCTGTGAAAACTGTATAAACCAATCCCAATTAAAGATGCAAATTCTCTAACTAAAAATTCAGCCATATTTCAAAAGAACAATTAATTACCAAGAGAGACTTATTTAAAGAGAGCAAAATTGTCCTCTATCAGGAATTAACCAACATATTACATTACATAAACGTATTTGTTTGAGAAGTTAATCAACCATTCCCATAAAAACTCTATGTAATGGGAAGCCTGTCCGGCTCCGTCAGTAGACCATGAGACTCTTGATCTCTGGGTCATGAGTTTGAGCTCCACATTGGGTGCAGAGCTTACTTAAAAAAATAAAAATGAGGGGCGCCTGGGTGGCTCAGTCGGTTAAGCGGCCGACTTCGGCTCAGGTCGTGATCTCGCGGTTTGTGAGTTCGAGCCCCGCATCGGGCTCTGTGCTGACAGCTCAGAGCCTGGAGCCTGTTTCAGATTCTGTGTCTCCCTCTCTCTGACCCTCCCCCGTTCATGCTCTGTCTCTCTCTGTCTCAAAAATAAATAAACGTTAAAAAAAAAAAATAAAAAAAAAATAAAAAAAAAAATAAAAATGAAAAAAGGGCTTAGCGTGTTCGTGTGACAAGAAAGTGCCAATGTGGCTGGAGAAGGAGTTTCAGGATATGAGAAGTAGCAGGTCAAATGAGCTGTGTATCATTGCTACATTTCATTCATAGTTCATCATGGGGGTTTATCATAATGTATCCATTCCAGAGTCCAAGTTATTTGGGTTGTTTCCCATGTTTTGTTATTATGAACAACACTGCTATGAACATTCTTGTACATCTCTCTTGATGCAGTTGTGCAACAGTTTTTCCTCAATATATATATATATATATATATAAGTAGAATTTCCTGGTCATGATACATACAAAACTTCATTTTCACGACATAATGATGAATTGTTTTCCAATGTGGATGTACCGATTCACACTCTTGAGAGAATTCTCTCACAAGACTTTGGAGTGCTCTTTTTTGCCAACTTTGTGGTTGTAAAATATCTCATTGTGGCTTTAATTTGCATTTTCCTGATTATTGATGAGATTGAGCATCTTTTTTTTTTTTTTTAATGTTTATTTTGAGAGAGAAAGAGAGTGTGAGCGGTGGAGGGGCAGAGAGAGAGGGAAACGGATAATCCCAAGCAGGCCCCATGCTCAGAGGGAGCCTGACGTGGGACTTGATTTCACAACTGTGAGATCATGACCTGAGCTGAAATCAAGAGTCTGCTGCTCAACCGACTGAGCCACCCAGGCACTTTCCTCCAACTTAAACAAACAAAAAAATTGGCTCAAGCTCACAACCCTGAGAATAAGAGTTTCATGAAGATCCTTTTTATATATTCTTTTGGGTGGTGTCTCTTTTGTTGTTGTTGTTTTGTGTCGTCACAGAGCCTGACGTGTGGCTCGATCCCACAAACTGTGAGATCATGACCTGAGCCGAAATCGAGTCAGATGCTTAATCAACTGAGTCACCTAGGATCCCCTCTCCTTTTTTTCTTATTTACTTATTTTTTTAATGTTTATTTATTTTTGAGAGAGAGAGAGCAAGCAAGCAGGGGAGAGGCAGAGAGAGGGGGACAGAGGATCTGAAGCAGGATCTGTGCTGACAGCAGACAGCTTGATGTGGGGCTCGGAATCATCAACCATGAGATCATGACCTGAGTCAAAGTCAGTCGCTTAATTGATTAAGCCAAACAGACGCCTCACCCTCTCCTATGTAAAAAAAAAAAAAAAAAAAATGGATTTGTAGGGCACTCGGCTGACTGGGTCAGTAGAGCATGTGACTCTTGATCTTGAGGTCATGAGTTCAAGCCTCGCATTGGGCATGGAGCTTAAAAAAATGGATTCGTATATCTTTATGTATTCTGGACATGAGCCCTTTCAAGTTCTCTGAATAAGCTTCTAAAAGAGAACATCTCAGTTTCTGGGAGCACCACAACAGAAGTCTCCACACCCCCTAGCAGATGAGATGAACACCCTCAGTATTTGGATTCTGGCCTGGGATGAGCTAGACTTTGGATTCTGTTTATAGAATTTACAGAATAGATTCTGTTTATCCACTGAGGGTGGAGATATTGGGGAATAAACTCTTCTTCCATCCCACTGTACAGATTTATTGCCAAACAGTACAGTTGCTTTCTTTCCTTGAAGTGCCCAGAGCTTGAAGTCTGACTTGTATAACAAGTCGTCTTAAGTTTCCCTTACAAAAAAGGTAAAATTAGAGGGTATAGAAGGAAAAATGGGTAAATGGGGGGAAAAACTACAGTGAAAATGGCATTAGGGGCTTTATCTAATGTTTTTTAAAGGGCTTGAATTTGAAATTCATCAAGTATATTAGCATCCAGTCCAGTAAAGATGATGAAAATGATTCCACTGGCTTGGAGAGTCAGAGAATTGCGAGGAAACCAACTTGCTATCTTCACATAATGTTTTTTATTGTTATTGTTACCTTTTCCTTTAGGCAATGTTTTCCTTTGTTTTTTCAAAGGAGCAACTGTGGGTTTTCTTTATTTAAAGCAACTTTGAATGATTATTTTGGTTTTAGAAATGGTTTTTAAATCTTTTCAGTTTGAAGGTGTTCCCTCCCAACACAAATGGGGTCTGAGCATTCTCGGGGAGTGGAATTAGTTAGGACCTCTGTAATCAAAAAATGCTTTGGGACAGCACAAGCAAAAAAGCTTATCTTTTATAAAGGCCCAGGGATATTTCACAGGAGAGGACGTAATGCAGCATGTTCTCGGGAACAAATTGGATGCAGAAAGTGTTATCTTTGACTTGCTTCTGAACCTCTGCTTTATTATTTAATCTGAAGCCAACCAGCATGGTTTCCATTTTTTAGATGCCAATAGCCCTCTCATTCATATCTACTCTCTTCAAGAGATGTGCTACACTATGGGGGCCACTTAGTCCTCATTCCAAATTCTTGGGAAAGGAGTCTAATTGGGTTCTGCTTGGGTCAGGGGCTTATCCACAGAGCAATCAACTGTGGCCTGGCGTGAATAGGGTGCATCATGTGAATGAGGCTTCTCTTTCTGCTAACTTACGGTTGACAAGTGGAGGCACACTGAACTTGCTACCTCATTTGTGGGGGCCTGTGCAAAATGAACATACAGGGCTCCCTTGTTAAAAAATTATCAAGGATTTCAAGGTGACTGGGTGGCTCGTTGGTTAATGATCCGACTCTTGGTTTCAGCTCAGGTCATGATCTCACGGTTTCGTGAGTTCGAGCCCCGCATCGGGCTCCATGCTGACAGTGTGGAACCTGCTTGGAATCCTCGGTCTCCCTCTCTCTCTGCCCCTTCCCCACTTGTGCTGTCTTTGTCTCTCTCAAAATAAATAAATAAACTTAAAAAAAATATTAAGGATTTCAAGATTGCAACAGTAGAACTTTAAACCAAGGGTGGAGCCCTTCCAAGTGTAGGGCCCTGGGTGACTGTGCAGGTCTCCTGCCAAGAAACTGCTCCATGTTCTGGACCTGGAGGAAAAGCCTCCAAAAGGAATTGTCAAAACTTGGAATCAGTGATGCTGGTTTTTGGAATTCATAACTTAGACAAGTGTTATGTTTTCCACCTTTCCCCCCTACTTCTTATCCCCTCCTCAGATCCAGTAACTTTATGTGGAATTGCTTCTTGAGTGTGAATAAGTTGGCTTTTTAAGTCTTTTGTCTCTTCCTTTCTATTATTAGGCAATGATCTTCTAGAACGTTGTACAAAGTGTGCATTTGACTTGGTGAGTCATCTTCATAAGAGCTGATGAAGGAGTTAATGTCCTTTTTAAAAAAAAAAACTTTTTATATTGAATTATTTTAGACTTACAGAAAAATTGCAAAAAGTCTTGAGAGTTTTCATATATCCCCCCCATCTTCCCCTAATGTTAACATCTTACATAACTATAGTACAATTATCAGAACCAAAAAGATTAATGTTGCTACAATACTCCTAACTAAAGACCTTTCTTGAATTTAACTAGGTTTTTTGCTACTGTCTTTTTCTTCTGCTAGGCTCCCGACCAGATCCCACATGGCATATAGTTATTTCTTAGTCTCATGCAGTCTTTGAAAGCTCTTTTGACTGTCTTTCCTGACGCTGACTTTTTTGAAGAGTATTGATCAGTTATTCTGTCAAATGTCCTGCAATTTGAGTTTTTCTGATGTTTTCTCTTGATTAGGCAGAACACTGCAGGTAATGATGTGTCCTCAATGCATCCTATCAGGTTCATGATGTTGCTTTGTCTTATTACTGCTGATGTTGACATGATTAAGGTGGTTTCTGCCAGGTTTCCCACTGTAAAACTACTATCCTTCCCTTTGTAGTTAATACGTATCCTGCAGGAAATATTCTGAGACTATGCAAATTCTGTTTCTCTTCAAACTTCTCCCTACTCGTTTTAGCACTCATCAATGGAGCTTGTGTGCAATAATTGCAGTGTTTAGCTAATGAAGATATTTTCTGTTCTTTTTTGTCTCTAGCCTTGTGGCACCCAACCTAGGGCTCATGCTAGTTGCTTTCTTCCCATTCTTCTTTTTTTTTTTCCCAATCCTTCTTAGTGTAGCTATGTTTTTGACTTATAATGGGTTCATTTTTCAGTATTTCTTATTCCATTTGGGCTCTCTCCGCATCCCAGTTGGTTTTAGTTATGTCATTATTTTGGGGGTATGTGAGACACTACCACTGCTCTAAGAGGCACAGCTATATGCATATATACTCTGAGTATCACTACCTCCTCACTCCTGCTACCCCATTTCATTTACTCCCGTTTTCCATCTTTCTCCCACCTATCCTCTACAGGTAGCCACTTGCCTTGGTTTCCGATTTATCTTTCCTGTACTGCATTTCTTTCGCACAAACGAAAAAATGTGCTCTGTTTTTTTTATATTCCTTTCTTTCTTGGGGCAGCATTTGCGCTTTGCATTTTTCACTTAGCAATGTGTCTTGGCAACCGCTTTATATCAATTCGTAGAGTTCTTCCCCGTGTACTAATTTTTTTTTTTTTTTAATTTTTTTTTTTCAACGTTTATTTATTTTTGGGACAGAGAGAGACAGAGCATGAACGGGGGAGGGGCAGAGAGAGAGGGAGACACAGAATCGGAAACAGGCTCCAGGCTCTGAGCCATCAGCCCAGAGCCGGACGCGGGGCTCGAACTCCCGGACCGCGAGATCGTGACCTGGCTGAAGTCGGACGCTTAACCGACTGCGCCACCCAGGCGCCCCCCCGTGTACTAATTTTTAAAAAAGTTTTTTCATTTATTTTGAGAGAGAAAGGGCAGGGGAGGGGCAGAGAGAGAGGGAAGGAGAGAGGATCCCAAGCAGGCTCCACGCTCAGCATGGAGCTCATCGCAGGGCTCGATCACACGATTGTGAGATCATGACCTGAGCCCAAATCAAGAGTCAAATGGGTGGGGCGCCTGGGTGGCTCAGTGGGTGGAGTGTCCAACTCTTGGTTTTGACTCAGGCCATGATCCCAAGGTCATGGGATCTAGCCCTGTGTCAGGCTCTGCGCAGGTGTGGAGTCTGCTTAAGATTCTCTCTCTCTCTCTCTCTCTCTCTCTCCCTCTTCCCCTCTACCTGCTCTCGTTCTCTCTCTCTTAAAAAAAAAAAAGTCAGACTCCTAACCCACTAAGCCACCCCTTCCTCATTTTTTTAATAGCTGCTGAGTATGATATTGTGTAATGTACCACAAATGTACAAATACTTAGATTGTTTCCAAATTTTTGCAATTACAAATAATACTGCAATAAATCACCTTGTGTATATGCCTTTTTTGTTAATTAATTAATTAAATTTCCTTCTAATCCTTCTTGTCTCCAGGGAACTGAGAGCTGTGTTGATGTTACTATTTCATGTTTTCTTTCTTAGCTCTGCCTATCTTTGAAGTCTGTAATCTCTCACAATAAGCATGGATTGTGGTCGAGAAAATTTTCTGAGAAAGTCCTCACTCCCTGACTAGGCCAATAATTTGGGGGGCACCCCCAGTCTTATACTACAGTAATGGTTCTCAATCCTGCCTGAACATGAGAATCTCTAAGAATCTTCTAAATATATCAATGCCTAAGAATGCTCTAGGCAGATTTTGCAATTAATGCAGAATCTCTGGGTGTGGGACTGAGGCACCTGTATTATTCTGAGGTGCCCCAGAAATTCCAATGTGCAGCTAAGGTTGAGAACCACTGGGTTAAATCCCTGGAATGTTACAAAAATCTCCTGGCCTTCACCATATTCCGTGATTTGATCCTTGCTGACTGGGAGGTGCTCCGCTCAGAAAATTCCTGATTTTTACCTGTAGGAGATGTAAATACCAGCTGGCTTAATTTAGGGAGAATCTGTAAAAGTATTTAATGAGATGGAAGTTCAACCTAGTCAAGAAATTTTTTTTTTCTCATATAAAGTCTGAATGACAGCTAAAAGTTGCTTCAAGCCAAGAAGGAAAATTGTTACATTTCCTTTTCTCCCCTTCAACATACAAATCTGGGTACCTTCCTTTGTAGTTGGTCTATTAATACACTCCAACTAACACTTGTAAAACAGAGTCCACCAATTATGCTGTTTTTCATCAAATCAAAGCAACCGTGACTTGTAAAACACAGTTATCTTATGTAGCACTAAGAAAGAAAAAACCCCACTGCTAAATAATTATGAGGTATAATTAAATGTAAGAGATTTTTAAATGTGGGGAGCCACATTTAATATACGCATATTAGAATTGATGAAGTGCAGTCGATCTTTAGCCTAAACCTCTTCTGTGAACTCCAACTCAGTATGGTTACTTGAGTTGCTCACAGGCCTAACATGTCCCAGTCTGGACTCCCCATCTATCTTGGCCAAAGCTGTTCCTTTTCCTGCATTGTCTGCTCTGTCAAACGGAGCACCCCCTGCCCCCCCAACTAGAAACACAGAAGTCATGTCAGACTCCTGACCTCCTTTGCTTTCCAAATACAAAAGACCTTTCCATTGTCAGTTCTGTCTCCTACCCCTCTCTTGAACGCATTGCCTTCCTCTTTCCCTCTTTCCTGAGGGGTCTTTGAGTCGGGTCTTCCTCGTCTCTCCACAGGATTACTGCAGTGACCTCCTACCTGCTTTCCACTTCTCGAATCAATCTTACTCCACGATATCCTCGTTTTCCTTCTCAAACATCAATCCGATCATATTATTCTTCACTTAAATTATCCTACAAGACAAATACTCCATTCAAAAGACAAGCAAAGTGAATGAACAGGCCACCCTACAGAAGAAACTAATACACATTTATGCATGTGAAAAGTTCATCACGAAATAAATGTCACAATGACATCTCCCCGCTTATCCAATTGGCAGAATTTGAGAGAACTGGTAACGAATGATTGTAAGAGTGTCTGCACACTTACTTACCGTTGTTGGCAGTGGAATATTTTACATGGCATTTTGGCAACGTTTTGGATACGAGAAGGAACGCAAACTGCCTAATATCTCTGAGCCTCAATCACTGTATTTGGTCCAATGGGGCTGAGATCTCCCTTAAGGGCCTCAAGGAAGGGAGGTAATTCAGGGGAAAGGGATTTGTAAATAATAATAGCTAAAATTTACTGGGCGCTTGCCGTTTGAAGCGCTTCATCTGTGTTAGCTCATTTAATCTTCACGATAACCCTGTAGGTACTAGCATTATCATCACCCCCAATTTTACATAGAAGAAAACTGAAGCGCAGAGAATTAAACTTTGCCCAAGGGGCGGGGTTAGTAAGGGGTGGAGCTGGGATTATCGGCATTAAATCTATAGAGGGTGATCTAGCTCGAGTCCTGTTTTTACAGTAAGCCTACACCACTCTTTTCCTTCTGATAACCCACAGAACCCATAGTTGAAATTTGTTGATAAAAGAATTTGTTCTTCGTGAGCAACCATCAACTGGCCTTCTCTAATTGCTTTGTGTATCTCACCACAGTCCTGTCGGATAGAGCTCGTGAGAACTCAGCCCACCTCTCATTCCAATTCATTTTCAGTGTCCTGGTCAACGCTGGGTACACGGTAAAGCCTGAGACAGAGGCCTAATAAAAGCTATCGTACATTTCTGTGGGACCAATGACGTATCTTTACAAATAGGAAGTAATTTTCCCGAGACTGAAACATACACAAACGACCACGCGCCTTGGGGACTATAGCTCCGCTCCACATCCGTGCACCACAGCCGACCTTTCCCGCTTTCCTACATCCGTCGGACTTTGCCCGGAACCTTTCTTGAGGGCATCGGAAGCAGCCGGCCGGGACAACGCGGCTGAACACACAACACAGGAAGGACTAGCAGTCTAGCTATATGCCTGAAGTTTCTCGTTCGCCTACATGATTCGGGCGAAAACGGCCACGAATTACTGCACTTCTTAAAGTACTAAGTGACGATAGCTTTTTCGCCCCTTAGTCAACATCATACTCAAGTGATTCCGAGTTAGTTCTTCTTTTTGATTAGGCGTATGTATGGACAGCTCATTTGAAACGAACAAGGAAGGCGGGGGAAGAAAGCGGAAGCCGCGGGGTCTTCTAAACCAGAAAGTCTCCGGAGCCTGCGCTAAGCTATTTGCGGCGGCCCCCACTTACACGCACATCTCAGAAAGCAGGCGGTGGGGGGAAAAGGCGTCGTTCCTGGAGCTGAGACCAGGCGGCCAGAGTCCTCAGGGATGAACCTCGAGTTGCTCGGTGAGGAGGGCTGTGGTTGCGTTTTAGAAAACCCTTTGGTTTTGGAAAGGAGGGAGCCTGGTCGGGAGGGACTCAGGCTGCAACCTTAGGCACATAGTTCTGCTGTGGATCATTGGGCGCTCCTATTATGGAGCAGCAGCGGGAGGAGGCAGCCCAGCTTCTGCCTGAGCAGAATGCATTGCCTTTCCCGAGGCTACTTTCAGATCAGTTGTGGAGCGGCAGGGACAGTTTGTGACTTCGATTTGATCACAAGGATCGAAGGTGCTGAAGTAGCCCAGAGCAGGCAGGACCAGAGTTATTGGAAAATCAGGAATCTAAGGATGTGAGGCTTAGGTGAAGCTTTGAAGACTTGTCAGGGGTTTGGGTGCTTGGACAAGTTAGATTGTTTTGTAGAAACACGGGATGCCCAAGGAGAGGAACTTGAAGATCTAGTTGAAGTCTCTTATTCGACAGATGAAAAAAGTCTTAGACAGTAGTGATTGGAGGGCACTAAGTGAGTAAATGGCATAGGTGGCACTGGAATCCAGTTATCTTGGCTTCCCATTTAAGCTCCTTAACTACCAGGGACAGTGTGTAAAACACTGAGAGCTACAGAGGCATTTGTCTTTTGTCACCCTCTCTTTGGGTGATTTTTACCCCTTACCCAAGTTGTTTAAAAACCGTGGGTCCTTTCTTCTAGGATTTCATTTGGTGTTTAGCATGATAGCCGAGGGATGTCTGAAGTTTTCCAGAAGTCCTAAACGACTTTCTGTAAAGTTTCTCTTAAAAAAAAAAAAAATCAGAAGCTGTACTGGATGTTTAAAGGGCCCCCAAGATTTTTCAGAAATAGTTTTTACCTTTAAGGAGCTTTTTGTTAAGCAGGGAGATTAAGGTGATTATGTAAATAGCCATAATATATATTACAGAATGCAGGCAGGCCTTTAAGAGTCATTAAGTCTAAGAACACTTAGAAGAGCGAGTGAGTATCTTTGGGGCAGGGGAAGAAAGGTAACCAGGAACAAAGAAACCTCTGGAGGAGTTGGAGTTTTGAGTGGACATTTAAGATTGGTAAAATATTGACAGACTGAAGTGTGAAGATACGTGGAGGAGTGCTTGTTAGGAATGTGCTAAGACATCAGTGAGAGAACACCTAAAGAATGTTCCTGCTTGGCCAGGTTGTGTGTACTGTGAATAAAGAGAAGGCCAAGAGATGGGGTTGCTGCCATCTGTTTTGTGGAAGCTCTTGAATGCCCAGCTGAAAAGTCTGTGCTTTTTAAGGAAGGTAGGGCAGATGCATTGAAGGGTTTTTCACCTGGTAAGTAACTTAATCAGAGCTATGCTCTTTCTTTTCTTTTCATTTCTTTCCTTCTTTCTTTCTCTCCTCTCCTTTTCTCCTTCCTTTCCTTTTCTTTTTCTTCCTTCCTTCCTTCCTTCCTTCCTTCCTTCCTTCCTTCCTTCCCTCCCTCCCTCCCTCCCTCCCTCCTTCATCTGACAGCAACGTGTTGTTGAGCCTTGGATGGTGTGAAAACAGTTTGGAGGGCCAGAGTAAATGAGTGATAAAGAAGGTCTGAGCTAGGAAATGGAACAAAAAGACACTGAGGAGGTAGAGTTGACAGAATCTGAAAATTGCTTGCATGTGGTGGCGGTGCTGGTGGTGAGGAACAGTCAAGTGAAAATGATGGGAGCCAATGACGGTATTACTGACAAACATTTAAGGAAATTGGGAAGAGACAACATTGAGGGTGGATCTGGGGTTCAGGAAATAGGTTTAGATTTACGAGAGTGATCTGTTATTTTCCTACAGGTGGGCTTATTGAAACCTTGTGAGTAGTTGACAAGACCAAGGGAGAAGGTGGGAGGGGCAGAAAAAGAAAACTGCTGAGGGCAGAATCTTGGACAATGACCTATATTCAGGGGTGATGAGGAGGAATAAATGATAGATTAAGAGTTACATAGTACTTACTATGAGTTCGGCATCTATATTTTTTAAAGATTTATTTATTTTTGACAGAGAGCAAGTGGAGAAGAGGCCGGGGTGGGGGGGGGGGGGGGGGGACGGAAGATCCAAAGCGGGTTTTGCGCTGACAGCAGAGAGCTTGATGTGGGGCTTGAACTCACAAGCTGTGAGATCATGACCTGAGCCGAAGTCGGATGCTCAAATGACCGAGCCACCCAGGCGCCCAGAGCTAGCGTAGTTTTGAGTGCTTCCGTATGTTTGTCCTTGTCCAGGTGGAAGAGGATACAGGTTGGTTGGTTTGCTGTCCGAAGCCTGCTGTAGAGCACTTGAGACTGAGAAAGACCTGCTCTGTATAGTCCTAGGCAGTCCTGCAGCACCTTGAGCAGAAATCAAATGACCATCATTTTAGGAAGGTGTGGGAGGTGGGGTGGAGGCTAAAAGTCGACCCTTGTTTTTAAAAACTTAAGGATGGGGGGCTCCTGGGTTGTTCAGTTGGTTAAACGCCGGACTCTTGATTTTGGCTCAGGTCACGATCTCAGTTTTGTGAGGTCGAGCCCTGCATTGGGCTCTGCGTGCTGACTGTGCAGAGCCTGCTTGGGATTCTCTGTCTCTGTCTCCCTCTCTCTAGCTCTCTGCCCCTCCCCCGCTCATGCTCCCTCTGTGTCACTCAAAATAAATAATAAAATAAAAAAAGTAAAAAAGAAATTTAAGGATGGAGGAAAGGTGTTAGATAGGCTAGTATGTTGAAAGAGATAGCAGAATCACAGTAAAGGTTTTTTTTGAATGATACAGGAGATTCGTGACAGTGAAACTTAGGAGTATTTAGCATTGGAAGGTTAGACAATTTAAAAGAAGGCTGATCCAGAAGGTACACATTGCTATGGAAGTGACTGAGTTTTAAAGGAGAAAGTTCATGATTGCAGCTAAAAAGCAGAAAGGAACAGAAGTGATGTGACTGTGGGAGCATGCAAAAGAATAGCTGGCCGGATAAACGAAAGGAATAATGTGTTCTTAATTTGAACAGGCAAGGTACTGATTTTACTTCTGCAATCACTTAAAAAAAATTTTTAACGATTTATTTTTGAGAGGGACAGAGACAGAATGCGAGTGGGTTAGGGGCAGAGAGAGGGAGACACAGTATCCGAAGCAGGCTCCTGGCTCCAAGCTGTCAGCATAGAGCCCCGACGCAGGGCTCGAACTCACCGAGCTGTGAGATCATGACCTGAGCTGAAGTCGGACGCTCAACCGACTGAGCCACCCAGGCGCCCCTACTTCTGCAATCACTTTTGAGCCCTTGCTGCGTATCAGACAGTATGCACTTGGAGATACAAAGTTAAAATAAGAGTTTTTCAAGCTTATTTTTATAACTCACAGTAAGAAATGTATTTTCTGTCACAACCTATCATGTATACAAATATATATGTTTCTCAAAATTATATTTTTTAAAAGATTTTTTAAATGTTTATTTTTGAGAGAGCGCACGTGAGAATGAGCGGGGGGTGGGGGGGCAGAGAGGGGGACAGAGGATCCAAAGCAGGCTCTGCACGCTGACAGCAGTGAGACTAATGTGGGGCTCGAACTCGAACCGCGAGATCATGACCTGAACCAAAGTCTGACGCTCTACTGACTGAGTCAGCCAGGCTCCCCTCTCAAAATTGTACTTAATCCTTGTCATGCTCAATGTCCTCTTTTCTGTCCTAAAGTTTTAAAAAACTTGTTGGGTGTCACTAAATTGATTTATCCATTTGTGGTGGATTGAGTCCTGTTTGAAAAACATTGAAATAAGATACACCAGGTGGAGTTGTGCACAAAGCAAACTGTATTTGCGGCAAATAAGGAGATCACGGGGAGTGACTTCCAAAGCTACGACTCTGAATAAGGGTGCATGGCTCCCTCTTTATAGGGTTAGGATGAATGTTTTGGTGGGAAGCCGTAGCATCTCCTGTAGAGGCGGGCATAAGCCCACGGGGCGTGTTGGGGAAACATACCTGTACACGCACTGCTGTGCAAATGAGGCTTGTGTTCCTCCTTGAGCAGAGATTTTAGTATTACAGTGAGGTAAAGTTGGAGGTCCCTCCGTGGGCCTTCTACACAGGCACTAGTCAGGGGTTCCTCTCTAACCCGTCTGGGCCCTGTCTCTTGAGGGGTGGTTTTGGTTTCCAGTTGCCTGAGTGAAGAGATCAGCCGGAAAGAAGAACTCAAGGAAAAATGTGGGATGTAGGTTGGTGAGTACAAGCAGGTGGGCAGTAAAGGTCAAGTCTTGGGGCCTGGCCGGTGACCGTAGTTGTCACTTAGTAGTGAACGGAGAGGGCCTCGTGACAATATGTAAAAGACCTTCGTACAGAGTCTGACATCTGAGCCTTCAGTAAGTGGGGGCTGCTGATGCAGGTTTGAGCTCTTCAAAGAATGATGAGCCAGCAGGGGCGTAAGTCTGGAAAGCTCATTGAGGTTCTTTAGTTTCTTGCTTTTCCAATGAACAAATACAGCACCTACTTACCACAGCAGTGGAGACAGTACAGACATGCGTACGGAAAGAACCGTCTTTCTCCCCTTCCCCAAATGGTAACGTCTAATGATTATCCTTTTCTAGCTTATTCCTTGCTCATACAGACATTTAAACACATTTGTTAGGGCTTTGTTTCAGCTTTTTTACAGAAATAGAACCTTTTTATACACAGTATTTGAAACTTTCTTCACTTATCACTGTAGGATACTATTCCTACACGTTAGGAGATACTAGATTCGATGGTTTTTAATGCGTTCATGTAGATACACATTCATGATAAGTAATTTTAATTGTGAAATTTACATGCTTTAAAAAAAAAAAAAAGTGGTCTTGGGGCGCCTGGGTGGCTCAGTCGGTTGGGCATCCGACTTCGGCTCAGGTCATGATCTCGCGGTCCGTGGGTTCGAGCCCTGCATTGGGCTCTGGGCTGACAGCTCAACAGCCTGGAGCCTGTTTTGGATTCTGTGCCTCCCTCTCTCTCTGACCCTCCCCTGCTCATGCTCTGTCTCTCTCTGTCTCAAAAATAAATAAAACGTTAAAAAAAAATTAAAAAAAAAAAAGTGGTCTTTTTTCCTTGCCTCCTCCTTTTTGTTGATAATCCCACATATTTCCTTCCATATTTTTCTCTATGCTTATATATACGTGTGTGTGTGTGTGTGGATGCACATGGTAAAAAACAATGAGATTATATAATGTACACTTGGTGGTTTGCCTTTTTTTCTACTTAGTAACACCAATGCAGATTTCTCTAAGATATTTGTGTAATTTATTAGTATATTTGAATACAGCATATGTTATTCATCCATTACGCTATTAATGGGCATTTACCTTATTTCCAGTTTGGGGAGGTTTTCTTTGTTTTTTGGTCACCTAGAAAACAATACTTTAAAATATCTGTACTTTGTCCCATTGTTGTGTTTACATCTGTGGAGATTAGATTTCCGACTGTAGGATTGCTGAGATGAAGACTATATATGTTTTGCATTTTTTTTTTAATGTTTATTTTTGAGAGAACACGAGCGAGGGAGGGGCAGAGAGAGAGGGGGACTGGATCTGAAATGGGCTCTGCGAAGCGGGCTCAGCGCTGGCAGCAGCGAGCCCCATGCAGGGTCCGTGAGATCATGACCTGAGCCAAAGTCCTGCTCAACTGACCGAACCACCCAGGTGCCCGTGTGTTTTGCTTTTAATAGATGCTGATCCCTTTTCTCAAAGGCTATAACAATTCCCATTTTTGCAAGTAATGTGGAGAAATGTTCCTTTGCCCTCCCCTCCGCCCGCAGGTATTCGCTCTAAATTTTCCTGTCTGATGGATGAAAGTGGTATCTCATTTCTAATTTGGATTTACATTTCTCCAGCTACAGCTGAGTTTGATATGTTTTCCTCTGTTCAGAGGCGTCTGATTTTGTTCTTCTATGGTTTGTTTATGCATGCTCTTTTTGTTTTTTTTCCTTATTGTATAAACTTGCTTTATAAGATAGGTAACTTTATAAGATAGGTAAATAACTGACTCCTATCAGTTATTTGCATTGCAAATTTTTGTAAATCTTGACTATGTTGTCACGTAAAATGTTCAATTTTTATTTAATCAAACGAATTTCGCTTTTAGTTTTCCTCACTTGGTTAAGGTCTTCCCTACCCTAGATTATACATGTGGTCTCCTTGATTTTCTTCAGAGATTTTTGTTGTTTAAAAACATTAATTTACCTGAAATTTTCATGTAACGTGAGAGGAATTAACCTTTTTTCCTCCTAACTTCCATCTCCTTCCAGATGAACAGTCACTTGTCATTCCCTGTATGTTAAATAAGTTCTTCACTAAATCGAAATGCCTCCTTTATCATATATCAGCGGCTTTACCATACATTTAGATTTTTTTTTACATTTGTCTTTAATCCATCTAGAATTACATAAAATGTTAATTTTTAGGGAAAGCCATTAAGTTTTCCCATCCCAAAATGGCCTTACCTGAGATTTTATACTTTTCTTCATATGTGTCCTGTGTCTTGCCTTATTACCTTTTCCTTAAATATTAAAATTTTTTTTTAATGTTTATTTATTCTTGAGAAAGAGACACAGAGCATGAGTGGGGGAGGGGCAAAGAGAGAGAGGGACACAGAATCCGTAGCAGGCTCCAGGCTCTGAGCTGTCATCACAGAGTCCGATGTGGGGCTTGAACTCACGAGCCGTGAGATCCTGACCTGAGCCGAAGTCGGCCGCTCAACCGATTGAGCCACCCAGGCGCCCCTTTCCTTAAATATTTTCTATGTTTTGTAGCCATTGTGAGTAGAATTTTTCCTTGTATTTCTATTTTTGGGTACTAATTTCTAATGTAGAGAAAAGCTATTAATGTTTGAATATTTTTCTTGTATTAAGCCACCTTACTCTATATTATAAATTTAAAAAAATCTATTTATTTATTTATTTATTTTTTTTTTTAATTTTTTTTTTTTCAACGTTTATTTATTTTTGCGACAGAGAGAGACCGAGCATGAACGGGGGAGGGGCAGAGAGAGAGGGAGACGCAGAATCGGAAACAGGCTCCAGGCTCCGAGCCATCAGCCCAGAGCCCGACGCGGGGCTCGAACTCACGGACCGTGAGATCGTGACCTGAGCTGAAGTCGGACGCTTAACCGACTGCGCCACCCAGGCGCCCCTAATGTTTATTTTTTATTATTTTTTGAGACAGAGAGAAACAGAGCATGAACGGGGAGGGGCAGAGAGAGAGGGAGACACAGAATCGGAAACAGGCTCCAGGCTCTGAGCCGTCAGCCCAGAGCCTGACGCGGGGCTCGAACTCCCGGACCGCGAGATCGTGACCTGGCTGAAGTCGGGCGCTTAACCGACTGCGCCACCCAGGCGCCCCAAATCTATTTATTTTTAAGTAATCTCTGCACCCAGCCTGGGGCTCGAAGTCACCATTCGGAGATCAAGAGTTGCTGGCTCTTTTGAGTGAGCCAACCAGACACCCCTCCCTATTTTCTTACTAATTTAAGTAGTTTTCTTATTTGAGTCTCTTGTGTTTTCTAGGTATTCAATAATAGCGAAAGAGCAATAGTTTTATCTCCTTATTTTCAGTGGTTAAACCAGTTATTTCATTTTCTTTGGTTGGAACCACCAAGATGGTGTTAATGGTGATATATCCCTTTCTAATTGCCGATACTAATTGAAACGGTTTTAACGTTGCACCTTTTGGAATGAGAATCGTCCGTGTTTTTGATAGATTTTTATCGTTTATTGTAGTCTTCTGTTCCTTTTATTAGAAACCATTATGGAGTTTTAGATGATTTCAGCATCTACTGATAGGATTGTATCGCTGGTATAAACATTCTTCACTAAGGGAGTACATCAGAGTTCATTATGCCGTGGAGGTGTTTGGGTGCCGTAGCCCTACCCCTGGTCCTTTTCCCCTCTCCTATACCATAATGCCTTCTTAAGTGGTACAGTAACACACTCCAGATGCTTTGTCTTTAGGGTTTGATTATAATTGTAAATGCTGCTAGAAATTGCGATTCAAGTCTGCAGAATCTAAAAGTGAAATGCTATGTACCATTTATGTTGAGAAAATTGTTTTCTTTTTAGTACTGTCACCATGAAGTTTTGGTATCAGTTGTGTTGGTTTTATAAAAAACTGATATTTTTTTTTCCTGCACGGAAATAGCTTGCATAGCGTGGTAATTATCTGCTGCTTGAGATTTAGGAGAAACTGGTCACAAAAGCCTTAAGGGTCTGCTGTGTCCCCCCCCCCCCTTTTAATGGTATGTCTTTAACAGGCTTTCAGTGTGTTCTCTACTTACTGATCCAGTCAAGGATTTTTCTTCTGTAATCAGTTTTGTCAGATTTGGAAATGATGTGTTTTGCTATAGAAGTCACTCGTGTTTTTGTATCAAGTGTATTATGAAGTTCAGTCTCTGACGGGGGTTTTGTTTCTTTTTGGCATCCACGTCTCTGGGCATCTTTTTCCCTCCTGCGTGGTCTTTAAAACCTAAGAAATCTGATCATGACATTAAATGGTGTGGTGGCAACATGGAGCATATGACAGCAGTCTTGAGCATTCTGTGAGGAAAGGGCCTTGTGCTCCTGTAATCCTGCCTGACAGCCGTCTTGCTCAGGCCCCCCAACAAAACTGCCCCAGATTAGCCTCATCTTTTTTATATGTCACTTTCTCGTTGTGCTCCTTTAAACTCCTTATTGTTATTCTGTTAACTAGGATGATCCTCAAAGAAGAAAAACCCACCCGAAAAACATAAACCAGAAATACAAGGGGTAGTCTGTGTTGAGAGGTAATCAGACATTAAAATGATCCCTGGATTCTGGACTTTCTCAGAATCTTGTATGTGGTTTTCCCTTATCACAACACAGAAGGTCACACTCTGCTCCTTCCAGAGTACTTCATATTCCCAGATTGTGGTTTTTTGTTTGTGTTGTTTTTAATTTTTGGATAAATACTTTTTTTTGGTTTGTTTCTCACCCATGTGAATATAGATCTTCTATCTTACTGATTTGGAAAGATGTATAGGTTACATTGTTAAAGGAAGCAAGTCCCATCGTATGTGTCATGTTTTATTTAAAAAACAGCTGTAAATATATGAATGCTTATACAAATATATGCTTATAGATTTGCTTATACAAATAAGCATATAGAAACATATGGAAACTTGTACCTTGCTGAGTAGGTTGCAGGGAGGAAACTACCATTTTTTAATTACACATTGCTGTATTACTTACACGTATTAGTTTGGTAACTTGAGAAAAGTTCTTTCAAAAACCTCTTGATCTGGTTTCATCATTTCAGTTCACCCTTTTCTTTCATAATTGAATGCAGTCAGCCACCGTAAATGTGGCTCACAGTAGATAATCAAGATAATTACCTTCTGGGGGCGTTTACCTTTAGTTTCATCCCTCTCAGTGTTCTTTACTGTAGGGCCTGTGTTTTGATTAGTTTTAATGTTTTCACTCTTTGGTTTTCAATTTTTTTCAAGGACAGAATGTAATAGAACTGGTTTCCAAACTTTTTTTTTTCTTTTCTTTGTCAAAGCACTGGGCTTCTTTTTTTTAAAAAAATGAAATCTTACTTGAGTGCCCTTTGAAACAACTTTCATGGACCTGTAGTTCTCAGAGTATACTTTAAAAGCCACCATGATGTGGGGCGCCTGGGTGGCGCAGTCAGTTAAGCGTCTGACTTCAGCCAGGTCACGATCTCGCGATCCGTGAGTTCGAGCCCCGCGTCGGGCTCTGGGCTGATGGCTCAGAGCCTGGAGCCTGTTTCCGATTCTGTGTCTCCCTCTCTCTCTGCCCCTCCCCCGTTCATGCTCTGTCTCTCTCTGTCCCAAAAATAAATAAACGTTGAAAAAAAAAAAATTTAAAAGCCACCATGATGAAATACTAAGGTAATTGTATAAGTAAATGCCGACAAAGACGGTGTTGCTGTGGACGTGAAAATTCGGAGAAGCAGGCGGTAATCATGCCATCCTCTGTAGCTCGAAACGTTTGTTATTCCCATGTGGATGCAGCATTTCATACAGGAAAAGCATTCAGGGGTATTGGCACCCAAATGTTGTATGCTTAAGAACTTCATATAGAGAATTGCATCTTTAATCAACTACCAGATTATGCTACAACGTAAATGTCATTCTTAGGAAGGTAAATGGTCACTGCTGGTTGGCTGCTATTAATGAGGCTTTAGAGAGTTCATTGGATAAGAGACGTTTGGCAGACTAGATTTTTTTAAAGTTTGTAGTTAAAAATAACCATGATAACCCCATTACCAGTAAACCCCATTATGTTTATAGGTAACATTTTTATGAAAAATAACGATTTTCTAAAAAAAAAAAAAATAGAATAATAGCATGGTTTTACAATTTTACAAATTGTCTTTAATGCTTGCCTAAGTAGAAGTTGGCAGAATTCTCGCATCTACTTTTGCATTCACTCTGTTGCAATATCACTGATTGGGGGGCCTCAGGACAAGTCATCTGTAAACGTAAGCGATATTGAGAGTAAAGAGTCAAATGCCATCTTGGTTTGATAATGAAAATAAGTGTGACCCCCTGAAGTCCCTGGCCCGTCCAGGCAGCTCCCCGTCCACGCTTTGCGAACCACTGCATCCACCAGCCCTAAGCGGGGGCGGGGGGAGGGGTCCCTCCACGTGTTGCACATGCTCCATGAACTCTTTCTTTGCTTTGTTGCAGAGTCCTTTGGGCAGAATTATCCAGAGGTAAGAGTATAGTATTACTGTGAATTTAGGAATATGGTAACTGGCTAGCTTTTGTGTTTGGGTGGAAAATGTAGTTTGATCCCCTCACCCCCCCCCCCCTTTTTTTGGACAGCATTAACTGTGGTGGTACCTCTTTTGCTATAATAAGGAACTCGGTGCTTTATTTCGAGGAGAGGGGAAATAGGCAGCATTGGTGGAAAACCTCACCATAATGTTGTAAATCTTAAATAGTTCATTTCCCAGTAAATTAAAAAAAAAAATACTTGGAAGGATTTTTCATAAACTGTACCATCACCTGTACCTAGATTTTTTTCTGTGTTTTTCTACTTTGAATCAGTGTTTTTGCATAGCAATAACGTGTGTGCTCCAAGTGTGCTTTACACTTTTTTAAATGTAAAAATATTTTGTAATACTTGGAATGCGTTTCAGTATAGTCATTATGGTTTTAGTCATTATTTTAGTCATCATAGTCGTTATTTTAAATGGCTTGATAGGAGTATAAAATATGTATTTGACTTTCCTGATGTTGCACAGGCAGGCTGTTCTAGTGATTTTGTTTTACATTATTTTTCTTGAAATAAATCTCGAGAACTATGATAACTGGGTCAGTACCATGACTCCTTTAATGAATCTTGTTATATTTTGCCTAATTGCCCCTCACAGTGTGCACAGAGTTGTACTGGTAATGTATGAGATTTATTACATCTGTTTCTAAACATTCTCTGTTAGCTTTTATAAATATTTCCTTGTTCTGTCTAGCTTAATAAGTGTAAGAACACATATAGAGATTATTTTGGTATATGTCATAATGTAAATTAAACAGAAGCGTCATAGATGAGAGAGAACCTTGAAGAAATAATTTGGTTATTATGGGGTATTATTGTGTATATTCTTGTATTTGTTTTAATTTTTAGGAAGCCGATGGAACTTTGGATTGTATCAGCATGGCCCTGACTTGCACCTTTAACAGGTGGGGCACACTGCTTGCAGTTGGCTGTAACGATGGCCGAATTGTCATCTGGGATTTCTTGACGAGAGGCATCGCTAAAATAATTAGTGCACACATCCATCCTGTCTGTTCTTTATGGTAAGGAATTTTAACATGATATGTGGAATATGAGTTGAGTTAGGGGGACGAATGCCAGCTGTGTAATTGCCAATCTCACTTTACTAGATATTTTAATATTTAGAGTTTTAAGTATTCATTCATTAGTAGTACCGTTTCTCCTAGTGTCTGTAGACCTTGAACCCGTGCTGTCCTCGAAGCACCTTTGTGGGGGAGAGACTCCCTGTACTTGTGGATCCAAATCAGGCCCTGTCTGAGACTATTTCAGGACTGAGATGAGATATTTACAGATGGCGGCTGTAGTCCTGTTTGTGATATTGACCTTTGGTTTAGAATAGAAAATCTTGATTAGGAGGGAACCTTGGAAATCCTCTTCTGCAGCTTTGTCCAGGTTCTTGAGTTCCAGGAGTTCCACTGATCACTGTCTGTTCCTTCACTGAATTGTAGTTCAGCTTTTCTATCAAATAGATTGAGCTAAAATGTAATATAAATAAATGCCCATTGATTTCTTTCTTCCCCTTGGAGACTACCGTATCTGCTTTGGAAGGTTTTGTTGTAGGGCACCTCTTCTTCTAACGGAACTTGGGACCCAAAACAGTACCTCATCAGATCTTTTTTTTTTTTTTAATTTTTTTTTTTTTTTAACGTTTATTTATTTTTGAGACAGAGAGAGACAGACAGAGCCTGAACGGGGGAGGGTCAGAGAGAGAGAGGGAGACACAGAATCTGAAACAGGCTCCACTCTCTGAGCTGTCAGCACAGAGCCTGATGCGGGGCTTGAACTCAGGAACCGCGAGATCGTGACCTGAGCCAAAGTCGGACGCTCAACCGACTGAGCCACCCAGGCGCCCCAAGTACCTCATCAGATCTAATGGAACTGTGACATATTTCCTTTTGTGTAAATGGAAGTGGCAGCGACATTGTAAGGCCCTGGATGGTGGGGAGGCCTGAATCCCAGTCTAGGTTTGACGGCCTAATGAACTAGCTTCGGCCAAAACTTGTCTCTACTATGCAGAATGAGAGGACCAGCCTGCATGATCCATTAGAGCTTTTCCATTTCCTTTGCATTTCGTTTTTTTCTGTTGTTGTGTTTTGCAATATTGAAATAAATAAATGCGTATGTTTTTAATAGCTTGATTAAAATCTATATAATTCACATACTATACAATTCACTCAAAGTGTACAATTCACTGGTATTCTTTTTCTTTTAAAGTTTATCTGTTTATTTTGAGAGAGAGTGGGTGAATGAGCAGGGGCAGGGCAGAGAGAGAGAATCCCAATCGGGCTCCATGCTGTCACTGCAGAGCCTGATGCAGTACTTGAACTCAAGAACCGTGAGATCCTGACCTGAACTGAAACCGAGTCAAGACACCCAACTGACTGAGCCACCTGGGCGCCCCCAATTCACTGGTTTTGTATATATTCACAGAGTTGTGCAGCCTCATCCCAATCTTAGCACTCCTACCTGTTAAAAAATATACATATATTTTTATTGTAAAATAATATATAATCATGTAGAACATTACGGAAAATATAGCAAAACAGAAAGAATTAGTGTCTCCCATAGTACTCTGTTACCCAAGTATTACTACTGTAAAGATTTTAGTATGTTTCTATATATAGTTTTTTTTTAAGTATATTTATTTTGAGAGAGAGAGAGTGTGTGTGCACGAGTTGGGGAGGGGCAGAAAGAGCAGGAAAGAGAGAGAATCCCTAGCAGGTTCTGCGCTGTCAGCGCAGAGCCTGATGTGGGGCTTGAACCCATGAACCAGGAGATCACTACCTGAGCCAGAATCAAGGGTCAGATGCTTAAGCGACTGAGCCACCCAGGAACCCCACTATATATGGTTTTTAGAGAACAGAATTTGTAATTGTAATGTATTCTCTTTTATATTTTGCTTTTTTCCTCTCTAACCCTGTCCAGACAATTTCCTGCTTACATAGCCTCTAAACACTTTTTTTATGGCTATATATGTTCTCATGGATGAACTGTAATTTATTTAACAATTCTTTGGTTCTCTGCTACATGTTTAGTGAATGTCTTTGTGCATAAACTTTTTCACTTATATATTCATTCATTCAGCAAACACTGAACATGAATTACGTACCATGTGCAAGTACTGAAGCTTTATGGGTCCTATACAAGAACTGTATTTGAGATTTAGTGGAGGCAAAGGAGGAAATGACCCATGTACTGAGAACAGTGGTCAGGAAAGGCTTCCTAGGTGACATAATTCTAACTTCAAACCTGTAAGATAAGTAGGTATTTGCCAGTTGTAGTCCAAGCAGAGGATGCTGCACAGGCACAGGTACATCAGCTTCAGACAAGCACAGGACGATGGGGAACTGTAGGTAGTTCAGGATGGCTGGATTGTGGTGCAGGGGATGGGGTACGGCAAGAGCCAGTAAACAGATCCCCAAAGAGGACTCTGTGTGCCATACTGTGAGTTTGAACTTTACCTTGTAGGTAACCGTGAAGTCATTAAGATATTGTAGGAAAGAAAATGACACGATGAGCTTTTTATTTAAAAAAAAATTTTTTTGTAAAAAAAATTAAAATGATTTTAAAAACCTCTATAAAAAAGCACGTGGAAAGGGATGCCTGGGTGGCTTGGTTGATTAAGTGTCTGGCTCTTGATTTCAGCTCAGGTCATGATCTCGTGGTTCATGAGTTCGAGCCCCACATTGGGCCCTGCGCTGACAGTGCGGAGCCTACTTGGGATTCTGTCTCCCTCTCCCTCTGTCCCTCCCCTGCTGGCTCTGTCTTTCTCAAAATAAATAAAAATAAGGTTAAAAAAAAAAAAAGAATAAAATAGCCCGTGGAAAAGAGATTGAAGGGGACAGAGAATGAAGATAAGCAAAGCGCAGGGATCCAGGCTAGAGATGATGAGCACGGTTGTGGTAGGACCGGAGCTGAGTGCTGCCGATGGATAATGGACAGAAATAAGAGTCCTAGTCCTTAGCAGACAACGGAGAATGAGGGAAGTGGGAGATTAAAAGGATCCTCAGATTTCTGGCTTGGATGAAGATATTCATGGGGGGGGGGGGGGGAACGGTAGTTTGACATCATGGTTGCGTGTCTCCTATTATTTTATTGCAAATAACTTGTTTTATGAGTACCTTCCTGTGAGATGGTAAGTGCTGTGATTTATGAACCTTGTCTGCCATTTTACTGCTATGTTCCCAGCTTCTGGTTGTTCCCCCCACCGCCCCAGCTTCCAATTTTGTACCTCCTTGTAGAATTTGGAATTGTAGAATATATTGTTGTTAGTTTTTTTTTTTTTTAATGGGAGACCCTCTCTTAGGTTTCACTTGTTTATAGTTTAATTTTAAATTAAAGATTTTTAGTTAATGATTAATTTTAAATTAATTTTAAAAATTGGATCCCCCTCTAATTTAACAGAAATACAAGGTTGCTGTGGGGGGAAAAAGGATATTATAATACAAAAGGGTTTAAAGAAAAAATGGAAGAACTGGCACTCAGTTCTGTAGTCAGATCGTGCTATAAGGCTCACAAGAGCAACAATAAAAGCTGTCCCTTGTTTCTCCCTACGCCAGCCCTCTGTGCTTTCATTTTTTTGTCTATTTCTTCTGATACTTATCTTCATATTTCTAATTAACATGTATCTTTGTCTTGGTTTGTTAATTTCAGAACTTATCCACGGACATGCTGTTACAGTATTTGCAAGTTTAGCTCACTCTCTTACCCTTCACTGAAATGGGGTGGATCGCTGGTTTTTTTGTTAGGAACCCTCAACAAAAGAGCGTCTTCAAACCTCTTCTTTTTTTATGTTCACGTTCTCTGAAAGGATCCTCTGCTTGTCTTTCTGAGGGGTTAGACTGCAGGTGTTCTAGAGCTGGTGGGAGAGAGTCCTTTTGTATGCAGACTTGCTCTTGATCCCTTTATATTCACTTCCTTATTTTACCCCAGCCTTCCCTGTCCTCTTCAGTCCCAGGTCTGGGAGTACATTCATCTTGTCTCTGACACAAATAATTGTTAATGGTTTTTGAGCACTTGTCATGTGCTAGTCATTGAGCTAAGAACTGTATATATACTGATCTTAATTCTGTTAACAGTCTTCTGCCAGGTAGATAATATTGCTCCCATGTTATAGGCGAGGAAATTGAAGCTGAGAGGGTGTAGAACTTGACTAAGATCACACAGCGAGAATGTGTAATGTGTAGGCTTCAGGTTAAGTCTGACTGTTGAACCTGTGTTCTTAACCACAGAGGTATATTGCCTGCTAAGTTCCTCGGTAGCAGCGTCTCTTCTTTGCAAAATTTGGATAAATACTGGTTTGGGGTTTCTTTGTCCCTTCTGTTTTTCTTTCTTTTTTGTTTTTTAAATTTTATTTATTTATATATGTACGTATGTATGTCCCTTCTGTTTTTCATTTGTTCCCCCCGCCCCCCGCCGCCACCTTCCTGTGGGTTTCTTGAACATTTTTTAGAATTCCACTTTATCTGCAGTAGTCCCCCTTACCTGTGGTTTCCCTTTACGTGGTTTCAGTTACCTGTGGTCAACCGCAGTTAGGAAGCAGATGATTCTTCCTGACATACTGTCAGAAGGGCAGTAGCAACCTAATGCTACATCACAGCGCCTACATCGTTTTCACTTCCTGCCTTCACACAGGCGTTTTATCATCTCAGATCATCACAAGAAGAGTGGGTAGAGTACATTAAGAGATTTCAAGAGGGAGAGACCACATTCACGTACTTTCCATTACAGTATATTGTTAAGATGGTTCTATTTTATTATTAGTTATTGTTAATCTCTTACTGTGCCTAATTTATAAATCAGACTTTATCATGGGTGTGTATGTATAGGAAAGCACAGTCTATGTGGCGTTCAATACTATTAATGGTTTCAGGCATCCATTGCAGGGTCTTTGTATCTGCCATGGAAAAGAGGGAACCGCTGTAGGGGTGCCTGGGTGGCTCAGTTGGTTAAGCGTCTGACTTTGGCTCAGGTCACGATCTTATGGTTTATGAGTTCAAGCCCCTCATTGGAATCTGTGCTGACAGTGTGGAGCCTGCTTGTGATTCTCTGTCTCTCTCCGCTGCTCCCCTGCTCTTGCTCTCCTCTTTCTCTCTCAAAAATGAATGGATAAACTTTATTAAAAAATAAAAAAGTGGGAACTGCTGCAGGATATTTGTGTCACCTGAGTGGATACTAGGTATTATGTTGTGTACGCCTGATTTATCACCATCCACTGGCTGTTGACATCTTCCCAGTTCAAGTGAAGTGTCGAAACCTTATCTCTGTTTATCCTCTTTCATGTATAATTGTTGTAAATATTTCCTCTGTATGCTTTGAGACCCACATAAGACAGTGTTACAATTTTTGCTGCAAATATCAAAGCTAAAGAGAAAAAAATGGATGTTATAAACCTAAATTTTAATCTCTTCATTGTTCTTTTTCCCTCATGATCGAAGATTACTTCTTTTACCATTTCCTTTCCGTTTAGAGAACTTCCTTGAATCATCCTTTTAGGGTAGATCTTCTGGTGACAAATGTTTTGATTCCCTCTTTGTTCCTGAGGGATATTTTTGCTGGTAATAGAATCTGGTTTGGCAGTATTTTTCTTCCAGCACTTGCAAAATGTGTTCCTTGTACTTTTTTCCAGGGTTTCTGATGAGAAATCTTCTGTCATGTGAATTGTTCCCATAGATAAAATGTCCTTTCTCTCTTGCTGCTTTCAGGATTGTTTTTTCTTTGTCTTTAGGTTTCAGAAGTTTGTCTCTTTGTCTTGGAGTTGATTTCTTTGAGCTCACCCTGTTTGATGTTTGTTTGCTCAGCTTCTTGAATCTGTAGGTTTTATATCTCCTGCCAAATTTGGGAAAATGTCAGCCATTATTTCTTTTTTTTCTTTTTTTAATTTTTTTTTTTAACATTTATTCATTTTTTTGAGAGAGACAGAGTGAGAGCAGGGGAGGGACAGAGAGAGAAGGAGACGCAGAATCCAAAGCAGGCTTCAGGCTCTGAGCTGTCAGCACAGAACCTGATGTGGGGCTCAAATTCACAAACTGTGAGATCATGACCTGAGCCGAAGTCAGATGTTTAATCGACTGAGCCACCCAAGCGCCCCAGCCATTATTTCTTTAATACTTTGAAGCCCCCTTCTTTCTTCTCTTCTTTTAGGACTCTGATGGTGTGGATAGTAGATCTTTTATTGTAGTTCCACAAATCCCTGAAGCTCTGTTCATTTTTTAGTCTCTATTTTCTCTAATTCAGATTGGCTAATTATTATTCTGTCTTTCAGTTAATTGATTCTTTCCTCTTTTTTCTCCATTGGCTGCTGAACCCATCTATTGGGTTTTTTATTTTAGTTGTGTGCTTCACTTCTAAAATTCCCATTTCAGAGGCACCTGTGTGGCTCAGTCAGTTGAGTATCCGACTTTGGTCAAGGTCATGGTTCATGAGTACGAGCCCCACATCGAGCTCGCTGCTGTCAGTACAGAGCCCACTTTGTATCCTCTGTCCTCCTCTCTCTGCCCCTCCCCTACTTGTGTGCATGTGTGTGTGTGTGCACGGGTGCGCACTCGCTCTCTCTCAAAAACAAACAATTTTTTTAAATAAAAAAAAATAAACTTCCTATTTCAGCTCTTCTTCTCTATATCTTTTATTTCTTTGCTGAGACATTCTGGGGTTTTTTTTGTTTGTTTGTTTTAAGCATTTTCATAATGGCTTGTTACAACATATTTATGATGACTATTAAAATTCTTGTCAGATAATTGTAACATGTGCGTCTTCTCTGTGTTAGCATCTGTTGACTGTCTTTTGTCCTTCAAGTTGAGCTGTTTTTTGTTCTTGGGTTGATAGTGATTTTCATTTGAAACTTGAACATTTTGGGTATTGTGTTTTGAGATTGTAGAGGTTATTTAAATCTTGTGTTTTAGCTGGCCGCCTCTGACACTGTACCCACAGAGAAGAGAGGGTGCCATCTTGTTAACTGCCAGATGGGTTAGAAGTCCAGGCTTCTCATCTGGCATCATTATGCTGGGTGGGGTTGGAAGTTCAGCCTCTCCACTGGCCTCCTAGGCTGATTCCATCCTGGCTGGGAAGCATAGGAGTGTCTTGTTCCTCCTGTTCCCCATGTGGCCTCCACTTACACTGCAGTGGGAATCCTCATTACAATCTGGTGGCCCACTGAGCTTTATCTCACACCAACACAGTTAGTGGGGAAGGGTGCCTTGCTATACCCAGGCAAGAGTGGAGGTCTAGATTCTATTTAGACCTCGTTGACTGGGATGGAGGTGGGGCTGCAGTTTTTCGAATGGTGATTGCCGGGATAATTATTGCCTAAAACTTTTCTGTCTCTCTGGGCTGTCCTTTCCTGGTCCTTTGGCTCATGAAAGCACGCTCTTCTTGAGGCTTTATTTGTGTGATTCCATTGGTATTACTGGGTATTGGCTTCTCCATCACTTGGTCTGGGATATATAAGGCAAAATAAAATCCAGGGAACTTTCTGTTGTGGCATTCCTCATATCTTGTAGTCTCTAGCCAGTCTGTCTTTTCTCTTTCTCTGCCTTTGAGAGTCTTTTTGTTTGTTTTATATGTATTGTCCAGGGTGTTTAGCTATACTTAGCAGGATTCCTTTTTTAGTTATTTTAAATAACAGATACTTATTTTTACTGTTTTGTTTACACTGTGATGGTGCTGTTTCTGAGACAACCTCAGAAAGCTCAGATACTCTCTGCCCTCCCCCAAGGGGGGAAAAATGCTTGTTATGTCAACACTTAAGGGCTAGCAAATTGTAGACTCTTCTAAAATATTTGAGTCTTTTATTTCCTGGAGCCACTTGTAGTGTTATCTTGAGCTATTAAGAGCTTTTGTTACTACATATAAAGATGTCATGTAGACGTTCTTATTTATCGCTTAGTTGGGAAAGCTTGTTGTGGATTTGAGTGCATGTTAAAAAAGGAAATATTTTTGACTCCGGCAGCCAGGGTGGCGTGTGTGACTCTGCATTTTTATCCATGAGAGCGCTACAGTGTACTTTAACTTAGAATATGTGCTAAATTCTTTTTTTTTTCCCCCTCCAGCTGGAGTCGAGATGGTCATAAGCTCGTGAGTGCTTCTACTGATAACATAGTGTCACAGTGGGATGTCCTTTCAGGCGACTGTGACCAGAGGTTTCGGTTCCCTTCACCCATCTTAAAAGTCCAGTACCATCCACGAGATCAGTATGTTAATCTGCGCTGTTCTTTCCTGGGGCAGGGTCTGATTCTGTATGGACTAGCTCCAGGCTCATGACAATTTCAGTTTAAGGTTTTAGGAGGCAAAAGTACACATCTCTTCAAACCTTCTACATAAAATAATGTTTCTGTCTAGGTTGGCTCTCCTGAATAGATCTTAAGGAGAGTGAGTGCTATATAATTAAAAACTGGCCAATATTAAGACGTTGGAAGCAGGCAGAGGTAGGAATAAGTATAATAACGGGTCCTTGACCTGGAGCTTTCCACGCCTCCCGTCCCTCCCTACCCCTGACAGTTATTTGAATTTCTTTTGACCGAAATAGTTCAGTATTCCAACTACATTTAAGAAAAAGAGTTACCCACCATTCCATTACCCAAACATAACTGTTTTCATTTTTCTGGGTTCTCTATTAGTCAAGGTCTCTTTAAGTATAAAGCTTGTTACATCGTGCTTTATAGCTCACAAGGCACTTACGTGCGTATGAGATATACGTAAATATGTATTTTTACATGGTTTTAGTTAGTTTGTTAGTTACCTTGTTGCATACATATTTCTACTAGTTTGCTACCACTTCATATTTAATTTTAATGATTACATCCTGTTGCTGTACTCAGTTGTTTTTATTTCCCTGTTACTAGACACTTAGACTTTAGGCCTTTCCGCGTTTGAAATTTGCTTGGGCTGGGAGAGTTGATGAAGGTAGTGACAGGCATCAGGGAAAAGGGCAAGAGAATTAGCCTTCTGATACCAAAGCAACAGCCAATGTACTATTCATATTTTTAAACAGGAACAAGGTTCTCGTGTGTCCCATGAAATCTGCTCCTGTCATGTTGACCCTTTCAGATTCCAAGCATGTTGTTCTGCCGGTAGACGATGACTCCGATTTGAACGTGGTTGCATCTTTTGATAGGCGAGGGGAGTATATCTATACAGGAAATGCAAAAGGAAAGGTAAGCCTGGAAGGTAGTGAAATAAGCGTCCGTCGTTCATATTTACTTGTTTTGCTTCCTTTGACGTTTCTTTTATCCCTGGACTACGCATGTCTCCTGCTGATGGCAGATGTAGCCTGTTTTCCTCTCATGCCTTCATAATAATTTCTGTTCTTTTGATTTAGCGTGGTGAGGGATTAATTCAGCCTTAGGAAGGGGTGGAAGGGCCTTTTGCTGGATGCTAGTAATGGGGGGCTGTTACTCAATTATAAAAGTTAAGAGTCATAGCATACAGTAGAATACATCTGTTGAAAATGTTTTAATGCCTGGTTCTGTAAATCTTGTATAATTCAGGCCAGCTTAACGTATGGTTTTGTGGAGTAGAAGTCAGGTTTAGCTGGGCTTTCAGGTCCCTTTTAAAAGCTTAAGAGTTTGTTGGGGCGCCTGGGTGGCTCAGTCGGTTAAGCGGCCGACTTCGGCTCAGGTCATGATTTCGCGGTCCGTGAGTTCGAGCCCCGCGTCGGGCTCTGTGCTGACCGCTCAGAGCCTGGAGCCGGTTTCCGATTCTGTGTCTCCCTCTCTCTGACCCTCCCCCGTTCATGCTCTGTCTCTCTCTGTCTCAAAAATAAATAAACGTTAAAAAAAAATTAAAAAAAAAATAAAATCTTAGAGTTTGTAGTTCCATTAGGAAACTTGATTTTTTTTTTTTTTTTAAATGTTTGTTTATTTTTGAGAGAGAGAGTGAGCACGGGAGAGGCAGAGAGAGGAAGAGAGAGAGAATCTCAAGCAGGCTCCACACTGTCAGCACAGAGCCCGTTGCCGGGCTCAGACTCATGAACCATGAGATCATGACCTGAGCTGAAGTGAAGAGCTGGACGCTTAACTGACTGAGCCACCCAAGTGCCCCTAGGCAGTGTGTGTGTGTGTGTGTGTGTGTGTGTGTGTGTGTGTGTGAGAGAGAGAGAGAGAGAGAGAGAGAGAGAGCGCGCGCGCGAGAGGGAGATTGATATTGGGGCATACAGGCTAGTGTAATTTCATGACTGTCTTAGAACGTGGCCATTTTTGGAAACTGTGGTAAACTACACACAACATAAATTACAACGTAAAACTTACCATCTTAACCATTCTTAAGTGTACAGTTGAGTGATATTAAGGACGTTCACGCTACTGTGTAGCGATCACCACCATGTATCTCCAGAGCCTTTCTCATCTTGCAGAACTGAAACGCCACTTGTTTACCAAGGACTTCTGTTCCTTGCTCCTTCTCCAGCCCCTGGCAGCCATCACCCTACTTTCTGTCCCTCTAGATTTGGCCACGCTAGGTACCTCCTGTAAGTGGACTCATACGGTATTTGTCTTTTTGTGCCTGGCTTATATCACTTAACCTGATGGCCTGAAGTTATATCACTTAGCCTGATGGCCTGACGATTCCTTCATGCACCGCGCAGGCCAGAATTCCCCTCCTTCTTGTGGCTGAATACGGTTCCATCGTATATATGCACCACCTCTTGTGTTCCCACTCGTGTGTTGATGGATGCTTTGGTTGCTTCCACCTTTTGACTATTGTGAATAACACTAAACATTCTATTTTAAGAAAAGGTTAAGGCACGGTCCTTTATTTGAAGAATTAAAAGGCGGTACCCGTTAATCAGGTTGAATACACGAGAACAGAAATGTTTATATTTATACCCAGCTTTAGAAATGGAAGCCAGATCTAATTACTCGAAGTTTCCAGAATACTTAACTTTCTTTTTTCCCTTTCAACTTTAGATTTTGGTCCTAAAAACAGATTCTCAGGATCTTGTTGCTTCCTTCAGAGTAACAACTGGAACAAGCAATACCACAGCTATTAAGTCAATAGAGTTTGCCCGGAAGGGGAGGTGAGACCTTGTCTTTTTAGGGACAGTTTTAAAAGTGAGTAGAATGCAAACATACATTGAGATTCACAGTTTTTGTGTATATTATGCGTACATTTTTAAGAAAGTTTACTTAAAAAGTAATCAAACTGTCAGTATCTGGTTCTTAAGTCCATAAAATGTTCCGCATTGAACCAGCAGTCACTTCTTCTTTCTCTGGAGGTTGTCGGGCAGTCCTTTTACAGAAAAGATATCTGGGTGGTATGTGCTTAGACCTACAGTGTCTGGCACATGGTAAGCACTGGGCAAAGTCAGCTCTTATAATCAGAATTGATGTCACAGAATTCACATAGTAATTGAACATACATTCTATTTACATAAAGTCTGTTTACCTTTTTAATGTCAGGTGTTTTTCTGGTAAGTTTGGTTACCCAGCTAGAAGTAGGTAGGTCACAGAAACGACAAGAATCAGGTTGTCAGTGTCAGGAAGAGAGGTGACAGTCCTCCTGTTTTGTGTAGGACCATTCGTGTGTACTTTGAGGACATTGATGTTCAGTATTCTCTTGAATTAAGAAAAGGTTGGTGAAATCTGTAAGAAGGTAATGAGGTAACTTCTATGTTAGATTTCCAGCATCACTATAGTAAAAATTTGAACATTTTAAGATGACAGATTTAGTTTATTAACTCATTAGGAAGAATACGTTATGTACAAAACAGGCCAGGAAAATGAAGTATTCACATACATCTATCAGTTGGTGAATTCAGCAAGCTGGTTTCAGTTTAGAGGTCTTGGATTTCAGTCAAACACTGAAGATTAGTTGGTGCATATAGGGTTCAGGGATACACGCAGAGTATACAACATATTTTCACTTCAAATTATATTTTGGTTTGGAAGGTGATAGGTAAATACATAAGTACTCTAGCCTATCACTGAGTCTCTTCTCAGTTTATTAGTTGTCTTATGGTACTGTTCTAAGTAACGGGTAGTAACGGAAAATGTTAACAGAAGCAGATTTATGACCTTCGGTGTTGATATTTTTATCCTTTCTCTAGTTGCTTTTTAATTAACACAGCAGATCGGATAATCCGGGTTTATGATGGCAGAGAAATCTTAACTTGCGGAAGAGATGGAGAGCCCGAACCTATGCAGAAATTACAGGACTTGGTAAATAGGTACGTCTCACAACCTGGGAGACTATGGGACAGTTCATGACCTGGGCTCAGCTTCTGGTTCTCCTTGGGTACTTTCTTTGTCCCTCAGAACCCCGTGGAAGAAATGTTGTTTCTCTGGGGATGGAGAATACATAGTGGCCGGTTCAGCCCGGCAGCACGCCTTGTACATCTGGGAGAAGAGCATTGGCAACCTGGTGAAGATTCTCCATGGCACGAGAGGAGAGCTCCTCTTGGACGTAGCTGTGAGTAAAAGGAGAGGTTGCTGTCGTCACTGACGTGCAACACATCATCTCGGATCCATTCTTAGAGCCGATTTTTCTTTCCTTCCTTAAATTTAGTGGCATCCTGTTCGACCCATCATAGCATCCATTTCAAGTGGAGTGGTATCTATCTGGGCACAAAATCAAGTAGTAAGTCTTTTTCTGGTTTAATTGCTTTGAAGCTAGACCCCCTTTCTTTATATCCAAGAACCTTACAGTTAGTAAGCTAAAAATGACCTGTTCAATTTCTTTTGCATGTGCTTCTTGTAACTTAATTAAATAGAGATGCAGTTTTGCTTTATTTTGGTGGGAGAGATTCAGCCCAAAGCTGATTTACTAGCTCTGTTTTCAGGGAGAAAGCCTGTTGTATTTTTCTGTTACTCACCTGAGAGAGAGTTCTCTTTTGCTCTTCTTACTTTCAGCTCAGTTAGTTTCTGTTTTACTTCCCGGTTTTATTTTGAATACCTTTACTTTGTAATTTGCATACCCCTAAGAAAATGTTAACGTTTTACCTGATCATTTCATCCTAAGAAGGTTAAAGATGACGGTTCTTATGGAAGAACTCTGGTTAATAAGAGAATGTTTAAGGTCGAAATACCTTAAGATAATAAAACCTTACAGATACCTGATTTTTATTATCTGCCAGGTTTGATCTCCGAGTTCTGCGTCTCTTACATCCTCCGATCTTTCACTTATATCAGTAACGTGTAGCTCATAGACTGCTGCTGTCTCATGTGGTTAAGTAGTGTATTTTGTCTGTGGCGTAGGAAAATTGGAGTGCATTTGCCCCAGACTTCAAGGAGTTGGATGAAAATGTAGAATATGAGGAAAGGGAATCAGAGTTTGATATTGAAGATGAAGATAAGAGTGAGCCTGAGCAGACGGGTAAGATTTCTTAACTGCAGTCTCTTTTTCTTTAAGCTCACACAGTTTTTTGTTTTTTGTTTTTTAATTTTTTTTTAATGTTTTTATTTATTTTTGAGACAGAGAGAGACAGAGCATGAGCAGGGGAGGGGCAGAGAGAGAGGGAGACACAGAATCCAAAGCAGGTTCCAGGCTCTGAGCTGTCAGCACAGAGCCCGACGCAGGGCTTGAACTCACGGACTGTGAGATCATGACCTGAGCCGAAGTCGGATGCCCAACCGACTGAGCCACCCAGGCGCCCCAAGCTCACACAGTTTTGATGGTGTTTCAAGAGTCTTTCGGTGGTAGGCACTGACAGAGGGCTTCCATGGGCATTTTTCATTTTTCCTAGGGTTCCACAGCACTCCTACCATTTCTGTGTGTGTTTCCTGATTAATTGCACATGGTTAAATGAGGATTTACATGCGGCACCTAGCAGTGCTCGGCATGGGGGTGGAAATTCAGCATATATTTGTTGAATGATTAAGTATACTGAACTATTTGGTTTTTTCTTTGTTTCTCTGGAATTTTAGTGTATGGATATCATTAGGCTGCAAGTAAAAAGCAGTTTTATACCTTCTTCTCATACCTCCACTGTGTTTTTCTCCTGCAGGGGCTGATGCTGCAGAGGATGAGGAAGTGGATGTCACCAGTGTGGACCCTATTGCTGCCTTCTGTAGCAGGTGAGCCACCTCTGCATGTGAGACCTCAGGGTGCTGCTGCTCCTGCTCCCCCTCCTCCTGGCTGTTCTGTCAGCCTTCATTCATTAGTTCAAAATGATAATGTCTTTGGTGTACAAGAAATCCCATCCCTGTTCCCCTGATAGAGAATCTTAAGAAAAACTGAAATAATTCATTTATGCTGTTTATTTTTACGACTGATTTTATTATCGGTATAGTCAGATTTCCCTTAACTCATCTTGGCTTTCTTAAAGTTCTAGATCCATACCCGTTGCTTATGGTTAATATAGGTGATTCTGCCCTAGAGGAAGGGTTCATGGTTTAAGCAACTGTCTCCTCTTTTTTCCAATCCCTTGGCTGATCCTGTTCCAAATAGTGATGAAGAGCTGGAAGATTCAAAGGCTCTATTATATTTACCCATTGCCCCTGAGGTAGAAGATCCGGAAGAAAATCCTTATGGCCCCCCACCGGATGCGGTCCAAACCTCCCTGATGGATGAAGGGGCTAGTTCAGAGAAGAAGAGGCAGTCTTCAGCAGATGGGTCCCAGCCACCTAAGAAGAAACCCAAAACAACCAATATAGAACTTCAAGGAGTACCCAATGATGGTAAGAGCTGCGTCTTGCCCCTGTTGCCGAACAGACATCACTGTTTCCTCTCCAGCGCAGTCTGGTCATTTCCTATTTGAGGGATTTTACCTTGAAGGAAATTTCCCATGAGTCTTTCTCTTTTCTTTCCTTTCTTTTTCTTTTTAATCGCGCCTTCCAGCTTGGTAATGATTTCATCTTCTTTTGCTTCTCTTTTAAATCAGAGAAATTATGCCTTCTAGTACTTGGCCTAAGTGACAGCTTTCCATCTCCTGACATCTGGCTCAGAGTGCTTCATTACACCATTCTTCTTTTTCCCTGTGGAGTGGTGTCACTAGGTGGTAAAGTACTAGTCAGGCCTGGATAATCTTTGCATTCTTCCTGCCTACCTTTGCAGTCGGACTCCGGAAGCCTTTATCATCGCCTCTTGGGATAGGACGGGGGATAGGTTGGACGGTGCGTGCGTGTGTTTACTCCCGAATGCCATCCGTTCTCTTCTAGCTAAGCACACACGAGTGACTTGTGCAGCCGTGCGTCTCCCTAGGGTGGAGTATGCCTGCTTGCTCCAGGCAGTGTGGTGTTTGTTGATCACTGCTGAGTTGTGCATCAACTCTGCAAGTTGTTTCACTGTTTCTGCTTTACAAAGGAGAAACTTTAGGCTTTGAGAGGTCAAGGGGCTTGCCCAAGGTCTCGGGCAGTGGCGTAGTCAGTATCGTTGCCCTGGTCTGTCTGGTTCCAAAGTCCAATTCCCCTTCTGCTCCCACATGCCGGTGTGCCCGTGTGCATCCCTGGCCTGGCGCATGCGATATGTCGTCAGTGTGTTTTTCAGCTACCTTGCTGGTGTAGAGCTGCCATGGGATGAACCATACAGGCCATCTGTGCTCTTTGGTCAGGCAACTATTTCCCATTTAGCGGCCACACTCTTCTGTAGTTTTAGAATCAGTGAGAGCAAACTTTCCTCCTTGTATTAATGGATCTGGGACCCGAGAGCAACACTCTTTGCTCCCGGGTAGTCACAGCGTGCGGCGCGTGTCTGGTTGGGGTGCTGGGATGGGCGGCGTGTGGATCCCTTTCCGTGCCTCTCTGTCCTTTTACAGAAGTCCATCCACTACTGGGTGTGAAGGGGGATGGCAAATCCAAGAAGAAGCAAGCAGGCCGGCCTAAAGGATCAAAAGGTAAAGAGAAAGATTCTCCATTTAAACCGAAACTCTACAAAGGGGACAGAGGTTTACCTCTGGAAGGATCAGCGAAGGGTAAAGTGCAGGCGGAGCTCAGCCAGCCGTTGACAGGTAAGGACACACTGGGAGCGCTGTCTGGCTTGCTTCGTGGCCTTGCTTTGTACAGCCCCTGACTCCGTTTAACTGCAGCGTTCTTTCCCTCCTTCTCTCCTTTTCCCAGTGGCAGACATTCTCTGAGTTTCAGGCTGCTGCCAAGGGCAGGCAAAACCAGATTTGGCTTAATTCAGTGGCTCTTAACCTTGGGTCTGTAAATAGGTTTCAGGGGATCTATATTTCCCTGATATTATATGCAAAACATCGTGTGAATATTTTTGTGGGAAAGATGCCCATAGCTTTCATCAGATTCCTGTAGGAATCCATGAGCCCCGAAAGGGTAAGAACCCCTGGTTTAATTCATTTCTTTGCCTGTGTTTGCTTCCAGGTTTTTGTTTTGTTTTGCCTGAAATGAAAGAGCCAGACAGATAACCAGAAGTGTATAAAGCTTGCTTTATGCAGCGCTAGCTGTTTGTAGCGTTTTGTCTTTCTTTAAACTGTTCACATCCCAGAGGTGGGGGTTCTCTCTCTCTCCGTAGTCCAGAAGCAGTGACAAAGCTGTCTGTCAGTAGTCCCGTCACGTTGAGGAAGAAGGTGAGATGGTTTTCCAAATAGGATGAGATTGCCACAAAGACCGCAACCATATCTGTGTAGCTTCTTAATTCCTAAGCCTTTGAAACTTACTGAGTTTTCTCACTTTGCTTGAGGGAGGAAATTTTGGGGGGGATGGAGAACAATCTTAATTTCCTGTCAAATACTTGCGAATGCAGGCCAAATGGTCTCTTGTTTGGAAAATAGTAATCAAATTAGAGTCCATTTCTATTCAGACATGACTGGGTTTTGGAAAACGTATGTATGAGCATCGCCTTAGTGCGGGCAGTGCTCTAGATTCCCTGTGGCTAGGTCGGGAGACTCAGAGGCAGGGCTGATAAACTGTCAGTGGTTGTATTCAGATTTTATTCCTCAGGCTTAAAAATTTTTTTTTAAAAATTGTTTTTTAACGTTTATTCATTTTTTGATAGACAGAGACAGAGGGTGAGTGGGGGAGAGGCAGAGGGAGAGGGAGACACAGAATCTGAAGCGGGTTTCAGGCTCCGAGCTGTCAGCACAGAGCCAGACGCGGGGCTCGAACTCACAAACCGCGAGATCATACCTGAGCCGAAGTCAGCCGCTTAACTGTGGTGCGTCAGGCACCCGCCCCATCCTCTGGCTTTAAAATTTTTTTTTTTTTTTAATTTTTTTTTATTTTCAACGATTATTTATTTTTGGGACAGAGAGAGACTGAGCATGAACGGGGGAGGGGCAGAGAGAGAGAGGGAGACACAGAATCGGAAACAGGCTCCAGGCTCTGAGCCATCAGCCCAGAGCCCGACGCGGGGCTCGAACTCCCGGACCGCGAGATCGTGACCTGGCTGAAGTCGGACGCTTAACCGACTGCGCCACCCAGGCGCCCCTCTGGCTTTAAAATTTTAACTCCAGCATGTGACCCCAGCTGTGCTGGCGTGACACGCTACTACAACGTGGAACAGAGTTCCTTGTTTGAGGTACACCTTCAGTCAGTTGATCGTGATGAACATGAGTTCTCTTCCGTAGAGAAGCTGAAGCAGACTCAATTACTCACTTTGAGTATTCCGCCTCACGCGCTAGATTTAGATGTTCCGTTTTCACAGCCAACGCGTGGCACTGACAGCAGCATTGTTTCCCCAACAGCACTATTTATGTTGTTCACTGGGGATCAGTTACCACCTCTACATTCAGTCCACTGAAGGCTCTCTCTGTATGTGTTTTAAAATAGCCGGGACGAGTTTCATGGCCATTGCCAACAAAGATTGCAGGCCAGTAATTGATTCATGTAAATACAAACGATCCTTCTATAGCCTAGTTCTTGTACAAGCTGTGGCCACTACAGAAAAACACGGTTTACCTTTAAATAGATTTCTCTGGCCTAACGAGCTGAAATGCTTGAGGCTGATGTAAAATGTGGCCAGACATACGGAGTTAATTGAAATACTCTAGGACATAGTCTCCTAGCTTCTTCAAAACCTGCCAGTAATTAATCATTTGCTTTTTAATAGTCAGTGTATGGCAAATAAACCACTTAAAAGTTTTTGAAAATTCACATTTCCCTTTCTATAACTCAGTGATTTCAACTTAATTATAGTTGATCTGATCACTAGCAGTTAGGTAAATATCCCTGGCCTTTCTTCAGTTGGGTTTCTGTCACAGACCCCGTGAACCACTGTTAGATTTTACAGCATAGAGTACAATAGCAGTGTTGTTTCTCAGATGTACTTGAAAAACGTCTAAACGAGAGTCAAAATCAAATGTCGAAAAGTTTGCTCAGCCATTTTTATTTCCTAAAATTCTCAAAATACTGAATACGGTTTGCAATGACATTTTCAAGTATGTGTGTAATACATGCCTCAGTAGTAGAAGTTAGTGTTTCGAAGCTCCTGGCAAGAATGGATACCATTATCTAGAGCTTATTAGAAGTTAATTCCTACTCACTGTGCTGACAAGGTTAAATAAGGTAGTGACCTCATTAAAGGCTAGAACTTGTATCTCGGAATAGCGGGGGGCTGTAAACCGGACTTTTATTTTCTACATTATTTTTAGTAGGTGCTCGAGTTGATCAGCCTTAAATAGAGGCAGCTGTTCTAACAGCTTCATCCTTAAAATTTTTTTTTTATGTTTATTTATTTTTGAGAGAGAGACAAGAGCGTGAACGGGGGAGGGGCAGAGAGAGAGGGAGACACAGAATCCGAAGCGGGCTCCAGGCTCTGAGCTGTCAGCACCGAGCCCGATGTGGGGCTCGAACTCGTGAACCTCGAGATCATGACCTGAGCCCGAGTCGGACGCTCAACTGTCTGAGCCACCCAGGTGCCCCATTACAGCTTTATCCTTTAGAAGGACTAGAGGGGACTTCCACGCCAGGGGGATGATAGGTCTTTTGACATCACACAGACAGAACAATTGCTCAGATGATGCAAACACTGCACCAGCCTCTCGTGACTGTGCAGCTCACACTTCCCCACATAAACTACACTTCCTTCCTCCCGTTTTCGCCTTTCTTCTCTGGCCCCGTTCCTTGACTTTTTCCTGAATGGAAATCTCCCAAACCGCAATGGCCAGATGAAACCAGAGAATGCTGAGGAGCAGGATTTAGAAAACCTCAAAGGCGGCCATTGTGGTTTGCTCCCAAGACTTCCTCAGAAGGCTGCACCCAAATTCACGGACTGGCTGCGGTGTGGTTTGGGTCTTTATGGAGGCTGCGCATCTCGGGGAGAATGGGGACAACTCCATTAGGCCTCTTGAGTTTCAGGACAGCCTGTTGGATCTTTTGTGTGGGATTCTGAGGTAAAACCTCTTTGGCATTCGAGTTTTGTGTTCTTCCGCGCCTTAGAGATGTTCCGTAAAAAGCGATGTGCGGTC
The DNA here is from genome assembly GCF_028749965.1 of Puma concolor. Lineage (NCBI taxonomy): Eukaryota > Metazoa > Chordata > Mammalia > Carnivora > Felidae > Puma > Puma concolor. The sequence continues at coordinate 26,504,663 of NC_141683.1, forward strand.
ATTGTAGATTTTCAGGAGATACTAAGATACGAAACCTGATCCAGATGCCTGAGGTTGAAGCATCTTCAAAAATCAATTCAGTGGGAGGATTGTATATGCAGAGCCAAGCTTTGCGGATCTCCCCTCTCCCCCAGTGCCCTACTTTTGCACCAGAGCCAAATTGTTTGAAAGGATTACAGGTGCAGGCTGTGTTGCTGCTCAAGGTAGATAAATGGCCACTGTTTGTTAAAATGTGCAGTTGACCAGTTACTGATGAAGCTATTCGATAAGCCCTAACTGGTCCTGATAAAGCTGATAGCCTGTTGTGTGTTGCAACAGGAGATTATGCATTTTGAGGGAAGATTAGAAGACACATAGACCTGTATAGGAATGATCTGGCCATCTCGAACTTGGGCCTACAGAAAATTCTTCCCTGTCAAACAGCTCATGGGTGTTAAATAGCTTCAGCGGACCCACATCCGTGAAGACATGCCTTCCGTGATGAATGAGGACCCGTCAGCGAAGCTTACTTAGCGATGGTAGCCCTGAGTGAGCTTTGGACTTTTTGGAAAGGCCAGATCCACATCGTCGACGCCATCTCTGTGATTCCCCTAAATTACCTTATTAGATTCTCTCCAGAGTACAGCCCTCAGAACAGAAACTTGAGATTGAGCAGAACCACCAGGGTCCTTGTTGCTGTGTGACTGCTCAAAGACTGCCCAAGAACTAGGGCTTCTCGGCAGTAAACAGAATCAGTAGCCAAGTGTGACAGAGTTGTGGTACGTCGCACACATGGTCTAAAGGCCTCTTGTAATGGTGGGCATGAAGAAGTTGGTATGTACCTGGGTCTCGTGGGGGTGGCGAAGGCCAAAGCGAGCATAGGCGCTGCTTCTGGGGGCACACGGGCACCGTGTCGATTTCCCTGCGTGTGGCCACACCGCTGTCCCAGACCTCTGAGCCACCTCCTGAATCCGATTGTTTTGAATGCTTGGTAGGGGGTGAGGTTTTTTTTCCCCACTTCGTCTCTCTCTCTCTCTCTCTCTCTTTTAAGGTTTATTTACTTATTTTTGAGAGAGAGGGAGAATCCCAAGCAGGCTCGTCACTGTCAGTGCAGAGCCTGATAGGAGGCTCTATCTCCGGAACCGTGAGATCATGACATGAGCCAAAGTTAAGAGTCAGACGCTTAACCAACTGAGCCACCCAGACTCCCTATCCCACCTCTTTTCTCTCTCTTTTTTTAAATGATCAGTCTTTCAAAGGCTGATATATGAACTCCTGCTAAAATCATACAGCTACTTGGATATTCTTTCTTATTCTTTGTGATCTTATTAGCGGACTAAGGTAACGTTTGAAAGTTAATATCCAGTTTTTCTTAGACTGCCTTGGCTTTGGCTGCCACTGGGAGGTACGGTGACAGCTGTTCACCCTGAGCTCAGTTTCTGTGCATTTTCTGTTCTTGGCGATTCCTTTATGTTGCAGCAAAATAATACAGATCCTTGGGGCAGATTTTTAAATAGCCTGGAGCTCTTCTCTTGTACTGTTTCTCTATTTTATCTTGCTCATAGTATTATTGCTTACTGTGGTTTTGGGTTGTTACCTGATACTTCAACAAGCCTTTGTGTGTGGCTTTTTTTTTTTTTTTAATTTTTTTTTAATGTTTTTATTTATTTTTGACATACAGAGCGCACGCGTGTGTGAGCAGGGGAGGGGCAGAGAGAGAGCGAGAGGGAGACACAGAAAGAGAGCGAGAGGGAGACACAGAATCTGAAGCAGGCTTCAGGCCCCGAGCTGTCAGCACAGAGCCCGACACGGGGCTCGAACTCACAGACTGCGAGATCATGACCTGAGCCGAAGTCGGACATTCAGCCGACTGAGCCACCCAGGCGCCCTGTTTTGTTGTTGTTGTTGTTGTTTTTTTTTTGGTCTGTCCACATAAATGAGGACGATCCAGAAACATTAACTGACCTCAGATAATCAGTGTAATGTACCTCATTAGTCATCTGGAGTGCCCATTATTAATACTATTGATTTATGATCAAACCAGTTTTTCCTGTCGTGATTAAGGCTTAAAATGTTAATGCTGTGTTCGTTTTTAAATGGCTAAAAGTAGATTGGTCAGGGTACCTATGGGAACAATCAGTGAAGCTGGCCTTAATGTGATAAAGGCATGGTATTGAGTCCTGCGCAGTACATTCTTCTGCTGCAAGCATTTTTTTTTTTTAAATCAATTCAAGAAGTTTTTACGTTTTATGTTGAGAGATCTGAAAAGTGCCAGATAAACTTTTTATCTTACTGAACTGTATAAAGTTTAAATTTGATTTTTAACAATGTAGCATCCAGGAGAGTTTATATCGCATAATTGCTCGTCTGTTCTGAGGCAGTTGGGGCTATATTTTTATTGCTGGTTTTCATCCGTGCTTGAACTTTTACTTTAAAAATCAGGTTAAAAGCAAAGTTTATAAATGGGTACTTTTCTTTCATAACTTGGACATTATTTTTTAACCATTTTATACCTTCAAGTGGCATGTCCTCCCCCCGCCCCCCATTCCAGATGACATCTGGGAGGATTTTCTTCACCTTGTTCTCTTCTTACACTTCCTAGTTAATATTTCACAGCAGCCCATTTAAGGATGTCCCTCAGAGGTTGAACAGCTTCTATGGAATAATGGAATAATCAGGGAAGTGTTCGTTTGATTTTACTATTCAGGATTTTATTTATTGATCAGTTGTTGGTGCATAGAAATGCCGACAGTAGGTTTCATTCACATTTCACCATATTAGGTTCTAAGGTGATGAGAATGTCAGTCAAGGAACAGGGGTGCTTGAGCAACGGTCTGTTGCTCATTGTTAACCACTTAGTGACTGATTAGTCTAATATAGGAAAGATTAAAAGGTGTAGCACCCTAGAATTTCCTTTCCTCTACTTATTGCGCTTTTTGGATTGTAAAGCATTTGCTTAACCAGGTTAGAAAACGGTTATTAGCAGCTTAGCAAATGTGTAGAACTCTGATCACTTTGCTTTTATTCCCCTTTGGGGCAGTGCTGACGAAAGTATTGGGGTGGGGGTTTGGGATTTGGATTTTTTGTTGCTTCAGTAAAAGGTAAATGCGATTCGGAATCGGTTTTCACTTAAAGGGGGAATTCTTAGCCCACGTGTGCGTGTCAGCCATCATCCAGCATCCGTCAGTGCTTATGTGCTTGTAGGCTACCGGGCGAAGTTGATGCTAAAAGAAATCTTTTTGTGTCTGATCTCTTTAGCAGGGGGAGCAATCTCAGAACTGTTATGAAGACCCTTGAAGTTCTTCGTTCTCCCCCCACTTTGCCATCACGTGGCCTCTGGACACTGTGGTCAGTCATTTGAGATTGACTTTAATTTAACACAAAGGCCTCTACCTCCGACCCAGGAGGTGGAAGGAGCGAATCGTATGTTTGAATGAAGAAGTGAATTATGGAAGAAGAGTATACGGCCCTTCCCTTCCAAGCAGAAGTCCAAATAGGCTCTCAGGAATGAGGATTCGTGAAGATATCAAGCAGGAGTTTTGACTCATTCAAGCTTCAATGCTTAGTTCTGTTGCTGGACAAAAGAGACCAGTGTTGCTCCTCTAACTGTTGTACCCAGGATCATTTTGACCTGACATTTCCTGTCTCCTATTAGCCTTTCATCCTCCATGCATGTCCTCGAGTGACTTAATCTTATCTGAAGTTTTGCAGCCGGTGTCCTAGAAAAACTTCTGTTGCATATTCTGTCTTCCATTTTTAAACTCCCTCTCTCGCCAGATACCTCCTCTATTTCCATTTTGCGTACAGAGGAGGGGCAGAAAAGAAAGTGCTTGAAAGAGTTCGTTTTCAGAAAGGGAAGAAAGATAAGAAAGGCCCCCTCTTCTTAACATACCCCATTTTGCTCAAGAAGCTGGGCTGGAAGAGGGTCAAGGCTTTTCTTTGTTTTCCTGGCATTGCATGGTTTCCTCCAGTGGTGGTTCATTCTCATTAATCATGGTTTTTGAAAATAGCTAGTCTCATCCATCTGCAGCAAAGAATCATCCGTAGTTCACACTGCTTCGCCTGCACTGGCTTACGGAGAGGGGACCAGACCAAGGGGTCTCTCAGCAAGCTGCGTTTTTATTGGGGTGGGGGATCTATGCAAACGACTAAAGTCAGACCGTCCGAAATCAAAGCAGCAGTGACAACATAGTTCAAATCAAAGATCAAGGAGAAAAAAAATTTTTTTTATCATTGCCTATGGATAGCCGTCCTTCCCATCGGTCATTACGTTTCTCCCTTCTTGTATTCCTGCTCCTTCTCCCTGCCACCTGTTGTCAGTCTCTTCCTTTCTGTGAAAGGTTGCTTAGCTTTTTAAGAAAATTTTTTACTTTCTGCTTTTTGCTTTTGCTGTTCTTTGTATAAAAAGTAGCAAATTGGATGGACGCATCCATGAGGTGTTTGAAATTCTCTGTAAACCCAGAGTCCAGAGACCAGGTGTGGAGAGGGCTGGCTGGCCCGGCAGGAGGCGCTTACCCTGGGTGGCCAGCTCCGTGGTTTTCTCAAAGGAGAGTGTCAGCACTGTGCTGCTTGTGAGCTCCACCAGCCGCTGGGTGCTTCTGTAGCCGGCCAGACAAGTTGATTATCTTTTGGATTTTAAGAGAGCAATCAAAGTAGACATACATCAGGAAGAGCCTCTTTCTCCCACTCCATCTTTTAGAACCAGAACATTCAGTAGTTGAAGTAAGAGCTCCCCCTAAGTCAAGTGCAAAATGTCTGTAGTTTTAGACGCCACCACTTTTTTCCCCTCAGATGTTTGTGAATTTCATTTTGTATTTCACATCAGACCGGTGGTTGAGATTGGCGAGTGGCTCTTTAGACACGTGTTTTGTTTTGTTGACCTTGTTTCCATTCCATTTCTCTGTGTGCTGTGCACCGTCACAAGCTGTGTGACAACGGAAGGCTCTGCCCCACTTCCTGGACGAAGTAACGTGGTGCCCTCTGCTCGTGCCCTGGGACGTTTATGCCGTGTCCACCTCCTAAGCCAGCTGCTGAGAAAATCAGCTTCAGCCCTGTCAGGTTGTCTCTGGCAGCCGTTCCTAATAATTATTTATGCTTTGGAATTTCTTTCAGCTCCTGGAACTTTCTATCCAGTTTGATTTTCTCAGTGTGTACAACATATGCATATTCTCTTCTCTTTTGTCATTCCTCCCCCTCCCCCCATTTCGTTTTTTAATGTTCCATAGTTTTGTACAAGATGAGACTTAGCCTTGGGTACTTCTTGCTGAAGCTTTAATGCTTTGTAAATAAAAGCGGATGTTTATTAAAGAACAGGTGTAGATGTTTGTTTGTAGACACTGATCGCTTCCGAAACTCACCAGCCACTTTGATTTGTGTGACCGAAAATGCAGTTTACTGTTGCTGATGTTCAATCTTTCTGTGTGGAGATGCAGACCTGGGAGGGGTAGGGCGGTGGTCGCGGAGTCTGGAGTTCGGCCTCTAGACGAGATTATAAACAAACAGTTGAAGAAGATGGTTGGTATTAAATCGCAAAGATTGTCTAGGAATGATCTCTCCAAATTTTTTAACTCTGTAAGTGTGTGTGAGTGCTTGATAGAGGCCGCAGTGCCGGGAGATATTCTGGATGTTACAGAAATGCATGCGAGGGCATTCCCTCCTTCCAGGCATCTTTCTTAAAGCATAAATACCATTGAATTCCTCTTTACTAGACTTAAAAAATCTAGACTAAATAAAACTCATTGAAATAGCTTTCAAACCCATAAAGTCAGTTTAAGTCTTTGATTTGAATCATTGTCAAGTTGTCAAATTTTAGCAGTGTCTGCCGCTAATTTTTTCTGTCCTGTGACTAAGAACCCGTCTTTGACATCATAGCTGTTTCATAGCAACCTTGACCTGAGTGAATGATGAGCTCCTCTGGTCTGTAAAGGGAGTAGGCCAAGAAGCAGGCAGGATTAGGTGTCTTCTTCCCTAGAAGACACCTTCAGTGCCCTTGGGAAGGAAGCATGGTAGAATGGGAGAGAGGAGCCATACTGGGCATATTCCGCCCTCCCCTCCCCCTGCCCTTGCTGATAAACATTTGGATTCTCAAAGGGTGGCTTGGTCCTTGTCTTCATGAATTCTCATTTCTTTCTTTTCTTTTTTATTTTTTTTAATGTTGGTTTTTTTTTTTTTTTTTTTTTTTTTTTGAGAGAGAGAGACCGAGCACAAGCAGGGGAGGGGCAGAGAGAGAAGGAGACACAGAATCTGAAGCAGGCTCCAGGCTCTGAGCTGTCAGCACAGAGCCCGACACGAGGCTTGAACTCATGAACTGTGAGATCGTGACCTGAGCTAAAATTGGAAGCTTAACTGACTGAGCCCCCCGGGCGTCCCCATGAATTCTCATTTCCATTTAAAATTTCTTACACGTGAACAGTGTTTCGCACTTTACAAAGTGTTTCCGTGTACAGTTTATCATTTGATGCCCAAGGTGACCTTCCTGAAGTCGGCAAGGAGGTCTTAATTTACAAAGGAGCAAATAGAAATCGAAATTGAGGAAGGATCAGTCAGCTGCATCCCAGTCCAGAGTTCTTAATCCTTTTTTTACAGAAGGTTTAGGAGACTTTAAAATCAATAATAACTTAATGCAACATAATTTTTTTTTTTTTTGACTTGGTATTTGATCTCTTACTTGGTCAGATTTAACTGAGGTTTTGAAGCTCGTTAATTTGGATCCCACACCTTGGAGAGGAGGAGCAGGGGTAAGGAAGAATGTAGCTTCACTACGCATTTGATGTCATTTGGAAATTCGCTTCAGCTCCTGAAGTCTCTTCCCGAGAGGGTGGATTGAAATTCATTACAAGGGCCTGAGAAGAATGGAGACTCGTGAAATAGTCACTAACAAGAGCAAGTAAAGTAGCGAAGTTGGGACTTTTTTTCCTGCCTCGTGGCCTCGCCCCTTCGCAAGGACTGGACTTGAGTTTATTGAGTTGCAGTGTTTCGCCGACAGTGGGTGCTGCGCCCTGTCTTGTGACGTTGAACGTTATCTCGTGTCAAAGGAAGTAAGCTGTGATATCATAGAGGATTCACTTGGAACTCTGCGGGGTGCTGGCTGACGGTGATGAGATGCCCACCGAGACATGAAGATTTCAGCTGCCGGTCTCATCCTTGGGAGCCTGGTGTTCGCCTTCTCTCTGCCTTTGGTGGTGGCTTTGCCAAAAACACTGGCCATCCCTAAGAAGCTGCAAGAAGCCGTGGGGAAGGTCGTTGTCAATGCCACAACCTGTACTGTCACCTGTGGCCTTGGCTACAAAGAAGAGACAGTCTGCGAGGTGGGCCCTGATGGTGTGAGAAGAGAGTGTAAATCTCAGCGCTTGGAATGTCTGACCAACTGGATCTGTGGAATGCTCCATTTCACCATTCCCAAAGGGAAGGGATTTGAGCTCAGCTGTCTGAGTTCAGACATCCTGGAGATTGGGCAGGAAGCATTCCGGTTCACCTGGAGACTCGCCCGGGGTATCATCTCTACTGATGATGAGATCTTCAAACCCTTCCGAGCCAGTACCTACTTTGTGAGGTTTCCCTCTGTTCAGGAGTACGACTCTGGGACATACCGGTGTGATGTGCAGCTGTTAAAAAACTTGAGACCTGTCAAGAGACTCTATTTTGGGCTGCGGGTCCTTCCCCCTGACTTGGTGAACCTGAATTTCCATCAATCCCTTACCGAGAATCAGAAGTTAGTTGATAAGGGCCTGGAAGTGAATCTAGACAACCAGTCCGAGCCTCACCGCCCACGGTGGAAGAAGAAGGTGGCTGTATCCTTGGGAATAGGAGTTGTCGGTGGAGTGGCTGGTGGTGTATTGATGGCCATTGCTCTGGGCTTTGGGCTGAGGGTGGTCTATAGAAGTGCTGGCCTTGAGTCCTTAAAAGCCCTGAAGGACTGGCTGCCCAGGACCCTGGACTGGCTGTTTAGGAAGCCAAGCTAGCTCTTCAAAGGATTGTCTGGCTGAGTGATTGTGGCTCAGCCAGGAGGGAGGGCTTCCACTGCCAAAAGTGAGTGGGGCCCGGGGACAGGGGCAACACCATGGTAGGGTGATGGGCAATGCTCTGCCTCTCCGTGTCCCAGGTGGATCTCTTCCTGATCTTTCCTGCCCACGTGGCACCTGGGAAGCCCGAGTGTAGGCCCCTCCCCTGTCCCCAGGAAGAAGATTCTGTCTTCAAGCTCACAGTCATTATCTTTCACAATTTGAGGCCTCTCTACCTCCATCCCTTCCTCTGAGTGGTATAATCACATAAAGGATATATTAATAGCTTTTCTAGTGGAAACCTTTTTTTCCTCTTCAATAAAAATAATTCACAGTGGCTGTGTATAGACCTGACCTTCTCTGCTCTTTAGTAAAAATCTCCTGCATATGTGTAAGTTGTCCCATAATCAACCTAGCTCTCCTCTTTCTTAGATTTCTTAGACATTGAGCACATCGCTTTGGAGGACGGCATATGCCCATGTGTGGCCAAGCCAAGGCGATTAGTAATGGCATCTGACCCGGGTATGTAACAGCCACTCAATACATTGCTCCTTCTCTACGCCCCCGGTGAACCCTCTGTGTTCAGTGTTAAAGACTCCTGGTAAAACGCTGGACCCTTCACCTGGTAGGTTTCCCCTGAACAAGTTCCTTGGCTTGCCTCCTGCTCCTGTTCTTCTAGCTCTTGCAGTGCCCTGACGTGTGTGTTCCTGGAAAGGTCAAGTGTATTGGTTTCTTCCAGCAGCCAAGGCTGTCCAAGGAGGGACTAAGAGCTTCCTACCTCCGTAGGAAATAAATCCTAAGACCCTCAGAGACCATTGAGGCAGTGTGAGGTAATTAGCTGATGGAATTGTCGGGGAAGAGGCTCAGCCACCCCCTGAGCTCATTCTGAGAGAATTAGAGCATTTCTTCTCCTCACTTTTCTCTAGCTGCAGACATGGTAGCAGATACGAAGACTTGGACTAGTGGTTCTCTTCTCTAGCTATGTGTCTGAATCACCTGGATAAACTTTTGAAACATAAGATTCCTGAGCCCCAACCCTGAGGATGCTAACTCAGTTAAAATTATGGCTAATGGCTCATTATTATTCTATTAAAAACAATTTCAGGGGCACCTGGCTGGCTCCGTCGGTAGAGCGTGTGACTCTTGGTCTCAGGGTCATGAGTTTGAGTCCCATGGTTTGGCTTAACTAAAAGAAAAAAAAAAACGTTAAAAAATAATTTCCACGCCATAGAAAAGTGGAAAGAAAAGTTTGATGACAACCCATAGATCCTCTGCTTAGATCCACCAACTGTGAATGTTTTGCTACATCTATCTTTCTGAATAGATGCTGATTTTACTGAACACTTGGAAGTTAGGCACAGACATTGTGACCCTTTACTCCTAGATCGTGTATGCATCTGCTAATAAAGATTCTTCTGTACAACTGCAACATCTTCACACCTAAGAAAGTGAACAATTCCCTAATCTTGCGTATGGTTGTTAATTCTCTGTCTTGCCTAACTTCTAAAATCTGATAGCCTTTTAACGTTTGATCCAGGATCGAATGAAGGTCCACATATTACCTTTGGTTGTTTCTCTTAAGTCTAGTTTTACAACAGACCTCCTGGGTTTTTTGTTGCTGTTTTGCATGACGTTGATCTCATTGAAAAGTCTAGCTGGGCCGATTGTCCTGGATAGTGCCCCACAGTCCGGGTTTGTCGTCATTGTCACATGACCGGATTGCGGAGGAATGGATCTTCAACATTTTTTGATGACAGCTCCACACAAATGATGTCCACTGCTCACCACAGGTGCATGGTGTCGGGTGATTCGTTACCCATACGATACGCGCGACGATTTGGTTAAGGTGGTGACTGCCCGGTCTCTCCAAAGGTGTATTTTTTTTTTTTTTCCTCTTGTAATCACTTATTTGTGGGACAATACTTTGTGATGATCTGGTTTCCTAAAAGCCATTAACGCCTTGGAATCCATTCACGATCCTTGCTTATTACCTGCTGGGAACCGCAGCGTCTTTAATGTGCCCTTGCTGTACTTATTAGGCTGCATTTTTCTGTAAAGGAGAGCTACTCTTTATTTTTGAGCTCTCTGTGGATTCTCTTTTTTAGTGCATTATATATAATCCGTTAATGCCTCATTTCTGGTGTTTAAATCGTCCCCAATTTTGGCCAGTGGGAGTCTCTTCACTTGTCCTTTTATTGTGGTCCCATTTGACTTGGAGCATGTCCTTGCTTTCTAGAACCACAAAATGCCTCAGATCCACATTTGGACTTTGCTTTCTCCGAGGGGTTCTGGTTTCCTTTTGGTGTGGGCAACAGTATTTAGAAACCAAGGTCTGGTCTGGGTGCTAAATGCACTCACCGCCACTGGGGGGTCATTGCTCTTAGGTTCTTTCATTGCCCCAGATACACATAAATGTTAGGAGTTCGGAGCGTCTCTGCTTTTCAGAAGCTTTATAGGTAATTCTGGTGGAGAGCGAACATTGAAGACCACTGGCGTAGGCCCACGCAAAGTCTACAATTTACTGTAGACTTATTTTGAAAAGATCTTAAATTTTCCACACCCCCTTTCCCCCATTCTCTCTACCTCAGAGGGAACGGGCTTCGGAAGACCTGGGTTGTGCTTCTGTTTCTGCCGTTGACTGTAGCTGAGCGGGTGGACTGACCCATCTGTGGGGGGGGGGGGGGGGCAGGTGAGCACGGTCCTGCCAGTAAAACGGCTGGAAGCCGTGAAGGGCTGGACATGAGTTAGAGAAGGTTTCTAATGAAGCACCTTCGTTTGGCTCTGGACAGTGTGTTCAAGCCCTCGGGAGAGCGCTTGCTATCCTTGGAAAGACCATAAAACAGGATCTTTAATGAACTCCGTGTGATGTTGCTGAGGGGGGAGGAGGGCTCAAGGGGCACGTTGCCCATTTTACAGATGGAGAGCCAGACCCAAGAAGAGTCAAGTGACCCGTCCGGCCCCTGTTGCAAGCCACTAGTCGAGCATGGGATGGAATATTGTGCAACTCTAGGCTCATGGCCTTCTGTGCTTTGGGCTCTTGAATGTTGACTCAGAGGATGGGAAGGGATTGAACAGGGAAGAGGAAAGGAAAAAACAAACCCCAAACCCCTCCAAGGTGTTATTAAAGACCGGAACTCAGTTCAGTTTATTGAATCCGTGCATGTAGTCCACCTCTGGAGGGATGGTCAGGGCCATGCCGACTGACCGAAATTTAGGTTCCAGGCTGGCCGGTGCTCCCAGCAGCCCCTCTGGATGCAGAGTGGAAGAAGGGATTAGCCTATCGCACAGCTGTCCACGCCGGCCCCTCCTGGGGGCTCAGGGGGCCCTGGGCGCATCGCTAAGTGCAGAGGAGCAGGGCCTCCGCTTGCCCCCGTCTCCCTCTTCTCCGGGGAAGGCGGTGGGGCGCAGTCAGCACGGAGCCCTTCCGCTTTGTATGGAAAGACTCGAACGCGGTGCTGTGCCAGTGGGTCTCTGTGCGCGTCTCAGAGCTAATGGAAGCTCGGCAAGTGTTTGTTGAACGCAGGGGAGAATATTGCAGCTGCAAAACGTTCAGTAGGAATTCAGATTTTCTTGGCTGCTGAGAGCAGAGACTGGTGGCAACCTTGCTGGTTGGCGGCCACTATAACCCTGCAGGGAGAAGATTTCCCTTTGGTACCATTGAGTCTGGAACTGTCAAATGTCTTAGAAATCAGGGAAGCCCGAAGCGATACCGTCATGAGCAGTGTTCGCTGCCCCGTGTTAGGTAAAGCCAGTGCGGCCGGCAAGATGCCTGCTTGCACTCTGCTTAGGCCTGTCTTTTTTCTTTTAATGTTTATTTATTTTTGAGACAGAGAGAGACAGAGTGCAAGTGGGGGAGGGGCAGAGAGAGAGGGAGACACAGAATCTGAAACAGGCTCCAGGCTCTGAGCTGTCAGCACAGAGCCCGACGCGGGGCTCGAACCCACGAACCGTGAGATCATGACCTGAGCCGAAATCGGGCGCTCAACCGACTGAGCCACCCAGGCGCCCCTGCTTAGGCCTGTCCTAAAGCCCCTTGGCCCAGTTCTTCCCCCTCCGAGGCCTGCGTGACGCAGGAGGGGCTGTGTCTTGTTCCTTCCTTCGAGCTAACTGTGTAAGGGGGAAGGCATCGGCCACAAGACTGGAGTTCGAGAGCAGGACAGGAGGCGTGCTTCGGCCCGACAATAAAAACACCCACGGCAGGTGCCAGCTGCCTCAGCAGGTTGAGAAATCATCTTTATTTAAGAACTGCCTGCTACCAGAGTCAATAAATAACTACCATTACAAGAAGTACAAGAGAGACAAACGATAGGCCAGTGGAAGTGGTTCCATTTCAACAAAATCGGGGTCAAGTCGGGGGTCCGAAGAAGCCCCAGCCCTCGCCCGGCTGTGACACTAAGCTAAGCAGGCCCTGGATGGGGCTGGGTAAGTTAGAGTCTAGGGACCAAGGCAGGGTGCACCCCAGCTAAGGACACTCGGCTTCCTGGGCCTCGGGGCAAAGTTATCTGACCTATTTTTTTCCTCCCCAGCTTCCCTTTATTATCCTGCCTTCCTAAAGTCTATGACCCTATATACAGCTACCGGGCACCTCTCTCTATGGAGCTTTTAGAAGTCCCTTAAAAATGCCCACCTCGTCCCTCACACCACCCCAGGAGCCTCTCTGGCAACCTCATTCATCCCAGCATGAAGCCCAGGGTCGGTCTGACCCGGGGAAATGGAGCACCACACTTGAGCCTCAAAACCAGGTTTGAGGAGAAGTCTAGCCCTCCCACCAACCCGGAGATGCCCAGCCGGCCGTCCCACATCTGAGCCAGGAAGAGAAAAGGGAGTCCTCTGGGCAGGGAGGAGATCAAGGGAGTAAAGCATCCTCAGCCAGCTTGGGTTCTTGCCCCGAGGGGACTAGATGGCCCCGGTGCTGTCTTCCACTCTTCCGCGAAAGAGTGCCTGAGGTGAGCCTTCCCCCCTCACGGGGGGTGACACGGCTGTCACTACCCCTGCGGGAAGAGGCTGCAGCAAAAAGGGGCTGCAGGACTCCTCCGGTGCTGATCTAAACCTCAGCCCTGGAAGGACATCCAGCAGCATGTCCTCACACCCCCAGACTCCACCTCACCTAGACCCCAGGCCAACAGCTGTCAGAATTCTTCCAAGGTCCGTAGAAAAGGAAGAAGCCTCTTGACCACTCACCTTCGGGCCTCATTGCAGAAGCTCTTCCCGGTGTCTAATCTCAGATTTCCTGTTATTTTATCAAAAGGGAAAAAAAAGCCCCTCCTCATGGCCTTTCTGTTCCGTGGCCCGTCTGTACCATTTGATGGCCTGGCTGGGCCGCGAGACCCATCTGGAGACAGCTCCTGTCCCCCTGAGGGTGAGGTATACGTCGAGACTGTTGGAGCAACGGGGACCGAGTAGCCAAGACCAGGGGCAAAGGGACCTGTAGGCTGAGCCGAAATATACGCAGGACAGAGAGACACTGTCCCCCTTGGCCCCGAAGCAGTGTCTGCAGACGGGCTCTGTCCCTAGTCCTCAAGGCACTTACTGGCCACTCAGCTGTGGGGTAAAGTACTTGTTTGTGGCCGGCTGTCTCCCTTGTTGCGCCGAGGCCTGGCATGTGAGAGGGGAGAGATCCCAAATCGAGTACTGAGCACAGCAGGAGTGAGACGCAGCAGCCCATCGGAGCAGAGAAGATGCAAATGAGAGGCCCCTTGGGCAGGAAGGGGCTCTCTTGCCTGCACTCCCATATGATAAGCCACCTCAACAGGAGGCTAGTCTATTTGATAAGCTTGCACGTCCTCAGGTCCCCTACTGTCTTACTAAACCTTACTCCGTACTTTGCCTGAGGTCTCGGGTGCAGGAGTCTGCATCTTAGTATACAGCTCTGCTTCTTCCCGACAAGTCTGATTAGGTTTTCCTGGGCTGGGTTTCCTAGGTTTTCCAGAGGGTCTCCTTTCCTCCCCTTTGCTAACGGGCCTCATTAGAACTAAGACTCTTGGTCATGAGTGCCTTTGGACCCCAGCAAGTTTAGGGACTGCAGTCTCCGGCTGTACCCGTGAGGTCCTGGGCCAGACCAGCTCATCCCTCTGGCCCCAGCATCTAGACACCTGTCCTCCTGTTTCCCCTGCCGCAGCCCAAGGCAGTGAGGAAAGACTCAGCTAAACCTTGGAGGAAGGTTTCTTACCCTCGGCGTCCCCCTTCTGATAGAGCTGAGGACAGGCCCGCTCACAGCCACAGGGGACCAGGAAGGGTGCTAGACCGCGTGGGGGCCTCCGTGTTCAGAATGTGGTCATTTAGCGGAGCCCGCAGCACCTTGCACGGGGGTGGGGGAGGTGGATAGGGGCGGGTGAGGAGGGTTTGGTCAACGGCTCCAGGGAGGCAGTCCTGGGCCGGAGGTGGGGTGGCGGGTGTAGCAGTAACCCGGAGAAGTGGTGTCGAGCTGACGTTTTAAAAAAATTGTAGCGGGTAAACATCAACATAAGCCTGCCCAGGAAAAGAGAGCAGGACTTAAAAGTTAAAAACCCATAACAAAATAGAGCTCTAACTGTAAACTACAGAAGCCTGGCTCTGGGGTCCTCGGCGGGCCTATCCCCGACAAGATGCCTGTCCCACTGCTCTATTGTGTGAAGGGCCACCTCTCACAGCACGGGCTCTGGGGCTTCCTGGCTGTGCCACCACTGCTGCCTGGATTCGTGAGATTCCCGTCCTTGCTCTGGTGCCTTTTCTTGGAGCAAGGGGAAGGGCGGCAGAGGGCTGAGGGCCCAGCAGAAGCCAGACTCGAGAAGCGAAGGATCGCTATCTCCTGGCGTCGGCCCGTGCCTTGGCCTGGGACCCAGCCGTGCCGATCACCCCACCTGAACCTCTTGAAGCAGGATTTTCATAGCCCACTGCCCTTCTTACCACCTTCTTAACCAGGCAGTAGCCATTCAGCACGGCCCCCTTCGTCGGGACGGACAGCCTGGGTAGGAAGGTCAGACAGGCTGTGTGACCTCGGGAAGTCCCTAACCCCTCCGTTTCCTCATCTGTAAAGTGAGGGGCTTGGGCGAGTTGGGCTCAGAAGCCTCCTCCAGCTCTGATGTCCTGTGACTGGTAATGTACCCAGAGCCCATGCTAGGATGCCCCTAAATTTATTAGCGCCTTTTTCTTCAGAGGAAATGCAAAAGAGCAGTTGGAGGCAGCCTGGGGGACAGGTCCTGCCAGGTGGTCCAGGGTATTCTGGGAGCAACCAGGGCCACATGTATCCTTTGCCCTTCTCAGAAGACTCTCAGCTCCAGAATACCCAGAACCGATGCGGCCTTACCGTCCCAGGCTTGAGCGAGTCAGTGCTGGAGAGTGGCGGCGGCCTGGGGCCTGCGGACTGAGCTGGAGGAAGTGGATGGGCACACAAGTCTTGTCTCCTGTCTCCTGTCCACACCCTCGAGGGGCCGTGCAGGATGGGTCTTGGTGGGGTGGGGGACCTCCCCGAGATAAGCCCTTTAGTCACTCAGCCACCCGTCGTGGCTTCTGTCACTCCGGGGGTGATAGGGTCAGGTTGGCAGTGTTGGCTAAGAGGGCAACGTCACCTGCATTGGGACTGTGCCTTCGGGCCAAGCCTGGTGCCCCTTTCTACCAGGTGTCTCCGCTCCTCAAACCCTTTTGGCTCTTACCCCCGACACTCTGGAATATCATCCCCTAAAGTTCAGGCTCCTGGCCTCGGACTTTGGGGCACTGGTTTTCTGCCACCTGCATAGGTAGCAGGGGCCCCTAGGGAGTCATCAAGGACAATGTCAGGGTCTAGCCGTGCTGCCCCTCGAGGAAGTAGGGGAGTTTTTGGCCCGGGTTTGGTCCTATCCTTAGGCCGAAGAACGTTGATGTCTGTGTTTCGTCCTACTGCAGGGCATTTGCGTCCAGTGTTCCCACCGGGCCCCACACCCCGCTGTCAGGGGACAGAGCCCATCTGTGGTACCGGAGCGCCCTCTCCCCCGACGTGCAGACACACATTTCAAACCCCCTTCTTCCCCTGGGCCTGTTGCTTCCATCCAGGTGCCCCAGAGGACCCAGGCATAGGGTTCGGCATCATCATGGAAGTTGCTGCCTGGTGTCTTTTGACTTAAAGACAAAAAAAAAAAAAAAAAAATCCTCGCGCGGGTTCTATCCTGTGGCAGAATATGAAATATCCTACCTCCTATGAAAAGGGCACTGTTTGAAATAGGTATTGAAAACCAGCCGTTCTCAGGCACAGTGTTGAGCCACCTTGGCATCAGGAAGGGACCAGGGCCAGCTGGCTGCGTCCATCAGAGGTGGGTGTCCGGCTGTGGCAGAGAGGGAGGGGCGCCACGATCAGAGCTCCAGGTAGCCTATGAGGACCAGCATTGCCACGGACAGGGAGAGGATGGCACCGGGACGCGGGGCCGGGCGGATTGCGGAGTTCTCCACCATCATGCTTGTGCCTGAAACCCGCAGGTGGAAGAGTGGGGCTGTGTCCAGTGGGCTCGGGGCCGGCCTGCCCCCACCCCACCCTCAGGACAGGATCCAGACCTTTGCTAAGGAGACTCAGGGTGGGCCACTTCAGGGCCCGGAGGTGTCCTCAGGCCTATTCCTACAGCATGTTGTAAGACCTTTGCTTCTGCGGTCTTCAGACTGGCCCTGCACCCCATGAAAGGAACACCCTCCTCTGTGACCTTCAGGGATGTTGGGGCTGGGGGCCTGGCAAGGACGGTTCTAGCACCCGTTACACTTGGTTCCTGCCTACCTTCCCCTTTCCCCCGGGGTTCTGGCTGGGGTTGGTCTGGGTGGGAATGAGTCCTTCATCAGGCATCTAGACAGCCCCTGTTACTCCTGGGGGATAAGGTTTGGGGGAGAGACAGCACCTCCATTCCTCACGATGTGGACTTCGGCCGGGATCCCGTCCCCTCCAGGTCCCGTGGTCCGAATCTGTACTAGGGCATGGCCGATGTCTTCAGGAACTGCGATTTCTATCCAGTTCTTGCTGGTGAGGTGAAGCGTGGGAGTTGGGTGTAAGTCATTCTGGTAGAGCATCTGTGGGGAGGAGGTTAGCCAGGGGGACTTTACTTACACCCGCTGTTTCTTCTGTCTACCCCAGCTCTGGGCACTGGGAGGAGCCCAGCTGGTCCTGGTCCTCGCCTTTCCTGTTTCCCATTGACCAGGGCCTGGCTCTTGAACAAGCTCCTCACTGATGGAAGGAAAGCTTGCAAGCCGCTGAGCCGTCTTTGCAGACTCCCCAGGCTGGAAGGGCCCTCGGACTTCACCTGGTGCGTCAGCACTCCCTTGAACCCTGCCTTCCCGCAGTCACGCCTTCTGCCCCCTCTCTTACGTCTCTGCTAAGGCTCTGCGTGTATTTTGGGGCTCTGACCATCACAGACTCTGCTTATGTCGGACTCAGAGCCCTCTTGCTATTGTGTCCACTGGAATACAGATGCACCATTCCCTACCGTTCACTGCCTGGCTGATCCCTTCCTTACCTTATAGCCAGTGACCGCAGACTCATTTCGGAGAGGAACCACAGGGTCCCACTTGATACTAAGACTCGAGCTTGAGAAAGTCCAGGAGATGTTGCCAGGAGGCCGCTGTGGAGCTGCCGGAGGAGGCAGAAAGTTGGGAAAGGTTCCAAATGATTCTTCACCAGCCATCCCTTTGCCTTAGCCAGCCTTTTTCTAAGTGTCCGGCCCCAACAGGACTTACACCCAGAACCTTCTATCACAGCTGCCTAAGAAACAAACCACATGAAAATCCAAAGGCTGGAGAAGGGAGAGGTGCTTCAGAGGTCAATGAATTCTACTCTCTCTTTCCGTTTGTCTTGCTGCCTTGTTTCTGTCCAGCCCGGGGTTTGTGGGCTAGAGCATTTGTCTCTTTTGCCGGGGAAAGAGTGGTCCTAGGGCCACCCCCACCCCAGCAGACAGACTCACGGGGCTTCATGGTGGTGGCGTTGGCAGAAGGGCTGGCGGGCCCGGTGCCTGCCCTGTTGTAGGCCCGCACGGTCACATGGTACTTGGTGTTGGGGTGCAGGCCGGTGACTCGGGCACTGGTGTCCAGCCCTGCTGTCCTCACTCGGTCAGCGGCTGCTTCCTTGTCCCCGGCTTTCCAGTAGCGGATCTGAAGGGGGCAGGGGTACCTTAGGGTCAGCAGTTGAGCCCAAAACCTCAGGGTTATCGTGACCCTAGCCCCGGCCACCTACGTTCTGTTCCTCTCCTGCTGACTCTGATCCCTGTGGCTCAGTCTAGGGTCTCAGAACCTGGGCTCTGATCATGAGCTCCAAGGTAGCAGGGACAAGTGTGAGTCGCGGCTGCCTCCTTGGTGCCCAGCAAGAGCCCCGTCCAAGGGAAGCACCCAACACGTGGGAGGAATGAGGCGGTGAGTGGGCCGGGTGATGCGTGGGGATGGGCACGGACTCCACCTAGTGATGGCCCGTGGGAGCCCAACCCCACTTAATTATCTCAGGGAATCTCAGGGGTGGTGGGGGGTACTGTGCTAAAGAGTATGACGTGCAGGGGCGCCTGGGTGGCTCAGTCGGTTAAGTGTCCGACTTCAGCTCAGGTCATGATCTCAAGGTTTGTGAGTTCAAGCCCTGCATCAGGCTCTGTGCTGCAGCTGCACCAGGGTCCCTGCCTGACCCTTCTCCCTTACGCAGTGACATTTCTTGCCCGTCCTTCTTCCCTTCCTGTTGCTCCTTCTTGTTCTCTGTCCACCCCATAAGGTGCCCCAGTGTGGAGTCACTGGGGGCTCAGAGCTCATTCCAGAAACTGCTGGGCCCACAGTTCCCAGGGACGGGGTGACCAGCGGGCACAGAGAGGGGGCCGTGCTATTCTCTGCAGGCTGAGAATGCGAGGCTAGCCGGGCTTTGGCATGAAAGGGGCAGGCCGTGTCCCTTCCAGAACCTTCCATCTCCTCCCCTGGGCTCGCACAGCTTCCAGTGCTGGCTCTAGGCAAGCACTTAACTTCAAGGCCATCCACGGGCCAGTCTTTCGCGCTGGACATCAGCCAGAGGGGCTCGGTTGGCTAAGGCTGCGCGGCCAGGGTGGCATAGACTGTGTCAGTGAATGAGTGACCCCAGGAGGAATGACCAGTGAGCTGTGAGGGGCCCCCGGCCACCCCTCCCTCCCCAGGCCCCAGGTCAGTGCTCACCTCGTACCCCAGGAGGATGCCATTCGTGTCTTGCTGCACGGGTTCCCAGGTCACGTTCATCTCTGAGGATGAGACCCCCTTGGCCCAGACCTTAGTAGGGGCCACCCTGGGCTCTGGGGATCGATACAGAATGGGTTTGGATCCCCCAGGCCTCCCTGTTTCCTACAGAGAATCTGCCAACCAGGACTGCCCTTGCTTAGGGATTTCGAGAGCCCGGGCCCAGGATGAAGCCACGTGGGGGTTCTCACAGCGACCTCCAGGCCCACTTCTCTTTGCAGAGCCTCCCTCCTCCTTCTCCCAGGCCTGAGGGGGACACGAGGGAGCGAGGGATGAGGCCAGGTGCCCCTTCTCCCCCCTGGTGTGGAATCGAGGTGGGGTGTGGGCAGCACGCTCCCTCCCCCCGACACCACGGCCCGGCAGCTGTGGATGGGGCGGCCCACCTTCCTCAGCAGAGTGCACCAGCGTGGTGAGGCTCTCGGGCCCATCCCCGCGGCGGTTGTAGCTTCGGATCTTGACCTCGAAGGGCGTGTAGGGCTGGACGCTGTCATTGCTGTAGACGAAGTGCCGGGCGTCGGCGCCAGGCACCCGGGCGGTCTGCCAGCTGGTGCTGCCCTGCCTGCGGAAGGACAGCAGGTAGCCGAAGCCGTCTCCGTTCTGGTACTCCCGCGACATGGGCTGGGGGGCGAGAGCGTGTGGCATGGGCGAGGGGCCGCGGCGGGTGCGTTTCCCTGCCCATCCTCCGGCCCCACCCAGCCTTCGCCAAGAGGGGCGGCCCCGGGACTCGTGTGCCTTGGCGGTTTTCATCCTGCGGTGGGTGCGAGGGGAAGGGACAGGACGTGGCCTGCTCTGAGTTGGGATTGCACGCTGGCGCTGTCTGGGTCCTCTCTACACGCTGCTCCAATCTGGACATGAGTCAGGATGGGTGGGGGGCAGGACTGTCTCTGTCCTCTGTCCCTGCAGCTTACCGTCCAGTTGACGATGAGCTCTCCGGGGGCTCCACCCCCTCCGCTGAGTCCTGAGGGTGCCACTGAGGGGGCTGTCGGGGCCAAGGGACACAGATGTGGCTTGTTAATGGGCAGTGAGGGGGCAGAGGCCCAGAGCCTGTGCCTGTGAAGCAGACTAGGATGGGGACATCCCTATCCCTTCAGATTGGCTCTAATTTTGTCTTCCAACAGGCCCTCTGGATGTGGGCTCTGGAGTCAAGGCAGACCCGACATCAAATCCCACCTCTGCCACTTACTAGCTCTGTTTCCCTGGGCAATTCACTTAACCTCTCTGAGCCTCTGAATCCCTGCTCCATAAGATGAGGATAATAGTGTTTCTCTCAAAGGTCTGTAAGAAGAATACAATCAGACAGGACAATGGCGAGCTCGTT
Organism: Puma concolor; assembly: GCF_028749965.1. Lineage (NCBI taxonomy): Eukaryota > Metazoa > Chordata > Mammalia > Carnivora > Felidae > Puma > Puma concolor. The sequence goes on from NC_141683.1 coordinate 26,525,123, forward strand.
TGTCTGTCCACGCTCCGTAATAGTAGATGCTCCATCAATGATCTGTCTTCTCTCCTGTCAGCTTCAACTAAATAACAGACAACCCCAGTTTGCTTTAAAATAAGGGGAACAAATAACCGAGAACTGCAGTTAATGCAAACAAATATTTCTTTGGGGTTGCAAAGTGTCTGATTAGGATTTTGCTTTTCATGGCCGGTTTAATTCCCTAATTGTCCCTAGAATTCAGCGTGGCTGATATTAAAATAAGACCCTTTAATTAGATCACGAATCTTGGCAGGGGGTAACTTGGCTGAGGGTCAAACATTTCTGCAGAGAATCCAGCAGTGGGAAACCTATCCCTGGATTCTGATGACTGCAGTTCCTGGCCTTGTAAGGGGTGCGTCAACACGCGGCCCCTGTGATCCTGTGAGGTGGGCATAGCACCCTTTTCAAGTGGAAAGACCAAGGCTCAGAGCAATTAAATGACTTGCCTAAGGTCACACAGCGAATAAGTGGCACGGTTCAAATTTGAACTCAGCTCTTCTGATTTCAAAGCCCATCATCTTTCTTTTGCCTCCTCCTTGTCTTTTGATCACCAACTGGGATACCAGAATGGAGACCACGCCCTATCCTGCATTTGATTCTCTAAGAAGTTGGATCAAAGAAGGTGCTCCTTCTAGAATTCCTTACTCAAGAGAGGTACCAGTTCAAAATGTTGACTGACTGGACGAGAGTTGGCCTGGGGCACGTGGGAAACCATGTTTAAGGGACACAAAAAGACACCCTTACTACATATCCAGGGTGGGAGGCCTGGGTTGGGCGGGCAAGGTCCTGATTCCATGTTGCCAGTCTGAGGACCCCAGGTCTTCTGGATTTTCATCTGTGAATGTCTCAGAGGGTGGGGGATGTGTGCCTCTCCTGGGTTCTCTCCCTTGCCTTCCCCGCTCAGCTGGGTTCTGACACCCACCTGCCTTTCAGGGAGCTTGTGGGAAGATTGTCCATTCCACCTGCTCCCCAAGAAACTGTCTAAAGGACTTAGAGACACTGACTGCTTCCCTACACACACACACACACACACACACACACACACACCCCTTCCTCATTAACGGATTTCAGCGGCTCATGCACTACTAGGGAGGATATCTGCCCATCACCCCATGGTCCTCAGTTCAAGTTCGGGCTCTGCCAGTGTGACACTTTCCTTCTCCAGACTTTGATTTTTTCCATAAAAAAATACTTAAACCTTTTATTTTGAGATAACTGTAGATTCACATGCAGTTGTAAAGTTGGCCCAATTTTTTTACTTCTATTTTTTTTAAATGTTTATTTATTTATTTTGAGAGAGAGAGAGGGAGCAGGGGAGGGGCAGAGGGAGAGGGAGAGAGAGAATCCCAAGCAGGCTCTGTGCTGTCAGCAAAGAGCCCAATGTGGGGCTCAATCCCATGAACTATGAGATCATGACCTGAGCCGAAATCAAGAGTCGGATGCCACCCAGGTGCCCCAGGTTGGCTCATTTTTTAAAATGAGGGATTTGGGATGCCTGGGTGGCGCAGTCGGTTAAGCACCCGACTCTTGATTTGGGCTCAGGTCACGATCTTACGGTTGTGAGATCGAGCCCCACATCGGGTGCTGAACTAGGAGCCTGTTTGGGATTCTCTCCCTCCCTCCCTCCCTCCCTCCCTCCCTCCCTCCCTCCCTCTCTGTGCCTCTCCTCCCTGTCTCTCAAAATAAATAAACATTTTTTAAAAAGTAAAATGCAATGAGGGGTTTGGACTAGAAGGTTCATGCAGGGCTCACAGGCCCAGGCGATGGCCCAGGGCCGAGTGCGTTGGGCAGTGCAGTCGCCCTGCCTAGCCTCATGTCCCTTTCTTGTCTCTTTTGTTAGAGGAGGGTTGGAACTCCGTGTGATTGTCGCACGCCTGGGGCTCTCTAAGGAGGGCTTGGGTCTGTGCCCTGACGTTGCCTGTCTTTGGGACACCTCGGGCTCTGACCTGCTTCCTTGGTCCGGATTTTGCTGGAGGGCCCACTGGGTTCCCCAGTGCCCAGGATGTTGCTGGCTAAGACCCGGAACTCGTAGTCCATCCAGGGTGTGAGGCCCAGCACCTGGGCGGTCTCGGCATTGCCCTCGATGTTGGCGGGATCTGCAAGGCACCCGGAGTCAGTGTGCCCGCACGCACTCGTTAGTTAGTCCGGATGGAAAGGGCAGGGACTGGGACGACTCACCTCATTGTATTCATGATGGTGCCTGCCATATACCTAGTGCTCAACACCTCTTTTGGAAACAATGGGAAAACTAGTAGACTCCCCTGCCTGGGAGCCTTTGTTGATGCTGGGTGCATCAGTGGGGGCCCCAGTAATGATCTGCCAGTGCTCCAAGGGCACAGACTGAGCGCCTCCCTTCTCCAGTTCTCTTCCCCTCTCTTGCCGTCCACGTGACCACCTCCCCCACTGGCCCGGGAGCTCCCTGCAGGCAGAGGACCTCAGATTGTCCCTCTTTGAAGTTCCAGGCTCAGCCAGGCCTCATCAGCACCGACCTAGGTGGAGCCTCACACTTACTGGTCCGAACCTGCTTCCACTTCCCTGCAGGTGGAGTGCGAGCTTGCAGGGTGTACTTGGCAATGGGACTGTGGTTGTCAAAGCCTCGGCTCCAGCTGAGCTGGACGGTGGTGTCGCCAATGTTCCTCACCACCACACCTCCTGGGGGACCCGGTGGACCTGCCCCAAAGAGAGCACAGTGGGTCAGAATTGGGCGGCCTCAAAATTTGAGCCAGTCTCCTCCAGGCTGGCTTGGGCTGGTGCAGTACCAAGAGGCGGCAGCAGAGGGCGCAGCAAACACACATGGGGGCAAGGAATAGCCCCCCCAACCCCCAACCCCGCCTCTCCCGCAGTGCGTTGCAGCGGCGGGGGTGGGGGGGGGTGGGGGGGGGTGGGGGGGGGTGGGGGGGGTTGTAAGGTCTGAAAAATGTGTTCAAGGCTGGAGGGGCTCACAGAGGCCTTCACATAGAGATGTGTACAGATTTCCCAGCACTGGGCTTTGAGAACTTCTGGCCTCAGCAAAGTCCTTCAGTCTTGGGAAGTGGATTTTTAAAATTCATTTAGGACCTTTCAAGACCACGGGATCAACTGGAACTTCTCTCAGAAGCCCTTCCCCCCCACAGCTTTTGGGGAGAGGAGGGGAGTTAGGGAGCAAAGGTCGGAATAGCCCAGGTGGCCTCTGAAGGAGTCGGGCTAGGGGCGGGGTGGGAAATGCCATCACCTCGGACCAGGACTGTGGCCTCCTTGGACGCACTGTCCACCACCGTCTGGGCCATGCACGTGTACTTCCCGCCGTGGCGCAGCTGGGCATTCAGGATGGTCAGATCCCCAACCGTCTCCTTCTGCACGTGGGGGACAGGAAGTGGGGGGTACAGGTCAGGGGAAGGAGCCCTGGCTAGCACAGCAAGCTGTGAGCCACGAGGCAGGGCTCGGAGTCCCCCGCTCCATTATATTCACGGACACCACCCCCCCCCCCCACCCCCCACCCCACCCCCCGCCCCAGCATCTCGGAGTCTCTGCTCGGTGGGTGGAGTCAGCTTCTCCCCACTTAGGACCCCGGGACTAAACAACAGTTTATAACTGAGGACAGTCAACCATGGTCCGAGTTAATGATGTCACTTGCCCTGGGCTCAGGATAACAGGAACAGTAGTGGGGAGGGAGTCTTGCTGGGCGCCTGGCATTTCAGGTTTGTCCCTAACCCCCTCCTAAATGCACCGCCTTCGAGTGGAATGCCGGGAACTGCCCGTCTAAGGGAGGGCGGTTCTTCCGAATCTAAGGGTAATGCATGGCGTTCCTGAGGGAATGGGGAAAGGCTTTGGGGGTGCTCATGGTCAAAGACATCTTGGGTCCTCTGTCCAGAAGGAGGGAGGAGCCATGGGTTGTCTGGCCTCAGGCCTTACCACACTGGCCCTCCGGTAGTGACCCCCAGGCTTATCCACGTCGATGGGGAAGTCATCCAGGGTCCAGATGAAGGTGAGGTCCATGGTGGGGTCGTGGGAGGCGTGGCACTGCAGGGTCAGGCTGTCCCCCAAGTTGACATCAGCACTCGAGGGGGCCAAAGTGATCTTGGTTGCATCTGCCAAACAAAAGAAGGCCCCGGGGTGGATGGGGGAGGAAAGAGGCCCAGGCAGGGGCAGGGGGGCAAGGTGAGAGGGTGTGTCCTAAACCCCAGGAGAGAGAAGAGGCAGCATGGCCAACAGGATCTTGACCTCCCAGCAGCCCCACCAGTGTGTGAAAGGGAGACAGGAGTAGATTCTGGATGGCGGTGGGGAGGTGGTCCCAAATGAAGTCCAATCCTGGGGTAGCCTCCAAGCCAAACCCAAACCCAGAGGAAGGTGGGAACATAAGAGCAGGGTGTCGAGGAGGGACTGGGACCCTGTGGTGGCTGAGCCACCCACCCTCCTCCAAGCCACACCCCTCACCTCGCACAGACAGAATGCCCGTGCTGTTGGCTTTGCCCATGAAATTCTCAGCAAAGCAGGTGTATTTGCCTTCATCTGACCGACTGATGTTTCTTATGATCAAGGTGCCATCCGGAGTTACGGTCACTCTGCAGCAAGGAGAAAGCAGATCTGGCCAACCTAGGGTCACACTGCAGCCGTCACGGGAAGGGGACTCGCCTTCGTGGTGGACGAGGAGAGGCAGGAATTGCTGCAGGTAGAGTGGGGTTTGTACCTGCTGCTGTTGACCAGAATCTCGGTGCCTTTGCTCCAGAGCACCACAGCCTTCGGGGCCGCCCGGGGCTGGCAGGGGATAACGATCTCCCCCCCGCGGGCCGCGGGGATCAGACGCTTTACGGGGTTCAGCCTGAAGTCGGGGGCCAGTGCTAGAAGGAAAGAGGGGTGCCCTGCAGTCACCCAGGGAATCACAGCAGTACCCGTTGCCCTTGATGAAGATGTCAGCTGACTGCACGCTGAGCGTTTTACCTACCCTCCAAGGCCAGTCCAAAATACACCCAGGATCCAGCCCTTCCCGTCACCCCTACCCCCCACTGCCACCACGCTGGTCCAAGCCACCAAGTCCCCTGCCAGACTATCGAAAACCCCCCTAGGAGGTCTTCCTGTTTTTGCACCTTCTTTCTACAATCTCCTGCTCCAGCCAGCAGCCTGGCATGTCTTTTAAGAAACTTAAACATGCACTCAGGATGAAGTCCAACGAGGGCTCACAAATGCGACCCTGCCTCTCCCCTCACATCCCACGCCGCTCTCCCTCATTTATCATGCTCCAATCACCTGGGCCATTTTCTGCCCTTTGAGGATGCCAAGATTTTTCCTGCCCCAGGACCTTTGCACTTGCCATACGTTTTGTTTAAAAATCCCTCAGATCTTCACATGGCTGGCTCCTTGTTAACACTCAGGTCACACCCCAAATGCGTGACTCCCTCAAAGAGGTCTCACCTGACCATGCCATCTAATGGGCCCACCTCACTCCTACCACTCTGCTAGGTTTTTAAAAAATGTTTATTTATTTTGGAGGGAGAAAGAGAGTAAGGGACGGGCAGAGAGAGGGGAACAGAGGATCCAAGGGGGGCTCTGCGGTGACAGCAGAGAGCCTAACGTGGGGCTCGAACGCACGAAACGTGAGATCATGACCTGAGCTGAAATCAGATACTTAACCGACTGAGCCACCCAGGCACCCCTAGGATTTCTTTATACTGTGTTTTTGATGGCTGTCCAAAATCGTCTTATTTAATTATTCGATTTTGTGATCATCCCTCTGTCTCCACTGGATTGTAAAATGCTTGAAGGCAGAGACCTTATTCATGTTCACTCCTTAGGAGGTGTTGAATAAATACGGTTGCATGAACAAATAAATGAATGAGTCATAGTTAAGCTCACTCCAACTTGATGAGGTAGGTATCATTACATCCATTTTGCAGATGAGAAAACTGAGGCCCCACGGGCTCCAAGTCACACAACAAAGAACCCTAGCACCAGCTGGCATCTCCAGGGCACCTGTTACGTGATGGCCAGGTCCTATCTGCTTTACCTCTCTCTCATTTAGTCCTCTAAACAGCAGTATGAGGGCAGGACTGTTATGGCCCTCATTTTATAAATCAAGAAACTGAGACACAAAGAGATTAAATTGCCAAAGAGATTAAACCAGCTGAAGGGACTGGTTTAAACACACATCAGATCGACTCGGTTTCCAATGACTTTTGCCACCTCTTTTTCACTGCAGCAAACACTTTCCTTAACTGTGCCAGACCTGGAACAAGTAAGACACTCTGTCTTCTGGAAGCTCTCAATCTAGTGTCTCGTCTCCTTCCTTAAATCCCTGTCTTCGACTCAGATGACACTGGAAAACTAAGGGGAGCCGCCAGCACGTGTTTGTGTGTTTAGAAATGCCGCAGCTCAGGGGCACCTGGGTGGCTCAGTCAGTTGAGCGTCTGACTCTTGATTTTGGCTCAGGTCATGATCTCACGGTTCATAGAATCAAGCCCTACATCGGGCTCTGCGCTGACAGCATGGGGCCTGCTTGGGATTCTCTCTCTCTCTTCCCTCCCCACCCCCCCCCCCCAATAAATAAACTTTAAAAAAAAAAAACAAAGGAAACTGCTGGAACTCAGAACTCCTCTAGCCCCTGCCTATCTGTCCTTGCTGATGTCCCCTGCCTCCCCGGGCCCTGTACCTTGCACGGCCAGCTCCGCGCTGGCGTAGATGGTGCCGTGCTTGTTCTCTGCCACGCACTGGTACATGCCCGAGTCTTCCAGACTCAGCTTGGAGAAGCGCAGGTCCCCAGCCAGCACCTCTACACGGTTCTGTGCAGAAGGGGGCAGAGCAGGGGCATCAGGGCCACTGAAGGGCCGGGGTGAAGGGGCAGGTGCAGCAGAGATGCTAGGCTGCCCCTTGCCTGCCGAGGGGCTCACAGGCCCTGTCTCATCTCAGGGCCTCCTGGAATCCTAGGACTGAGATCCGCCAGGCCCCCCTGTATGTCAGCCCACTGAAGCCAGAGGGACGAGGTGACCTCCTTGGGACCACACGGTGATTTTGTGACTGGGTTGTGCCTGGATCCAGGTCTCTGGACCCTCTAGTCAGGCCTCCATCCGGTTGACCCGCCTGTGGCCATGTGAATCTGGGAGGGAAAGAAGCACCTGGAGCCGACCACCCAAAGTGCCCTAATTGTCCCAGAGAGGCTGCCAGTGGTGGAGCAGGGTTGTGGGGAGCGGGGAGTCTAGAAGGCGAGGGGACCAGGTGAACAGAGGACGGCGGTTGGTGTGGGGGAAGCCCCAGGGCTCCTACCTGGGAGGCCAGAGGTTCCCCATTCCGCAGCCAGCGCACCGTGGGCCGGGGCTTGCCGGCCGCCGCACAGCCCCAACGGAGGTTGGAACCGATGTCAGCCTCCATGTCTGAGATCACCTTGAGCCACTCGGGCTGAGCTGTGGGGAGCAAGGGAGAGAAAGGCTGGGGTGAGCTGGGCCGAGCCTCCCTCTCACGGGGGACCAGGATTGCAGGGCTGCAGTTCTGGTGACGGACAGCAGAGGGCGCCATCAGCATCCCGGGAAGGGCTTTAGGGGGTGTGAGAAGCAGGCCGAAGAAAGCCCGCACTTTGTGTCTGTGCCAGTGGCTGTTTGAGCAACTTAGATCATTCTAAAGCCTTCCATTGCTTCCCGCAACCCTGCCTGAAGCCCTAGCTTCTTCTCTTCCCACCCCCAGTGCAACCCTAGGGCAAGAAGGCTTAAGCAAGGGGCCACCCAGTCCCCTCCCTGACTTTTGGATCTGCTTCCTCAGGGATGATAAGAGTGAAGGCGGGGGGGGGGGGGGGAGACAGGGGGCCCCAGCCCTGTACCCTGCACGATGATGCGGCCCTGGACGGTGTCGCGGCCCTTGGAGTTCTCCGCCTCACACTCATAGGTGCCCTCATCCTCAAAGGCGACGCTCGGTATCTGCAGGGTGGGCTCGGCTGTGGCCCACTGGGGGGACAAGGAGCCGTCCACTTTACGCCACTTGATCTGAGGGACAGGGCTGGTGGGGAAGACAGAGCCAGAGCGGGTTTGCTGTGCTAAGTAGACTCCCCTGTGCCTGCAGCTTCTCACACACAGATCCTCCCCTGAGGTGCCGGGCAGGGTGTGGACAAGGGCCTGGGAGGGGACAGAGGGAGAGAGGCAAGGGGGAAGGGAGGGGCCTCTTCCGGACTGGCCCAGAGCACAGGTGGGAAAGTGGCAAGAAGCAGGGCACCTCTCTCCTCTCCTCTCCCCTGCAACGATTGGGACCCCCGTGAACTTGGTCTTCCGTGCGGTCTGTACCCTGAAGCTGGCTTGCTCTCCCCACCCCCACCCTGCCCTGGCCACCATGCCTCTTCTGGGACTGCCCTCCTCAGCGGTGGCCTGTAGCCTGGGATTTGAGGGGGTCCCCTCCCGCCTCTCCCCAACAAGGCCTTGCCTCTGCTTTTCAAGAGGGCCGTGGTCATTAGCAATCTGTAAATACTAAAACGACTGAGTATCAGCGACTCTTAAAGCGTTCAGTTATGAACCTTCCATGTGCTTTAAATATGAATTTTCTGGAAGTCCAATAACTTTTCTCAAAGCAGGGGGCATCCTGGGTAACCACAGGAGATACAAGGGAAGAGGGGACCAATGTACAAATCACATTAATTGTTCTACAGGCATCTATTTGAACACCTCCTATTTGCTTAGCCCCGTTCCAGTGAATCCTTTTTCTAGGAGAGAGGGATTTCTATCACAATTGTTAAAAAGATAACTCTTGGGGCGCCTGGGTGGCTCAGTCGGTTAAGCAGCCGACTTCGGCTCAGGTCACGATCTCGCGGTCCGTGAGTTCGAGCTCCGCATCGGGCTCTGTGCTGACAGCTCAGAGCCCGGAGCCTGTTTCAGATTCGGTGTCTCCCTTTCTCTCTGACCCTCCCCCGTTCATGCTCTGTCTCTCTCTGTCTCAAAAATAAATAAATTAAAAAAAAAATTTATAAAAAAAAAGATAACTCTTGGCATCCATAGAACACTTGCTAAATGCCAGGCCCTGTGCTAAGCACTTCACATATAGGTACTACCATTATTACCGTGTACAAATAAGGACACAGAGGCACAGAGAGGTTAAGGGTTTACCCATTGTCTCCCAGCCAGCAAGTGACAGAGCTGGGGGTTGAACCCGGGAGGCCAGGCTGGGGTTCGTACACAGTGCTACCTGCCTCCGGCCTGGGTGTTGCATAAGCGGCCTGAGCTTGGCAGACATTGCTGGGAGGACCCACTATGTGTCAGACCCCTGGTGTGCATGACGCCCCACTCAGGGACAGAGTGCTCAGTGAGTGGTGGTCACCACCCACTGGGATCTCTGCTCGACCCTGCGAAGGGTACAAAGAGCCCGCCTGCCCTCTCCCCGGGGTCACCCATGCCCCTGAGGGGCTCTGACACGCTGCGCCCTGGCCTGCTCCCTCCCTCCTCTGCCACTCACTTCCCAAAGGCGAAGCACTCCAGGGTGACCTGCTGTCCTACCAGCGCGTAGGTCTCTGCCGGGAACCGGGCCTTGATGCTGGGTGCAAAGAGCCTGGTGTCTGGGGAGAGAGGGAGTTTGCAGATCGGATGCAAATGAGGCGGGCTTGAGGCTCCTTAGGCGCTTAGGGTCTCAGCACAGCTCAGAGCCGACCCCTTCTTGACCCCTGTTCCCCTTGGGGGCCTGGCCAAGGGTCTGAGGCTTTGCAGCCGGGGGACCGAGGGGTCCGGGCCCCAGACCCCAGGCTTCGCAAGCCATCCTTCGCCACCTCCAGGGGAGAACCCTCTTTCCCAATATCTGCTGACCCTTTCAGCTCTCTCCTCCCCGCCGTGCCCACCGACCCTGACCTTCAGCAGCCAGGTTGAGTTGAGCGAACTTGCTGAAGACGCTCTTGGTGGAGAAGTCCATGTGGCTGGTGGCCAGGCAGGAGTAGTTGCCCAGGTCTGAGGCGTTGGTCCGGGCAATGTACAGGTTCCCCGTGGTCTGGGACACGAAGTGACGCCCGTCCGTCGGGATGAAGTTGGGGAACTCGTTGAGGAGCCAGCGGTAGGACAGGCCTAAATAGGACGTGGGGGGCGGGGGTTGAGGAAACCGCGGGGCTCTGGGCTGACGGGGCAGCTGTGGGGGGAGGCCCTCAGCATGCTGGGGGGGATCTCTAGACCTAGTCCTGAGAGCCCCGTGCTCGGAGCTGGCGCTGAGGGGAGACCCAGAAGGAAGATGTGACTTTACTCCTGCCCTTGGGGTGCTCCCAGTCTGAAGGAGGAGGCAGGGCACAGAGCTAGCGAATGACAGACTCATTTTGAGTCCGACACAAAATCATTTTGAGTTGGGGACCCAGGGATCGGTGCTTCCAAGGGTCACTCACCGCCTTTTCCTCCCCTGCTGAGTGGTTGAAGCCCCTCTTGTGCCCTCTGTCTAACCTCGGGCCAGGGTCCCGACTCACCTGGGTAGTGGGCAGGTGGGTTACAGGGCAACATCACCCCCCAGCCTTCGTGGGTTTTCACTGGGTCTCTCTCCTCCTTGGAGAACTCCTGCAGAACTGGAGATAAAGACCCGGTGCTCGGGCACCATCCTCCAAGCTTGGGGGCCTCCCCCAGTCCAGCCTCCGTGGGAAGCAGTCACCTGCCCTTTCTAGACACTTTCCCCAGCTCCCTATTCCCCTCCCCCGGAGCATCCTGGCACCCCCGCGGGTCTCACAGCCGAAGCGGAGCACAGCCTCCCTGCTGACGATGGTGCCCACTGGGTTGGAGGCCAGGCACTGGTAGACGCCGGCGTCCTGTGCCTTGGTGGGGTTCATGATGACCAGGTTGCCCCCTACCAGCTGGTGGCGGGAACCTGGCACCAACTTCATCTCAGTACCGTTCATCTTCCACCTGCAAGTGGGGGCAGAGGAGGAGACCATCCTGCGTGGCTGGACCCGGCCTGGTGCCAGGGCTGGTGCGAGGAACAACGTCACGGCTGCCCAGGCCCCCCCCCCCCCACCGGCGCCCACCGTGGGGGTCTCACCTATAGGTGGCTGGAGGGCTGGCCCGGGCACGGCACGCCAGCGTCACCTTCTCCTCAGTGGATTCCTCCGGGAATAGCAGACCGAGGGGCTGATCTTCAAAGACTGGCCCAAAAGTGGCCGGGGATCCCCGGGCTGAACTCCAAGCTGTAGGTGGGGGAACAGCACCAGACGCCTGAGGGCCTGGGGCCCAGTAGGGCAGTGCCGTGCAGTAGAACTTTCTGCAGTGATGGAAGGTTCCGTTCTCTGCCCTGACCAATACGGTAGCCATCAGCCGCCTGCTGTCAAGCCCTTGAAATGTGGCTGGTGCAGCTGAGGAAGTCAATTTTAAATTTTACTTAATTTTAATTAATTAACACTTGAATTTCAGCTGGTTGGGCAGGTTCCGGCTGGCCAAGATAGTTGAGTCAATCACCCATCCTACACTCAGGTATTGAGCACCTGCTGTGTACCTGGCACTGGGCTAGACTGTGTGGCAAAGGTGACTAAGACACAGCCCCTCTTCCTCAAGGGACCTGCAGTCCGGGGACGGAGACACTAAAGGACGGGACGAGGTGGTGAGAACCATAAAAGCAGTGGGAGTTCTAGATGCAGGGGCCCTCAGGGTGGGAGCCGCTGGCCTGCAGGGTGTGAGATGCATGGGAAACCACTGGTTAAGGAGGCGGAGAGAGAATGTGCGTCCCTGAAGCCTAATGTCCCTTCCAGCCAGTGATCTGGCTCTTGGCCTCTTATTAGCTGTTACAGACCCCTTCTGAGCCTCAACATCATGACCTGTGAAACGGAAAGAATGTGAACTCACCTCCCAGGGGCTGGAGGACGGTTCAGTCTGGCACAGGGTGTGTGCTCTGAAAATGTCTGCTGGACCCAAGCCATCGGGTAGGGGGAGTTTAGGGGGAGAAGGAAGGCTTCATGGTGGTGGAGGGGGTGCAGGTTGCTTTGGGGGCATTTTTCTACGAGTGCGGTGTGATAATTCAAGAAAGAAAGGCCCGGAAAAGGAAATGACTTGCTTATGGCCACAAGGCAAATCTGTGGCACACGTGGGTCTAGATCCCGGCCTCCTGAATTTGCTGAGCAAATGAAGTTTTCATGCCTGGCCCCTTCCCAGGGCGGATGCCTTTCTTTATGCACCAGGGCAGGGGACACTGAGGCACAGAGGCCGGTGTTTCACACCTGTCTTCCTTCCCACAGGGGTGGGGAGTGGGCTCTCTTTGCTGACTCATGGGGCCAGCCATGCTTTGCCTTTGTGGTATCAGGGAGGAGCCAGGCCACCCCTAATTGGCTCCTACCCCACAATCCAGCTGATTTCAGGCCCTCCTTGGTGGGTTGTGGGGGCTGGGATCCCCATTAACCAATTAGTGCCTCCTGTCCCAGCGCATCCAGCTGTCAGCCCTGTTCCAGGGGTGGGGGGGGTGCACCCCCGTGCCACAGCTGAGGCCCAGCCCTGGCCCCTGGGGAATGAGGGCAGCTGTTAAGCAGCTCTCAGAATGAGGAAGGAGGCAGGGCTCCCTGAAATGGCACCCCCCCCCCCCACCACCCATCACTATCCCTCCCTGCCGCCCCGGGGCCTTGGAGGCAGCTATGGAGCCCGCAGCATCTCAGTTGGAGAGCCCAGCTTAATCCCAAGTTAATGATGGTGGTGGAGGGGAGGGACCCCTGCCCCAGCTGGGGCTGCCAGGATGGGAGGGAAAGGAGGGGTGACGGGGCAGCTAGGCTGCTGGGAACCACCTTATATAATAGCAGCTTCCAGCAGCTCTGCGGGCATGGCAGGGGGTGGCTGAATGGGCCTGGGGCACACTGATGCTTTAAGACTGGCTTTCTTCCCGAAAAAGCTTTGTCCTCGGCACTCAGCCATGTCCACACCCTCATCCACATATGTACATTTCCACACCTCTCACCTGCACACCCTTCCTCACACGCACACACACATCACATATACACACGTACCTCTCTAAGCTACTCCAGTAGACAGATACGTGTTCCCATGCGCATCCGGCTACACACGTATATATACGTGCTTATGTATATATATCCATATACCCATAATAATAAAAGCAGGTGCTCTTTATCGAGTGCTTGCTCTGTATCGGATCCCACGCTCCATATTTCTTGCGCATAACCTCTTTACAAGACAGCTATTGCCACCTCCTTATTTAACTAATGTGGAAACTGAGATTTAGGAAAGTTAAATAACTTCTCCAAATCACACAGCGAGAAGGAGCAGATCCATGGATCTGGACCCTGGCCAGCCTCACCCACAGCCAGCCATCCTTAACCACAGTGTCCGTGATTCTTGACCCCGCTTCCCCATCGGAACCATCAGAGGCTCTGGCCCATCCCAGAGGTGCCGAATCACAGCGCGTCGCGGGCACTCGGAAGGGCAGCTGGGGTCGAGAGCCATCACACTTGCTGTGAGGCTTTCCACGCGCCTTCGTCATCCCCCCCAGATGTCGCACCCGGTCCACACAACAACCCGCTGACATTGCCACCCTCTGAAACATCCACAAACACAGTCTCGTTCACCCCACACCTTCCTCTGAGGCTGCGCTCACACCCACCCACACAAGGCCACCCCTCCTCGCTGTCCCTGTCCCTCATCCTCTCTGATTCTCTCTTCTCTGATTCCCTGTTCTGGCAACGCTGCACCCCCCCCCCCCCGCCCGTCCCCCGTGAACATGGGCATCGGGAAGCTTGTAGAAGGGGCTGGATAGATGAGAACGTGGGGGGGCTTCCTCACTGCCTTTCCTTGTCGGGGTGCCAGGGACCCAAGGCTGCTTCTCCAGGGCAGCTTAGCCAGGCGAGCCCAGAGCCGAGGCACCTTTCTGGGAGGGCTGAGAACAGGCGATGGGGTGTTCCACTCGTGTCTCTGGAGCTCGTGGGTGTGGCAGACCAGGTCCCCTCTCCTTGGGCTTTGCTGCATCTCTGGGTTTGAGAGCCCTGCAGCTGCCCACACCGCCTGCCTCAGATGCCGAGGTCCCGGCACTCTTTCCCGAGGGAGGGCGGTGCTGAGGACCCCAGGCTCCCCTCCACTGCTCTCTCTGGGGTGGCTGTCCCCTGTTCTGCGCAGTCTGGACTCCCCACCCCAGCAGCTCCTCTGGCCTGGTGGGCCCCGGGCACAGGTAGCTAGGCCTGAGAGTGGGGTTGCTGGGAGGCCCCCTCCAGCCTCTGGGTCAGCTTTATTTCCTAGCAGCCTCACTGACTTGGGTGCAGGACTGGGAGGCAGTTAGGACGGAATGAGAACGTCTGAAAGTGTGCCAGTGGCGTCCTTCCCTGATGAGACAGAGGACCTAGAACGTGCTGGCTGCAGCCTTGCAGGGGGTTTGGGGTGGGGAGTCAGAGGCTGCTACAACTCCGGAAGGGTGGTGGGGGATGGGTCCTTTTTCTCCCAAGGGGGCCTTTAAGGAGAAAAGAAGCATCTATTGATCTGGGCTGGGGGTCAGGACAGAGCGGCCAAGCGGTGGTCTCAGCAGGTCCCTCCGTGCAGCAGCAGGGGGCTGGGGGACCTCCCTCCAGCTCTTGGACAGGCTTGGTCTCTGGTACCTCCTTCTTGGCACACTCTCCAGAGTGGGATCTGGGCCCACACTGCCCTCTTCTGCCAGCCCCCCTCCTCCCCTCTCCCTGCCTTGCAGCACCCTTGGCATGGGATCCTTTGCTTGGGTCCCTTTGGGCAAAAGGCCACCCCCCTGCTGTGCCTCATTTCTCCTCACATCCTGTTCCACACTAGGTCCGTTGGCCAGGCTGCAGCGCCGCCCTGGGGAGCCCTCCTAGAGGTTCGTGGTACTGATCCCCATCTCCTCAAGTCAGAGGATGCCAGAGCAGCAGTGCCATCCAATAGAACTTTCTGTGATGATGGAAACGTTCTATAATCTGTGCTATCCCATATGTGGCTTGTATAACTGAAGGACTCATTTTAAATTTTAATTTAGTCCCAGTCTAATAGTTTCATGTGGCTACCATATCGGACAGCGCGACTCCTCAGAGGCAGCGGCTCCGGGCTGATATCACGGAGATCCAGATGTGCCGTGATCTTGCTGTGTGGGCCCAGGGCAAGCCACTTACCCTCTCTGGATCCTGCTTCTTCCACCTACATTATGGCGAGACTCATTCCTTCTAACCTCAGGGGGAAGGTAAGATCCACAAATGGGGACATTTAAGCAAAGGAAGGGGGCCTCAGAAATCGAAGTGCCGTGGCAACGCAGGGTCAGTAATTTCTGAAGTCATCGCTACAATAATAGCAGTGATATAACGACATGATCACCCTGCTGGACTCTGGAGCCCAGATGAGGCCTCTTACCTGGAGAGGAGACAAGGGCCACAGTGACTAGCAGCAGCAGCAGCAGGTGTGACTTCCTCCTGGTGGGTGTCCCCATGGTGAGCATTCTGGGCAGAGATGGGGAGCTGAGGAGGGGATCCTCAGCTCGGGGAGGGGAGAGTCCAGCTGGAGGCTGAGAAGGACCTGGGGAGGCAGAGGATGGGGAGGCTTCTGAGTCGCGCCCCTCCTGCCTCCTGGGTCTGCACTGTTTTCACCCCGGGCTGGAATTGCATTCATCCTCCCCAGGGTTGGGGGGGGGGGGAGGGGAGCCGGGGGAGGGGGGAGGGAGGGAGGGGGAAGAGGCTTGGCTGTTAGCAAGGAGCTCTTCCCAGACTGAGTGCCTACTACTGGCCCCCTGGGAGTCTGGCTCTGCCCTGTATATGCCCTCCCCCCACCTCCCCTGCAGCCAGCAGGGGTTGGCTCAGGAAGTGAAATCAGTGGCTAATTGGGAGGCGAGAACCCAGCTGCCCCTCACCCCATAAGAGCTCTTGTTGTGGGGTCCGGAAGACAACAGGGCGGGGCCTGGGGGTGGGGGTGGGGAACACCTTCCAGCATTTGGGGCCCAATTTCCCCAGCCCCTGCCCCCTGAGCTGCCTAGGTAGGGGGCGATAAGCCCCTCTGGAGCCTTCTTTGTTCTATTTTTTGAATGTTTTTAAATTTATTTTGAGAGAGAGAGAGAGAGAGAGAGAGAGAGAGAAAGCTGTCAGTGCAGAGCCTGATGTGGGGCTTGATTACACGAACCATGAGATCATGACCTGAGCCGAAATCAGGAGTCAGACTCAGACTCTTGGCCCGCTGAGCCCCCCCAGACACCCCCTTCCTTGTTTTTCTAGCAGCGGCTGGTTCATTCCCACCCTCTCACCTGGGTCCCCGGGTGAGGCACTTATGAAGCCATGACCTTGGCCCCCATCAGCAGTTCTCCCCAACTAGGTGGGCCAATGGGCCCCCACAGGCCTTCTGGGATGAAAGAGTTACTGCAGCTCCCAGAGGGTTAAAACTGTTCCCCGGGGGGGGGGGGGCACCCAGAGCAAGTCAGAGCTCCCCCTCCATCGGCAGGGGAGATGGGGCCTCATCCTGAGAGGGGCGGGCAGGGCCAGCCTTTCCGTCTGCTCCCCATCTCCAGGCTGACATTCTGAGGTCTGGGTGGGAAGTGTGGAATCTCAGGGGTCTGCTTTCTGCTTATAGAGGGAGACTGGGTCACTGGGCCCCCAGGGCTCCCTGTCAGAGCTGCTCCAGGGAGCGGGTAACCCAGATGCACATTCTACTTCTCTGCCCTGTGGCTTTCTAGAATCCCAAGGAGGAGGAGGAGGAGGGGACTGGGACTAGGGGACAGCCTGGCTGGGGGGATCTTCCACTACCTGGTGGCAAGACCCACACCATCTCTGGGTCCGAGTGTCCTCATCTGTAAAATGGGTGCTCTAAGGTCCCTAGTAGCTCTGAGACTGCAATGCTGCCCGACTGAGAGTGCAGGGTGGCCGCTGGAATGCTGTCCCCTGGAAGGGGGTGGGGGGGAGGTCGGGGGAAGAAGGCAGGCTATGGGCTCCCGGGGACCAGGGCAAGGTCTGAAGACAAATGCCAAGTTCAGGATCTCTCTGTCTCACTTCTATTCCTTTGGAAAGAAAGGGCTCCCAAACCCTTTTAGACTTCAACATCCGGCCACCCACATCCTTTCTCTGCCTCCTGAACAGCTAGAGCTGTCTCCTGAAGGAGCTGGGGGAGGGGAGAGAGGGAACCGGCCCTGGGTATGGGTGGGGGGGGGAGGGTCGGCAGGGAGGCCACGGGCTGAGAGCTGAGTGTCTGTCGGTGGGGGTGGAGGTAGGGAGTGGTGTTTCAACAAGTGGCACTCCCTCCTCGGCCCCAACCCCGGCCTCATATCCACTTCCCTTTGTGGGGAAGCCACCGGGTGCCACCTCTCCCCGACCATGCACCCTTCTCTGTCCTTGCCACTTTCACTTCCGGACTTGAACCCAGCCGTTCTGCCCTTGCCGGGAAGCCCCTCGGATGCCGCCACGTGCACATGGTTAGATGTCAGCTCTGCTCTTGACTAGACCCTTGGAGCCCACCTGTGGAGGTGTGTCTGCCTCCGATTAGAAGTTTGTGAGCTCCCCCAGGGCAGGCACCGGCTTCTTCGTCTCGGTGTCCCCGGTGCCTAGCAAAGCGCCCTGTTACTTGTGTGTCCCGTTCAACTGGTGGAGAACAGCTGGGCTATATCCTCCTGCGGCCAGTGGACGCACGAGGTCGCACAGGCACACTCACACAGCGAGCTCACCAGAGAGCCCATCCCTGCTGCACCAGTTTTCAGTGCCCCCCCCAAGGGCAGGCCCGGGGGCACACCCACACACGCCCTCACACTCTCTCTCATGTGTTCACTCACACCCTTTCTGTCTCACACACTCTCACATGTGCACACACACTCTGCCTCTTCGTGTCGCATACTGCCTCATACACTTTTACACACTTGACACACTCCCACTCCCTTCCCCACACGTCTTCACATACACACTCATGTATCTTTACACACACACACACACACACACACACACACACAGAGCCTCGGGTCTCTAGGGTCAGCAGGGTGTTTAGTCATGGAAGAATCTAGAAGTATGGCTCTGGATACTGTACAAACGCAGGGAGCTGTCCTCCTGACGGGGAGCCTCTGGGGCACTGTGAGCCATCGCAGGCTTTGGAATCCACAGGCGGGAGCCAGTGATATTGCTTTGTCTCCTCACAGCTTTGTGAGCCTGGGCAAGTTACTCCTGGTGGAAGGGTCGGTTTCTCCACGGAACACTTATTTTACGGGGCTGTTTGGAATGTTCCGTGAGGCAGTGGCGCGCCCTGCAGGAAGTCTCTGGCTATTTGGACTTGCCTTGGGGCCACGGTTTGGCTGGGGGAAGGGAGAGAGGAGACTAGGGCTCCAGATCCCTTCCCCACTTAGCCAGAGCAGCTCCTCTGGAATCTGCTTCACCTCCTGGAAGTTCCCTTTAAACAGAGGGTTCTGCAGCTCCAAAAAGTTTGAAAACGCCTGGTGGTGCTCCCGCACCACGTCCTGAAGTCTGGCTCAGAGAAGGTGCTCAATCATTGTTTGCTTCCTGCCCTTTGTCTGCCTGCCAGTCTTGGGAGCTCAGTGAGGGGGCAGGGTGCGGACTGGGGAGGAGCTTCGGCTCCAGGCACTTACCCTGAGTGTGCCAGAGCAAAGCAGAAACAGATGACCAGGGAGCTGGGGCTGGGGCTGGAGACTTCGGGGCAGGTGCCCACCAGCAGTGCTGGAGAGAGAGAGTGTGAGTGTGTGTGCACGTGTGTGTGCACGCGCGTGCACACATGTATGTGACGTTTATTTGCATCCATGTGCTGTGTCTGTCTATATGCCCCTGCATATATGTGTGGTCTGGTCTTTATGTCTCTGTGTATATGCACGTGTCTGTGTCTGTTTATGGGTTATGTCTAGTCTGTGTGTGTGTGTGTGTGTGTGTGTGTGTCCCCACCCAGCACAGGGCTTGATGACCCAGTTCCTGCCTTGTTTCTCCGCGATCCACCAGGAGGATCACTCCCCCTGGAGCACTCGTCACCCACAGTGGTCAGAATATGTTATCACTTACCATAGGCATACATCATGAATAACACAATCCCAAGGCTCATTGCACAGTTTAGTTTAATCCAGACTTTTATCAGTCACCTTGGGCTAAAGGGCCCTGGGCACCCTCTGGGGACTGAGACCTGTAGGCTCAAGAGACAGGGGTTGGGGAGGGGTTGGGATCGGTGTGCTCCTGGAGTGGCCTTTGGGGAGCACTAGAGACCAGTCAGCCCAATCAGATGTACCTTGAGCTCCGCTGTGTGCCAAGGCCTTGTGCGAACACACACACACACACACACACACACACACACACAGCCTGGGTCACACACACCAGGCACTGTGCTAAGCACTGGTGAGAAAGTAATGAAAACACTGCCTTTTGCAGAACCTTCTGACCCACTAAGTGTGACCCAGTTGTCTCCCTATACCATCTGCCCTATGGCACATTCTAGAATGCCCAGGGTGGAGGGTGCCTTTTTGTCAGGAGCAAGGCAGGAGTGGAGCTATGCCAGGCCCAGAGCCGGCCCTTGGAGCCCTGAGCCAGCCAAGCCTGGCCCAGGCCAGCTGCCCTGGTGCAGGGGTGCAGGCTGGCACCGGCGGGCATGGGCTGGCACAGGCAGGCACAGGCTGTCACCATCAGGGGCTGGTCCCGTGAAGCACCGGCACATGGGGGAATGGACTGCTTGGGGGTTCAGGGGCACAAAGGAGGCAGGCTGAATTGCTGGGTGTGGGGAGACAAAGGGCCTGGGGGACAGTGACAAGAAGGAAGGCTGTGAGTAGGACTCTGGCACATGACAGGGTTTTCTGAGTTGAGGACCCCTGCACAGAACCAGTCAGAAAATGAAATATACACTCTGTCTAAATGCTACACCTTGGGACCCCCAAATCCCTGCCCTGACTCTGCCTCTCTTTCCCCCTGGATAATGGAGGTTTAAGTGTTGAGGGATTTGGCGACTTTTATATGGGTGGTGGTGGGGAAGGGGGAGTTTGGAGCCCAGTTGAGGGCAGAGACTAAGTGACTTATGAGCCAACAAGCACTGCAGAAGCCCTTCAGGTCCCTGCCCTCCTCTGTCCTGCAGCTCAGTATGGTGGTTAACACTGCCAACCGGCCTGACCCTTACTAACCAGTGAAACCCTAGTATTTAACTAGTAGAACCCTAGCTCTAACATTCATTACTTAACCTCTCCAAGCCTCAGTCTTCCTCTGCAAAATGGGCTTAAGCAGGGACCCTTGGGAGGTCAGCAGCATTCCCGGCCCATAGTAAGTACTCAGAAAAGATCGGATCTTACCACGGACAGTCCTCACAGAACCTCTAGCACGGGCTCCAGCACACGTGTCCCTAGACTCTGCCTGAGTCAGACTCGCTCCCACACAGTCATGACATTCGGGCTGGGCTCGCAAGTGTTTAGGACACTGACAGACTCCCACAGTCTCCCTGGGCCGGCGCCCTCTTCCCCTCTGCCCCACAGGGGCAGCAGGCTCAGGGAAGCCCCAGCAAGCAGGCCACCCCAGACGAGGGCACCCAGAGTCACATCCAGATAGCATGTGCTCAGGAGAGCACCTGAGCCAGTGCTCCCAGCTGATACCTCTCCTCAACCACCCCCAGCCCCTGCCTGCGGGGTCCAGAATGGGGGCGGGACTCTGCCTGGGAAGGGGACTGCCACCTGGGACAGGACCATTGTCCTCCAGGAAGGTCTGAAACACTCCCCACCTCTCTGGAGGGACAGGAGTCTGCAGTGACCTGGTGGGGCCACATGCCAGGTGGGTCAGGAGGGCTGTGGTGGGAAAGGCTGGTGCCCTGAGCTGGAGGAGGTCCTTAGGACAGATTTTGGTAGGATAGGGGCCTCCTCAGTTCCCGGGGGGGGGGGGGGGGGGGGACAGGGACTGGGTGGGGACAGGGGAGCTGGGTCTCTCCCCAGGCCCCTCTGTGTGCTCCCTCCCTTTCCACCCCTCAGTTTTCTCTGCAGGTTCTTGGTACTAGCAGCTGGTTCTGAGGCCCCAGCCTGTTCCCTCTGGGGAGAGCTGTGACCCCAGGCTAACATTTGTCTGAGCTTCCCACAACGAGAGTCTGGCCCCTCGTCCCCTTCATCTGCCACCTGGATTCTCTGGCGCTCCTGCCCTGGCCTTCTCCACCGGAGAGACTCCTCAAAGTGGGGAGTGGACAGAAAGGGGAGCCCTGCGTCCTCCTGGGAGGGGCTCAGGATAAGGGGCAAGCCGTACCCAGACCCAGGTTTTCCCCACTTGCCTGCCAGCGTGGAGTGGGGCAGATTGAGTGAAGGCTTTGGAAGGACCATCCCTTTCTGAGAGGCCAGGAGTAAGGATGTTTCCACTCGGTTCTAGAGAACCGCATTAGGAAGAAATGAACAGCCCAATCTCCATATGTCCCCTGATCTCTGCAGAGAAGAGACTCACCCCCCACTCCCGATTCCCCGACACTTTCCTAACTTCCCTGCAGGCTGCTTCAGAGCCAAGCCTGGTGGGGGTGGGTTCAAACCCCTTCCTCCCCACAGGCTAGTTTCCGCTCTGGGCCCTAGATTAACTGTGCCTCCTGGGCTTCGCTGCAGGAAGGCCGCCCTCCAGCCAGAGGCGGGATGGGGGGCCTGGTGATCTAGGAGGCCGGCAGGCATTGAGAGGATGTGGGCTGGAGCTGGAGGAGACCCAGCCTGTTCCTGTATCCAGATGGGTGAGGGGGGGGGTGGGGTGTGGAGGGATGGGCTGAGGGGGTGCTCATTAGATGAGAAGCGTGCTGAGGTGTGCCTGGGCCTGTCCTGGGATGGAACGTGGTCAGCTTGGGGGGAGGACATCACATCCTCTCTTTGCATCCTTTGCATCCTCTTTAGGGGAAACTGGAAACATGGGCTCATTTTGTAGCAAGAGAACTCATGAAACCAAAGGAAGAATTTCTTTACTCCAAGATGATTACCCTCAGGGCACAGAACCCATGGAAACTCCCATGAATGTTCCAGGTTAGCAACCCGCTCGCCCTCCCCCCTACCACCGCCTGTGAGGTGAGTGGGGGAGGTTGGTCCAGATTAGGGTGGTTCAGAAAAATGAGAGGTGACTGGTCTGCAGGAGGGAATGAAAAAGAGCCATCCCCCTGTTACCATTTGAAAGAGCATAACCTGGGGCCAGAAGGAATTTACGGGGCCCTCCAGCCCCACCTCCACCTCCGGTCAGGACTGTCTGACCGTGGACCAGACCCCAGTTCCCAGAGCCTCCTAAGGGTCACTGGAGAGGACATTGCCCTACCTCCTCATGGCTCATCTTCCTGGTTAGGAGGTGCCTTGAGCAGTCTAACTTCAGTCCTTCCTGCTTCACTGGAATATCCTTTGCTCTGGTCCTTCTTTCCCTTTGTATCACTCACCTCTTGTTCAACCCCCTGGTTCTGCCCTAGGAATCTCTCCCACCCACTCTAGGATTTAGAGATTGTCTTTGAGATATGCTTTCTCACACCCACTTGGCTTGAGGATGTTTCTGGGGGCGGGGGTAGGACACATACATACCTCTTTCAACCCACTCCAAACGTATTGCTTCCCTCATGGCCTCAGAGTCAGAGAGGATGCCTTGAGGGCACCCCCTTCTGTGTGCTCGCTCCTGAGGACTAAGTTTGGTCAGTCAGAGACCATATATACAAGCATCCCATTGAACACAGAGGCCCATCCTACGTGCGTCTCTAGTTGAACAACAGCTGGCAGAGAAGGTGCTGGAGTGGAGTTGCACAAGTCGTGCAACCTGGCAGGGGCAATGGTGTGGAGGTGGGTTGAGGGCTGAGGCTGGAGGAGTGAACTTGGCCAGGGAAGGGAGTGTGAGGGAAGAGCATGGCCAAGTGGGTAGAAGAAGATGAATGGGAAGTGAGAGAGTGGTGGAGAGAGCAGGGGACCCATCTCCTCTGTGCACCTGCCTCTGCTTCCCTCACCAGAAGGGCAGGTGAAACATGGGTGACTTTGATGCCCCCTTCGCATCTGTCTCACCTCCCGTCTCCCTCTTGCTGGCTGAGGTCTCCTAACAGATCCCGTGGGAAATTAGGAATAACTTTGACCTCGTGGCAAAAACCTTGCTTGAGTGATTTTGCAGCCTGGCTAGAAAGGGGTTAACTGGGGAGCCTCACCCCAGTTAAGGGAGGGTTAAGCCTCACCCTGGGGAGAGGCTTGGCTGTTGCCTTCCCAGGAGGCAGAACTCCCTCCTCCCAAGGTCGGAGGTTAGGGCACCATTTCCCTGCTCCACCCCCGGAGCCGGGGTCCCATCAGCCTCTCCCACAGGTGGCCCACTGCTGCCCTTGATCTCCAGTGGCCTCCCTGGTCTCTCTGAGTGGGAATGGGAGGCTAAGTGGACAGAGGGTCTCTCGGGCGGGCCAGAGGGTTGGGAGGTGAGGTTGGGGCTGCTGCCCAGAAGGAGATCAGGAGCTCACTGAGGGGATTGGGTTATCTGGGCCTCTCAGACCCGCTCTGAACAGAGGGAAAAGGATGCTGTCTGGGCTGGGAAGGGAGTTGGGGGCAGGGAGGTGTTGGGGGGGGGGGTTGGGGGGGGTGGTCAGGCTGAAAGGAAGGGCGGTAGGGTCTGACTGGTCACAGAGAGGGGGGAATGTTAAGGGCAGGTACTTTGGGGCCCCGGACAACCTGCTCTTCCCAAGGGGCGACCCCACCTCAGTCTGCCTGGATTCCCACACCCCCAGACAACCTTGACTGATAGCTTTTCCTCCTGGGACGCAGGCTCAGCCCCAGTGGTGTGCAGCTACAGGGTCCCAGCTTTGTCCCCATGTAACACCAGGACTGTCCCCTTCCACAGGCACTGTGTCACCTGCCCCCTTTCTTGTTTCCCATATGTGGGAATCCTTTCTGGAAAAGGCAACAGTATTCAGCCCTGGACACTGGCTGGGGCTGCTTCCCCGACCTCCGATGGGTGGTGTAAGCCCCATGGTGCTGGGCAGGATTGCCCTCTCTTTCCGGCTCCCCAAAACTGAGCCCTCTCTTTCCAGACCCCCTAAACTGAGCTCGCTCCCCTTCTACCCTTTCCCTGAGTGAAAGCCAAGCTTGATTCCAACCCTTCCCTCCCACCAGTGAGGAGGAGGGGAGGGATCTGAGGAAAAGAAGATTGGTGTGGGGAGGGGGGGGAGGGAAGAAAAGGAATTTCAGCCCCGGTGGTCCGGGCTTCTCACCCTGTGGGATGTGACTTGCCTCGGTTTCTCCTCCCTAAGTCCCCGCTCCTGGACAGGCCTCTGCCCAAACTTGAGTTCCACTCTCCCCGCTCTCTTCCACAGCCTCCCCTTCTAACTGAAGCAACACTTTGCAAAGAGGTCACCCTGCAGAGGCACGCTCAGGGCCACCTCAAGTCTGGGCAGTCAGGCTCCATTTCACCCCGGGACTTCTGGGGGGAAGGCCGGAGTCTGGGGCTTGGCCTCGTGGACTATCTGGCCCTGGACCCGGGGCCCCGGGCAGGCCCCGGGGCCGCTGCCCTCTCCGTAGGCAGGTGTTGCTACAGGCTGAAATTCTTCGACACCACTGGGGTCCAGCCTCCCGGCCAGGCTCGGCCTGCTAGGGCCCTGTAGGATGCCACCCACGTAGACAGGGTGGAGGGGACCTCCCGTCCGGTGGCCACCAAGGGGCTGGGGTGAGAAGTCAGAGGGGCCCCCCAGCCGGCTGGGGCTCCTGCTCTGCCCCTGCCCCCTCCCAAGTTGCAAGGAATCTGAGCCGCAGCCCCTGCCCCGGGAGCACCGGGAAGCCTCCCCCCCCCACCCCCCCAGGCTGGAGGAGACAAAAGCGGTTGGCACCTACCTGGGGTGGAAGAAGGGTGTTGGCTGGGGCAGGTGGATGCTGCCCGGGGCGGTGAGCCAGAGCCGGGCCGGCCGCCGGCCCCCTGGGCCGCCCTCCTCTCCTCCCCGGCTCGCCTCAGCCGCTCGCTGCTGTCCTGGTGCGGCGGTGGCGGCCGCGGTGGCGGTGGCGGGCGAGGGCGCTTGTGTGTGTGCGCGCCCGGAGCCACTGCAGCATCTCTGCATCAAGATGTGCTCCTCCCTCTCCCAGGCTCCGCTCACTGGCTGGCTCCGGTCCTCAGCCAACGCTCGGGGGCCCTGGAGATGGCTTCCTTCTGCCCCCCTCCCACCCCCTTCCCGTCCCCACCCTTCTGGCTTTACCTCATTTGCTGTCATTTAAGGACCAGGGAGCAAGCCGGGGCGCCCGCGTCTTCCATAATGCATGGGCCGCCTGGCCGCGGGGCGCTGTCTGGCCAGCCGGCCCCTGCCCCCCATCGCTGCCCAGCGCAGAGCTGAAGGGGCCGAGACGGGTGCGGTGGGGAGGGCAGAGAGAGTGGCTCTTGCCCCTCAAACCTTGGACACCCGCGGAGGCCAGCTCTTTGCTTCCCCCAGAAGTCCCTCGCTGGGCCGCGGGAAGACGTCCAAATCAGAAATCTCCAGCTTGCTGTGCGGGGCAAGTGGGGTAGAGGGGATCCTCCTTTGCCCGACCCTATGCCCATCTTTATTGTTCCCCTCGCTTATAAAAGTAACGGGGCTCTGTCAAGATAGCCAAATGTTAGAGGAAATTCAAGAATAGATAGTGAAGGGGCCCCTGGGGGGCTGAGTCGGTTGGGCCGTTTGACTTGGGCTCAGGTCATGATCTCGCAGTTCACGGGTTCGAGCTCCGCGTCTGGCTCTGGGCTGACAGCTCGGAGCCTGGAACCTGCTTCGGATTCTGTCTCCCTGTCTGTCTGCTCCTCCCCTGCTCATGCTGTCTCTGTGTGTCTGTCTGTCTGTCTCTCTCTGTCTCAAAAATAAATAAACGTGAAGAAAAATTAAAATAGTGAAAGTCCCTTAACAAATCTGAGTTACATGCCCCCAGGCTTATTATTTTCATGTATATAATTACATGGGCTATTAGTATTATTTTATGAAAACGGGATCGCACAATACAGCATGATTTGCAAAATATTTTTAAACTATATAATAGATTTGGGACACCTTTCCACATCAATACTTATGGATCCAGGCCCGTTTGTAAACCAACCAGCAGTGTAATGTCACGAAAAGCTCACTGGAATGGGGGGGGGGTCTGAATGCCTGAAGGGTAGTCTGGGCTCTGCTACTGATTGGCTGTGTGTGCTTGGCTAAGTGTCCTGCCCTCTCTGAGCCTCACTGGTAATCTGAAGGGGTTAAAGACGGCCAAGTTTCCTGCCAGCTCCGAGACGCTAGGTGCTCATCCAGGTCAGTGGCACATCTCTTCTGCTCTGTTCTTGTCACGTGGGGGGTGTGCCCAGGAAGGCGGGGGCCTGGAGGTGGAGGGACGGCCATCTGCAGCAGCCTCCAGCGCTGTCAGGCTGTCACTGTTGTCTCACTCGCCCCTCTGCTCCACCTGCTGTCCAGCTCGCATAGGCAAGACCAGGGAGCGGTCCAGATGCTGAAACAGCTGGGAGGGCCAGGCCAGCCTCGGACTTTGAGCCGGCCATACCTGTCCAGCCTGGAGCGCAGCTCCGTGTCTTCCGGAGTGGAGGGGGGCCGTGGGGGCTCGGGACAGACCTGGGCTCAATGAGAGGACATAAAATGGGGGAGGTTCTACTGCCCAGACTCCGAGGCCAGAATGCCTGCCCAGGTCCCATCTGCTCCCCCCTCCCGTCCTTCTGTTCCGCTCCAAGGGGCTTTCCCGGCCCAAGAGCCCGTCTTCTTTGTTCCTGACGGAGAGCCATCTCATGGTGCTTCTTATCCAAGATGTTTCTTGCATCCTTCCCTTTCCTGCCTCTGCCCATACTGTCCTTGTCTGTCTGTCTGTCTGTCTCCCTAGGGTTGGCATGTCAGCCCTGAGCTTCCGAGGTGAGCCTTGCCCCCTGACGCTATCCAGGTCAGCTCAGGCTCTGAAGAGAGGGCTTCACGTTCTCTCTGGCAGAAAACGGCTGCCAAGACAGGAGCTGGCACGTCGGCGGCCGTGGGGCTGACGGGCCAGGGGATTGGCTGACTCAGGGGCCAAGGGTCTGGAAATGCTTGCAAAGATTGCTTTAGATTGAGACAGCTATCCTTGGGACTCTATTTTCGGACAGCTGCTGCCCTTGCCACAGGGGCTGGGTGCTTGGAGAGGGCACAGGTTCCCTCCCAATCAGATGAGCACAGGTGACTTGGGTCTCAAATTCTCTGATCCCTCTGCAACCTGCCTGCCCTGCCCCAGGTGGGTTCTGACAGCCACAGTGAGAGGACTCACCGAGTACTTACAAACAAGAGCACTTACTAAGCCTGGCTCTCTGTGGGGACACGATTCCGTTTCATCTTCTTGCCCGTCTGGAGCTCTCAGCGGAGCCTGGTACAGATGGACTCGGGGGGTTACCGGGGATCCTCACTACCAGCTTCTAAGGTGCTCCTGTTCCCGAGGAGAGAGTGGGGTGGACACTTGGGGGTCCAGGCTGAGTTTTGCCTGGGGGGTCAATTTGGTAACAACTCGAGTATTTCATAATATTATTATTAACTATTATGTAAGTTCTTCGCAACAATTCGAGTGTCTCCAACGGGCCGGGATCTGTGCTAAGGGCTTCCACTTGACGTATCCCCCCACGGGGTTCGTGTCATTATTGTGGTTCTCACCTTACAGAAGATGCTCAGAGAGATTAGGGAACTTGCTCAAAGTGAACAGTGAACAAGCAGAGAAGCAGAGGCTGCCTGGTGCGGTTCCGGCCCCCCTGGTTTCATCACTATGCTGTGTGCTCTCGGCCACCGGCTACTCCCCTTCCAGGGCTGGTGGTTGGTCAAAGCAGGGGGCAGGACAATTTGCCTGCCAGATCCTGGAAGCCTCACTACAAGTCACTTGACTCTAGGGGGCACCTCTCTCCTCTGTGGCTAACCAATGTGCCTTCATGGAGTCGCGAGCAGGACACCGCATCCCTCAGTAGAGTCCCCGCAGACCCCCCCCCCCCCCCCCCCCCCCGAGACCGGGCAAAGCAGGACCCGCCAAAGACAATCAGGTGGTTCATCAAATGAGTCACTAATTTGCCTGTAAACACCCTGGGAGAGGGCGCCCCCAGGAGGCATCTTGAGGGCCACCCAACCCTTCCCAGACCATCTGCTCTTCCCTTTGCAGCTCGACCGGATCGATAGCGGATAGTGGAGTCTATGCATCTCCCAATGGTCAAGGAAGGGCTGGGGCCCCGGCCCAGGGCGCAAGTGGGGAGGGAGCTGGGACCCGCCAGATCCCCCGGGGCTCTGATGGTGCTGAGGTCTTACTTATGTTTTCCTGGCCTCTCCAGCCACCCGCACCTTTACCTCTGGCTTCAGACTCCAGACCGTTTCCCAGAGCTCTCAGGAGACCATGTGTTTACAGAGCGGCATCCCTGCCTGCAGGAGTGGGGGGTTCCGGAGCCACAGGGTGTGGTCTGTCTTCAATGTACCCGTGCTTTTCTGCAAGCGGTCTACTAGCGGTAACAGACTTGACCACGCACAGCTCTGGGGGAGGGTGACAAGGCAGTTTGGACAGAGTTCTGAAATCAGACTGGCTTGACATGCAGTCCTGCTGTGTACAAGCCCTGTGGTCATGGGCAGGCCACTCACCACCTCGGAGCCCCACGTTCTTCATCTGGAAAATGGGGATTAAGACACTAACCTCACTGAGCTGCCACGAGCCTTGAATTACGCATGAGGTATCTGGCATGGTGCCACGCACACAGTAGGTGCTCAATAAATGTCATGACTTCCCTTTGTGCCTCTCGGGGATTCAGCCTCCCCATCTGTAACACAAGGGTGCGCACCTGTGGGGCTGAGCCCTTCTCTGCTGCGATGGGTGGGGTGGCCCTGGATTTGCCCTCAAGAGAACGGGACTCTGTCTCAGTTCTGTCACTCTTAGCCAGATGACATTGAGCAGATCGCTGAAGGACACTTAACTGAGAATCCGCTTCCTCATCGATAAAATGGGAATAATCCTATTCCTACTTAGGATGGTGGTGTGGACATGTGGATTCAACATAATGATTTTTATTCTTATTTTAGAGAGAGAGCACAGGAGTGGGGAAGAGGGGCAGAGGGAGAGAGAGAAAATCTGAAGCTCAGTGAGGAACCCAATGCAGGGCTCGATCCCTGCACCCCAACATAATGATTTTTTTTAATGTTTATTTATTATTTTTGAGAGAGAGAGAACACGAGCAAAGGAGGCACAGAGAGAGGTACAGAGGATCAGAAGCAGGCTCTTTGTTGACAGCAGAGAGCCTAATGGGGGGCTTGAACTCACAAACTATGAGATCATGACCTGAGCTGAAGTCGGACTCTTAGCCGACTAAGCCACCCAGGTGCCCCCCATAATGATTTTTTAAAGTGCTTTTTGGGGGCACCTGGGTGGCTCAGTCAGTTGAGCACCTGACTCTTGATTTTGGCTCGGGTTGGGATCCCAGGGTTGTGAGATCAAGCCCTGCGTCAGGTTTTGCACGAACAGCGTGGTGCCTGCTCGGGATTCTCTCCCTCTCTCTTTGCCCCTCCCCTGCTTGTGTGTGTGCACGTGTGTGTGCACATGTGTGTTCTCTCTCTCTCTCTCTCTGTCTCAAAATAAATAAATAAACCTAAAAACTTTTTTGGGGGGCGCCTGGGTGGCTCAGTCGGTTGGGCATCCGACTTCCGCTCAAGTCATGATCTCTCCATTCGTGGGTTCAAGCCCTGCCTCAGGCTCTGTGCTGACAGCTTAGAGCCAGGAGCCTGCTTCCAATGCTGTGTGTCTCTCTCTCTGCCCCTCCCCTGTTCATGCGCGCTCTCTCTCTCTCTCTCAAAAATGAATAAAAACATTAAAAAAATTTTTTTAATTTAAAGAAAAATAAAAGTACTTTTTGTGTGGCCAAGTGCCACACAAAATACTGATTATTGTTCCCTTGATTGTGCAGTGACTGAAGGTAGGGATGATCTCATGGCTATCTCCATTTGGCCCCCACCCTCCCGCTCAGCACAGCGCCTGGTGCCTAGTGGAGACCACAAGTCCTTGCACGCTAGGTTGACGGCAGTTCAGATGCCAGGGAGAGAGGGTGCTGGGAGGGGGTGAAGGTTTGGTAGGGAGGGAGGGGTGTGAGCCTCTGGAATTGGGCCTGCGTACGCAGAAGAGATGAGGAGTGCGTTCCTGGCATGGGGGTGCTGGGACTGGAAAGAACATGATTTGTGAGGGGCCAGGAGGGGCCAGGAGGAGCCACGTGAAACTGAGCAGCGGGAGCTGGTTGGGGAATCTCAATAGTCTGTCTACATTTGCCTTCCTAATTTTGCTTGAGGGCCAGAAGGGGTCTGCGGCCTGGAGGGGCCTAATTATTCTCTTAGCCATTTCGACCCAGGGCTCTTGGAGCTTCTTTTTCAGGCTTATAATAGACGATGCTAATGTCCTTATTAATATTTAATAGTAATAATGCTAATAATGCCCTGCATTTATGTGGTTTCTCCAAGGAGCTCAAGGAACCCTGAGTTCTTTTTTCTAATGAAACAATTTGGCCAATGTGGAGGGTGGGGGGTGGGTGGGGGCAGTGGAGAGAGACTGAGTCATGGAGAAAATGAAACACAGAAAGGTCAGACGGTGGGGCCAAGGTCACAGAGCGGTGGGGGTGGAACCGGGGGTAGGATTGGGTGCTTGAGCTCCCTGCCTGGATGGAGCTCTGCCCTCAACTCCGCCGGGGCATTGGGGTCTGAGAAGGACATACCTGGTGGGGGCCTCTTTTAGTCCTGACAAGACCAACTAACTGTCCCTGGATGGGGGCAGCTGTGACTTTGGACATGGCTGGGATGGACATGGGCTAATGGACAGCCACGGAGCATGGGAGCCGGGGCAGGTGAGGACATGGGGAGCCCTTAGCCAGACTCTGCGGGCCTCCCGCACCTCAAGCCAGACCCTTGTTTTCCAGGATCCCTGGATATCTGATGCCTAACCTCTTGGGAGTGTCTCCAGTCAACCCATGTCAGTGCACAGACCCTCTGCTCAGCCTGCTTGTGCTCCCTGGGCTGTCTTTATATCCCCCACCATCATTTGTTAGAGCCAAAAAACACACCCCAAACCTGCAGTTACGCAAAAAAAGTAGCCCATTAGAATTTTGAGGCTGTGGTCTCTCACTGCCCAGGGAGCTGCATTTACGTAAGACCAGTGAGCAGGGCCCTCTTGAAAGAGTGCAGAGCAGAGCGGAAGGGGCTTTGGAGTCAGACAAATATTAATGCCACTTCCACCCAATCTATTGATTGGCCGAGTGACCTTAGGTTTCCCCAGGTCTCTATTTTCTCATCTGTAAAATAGAGGCGAGACCATCTGTCTTAAAGGGTTGTATGGACCAGATGCAGTGACATGTGCGTATGTTGGACTGCAGGAGAGGGGACGGTGGGAGGTTCCAGCACCCTCACAGGGTGTGTCCGGGGTGGGGGATGCCAAAGCTGGTGTCCTGATCTGGCCGTTCCTGAGACGTGACCTCAACGAGTCTCTGCTGGCTAGCCTCCCTGCGTTTCTGCCCGTTTCTGAGTTGTCTTCTTTAGCCATTGATTCTGTGACCCACGTGATAGCTGAAGTTCTTTTCTGCTTAAAAAAAAATTTTTTTTTAACGTTTATTTATTTTTGACAGAGAGAGAGAGAGAGAGAGAGAGAGACAGCGCATGAGTGGGGGAGGGGCAGAGAGGGAGACACAGAATCGGAAGCAGGCTCCAGGCTCTGAGCTCTCAGCACAGAGCCTGACGTGGGGGTTGAACCCACAAGCTGAGAGATTATGACCTGAGCCGCAGTCAGACGCTTAACTGACTGAGCCAGTTCTTTTCTGCTTGCGACGGCCAAAGTCTGCATCTGCTGCCTGCAACCGAGAACCTGGATTGATTTAGGACTTAAAGCTCCTAGCACAGTGAGTGCCTGGAAAAAAAGAAGTGTTCAATAAATGATACAAACTGTTAGAAAATTGTATTCATCCATCCATCTATACAAGCATACATACATCTCTCCATGTCTCCATCCATCCATCTCTCCGTCCATCCATCTCTCCATCCATCCATCCATTTAACAAGCAAATATTGAGTATCTCTTGTATACTCAATACACTAACCACTGTATCAAGTGCCAGGGATACTGAGGAGAATAAGACAGACACAGACTCTTGAGATGCTCACAATGTAATGGTGGGAGGACATGTGAAAATAATCAAAATATAATCCCGTAAGAGCTGTCGCTCAAATTTGCACAAAATATCATGGAGGGTAGTGAGGAGCTTAGTGAGGCTCAGGCACAGAGAAGGTATTCTGAGTCCTGAAGGAGGTCTCTGAACCCACCAGGTGTATGCAGCATGGGCTGGGAGGAGGGAGGGAGGGTGTGGTTCCAGGAAGTAGTAAGAGCCTGTACAAAGGCAGCAGCTGAACGTGCAGAGCTTGGGGAGGGAGGGAGTCATCATGACCTCGCTTGACATTTCAAGGAAGGAAGGAGGAGGCAGGCGGGGCGGGCCAGTCCAGTCCATGAAGAGCCTTAAGAGCCCTGCAGAGGCTTTATCAAAGAGCAGTCAGGAACTATCAGAGCGGTCTGAGCAAGCAAGAGGCAGGCTGAGACATGTACTTTGGGGTGGCAGGGAGGATAGAACACACAGAACAGGTGCAGACCTGGAGGCAGGGAGGCCAGCCAGTCAGGCATGGTCAGAGGAGAGGTGATGAGGACCTAGAAGGATCCTTGAGCATGGGGCTTAGACCTGTGCCAGCCAGCCAGAAGTCCTCACTTGGATGTCAATGGGCCTCTCACATCCCAACCCCCGCCTCCCCCCATTCCCCTTGATGGTCAGCTTCGTGTGTCAACTTGGCGAGGCTATAGTAATTTAATTAAACACTGATCTACGTATTGCTGTGAAGGTATTTTGTGGATGTGGCTAACATCTACAGAACCTTAAAGAGATTACCCTCCATAACGTAGGTGGGCCTCATCCAATCAGTTGAAGGGTCTTAAAAGCACACCTGAGGGTTTCCTGAGGAAGAAGACATTCTGCCCTCCACCTGCTGCATCAGCACTTGCCTGGGTTTCTAGCCTTCCTGCTCCTCTACAGAAAACAGAACCAGCCCCCACAATTGTATAAGTCACTTCCTTGAAATTAATCATATGTATGTGTCTGTCTGTGTATATGTACACACACATACCCATAGCCTACTAGGTCTGTTTCTCGGGCGAACCCTGATTGATACACCTCCCCCTGGCCACCTGCTACTCCTCTTGGGTTCCCTGCCCCCGTGAATCGCACCCTCTGGACCTTCACATCCTCACCACCACCCCTGTGTCCTACTGACCATCCGAGCCTGCCGCTCCTGCCCCTCCTGCTTCTACCCCACGCTCCCTCCCACAGTCTTAGCTCTGACCCTCACAGTCTCCATCTGAATTCTGGCCATCTCGTCCACACCAGGCTTCATTTCCAGTCTCAGCCCCTCCTACCCACCCTCCAGACTGCAGTCAGAGCGAGCTCCCTGAAATGCAAATCAGAACCTGTCACTCTCCTGCTAAAAATCCTTCAGCTTCTCCTGCCTCCAGGTTGATGCCAGGGTCCGTCCTATGACACAGATCATCGTATCTGCCCCTCCCTTTAGCTTTGCCTTTTTCTCTTGCCTTGCGCAGTTCACTCTTGCCACGTTGCTCTGCCTGCCCTTTCTGGAAGGGGCTAGACTCTCTCGTTTCACCCTTTTAGGACTGTTCCTGGTTTGGAACAGTCATCTTTCTCTCTTGGGGATGCCTGTTTAAATCCTCCTTGCTCTCAAGAATTGGCCCAGTGATCACCGACTCTTTCTCAGGCATTGACCAGCCCTGACCCTTTGTGGAGGGCATGCCTCTCCCTGCTCTGTCCAGGATGGGTGTCTCCACCCTGGGTCTCATAGCTTTACTCTCAGCAGAGCATCTGGTGTGCAATATATGCTTGTTAAGTGAATTGATGAGTGGGACATCCATTCCTCTGCGGTTCCTCTGGGGTAGGGGTGGAGGAGACCGTGGTGGGGCACAGTTGGCCCCTTCTCCTCTTAGTCCTGGGTGCCCAGGAGGCAGGGCAAATACCAGCCCATTTAGTGCAAGTTCCTTTGAACAGATGCAGCACCGCCCTGGAGCCTGGGGAGCCTGAGCTACGTTCAGCCCCCCAGCCACCCCCTCAGTCAGATGTCGCCGTGCCGGGCAGTCACATGTGCTGGCCCAGTCTGAAGGCCTGTGGCAGGAGCTGTCTCCAGGGTCAGAGAACGAGCCTGAGGTGCCGGGCCTCTGTCTGGCAGAGGCTGCGAGGTGGGTGCAGACCTTCCTGGGAGACTGAGGTATGGGGCCGGCTTTGTGGGTAAATGAATTCATTTATTAATTAAAATAATTTTAATAATTATTACTTATTAATATTTTTTGAAGAAAGGCCTAGCATTCTCATTTTGCATCAGGCCCTGCAAATTCTGTAGTCAGTCCTGCTGAGTTTAGTGGGGTCGCCCCACTAAAAACAGTACCCGGAGTTATTGGGCCAAAGGGACTGGGGGTGGCTGACTCCCTCCACCTCCTCAGAGGACCAGGACCCCATTCCAAACTTCAGCTTCTGCCCCGGGCTTTGTTAATTTCGTAGGGGCAGGTCAGCAGGAACTTTGGGGTTTTGATTCCTTGGAGATCCACGAAGCCAGGAGCATGGTCCCTTGTGCTAAAAAATGAATGCGTTTTACATATTCATTTTTTATTTACTTATTTTTAACGTTTATTTATTTATTTTGAGAGAGAGAGTGTGTGCGTGTGTGGCATGTGCGTGTGAGTGGAGGAGGGGCAGAGAGAGAGAGAGAGAGAGAGAGAGAGAATCCCAAGCAGGCTCCGTGCTGTCAGCACAGAGCCAGACGTGGGGCTTGATCTCACAAACCATGAAATCATGGCCTGAGGTGAAATTCAGAGTCAGATGCTTCACCGACTGAGCCATCCAGGCGCCCCACGTTATACATTTTTAAGTGGTTGAAAAAATAAAAAGAAGACTATCTCATGACCCATGAAAATAATATGAAATTCAAATTTCAGTGTTCATAAATAAAGATTTACTGGAACACGGCCACATGTGTTCATTTATGGACTGTCTGGCCGCTTTCAACTTACACCGACAGTTGAGTCCTCGCAAACGGAGGTTTGCCAAACGTAGCCAAGCCATCCCTTAGTCACCCGGAGCCTGGTGGAGATGGCAGTCACTGGCCCTCAGATGTCAGGCTTCTTTTTTACCTTAGCTCCATGGTTCTCCACCAGGGGACCTCTGGCAATGCCCGGAGACATTTTTGGTCCTCATGACAGGGTGCGTGGGGGTGGAATGTTGGCTTCTTGCATCGATAGGGAGGTCAGGGATACGGCTAAACACCCCGTAATGGAATCAGCCGGCAGGAGCAAGGTTGTCAGTGGGAACGAGGTTGGCAATCTCCGTGTGGAAGCTCAGGACGCCGACGCGGCGGATTCCTGGTAGGCCTTCTGGGCTGAAGAACCGGCCAGAACTCCCACTGCCCTGCAACTGAGAGCCCAAAGACTGCATGTACAGGGTGTGTGTGGCGGCGGGGAGGGCAATGAGGAGGATCAAGAGAAAGGCTTCGCCTTCCTTGGCCCCTCGAAGCTCCTAAAGCTGTCAGGGCCCCAGGCGGTCCTCAAACGGAGGCCTGGCCTCTTTCCTGAAGTCCCCCGAGGACAGACAGGCGCTCCTCTGCTTGGGCAGGTGAGCCCGGTCCTGTCAGGGGCTGGATGGTTACGGAGGCTGCCAGACAAGCCCGGAGGGAGGGGGTACAGAGAGGCATTGGAGGTGCTTCCAGGGGACTAGGTGAGTGAACAGGGTGACGGGGAGCGTGAGGTGTCAGTAGCCTCGGGAAAGGGGTTGGCACTGTTCCCCCCCACACCCCGGCCTTCTTCAGAGTGACAGGAACAGATGCGGTGACTGTCAAATAAGATGCTCCTGGCACTTTGGGAAATTGCAGAATGAACAAAAGGAGGGTCGCTGTCAGGAAACACAAGCAGGGGCGCAGTGTGTACAGCTGGGCTGGCCTCTGGGGACTCCCTTTTCTTGAAGGGCAGGGAGCAGGGGTCCCCGGCCTGGCCTCTGGGCTGCTGGTGGGTTGGGAAAGGGCGGGCAGGCCCCGGGGGGCAGGACGGCTGCGGGTTAGAGCCAGGGCCAGGGTCAGGCTGCACGCGGCCTGGAGTCTGGTAAGTGGCAGGGCTGTCTGGAGGTCATCTCATCTCTCCTCCGGCCGCTGGGTCCAGCCCCGGCAGATGGCACCTTGCCAGCTGAGGATCCAAGCAGAGGGGCTCTCAGCAGGAATGACAATTCACCAGCTGTTACTTGCGAAGCCCCCGGGGGAAGCAGCCGGCTCTCTCGGAAACTCCACGGACAAAGAGGCATGTGTCTGAGGGTCTACGGGAGCCGCGCCTTCTCTGGGTGGACGGTGGGCAGCAGGAGTGGCTGGAACAGCCGTGGCCTCATCCCTGAGGCTTATCTGGCCTGTCTGGAGAGGCCGGAGGCTGCGATTGGCACTGTGTGGCCGGCAGTGACTGAGGAGGTAGGGCAGGTTAGAGGCAGGAGGCTCGGACTCCGTGCTCCTAAAACCTATTAAAGAACAGGAAAAGAGGGGCACCTGGGTGGCTCAGTCGGCTAAGCGTCTGACTTCGGCTCAGATCATGGTCTCGCGGTTCGTGGGTTCGGGCCCCACACTGGGCTCTGGGCTGACAGCCTGGAGCCTGCTTTGGATTCTGTGTCTCCCTTTCTCTCCTCCCTTCCTCTACTCGCACACGCTCTCTCTCAAAAATAAACATTAAAAAAATTAAAAAAAAAAAAAAAAGAATAGGAAAAGAGAAGGACACTGAGAGATTTCCCAAGTGGGGATGGTTTTAATTGCAGTGTGGAGCTAATTTAGACCCAAAGAAAACTCTTTCTAAGACCGAGGTGTGGGAGGCCAGACAAGTGACAGAGAAGCTGTGGAATCTTTCCCAGGTGTCAGGGACTTGCCTGCTTGGTCTGGTGGCCAGGGTTGGCTGAAGTTCCCCCAGCCAGATGGTCCTGGGGCCCAGCTTTGTCCTCGCTTGGCACACCCTCTCCTCCCTTGCCCCTGGAGCTGTAGCAGCTGAAGTATAGACGGGAGACTAGGGGCAGGGAAGCTGGGGACTCCTGACATTCTAAAGGCATTGGTTCAGAGAGGCTCCCCCACCCCAACGGGAAAAGCCTGCCCTGTCCATCCGGGAAGTGAGCTGGCCATCAACTGATGGCCAGCCGTGACTGGAGGGCGAAGGACAGCAGACAGATGCAAGGGGTCGCGCCCTTCATTTGCTGGAGTGCCATCCTTCTCCCTGTCAAAGATCTGGGTGTGGGGGGAGCCAGCCGACAGATGCGCTGCGGAGGAGGGGGGGGCTGCTCTTCCCTCTTCCTTGCTGGTTTCCCGGAGTCTGCTGCATTGTTAGCTGGTGCCCCCGGGGGACAGACTTCAGATGGACGGAAGCGGGTGTGTGTTTTGTTTTGTGGGGTGG
The DNA here is from genome assembly GCF_028749965.1 of Puma concolor. NCBI lineage: Eukaryota > Metazoa > Chordata > Mammalia > Carnivora > Felidae > Puma > Puma concolor. Next base: position 26,562,365 of record NC_141683.1, read on the forward strand.
GGGGGAAGTCTCTGAGCCAAGAACCTATTTGGCTAATGAAGTCGTAATTACTCCCAGCTCACTAATAGGATGAAAGCAAGGGAGGGGGGCTCCGTTAAAAGCCACTGATGGACCCAAACGAGAGGGTGCCTGACAGCTCTGAAGAGGCACTAGAGGGTCGGAAATGGAGGGGCGCCTGGGTGGCTCAGTTGGTTGAGCGTCCAGCTTCGGCTCAGGTCACGATCTCTCGGTCTCTGAGTTCGAGCCCTGAGTTGGGCTCTGTGATCTCTCAGTGTCTGAGTTCGATCCCTGAGTTGGGCTCTGTGCTGACAGCTCGGAACCTGGAGCCTGCTTTGGATTCTGTGTCCCCCCTCTCTCTCTGCCCCTCCTCCACTCATCCTCTCTCTCTCTCTGTCTGTCTCAGAAATAAGTAAACATCAAAAAAATTTTTTTAGAAATGGAGAGGAGTGGGAGTCAGGGCTGGGGGAGGGAAGAAAGAGGGTGCAGAGGCTCCGCCTTGGTTTATGGTTTGCCTATTTTTCGGAACTAAGGTTATACCTATGTGGTCCTCAGTTTAAGATAGGATGAGATTCTGCAGAATGACCACACTGCTTCTTCCGGCCCCCAGCTTCCCCAGAGCGGCCTAGCTCCCAGCTGTCTGCTTCAGTGGGGGGCTAGAGGGCCCCAGAGAGTCTAGGGCAGCTGAAGATCTCAAGCTACTTCTTTTTTTAAAAGAAATCTGTTTGAAGTTTATTTATTTTGAGAGAGAAAGAGAGAGCGTGTGAGCATGTGTGAATGGGGGAGGGGCAGAGAGAGAGAGAGAGAGAGAGAGAGAGAGGGAGAGAGAGAGAGAATTCCAAGCAGGCCCCAAGCTGTCAGCACAGAGCCTGACTTGGGACTTGAACCCATGAACTGCGAGATTATGACCTGAGCTGAAATCAAGAGTCGGAGGCATAACTGATTGAGCCACCCAGGTGCCCCTCGAACTATTTCTATTGGCTTTGGAATGGCTATATTTGTCAGTTTGTGCATTTCAGCCCACCCTGGGAAAAACTCTCAGCCTTTTCCGATACAGTCTGGCCATAATTTGAAATGGGAACCTGCTTTCCCCAAGGAGGCATTAGCTACCGTGGAAGGGAGGGCCGGCACATTCTCTGGGTCTGGGGGATGGGTGGGTGGGGAGCCAGTCTGGGATTTACATCTGATGTGGAGGTCTGTGGAATGAGGGGATGGACCGGGGCTCACACCAGCCCTGACGTTCTATAGGTCTAGGCGTGTGCACGTAACTGAGAAGGGACTGGGCCTCCTCCTGCTCAAGACTGTCCCTGTGGCCCCCGTGCCTGCACCGTCCAGACCTCCCCAGCAATTAGCCAGCAGCCTTGACTCTCCCGGCTACACCAGGGCACGGCACTGTGGACAACATGGAAGGAGGCCCAGGTGGCTTTAAGGAAGGACTTTATTTTGTTTTTTATGGAAGTTGCTGCTGGGCCTGGGGGTGGAGAAGGAGGGTAGATTTTAGCCCTTCTGGACCTCCAAGAAGATTACAGGGATGGTTTTTGCCAAATTCCCCTTACCCGGAGAGAAATGCTGCTGGTGTTGAGAAGGAGGGAGCCGTGCGGCCTGGAAGAGGTGCTTTTTCTTGCCCTAAGCTTGGGAGTTGGGCTGCTGAATCCGGGGGAGAATGTCCTCTGGGAAGTGACTAGCCCCCTGACCCAGTCCCACTGGGATCAGGGCTGTGAATGCTCACCCGGGGGTGGGGGCATTGGCGGAGTCCTGTCATTCTCTCTTAGGACAAAGCCAGGCTGTCTGGATGTCTGGCCTCATCCTCTTCTGCCACATGGATTGCCTGGTGGGTACAGGGTCGTGCTGTGTCTTAACAGCCAGATGGGAGCTATAGAAGGAGCAGGAGGGAGGGTGGGTGGTGGAAGATGGACAGTCCTTTCCGATAAATGAGAGTGGGCTCCTAGACTTTAAAAAGAGACAAGAGCACTTAGGGGACTTAGGGAAAGTTAATTAATGGGGCTGTAGAATGAACCTCTAGCTCTAAACACTCATCACCGACCCTTACATCCAGCCCTTGGAACCTGGCAAACTTGCTTTTAGGATGACAAACACTGCCTGCGGGGGGGGCCCCCCCCCCCCCTCCCGTGTCCCTTGTCAATACCACACAGACTAAACCTAAATACAGTAATGCAGCCGGCTTGAATGCAAATGAGGCCTGCTTCCTGTGCAAGGGACCACTGGGTCCTAAGGACCAGCAGACCACCCACTGCGTGGGAGAGGCAGGTCTGGGCGCCACAGATGTATAAGCGGGCGTGAGTATCGGAGCCTGCCTGGAAGGACGGGGAGGACTTTTGCAGGAAGATGTAGAGGATAGGGAGAACATTCTAATATGCAGAAGGGGAAAGCGGAAGGGGGTTCATTCATTTCGTTAAATTAAAAAAAAAATTTTTTAACGTTTATTTATTATTGAGAGACAGAGAGAGACAGAGCATGAGCGTGGGAGGGGCAGAGTGAGGGGGAGACACAGAATCCGAAACAGGCTCCAGGCTCCGAGCTGTCGGCACAGAGCCCGAAGTGGGGCTCGAACCCACCAACTCTGAGATCATGACCCAAGCCGAAGTCGGATGCTTAACCGAATGAGCCACCCGGGCGCCCCTCATTTATTCAAATTTAACAAATTGTTATAGATCACCTATTAGGCATCAGGCACTCTTCTGAGAACTTTCCACATTTTTTTGAATGTTTAGTTTTAAGGGAGAGAGTGTACAAGCTGGGGAGAGGCAGAGAGAGGGGGGACAGAGGATTCGAAGCAGGCTCTGCGCTGACAGCAGTGAGCCCAGTGTGGGGCTCGAACCCCCAAACTGGGAGATCCTGACCTGAGCTGAAGTCAGCTGCTCAACCTACAACCACCCAGGCACTTTCTACATTTTAATTGATTTCATCCTTACGCCAACCTATGAGAGAGCTACGGTTACAATCCTTGTTTTGTAGGCGAAGAAACTAAGGCAAAGAGAGGTTGTGTAACTTGCCTGAGGTCACACAGCTACACCTGGGTCCTGGCTCTTCTCTTCCTGGTGCTCAAGGCTGACTTGGAACAGGATGAGTGCCTTTGGCTTCACTGGCCCCTCATCACATGACCACTGAGCTGCGCGGCCCCCACAACCCTGTCCTGGGCTCTCCTGGGCTGTCTTGGGGTGGAGTCGGGAGCCTGTATGTGCTCCCACGTCAGAGCCAAGCAGTGAGGGGCAAATCGCTGAAAGCCGAGAGGCGGCTGATGGGGCACGATGCCTTTGACGCACAGAAGCCGGGCCCAATTCTTCACAGAGATGCCCATTCATACCCGAGTGGGGCGGTAAAGGTGGAGGTTTTAGAATCAGAGAGACCTGGCCGTTAGTTCTGGCTTTGTCATTTACCCCGGGGCAAATTAGCTCTGTGCAGCCAAAGCTTCCTCTTGCATAACAGGATATAACGCTACCTGCCTCAGCGCCTCAGCAAGCTGGCGAGAGGGTCACAAGGGAGAGTTTGCATAAAGTGCACATCACTCTCCCCGCACAGACGGCGGGCGTCAACGTCATTAGTTACTCTTGTCCTCTGAAGTCACTTAATGTAAATGTATTGTGACCCAAATGCCATCTGGTGCCCTCTTGCCTCTTTGACATCAATGAAAATGGATCAGTTCCCCGCCAATGCCACAGTCTGTGAAAGTCAGAGGCTGTCCCACAATGTTTGCTAATTCTTGGGGGTTCGTGTTCTGCCCCCTACATTGTCCTGTGTCTCTGCTTCCCCCTGCATCGATTTGGATGTAGAATTCATCAACTTTGCGAGTTTTTATAAAAGATCCGCTCACATGAAGCCAATTCACCAATGGGGTAGACTTGACTGACAATTCGGGGGTGTGGGGAGGGGCCGCATCCCAGAGTACCCGGCCTTGTCACTGTCCCGCTAATCTAGTGGTCCTCAGACATTAGCCTGCATCAGAATCACCTGCAGTGTTGGTTAAAACACAGATTCCAGACCTTCTGATACAGCTGATCGGGGTGGGGTTCAAGAATTTACATTTCTCTAAGTTCCCAGGAGATTGTGATGCTGCTGATGTGGGGACTATACTTAGAGACCATGAATCTTACCTCTGCCTGGCTCTCCTCCTCATCTGCCCCCCCCCACTCTTGCCCTGGAGCTCCAAAAACTCCCCCCTCTAATCATGCAGGACTCTCCTGCTGTCTACCTGCAAATTCCCTTCCCAGGTGGGTCCCGGGCCTTCCGACGAATAGCATTCAGCCGTGTTAGAGGGCAAGTGTGATTTTAAATATATACTAAGTAATTTCGTTTGTTTCGGAGGGACCGTTCCCCCATCTACACAAAGCCGTGCTTCTCTGCCTGGGGTCTGGGGCTAATCAGCAGCAAGTTCAGGGGCGGGGGTGGGGGTGGTAGTGGAGGTTGGGCCGCAGCTGTGGCTCCAAATTGCTCTGAGCCCCACTGCCTGGTCCGCGCTCCAGCAGGAACTGACATCAAACAAATGGGCTCTGATGCATTAAGTGGGGGGGGGGGGGGGGGGCGCTGAAATGGCCCTCCCCTACCTTCCTCCACCTAATACGGTTTTGAGCAGTCGTGGCTGCCTTGATGAGAGCTGCCATAATGAATTCCCAGATTCCATCCCTTTGGGGGCAGCTGGCCAAGATGGGGTAGAGCCTTCACTCTTAATGAAGATGGGAAGATGACTGGTCCCCTCCCACTGGGTCGGATAATCCAGCTCGGGGCTGGAGATTAGCATTTCTAATGGGCTGGGAGGCACAGCCTCCAGGAGACAGGGATGAGGGATGACAGATATTCTGGGAATCCCTTGGGCCCGGAGGGGAGACGGCCGCTTTGTTTGGCCCCAGCTGAATTGAGGTTGGCTTTCCTCAAATAAGACCCTCTCCATTTCTGTCACCTCGAGTCAGGGGGCTCCTGCTCCAAAACCGGCCAGTGGACTGCCCCCTTCCCCCAAAATGTCATGTCCGAGTCCAGTATCCAAACATCCCGTCTCCAAAGAGGATGACACCGGTCTGGAACTCACCTGGCCACTTCTTTCAAAGGAACAGCTGTCTTCATCGTTCGTCCGTTCACTCATTCATTCACATTCGTTCATTTTGTCCGTGCTGGGTGCCAGGCACTGGCCTCTGGATGCACAGATGACAAAACCTCTCAAACTCAGGATGTTCACAATGTAGTGGAAGAGACAATACGTGTATGCAGACCCTCTGGGAGAGATATAAAATAGGTGTTCTGGGGGCAGAGCGAGGAGGTCTAAACCAGACTAGCAGCCGCACGTGTGTGTGTGTGCGCGTGCGCATTCGGGCTACGTTGGATAGCGGGAAGACTTCCTGAGGCAGTGCTACCTGGGTTGATTGTTAAAGATGTGTGACCCAGCACAGAGGCCACTGCCTGCCTTCAAGGAGCCCGGGAGGGAGAGATGATCTATACGGAGAAAGGAGATTGGCGGGGTTTGGAAGAGGAGGGAGGAAAGAGCCTGGAATCAGGAGTTGCAAGGGCCCGTTGTGAGCATTACTTCAGTGATTACGAATTATCCAGAAGAAGGGGCATGTGGAAGGTCGGGAGGAGGATGTATCAAACAGACTCACCTTTGGGCCATCATTCATTTGTTGAACCCACATTTATTGAGCCCTTTGTCCTGGATGCTATGACATTGAATTTTTTTTAAAGTAAACTCTAGTCCCAACGTTGGGCTCGAACTCACGACTCTGAGGTCAAGAGCCTCATGCTCTACCAACTGAGCCAGCCAGATGCCTCTATAACATTGCTTTGCTTACTTGACTGTCTCTTATGATAGTCTGAGCTTCTCGAGGACCCGAACTCTATCCTACTTACCTTACAGCATTAATTGGCACAGAGTTATTAATAGTTGCTTTTGAGTGGACTCGAATTACCAAAGCAGGGAAGTGTGAGAAACCATCGTATGTTGGGGGAGCAGGAAACAGATTGAAATGGCCAGAAATTGGGGCATACATGGAAGAGTGGTGAAAAATGAGGCTGCAGAAGGAAGGGTCAGATCACAAAAGGTCTAACATGCCAAGCCAAGGCGTTAATATTCTATCCCCTTATAGGGGCACCTGGGTGGCTCAGTCTGTTAAACATCTGACTTTGGCTCAGGTCATGATCTCACAGTTTGTGGGTTTGAGCCCCTTGTCAGGCTTTGTGCTGACTGCTCAGAGCTGGAGCCTGCTTTGGATTCTGTATCTCCCTTTCTGTGCCCCTCCCCCGCTCATGCTGTCACTCTCTGTCTCTTAAAAAAATGAACAAACATTTAAAAAATTTTTAAAAGATGGGAATGCAAGCTGGTGCAGCCACTCTGGAAAACAGTATAGAGGTTCCTCAAAAAACTAAAAATAGAACGGCCCTACGACCCAGCAATTGCACTACAAGGCATTTATCCATGGGATACAGGTGTGCTGTTTCGAAGGGACACATGCACCCCAATGTTTATAGCAGCACTATCGACAACAGCCAAAGTATGGAAAGAGCCCAAATGTCCATCGATGGATGAATAGATAAAGAAGATGTGGTATATATATATATATATATATATAATGGAGTATTACTCGGCAATCAGAAAGAATGAAATCTTGCCATTTGCAACCATGTGGATGGAACTGGAGGGTATTATGCTAAGTGAAATTAGTCAGAGAAAGACAAATATCATATGACTTCACTCATATGAGGACTTTAAGAGACAAAACAGATGAACATAAGGGAAGGGAAACAAAAATCATATAAAAACAGGGAGAGGGACAAAACGCAAGAGACTCTTAAATATGGAGAACAAACAGAGGGTTACTGGAGGGGTTTTGGGAGGGGGGATGGGCTAAATGGGGAAGGGGCATTATGGAATCTACTCCTGAAATCATTGTTGCACTATATGCTAACTAATTTGGATGTAAATTTTAAAAAACAAAAGAATAAAATTTAAAAAAAGAAATAAAGACCTGAAGAAGTTTAAAAAAATAAAATTCATTAAGTGTTTAAAAAAATTTTTTTTAAAGATTCTATCCCATTGTAACAGACTGAAGGTATTGTAGCCTACTTGAAGATTTTAAGAAAGAAGTGACGTGATCAGATTTGTTTTTTAGAAGATCCCTTGGGCTGTAGTTTCGAGCGGGGAGGAGGTAACAGGAGTGTCAAGGACACTGTCGATTCAAGATGAGGCTTGGACTACTGGTGGGACGGTACACGTGGACATGAGGGGCACATTTCAGAGACGGCTTGTGAAATTGAGAGCAATGACGAAGGTTCTTTCTCGTATTCCAAGGAGTGAACAGGGAGGTTCAGGAGGAGCAAGACCCGGAATCTGCTCTTATTTTATTCATTCCCCTGCGAGTGTTTTCACTCTTCCTTCCTCCCTCCCTCTTTTCCTTCCTTCCTCCCTTCCTTCCTTCCTTTCTCTCCAGCTACTTTCAGGGAAGTGCTTTTTTTTGCATGATCCCGATTCACTGCACTCTCCCCCTTTCGCTGTCCTCTCTCCAGAAAAACAGCTCCCCACCCTCCTTGGCTCTTCTCTCCCAGAGTTCTGTGGCTCAAGTTATGCAAATTGTTGTGTTGATCCTCAGATCAACTTCCTAGGTGTTCAAAAACGTTTTGGTGCTGATGTAGCTGGATTTCAGGGACGAGACAAGCTCGGGGTCTCCATGCTGCTCCGCCATCTTTGCAAATAATCAGCCCTCATTTTAATCTGAGACAATAGCCCCTCAAGTCACCGTCTGTTCTGAGGACTGGTGAAAGGAGAGTAAACACAGGTGGGATGGAGAGTTACTTGGTTGTTCTTTATCCAGGGGAGCTGGACTTGTAAACCATCAGTTATCTTTCTACACGACCAGAACCACCTCCCAGCCCTGCCCACTCTCTAGCCGCCACACCACCCCAAGGAGAGGGAGTTCCAATGTCTGGGGGGTCCCATGCCTGGGTGATGGGCAGAGGGCCACTCCTCACTGAGAATTAGCACAACTCCCGGCCGGAGAATCAAGAAAGGGGGCGTAGCTGTTGAGTAGTGCCCCTTGACCAACACAGCCCTCTCTGCTTCTTTCCCTCCCCATTTGCTTGTTGATAGAGGTTCCTCTGAGTCTACTGAGGTTTTTGGTTTGTTGTAGGCAGTATTATTCATTATTTCAACAATATTAAATATGCTGGTATTCTCCTATCTAAGGGCAGAGGTACAGAAAGCTTCACTGCTCCCCTTCTCCCAGCATCCCCAACATGGCACTTCTTTTTTTATTTAAAATTTTTAAGTCTATTTTTTATTTTGAGAGAGAAAGAGAGAGAGAGAGAGAGAGAGAGAGAGAGAGAGAGAGAATCCCAAGCAGGCTCTGTGCTGTCAGCACAGAGCCCCATGTGTGGCTCGATCTCGTGAACCGTGAGATCATGACCTGAGCCGAAATCAGGAGTCTGGAGCTTAAATGACTCAGCCGCCCAGGCACCCCCACAACGTGGCACTTCTTTCTTTTTTTAATTTTTATTTATTTTTGAGAGAGAGAGTGAGAGACAGAGTGTGAATGGGGGAGGGGCAGAGAGAGAGAGGGAGACGCAGAATCCGGAGCAGGTTCCAGGCTCTGAGCTGTCACCACAGAGCCCAACGCCGGGCTTGAACCCACAAACTGTGAGATCGTGACCTCAGCCGAAGTCGGATGCTCAACCGACTGAACCACCCAGGTGCCCCCTTTATTCCAACATGGCTCTTCTTAAATGGTGCGTAAGCACACTACAGTCGTATTGAACCAGGGTATCTCCACGGCTGTACGCATCGCCACATGAGTCACTGTATATTTAAAGCTCAAATTGTGCCAACAAGTCTTCCAGGGTAAGACCAACTTCAAGATGGGGGCTGGTGTAGCAGATTCCCTAAGTGCGTGCTGTCTGGTGTCCGTGGAAAACCCTTTTGATTCACTCTGTTGTTAATGCCGACACCCCTCTCCCTCTTTCCATTAAGTGTAGAAAATGAACAAATCGTCTGGCCAGAGTCCATTTTGAACAACTTTTATTATACGTTTAGTGTTCTCTATACAAAAGAAATCAGTTGTTTTTTTTTTTTACAGTGATTCAAAAAAAAATTCTGAATAATTTGGCCTTTTCATTGCTCATGCAGTCAGTTTATAAGTCCACGTATTAGATGGTCCTCCACGGCCCGGAAGTCTTCCCTGCTGAAGGTCACGCGTGACACCCTCAGATTCGCATCTGTCGCTGACAATGTTGGTTAATGCAAAATAACTCGCAAAAAGGAAAGAACATGATGTGAGAGGGGTTAAAACAAGGTCTGCCATGGAGAGTTAAATATTTAACCAATGGAAAAAAGATCAATTTGCAGGTGTGCGGGTACGCGGGAAGGCATGGAATCGTTGGGAAAATATATGCCCACCGAAAGGAACAACTTGGAATGGTTGTGGGAGGGGGCGTGTGCTGGGAGAGGCGGGGCAAAAGGACCTCTGGGGCCAGCATGGGTTGGGGGGGAGGGCAGGACCAGGACAGAAGGCGGCCACGTCACAGGCGACTGATGCTCAGCTCAGGAGGAGTGTGAGTTGGCAAAGAGCTGGGAGCTGGGCAGAGGGACAACACTGACTGAGGACGTCGAATTTGAAGATCAGAACAAAAGAACAGGGGCAGAGCCATCCAATCGGCATCGTTTTTGAAAAAGAAACAGAGTAGGGCACAAAAGTCTGGATTTCTTCTCCCAGATTTTTGTGTTTATTGCTTCACTGAAGTCTTTACATGTGCTGAACTCCGGCCCAGCGGATCCCTCAGCACCCCGTGGCGAGAGCCCGGCGGAGAGAGTGCCCGAGGGACACAGGATGCTGCGGGCCCCAAGTGTCCTGAAACAAGAGATAACCACTCTAGAGTACAGTCTAGACTTCACAGTGACAAACGCCAGTCAGCTCGTCACTCTCTCCTGGCCTGGGTCGGGCCTTAACGGCGCAGCTGGCTTCACCGCAGGCTGCCACAGACTGACTGATCTTGGCCTCAGAAAAACCCTTTGTGTCTTTCATTTTGGGAGGCGTACGGGCAACGCAGAAGTGATAAGAGGTACGGAGAGCGAACCAGCGGGAAGGATGTTAAGTTACACCTCTATTTCCAAGGAGGCAGCTGCGGTGAGACGAAGGAACCCTGGACAAGGAGTCAGAAGGCCTGAGTTCAAGCCCTACCCTCACCCTGATTTACCAGCCATGTGACCTTGGGCCAGCGCCTTCCCATCCCTGGATTTTAGTGTCCTTGTCTGTACAATGAGTCATTCCCATTAGATCAGCTCTGTGATTCCTTTGCATGCTGAAATCTGAAGCTACCAAAACTACTCACCTTGGGACCTACTTCGTTGCCACCCTCATCATTCCAGAACTTCTATTTAATGCTAACATGTTGATAGAGGTGCGCTGATTTGGGGTGTGGCTTGAGACACTGTCTGGTGGGGTCTTGTGGCTTCCCTGCATGGTTGTCCTTTCCCACTGATCCTTCTCTGAACCTGTCTCAGGAAGGCTGTTCTCAACAAGGGGGAGAAGGAAGTGTGCTGGCCTGGCTTGGGCTGAACAGGCCAGCGACAGCTGGAAGGTTGGTCTAAACTCCCATGGGATGGACCCTGCCTGGTTTAAGGGATGGGGCTGCCCAGGAGATCGGCTCTGCCTAGGGCACGCACGGTCTACTCCTGACATTTCAAGGTTTTTCATTCATTCATTTGACTCCTCTGATTTTTTTTTTTTTTTTTTGAAATCAGGGACCTCCCTACATGCTTCTCCTAAGCCACCATGCAAAGCTCCACCAGGATCCTCCAGGTGATTTCTTCCTAGCAGAGCTGTGTGTGTTCGGCAGGGGCTGCAGGAGTGGTGAGCACAAGGTGTCACCAAGGGGGAGCAGGCCCTGTGCCAGCCTCCAGTGCCCTCCCACTGAGAAGTGACTCTCTGGCACCGGCCCTGCTGACCGAGAGCCTGGGGAGCCCCACCTCTTCTGTGTTAGTCAAGCAGCCTTGCAAAGACTGAGGCAAAGTGTTCCACTGCTTCCGTCCTGTGGGCTGTTTGTGACTCTCTGTGGCTTGGATCTGGTCCTGCAAGGGGCTCCAGGAGCCTTAAAGAGCCGCTGCCCATACTGCTTCTGGGGAAGGTGCCCTCTCCTTTGGGTCAGACCCCTTCTCAATTCTGCCTGCAGGAGTCACCCAAACGGGGTCCAACCTGGGTGGCCCCCCTCCCCCTGCCCTGAGCGTCGATCGTACCCACACTTCACATCTCATCTCAAGCGGGCCAGGGTGTGAACTCACGCTAAGGCAATGTCATAATCCATAGCCTTCCCTCTGAAAGTGCCACCTTGCTCTGTGCGTGCGCCAGGCGTGGGCATGCCCGGGCGTGGCTGCTGGGTGTGCGCAGGGCAGGCGGTCCCCTCAGCTGGACCATCCACAAAAAGACTCAGATCTGTTTCCGGCCCTTTTCTCAGGCTGTGTTCAGGGCGACTACGAAAGCCGTATCCGGCCCAGGTTGCAGATACCCCTTGCAGGGTGAACGGTGTTGGCACTGGCTGCTTCTTGGACAGGTGGACACTTCTCCAGACGTTGGGACTTGCCAGGAGGGGGGTGGACCAGATGCCTCCAACCTCCCAGGGCAAAGACAAATGGAACGGGAAAGAGCTAGTCTGGTTTTCCCTTAACCTAACCTTAACCATCTCCTCAAAGCAAGGTAAGGAAAGGTGGGTCCCCTTCACCCGAACCCAGGCGAGGTGGGAGGCAGCTGTCCCCCGGCCCTGCAATGTGCCTCCTCCGGCACTGGCCGTCCTGCCCCTTCAGGTGGGCCCTTGCCCCTTGGTGGGGACAGGTATTTAAAGGCGGGACTAAATATGGGAGACGGCGGCACCAAAATTACAGACAAGTCAAGCAACTTGCCCCCAAGGGCACCTCAAAGAGGCTCGGGAAGCGGTACTGGTCCTGAACCCCACCCTGTGGTCTCTGACCATCCTGGTCCTGAGGTCTACGTGGTCCCCAGGGCCATGCGCTCTCTCTGAAGCTTCTCCCTTTGAGCCTGGAGCCGCTAGTGGCTTAAGCATTCGTCATGCTCCAGATCAGTGCCCACTGTGGACTGTCAGCCTTGTGAGGCGGGCGCTGCCTCCGACTATTCACCATGGTACCCTCTCCAGGTCTCGGATCCCAGCTCAGACTGGATGTTCGAGACTACCTGGAGCCCACGAACGGACACACGAGGAAGGCCACAGCTCCTGCGGCTGAGTACTGCAGGTGGGACGGCAGCTCAGGCGGTGGGACTTCTAGGGTCGCTGCAAGATGACCCACACTTCCCCCGCCCCCCACCCCCAACAGCCAGGCAGGCGGAAGCACCGTGGAAGCACTGCCCGTGGTTGGTACGTTTGCAGGTGGTCGCTCGAGAGCCCCGGCCGGCAGGGAGCGCTGGCCCACACTGCCTTCCTGCTGAGCTGGGTGGGCTCCACTCTGGGCTCCCTCTTCCCGCGAGGGCTGCTCCCTAACCCTGCAATCCACACGCCTCAGTATCTCTGCCTGGGGAGAACGGGTTCCCCGGGCTCAGGCTGGCTCTTGCCTGCCGGGAGGGCTGTGACGGGCGGCAGTGCGGGCAGCGTTCAGTATTCCCAGCACGACAGCCTCTCAAAGCGGCTGCTGGCCCTGCCTTCCTACGCGGAGGGGGATGGCTCAGAGCTGGCGGGACACAAACGAGGAGCGGACAGCTAAGGGAATCCTCTCTCCCCAAGACCCCATGGCAGCACAAGCCCTTCTGCGGTCACCGGCTGTGCGGCAGTCACGGGACATCGCACGGTCCTCCCGCCCTACAGGCCTGCTTTCGGTGCAACATGGAATGAGGGCCTGAGAAACGGGCTAGTCTGCTCAGATCCAGAGTGTTTTCTGGAAAGGCTTGTCTTTGAATTCAGTTCGCAGGCACTCTTCCCTGACGTTCCCTTGAGGGACTCTGGGCAGACGCTGCAGGCATGCCCCGCTGTATCCAGGCAGGTGACAGAGGAAAGCCAGGGGAGGGGGCCCCTGAGCTCACTCCTAGCCCCCCGTTATTCACCCTGTCCCCTTTCACCACGAGAGGGCTGCCCCCCAGGCTCCTAGGCTGCAAGCCTGGCCACGGCCTGGGCCAAAGGACAGCTACTTGCCCTCGGGTTCAAATAGCGTAATTGGCTCAGCTCTAGGCTATGATTTCTCACCCGCGGACAGAGTGTGTGTGTCTATGGGCTTGACCCTCACTGACTGCTTATTAAGTGATGCAAGCAGTGCTAATACCTTTGTGGCTTGAACGTGTGGCAGACGATGGTTTAATAAGTTCTCTGAAGGACACAGCCCTGTTCCTGCCCAGGCTGCCCCCCCGGCAAGCAGCTGGAGGCTCTAATCGGACGCTGTGCGTGTGGCCATTCCTAGGGGTCAGCCTCACCCTCCCGAAACCGACTCTAGCTGCAGCCACAGCTACCGGGCTGCTCTTAGGCTCAAGATCTCTCTCTGAGGCTAGGTACCTTTGGTTTCAAAAACGGATTAGGTGGGGAGGACGAAGGCAGAGCCTTCGGTCTCTGAGAACTGCGGTCCGCGAGGGTCTCCATCTGGGGCCACGGGTGGCAGGGCACGTGTCGAGCGGCTGCTTCTGGTTCTGCTGTGATGCTCGCATAGGCCGCCCCGGTCTCCTTGAGACAGACGTTGCTGGAGGCTTCAAGGCTTGCAGGGAGGGGCTGGGAACCTGGGAACTGCAGGGCCGGAATCAGAGCTGCATAAGGCATACGAAGGGCGCGGAGTCCCCAGGCCAGGCTCTACAGCACTGTCAGCGCGGTGTTCCCGCGGGCTCTCCTGATATGTAAATACCCCAAGGAAAGGACACACTGGTTCAGTCTCAGGGGCAGCCGGGCCCCATCCACGCACCGTGTAAAACACCGGTTTCAGCATCGTACAGAATTGAGCGAGATGCTATCTGCTAGAGGCGAAAGGGGAGCACCACCTGTCACCCCCAAACACACCAGCAAAGCTTTTGCGTCACGTGGTCCTATCTCTGTGAGGACAGCGGTGGAGAGCCCCGACCAGGTGGCGGGGGGCGCCCTCTGCCCTCCACGCAGCAGGCCAGGTCCCCTCTCCCACATCCTGGGTTTCACTGATGGGGAGGAAGGATGTCGAAACCCAGTCCTTTTCTTCTCTCTGGAGGTGAGCCCAGCTCCCCAGGGACCGGACGCCCGATTTTCTTCTGCTTGAGGTACACGGTCACTGGAGTTGAAGTCTTTCCCATCAGCGCCCACTCCTGTTCCTCAAACTCCTTCTTCAAGAGTCAGTGCGGTTCTTGTCTTGGACGCTCTGGAGGAAGGGGCAGGGTGAGAGCAAGGAGCAAGAGGTAAGCCCACCTCCCAAGTGACCCAGAGCGAGGCGAGGCGGCCTGCCCACTCTCTCCCTGCCAAAAATACTGTCATTTTCCAGAAAGGAGCCAAGCCCAGCTCAGCAACTGACAAGGCCAAGGCGAACGGGTTGGGGGCAAGGGGAGGCATATGGCGAGAAAGGCATCCTTCGGAAATACATTGGCCCAGTGGTGGTTTGAATACTACAGCTTTTCTGTCTGTTCTTTTACAGATCGATCCTTCTGCCTCTCTGGGGGAGAATCCACTCATTCTTTCCTCATCCAGGGACATTTGTTCACCAGGAAAAGAAAATGGAGACGCTGGGTCTGGGGGGGGGGGGCGGGGGGGGAGGCGGGGAAGATGCACAAAGCAAAAACAAAGACAACGCAAAGGGCCGTAACCAACAGAAACTGGTGAGTGTGTATGCCAAGGTCAAGGGCGGGCAGTGGGGGTGGAAGGCTCAAGGTGGCTGTGAAGCTGAGCAAAGGACTGGGGTCCCTCCAGCTGAGCTTAGCCAGGACTCTAGCTCTCCCACATGGTGGCACCTCGGGGGTGCAGGGGGGGTCAGCGGGAGGGGGCTTGTGGTTGGCTGGGTGGTCACTGGTCCTCACAGCTTGGCAGACCCCCACGTGGTACCCTTGTCCCTGAAGGTGGTGGGGGCTGTGTGGCAGGTCTGTAGTGGCTTCATCTCCCCCTCTCCCCTCCTCCCACTTGCAAAGTAGTGGCTGTGCCCTGGGCGGAGGGGCTCCATCAGGCCAGAGAATAGATGGCGTTGACAGGTGACGTGGCCTCCGAACTTTCATTGCCCTCTGTCTCCTCCTTGTCCTTTTTGACCGTGTACTGGCCGATGAAGGAGCCGTCCTCATTGAACTGCCCCTCGCCACCCTCGCCATAGTCCACCAGGCTGTCGTCACTCTCCTGTTGCTTGATGGTGCCGTCCAGGGACGTCTGGCTGCCCTGCAGGGGCTTGTTGTCCTCGTCACTGGCCGGAGAGAGACAGAGAATCAGGGCCTGGCCCAGCCCGGTGCGGCTTAAACCCACGCGGGGCGGAACAGGGCCGCTGGCCTCTTGCCAAGCCTATGTACTACACAGCTCAGGGAGGGTAGGACCTCAGAGGTCATCAGTCAACTCCCCCCGGCCCTCCCCTGCCTGGCTGGTTGACAGAAGGGAGCCTGAGGCCTGGAGACGACAGGCGTCTTCCCCAAGCTGAGGCGACAAGTTGGTGCAGAGCTGGGCCTGGAGCCCACATTTCTTTTCTTTCTTTCTTTCTTTCTTTCTTTCTTTCTTTCTTTCTTTTGCCGGGGATTATGATTTTAATTTTTTTTTTAATTTTTTTTCAACGTTTTTGGGACAGAGAGAGACAGAGCATGAACGGGGGAGGGGCAGAGAGAGAGGGAGACACAGAATCCCTCTGAGCCATCAGCCCAGAGCCTGAGGCGGGGCTCGAACTCACGGACCGCGAGATTGTGACCTGGCTGAAGTCGGACGCTTAACCGACTGCGCCACCCAGGCACCCCATGATTTTAATTTTTTATGGAGCCCACACTTCTGGACACACTTCAGGAGGCTGTGCTACTCTCTGGGGTAGGAGTGGGCAGAGGACAGCCACCCCAGAGCGAGGAGAGTCGTGTGCTTGTCAGACCAGGCAGGGCCAGAAGGGTCAAGGAGCTGGGGCCCCAGTCGCACGTGCGTCACTGCGTGGCTCTGTGGTCTTGGGAAAGCCTTTCCTCTCACTGGGCCTTAGTCTCTCCATCAAGAGGGGCTGAACTAGCTTTGAATCTCTGTGATCTGTGTGGCTCTGTCTACAAAGGCTCTGTCCTTGACAAGAAAGCAATGGGCCGGGGCCACTGAGAAACAAACCTCTCCCTGCCTCTGCCCTTCTCGTCTTGGTGTGGTTTCTGTCGGCTCTCTGGTTTACCAGCGAGCAGGTGCTCTTGCCTGGGGGCAAGCGAAAGAGGGTGCAACGCGGGGAGGGGCACGCACACGAGCGTGTGTCGCCAGCAACTTGAGACAAAGCCCGGCGAGTCTCAGGGGGTCCTGCCCAGCCTCCTTGGAGGCCCCCGGGTCCTGCCCCTCAGCCCCTCCTGGGCAAGGGGAGCTGGCAGGCTGGGGGCTAAAGTGGCATCTCTGGGGCGCCTGGGTGGCGCAGTCGGTTAAGCGTCCGACTTCAGCCAGGTCACGATCTCGCGGTCCGTGAGTTCGAGCCCCGCGTCGGGCTCTGGGCTGATGGCTCAGAGCCTGGAACCTGTTTCCGATTCTGTGTCTCCCTCTCTCTCTGCCCCTCCCCCGTTCATGCTCTGTCTCTCTCTGTCCCAAAAATAAATAAAAACGTTGAAAAAAAAATTTTTTAAAGTGGCATCTCTACCCGCTGGGATGCCTGCTGTGCCCCGCCCCCCGGAAGTGAGACACCCCCAGCAGCCAGTGTCTGCTCAAGCGCCACATCCCCTCCCTTGGCTGCAAAACTCTCTGCCCTTTTGGCTCGGAGGGGGTCCAGGTGCTGCTGGCTGCACTTCAGAGGGGAGACGGCCCCCCCCGCAGGAGGCAGCCGGGCCACCAGCGGGAATCTGGGTCCCGGCAGGCGGGACCACAGCGGTGCCAGGCGGTATGGGCAGACACACAACGTCCCCTCCCTGGCCCCCGGGCCACGCTTAGCCCTTTCTGGACGTGTGTGGAAACAACCGGCTGAGTTGCCATTATAGTCGGCACTGCGTGTTGGCTTCTAACGGCAGTGCTGGGCAGGGACAGCTGTCAGGGGAGGGTCTGGAGCCAGAGCCTGAACTGGGTGTTAGTAGATGGAAAGCTATTAGCCCGCTCCCTCTTGTGCTCCATGAACTCTGCCTGCCTTCTCCGATGGCAGCGCTACGGGAGAGGCAGGCCTAGTGAGGCAGGCAGGTCTCTAGAGCTAACCTGAGTCTCGATGGGGAGTGGGGCTCACGTTTTGAAATGAGCAGCTTCTAATTACTGGGTTCTTGCCCCATTCACCGACCTTTTTCACATGTACTCCTTCCCAGGAGCGTGGGGATTGTGTCTATGTGCTTCTAGGGGATTCCAGGGACCTAAGCCAAATGCGGCCAATGGCCCAGCTCGGGTGGGAGGCAGAGGGAGGGGTTCTCGGTGTGTCAGATTCTTGTGGAGAATGAGGATCTCAAGCTGGGAAGAAAGACCTCTTCTACGGGAAGCTCGAAAGGAACCAGGATGACAGGGGGGCCCTAGACAGCTGTCTGCCCATCTTCCCCGAGACCCTGGAGAAACAGGTGGGCACACAAGTCAGAGAGAAGCAGACCCACCAGAGAGGTGCTTCACTGCTGAGCCCAAACCGAGGCGCGTGTGTGCGTGGTGTGTGGGCCCGTGGATGCATCTGTGTGTGTATATCCAGCCTCAGTGTGGGTGGGCCAGGGGAGCGGGTGGGGAGAAGGCAGGTGTTCTTGCCCAACAGCTTTGGTGTCTGGGGGAGGAGAGGCGCCTGAGGAAGCAGCTTCTCATAGCACAGGTTGCCTGGCCCTGAATACGAGGAGGGCCTCACCCGTCTTCTATGGCTGCGCTGAGGGTCTGGGGGAGGGAAGTTCCATGTCCTTCAGAACTGATGGCCAGGGAATAGCTCTCAGCCCCTGGGGAAGATGGGCCCCAGGAGGGGTGCTGAGGACAGTCAGGGGAGGGGCCTCTCGTGTTTGCCCTCGTAAGAGGCTCTTGGAGATGTCGGGACTGGATGGATGGACGTTCGTAAGCGTCCAGATGGACTCCTGGGTGGGCAGTGTCTTTGCCGCCCGTTGAGCTGACTCTGCCTGTCCGGCTGCTGCTGAGCACGGTGGCGGAGGCCGAGGATAGGATAAGGAGAGGTCAGGGGAAGGCGGGGTGATGTCACCCCAGGGAGTAACAGGGTGGGGGTGGGGAAGCAGGGCTCCGATCAGAGCATTTCCTTCCGCCCACCTTGGTCTGGGAATGAGACTCCAGGACCCGCCCAGCATCTTTCCTTAACTCAACGTACATTTGCCATCAAAAGGGAGATTACAACTTTGTCACGCCCGATATGAAGGCCCATCCAGGTCTGATGGGGGTTGTGATGTTGCCCACTAGCAGTAACTGGAAGTCGGGCCCCTGGCTTCTCCAGCTGTGCCACCAGCTCACTGGGTGGCAGATGTGGGTGGGCGTCCTGGGCAGGTCACTTCCCTGCCTGGGCCTCAGTCCTCTGATTTGAGACGGGCACTGGCCAGAGGCCTCTCCAAGGCCTGTTCGGGGCTAGAGCCCAGAGATATCATTCAAGTTCATGAGGAAAAGGTCTAGAAACTCCCCACCCACCACATCTAACACTACCCCTCATTTCTCACGGAGTTGAGCTCTCAAGACAACGTCCATTCCCCGGGCGGTTGTCTACAGGGTCAGGGTGGGGGTGTGGGCAGAGAGAAAGCCAACAGCTCGTTTCGTAGCAAGGGGGTTCCCAGCATGTGCTCTCGCAGTAAAAAGGTGAAAACATACAAATAAGGAGCTCGAAAAAATCTGAGTTGTGCAGCTGAATGAATGAAATGCTGTTCCTCAAATCAGCGTCGGTCTTGCCTTCAAGGAGGCAGCCGTGTCCGGCGCCATCAGGACGAGCAGAGGCCGTCCGAGAGGCAGAAGTGACAGACTAATGGATGACAAGGGGGCAGTGAGGACAGCCGCCTACCCGACGCGGGGGTGACCAGGAGTCAAACAGATCACACACCTGTAGTCAAAGGAGCCATCCTCTTCCTTGGGGTCTTCAGGGCCAAGGGGAACATCCTTCTTTTCTCGCACTTGGTCGGTAAGAGAAGCAAAGACACAGACACGATGATTATGCCTCTGCTCCTTGGGACCCTGACTGCACGGTCAAGGCACCACCTCTGGGCTCAGCAACACTCTCCCTCTCAACGAGGCGTCATCAATGCCTCCCTCGTCCTTCCCTGGTTTCACCGGGTGTCAAGTTCATGGCGCCACTGCTTCCTCATGGCTGCGGTTTCTGCACATCTCCACTGGCAGCTGAAATGTCCTCCCACCTGGCTCCCCACCACCTCTCCGTGAGGTTGGCCACAAACACCCAATGGATGCGACCCTCCCTTGGTCTGCCCTCTCTTATCATAATTTGTGTCTGTCTCTTAAAAGCCCCTAGCAGAGTGCCCTGGGCAGAGGGCAGAGGGCCCTACGCTCCGTACGCACCTTCAGGAATGGAAAATGCTTTCACATCTGTGACCTCACTTGTTTGTGCAACTCCCTGTCCCTATACCTCCTGTGTGATTTTGTACACACCCCTCCAAGGCCCTGTTTCATGCTGTGACGTTCCTTCTGTGCCCAATGCAGTGTGTTGAGGGACCGATCATCTTTCTTCTGGTGTCCTGAGCACTCAGCACAGAGCCTGGCACACAATGGACACTTACGCGGATGGCTCTTTATGTATCCTTCCTGAGGTACAGGGCAGGAGAATCGCCCCATTTAAGGAGAGGGAAACTGAGCCCTTGGAAAATGAAGAACATGTCATATAACTAATTAGTAACTGAATAAAGTCTAGAGTGAAAGCTAGAGCCCAGGCCTCATGGTTCACTCATCTTTCTACTGGACCAGGGCCCTACCCTGTATCTGGAGGGAAGGCAGTAAGCCTTGAGAGCTTTCTGGAATGGAACACTTTCTACACGGGCAAAGGACGGCTCAGAGTTTATCTGATGCGTGGGGGGTTGGGGGTGAGCTCAGTAAGGCCGTTCTACTCCGACTGTAGAGCTTTCTCTCTTATAGAAGAAAAACAATCCCCACGCAGCACAACCAAGTGAAAGAAAACGTCATTTGCCAATGAAGAATTAGAATTTCCTGCCCTTCCTCACAAACAGACATGTGCCTCACTTCAAGGAGATTCTTTAGAATCCTGGGGTCTGAGGGAATGTGGGCAGGGGAAGGAAATAAAAGAATCTTCTCTCTGAGTTGAGTTTTAGGGGGCCCCCGGAGGAGGACTTGTTTAGAGGCCGGGAGAGGCAGGCATTTGGGGAGCACGGGCTGTGCTTTAGGGGGCAGGGAGTAATTTCATTTTGCAGACCAGCAGGATTTTCACTCTCTGGGTCATCCATTATCCTGTCTCCTGTCATCCTACCCACCCCCTCACAGACAGATGGCTTTCTTGCCCCTGTTTGAAAAACAATCAATATTTCCAGAAGCACGAATGCCAGAGGTCCTTGTCCTTGACCTTGGTTTGTCTGGGCTGGTGGTTCTTGAGGCCCCCAGAAGAGAAATGGCGCTTTGGGACTCTCTGGGAAGCCCCAAGCTCCTTCAGGACCGAGGGAGTCTGTATCACGCAAGCCACCCCTCAGCCTCTGCCTGCCCTTCACGCAGGAGCTCCTGAGCCTCTGTTGGGGTATCTGTCATTACAGCCCAGTGACCGAGAGCCTCACGGGTGTGCTTCTTCCCTCCAGACCCTCCCCTCTCCATTCTCTCTCTCGCAGAGAAAATACCTTTCTTCCTTCCTCCTTCCTTGGGACACAGGATCCTAATGGGATTCAGGTTGAAACAAGTCAATTTGCTAAGCAGATGGATGGTGTGCCAAGGGGAGGGAAGGTCATTCTTAATAGGAGCCAGCGTTCCTTCTAGCCCCTCTTTGGAGCTGCCTGGACCACGCCGTCCGCCCACCTTGGGCGAGCTTAATTAACTCAAGTGCTCTCCGGCACCTCTCAGATGCACAGACCAGGCAGGAGGACTGTACGTCCGAGCTCGGCAGGGGTTGGGCTCACGGGGAGAACAGAACCCCCCCCCCCCCCCCGGACCTGGCGGCTCCCAGGAAAGCCTGCCGGCCCCACCCCCCCAAGCCCACTCGCCTGTTACATCTTACCTGGATACTTGCCACCTCGACTTCTCTTGATGAAACAGACAATGAGCAGGATCAGTACCAGGAGGGCGATGGCGCACATGAGCCCGATGAACCAGCCCTGGGTGGCGATGTCCGCCTGGTTGTTGGTGTAAGCTGGTGGGGGAGGGAGGGCCGGAAGCAAACACGTGAATGACTTCCCACGGGAGAAGGTGAGGAGGGGAAGGTGAGGGAAGAACGGCTATTTCACGTCGATGTTCCTCCTGGAGCCTTATGCTACCACCTAGCAGCCCTCTGGCCCAAACTACCCCACAACAGGGACAAAGAGAAAATAATTAAAGAGCCAAGGTCAGAAGGTCAGAAAAGAGGCACAGGAAAGGGGTAGAGGGAGCAGAAATAAGCAGCAGAAGGCTGAACAGGTCCTTCAGGAAGGGAAAGTGTCCTAAGGACGGGGCATGGGGTTCTTGCAACCCAGACGGCTGGTCACAGCCCTGTGGGGACTGAGGGAAGGCCGGGATCGGCCCCGGAGGTACGATTCCCCGCGGACGAGCTTGGGGTGAGGAAACGGGACTCTGCTACCCACCAGGGAACGGGGGCCATGGTTAACATGGCAAAAACCTGTCAGAAGAACACCTTCGCAGGCCTGCACAGGCACAGGATGGCAACCTTTCCCACCAACCTGGCCCCAAAGCCAACCGGGCTTCTGGGCAGTGGGTCTGGGCAGGGTGTGGCTCCAGGATGCCCTGTGCCTTCTCACGCTCCCCCAACTGGATCGGGCGCTCCCTGACAGCAGAGACAGTCCCTGTGCGGGTACCCGGATGGGCTGGCGGCACGGTGGGGGCCGGGGCCGTGCCTCCAGCGTCCAGCCACTTGCAAGCCATTTCCAACGCGTGGAGGTCCCCCCCGCCCCCGCCACCAATCCCCATGACAATGAGTCCCTCTCTGTCCCTTCCCAGTGCTCGTGAAGACATGTCCCCGTGTGGGCTGACCCCTTCACAATCCAAGGGGCACTTGGGTGGGCCAAGAGGACAGCAGCTCAGGTGTCCTCTGCAGGTATTCTGGATGACCCAACGGTTGGCATGAGGGTTTGGGAAGGGGTGTGGCGTGGGCAAAACCCACTCACCCTACTCCTTTCTGTGGATTAGAGAACAGCAGCGGCTCCCAGCCTGCCACGGAAACCGAGACTTGGGAGGAGCGGCAGGATCCAAGCAACTGAGCCAACTCAAAGTAGCCCCGGGACCAGCCTGGTGAGCCGAGGGGCGTCTCACAGAGCCAGGTGACGGCAGGGTCCCAGAGAGCCCATGGAGCCCCGGGCCAAGGCACGGGACCTCCTCCTGGGGACGAGCACGAGGAACAGAGGGGTGACCAGGAGCCCTCATGCTCCAGGGTCTCCATCACATGCTTTTTTGTGGGGGAGGGGTCTGGGTGCGATCCTACCCTTTGCTCTTCCCGGGCACAGAAACTGTCTTTAGAGCCTTCTCTGTGCCTGGGCAAGGGAATGCACCAAGAAGAGGGTGGACAAATGGGGCAGACTGACAAATAAGTGCTTTCGTGCTCTCTGTGCTCTGGCTGCCCTGGCGTGATTACCCGATCTGTGTATGTTGTGTGGGGATGGCCCATCCCTCCCACCCCTACCCCTGCAGGCTCTTCCATGAAAGGTGCTAGAGAGATCCTCCCCAAGCCCCTCAGAGGAGCAAACCACTTCCTTGCTTCAACCCTCCAATGCTTCCCATTGTTACTGGGTGAAAAGCTAGATTTCTGTCCTGTCCTCGCAGGCCCCACCCAAGCTGGCCCCGGACATTTCTCCAGTCTGGTCTTCTACCCTCACTCCTCTAGCCACACTGGCCACTCATGTCCCTACCTCAGGGCCTTAGCATCTGCCGCTCTTTCTTCAGATGGCCGCCTCGGCAAATGTCACCTCCTCTTAGAAAGGCCTTCCCAGACCTTCACAGCTAAAGCCAAAGCCCCCTCCCCCAACCAGCCACTCGGGGTTTCTCTCTCTCTCACAGCACCTGTTCCCACTGGATACGGTCCCACTATCACAGTGCACACTCAGAAGCACCTCCTGTGGGCTAGTCACGGCTCTGAGTACGTCTCCACCCAGCATCTAATTCGATCCTCACAATCCCATCAGGTAGGCTTTATTAGCTCTATTTTACCGATGAGAAAACTAAGGCACAGAGATTTTACGTGATTTGCTCAAGGCAAAGAGCTCGTAAGCTACGTGTTCCTCGACTGGGCCTTTGCTGCTGCCCGCCCATCTCTCCATCCCCCTCTCACCATCCTCCCACACTGCTCCTCCCTCTCCGCGCTGCCCCACGCTACCCTCTCCCTGGGTGGGCAGCTTTCCCCCTTCCACTCAGGTGACCACCGAAACCTCAGAGTCTCCACAGCTGTCCCTTCCTCCATGGCACTGGTGGCAGCTCTCCCTTCCTGGGTGGCTCAGTCCTAGAAGGACGTCAAGCCCTCCAGCATCTTCCTCTTTGCTGCCTCCTCCCTTCTGCTCTTAAATACAGCGAAGCTTCCAGCATCTTAAAAGAAAAAGCCTAGAGGCAGCCGCCAGTCTTTTCAGCTCTAGCGCAGGCACTGTCCTTTTACAGGTGAACTCCTTCACCTTGCACGGTCTCCAGTTCCTGTCACCATCTTTCTCCGATCCCGACGGGAAAACCTCAAGCCCCTCCCTACTCAGTGCTTCAACTGCTATCATGGAGTGGGTCTTTCCCCAAACGACCTCTACAGCCTTGGCTCCTCCCCTCACCTGTCCTCCGGTCCTCACTTTCCAACGGGCGATCCCTTTGTTCACCTCGCATTGTCCCTCCAGCCAGTTCTGCAGCTGTAAGCCCAGTGCTCCCAGCTAACATCCTCCCAACATCTCCTCCGGTGCCCTGTCTGCTTGACACATGGTGTATTATGCTCTCGGGACACCTTTGTCATGCCTGGTCTTCCGGGCACTTGGTTCTTCCCATCCCTGCATCTCCCCCTCCCCCCCCCCCCCACACCTATGCCCTTCTTGATCTCTACCTTTCCACATTCCACCCCACCTTCCCGAATCTCCCACTCCTCCGGCTTACAGCAATCTCAGAATTCACCCGTCTACTTCACGAAATGTAATACTCAGTTGCTCTGTTTCCTGGGTCCTGATTTCCAACTATACTATTCAAGGCTTGAGAACAGGGGAGTCTTTGAGCCCCCTAGGGCTTAGCACGATGCTGGTCACATAACAAGTAGGCGGTGAACACTTATGAATGATCAGTTTAATCCTAATTTAATATGGTTAGCTTGGGATACCGACCGGGGTCACTGGGAAATTGGCTTGGCCATGCGCCACACCCCGAGTCTGGGTGGTGGTTCCTGTCCTTTGCAGAGCATTTGGTTCGTAGGTGTGCAGTGGACCTGTTTGCTCCCCAACAAGCCACCTCCACGAGCCTCTTGGGAGAGAAGGTCACAATTCCAGGGAGAGTGGCCACACGGGCAAAGAATTTTCTGTGAGGTTTGGACACAGAAGCCTGTTCAAATCCAAGTGGGTGTTGTAACTATGAGTAGTGCTGGATGTTAATTAAATTTTTTGTGGAGGTCATTTTGCAATATATACATATATCCTATCATCATATTGTACGCCTGAAACGAATACAATGTTATATGCCAACGATATCTCAGAAAGAACCCAAACCCAAACCCAAACCCGAACCAAATGGGATCTGGGGTAAGGTGGGTTCAACTGGACCCCATTAAAATGATTTAGTTTCTCAAGTACCAAGAGCAATTTAGGACCAGATGATCTCACGGAGGACGTGACCCGACAGAGTGGACTCTGAGAGACGGAAGGCACTGTAGGGAGGTTTCAGGGTATTACATTTGGCCGCCGACACCATTCTTAATCGATCTGTTCAACGTGTTTCAAGATTCCTAATGGACACAGTAATGACAATGTTCAAAGACCAGGGTGTGCTTACACTCACCACCTTCCCCTGGAACAGGGAGCCAGAACAGCACCTGCTCATCCGGCCCACAACGTCTGGCCAACTCAGGTCCAAGTGCCTCTGACTCTAGACCAGAGGCCGTATTTTGTGTGCCTTCCACACCACCCCCTACAAGACTGCTCAGCAATGGGCCATTCGTCTGCAAGACAGGCAGTTCTCACGACTCAAAGGCCAGTCACTCAACGTCCGCAGAAGAATTACATTTCACAAACAGGGGGAGGTGAGCAAATACAACAGGGGCAGACTTCCTTCAAATGCACTTAGGCTTAGCTGCTCTTACTTAAGGACCATCCGATGCCTCTGTATCACCACCGTGCCCCATCCCGGGTTTCTTCCAAACACAGCAGGAAACTGACCACAGTGAGGTCCCCTAATGTCCTTCCTCCCACTTTCCTGAGGTCTGAGGCAGTCTGCTGTCTGTCCCACTGGCCCACTGTCAGCACCTGCGTGCTGCCACCTCGCCCCACCCTGCTGACCCCAGCTGACCCCAGGACAGAAGAGCTCATGAGCCCCTTAGAGTCCAGGGCTATGTGTGTGTGGCCCCTTGGGTCTCTTTGGCTTTAAAAGCTTCAAGGAGGTGATTAACTTTCCATGTGGGATCTTTCCGGTGAGGGTCAGGGAACCAGTTAGCATTCCTCGTGGTTTCCTTCTATTTCCCCCTGAACCACTGCTGTGTGTCTGGGTCTGTGGACTAAAGTGACGGCCTGTGGTCACCTAAATGACCAGTGGTCAGACCCAGAGATGCTCATAAACTCTTGCTTCGATGAGACCCTGGGACCTAGGGAATCATGTGAAGTTGGCTTTGGACTCCACCCGCAGGATACACAGCGTGCGTTTTCGAAGAATCCGGACCCACACAGGCACACACAAACTTGAGAAAAGGAACATATTTCCTTTCCCTGTGTGGTTTGCACATAGTAATTTTTAGCCAGCCAGTGAGGTAAGCGAACAATATGTACTCAGAGCTCGGGTCACCAACCTGCCCACCCCGGCGTGCACCCGGAGGAGTCTGGGAAAACTCACTCTGAAAGCAATCTATCAGGATCAGTCTCTCCAGACCAACCACAGGAAAAGAGAGAAGAACACTGAGTCAATGTTCAGAAGTGTATTATCCATCATCTTTTTTTTTTCCTCCCCGTACCGCATGTTTGATACCTAGAGGCAGACTGGGACATCCCTGAGGGCGGGGACTGGCCCTTTTCTCCCCGGTTCTTTCTCTTCAGCCCTCACTCTCAGCCCCAGGACTTAGCCCCGGGAGAAGTCTAGAAGCAGACTGCACTGGCTTTCGTAACCTTCCCTAGGAGGCGGTTCCAGGCTCGAACCTTATCTGTGCCTCCTGCCTCTGTGCTGGACTCAAGTTGATAATGAAGCAAAATTAAACGCACGCGCCGATGAGCAAGAGCTTGAGACCCCGACTGGGTCGGGCAGAGCCCAGCCACCTGCTCTACTTGGTCAACTGTCCAGTTCCCTTGCCTGGCTCCCAAGCTGGCCTGGCCCCTCGCTCAGACGTCCTGCCTGAGTTGGCTGGGCTAGCCTCAAGCAGGCAGCCGGACTCAGACTCCCTGAGCCTTGACAGCATGAACGTGGGCAGGATAGGCCGGAGGCATGGGGAGGAGGTTGGAACGTCCAGACCAGGAGGGACCAGGCTAGAAGGGGTGGAGTGAGACATTTATACAATTGGGTGGTGAATCTCAAGATGCAGGCTACCAGGATCAGCCTGGCCACAGGAAGAGTAATGAATAACGGAGCCAACATTCATAAGGTCATATGAATCATTGTGTGTTTCTCCCCACCCCCGCCATGCTCATATCTCCTAACCTGCACCTGATTAGGACATCCTGGGGGCAGGACCTGGTCCCTTTCTCTCTTTGGCTCTTTCCCCCCACCTTCACCCTTTGCCTCAGGGCTTAGCACGGCCACCTGCCCGGCTGACCGTGAAGATACACACAAACAGATGAGCAGGTGGCCTCAAGTCTCCAGACTGCCTACCCGCCCAGACCTTATACCATTTACTGAGCCCCTAGTGACCTGTTCATTTGGCACACTGAGGTTGCTTCTCTAGCTACAGCCGAAGTCCCTTTTGAGCCAGGACTATCCTCCTCCTGGAGAGCTCCTTCCTCTTCCCCAGCATGACAGAAAGTCAACTACTTTTAAGCCATGGCAAACTGGGGACAAAAAAACTAAACCAGGATAAAGCCCCGAACAATTCATGTCACATACTTTGGAACTTTTTTTTTTTTTTTTTTTAAACAGATGACAGTGGCAGGGCAGTGACACACATGCCGATCCTGGGAAGATTTCTGGGTCAAGACCCTTGGGTGGCCCTATCCCTTAATTCCACGTCCTGTGCGCACAGGGCAGGCTGCTCTGCACTCCGGCAGCCCCCAGACCGACTCGCAGCGCCCACGATCGCACACACACCAAGCCCTCGTGTTGCCGGCACAGCCAGGGGGCCAGGCGGCCTCCTCTGTCCTCGTTTCCTTCTGACTCCCCATGCGTCGCCACAGGGTCAGAAGGGCACTCTCCACTTCCGCTGTGCATGCACTCTGGCTCCTCCTGGCTTTCTGGGAGCTGCGGACTGACTAAGAGCTGAGACACGCCATGCAAGGTGGGGAATGGGTGGGATGAATCTTCTTTCCAAGGAGAAGAGACAAGCAGGAAGCTGAGGATGGAATGAAATGCCCCATGCTTGCAGGGGACGGCCAGGCCAGATCCCCTCTCACCTGTACTGGTCATAAAGGTGATGACGGTACTGCTGATGCCCTCGTTGTCCCGGGAATAAACGCGCAACGTGTATGTCATCCCGGGATAGAGGTCTGTCAGCTGTATAGGCTGGGCCTGGGCCTTAACAGGGACAGTTTTTTTCGTATGGTTGCCTGGGGAACAGAAACCTCAGTCAGCCTAGGGCCAGGCAGGAGGAGCTGGGGAGGCAGTGCTTAGGGTCCTGGTCACCTGTCAAAGGCAGAAGCGTGGGGGATGGGGCCGGGCCATCGCGCAGACTAGGAGGTCACCAGGCAGCGCCACCAGCCCTTCCACGCGACGCTGACTCTCCTACGTGACGACCCTTCAGCCAACGGCACTATTCTTTCTCAAGCCTTCTTCCCCCACTACAGCCTTGGCACTAAACGTGATGACCTACTTCCTGCTCCTACAGAGCATGTCAGTGAATGCTCTGTTGTCCTGGGGGTGACAAACTTCCCGCGTGGGAGCTTTCTGGTGAGGCTCGGAGAGCCAGTTAGCATCCCTCATGGTAACTGGAGGGGAGGCAGGACTCCAGTCCTTGGCTCTCACTCCTGGTTTCACCTCTCATCTCTTGCTGTGTGGAGAATCCACACCTCAGGAGAAGGGAGCGCCCTTGTTATCGGGGTGTAGGGCGAACGGTGGTTATAGGAAGCTGAAATAGTAAGGGCCAAACTAGGGATGAGAGTCGGTGGATGTGAACCCTTCCGACCACGGAGAACTAAGACTTGGCTTTGCTCGTTCCTTAGAGATCTTCTGGCTGAGTTAGCTGGTTTAGTTGCTAGACGACAACGTGGTGGGGCTGAGTCCTCAGGAACAGGGGCCTTCTCTCAAAGAAGGAGATACGTTGACCACCCCCTACAGCGTAATGAATATGACCCTTGATCCCAAGATCCAATAAAGAGTGAACAGCTCAGCTCAAGCCACCGGCTCTCTGCGACAAGCGACCCTGGTCTGTGCCTTGGACCGTAGGGCACTGGCATCCCTCTGTGAGCAAAACACAGTGGTACCCAAAGTCTGAACTGAACTAGTGAAGAAACCAGAAACCAGACACTAGTGGATTCTGAGCTAAGGAAAGCCACACAGAGTGAGCTTTGGCTCTTATGGGGGCTGTTCGGAACCCTCATCCTGGGCAGGAAACGGACGAAGGGCCCCACTACCCGGGTCCTCCCCAGCGCATGCAACCCTAGACCTCCACTAATGGCTTCGGAAGCCCTCTTCCTTCTCCTTCGACTGCTGTTCCCACCCCACTGCCGCCTGAGTGCGTATCGATTTCATTAAGTCATAATTAAGCCGGGCTAACAGGCCGCTCTGAGCCTGGGGGAGTTCACAGGATCTCTTTAATGGCATCTACGCTACCCACCGCAGCTGCCGCCGTGCCCCGCTCAGCAATGCTTACTGTCGATGTACTCAACCACAAAGTCAGTTCCGGGCCCGAAATTGTGCTTCCAGGTGATGTTGGCCCATTTACTGTTGGGGAGGACCGTGACGTTCCATATGGACTGCCTGTCGGGGGCTGGTGGGCAGGTTAGAAGAGGGGTTAGTGATGAGGAGACAGGCAGCTCCGGAGACACACGCGTGCACACACACATGCACACACACACACATACACACGCGTGCGCGGCTCGGAAGGGGAAGAGTCAGAAGTGGCTGTGCAGGGGGCCCGACAGCGCTCCAAGCTGCAGCCTTGGTGGCCAGGCCAGAGGTCGCCATCCAGGTACGAGCGGGCGCAGACAGGAGGACCTGTATGTGAGGGAGAGCTGGAAACTGTGTGTCCACACAGGTGGGGGTAGGAATGAAAGAGGGGGTCTTGATCCATGCCATGGGAGGCTCGGACCTGGGCTCTTTCCCTTTTTTGATCCTTTGTCATGGGTTGGAACGGTGCAGTAAAACCTGGACGCCGGGCAAAGCTCCCCTGGCCATCCTACAGACAGAGGGGCAAAGAGGTGCCAGCCTCTCTCCCTTCAGCTACAGACACTCTACAGGAAGGAGAGCAGGATGTTTAGAAACCCCTCAAGAGTCGTGATGTGTAGAAAGCTCAGGACCAAACGTGGGAAAGCCTTACAGGGCTCCTGAACCGGGAGAATGGTAACGCAGACCGGTGATTCGGGAGTCCCTGGGTCAGCACGATCCTGGATTGTGCGGAACATGGCCTCAGATTATTTAAGGGGACTTGGGGTCAACAACCCCAGGGTCCCAAGTAGAGACAGTATGAGCCCCTCCTCTCCCTGAGCCCCTCCTCTCCTTCTCACGGGCTAGGTGGGAACCAAAGAAGAGAACTCCTTCTTGACCCCCAACCCCCAGCGTTTGAGACACCAGAAAAATCCAATTTTTTTTGGCTCCTCAGCACTAAATTGTCTTTCAGGCTTGATCTCCATGCAGTACGGAAGACATTAATTATCTAGTTCCTATGAGCTGGGAGCCACTTTATCAAAGCCACCGCACTGTCTGAAACCATAGCCTGTGGACAGGAGAGTGGCACTAATCTTCAAACGTAATCATTTTTCAAGAGTCCCAGCAGTCTGATTACCCCATTTCCCGGCAAAGATTTAATAGTGGAGTACTAGCATGAAGCCTTGTATTTCAAAGACTTTACAAGTGTGGCTCCTGTATATTTTATTAGCATGCAAGGGGGCACTGTCACTAACTCACTTGTCAAATATAAATGAATAGAGTACATTGGTGATGCATTTATTCATTATCCATTTGACATGTGACTGAGTCTGCAGGGCTGGGGAAGCGATAAAAGATCTCCTGGTCTTTACTTCAAAGGGGGTGGCTTCTCTACTACAACCTTGTCAGTTGCGGGTTGCCCCAGGTGAATGACTCATGTCAGGTGAGGGGCCAAGAAAGAGATTCCACTGATGGCACCACAGGGCATTCTCCATGGGGAGGGCAGAAGATAGGCTTCTTTACTTATCTGCCAGGTGTTTCCATTGTACTGGCGGCTTTAAGCCACCCCAAATCCCAGCTCCTTGGAATCTCACGACTCTTGCTAGTGGGAATGAATTATGAGAACTCATGATTTGGGAACTTGAGCTTCTTCTTCCTCAGCTCTGGGGCCTGGAAATAGCCAGAGAATTTGGGTTTACACAGTTTGGCCACCAATACAATAAATGACCCAAATCTGACTCTCGTAAAGGGCGTGGAGACTGGGGCATGACTGGAGCAGAATGACACAGAGGTGGGAGCTGGGGGAAGGCAGTGCCACTGCTAAAGAACTGAAAAGCTCAGAGAGGAAGACCAAGAAGGAGAGCTATCAATTACTATAAAACACAAAAAGCGTGAGAGGAAGCATGGATTGTTCTGCGGGCTCCCAGAAAGGGAGAATTAGGGGGTATCCCCTGAAATCTGAAAGAGACAAGTTAAGGCCAAATAAAAAGCCCCGTTTCACCCTAAAAGAAAGGAAATTCAGGAAACATTGGGTCCTAAGATATAAGACATGAAAAAGCTGAAAGACGGTTAAAAAAATCGTGGCTGGCAGAACCACTCTCCTGTACTGAGGGAAGTGAGGATGTTTGCGGGGTGTCCGCAGGCTCTAAAGATAAATTCAGGGGCACAGGCAGGTCCTCTGCAGCGTCTTGGACAGTTAGAAGTCGCGTGTGAGCGTCAATGGGGCTAGTCCTATGTGGCAGCAAGGCCGATCTTTCCAGAGGGCAGTAACTCTGCTGGGAGGCAAGGTCCAGTCCCCTACTTCCTTCTCTGTGCATCTGTTCTGTGACCTCCAAGCATTCACGGGGACACAGGGCCCTGCTATCATGCAAAGATGCCTCATCGTGGCCCCAAAGAACACCCGATACCAAACTACCGGTGGGAGCTTCTGATGGCCTGCCAGGCTTCTCCTCAGCCAACGTCTTCCTAAAGTCTGTATTGTTTCAATTCTGGATATTGTATCTTTAAAGCAAATCCGTGCCTTCAAGGCCTGAGGAACACCGTGTCCCCGATGTATCACTCGCCTCCCCTTTGGGCTCACGTAATTGAATTAAAGACAATACTCACAGGGTGCATTAAGCCTCCACCCTCATTCAGGTGCTGAGCCGTGAGGCCTCGGAAGGTAAAGGGACTTGCCCAGGACGCAGAGGGGTCTACAGTCCTACAGCTGCTGGCGGAGGGCTCTGGATGCCTCCTGCGTCCCCTGCCAGCTGCATCACACTGTTTTTATAGCTGGCCCGTGGGCTCTGTGAACTAGAGGCCCTCCCCTGGATGGTAATGAAAGAGTGTTTGATGCTTGGTTCTTAGAGGGACGGCTAAATTGCCCAGGGGTTCTCCTCAGGCTGGAAGGACAGAGCTTTCTGGCCTGGCTGCACACGGGACAGCACATTTTCTGGGCTCAGCAGGCCAGCCCTGGAATCAATTCTTAAGGCTGCGATTCTCCCTTCGGGTGTGCATCTAGGGGCGTGGGCGTTATGGGGCTCCCTGGCAAGGCTCTTTCCCGGAAGCTCTTCTTTTAAAAAAAGGGGGCAGGGGGCGGGGGGCGGCCGGAAGCGTGCTTTGTGGGGAGACGATATGAGGGAAGAGCAGGGTTCTGGGAACAGAGCTGCCCGGCAGGGCTGGCCACTCCCCACGCCTCAGCCTTCTATGTTGCAGGGCTGAATGCGACACGGCCGGGGCAGGAAGCCCTCTCAGGCCAACTATCCGGGGTCAGGCCCGCGTCCTCTCTCCCTTCCAGGGTGCTCAGCCCTAAGCTGCTGCTTAGCACGGAGGTGGAGGCGGCCCTCCCATCCGGGACCCGGGGACCCTGCCTGAGGAGCGTGGCCCGCTGTGAACACGGATCTGAGGCTAGAATGGGGGCGTGGAGAGCCGCCCACGGATGGGCCGAGGTGCTCCGTGCCCCCGGGCTACCAGACTGAGAATCCTCGCCACGTGTGCCTTCAAAGTGGAAACAAAGGGCGGTGGTGGCCAACGGCATCCCAGACCCGCCTCCCCCACGCGGGGAGCCTCCCGCGGAGGGATCGGGGCGCAGGGACAGTGGGCAGTACCGGATTCGGGCATCTTAGTCCCGGAGGTGGTGGCGGGAGGCCTCTCCGTGGTGGCGGCGGCGGCGGCAGTGGTTGTAGTTGTGGCGGCGGTGGTGGTGGTGGTGGCGATGGTGGTAGGTGCGACACCTGGGATGGTGGGGACTGTGGTGGCTTCGGTGGTGGCAGCGGTGGCAGTAGCGTCAGTACTGCTCACAGCGCCCGTCGCACCCACCGGAGTCGGGGGCAACGTGGGAGGAGCTGGGAGGGAAATGTAAAACAGCCGAGTCCGGTTGGTTCGGGCGTCCCCGGCCTGGCCTCGCGGCCCCCGCGTGCAAGGCAGGCAGCCCGGTGGGGAGACGGGGCTCGGTACCCGGGAGCCCCCGCAAGCGTGACGGACCGGGTCAGAGGATCACGGGGAGAGAACACAGCCATGGGCGAGGAAGAGAATGAAGCCCCGTGCGTGTTTCATTTTCTTCGCATGGTCTGTGTGGCTCAAAGCGCCCAGCATGCACCCGGCCGAGGGTGAGGGTGAGGATGGCGATGGGAAAGGACCCGCACCAAGTCACTCCGGCCCCAGGCACGGCTTGGGGTCCCAGGCCAGCGCCACCCAGACACAGGCCAGGCAGCAGCCCTGGAGCTCCAGGCTTGGAGGGGGGCAGGTGGCCGGCTGTGTCCTGCAGGAGCACCGGGACGACTCCCATTCCCAACCATCCGCTCCCAAATTCCCCTTTCTCATGGCTGCTCGAGTTCTGACACCCCCAAACCCAACCAGAGAGAGAACAATCCCCACTCTGTAGGTCGGCCTCCCGGCATGGCCCGCGTCTCCTGTCTCACTGTCCACCCCTCCCCAGGCACTCAGCTCTAGTCCATGGCCCTGCCTCTCCTCCCTTCTTCTCTGCCCAGTGATAATCCTCCCTAACGTGTAGTAACTCCTCTCTTCCCAGCACATTTGGGTTTCCCCTTCACATCAGGACGTGGGAGGGACACTAATGCTGCCACAGCATAGTCTGTGCTTGGTAGATGGAGAAATCCCAGGACGCAAGCGAGATACATTTGTGGGTTTCTTTTTTGCATAAATCTGCAGGGGATTGGTTCAGATCTCTGCTCGCTCTCACACCTTCGTCTCCCATCCGAAGCTACCCTCGATGCTGGTCAGCCCCAGGGGACTAGTGTCTATGTGACATCGCTTCCATAGGCTTGCTTTCCTTCTACAGGAGGATCATGGCAGCTACCAAAGGGCTGTCCTGTGACCCTCTCGTTCCAATATTGCCAAAGCCGAGGTGTGAGAATGATGGGGGCAAATCAGAGACAGAGCCCCGTCTCCTCTTGCCATCTCTTGTAATCTGATTAGGGTCGACTTTATGGGGCAGAACGCAGGGATGTTAAGATATAAGACACTTGTAACTCCAGAGGAATAGCGACATCCCAGCCCTATCTCTAAATCTCTAGAAGTTTAGGAAGAAAATAAGCTCACTGCCCGGGGTGGGGCCAGGGCAGGGAGGGAGCCAGAGACAAGTGACAGGGAGCTTTTCTCAGGGGAGAATGAAGACACCCTAGGCCTTTCCAACAAGAGTCTGACCAACAAAAGCCCTTTCATTCCCCTGGGTGTCCAATATTACAAGTCCCCATAGAGAAGGAGGGGCTGTTCTGGGATCACAACTGCTTCCCTATTTGCAAGATCAGAGGCAGTGCCGGACCCTGAGGCTGCTGACAGCAGAAGTCACATTGGGTGGCCAAGTATGTCCCATGCATTCCAAAGATTCCTGGGCAGGGTCAAAGCAGGCAGTGCTATATTCCCTATACCTCCCGACTCAGACATCAGGAAGGTGTGGGGTGGGGACCATTCCCCCTCCCCACTGTTGAAGCAGGCCCAAGGTGGCCCCAGGCCTAGAAAGCTCAGTGCTATAAAAACTCAGCATGAGGGAATTCACCTATCACACTCACCAAGACCTACAGACAGACACATGGAAAAGCCTGAGAGATCCACAAGGCCAAGGTCAGCTCTCTCCCAGAGCTGGCCCCTTGCAGGTCCTGTGCCGTGGACACACATGGACTTTTCCTGCTGCTCTGTGCTGCAGGAAGGAAACCTGAGAGGCTATCTTGCCCATCGGGGCAGGTCTTTCTCTGATCTGCTTCCTCCTCAACAGGGTATTTTCTAATAATTTCTGGCAAATACAGTGTTCACAGGGCCCCCCTTTTCTATGACCACTTAAAAGGCATCATCAAAAAACTTTGGGAAGATGCTCCTTTTGAGTTAAACTTATCCCACTCTGTGTAGCGCAGACCTGGGCAGCGGTGTTGCATTTCCGGGGCCCCCTGAATCAATGTCATTTCCCCCCAAAGCTGTACACACTCATGTGCCCCTTAGTTCTTGTGAAGTGGAGACACACACACTACATCCCACAGGCCCCCAGCTAGGCTCGCACGCACCTCCCCGGGCCGTCCTCTGAGAGCTTTAGAGACAGAGACGCTAAGAGAGGCTAGGTGAGGGCCCTGCTGGTCAGAGACAAGAACAGGAAAGGACTTTGAGGATGCTGCACTGTCTTGTCCCTGTCCTTCAATGGCTCCTTCCACCAAGCGTGACCAGAAGGAAGCGTTACTGACGAAGCATTACTGACCTAAATGCTTTTCCTTCAGCTCAGCGGCAGCAGCCCTGGGGTATTAGGGAGAGGGGGACAAGAGGCAAGTAGTGGTCTCCCAGGCGCCCTCCCAGAGGGTGCCCGTCATTGGAGTCACCATGGAGGAGGCAGCCCCAGCTGGCTGAGGTCACAGCTGGCAAATCAGTGTTCTCTCTGGCCCACTCATTAGCTGCATCTATTGTCCCATGGCCGGACAGGGCCAGACAGACAGGGAGGGCAGAGGCGAAAAGGAAAGGCTCTGGGTCAGGTGAGTGAGTTGTTGGAGGCTCCTACAGGCGCGAGGGGAAGGCAGGTTTTCACGGGGAAACCGTCCAGCGCTCAGGTCAAAGGGGATCTAGAGGATTTCGTCCCCTGGGGTGGGGTTCGGGTAGAGGACAGAAGGGGGTCAGGGGCTTAGAGACAGAGTGGCCCACAGGCTGGACAGGCATGCTGCTGGGCTAAGAGGGCATCTCTAGTTACAGCAGGAATTATGGGATGGAGAACCATAATTCTGTGCACTATGTCCGTCAGTGATCGGTGGAGAGCACCAGCCTTGACCCCAGAACCTGCCACGGGGCTGCCCACCAAACATTTGCAGCTCTGAGTCACAGACGAGGACAGCAGTTTCCAGACATTCCAAGGTGGAGGGTTCAGTCCAAACATGTCCACATGGCGCGTGGACTACCCTGGCCAAATCACAGATGGCCAGGGCAGATGGGCAGCAATCCTTAGAGACCACAGGCACAGGTGCACGAGAGGGGTTATTTTCACGGGGTAAGGTATGAACAGATCGGTCTGGGGTAAAAAACAAAACAAAACAAACAAACAAAAAAAAACAACCACCCAGGTTTGGGGAAGATGAGAGGGAAGGGAGCAGTGGGCTGGATAACAGGCCCGTGTCAAAAATGTGGAACCTGGGCTCCATCGCTTGGCACCTGCAGATTGTGCAGAAGGTTCTTATGAATTTAAAGCTGAGAACAGCTGGTGCCATCAGCACATCTCATTTACAGAGAAGCGCAATGTGCCTCTACCAGCATGTCGTGTGGAAGCCGGCGTCCAGGAAACACATTTGACAGAGGGACAGAGCCCCTGAGCTCATTGTGCATGCCACGGTGGGCCTGGATCTTTTCTAAACGGGAAGCGGAAAGTAGGGGGTTTGGAACGATCGCTGTCCCTTGCAGGGGCCACTCGTGAGAGGGGCAGTCCAGACTGGCACGGTGCTCACTGAGCAAGGCAGACCCCACGCTACCAGACCCGTCTGCCTTGGGTCCCAGGGTGCCAGATGGTGGTGGTGCGGGGGGGGGGGGGGGGGGGGGGGGGACGGCTGGGAGCTCTGACCAACGAGCTTCAAGCTAATTCTCTTGGTGCCCCGAGTCTCCCCTTCTATGTTTGCTAAGCCTGCTAGGCCACCCTGAGCACCTGCTAGAATAGTTCCAGAAGAGACCCGTGTGCAAACTTGAGTCAGAAAGTCAGGACAATGCCCAGAGTCCAAGGATGGCCTTCTCCACGGTCCCCGGGCCCAGGACCTCTCTCGACTTCCTATTCCAGAGGAGGAGTTCTGACCCTGTGCGGAGGCCCTGGGACCCACCAGCTTGGCTGACGATGGGGAGGGGGGAGGAGGGGCCTGGGGGAGGGAGGGATGATGGCGGCACACCACCCACAGGTCTGGCAAAACAAACAAACGGAAGGAAGCGGGTGTGCAACAGAAATAGAATCAACCTAAAACGGGGGTGGGGGATAAATGAGTCAAGGCGGGGAGGCAAGCAAACTAGGTAACCCTCCATAAGCCAACCCCCAGATTCCTCACCTGCTTCTCCATCCTCCCCTTAAGAGCTTAAGGAGGCTCTAGTGACCCCCTGCCCCACAGCCTTTGCTCTGCCAGGGTGAGCCTTGTCCTCAGCTTCTGAGGAGGGCGGGGGGGAAGGAACCCTGGGGTCCCCTGCCTAGCTTCTCCAGCTTGAGGACAGGCCTTCTGTGGTGGCGACGCGCCCTCTGGTGTCCTCAAACCCACAACATGAGGGCTTGAGAGGAGCCATGTGGTTAGCAGGTCTTTCCTAAGCCGGGACCTGCGTGCCCACTCCTCCCTTCTGCTGTGCCTTTACCTCCCGGACCCTGAGAGTGGAGGCTGTTCTTAATGCTGAAGAATCTGAGAAGCTGGGTTTCTAAGGGGCGAGGAAACAACCGGCCCGTGGTGCCCGCTAAGACGCCAGGTCCTGGAGCACCTGGCCCTATCCAAGGACAAGCTCACTCGTCGTCGCTGACCAGAACCCATGGTAGATGGCAGGGCTGGTGCCGGGCCCCCATGCAGCATGCGTGGTCGGCATGCACAGCGTGCTCACCCCGTAGGTCACCCTTTCAGGGGATGGCAGCCTGACCAGCAGACTGGGGCCAGCTGCTCTCATTCATGGTGCAGCATTCCTTCGAGGGGCACAGCTGGCCACCCAAGG
Organism: Puma concolor; assembly: GCF_028749965.1. Lineage (NCBI taxonomy): Eukaryota > Metazoa > Chordata > Mammalia > Carnivora > Felidae > Puma > Puma concolor. The sequence continues at coordinate 26,600,234 of NC_141683.1, forward strand.
GCCGTGGACCCTCTCTCTGCGTTCTGAGATGTCAAGCCTAGGCGAGGGCCCAGGTGGGTCAGGGGAAGTAATCACTCAGCTTCTAAGAGACCTGCAGGTGCAGAGACTGGGTCTGGAGCCTGTGTGTGCGTGGGGGGGGGGCCCTTCCTGAGCCATCCCAGGAGGCCAAGAGTAAGTGAAGGGAAGAGGGGGTGTTTGACCTCCTCCGACCCCTCCCCCACACACATCCTCCTTGCCGGTCTGGCTTCCCAACCACTGAAAGGGTGAGCGTGGAGCATGCCTTCATCCCGAGCCTCTCCCTCCTTCTCCACCCTGGCTGGGCTGGGCTCCGCCTGCACCGTCCCATGCCATGCCCATTACCTCTGCTGCTGGTACGGTACCTGCGGTTGGAGTAGCTTCAGAACACAGCGCCCAAGATGGCCAGAGAGAGGGAGAAAGGAGGAGAGAGGGAAGACAAAACACAGCACAGGTGAAACCACGGGACAAGCAAGCAGAGGAGCGTCTGGCTCAAACCTGACCCAGACAGTGTGGCCAGGTGCTGGCTGCTGCCCCGAGGACGCCAACTGGTGTCCAGGGCTCATGTTCAACTTCCCTGGGGCCTGGTATGTTCCTACAGAAAATTTCCACCGGGATCTGGGAGACCTTTCTAATACACTCTGATTCCACCTCCACTCCAAGACTATCATCTAGGAGGTGGCCGCAGGGACAGTCTAGAGTGGTTTGTTCCCAGCTCTTTCCTCCAGGGTGCATCCTTCCCTGGCTCGGCTGATCTTTATGAGGCAGGCTGGGTGGCCCTTCCACGATGCCAAGAATTGAGGGCATAAGGTGTAGGTGGCATAGCAGGCCACCAACCCCCGTAGAAAGGATGGTTCCTGTAGATCTTTGGGGGAAGATGGTGTATAGGGTTGGGGTGGATGGAGGAGGGGCGAGCCTATTTCGCGAACCCTCCCCCACACCGTCTCAGCCTTGGAAGGCCGGGGAACCGTCACAGATTGTGGCCCTCAGGCCCGGCTCCTGTCCTGAGGGTGTGCTATCCTAGTTTTTTCCCAACAGCTGTATTTTATGAAATAAGAAACCCGACTGTGGATTGAGAGCCCTAAAAGGAATTCCTGAATTTACTGCAAATCCCTAAATTGAGAAGAAAGTCTCTCTTTGTCCTCTTGTCCCCTCGGGCTGCAGAACTTATCCTGTGGTGGTCGCTAGGGCTGGACAATGGGGCTTTGTTTATCTGATGCTCTGCATTGGGCTGGAAACGGGGAGGTTACAAGAGGCTCTCTTTATGTCTCTCGTTATAGAATTAAGCAATCAGGAAAGTGCACTCTCCCGTCTGGTCAGGCCTTTGCGAAGAAGACTACATCAGCCACTTGCCCAAAGTCCCCCAGCCCGAATAAACTGCCTGAGTGCCCAGAGGGTTTGACGAGCACACGAGGAGGGGGACTTATAGGGTGGCTCACTCCTGGTTTACAAGACCACAGAGGGACACAGGAAGGATTGTCAGCCTTTCTCCAGCTTGTCTGTCCCCTCTCCCGCCTGCCTCAGCACTGGCCTGCTGGCCCTGGGGGCGGGGCTGGGGAGGAATGCAGGGCTGCTGGGAAGCTAAAGTGAGGTCCCAGGGCAAGGCAGCAGGCCTGGGCCAGCGACGGAAGCAGAGACTCTGCTGGGGTGGGAGAGGGTACTCAGGAGGTCCCATCCGGGCCAGGGGCAGGCCGTCGGACCTCAGCCTGCTGGGGTAAGCACTAGACAGGGTAACCTGTTGTCTGCTTCACTGCCTCTCCTGTGAAGTGTTGCCTTGCAGGACTCACCCCTCCTCTGCACAGCCACCGACTTTCCTCATCTGAACGTAACATTTCTCATGTTGAACAGCGATCAGATATCCTTGTGGCTGTCTCCCCTCCTAGGCGGTAGTTTTTGGCACAGTGTCTCACACCTCGTGTGCTCAGGAAATGGCTGTTGAATACCCCACTGTGCCTCTGGAGAGGCAGGGGATCCCCTCCTTCTGGAGAGGGTCTGCCACATCAAGGTTTCTGCAGCCTGGCATCCCTGAGGTTCTGGGAGCCGGCACAGGCACAGGTGGGCCTGGAGCCCCCTCTAGTGGACGTCTTAGGCAGGCGCACTCTGCCGCTGGAAGACGCCAGGAGCCAGGAGCTGAGAGCGTTTGCGCCTCAAGAAGCTGGCTTGGCCAGTGGCTGTCTCCCAACGCCCCCCACCCCCTCCCCACGACCTGACAACTCACTCGGCTCAGGCTGCAAGCAGGCCCTCTTCCTTATTCCCCCAGAGAAGGCAAGGTGATAGATGTTAAGTAGCTGAGAAAATCAAGACAGAGTTGGGATCAGGTCTGACTGCAACCATCTAAGAAGATGTGAGTTTTCCAGATACTTCGCCAGCACCTACCTCTCAGTATATGAGACGGGCTCTCTTGTATCCTACTGGGGGCTGGAGGACCCGCTGCCCTGTTTTCTTTCCATCCCAGGAGGCCATCAGGTCAGGGTGTTTCTCTAGGCATCTGAATTAGCTGGGACCTTTCATCCCCAAGGCCACCGTAACGCACCTACCTTCGTTCGGGGGTGCTGGTGACTCCTCTGTGGCTGCTTCCCCAGAGCCCACCTGCGTCCTGGCACTGAGGGTAAAGCGGTAGCGCGACACGGGGTCTGCTCTTTGCATCGTGAACTTGGTCTGATTGGGAGAGAAGTTTTCCACTATCTGCTTTCCTAATTTGGTTCCGTTAACTGGGGAGAGATAGGTAAGTGGAATTGAACTTCAGCAACATTGACCGTGGTGGGTTGTACAATCTGCAGCTGGGAGGAGAAAGCCTTCCCGACTCTGCTGGAGAGGGCACATGTGGGACCTGCCCCGAAACCTTAATGACCTGGGGGGGTAGGGGATTTGGGTTTAAGGGCAGAGCGCTGGGCGAGACCCCTCCGTCTCTCCCTCCGATGACACACCAGGGTTAATGCTTTTTCACTGATCTCATTATCTCCAGCTCACTGCAAAGTTATGTGGCTGATGCTAAAAGATTTAGTTTATAATCCCCAGGCCTTTTCAACAAGGACAAAACTTGAGTTCCTTTCTTCCTTTCAAACAGAACTAGGGCACAACCACTAGAGCTTTTGATCATTAATGCCTCCTCTGTAAAAGGCCTATTCACTATACCTCAAAGGGGGACGGTCAGGTCCAGAGATCGATTCAGAACCGCACAGAAGCACACAGTTGGCTATTAAAATCGTCAACCGCACCACACCTGGCCCTCTGAGCTTCCCGATGCGGTACAACATCACCTACTTTAGAAGGCTTACAGCTTTTCAAATGTAATGACACCCCTGTCCTTGCATGGTGACACTGAGCTCTTAAGGTCAGGTCTTCCCTACTCGGGCTCTTGACGGAGTCGCTCTATATACAGCTGCCTTAACATAAATGACACCTTGTTTGGTGTCCCCAAGGGTCGTGTGGATTCCCTTGCATGTAGTCTGCCCCATCGGAGGAGGTCAAAACTGTCTCTCCTAGACTTACTGCTGGGTGTCGGAGACCCTAAGAACCCTGAGGGGCCGAGTTGCACCCCTCATTAGACCAGGAGCTTCCTCGGTCTCGCCTGCCTCTCCTAATCGCATGGGGAACTTCTCCCAGGTGCCTCTATCCCTCTGCAGTGCCCTTTGCACCCATAGGCTTCCTGCCTCGATTCCTTCGAGAGTTGGTGAGAATGGGGTTTCCGATTCCCAGATTAAGAGAAAAAAAGGGCGGAACGTACAGGCCACGTATTTGAGAGTATATCCGATCAGGATCCCATTGGGGTGTTCTGGATGATCCCATTCCAGGTTGATTGTCTCCAGGTTGGGCTGCCGGACTCGGAAACGCCTGGGGGCACTGGGTACTTGGGGAAGGAGGAGAGGGCAGGGGAGATGAGGGGGAGGGGGGAGGCAGGATGAGGAAGCACACAAAAACAAAGCACAAGCATGAAGGTGTTGACCTCTGGGCAACCCCCAGGCAGGATAACTGTCACGCCGCAACCCATCGGAACCACAAGGGGGCCAAAGCCCACCGCCCCATCCAGGATGCTGCTTCCCCCGGTTTAGGACAAGCATGGCTCAGACTCAGTTTAAATGGGGAAGAGGTCAGTCGAGTTTTCCTTTAACAACTACTGTGGATACGGCACACGTTAGGCTCTGCTCCTGCAAAGACACCTTCCAGCTGGCAGGGGACCAACCACAGCTGTTTGGCACAGAGGCTGTGGTTCCTAGGCTTCAGACAAGGATGCTCACCGCTGGGTGCCAGCAGCAGCCAGGCTCCAAGCCGGGAATGCGGGGTGCAGGGGTGAGGAGAAAGAAACCCAAGATGGGATCCACGGACAGGGCACCAGGAGCGGGAGGGACGGGGAGAGGCCGAAGATGAAGAGAAAATGAGGGGCTGGGACAGATAGGAATAAAGAAAACAAGAGAGAAGAACGAAGAAGGAGGAAGAGAAGAAAAATGGGGGGAAAGCAGTTAAAAGGGAGGGGGAGAAATGGAAGAGGGCAAAGCAAATGCCCAGCCGATAAGCTTCGCAGGCATCTGCCTCCCAGGAGCAGGCGGATCGTGAACCAGCATCAGGGCGCCCCCTGCGGGGCCACTGTGCACACAGACCAGCTATCCCCATGGAAGCTTCTGGATTTACAGTGCCGAGAGAGCTCTGAAGGTCCTGGGTGCTTCCGGCGGTCAGGGTGACTGTGCTTCGGCCTCTGGAGGTGGGGGTAGCCCAGGCTCCCCCAGCACCTTTGCGGGGGTCAGTCTACCAGCCTGTCTGGAATGCGGTCAGCAGCAGACGGCACAGGTCTTCTCTTGAGACACGATGTCCTGTCAGGGCAGGCCACCCTGGAGGTGCTGGCGTGCTGTGGGAATGGCAGGAGCCGCTCGGCTCGCGGGACATCAGCTTCTCGGGGTCGTGCAGAGTTCGCCTTGTAATGTCCGGCCAAGTCACTTGGGGGCTGCTCCAGGCCCGCCTGGACGTGCTACCCTGGTCCTGCCCCACCCCGAAGAGCTGTGGGTCACACCTACCTCCTTCCGGGGTGGTGAACTCCTTGGTTTCACTGCGAGGCCCATCGCCTCTCCCATTGACCACAACCATCTCCAGCTTGTAGTTACTGTAGGGGAAGAGGCGGGACACCACGCCACGGGGGCGGTCACCGGGGAAGCTGGCTTGCTGCCTCTTCTGAGACACCCACAGGTTCTTCAACAAGCTGCTCTCCCTCCAGTAGTAGGCCTTCGGGACAGAGGCAGGCCGGTGAGGGGACGGTCAGGTGGAGCGGGTTAGTTGTTAGTGCCGATGGTAGTGACCGGTCTTCCCTTTGCTTGCCACGGGCTCCGAATCCCGAATGCCCTCATCAGTCCCCCTAGGGCTGGGGGAGCGGCCTTAGAAGCCCTGTTCATCAGCCACTAGCGAGTAAGAGTTGATGCGAAACAAGAAATGGGTGTTTCGGGTTCAATCGTTTTCTGAGCCACATCGCCTCTCTGGGTTAGGCAGGTTGGCCAAAGTTACTGATGGCGATGGTCCATCATGAGACTTATTTCCAAGCTGGGAACAAGTTGCTCAGGGAATCCATGCCGGAACCACAAATATGAGCCCAGGGTCCCGGCATGGAAAGCTCTCTTCTGTGCTCAAAGACCACATCACCTTGCGTTGGATTAGTATGGTTTAGATCGGCAGGAAGCGGAAGTTGACAAGTAACAGGTTACCCCCAGAAGTCTGAATACGAGAGCTGATTTAATCCTTTGAAGTCAAACGTTTTCTTTTAATATTGTTTGAAGACCTTTAGAATGGGATAGACACATGTCCAAGTCAGGGGACGCCAGGCTGTTAAGAGCTTGGACGGGATGGCCTTCAGAAGGTGGTAAGTGTTATAAGTAGAGTCGAGAGAGTTTGGGACACAAGGAACAGTTAGCAGTAGGTAAGAAGGCCCAGGTCAGGCTGCCACACCAGCGTCACCTGGGCCTCCAATGGCAAAGGAAGGAGGAAATCCACACTTAAGAAGGGGGCCCAATGGGAGCTTAGCCAAGAAAGCCTCCAGGCAAGTAGGTAAAGAGTGCAAGTCAAATGCTGGGGAAGAGCTCATTCAAGTGTATATATCCTCTTGCCTCTTTCCCCTACCTACCAAATTCATGTCCGCAAAAGAGACTGGTTCCCTCCATTCTGCCCCCAGCTGTCCATCAGCCAACTCTCAATGACCTCTAAGTCACAGAACGTGAACTGTCCCATGCCTACAGCCTCCTTCACTTCCCGGGCAACTTTTATTTATTTATTTTTTTTTAATTTTTTTTTTTTCAACGTTTATTTATTTTTGGGACAGAGAGAGACAGAGCATGAACGGGGGAGGGGCAGAGAGAGAGGGAGACACAGAATCGGAAACAGGCTACAGGCTCTGAGCCATCAGCCCAGAGCCCGACGCGGGGCTCGAACTCCCGGACCGCGAGATCGTGACCTGGCTGAAGTCGGACGCTTAACCGACTGCGCCACCCAGGCGCCCCCCGGGCAACTTTTAAATAAAGTAAGGGAGAGCCTGGCAGAGCCTGGGTCTTCTCTCCCGTTTCCGCACCTCGGCCTACCCTTTCTAAGAGGAGAGACCAGTGAGCAGAAATTGCTCACAGGCAGGGAGACCAGGAGAAGCCGAGGGCCTTCATAATCCATACACTGGATAATCCCGAGTTGGCTGAGACAACAGGGAAGGTCTTTGGTGGCTCTCCCTGTTAGCTGGGGTTTCATGAAAGCAGACTGGGTGAGGCAAGCAGCCCAGCGGGGGCCATTCGGAGAGGGGAGGGGTGTAGCTCAGGGGTGCCTCAACACTGCTCCTAAGATACATGTGTGCCTGCTCACACATGTACGAGAAGCTTAACGTGCTACGCAGGGCCAACCCCGACCCACCACCCTTCCCGTGATTTTCTGCCGAGCAGAACCGTCAGCACATTTCTTTGCAGGCCACACCTGGTAATTTTTTCCTGGGTGTATTTTTGAACCGCTAACACTAGACATCATCTTCGTGAATCAACTCTGGATCGAAAAACTATCCCTAGGACCCCTTCTCCAAGGATCTCATGGCCCGCGTCTGCTACCCCCTTGCCCTGGTTAGCAAGCTGGGTGGTTAGGCGGGGCTGAGAGCGGGTTTCCTCACTCGGTACTCTCTGAGTTGGCCCTGCACCGTGTCGGGATAGACGCGGTTCCACTGAAGGCTGATGGCTGTGCTGTTCAGGACTCGGATTTTAACGTCAGTGGGCGCAGCCCTGGGATCTGCAATGTGTTGGGACAGAGAACTGGTTATACAAGCGGGGCTGGCCCCTGGACTCTAGGGTCTAGGGACTTGTTCTCTGCCGGCCTGTGCCTCCACCCCACTCTAGACACTGGGTACTCCATGAGGGCAGGGGCTATGACTGCTCCATGAGGCTGTACTTGCGGGAGTGGGGGAAAGGCCAGGGCAAAAGGGTGGCCATCTTGGTGGGAGGGGTCTACTTACATGTTTCGAAGGCAATTTTTTGCTACTCTCAGATGCTGGGAGCCCCCATTTGCCCCTTCATCCCATGTGCTACCCTTCCCCACCCTGCTCTGTGTCCCAGCAGGCTACCCTCTCCAGACTGTGTCAGCTGGTCCCCTTGTTCCCAGGCTTCTGGAAGGGTTTGTTCAATAGGAGAGCTCAATAGGAGACCCCAGGGCAGGAGGAGAGGGACGGTGGGTACCTAGTCCCCTGCCTGCCTCTCTGCGGGGCTCAGGTTGACGGTGGTGTACTTTTCTATCCAAGGGCAGTCCTGGTTGTGGGGACTCACCTGTCCCCTGACCCTTCAAGGCTCAGAGTGTTATACTGGGATTCCGCTGTTGCTAGCCCAGCGGGCAGCATGGTTCCTGAACCCTGTCCTCACATTAGAGACAGTCCCCTTTGAGTGACATTTGTTCCCTACCAGCACCCTGCAGGAGACATCACCCATAGATGAAGATGCCCTAACCTAGTTCAGGACAGGATTCTGACCCTTGACTACCTGAAGAAGAAGACCCACCCCTCCCTCATGACTGATTCTTGCCTCCATTTTCTGCACTTTGCTGCCAAAGCTGTTCTGCACCACCCCCCCCACCCCCCACCCCGCACCTCCTCCAGCCCTCGGGGGTGGGCAGGTGCAATGGAAACTGTGGGCAGGTCCATGAAGTTCACGACTAGACCCTGCTTAGTCCATACTCACCAGCCAGTAGTTCCTGCCAGTGTCCTGTCTGGAAGTGTCTGCCACCACAAAGACGAGGAGCAGGATGGACAGAGAGCCTGCTGATACCCTCCACTCATTCCCAAGTGGGTCCAGGAAAGTGGGGCCCGGGGCCCAACCCTCCCTTCTTTCCATCTGACTGTGACACACAACACTGGCTCGACTCTTGACCCCAGCATTGGCCCTTGCAACTCCCCAAGACTCTCCTCTTCCCTTCCTTCTGGTCACCCCGTCCACCTACGTGATCTTTTCTGGGATCAGACGCAGACCCACGAGGGCATGGATCGCCCTGACTGGGAGGGGCGCCACCAACCCCCCTGCTTTGCTCAGCAGCCTACTGAATTGACGTGCTGTGGACAAGGAGGCCACTGCTGTCTTAAAAGCCAGGCATATACTTCCACGTACATGCCCAGAAACTTGTTGGTTCACTGAGGCTAGCCTCCAAAGAACTTCTCTTTGTAAGCCAATTCCGAAGGTTAAGAGCAACACTGGGGATGCCAGCAGGTGGCTGGTATGGATCATTCCAGACTAAGCCTCTGGAGACCGTCTACATTTCTTGAGGTCTCCCCTGGGGAGCCAAGAAGGAGTCTGGCCTGGGGCCCTGCTTCCTGCGGAGGAGTCTAATTATGGCTCTTTGGGAGGGAGAGTCCCGAAGTCTTGGCACTAGCAAGGCTTGGCAGTAAGGTAGATTCGAAGGCCCGGCTTCTATTTTCCAGCTTGACATCTGCTATTGTGTAATAATGGCAAGGTTGTTGCCTCGCAAGGCCTCAGGGTTCACATCCATAAAATGGGAGCACTGGACCACGTGATGATGTTCAAGAATTCTAACTAGCATTTGTGTGATGACATTTCTGCTCCTGACATTTACAAGGGGCCTGTTGCCCGACTTCACCATAGGGGATTTCTCTTTCCGGGGAACCGACTGTCCTCCCCGGATGTTCTCGGAAGGCCCTATGACCCACCCTGAGGTTCCTGGTCTGTGAGGCTGGCCTTGCGCAGCCAGGCTGGGAGGGTCCTTGCTAGCGCATGAGGGAGGGTACTCACAATCTTCCCCGGAGTAGCCGATGACAGTGTCTGGCTCAGGGCCCTTCCCAAAGTCATTTTCAGCCTGGACCCGGATCTCATAGGGTACGTAGACAGGCGTCTGCCCCACCACGTAGCGGGAGCCCCACACTGTGACGTTGTTCCACGTCTCTCGGGTTTCTCTCCGCCGCCACTTGACGATGTAGCGCAGATTGGGGCCAAAGGCAGAGGTGGCATTCATGGGCTGAGCGGGGAGAAATTGAAGGCGAGGGTGGAGCCCAGACCCGCCCACAGCCTGCGCTCTCCTTCTGTGCCAGGCACGCTGCCCCCATCTGCACAGCACTGGCTCCCTCGCAGCCCTGGGAGGGTGTGCCACCCCCACACTGAGTCCCCGAAAGCCAGAGTCCTATGAATTCAGCTGCATGTAGATTTTCTGTGACAGGCTTCGCCCAAGACCTAGTCACTCTGACTCCCAGAGCCACCCGCATCTGCATGTGCACAGGGAGCCAACGTTGTAGTTTCAACAGGACTCTCCTGTGACGGATCGGTAAGAACAAAACAAGGAAACAACATGATACTCTCTAAAGTCGGAGAGGGATGAGTTGTGGTTTAGCCACAGCATGCCTGCTGCCACTGAACTCAAAATTCCAGAACTGACTTGGGTTCTACCAAATCCATGTGTGACTATCCTGTCGTTCCCAGCAGCTAACGGTGGGTGCAACACTCTTCTCTGTTCCCTGAGGGCATGGGCTAGGAATCGGTCCCCTGGGAGCCCACACTACAGAGCTGTAGACCAAGAGCCAGTCCTTGCAAGGTCCTGAAGATGAGCCCAGTGTCTTGAATCTGGGCTCAGCCCAGCTGCCAGGGCTGCTGTGAGGCCGAGCCCTCAGAACGACGGGGATGGCCATCATCCCCAACACTGTATCTCCCTGCTTCTGTTACTCATGGTGGCAGCACAGAAATGTTAATATTTCAATGGCTGAACGTGCACCTCGCAGACTTGGAAGTGGTTTGCAGCAAAAGTCATTTGGAGACCACGTATCCCAATTTTGGTTTGGAAAATATAGTCGGTGAGCCAAAATGAAGATGGGATTTTTTTCAACCCTGGCCTGGAGGGAAGCTTTTATTTCATCTAGTTCATTCCTGGACCAAAAGGAAGCCTGCACTGAAAGAACCTCGGATACTGGTCTTCCTTCTACCCCCAACCAGCTCCAGTGGGAGGGCCCCAGAACACGCCAAAGCTAGGTATACACGTTTAGGCTAAATCTTTTCTAGAATCCAACCTAAACCCCTCCTTCTTCTAGAGAGTAGTCCATTTTATGTCTGCTGGTACTCTCTCTGATTTTGCCAGACGAGCTGTCTATGTTCCTTGGTCACCCCTGCTTCTTCCTCCTGTCTTAAATCTTGCTTTTAGACGTGCTCCTGTTTGCTTTCTGGATGTCCGGTGCAGAGAGTGGCCTTGGGTTCTCAGGGGTGTCGAGAGCAAGGGCTTCCAGGTGCTCAAGGCCAAGAGAGCAGGCCCATCAAGACGGGGGGCTGGGAGGGACCCTTACCGTCCACGTGATCTCCATGTTGTTCTTTCTGGTCCCTTCTCCCTTCACGTCGGCAGGATTGGACTCAGGGGCTGGAACCCAAATGGATGCAAAGTTCAAGTCCAATTCGCTTCACCAGAGCACAGTGAGCCACCAAACTCTCTCCCTCCCACCCGACCCGTCCCTTCTGTGTTCTGTCTTTTCTCAGCATCTCTCCACGCTCTATCCCACAGGCAAGTGAACTCGCTCTGCTGTTTTCTCATGTGTATGACGTGCCTTCCTAGCTAAGACTTAACCCCCTGCCCCTACAAGCAGCGCTAATTTCTTTTGAATTTTAATCCCTTGCCAGATGGCATTTATCGTAAGGCTTTCCATACTTTGGATGGTCCAGACAGCTAACTCAATGTGGATTATCCCCTTCGTGGATTATCTACTAAATTTAATACCAGACTGGTTTATCCCCGGCATTTGACATTTTGGGGGAGCAGCTCCATGCTCAATGAGCTGGTGTGTTTTCAGAAATCTAAACACGACCCCAAGTGGGATAGGAAAAGAAATCTGACATAACACTGGATTACGTATTTCTACTGCAAATCTCTGCCCTTGCACTTCCCTTTAAGGCAGATCACCAAGAATTATTAAGGATGTTAGTAATAATAAGACATCACAGCCAACATTTGCTGTGTGTTCACTAGATGCCAGGCATCACGGGAAGTACCCAAACCGCATTTTCAAACGAAAGCCCCGTGAGGGAGGACGTGCCGCTATTCCCCCGATGAAGAGGTCGAACCTCGGAGACGTCAAATAACCCGCCCACGTTCGTTCCTGCGGCCAGAAACTGGGGGAACTCCGTTTGACCTCAGGGCACCTGGTTTCAGCGCCTGGTCCGTCCGCCCTCGGGTACTCACGCGCCCCGCTGGTTCGGTAGCGCTCGGAGGGGAGGCTGGGGTGGCTGCTGCCCACCTCGTTGATGGCAATGACCCGGAACTGGTAGTTGACGTATGGGGACAGCTGGAGGACGGCGGAGTTGACGCTGCCCGGGAACTTGGAATGGTCATGCCAGACCCCCGGCTGGAACTGGTCCTCTTCGAACTGGACGACGTAGTCTGAGGGGGCAAGAAAGACGGCGCTGTTTGGGAGCTGAGCTAGCAGAGTTCTTCTGCCAAGTACTCCCTCGTGGTTTCCGCTAGTCTTTATCATCTCCCTTGGGTGGGCAAAGGCACGTGCAGATTCCTCCCAAGACAGCGAAAGGGGAACTGAGGCCTCCGTGTGCTCTGGGAACAGCCCAGGGCACGTGTCAAGTGGGACAGAAGCAGGACCAGAGACCCGGTCAAAGCCTCCGGCTGCTACCAGAGACCAGGCTGCCATCCCTCCCTCGCTTCTGGATCGGAGCGCGGGGCCCCTGGCTGACCTGTGATGGGGCTGTTGTTATCGTCCCCTGGGATCCACGTCAGCCTCACGCTCCTCTCGGCCAGGTCGGTGAGCTCCAGGTCCCGGGGTCGGTCTGGCCGTCCTGGCAGTAGAGGAAGAACACAGCACGCAGGACTCCCCAGTTAGAGGCATCCCGTCCTTGGGCCGGCCCCAGCCCTGGACACTGTCCTATGACGGGTCCCTGATGGGCTGTGGTCACCGCCGGCAGGAATCAACCCTGGCCTGCCCCATTCCCTCAGGGGGCCGAGGTAGAACAAAGAGGAGACTCCAAATTCCACCCCCACCCCAAAAGCATCAAAGGATGTAGGGCACAGAGAGAACTGGGGCCGACCTATCCCATTTCTGCGGATACTCTTGGGTGCAAGTGTTTGGAAAATGCTGCCCTTTTCACGAGACCCATGCTTGTGACCCTTAGGAAAGCTGGCGAGGAAGTGTGGGGTTTTGTCTCCTTTTCTCTGGATAATTACCTTCTACTCTGCCAAGGCTTTGAGGGGGCAGGGGTCTGGGAGGGTGTCTGGAGTGCTGAGTGAGGCAGACCGGTTAGGCGCAGGGGAGGGACAAAGGCAGAGGACCGGGCCAGGGAGGAGACAGGGACTTAGTCTAGAAGTTTCAGTGGTGGACAGCAGGACAGAAGCGCCCCGCAAACATCCAAACAGGGGTGGGGGAGGCACCTTTGGGGGCTCCAGTCTCACCGGATTTCGTCAGTGGGTGTGAGGGCCATCCTGGCCCGGGGGTAAAGCTACCTCACCCCTGACCGGTGTGGTACGCATGCCGTTTCCCCACCCTGGCTCCTCGACCCAGTTATTTCTAGATTTTGGCTGGTTGCTGGGAGGATCCGGAAGGTGAGTCACCCGAGCCCACGTTCGTGTTTGTGTGCACGCGTGTAAATGCAGAGTGTGAATAGGTACATAGCAGCCGATGTGGAGAGGCCGCGAACGAGATGGGCCTATGGAGAACTTGAAGTGGGTGGGCCTTCCCGACAGCAGCCTACACGCTTCTGCGGCCAAAGCTGTGGGGACAGAACGGGCCACCACCAGGAAGCGGTGAGCGTGGCCACAAGTAGGGGATGGGGTGGAACAGCAGCCTCACCTGCGAAAAGTATGGGAAGCCCGGAGTAGGGCTGCGGCGGGGCTGGGAGGTGCGGGCGGGACCCTGGGGCGTGGGGAGCGTTACCCACTTGCCTACGCACCGCACAGCCTGTCCTGTAGCACCTTCCTCCTCGGGCTCCACCCTCCCCGCTACCTAGAGAAGGTTCTGGCGAGGGTCCCGTGATTAGTACGAATTACCTTTGGGCAGGGCAGCCAAACGGTTAGTTGGAGTGGCCTGATCAGCTGCAAAGGTAAGACGGGTTATCCAGGTTAGCAGGTTATCCAGGGTTACAGGTGTTCCAGAAGGATGGGAATAGGCGGCCGAGGCTTGAACAGCTGCCCCGGGCTGAGGTGTTCAAGGCACAGCTTCACCTGCCCTTCCACGGAGACCCCCCCCCCATGTCTTATAGAGGTCGTCTTGTTTCCTCCACGGCTGGCGTGGGGGCAGGGGGACTCGTCTCCTTCCCATCCCAGTGCCACCGTGTGCCTAGAACCACCGTCCCCGGCAGCTGTGTACCACCACCGCAGAAGAGACAGGGTGGACCAACAGCAGGGGCAAAGGGACGCCCAGAAAGAGGACAGAGGTGATGAGGCGACACCAGGGGATGTGCCTCCCTGGATGGGAAAGGCTACCTTCCTCTGGGGTTAGGATGGCTTAGTATTTACAGTCTGGCCCGGACACAGGGCAGGACGTGATGGAATCATTTTGCTAAGTGCACCGCGTCCTGTGAAATCCCCTCAAGAAACCGGAGGTGGGAGGGGGAGGGAGGCTGGCAGAGGGTGTTCCCAGAATAAAGTCAAAATTCAGTCTCGCTTCGACGGTGGACTGTTTTCACTGGCGTAGCGGTAGAGAGGCAGCTGTGAAGTTGGTAAAAATGATCACGAGAAGAACCCCCTGTCCACCTTCCCTCTCTCGCTCAGGAACCCTTCAGCTGAGGCTTTGGGCGAGTTAATGGTTCCACTCGGGAGGTACGGTGTCCAGCCCAGCACGTTCTGAAAGGAGCAGCTTCCTAACCCTCAGATCAAATGGCAGGAGACCACCGTGCCTGACCAGCCCGCTGACCACAGGCAGGGCCCTGGGAGCCGTCCAAGGCCCACGGCTTCTCTGGCCTCGGGAAGGGGTGGCGGGGGGAGGTCAGAGCGCGTGTGAGCGGCGGCAGTTACCTAGCACAGTAAGGTAGGCCTTGGCCAAGTCTTGGTCCAGCTCAGTGCTGGCAACGCACGTGTAACTCCCCTGGTCTCGCTCAGCCACACCAAAGATGGTCAGGGAGTCGTCCTCCTTCTTCATCCTGCAAGGGCACCAGGGAGGGGTCAGGAGGAGGGCGAGCGGGCAGACAGTGGGGGGCTGGGGGGGAGCCCCGGGCACTGTCTGCTTTCTCCCTGGAGCGGGGGGTGGCAAGTCAGAGAGGGGAGCGTCACAGGCCGGCCTGGGCAGCCACAGCCCCTCCCAGGCGACAGGAGGCCCCCCTCTCAATGCTGCGAGAGAGGCATGGTCCTCACTGTCACCTGGCGCCCTTAGGTGCCTGACGGAGGGGGACGGGGAAGTGGGTGAAGCGGAAGCCCTGACCCACGTTCCTTGCGCTCGAATGCCCCAGTGGCCATAACGTCTGTGTCTTTCCTGTGCTGCGCTCCCCTCCCAAATTAGGACACAGTTAGGTCCACGCCTCAACAGGCGGGCTGGTATCCCTCCTCTTCCCCTACTTCTGGCTCTCACTTCAGCCCAGTCCAGTCTCGCACCCAGGCTCAGGCCAGGCGCCCTGGGCTCCTCTGAGCTCTCTCCTGCTGAGGGAGGTGGGCACCACGGAGCAGGGCGGGCTGGTGGAGCTCTGAGTATCCACTGAGTGCACGGATGCCTGCGCCTGTCTGCAGGGTACACCCGTGGAGAAGCGAGATGATCGTGGAAACCGCTGTTCCCCATGCGCGACCTCAGGGCTCTGCACAAACACCCCTGGGGATGTTAGAGGGTACAACAAAGAGCCCCGTGGAGGAAGGCTTGGACCAGCCATTCCCAACATGGACTGCACATTGGAGACCCCCGTGGGGACTTTTAGACACTTTCAATGCTTCCCCTCCCCCTACATCACTTAAATCTGGACGCGAGAGGCTGGGGTGGTCTGGTAAGAGTCCAAGTTGCCTACGGGCTCGGACGCCCCACGGGCACTCTGGTGGCCGGCGACTCGGGCTTGCCCTGCCCTCTGCTGGAGAACAGGGGCACTGCAAGCAGGTCTGAGGACGTTGCCGCCAGCCTTGCCGAGACTTGCAGGGAGGAGGAGAGCATAGGGAGGAGGAAAAGGGAGGAGGAGAGAGTGGAAGAGAGGAGGGAAGAGAGAAAGGAGTGGGAAAAGGAGGAGAGGGAGAAGGAAGAGGAGGGGACAGGCAGAGAGCTGGGGGGAGAGGGAGAGAGGGACCCGGGGTTGGGGAGTCACTAATGCTGCCACGCCCCTCTGCACGCATGACACAGGTTCCCTGTCCCTGGGTTCCTCAGTGCGTCGCCAAGAGCAAGGGGAAAGGAAACGGTCCCAGACTCGTGGCAGGGAGAGAGAGGGAAGGAGCGGAAACCTGTTTCCGATGTAAAGGGGCTCGTCATCCTTCAGCCAGGAGACCGTGAGCTTCAGGGAGGGGTCGTGCTTCACCCGACACTCCAGCTGCACCGTGGTGCCCCTTTTGGCGACCTGGTCCTCGGGCATCCGGTAGATCCTGGTGGGGTCTGTGGAGAAGCCGAGGGAGGTCGTCACTGGCGTGGCCTCTGCCCACCACCCCACGTGGCCTCACCGTGTGACACGCGTGACCTCAAGGTTAGACCGACCACTGAAGGTGGAAGAAGGTCACATTCAGTTATGTGAATGAGTGATTCCAAGTAGTAAACAATCCCCAAATCCTTTCTATCTGGCTTGGGAATAGATGATGCACTTTCTGGGGTGTAGTGGGGTGTTGGTGGGGTCTCGGGCTTCCCTCTTTAATTCCACATGGACCAGGCTGAGAATGGCTCGGTGTTCCCAGCACCCAGGCCAGCTGGAAACCCTTGAGGACACACAGACGCACAGGGAGGGTCCCATCAGGGATGGGTGCATTTTCAAAGGGAACAGCGCACGGGAATTGCTTTGTGACGATGGCTTCCTCGCCTGCCCCCACGTCGCCCTCTGCCTACCAACCCTCTCCTTTACCTTTGACCTCCAGGCGGACCTGGTTTTCAGCTTTGCCCAGGATGTTGGTGGCGACGCAGGTGTAGATGCCTTGGTCCTCTTTGCGGATCATCTTGATTTCCAGGCTGCCGTTCTCATAGACATGGTAGTTGCCACCATCCAGGTTGCTGCCTTGCCCGTTCTTAAACCTCACAACAGAGCAGCACAACACGAAGCATACTGAGAGGACTGGCCCAAGGGAGTGGGGTGGCAACCTCTCGAGAGGCTGTGCGGGCAGCCTGGAGCCTGAGCCCCGCAGGGTCCACCTCCAACCACTGGGCGACCCTGGCAAGTCTCTAGCCCTCGGTTTTCTTCTCTGCACAATAAAGGAGGTGGGTGGCTGGGTGGCTGGTCGGTTAAGTGTCCAACTTTTATTTTTTTTAACGTTTATTTATTTTTGAGAGACAGAGACAGAGCATGAGTGGGAGAGGGGCAGAGAGAGAGGGAGACACAGAATCGGAAGCAGGTTCCAGGCTCCGAGCTGTCAGCACAGAGCCCGATGCGGGGCTTGAACTCACGGATCATAAAAATCATGATCTGAGCCGAAGTCGGACGCCTAACCGACTGAGCCACCCAGGCGCCCCAAGTGTCTGACTCTTGATTTCGGCTCAGGTCATGATCTCATGGTTCATGAGTTTGAGCCTTGCATCGGGCTCTGTGCTATCAGCAGAGCCTGCTTGGGATTTTCTTTCTCTCTCCCTTTGCTCCTCCCCCACTCTCACTCTCTCTCTCTGTCTCTAAAACTAACTAAATAAAAAATAAACGAGGGGGCTGACCTCAGTGATCTGCCAACTTCCTCCTGGCTTCCACCCTTTAAGGTTCCCAGGTCTTACTGAATACCTAATGTGGACCTGATGGGAACGGGCACCATAAGACAGGACCCCAGGGGGGACGCCTGGTCTCCTAGAACTTACCATCGGAGTGTGGGGATGGGAGACCCAAAGAACGGGCAGTCCAGCCGCGTCCGGTTGTACAGGATCACCCTAATGAGCTGGTTCCGGGGTGACAGCATCCGAGGGGGCACGTCTGCAAGTCCCGGAGAACGGGTCTTGGCTGGGGGCATCAGCTTTTCCAGCTACCAGCCCCCCCAGTTCTTCTAGGTGCCTCGGTGGCATAGCAGCTCTCCAATCCCCAACATCCCTTCCCCTGTCAAACCTCCTCCTTTAAGAAGCCTCTCAGGGTTGGGTGAGGAAGGAGGAGGGTCACCCATCTACCCTCAGCCTACACTACATCTAGTCCGGCTTTTGCAAAGGGCCTCCCCAAATTATCCAGCAGGTTCTATAACTCCCCCTCCACAACCCCAAGGCATCTCCCGGTCGCCTCTGCCCTCTCCCTGCTCTGGGAGGGACACCAACGGATTCAGAACCATTTCCTACCCCCAGGACACTGAGAACGCAGGCAGAACTGGCCTGGATAGTGGAAGGGGTGAGACAGGTCCCTCCCCGTCATCTGGAGGGGGAAAGGGCCCCAAATCGACTTCTAACAGGGAACTAATTGTCCACACATCCAGATCCCTGGGTCCGAAGTCCCTCATCCTCCCCAGAAAATTCATCTTCAGTGTCCATGCTTCCCCCATCCCGCCGCTCTCTTGCCCCACCCAGCCTGGCTGACCTCTGGAGAAGAACACCCAGGGAGGCTGCACTGAGGGCGAGCGGAGGGGTGCACTCACCCAGCACACTGACGAAGGCGTTGGCCAGCAGGTAGCCGTGCTCGTTGGACGTGTTGCACTGGTACACAGCCCTGCTGCTGATCTGGGTGTCCCGGAAGATGATGGTGTCCCCGGCCACCTCGCGGTTTGGGTTGGGTGGTGCCGCTTCAGATAGGAAAGACGGTCCACGTGAGCAACAGGAGGGGCAGGGTGGAGGGCACTTGGGGCTCTGGCCAGGGCCCCCTAGGACGACCGGGGTGCTGTGGAAGAAGCACCAGAAGTCCCGGCTTCCGGCTCGGCTGCTGCCTAGCTGTGTGACTTTGGGCCCATCATCAAACCTACTGGGGTTTGTCCCTCAGTCTGTCCCATGGGACTGTGAATCCCTGCTCCTCCTATTCAGCAGCTGGGCAGACGTGGTTGACAGCATAAGCCGTGGCAACAGAAAGGGGTTTGAATTCTAACCGCATCACCTGCCCGCTTTATTCAGTTGCTGTAAGCTCCAGCATCCTTGTGTGCGGGATGGGGATGATACGTCACCCTGCGGGGCTCTCAGGGGGGTGACCTGAGATGTTATGCATGCATAAACTCATCAGCAGAGGCCTGGCACACACAGATTATGATGGTCGTTATTATTTTAATCCAATGTGTGCACACCCAAGTGTTTTGAAAAGGACAAAGGAAAGTACAACCGGATGGGACCTACCACCTTCCCATCCTCTGAGCAGAGCATTCCTCAAACATTCAGAGTTAAACCCATAAGCCAATGCCTGTTGAAATGGAATGAGTCCCTAGGTTTGCCAAAGCTTCCTGATCTTCGCAAGAAACGTATCCTAAACCGAGAGAGAACATTTGCTCCCACGGTTCTTCTAGTACGGCTGGCTTGTGATGCAGACGGCAGGGGCTGAGGAGTGGCTGTGGGGTCTCAGTCCTGCTCACATGTCAGTCTGGGACTGGGACAAACCAATAAATCTTTCTGGGCCTCATTTCCCTTCTCTGTCAAACGGGGGAGAATTACTCCCATCCTACTCTGAGGAGATTAAGAGAATGATAATAAACATTTAAAAAAAGGGGGGGCGCCTAGGTGGCTCAGTCGGTTAAGCATCCGACTTCAGCTCAGGTCATGATCTCGCGGTCTGTGAGTTCGCGCCCACATCAGGCTCTGTGCTGACAGCTCAGAGACTGGAGCCTGCTTCAGATTCTGTGTCTCACTCTCTCTCTGTCCCTCCCCTGTTCATGCTCTGTCTCTCTGTCTCAAAAATAAATTAAAAAACATTAAAAACATTTAAAAAATTAAAAAAAAGAGAACGATAATGAGCTGTATGAATAGTTTTCTAGAAGTGTAAAGAATTTCCACTTCCCATCTTTCGCTAGAAGGTGACTTTCTGCTCTAAGATTCCTGGGCTGGACCGGGTGCCTTGGCTTGGATGGTCTGTGAACCCATCCAGCATCGCTCAGACCCACAGCAGCAGTGGGCTGAGGGCCACCCCAGGTCTGGCCCCTCAGGCGCCACTCCACAGATAGCAAGTGTCAGCCCGGAACTGGGGAATCAGCAGGAGGTAAATGAAGACACGGTCAGCATCCTTATCACCCATCCCCAAGTCCCCACTCAGCAAAAAGGCACAAAGAAGTCAACGCCAGCAACTTCAATGCCTCCTTCCCTGGCAATTCTCATGGAGCCCACTTTCCTCTCAGTCACTCCCCTTAAGTGACCGGTGACCTTTCCAGGGCCAAGGCTCAGTTGCAAGTCCTGGGCTCTGCATTTATTTAATGGTGCTGTGAAGTCTGGTGCCTTTGTCTGTCCTGTTCCCAAAGTGCTGTCAGGACACAACAGCAGAGGGCAGGCGGCGTCCGTGTCTCTGCCTGTGCCCAGTGGAAGGACACTGACGGGTGGGGGAGGGGGAAGGTATGTGCTCAGCACCGGACGGTGCGGGCATGCTGCACTCTCACGGAGATCCACAGGGACATTTTCTAACGGGAACGCAACTGGCGAGAATATGACGGGAAAACTCGACCAACAGCCCCATCTGGAAGGGGCCCTGGAATCACCTACTCCAGCCATTGGGCAGGATGCAATTTCCCCAAATCTGGGCATACTCATTAACTGTGCTGGCGCGTCTCTGCTGTCATGGGGAGGTTCTTCCTCACATCCAACCTGCTTCTCATTTCGCCCTCAGCAGAGAGCGGGGTCTGGGGAACTACCGACAGGTTTCCTGTCCTCTCGCACAAAGGTGAGGCAGATTTCCTGTCTCTTGAGATGTCCACAGGGATGGGACGCTCCAGAAGCAGCAGCCAAGGGGCTGTTCTTTGACTTCACTTCTGGGACCACTGGGGCTGGCCCAGAGGGATGGGGATCTGGAGCCTCAGCAGAGACAGGAGAGACAGCAGAATCGGGTGACACCACGGCTTGTTACTTACATTGCAAAGGTTCCCCATTTACCATCCACTGGACGGTGGGCTTGGGGTTCCCATTGGCTCGACACACCAGTCTCCCGTCCTCGCCAGGAGCCAGGATTAGGTTCTTGGGTTCGTCCAGCCAGTAGGGAGCAGCTGGAAGACAAACACAGTGCAGGCAGGGGGGTTAGACGGCATGGGGCAGGCCAAAGACACCAGACCGGCTCCCTCTAGGAAGGCAGGAGCCCCTGGGTGCCAGCTCCAGGCCCTCACCACCTGCCCAGGGCTCATCCTCATGGGATGACTCAGTCCAGCCTGCCTTTGGCTGGCTTGGAGCCACAGATGCCACCCGGTCTATTTTGAGTTCGCAGAACAATAGTTCTAAACTGGGGCCGCTCGTTAGAATCCTCTGAAGAGCTTTTAACAAACACGGACACTGGGGCCTGTCGGAGACCTATTAAGTCAGAATCCTCAGGGGAGGAGGCTGGGGCAGCAAATGCTTTTAGAGCCCCACAGGTGTTCATGATGTGCACCCAAGGGCTCGAGCCAGGGAAGGTGGTCAAGTGCGCACGGGGCTGGCCCCTCTGGGTTTCTATGGCTATCGCTGCAAGATCTGACCATTTAGAAAAGACCTCGTATTTATTCTTTTAGACACTGGGCTCTGGTTAGGGCAGAGCTGGCTAGCCCTTCTAATTGTGGACATGTGGACTTTTTTCTGAGAAGTTCCTTTGCATCGGATTGTCAAAGATCTTGATGCCCCCAACAAGGTCAAGAACCCTCAGTCCGAGTGTCGTGCTGAGACCAAAGTCACAGGATCAGCTGACCGCATGCTACGGAAGTTCTTGTACTATTGGCATCAGACCTCACCGTCCCCACCGTCCTTTCGGCCCCGGGCTGAGAGGCGACTGGTGCACCCTACCCACCTGTGGCGGGGACCCAGAAAGGCACGTGCTTCACTGCCCGCGATAGCTCATGGGGGCCATCCGCGCTCGGGGGAGAGGGAAGTGATTTTTTTTTAAAAAACAATTTGGGTCGTGATAATTCCCCATTTGTAAAAAGAACCACACACAAGTACACAGACAGCACAGGGCCAAAACAACACGCCATGAATTAAAATGCAAAAGTAAATAAAGACAAGGCTCTGGGTGAAATCCACATGGACCATGGAGGTACATTCTTGTGGAGGGAGCCCTGGGCACAACAGAGAGGTGGGTGATGGTCAGGGTGGGTCTCTTTCCCTTAGTACCCACCGTGCACGCACACACACACACACACACACTCTCTCTCTCTCTCTCTCTCTCTCTCTCTCACATCCACGGGGTGACACCATCCCTGGCAGGTCACTTACCACGAACCAGAGTGTTGCTGGGTCTCCCCTGCTCACCCGGCCGCCCCCCAGAGGGAAGGGTGGTCGTGGCATGTAGGGCTGGCAAAATCAGCATAATGAGAAATACACACAACGTACCCTTTACTCTCACCGAGATCGTGTGCCGGATGCTGCCCATCTTGTTGGAGGCCAGGCAGAAATACTCTCCAGAGTCCTCCTCGGAGACGTTGGTGATGCGCAGAGCCTTGTTAAAGTTCTCAAACTTGGCCTTGTCTGATGGGAGGTCCCCACCTTTCTTGTACCACGCGATATCTGGTGTTGGGCTGGGAGAGGGACCAAGCGGGAAACACGGACTCATCACCAGCTGCGGCCCTGCTGTTCTTCTACAGAGTCTGGGACACCCAGGTGACCTTAAAGTGGACTTGGGCCCAGAAGGACGCGTGTCCTATGAGAGCCGACCTCTCCCATACAGAGGGGACGCTCGGCCGCAGAGCACTGAGGGACTTACGTAAAGTCACGTGAGGTTCTAACACACGTCCAGGATGCCTACCCATCTCCCTTCCCCATTACCCATGAAGGAAACAGCCAGAACGGGATGGAGAGGACGATGTTTTGCCCCCCAAACCGTGGCAAGAACAGAGCGTGCACAAACCCCCACCCGCGTCCTCCCGGAGGGTGGCCAGAGGTGGGGGTGTGAGCTGTACGTACACCCCGGAGGCGATGCACTCCAGCACGAGGTCCATGCCACGCAGTACCATCTGACTGCTTGCCGTGCCCTGGGGGTACATGAAGCTGGGGGTCCTTTCTGCAACTCCTCGGGCTGAAACAGGATAGAAGGAGCTCTCATGAGGCTCCTGCCCAGAGGGTGGACCCAGCTAGGCCAAAGCGGTCAGGCTAGAAAGAAGTGTCATCACGCCCCCTGCTTACTCCCTTACCCTCAGAGGCACCAAGCCCCGGACCCTCCCAGCTGAACCACCCCCCCCCCCCCCAGGGGCCGGGGCATCATTAAGAGAGGTGTGTTAGGAAGCGCGGGGCTCCTCGGCCCCACTGGCACATGTGTGTGAGCACATCTAAGTTCTGAAAGGCTCTGGCAAGAGGAGCCCAGCTTCCTCCCTTGTTAGGAAAACCCCTCCTTCCCGGGAAAGGAGGAGGGGGCTGCCCGGGCAGTGAGCAGTTTATTCCTGGAGCATCTTGTGTTGGGACCCCAGAGGCCAATGCGGTGGCCACCACCGGGAGGCCGTCTCAGCAGCAGCAGCGGATGAACGAGAAGACCTGTATTGGGCCCCAGGACAGACAACCTGCTCTTTGCGACCCTGGAGACAAGGAGCTGGGATGAAGCCACAGAGACCCAGATGAACAGTCAGAGATGCAGGAAGCATTATTAATGGCTTAGCAAAGACATGGAGAGAATGAATGAGCAGAGATGACAGGAAATCACTCTGGGGCCAAGACCATTCTGCTTCTTCGCTAATGACTCTGGAAGGGGGCTGGGAGGAGGGTGTTAATTGGATGTGAGAGACTGGGGGAGGGGGAGTGGGGAGCGGCAGCCAAGACGGAGGAGGTGATCTACAATTCAACTAGGTGGGAGCAGCCATCAGTGACGTGCACGTGGGTTTGGAAGGCCCGGTGGCTCGCGGAGATCGACACAGCCAGGATGGCCGTTTGGCTGTGGACGGGGTCATGCAAGTCTGGGCACACCCCCAGCACAGCGGACCCCACCTTTCCTGCACCTCGCCTCTCCCCGGGAGCTCTGTGCCCAGTAAGACGGAAGGGAGAAAAGCAAGGGTTTTCCCACCAGGAGCCCCAAAGCAAAGGGAAGCTGGAGGAGGCACCCCTGCCCAGAGGTGTAGGGGTCTTAGACTCAGCTGGAGAGGTGAGAGGAAGAAGGCAGGCAGAGCTGCCAGGGGCCGGGCGCCCTCAGAGATGCCTGGAAGGGGAACAAGGGCGTCTTCCCGGCGGGGGGGGGGGGGGGGGCTGTGAACGGGTGCTGGCAGCGAGGACAGAGTGGCGGGGGAACCCTGGCTCCGTGACACCGGTGTCTCCTAAAGGAGCTTGTTGGACAGGCTGGTGCCCGGCTGGGTCAGCAGGGCTCCCGTCTTAGAGGCACTCAGCTTCTCTCCATTAGCCATCGGGGAGTGCATTTCCTAGAGCTGGTGTCTATTTCATGCTTTTGTCAGGGGAAGAAATGATGAGAGTTAGTTAGGCGGCTGGCACAACACGTAGCACACAGCGAGCGTTCAGTCGGTGTTTGTGGGATGGATGGATTCAAGGGGAGAAGGGAACAGACAAGAAGACAACAGTTTACCCCGCGTGTTATCTCTCTTTCTGCAGAGGTCCTCATTTGTCCCACCGGCACACACA
Source organism: Puma concolor (assembly GCF_028749965.1). Taxonomy (NCBI): domain Eukaryota; kingdom Metazoa; phylum Chordata; class Mammalia; order Carnivora; family Felidae; genus Puma; species Puma concolor. The sequence continues at coordinate 26,624,421 of NC_141683.1, forward strand.
TACACAACAGTGGCTACTGAACGGGTTAATCCATTATGGGGTTAATTGGTTACCGTCTGTAACTCTTGTGACAGCCAGCTCTCAGTCCCAAGAAAGCCTGATACAAAGCAACGGCTTCCTCCCACCCATTATCGTGGCATCACCCAAACAGTCAAGACAACACAAGGTCAAGGGAACTATGAGGAGAAGGAGCTTTCAGGGCAGGTGGCTCTGGTGTGAGGTTGGTGAGTCTGTTGAGTGCGGGGAACCCCCGGACTACGTGGGAGAGCCAGCTCAGTTGGCATACTCTTTCCACGCAGGGACAAAATCTGCAGAAACCAGCCCGAGACCCTGTGGACATTTAATTCACACCATAGCACGCAGCACCACAAGCACACTTGGCCAGCAAAGCAGTAAGTATGGGACGGAGGAGAAATGAACAGTCTCGCTGTGGGGACCTTGACAATGCTGGGAGCTGTGACTATAAAAAGGTTATAGCAATACTCCCGTTCGTAGGATGTGGGCTAGCAACCACAGAATTATCCCAAAGGAGGAGAAGCTACTGGGAAACAAGCCAAGGTTCAAAAAATATAGGGAAGCACATTCTAAAAGTCAGAGGCAATAATCAGGGCCACCATTTGGTGAGCATCCATGACGGGCCAAGCCCGGGCTAACAGCTCTCTCTAGACGTCATAGTCATAGTCATGTTCATCCTCACAACAAACCTGGGGGGGGGACCACCTCCATTTGCACCAGAGGGAACTGAGGCTCAATGGAGTCCACAGACTTGGCAAGGTCACAAGTCAGTTGTGTTTTGGATTCTGGACCATTTGGCACCAAAGTGTGTGCTCTGACACTATACTGTATCGCCTCTTTAAAGATGGATATCCCATCTGTCCCTGCTTCTGACAGCCAGCTTTGGGAGTATCTTTCTTACTCAAACCAAAGAAAACTGAAATCCAAGGGCAAAAGAGGTGAGGGAGAAAGACATTTTTGTCTTAGCGAGCTGCCCTGATGAACCTCTTCCACTATGTTTTCCTTAAACATTGTTCCCATTGTCTTAGCTAAGAGGCCATCCCTCCTCAGTGGCCATTAAATAAACTCAAGCCCAACGTGGAAGAGAAGCTGAGCTGGGAATGAAGAGGCTCCAAAGGCATCTCAACTGGATTCTTAAGGCCACGGAAGGCTTGAAGAGGAGTCAGGGTGACACATGGTATCATGAAGGGTTAGAAGGCTGGACCCAAAGAAGAGGTTATGAAAAACTGGTCAGCTGCAGCAGGTGCCAATTTATGATAGGATAAATGATAATTTATGAAGGATAAGCCAGCTGGGGGCTTTGGGGCCACTGCTCCCAAGGGAAGATGGCTAATTTCTTTCCCTGGAGAAGCAGACTCAGGAAGAGTCTCCAAGACAAAGCTGATTACTCTATAGGACCCTAAATGGTAGAGGATGACTGTCTCCTAGGGTGTCATAGGATCTCACCCACCCTCATTGAGGTGGGGATTCAGACGATGCTTCTCTTATTCTCCCTGTTCTTCAGGGCTGGGGTCAGATCGAATACCTGATCAAACTCAGAACCCAGATGCCAAAGCTCATGTCGGCGGATTCAGGAAGAGTTTCCCACATGGGCCCCTCTGACCTCTAGCCCAAGGACAGTCCATCCTTTCCTGCTCTCCCAGGCTGTGGTTCAAGAACAGGCTCGTGGGTTTCTAGGGGAATCTGGCCAGGGGGGACACCTCAAGAGATGATACTGCCTCGGCCACCTTGGCTTTAAAGGGCCAATGAAAAAATGTTTTGGTCAACTCCTGTGAGAGGAAAGGTCAAGACTGCTGACAACCTGAGTTGCCCCCCCTCCGTCAAGTACTGTGGGTTAGCAGAAGAGAGTTCAATGCATCGGATGTATCTAAGAACCTCTGCCAGAAACAGCTTTTAGGGGCAGCTGGATCTCACATCTGCTGCTTTCAATTCTCGGAATTGAGGACTCATGAGGTTGGATCCGTGGTATCTCATCCACCTCTCTGGCCCCAGGAACAGCTGACCAAACAATCCCAGAAGACAAAAAAAATCTCTTTATCTAGTAACATTTGATACCTTCCACTGCCAGGAAATCTCTTCCATAAGTATAACCCAAATCCCTTATGCAATAGTTGGAGGTTTTTTTTTTGTTTGTTTGTTTGTTTGTTTTTAAAGCAGGCAGAGCCCAGTGCTGAGCCCAAAGCCAAGGCTTGAACTCACAACTGTGAGATCAAGACCTGAGCTGAGATCAAGAATCGGATGCTTAACGGACTGAGCCACCCAGGCACCCCAGTTGAAGCTTTTTTTTATTCAGTTCTCAGCACAGCTGAAGATCTGAATAGCTTTTGTTCTTCTAGTCTGCCTTCCAGTTCCTCCCTCCATAGTACTTTCTTCCCACACTTGGGCTAGCCTTTCTTCCTTTGGCTTCTCTTCAGGTTCTCTGTGTCCATCTTAACTTGAGTCAACGCTAAACCATTCCCTTCAGTACCAGTAATGTGCTAAGGCGTACTAATCGTTGATGTGTCTGACGCCGTGCTGGGAACCATACGCACGTTACCCTGTTTAACGTTCATGACAATTCTCTGGGGCCTGTAACATACCCATTTTACAGATGAGGAGATTAAATGACTTGCCTGAGGTCACTCAGTGGTACCTCCCGGAGCCTGTGTTTAATTCAAGGAAGGCTGTCTACCTTCGAGTGTCTACTCTTCTCTTGCCTGGGTGAAGTCCAAGTGGCAAGCTACAATCTCAGACCAGCTTCCCCCTGCCACCGAGCAGGTCATTGGGCACTTGGCGTATGTTCAGAGGATACCAAGCCATTGTAGAAATCACTAGAACAAAATGCCGTTATGGGGGGCCAAGCAGACAGATGCACTGGGCATTTTTCATTGCATTGTCTCTTTGTCCAACTCTGCACTCAGGAAGGACTTCATCTTCCTTCCTTTTCACTTTCTATTTCTTTTTAGAAGCATTCAACCTAGCTGCCCTTTGTTCACCGTGCGCCTCACTTTGACTTTATACCTCTTCCAGCTGGCTTCATCCTTGGGTCAACCCCATTCATTCTACCTTGGATTGAGGAGAAGGCGGTCCATCTCCATTGTGAGTTCTTGCGAGCTTTGTTTCGTTTCATAGCCCTGGATGGTTCTTACAACTCCCGCTCATTCACCTGTAATCACATCTACCACTAGTCACAAAATTTAAGTGGCTGGAATCAGTCAAACTTATCCCATTGATAAAACAATGCCTCCCTGTATAGTTTATCTTACACAAAGCAAGCAGTTTGGACCAGATGGTCTCTAAGGGACCTTCTGGCTCTGATACACTCTAGCTTCGAGAATCCTTCCATAATAGATTATCTGAAATCCAATTTAGAGAAAGGCACATTCCACACCAGTGCTCCGGGGCTCTTGACACCACGGTAGTTGGCCCCGTTATTTTGAAAACAAACGATGCCCAGAATCCAACAAAGGTCCCCCGCTTCCTTGGGCAGTAAATCTCTTTGGCAGAATCTCAGTGTGGTTCTACCTGTTTGATGCCAAGTTAGAGCCTTTGCCTCTCTCCCCGGCTCACACTCCCCCTCCCACCCCCCCCACTCCAGACCCCAATCATTGTTTATATTAGCACATCACAATGCAGACACTTCCTATCTATTTGAGCCCACAATGACCCCCCTGGGGACCTACAGCCTCAGCTTCCAAGGCATAACGGATGATGGGGGCCAGCTGCCTCGCCAAAGCCAGTAAATGATGTTTCCTCTGGCTGCTCAAGGGAAACAAGACATTCTTGAGCCATGGTGGGAGGTGGGGGCTCAGGTGTGGAAATAGCTAATGACGCTACTAATCAGCTTGAGCAACCAGTTGTGGGCTACGTCAGAAATATGCCTCATGGAAAGTGTCCCATGACTTGCAAGCGTGTGGGTGGGTGGGCACCCACCCATTTGTGCACACTGCTGGAGGAGAGAAGAGACCCAGGCAAGAGAGCCACGGATGGTCCGTCTTCCTTTATACTTACCTTAAAAGAGAACTCAGCAGTGAACTCTCACTCATATTTGCCAGATGGATTTTAAAGACACACGGAGCCTGTGACACGGCACCCCCAGTAACTAAGGCTAGATTGCAGAGCAGGCAATTCACATCCAGACGCGTAGGAGTTAACTAAATGTACCACAAAGCTTTCTGTGTACTGTAAACCACTAGGAGGAACCAGACTTCCGTCTCCTCCTCAACGTGCGTGCGGACGCATCTGTCCTCAGATGCTCTCCATCCATCCGCCACTGATTCCTAAGATTCTACTGAGTCCTCCCAAAAGGTCTTCTGAAGTCCTACCCTGGTCTGACCAACTGTCAGCCCTGCCACCCGGCGTGAGTTAATGACACGGTATCAGTCGAGTTAGGCAAACTGGGGTTAGGACAGGCAAGGTTACTCCCAAGGTTACCGCGGCGACTCACCACTGTATATGTCAGGGTGGTTTCTTAAGGACGAGTCATTATAGGGGTTGTCTGCAATAAACAAAAGAAGGTGAGCAAACAGGAGGCCACGGAGAGCTCATGGAGGCATAAACGGGGAGAGAACAACAGAAACGCAAAGCCACGAAAACAACCGGTGTTTTTTTTTTTTTTTTGCAAAGGAAAGACACGGCAAATTTGAAAAGGAAACGTGCCTGGTGAAGAACAAGCAACATAAAACAGCCCAAAAGAGGGAAGAAAAGGTTAAATCCTGCAAAAGAAGGCAATAATAAGATAAGTTTCTTTTTAATGAAAGAAATTAGGCTTGACCTGTAATGGCTTGATCCTACTATGTTTCCAATCAAATGAGATAAGGATTAGTGGAATCCCGCAGCGGTCTTTTGAACAACTTCCCATCAAAATCCTCAGTGCCCAGGACTCTGGATCAGGCCAGCTCTTGGGGGGGGGGGGTAGCGCAGAGCCCTCCTTGAGAAGGTAAGGTGCAGTGGTGGGAGCTCAGGGCTCAGGGAGAGAAGACAGTCCAAGAGATACAGTTCATCAACAGAGAGAGAGAGAGTGAGACAGAGAGACAGAGAGAGAGGGACGCAGGGGCCCTTGGCAGCTCCCGGTGATCACGGGCTGCCAGCGAGAAGCACCCGGCCTCCCCAGCCCACCTGACCAGCGGGCACCACCCTGGTCTCTGAGATGTCACTGCTGGCAGAAGGCCTCCTTCTACTCCAGGGAGGCAGAGAGAGCCAGGCTGCGGTTCAGATTTTCGGAAGAGAAAGGCAGCCTGGGACAGGAGAGAGAGGGTATGGGCTAGGAGTTTTACACTTGGATGGGAGAAACCCGCTGACCAAGCTAGAGATTCAGAGCTCCTAGACTGGCTGGGGCTGAAGTCATCCCTTCAGCAGGAGGTCGGCGGCTTTGGTTCCGACGTTAGGTAATTAAGACCCTTGGGCATTTAATCCTCCGTGAAAGACATTTTGGAACAGGGCACTGAAGCATGCCAAGGCTGTGCTTTTCATTCTGCTGCCATCCCCGTCCAGCTACTGGGTTCAAGTTTTGATGGTACCAACAGGGGGTGGGGTGGGGGGTACAGCCGACTGGAAGCCAAGCAGACAGCCCTGAGAAGCCAGGGACAGAGTCCAACCGCCCGAGGGAGGCAAGGCGCTGTGCCAGAATATTTGCATATTTGAAGACAGATCAAATCGTGTTACAACCGACTGTAGAGGCTGTGAACAGTCTTCGCTGGGACCGTATTGCATCGCTTCCCAAATCTGCTTAACATCCACTAGGGGAGATGTGCATTATTCAGAACTATCCCTTAAGATGGGACATGTTGAAAAGTCCGAGCCAGTCCGGAGAGTCGGCGTGGGGTCACCTGGAGCTAAGGGTGGGATCCAGCCTGCCGCGGAATGAAGAGGCAGGGTGGCAGAGGGGAGGAGGGGCTGAGGCTGCCTTGGGAGGGGACGGTCCTCCTCTGGCTTGGGAGGACAGGGGCACACAGCTAAAAGGGCCCTGGCTTCATGCTCCTAGGCTCCCGTGCGACCAAGGTGAAACAGAACCCACCTCTTTGCAGAGAAGTGCTCTGAGCTTGGAACTAACCTCACAGTTTGTGGATTCTGCAGCACAGCTGAGAAATTCAGGGAGGCTTTCTGACTCCTAAGAGTGTCACTTAGATTAGAAGTGACATTAGAAGGAAGCAGGCTTAGTGCTTCACTGTCTGCCTCAGCAGAGAAGCCTCCTCCTTCACCACGGTCACCTCTTATTGTGGCAGAAGGCACCCAAAGGGACCTGTTCCGGTGTGGGCAAAGTAGGACACGCACATCTTTGTGAGCCCGACTCTGCTGTTTGTCTTTGACCGCAACCCAAAACAAATTTGAAAAATGATTTCAGATCACCCAGTGTTTTGTATCAGATACCTTTTCCCCCTTCCTTTTACGTAGGTAGTGCAAAATCAGGCATGGTGAGATTGGTTTCTTCCCCCACGGGGCAAGCGGTGGTGGAGGGGCATGGTGAGAAGAGACTTTGAAGCTGTCCTAGCATGGCTATTTTGCCTCCCACCCCCAGACCTGGTTCTGGAGGTACAAGAAAGAGCCTATGTCCTTTCCAGGCAGGAAAGCAGAGAGAGCACAACTGTGCTATTTTAAGCAACTGTGCCCAATTCTGGGCTGGCTCAGATGCCCAGAACTTGCTCCCAGCCAAAGCTGCCCCTGGGAGAACTCCAGGAAGCAGACGGGGTTCTGTTCTCATCACCTGGGGGGGTTCTCGGCGTTCGGAGGAAAGAGTTTTCAGTGGCGAAGGGGACCCCAAAATGAAGCAGAAATAAATATCCTTTCCTTCCTCTGGTAGAGAAAAGGATGTTTCTGGAAAGTCGAACTTCTGAATGTTCAGAATCTCTAGCTGCCTCATTCCGCAGAGGAAGACGCTTTACCATTTCCATCGCCCTGCGTGTACCCCACATGACACTGAGGACCACAGAAGGTCACCTGACTCACTCCCCCAACAGGAGGCTGACTTTCAGCATCGCACCGGGCAAGCAGAAAGGAATCCAGGTGACGGCACCGAAGGCCGTCCGGGGACTGGCTCAGTGAGCATCTTGCCCTCACTGCCCAGCACTGCCAGCCGCATCCTGGCTCCAGAGGCCACTCCGAGGTCCTGGGCAGACCACACTGTCCTCCTCAGCTCAGCCAGCTGGCAGCTGATTGCTCCTGACGTGCACTGAGACACTTCAGGCAGCCCAACTTTCTTCTCTAAGGGTCCCCTCTGGGCCTGGGTCCGGAATAAGAAAGCCAGCGAGGGGCAGCAAGCAGAATGAAGCTGGGTCATCCTGCCAGGAGCACGCGGGGCTTTTCCTGGGGTTTCTGGCCATCCTATTGGTTAGCAAATTATGGGCAGCCTGACACCAACTTTAGAACAGTGCGTCGGGAGCTGCAGAAGCGGGGGAGATGGGCTGGAGGAGGGTTAAATGGGGTCCAGAGAGAAAGAAGATGAGGGAGGAGAAAAGAAGAAAGGAAGAAGGACGGAGGAAGAGATTGAGAAAGCAAAGAGAAGAAAACGAAGAGGAAAAAAAAAAAAAAAGGGAAAAAACTTCCCTACAGGAGAAGGGAAGCAGGAAGAAAGCTGTTCCTTGGGGGTCCGCCCCGATGCCCGGTGGACACGGAGTGTGGGGCTGGGGGCTCTCAGTACCCCCTGCTTCCATCACTGGCAGGGACCGCTGAGGAAAGACGACAGTACGAGGGGGCCAGGCCCCCAGCTGTCGTGAGTGAGGAGTGAGCTCCCCGGGCCTCTCCCCGCGCCCTTCTGGGAGGCGTGTGGGCGCTGGTTCACCCACCTGCGGCAGCTGCCGGTGCCTAGGTGATGCCATTTGCCTGGCCTCCCCCCAAACCACCACCGTCCACGGTGTGCAAAACGGCATTCACAGCTGAGTCAGACAGACTGAGGTCTCCTCTCGAGAAGGCCTGTTACAAACCCACGCTGCAAACTACCACGGCCACTTTGAACCCAATGCCCTAAAGCAGGCTGAGGACTTGAAGCCAGAGCTCCAGGCCGGCGGGTCCCCGGCAAGAAGTATCTCTGTGAACTGACTAGGTTTCCTCCTCCGTGGAGGGCCACCGGTGCTGAGCGGATCGGGAAATGCCGACTCCCCTTGGCACCAGCCAAACGGCGTCAGGAAATAAAAACGGCAACAAACAAAACCAGGACATAAGTCTGCAACTTGCAAACGCAGTCATTCCATGCGGTCCAGCGTACACGTGTTACAGAATCACGCACAATTCATGGCGGTGTCCCTACTAATTTGGCTATTCTGTACTATGGCTTTATTCTAGAAGTACAGACAACCATACAACGGCTAGACATAAAAGAAATACTCAAGCTGAGTGCACGAGAGAGATGCCAGATGGCCACTCGAAGCAGTGCTTCTCCGATGCCGCTGTGTGTCCAGGGCACCTAGAGAGCTAACGGGGAACACGGAGGCCGGGACCGTGGAGGCAGGTTAGGGCTGAGCCTGGGATGGTTGCCCAGTTGGCCAGGTGACTCGGGCCGACACCGAAGCTTGAGAGGCACTGACTTAGAGCGGGACCAAGTTTAACCCAAGGCTTCAGAATGAAGAGATGTCATTTCAAGTGGCTCAAGTGGCTGAGGCACAATGAGCCGGGAGGATTCCCTGGTCAGTCTCGGGGACAAGGCTTCCCCCAGACCCAGGTGCCTGGGGCTCCATGAGCTCAGTGGGCTTGTGCCCCTGGCTCCTGGCCCCCGGCAGGGACCCGCACTTACTGGTGAGGACCTTGAGGGTGAACGCGTTCTTCTGCTGGATGGTGTGGGTAAAGTGGAAGCGGGCGTTGCAGCTGTAGTCTGTCTGCATATCCTGCAACATCACGTTAGAGAAATACAGGTCTCCGTTGTGGCCCTGGGAGACGCGCTTGTCTTGGGTGATGGGCTCCATGGCTATTAGGAAGCAGAGGTACAGAGGGAGGTTAGCAGCAATGGTAACAGTAATACAATCATGATAGTTCTGGCAATCGAGGACCAACAGGGCGCCCGGTGGGTCAGGAATTCAACGTTATTTGGTCTAATCCTCTCAACTCTGAGGCAAGGCTTATTCGCATTTTACAGATAAGAGAGCGGTGGATTTAATGTGTCCTGCGTTGCAAAAGCAGTGGCGGAAGGGCAGGATTCAGATTCACACCGGTCTGCCCACCACACCCATGCTCTATGGCCATACGTTTCCACCTCCTGTTCATGCCAGAGAAACTCTGGCCCCGAGCCAGAGGGAGGGATTTGCTTCCCAAATCAAGAGTCAAATTCACTTGTTTTCTATTTGAAGCTCTTACTCCCACCAGCACTAGCAATTATAATCGCAAGATACATACTAATCAATGATATGCACCATCAATTTTAGGGTGCTTCCTAATTTCAGCGATGGTTAAGATATGAAAATGGTGCTTTTTGGAATTAGTGACATCCTGGGAGTGGCTGAGGAGGCTGACTACATGACGTAAATTCAAACGACCAAGTTTCCAGGTGATTCGGTTTGTAAAAGTACACTCATAAGGCCGACTATTCATAGCTAACTCCTTCCTACCCCCCCCACAATTGTTTATTAAGTCACTATTTCTTTTTTTTTTTTTTTTGAAGTTTATTTATTTTGAGAGAGAGAGCACACGCGAGCAGGAGGGGGACAGAGAGAGAGGGAGAGAGAATCCCTGTCGGTGCAGAGCCTGACTAGGGGCTCAATCTCATGAACTGTGAGACCAGAACCCGAGCCAAAAATCAAGAGCGGGAAACTCAACTAACTGAGCTGCCCAGGAGCCCCTTAAGATGCTACTTCACCAGGCTCAAAGTTAACGATGCCAACCCTTCAACGATGGGCTGGTCGGTTCTGCAAATCATTTACCCCAAGATTTACTGTAGGCCTACTGTGTGCCGGGCACTGTGCCAGGTATTGGTGGAAGAGAGCCGAATCTAGCAGAAGGTGCAGCAGATAAACAAATCATCACGGTGCAGGGTGGTGAGTGGGGAGCCCCCGGTAAGAAGGGGATGGGCTGAGAAGAGAAGCACCCAGTTCCTTCCAGGGTGCCCTCATCTGGGGTTTGGAGGCCGCATGACACTTACCACACAGAAGAGACAGGGCCCTAAGAGGTTTCTAAGCAGCAGAAACAGTGTGTGCTAAAGGTGAGCGCACACAGCTGGGGCAAGGGGTAGGGGAAAGGCTGGGGAGGCAGATCAGGACGGGAAAGAAGTCTGGACTTTGTCCGAGGTGATGGAGGAGGCAGGGAAGGGCTCGGAGCATACAAGTGAAACTATCAGATTCATTTTTGGGAAGACCAAGGAGGCCGGTTGTGGCTGATTATGGCAACCCCGGGAAATGCGGATGGTGGCCTGTGTTGGAGAGACGCCAGCAAGGGTCACGAGATCTGCCCGGGAGGCAGCATGGACATAAGCTGGTGACGGGAGTGATGCAGGGGATGAGAGGGTCTGAGCTGTTAGCTAACTAACCAACCCTCCAGCCCGTGGCCGGGCAGCCTTCCCCAGGCGTATGCACCATGGCGACGTAGCGAGAGAATGAATGAGGGCAAAGCCCTCTGTCTGCAAAACAACGCGCAACTCTGCCTCCTCGACAGGCAGCCTCTTTCAGAAGCAGGCCGCTAAAAACTCGGGGATGGACGGATGACGCATGATAAGCAGGCAGGCAGGCAGATCTATACGTCGAGCGATGGATGGATAGACAGGGGAGCAGGTATGGAAGGAGGCGGAGGGGAAGCCGGGAAGACACAGACAGCGGAGCTCCGGTGGCCTTTATAACTCACGCCCCCACTTATTTTGGTTGAAAATGTGGGAAGAAACAGGTCCAGAGTGGTGAAGAGTCTCAGTCCAAAACAGAACCGAACAAGCTCTCGACGATACTCTGTCCCTCTGCAAACACCGTCTCCCTATCGCTCCTTTATCAAAGGTTACATCCCTGTGCCTGGCTGTGTCCCCGTAAATCCAGAACGACCAGAGATTGAACCACGAGGCTTTCTGTCAACTCGCCATCATCACAAATATTACTGAGCACTTTACCGTGCATCTGGCTCTGTTATAAGCATTTTGGCTGTATGACCTCATTTATCCTAACAATGGTCCTATTAAAGAGGGACAGCGGTTAGCCCTTTTTCTTCCAGAAGAGGAAACTGAGGCCCAGAGATGTTAAGCAACTTGCTCAAGATCACACGGCTATCAGCAGTCAGGCTAGGAAATTAGCCTGAGCGGCCTCTCACCGTGTTCTCAGCCACGTGGCCCCTTTACACCGGCTTCTCACAAGTGAAGGCCTTCCAGCCTTGGGCAAGCCCTTCCCATTTCACACACCCACTCCCCTCCTTAAGATTAAAGTAGAAATCAAACGCCCCCCCAAGACTTACAGCTGCTCATCCAGAAGATGACTGGGGACGGAAGTCCGGGTGGGGGGTTGCACTGGAGGGTCAAGGGAGCACCTTCTTGAACCACGACAGGGTCTAGGTTTTCCTTGGGCCACAGGGGAGATTCTGGGGAGAGTCAGACAGAGGCGGGTGAAATGAGGGGGATGGCTGGGGCCGAGGCAAGGAGCAGGTTAGAGGCAGAAATGCAAGGGGGAGAAGGACAAAGGGAGATGGGAGAACAAGGGAGTGGGGAGAGAGCCCCCCGTGGGTCTAGGCGAGGTACAGCGAGAGAATAGAGGCCATTTGTCTAAATAAATGCACAGCTTCAAAGGCTCCTCTCCTTCCTCTCCTCCCTTGCCCAGAGGGCAGGTGAAGTTGCTCAAGACTGGTTTGGTAGCCTCCTCTCCCAGGAATCTTTCTGAGTAGGGGGAAGTGCGCTCCTCCTCAGAGGCAAACAGCAAGCAGGACTTGCAGGGCACCAAGGCAGCCAAGGGCAGGGCGGCCTTTCTGGAATGACCCTCCATGCTCCCCCCCCCATTACTCCAGAAGCAGGGCATGCCGGTCCCCCCTCTGTCCATGCTACTCACTGGACACCTGCAGGCGGATCCTATTGGACAGGGCCGTGCCAAATTTGTTCCGGGCAAAGCACTGGTATTCCCCTTCATATTCCTCGGGCCGCCCCCCACTGCGGAAGTCGATCACCAGGGTCCCGGATCTCCTCCTCATTGACACCCGGGGGTCCTTGGCGATGTTGAAGAACCTGCTGTTGCGAGTCCAGTGGAAGCTGTGTATGATGGGGGCGGGGGAGGGGGCGCGGAGGGGAGAGGCAGGACCACAAAGAGAAACAGGGTGGGCTCCGGGCTCCAGGTGAGAGCCTTGGGGCTCTGGTCCCTGACCCTGTCCCATAACCGCACCTCCATACCAGTGGGTCCCACCCTGGTTGAGCGGCAGAACTGACCGGGAAGCCTGATAAAATGCAGAGTCCTAGGTGGCAGTCAGATGACCGTGTGGGGGGCATGTTCCTGACATTAGCGCTCTTACCCAGCCAAGGCTGGGAGTCATGGCTGGAAGTGGTAGATACCCACATAGCCACCGGGGGACAATGTTCTTTGTGGGAACAGGCAGGGACTTTTAGTTTTTATTTATTTTATTATTATTATTAAAAAATATTTATTTCTTTTTGAGACAGAAAGAGAGAGGGCGTGTGTGAAAGTGGCGGGGGGGGGGGGTTGCGGAGAGGCAGAGAGAGAGGGAGAAGGAGGCAATCCCAAGCAGGCTCCACACTGTCCACTCGGGGCCTGACTCGGAGCTTGATCCCATGAACCATGAGATCGTGACCTGAGCCAAAAGCAAGAGTCAGACGCTTAACCGACTGAGCCACCCAGGTGTCCCTAGGCAGGGAGTTTGATTTTTTGTAATATTTCACCCAGGCCAAGCACATCGGGGAGCTGGCTCTGCCTCTCCTGTCTCATTCGATAACCAACTCTAAAGCCAAAGCCAAAGAGCAATGGCCCGGGTTATCCATGCTCCTGCTCGTGGGTGCAGAAGACAGCAGTGGCCGCACCTTCTAGCCCAGGAGGGCCAGCTTTGAAAGAACAAGCAGCCCTCACAAAACTGAGCCCAGAGGGGAAGACGCTAGAATCTCCCTCTCCTTCTGGGGGGTGGGGGTGTGTGCACAGCTGTCCAGAACATAACCTTAAAAGAAGCAGGAGTGGCTGCTCAGTGTCTCAGAATCACTGTTACTGCAAAGGAACCGTGGGGGGCAAAGACCAAACTTCAGAAGTAAGGCCATCTATGCCCTGCCTGACCCTGCAGGGTGACCCTGTTCCTTCCACCCTGGGTGAGAGAGGCCTTGCTCGTTCTCAGGCTCACGCAGACCAGGTGGGGGGTGGGCAGAAGAAGGCTGCCATATACCCAAGGCTCTGTCCTGCCTCATTTCCCCTGACAGACACCTGCACGGGGTCCTGTCATGTTTGGTCCGAATCAGGCACGAGGCTCTGGAACAGTCCAGCCTGTGGAGGCTGCTTTGAAGACGGGGGACCAATAGCAGAACATCTCCGAATCTCCAGGGTTTTCTGTCGGGCCGGAGACAAACCTGGCCTGGGGGCGGGGGTGGGGGGTGGGGGCAGTGCAGTCAGAGGCCTGGGTTTAAATCTAAGCTCTGCCCTTTTCAATCTGGGAGACCTTGGCAAAGGGGCATAATATTTCCGTGCTTCTGTTTCATGTCCTCTTCAGGAGGACGGGGGTTCTTCTCTGAAGAGCAGGGGTGTGGTCTCAATGCCCTCTTTGCGGGGCCCCTTGGATTTACCTGCCAGCGCACTCACCTGGGGGCCGGGTTCCCCTTTGCTTCACACTCAATCAAGATGTTATCACGGGGATCCACGATGTGGTCCTTCACTGACTGCTTGGTGATGGTCGGGGGCTGGGACACTGCAACAGCACAAACAGGGAGCCGTCAGGATTGTGGGGACCTGCCGGGGGCCCCGGGTTCGGGGAATGGCTGAAATTAACATCTTCAGGAGCCACAGGACAAGCAGGCAAACGGGGGGCGGGCAATGCCTCCTTTTGGGGACCCAGCTCCTTAAACGGGGCCGCAGGAAAGGGGGTTATGCCAAAGACTGAGCCTAAGAAGAAACCCTCGAAGATCTCATGGGATCCCTACGAGAAACTTTTGTTTTACCCATTCTTCTATCCCAACACTCAGTATGATGCCTTGTGCACAAGAGTTCTTGATATATGTTTGTCGAATGAATAAAGGAACCCAGCGCAGGTCACATTCCAGAGCCTAGTAGCCGTGATGGTTCTGAGCCCTGGAGGGTCAACAGACGGCCGAACTGTGGTGAGGCTGGAGCTCACAGGTTCAAGTTCCCAGGGCCTGGGCCCAAAGAACCAGCTCCTCTCACGCTTGGTCCCCACCTCCAGTGTTCTCCGCGGTGCTCCTTGCCAGCAACCCGAGGGTGGGGAGCGGAGGCCCTTCTTAACCCACCTGCTCCTCTGCCCTTCCCAGCAACAGGAATCTCCGGGTGGATGGCTGCCGTCCCCATGTGATAAGGGACCGCACTCCAGGGCCCTGGTGTCAAGAAACCCCCAGCAGGCAGGGTGGAGAGGCGGCTGATCCCCCCCCATCTCCTCACTTGGCCTTCTCCCACCCTCCCTGCTGCCCTCCCACCTCCCAGAGGCACAGGTGCACAGAGGCGCCCGGGGGACTTACGCTCATTCTGAATGCTTGCTGTTAGTTCCGATGGGTTAGCATTGTGAGGGGGAGAAAAGAAGACAGCGGTTATAGGTTATCGTACACGACTACTCGCCCAGGGATCCTCACGCCCCAGCCTGCCGGGAGAGTAGGGCTGCAGCGCTCGGTGGAAGAGCCACCCAGAGGTGGGGACGGACTCGGCGAGCGCTTCACGGAGGCGACATTTCCCCGGGGAGCTCAAACCACGCAGTTGAGCAGAAAGACCGGCTTCTGATCAAGTGGTGTTGCCGGGAAAGCCCAACTATCGAACGGGACGATGCTGCTGGAAAGAGGCTGGGCTCTAAAGGTGCCGTCCACCCTCTCTGGACGCCATTGAGGAAAGCGGGCCCCCTGGCCAATGGTGCCCGGGCGAGGCTGAGGCTGAGAAGCCTGGCAGCAGCAGATCTGAACCAGGGCTATGAGGCAAAGCCCACACGGTCCGCAGGCCTCGCTCCTTCCGCTGCACCTTCTTCTCTGTCCCACATGCAAGCACCTTCTTGCCTATCCTTTGGAAAATTCTAGGGACCGATGAATCACCGCGGCTCTGCTCATGGCAGAAATACGCTGCCCTACGGAAATCCCTCTTCCAAACAAGTGCAGGGATGAAACAGAGCCCACCACTCTTTTCTGTGCTTTTTACGAAAAGGATGAAGAGGCAGGTAGCAAAGGTCTGCCCCAACGCCCACCTGAGATGTGCGGGTGCTCGTGTACAGGTGTGTGCATGTTTGAGGTCGGGCTTCTCAAACCCTGACAAGTGTATGAATCACCCAGGCTGGCGGGGGGCGGGGGGGTGGCGGGTCTGGTTAAAATGCAGATTCTGATTTAGCAGACCCCGCGTTTCTGACAAGCTGGTGGTCTGTGTGTACCATGCTTCGAACGGCAGGATCTTCGATGGTCATGTGCTTCCTGGGGAGGAGGTCTTGGTTAAAATTCGCAGAAAGGAGAACATGTGTTTCCGTAACTTCGTAAGATGTCCCTCCTTTATGGTTCTATCGTGAAGTAACAGGCCGTGCGTATCTCACGCTGGTGCGGATATCAGATATGTGTTGATGCCGTGGGCTGACTTCTTCAGAGTGGGTGCTTCCCCGGGAAGCAAAGGCTGCGGGGGAGCCAAGGTGACCTTGAAGCTTTCTGACTCAGCCACAGTGAGTTGTGGAAGAGGAGTCCAGGGGCCCAGAGAAGGGCGGTGTGGTGCAGGCAGGGCTAAGGCAGGACCAAGAGGTGCCGGGAGAGTCACGAGAGAGAAGACAGACATGGGAGAGGAAAGGTGGAGTGTGGCAGGAACGTGTCCCCTGCCATCCACACTGTTGGTACGTGAAAGTCTCGAGTAAGACCCACAAAAAGGTTCAAAACAATTCTTTCAAGTGGGCCAGGGTTGTGTGTCTGCTGGGGCACTGAAATATTTTATCCGCTTTGCCATTTGCCTGGGTGCAGCCTCGGCGGGAAACAAAAAGGAATGAAAAGTCCGGGGAAAAGCAGAAATCTGTCGTTTCTGAACACGTGCTCCCGGCAACTCCCCATGATGGCATCTTCACCCATATAAGATCTTCCTGCCAGGGGCCCAAGAAAGATAGTTCTGGAAAGCCAGTGTGGTTGGGCATGGAGGAGGAGGAGGAGGGGAGAACGGGCCATTTTCAGGAGAAGTAGGCCCTTTGACCACTAGCCCAGGTTTGCGGTTTCTTCATCTCAAGACACAGTTGATGTCTCTTGGGTCCTCACACACAGTGGAGGGCTCTGTCCTTGTCCTGGCAGGGGTTTTGCTTTGCCCACATGGCCTTCAAGCCTCTCTTTTATAAAATCAAAGGCTGGCTCAATGGAAAGAGCCCTAGACATTATCCAGGGAATCTCAGATTCTTAGAAGGGAAGTCATTCAGTTAAGGGCACGTAGCAAATTTGCTGCAGAACTGAAATAAGGACCAGTTCTCCTGTAGCCTGGTCCAAAGCTCCTTTCACAGATCCGTCCTTGGCCAGAGAGGCGGGTGGGCCAAGTGGGGCCCCAACACTCTCTCCTCCTTGACATTCTGGACAAAGGAGAGTAAGGAGGGAGGTCTTAGGGGGAGTGGAGACCCTCAGAGCTGGCTGGATGCTGTCCCCAGCCCCACACTGAAATCAGGCCAGGGGCCTCTTGAGAGTCTAATTCCCTAAGGAGGTAATGACATCTGCAACCGCCATTGTGCCACCAAGGAATTTATTACAGAGACACAACCAAACCAGAGGACAAGCCACCATAGGGAGGCGACCGTGAGGACCGCGTGCCTGGGGACAAGGGCAGCCTACTTAGTCCTGTGACACTCCCCCCCCGCCCCAAACCCTCTGTTACACCACCTGCCCTTCTCTCCATCTATAGAACTTGCTGGTGATGTCAAGTGGAAAATGAGTTTGCTCTTCTGCCTTCCAAGGGGGAGGAAAAGTCTTCCAATGAGCTCTGCAGGGGGTAAGGCAGGTGCCTGCCCCGTCTGCAAGGTTCCTTTATCCGTGCACTTCTTCTCTCTCCCTGGCTGGTATCTACAGTCCCTGGCACCCAACCCATCCCTGGAGGATGGAGTGTGTGTGTGTGTGTGTGTGTGTGTGTGTGTGTGTGTATTGAGGTCGTCCTGCAGCACTATTTGGGATGACAGTGAGGAAGAAACGTTCCTCCCACCCCGCCGTCTCCTCTGTGGGCTCCTAGGAGAAAAATGCCCAGTCCCTTGACGTGGGGAAGGGGACAGAGGGGCGAGCTGCCAGCAGACTCACTTTTTGGCAAACCCACTCTTGTTGATGAGGCGACCCTTTGCTTTCTTCAAAGGTCACGCTGTTCTCCTTGGGGCTGGTGAGGGGGGGTGAGGCGGGTGCGTGTGACTCTGCTGGCACAGCGGCGGGAGCTGGAGGCCGGGGCTTCAATGAGGGATTGTGTAGCCGCCGGGGGCTATTCCAGGAAGCCTGCTGGGCCCAAACTCCCCAGAGCAGAAGCAGTGCCCCGGTCCTCAAGGCACAGATAATGCCCCCTGAAGGGGCAAGCGAGCGGAAGGGCACCCCTGACGGGGCAGCCTCTAGCCAGAGCCCCCGCAGCCTCTCCCAGAAGAGTGCCTGGCCTTCACTTCTCCCACATCTGGGCTCTTATGAATAACGCTGCAGTGAACGTGGGGTGTAGGCATCTCTCTCTTACCTTTTGTGACAACACGGATAGGCCCTGAGGACCTTACGCTGAGTGAAATTAAGTCAGAGAAAGACAGATCCGGTATGTTCTCACTCTATGCAGAATCTAAAAACTTCACACTCAAAGAAACAAAGTAGAATGGTGGTTGCCAAGGGCTGGGAGGGGGGCGGGAAAGTGGGGAGATGCTGGTCAAGGCATACAAAGTTCCAGCTCTAAGATGGGTATGTTCTGGGGACCTAACGTACGGCCTGCAACTGTAGTTTAACAGAACTATATCATACACCTGAGAGTTGTTGAGAGAGCAGATCTTCAAAGTTGCCACTCCATACACACGAAAGGTAATTATGGACATGTCAACTAACCCATGGGGTCATCATTGCGTAATATATACGTGTAGCAAATCATCAAGTTGTACACCTTAAACTTACGTATGTTGTATGTCAATAAATACCTCAATGACTCTGGGGGGAGAGGAATAAGAACGTATGGTCTTTCCCCAGCCCCTCCCACCGGGCCACGGCCTAGGGTTAAGAAGGAAGGGTGGGCTCAGGTAACTTGGGGGGCACCTGTTATGCTGGGCCCAGCAAGAGGGGAAAACCTGGCTGAAGAGGACCTCTTCCCTGGGCAACTGGGTCCCCTCTGAAGGGCTGGCCTTCTCTTGTCTTGCATTCATCTTCTGTAGGCTGATTCTGGACATGTCACCAGGGCCACTGAGCCCGCAGCCGGCAGGGAGGTATAGTGCATAGGAGGCATGCTTCGGGCAGGCATCATGAGTTTCCTGTTGTGCGGCAGCCCGGGGCACGAGGCCTGGTGTCACAAAAGACCTCACCCCCTCATTCAGAGAGGTGCTGTAGTCATGTGCTGGCCCTGCCACTTATGAGCTGGAGACAACGGCTTTATTTCTCTGCACCTCGGTTTTCTAACCTGTCAGCGAAAGATGAGACTCAGAGGAGATGCTTCTAAAGCACTTAGCTTTCAGCCAGACATGTGGCAGCTGCTACTCTGGTGAGTTCCAAGAACTAAAAGAAGGTGGGATTAGCAGAGGGAGGGGTGGGGCATATCGAGTGCCAACCTGGTCATCAAGTTGTACATCTTAAAGAGACCTGGGATCTATTCATGAATCCATCACCCATTTGCTGTGTGACCCAGAGCAAGGAAAGGTCTATGTTTCCTTCAATGCATTTCCGGAAGTAGGGGACACTCTAGGCCCTCCTCACGGACACTGAGGTGGGGAGATGGTGGTGGGGGAGGTCAGGGCACTTGTGGCTCTTTGCCCCACACGCGGTACTCTGGAGAGACCGACTGCTAGCTCACCTGCCCATGGCTCCGGTAGAGCTTTAGAAATCAGACTCCTAACAAAGATGTCAAAGCCATCTATTTATAAGTTCTTCTTGAAGGAACCCCTCACCCACTAGCCCCAGGGATCAAAGTGGCAAGTGAATGAGTGAGGAGAAGCAGCAGAAGAGAAATGAGCCTTCACCACTTCTTTGATAACCCAATTTCCTCTGTATCCCTCTGCTCTCCAGGGACTTAGCCTTATCGTGCTCCTTATTAGACTGTCTGCCTGGGATTGTTAATGAGAGACTCTTCCTTGAGCTATCAGTGGAGATGGTCTCCACGGGAACAGTTCATTTCATGACACCCCCCCCCCCCTTCAGTGAGCACACACACACGCACACACACACGTGCATGCACACACACATACATGCACTTGGGGCTATTGGGAAGGCAACAGGGCCTTGCCTGTCTTCTTTCGTATACTTTCTGCTGGCCTTCTCTTACCCAGAAGTGGCCACTCCTCTGGGCAGTTATTATTTGTAGGGTTGAGTGGGGCGGGGGGCGCTGAAGTATGTGTAATTCTTCTCCAAGCTATGCTGACTCCCGGCCCCAGGGTCTGGCTTTGGAGAGCTCAGTGGGCACTTCTTGGAGGCTGTATCCCTCTCCCAGCCCTCCCCGGACATCTGTCACCTGGACAGAGCCCAAGTCAGCATCGGCATCATGTGGATCCCATCTATTTCTGGAAGCAGGGCACAGGGGACAGAGGTGGTATGCCCACATCAGGGCACTGGAATGCCAAGACATTCTGGTGGAGGTGTCAGAATTGTGGCAAAGGGGGTACGCAGCTAAATGCAGGGCCATGGAGCATGGCTGCCAGTCAATGAGCCACTTACGAACGTAGCAACAGATATGGCTGCAAGAGACATGGCTGTCAGCATCCCAAACCCCTTCTTTTATGATTCTGATGGCCAAATCATGCCCCCACCATGGGAAACAGAATGATACAGATTTTACTTTCCAACTTCGCCACGGGAGAGGCAAAAACAAACAGAAGGAATCAGCACCTGGGTTTTGGACCCTGGCATTAAAATGGAGCTCTATTTTAATGTTTCATTTAGCCCCAGCCTTCTGCGAAATAATTCCCTTCCCCACCCTCCCCAGGCCGTCCCTCCTGATTAGTCCAGCCACGAGGGCCTAGGATCCAGCTCAGATATTAGGAAGGCAAATGAGAACTATCCATTGCACTTGGTCCTTGGAAACTCCACTTTGACGGGCAAGTCAAGACTGCAGAGATCGGAGGCAGGAGAGTGGAGGGAAGAACTCCTGAGTGACACACTGACTTTCAAATCTGCCACCTCCAGTCCTGCTCGGCAGGCTCCAGGCAGCCCCAACATCAGCTCAGCCACAGTCCTCAGAGATCGTGCCGCGCAATTCGTCTCACATTCCCAAACACAGATCTGCTTCCGTCAATTCTTTGCAGGGAAACCCAGCTCTGCATCCAGAATCACTTCCCCTCTCCCCAACCTCTTCCAAAGTTGGTCTTCACTCCCCGCCAACCTCCCATCCCCTCCCAACTCCTCTGCCCCAAATCAGGAGAATCAAAGAGGATGGGGCAGGACTCACGATCCATAGGAATCTCGATGGCCCCGCTGAGGCTGAGGAGGCAGAGCAGGAAGGCTGCGTGGACCCAGGGCGGCGGCTGCTGCTGCCTGGCCATCCTCAGTACTGGGCCCCGCTCCCTGCTCCCCGGCCCGCGGGGTCTTGCTGCCTCCAGCAGCTCTAACTGGGCCTCTCGGACAGAGTTCAGCTGTGGAAAGAAATACAATGCCAAGTGAGTTTTTCTTGAACTTGTGGTCTGTTCTAGCAATCCTCCGGGGCCTGAAGGACTCCAGGGTCCTGTTGGTCACAGACCAGTGTTTTAGAATAGGATTTCTCAACCTTGATGGACATGTGGGACCCACAATTCTCTGTGTGGGGAACTGCCTTGGGTATTATTGCAGGACGTTTCGCAGCATCCCTGGCGTCTATCCACTAGATGCCAGTAGAACCCACTCCTGCCTCCAATCGAAAATGTCTCTAGACATTGCCAACTGTCCCCTGGAGGACAAAACCACTCCCGGTTGAGAACCACTGTTCTAGAAGGAAGGGCAACTCCGCTTGGAATAATCCTGGAAACAAACACTGTCCCACTGGCCCAGCACCTAGAAGATGCCATGCACTAGGCCAGTGAGAAACACACGAATCTCAGAGCTTCTAGGAACCCTATGTGTTGTATGGGCCTGGGTTTGAGTGGGTCTGGGGTAGGGCACAGAAAAAAGATCACACTGATGTCCTCTGATCCAGGGGCAGAGTGAAGGCAGCTGCACTGAGGGTTAGGGGTTAGACAGGTGGAAGCTGGTTGCTCATTGGGACTTTTTTTTTAAATGAATTTCTGCAGATGTTTTGTGCACAAAGGTATGGTGGCCCTGATGTTGTCCCTTTAGAGATAATGGCAGTGCTGAGACTATGACCCAGAAGAAGGGGCTTCCAGGGGGTTGGTAGAATGAGCGACATTATGACCGCCCAATGTTCACATCCTCAAGCACAAGAAATCATTCTAAGGCCTGCAAGGGGAAGGATTAAAAATGGTTGCCCAAGGGGCCTGGGAGGAGTCCTTAAGAGATAAACCCTTTTCCCCTCCTCCTGAGAGAGAAAAGCAAGGATGGCTACGGAAGGTGGGTGGGGGGTGAATGAAATAGATAAAGGGGATAAGAGTACACCTATCGAGATGAGCACCGAGTCATGTGTAGAACTGTTGTCATTATATTGTGCATCTGAAACTAATGTAACACTGTATGTTAACTATACTTGAAACAAACAAACAAAAAAAGAATGAGATACAGTGCTTTAAGACTGCCACAGTTTCCAGAACATGGGATCTTAAAACTTGGTCCAGTTTGCTGTTCTGCCATGGGGGCCAAGTCAAAGAGGATGGCTGGAGGCAGGTCCCCCAGGATTCTTCTCTCACCTGTACACTGTCACCAGCTCCCGTCTGTCCTGACTGAGGCTGTCGGGCACAGGAGCAGGGCTCCAAGGCTTGCTCCTGGGAGACAAGGTTATGCTTCTGAAGACCCGGGGGATGAGGACCCTCCCCTGTGCCAGGATGTGGGGCGGGCTAAAGGATTCTGATTCAGGGGCGCCTGGGTGGCGCAGTCGGTTAAGCGTCCGACTTCAGCCAGGTCACGATCTCACGGTCCGTGAGTTCGAGCCCCGCGTCAGGCTCTGGGCTGATGGCTCAGAGCCTGGAGCCTGTTTCCGATTCTGTGTCTCCCTCTCTCTCTGCCCCTCCCCCGTTCATGCTCTGTCTCTCTCTGTCCCAAAAATAAATAAAAACGTTGAAAAAAAAAATTTAAAAAAAAAAAGGATTCTGATTCAGATTTCAGCAGTTTCTGTCCTGGACGCTGGGCCCAGCAGCAGCCCCCAACCTCACATGTTTCTGGACCCCATCTACTTCCTTCCCGCTGCTTCCGCCTTGGTTTCGGTCACCATCATTTCATGGCAGCGACCACAGCAGCTTCCTGAGTGGTCTCCCCACCTCCACTCTTTTTTTTTCTTTGTTTTTAAGATTTTGGTTTTGAGTAATCTCTACACCCAACGTGGGGCTCGAACTTATAACCCCGAGGTCAAGAGTCGCATGCTCTACCAAATGAGGCAGCCGGGTGTCCCTCCCCACTTCTACTCTTACCCCTCTGACTCATTCTTCACCCATCACCAGAGGTGTCATTTTCTAAAGTGTGGATACAAATATGCCAGGCCCCAGTCAACTCACTAGCTCACAGATGCCCGACAGTGAAATCCTCCCTAATGGAGTCCCCTCTCCAACCTCCCCTCTCATCACCCCCCCTCTGTGTTCCAGCAAGTACTGGTCATCTCCTAGGTCCCATCATGTGTCGTGCTCTGTGACTTCTACACAGATTAGCTTCTGTCTAGAACATGCTTTGAATCTGCCCTCTCACGATTTTTGCCAAGTGTGACTTCCCTCGTCTGTACTCCTGAACACCATTTGTGGCCCCCTATTATATAGCACTTGTCACTTCGTATTCATTGTGTTCTTTCCAAAAGCCACTCATCTGTACCCTCTATTAAAAAAGGAAGGCTCCAGGGGCGCCTGGGTGGCGCAGTCGGTTAAGCGTCCGACTTCAGCCAGGTCACGATCTCGCGGCCCGTGGGTTCGAGCCCCGCATCGGGCTCTGGGCTGATGGCTCAGAGCCTGGAGCCTGTTTCCGATTCTGTGTCTCCCTCTCTCTCTGCCCCTCCCCCGTTCATGCTCTGTCTCTCTCTGTCCCAAAAATAAATAAACGTTGAAAAAAAAAATTTAAAAAAATAAATAAATAAAAAATAAAAAAGGAAGGCTCCATAGGGAAGGTGCCTCATTTTGTTTATTCCTAGAATCTAATATGGCAGGCACTCAAAAATATGTGATGGATGGATGAAAAATGAGCAAATAAATGGCTGACTGAATGAAATAAACCACTTGGATCACATGTTTTTGTTGTTTAAACTCGGGTCTCCCCAGAAAACCAGCAGGCGGCTCAGGGGAACACATGCTTTGGACCTGGATGGTATACTGTGGAGGATCCCCTCCAGTGGAGGAAAAAACTCCCTCCCTCCCTAGGCACTGCACTTGGGCCAGAGATCAATCAGCTAGAAGAGGGTCAGGGGAGTAGAAATCTCCCAAGGAGGAAAATCTCCTGGCTGGACGGCGTCACAGGACGTCTTTGGTTCTTCCTCCAAAGACGGTCTTTATACAGACACAGGAAGGGTCTGCTAACTCCCCTCCTTGGGTCGTACATCTCCAAAGACCAGACTCAGGCTATCCAGCTGACACCTTGTACTGAGAGAACCAGCATGGGGTGAAGCTCAGCATTCCTTCACATAGGACAGTGGGGATGGGTTGGCTCCCGTCTTGGCTTCATGACTGCCATGTTTTGTTCAGGAGCTGCCCAGCAACAGGAAGTGATGGGCAGGAGAAGGGTATCTTGTTCTGGGAATCTTGATGGGCATAAGAAGCCAGAGCTATTCACTAACTAGAAACACACTGGCAGGAAAAAAAAAAAGCCCAATTATTTGGGGTGCTTTTAACTCACAATTTTAAAACACGGTAGACAGAGTTCTTGGAGATAATCTGGTAGCTGTTTGATAATTCTCTCTCCCTCTTCTCTCTGGAACCCATTTTTTCCCAGTAAAATCTTAAAAGAGTAAGAGACTTTTAAGATCATTTTGCTTTATGAAATCCCCTTACTTTTCAAATGAGAAAACAAGAGCCCAGCGAGGGGAAGTGATTTGCTCAAGGTCACACAGCTGGTTAGGGGCAAAGCCAGGAAAAGAACCCAGATCTCCCGACTCCTCACCCAATTTCCCATCTCTCCATATGCAGGAAAGTTCCAGAGTAAAGTTGCTATTTAAAAAAGAAATGCTGGGGCGCCTGGGTGGCGCAGTCGGTTAAGCGTCCGACTTCAGCCAGGTCACGATCTCGCGGTCCGGGAGTTCGAGCCCCGCGTCGGGCTCTGGGCTGATGGCTCGGAGCCTGGAGCCTGTTTCCGATTCTGTGTCTCCCTCTCTCTCTGCCCCTCCCCCGTTCATGCTCTGTCTCTCTCTGTCCCAAAAATAAATAAACGTTGAAAAAAAATTAAAAAAAAAAAAAAAAGAAATGCTCTGGATCCTCTGTTCCTCCTGCCCTTGCCCCTCCCCTGCTCATGTGTTCATGCACGCTCTCTCTCTCTCAAAACAAAAACAAAAACATTTTAATATAAAGTCAATGCATCTTTCTTTTTAATGTTTATTTTTGAGAGAGAGAGACAGAGGGTGAGCAGGGGAGAGGCAGAGAGAGAGGGAGACACAGAATCCAAAGCAGGCTCCAAGCTCTGAGCTGTGAGCACAGAGCCCGATGTGGGGCTTGAACCCACGAACCGTGAGATCATGACCTGAGCCGAAGTCGGACGCCCAACCAACTAAGCCACCCAGGCGCCCCCAAAACAAAAACATTTTAAATAAAAAAATAAATAAATGTGGGTGTCTGGGTGGCTCAGTTGGTTGAGCGTCTGACTTCGGCTCAGATCATGATCTCATGATCTGGAGCCCTGCATCAGGCTCACTGCTCTCAGTGTGGAACCTGCTTCGGATCCTCTGTCCCCCTCTTTCTCGGCCCCTCCCTTGCTTGTGTGCCCTCTCTCTCTCTCTCAAAAATAAATAAAACATTTAAAAATTAATTAATTAATTAATTTAAAAAATGTAGTTTCTTTAAAAAAGTAAACACAGATTTATCACCTGACCCCATATTTCTACTTCTAGGTATATGCCCCAAAGAGTTAAAGACCAGTACTCAAACAAGTCCCTGTGTGCACATGTTCATAGTAGCATCATTCATAACAGCCAGAAGGTAGAAACAGCCCAAATGTCCATCAACAGATGAATACATAAGCAAAATTGCAGTACGTACATTCCACGAACTATCACTTGGCCACAGAAGGCAGGTACTGACACCTGCTACAACGTGGACGAAACCTGAGATGGTTATGCTCGCTGAGAGGAGCAAGACACAAAAGGTCACATACAGAATCATCTCATTTATATTGAGGATCCCAAGTAGGTAAGTCCATACAGACAGAACACAGGTTGGTGCTTACCAGAGGCAGAGGGGAAGGGGGAATGGGAAATAATGGGTATGGGGTTTCCTTTCGGGGTGATGATAATGTCGGGATAAGGTAAGGGATTCCACGGGAGTATAATAAGAACGACTCGATTGAGGTGATGGCTGTACATACTGTGCGTTATTCCACATGGGCATATAGGCACCTTCACCTCCCTGAGCCTGGTCCGCTCAGCCTGGAGGAGAGGCACACGGCTTGTAATCCTTCCCGTACATTCTGAAGGACTCTCCACCCATGTCTAAGGAACAGGAGTGTTAACTGGTGTCCGGGCATGTGGATTCTAGTGTTGCACCCAAAGAAGTCAATGCAGAGTGAGGAGGGAGATGTCCTGCCTGCAGGTACCCCCACATCACCAAGGGTTACAGTTTTCCTATCCCGATAACCAGGTAGGAAAGGCCAAGGGCAGGGATGTCTAACTGAAGGCAGGTAAGTGCCTGCTTCTAATCAAATCTTATTTCTTACGCTATCTTGCTGGGTGGCCCAGTCACAAAGTATCTCAGGTTCCTCTCCCATTAGGGGTAGAGAATGACATCACCCAGGGGCGGGTGTGGGGGTGCGTGGAGAATGCCATCTAACTACGGAGCATCCTGGGGAGAAATAGGGAAAATCCCATATCTGGTGAGAGGGCAGATGGGGGCTGCAGAAGAGGGGCCGTGATGACTGTCTTGGAATGCTGGGAGAAGGTGTGGAATTTTTCCGTTTAGCTCCACGAGGGAAAAAACTAGAATCGAAGGGGAGAAGGTTCCAGAGAGGCAGCTGCTGCTCTGAGATGTAAGGAAGAATAATCTGATAAATGTAGCCATCCTACAGTACCATCCACGAAAGTAAACACTCTACCCACACACACTATCGATACAATGTGTCCGAAAGATCCTTTTACATCAAATCAAACAGGTTAGAGGTGGATCGTAAGGATGTAAAATACATAAAAGGGAGGGCTATTGCAGGGGGAGAGAGTGAGGAAAAGAACAAAAACAAAACCACAAGAGAAATCTTGTGTGGGCTGATGGTGTACTATACGCTGCGGAAGAGGATTAATTCGATGCTTGCACTTCTGAAATCCTCCCCCTGCCCTGCAACCCCTGTGTGAAAAGAGAAGAAAAGAGAGAGGGAACAGAGTTACCCAAACATGCAATGTTCTGCCTGGTGCAGTACTGAGCTCACTGTTTCATAAAGAATCCAAGCAGCATTTGGCCAGGTGCTGTGCTGACAATGCACCCACACGGGAAGGAGCTGGATGCTTCTCAGAAACTCCTCGGCACTATTTAAATACACAGATCCCTGGACCCTCAAACTTCTAGGCAGGGGGCCAAATTGGGCTTGCAGATTTAAAACACTGGTTTTTTTTTTTTTTTTTTTGAATTTGAATGCCCTTAGAAATTCTGTTATCTTATGTGGGATGATTCCTTCACTTAGGTAAGCTCCCTGAACTGAAGCTTTAAAGTTTCCGGCACTTTAAATTTGCAAGCCTTGTGGGAGATTCAGATTCACAATGTCTGAGACGGGGCCCAGGAAGGGTGTGGGAGTCGGGTGATGGTCAGCCATTGGTGCGGACTGCTGGACACGACAGCCTCTCTTGGTCAAGTTCGAGAGCATGGGCTGTGCAGCGTGACTGTCTTGAGTTTGAGGGGGTGGGGGTCACGGGCAAGTACTGAACCTTCAGACTTCTGTATTTCTCATCTGAAAAGCTCACACAGGACTATTCCAGAGGGCTTCTGGGATGACTTAATACACAATTCCTATTTAAAGCCCTTGGCAAAGCACAGGGCCCAGAGTGATGCTCAGTACGTGTTAGCTGCTGCCCCGGGGCGGGCTTTGAGTTCGCAGGATGAAGGAAGCATCCTGGTTACCTACGTGACGTTACTGGTAACAGCGGCTACTAGTAATAATTATCCACCCGCAATCAGTGTGCTTTCCAATTTTTCCTTCTTTCTGGATCCTGGTTTGCTTTCTTTCCCCAGACTGGGGAGCCCCTGGGGTTGGCACCACAAGCTGTCCCCGGCAGACGGTTGAGAGGCCCATGGCTCCCACAAGCTGTCATCACCGGGAGCCCCCCACATTCCCGCAGCCCCGTTCTGGGCGGGGCTGTGCCAGTGGTCACAACACATCTGTGATGATGGGAGGAAAGACTGGCGGGGCTGAAACGTGGCTCAGCTGCCAGTTCCACGTCTCCGAGAGCAGAACGCCCCCCCCCCCCCGGGACTGTTGGGTGGCAGTCGGCAGGCCACTCATTCATTTACCAGATCTGGCAGCAGGTGCTGCTTTAGAGAATATAACACAAGGACGAGAGATAAGGTTTCTCTGCTCTGGTGGAGCCTTCTTTCCAGTGAGGGAGACAGGAAATTGGCAGTGAACACAAACAAATCAGGTCGCAGTAGGTCCAGTGAAGAAAACACAATCCGACCTGCACATATGGAGGCGACCTACATGCCCTTCATCCTTCAGTAGGTGATACCTAAACTGTGGAGCATCCTTCAGTAGGTGATACCTAAACTGTGGAGCATCCACACGACGGAGTACTATTCAGCGCTAAAAAGAAATGAGCTAACAAGCCACGAGAAGACACGGAGGAAGCTTAAATGCGTATCGCTAAGTGAAAGAAGCCATGGAAAGGCTGCGTACAGTATGATTCTATGTCCCTAAGTGACATTCTGGAAAAGGCAAAGCTATGGAGGTGGTAAAAAGATCAGTGGTCGCCAGAGGTGGGTGGTGGGGGGGAGAAGGAATGAATAGATGGAGCACGGAGGATTTTCAGGGCATCAAACTCCTCTGTATGAGACTATGATGCTGGGCCCATGTCATTACACATTCGTCTAAACCTACAGAAGGACAGCACTGGGAGTGAACCCTCATGTCAACTACGGACTGTGGGTGATTAGGATGTGTCAGGGTGAGTTCATCAGTTGTTACAACTGCACCTCTCTGGTGGGGGGTGGTGCTAATGAGGGAGGCTGTGCGTGTGTGGGGGTAGGGGGTTTACGGGAAATCTCGATACCTCCCAGCTTGATTTTGCTGTAAATCTAAAAGGTCTCTAAAAAAAAAAATCAAGTCAATAAATAAAGAAAAAGAAGAAGAAAAGAAACCCCAATAGGCTGATGTGGTAAGGGCAGTGAATGGTCAAAGAAGGCCTCTTGTGAGAAGGTGACATTTGACGGAGATCTAAATGGCAAGGAGGAGCCAACTTTATAAAGGTGGGTCAGGAAAACATCCGGGGCCAGGGGAACCGCTTGTGCAAAGACCCTGTGGCAGGAAGTAGATGGGTAGGTGAAATAAACCAGTGTGGCCAGCTCTGAAGATGAAAGTAAGGAATTTAAATTCCATTCTAAACACGCCAGGAGGCTACTGCAGGGTTCTAAGTGGTGGGTGACCTGATGAGAGCTGTTCTCAAAGGCCACCCTGGCTGCTCTCTGGAGGGCGGCATGTAGACAGGTGGCAGTGGAGGCAGGCAGACCCTCCGGGGTGAGGCCAGCCTCTTCACTTTCCAACCCAGAAACTTCACCACTGTTTCAATGAAACCACCCAATGCAGCCAGCCTCACGGCCACCCCGGGGTTTCCCACCAAGTATTCAGGGTAAGGAGGGTAGGGCTGAAAGATTTCTCACGAACCTTTTAGTGCCAGGTTTTTGCATTGGGTCAGAGGAGCCTGGTGGTTTCTTTGGAAGTGCCGGGGACCTTCTCCAAGGGAGGAGAGCATTTGGAGAGGGAGGAACAAGTGGGACTTCGGCCCCCACCCCCACTCCACTCTCACCGGGGCTGCTTCAAAGTCCCTGTTTGTTGATATTGGGTTTTGCATGAGGTTTTATTTGAAGAAAGGACTCCGTCAGTAAAACAAAGAACTGGAAATCCTTGTGCAGCAGTCTGACTCTCCAAATGCAGAAAACCCCGAACCCATCGGCGACAATGCGTGGGCGCAACAGCCAGGCGCGGCTGGGAGGAAGGACGTGGCAAGCCGTCAGGTGTCCCAAGGCTCGCATCTTTTGCATTGAGGTCTGCGGTGCTCTCCGGGCTCAGGGGGCTTCCTGGGACTGCTTCACAATCCCCAGTCCCCCAGGGGGGAGTGGGGGGTGTCTCCGTGTGTAACACGGGGATAGTCTAACACCGCAGAAGGCAGAGGGGAAAGACCTGATTCTTCATGCCACCGTTGGTGTCGCTGACGGAGCATTCCCTGAAGCAAGCCCTAACTGTGGATCTTCCAACTGCATATATATTTATATTACAAATTCCCTTTAATTTTGAAGCCGGCTGGAGTCGAGTGTTCTACCACGTGCAGCTGACAGCGCGCTGTCACGGTCAGAAATGCCCGTGGGACGTTAGCTGGGTGCCTACGCTTCCCATGGCCTCCACTTTCTGCGTAAAAAGTGTCCCTCCCTCCTCCTGCCAGCGTCTGCTGGACCCAGGCCCACCCCTCCGCAGAGACCCGCCCTTGACCATCCGCTGTCCGCTCCACATGCTCCTGAATCTCCCAACTCTTCTCCGGGCCTCAGCAGAGAAACACCTTCAAGTTTCTCTCCTAACAAAAACAAAAGATTATTCTCTGGATCCCACAGCCTCCCTACATACACCTGATTTGTTTTTTTTTTTTCCTTCTCTCTCTTCTCATGAAAGTTTGTTTAGAGAGTGGACTGTGGCTTCTGCTTCTATTTCCTGAGTTCTCTTTCCCTCCTCCAACCAGACTCTGGAACGCTCCCTCCAGACCTCCCGCTGGCCTCCAGACGGCCGACTCTAGCGTCCTTAGTCTTTATCTCGCCAGACCTCTTGGAGGCGGCATCGGCTTCCGTCAACCACTCCATCCGTCCCTCCTCACATTCTTTTCTCCTTGGCCTCTGAACCACCACTTCTGGCCTCCTCTTCTCTCTGGCCCTTCAAACCTCTGCAGCGGCAGTGATCACCTTGCCAGAGCCTCTCCTTCTGCCACGGGTTCGTCGTGTTTCCACTGGGGTCCTGCTCCTCTGTCTCTCTTCCCTGTCTCTGTTGATGGCCCCCACCCAACTTGCCCAAGCCAGACACCTGGGAATCACCCTGAAATCCCACCGCTGCTTACACCTCACACGAGGCACCGAGGCCCTCTCGGTGTCTCTCACCCCCTTTCCCTTTCCCGTGCTCCCGCCCTCTTACCTTTGATCTATGTCATGTCTCGTGGACTACTGCAGTAACCCCCCCAGCTGGTATCTTTCCAGGTCATTCTCCATGTTGCTATTACAGTCATTTTTCTAAACCCCTGTCTGAGGCTGTCAGTGCTCGGCTGAAAACCCTTCCATATCGCCCCATCCATCTAGAGGGTCAGACCCAAACTCCTGCGTGCAGCAAGGCTCCAGGAGATCAGACTCCTGCAGGACTCTCAGACCCCATCCAAATGCTAAATGCCCCGTAACTGACACACCATTTACAATCTCCACATTTTACATGTGCCATCCTCGGTGGCTGGAAAGGCCTTCCCTCCTTGTCACGTGATTAATTTTCTATTCAGTCTGCAACATCGCACCACTCAGGCGTCTTCTGCTTCGTGACGCCTTCGTGACGCCTTCGTGACGTTCCCCCTTGCACCTGTCTCTCTGGGGCACTTAGCACACCGGTAAAACTTTAAATTAAGGGTTGGAGACTTTCTCTGTAAAGGTCCAGATCGTAGGTATTTTCAGCTTTATGAGACATACAGCCTCTGTCACAACTGCTGAACTTTTCTATTGTAGTGAGAGAGCCACCATGGCCAATAAGTGAGCGAATGGGCATAGCTATGTTCCAATAAAACTTTATTTACAAAAACAGGCAGCGGGCTGGAATTGGCCGGGGGGGGGGGGGTGTGGGTCGCAGTTTGCTCACCACTAGCTTAACTCGTCTCTCCTCTTTGTGGCATTTTTGAGGCTTAGCCCATGCGCTGATCATTCTTGCGTCCGGTGTATGCCTGGAAGGGAATATTTACGGAGTAGAAGACCCAAGTAAAGTCCTCCATCCTGCCACTTACTTTTTTTTTTTAATAAATTACTTGTTTTCCGAGCTTTTAAAAAAAATTTCAACAATGGAAACAGACCACACCTCCTTTGCCTGCCACTCCACTCATCTTCTCCCAGATTCCAGATGCCTCTGCACCCAGTGTGAGAGAGTGTGCGTGCAACAGGCGGATGGCTTCATAGTGGCCAAGGACCACTGAGATTTGAGGATATTTTCTGAGTTAGGGTCACCAGGAGCTGATGACTGACCGGTAGTGGGTGGTGAGAAGAAGGACGGCATGAAGGTTTCTAGGTCGGGAAACTGGATTAGGATAATGCTAAGGATCGGTATCAGAAATACAGAACAGGGAATGAATCTGTTCGTGGTCGGGCACAAGGAGAACATGAGCTTGGAACCGAATATGTTCAGTTGGATGCCTCCGAGCCATGAACAGAGCAGTCCTGCAGGTACTTGGAGGCTGGGCTCCTGATTAATGCCTTGGGACGTACCGACAGATGAGTGCTATGAGGCCACATGCTAGCAATTAGTGCCTGGAATAAATAATAAAATGACGAGAACAATACTACCCACACCAGCTAAGGAACACATTCAAACATCACTGCCACAGGATGTTGTGAGGGAGCAGAGATAATAAAAGCCCAACAGAGCCTACGTAAAACTCCACCATTGTGCATCAGATTAAAAAAAAAAAAAAAAAAAAAAGGCAGCAGGCTTATTAACTATAGCTGTCCGGAAGCAACCTCTTCAGCAGTCAGAGAGAGGAGCTGAAACACAAGAGGAAATAAAGGCACATCGAAGTAAGGAGTGGGGCAGGGCCAGGCGTGTGGGGCCCGAAAGAGCTCAGAGGTGTCCCACACTGGGCCGGAGGGCTCGCGCAGACAGGTAGGCAGCCCTTCTTAGCTGGGACTCCAGACTCAGAGCTAAGGTATTTCTCAGCTCATTTGCTCCCCATACAAACGCGTAACAGTCACAGCTGACTTGTACATAAATATAAACCAGTGTCTCGGGTTATCACTATGATAATAACCACATTCCTGCTCACCTACCGCCTTCTTACTTGAAGAACAAAGAGCCAGCATCCTGCCCATGCTCACCCTCTATCCTGTCTGTTCTCGGCAGGAAAACTGGTCGAGGAGCCGGCCTAAGAGACACAATCTGCGTGCGCTCCTTGGGCAGCTCTCAACGCTAATCGCAGCCTCTGCTCCAGCCAAACAGGCACCTTCGGCGACCTTGACCTTTGCTCCCACTTCACCCAGGCCAGAATGCTACTCCCTCACTTCTCTCCAGTGCAGATCCCCTTCTTTACCAAGGCCCCGAGCGGCAACCCCTCCCTGACACCAGCCCTGCTTTCGCCCTGAAAATAGGCTGCATTTCCCTTGTGTTTCCCAATGCGCCACCAAACTCTGTTCCAGCAGTCATTTCTCCCTGCCCATGGGATTCCCGTGTCTGTCTCCTGCATCGAACCCTCAGCTTCTTTTTTTTGTTTTTAAATGTTTTTATTTATTTTTGAGACAGAGACAGAGCACGAGCGGGGGAGGGGCAGAGAGAGAGGGAGACACAGAATCGGAAACAGGCTCCAGGCTCCGAGCCGTCAGCACGGATCCCGACGTGGGGCTCGAACTCACAGACCGCGAGATCCATGACCTGAGCCGAAGTCGGACGCTTAACTGACTGAGCCACCCAGGTGCCCCCGAACTCTCAGCTTCTTGAGCTCAGAGCCCATGTCTTACCTCCCTCCATAGTAAGACAGTACAAAAAATATGTGTGGGATGAGTAGCTGACCAGATACTTCTTATTACTGGGAGATAGTTATCCCATCGGCAAATCCACATATGACAAATCCTTGGCGAATATCACACAGGATGAAACCATTATTAAGATATAAGTCTGATAATGAAAATAACCACAGTAACCCAAGAAGAGCATCTCACCAGCATCCTCTCAGCCCACACTCTCATCTCCTTTTCTCTGAAATCTTCCCCCTCCCCGTTCTCAGAGCTTTCTGTCCGATCTGTCAGGGCTACGCTGTTTCCTCTACCCCACAGACAGGCCCTCAGAATCTAGGGGCTCAGCTGTGCCAGGCACTAGTCACAAAACTGCTGTCCCTTCCACTCCCAGCCTAGCTGCCCCCTCAGCCCTGAGGGCGTCAGCACAGTTGCCAGGGTTCTGAGGT
This sequence comes from Puma concolor, assembly GCF_028749965.1. NCBI lineage: Eukaryota > Metazoa > Chordata > Mammalia > Carnivora > Felidae > Puma > Puma concolor. The sequence continues at coordinate 26,658,215 of NC_141683.1, forward strand.
CCACCTGCAGTGGAGGGACTGCTGTGGGTGTTATAGGGGACCCTCCTCGCCGTCCCCCCCTCCTGCCCTCTGATCCCCACCGCCACCTCCCTTCCATCTCTCTCCTGCCAAGGAATAAACGATTCAACAGATGGTGACCCGAGCCTGCTCCGCTCCCTCCGCTCACAGGCATCTAAAGGCCAGGGGGTGGGTTTCCTAGGAAACTGGAAATGCCCCCTGCTGACGATCATCAGCCTGTCCCAAAGAGCCAGAGCGCCAAGCAAGTAGGAGAGAGACAGAGGGATCTCTGGAGGAAGACAAGAGTTGAAGGGGAAGCAGCAGGGAGGAGCTCCCTGGCTGCCGCTTCTGGGAGCACCTGCCAAACGATTACATCTCCCCACGTCCCCCTCCTCACCCCCACGGAATGACCGCATGTCTCAGCATCTAGAAGAAAGCATCTGCCCACACAGTCCTCCCACCTCCCGCTCTGAAGGGCTGTCTGTAACTACACCGAACCCTCTGGGGCACCGGGGCTTGACAGCCTAAGAAAGCACTCACCAGCCTGCTTCTAGATGCTGGCCTCTCCCCACGCCCAGGGGGAGAGAGACCCAGTTTCCTCGCAGCCGCAGCCGTGTGGGGTTGAACCAGTTGTCTTGTGGGATTTTCCAATAGCCAAGAAAGCCTAGTATATGGGATTCGACTCCCCCCTTCTCCCACCTCCCTTCCCAGGGTTGGAGGGGGGTGGTCTCCATCTGCTCGGTGGCTGTCTCAGCCTTGGCTCCCTTTCATTGTCAGGGGGAGAGATCTGGGAGGAGTGAGGGGCTGTGTGTTTAACCGTTGATAGTGATCCACTTGGTGACAGTGACAGGGGCGCCCAGCAGACCCGGCCCCTCCTCTCCCTGCCTCAGCTAAGTTCACAGAGGCCACAGGGCTCAGGGGGAATGGGGGGGGGGGGGGGAACAACAGTATCAGGTGGCCCTTGATTCCTGCCTGGGGAGGGGGCCGAGGGCGACACCTGGGTTTAAGGTTAGGGATTTGGATGAAAACAGCTGTTTCCTGCTCAACACCCAGAACTGATCTGTAGATTGAAACCTGAACCACTTGGCTATTTATTAAATCGGGAGCGAGGGAGGGAGGGAGGGAATGGGAGAGAAGAAAGGGGGAAGAGGCCTTTCCCTCAAGGTGACCACCGTGAATGTCTGCTGAATACCCAGTCTTCGCACCAGGCTCCGTAGGGGCGCACAGCACTAACAGGGCACCCTGGTACTCATACGCCTCCGGGCAGGCTGGGGCCCCCAAAGAAGCTGCACCCACCAAGAGAGTGTAGCTCCTTCCAGGGTGGGGAGGCGCTGACATCTGCCTGTCATGACATAAGTGGCTGGGTCACTAACACCATGGGGCTTGGACACGGAGACCTGCGGTGTTCTCTTTCATAACTGCACCGTGAGCGTCCACCCCATAGCCTTTGACCATCTACTCGTAAAAGACTTTTCTAGGTTGCTCTTCCTTATTTTTGTTTTCCCATCACAACAATGCCACAGTGAACATCCTCGCACATAGAGCCTGACACTTGGAGGAAGAGGGGTTGCTGTATCGTCCCAGCTCTTTGACTCCAGGCCAACTGGAGCCTGGCACATCTCAGCCTGGCCTGGCAAGGGAGCCCAAAGTATACAGGTGGCCTGGTCCAGAGCCCAGCCCTGCTGACAGCTCCCATATGGGCCAGCGGTTGCTGGTCACACCGGGAAGAACCTGCCAGTACTATAATCCAGCCAGCTGTCTGAAGTTCTCGGGGGCTGTGCGTTTTCTCCCCCTTATTGTTATCGCTTCTTGGTTCGTCCTCTGAGAGGCAGGACTAGGAAACACGCATGGAATGGAACAGTCCTTCCAGTGTCGCCAGCGTAGCTGAGGGCTGGCGGACCTAACATGCTGGCTTGAATAAGGTTTGTGGCTATTTGTGACTTCCTATGATTCAGGCTCCACTCACTGGCCCTGCGTGTGGTTAACTGAGCTCTGACCAGTCTCCTTCTGCATAAAGACTACCTATAAAGGAAACAGAAGTTAACACGTAGGGTGTGCGGATTGCCTCCACCTCAGAGCCGTCAGCATAAACCAAACTGACACCAGGAAAGATGGCCTCGGAGGACCCCCTTGGAGAGGAATCCTGGCACCTCCAGGAAGGAGGAAGGAGCCCCCACCTCCCTACCACTCAGCATCCTAGCTTCTCACTGTCTGGCTCCCTGTCTTTTTACCCTCAGGGAGAAAGTTTCACAGCAATTAGACGCACATCTTTCTTCACAGCTGGAGAGAGAGGATGGGGAGGCTCCCACCCCCTCTCCGAGTGGGTAGGGAAGACATCCAGGATGGCAGCAGCTGCCTCCCTGGGGCCTGCCATTAAAGGAAAGTGGCTCAGTGCAAGGCTGGAGGGGAAGTGATCATAATCCTCTGTGACAGGTCTCCAAGGGTGGGGCCCAAGATTTGGGTAAGGTAAGAAGGAGGGACCCAGGAGGGAGAAAAGATGAACACTGAAGGTAAAAGGTCAGAGAAGGAGGCTTGCATTTAGTATGACAAGACCCAGGGTCACAGAGGTGAGTCACAGAGTTGTCATGTGACCCAGTAACGCCACTCCTGGGTATGGACCAGAGAGTACTGAAGACACACATCCACATGAAATCTGTACAGGAACGTTCACAGTAGCATAATTGATAATGGCCAGAAAGTGGAATGATTCAAATGTCCCTCACCCAATGGGTGGCTACATAAAATGTGGCACATCCATACAACGCGGTATTGTTCAGCCATAAAAAGGAACGAGGCACCGAGGCATGCTGCAATATGGATGCACCTCGAGGACATCATAATGAGTGAAAGATGCCAGTCGCAGAAGACTACACATTGTATAATCCCATGAATATAAAAAGTCCAGAGTCGGTATATCCATAGAGGTAGAAAGTAGATTAGTATTGTCCAGGGCTAGAGAAGGACCAGAGTGGAGGGAGGGGGAGGGATCCCTAACGGGTAGGGGTTTTGTGGGGGTTGGAGGGCAAAGGCAATGAAAATGTTCTAAAGCTAATTTTGGTGATGAGTGCTCAACTCTGTGAATATATTACAAATCATTGAGCTGTATACTTTAAATAGGCAAATTGTATGGTATAGGAAATATATCTCAATAGAGCTGTTATTTAAACTATCAGTAAGAGGGGCGCCTGGGTGGCACAGTCGGTTAAGCGTCCGACTTCAGCCAGGTCACGATCTCGCGGTCCGTGAGTTCGAGCCCCGCGTCGGGCTCTGGGCTGATGGCTCGGAGCCTGGAGCCTGTTTCCGATTCTGTGTCTCCCTCTCTCTCTGCCCCTCCCCCGTTCATGCTCTGTCTCTCTCTGTCCCAAAAATAAATAAAAAAAGTTGAAAAAAAATTTAAAAAAAACAACACAAAAAACTATCAGTAAGAGAAAAGAATTACAGGGGTACCTGGGTGGCTCAGTCGGTTGAGCACCCGACTTTGACTCAGGCTGTGATCTCACAGTTGGCGAGTTCGAGCCCTGCATCGGACTCTCTGCTGTCAGCACAGAGCCTGCTTTGGATCCTGTGGATCTAACACGGATCCCCTCCTCCACGCTCTCTCTCTCTCTCTCTCTCTCTCTCTCAAAAATAAATAAACATTAAAAGAAGAAAATAAAATACTTTAAAAAATAAAGAAAAAAGAATCACATAAGGACTGGGAAGGCTCTTGTTACAAAACTGTGATATTTCAAAAAGGAAAGTTAATGATAAAATAGACAAACACAGTTTCAAATGTTCAAAGGGATTTAAGGAACTAAGTTTCTTAATGGGATCAAACACGTTTGTCAAAATTTACGAGGTTTATGAAGAAAACTGTAACATTTGTCAGTTGAAAAGTTTAAGGAAGAATTCGGCTTGGGGATTGAGAATTTTAACATCATGGATATTGATTTCAAACAAAAGACGGAGGGCTAAGTTTTTGTATGCCACCTTCGGGAGTCACAGTTTTGTTCCTAACTCCATAGAAAATTGCAAAATGCTGTACAGAGGGAATGTCGCGGAGAGAACAGGTAGGAAACCCCATCCCTTTCAGAAGCTTTCCTAAGGGAAGACAGCTGTGCAAAACCTCAGCCATCTTCCTTTCAAATGTAGCTTCCTACCCCAGGCTCTGAGCAGTGGGCTCCCAGGCTCCTTGAGTGGGGTGTTCCATTTGAAGCCCAGGCCACTGTCCACACGAGGACCTACCATCTGGACCCATCTGCTCCCAACGTCAGTCATGTTAAGCTGCTTACCCCGCCCTCTATTTGTGGGATTCTAAGCCTGGTTTCAACAGACCAAGGTTCTGAAGCCATTTGAAAACCACAGACTGAACTCAAGCAGGAAGAAAAGAGGGATAAGGTTATAGGAGAAGCTTGTTTGGGGTGCAGGAAAGAGGGAGGACCTTCACTCCCTTAATCAGACTGTGAGCTTTCTGAGGGCGAGGGCGGTGGCTTCTAGGTCTTTCCTGCATCCTTCACAGGAATAAGCTCCAGCTCAAAACAGAAGAGGGCTGGGCTTAATCAATAGAGGTGAACAATGAACTAGCTCGGAAACCATGCAGACCAGGGAAAACTCACTAGACATGAATTCAGAGATGGGGCTTCAAGAGAATTCCTCTGGCACATGGAAAGGGCATGAACTTGGAGCCACACACCTGGGCTTCAGTGCCACCTCGGCTGTCCACAGGCTGCGTGATCTTTTTTAAGTTTATTTATTTATTTTGAGAGAGACAGAGAGACAGAGAGAGCGCGCACAAGCAGGGGAGGGGCAGAGAGAGAGAATCCCAAGCAGGCTCCTTGCTGTAAGCACAGAAGCCTAACGCGGGGCTTGATCCCGCGATCTGTGAGATCATGACCCGAGCCAAAATCCAGAGGCGGACTCTTCGCTTTAGACTTAGCCACCCAGGTGCCCTCTGCTGCATGGTCTTCAGCAGTGTGTTTACTCTCTCTTAGAGCCTAAGTTTTCTTGTCTTTAAGAGTGGGATGAATACACTTCATAAAAGGTTGTTTCCATGATTATTTTTTTAATTTTTTTAATGTTTGGTTATTGTTGAGAGAGAGAGACAGACAGAGTGAGAGCAGGGGAGGGACAGAGAGAGGGAGACAGAGAATCTGCAGCAGGCTCAGTGCTGATCGCTCAGAGCCTGACGCAGGGCTCAAACCCACGAACCACGAGATCAGGAAGTGAGCCAAGGTCAGACGCTCAACCGACTGAGCCACCCAGGCTCCCCTCAGTGATTATTAATTCAATGAACTGTTGTGAGTTAATTCATTTTAAATCAGTTAACGGGCTAAGTTATATGTATAGCATCTAAACCAAGGCCTGGCACAAACCCAGCATTCAAAAGTCACTGGTCCTTTCTCCCTTTTTCCCAAGTTATGGCCGGTGTATTGCATCGCTACATAGCTTTGGGCAGGCTGGGCTTTGGAATACAGAAGTCTACTTTGTAGATGTATGAAAGGCACAACAATGCCTGTGCAACTAGCCTTGGCTCTGTGGCCAAGGAGTTAATATCAGTCTTAAAGCTAACACATGGTGATGTGCCCAGTAGTTGTCTGCTTCAGACCAGAGGGCAAAGGAGGCTCCTGCAAGATCCCAGACTAGCCAAAGCAGCGGTGGGCCCCTTTCTTTCCTGCCTCTGCTGGGGTCTCCTGATCCCAAGCCCTTCCTACGCCTTATTCATACCAGCTTCATCCACCAATGCCCCATGGCCAATGGTGGCAACTGCACCTGGCTAGAGTCAGCCCCAGAGAGGGAGCCATGTCAGTTCTACGGAGGTAACTTCCAACCCGCTATCCATATGGGAGTAGCAGCTGAGATTCCAAGGACAGCGCACACCCAGCTGCGTTTTAAAAATTCCTGTTGGGCTGCTAAAGGGGCACAGGGAGAAAAGGGCTAAGACAGCAGGAGGGAGTGGCATCTGTCCCCCCTGTCTCCCTCCAGCCCCCTCCATTTACATCCCAGACAGACATCAGTCCGGATCCAAATGCCACCCCGGCAGGCTCCTGCAGGCCGGGGGTGTGAAAATGAAGGAGCCTGGAGGAGGGAGGTGGCACAGACAAGGGAAGGTTGTTGCCTGCGTTGGAAGATGCACCACGTGTCTGCGAGTCTGGTGCAAAGTGCTGGCAGCTACAATGCTTACACCAAAGATCGGCTCCAGCGGTGCAGGGGAAAGCTTTGTGTCTTGTGCCCTGAGAAGCACGTGCATCAGCACGTAGAAGGGGCTCCCTTTGCTACAGATGTGGTCCTCTTATTAGAAATAGAAACTCAGAAGCGACTTGGTGTCTCCAACTCAATAGCCCAGCTTCTGCTGAAAAGGTGGGTTTAGCGGGGCAGCAGAAAAGGCTGAGGAATGGAGAAGAGAACGCATCGTTTCGGCAGAAATGGTGTAGACAGCTATTAGGGGAATAGCTTTGACCTACCTCACTGCTGCTACCACGTCTCCACACCTAGCCTGTAGATCTCAGCGCCCCCAGGAGAAGGGGGCTAAGCATGGGCACTGCCTCAGGGGCCTGGGATTGGTCTTGGGGCAAAACAGTTCCTAACGAAGACCCATGGCCCCTCTCAATCACCCCACATGGTGTCCTGAGCCCATGCTGTCCGAGGTGGCCTGTTACCGTGTGTCTGGAGAGAGGAGGCTCGGGCAGAAGGGCTTAGGAGTGTGAGTGCAATTAACCGAATGGATCCATCTGGGAAACTGAAGGCCTGGAGAACCGAGGGGTTTCTCTGTCTTGCGTCAGAGGGCAGGTGTCCGTTCTGAGCGCCTGGTGGGGACCCGGAGGTGGAGCGCGGGGTGGGGGAGAGGAGGGAGGGGAGCAAAGAGTCTGAGTGGGGAAGGTGCCTCACGTGGGGAGGGAGGAGTGTGCTGACAGCAGATGCCTGGGGCAGCTCCAGATGGCAGTGGCCTCAGAACAAAAGGGGAAGAGCCAGAGGGAAGGAAGACCCAGAAACAGAGGACTTGCCCCATGAGGCTTCCGCAAACAGATTCCCACCTGGAACCTGGCTGGAAGCGGACTGAGAAGAGGCTACCCAGAGTTTCCGGGAACATTTGGAACAGGCCACCCCAAACCCAGCTGTGTGGGTCCCCCACGGCTGGACTGCCCAGATTCAAATTCAAAGTGCTGGCACTTTCTTAGACATTTAGCTTTGGGTACAGGCCTTAAACTTCCTGTATTTCTGTCACTGATAAAATGTGAATAATAATAGGCCCTATTTCGTAGGTTTGTTGTGAGGATAAAATGGAAAATGCACGTTAAGTACACAGCACAGTGCCCGGTGCATATGGGGAGTACTCAGAGCTCTGATTATTATAATGACGATTATCGTCACCCTCTAAAAAAGCTGGACCAGCTCTCCTGTTCTCAGAACTTATTGTTCCCTCAACAGCCATATGTACCTGCTCGCATGTATTCTCTGCATTCTTTTCTTTTCTTTTTTTTTAAGGTTTCTCTATGCGGCTGAAAGTCCTTTGACCCTTTGACCCCTCGTGCTGTGCAGGTGCCTCTGCCTGGAGGCCGCAGTGCGGTGTCACGGCCAGAAACAGCCCGTAATTCTGGGCAACTAAATTCTAGAATGGGCTCGGCTGCTAATAAATTTTGTGGACCCTGGAGAAATAACTTCTTGAGCCTCAGTTTACTCATCGACCAAATGGCATGAGGACACCAGCCTTGCTCGCACCACTGACTTGGCATGAAAGTTGAATGGCATAATGAAACGGACACACTATAAAAAGAAAGCTTGGAACCAGTGTTAGGGATTGCTGATCAGATTGGAAGTGTTCCGACGTGCGAGCTAGCACAGGTTTGCTCGGCATCAGGCAGCACGCCTCAGGGAGAGACTGGGGCTGCTAGCCAGATGTGCTGTCGTGCTGTGAAGTTGCTATCACCTGACAAGGGAGGGGCTCCTCAGGCGGGGGTCTGGGGGGGCCACCTACGGTGCCCAGGGAGGGTGGTGACGGGCTTTGGGGGGCACAGGGGGGAGAGTGCATGCAGAGAGGGGGCACGGTAACACAACAGACGACCTCCGGGTTCTGTCGCAAACCTGGGGGTCTGTTCCCATGCTGTGTTACCTATCTTTACATGCTCATGAAAATAGCTTGGTATATACCACTTTTGCAATCAGGGTCCTCCAAATACAGTAAAACAAAAGAATGGCACCTCCCCCACCCCCAGTGTCAAGCAGTACATTCAAGTTCGATACTTAGTAACAATGATCCATTGAAAAGCCCCGCGGTCATTTGGAATTCCCAAGCGGTCCCTGAAACCTGACAGTGTCGGAAGCCAGTTGTGGCCCCCGAAAGGCCCACACAGAAACTACTTTGATAAGACAAGCATATCTGAGCTCTGTTGATAGGATAAATAATAGTAACTTTCATTTACTGAACACCTGTTACATGCCAGGCATTGCGCAGGGCTCTTTATACACTTAACCTTTACAAGACGTTCATTACCGTCCCCATTGTATAAACTCAGGCCTAGAGCAGTTAGAAACGTTCCTAAAGTCACCGAGCAAGTGGAGCTGGATTGTGTCCAGATCTGGAATCCAAGTCAGCAATGCTCTGCTCTCACCTTTTGACCCCCTCCCTGCATTCCCCTCCCCGCTCTGCTCTAGCCCCATCTCCAACTCCTGGGAGAACAGAAGACGTCTGGAAAGAGGGCTGGAGAAAGACAAAATGCCATGAGGCAGAGGTGCCCAAAGCCAAGAATGAGGAAACCTTTCCCTGTTCAGACCTCTGGGTTGCTAGCTTGTGATCTGTCACCAATAACTCCTGGGTTAAAACTGTAGCCCTCTCTTCCCGCATTTCTTCCCCTGCCACCCCAGCCAGCCTGAGACTAAAACAGGAGCCGTGGGGCAGCAGGAAAATCTAGCCGAGAATGGAACAATGCAGGCCGTGCATACAGGGTCTGCATCAGTGATGTCGGCCGCGGGTTGGCTTACTGCGCGGTGGACAGCTGTCCATCTGCCAGGGCCCAATTCCCCGCCCAGAGGAGGGGTTCCCAGACTGCCCCCCATATGCTGAAGCTGTCATTCAGGAGGCTCCCAGGTTGTAGAGGCCAGGCTAAGGGGGAGGGTTGGGGGTCACAAAGCTGTTTCCCAATCTTTCAATTCAGGTGGACAGTTGGGACAATGACAAGACTAATGTCACTGACTGCATCTGCTGGACAAAACGAGTAAATGCTTCCCCAGTGCCAGCCTCCTTGCAAAGGAGAGCCTGGAGGTCTGGCTCTGTGGCCGACTCTAGGGAGAAGGAAGGGTATGTCCTTTCACAAGACTCTGGGGGCCAAAGAACCTTGGCTCATCAGAGAGAAGGGGCAGGAGGCAAGAATCTCCCCCCACCCCCACCTCTCAGTCTTGTGCACCAGCCCGAGGGCTCATACACTCACCGTCTCTGCCTCATTCAGCCTCCTTCTTGCAAAACCAGAGGCTGTCTTCCAGCCCACAGCAGGAAGGAAAACTCCAGGGTCCCAAATTGCACATAAGTCAATCAACCTGTCACAAAGCAAGCACAAAGAAGAGCCCCAGGGTCACTCTAGGAAAGAAAGAGAAAAGGCTTTGTGGTTTGCAGCTTGTTCACTCACTGGGAAATTACATCTTTGTCCACAACCATTTGGAAAGTTTTGCATAGCACAATGACATCTTTGTTTAAAGAGATTCAAGGTGCTGTGCAAGAAATGACAGCGATTCTGCAAGGTGCCTCAACATGTCAGACTTTGGTGGTCTCTCTCATTCCTAAGATCGTTATTAGTGAGTGCCCTGACATCGAGATCTAATTGCGGATTCCCCATCACCTAAAGGAGTTAAGCTGTATCTTGGAGAATTTCTCTTGTACCTATGGGGGAATTTACCCATAATTATCTCATTAATTGTCTTAACTTAGGAGAACTATTATGTTTTTCTTCCCCACCTACAGGTAACCAAACTGAACTCACCATAAATAAATCTATAGCATATAGAAGTGGGAGCTAATTTTAGGGTCAGGGGACATGAATTTGAAGTTCTAGTTTGTTATGACATTTAGGGTAGATCATTTCCCTGCATGTGTCTCATTTTCTTCATCTGTAAAGTGGGGAGAAGGTACTGTAGAGTGAGTCAGACCACCAGGCCATTAGTTAGAATTTGCAAGTTCAAGCCCAGTGCCAGTCCCTCTGGGCAACCATTTAACCTTTCTCGGTGCAGATGACACATCTCACTTAATCACTTCCTTTAACATTAAAATGTGTCTGCAGGAAATGATAAAATCCACCTTCGTAGAAGGGAATGTGGCAACATCTATCAGACTACACATGCACTTAGTCAATCTTTGGCCTGCAATCCCAGTTCTAGAAATCCATTTGAAATATATTCTGTATACCTATGTTGTGATCTCTACTAGTAAGTGAAGAAAAACATGATAGGAAAAAGTGTGCTTAATATGGTATAATTTATTCAAGAAAGGGGCAGGAATGCACAGGTAAATATGTATTCACTTATTTTTTAAAAAAGATAATAAAAGGATAAAGCATAAAATAAAAATTAAAAGACCTACCGGGTAGGGGCGGGGGATTGAAGTGGACAGGACAGGGACAGAAACTGGGCTTTGAATAGACCTTATTTTGTGGATTTACTTTGGAACACATAAATACCTGACACACTTACAAAAGCACAATTACTGTTTCTAAAAGAAATGCCTAAAATTAAAATAAAATCCACAAATGAGTTTATGTGTCCAGTTGGTTGGCCCTACACACACAGAAACTAAAACACAGTAATTTGACTCTATATCCTTGGAAAGACACGGCTAAGAATAAAAAGAACTGCTTCTTTCCTGTGCCATCCCAACCCTAAACTGTTTTCAATAATCATATTACTGATGTTACTGTTACTCTGAGACTTTTGTAATATATCGTGGGATAGGTCAAATGAATACTGATTTCTCAGCAATATACTGATATATTGATATTGCAATATACTGATACTGATATTGCTGAGAAAAAAGGTTTTCTTCTTGAAAGGTGATACAGATGTAAGATTGAGAGATCAAGTAAAAAGTCTGCAGCCCTGACTGTGAACTGGAGTATGAATATGAACTTCATATGTTTTATCTGTACATATCTGTATACACACACACACACACACACACACACACACACACCCCACATACTCCCTAGCCTTGTTCACTGTAATACCTAGAAACAAGGATCATCCCAGTAAGATTGAGCACCCCTGGTGATCTGTTTAGGAACTCTAAATACTATCCCCCCACAAAGAAATCAGGCTTCTTTGAAGAAACATCTGAGGCAGTAAACGTACAAGATGAGTCTAGAACATCTCGTCAAACCAAAAAAAGCAAATGCAGTGTCACAGACTACAAGAATCATGCCAAAAGGACTCAAAAGTCAACCAGAATAAGGTTTCCTTGGTCAAGCTGAATAGCAGTAAGGATCATATCTGCAATAGATTGAAACATAACAAATATGTTATGAATCCCTAAGAATAACGTTTAAAACTCCACACAACCCATCTTGAGGATGTTAGGGAAATACTTCATTATTTTGAAAACAGATCAATAAAGCAAAAGAAGAAAGGGTGGATAGAGGTATAGCTGAGACAAGACTGGCCTTGTACTGGTGACTGTTGCAGATAATGGTGAGTACATCAGGTTCGTTATATTAATCTCTCTCCTCCTTTGCAAAACATTTTCAAAAAAAAAAACAATTTTTGTTAATTTTTTAAAAAATGTCTTTATTTGTTTTTGAGAGAGAGAGAGAGAAACAGAGTGCAAGTCGGGGGGAGGGGCAGAGAGAGAGGGAGACACAGAATCTGAAACAGGCTCCAGGCTTTGAGCTGTCAGCACAGAGTCCCATGTGGGGCTAGATCCCATGAACTGTGAGGTCATGACCTGAGCTGAAGTCAGACGCTTAACTGACTAAGCCACCCAGGCACCCCAAAATAAAAATAAATTTTAAATGTTAGATTGAGAAACAAGAAACCATTCGAATGCTAATTCTTGAAATCCTTTGGAACTATAGTCATTTAATCCTAACAACAATCCAGTCTGATGACAAAGGATGCAAATATTATTATCCCCATTTTACACTGGAGGAAATAGGTGTAATAAGCCCATTGAGTCAGTATTCAAACCCACATGTTTGTATCCCAAAGGCCCACTATCCCACACCTGCCTCTTTAATATCCCCATTTGTATATCTGGGTTAATAAAACTTCCCTTGCCTGCATGAGGGCACTGGGAGGGCTGCTATGAGATAATGTATAGGAAAGCACGTGAGAACCAAATCCTTGTACAAATATTTTACTGTTATTTGAAAATTAGGGGGGCGCCTGGGTGGCGCAGTCGGTTAAGCGTCCGACTTCAGCCAGGTCACGATCTCGCGGTCCAGGAGTTCGAGCCCCGCGTCAGGCTCTGGGCTGATGGCTCAGAGCCTGGAGCCTGTTTCCGATTCTGTGTCTCCCTCTCTCTCTGCCCCTCCCCCGTTCATGCTCTGTCTCTCTCTGTCCCAAAAATAAATAAACGTTGAAAAAAAAAAAAAAGAAAAAAAAATGAAAATTAGGGATCACATTGGCCTTATGAGTATCACATTGCTGTGAGTATCAAATGAGAGCTGTGATTTAAAGAGAGATAGACAGATATAAAGACAGACAGACAGATAACCTTAAAGATGAGGAGGTTATAATCACCACCAATGTTTTTATTTATCATCATTGCTCACAGGACTTCAGGGTTAAGTGAGAAGGGAGCCTTGGAATCCATGATGAAGACCCTCCACCTGACCCAGGGGTAGGAAGTTTCCAGGACGGACACCTGATGCTCTGGGGAGGAACCATGATCAACAAAGACACTTGATGTCCAACAGGCTGCAAGAGTGGCTCTCAGTCACAGATGGGTGGGGACCACTCCCAGGTTGCTGGGCACTGCCTCCAGATTCCAGAAGGCCAGACACCTTCTGGGTTCATCTGAATGAGGCCTGCATTACAGGGGGGCCACGGTGGGCAGTGGAATGTGTTCCCCAGCGACAAGGAGAAGGCAGAGTATGTCCAACTGATGACAGAAGGAATGTCTGCCAGCTCCCAAACTGTTATCTCCTGGCATTCCTACCTTAATGTCTGCCTGGGGAGTGTTTACAGATTTCTTCTTAACAAATGTTTATTCTCAGATTGTCCTGCCCTCAGTCACAAAATAAAAGTGGGTCTGGGGAATCTCCAACACTTTCTTGCCTTAGAATCCTATAATTGTTGTAAGTGTGTATTTCTGAAGACATATAAAATCGAAATTTTCCTGAGTCTTGGTTCATGCCCCTTCGCCCCCTGGATATTTAGTCTGTGCACAGGGAATAAAGACTTATTCTGTCTCTGTCACTATTTCTGATCATGACCTGAGCCGAAACCGAGAGTAGGATGCTTAACCAAATGAGCCACCCAGACGTCCCTAAGCTAAGCATTTAAAAAATTATTTTACTTTTTTTTTTGAATATGTAATCCCTTCACATGATATGAAACTCATAAGATACAAAAGAGTATATAATAAAATATATATAAGTATATGAGTATATATAAGTAAATTCCCCTCCGAACCCCAATCCCCAGCCTCCCAGTTCTACTCAGCCCCTCCCCCTGGCCATCCACTGTTACCAGTTTCTTGTGTATCCTTTCAGAGGCTGGTGGTATATGCATAGCTATACCTTTTTTTAAAAAATTACAACATATGATACATATTTTTCATCTACCTTGTTTTTCTCAGAAAACATCTTATATATCTTTTTGTATTAGCGCATGTAAAACTGCTTTTAGCAGTGGCATAGTATCCTATTGTATGAACATATCCTAATTATTTGCTCCATCCTTTACTCTCAGACAGTTAGGATATTTGTGATCATTGGATGCAAAAAATTGCTGCAATACAGATCCTTGGATATATGTGATTTCTCACACTTGCAAGAATATTTTTGGGATAAGTTCTTGGATGCAGAATTTCTGGGTCAAAGAAAATGTGGCCAAACTGCTCTCCATGAAGGCTGAGACAAACACTCCCACCAGCAATATTTGAGTTTCTGTTTCCCACTTCTCCAATATGGCGTATTACTAGGTTGTTGTTTGGTCTTTGACAATCTAATGCACTGAGATTGGTGTCTCTTTTGTGGTTCTCTTATTATGAGTGAGGTTGAGTATTTTCCTTTTCTTTATTTTTACTTTTTTAATATTTATTTATTTTGGGGGTGAGGAGGGGCAGGAAGAGAGAGAGGGAGAGGGAATCCCAAGCAAGCTCCACGCCATCAGCACAGAGCCCAACACAGAGCTCAAACCCATGAACTGTGAGATCATGACCCAAGCCAAAGCCAAGGGTTGGACGCTTAACCGACTGAGCCACCCAGGTGCCCCTCCTTTTCTTTAATTGTTCCTATTCTTTGCCCATTTCTCTACCAGGCAGTTGGTTTATTCTTAGCAATTTGAGGGAATTTTTACTTACTAGGAAAATTACCTCTTTATCTGTAAGAGGAGCTTGAAATTGTCCACATCATTATTTTTATCCTGACTTTATTTGTGCACTAAATACAGACATTAGAGAAGAAAAAAAGTTTCAAGTCAATAATGGAAGGTCCCACATCAAGAAAGTAGAAAGAGAGGACCAAATAAACCCAAAGTAAGCGGAAGGAAGGAAGGAAGGAAGAAAAAACAGAAATCAATGAACTAGAAAGCAAAACCAATATAGAAAATCAATGACATGAGCTGGTTCTTTTTTTTTTTTTTAACATGAGTTAGTTCTTTGAAAAGATCAATACAATTGACAAACCTCTAACAAAACTGAAGAAGAGAAAAAAAAGATGACACAATTGCCAATATCAGAAATGAAAAAGGAGAGGTCATTAAAGACCTTCCAAACATCAAAAGGAAAATAAACAAACACTATCAACAACTCTACACAAATAAATTTAAAAACAGTAGAAATGGACCAATTCCTTGAAAATGCAAACAACCACAACTCCCAATATGTAACAGATAATTAAATAGCTTTATAATAATTAAAGAAGTTGAATTCACAATTTAAAAACTCCCAAAAAAGAAATTTTCCGGCTTAGACTGCTTCACTGAAATATTCTAACAAACTTTTAAAAAAGAATCAACACCAATTTTAGAAAATCTCTTCCATACTATAGGAGACAACACTTCCCAATTCATCTTATGAAGCTATATTACTCTGATACCAAAATCAGACAAAGACAGGAAAAAAGAAAAGAAAGTTAAAGATCAATAATACCTCTCATGAATATAGATACAAAAATCCTTTAAAAATGTTAGCAAATAGGGGCGCCTGGGTGGCTCAGTCGGTTAAGTGTCCGACTTCAGCTCAGGTCATGATCTCACGGTCCGTGAGTTCGAGCCCCGCGTCGCGCTCTGTGCTGACCACTCAGAGTCTGGAGCCTGTTTTGGATTCTGTGTCTCCCTCTCTCTCTGACCCTCCCCCGTTCAGGCTCTGTCTCTCTCTGTCTCAAAAATAAATAAACGTTAAAAAAAATTTTTTTTTAAAAACCAACTGTATTCTACATACAAGCAATGAACATATAGGAAAATTAAAAATACATTACCATTTACAGTCCCTCAAAGAATGAAATACTTAGGTATAAAATGAACAAAACATGTACAATATTTGTATGCAGAAAACTACGCTACACTTACCAAAAAAATCAAAATCTCAACAGAGAGACAGGACAGGATGCTCATGGATTAGAAGACTCAACACGATAAATATGTGAATTCTCCCCAAATTGATATACTGGCTCAATGCGATCTCTATAAAAATCCCAGCAAGATTTTTAGTAGATACAGACAGATTGTTATAAAATATATATGGAAATACAAAGGGACTAGAATAGCTAACACAATCCTGAAAAAGAAGAAACACATGGGAGGGACCCATCCACCCAACTGAAAGACTCATTATATAAATCCAGCACTACTGCTAAAGGAACAGCCACATGGATCAATGGAACAAAATAGAGAACCCAGAAGTAGACCCACACAAATGTGCTCAACTGCTTTTTGTCAAAGATGCAAAAGCAATAGGGGAATGGAGGGAAAGACAGCCTTTTCAACAAATGGTGCTGGAGTAACTGGACATCCATAGGACAAAAAAAGAAAGAAAAAAAAAGAATCTCATCCCAAGTCCTTATACAAAATGGACTCAAAATGGATGGTGGACTTAAATGTAAAATGCAAACCTGTAAAACCTGTAGAATTAAAGCAGGAGAAAATCTTTGAGATCTAGGGATACACAAACAGTTCTTAGGTTTGATGCCAAAAGCATGATCCATAAAATAAAAAAGACGATAATCAGGACTTCACCAAAATTAAAAACTCTGCTCTGCAAAAGAGGATTAAGAGTGGGAGAAATCACACATATGACAAAAAACTAGTTCTAGAATATATAAAGAACTTCCAAAACTCAGCAGCAAAGATGCAAACAATCCAATTGGAACATGGCCAAGAGACATTTCACTGAAGTAGATACTCAGATGGCAAATAAGCACTTGCAAAGGAGTTCAACATCACTAGCCACTAGTGGAATGCAAATGAAGCACACAATGAAAAGGGGGGAAATGAGCCATCACTACAGACCTATCAGAATGGCTAAAATAAAAAAATGATGGCAACACCAAACACTGGTAAAGTGTGGAAAAACTAGATCCCTCATATATTGCTGGTGGAAATGTAAAATGGTACATCTGAGTTACAATATAGTTTGGCAGTTTCTTAAGAAATTAGACGTAACTATAAGATGACGCAGCAAGTTCACTTCCGGGCATTTATCCCCAGGAAATAAAGAATTTATGCTCACACAAAAACCTGTACAGCAATGCATATAGCAGTTTTATTCATAATACCCCATATGGAAACAACACAGGTATCCTTCAATGGGTGAATGGTTAAACTGTGGTATAGTACAGTGGAATACTACACAGCAACAAAAAGGGAAGAATTATTGATACGTGTGGTAACTTAGATAAATCTCCAGATAATTATGCTGGATGAAAGAAGCCGATCACAATATTGTGATTCCATTTATATAACATTCTGGAAATGACAAAAATTATTGAAATGGAGAATAGATTAGTGGTTGCCACAGGTTAAGGAAGGTAGGTTGTGTTGGGAGGAGATGGGTGTGGCTTTAAAATGTCAACAAGAGGGATCCTTGCTGTGATGGAAATAGTTTTGGTCTTGACCATATATTATCAGTAACCTGGCTGTTAGGTTGTGCTACAGTTTTGTAAACTACTGGGGGGAGCTGAGCAAAGTATATGAGGGATCTATTTGTATGATTTGCTACAACTGCCAATGAATCTATAATTGTTTCAAAATAAAAAGTTTAATTAAAAGTAGCTTTCAGTTGAGGGCACCTTGGTAGCTCAATCAGTTAAGCGTCTGACTCTTGGTTTTGGCTCAGGTCATGATCTCACAGTTTGTGGGTTCAAGCTCCACGTCAAGCTCTGCCCTGGCAGCTCGGAGCCTGTTTGGGATCTCTCTCTCTCTCTCTCTCTCTCTCTCTCTCTCTGCCCCTCCCCTGCTCATGCTCTCTCTCTCTCTCTCTCTCTCTCTCTCTCACACACACACACACACACACAGACTAAATAAATAAACTTAAAAAGATAGTTTTTGATTCTCTTTGTATTCTGTATAAATAATTGTATCATCTATAAGCAATCATAACATCTCTTTCTTTCCAATTTTAATACTTCATTTCTTTCTCTTGGCAGATTAAATTTGATGTTAGTCAATGCAAAAACAAATTAGGAAGAAAAACCTACTACCACATAAATTAATACAAACTGGACAGAAATAATTTTTTTAACATATTCTCTTATGGGCTTGCATGGATTACAGAATTTTGACAGTATTTCTAAAAACTCAAAACACTTTCCCAGATGTATTTAAAAGTTATTTCTCCTCAAAATAAATTGCCCAGGGCTGAGCATCATGAGTGTTCAACAATGACATTTCCAAGAAAAGAGATTCGCTAACTTTCCTTGATAACTTGCTTCAGTGAGTGGATCTCACATTCCAAAGGTGCAAAAAAATCCAGCTAAAATCGGACACTGTTATTTCAGTACAGCTGGACCTGTGTTCTGAAGCCAAAAGAGGTTCTCTAACTAAGGAAGATGGGCATTTGCTCTGGAAAGTTCAAGATAGATGTGAGCTCTCGCACCCACAGATCCAGCAAAATTAGACCAGTCCAAACACAACAGCAAACAATGTGGAGAATCAGTCTCTTCAGAAGGTCCCCCAGGTGATTGCTGGTGGTGGTGGAGAATTCAGCCTCAAGTGCGTCTCCGCAGCTATGCCTGCCCCTGAGTCAGCAGGAAAAATGACCAGGAGGGCTAGGTGGCCCTGCACGGCCATTGGAAAGACACTGGTAGGAGAATAAAGGACAAACCACAAGTTGGAAAAAAAATGTTTAAAAAACACAAATCTGATAAAGGGCTGGTCACACAATATGCAAAGAATTCTCAACTGAATAATTAGAAAACAAATAAGCCAATAAAAACAGGCAAAGGGTCTAAACAGACACTTCCGCCAACGAAGATGTATTTTTGGCAAATCCACACACAGAGAGATACTCATCATCTTTAGTCAACAGGGAAATGCAAACTAAAACCACAACAAGATACCATTTTATACCTGTCAGAAGAGCCCAGTAAACAAAAAAGTTCATAATACCAAGTCCTGGTGAGGATGCGAAGCAAATGGAACTTGCATATTGCTGATGGGAATAAAAAATGGTACATCACTTTAGAAAACAGTTTGGTGGTTGTTTAGAAAGTTAAACACACAGCTGATATATGAACAAGTAATCCCACTCTTAGGTATTTATCCAAGAGAAATAAAAATATATGTCTACATAAAAACATACATGTGGATATTTATAGTAAATTTATTCAGAATTGCCAAACACTAGACACAAGCCAAATATCTGTCAACGGGTGAAGGGATAAATAAACTGTGGTATATAATGCAACAGAGTAGTACTTATCAATAAACAGACATGATCTACTGATACATGTAGCGAGTTAGAGCCATCTCAAATGCAATGTGTTAAGTAAAAGAAGTCAGTCTCAAAAGGCTACATATTGTATGTTTCATTTGTGTGATATTCTAGAAAATGCAAACTGGGGGCGCCTGGGTGGCTTGGTCAGTTAAGTGTCCGACTTCGGCTCAGGTCATGATCTCACGGTCAGTGAGTTCGTCGGGCTCTGTGCTGACAGCTCGGAGCCTGGAGCCTGTTTCACATTCTGTGTCTCCCTCTCTCTCTGCCCCTCCCCCACTTGCATTCTGTCTCTGTCTCAAAAATAAATAAACATTGGGGCGCCTGGGTGGCTCAGTCGGTTAAGCGTCCGACTTCAGCTCAGGTCACGATCTCACGGTCTGTGAGTTTGAGCCCCGCATCGGGCTCTGTGCTGACAGCTCAGAGCCTGGAGCCTGCTTCCGATTCTGTGTCTCCCTCTCTCTCTCTGACCCTCCCCCGTTCATGCTCTGTCTCTGTTTCAAAAATAAATAAACTTAAAAAAAATTTTTTTAAATAAATAAATAAACGTTAAAAAAAAAAAAGAAAATGCAAACTGGAGGGACATAATAAGGACTGGGGTCAGTGGGGAGAGGATTAACCACAAAGGGGTACATGAGAACTTCTTGGAATGATGGAGAGGCTCTATATCTGGATGAGGATGGTTATTACATAACTATACGGGTTTGCAAAATTCATAAGGCTCTACAGCTAACACAGGTGAATTTTATTCTACGTAAGTTATACCTTAATAAACTTCACTTGGAAAAAATTTTAAGGTACATGAAAAGACAAGACCCAGGCGAAGATACTGGGTATGTACACACCTGACAAAAGATTACCATCAAGAATATATATAAAGAGCTTCTATAAGCAAATAAGAGAATAGCAAACCAACAGAATTAAGGCAGGAGACAAACTGGAATATATGTGGCTAATAAACATATTGGTGATCTGGGAAATGCAAATCAAGACCATAATGAGATACCAATTTATACTCAGTCAATTAGCAAAAATTACTAAGTCTAACCATATCAAGTGTTGAAAGACGTTGAAGATTTCTTATACATTGCTAAGGATACAACCGCTTTGGGAAACGTTTTACATTACCTCCTAAAATTGAACATTTACCAACTATGATTTAGCAAATCTACTCCTAGCTGTGTACCCACAAGACACTCTTGTACATGCACAGAAATGTTCCTCGCAGCCCTATTCATCATAGCAGAAACCTAGCAAGAGCCCACAAGCTCATCAATGGAGAAATGGACAATTAAACTGCAGTAGAATCAAACAATGAAATATTATGCAGCAGGCGAAATAAGAGTGCTATGCAGTAAAACTATATAATAAGCAAAGAGGAAAAGAAAAAAAACAGGATTCAAGATAGCAATTACTATCATTCAACAACAAAACAAACAACCTGACTCAACAATGGGCAAAGGGGGGCACCTGGGTGGGTCAGTTGGTTGAGCATCCAACTTCGGCTCAGGTCATGATCTCACGGTTTGTGGATTCAAGCCCCGCATCTGGCTCTGTGCTGACAGCTCAAGAGCCTGGAGCCTGCTTCAGATTCTGTGCCTCCCTCTCTCTCTGCCCCTCCCATGCTCGCACTCTGTCTCTCTCTTTCTCAAAAATAAATAAACATCAATTTTCTTTTAAATGGGAAGAAGACTTGAGTAGACATTTCTCCAAAGATATACAAGTGGCCAACAAGCATATGAAAAGCGGCTCAACCTCACGAATCATTAGGGAAATAGAAATCAAAACTACAATGAGACACCACCTCACACCCATTAGGATGGCTACTATTAAAAAACAAAAAAACAAAACAGAAAATAGAAAGTGTTGGTGAGGATGTAGAAAACTGGAACCCTTCCACATTGCTGGTGGGAATGTAAAATGGGGCAGCCGCTATAGAAAACAGCACGGCAGTTCTTAAAAAAACTAAAAATAGAGTTACCATATGATTCAGCAATCCCATTTCTGGGTGTATATCCAAAAAAACTGCAAGCAGTGTCTCAAAGAGGTATTTGTATGTCTATATTCGTCCCAGCATTACTCACAACAGCCAAAACGTGGAAGTAATCCACGTGTCCAGGGATGGATGAGTGGATACACAAAATGTGGCATACCAACACAACGGAATATTACTCAGCCACAAAAAGGAGGAAATTCTAACATGGGCTACAACATGGATAACCTTTGAGGACATTATGCTAAGTGAAATAAGCCAGTCACAAAAGGACAACTACTGAATGATCCCACTTCGACGAGGTACCTCGTGCGGTCAGATTCATGGAGACGGAAGTAGGAACGGTGGTTGTTCAGGGCTGGATGAGGGGGGAATAGGGTGTAGTTGTTTAATGGGTATGAAGTTTCAGCTTTGCAAGATGAACAGAGTTCTGGAGATCAGTTTCACAACAAAGGGAATGTACTTAACACTACTGAGCGGTACACTTAAAAATGGTTAAGATGGCAAGTGTTCTGTCATGAATATTTTATCACAATTAAAAATGTAAAAAGTTTGTTAAGTCATGATTACTTCTGGTAGTAGGGAGGTAGAGAAGATGGGTTGGTGGTGGTAGGGGAATCTGAAGCTTAGATATTTGCTAATCATGAAAGTTCTATCTTTTGTTGTGGGTATGGGTTTACGGTACTTACTATATAGATAAATAAACGGATGGATGGACAGGGAGAAAGTTGGGAAGGAGAGAAGAAAAGGTGATGGAGGGGAGGGGAGGGGAGGGAAAGAACAGGAATAAAAGAGAAAAAAACCCAGCAGGACATGCAGGACTGATGATAAGTGTGAGTCCTGAACCAAAGATTACGGCTAACCCAAGGCTGTGCACCTGAGGTCCAAAATAAAAGAAAGTTTGTTCTGATGGGTCAAAGGAATCTTAGAATGTCTACAATGTAAGGGATCTCAGAAATCTCTCACTGAAGTCCATCATCCAATGTGATGAGAAAAGTAATACAGAGATACGTGAGAAATGTGAATGAAGCTCAGAGATGTGTCAGTGCTCTCTCTAAGGTCACACGGCCATCTATATTCTAACCCTTTTGCAGTTATGTTTGGCAACAAAAGGCAGCAGAGACAAGGGAAAGTTAAGAACATTCACTCCTAGAGCAACCATCCCTCTTAGTCCTTAAAACATTCCTCTAAGAAAGGCATTATTAGTATTCTACACATTAGAAACCTGAAGCCTGGTGATGTTAAATGCCTCATCTAGGGGTTCTCGATTGGTGAGTGGCACAGCCGAAACTCTAAACCATGTCAGTGTCCCCAAGGCCCACGCTCTTTGATGCCATGCTGAAATCTACTTCACAGCAATACAACAAAATTTCAACCACCGCTTTGTGAATGGCCATGTGGAAGACGCAAGGGTGAACAAACCACACACCTCTTTGTGATTGTCTCAGAATCCTTGTTGTTATTCCCAAGGGGAAAAAAAGGAGAGTGGTCATAATTGGTTCACATATGCAATATGTCTTGGCTTTAAAATATACAA
Source organism: Puma concolor (assembly GCF_028749965.1). NCBI lineage: Eukaryota > Metazoa > Chordata > Mammalia > Carnivora > Felidae > Puma > Puma concolor. The sequence goes on from NC_141683.1 coordinate 26,680,790, forward strand.
TTAATCAGAGACAAATTTGTACTGATAACATGACCTGCCCAGAGTAATATTTTGCTTTATGATACATCTCTTCCTAAGAAAGATAAGGCAGGTAAGCCATAGCAGCTGGACCCCCAGTCCCATGACTAGGACCTACAAAGAAATGATCCAGTGAAAGAGAACTTCTGCTTCAGATGGAATGAACAGTCTTGGGAAACAGACAGGAGGAGCCAAGGGGAGCACCCTACAAAGGATGAATCACGGATGTGGGAAATACCTGTGATTTTAGACGATGCTTTCCTTCCCAACCAGCCCTCAATTACATCCTCCACAGAACAAGCTAACAGATGGATAGGGGGCTATGACACAGAAGTCACTGTCAACAGAGGCATTAATGTCATACCTGCCCAGCCACAAGCACACGGGGACAGAAAGAACGCTCAAACCAAGATCGCTCTGTACTTCGGGCCATGGGGGAGGAGCGTGGGACACAAGGCAATTGGACACAAGACAAATTTCTATTGCCACCTTATTTCTCATAGATGCAACCTGGTAAAATCTCTTTTAAAAAGATTGTGGTAAAATATACAATACAAAAAATTTACCATTCTAACCATTTTAAGTGTACGTTTGTAGAATTAAGTACATTCACACCGTTAAGCAACCATCACCACCAGCCAACCAAAGAATTTTTTATCTTCCCAAACTGGAACTCCATATCCATTTGGCAATAAATCTACCCCCCTCTCCTTAGCACTTACAAATAAATAACTCTTAAGTACTTGCAATGAAGTATTAAATTTAGTCAAAACCTGTGGGTGGACTGCAGAATCAGCTAGTCAAATTAGCTGTAAGTTCACAAAAGCAAAGACACCACCCCGGTCCTCCAAGACTTTATCAACATGATGGGCCAGTGATATTCTCGATTCCTTGTATTTAGTTGGCTAAACCCACAACTCTGGTTAAATCCAGCTCTCCACCTATTCTGTGCCTACACCCACGCGATGGACGTGGCCGAGGAAATACACACCTCCACGCTGTCTGGCCTCACTTTGGATTCACGTTCTCTAATCTCCAGTGGGCATCTGATAATCAGATGGATCGCCCCCTCATCTGCCCTCCAAATGGCAATTCGTACCTTCCCCTTTCTTCTTGAACCCCCACTTCTCCCTCCCCGTTCTTTTTCTTTTGTCTTAACTTTCATTATGAAGTATAACGAAGCTCCATGTGCACACCAGCCAACCTCAACAATTACTGACCCCAGGCCAACCACACATCATCTGCATACCCTGCCCCATGTCTCCACTGGATTATTTTGAGGCAAAACCCTGTCATTGCATAATTTCATCTATAACACTTCAGCATCTATCTCCAAGAGGTGACGCTTTTATGAAACAGAACCTCACTAACATCACAACTCCAAAATTAGCGATAATTTTTTATCATCAAATATCCATTCAGTGCCCAGATTTCCAATGGCCTCACAAGGATCTTGGTTTTTAGTTTTTGTTTTTTGCTGTTAGTTTGAATCCAAATTCAAATAAGGTCCTAAGGTCCTAACTAATAGCATTAGTTCATATGTGTTTTATGTCTCTTTTAAATCTATCAGTTTCATATCTTTTTCCCCCTTACACTTTAATTTTTGTTTTTTTTCTTTTTTTTTGAGAGAGAGAGAGCACACATGCAAGGGAGGAGCAGAGAGAGGGAGAGAGAGAGAGAGAGAAAGAGAGAGAGAGAGAGAGAGAGAGAGAGAGAGAGAGAGAGAGAGAGAGAATCTTAAGCGGGCTGCACACACAGCACAGAGCTGACTCGGGGCCTGATCTCACAACCTTGGGATCACGACCAGAGCCAAAATCAAGAGTTGGACACTCAACCGACTGAGCCACCCAGGCACCCCCCCCCACTGTATTTTTTAAATAAAAAAATGCTTTCCCATCCTTTTGTCCTTGGCTGATGGCCATGTTTATTCTTTGATAGAAAACAGAAGCAACAAAGGGAACTTTCACCGGTGCCAGCCCCCCACTGATGGCCTCCCTGCTTCTGTGCTCCTATGTTCCAGCCTCTCTCCTGCTCCTGGGGGTGAACAATCTGGGCTTGGGACCCCATCCCCTCTCACCTACTTGGCGACAAAGCTGCAGCAATTCTTCTCTTCCTCCTGCCTCATCGAATTTTCCTTGCTCACTGGATCTTTCCCAGCAGCTTACAAACTTTGCTGTGATTTCTCCCAATCTCAAGAGCCTTCCCTTGTCCCCACTCTCCTCTCTGGCAACTGCCCTGTTTCTCTTCCCTTTACAGGATAACTCCTTACAAGACCTGCCCACTTTTAGGTCCTCCAATTTCTCTTCTCCAAATTTCTCTGAAACCCAGTCCAATCAAGATTCCAACCCCCACCCCCACCCCACTCACTCAAGGTCTTATCAAGGTCTTATCAAGGTCACCTCAACAGTTTAAGTCCAATGGCAAATAAGTCCCTAGTTCTCATCTTTCTTGACCTAACACAAGTGGTCACTCTGTCTTTCTGGAAACGCTTCTTCCCCTTGGCATTGAGAACAACACAATCTGGAACAGTACAATCTCCACAATCTCCTCCTTACTGCTTCCTTATTATCAATGTCCTTATCAGTGTATTCCTATTGATCAGTCTCTGGTGCTGGTTCCTCCTCTTCTTCCCAACTTCTGTTAGAGGGCTATGTCCTAGGATCTCTTCCCTTCTTTACTTAAGCTCTCTGCCTTGGTGACCTCATGGAGTCTCATAGCATTAAATACCATCTATACGCTGGAAACTCCCAATTTCAAGCCTCTAGCCTGGAATCCTTCCACTGAACTTTGGACCCACATATCTAACTGCCTACCTGGCATCTCTCTTTCCCCGACAACATGTCATTCGAGTTAATGATTACCCTTCTTCCAGGTATTCATGATAAACCTTTAGCATCATCTGTGACTCCTCTCCCTCCCTCTCACCTCACACCTGAGCTGCCAGCAAATCCTATTGCCTATTCCTCTCCTTCTTTTCCCCTGGCCCATACCACCATTCTTGCCTGCCATCTTCTTTTTCTACCTCACTTCTTTGTTCCATTGCCTTTTTCTCAGTAAGTGACTGCCTAGTCACACTATCTAAAATTGAAGACCATTTTGCCCCAACACTCCCTATCCCCCTTATACCTGCTTTATTTTATAACTCATTCATACTTGCTACCTCCTAATACACCACATATTTCTTTCCCTTGTTTATCGCCTGTCTTTCCTCATTAAAATGTAAGCTCCTTGACATGCAGGGATTGTATCTACTTCCTGCTTTATCTCTGACTTCCAGAACTGTGCCCAGCCCATAGGAGGGGTCCAAGAATATTTGTTCAACAAATTAATGTATTTACACATGGAGCTAAAGTAAAAAGTGTTTCTTCTATGCAGACTTCCCAGATTCCTTTGAACCTCCCCAGCACTTAGAATATGAAACACAGCAGTTAATATTATGTATTACTGCCACATTCTTACTCTTCTCTCGCCTACTAAACTCTGAGTTTCTCTGAGTCTGAGACCTGGCTCCCTATCTATCCTTCCTCCCCCTCAGCCCTGGCACAAAATTGATTGTCAATTAGCTGTTCCTACTGCTCAGGCTCTTGGGTCCGAGTAAACTCAATATTTATTTTGGATACCTCTATCTTTTATACTTTAATGAACTTTTTTGTTTTCAGATATATATACATATTTTTTTAATATTATCAACACCACAACAATGTGAGGAGAAAAGGGAAGGGTATCCATTTTCCCTTCACTGGTGATTAAATACTTTAAAAATTTCGGGACACCCGGGTGGCTCAGTCGATTAAGGGTCCGGCCTCAGCTCAGGTCATGATCTCACAGTTCTCGAGTTTAAGCCCTGCGTTGGGCTCTGTGCTGACAGCCCAGAGCCTGGAGCCTGCTTCCGATTCTGGGTCTCCCTCTCTCTCTCAAAAATAAATAAACATTAAAAAATTACAATGCTTTAAACGTTTCAAAGCACTTCAACATATTCACTTCAACGGGTCTTCATAACTACCCAGCATGGAAAGTATCGTCATCATCATTTCCACCTTACAGGCAAGAAACCTGAAGCTCACATGATTATTAAAAATCCTTTATCTGAGGGCAAATAGAATGACCTCGTCCAAGGTCATCCTTGGAGTAGGAGAGCTAGTAATTGAACCTGGGTCTCATGATTTCAGTTCATGTGGTCTTGTCTGTCCACCATGCTTCCCTAGTTTCATACCAATGGGAACATAGTGGTCCTGGTAGCAGAGAACAGGAATGGAGGAGAACTTGATGCTCTAGGAGATATGGAAGTCATTTGTGGGACAAAAGCAAGAACCTCCTGTTTAACCCAACATCTTGTTCAGTAAACCTCAAGCTCTTCTTCTTTCTTGCCTGCTGTCAGCAGTCATGGTCTCCAGGGGAGGTGTTGGGGAGGAAGGGCAAGGAGACAGAAGGATCCCCTTTTTGCCAAGACCAGGAAAATATGCCACACGCTAGACAGTGTTCTAGAGCATAAGCTGGAAGGCACAGCTGTTCTCTAGAGGTGGGAACTGGCAAACGTGTCACCCACTACTGGTGCCATGGGCCGTGGCAATGCAGGGCAGTGTGAACTGTGAGCAAAGTTGGCGTTCGGGTGAGGCGAGGGGGGAGCGATGGCCTGAGTGTGGCCCAGCTACCTGTCTCAGCTTCAGGAGTTACCTCCTTCTCTCCTGCCAGGATTGTAAGTAACAGCCTAAAATAAACCCTGGGCAGAGAGAACCCATTTAATTAAGAGGAGCATGATCTGGGACACTACTGTCTTCACTGACTTCTACTTTTGCAGATGTGATGAGCACGTGTTGCTTTTGTAGCTGGCCAGGAAAAAGCAAGAAGCAAACTGTCACCTTCCAAAGTCCTGATGGCAGCGTGGAATCAGGAGTGCTGTGGTGTTTTTTGTTTTTTTGGTTTTTTTTTTTTTTTTACAGCTTTGGAAACTTTGATGATTGTGCTGTCTTCTGTGTCTCCCATCAGCCTGGAGGCTCCCTGGGGCAGGTGTGTTTCTCCCCTTCAGTCTGGACTTCATGAAGACAGGAGCTGTGCCTCCCCCAGCACACTTGCAGCTCTCCGAAGTCAGGGACTGTGCCTTTCCCATTAGACTGGAAGTTCCCCAAAGTTAAAGGTCATACCTCCCAATAGATCTGGAAGCCCCTGAGCCCCAGGGCTCCTACCTCCTCTTTTAACCTCCCCTACACCAAGGACAGGGGTCTGCTTTCATTCTTCACCGGCAGTGGTTGGATTGGTCAATGTGACCTCTTAGAAATAAGCGAGCCACTTGAGACCTAGTGGGTCTCCTGGGAAGAGATCCTCTGAGCTGGTGCCAATGCCAAACCTCACATATCTGGATTGTGGAGCACACAGACTGTGCCTGGTCTCTCTTTCCCCTCCAGCCTTCTGGCCACATGGGCCCTGATGCCCCCACCACGAGCAGACAGAAAGGAGGGATGCTAGGGCTTGCTCAGCCTAGCAGCACAAGGGGAGGAAATAACCCTAGTTTAGTCATATTGCACTTCACTCTCACAATTCACCAATTCAAGCTTCCTCTCACAGTCTAATGACAGGAAAAATAAAAAGGTTCTTTTTGAAAGAACCATCTATTTGTTCAGATAACAAGAGTTATCTGTATGATGCATGGCGTCTCCGTTTGTACTGTATCTCCTAAGAAACTTATACCGTGTCTCCCTCCGTCCTAAAGGAGGGAAACAAATCTGTGCTCAAATGGCATTTATATCTTTTCTGACTTCAGGAGTTTTCTTATTTTATTCCGAATGTAATCATCTTGTTTTATGGGAGCCATTTTATTATAAGATCATTCAATCTTAAATACTACAGAGATGCTTTAAAATTATATTACATTTCATCTTCTTGATGACCTGAGAAGACAAAATCATGGAGGGGATCAGAAAACGGGCTTTGGAATTAGAGACCCAGATATAAATTCCAGCTCTTATTAGTTTACCAATGAGCTACCAGCTGTGTGGTCTTGGGCCAATTACTGAACCTGTCTGAGCTCTGGTTTATTTCCTCATCTATAAATTGGGGACAGTATTTCTCTTCAATCCACTCACTCTGGATTTAAATTCTTTACACTGGTTTACAAGGCTTTCCCCCAGCTGGCCCGTGTCTACCCCTCAGCTCTGATATACTGTGCTTCACACCCCAGCACGCACAGGCTGCTCCCTCTGCCTGAGATGTGCTCCACCTCACCTTCCACCTGTTATCTTCTTTTCTGCTGGGTCCTCATCATTTCTTAGCTTAAAAGTCACCTCCTAGGGCGCGTGGTTGGCTCAGTCGGTTAAGCATCTGGCTTCGGCTCAGGTCCTGATCTCGAGGTCTGTGAGTTCGAGCCCCGCATCGGGCTCTGAGCTGTCGGCACAGCTTCGGATTCGTGTCTCCCTGCTTCAGATTCATGTCTCCCTCTCTCTCTGCCCTTCCCATGAGCTTACTCTGTCTCTCTTTCTCTCTTTCAAAAATAAACATCAAAAATTGTTTTAAAAAGTCACTTCCTCAGAGAGCCTTCTTTGATTTGCTCTCCCAGAGCAAGCTAAATCCCAGACTGCTGGCAGTGCCTCTCAAACATCTTTGCACACACAAATGTATCACCCACTGATCTTGTTAAAATGCAGCATATCTTGGTGGGCGGGGGGGGGCTACATTCTCCCAACAAGCTCCAGGTGATCTGATGCAGCCGGGAGGAGCACCCTTGAGAGTGTGGCAAAGCACCCCCCACACACTTGTTTAATGCAATCGGTCTTTCCTGCTAGACTAAGTCCCCTCCCCAGGCCTTGGCATAGTGCCTGGATAAGAAGCACTCAAGAAATGCTGGACGATTGCACTCAGCAACACCTATAATGTTTCTAGCCCAGTTTCTGGTCAGAGTAAAAGAAATTCAATAAATAATATCAGCCATTTATAATAATATCGCGTACTGACTATAGTATGTCCTTTACTTCTTTTTCCACCCCCACATGCAAGGATTCCTACAAGGGTCCTGGACACAAAACCAAGGCCTGCAAAGTGTTGAATGGATGCCTAAAGGAGCAAAGGAAAGAGAGACCCTGGTCTGTGGCCCTTTATGAGCGAGCATCCAACATACGTAGAATGGCACAATGAATGCATCGTCAGCCTTTCATATAAACCCAAACCCTCCCTTCTACCAATTCCTACTTGTCATTAGGAGCACAGAGTTTAAACACAAACAACAGATACCAAAGAGTTACTGAGAAATCCCCAGAGCAAACAAGCAAGTGACAGTCCAGGAAGGAGGGTATTGTTTTAAAAATTATTTCCTTAGTCCTCAAAGAACTGGAACAAAGCAGGATTGTGCTGGCTGCCTCCCCTGCAAGAATTCACATTCTAGGCCTGACCAAATGCCAGTCTAAATGCTTCTCAGAATACAATTACTAAACCCACGAAGCAGCAGTTCCAGCGGGGGGTGCGATGCTCCCCTACCAGCAACTCTGCTGCAACTTCAGGCAATAAGCCTCAGTTCTCTGCATTCAGCTTTTCCAATGACCCCACCCCGGCTCCCCCGCCTCCATTTTGTTCCTTTTGGCCAGGGAGTGGGCAGAGCTGTGTGCAGTTCAGAAGCTTCTACACAACACAAAAATCTCAAGGAAACCAGTGCATCAGGCCATTTCCCGGCAACTTATCTCGTTTGCAGAACCAATTCCCTTCATTCTCAACCTCCTACGGATTAGGGAGGAAAGTGGAAACCCAGAGAAGGCTCTCCAAGGCTCTGAACCTACAAGTAGGTAATTATGGGGCTCGAGGGGTCAGCTACGTAAAGGGGGTTGGAAACATCAACCCTCAGATTAAAATGTGGCATCTTAAATATTTAAAAAATGAGTAGGTCTGTGAATGCTAGTTTGAAAATACAGCTGTGAAGAAAATGTTGTAAGGAAATTGAATTAAAACCAAAACAACTAGTATTTACTGAGAAAGAGACTTGGAGGGGGGCAGTAAATAGAAACAAATAAGACATGACATTGCCCTTTATGCTTTACAATCCTGTTAGGAGGTGGATAAAATATATAAGAAGTAGTGAGTAACAATGTAGCATTTAAGCAATGCCTCGAGGCTACAATATCAGAGGTATAACCTGGAAGTAAACATCTAAAAGCCAAATGAACAATGCAAGTGTTTCTGTTCATTGTCAGTCCATTTAGGAAGACATCTTAAAGCCCACTACCGTCAGCTGACATTCTGTCTCAGCCACTCCAGCCACATTCAGTGTCACCAGCAAAACTCAGGATGAATGAATAAAGGCAGTGAGAGTGGATGTGCCATCAGGCAGCACCCAAAGAGCAAAGATACAGGGGCAGCAGTGTTCGGAGTCCCGATGTACAACAGCAAAAGCACACCGAGAGTGCAGACAAAGAAGAAACTGCAGGAGGTTTATGGGCAGGGGTGGGGGCTGACAGGAGATGGGATGAGGCTGTTGGGCAAGGTGTTAGTCAGTCTAAGTCTTGGACGCTGGAGAAAGGGGCAGAGATGGATTAAGTCAAGAGGAAACGGCACAGGTCATTTGGTAATGGGTTGTGTCTTGAGCAACAGTTCAAGGCTGGTCTCCAGGGCTTGAAGGATGCCAATCTGAATGGAGAGGAAAGTTCATGTAGAAGAGTAGTGGGAGAGGAGCTGGAAAGAATGTGGAAAGCTCAAAATGCTGGGCTAGAGGTTTTTTGTTTTGTTTTTTAATTATGCAAGTCACACGGAATACATTCTTGCAGTAAAAGTCTCAAACAATGCACATGACATTAAGGAACGCCTCACCCAAGTACCCTGTACAGAGGCAACAACACTGCTGTTGCTGGCTGGGTATCTATCCTTTTATCAGATTCAGACTTCATGTCACAGGCAATGGGGACTCTCTGGAACTTTCCGAGTCAGAGATTGCATCCAAATTGCACACAGTCAGCAGAGGTAAGCAGGTACTTCTGGAGTGGTGTAAGGTACAAGGTGGAAGACAGTGAATGGGGGTAGGAAAAAGGAGAGTGAGCACGTCAGCGTCGAGGTTGACAGATGGAAACTAGACCAAGGGAGACCGATCAGAGACAAGAGGACAGGCAGTAGGAGATTTTAAAAAGGAGGGGCTGAATGGGAGACCAGGAGTACAGAAGACAAGGTCCATCACAAACACAACAAAGATGATAGGAATACAGGATTTTCTAAGTCGGGGGTAGCTGCACCAACCAAGATGGTGAGGGAACTGGTTCCACTATCAGTTTAGAACTCAGAGCAGAACCCAGAGGGCTGGTTCAGTATCCCAAGCAGAAAAGTCCTTCAAGGAGTAACAGAGTCCAACAACAGGTGGTAGGCAGGAGGATTGGCTCAGATTTTAAAATCTGACCTGTTATCTGCCTCAGTGGTGAGATAACTGTTCTTGATACATAAGTACTCAATAAATGTTGAACTGAATGTTTCTTTTTTTAAAAAATTTTTTTTAACGTTTATTTATTTTTGAGACAGAGAGAGACAGAGCATGAACGGGGGAGGGTCAGAGAGAGGGAGACACAGAATCTGAAACAGGCTCCAGGCTCTGAGCTGTCAGCACAGAGCCTGATGCGGGGCTCAAACTCACGGACCGCGAGATCAAGACCTGAGCCGAAGTCATTCGCTCAACCGACTGAGCCACCCAGGCGCCCCTGAACTGAATGTTTCTAAACCTAAGTCACAAGGACCAAAATATGAGTAAGGAAGACACCACTGATTTCCTTCCAACAGCCATTCCCTCCTTCTTCTCTACTTTATGGGGCACCATTTTTTTTTTCTGGTGGTACCATGCCCAGGGAAGGTGGATCTTCCTCCAGCTCCAAGGGATGAGCCATGATTTGGTTAAGCCACACATGGTAATACCGTTCCCCTTTGCTAGTAGTTGGGTTTAGGGATGGACATATGGCCAAGTTGGCTGATGAGGCATAAGAGGAAGTCAGCTGGGGAAACTTCTGATGAAGATTTTTATCTCTGTCAAAGATACAGCAGAGGCCTGACATTTTATTCCTACCAAGAACTTGACTATTTTAGGACATGATGCTTGGAATTATGGCAGCCATCTCAAAACCATGAGGTGATAAATGTAGGAACTGAGAGTTGACAAAGTAAAGATACTAAAGTGGAAAAAAAAAAAAAAAGCACAGGTCATTGACAACCAAAGTCCTGCTCCAAATTGCGAAACCACCGACCTCCAGACTATTTATTAGGGGAGGTCATCCCGTGTCCTTTTACCTAAGCCTCTGCTATCTGGGCATTCTGATCACAACCACCTGAAGGCAGGCAAATGGTAATTGGTGAGATCATCTTTAGCTTTCCCTAAGACCTTGAAATGTTTAATTGGGCAACAAAGTTCTTGCTGTCTCCTGGACTTAGTGAACAAGAGAAAGGAAAGGGGGAGAAGCTGGACAGAGCAGGGGAAAAGCCTAAAACTGCTGGAGCAGCCTAGGAAGTAGTAAAGTCAACTCAGCTCAAATCAGTGCATGCAACTTAACTTAATTTCACAAACATTAATTGTGTGTCTTCTAAAAGCCCTTTGGGGAATTAAAAAAATGAACAACACATAGCTCACTACATTCCAGGAATCTCTCTTTCTCCCTTTCGTTAGCAATTGTAGGTTAAGTCCCAGGCCCTACTGCTAGATCACTTCTTGGTCCTCTTCAAAGGTTCTGTTTCCTTTCCCTGCACTTGAAACACGCCCATTTCCCAGGGTCTGACTCTTGGTGATATTGTCTTCTGAGTCTCCACAGCCCCCCTCAAGAATCTTATCTCCACCAATGGTTTCAACCTCCTGCTGCTACTCAGTAATGATTCCTTTACTGATTTCTCATGTTCTTCCTTCTCCCCCAAGATTAATTTCTAGTTATGTACTGATCTTCTCATGTCCTTCCTTCTCTCCCACAATTAAGTCCATATTTCTAGTTATTTACTGATCTTCTCCACTTGGATCTCCCATAGGTACCTTAAAAACAACATAAGGGGACCTGAGTGGCTCAGCTGGTTAAGCATCCAACTCTTGATATTGGCTCAGGTCATGATCTCACAGTAGTGAGATTGAACCCTACGTCAGGCTCCGTGCTGAGTACGGATCCTGCTTGGGGTTCTCTCTCTCCCTGCCCCTACCCCGCTTGCAAGCCTGCGCTCTCTCTCTCTCTCGCTCTCTCTCTCTCTCTGAAGATAAATAAAGGTTAGAAAAAAACCCAACATAATTAAACCAGACCTATGATCTTCTCTACTAACCTCTCCTCTTCCTTATAGTCACATTACCAGTAAACAACACTTCATCCAACAGGTTCTGCTGGCTAGACTTGAGAATCAGACTCCTCTCTCTCCAAGCCTCCCACACCCAATTTCTATCAATTTTAACTCCTAAGTATCTAATTACTCTGTCCCTTCCTATTCATGTTTCCTGCTGTGCTTTAATTCAAGTCTCAACCAGATCACTACAAAACGTGATAATTGTTTTCCTGCTGCCTAACAACGTTTGTCTTTGAGCTTCTGGCAAGGTGTAGGCCACGGTTTTGCTTTGCTGTAGCCATGGAAGCTGCAGGCTCCCTTAGGACCTCAGAGCATTTGGGTCAAAAGGCTAGGCGGATGCGTTGTAGCCCAGCCAGCTCACTGATGGTCAGTAATCACATGGTCTCTACTTTTCATTCTTGGTTCCAGGTTGCTTTGGGGGCCCTGCTCCCAGCCTTGTCCCATCTGGGCAGGTCAGGTGAGTGAACATCAGCTGATTATGGCAGGACATCACACTGCAGGACTCTGAGCTACTGCATCTGCTTCCAGTGCTTGGGACTGAGTATAAAATGTTGGGCTGCCTGTGGCATGAAGGCATGACATGTGATTGGGTTAGGGAAGAGCTCTGGGGTGTCTAGAAAGAGGAAAGCACCTAAGCTGGAGAAGCAGATGGTCCATGGAGAAGGCTGGGACTCAACCAAGTGTCACTGAAGGGCATGAGCAACTTAGACAGGGCTGGATGGCAGGAATCCTGGGTTCCGGTGCTTACAAAGTCATTTACCTCTCTGGGCTTTTGTTTCCCTTCTTCCCAAAAGAGAGGTTTTGCAAAACAAGACTCTGCATCACAGCCCAGGCTCCCCAAGCTTAAGTGATTCTGGATCCTTCTTCCACCAGAAGCTCAAGGAAGGAAGAGGTTAACTATTCCAGAGGGTAAAGAAGGCTGACTGTAGCTGAGCAAGAGGGGAAAGGCAGGAACATATATCTACTTCATTAGTTATATGTGCAAACTGAAATGTGTGTCATGAATCCATGTGTAATGCAACTACATATTTCTTTCATATGGTGCAATGCTGTCTAAGAGATATAATAACACAAGCCAGATATGTAATTTTTAATTTTCTAATAGTTGTATTAAAAAACTAAAAAACAGTTGAATAGAAACAAGTAAAATTAATTTTAATGTACTTTATTCAACCCAATATTCAAAATATTATTTCAATATGTAGTCAATATATAAGTATTATTAAATGAGATGCTTTACGTTAGACATAGTTACGAAGTCTTCAAAATCCACTGTGTGCGTAGTTTACATTTATAGCACATCTCAGAAGAGGCCAGCCACATTCAAGTGTTCAATGAGCCTCTTGTAGCTAGTTGCTACCGTCTCGAACAGCACAGCCCTGGACCAATCAGCTGACAGCAGCACATGCCAGACGAGTGAGGCTATATTAGATCATCCAACTCCATATGGGCCACCAAGTGACTGTAGCCACATGAGTGACTCCAGGCATGACCATCAGAAGAATGTCCCAATTGAGCCTGGCTGAAATTGCTGACCCACAGAACTGAGAACAAATGCTATGGTTGTTGTTTTAAGTTTGGGGATGGCTTGTTACACAGCAGTAGCTAACTGACACAGTAGCAGGCGATGCTGCTACTTTTACTGAAGAACCCAGTCATAAGAGTTCAAGCAAGCAAGGAGTTAACTATTCAAGAGGGTGGAGAAGGCCACTGTAGCTGAGCAAAAGCAACTTTCCCAGGTAGTAGGTGTCAGAGAATTCACTTTATTCAAAATCTTTCCATTTTTACCAACCTCGAGCTACCTTCTTATGCTTATATACTGCTTACTATGGGGTTCAATTATTTACTCAAATAAAAAAAAGTATGACAAGCCTATACCAATACAAGGCACATGCTGGGGCTCAGTAGTAACAGAGGACCGCACAGAATCTCTTTCCCTTGGCTAGGTCAGGTGCAGGGCTCCATGGAGGCCAGGACTGCAGAAGAAAATGGTTTCCCCGTGGACTAGGTGAGTCCGAACAGAGGTTTGGCCAAGGCAGAGTAAGTGGCAGCTGTAGCTGTTTACCTGGGTGTCTCTAGTCTTCATATCCATCTCCCATAGGGAAACTAATAATGCTTCTGGGCTACCCCTGCCCCAACCTCCCACCCCATTCTACACCCCACACTTTTGCCACTATCGAAAGAAAATCTTTCTTGCCTCCTGTCCACAATGGTGTGCAGGTATGTGGTCAAGTGGCTCTCAGGCACATCTATTTCCAGGGCTGTTGGCCTTTTCTTCCAGTCCCAGACACTACTGTAGTGACCGGCTCTGTGAGAGCTACCCACTTCACATGGGTACCACCAACAGTGCCTAGACTAATTCCCATTTCCTATGACTCTTGCTTCCATCCCTAGGGCTTCTTACTGGCACTGGGGAGTGAGACAATGCAAGGCCACTCAGGGAGCCCACCCATGTGCCACCCAGAAAGGCAGAGGCAGAGACAAGCCTTCCACCATTGGCAGAGGGTAGCCCTTCCTCTCCCTATAGACTGTCTTGAGGAGCAGTCAGTTTTTACAGACCTGAAAGACTGAGCCACTGGTTGGGCTTGATCCAGAGAGGTGATCAGATCAATAACGTATCCTCACGTCCTCACCCTCTTTCCCTGCATCTCTCACTTTTTCCTTTACTTCTGCTCTCTGAGATTATGCTCCCTAATGAGGTTGTAGCACATAAGCCCTTGCCTTAGGCTCTGGGTTCTAGGGATTCCGGCTAAAACGCCAAGTTATCAAGAATCTTGTCTGGGAGGAGATCTTTATGTTCTACCCTGAGGTATGACTCAAGGCACCTTATGTCTAGCTGCTTCAGTGGGGACCCAAAATTCTTTGGCTCTCAGCTGAGGTAATACCTTCTCTGCCCACCCCACTACGCTTGCCCAAGATGGCCTGGCCCACTACCATGGCACCAGGGGATGCAGATGCACTGTCATTCTCCCTATATTTATGTCTTGGAAAAGGCCCGCCCACTTTACAAAGATACAGACACCATCTTGTAAGTACTTTTACTTGAGATATTTAAAACGCTTCACTTCTCCCCCACTCCTGGTATTACATCATGTCTAGTCAGGAGCAAGAGTTTGAGATTCACATGCTCCCTTTATTCACCTAGAACATGATGGGGTTGTCTGCCCAAGGCCTGCCCTGTACTGCTGCCTATATTTTCATGCAGAGCAGTCTGGTCTCCTCAAGCACTCTGGAGGCTCTGAGATGTCACACGCCAGGTGTCACACAGCTATGACTGCCGGGCTGCTCCAGCACAAGTACCTGAATGCTCAACAAACAGCACCTAAATTAATGGATGGGGGAAGGGAGGGATGTTACCAGGCAGGTATCTCACGGCCTCTGTCTGAGGGGATTTAAAGCACTGAACAACTCTTCTCGGAGGTCTACTGCCCGGAGAATCAGCCACATTTGCCTGTGTGCTCTGCCTCTCCCTAAGCAGATGTATACAGACAGCTCTCAGAGATGGGGGAGGCCCACAGAGACTCTGCTGGTCTCATCTGAAGATTCTGCAACAGCCTACAGGAAATAAACATTCTCTCATTTTTACACACAGAGCAGCAGGAAAGAGTACTCAGCTCCCGGAGGGGAACTGCCTTTTTAAAGCAGCAGCAAGATGCTGAGATAAGGTGGGGTCTGGTTACAATTAGCACCAAGCATTGACGTTAACAGACCAATTTGTCCTCTGAAGACCCGATGATGGCTCCCAGCAGCCAGACAGATATCACCAATAACCACCCAGTATATCTACCTTCCCTGGTTGATTGTTCCTGGGACCTGGGCACTCTTACAAGCCCCCATTCCCACCCGAGGGAAGGAAACAAGGGTACTAGACACTTGGGGGTGGATGTCTGGATTACCTCCTTCCAAGAAAATGGCCTGGAGGAAGAGAAACATGAAGTCCCCGGATCTGACAAGCCGGTTGCCAATGTGTAGAGACAGGTCAGTAAAAGTGAACTGTTGACCATCAAATTCCATACAAAATCAATAAAAAGGATGCTATTCTTGGCCAATAAGGATCCCATGGGTTAACTACCAGATCTGCTTCATTTTCTCTCTGTTAATTTGGATAATGGGGCACGAGAACTAGACCAAAAGAGTAATTTCTGATGACATCAATAACGGGCGTCTTGTTGCTTTAAAAACCATGTTTAAGTGACCTAGTCACTCCGTAAGTGAACTGGGCACAGTGGAAGTGAGAAATTGACCCACTTTTAGGAATCCACTTTGCTTGTTTGCTATTGCTTCATTGATAGAAGGATTCTGCCAATCAACCAGGAAGAGAAGGCTGTGTAGTCTTGATTTTCCCTCAACTTAAAAATACAGTGATTTTGGTTTTGAAGTTTCACAACATCCTCTCGAGTCAGCTGAAGAGACATTTGGGTTTTTGCAGACTTGGGCCAGAACCAAGTTGACAAGTCTGGAGCCTATTCCTTCTTCTTCAGCCCCCAGCGCCCTGCTGATTACAGGAGTCTCTGCTCTAGATCCCCCAGATGAGGGGGGATCCCGAGGAAGACGCGTTCTCCAACCCTCAAGCTGGCACCTATTCAGAAGCAGAAGGCACTAGACTTCCCAACTGCCCTCTCTATTTCCAGGGCAGCATGAGGCTCCCCGGAGATGGTGTAACCCCAGACACAGTTGAGTGGTGGCAAAAACCAAGCCAAGTAGTTGCTATTTTGTGCAAAACGCCCAGCCTGAGAACCCTGCCTGACAGCATTCCAGCCCATCTGTCACACTCATTCATTAATTCTGTAAGCATTTCTTCATCTCTACTGTGTGTGAAGTCTTTCCCCCTTATCCCCTGGCATGCTGCCTTCCAGAGAGGACAGTCCTATTCCAGCCAGAGAATGGACGGGGCAGTGTGAGAGGGTTGGACCCATTCGTTCCCGACTTCGTTCTGCAATGCAGTGGGAATGGTCTGAGGCTGGTGAGCTTTGGTGAACTGGAATACAAACAGATAAATGCCCAAAGACAAACACGAATGGACATTGGTGACAGTGACATCAGAGCAGAGTCCAGGAGTAGAAGAGAGAGAACTGAAAGGCTACCTGCAGCCTCTGGCAGTAAATTGTGAATAACAGGGTCGCTCTGTCCCCAGGCCTCAGGGCAGCCGATCACCTCCCAATGATCTCACCTCAGACTCTGTGAGCCACAAATTTGTCCATAGCAGATCCTTAAGCTCCCAGAAGCATAAGCAAAGCAGGTTACTCAGAAAATTAAACACAGAATTGCTGTTTGATCCAGCAACTCCACTCCTGGGTATATACCCAAAAGAACTGAAGGCAGGGACTCAAACAGATATTTGCACACCCAAGTTCACGGCAGTATTATTCACAATAATCAAAAAGTGGAGGCAGCCCAAGTGTCCATCAACAGACGAATGGATACACAAAATGAGGTACGTACATACGACAGAATATTGTTCAGTACTCTTTTAAGTTTGTTTGTTTGTTTGTTTGTTTGTTTGTTTCGAGAGAGAGAGACAGAGGGAGAGGGAATCCCAAGCAGGCTCCGCACTGTAGCACTGAGCCTGGGGTTCAACCCCATGACCATGAGATCATTACCTAAGCTAAAATCAAGAGCTGAACGCTTACCCAACAGAGCCACCCAGGAACCCTGAATGTTACTCAGTTTTAAAAAGGGCGAAGGGGCGCCTGGGTGGCTCCGTCGGTTAAGCATCTGACTTCAGCTCAGGTCATGATCTCGCGGTTTGTGAGTTTGAGCCCCGCATTGGGCTCTGTGCTGACAGCTCGGAGCCTGGAGCCTGCTTTGGATTCTGTGTCTCCCTCTTTCTCTGTCCCTCACCTGCTTGTGCTCTGTCTCTATCAAAAATAAATAAATGTAAAAATTTTTTTTTAAATAAATAAATAAATAAATAAAAAGGACAGAGGGGCGCCTGGGTGGCTCTGTCGGTTAAGCATCCAACTTCAGCTCAGATGATGATCTCGTGGCTCATGAGTTTGAGCCCCGCATTGGGTGAGCCCTGCTTCCTCTCTCTCCCTTTCTCTCCCTCTCTGCCCCTTTTGGGATTCTCTCTCTCTCTCTCTCTGCCCCTTCTTTCTGCCCTTCACTCACTTGAGCCCTGTCTCTCAAATACATACATACATACATACATACATAAATACTAAAGAATAAATAAATAATAAAATCTAAAAGCTAAGGAATTCTGATATGTGGTACAACACGGAGGAACCTTGAAGACGTTACACTAAATGAAACGAGCCAGTCATTAAGAGGATAAATACTGTATGATTCCACCTCTCTGAGGCGCCTGGAGTAGTTAAATTCAGAGGTAGGAAGTAGAACCGTGGTTACTGGGGGGCGGGGGGGGGGAAGGTGGATTTGGGGAGTTACTCTTTAATGGGGACAGAGTTTCGGGTTGGGAAGGCGAAAAAGTTCTGGAGGTGGATGGTGTTGATGGCCGCACGATGTGTATGTACTTCACATTAAAGAACTGCACGATTACAGGTTGTGTAGGTTTTATCACAATAAAGAAGGCAAACTAGACACAAGCTATTTCTGTGGTGAGATGAAAACTCATGACTTGGTGGTACTAAAGGGGATGACAGGCCAGATCATTTGAAATTAAGAAGGTTCTGCAAAGTCCTCAAAGCCGATGGTCACGTTAACCAGTCTCCAACCAGGAAAGTCTAGTTTGAGAAGCACCAGACAGGGCATATAGGATGCCTGGATTCCACTGTCAGCTGTGTAACTAGACTAGCTACAGAGCCCCTGGCAAGGGAGGCACTTCTCCCCGTACCTCAGTTTTTCATCAATCTGTACAACAAGGGTGTTGGATTCAATCACCAAAACCCCTTCAGTTAGGCCAGGGGAGTATATTAAAAATGGAGTATATTGGGGCACCTGGGTGGCTCAGTCGGTTAAGCAGCCGACTTCAGCTCAGGTCATGATCTCGCGGTCCATGAGTTCGAGCCCCGTGTCGGGCTCTGTGTTGACAGCTCAGAGCCTGGAGCCTGCTTTGGATTCTGTGTCTCCTTCTTTCTCTGCGCCTCACCTGCTTGTGCTCTGTCTCTCTCTCCCTCAAAAATAAACACTAAAAATTTAAAAAAAAACCAAAAACCACTTTACTTGGAACTGACTTCCGAGTCCACTTAAAGCACAACAAAATCAGCCTCCTTTGTTTGGAACTAAAAGTATCTGCATTCAGTTTGATCATATCCTTATTGGCATGACATATGTACACGACATGACTTACTGTCCCGATGAGGAAATCAGCTTCCTCTAGAAGGAAGAAGACTGGCCCTACATTGAGGATACTGAAAGTATGTGCTCCAGCTCCAAGGCAAATTCCAAAGCAGAGCTCAAACGTGTTTCGGATAATGGCAGAATTGTACATTTGGCATCCCAGAGTGCCCATCTGGGAAGGGGCGACGCTCACGTTCTCCAAGCTCAGAGCTGAGAGCTGGAGTTGGGGACCCCCCGGTCAGAACTTGCCCGTCAGAGAGCGGGGCCAGCGGGGGCCGTTTCACAGGTGAAGCCGCTAAGGCCAGAGGGGCCCAAGGATTTGCCTACAGCTGTCACACAAACAGGTGGAACCAGATGTGAGCTTTCCTAGAGAATCCTGGACAGGCTAACTGCCTTTGAACCCACTGGTCAAATCGGGGCTGGACAAGAATGGTAGGCCCGGCCCACCAGGCTGTGATGTCAAATCAGAAGAGGAGGCTCCAGGCCAGCCGCTTTCTTCATCGAACAAAAGACTCTTTTGAATTTACTGAATATTTTGGCACCAGCCCTGGTCAGTTCTTTCTCTTTCGGTGGGTTGAAAAATATTCCTAGCATCCCACAGTGTCCAGTGAGAGCGGAGCGGGTGGAAGATTCTTCCTCTGTCGGGCCACGCAGACGCTTTCGTCTTTGAGAAGGAGGCTCCAATGGTCTCTGCCCCCAGGAGGGCAAGGTGACTGTGAACATTCCCCGGACTACTGGCCGCCCGGCCGTAGACTTCCTCCTTGAAGCCCACTGTGTGATTCTCAAGTGTTCACTTAGGGAGAAAAGGGTGGGGAGACATACTAAAAGTGGAATATTACTTTGCATACATATATCAAGCTTTCTCCTAATCCCGCCCTCAGTGCCTCAAAAGACCTTTAAAGTCACCTTCTTCCCTGACAGGTTTCTCCCCAACACCCCTATTTAGTCGAAATCTCCCCATTTTAGATTTATGTCTATGTTTTGCACGGTCCTCTCTTTTACGTATCCTTCTCTTTCTAGTGAGACCAATGCCCAATGGCTGGTGTGTGTGATTCCGTTTATTTTCTTTTTTAAAATATTTATTCGTTTTTGAGAGAGAGAGAGCACAAGTGGGGGAAGGACAGAGAGAGGGGGACAGAGGATCCTAAGCCGGCTCTGTGCTGACAACAGTGGGCCCAATGCGGGACTTGAACTCCTGAACGGTCAGATCATGACCTGAGCTGAAGTTGGACACTCAACTGACTGAGCCACCCAGGTGCCCCAATTCCCTCTATTTTCTATAACATCCAGCACTGTGTTGGGCACAGTGCAGGCACTCAGCCATCATGTGGTGAGGACCATGATGCTGAGTTACGTTATCACGAATACCTACTAGGGGCTGGGCACATGGATAACTACTCTACTGATATCTCAGTATCTCAGTGAGTCGTCATCACAGCGTGGTGTGCGAGGTGCTTTTAACTCTACTTTTTAGATAAGGAAACTGAGGCTCAGAAGGGTTAAGTAGCCTGTTCGAGGTTAGGGGGAGGGGCTTGGGTGCCAGTCTGTCTCCTGGGCTCCCAAAGAAGGGTAGAGCCCTGCCGGGCACGGACCCCTCTCCTCCATTTCAGGGCCACACTCTACACACACTTCACCTCCATGGCTGGGCGTCCTGTGCCCGTGCCTTCCACCGCTCCCAACGGGGTGAGGAAGCCACATCACAGCCACGTGTCCAAGGAGAACAAGTGTCACTCCAGCAGACAGCGGGATATGTTTAACCTCCCAAGGCAGACCTTGATACTTCTGCGCGCAGTGTAGAAACCAAGGTGCTGAGACCCCGTGGCACGTATCTCACGGCCGCCTGGGCCCCCGACACAAACAGGAGGCGGCAGAAACAGCACTGAGCGAGTCCGGGTCCCAGCTCTCCGGTAACTCTGGGCCTCAGGCACCTCATCCCTACAGCAAGGAGGTCACTGCGTGGTCTGTAAAGGGCGTCCCAAAGGCTCAGATCTACAGTTCGGTGACCAGGCTGCAGACAGTGGAGAGCTGATTCCGGAGATAGGGCCTTATCCTGGCACACTCCCTGGGAACTTGACCCTGCTCCCCCTCAACCACAGGCAGGCTCTGACAGTCTTCCAAGGAAAATGCTGACCTCTGGCCTGGTTGATTCCCAGTTAAACAAAGGACCGCAAGCTGGTGAGCCCGGGACTGTCGTCCGAAGGCTGGGTCATCTTCCACCTGCCAGCTGACTCGTGCACAGACTCCACACCCCAGCTGCACAGGCCACGGCGGGGGGTGGGGCGGTGCTCTCTGGGGGGCCGTCATGCCAACAAGACTTCAGTGAGATGTAAGTGATGGGGAGGGGGCCAGAGAGCAGGGTTTACGGGTCATCGCTCCAGTGCAGTCCCAACCCTGCACGGCTGTCACTCAAATCCAGGCTTTCGGGACATGAAAGCTGGTTCACCTGGCTCTGTCCAAGCTGAGACTCCACATCAGATAAGTAGATATGCTGGGATCCAATGGCCCTTGGGGGCTGGCCCCATATGGCCTCCTACCATGATAAACCAGACCCTGAAAGCAAGTCAATGCCTTTCTGTCTTGTACAAGGACCTGCCCCTGTCGGGGTACCTGGTGGCTCAGACAGCTAAATGTCCAACTCTTGATTTCAGTTCAGGTCATGATCTCACAGTTTGTGAGATCAAGGCCTGCATTGGGCTCTACCCTGTCAGCACAGAGCCTGCTTGGGATTCTCTCTCTCCTCTCTCTCTGACCCTTCCCCCACTCACATGATCTCTCTCTCTCTCTCTCAAAATAAATAAACTTAAAAAAAAAAAAAAAGACCTGCCCCTTTCTTTCAACTTGCTGCTCAAGGTCTACTTTCCAGAAAGTTCTCCCGAGGGCACCTCCAATGCTCCCTACCCCACAAGCTGTATGTACGTGATTTCCAGGAACTACACACGGGTCCTCCAAAGGTAACAAAAATCCCCCAACTCCCATGATTATATCTAAGTAACTCCTGGGGTGTCTATACCCCATGTGAGAGATACTGTCTTAGGAGACCAAAATCTAATTTTAAGAAGATGTCTTTCAATCACAAATTAGAATCACAAGTGAGAAGTTTTATCTTTACAAGTGGTAGAATAATACAAAAGCGGTTGTCACATTCTCAGAAAATTCAGTGTGAACCCTGAGCTACCCAGTTTGTCACTCATTCATCCAATATTTATTGAGTACCTCCCAGGTGCCAGGTGATACTCTTAGCCATGGGACCCAGTGCTAAACAAGGCATTGTCCCTGCACTGGAGGAGTTGACTGTCCAGCGGGGGAGGCAGGCAATGAAACAGCAGACTAGTAGACACCTTCACAAGTGCGGTGAAGAAAAGTAAAGCAGGCAGAGAGGCTAAGTGAGGGATGTGGGAAGCCCGGAGGGGCTGCTTGCCACAGGGGGGTCGGGAAATGACACCACAGCAGAGGTCTGAGTAAATAAGGTGGCACAGGGAGGGAGCTGGGAGGTGATGGAGAAAGACAGTCCCCAAACAAGGCAATAGCAAGGAAGGGCCCCGCTGCACGAGCCAGCCAGGATCTCAGGAAGACCCCAGGGCCCAGCGTGGCAGAAGTGGGGGGAGCCTCGGGGAGGGGCGGCCATAGGGAGTCCCGAGGGGCAGGAAGGGCCCCCGTACGCACCCAGGACACCTGCGAGGCGTCTGACTTCATGGCAAGTGTGAAGTGACAGGTTTCTTCACCCCTGTCTCTGTCCACTCCCCTGAGTCCTTCGTGTACCTCTGGTTGTCCCCACCAAACGGGAAGCTCACGGAGGGCAGGGGCAGTGTCTCTCCCTTCATACCAGGAGTGCCCAGATGGCACAAACTACGCTGCTCCTACCTGTTAATACCTTCCCTGCAGTCTCCAGCATAGAGCCCCACTCGCAGTGACGCTCCACTGGGTAGCGCCTCCAATCCAGAAATGTGCTCCCGGGTCTGGGGGGCTATGAGCGTTAGCTCTGCCAGGCCTCCAAAATCAGGAGGAAAAGGAGAGGACTGAGCATCCAGCACCAATGGACAGGTCTCCCATGTGTCACCTAAAGCCCAATGACTCTGCACAGCCTACCTCAGGTACACCCGCCCCTCCCAGGGCGGGCCACCTGGGGTCCTCGAGGCCCAGGCACCACTCAGGCGAGGCTGGTCCCCCCGTCCCTCACACCGTGGCTCCACAGTGGGGACAGAGCAGACACCAGGCCTCACAGCACTGCAACAAACAGCTCCATGCCTCCAACTCTGCACTGCCCCAGGGGAGCCCCAGTGGCCCGTATCCATAGCAACCATCAGCTATGAGCTGCAGTCCCCGGAGGACGGGCAGGCGGCCGCCCTCTGTGCTGGCCTGTTCTGAAAGGACAGACACATTTGTCTTGCCAGTTTGGGACGCCCTCCATTCCTGAAAGAGGTGTCTTCATCCATTTTCATGTCCCCTCTCTCTGTCACCAAGGTCCAAATGGACACGATGCATTGATCTGAAGACAGGAGTTTCTCTGGGGTTCTATATGAGGCTGATCCTGCCTCAGTCTTGCTTTTCAATGACCTGGGAACCCAGGGTGGGGACCACGAGGGAACAAGACGAAAATGACATAACCGGAAGGAACTTGAAATGTTCCTTCCTCCTGCTTCTGGTCCAGATGGTGCCTCACACCTGATCTCACCGTAGAAAAATCTGTCTTTAGTTTTGAAAATAAATTAAAAAATTAAAATAAAAAAATCAGACTGCTAATAATAAACACTTCTCTTTTCTCTCAGTTTCTTTAAGGAGAGCCCAGCCCTCACATCTCTTTTCGGGCAGGCAGACAGAGCCTTCTAAGTTTACCTTAACCCTGCACGTTATGGCTTACACGTGGGCAGGGCTGAAGAGTTGCCTGGGGTGAGTGGAAAGAGGTTCATAGGTTGTCTTTTAAAATAAAACATTAACTAGGGTGCCTGGGTAGCTCAGTCAGTTAAGCGTCTGACTCCGGATTTCGGTTAAGGTCATGATCTCAAGGTTTGTAGGTTCGAGCCCCAGGTCTGGGTTCTGTGCTGACAGTGTGGAGCCTGCTTGGGATTCTCTCTCCCCCCGCCGCCCCCCCCCCGCCTCTCCCCTGCTCTCTCTCTCTCTCTCTAAATAAAAAAATAAACTTAAAAAATTGTTAAATAAATCATTTACTGCCCCCTGCTAGAGACACTAGCCAAGCTAATCATAGAAAATACGTTCAAACTCACAAAGCAGGCTTCCATGCAGAAACTGGGCACACGGAGCCGGCCTCATCCCAGAAGGACAGGGATGGCGCCACCAGCTGCTCCTGTGACCGGGGGCCCCACTCGCCCCGAGAACCCCAAATCACCTGATCGCTGGACAGGGTCAGCCCAGATCCGAAACTGCTCCTCTCCTCTCCTCATAACTACCTCTTTCAGTCCCACCAGCTTGAAAGACACCAAACCTTTTAAAATAAAACTCAAACTCTTTATCCCTTGCCACAGCCTCAGGAAAGAACTCTTTCTCACGTTCCAGTCTTCACTCCTCCCCTCTTCCCAAAGAACTGCCCTGTCTTTGAAATAAAAATCAATCCCACGGTCCTCTATAAAGTCCAGAGGGAAAACGTGCCATTTGGCTG
The DNA here is from genome assembly GCF_028749965.1 of Puma concolor. Lineage (NCBI taxonomy): Eukaryota > Metazoa > Chordata > Mammalia > Carnivora > Felidae > Puma > Puma concolor. The sequence continues at coordinate 26,704,923 of NC_141683.1, forward strand.
CCCTCAATCCTATGAGGAAGCACGTCTGGTGGGGTTTTACAGAAGCACATTCCTGCAGCCTAAGAGACGGTCCCGGCCCCCTCGGCCCTCTCCTGACCTTGGGTCTTCCCCTGCCTATACTCATGGTGCACAGACAGGGCAGCATGAAGCCCCGCTTTCCTCATCCGTAAAACGGACGTGATTGTACCCATCTTACAGATTGCTTGGGGTCGGGTGGGGGGGGGTCTAAGTGAGACAATGTACATAAAGTACTTTGGCAGCATCTGGCACATACAAGTGTTGGTTGTTACCAGTCCTTATATTTGTGGACCACAAACTTTTTGAGAGCAGATACCAAGGTTTCATGGTTGGGTCTGCTGCATCTGGCACGGTGCCTGGCGCACTGTGGATATTCATTAAATAAAAAGGGAAAATGTTTGCTGAATAAATCTAGTTGAAGAGGCTCTAGGCTTATTTCCCACCAGTCCCTGTTCCACCGCAAGACAGCTTTGGCTTAGCATTGTTCTCCTAAAGGGACAGTTATCCTCACATAACCTTCTCTCTTGCCGCTCAGGAGAATTCCAATAAAATCAAACAGTAGGAGAAAAATGCTCTAAGAAAGGGAAGCCTCTCTGCATACCACCCTGCCAGGTCCCGCCAGGCCTCTCAAAAGATGTGCCCTCCTCCCCCTGCCTCCTGGACGGTGTTCAGTAGCCAGCTGAATAATCCGAGGGGATTCCAACCGGTGGCAATTAACACTCTTCCAGCTGGGAAGAGATTTAGCTCTGCGATTCCCAGACCTGCCGAGTCCCCTCCTCTCTTCCAGAAAACACCAACTGCTGCCATACCACTTGGGAGGACCCCACGGATCAAAAAGAAGAACCTGATTGATGAAACAAGACAGGCCAAGTGTCCATAATTATTGAAGCTGGGAGATGGGTATATGGGGATTCATGATAGTGTTCTCTACTTTTGTATATTCTGAAAAACAACCCAAAACCTTAATTAATAATTCCATATTTTACCAAAACTAGGGCAAGGAAGCCTAAAGGACTGCTCTTTTCAAATCATAGGGGAAACTCCAGGCTTGGATTTCCATTGTAGAGAAAACCTCCAGGAAATTTCTGTGGCTCATTTTCATCTGAAAGACCAGGGAGGTATTTAGGTGGTGTATAGAAAGAGTGTTGGCCTCAGTGAGCCTGGGCGAGTGACTTAACTTCTCGGAGCCTCTCCTCAGCTTCCTTACCCTTAAAACTCCGGTTGTGACCTATCTCATAGGACAGCCCTATAAAAGGATATAAAGCAAGCAGTACTTTGGTAGCACCTTGAACGGTGCCTAATAGCACAGGTATCTGATAGCACATAATAGATACTTGAGAAAGTTTAGTTTCTTTTCTCTCCTTGAAGAAACAAAGATGTTCTACTGTATTCTTCTATTAAGAAGCTTAACGGACTCAAACTCCCAAAGTCTGGCAGGGGCCAAGAGTAAGTAAAACACACTGAAAAAGAAAGCTTCTAGAAAAAAGAACTCAAAATTCCATTGCCTGAAAAACCTAAGTGCCCACTACCCATCAAACACTGAAGTATTTGAAGGGTACCATTTGCCACAGGCACCAACTTAGAGGAGACAGGGTGCCAGGCTAGGGGAGCATGAATGCACACCACTCTGGGCCTTGGGCAGCAGTGAATTTAAGCAGGAGGAGCTGCTAGGAGGGGCTGCTGAGCATTTAAATACCATAATGACTCAAACCGATATTTGTATACAAACGTTCATAACAGCAGCATTATTCACAACAGCCAACAGGCAGAAACAACTCAGATGTCCATTGACAGATGAATGGATAAACAAAATGTGGTCTACCTATACAATGAAATGTTATTCTGCTTTAAAAAGGAATGGAATTCTGACACTTGCTACAACATGGATGAATCTGGAAGACATCATGCTGAGTGATCCAAGGCAGGCACGCAAACACTACATGATCCTACTTATATGACATACCTAGAGCAGTGGGATTCCTAGACACAGAAAGTAGAATGATGGCTGCCAGGTGCCAGGAGGAGTGGGGCATGGGGAGTTAATGGGTATGGAATTTCAGTTTGGGAAGATGATAAGTTCTGGAGATGGATGGCGGTGATGGTTGCACAACGATGAAAATGTATCTAATGCCACTGAACTGTACAACCAAAAATGTTGACAGTGGTAAACTTTGGCATGCAGATTATAAAAAGGTTCTTAAGCTGAAAACAATCAAGACCCAGAAGACTCTGGAAGAAACATTGATCTCTGCCTCCTACATATACACAACTGCCTAAAAGAATTTAGTTTCTTTTCTCTCCTTGAAGAAACAAAGATGTTCCAGGAGAAGCTCTATCACCACAGATAACTACGTTATGATATAAACTAGATAGGGGAGACAGGGAGGAACTTAGTAAGGCCTGATTGATCAAAGTCTTCCATGTCCCATTGTTTCTGAGTGGCCCAGCAAACATTAGTTTACCAAACTCTTTTTTCATCTTCCTGTGAATTGCATTCCTTCCCTTTGAAGTCCCAGACCCCTACCCCTTCTCCTTATATATTTGCCTGACTGTCTTTGGATTTTCACGTCTGTGTGGATTCCCTATATGTATGAAATTAAATTTGATGTTCTCCTGTTACTCTCTTTCATCTCAATTTAATTCTCATTTCAGCTAGAAGAATCTTGACGGACATGGAAAAATTTCTTCCTCCCCAACAGTGTATTTTACCACAGAGAAATAATGATGATGATGATGATGATGATGATGATAAGAATAAGAAGAAAAGAAAAAATACCATAACGACAGCATCTTGGCTTTAGTTTTTATCCCTTTTTCCCAAGAGATAAAAGCACCCTTAAAATATCCTTAAAATATGCTCACTTGCAGAGATGATGGGATCCCAGAAGGGTTATGCAAATTGCAGCAAATCCTTAGCACTGTGTCCTTCTCTACCAGGTTGGCACTGGGTCTTGCCACTATGTAAGAATCAGTGTCATGTGCTACCCTTCCCTCCTGCCCCAGGTGAGGAGAAGCTGCAGACCTGAGCACAAGGAGAAGGGTGTGGTGTGGTCAGCCCCCGTCCCCAAGACAGCCAACAAGCCAGGCTCCTTATTTGTCCTCCAACACATCCTTGCCAGGCAGGACACACACAGGCTGGACCTGAAGTCTGCTTCCTCTCCTTCCTTGACTCTCAATTCATTTAAAAGAACCCCTGAGTTTCAGGGGAGCGGCTTTCATACCCACCTAGATGCAAAGAATGGCAGCGACAGTGGTAACAAAGCCTGTGGCAGGAGAGAGGCCAGCTCAGTTGCCTGTCTACCGCCACATTACCCAGGCTTTCCCTCTCAGAACCCCACATCCATTTCTCATGGTTGAAAGTCATCCCCCACATCTTGAGTTCTGCATCCACAGCCCAGAATTCCCCCAAACCTCCTCTCCCTACCATTTCCCTGGAGTCAGTGCCAAAGCAGAGGGAAGAGAGTGATCTTTCTCCTGCCACAGACCCAAGGCAGCAGTGGGCTAAAGAGCTCAAGAGGGCCAGAGAGGGGGCAGAGATGGGAGATCCCCTGGCAGGGGCCACGCCTGTGCAGGAGTCTCAAATAACTTATTCTCCCCTGAGGCTTATCTATCCCTAGCAGCAACAAAGACCATATTGCACACACATGGATATCCAGAACAGGCAAATCAATCTATAGTGACAGAAAGCTGCTCTGTGGTTGCCTGGGGCCAGCAGCTGGGGGGGGGGGGTGGAGACTGCCTGCAGATGGGATGAGGGCATTTTCAGGGGTGATGAAATATTCTATAACTTGATTGGAATGGTGGTTACATGGGTATATGCATATGTCAATCTCATCTGACTATACCCTTACAATGAGTACATTTTATTGAATGCAAATTATACCCCAATACAGTTGAATTTAAGAGTGAAAAAATTAAAAACCCTAAGAGCTCGGGTACAAGAGTCACATGCTTTAGTAGTAATTTAGAAGGCAGATCTTAAAGGCTTACGCAGGAAGACAATGCATCCCAAATGACCGTGCATTTACCAGGCGATTCTATGATTCTACGCTGAGTCTAAAGGGCCTGAAGACCCCTCCTCCCTCCACCTCTCCCCACCAACCCCAGAATTTCACATTCAGGCAAACAAAGACCCCATCAGACCTCTCCTCAGGCTGCTGAAAGTTGAGTTCCAAACGCTCCTCAGAACTGGTTAATCACATCCTGTCTTGGGTAGAGATTTGTTGGGGGGGGTGGGGGGGTGGGACAGGGCAGCTGGCACCTACCATTGGCTCTTGGGGTATGTTTAGGCCCATTACCATGTCACTTACAATGTCTTCCTCTACAAAGAGCCCCCAGCAGGGGAGCTGAGGGGCATGGGGAGGGAGAGAGCCCTGAGAACAGCCCAGAGCCTGGAGATTGGAGGCAGTTACTGCTATGGCTTATGCAGGTTTCTGGCCCTCAGGCCTCTGGCGCATCTGCAAACAGTTTGCAGAATGTTCCCTCACAGACTGTTTTTAGGGAGGAAAAGCACTTTAACTTTCTAATACTGTATTATTCAGGCACTTCCAGATTCCTTATTCTGTTTTTTATTCCTCTTCTCCCAGCAAAACACAGTGTTTTCCAGCATGTGTGGTTTGTGGGAAGCTGATGGCTTCAGCAGTGTGGCCACATTGCTGGCCCACCCTGGAGGCTGATAGACAGTGGTTCAAGGTGGGGGGGGGGTCGTCTCCCCTTTTCCCTTCAGAGGTCCACAACCAGGGAATGGGAGTTAGGAGGAAGGGACATGAGGAGGACACTTGGATTTGTTCAGAGTCAGAAATCCAGCTCCAGGGTAGTCAAAATTCAGATGTGTCTTCATACATTAACATGTCCTGTCCAACCCACCTTCCTCTTGAGGATATGTGGTTCTAGGAAAAACAGAACCACACTCAAATCCCGGCTCTCCCACTTAATCACTGTGTGACCTAAGGCAAGTCACTTAACCTCTCTGTTTTCCCTTCTACAGGTAGAATGGGGATTGTGGTACCTGACTCATCAGGTTGTCCATGAGACTGCATGAGGAGATACATCAAAAGCACAGGGCAGTGACTGGGGCAGCCAGAAAGCATTGTATCACCCTCCTCACTTAACTCCCTCATTCTGACCCTGCTCAGTCTGGAGCCAAGTGGAAAGTTACCTCTCCTTTTCAAAACTGATCGTCAATGTGGGGCTGACTCTATCACAGGGCCCTGCTTTAAGCTTCCTATGCCAGAGGAGCAGTATGCAGCATTCGCCCGGAGATGAGAATGTGGGTCCTTAAGAACTTTTAAATATCAACAGATGTTTGCTTTAGGCGTGCAAAGTATCCCTGAATCCCTGAGAAGTAGAAACTGGGCGATGTTCAGCCCAGGGACAGGGGAGAGGTGGGAAAAGGAGAAGGATGCTGGCAGAGAAAGGAAAGGGTCTGGGGCAGATGCAATCAGGACAAGGGGCCGAAGAGGCGGAGAGAAGAAGGTGGATGTGGGACGGTGGGCTGGATGTGCAGTGCTTGGAGGCAGGGCCCTGGAGAGCCCATCACGGGGCAGAAGGGAGGGCAGAATAAAACCATGATTCAACCCCAGGCCCCCGAAACCGCTGGTAACGGCCGAGCTGTGGGGAAGACGTGCGAAGTCAGAAACAGGGAATAAACCAGAAGTGGACTCTTATCTCTGTAGACCCAAAATAAATGGCGATGAAGGCAGACCAGGGAGCAGGGGTCCTGGACCCTGAGCACGGGCCTAGCACTGGCTCCTCCAGCTAAAGGGAACGGCAGCGGGACACAGCCAGAGGACCGCTGGGTTATTTAACCCGAGTCAAGGTGGGGAGCAGAACTCCTAGTGCTTGGTGAGGCCACCTCCCCCATGCAGGCCCGGGACCCGGTGTAAGACAGTGGGGGGCTGGGTGGGAGAGAGACCGAAATGGCTGTACGGCCCTGGATAGAGGGGTCTTCCTCCCTCCTCCTGTGCTAAATGACTTCACGGATTAGTTCATTTACCTTCACAGAGTCCAAGAAACAGGTGCTATTAATGTCACACTTGACAGATGAGGAAACTGGGAGGTCAACCCGCCAGGGGTAGAACTTGGACAGGAGCCCAGGAAGCCCGACACTGGAACCCATGTGTCTGACCACTCCCACACACCACCTCCAGGTGCTGGTGCACTCGCTCCTCACTGCACAAATCAAGGGAGAAGAGACAGAACTCCCACCCCCGCACGTCCTTCTCTGAGGCTGCCCCCATGGTACATACAGATCAGGGTGACAGAGGGCAAGAAATGGGGTGAGTGGCCCTGCAGGTGCCTGGCTGAAGGAGCCCCCATCCCACCCAGATGGCTCGTCAATTCCACCTCAGCTCAGAGAGCCCCCAGCAGCGGTCCCTAAGCACACGTGAACTATAGATGCTTACATCCTGTGGAAGGGGTGTGGTTCCAGGGACGGAGCCCTAGCAAAGCCATGGATTTCTTTCTGGGTGAACGAGGCACATCTGACCTAAAGACCAAAATGAAAAGCCTATTAACCAACAGGCTGCTCCAGAGACGCCTCTCTTGGCATCTCTTGGCTTCCTCTCCCTACCTGGTGAATGCTCAGCAACCTCCCCCCTGCCAGCCCTTTTTCCAGGTGCCAAATCCCAGCTGGGTGCTTGGCGTGCCCGGAGGCTGCTGATTGGTCACACCCTATGCTACTGATGCGTGGTCCAGCATCTCTCATGGACAGGCCCCTGACAGAAAATCCCTGGCGTGGTCATCAATTCAGAGTCCAGGCTGCAGGATGGCCCCCTCCTGAAGTGCTAGATGCTCCTCAAAGATCTCCAAGGAAGATTCCACACGACCCCTCTGCTATTGGGAAGTCCTTTTTTTTTTTTTTTGCATTTGATCTCAGTCCGTCTTGTGTTTTCCAAAACAAAGCATGTGGCTGCCTTCTACTGGGAGGCAGCCCAGCCCAAGGGCTCAAGAGAGCAGGGGCTTGAGCCGGGATGGACCACTGGCTTGGTCATGGACAGTGGGACACTGGGCAACATACTTAACTTCTCTGGGTCTCGGTTTCCTCAATTCTAAAAGGACAGCAGCACAGATTGTTTGTTGGGAGGTTGCAGGAGACAACAGAGGTCAAGTACTCGGAGAAGTGCCTGTCCCAGGATAAGTTCTCAGGGAGTAGTCGCCTGTTACAGTTACAGTTGCCAGTGGCTTTCCCATCCCTGGGAAAGGCCACCTTGCCTACCCCTCCTGGTACACACCGGGTATGTCTTCTCGAGACGGGAGTCGCCATGGCATGACTCAGCCTGCCTGCCTCTCTGAGGAAGGTCCTTGTCCCTGTTCCTGGATCGTCCAGGAACCTCCTGCAGCAACTGACAACCATAAAACAGTCAGTAGGAACCCCCCAAAATCTTGGTGGAAGACGCCAGGTCATTCCTCCAGGCCAGGTGCCCAGCCGGGCGGACTGTAGTTGGGTTGACCGTGCACACTCCCACTCCTGACCTCCAGAGGTGTCTCCAGCTCTGGTGCCCTCTCTTAGTACAACAGCATCCAGGCTGGCACATAAATCACAGAACAGTGCTCCTAGGAGCACGCAGATGCTTCTAAAAATAGTCACCGCCTCTTCAGACTGTGGGAGGGGAAGGGAAGTGACTGTCCACAGTGTCTGCAGGCGTGGAGAGCCCAAGTTGGAGCTACAATTCCCTGCAGGGCCACCTCCTCACCCCACAGCCCTGCGACCAGGATCAGGGCAGGCCATCCAGGGATGCAGTGCGCTCAAGGAAGCCTGCATTGTTTGCTTTGTGCACTCGGGTAAGGGAGGGGCCTGCACAGCTCCGAGACCCTGACACTGCCCTAGGGAAAGGTCTGGCCTGCCTTTGGGGAGATTTTCCCTTTCCGGTTTGAGCCTCCAACAGCCTAGAATCAGCCCATTCTGGCTCTAATGCAGCCTCAAACCTTCCTGGGTTAAGTAAGGTCACAGAATCCTCAATTCAAACAAAAAGTTCAAGTCACTGAGCCCGAGCCCTGCCCCAAGGAGCCATGTATCCATGAGGAGGGCAAGAGAGACAGTCCCTGCCACCGGCCTCCTTCTCCCTCCCAACTCCCAACCAAACTAGCACGCAGTCCTTCGAGCTGGTTTGAGAAGGAAATGTTTCCTAAATCAGGGGACCTCTGGGCCAGAGCCACTTACAAAAGCCAAAGGGAGCACCATTAGCTCCTGACAGAGTCGGGTGACCCACGTCTGCCCGGGCCCTGCTTCCCTCTTGTTTTGGCTCAACTCTAAGTGAAGGGGGACCAGGATTCCCTGAATCAGAACCTGCTCGGCATCCCTAGAAACTGGCGGAAAGCAAAACCGCTTGGTCTCCCTCCTTCCCAACCAGCAGCTTCTGCGTTCCTGGGCTGAGATCCAGAGACGCCAAGACTGAGACGGACAGGCTCGGCCAGAGGGAGAGGGCTGTTTTGGGATGGTGGGGCCCAGAGCCAAGGGCTGGGGGAGAGAAAGGCAGGGGCTCAGGAAGGCTAACCCAGAGGGACAGGTCACAGAGGTAATGCGGGCTTTGCAATCAGAGGCACAGCCCGAGTCCCCCCTCCGCCAAATGCTCTTCAGCACCTCACCTTCCCAGACACCCGTCACTCCTCAGGCTGAAGCTCCCCTGCGCAGCCTTGTCCCTTGCCTCTCTGCCCTGAAACTGCAGCTAATCCCTCATTATCGCTTCTCCCCCTTCTGGCCCGCTCGCTTCATGTTCCACATGCTAACACCAGGCCGGTCTGCTTCTTGCACGAAGACCTTGCACACAAACACAACTCCAGCATCGTCAGGGAATGAGGAACCGTCCTAGCACAGGCCACTCTGGAGTCTTTGAAGGGCACAGCAGAAGGACTCACCCGGAAGGAGGAACGGGGTGGGGCAGGAGGCCAGGAGCAGGGTGGAACGGACTACCCCACCTGTCTCCTGAACGAGTCGAGCTCCCGTTCATCCAGTGTCGTCTCAGTCTCCCTCCATGGGGACAGGTGGGGATGGAAAGCTAGGCGTTTCTTAGACCCCAGGCCATTCCAGTGGGCAGACGGAGGCCTGAGCAAAATCCCAGCTGGACCGTCCCCCTGGGTGCTGGTCTCAGAGCAAACGCAGCAGCCCTGCCCTGGGTGGAATCAAAATAATTCCTGGTTTCCCTGCTCCTTGCCACCTCCCACTTGCCACCTCCCCAGCCCTCCGTGGCAGAAACAGGGCTTTATTATCTCAAGCCCACCGCGTCCTCTGAAAGTGCTGTGAATGGAATCCCACACAATACACTCGTTTATTAATAACCACTCAGCCCCCCGCCCCCACCACGGCTTGCTCATTCGCTCCCCGCCGGGTCCCCCTCATGCATAATGGAGGAGTTATGTGGCCCATGGCACAAGCCAGGCTGTGCTGCTCAGGCTCTGAAGGGATAGACCGAGAGAAGTACCAGGCTGGGCCAGGCTCCCCGAGGCAGGGGTGGGAGGAGGAGCAGACCCCCCAGTTAAGACGAAGAGATGTAATGTTTTGTGGGTGGTATCGCCCCCCCCCCATATGCATGCCCTACCCCAACCCAAGCCGGGATGACAGCAGGTCATGTAATATTTATTCAACACCCACCCCGCCCATCCAAGGCCCCACAGAGGACCAGGGCTCTCTCAAGGTCAACATCAGCCCACTCGTCCACTTCTGCTCTAGGGCCTCAGGACAAACTTCTCTCTCTTCTGCTCAACAGCCCATCACTACGTTTGACTGCAGCCATGTACCTTCCATCCAACACTCCAAGTCTTGTCCAGACCGCACATCTCCAGTCCTGCCGGCTGCCCCCCATGCAGCTGCTTCCATCCCTGCACTGTCCTGTTCCTCTTGTGATACCACACTTCTGACGGCCAGCCTTTCTCTCTTTTTTAAAAAAAATTTTTTTACGTTTATTTATTTTTGAGAGACAGAAACAGACAGAGTACGAGTGGGGGAGGAGCAGAGAAAGAGGGAGACACAGAATCCGAAGGAGGCTCCAGGCTCTGAGCTGTCAGCACAGAGCCCGACGCGGGGCTCGAACTCACAGACCATGAGATCATGACCTGAGCCAAAGTCATACGCTTAATTGACTGAGCCACCCAGGCATCTCTCAGGCTTTCTCTTAAAGTGTAAAGGCCAGCCCCCCCCATCCTGATGGTAAGAGTGTACCTTGCTAACATTCTTCTGGAGGGAAATCTGGAAATGGATCTAAAAGTCTAAAAATGTAGGGGTGCCTGGGTGGCTCAGTCGGTTGAGCGGCCAACTTCGGCTCAGGTCATGATCTCGCGGTCCGTGGGTTCGAGCCCCGCATCGGGCTCTGTGCTGACAGCTCAGAGCCTGGAGCCTGCTTCAGATTCTGTGTTTCCCTCTCTCTCTGACCCTCCCCCGTTCATGCTCTGTCTCTCTCTGTCTCAAAAATAAAATAAACGTTAAAAAAAAAATTTTTTTTTTAAATAAAACCTTTCCTTTAAAAAAAAAAATAAAAAAAAATAAAAGTCTAAAAATGTTTATGCCTTGTTTCATAAATTCTACTTCTGAGAGTAGATCTTCGGTAAATAATCATGGATAACTAGAATATAAAAGTGAGTCACACAAATGTTGATCAGAATATTGTTTATAATGGTAAAAAGTCAGAAACCGTGTCAACAGCCATCACCAGGGGAAATGATAAACTATGGCATGTCCATGGTTTGGCAGGAAGTAGCATGTGACAATAAGGGTTCTAGAGCCAGAGGCCTGGGTTCAAAATCTGGCTTTGCCATTTACTGGCTGTGTTACCTTGGACAAGTTAGTTAGCCTCTCTGTGCCTCACTCTTTTTATTTGTATAATTGGGGTAATGATGGTATCAATCTCAAGTAACAAAATTCGATGAATGATAGTTCAGGACACATATGACAAATACCAAAAAAAAAAAAAAAAAAGAAAGTTGGATTCTTAGTACTATCATAAGCCATGAAATATTACATAGTTATTAAAATGATGAGATAATGTAGAATACTATTTTATTTTATTTTTTCATATAATTTACTGTCAAGCTGGCTAACATGCAGTGGTTTTGGGGGTAGATTCCCGTGATTCATCGCTTACATACGACACCCAGTGCTCCTCCCAACAAGTGCCCTCCTCAATGCAGAATACTATTTTAATGATATGAAACACTATTAAGTGAAAAGAGCAGTTTGCAAAAACACAGTAAGAACGGCTCTTTGGGTGGCGAAATTATGGATAATTTGCGTTTCTTCCTTTGCACTTGTTTATATTTTCTAAATTTTCTGCAAAGAACACAAGCTACTTTCATTAATAGGCAAAGGTATCTTAACAGTATGGTGCAATCGCCCGCGCACAAGACAGCCCTGGTTCCGGATGCTGCCGTTCCTCTGGAGAAGCTCACCTTGCAGTGAGTGCCTCTCTGACCATCGAGTCCCATTATTGCCTCATACTGAGCTTTAAGTCAACAGTGTAGCCCCCTGGCCCCAGCTCCCTCCTGCCCCACAGCCTGGCCCCAGACTGGCCTTTTCCCGGGGGGGGGGGGGCTACTGTTGAGCCATTTCTCATCCTTATAATGAACTCGGGCTAGTGGAGTTTGTAAGAATGTGGGAAGGGGAGCTGAGAAAGGCACAACCAGAGTGGAAGGTGTTGGCCCTTAGGTTCAGAGCCAGAAGAGAGGGGAGCACCCCAGGCTGGGGGGGGGAGGGCAGAGGGAGTCCATTTTCCATATCAGCAGGGTAGATGGGGTTAAGGGAGAGACCAGATTTGTCCCACATTGAAGAGGAACAAAAGGAGGTTAGATTCTGAGCATCAGGCAAGCATCCAAATGGGGGGTGCCCAGCGGGTAGGGCTGTCCCATTGCTTTGGAGTTCTCCTGGTTTCTGGAGGCTTCTTTGGAGGCAGCCATACTGGCCAATCGCTCAGAGCCAGCTGTGTCACAGCCCCCTTCTCAACCGAAGGCGACCCCCCGCCCCCCCACCCCGGCCTAGTGCAGAATGGGGAGCAGGAAGGGGGTGGCAGCCAGAAGGAAGGAAGGCAGTAGGGAGCCGGGGGAGCTGCTCGGGCTGGCCGGCCTGAATGTGGGTCACATTCGCAGAGGACAGCCCACACCAGGACAGGACGGCTGGGGCCGTGGAAACAGCTGGTGTGCCTGCAGGAGAGCTCCATCCCATCCCAGGTCCCAGGCGGGGCTCCCCACCCCCACGCCCCGCAGGCTCACCCCCCTGCCACCCGCTGCCCTCTCCTGAGAGGACACGTGTGCCAAGCCCAGTCCGCCCGCTCTTCCACACCAGAAGAGACCAGCAATAAAATGATCTGGGGGACGGCTGACCTTGCCAGAGTGTGGCCAAGGGACTGCCTACAGGGACAGGCTGGGTGAGCCTAGGGCCCTCAAACTGCAGTCGTTAGCTGACTGCTGACTGACTGTGCCGGCTAAGGGTCTAAATTCCTCTCTGGGTGCCTCATGATCACTTCCTGGGATGGAAAGTGAATTCCATCACAACAGGAAATTTGCAGTCGTGAAGTATTTCGTCTGAAGGATCTGAGCAGCACTGCGGGTGGCCCCTGTCAGAGGAGCTGTGGAAATCCCAGCGAGAGAGCCCCTCTGTGGGCCCGCCCGGCGCTGAGACCCCAGGATCACACGGGGCTGGCAGTGGCCGTCCAGAAGGAAGCCATTCAGCAGTGAGCTGGGAGGACACAGTGAGGAACCCCCACAGCATCACGGCCCGAGCCCGCACCCACTTGAGTCTGTGTCTGCCTCTGCTGTGGTGTGACTGCTTCGTGGGTGTGTCTGTGCTTGTGCCTTTGAGCATGCGTTTGGGAGTCCACGGGGAAGCACATAAGCTCTGCGCCCCTGGGAACCTCTTCAGTTCCCTGAGCCTGAACACTTCAGTTCCCAAGTGTGTGGCCCAGTGAGTGTGAGCAGTCTGCTTGGCTGTGTATGTGTAACTAAAAGTGTTTCACGGTATAGATAAGTCTACCTGCTTGGCTTGGTGGGTATATGTGTATGTCTGTCCCATAGTATGTGTCTTGTATGTGTGACTTATATTATTAGTGTGGTTTGATATGTGTGGGTACCTGTGTTAGTGTATCTACAGGTGTTCCAGGACACATACGTGGTGTTGAATGCAGGTGTCCTTCAGTTTTCAGGATAGTATCTTCTGTCTATGTGAATGTGAGTGTGTGTGTGTGTGTGTGTGTGTGTGTGTGTGTGTTCAGTAAGTCTCATATATGGACATGTGTTTTGATGTGTGGGTCTCTTGCATGTGTTTGTCCTGGTTCCTATATGTATGTTTGTAAGTGTGTATGTTTCCTTTGATGTGTGAACTGTATCTGTGTTTCTGCCCATGTGTGTGCATGTGTGTGCAGAAGCAGAAGCAGCAGAGGATAGGGCAATCCCGTGGTCTCCCTGCATTACCAGAATGTTCTCTGGTCAGGAACGACACTGAATGACTCATCCCCAGGCAAACCCTGCAGGGGCTCCCTGTTTCTGCAGAATAAAATTCACCTCCCCCAGGCTGATATCTAGGAAACTCCTTGTCAGCATCCAGTAATCCGACTACACTTGCTTTTCTCCAAATGCCTGGAAGAGCCCACCTCTACCTCTGCTTTTTATGTTTCTTTTCCTGGAGTTCCCTCTTTTCATTTCTGCTCAACAAAATCCTACTCATCCTCTAAGGTCCACTGTCAATGCCACCTCCTCCAGGAAGCCAGTTCAGCCCTTTGGCTGGACAAGAACGTTTCGGCCTCTGGTTTCCAAAGCACATTATGTATACCCTTCACTAGGCACAGATCTTGCCCTCCTTTATTACAATGATACGTGCAAGTATTTCCTCCCCTGTTGGATGATGAACAACACATAGGGGCTTCATCCTGACCTTTGCAGTTCCCAAGGTGCCCGGTTCCACGTCTGGTACACAGAGGCCTGCAGTAAATGTTTACTGAAATATATGACTTGAGTTTGGCTACCCGGCAAGCTGAAAAAGGAGAGAGCAATCACTGCCCTGGGTAAACTGGGTAAACACAAGCCCCAGTCTGAGAGCCTGCAGGGCTGGGAACAGCCATTTACCCTCCTTGGACTCAGGCTGCATCTGAAGGAGCTTCTTCTAGGAGCCAATGCCGAAGGTCAGGTGGAACAGCTCTGCTAGCTTCTTCATTCTTGGGAGGCAGTTACCTAAGAACTGATCTCTCTCAGGAACTAGGCACAGCTCCAGAAGCTTCATCCACACTGGCATTCATACGGCTGACTGCTGCAGCCAGGACAGGGTCCAGTTACCAATTTTCCTTTGGCAATTCTACACGCACATTCCAAATTCCAATGTTCTCTCGTGTAGGCTGAGCTTTGGTGCTGGAAAGATGCAGCCCACCAGCCAGATCTCCGGGCTCTGGAGCTGAGGCGGCTGGCTGCTGCTGCTGCTGCTGCTGCTGGGGCAGGAAGCAAGCAGCACTTTCCAACACTTGGTGCCAGCAGAAGGAGCACCTGAACAAAGATGGGTATGCCTATACGGTCCTTGAAAAATGCAGCAATGTGTGACTCATAATCTGGGGGCAACCCACCAGAAAGGCTGAAATCTTACAGAAGAACTGACATCGCCAAATGTTGATAAAAGATGTACAGCTGGAATTCCCAGGGATTGCTGGTACAAGAATATATTGTCATGATCACTCTGTAAAATAGACACTGGGCATTAAAGCTGAACATACTTACATCCTATGGCACAGCAGCATCTCTGGGTATTCACCCAACAGAAATCAGTACTTATAGCCATGAAAACATATATTCAAAAGTGATTATACTGAAATATATACAGAATTGCAAGAGTCCCTGAATAGCCAGAACTACCCTGAAAAAGAACAACAAATCAGAGACTCATATTTCCTGATTGCAAAACTTACTATAAAACGATAGCCGTCACATCAGTGTGGTCCTGGCATAAGGACAGACACACAGACCAATGGAATAGAATTGAGAGTCCCATACATCTATGACCAACTGGTTTTTGACGAGAGTGCCTGGTCCGCTCAATGGGGAAAGGACAGTTTCTTTAACAAATGGTGCTGGGGGGAGCTGGATGTCTACATGTGGAAGAATGAAGTTGGACCCCTAAATATAAGCACTAAAACCATGAAACTCTTAGAAGAAAAAAAGAGATAAATCTACATGACCCTGGGTTTGATAACAGATTCTTACATGAGACACCAAAAGGTCAAGCAACAAGAGAAAAAATAGATAAATTGGACTTCATCAAAATTTAAACCTGTGCATCAATGGACATTATCAAGACAATGGAAAGACAACCTGCAGAATGGAAGAAAATATTCGCAAATCATACATCTGGTCAAGACTTCCTAAAACTCAACAACGAAAAGACTAACAACCCAACTTAAAAACGGGCAAAAGACTTGAGTAAACATTGCTCCAAAGAAGATATACAAATAGCCAGGAGGCAAGTCTGGCGGTTCCTTAAAAAGCTAAACATAAAATTACCGTAGGAGCCAGTAATTCTACTCCTAGATATGCACCCCAAAGAATGGAAAACAGGGACTCAAACACATGCTTACAGACCAGTGTTCATCACCGCATTATTCACAATAGGCAAAGGGTGAAAACAACCCAAGTGTCCACGGATGGATGAGTGGGTAAACAAAATATGGTACATCCATACAATAGAATAGTACTCAGCCATAAAAGGAATGGCGTGGTACACGCTCCACAATATTGATGAATCCTGAAAACATCACGCTGAGTGAAATAATCCAGACACAAAGGGACAAAGCTCATATGATTCCATTTATAGGAGGTATCCAGCATCATCAAATTCATACAGACAGAAAGCAAATTAGAGGTTACCTGGGGCTGGGGAACGGGTAATGAAGGGTTGTGCTTAATGGCGACAGAGTTTCTACTTGGGGTGATGGAAAAGTATGGAAATCGAGAGTGGTGATGTTTGGAAAACATGGTGAAAACACTAAATACCACTGAATTGTACACTTAAAATTGTTCAAATGGTAGGTTGTGTGTGTGTGTGTGTATACATATTCAGTTCAATTTATTTATATATTTATTTATTTACTGCAATGAAATATTTTTTGAAAATCACTGCAGCATCTTGCTCTGCTTTGCTGTCAAATTCATCAATATCTCACCCCAAATAAGTGACTGTGGAGATAAATGAGACAAAGACGTGAAATAGGTTTCAGAAGTGCTATTTTCCCAGAGGGGATATTCTTCAAACCTTGGAGTGAGAGGGGATCTACTCTTGGCTCTGAAATTCCACTGATCTTATCCACTTCTGGGGCCCAGTTGTAAAGTGGGGACAGTGACACTAACCTCCAACCTGTCTCTGAAATCTAAGAGCCAGACTAGGCTGCCCTGACCGCCCACCTTCCCTCCAGGCCTCTCTCAGATGTCTTCAGTTCCACTCCTTTCACTGCTGACTCCACCTTTTTGAATGAGGAGGAAAAACACCACAACCCAGTAGGTCAAAGAGTCCCAGGACATTGGCCTAGGGGCTTTGCCCAAAGCTTCTTTGCCAGACTTCCAAAGCTGGCTACAATATTTAACCTTCACAGGGAAGCCCTAGGTTGTGCAGGTCACAGCAAGAGACATGGCTATTTAAAAATTTTAAAACTCAACTCACCAAAGACACTAGTTCACCTATACTTCTCACCAGCCTCCCTTCTCCTCACTGTCCCCAGAGATGGAGAATGGCCCCCTCCTAGCCACACTGATGGCAGTAAAAACCTGTCTTCTAACCCTTAGGAAGATGGGGATGCTATTCTAAGCCTTTGGGTTCCCCCACTGACCTTTCTCTTCCCCAGCAGCTTGGCAATACCATTTTATGTTAACCATCCCACCACACTCCCAGGCTATAATTTGAACTTCATCTTCTTAAAACTCCTAAAATGCGTATCTTTCTTTGATTTCCTGGAGGTGTACATAAGTCAATAACCATTCACGTCATCTTTTTATTGTATGCCCATAAAGCCTTCTGACTGATCATTTAAATGAACACACCAGAATTCATACATTTAAATGAGCACCGCCTCTTTCAAAGACATCCCCTCGGGAGGCTACATCCATATTCCAATAATGCTCCCGCCCATGCTTAGAACATTTCTGAAGCTTCTCTTTTGGAAGCGCTTTCAAAGCCTATAGCATATTCTTTTGATGGGCCCCCACGGTGGCAAATTTCTATCCTATGAGGATAGATTTGATTTTATTTTTCTTAAGTTGAAAGATCAGGCCATGAATGAAAAGGATGGTACGTGATGCAGAAGGGAATACTGTTTCATGTCAAAAGCAAAGAATGATTATCAAGGAAAGATCTCTGAAGACTATGCCTGGGGAGGATGAAACAAGGTTTTCTGAGCACTGGCTCCATGACAGGAGCAAATGTACAGCCCCCAAATGGTGTGGCTTTGGAGGGCAGCACATGCATGGGTCACAAGATCTGGTAACATCATTAAAGACAGTTGCCACCACTAGATTCCTTTGTTGTGTCCACTCATGTCACTGTGTCTTGACCAGGGGTTAGGAACTAGAAAGTTTCCGAAAGTAGCTGCTAAAGGCCATAGCCTAGAGTGGGCATAGGGAGGACGGCCCCCTCTCTCAAAGGAAGATCAAGTCTGGCATGTGCCAAGAAGGGGGCGAAGTCTGGCAGTTCCTCCGTAAGTTAGACATTGAATTATCACGAGACCCAGAAATCCCAATCCTAGGTCTACACTTAAAAGAAATGAAAACAGGCGCACCTGGGTGGCTCAGTCGGTTGGGCGTCCGACTTCGGCTCAGGTCATGATCTCGTGGTCTGTGAGTTCGAGCCCCGCGTCAGGCTCTGGGCTGACAGCTCAGAGCCTGGAGCCTGTTTCGGATTCTGTGTCTCCCTCCCTCTCTGACCCTCCCCTGCTCATGCTCTGTCTCCCTCTGTCTCAAAAATAAACAAATGTTAAAAAAAAAAAATTTTAAAGAAATGAAAACACGTGTTCGACCAACAACTTGTCCGCAAATGTTCGTAACAGCACTCTTCACAAGAAACAACCCAAACGTCCATCAGCAGATGATGGACACACGGAAAGACCACCCATTATATGACTCCATTTATATGAAATGTCCAGAAAAGGCACGTTGGTAGAGTTAGAACAGAATAGGTTAGTGGTTGCTCGGGGCTGTGGGGGGCGGGGGGGGGGGGGGAGGGAGAATGGGGAGTGACTGCTTAATTGGTGGGGGGTTTCCTTTGGGGGTGATAAAAGTGCTCTGGAACCAGACAGTGATGATGATGCATGGCACGGTGAATGTATTAAACGCCACTGAATTGTACACTTTAAAATGATTAAAATGGCAAATGTTTATGCTATGCGTATTTTATTACAAAAAAAAAAAAAAAAAAAAGAAAAGAAAAAGAAAAAGAAAAAAGCTGCAGGCAGTTTCCATGCTAATCCCTGGCAGGAAAGTGGGGTGGTAGGCGGAGGGCAGGGGTGCCGGCCCTGGTTGGGAGTGCGCTCAGGCAACAGTGTTGAGACCTTTCCAGGTAGAAGAACAGAAAGAGAGGTGCAGGGACACTGGCCCACAAACCGGGGACAATCAGCCACGTGCCCTGGCCCTTCACCACAGCAGTACTATCAACCCCGTGACAACCCCTTCCCAATGAGGACTCGAGAGAGCCATGCGTGGAAAAAGATGCCCCGTGCGAAGAGGCAGGGACAGTTCCCGACACAGAGCTGGCGAAGGACATTTCTAATACAGCCGGTTTTCCTGTCGACTCTAATCTCTGCCTACAGCATCATGACCATCTGATTAGGACACCACTGCCATCTCGTCCGGGCCATCAGGGCTGTGAGCCTCTGGGCTGGGGAGGGGGCAGGGAAGGAGTGTCCTTTCCCTGGAGATAAGGCTCTTCTCTCCACCAGCAGCTGCTTGTCATGCGGGCAAACCCGGGCCACACTCCTCCGCAGGGCACCACCCCGCCTTCCCCAACTCCCCAAGAAGGCTCACAGATGCTCCCCAGGCACGTCTGTAGCTCTGGCTTGAGGCTTTATCAGGAAACTCACACCCCAGCCGGGCAGCTGAGGCTGGTCTCCAACCACCCAGCCCCCTTGGCAGCCTCCAGCTTAGGGGTATGTTTTCCTAATCTCTGTGCATGAGGATTTACAAATTCGGAGAACAGAGAAGACTCTTGGCAGCAATTACAAGACTAATAACATTAAGTCTTAAATGGTTATTACAGACCCAGATCCCTTATTAGTCATGACAGCCAGTGAATCAGGGGAACGGTGAATTGTAATGCGTATGAAAAATAACTTTAAAAATTCAACGGTCTCAATCACTGAGGCTCCGTGCAGCTGGTGGACGTAAGACTCAGTCCCTGGGAAAGACGGGGACAACCCCCAGAGGGAGCCTGCATGGTGTGAGGGTCTGCTCCTGACTCCCCGGGGCCTCCTTCAGACCTCTCTTTCATTCATTACACAACAAAGCACGCGTATGCACAGTGCACCTACTATGTGGTGCCTTGGGGCTTATGGTGGGGAGGGCAGACTTTCTGGCCAGCTGCGTGCTCCTGGCGTCTTCCTGCCCACCGAGGCCAGAAGGAAGGAAGGAAGGAAGGATCAACCGCTGTAGCCAAAGACGGCAGAGCCAAGAATGACTCACCCGGGGACAGCGGGGGGGGGGGGGGGGGGGGTGATAAGGCTGGGGAAGGCCCTGTCCGGCTGCCCTGCTTGGGCGCATCTCTCTGGGGAAGCAAGCACCTAGCGCGGCGAGGGTGGTGAGAAGGCAATGCATTCAACCTGTTAGCAGAGGTCGAGAGGCAGCATAAAACAGGCTCCGAGCAGTAGCACTCAGAGCGCTTGCACTGAGGCAAGAGGCCTGGTGGCTGGGAAGCGAGGGAGATGACCCTTCGAGGGAGTCAGGCTACGGCCCTCGTCATCTGTCCGGGGCCACACAGGGCTGGGGAAGGACCACTGTCGAGAGCCCAGAGTCCCGACGCCGAGGGCGGGCACAATGGTGTCATCCCAGGCGCGGGCAGCCTCCAGTCCACAAAAAAGCTCCCGAGACACACAAGAAAAGCGAGGGGAAGGGAGAGACGAGCCGAGGGAGGGGAGGCAGCTCTGAGAGGCAACTGTCAGGCCGACCAGCCCGCCCGTTGCCATGACAACGCCCTCCTGCGTGGCATCCAGGAATAAATTATTGATTGTGGACACTGCTTTCCCGCCTCCCCGAAGCCCCCAGTGCCCTCTTCGCTGCCACCATTTCTCTCCCCTCCTCCACCTGCTCTGCATGTGCCTGAAAGCTGGTCTCTCTGAAACCAAACAGGAGCCCAGAAGAACCGCAAGTGCCCCCGCAGCCCCCCATCTCCTCCCAGCCTCTCTGCTGGGAATCTGCTTAACTGATTCTTCCAAATTCGCCATCATGCACCCTTGCTGCCCTACCCCCGCTATGGGCAGAACCGTGCCCACCCCCCAACTCATACATGAAAGCCCTAACTCCCAGTGCCTCAGAATGTGGCTGAGTTTGGAGACAGGGTATATTAAGGAGGTAATTAAGGTAAGTGAGGTCACTAGGGTTGGCCCGAATCCAACACGACTGGTGTCCTTATAAGCAGAGAAGATTTGGACACAGATGCGTAGAGGGAGGACCATGGGAGGACACAGGGAGAGGACGGCCATCTACAAGCCGAGGAGAGGAGCTTCAGAAGAAACCAACCCTGCTGATACTTTGACCTCTGACTTCCAGCCTCCAGAACTGTGAGGAAATAGATCTCCGTTGTTTCAGGCCCCAGTGTGTGGCACTTTGTTATGGCAGCCCTAGCCAACTAATTAATCGCCACCCCCAAGAAGGACCTGCTTAAAGCCAGCTGTCGGTTTGGGGGTGCCCAAAGGGGCCGGAGAACTCTGAGATCACCTGTGTTCACACAATGGGCTTCAGGGGTCTGGAGCTGGTGGACAGGGCATGTGAGAGGGAGGACAGCCCAGCCACAAACCAGCCAGCAGACCTGGAGCTGAGAAGCCAGGGCAGGTGGGGCAGGACACTGCAGCTGTCCCGGCTTCCTCCACTCAGGATGAGCAGAGCAGACTCATCCAACCTCTCAGGGTCCAACCCCTACCCTAAGGGAACCCGCGACTGAATGAAGATAGAACCAGTGTGAGCCATGGAATGGGAAGGGCTCGAAGCAGCTAAGGCTGCTGGCCCAAGGTGGGTGGACTTCAGGGCCTGTTTTGAGTAACAGAAAGCACCTGCTGTAGTCAGTCCGGTATGTAAAACTGTGAGGGGGGATCCTTCAGTCACAAGATAAGCACTGGGGGAGGAGGCGGAGAAACGGGAACCCTAGTGCCTCGCTGGTGGGAATGTAAGGGGTGCAGCTACAGGGGGTGTTCCTACAGTCTTCCTCCACAATTGAAACAGAGATACCATATGACCCTGCAATTCCACTCCTAGGGATATACCCAGAAAGACGGAAAACAGGTAACTCAAATTAAGTACACGCACACATGTTCGCAGTAGCACTATTCACAAGAGCCAAAAGGTGGAAACAACCCCGAAGTCCATCAGTGGATGAACGGATGAAACAAATTGTGGTACCTCCATACAACAGAATATTATTCAGCTGCAAAAAGGAACGAGGTCCTGACACCTGCTACAACATGGATTAGTGAAAACCAAGTGAAAGAAGCCAGACACAAAAGGCTCCACAGTGTATGAGTTCTTTAACACGAAATGCCCAGAACAGGCAAATGCATACACACAGCAGATCAATGGTTGCCAGGGGGTCGGGGAAGGGGAAAGCGGGAGCGAGGGTTTGATGGATATGGGGTCTGGGGTGATGAAAAAGTATTGAAACTAGAGAGAGGTGGTGGCGGCACAACACTGTGTATCTACCAAACGTCACTGAATTGTTCACTTTAAAATGGTTAATCTTAGGGGCGCCTGGGTGGCTCAGTCAGTTAAGCGGCCGACTTCGGCTCGGGTCATGATCTCACGGTTTGTGAGTTCGAGCCCTGCGTCGGGCTCTGTGCTGACAGCTCGGAACCTGGAGCCTGCTTCGGACGCTGTGTCTCCCTCTCTCTCTGCCCCTCCCCTGCCGGCACTCTGTCTCTCTCTGTCTCAAAAATAAATACATATTAACAAATTTTTCAACAGTCAATCTTATGACATGCAAATTGCACCTGAATCATTTTTTTAAGTTAAGCATTAGGCGCATGGGAGATCATTCCAGGCTCTCTACCTTTGTGTATGTTTGACAGACATTTACACACACACACACACACACACACACACACACACACACACACTCTTCTCATCTCTCCTTGGCACTTTTGTGACCATCCCTGCCAGGACTGGTCTCCCCCTTGTCTAGCAGCCCTCACTGATGTCCTTGAAGCCCAGCTTTGTCTGTGGAGCTCTGTCTGCACCAGCTCAAGGTAGCTCTCCCACCCTGACTCCCCGCTGCTAACATTTTCTGTCTCTATGTTCACTTTTTTTCCCCTCTGTTGTCCAACACTCTGACTTTTAACTGATTCTTCCAAATGGACTAGAAGTCCTTGAGGAGAAAGGCCACCACTTTTCATTTTTATTACAAGCAGGGAGCCAGAGTGTCAGCCTATTGTCGCCAAACAGACCAGAGCCATTTATTGGCGGTGTGGAGAAGGGCAAGATACTTTCATCCCTCTGAGCTTCTGTTTCCCCCATGCAAACAGAAAATAATAATTACAGTGTCCTCGTCGTGTCCTTGTGAAGGTGAACAAGACAAACACACATGAAAGGCCCAACAGAAATGGTCTTTAGCAAATACTCTCCTTCTACTCCTCCCCCCTGAAGATTCGTTCACGGCCAGTCCCAGATACGCACGGTTTCCATTCCGGCTGCCTCACTGGCCGGTCCCATAGTAGCTGCCGCGTGGCCACTCATATCAGCAAGTGGAGGCTCCGGGCCTCACGGCAGTCGGGCTGGGGCCCCGGGCAGCGAAGGCTGGAGGGCCAGGGAGATAGCGTGCTCCCAAGCAAGGCCGGGTTAGAACTGTGTCTCTCTGCTAAGCACTCTCCTGAGCAGCTCTGGCCTCTTTCCTTCCAGTTTTGAGCGTAACTAGGTTTGATTCAGAGCCTGGAATTCAACCCTCCACAGTCAGGTATCACTCCGGCTCCCCTGACTCCACAGAGACACCTCACCCTGCAGTTCGAAGCCTCCTCCCCAAGCCTCCTTATTCCTAAAAATCTCTCTCCTTCTTCTCCATATGTCAAAATATTGATCTTTTAAGGCCCCCCTCAAAGCCTGCCTCTTCCACAAAGCCTTCCCCAAGGACTCCAGTCAATAATGGCCTTTCTCCCTCCTAATCCCATTACTGCCCAGCGATTCCCAGTTATACTCAGTTATGTCCGAGCACAGAATAGCGTTCCTGAGTCTTTTTCTGCAGGTGTAGATCTTACTCCTACAATGAAATTATAAACTTGAGGAAGGGGCTCCGTCTCCTACACATGCTTTATCTGTCCGCTGCTAATGCGGAGCTAGGACAGCCCACTGCTGGAGTCAGGAGGACATCCAACAGGTCGCTCCTAAACCAAATGTAGGTTGTAGATTATCTGGGGTTTGGGCTTTCTGTAGCATTGCTCCCATCTGTTAAGGTGGTCGTAAGCAGCGAGCCAGGCTGCAAGGAAGAGGCACGGAGGAGGAGTCCACTGACAGTGCAGAGGAGGCTTTGGCCCGGGTGAGGCCTCAGGTGTGTCCCAAGCCCAAGTCCAAGGGCCCTTCCTCCAGACCAGGCCATCCGTGACTCCTTCAAAGGCTGCTGCCTCCTCTCCCCCAAACATGTAACTAAAATTCTGATGCCATTTAAGACACGCCGGGCTCTATTCCTCACTCACTCACTGAGCCTGAGTCCCAGAGGCCTTCATCCAGGCTCCCGGAGTCCTCACAGGGCTGTAAGGAAGCACATAGGAGGCCAGACAGGTACAAGAACGCTGCACACTGTAAAGCATGGGATAACGTAACACACTATCGGTAATGCACGTGCTCGACAGCTGTTGGATGAGCTGGGTGAACGTGCCTTGCACGCCAACCCTCTAGAACGCCTTCTCAGAAGGCGGTGGGTCTGGAAGAGCAGCTCTCAGCCCCAGAGAGGCGGTGGTGGAAAAGAGCTTCTCACCAAGGACTTCATCAGGGGACTGAACGGCTCCTGCTCAGACAGGGTTGGGAGGGGACCCTGGCGGAGAAAAGACCAGGGCTTCTGGCTAAACACACCATCACCCGAGGATCCCCTGCCAAGACAGAGGTGCAGAAATGCCCCTGGGCCGGGCAGGTCTGTGCTAAACTGGGACTGTGGCTCCTGGTGTGGCTGAGATGAAGGAGCGTCGAGGGGAGGGCTGCCTGGCCTGGAACCACTCCTAAGGATGGCAGAGTGAAAGGAGACACTTGTCCTAAAGAGCAGCAACCGGAAGGTTAATCCCAGAGTGGCATACACCCACCTGTCCGAGGATCCCCTCCCTCCTCGAACTGCAAGCCTGCTGGGAATCAGTATGCTGTCCCTCACTGCAGGTAATTAGGTCAGCTTAGAGGATTTCCCAGGTCAGGAGGAGGGTGGGAGGTGGCAGCTCAACCAGGCTCCAGTGTCTCGGTCAAGCTCCCACATGTGGAGCTGGCCCCCTCCCCCAAGACAGGCACTCAACTGCTGTGTGAAATGTCGGCCACAAAATGAAGGGCCCTGGCGTGGGGTAAATGGAGGAAGGTGGGCTGCCCACACACAAGCCCCAACACACAGGTCCCCTGGATGAGCCCACCGCCCAAGGAAGGGAATGAACGAGAGGACTCTAAGGATTTTGGCTCTTGCTGAGTCTATGAAGAGGTCAGACAGAAAGGCTAGAGGGTGGGAGCAGGGAATGGTCAGCCTAATGGCAGTCAGTGAACAATCTAGCTGCAAGATTATGCTCATGGTCTAGTCTAGGTTTGAGAGACAGTCAGGAAGCCTGCCCAGAGCCCCTAGACAGGAAGAGCAGAGAAGCCAATCAGCTCTCCTGCAGCCCACCTCTCTCCAGCCCTTCCCCCGTCCCTCAGGTGAGCTCCCCACTGCCAGCAGAGATCAGTATGCCTAGCAGACTCCCCTCACCCCATAGTGGGAGCAGCAAGCAGAGAGGGTGTGTCCCGAGAAGCCCAGCTGAGAAACTCATTCACACCCTCGCTGTGGGGATTCCCTTCCCTCTTCGCACTCTCCAAGTGGGCAGGCCAAGAGCATCAGAGACTTCTCTCAACTTGCCAGTGAGATACGGAGGGGCTGGCACGGGTTTGACACAATACCAGGAGGTATGGGCTGTACGGACAGTTGTATTCATGATACATACATACACAGCCAATGTCTCCCCTAGACAGGAACAGAATACAAAAAAGTGGCTCAGGGTTACACACCCTATGCTTCCGTTGGCTTCATCTTAACTGCACCCCCAAAATAGTAAGGGAGCCAGTTCCTGAGCCCTGCTATAGACAGGTGCAGAAGGAAGGTCTTGGCAAGGGCTCCAGGAGGCGAGTCAAGCCTAAATGGAGTAAATGGGACAATGGGACGTGCACACACACGCACACACATGCACACACGCACACATAGGAAATGACCAAAGTTGAAAAGGATCAACATAAAAATATAAGCTAATGTGATTATGGGGAACTAAAAGCAATCAATTGTCTGCAGCAAATGTTCGGACCAAGGCCAGCTTATTTTCTGAGCCTGCGTGCCTTCTAGGCTACCTACCTCTGCTGTGAACTCCGAGTATATAAAAGCATTTGTTTTCAGCCTCAACAAAAGACAAACCAGGAAGGTTAATCTGTGTAAAAATAAATATCGCTCCTAAACCAAATGTAGGTTGTAGATTATCTGGGGTTTGGGCTTTCTGTAGCATTGCTCCCATCTGTTAAGGTGGTCATAAGCAGCGAGCCAGGCTGCAAGGAAGAGGCACGGAGGAGGAGTCCACTGACAGTGCAGAGGAGGCTTTGGCCCGGGTGAGGCCTCAGGTGTGTCCCGAGCCCAAGTCCAAGGGCCCTTCCTCCAGACCAGGCCATCCGTGACTCTTCCAAAGGCTGCTGCCTCCTCTCCCCCAAACATGTAACCAAAATCTGATGCCATTTAAGACACACCAGCTAGCTCACCAGACAAGGCCAGTGAGCGTCCCCACAGTGCCACAGCAGGGTTCCTGGGAGTCCTAGGACCAGGCCCCAAGCTCATCTGTCCACGGACCGACCTTTAGCAAAGACAACTTGCAGCTGGCGAGAGAGAAAAGGGTGTAAGGTCCACCTGGCTGACCTGGTTTCTGAGCCTCCCTGGCAGGCCCCAGCCATGGAGGCCAACAGAGCAGGCCATCACCCCAGCTATGAAGTCAACCGGCCTCAGCTTAAATACACCCGAAAACCCAGAACTCAATCCTCAAGGGGCTTCTCACTCCCCTTTCTGTTGGGGGGCAGCGCTAAGAGACCAGGTGATGTCTAACGTCCCTTCCCACTCTACGATCTGGTGATTCTTATGGTTAGACAGTTTTCGGGCAAACTGGACAGAAGGCTGCTCTCTGATTACAGTTCTGACGTCTGGACTTTCAAAGAACGTGTCTAATCCCATTTCCAACAACAGCGGGCAGGGAAGGGGGCACACTGTGTCCCCCACCCTCAGCCAAATCATTACACTCTCCTGTTCTTCATCATGGTTTTCAGAGCCTGCGCTATTCTAGAACCCTAGTGTGTCAGAGCCAGAAGGAATCTCAGGGATTGTTCTTGCTAATGCTTTCCATCCTTTAGCTTGAAATCACCCTAAGGAAATGTTAACATTATTTGGTTATTTCTGCATGTTCTGAAGTTTAAAATATGCCATTTTAGGTCAGCTTGTTATTATAATGTGTTCCTTTCTTTCTTTTTTAATTTGAGAGAGAGAGGGAGAGAGAAAGCAAGTGAGCGTGAGCAGGGGAGGAGCAGAGGGGGAGAGAGAATCCTAAGCAGGCTCCTGATGCGGGGCTCGATCCCACGACCTCAATCCCATGACCCTGGGATCACGACCTGAGCTGAAATCAAGAGTTGGATGCTCAAATAAATGACTGAGCCACCCAAGCTTCCATTACTATAAATTTTATAACATGTAGTTTTAATACAATCTTTAATAATGGCTATCACATGCACAAATTCGACTTTCCCCCTCATTTCACAGGTGGCACAGATTGTCCAATATAGTTCGGATTAACTAGAGAAGAAGCAGCATGATTTGTTAACACATTTGTAGATGTCGCATTATATTATGTCAGCCCTGGGGGATCAAATTCCATTAAAATAATTTAATCAAATGTTGAGGTATAAAAATAGACAAGCACTGGCACGCCTGGGTGGCTCAGTCGGTAAAGCATCCGACTTCCGCTCGGGTCATGATCTCGCGGTCTGTGAGTTTGAGCCCCGCGTCGGGCTCTGTGCTGACAACTCAGAGCCTGGAGCCTGCTTCGGATTCTGTGTCTCCCCTTCTCTCTGTCCCTCCCATACTCATTCTCTGTCTCTCTGTCTCTCAATAATAAATGTTAAAAAAAAAAAATTTTTTTTGAAAGTCAAACGCTGCTCTCCCATCCTGAAGTTGGAAATTCTTACCCTTGGTCCTCTGTAAGTTTTAAATTTTCTTTCTCAAAGAGAGAAGCCTTCAGACTGATTTACATGCACTTCTCTGTTACCGGTGTAGACAGTGTTTATTCTCAGTGAATGAAAATCTACTTCCAGTATAATTATCACTTTTTTGAATACTGGAAACATCTTGATGTGCTATATAAAAACTCTGGTCCGGTGAATACAATCTGGTAACCATAATGATCAGACAAATTTGCAGGATTATTATTATCATCATCATCGTGCTCCTCATTAACTCTGTAAGGTTCCATATGTCTCCCATCTCTATTCATGGCTCATCGTGGATAAACTAAACAATAGATGGCTAAGACGAAAAGCAAATTAAAACCCAGAGGCCAAACCCACCCCTGCAGTCAGTCGGCGGCTGTGTTTGGCACATAGCATACCACCCGATCTCCTGCAACGCGTCACACTTCGCACGCTAGGACAGCCCCAATCTGTTTCACAGTAAGGAGGGGAAAATGGAATAAAGGTTTTAATCAGTTGAGCTGGAGTCAGGTGCCATTTCAGCCCCTGGAGAACCCCCAGAGCTTTAGAATCACAGGCTGGGAGAGGAGTTTTGTTTAACCATCACCTCACTTGGGGCCGCACTGGATTTTCTAATGAAGAAACTGAGGCCTGGAGAGAAAGGCTGGGTGGAGATCACCTGGCAAGTGCGAACAGAGCAAGGGTTGGTATCGGGGGGCCTGAGCGCCCTCCTCTCAGTGTGCACCAGAGCCCATTCAAGGGTAAGGCAAGGTCAAGGGACCAGACAGGACGAGATGGGAAAAGGGCCCTAGAACTCAGACTGTGTCCTGTTTGCCTGGTTACCCCACCCAGTGCCAGGCCCAGCTCTTTCCCACGGGAGATACACAGTAAATGTTTATCGGATGAATATATGGATGCAGTTGTAGCAGGGTCAGGGTTTGTGTTCTCGGTGCCCCCCGGTCCCAAGTCGTACACTGCCTGCTCTTGTCCCCCACTTTCCATAAAGTCGGGACAGTTTCAGTCTTGTCAGGAAAACTGTCCCTTACCATGCAGTTGCTGGAAATCCCCAGAGAACAGGTGACCAGGATATGGACAATATGTCTGGAGCACTGGGCTGGGCATCCAGAGACCTGGGTATGATCCCAGCTCTGAAACCAAACAGTATTAAGACCATTATTATTTTCCCTCAGGCCCTGTCCCAGTCCGTTTGGGCTGCTATAACTCAATGCCAGACTAGGTGGCTTGGAAACAAGAGAAATTTATTTCTCACGGTTCTGGAGGCTGAGAGTCCAAGATCAGGTGCCAGCGTGATCAGCTTCCGCGAGGGCCTTCTTCTGGGCTGCAGACTGCTGACTTCTCACTGTGTCCTCACTTGCTGGAAGGGGTGACTTGGCCCTCTGGGGTCTCCTTTGTAATTGCAATTATCCCATGAACGAGGGCTCTGCCCACATGACCTGCTCACCTCCCAGAGGCCTCGCCTTCTAACACCTCACCTCAGGCATTAGATTTTCAACATACAAATTTTGCAGGGATGTACACATTCAGACCGTAGCAGGCCCCTGCTTACAAAAGTGACTGGATTCAGCGGTTCTCCGGGTGTGGGCCCTGAACCGGCAAGAGTGGCATCACCTGGGAATTGTCAGAAATGCGTATTCTTGGGCCCACCCCACACCTCCCGACTCAGAAACCGTGAAGGTGGGGCCCAGCCACCTGTGTTCTAGCAAGCCCTCCAGGGGACTCTGATGCAGGCTGAAGTCTGAGCATCACAGACTAGCCCGTCTTTAAGGTCCGTTGCAGCTCTGACAGTTTCTGGCCCAGCCAGCACAAGGAGGTGAGCACGACAACAGCAAACACCTGCTGAGCTTTTGCAGCACCAAACGCTCCTCTGAGCGCTTCACATCAAAGCGCTTCACATCCGCGCCAGCAGATCTCAGTAGGGAGGCTCAGACACATATGTGGCCAGGAATAAGGCCGTATCTTCCCAGCCCTGGCTGCCACCCTCCGAGCCTCGTTTATAGGCCCAGAATAGAAGCCTAAGAAGCAGGCTGGAGGCAGACACCAGATCAGATGTGTGCAAACACACAGCATTTCCCCCCGGCCAACTGGTCTCCCTGGGGACATGACTGCCCCCAGGCACTCCAGGACTCTCATCCCAATGTGTCAGACCGGACTTTTGTGTTTTAAACAATGCAGGCTGTTCAATAAATAATGGCCTGCATGGTGTTATCACTGATTATCTGGCTTATTAGCAGTCAGGGCAAGAGTGATAGTGTTTCTCAGTTGTAGGTGAAGGATCAGAAGGGGGTCTGTAGCCTGGCAGCAGTGAAACATCCTAGGAGGGCAACAGACCCTCCGTGAGCCCCTGTCTGTATCCTCCCCGACCCCTACAGCCAACGTTAGCAACACCTTCAAGTCAGAACAAGATTAACTGAAAACGCACCCATAAAATCTTAATGGTTGCCATTTCCAAATGATCAGGCTTTCTTGTTTGCGGAGTTTTTGTTTGTTTGTTTTCAATTTTACAACTTTTACCTTTATAACCAGAAAACTAAAGTTTAAGAAATAAAAAGTCCATCAACTGACGAATGGATAAAGAAATTGTGGTTTATACACACAAGGGAATTGTACATGGCGATGAGAAAGAACGAAATATGGTCTTTTGTAGCAATGTGGATGGAACTGGAGAGTGTTACGCTAAGTGAACTAAGTCATACAGAGAAAGACAGATACCATATGTTTTCACTCTTATGTGGATCCTGAGAAACTTAAGAGAAGACCATGGGGGAGGGGAAGGAAAAAAAAAGTTAGAGAGGGAGAGAGCCAAACCATAAGAGACTCTTTTTTTTTTTTTAATTTTTTTTTTTCAACGTTTATTTGTTTTTGGGACAGAGAGAGACAGAGCATGAACGGGGGAGGGGCAGAGAGAGAGGAAGACACAGAATCGGAAACAGGCTCCAGGCTCTGAGCCATCAGCCCAGAGCCTGACGCGGGGCTCGAACTCCCGGACCGTGAGATCATGACCTGGCTGAAGTCAGACGCTTAACCGACTGCGCCACCCAGGCGCCCCATAAGAGACTCTTAAAAACTGAGAACAAACTGAGCATCGATGGGGGGTGGGAGGGAGGGGAAAGTGGGTGATGGGCATTGAGGAGGGCACCTGCTGGGATGAGCACTGGGTGTTGTATGGAAACCAATTTGACAATAAATTTCGTATAAAAAAAAAAGAAATAAAAAGTATAGTAAAGTGTACTTTACTACATGCTTTACTTTAATAAAAATTACCAAAAAAGTAATGGCAAAGGGGATTGCCTTCAACTCACTGAGTCCCTGGCGACCTTCTAAGGGGTAGTGTTAGGTGTTAGTTCCTGGCCAAAAGCGGGTGGCAAGGAGAGGATGAATTCTCCAGGATAAATTCTTCCCTCCGAGTCTCAGTGTGTCCCTCTAGGAAATGGGGAAATTATCACTGTGTCCAGTGCGTTCTTGGGAAGACAAAAGCAGAGCCAGAGGTGGGTCCCCCAGACCCCAAACTGCCCTCCACCCCATCTTTGAATTTATGTTATCGGCATCCTAACTGTGACTAACAGCTGAATTCCTCTGCCTCTAGAGATCCTGTGAGGTTTCACCTCAAAACAGGACAAACAGACGATCCTGAACACTTCCCCCGCTCCTTGCTCCCCATGGCTACTGTCTATAGGGAAAGAAGCAAAATATAAAGTGGCTTGTCTTCAAGTGGAAATGGAGGTACATCGAACATGGGGCTAGGAGTCACTCGTAACCTACAGGGTTTGCAGGATTTTCTAGAAAGAATGGGTAGAAGGGAGTGGGGAGTGGTAGGAGGGAGTCAAGTCCTCTACAAACCCCGGAATTCCCAAGAGCACCAGTGGGTGAGGAGACATAAAGGAAAGGAAGCTGGTGGATTCTCAGGGAAAGGGCCAGCTGGGACGCCCCCCTGCCTCTGCAGCCCAGAGCAAGTCAGCAGCCCCGTGGTAAAAAGAGAATTCGGTCTGGCCCTCCTTCCTCCATACTGTCTCACACTGTCATCTCGGGTAAATGACGGGTGGGGCGTGGGGCAGCAAAGTTATTCTACAAGAAGACAGGTGGTGAGAAATTCCTGGATAACAGCTGGGAGGCTGGGTTCTGCCCCTGTCTTGCCATTGGGTTGTTGCACAGCTTTCAGTGAGGCCCTTCCCTGGGTTTCATTTCCTCCTATGAAAAATGAGGGACCTGACATAACGAGGTCCCAAAGTCTCCCCAAGCTCAGACTTCTAAGAATCTCATGAGATACTAAAGGGCTTCCTCATAACCCAGGAATCTATTAGCTTCTTATACCTGTGCATTTCTTACTCCAGCAGGAGGGAATAGGGTCTCTACTCAGAGTTATAGTGGAGTTTGTGGCTGGGAAGGATCCTCTCAGTGTTCACGATAGCGCGGACGTTAAGAGCTCTATCAGATGAAATCTGATTGGAATCAGAAGGATCTGAGTTGAAGCCCTAACTGCACAGTATACTAGCTGAGAGACCTCAGGAAAAAGCCACTCAAGTACATGGGCTTCACGTTCCTGTAAAACAAGGCTACTGAAAATACGTCATAAGTGAAGTGAAGTGTTAAAAGCCCACAGCATGTTGCCTAGTATATAGTCGGCTCCATCTGGTAGCTGCCATTATCCTAGCCTCACTCTTCTTTACTGTTCTGGCTATGACAATAACCAGGGATGGGAGAGGTCACGGGCCACTCATGCTTCGAACACAGCACACCTCCTGTCCTCCCGCTGCTGGTCAGGCTGCTAGCCATGGTCCACTTACACACGTCTGCAAGAAGAAAACCACGGGGGCTCCTAAGAGACAGCTACATATCTGTCCTGGTTCTTTCAACCCAGAACCAGGTGCCACTGGAGAGAGAGGTCTCTTACTAGTTCAGGAAGCTTTACACCTTCCTTTCCCCATCTTCTCTTTCTCACACACACACACACACACACACACACACACACACACACACACAGAGTCAGGGGTCTTCCATCGGTACCATGGAGAATTCTATGATAGACTGGGGCAAAGGTTGAGCAGGTGCCAGCTACCCAGCTGTGCCTGACTATAGGGCTCAGAGCAGCCTGCACAAAACAAATAGAAAATGAACAAGCAAGCTAGCCAGCAGCCACACAACCAGTGATGATGCAAGAAGACAATGGGCTCTTCCCAGGCCTGGCCACCAAGTCCCGTGGCTGTTGAGACTAGGACTTGAAACCCAGCCAGAGCTGGCAGGGTACAGTGATGGTCACATGGTATTCTGGACCAACGCTGCTTGAACTGGAAGAGGTCTTGTGTTGGATGGATTGCTCTCCATCCCCCACCCAGGGATCCAGGGCTGCCTTATGCTAGACACCAGCTGAGACCTGAGTCACAGGAGAAGTCCAGGAGAAAGCTAGACTAGGAATCCATAGGCCAAGAGTCAGGAGGCGGATACATGGCCTTGACTCTGCCCTTATTCATGCTTCTTCCTCAACTGATCACCCAACTCTCTGCTTCGATTTCCTCACCTGGAAATGATATATTCCTGGTCGGTGTGGCCAGGGGTATGATAAGGATACAGTTAGATCAGAGGAAGACAAGGGGACCAAAATGGATTATGAGACATGAACTCACATTCCCAGGCCTCAGATATGCATGTCACATCTACTTCTGTTTTGCTGATTAACCTTGTGTTCGCTTCCTCACCATCTCTGAGCCTCAGAAAAGTCACCCTTCCTCCCTGCTACCCATTTGCCCTGTGGGTGTGGCCAGCATGAAAATGAGGAAATTTGGTCTTGAGGATAACAAGACAGTCCACTTCTTCCCAATTTCTGCTCCCCCCACTCCACTTTTGGAGGCACTCCCTAACAAGCTTGCTGGAGCAGAGAAAGAGTAAGAAATGCATCTTTCGAAGTTCTGCTCCAAATCTCCTCCTTGAAATTGTCCAGGTTGCCATAGAGTAAATGAACTCCCTCTGCTAAACTGCAACTAGAATACCAAGGTACCAGCAAAGACTGCTGCTTCTTCTCCCTATAATTCTCACGGTACCTGGCACACAACTGAGCACCTTTCTGTGTTCAAAAATATTTTCTATCGCTCACGCAAGGCATGAGGGCTACCAGAATAAGGCAGGGCGCGAAGCTACTATAAGGAAGGAGGGGGAGGTATCAAGAACTCACTTTCATGGGCCACTTCTTACTTGGCAGGTGCTGGGCAAAGGTGCATTATCTAATTTCATTCTAACAACTCCATGCAGGGAAAGCACCACTTAACTCCCCAGTTTACAGATGAAAAGTTGGGAAGATTTAAGTCATTTGCCAAAGGTCATACAACTAGTGAACAAAGAACCTGATTTCTTGTGCTATTTTCCCCTTCCAAGAGCAAACGCATGCCCTTGGACATTCCACAATGGGATTTGGGAAAAACAAACCCGGGGAAGGAAGAAAGGGGAGGAAGCAGACAATTGATCAGGAGCAAACATACTCAAGCCAGCAGAGTATCATTAGCCACCTCTGAGTGCTCCTTGGCCCGTTTTGGTCTATCTCTGACATGCCAGCATCTGGGCAGGCCCAGGATGATGTCACAAGCCCATTGAGAAACAAGGCATTCTTGCTCTCAGAAGCCCCAGCTGCAACTTCTTGGGGTGCCATCTACGAGCTCTCTCTTTATTTCTCAAGGTTTAAGAACACAAACAACCCAGAGGATATGTTCAGACAGGGTTTTCCCAGTCTGACTCAGAATGGGGCCAGCACCTGATCTAGACCCTGAACTCGCTCTCACACCAGCTTTCTAGAACCTTCCTGTAAGGCCCAGGCACACAGCCTTCATAGTCTTTTGAGTGAAAAGACCCCAAATCTCTGCAGTTGGTTGGGGGCATTTCATGGTGTTACAACAAGGCGTCATTGGTAGCCAGCCTTCCAGGTGACAGGGGATTCATTTTTAGCCTAGGCCTAACTGAGAATCTTTATTCCTACCAAACAGGCAGCGTGCTGACCACGCAGAACCACAGACAGGAAGCACGGTTCTCAGACACAGAAAACCCTGGGGACACTCAAAGAGAAAAGAGAGAGAGAAAAAGCCCAAATGGCTTAAAAAATAAATGAGGATTAAGCAGAAAAAATATCGAAGCAACACAGTGGACATACACTCTGTACTTAAAACTAAACTCTGGACAATTCTCAGAGCATAAGAAAGTTTTGGGTGTTGTAATACTGGCCCTGATACAGGAAAGTAACAACCCAGCACAGAATTTCATGGAATACATAAGAGAGAAATCAGCCAAATTAGAGCACAGCAAGAGGATGAGTGTGGACCAGACATGAACAGAAAGTTGCATCTCAGTGAGGAGCATGAGATATTTATACCCAAAGCCCACCATGGCATATTTGTAGTGCCTGTGAAGTCAGGCTGGGTTTCCTATCTAGTTTTCCCAGTATGGAATCAGTCTCAGCCAATACCTGATAATGCCCCTGAGTTAAAGAACGCTTCCAGGAATACACAGACAAGCACTTGGAGGAGGTGGATCCCTCTGTAGCTGGTCAAACCATGCGAATCAGCCCCCCTCTCCCCTCTTTTTTGAACAACTTAGCCAGACTGACTTCTGCCAGGATGCATCCTTGTTACCATGGCAACTTCTAGCTGAAGCTAGAGAGGTGAGCAGGAAGACAGCAGGCACGGGACCTCCTCTCTGTGCTGATGCCATTGGAGGAGATGGGTTCCCCCGCCCCCCGCCCCAGGATGGGAGCACTAGCACCAGGTGATGAAAATATCCTGTTGACATTACACCTGTGGATAGGAGAAGCTCATGGGGTTGTCCCCCCTTTTGTGTTTCCATTTTCTTTTAGTACCAGAATGAAAGGTAAACTTAGGCAGGCAAAACAGAGGAGAGCTGGGTTTGGTGGCTCTATCAAGCAGGGCGGGGACCATGAGGGCAGACGGTGATTCTTCTACAAGAGAAGATGTCACACAGCCTCTGCCTCGGGCCCTGAGGCAGACTCCGAGCAGTGACTCTACAGTGCAGCGTTGGCCAAGACTCAGAAGGCTCCGGTGCCATCGACTAAAACATTCCCTCATAGAAGACTGGAGTTCCTGGGATACCCAGGCTCTTATCTCACCCTTCAAAACAAGTGACCCACAGACAAGGAAGCTCCTCAAACCAAGGCACCATCAGCCTGTGCTGGAACCCAGAGCTGCCTGTGGGGGTAATGAGCCAGTATTAGGAGCCTCTGGAATCAGATCCAATCCCAGCTCTGCAACACAGAGCTGTCCCGCTTGGGGCAAGCTGGTTCCCATTCGGAGCCCCCATTTTCTCAGTGTAATCAGGATCATAACACCTGGTCCAAGGGCTGTGATGAATCAATGAGATGACAAAAGCCAAACATCCAACACAGTCCCTGACACAGAGTGGGTGACCAGCCAATGGCACTTCCCTGAGCTCCCTTGCTGTTCTGTAGACAGAGGCACACATGGTGGGACCTGAAAGGATCTGCCAGAGCAAGAGTTGGAACCAATACCTATAGCTTAGTTTCACCACTTTATTTTTTTTTAATTTTTTTTTTCAACGTTTATTTATTTTTGGGACAGAGAGAGACAGAGCATGAACGGGGGAGGGGCAGAGACAGAGAGGGAGACACAGAATCGGAAACAGGCTCCAGGCTCCGAGCCATCAGCCCAGAGCCCGACGCGGGGCTCGAACTCACGGACCGCGAGATCGTGACCTGGCTGAAGTCGGACGCCCAACCGACTGCGCCACCCAGGCGCCCCAGTTTCACCACTTTAAAAAATGAATTCTTACACAATCACTTGTCTGCATAACATTAGTGTTTACAGAGCCCTTTTTCCTACATTATTTTCTATTTAAATAGCCCTGTTAGCTAAGCATTATTATTCTCATTTTACAACTGAGAAAGTCAAAGCTAAGGAAGGTTAAATAACTTGTCCCAGTCCCTTTGGTCTTCAGATCCTTAATCTAGTGCCCTTTCTGCCATTCCATACTGGAATAATCATCCATTCAATATAGATTTCCTGAAAGTGTACTCGGTTCCAGGCATGGTTCCAGGACTGGGTGCCCACTTTGACTTGTCACTCCAAGAGTAGAAATGGCCTGCTCTAAGCCAGCCACATTCTTTGATCCCTCATGGCTGATGGTACATCCATGGGAACCGTGGCCAGAGTGATATATGGTGATACATCCTGCTGTAACCAACTGAGCTGACCACCCACATGCCGACTGGTAACATTCTCTGCCCTTGAGGCATTTACAGTCTCTTGGGCTAAGGAAGGCACAGCCAGGTGGAAAGCATATCAGAGGGAGGGAAAAAACCATCCAGAAAACCAATGGTTCTCAGCCTCGGCCGTATATCAGAATCACTTAGGGGCCTTTTAAGACATTCTGGTGCCTTGATCCAACTCTCAGAGATTATGAATTATTTGGCTGTAGAGTGGGTCCCCACCACAGCATATCTGAAAATCTCCCCACGTGAGACTAACATGTTTCCAGGTTGAGAATCCACATATAGGGCCCTGCCAATCAGAGTGTGGTTTGCTGACGGGCAGTATTGGCATTACCTGAGGGCTGGAAAGGAATGCAGACACTCGGGCCCAATCCAGACCTAATCATTCTGCCTCTGCCCTTAAACAAGACCCCAGGTGACTTGTGTGCTCACAGAGGATGCAAAAGCACAGGCTCTTTCCAGTGAGTCAACCAGAGAAGTGCCTCCCGCCCCAGCCCCAGCCCCAGCCCCAGCCCCAGCTGGGAGATATAGCCCACCTGCTCCCTGCCAGGCAGTGCACACTCCTTGAGGGTAAAGCAGGGGGGCTCAAGTGACTGTAGGGAGCCATGCCACCAAGCTCTGCTTTTCTTGTTTCCCCCAGAGCCGCACCTGGGCCTGCATCATGGGGCTCCGTGTACAAGAGCTGCGGGAGTCCCAACAAACCCTTTTCTGTGGCTAGAAGGAAGTCTGAGAGCTAGACACTGTCACCATTTCAGTGACCAGAAGAAAAAGGAATTTCTTCCCTTTCCACACAGTCACTCTCCCCCTTCCTGAGGGCTCTTTAAGGAAGAGGCGAGTTCAGGACAGCACCGCCTCAGCCCAGCCCCAGTGAGACAGCGAGCTGCCCTGCCAACCATAAAGGCAGCACTGTCCCTGCAGGCATGGAGGTGGCTGGTACCAGCTACGCTTCATGAAGAAGGGAATCCTCGAGAGAAGGCCAGACAAAGACACACACAAAATCTGGGCCCTGCCAGCATCCTGCAACCCACTCCCAGCTTCGTATCCCTGCTACCACTTCTGTCTTTGTTTCTGTCTATTAGTTGTGTGTCTGTGTGTTGTTTTCACACGTGCCTGCCTT
Organism: Puma concolor; assembly: GCF_028749965.1. Lineage (NCBI taxonomy): Eukaryota > Metazoa > Chordata > Mammalia > Carnivora > Felidae > Puma > Puma concolor. Next base: position 26,742,854 of record NC_141683.1, read on the forward strand.
TGCTTTCTCATTAGACTGAGGGCTACCATCCTGCTCCTCCTTTGTCGCTGCCCACAGTACCAAGTACAGAGACTTACGCCCAGCAGGGGCTCAATAAATATTATTTGTATTCATGTGCACACATTTTCTAGGAGTCAAACCCATAGCTCCGGGCTAAAACAAAGAACTCCTCACTAGCAGGCGTTTATTAAGGATTACTATCAGCACATTGACATTCTGTGGGAGAATACAAGAAAACTCTAAGGCACGTCTTCAAAAAGCATGCACTCTGGTTTAGGAAATCAGATTTATACGTGCTAAGCCTAAGACCAGAGACCCAAGGGAATGAAGCATGTTTATAAGGTTAGGCATGTCTATGGACACCAGCATGTGCCAAAACAATGGGTATTTTCTACTCCAGTCTTCTGACAGGTTATTCTTACTTACTTACTGATTGGCATTTTTAAGCATTTTTTCCCTCTGGTCCCTCTACCACTCATCCATACTCCCCATCCTGGGCCATGTTCACTAAAGTAGACAAACAGGATGTAAAGATGCCTAGAGTTAGAAGGGGAGATGGATTAAGACCAGAAACTTCTCTCTGCTAGATGCCCACAAACATCCAACACAATAGTATATCATCTGTTTGCCACTTCACCCCACAGCCATACACACTGCATTGCTTGCCCATTCGAGGCTCCAAAAAGTCTCGGACCAGGTCCCTGGGACCCCAGCCAGAATATAAGGAACATGCTCTCTGCTCTTAATAGGAAAACCACAGTACATCATGTATAGTTGTCCTCACTGTGATGATAAGAAAGCCAGGGAAAAACTCTAGCCAGAAACAGACTTCCAGTCAGATTTAGCATGGAGCTTTCCCAGCAATGTGTCAAACTCACCCACATTCAAAAGTCCACTTTGCTCCATGTCTAAAAGGTTAGGTATGACAGACCAGTAACAAGGGTTATTTTTTTAATGTTTATTTTCTTTGAGAGAGAGAGAGAAAGAGAGAGCACAGATGAGTGAGGGAGAGGCAGAGAAAGAGGGAGACGGGGGTTCCAAAGCAGGCTCCATGCTGTCAGTGCAGAGCCCGATGTGGGGCTTGAACCCACGAACCATGAGATCATGCCCTGAGCTGAAGACACCCAAGGGTTCTTTATTTTTTAATGTTTATTTATTTATTTTTGAGAGAAAGAGAGAGGCAGAGAGAGAGGGAGAGAGAGGAAGCCCAAGCAGGCTCCACACTGTCAGTGCAGAGTCTCATATGGGGCTCAGTCTCACGAATGGTGAGATCATGACCCGAGCCGAAATCAAGAGTTGGATGTTCAACCAACTGAGTCACCCAGGCACCCCTCAAAGGTTCTGACTCTAGAACTGTGCAGCCCAATACAGTAGCCCACTAGTCACACATGGTCTTTAAAATTAAATTAAATTAAATTAAAAATTCAGTTCTCACATTAGCCACATTTCAAGTGCTCATGAGTCACATGTGTCTAGACTACCATGTTGGAGAGGGCAGATATAGAACATTTCTATCATTACAGAAAGCTCTACTGGACAGCACTAATATTAAGCATTTAAATGTTTCATTTGAACTAATGAGTAGGGTACTCTGGGAACTTCTGTTGCTCTCTCCATGTTTGCTGGAGAGGTTTTAGGTACTCTGAGATGTTGAGTAGAGGGAGTGCATTTTCACAATGAAAGAAGAAATGTCCTGAGATTCTCATGTAAATACAAAGACTCTAAAGCAAAATTTACAAGGCTACAAATTGGGTCATTTTAGCATGCATATGTGCACACACGTGGTCTTTCTTTAAGACGGCTGTTACTAGCGCCCCCAATCCATACTTTTGCTTTCATTACAAGGACTGCGAAGTCACACTACCTAGTCCTAGCCAGAACTGTTTTCTAGATCCCTTTGGGTTACTCTAAACATTGTCTGTCTTTACCTTCTAACCTGGCATCACTGGGGAGAAAAATCTTTCAGAGGGCAGGTCAGCACCCTGGACAGCAGCAAGCTCCCTGCCAGCACCCAAGAAAAATTCCAGCATTCCCCTTTTCTCAAACATCCCTTCAGAAGAACAACCTCCCAGACACCACCCCAGACATTGAGCAAACTCAGTCAAGAAGCTTCAAATACTCCTCACTAATTCCCAGCAAAAGTCCAACTACTCAGTCAAAGTCAAGATTCTCTGCAGTCTGGCCCCAGTCCATCCCTGCAGCTATAATTTCCACTGCTCCAGCCTGGCCAGTTCAATGCCTGACCAAAGCTTTCCTCCTGTAAACCTCTGATTATGCCCCCTTCCCCCACCAGAAAGGCCCATTTCCTTACCTCTACCTATTCAAATCCTACTTATCTAGGTCCATCACTAGAGCCCCAAACCAGCCTCCACTTCTCTTCAAAACCTTACCAAAGGACTTAGTCTATATGAATTTTCTCTCTTCTCTGATATCCCAAAGCATTATTGGTTTAGACAATGCTTTAGGGAGCTTAATTACTTATTGTCTTGCAAAATTACTGGGTTTATATGTCGTTTTTAAAGTTCCTGGTGGTCCAGTATATGGAAGAACTACCTCTGCCAGCAACTAGCCATGTAGCCACAAGCAAAATATGTAACCCTTCTGAGTCTGTTTCTTGATCAGTAAAATAATGATCTTGGACTAAACCATCTCTAAAATTCTATGAGATTAAGGATTCTTTCAAAACAAGAAGCCATCTGGAAGTGTCCTATGCAAACAGTAGAGCCTTTGAAGACTGACTGCAGGTGCCACAAATACATATATATATATATATATATATATATATATATATATATATATACACATAAACAATGCACAGCAGGGCTTGAGTCAGTCAGAGAACTCTGGTTCCACTCCCAGCATGTGTCCCAAAGCCTTCAATTCCACCCAGTGTGTGATGACGATCAGAAAGAGATCTAATTTCTGTCCTCACCTACATCAGCATAGGAAAATTGCCTGTGGCCTCAAAGGCATTTTCCTTCACAAAGAACATGTTGCCACCACCGTGTGGAAAAACACCACACAATGGGTAATATAACAATGTCTCTCATACAAACACACACGTATAGATCAACCAACACCTGACAGCAGTATTAGCTTCACCACTAATTATGCATAAGCCCAGACAGACTCTGGAAAAGAACAAAAGACATAATCTTTGGTGATGCCCCAAAATAAAACTCCAGCTAGTCTCACAGGTAGAAGTTCCAAGGGGGACAGAGAAGTGCTTAAAATTTCACCTCAGTATTATACGTCCTGACAAAATGATATTATAATACCTCCTGGTGTTTAAAATCTGATTCTCAAAGCATTCAGCTTATGGATCTACACACAATAAGATATGAGGATGGTTCATCCTCTTTTGTACCTGGAGAAATTAAGGCCCAGAAATGTTTAACAACTTTTGTGTTGCAAAATAAAAATCAAACCACAATCTGAAGGTAGCCGGGAAAATTTCACTAACATAGGCAACATGCACACACAAGCACAGGCACGCACGCATATACACACTCTCAGGGAACTCTTCGTGATATAAAGAGACAACTTCTGAAACTCACTGAGCCCGGAACTGGAAGATTCCACTGACTGCTTGCAAAAAATGCTATTGCCAGAGCAAATTGGCCAGCATCAGTAAAGAAGGAGGGAACTCTCACCGGGAAAAGTCCTTGGAATTGTTCTGCCAGCCATTCACTCTCATCCCAGAAAATCACAAGATCAGAGAACAAAACTTAGCATCTGGTCAATCCACCCCCATTAGCCTAAACTCGATCCAGGACAGCGAGCTCAGCACAAAGACCATCCTGTTTCAGGCCCTTCCCCGAGCCGGCCATCCTAAGTTTTCAGAGAAGGAAAGCAGGGAGACTCCAATACAACCAGGTTAGAAGGGTAAAGATGCCAGCACACAGGGTCCTCTACAATTACATCTCAGTATACTGCTCCAGACATAGCCCTCACTAATGAATTCAATGCACCTACCGCCCAAGCCATGCCATTTATTCATCCTGACTCAAAGATCTGCTGCACATTCCTATTCTTACTCCAGGAGCTCCGATTATTAAGTCTTCAAGTCTTGGTATCTCAAGACCTCAAGTACTTCCTCTTGCAAGGGACTTTTCCAGATCACCCAAGCCCAATATCATCTCCTGCCAACTGTCTGGAATCAGCAGATGCTTCTTATATTTGAACATACATCTCCTTTCTACTTTAGGGTGGAGACAGGGTCTCCTGAACCTCCCCATTGCTCTAGAAGATGGCACAGTACTCTACACACACACAGCAGGTGCTCAACAAATATTGGGTGAGAATGATGACAACGACAGGACTTTCTCCAGAGGTTCATCTGCCACTGAAGGGCAGAGCTAGGTGTGAAGTTACATACATGGGACTGGGTGGGCCCAACAGAAACAGCCCAAAAGGAAGTCCACATGACAGACAATAGCTCACACAGCCTTCCTCCAACTTTGGGTGCCAGGGGACTTTCCTCGCTCTGGGACTGAGTGGGAAATCTTCCTTCCTACCCCTGAGCCGCTGATCCCAGGCTGTTTATCTCGTTAACTCTGTTTATTGTGATCCTGGTAAGAGGTTCCGAAGCCCTCCAAGCCCCTCTCTAATTAAATTCATTAGAACAGATTGGGGCTTTCTTTCTGCATCTCAGAAAAATTAACAACACGATTAGCATCATAATGACGGGGAGAGGGGCTGCCAGGGAGGCCTTTCAGGAGGGGCTGGCCCAGCCTGGGAGTGTGGAGGAGCAGGTGAAGGAGGAGAAGACAGATGCTCAGGCACCTGCTTCCCAGAGAAGGGAGCTGCAGGAGCGAGGAGGGGCTGACAACAGCCTAAGGGGATGAGCCCACCACACCCCAGGCCCTCTAACTTTTTCAAGGCATGACAATTGGGAGAAGAAGGGCAGGGCAAGAAATTAATCACCGACATAAATTCCAGAGACATGAGCTTCCGGGACAAGAGACTTCGAGCAATCTTCTAGTTTTCCAGAGAGAGAGAAACACACGTAAGCTCTGCTAATGATGGGGCTGGAAGTAAAACATAAGCCCCTCACTCTTTTCATGATGCTGTTCTTTTCCTATGAGATTTTACTGCAAGGACCTGGAGAGAAGAGGCCAGATGAGGAAGGTCACTTCTTTCCCAGAGAACCTGAACCCATCAAGTTTTCGTTTATACAGGCTGGTGGGTTCCCTCATCTAGAAAACTCTCCTCTTCTACCAATTCTTTAAGGTTCAAGCTAGTAGTTGATGAGTGTTTGTTACCAGCCAGGTACTCTGCTGGGGCCTTCACTGCCTTATCATATTTAATCCTCGTAACAGCTCTGCAAGGTTCATATTGATATCCCCAGGATCCAGATGGGGAAACGGCAGCTCCTCACCCAGTAAATGGAAGAGACAAGGTTTGGACGTAAGTCTGTCTGACCTCAAAGGCTGATGGTTTCTACTATGCTGATCACCTCCCGGGCTCCAACAGCCAGACTGAGGGATCACTCCTTCCTCTGAAGTTTTACCATCCAGAGTCTGAAGACTTCAATATATACTGTCTTGCCTTATTCCTAAGAGTTGTCATCTGTTTCCATTTATGGCATCTGCTTTCCCTATTTGAAAGCAGAAACCGTGTTTCTGTATCCTTCAGAAGGACACAGTAGGTACCCAAATGTGCATGCTAACTGAGCCTTTCTAACAGATTTCCCAGAGAGCCTTGGGCAAGTGGAATAAAACACCCCAGTTTTTATTTTTCCGCAGGGGTAGGGGGAGCTTAGCATAATACATAGGAGAGGTGCATGGGCTTTGATGTCAAACAAATATAGGTTTAAATTCTAGCTCTGCAATTTCCCTGCTCTACAATCTTAAATAACAACATTTCGGAGTCTGCTTTCTTATCTATAAAACCAGGATCCTAATGATACTTCTTTTAGTAGGTAAACCCTTATGAAGATTAAATAAAAATGATGCTATAATGCACATAATAGAGTGCCTAGCACATAGCAAGCAATCTCTAACGATGGCTGTTATATTATGACACTTGTATTTTTCTTGGCTTGCCTCAAGACCTAAGGAAAGGAGGGTGGCTCAAGAGTTCTTGAGTTGGCTAGCACAATCTGACTGGCGCCCCAAGTCAGCAAAGCTTTAGAAGTGCCTAGTCAAGTGCGCAGCACAGCCATTAGCTCCCAAAGGCCACCCGACACCACCCCCCACCACTGCAGTCCCAAGGACCAGGCCATATGCATCCAACATCTGTCCTTGCAGCTAGGTGCAGACTCTAGCTGGGTATTTTGAGTACATGCTCAAAAGTTTGATCTCAAGATGCTCTGGCCAAAGTAAAGGTACAATCACTCAGGTCTTACTGCCCACCGTGACCCCTCAGCCATGCTCCTACAATGCTAGGAACTCATCCAACCTCTGTTACAGCATTTCTTGTACTGAATTTTTATTTGTTTTCATTTCTGTCTCTCCAACTCAACCTATGAACCCAACACCTAGCACAGTTCCTGGGATATATTCAAAGACTCAGGACACACTAATGAAATGAACTAAATTAGGTGTGTGGGAAAGAAGGATGCTCCTCAGACAGATAAGGCTGAGGGTCTCTATCCTTACATTCCTTCCCAGTTCAACTATGATGTTCATGGTGACCTGTGCTCAAGGGTATCACTTCAAACCCCCCCCCCACCCGGACTTCTCTGGTGACTCCTAACTGACTCTGACCTCCCCAGAACTCCAAAAACCTTCCCCACATATGAGAGCTTGCAGTATTTCTACTTCTCTTATTTCCGACCATGCACTTTAACACATACTTGCTATTTCCCCATCAGATAGGAGCTCCCAGAGAGCAGACACTGGGCCTCTTTTCCTCTGACTCCCTCTAAACATTCTAAGCATACCCAGACCACCCTTTGCCCCTAAGACACAAGGGCTTAGGAGATGGACATGGGAGAGCTGAGTAGCCTTGATCTTGTCCCAGAGTGCCTTCTGGGTGCCCCTCATCAGGCTAAAGCAGAACCTAGTGAAGTTCGGCTGCACAAGGAACATCTCTCTTCCCCTGAATGCCAGGGATCTGCTAACATCTTTCATCTCACCTCCTCCTCCACCCTTTTCTCCTCACAGTCGACTTCAGGGCCAGCCCTGACCTACCATTCCGGGTAATATCATCCAGCCCTCCTCATGGTTCTGGAGGAGAGAAAGCTGATGCCACTGGAGTGAAAGATACGCTGTCCAACATCCTTCTCCAGATGTTCTCGCTCAAGCTTATCTATGGTATTTGTCTGCTTGCTTGCCTCTCTTTCCATGACACTGAGAGCTCTGGGAGATCAGACCCTGTCTCACTCTTCATCTCTACAATCCCGCACAGAGCACAGCAGCACACTGCAAGGGTTCATTAGTATTTGCTAAATAAATAAGTACATAGTCGACCTTACATTCCTCTCACTTCCCTCTCCTCACAGCCTCCAGGCCAAACCAACTGAGCACTGAACTTCTCTGCCTTCTCCCCTTCTGGTTTCCTAAGGATTTTTCCCCCTAAAGACTAAGTGATGATCCTCACATCCCAGTTCTTGGATGGTCTTGGAGCAAAGTGGTGGGAAGGGAACAAGTCACAACAACGACAGCGTAATGGGGGCTTGGAATTCTGTCCCTCAGTCACTGCAGACACAGGACCCTCTTCTGCACCTCCCCCTCAGATATCCAAGCCAGAACTCCCCTACCCCAGATATCAGCCACTGGCTCAATGTGCCCCTGAAAGCAGCAGCCCCGGAAGCCAATCTGCTTCAGCCCACAGGGAGCTAGCTACGTCTTGCTCCAGCTCTCCGGGAGCCGGCTCCTCTTTCTACGTGCCTTAGTTTATCTCTGTGCGGCCTCTGCGATGCCAAACAAGGATGAGGGGTGAGATTCGTTGCACAAAACTAGAAAGTATGTACATTGTTATCAGAATCCCCATCCCCACCCCCCACACCCCCACTTAACCTGAGCCCCAATCAAGCATTTCAACGTCAGAACCTGAATCCAATCAGCTCTCCACAACAGCTCCAGGTGATGCCTCCTCCCCCGACCTGGAAATGCCTAGGGAAGCTTCCTGCCCCGCCCCCTATGACGAGAGGGGGCACAGAAAGGTGACGAAGTGGAGGACAGCCATCCCCTAGCTGTATGCACCCCCTCCCTTGCCGGGCAGTGCCTCAGTCCCATACAGAGTTGTTGCTCATGAGCTGAAGTCCAAGCACTTGGTTTTCTAAAGTGAGGGATCCTTATGGCGACGGGACAGAACCCAACAGCAATGCGCTCTCAACCTCCAGTTTAAGCCTTGGGGATTTAGCTGATGTCCCCAAGACAGGAACCAAGACAGGAATTGGGCTGTCATTCCCTGTTTCAGGGGGGCAACCACAATTTGTAGAGTTAAATGTGAACGAGTGTCTTTCCTTATTTGTGTTATTCTCATTCTTTCTCTGTATCTACACACACACACACACACACACGCACGCACGCACGCACACACATATTTCCAGCTGAATCCAAAGAGGGAGATATTAATCCCTCAGGAGTGCCAACTCAAAAAAGAAAGAAAGAAAGAAAGAAAGAAAGAAAGAAAGAAAGAAAGAAAGAAAAGCAATCAGTTTCCCAACACACACACAAAGAAGTGTCAACTCAGTCAAAACAAAAGGTTAGAATGACACTCCCCGCCCCCCCTCCAATTTCCTTCAATTCTTCCTGCAGTGCAATCCCACCAGATCGAATCATCCCCAAACCAGAGGGGAGGATAGGTCTCTGCCTTCCTTCTTCTCCCTGCCCCTGACTCCCACAGCTGGTATGGCCCCTATGCCCAGGGGCTTCCACTCTCCATACATTATCCCTGGGCTTCTCCTTATGTCTCAAGTTCAGTGGCTTCTGAACCTGCCCCTCTCTAGCCCCAAACAAACAATTCAACTCCTGCCCAACCTGTCTCAAAAGCCTGTCTGCCCTTGCTGGAGATTTGCTTGGGCCCCAGCAGGGCTCACCACAGTTCCAAGGGTAGATAAGACATTCCAGGGCCTCATCCCAGGGAAACAGACGGGCTGGAAAGGGGCACTTGTCATCCATTCCTCTAGACCGAGGGAGGAGGCATCTCTGTCCAACACACACACACACACACACACACACACACACACACACAGCACAGTGCCAAATGCCAAGGAAGGAATCAGGAGCAGAACCTGGCTCAGGGCAGGAGAGGGGCTGCCATGGGGACCAGAGTCTAGGTGATTCAGCACTCCGCCCTCTCTCAGCCCAGCCCATGGGCCACACTCATGACAGCTCCTGATGCCAAAGTGCTGACTTGGAGGCTGAGGAAGAATTCTTTCTAAGATCCAAAATTCTGCAATGCTCCAGTGAGGCTCCTCATCCAGGCCTTTCCATCCCAGGGCTCAGAACAAGACTTGGAAGAGGCCCTCAGCCATTCCCTTGGACCCTGCCTCTTGCCCAACCTAGATTCCCTATGCTTAGCACTCCCCCCACCCCCCCCCCCCCAGTCCATCTAGGAAACAAACCTGAACAGCCAGGGGAAGAGGGTGGCTGAGGAGGAACACAAGAGGCCTACGAACCCTCAGCATCCTTCACCCCCAAGCCATGAATTGAGTCAAACATGCAGAAAGGGGTTATAAGAGGATTCTGCAACAGAGACTACATCGGGCCTTCAGAGCCCTAGGCCTCCCCAAGCAGGAAGGAGGGCCCCAAGGCAGGTGATGGGGGCTCAGTACAAGCTGTGGGGCTACATACAGCACCAGGAAAGGCAAGAAAGAAAGGTGATGGGTCAGGCCAGCTAACAGCCAAGGGGGGAAGCTGGGGTTCTTGAGAGGGACTATGTATGGTGCAGGAGGAAACCAAGAGGCAGCTGGGAAAGGGCTGGGACAGGGTGTGCAGGGGGACCTGGGGAAGATAGAAACTGAGGGAGCAGATGGAGAGACAGGAACCCGGAGTGATGCGGGTACGAGGTGGGAACGAAGACAGGGGAGGCCAAGGAGAGGGGCTGATGCGAGGGGTAGGAAAGATGGACGGGATGGGGTCATACCAAGTGGGGTGTGGAGGTAAACAGGTATAAGGGCAGGGCAGTGGATGAGGCAGGGACGGAAGGGAAGGGGAAAGAGGTCGAGGATGCAGAAAGGGGGAGGGGAGGCGGCCAATGAGACAGAAAGGCTGTTGGGGTGGGCAGGGGGGTGGGAGCTGAACGGGGGTGGGTGCAGATATCCACAGAACAGGATGGATTCAGGGCAGGTGACGGTGTGGGGACGAGAAAGGACGGGGATGTGAGCAGAGGGGGATGGGGACAGGTCGGGGGATGGAGACGGACAGAGGAGGGCGGGAACGAGGGGGTGTCGCTAGCTGGGTTTCCATGACCCCCGTTCTACCCCACCCCCATCTCTCCGGTATCCGCGCTCGCCTACCTCCGAGGGCTCGGGTGCCGGCCCCGGGCGCAGTCGGTGCTGTCCGCCGCCGGCGCCGCCACTTCCCCCGCGTCCCCTGCAGCGCCTCTCGCCGCCAGCCGCCGCATTAGGGCAGAGACCAGCCCGTGCGCGTCCCCGGACGGCCGGCGCGCCCCCGACACCCTGCGTGCGCGCCCTCGCGCCCCTCCCTTCGCGCGCCGAGCGGGGACCTGGACGGAGGAGGAGGCAAGATGCTCGGGGCCCCGCCTGGAGCGTCGCGGAGCGATTCGCAGGGCCCGTGCCGGTAAAAAAAAAAAAAAAAAAAAATGCCCACTGGCATTGAAAATGATCATAATTGAAGCCCCCACGGTATCACGTTTTGTCCTGTATATGCCCCCTCCACCATGGGGCTTTGACTTCTTGGAGGCGGAAATGGGCCTGAGAGCCTGTGTTCCCAGGGAGACTTGCTTGTGGTAGCCTCTCCAGGGACGTTAGTTGAGAGAAGGATTGTTGAATCCCGAATTGAGGACGTGAGAAAGTTGTGACTCCTTCCGGAGGTTGCGGAGGTTGCGTGGTCGTTTAAAAATAGGAGATTGTGTCCTGCCCTCTGGGGGCTCAGGCCCTGTCCCAGTCTTGAGATAGGGTGGAAGAAGTCCGATGACTGGAAGGCCCAAGATCTCAGTGTTCGTCCCGGTGCCGCGACTGATTCTCTCACAAGGGCAGGGCACTTCCTCACTGTCCTCCACCGAACAATGAAAAGTTGATTGGATGATCCCTTCGGGTCCCTTCTGGGGCCGACAGGGAGAATGTGTCGGACACAGGCGGAGATGTGAGCACAGCTATTACCTGAAACAGTGGACAGATCTGAACTGAGGAATCATAAAACCTTAGTTTTGGTAGCTTCCAGTCCCGTCCCCCAACCTGAACCACAGTTCCCTCCACAGACACCCTCTGAGGTCTCATTCGAGGCCACATGCAACTGCCTTTTCTGCTCCCACGGCTCCTGCCCTGTCACTACCTTCACTGCACTGTCCCCACCTACCTGCCTGTCTCCTCTCCAGCTTGTGGGAGGTGGGAGAGCAGGAATTCATCCTGTTCCCCATGCTTTCCCAGCCCTAGCACAGAGTAGGTGCTCCATAAATGCTTGCAGAAAGGATGAGTGACCACTAATGGTAGATGGAATCCTCCAGGTAACTGACAAAATGTTGAACTCTTCAGTTGGCTGCTTTGAGATCTGCAACCAGAGCTATTGGGTAAAGACAATGGGAAACGGAGGAAGGTCCAAATGGTGGGGCCTCAAAGCGTAGCTGCCCATGGGCATCAGGGACCCTGGGCAAACGTTTCTGCAGGGCCCCTGTGTATACACACAATTTGATTTCACTCAAAATTGTTTCTCAGGACTCTCCTGGCAGACTGGCCTCATGTAATCCTGTGAATGAAGTAGTCTACCTCCTGGATCTGGGCCTGACCACAAGGCCCTGGGAGGACCTGGGGCAGCCAGAGCTTCTGGGGGGCTGGCCAACCTGGGGCTTCTGGTCAACCCCTGTGTGGAGAGGGAGAGAATGTACAGGGTTGGAAAACTCTCCGAAGGGGAGAATCTGGAAACTGAGGCGCCCCATCCAGATGACACTACTGACCCCAGTTGGTCCCAGGCACTGGAGGGACACTTAGGAAACTTGGAGGAAGGTGCTTCAAAGCACCAGGGCCCCTCAGGCCTGCACCTAGGACAAGATCCCCCCTTACCTTCCCTACTGGAAGTGTCCACATGGCTGGCTCAGTGGGAGAAAGAAGATAATTTTCCTTTTCTAAGCACTCAATTTCTTGTATATATCAGTCACTTGCTTTTTACAGTGCTAGCAGGTAGATATTTTATAGGCCGTACTGCATAGTGGCTGTGGGATCAGCTCTAGAGGTAGCTGGCTAGCCACCTCCACCACATCAGATCTGGGTCAACTTGGGCAATTTGCTGATTTTCCTTTTATTTCTTTAAAAAATATAATTAAAGTTGGGCGCCTGGGTGGCTCAGTCGGTTGAGCGCCTGACTTCAGCTCAGGTCATGATCTCGCGGTCCGTGAGTTCGAGCCCTGCGTCGGGCTCTGTGCTGACAGCTCGGAGCCTGGAGCCTGTTTCAGCTTCTGTGTCTCCCTCTTTCTCTGCCCCTCCCCCGCACATGCTCTGTCTCTCTCTCTCACTGTCTCACAAATAAATAAACGTAAAAAAAAATTTTTTATAAAAAAAAATATATATATATAATTAAAGCTATACAAGCATGTAGCTGAATCAGAGTCGAATTATTCTATGAGATTTCTTTCTTTCTTTCTTTCTTTCTTTCTTTCTTTCTTTCTTTTTTAACTAGGCAAAGAACTTTATTAGTGTTGTTTCAAACTTTATTCCCAGGCTTCTTCAGCTTAATTAGCTGCGAAGAATGAATTGTATATAAGCAAAAACTGAAAAGAGCTGCAGTGTCCAAGGGTCTTGGGCTTAAAAAATATTAGAGATCCAGATTTTATCAGATCCATGAACAAAATTTGTAAAAAGCAGCCATCATATACAATAGCAGCTCCCAGTAACTTCTCCAAGTTTTATCTTCTTCAGAAGTTGACTCCATTCAGTGTGCTTCATTCTTGGAAGCTTCATCCAAATTCTCCACGAGATCTGGACCTTCATCATCATCATCCTCTCCAGTAGCAAGTGGTGCCTTTCCATCCACAGATTGTTTGGGCAGAGCTTCAGCCCAAAGATACTTAAAGCCTCATTTGAGATAGTGGGGAGCATTTCTGTCAGCTGCTTTGTCTCAGCATGGCCTGTGATGGTGAAAGTATTTGCTGCCAGGGAGGCCTGCACTTTAGGGTTGTTAAAGTGGATCACTAGTCCTTGGTTTGAGAACCAACTCAAACCAAGAACTTGTGGCTCAGTCAGTTAAGCATCTGACTCTTGATTTTCAGCTCAAGTCATGATTCAGGGTTTGTGAGTTCGAGCCCCACGTCAGGCTCTGCAACAGTGCAGAGCCTGTTTGGGATTCTCTCTCTCCCTCTCTCTCTGCCCCTCCCCTGCTCACGCTTTCTCTTTCTCTCTCTCTCTCAAAATAAATAAACATTTTTAAAAAATCATTTAAAAAGGTGTTCATTATGACTACTCAAATCCTATTCACAACTGACCTTTTCATTTCCTGCAAACTTTTTATGTTTTCTGGACTTCAGAATTATCGTGTTTTGTTTACTTGTCTTACATACAGCAGTTACAATTCAACACTAAATTCTCCATCAATTGTCTATATCCATATGTTCAGAACTTTCAGAGAGTCTATAAATTTTATCTACTTGAAGATTCTCTCTAGAGCCTTCTGACAAGTTCCAGTCTCTCTTTCTCTATTCCCACTACACAGCTATTGATATCGTCAAGCCTCAGTTTCTTCATCTGTAAAACAGGGATAATTATATTACCTCATAGAGGTGTTGTGAGGATAAGCAAAATAGTTCATGTAGCACAGTGTTTGTCGTATAATAAACACTTAATTGGGGCGCCTGGGTGGCGCAGTCGGTTAAGCGTCCGACTTCAGCCAGGTCACGATCTTGTGGTCCGTGAGTTCGAGCCCCGCATCAGGCTCTGGGCTGATGGCTCAGAGCCTGGAGCCTGTTTCCGATTCTGTGTCTCCCTCTCTCTCTGCCCCTCGCCCGTTCATGCTCTGTCTCTCTCTGTCCCCAAAATAAATAAACGTTGAAAAAAAATTAAAAAAAAAATAAATAAACACTTAATAAATATTGCCTTATTATGATTCGAGAGGAGAAAACCAAAGCTCCAAGTAACCTGCCCAAGTAACGGTTCAAAGCCCAGATGTGTCTGAAAACTCCTACTTAAAACTGTTTTGCTATTTTAGGGCAGGGCCTAAAAATCTTAGACTTACAAAGTTAGAATCTTCCAGTATGGTCAGTTGAAGAAACATAGGATTTTCCAAGAAGGTCCTGGCCGACCAGCAGGGTGAACATGGTCAGATCACCTAACCCCTCTAAGACATATATCCTCCTATGGAAAGTGGGGATAAAGTGAGTGCCAAGGAGATAAGGCACTTTGTAAACTAAATGCTCTGCACAAATGTTAGTTACTGCCCAGCTTTCTCTTCCTTTGCTTCATTTTTTTAGCAGCTGAGAAAACCAAGTCCGTGCAAGAAGATCACGCAGATAGAAATCATGCAGTGATTCGGTGGTTGAGACGGAACTGGAGCTCATATCTCATGGCCTTAGTGTAAAGAAATTAAGTCCAGGCCTGATGGGCATCCAAGGCTGCCAGATGCCCAGACAGGATAGAAGCAGGTGTTTCCTTGGCCTCAGTGTCCCCAGCCACTGGCCTGTTCTGACCAGGGGAGGGACACCACCTGCTGGTGATGGACTCTGGGGACAGAGACAGGCCTGGATCTGGTGCAGGCTGTTCTACTAGTGTGTCAGGAACAAAGCTACTCAGTGCCAAGGGCAGACAGTGGTTGCTTTTTTCTTTCCAGACATTCATCTGGCCTTCCTGCTTCCTCTTCTTCCCTGGGTTTGTATTTTTGAGTTCTGGCTGAAACTCTAACGGGCATGGACTCTGTTGACCCTGGCCTTGAAACCCCACTCGCTGTGCCCTCTCTCATGGTGAATGGTAAGTCACCAATGACTTTCACATTCCCCAGCGTCTCATTGCTCCCAAGCAATGGCACAAGCCTTGCCTAACCCCGGACTCAGGCCAAGAGAAAGCCCCCACGCACTGAATCTCAGATGCAGTGGGACACTGGGCACGGGCAGGGATGATGAAAGACAAGGGACAGGACTGGGCTGCAGCAGTGTCTGTTATGCCCTCCAAGCCACCCTCCTGCACATGCTGCTTCATGCATTTTGGGTAGAGGTGCAAGAATGCAGCCTGCAGAAACACTAACACAAGTCACAAAGATGCATGTGCATCGGGAGGTTGTGCAGCCCACGCAGACGGCAATGATCCAGTATGCTGGTGCAATGGAGAAGTATGGAGCCATTTTTAAAAAGTAACACACACACACACACACACACACACACACACCCTTTTAAAAGAACAGCTTAGTAACAACACATAGGGTAGTACCCTTTTCTGGGGGTAAAAATAAAAGCAAATTGGTATAAGGGGTGGAAGAAGAGGAAAGAGGGAATGATGCCCTGGGCCGATTTAGGAGATGAGAACCTGGAGGAAACCAGGAGGGACCTAATTTTTGTTGAACCCTTTCATCTACCAGCTCTCCTTTTACATCTGTCATATCACTTAGTCCTCACAAAAGCCCAATATGATTGGTGGTCATTGTCTCCAGTTTGCTGATAAAGAAATAGAGGCCCAGTGAGGTTAGTAAAATTTCGACATCACACAGATGAGATGTGGTAAAAGCTTAACCTTGCCCAAAGGGAAGTCTAGCTTAGCCATTTGGTTTCTGGGATGTCATCTCTGAACCCTTGGGATATGCTAATGAAAGTGTCTTTACCTGGGGGCCTAAGGCCACACTCAACAGTCTATGCTAACAATGTGATTTGTGGTGGGGGCTTTGGGCATGTATCAACTCAGCCTCCAGAGAGGCTAGAAACTAAGTGTAGCTACATGGGTGTAGCTTGGTTAGTCTTGGTAAAGACTCTGAACACTAAGGCTTGGGTGAGCTTCCTTGGTTGGCAACACTCTGTGCATATCGCCAGACATCTTTCCTGGAATGTACTGCTGTCTACACATCTCGGGGGGCAGACAACTGGAAACTCCGCAGTGGAGCCCTCCTGAATGCTGTCCCATGCACCTCTCCTCTGGGCTGACTTTAATCTGTATCCTTTTGCTGCAATAAAGCATAACTGTGGGGACTCTAGCTTCCAGTGAGTTCTGTATGTCCCACTAGATAATTATTGAACCTGAGCATGGTCTTGAAGATGCCCAAGCCTGCGATCACTGTCAGAAATGAGGGTGGTCTTGAGGGTTTCTCCCTAACTTTGAAGACGGTAAGGGGTGTATTGGGATTTGCTCAAAGATCTCAGAGACTCCAGCATGTGGCCTCTTCCCAGCTCATTCTTCTCTTACACTGATCCACCGTGGACAAGTGCCGAAGGGAAGAAATTCTGGCACCATGAGGAAGAACAAGAACAGAGCGATGGCCACACTCAGCGATAGCAAGGTGGTTGAATGAGGACATAGAAAAGCAAGCTGAGTAGCATGCTCAGAGGGAAAATAGAAGGAACATATTTTAGAAAGTCCCAGGAATCTCTGACCCTCACGACACAAGATGGCAAGAAAGCAAGTGCAGAGAAAGCTGAGGGGAGAAGCTACCAGAAGCCCCAGTTTCTTATAGGTCCTCCAAGAAGCTAGGATCCCTGATAGACAAGACTCTTCCCTTGTCTCCTACCCAGCATCTCCTCTCTGCTCACTGTAGGCCAGGAGGGAAGATCACATTTCAATTTATACACAGAATTAAGGGAAGGAGGGAAGGAACCAGGAGACTAGCTTTGATCCTTCTCCCTTTTGGCCACTCCACAGTGCTGGTGGTCCTCCACAGTGGCATGTACGGAGACCTCATGTTTCCATAATCCCTTTATTGCCCCCACATCCAGCACATTCTTAAGTACCTAGCCTTTTCTGCCCCCACCCAGTTCCAGGCTTGAGAGCATCTTTCCACCTGCTTTCCCACTTCCTACTTTGGAATTAAAAAATAAAAAATAGGGGCACCTGGGTGGCTCAGTGGGTTAAGCATCCGACTCTTGATTTGGTCTAACTGTCATGAGATCCGGCCCTCTGTTAGGCTCTGGGCTGAGCATAGAGCTTGCTTGGGATTCTCTCTCTCTCTCTCTCTCTCTCTCTCTCTCTCTCTCTCTCTCTCCCTCTCCCCCTGCCCAATAGTGCTGAGGGCAGAACTGAGCCTCTGAGATCACTTGAGAAGACATACACACATTCAAGCTGTTGGCTCCCAGATGCAGAGCCCTTCCCAAGTACATGGAATTAGTCTCCTACCCCAGGCAGGGGAAAATCCATTCCCAGTAGACTGGCCAGTGAACGAGGAGGCAGGTGGGGAGGAGGAGAGGCCCTGGAACAGCAGGTAACCAGACTGCATTTAGGCACATCTTAGCCCTGTCCCTGCTCTGAGGGCAAGGCCGAGTGGAGCCACTCTGGTGCCTGCTTTTACACAGGGCATATTTCCCCCTGTACAGTCTATCTGCAATGATCACTTGGGGCAAATTTCACCTGCATCAATGTATCAGGGAGGTAAGGATTTTTTGAAGCTATTCTCTTCTGCACCTGTCTACCAGCAATAGTAGGGAAAGCAGACAACATTTCTCTCTCCTACTTCCTGCCAGCCAACTGGCAAGAAGACAGCCTCAGGTTCAGACTCTTTCTCTCTCTAAATGTATGAAACCTCGGGTCGTTTTTTTAATGTTTATTTTTTTTTCAGAGGGGGGAAGGGCAGAGAGGGGGGTGGTGGAGGATCTCAAGCGGGCTCCGTGCTGACAGCAGAAAGCCCGATACAAGGCTCAGACTCACAAACCATGAGATCATGACATGAGCAGAAGTCGGGCGCTTAACCAACTGAGCCACACAGGTTTTCCAGAGACCTTTAGGAACTAATCTTCGCGGCAGGTTGCTTCCTGATCTTGTCCCCAGACGGGAGAATGAACACAATCCCTCCCCAGCTGGGAATCTTGGCATTCAGAAAACCCCTGTCAAAAAAGCTTTTCCTTTTGCAATTGTCTTGCAAACTTATTTGTGTGAGGGTCTCCAGAGTGCCCAGGCACTGCTAACCCCAAAAGGTATCTGTGTCATCATGATCAAACGGGTAAGATATTAAACAACTTCTCTTCCTGAACCCTCTCGCTCATTTTTGTGGTGTACTCCTATTTTAAGATCCAGCCTAAACGTCACTCCTCTGGGAAAAACCCCGTTCTTCCGCTGGACCCAGCCTCTCATCCGGGCAACACTGAGCGCACCCCCAAAAGTGCTCCTCCCCGGCACTTAACACGCAGTGTTTCCTTATAAGCGTACCTCCCCTGCTAGACTGGAAGTTTCCTCGGAGCAGGGAATCCTGTGTCCACAGAGCCTAGCACAGCACACTGCTCAGGGCTGAAACTCCGTAAATAGTTGTTTGAATGGGTGAATGAATGTACGAATCAAAGCAGAGCTGTTACAAACACAGATCGTACTGTGTAATGAGGGCAGCCACCAGCCACATGTGACCATTTAAATTTAAATGAACTAAAATAAAAAAACTGTTCAGTGTGTGTCATTCAGAGGACCTCCCTCAATGCGGTGCTGTGCTATTTGCTGGCCAAAGAATCACACAGATATTTATAGTGTAAGGCAGACGTGCGACGATCTAGCAACTATAGAGAACGCCCCCTTGAATAAATAGGGTCTGAATGAAATAGATTATGATTAGGTATTGTCAAATATATAAAAATTAAACCGACCAAAGGAAAAAATAGAGAGAGAGGTTTGGTGGTCCTTACAGCCTGAAAACGAATGTGTTTCGTCACTTACATTTGAAATAGACTACTTTGCCTACGGGCTACGATTTTACTCTCCTGAGGGAACTACACCTCCAAGTGGTTAAGAGTGCCTCCTTCTGCACCGGACCAGACTCAGCAGGCTGGGGAACGGCAGAGGAGGCTTTGCTTGCTCTTTGTAGCAAGCCAGGGGCCCTGTGCCCCAGACACCAGGCTCCTCTGTTTCTGCCCCATCCCCCACCCCGCCGCTCCCCCCCAGCACAATTCCCTCTGGCAGCCAGCGCCGGGAGCCAGGAGGTAGCAGCTGAGAACCTGGCCTGTGAGCCAGGCCACCCCCAATTAGTTTATCTTATTAATGCCAATTTATTAGCACAGAACCCCTGGGAGGTGAGCAGGAGGATGTTTTAAATAAGCATCTGCATTTCCTGTCTGCAAGCTTTACACCTGAGCTCAGTGCTAGACGGGTGGCCTCCCGCCTCCCTACTTCCTCCGGAAGGTGGACCCAGGAGAGTGGATCTGCCTGGACAGAGGGGATAGTGTGTGCTTCTAAACACAAGAAGATTTGTCACAGCTTCATAAGTGTTTGCGCAGGCGTCCTTTCAAGGGTTCTCTAAGAACTCATCTACAACAAAGAATTTGTCTGTTAAATAACAATGGCTTTATAAATACAATAGCCTTAATAATTAAATCTTACTCCTCAGGGCTCCAAAGGGACTAACTCCTTCGGTTCTTTAAGGGTTAGGAGCTGGGGAAAATGCTATCTTCCCGCTAGGGGTTTCCCGGCTTGGAAAGAGTCTTATCATTCACCCCCTCTTTGAAGCCGGGGCCCATATAAGCAGTACCACACCCTATCAGACACACGAGCGCGTTTTCAGTGAATTGATAAATGGTCATAATTTAACACTGTTCCAAGCACCTGAGAAATTTTCACGGGCCATGAGCTCTTTTGGCTTCAGAGGGACGAAGTGTCACGACCAGGTAGATCCTACCTGCAAAGGTGTGTGCTTGGTAGAGGAGAAGAGCCACCCCCTACCCCAACCTCCCTCCATAGTGTTTCCTCCCTTGCTAACACCCAGCTTTAAAATTCCCAGAAGAAACACCCACCCCTGTCCTGGCTGCAGGGAGAACCTTCTCTTAAACAGGCCATTGTGTGCATATTTTTGTGGGCTGGGGGAGAACGAGTTGCTCTGAAGCCACAATGCGCTCGCTGGTAAATGTTTAATAATTGGTTCGCTGAGAAAAAAGAGAAGCCCTGATTTGTGGCGTTCTCCAACTCGGTCGTTGAACACGGGGGTGAGAAACGATGTGCAGTAGCTCACTGTTACATAATATTTCCACGGGACCGATAGAGTGGAGGCAAATGACCTCAAGATCACAGCACTAAAATGAGTTTTGAATTATTTTTTACCATTGCGTTTAATACCGTCATTTAATCGTAAGCTTCCATAATTTAATTTTGTCCTAATGGCTGTGTTTTACCACCAGCTTGCCGAGATCCTTAAAGACTCGGCAGTCGGCTCTCGTGAACCGACCGGGGCTGGCCCCCCGGCACGCTACCGCCCTGCAGCCACTTAGCCACACTTCTGCGACCCCACTGTTGTCACTTCCCAGCTTAGAGTTTCTATTTCCTGGCTCCCACCGCAACCTCAGTGAGGTCAGCGTGTTATGCCTGTTTTATACGGTAGATACTGGAAATAACCGCGCGTACCCACCCCCGCCACCGTGATGATGGCAGCAATGACGAAGGCTCCTGCCTGTGTCCTCTGGAGGCCAGCTCTCGCTGACGGGAGCACCTCTCCCTGAGAGGCCTGCAGGTTATGGTGGCCAACAGCTCATGCAGGCTCCAAAGCCCGGCCCCTTCCTCAGGGAGGGCTCTGCTGTGGTGGGAGTTACACCCAGAGCATCTGTGGATGAGGCCAAGGTCGTCGCCTGAGACACAGCCTAGTCTGGCAACTTCCTCTTCAGCATGCTTCCCACATTACCTTCCTCCGAGAGCCCTCCCCCCACGCACGCACGTCATAGGCATCTGAATTCCTGTCTCAGGCTCTGCTTCTAGGCCACTTGGCCAAAGACATGAAGCCTCAGAGGGACTTCCCTGATGTCCCACAGTGACCAAGGCAAAACGAACCCAAGACTCCTGATTCCTAACCAAGTGTTCTTACAGTCATCCCACAGCTGCTGCTTCTACTTTAATTAAGACTCCTCAGCGACTATGGAAAGACTGACGCCCAAACACCCTAGTGTGGCATTCAGGACCCTAGCACTTTGCCCCCTCCCCTTGTCTTCCAGCCTTGCCTCCTAGGATTCTCTCTGCTTATACCTGTGACTTCAACCACAGCCAACTGCCTTCTGTCCCTCAAACCTGCCCTGGGTTTCTTGTGTCTGAACTTTTGATTCTCTTGTTTCTTCTTCAAGACAAATAAAGGTACATGTTGTAAATGCCTACTGAATTCAGGGCATTGTACTCGAGAGCAGGAGTCTTCAAAATGGAGTATATCTGGGGTGCCTGGGTGGCTCAGTCAGTTAAGTGTCCAACTTCAGCTCAGGTCATCTCATGGTTTGTAGTTCGAGCCCTGCATCGGGCTCTGTGCTGATGGCTCATGCTGAGAGCTCAGAGCCTGGAGCCTGCTTCAGATTCTGTGTCTCCCGCTCTCTCTGCCTCTCCCCTACTCTCACTCTGTCTGTTTCTCTCAAAAATAAATAAACATTAAAAAATTTTAAAAACAAAACAAAACAGAGTATATCTACCCTTGTAGGTAGCAGAAGACTTCAAGAAGTATGTGCACAGGCCTAGTTTTAGGGGAACTGGTATCTAGGTCCTCAAATTCCATATTTGCACTTTCTTAAAATTGTCTAAGAAGGGGCCTGCCTTCAAAATAGTCCTCCTCCCACCTTGCAAAAGAAAGGAAAGTCTGCCTTTTACTATGGTGCATTGAAAGGGAGGTTTCAAAATATCAGTTTTGGGGAAGGCTCCCTTAGTGATAAGTCAAGGCACGATTACCCTTAGGGTGTTCTGGAGCAGTCAGAAACCATGGTAAGAACCCGCGGTCAGGCAAGGTTGGCCTGGGCTTCGGTGCCAGGCAAAAGGGTTGCAGCCTCAGTGGGTGCAGGAGGAAACAGGGCCGGTTGGCACTGAACACCCAGCTGCAGGGATTTGGGCTGGAGCTGCTCTGGGGTCAACTTTTCTCTACCTCCATGCTCTATAACATGGGGTCATCAGTACTGTGTGAAGGGTTCTAGAACATGGTATATCTCTAGGGATCATCGTTCTTTTGCTCGGATCTGATCAGGATAGACAAGGGATTCGGGAAGTTTAGTAACCTAGCGAGAAAGTAATTTTATGCATTTTCATATTAAAGTAATAAGAGCTAACACAGTAGTGCTTACTGGGTGCCTGTCCCTGGTCTAAGAACTTGATTTCTATTAAATGCATGAATCATTACATCAAGGCTGTGAGGAAACCAAGGCTGAGAACCGAGCGAAGTACCTTGTCCAGGGTCCCAGCTGGCAAACCGAAGAGCCAGATGCAAACCCCTGTGCTATGGCTCCAAAGCCTCTGCCTTTTTTATTTTTAAGGTTTTTTTTTTTAATATTTATTTATTTTTGAGAGAGACAGAGACAGAGCACGAGTGGGAGTGAGACAGAGAGAGAGGGAGACAGAGAATTCGAAGCAGGCTCCAGGCTCCAAGCTGTCAGCTCAGAGCCTGACGCAGGGCCTGAACCTAGAAACCACAAGATCATGACCTGAGCCGAAGTCAGACTGAGCCACCCAGGTACCCTCTTTTTTATAACCTTTATTTATTTATTTATTTAGAACGTGCAAGTGGGGGAGGGCGGAGAAAGAGGGAGAGAGAAAGAATCCCAAGCAGGCTCCTTGCTGTCAGCGCTGACCCCGACAAGGGGCTCAAACTGTGAGATCGTGACTTGAGCCAAAATCAAGAGTCAGACGCTAAACCGACTAACCCACCCAAGCGCCCCCAGAGCCTGTGCCTTTAACCCAAACTAGAAGTTTTCAAGCAAATCCAGACTTGTTTTAAAGCAGAAAGCAAAAGCTGATGCTTATTTCAGCTAAAACTTTAGGTTTTTAGCTTTTTGTGAGCTGCTTCTTTTCTTAAAGGTGGGGTGGTGTGTGGACGTGGTCACTTTGCTATGACCTAAGGGTGGTAGGCACAAAGGTTTTTTCATCCTTCTGGTGTCCATTCTGCCGGGTGTGGAATAAGATGAGGGAACAAATGGAGGAGGGATTAAGGATGTCTTGAGAAAGAATAAGGACAGACCCCAATCGTGAGAATGCCATCTGCATTTTGTGAAGTTAATTTCCCTCTGTTTTCTGGCTCATTAGAGACATTGAGGGCAGGGGGATCAAGCTGGGGCACCTGCTGCAGTCACCACCTGGGCTATCTCACCACCTGGGCTGTGGTTGTTCTGGAAAAACCCTCCACCAATGAGAGTGCTGTATCTGTGCTATGCAGGGATCAGCTGGGGCGACCACAGAAAGGGACAAAGGGACAGGAAAGCCCCTAGAATGATGGGGGAAGGGGCAGGGATCACAGTGAAAGTGGAGCCGGTGGTCAAGCCTGACTTGCTTTGGTGAAAAGGAGAGAAGTGAGTTATGTTTAATGTGAAGGGAAAAGAGCATTTCTCTATGCTATGCCAATTAAAAACATGCTTATAAAGAAATAGAGGCAGGGAACTCAGAAAAGTATGAGTGAATGTGTTCCTCCACATTCTATGTTTTTACTGTTTATTTATTTATTTTGAGAGCATGTGCATGCATGTGGGGGAGGGGCAGAGAGAGAGAGGGGGGGAGACAGAGAATCCCAAGCAGGCTCCATGCTGTCAGCACAGAGCCCAACATGGGGCTTGAACTCATGAGCTGTGAGATCATGACCTGAGCCAAAATCAAGAGCCCAAGAGCTGGATGCTTAACTGACTGAGCCACCCAGGAACCCCTACATTCTATTTAAGGCTATGTTTTAGAGAAGTTTTAGGTTCAAAATCAAGAGGAAAGTACAGAGATTTCCCATAACCCCCCTGTTCCACCCATGCACAGCCTCACCCGTTATCACCACCCCACCAGAGGGGTGCTTTTGTTATAAATGAGGAAACTACACTAAGTCTATAGACCCAGAGTCTACAGTTTACATTTCAGTTCCCTCATGGTGTTGTAGATTTGTATGGATTTGAACAAATGTATAATGATATGTGTCCATCACGACGGTATCTGGCAGAGTGTTTTCACCGTCCCCCAAATCCTCTGTGCTCCACCAATTTATCCCACTCCCGCTGCACCCCTTGGCAACCACTGACCTTTTCACCATCTCCACAGTTTTGCCTTTTCCAGAATGTCATATAGTTGGAACCACACAGTACGTAGCCTTCTTAGCTTGGCTATCTCCACTCAGCAATTCGCGTTTGAGTTTCCTCCATGCCTTTTCATGGCTTCCCAGCTCATTTCTTTCTAGTGCTGAATAACATTCCATCGGGTGGCTGGACCACAGTTTGTCCGTTTGCCTACCAAAGGCCATCTCGGTTCCTTCCAAGTTTTGGCAATTATGACTAAGTCTGCTATACACGTCTGCGTGGAAGTTTTTGTACGGACGCATATTTCCGCTCCTTTGGGTAAATACCAAGAAGCACAGTTGCTGGATCATATGATAAGAGTAGGTTCAGTCTTCTAAGAAACCGCCACCGGTCTTCCAAAGTGGCTGCACCATTTTGCATTCCCACCAGCAGCGAGTGAGGGTCCCTCTTGTTCCACATCGTCCCCCACACCTGGCATTTAGTGGTTTGGTGACAGCATTCTGGATTTAGGTTACTCTAGTAGGGAGGGAGTGATATCTCATGGTTGATTTAATTTGCATTTCCCCGATGACACATGATGTGGAGCATTCATTCTATGTTCCAAACTTTCTTCAAGTTGTTTCTTTGCTAACGACAAAATATTTCTTTTCTAAGGAAAATGGAGACTCGGGAAACATACGCAAAAATTGTTACTTCTGTCCAGCACTAGTGAGGACAGAACCCTCTGGAAATGTCCTTTCTGAAGCTTCTCAGACTGAGACTGTGCTTGCTCTTTGCTGTGACTTTCTCCGGGACTGGGTCCCTCTCTGAACCCTCTGGCTAAAGTTTGGACCTTGTTGCCCACCTCTTGGCCTGGACTCTGCGTGCCCTCACCCTGGATTTCCCATTCCTGGGTTGCCCCCAGCTGCTGGGAGAATTGTTCCCTCCTGTCAGACCCTGACCTGACTCGGGCACTGACAGCTGGACAGAGGCTCAGGGTCACAGCCCAGCAGCTGCAACAAGGACTGTCTTGCTTTGCAGGTCAATGCAGTCCGATTGTCCCCCTTGGCCGCCGTTGTCAAAGTTGGTCATACCATATCCCAGATTATATCATGATGCTCTGGAAGGTTCCCCAGCCAAGCTGGGTCCAGTGCTCTGCAACAGGAGAAGTTCAAAGACTGCCTCACATAAAAATGCTGGTGCTCTCACATTTGTGTCTCCATGGTCATGCAGGGGCTCTTTATGGGGAGTTCTGGCTTCACCATGGCCATGAACTTCAAATCTCTGGAATTCCTGCTGGACAAAAAGGACTTGAAGAAATACAAGCGCACAATCTCTTGTCAGAAGCCCTAGGGAGAGTAAAAACCCTTAGACCAGATGTGTTTTAGAATTCAGAATTGTTTCAATTTTAGAAAGATAATTTGGTGCAGATACTGTATATAACAACCCCAGTGACGTCTGGGGCAGCATGCTGTAAGTCAAACCACGTCGATACTTCTGCAGTGAAGTGTATGAATAGTCACACTAAGCGAGATGAATTCATCGCCTTAGGACAGTTCAGGTCAGGTTTTGCTACCAAATGATTTCAGGTTAAATTAGGTGCTGCTACCATATAAATTATGGAAAAAAATCATTTCATAAAGCTTTTTGAGTAAGTTAAAGATTTCCCATATATTCTTTATATATTTCATAAGCACCTTGAGAACAGGAATGTTGTCTTATCTTTTTATCCCTAATGCCTACCCCAGTTCCTGGCACACACTGGACACTTCATAAATGCTAAAGGAATAGGCAAAACGTCCTTTGGTTTACCAGATTACTTCCTCGTGGGTAACCCAAGGGCAAGGAAGCCCTTCCTGGAATGACTTGTGACATCCGGGACAAATCTGCAGGGCTCCCAACTGTCCCCTCAAATTCCCATGGGGTCGCAATGATTTACCAAACATTTTTCCTCTTCTTTGTCTGAAAGCAAGCAAGAGCTAAGAGCCTCAAACCGAGAGAGAAACTTCTACAGAGGGCCATTTGAGGAAGCAGCAGAACATGTGAGAAAGAGCCCTGGGTGGAAGCTGTAAGACGTAGGCTCTGCACACAGGCCTATCATTCCCTGGGTGTCTGTTGCTACGTCTGGATCTGTTTGCCGCCTGCTAGAAGAGTAATCCCCAAACTTGCCAATCATCATAATCACCCAGGAAGCTTTAAAAACATACAGGTTCTGATTCTGTAGGTCTGGGGTGGAGGGCAGAAATCTTACCTTTAAAACAATTTTTTCAGGGGCACCTGGGTGGCTCAGTCAGCTAAGCGTCCGACTTTGGCTCAGGTCATGATCTCACAGTTTGTGAGTTTGAGACCCCCCATCGGGTTCTGTGCTGAGAGCGCAGAGCCTGGAGTCTCTGTGTCTCCCTCTCTCTCTGCCCCTCCTCTGCTCACACTCTGTCTCTCTCTCTGTCTCTGTCTGTCTCTCAAAAATAAATAAACATTAAAAAATTGTTTTTAATTTAAAAAGTATTTTCAGAATTTTAAAGATAGTGATAGGTAATAGAGGAATATAGCTATGTTTGTGATAGAATAAATACTTAGAAATATAGGTATTATGCTTCATGCGTTGTAATGTTAGATTTTACTTTATCGGCAACAAGGGAGAAGGTCAGAATGAACTGGATTTTAATACTAGTATTAATAATAATACAGTAAAACCTTGGATTGTGAGTAACTTCTGTGAGTGTTCCATAAGACAAGCAAACATTTCTAATAAATTTTAAATTTATTTTAAATTTAAATAAAATGAGCAATGTCTTGCAATACGAGTAGCAGGTGATGCTGAATGTCACATGATCACAACTGAGCCAATGGTTGTCTTGTGTGCACTGCTGGATTGTGGGTTATTCTCTCCCACGCTCAGACGCTCAGTCTCAGGCCGTGGTGTTCGGCAGAAATCAGTGATGTTTCACAATGTTGGAAGGTGCCCACAACTGGCACTTGTGTATTTTTCATCACTTCAAAGCACCTATGGACAGTCCTTTGCTTTTTCCTACAACAGCGAGCCTAGGAATGTTTTGCTTCACTCTAGGTCAAGCTGCCTGCAGATACAGACACTTTCCTCTGCTGCCTTATTGCCAGTTACATTAAATACAGTATATGACAAGAGTTTATTAATACTGTATTGTAGTCAACATCCGTGTGAGTGTATACAATGGCCCCCATGCAGAAAAAGATTCCATTGAGCCAATAAATATCAGTGATTCTGTTAGTGAAAGTCATCCTACACAATAACCCCCTTCTCTCCTGTCTCTCTTACACCAGCCACGAAGGTTTACAAAGGTAAGTGCAGGTTAATTTGTTTATTTTTCTTTATATTTTGTTCTTTTGTATTTCTTTATTTTGTATTATATTACAGTATTGTAATTATTTTTATATGAATATTTTTGAGTTGTGGAACGAATCATCTGAGTTTCCATTATTTCTTATGGGGAAATTTGCTTTGATATACAAGTGCTTTGGATGACAAGCATGTTTCCGGAACGAATCATGCTTGCAAACCAAGGTTTTACTGTACTACCACTGACTTTTTAAAACAGTTAATAGGGCTGGTTTTTTGTGGTTTTTTTTCATGTGTAACTACTCATTTATTTATTGTTTTTTAATTTTTTTGGGGGGGGGGAGAGAGAGTGAGTGGGGGCTGGGCAGTGGGGAAGGGGTAGAGGGAGAGGAAGAGAGAATCTTAAGCAGGCTCCATGCCCGGTGTAGAGCTCGATGTTGGGCCTGATCTCACGACCCTGAGATCATGACCTGAGCCGAAATCAAGAGTCAGACTCCCAACCAACTGAGCCACCCAGGCATCCCATTTTTAAATTTTTTAAAGATTTTATTTTTAAGTGATCTCTATACCTAACTTGGGGTTCGAACCCACAGCCCTGAGACCAAGAGTCGCATATTCCATTGACAGAGCTAGGCAGAAGCCCTTATTGTTTTCCAATTTTTAGAATTGAAATATATTTTATATGTAACATTATACTAGTTTCAGGTGTGTAACATAATTATTATATATAATAACATATATATATATAACATAATTACATATAGATTGCAAAATGATCACTACAACAAGCCTAGCTAACGTTCATCACCATAGATAAATATTTTTCAAATATGTTACAAAATATTTTTCTTGGGATAAGAACTTTTATGATCTACCCACCTGCAAAGTTCAAATATATAAGAAAATATTATTAACTTTAGTCACTATGTTGTACATTACATCACAAGGACTTATTTATTTTATAATTGGAAGCTTGTACATCTTTTTTTTTTAATGTTTATTTATTTTTGAGAGAGAGACAGAGCACTAGCAGGGAGGGGCAGAGAGACACAGAATCTGAAGCAGGCTCCAGGCTCTGAACTGTCAGCACAGAGCCCAACACAGGATTCGAACTCATGAGCTGTAAGATCATGATCTGAGCTGAAGTTGGACATTCAACCAACGGAGCCACCCAGGTGCCCTGGAAGCTTGTACCTCTTGACCACATTTACCCATTTCTCCCACCCTCCCATGTCCTGCATCTAGCAACCACCAATTTGTTTTCTCTATCTGTGGGTTCAGTGTTTTTGTTTCCTGTTTTTCGTGATTTGAGTTTCCACACGTAAGTGAGATCATATAGTATTTATCTTTCTGTCTGACTTAGTTCACTCAGCATAACACCCTCAAGGTCTATCCATGTTGTTGCAAATGGCAGGATTTCCTTTCTTTTTATGGTGAATATTCTATTAAACACAGACACCACATTTTCTTTATCCATTCATCCACTGATGGGCACTTAGTTTCCTTATCCTGGCGATTGTAGGTAAGGCTGCAGTGAACATGGGGCTGCAGACACCTTTTCAAGTTAGTTTTCCATTTCCTTCAGATAAATACCCAGAAGTGGGATTGCTGGATCACATAGTAGCTCTATTTTTAATTTTTTGAGGAACTGCCATACTGTTTTCCACAGCAGCTGCATCAGTTTACGTTTCCACCAACAGTGTACGAGGGTTCCTTTTTCTCCACATCCTCACCAACACTTGTTAATTTCTTGTCTTTTTGGTACGGCCATTCTAACCCGTATGAGGTGATATTTCATTGTGATTTGACTTGCATTTCCCTGGTGATTAGTGATGTTGAGCACCATTTCATGTACCTGTTGGCCATCTATATATCTTTTGGAAAGCTGTCTGGAAGATCCCCTGCCCATTAAAAACATTCTCTTTAATGTTTATTTATTTACTTTTGAGAGACAGAGAGAGAGCACAAGTGGGGGAGAGACAGAGAGAGAGAGGGAGACACAGAATCCGAAGCAGGCACCAGGCTCTGAGCTATCAGCACAGAGCCCAATGCGGGGCTTGAACCCACGAACCATGAGACCATGACCTGAGCTGAAGTCAGACGCTTAACCAACTGAGCCATCCAGGTGCTCCTCTTCTGCCCATTTTTAAATCAAATTGTTTGGGGTTTTTGTTATCGAGTTGTATGAGTTCTTTATATATTTTGGATATTAACCCCTTATCAGATATGTGATATCTGATGTAGAAATCTGTACCTTAAAAAAAGCTCCTGGGGTGCCTAGGAAACTGTCAGTTGAGCATATGACTTCAGCTCAGGTCATGATCTTGCCGTTCATGAGTTTGAGCCCGGCATTGGGCTTGCTGCTGTCAGTGTGGAGCTTGCTTTGGATCCTCTGTCCTCCTCTCTCTCCGCCCTTCCCCTGCTCACAAAAATAAAAATAAACATTAAAAAAATAAAAATTAAATTAAAGAAAAACCTCCTTACATGACAGTAATACCATAAAAAGAAGGGAGAAAGGATGAAATAGAGCTACGGGAGAGTAACATTTCTGTATATCACTGGGATTAAGCTAGTATAAGTCCGAAGCTGATTCTGATGAGTTCAGATGTATATGGTAAGGCCTAGGGCAACCATTAAAATAATAGCTCAAAAAATCAGTGAAAAATCATTAAAAAATTAAAATACTACATCACACAGATTCATGAAACATAGAGAAAATGAAATGTAAAATGACAGATGGAACTCCAACAATATTAATGAGCCATTAAACACGAGTAGATGGAACAATCTCAATAAAGACAGAGATTGTCAGAATGGATTAAAAAAAAACCCCACACAATCCAGCTATATTCTGGTTACAGGAGGCCCACTTCATATTGAAAGGTACAAACGGACGGAAGGTGGAAAAAAGGAAACAGACACATCATGCAAACAGCAATCACGTGAAAGCTAGAATGGGCAGAGTGATATGAGGCAAAATAGATCTTTTATTAACCTTAGTAATTTTTTTTATTTTGAAAAGATATTTATTTTGGGAAGAGAGAGTGCATGTGCGCACGTGCACGTGCGAAGGCAGGAAAAGGGCAGAGAGAGAGAGAGGGAGACAGAGGATCCAAAGTGGGCTCCAAGCTGATGGTGGAAAGCTGAACTCATGAACCGTGAGATCATGACTGGAGCTGAAGTTGGACGCTTAACTGACTGAGCCACCCAGGTGCCCCAGATATATATTTATATTTGTTAATGTTTACTTATTTATATTTGAGAGAGAGACAGAGAAAGAGAGAGAGAGAGAGAGAGAGACAATCTAAAGCAGGCTCCATGCTGTCCACAGAGTCCGATATGGGGCTCAAACTCATGAACTGTGACATCATGAGGGGAGCTGACGTCAGATGCTTAACTGACGGAGCCACCCAGATGCCTCTCAGACAAAATAGATCTTAAAATAAAAAATGTTAACAGACATCAAGTAGGATACTTCATAATGACAAAAGGGTCAATCCATTAGGAAGACATAACAATTATAAACATATATGCACCTGATGACAGAGCACCAAATACATGAAGCAAAATCCAACA
Organism: Puma concolor; assembly: GCF_028749965.1. NCBI lineage: Eukaryota > Metazoa > Chordata > Mammalia > Carnivora > Felidae > Puma > Puma concolor. The sequence continues at coordinate 26,773,881 of NC_141683.1, forward strand.
AAAACGAAGAAACAGACAAGTCAACAGTCTGGAGACTACTGAAGATCTCCATACCCTGCTTTCAAGAATAGCTAGAACAACTAGACAGAAGACCAACTAGGACATGAAAACTTCAACAGCACTATAAACCAACTAGACCTGACACGCATCTATGGAACTCTCTCGCCAACAACGGAATATACTTTCTTCTCCAGTGCACACAGAGCACTCTCCAGGATAGACCATATGCCAGACCATAAAACAAGCCTCAACTGCACTCTTGGGCATTTATGTCAGAGAAACGATAGCATGCTCACACAACAACCTGGATGTGAACACTCCGGCAACTTTGTTTGTGATAACAAAAAACCTGAAGCAGCCCAGAGGTCCTTCAACAGATGAATGATGAAACAAACTGTATTTTTACCATGATCATTCAAAGTATTGTTTTTGTTATTGAAAATCACTTGAAAATCTCACCACCCAGAAACAATTCCTGCTGCCACACTAGTGACCCCCGCCACCAACATCCCACATGAACACACATCCTGCACACAAAGAGGGATGTGTACACCTACAGCATTTCCCCACCCCCCACCCCCCACCGAGCAATGATTCTCAAAGGGAAGCTGTCGCTGGCAGAGGGGCACATCACAGTCCACTGGGCGTGAGGGCTTGGGGAAGGCTGTGTGGTGTGACAAACTCCCCAGGTGATGCTGAATGTCCACGCTTCTTAGGGAGGCACCCCACCTTCACCCCACTACAAAGAGAATCTCTGAACACTGAACACAAATGGCTCATTGCACACATATTCTTTTGTACACTTCCTTTTCCACTCTGCACCACTATGCCTCAATGGTTGCACAGTACACATTTTTTGTTGCAGCAGAAGTTAAAAACGAATTCCACGTTGATGTTATTTAAAAATTTCCACTAAAGATATATCATTTTGTGGCAAGCATCTTTATATATATAATTGGCACCTTGCATTAAACTCCTACTGGTGGAATTTCTGGATCGGTGGGCTTGAATGTTAAAAATTTTTGAAAACATAATGACAAAATACTTTTCAGGAAGATTGCACAGATTGGTATTTCCATCAAGCGCTCATTCAACAAATATTGCATCGGGCATTATTCGGTCATAAGCATATCCCCTACACCCTTGAACCTTTGTAAGTAAGTAAATCCCACAGGTCTTTGGTATAATATTGCCCTCAAGCCTCTGACTTCAAGCAAACATGCAGATGGTATTCACTTACCTCCTAGGTTAAAGCACCTGTCCTGTCGGGAACCTACCACACCCTTTTTCAACCAGCCAGTCTGTTTGCTTCTCTTTGCTGCCGCCTTGCGCTGGGAAAGGGGAAGTTCATCTGGGAGGACCTGAGACATACCAGCTGACAACCCTTGACTTCAGCGGCAGGAAGGAGCCCACGGTCAGATCCTGGTAGTCTGTCCTAAATGGATCAGGGCCACAAAGAGTGAGGCCTCCGGGCTTCAGTGCAAAGAGAGCCCTGGGACAGGGCCCAGAGGAGGCCCTGGAGTGATGGCAGAAGAGCCCAGAGAATTCTAGAACTGAATCTAGAACGGGATCTACCCCTGATTTGCTATTAAGCAAGCTTGTTCTTTCTCTGCCCTCCGTTTCTTCTCTGAAATGAGGGGTTGCCTTAAGCCGGTGTTTTTGCAAACTGCAGGTGATAACCCATTAACGAGTTGTGAATTCTACTTATTGAGTGTGGCAAGCTTTTTTGTTATTTGTGGGGGGAGGAGCTGAGAGAGAGAGAGAGAGAGAGAGAATCCCAAGTAGGCTCTGCACTATCATCACAGACCCGGAGGCGGGGCCTGATCTCACCGCACACGTGAGATCGTGATCTGAGCAGAAATCAGGTGTCTGTGGCTCCACCCACTGAACCAACCAGGAGCCCCTGCTTTTGTTTTTAATGGAAAAGGCAGAATAGAAAATCATGGAAATGTCAGCAGTTAGTTGTAACACATTTCTTACTGGAGGGGCTCGGTCAATGAGCTTTGAGGACGACATCCTTAGGGGATCCCAGAGTTCTCCCAAGCTGGAGTTTTCCGTTCTACTTGGGACCAGGGGCAGGGACGCTGTTGGCGTGACTCCTGGCCCCACTATTGGAGGAAGTGTTGGTGCCGTGCCGACACCTTCCCCTTCTCGGCTGCTCTGAGATGACCGGAAGCCCGGCTCTAAAGCAGATGACTGCTGAGAGTTTCCCATGCGGCCCCAAGGCAAAAACGACAGCAAACCACACTCTTGAGTCAGCATCCTCTTACAGCAGCTCTTCTCGGGCCGCCCAGTTTCGGGCTGACTGTGCAAATATAGACGCCACTGACCCGGCAGAAGCTTGCTCTATTTTTCAATACCTCGAGGAAACTGCAGAGGGCAGTGAGAACCTACGAATCCGGGATCGGGAGGGACCGGCAAGGCAGGAGGCCCTGGGTGCTCTGACTCGCCCCCCCTTCTCTGACTCGGCCCCCCCCCCCCCCCCCCCCGTGTTCCAGAAGGCCGATGTGGGAGGGGGAGATTGTTTAACTTGCCCGCGAGCTTCTGATCCTGCCAGGTTGCGGGTGGGTCCTGCGGTGAGATAAAGCTCTCGGGCAGCCGAAGAGGGCAGGAGCTGCCACTAGGGGGCAGCAGAACACTGGTGTTGGAAACGTGGGGGGCTGGCTTCAAGGCTGGGGACGGGAGCGGTAGGAGAGGCTCCAAAGGGGCCAGAAGCAAAGAGCCTGCAGAGCAGAGTGACCTTGCTTGCGCGCGCTCTCTCATTCTCTCTCTCTCTCTCTCTCTCTCAGGCCTCAGGAACGGGGGAGACTCAGACCTGCAAGATAGACGCCCACCGGGGGTGTGCCGGATCTGGCTCAGCCAGGCTCACCAGAGCCCATGGTTAAATTTTCAAAACGTTCACAAGCCAGTTGTTAAACATAGCCGTCTTTAAAAACATCCAATGCAATAAGTTATATTCAAAAGAAAAGTAGTAAACACTCAAGACGCATCACTTTCTGTCATACTGCAATCTGTTACGTTCTTCAGGCGACTTGCATTTATTCTGTGCGGTAAAAACGCCTTACAGCATTGGGCTGCTGCACGCGGTGCCTTCGCGCTGCCAGCCTGAACTGTCTCCGTGGGAGATTTATATCATGGAAATCAGCAAACACTACAAATCAGGGCGGCTTCTTCTCTGGGAGAGCCAGTTGTCAAGCATTTACCAGCACACCACTGGGGCCACTATCTCCATCCAGTTCCTGGGTCCCTTCCGAGCCCCCTGTCCTGCCACAGTCCACCCCTCCCGCCACCGGCTGCGTCTGAGCGACTCCTCTCAGGAGGTAGGGAGATGCCAGAGGAGGGAGGCTGTGACCTTTCCCGCCCGCCTGTGAGACCGTGAGACGACTTAATGACCTTACAGGGACAAGCAGACAACAGAGAACTTACAACCTTGACTGGAGTTTAGAAGGAGAAAGCTGGGGCAGAGCAACAAACCCACTTCTCCATCCTCCTCCCCACCCCTCCCCCCTGCTGTGGGGGGAGCAGGTGAGGAAGAGGAGACGTTCAGTCTGAAGAAAGGACACATGAAAGAAAGCCGTCTAGCGAAAATTTGAAGGGCTGGCATGTGAGTGACGGTTCTGACTTGATCCATCTAGATCCAGGATATAAAACTAGGGCCAAGAAATACAGATATGACTTACTATGAAGGAGAATGTCAGCCGGAGCCTTCAAAGATGTAATGAGATGGCTCAATCGTGCTTCTCCCTCCCTAGGGAATGGGCTGCGTAGGACAGAATTTAAGAATCATACAAGAGGTCAGCTATAACTTGCTGCTCGTATGTGGTCCGCAGACGAGCATCATGGCATCTCTTAGGGCCGTGTTAGAAATGCAGGCTGTCAGGCCCCACTCAGACCTACTGAATCAGAACCCGCATCTTAACAAGATGACTTTTCCCCGTGCTGGGGAGGACCGGATATAAACCACCTTGTTACGTGAGAAAACCAAAGCCATTCCTAACATCAAAATTTGCTCTGGGCCATTAATCAAACATTTATATCTTTTTAAATGTTTATTTATTTTGAGAGAGAAAGAGAGGAAGAGGAAAGGCAGAGAGAGAGAGGGAGAGAGAGTCCCAAGCAGGTTCCACACTATCAGTGTGGAGACCGACTCAGGGCTCAGTCCCACAAACTGTGAGATCACGACCAGGGCCAAAGTCAAGAGTCGGAAGCTTAACCAATGGAGCCACCCAACAATCAAATATTTAAAAATAAAATGAGGGGCGCCTGGCTGGCTCAGTTGGTGGAGTAAGGGACTCTTGATCTTGGGGTTGTGGGGTTGAGCCCCACACTGAGTGTAGAGATTACTTAAAAGTCAAATCTAGAAAGAAGAGAGAAGAAAAAGAAAGAAAGAGAAAGAGAGAGAAAGGAAACTCTTCAAGTACCAGAAGAATATATGGGAACATATTTTTCTAATCTTGAAGTGTGTAAGATCTAAGCATGTCCCAAACTTAGAAGTCATTAAGGAAAGTACTGATAGGCTCAGACATATAAAAGCCACATGTTTCTATGACCAAAAAAACCCCACAACACTATAAAAAGGTAAAAACACAAATGACAGATGGGGAAAGTATTTGCAACATCATAAACAAGAGGTTACTTTAAAGCTTATTTATTTTGAGAAAGAGAGATACAATGAGCAGGGGAGAGGCAGAGACAGGGAGAGAGAGAATCTCAAGCAGGTTCCGTACAGTGTGGAGCCAGATGTAGGACTTGAACCCATGGTCATGAACCGTGAGATCATGACCTGAGCTGAAATCAGGAGTAGGATGTTTAACCAATTGAACCACCTAGGCGCCCCAAACAAGAGGTCGCTTTAATAAATAAAAAGTTCTTGGGATGCCTGGGTGGCTCAGTCAGTTAAGTGTCTGACTTTGGCTCAGCTCATGATCTCGAGGTTCTAAGTTCGAGCCCCACAGCGGACTTTCTGCTGTCAGCACAGAGCCCTCTTCAGATTCTCTGTCTCCCTCTTTCTCTGCCCCTCCCCCACTTGCTCATGCTCTCTCTCTCCTAAAAATAAACGAACATTAAACATTTTTTTTATTTTTTTAATTTTTTTTTTTCAACGTTTATTTATTTTTGGGACAGAGAGAGACAGAGCATGAATGGGGGAGGGGCAGAGTGAGAGGGAGACACAGAATCGGAAACAGGCTCCAGGCTCCGAGCCATCAGCCCAGAGCCGGATGCGGGGCTCGAACTCACGGACCGCGAGATCGTGACCTGGCTGAAGTCGGACGCTTAACCGACTGCGCCACCCAGGCGCCCCTAAACATTTTTTAATAAAGAGTTCTTACAAATGAAAAAGGAAAGACCAAGAATTTCACAGGAAAAAAAAATGGAGAAAGGATGTAAACATTTCACAGCAAAAGAAATGCAAATACAATGCCTTTTTTAAACAGGTGAAAGTATGCTCAATGTAACTCATGCAGAATGCACATTAGCACTGTGATGAGATACCATTACTTGGGTTGACAAAGATCGAGGGAGTTTCGCATTGTGGTGAGAAGGAAACAGATACTCTCATAAGATGGCACCTCTGTGGTGGACTATTAGTAATCTGTCAAATTTAAAATGTACATACGTCTTGACCCAGCTAGTCCTTTAGATACACATGCGTCAAATGACATATATTCAAAACTATTATTTAGGGGCGCCTGGGTGGCGCAGTCGGTTAAGCGTCCGACTTCAGCCAGGTCACGATCTCGCGGTCCGTGAGTTCGAGCCCCGCGTCAGGCTCTGGGCTGATGGCTCGGAGCCTGGAGCCTGTTTCCGATTCTGTGTCTCTCTCTCTCTCTGCCCCTCCCCCGTTCATGCTCTGTCTCTCTCTGTCCCAAAAATAAATAAACGTTGAAAAAAAATTAAAAAAAAAACTATTATTTAAATACAAGTTACCATACCAAAAGATTGGAAATAACCTGAGCATTAATATAGATCTGGTTAAGTCAATTGGTCGCATGCATGCGAAAGAGTGCAATGAAGCCACCAAAAATAATAAGGCAACTCTGTAGGATCTGAAATAGACCTTCCACATAGGTAACACCTGTCTTTACTTCTCACTCAGCTTGACACTGGCACTTGGTCCTGGGTTGGCTAGAGGCCTTGGTCCCTTTCTTTAAAATTTTTTCTTTTTTACATTTATTTATTTTTGAGAGACAGAGAGAGACAGAGCACAAGTCAGGGAGGGCAGAGAGAGAAGGAGACAGAGAATCCCAAGCAGGATCCAGGCTCTGAGCTGTCAGCACAGAGCCCAACGCGGGGCTCAAACTCACAAATCGTGAGATCATGACCTGATCCAAAGTCAGACGCCTAACCGACTGAGCCACCCAGGCACCCCAGAGGCCTGGTCGCTTTCTATGCTGCAAGGACTGTGGTCCTTTCCTGCCGTCGAAATAGAAAACCAGCAGAGAGGGCAGCCTGCAGCTGGCCTCAGTCCTGGGAGTTCAGACCCTGCTCCTTCTCTCACTACTGCAGCCATGCTTCTCGGCTCCACCTCCCCTGCGCCCTGGAAAACACGTGCAAATGCACCCGGGTTTCTCTGTGACTGCGTTTCAACTCCAGCCCTGCCCTGACCTTTGATATGTGTGTCCCGAAGCTTCTTGCATTTTCTCTGGTGAATTTCACAAGCTCAGGGAAGCTTTCACCAAATCTTGATGAAGTGTCTATTATGTGTTGGACACTGCGGTGGGCACTCCGAATTCAAAGCTAGTTCAGCAGTACACAGCTCCTGCTTTCAAGGAGCGTACAGCCTCTTGGGGAAAATAGTCACATGAGCAAAACAGACATCATGTTGTTAGCACAGTGATAGGGAGATGCCCGGGGTGTTATGAGGACGCAGAGGAAGGAAGTTGCCCTGGTCGTGGGGTGGGTGAAAAGAGGGACATTTTCCTGGTGGAGAAGGTTCTATGGCCCAGCCTTAATGATACATGAGAGTCTGGGGTGTCCCGCTCAGCTTTTACAGCTAGTTAGGGCTTTTGTCCTTCATAGTCCTCATCACCCTTTCTCCCTTTCCTCCTCCGCAGAGGAGCTGTCCGAAGTAGGGGAAAGGGTCAGATGGGGGGAAGTTTGATGCTGGTGGGACTGTGGTTCAGACTCTAAGACACTGCTGGGAGAGGTGGTGCCTGAGGGTGTAGGTTTGGAAGGGGACAAAATTAATCTGGGGTGATTAAACCTTGCCTTATCAAGGGTCCCACTGGGATTTATCCTACTCCCTTCCAGGGAACACTCCCCTCTCGAGTTTAGGCTCTGCCTTGGTGGATGCTCCCAAACAAGGGCCCAGGGGGCAGGTGCACTCCAGGCTGGGGGCGCAGGCCCGAGCTGACCATTCCCCTATCCCTCTCTCGTGCTCTGTTTCCCACCACACCTCACATCTGCCCCTCAGAGTCCGAGAGGTGATATACCTTCTGTCCCAGGGTGCTTAGCAGCCCCGCCATGCTGAGGGCATTAGCTGGCCAGCCATGGGAGGGACTGATCCCACATGTGTATGAGCTCTTGGCAACCTCATTTGAAGTCCTTGAAGTATGTGCATTTCCTGACATGTGGGCTTTGTGCTGGGGATGTTGGGGGTGACGTTACTGGGGGTCTTTCGGAGGTTGGAGGCAGTCATCTAGGACTTCCTCCCTGGGGTCACCTCTGGAGAAAATCTGGAAGCCAGTGGGGGAGGGAGTGAGAACCCTCTATTCGGCCCTCTCAGAGCAGCAGGTGAGGAGTACTTCAGAGCCCTCTGATTAGGGACCCATCCATTTTGAGGCTGGGCCTTGCAGAGCCAGGGAGGGGCTTCCTGAGTAAATACCTTCAAAGGCTGATTGATTCTCAGTGCCCAGAGCGCAAGGTGGCAGCTTCCAGCTGACCTTCCCTTCAAATTTAGATCCTGGGGCTGCCGCAGTGAAGGGCAAGCTCCTGGAACGCTCAGAGAGGCCAAGAGGCTCCTCTCTGCTGCCTGCATCCTCCACTCTCTGTCCGGGACCCCTCCCCAGATAAAAGTCTTCTTGTGCAAAAAGCTCCCTCTGAAGCGTTGGAAATCCTATAAGCCGACTGCATTAGCTACATGTCATAAATATTTATGCTCCTGCTGACGTGTGTCAGACTGTATGTGTGTATGCAGGGTAGGGCCTGCTGACAGGCACAGAGAAGGCGGGTTTCAGGTCAGGGACAGGAAGAATGCTCTACCCCGGAGCACCGTCTGGGGCTCCAACATGTGCTGAACTTGGGCGTCTAGACTGGACCACGCAGAGATGGGGTGGCCACCATCAGGGATACTGTAAGAAGAATTCTTAATAGGGCAGGAAGGAGAAATCTACAACCCCCTCAGCCCCCTCCAGGCCCAGCTTCTGTGATTCTGTAGAACATAAATGGTCACTGTGACTTAGTGAGTCACACATGGAGGGAGGCCCGGGCTTCACGCTCCAGGTGCCTGGCTTTCACAGAGGCCATCTCATTCCACCCTCCACAATGCCCAGAGGGTCATCCCCACCATTTCCCACCGCACAGCGGAGGAGAACGAGGCCCAGAAAGGTGATGTGGCTCATCTGTGAGCCACACAGCTGCTGCTCAAATTCAAGTTCTTGGCTCCAAGACCACAGCTCTTTTCTCTGCGATGCAACTACCTTGCCCAGTCGACCCCTTACAGCACAGACTTTGGCCACATCACCGTCCTGTCTGCAGGGAGCTTGCCACTCATCCCGGCCACCTGCTATAGGGGGGGCTTTGAAGATGGGCTGGGGGCACTGTGAGTTGTGTGCACCGCACAGGCACCTGGAAGGAGGCTCACCCGATCTGACGCCCCAACTGGGAACACGAGGGGTGGGAGGGTGGCACGGCCGGACCGGATGTGCACCTGTAGTGGTCAACTGGTGCCCCATATGGAGGGCCCAAATATGGTCCAGACGGGGCCAGGAGCAATCCTCTCTTGTCTCTCTGCAGTAGGATAGCTCAGGGCAACATGAAGAGGTCACTTGGGGGTACTTCAGAGCCCCAACAGGTCCTTCAAAGCCCAATCCCCCAATAAGCAGAATTCAGTGTTGGGCTGGGCCACTGGCATGAGCTCACGAAACCCACTGTATGCACCTCTTCTTAGCTCTGCCTTCAAGGACTTCACACTGGTAGCACGAAACGGGCCGTGGTGGGAATGTTCACTCTGTGGACATCGCATCACAATGAACCAAGGCAGCCCATCCCCCAGCTGGTGGTTAGCCACTGACCAGCACATCACTGCATGTGAGAACAAAGTCCAGCAAAGCTTTAAGAGAAATTCCCGATGATCAACCTTAAGTACCTTCTTGGAAGAAATCTGGACCTACTGGTATAGTTACTTGTTTTCATAGCGCCCTGCGCTTTTTGTCCAAAATGCATCTACATATGTCTGTATTAAAATGAAGTTTATATTTAAAATAAATTACATATTTTACTTACATACATATAAATATTTATATGATTTTTTTAAAACTTGCAAATCCGTCCTCTCACTAGTCTGCGGGCTCCATGAAGGCAGACGCTGTGCTTACTTTGCTCACTGGCATAACCCCAGCATCCAGCTTTAGGTGTTTAAGAAAGACCTGTTGAATGAATGAAGGAATGAATGAATGAGCACCCAACTCCTGCCCTGCCCCTGCCACCATCCATTGAGCGCCCCCTACTTTAGAACCAGAAGGCCTTGGTGGAGACTGATTCCACCTCTTTGTCTCTTGACCTCGAACGGTTTGCTCCCCAGGGCTGACCCTCAGATGTGGCCAGGGCTGTCTCCACCATGTACCCTGCCCACACTGTGCCCTTCCCTTCCCTCCCTGCCCTGGATGGCCTTCCTCCACATCTCCACCAACCCAGCTCTGCACATCCTTGAAGGTCCCACCTTTTCCTTGGTGGCTTCTCTGACAACTTCTGTCCTCCCTCATCTCCTCCTCTGAAAAGTCTTAATAATATTTTTGAAGTGACCGTCCAGTCCTTGCTTGATTACGCCCTGTCTTGATCTCGTTACATACAGTCCAGGAGTCCTGAAGACAGGGACGAGTCATCTAGTTCTGAACTCGTAGGCAGTGCATACACCTGAGAAGAAAGCCAATGGAGGTGCTGGGCTCTCCCCAGGGCCCTCTGGAGGGGACCCTTCCCCTACCAGGCGTTGGGCCAGGGCAGGATAGCAGCTCAAAGAGGCCGGGGGAGGCAAAAACAAGTATAAGACCACATAATAAGGCTGTGCAATGAGAAAGAATGAAATCTGGCCTTTTGTAGCAACATGGATGGAACTGGAGAGTGTTATGCCAAGTGCAATAAGTCATACAGAGAAAGACAGACACCATATGTTTTCACTCTTCCGTGGATCCTGAGAAACTTAACAGAAGACCATGGGGGAGGGGAAGGGGAAAAAAAAGGTTAGAGAGGGAGAGAGCCAAACCATAAGAGGCTCTTAAAAACTGAGAATAAACTGAGGGTTGATGGGGGGTGGGAGGGAGGGGAGAGTGGGTGATGGGCATGGAGGAGGGCACTTGTTGGGATGAGCACTGGGTGTTGTATGGAAACCAATTTGACAATAAATTTCATATTAAAAAAAAAAGGCTGTGCAAAGGTATGCACCGGGTTTTGGAAGCACAGATGAAGTTGATAATTAAGTCTGTATTGGGCGAAAGGGGTAGAAATTGGATGGGAGAGAAAGGGGAAGGAAGAAGGGAGGGAGAGAGGAAGGAAATCTTCATCCCAGGCAGAAAAAGGAAGTTTGATGGAGAGAAAAGGCCGTTTTCTCACCTTTGCCTCCTGCAGACTCAAAGGGGACAAAGATGCTTTGTCCCTGATTGATGGGTTAGCAAAATTCGCCTCCTATACAGCTGCAGCCCAGGCTGAGGCGAGGCTGGTGAGAGGTTCCTTCGACCCTGGCCCCTGCAAGCCTTTCCCTCTCCCTATTGGAAAACGTCATGGAAAGATGCCCCCCAGGACCTGATCTGCTCAGCATTGGATGGAGTACACCCTAGCCAGAAAGCTATGTGTTGAGGGGTGACAGCTCAGGGGTCTTGCTCTCCTGGAGTGGCCTCTCTGCCCCCGGGGCACTCTCAGCCCTCTTGAAGGGACTGACTTGATGGCCCTTAAGAGTCTGGAGGGCCCCAACAGACTAGATGGGAGCAAGTGGCAGCTCCCACATAGCCCTGCCTTTTCCCTTGGAGCCAAGAAGCGACACTGGAGGCCGGATCCAGCAGGGGGGGTGTGGGGAGTGGGTAGGGGAGGGAGCAGGAAGCATGCGGTTCAATGGGAAGCTCTCAGGGTCTAGAGTTCATAGTCCTGGTTCAAATCCTTGCTGATCTATTTGCCGGCTGTGTGACCCTGGGACAGTCACTTCCCCTCTCTAAACGTAGGGTCTTCAGGGCGCCTGGGTGGCTCCGTCGGTTAAGCGTCCGACTTCGGCTCAGGTCACGATCTCACAGGCCGTGGGTTCCAGCCCCGCATCGGGCTCTGTGCTGACAGCTCGGAGCCTGGAGCCTGTTTCGGATTCTGTGTCTCCCTCTCTCTCTGACCCTCCCCTGTTCATGCTCTGTCTCTCTCTGTCTCAAAAATAAACATTAAAAAAAAATTTTTTTAAATAAATAAACTTAGGGTCTTCATCAAGAAAGGGCTGTATGGTTACATTTTACCAAGGAGTTGGGAGGTTAAATGAGAGGCTGTCCGTGAAGGGGCCTGGCACACAACACTGGGCTGCTTGCACACTCAGCGAATGTCTGTTTATTCTTGCCCAGCGAGGGCACTGCTCACTGCCTGTGACCCGCTGGCCCATCCTTCGATCTCTGCCAGCATTCTAAAAATTTTTTTAATGTTTATTTATTTTTGAGAGAGAGAGCGTGAGCAGGGGAGGGGCACAGAGAGAGGGAGACGCAGAATCCGAAGCAGGCTCCAGGCTCGGAGCTGTCTGCACAGAGCCCAACGCGGGGCTCGAACTCAGGAACCTCGAGATCATGACCTGAGCCGAAGTCGGACGCTCAAGCGACGGAGCCACCCAGGTGCCCCTCTGCAAAGCGAGGTTGCTGGAGTCTAGCCCTGAAGGTGTGTCAGAGCAGGAGAGACACCCCGTAAGTCTGGGCTGGCAGGTGCCACATTGCCTTGAGGGGGTGGGGGGGGGATGGACTCCTTTGCCCTGGGCAGGCCCTCCCAGCCAATGGCATTCAGAAAGCTTTGGGCGTGTTTGCCTAGGAAGCTGCCCGGCCTGCCAGCTGGAGCCAACAGGTCCACACTGGATGTGCTGAGGGGCCCGGGGCCTCCTGGCCTGCAGCACCGGCCCCAGAACGGACACAGCCCTAAGAGAAAGTGTGGTCGGCAGGGAGGTGTGAGGGATCAGGGGGCCGCGGGGGACCCAGAGAAGCTAGCCTCTCGTCCACACCCCCAGAAGGTGGGCGGGACAGCCAACAGCAGCACCTGGAGCCCCGCCCCCTCGGGCCCTCAGCAGGGCTCCCTCTGGAAGGCCTAGCACAGTCACACCTGTCACAGGATGCCTGCTCCTGCTGCCACCAACCCAGGATCTGGGCAGCCACCAGGCCAGGAAATTTTAATTCCGAACACGGAAAATCTACATGTTGGTTATCCAATCTATCCACGAGGCAAGTGAAAGCCAGGGGGGCTGAGCGAGTGTCCCAGGTACATAAGCCGGCTGGTGGCAGAGCTGCGGTGGGTGACAGCCAGTTGCCTCTGCCTTTTGCCCTGGGGGAGGGGCGCCGGTTCAGGAAGCTGCCCATCCCCCAGAGCAGCCGCCCTCACTCAGGCCACACCCACTGCAGGCTCGGAAGTGGGGCCAGACACACTGACACTGACACTGTCCAACCAGGAATGTGCTCCCCGCCCCCCCACGGGGCCTCCTCGGTGCCAGCTGTGAGGACGGTAGGTGGTGGGTGTTTACCTGTGTAGCCCAAACACCTAATACAGTGTCTACGTACACAGGAGGTGGTCAATGAACATTCCATAAACAAACGAGTGGCTCTGATGGCTCGGCTCCCTGAAGGAAACAGGAGACACACTCCGACCAGGGGAATTTGAGGAAGGTTGAATCGAGGGGCTATTTGCAAAGGCAGGGCGGGCTATGGGGAGACCATGATGTGGTACCCCCGCACCGGCACGGTGGGGCCATGACACCCCCTAGCCTACAAGGGGCAAAAGGGGACCGTGTGGGGTGCTGCCTAGAGAGGAGCCGTGCCTTTGGTTAAGGAACGCAGCCAGGCTGCGGCTGGCCACCAGGGAGGGGCTGGGACCAGTGCCCCCCCCCCCCCCCCCCCCCGTGCTTCTCCTGCTCTCTGACCCTCTGCTGGGGCTCCCCTTGGCCGAGTTGGAAGCTTCATGGGAGCAGAGATCTCAGTACAGAAGGGCAGAGGGGCAACTGGAAGAAATCCAGTGCTGAACGAAGGGTTCCCCATCCCAGCCAACCCAAACCTGGCCCGTCCCGGGGACACTGGCCGAGTCTTTTTCTTTTCCCTTCCTGCTCCCGTGACCCCAGTGGGAGACCCAGGTTCTCCTGCTTATTAAGGAAACAGGCTCGCTCAGCTGCTCCCTCTCCCTGGCCAGGTTCAGGAAGGCCGCCCCCTGCCCCCCCGCCCCCCCCATTTTCACTCTTAGTATCTACAAGCCTCCCCTCCTCCTCCCTTCTAGAACTAGCCTACCCTTCAGTCAGGGTTTCACAAGCTGAGCACGGTGGACATTTGGGACTGGATCATTCTTGTTGTGGGGCTGCTTTGTAGGATGCCTAGCAACTTCTATGGCCTCGACCCACTAGATGCCCACGCTGCCCCCCGGCCCCCAGTTGTGACAGCCAAAAACATCCCCAGATATGGCCAAGTGCCCCTTGGGAGGCAAAATCGGCCCCTGTTGAGAACCAGTGCCTTAAATGGACTCTTCCTAGGGCAGACACCTAGGCCCGCCCCTGCCTTTTATACTGAAAATGAAAACACTCCGTTTCCCTGTTTCCTGGGTACTCATCAGAGCTCTCAGTGTTAAATCCAGTCAGTTACACAATTAGCACGCACAAACACAGCCGTTTGCAAGAAGCAGCAGGCTGTAATTTTTGGAAAAGAGATACATAAGAATATATACATATACAATGGGAAGCTGTTTAAATACAGATAGGATGTATTTATTTATCCCCACCTTGTTTCAAAATGGATTTAAGGCACTTAAAGTAAATTAAAACAAGTGAAGGGAAATGAGACAAAGGGATAATAAGAGTGTGCATTTTACATGGAGGTTCGTAACCAAACATATACAATGAAGGATTGTGCGCTTGCTAAAGATGGGCCATAAATTTAGCTCCATACTCTTGGCATCCAAGTCAAAAAGGGAAGCAGGACCAGCTATAGTATCGGCGGGGAGCTTTTCATCACCCGGACCCTCGGAGCTCAGCCAGCCTGATGCCTGCTTTCCCACAGTGACCGGTCTCTGGGCCCCAGCGCCTGCCCCAGGCAGCATGCGGTCGGATTAGCAGTCTTACTGTGGCAGGTGATCCGGCAGGCTGGGGTTCAGCCTTGAACCTCCCTTGGTGGGAACTGGCTGAGATGCCCAGGCCATGCCCAGAATTGTTTCGGGAGCCCAAGGGATGAGCAGAGAGCGCTGTCCTTCTGGTGGCTTCCAGGAATGGAATGGAGCGCTGTGCTCGGGCTTTTTCTCCTTTTCTGGGTTTTACGGTGCCTCTTTAGCATACAGTTGTCTCACTTTGGGACTGAGGACATGATACCCATTTTACAGATAAAAGTAATAACTAATATTTATTGAGCAGTTAGTACAGACCAGGCCCACCATTAAGTGCTTCACGCACGTCGTCTCGATCTCGGCAATAACCCGACAAGGCAGGCACAGGTAAGAAAACTGAAGTTTACAGATAGGAAACCGAGTCTTCTAAAAAGTGAAGCAACTAACCCATATCCCATAGCTAGTAAATAACGGAGCAGGGGCTGAAATCCAGTGTTACCTGGATGTCCATGCATGACTCCTCTGCCTCTAGTGGGGAAGCTGGAGGTCATAGAAGAAAAGGAGTCAAGAGGAACAAAATCGTCATACGGGGTCCCGGGCGGTATTTCTTCCACTTCAGGGAGTCCCTGCCTCTGTGCTCAGGGAGAAGAAAGAATTTGCTTTGTAAGATGAAGACTGATCTCGTCTTTTTTTTTTTTTTAATTTTTTTTTTCAACGTTTATTTATTTTGGGGACAGAGAGAGACAGAGCATGAACGGGGGAGGGGCAGAGAGAGAGGGAGACACAGAATCGGAAACAGGCTCCAGGCTCCGAGCCATCAGCCCAGAGCCCGACGCGGGGCTCGAACTCACAGACCGCGAGATCGTGACCTGGCTGAAGTCGGACGCTTAACCGACTGCGCCACCCAGGCGCCCCTGATCTCGTCTTTAATTAACACTTAGATATATTGTTCCTTATGGAGGCCTGCATTAATTTTGATTTTTAAAACTACTGCATTAAAATATTGTTCATCTCGGTTCCTCTTTGGCCGTCCCCGAAAGTTTGCACGCCAGACGTGAGGGCCTTGCTCACTTGTCCCTAGTCCCAGCTTCCAGAGAGCCTAACACTGACTGCGTACTCCTGGCTTTCTGCTCGCTCCTCAGCCACGGCTTCCTTGTCATGTGAGAGGAAATAGCCTTGCCCCACCCCCACCCCCACCCCCAGCCCCCGACCCAGCCGCCTGACAATCAGGGCGGATTTAAGAACCAAGAGGGGGAGGAGGCTGGGAAAGCAAATCCCACGGAGCTGGGTTTTTTTTTTTTTTTTTTCCCAATGATGATACCAAATCCTCCCAGGCTTCACAGCCTCCACCCTGCCCCACCAGCCAGGATTATCATCCCATTTTACAGAGTGGGGTGGGGCGGGCACTGAGAGGCAAGGGCAAAGTGTCTCATTGGGGAGTCACACAACGTGGGTAGGTTCTTGGTCCCAGGCTGAGCCCACCGCCCCACCCTGCTTCTCTGTCCTGGGCTCCTCAGGAGCACGGGCTAGGTGGCTCCCGTCCCTGACCACTCCCCTCTCCGGGAGTCTGAAAGATGTCTCTGTGCGTTGCTGTGAAAACCGATCCAATCCAACCTGTAGGAACAGCAAATGAACTCTATGGAGAAAACATAAGATGTTGTCTGAGTTAATAAGATAACAATTTAATATGCTTCTCTCCCCTACCCCCGGTCTATGTCTTAAACAAGCTAGCAAGTGTTCACAGTTTGCCTTTAAGTAATTTAGAGAAGGCATTTGAAATTCCCATCTGCCCTGCTCCCCGACCAGCGATGTTTCTTGTCACTGGCTAACAGCATTTAAAATATTTACAGCCCTTGCTTTGCCCTGGGGGTATATCAGAATAAATCATTGTTACCACCAATAAATCAAAAATTAATCTCCAGAAAGCTCGATACCTGTCCTATCCCTCACATAACAAGTAGCAGAATCTATCCAAGGGACTTGGCATCAACCGAATCCGCGTTCCCGGAGCAGCTCCCGGGAGGAGGTGAATTATAGGCAAAGGGAAAAAGGCTCCACACTGCCCCCTGGTGGAGCTGCTCCGGGACCCACGCCAGCAGAGCCCTCACTGACAGTGACCCCTGCCTCCGCATCCCTGATTTCATACCAAATCCTCCCAGGCACCACAGTCCCCTTTCATCCTGGGAGGGTACCTCCCCCTTTGCCATTTTTCCTCCTTATTATTTTTTTGTCCTGCGTTTAGATGTCCTTCCTCTCATATTCTCAGTCCTTTTTTCTCTTCCCCAACTCTTTACTTAACCTCCATTAATCCTTTTCTCTTTCTTTCCCTCTCCCTTCCTTTGAAAGTTCCCTCCCTTCTCTTCCTTCCATGTTTCTCTTGCTTTGGAATTCAGGGCAGAAGAGTTAGAAATCTAACATGTGTGTTATGTGCCACGTACTGAGCTAGGCAAGTTGCACATCTTAGTTAATCCCCAAACAGCCCTACATGGCTATCCCCGTTTTACAGGTGTGGAAACTGAGGCTCAGAGAAGTTAAATAACTGATAAACTTGCATAAGCTGATGAGCGGCAGACTCAGCCCACACTCCTAACCACCACGGACATTCTCAGGAGATTGGTCAAGGAGTTTGGAAGTTATGTTGAGTGCAATTTAGATCCACTGAGATTTTTAATGAAGAAAGCGACATTGTAAAAAAAAAAAAAAAAAAAGTGACATTGCAAAAATTTTAAATCTCTGGTTCAGAAATACTTATCTGTGAAAAAACAGGCAGAAAATGCTCTCATCGGTTAATCCTGGATGGGAGTGGGTAATGCAACTATTTATTGTTATTATGCATTCCCAGTGTCCTTTTCTGTATAGAAGAAGTATTTCATAAATTTTTTAAGTTAGCAAAAGATATACTCTTGGGGCTGTGTGGAAAATGAAGGGTCCTGAGGTTCTGGATGTGAATTAGGGAATGATACAGAAGTATGGGACAGAATGGTAGCTTGAACAGAGGCCATAGCAGCAGTGACAAAGGGAACTAGATGCTTTGGAAAGATATTAGAGAAGTGGGCGGGGCATGGGAAATGAGGCTAACCCCCAGGTTTCTTTGGCTGGATGGCAGTGAGTTGGGTGCCTGGAAATCGGTGGGAAGTGATGGTGCCCGATGGAGAGAGCTCAGAGATAGTTGTCCGGCTGGGTTTGGAGCTACGCTGGAGGGTAGCCCTGGGGGGACATTGGAGAAGATGTGACCACTTCAGAAGGGACTGTGGCGTGAGCCAAGGCCCACAGGTGGACCCTTGAGGAACTAAGGTCTATTATCTTCCTACGTCTCAGTGGCCAGAGGGGCCACAGAGGGGCCAGAGATGTAGAAAGATGATCAGGAATTTGTGTTCTCATGGAAGCCAGAGGAGTGAGTTTCAGGAAGGGATTGGGAGGAACAGAAAGTGTGCGCAGCATCTACATCCCGCTAGTGCCTCTTGTGTGAACATCTGACTCTTCCTTTCCCCATCTTCTGGTGCTAGAACCTCTCTGTTAGCATCATGTACATTCTCAGCCTCCCTAAACTGTATGAAGGAAGATACAAAAAGAAGCCACACGGCCCCCCTCCTCCAGCAGCACGAGGTCTGCATGGGGTGGACCGAGGTTCCGACCAGGGGGTAAGAATGCAGGCAAGGCATGGACGGGCCTTTCCTCTGTTGGGCCCTTCTCTTTCCCTTTATATGACCAGAGCCTCAATAAATGTGGGATTGAATTTTTCCTTTCTTTTTTTTTTCTTTTTCCTCTGCTTTTTTCCCACCCAAACTTCTACTACTTTCATAGACTTTCTACATGCCTCCTGCTAATGAGGTTCTTTCTCAACTTGTTATTATCTCTGTAACTACCTGAATTTAGAGAATTTATATTTGTCATGACTATAAAATAACACATGCTCTTTGTAGAGATTTGGAAAAGGCAGAAAATTGCAAAGAAAATGAAACCCACCCATGATTCCACCACCCAAAGATAACCACCGCTAACTAACATCTTGGTACATTTCATTCCATTTTTTCCCCTGTACCTGTATGTGTATTTTATAAAGTTTTCATAAATGCACCATAATCAGAATGTATTATGTAGGAGAGGTCTTACTGCGACAATAAAGACTCAAAAATTTGCCAGGGCTTAACACATTAGAAGTTTATTTGTTGCTCATGAAACACTCTTGGCCAATTATTCAGGTTTGCAGGGCAGCTTTGCTCCACAAAGACATTCAAAGACCTGAGCTCCTGTTTTATGGGTCCACTATCTCCTGAGGGCCTCATTATGTCCCCATCCAGTTCTCATAAAGGGAAAGAGCACAGGAAGGAGGCACAACCATCTTCAAAAGCCCTGGCTCAAAGGGGACGCACCCTTCTGCTCACAGTCCATTGGTGATAACTTAGTCATGTGTGCTCACCTGACAGCAGAAGAGGCTGGGTAATGTAGTCCAGCCATACCCCTGGCTACAGCCCCCTTTCTGTTAAAGGAGACAATGAAGGGTCACCTAGGTGGCTCAGTTGGTTAAGTGCCCAACTCTTGGTTTTGGCTCAGGTCAAGATCTCACGGTTCATGAGTTCTAGCCCCACTTTGGGCTCTGCGCTGTCAGTGTGGAGCCTACTTGGGATTCTCTCCCTCTCCCTCTCTGCCCCTCCTCTACTCTCTCACACACACTCTCTCAAAATAAATAAATAAACTTAAAAAAAAAGAATGACAATGGATTTTGGTAGACAGCTAGGGACTTAGGCAATGTATCCTGTGACACTTATGTCCTGTGATATTTCCCTAAGCTTCCCCCATCTGACCTGTTTGCTATAACACCTTGCTCTCCCACATCTCATTTAGTTTACACATGCATTCATGCCCCTTTGCAGGTGCCGTCCCAGAGCCTAGAGCTCCTTTACCAGCCCTAAGCCCCCTAAGCTGCCTTGGGTGTTACTCCGCTGTACTCCCACATCATACTGTGGTGATAGATGACTCAGTGGTCTCGACAGCCAGACCATGAACTTCTTGAATGCATCATCTGACACCCCCCCAGAAATCAGTAATTCGTATTGTTGAGTTCTATTGCACAATAGTACTCAGTATACTTGCTAAGCAAGATAGGGAATAGGAAGGGAAAAAGAGTGTTGGTGCTGATCAAGAAAGATAAGCCCCAGGAGTCCACTCGATGGAGCCTATGGGAAGAGAGTGGTGTGGTGCAGAAGTACAGGGCTGGGCTGAGGGAAGTACCATAACTCAAGAGTGGAGATCAGGTAAAGGGCAGTCTCACCAAACATCTTCCACAGGTAACTCCTTATCAATCATTTTTAAGGTAAAGTGTTGATGGGATGATTATTTGGACAGTAACACAAAGACAGTAGAGGAAACCAAGAGGAAGCAAGGCTCCAAAACACCAAGAGAAGGTAGTCAAAGGGCTCCCCAGTCCCCCCCAATCTACTGGACAGACCCTACCTCCATCCAGGTCTGGCTTTCTAGTCCTGCCCTTGCAAACAGGGGTGGTAAAATCTGTAGGCTCTTGCTTCCCTAGATGTTAGAACCTGGCTGTACCTCTGGGTCCACGAGTCTGCCAGGGATTTCCCGTGCAGTGGTGGGGTGCCTGGATGATTTCAGCTCCAGTTGTGATCCCAGAGTCTTGGGATAGAGAATGGAGCCTACTTGAGATTCTCTCTTTCCCTCCCTCTGCCTTCTCCCCCACTCATGCTCTCTCTCTCTCTCTCTCGCTCTAAAATTTAAAAAAGGGTGGGGGGGGTGCCTGGGTGGCTCAGTCAGTTAGACATCCAACTCTTTATTTCAGCTCAGGTCATGATCTCATAGTTCATGGATTCTAGCACCACACCAGGCTCTACACTGACAGTGTGGAGCCTGCTTGGGATTCTCTCTTTCCCTCTCTCTGTCCCTCCCCGCTTGTGCGCTCTATCTCTCAAAATAAATAAATAAGCATTAAAAAATAAAAAGTAAATTAAATTTTTAAAAAAGGGGCTTTGGGTTTCAGAAGATGTAGATACAGCAAGTACAGGGCTGGGCTTGTACTGTTGAAAACTGTTCTTTCAAAGTGCTTGGCTGTGAAGAGGAAAAGGATTCACTCAAAAGCTCAAAAGGGATATGAGTTTAACAAAGGGCTTTTGGACGTGGTAGGAGAGGTGGTGGTTGTCTTGTTTTTGTTTAGTTGGATTTTACAGTTATTGGAGAGACTTAAGCATATGTATATGATGAAGGGAAGGAGCCAGCCAAGGTTGAAATTATAAGACAGATCATTGGACGCCATCAAAATTTAAGTTTTTTAAAATGTTTCTTTATTTTTGATAGAGTGGGGAGGGGCAGAGAGAGAGACACACACACAGAATCCAAAGTAAGCTCCAGGCTTTGATCTGTGCACACAGAGCCTGACGCAGGGCTTGAACTCACGAAACATGAAATCATGACTTGAACCAAAGTCAGACACTCAGAATATGTGGAAGGTCTACCAATTTCGTATCCTTATGAACACTTGGTATCGTCAATCTTTCTAATTTTGGCCATTTTAGTGAGTGTGTAGTGGTGCCTTGTTGTGGTTTTAATTTTTACTTCTCTGATGACTAAAGATGTTGAACATCTTTTCATGTGCTTGTTGGCCATTTGTATATTCTTCTGTGAAGTGTCCATTCAAACTTTTTGCCCATTTTTTGTTTCTGTTGCTATTGGGTATAATGCTCTTATAACTCCTAAAAATATTTGTATATCTTGGGCGCCTGGGTGGCTCAGTCAGTTAAGCGTCTGACTTTGGCTCAGGTCATCATCTTGCCATTTGTGAGTTCGAGCCCTGTGTCGTGCTCTGTGCTGACAGCTCAGAGCCTGGAGCCCGCTTCAGATTCTGTGTCTCCCTCTCTCTCTGCCCCTCCCCTGCTTGCACTCTGTCTTTCTATCTCTCAAATATAAATAAATATTAGGGGCATGGGTGGCTCAGTCGGTTGGTTAAGTATCTGACTTTGGCTCAGGTCATGATCTCACGGTTTGTGAGTTTGAGCCTCACGTCGGTCTCTGTGCTGATGGCTTCGGAGCCTGAAGCCTGCTGTGGATTCTGTGTCTCCCTCTCTCTCTGCCCCTCCCCTGCTCATGCTCTGTCTCTCTCTCAAAAATAAATAAAGATTAAAAAATAATAAAATAAGTAAATAAATAAACATTAAAATATATATAAGATATATGTATATCTTTATATGGAAATATTATATATGTAGATATATACACACATATATATTTGTCTTTTTGTTTCTTAACAGTGTCTTTTAAAGAGCACAAACTTTAAATTTAGATGGAGTCCAGGGGCGCCTGGGTGGCTCAGTCAGTTGAGTGTCCCACTCTTGACCTCAGATTGGGTCTTGATCTCAGGGTGAACTTGAGTTCAAGCCCCAGTTTGGGGTCCATGCTGGGCATGGAGTCTACTTGAAATAAGAAAAAAAAAGACAGAGGGGAGGGCTAATCTTGAACAAAACATGATAGACTTTTTCCTCTGAGCTGTATCTGGAAGAAAGAAAGAGACAGTGCAGGAGAACAGAGAAGTTTGGGGGGAGTATGTGTGATGGGGGAGGGGCAGGTAGTTGGGGGGAGCGAGAAGTCTCTTAGCACCACAGTGGAACATAGCCTTGTAATTTCAACAGCCCCAAAGCTCCATCTCCCATGAGGAAGACTATGATGGCCAGTATTTTTTGTAGTTGCAAAGGTTGGCCATGTGGGATTCAAAGGTGATGCTGATACTACATAGTAAACCCAGGAGGTCAGGCTGCAAGCCTGGGTTTACATCTCGGCTCATGATACATTTGCATAAAGCCATTTCGCAGTTACAAGGGAAATGTCAGGTCCTATGAACCATCCAGGAGTGTTCGAGATCTCAGGAAGCTTCTGACCAAACATTATCATGCAGCTGGAAGTGCAGACTTTTGTTGTTGTTGTTTGCCTTGGGTTTTAGGGAAAAAGAGACAGCCCAGCGAAGTCTTACACATGTTATTTGGAAGTATTGTGACAGCCAAGAAATTGGGCTGGTGTCAAAAGAAACCACAGTGGCTGTTTCCTTTTTATTATTTTTTAAAAAGCAATTTTGATCTTTCAAGCCCTGAGAGGAAAAAAGTTTACTAAATATACCTCTGTGGGGGTGTGTGTTGATTCAAGCATTTATCTTGTCTTTGATCCCAGAGGATACATTCCTCTGCCCCAGGCCTCCTCACCCTCTGCCTTCACACAAGCCTCTTCCACCTTGGGCCCCCCTCCCCAGGCTCCTAACAGCTGTGGGATAAGGGGTGAAGGTTGGAGCACTTTCTGGAGAAGGTAGACCAGCTCCTCATCTTGCCATGTCTGCCTTATGATGACAAAAGGCAGAAACGTCTTGAATGTATGGCTTATGTAATGAAAAGTCTAGGGATGGGCTGGCTGTGGTTATGGTTGCATTCAGGGCTCAACGCCTGTCACAGGAGCATGATTTTGGTCATCTCTGTTGCCTTCCTCTATGTTGGCTTTGGTCTTGGCCCCCTTTGGAGAAATCTGGAAACAAAAGCTGTACCCCCCATTCCTCTCAGGCTGTCATTCCTCTAACGAGGAATGCTAGGAACTGACTTTTCTTGGCTCCTTTTGGCCTGACTTGGGTCATACATCCATCTTGAACCAATCATTGTCACCAGAGAAATGCAATAGGCTGGCTTGCTGAGGACCTCAACCCAAAACAGGTGCACTGAGAAGAGTGGAAGAAAGGCTCCCCCAAAGCAATGTGGCAGGAGAACTAATCCGTGCAAGAAAATGAGTGATAGGAGGCCCAAACAACCCATGTCAACCACAATTAGGAGCGTTAAGCAGGTTCTTCAAGGCTGACTATCTGGCTCAGGCTACTCAGAAGAGGAAGCAAAGGTCAGTGGATTTCCAAATTCCTACAGGGCTTGAAAAAGCATGGCAGCAGCAAATGTGGTACCACCAGCACTCAGAAAGATCGGGAAGGGATTCCTGAGACCAGCTTTCAAAGCTGTCCATGCTTTGGCTCCAGCCTTTCTCTCCACTTCACTTCAACCATCTACTCCAGCCTGACTAATCTCATTTAGCATGATATAAAAACTCCAGTTCAAATGGCCTGGGTTAAAGCTGAAGGCCCACCACTTACTATTTGTATAACCTTGAGCAAGTCTGCTTCCTCTCCTGTAGAATGGAGATCATAGTACATACCTTACTGACACTAAGTTAAAGGGAGGAAAAGAGATTCTTCAGGTAAATTTAACCCCCGGAGGGCTGGTAATCCTCCTTTGGCCCTCCTCTCTCAGATCCATCACAAGCCCTTCTTTACCCTTCTCAAGGCCCAGAATATGCATCCCTGTTTTGCACTCTGCATCAGCTAGACTCCTTTGTCCTCTGGCTTCCAATTGCGTTTGACAGTGAGGTTCGAATTGTTTCTTACCTGCCCCTTCCCTGCACTTGGATCACATGTCTGGCCTTGGCTGTGATCCTCCATGGACTGCAACTCCCTCCACATGTTCCCTCCTCCATGACTCCACCTTCCATTTTTTCTTTTGTTGACATTATGTGTTTCCATTGTCTTTTCAGCCTTGGATAGTGATGGCTTTCCACCATTGCTATGTCCCGCATTTCTTAGCATCTCTCATGTGGTCCTTTAACCCTGCTCAAACATCTGTCATGCCTCTTCATTAAGATATCCTTATCTATACCACCTGGCATAGGTTTTCTTTCCTCAGACCCTGACGAATAAAATAGTTGGTAACAGGAATGGTTCCAGGAAACAACCTTCATTTTTTTTTAATTATTTTATTTATTTATTTTATTTTATTTGAGAGAGAGAGAGAGAGAGAGAGAGAGAGAGAGAGAGAGAGAATCTTAAGCAGGCTCCATGCTCAGCACAGAGCCCAATGCAGGGTTCAATGACACAACCCTGGGATCATGACCTGAGCCAATATCAAGAGTTGGACGTTCAACTCAGGTGCTCCCAGGAAACAACTTCAAAATCAGATTCTGGCACCAGGTTTCTCATTTATTTAATGAATGCATAAATGACCTTGATGTTGGGGGAAATGGGGCACTGGTAATCTATGGCATAAAGTGGCACTAAGATTATTCAAATCATCACTGATAGTGACATAGGATGGAGACCCAGTGGAAGACGAGGTTTCAAGTGATCAAGTGACCACTTCACATGATTACTATGACAACAGTGGTAATTACAAGAACTGCTGACATCATCTGACTA
The DNA here is from genome assembly GCF_028749965.1 of Puma concolor. Lineage (NCBI taxonomy): Eukaryota > Metazoa > Chordata > Mammalia > Carnivora > Felidae > Puma > Puma concolor. The sequence goes on from NC_141683.1 coordinate 26,798,551, forward strand.
TTCTGGAGAGTATGTGAGTGTGTGTCTGTCTGTGTGTGTATGTGTGTGAGAGAGAGAGAGAGACAGAGAGAAAGAGAGAGAGAGAGGAGCTTGGAGCTTTGAACTTCCAATTCAAGACACAAGTGTAGAACCAGAAAGGTTCTATGGAGGCCTTAAAGCAATCCCTTATTGCATGCAGCTTCAGAGGAGACATAGCTGTGCATTAGGCCTAAAGTCTAATTATGTGAGTTGAAGATTTGCAAGGCCTATGAGATGTACAACCTTACCAAGCTCCTATGCTAATGCTAGGGTACTGGCCATGAACGAGTTGAATGCTAAGGTTTGGATGAGGATATTGGAATGACACAAATGAAACTAGAGATTGATCAACCACTAGTCCCCCTGAAACTCCATTGCTAGAGAAAGCAGTCCCTTGCATAAAGACTTCCTTATGGTCTTACACAGTGCAGTTGCCTTGTAAGAGGTATATCTATTATCTTATAGACCTAGCCCCACCTTATCTCATTGCCTCAAGGCTCGTAATGAAAGTCATATCTCACCACAGCCCAAAGAAAAATGTGAAAGATCTTCCCCAGGAGGAGACAGTTATACTCCAAAGGAATTGCAGTATCTTTTCATTTGTACTGTCAGGAACCTTGGGAACATGTATATGCAAATAGACTCCAAGAGTATTAGGCCAAGAAAGATGAAATATAGTTGGATTGGATAAAATTTGTCAATAGGGGTGAATCTACCTGGGATTCAAGATGTAATATGGTAGCTTGAGCAGTTGGGAGTGGCCTTAATAGTTTGCTTGGTTGAGTAACTAAATCCTAGGTTTAAGAGTGCCATGGGGCACCTGGGTGGCTCAGTCAGCTGAGGATCTGGCTCTTGATTTCAGCTCAGGTCGTGACCCCAGAGTTGTGGAATTGAGCCCTTCATCAGCCTCTGTGCTGAGCGTGGAGCCTGCTTCAGATTCTCTCTCTCAGAGTCCTGGGTGGCTCAGTCTGTTGAGTGCTCAACTCTTGATTTTGGCTCAGGTAGTGATCCCAAGGTTGTGCAATCACACCCCGTGTGTTCTTGAGATTCTCTCTCTCTCTCCCTTTGTTCCTCTCCCCCACTCACCCCCCCTTTCTCTCTCTCTCTCAAAAAAAAAAATGTATATATATAGCACCTTATATCTAATGAAGCTGATAATGCCAGAACTTCCCTAGCATTATAAAAGGAATCCAAAGCTTAGGGTGATGGGAAATTGAAATACACCTATTATATGTAACCCACTTCATCTCTTTTCTACAGGCCCAGAGGATACTCCCATTACAAAAACACTAAAAAGTTCATCAGTAAGAACACCAGCATCCTTGAGAAGCTCTGTATGCCTGTTCTCTATAGGTCACAGATAACAGTGAATGATGCCGCCATTGAATTGATATCTCTAATACTAATTGTAAAAATTGGAATCCCCAGTGACAGACTGTCAGAGACAAGGTGGGCTCAATTACTGTAATAAGCCACAGGATAGAATGATAATCAGATTGCTCCACATGGATTTAAGGTGGTGGCTAATTGATCATAGGATGGAAAGGAAAAACACAGATGTGCAACTTAACTATGATATTGCTTAATCCATATCTGCCACAATCCAATAAATATAATGTGAGCTGCATTTGTAAGTTTAAATTTTCTAGTAGCCACCTATTTAAAAAGTAAAAAGAAACCATGATAATAGTTTTAAATGTTTGATTTAACTCATGTCACTTTAACATGTAATCAATATAAAGCATTTCTGATGTGATATTTGACTTTTTTGGGGGGTACTGTCTTTTAAATCCAGAGTGTATTTCGCATGCGAGCATGGCTCAATCAGGACTAGCTACGTTCCAAGGGCTCAATAACCACATATGACTAGTAGCTACCACATTAGACAGCATGGAACTATATAATGAGAAAATTATTGTTGTGTCAGTTAGAAACCTGATTCAAGAGGCCAGAGTGATAGTTTCTACTTTTCCACCCAGTTTGCTGAGATAAGGTAGTGCACAAACTCAGAGCCCTTTGACTGAGGAAGAGGTCAGGTCCCTTTAAGGAAGAAGCCTGAAAAGTGACTATGAGTAAATTCTGTGCATTTCTTCAAAGTTTCCCAAGAGGTGCCTGAGGGGCCATTTGCTGGGGTGACTGAGCACAAGAGAAAAAAAAAAAACACATAGACCTTGGATACTAGCTCTCAACTGATACTAATTTCTGAGAACCCTGAAACCACCATGGTCCATCAATCAGAGTGGGGATCTATGAAGGTCTGGTGTTGTATGAAATCTTGGCTTGAACTGTCTTAGAATTATTCTACCAGACCCATGTAACAGACATAAATGACAACTGGAACCACATTGGTTCCCTGATCCATGAAATGAGAACCACTAGGGGAGCAAGGCCAAGAGGAAGTCGCTGGAAAGCCAACAGCACCCATCCTCCTACCTGCCAGAAAACAACGAAAAGGCAATACCACATTCCCCAGGGGTACTCCAGTGATTAGACTCACCGTCAAAGCTGTGAAAGATGGCGAGAGGATGGTTCCAATCATATCCCTGCTCAATACCTATTTGGTCAGGGAAAATGCCATACAGGTTATGGAGAGTAACTACGGATTGTGCTACACGCAGGTAGGTAGTTGCTGCTGATGTAGTATCTTTACTAGAGCAAGGGCACCTGGGGTACAGCCAGTGACTTGACAAATTATTTTTTCTCTCTCTCTTAACTAGTAAGAACAATCAGCAGCAGCCTGCTTTCACCTGGCTGGCATGGTTGGTATACAATCATGGTCTTCAGGGTTATGTCAACTCTCCTGCTTTCATATAATCCAAAGGAGCTTTTATACCTCACAGCACTTCACGCTGGCCCATTATATTGATGACATCACATCACTTGGACCCGGCGAGCAGGATGCAGCCAGAACCTTGAAGCCTCTCTAAGATACAGGCATGACAGAGGATTGGGAGAAAAACCTCACCAAATTTAGAAGCCTGACACATTGATGAAATGCCTAGGAATCCAGTGGTCTCAAATATCTTGGAATAGCCCTTCCAAGTTAAAGTTAAATCTCTCTACCCTGCACGATGCACCACAAAGAAAAAGACCCAGTGCTTGGTGGGTCTCTTTGAAGTTTAAAACCAATATTTGGGCGTTCTACTCTGGCCTGTTTGCTCAGCAACTCATAAGGCTGTCATTTTAGGGTGAGTCCCAGAGCAATAGGGGACTGGGTACCAAGCCCAGGCTGTGGTTGCTCCGCCACTTAGGCGGACCCAGAAATTTCAGTGACACTAGAAGTATCTGGACATTTAATCAATGGGTACCAAGCACTGATGTGACCTAAGCTGTTCATTATGAACTGAGTGTTATCCACCAAATCATAAAGTTAGGCATGTGTGAAATCACTCCATCCTCTTACGGAGGTGGTGGAGACCTGTGTAGGCACAGGTGAATTGAGACTCCCGTGGCATCCACTTCTGCCGTTTTACCATCCCTTCCTCAACCCATATAAATGGTCTCATAGGAACTTCCCCCTGTTAACAGAAGAAGGAAAAACTATAGGCCTGGTTGATAGATAAGTCTGTTTGCATGCTGGCACCAGCCAGAAGTGAATGCCTGGTGCATTACAGGGATGGCCCTGAAAGACAGTGATAAAGAAAATTCCCCCAGAAACTTGGACAAAATGTCTGATTCGCTTGGAAAGAAAACGGGCTGAAGTACAAATCTATATGGTCTCATGGACAGTGGCTGACACTTTCGTTTGATTGGTCAGGGACTTTGGAAAAGACTGAGAGTGGAAAATTGGTATGACAAAGACAGCTGAGGAAGAGAGATGTGGATGGAACTCTTAGATTGAATGAACACTGTGAAGATATTTATAACTTAAGGGAATGATCACCAGAGACCACTCACTGCACAGAAAGCTTCCAAAAACAAGGTAGACAAGTTGACCCACCTTATGGCTATATTCAACTTCCTTTCTCAGACACCCTGCTGTTTGCTCCATGGGCCCACATATAGAGAGGCCACAGTGGCAGAACTGGTCACAACAATGGGGACTTCCCCTCGCTACAATTACTCTGGAGATCACCACTGTGAGTGCCCACTTTGTCATCAGCAGAGGGCAACACGGGGTCCTGGAAAGGGTACTAATCCTTTGGGACCCAGCCTATCCCTAATTTTATTGAATTCCTACCACCTTGGAGGGGGCAATGCTTTGACTTCATGGGAATAGATACATATTCTGTACACAGATTTACCTTCTTTGCCTGAAACTCTTCTGCCAAAGCTATCATCAGGGGACCCACAGAATCCCTTATTCATGGTCTTGGTATTTTATACAACATTGCCTCTGACAAAGGGACTCACATTAATACAAAACTTGTGCAGTGACAGGCTCATGCCTATGGAATTCTGTGATTCTACCATGTACCCCATCACCTGCAGGCAGCTGGTCTAATAAAGGAGTGAAATGGCCAAGAGAGGCTCACTCATGATTCTAGAGGGGTGACAACACCCTGAGAGATTGAGGTTTTATCTGGTAAGATGCCATATATGCTTTGAGTCTGTGGCCAAATGATGGTGCCTTTTCTCTCAAAGCTAAAATATGAAGACCCCAAAATCAAATGAAAGAGGCAGAAACGATACCTCTCGTGATTACATTTGTACATTTAAAATACATGCATAAAAATATACATTTATAAATTACATTTATAAAATTTATAGATACATTTCTAAATACATTAATAAAATTTTTTCTTGATGTGCACATTCTCTTGGGGTTGGCAGGTTCTGAGGTCCTAGTTTCCAAGGGAGGAAACACTTCCACAAGGGGAAGATACATGGTCATGGTTCCAATGAATTATTAAATTGGAAGCTGACGCTCCCCCCCTGCCCCCAGCCATTTGGGGCTTCTCTTGTCACTAAACCGACAAGCAGGCGAGTTTCCATAACTAGCTAGCTAAGGTGATTGGTTCCAGTTACCAAGAAGAAATTAGGCTGTTGCTATACCCCAAGATCACTGTTGTTTTCAGGGCTCCATGGGGAGAGGCTCTAGAATGCTGCCACCAGGACCTTGCCAGTGGCAGAGGGGAACCTCCAGCTGGCACAGGCTAGAGGGCCATGGCTGGGCTTCATTCTTCATCCTTCTCCAGCCCTAGTGAGTGAGAAGACAGGGATTGTGGAGTCCAATCCAATTCCACAAACATTTACTGGAGAGCTTTTGGCAGTAACAGTGCAGCATAACTGACTAACCAGAGCGTTCATGAACATTCATGAAACGAATTGTTCTGGTAAATTGAGCTTTCTAAGTAACTAAGTTTTATTCTGAAAACTCTTGTTCAATATCTTTCTGAAATGTCTGCTTCTACTTTCTCCCCACCATAAGTGCAGCTTGGTAAGCATGGTTGATGCTTTCTTTGATGAACAGGGATTTTAAAGGCCCTCAAGGTGATTTTTTCCAGAAGACCAAGTCTCAAGGTGATAATGTAGATAAAGAAAGGGAAGGTGATGGGGCTGAATGAACTGCACAGGACTGAAGTTACTTTATCACAAGATAAATTCCTGATATCAGCTTGATTTGCCATCATTTGCCTTCTGGAAGAAGAGTTCTGAAGGAGCTCTGGTTAGTAGGAAGCTTCTGGGAGCCGAGGATTTATTGTTGTAATGATCATGGCTGTTAACCTGTGATGCTCGTGTTTACATGGCATGCTATATTTTCATCCTCTCTCATATTTATGCTCACATTTGAATCTGACATTGGCCCTTCGAGGTGGCAAGGGCATGTTTTGTTATTCTCACCGAACCTTTGGAACAACTGAGGCACAGATAGGGTAGTGGTAGACTAGGGCCCAAATACCTAGACCTGTTCCTCTCCATTTATTTGGTTTTTGTCCTGGAATATTTTCTTAGGGTAGATAATGGGAAGAAGATGACATTTTCATGGATCTTGAAGGAAATGAAAAAAGAAGAAGAAAACTCGATGTGGGGGGTCACATTGCAATGAAAGGCTGGATAGAATGAGAAGAGTAGATAGACGGTCAAGGGATTTCTCCCCCAATTCCTGTGAGTGGAACTAAAAAGGGCATGTCCCCGCCACATGGTCAGAGCCCAGGCAGCACAGCACAAGGGCCATTCTCCTCCCACGGGGGTAGTCTCCTGCCGTAACCCTGACATTCTCTGCCAGATCTCGGGCATCTACCTTGGGAAAAAAATCAGGGGATGCCTCCACGTTGGGAGAAGTGTTCTGCCCGAGGGGATGTGCTTTTGCTTCTTGCTTCTTCCCCAAAAGGAGGGGTACTGCTCTTCTGGGCTGACGACGTGGCTTTTCATAGAACAGCAACCAGGGATACAGAACGAGGAGTGGGTAGTCAGGGGCCTGGGTTCAAAGTCCTGGCAATACAGCCGTGGGCAAATCAAATGAGCTTTCTCCCACATGCTGTGCTGGTTTCCCGTGCACAGAGGAGGGGACAATATCCAGGTCCCTCTTGAATTCTAAGGCCATTCTGGAAGTAAACGAGATTGTATAGAAAGAAGGACGTTCTGTTCTTTTTAGAAACAGGAGAACTAATGACCAAGTCACTCTCAGAGACCCAGGGCACAGGCCGTCTGCAGATTTCAGAGGCTGCCTCCCGGTTTCCCAAGATTTCTGCCCCTGGCTGCATCTGACTGTGTGTTACCTCATGCATTTCTGCCTTAGGTCTAACTGGGGTTGGGGATGAGGTGCACGTGAACGTCTGACTGTGACCTGAACGAACATAAGGAGTCACTGTTTTCTCCGCACATCAGTTTTTACAACTGTAGAATGGAGGCGGGGTGGTAGGGATGGGGTGGTCCATTCTATTAGATGATTTCTAAAACGCTTTATGGTCCAACAGTTCAATGGATTGAAAACCGTCTCCCTAAAGAGGAACTTGCGTGTTGGGGGCCATGCCTGTGACAAGCCAAGGGCCAGGTGGGCACAGAAGAGTGGTCAGGATGTTTAGGAAGAGCAAGATGTGTGGAGAAGGGAAAGGACTCGGACTCCCAAACAGGTGAGAAAGGCCCAGAACAAAGAACGAAGAACGCACTGTCCACTGCAGGGTAGCATCAGGAATGAGGCGACTCCATCAGAAGGGCCTCGGCCTTGGACTTCAGGCGTCTGTGCGTTACACTGGTGCTGGCCTCCCTGCGAACAGGTAGACGTGTCACGTGCTTGTGCACGTAATCCAGTGGGGTTTCGTGTACTGGGAGAGCCTGGCTGCCTCCTCTCTCTGAGTCCAGTGAAACCAAGATGGAGTTACCGATGCCTCTGAGGACGGTGAAGGCGGAACATCACAGCCCGGGCAGCCCAGGGCCAGATGCTGAGTTAACACGGCTGGAGACATTACATCTGAACAGGGTGGAAAAGACGGTCGGAGTCCGTTAGCACAACGGGCTCAAAGAACAAGGGCGGTTGGTAGCCCTGTAGAAAGGAAGTCTTGGGGTGCACCCCTTACACGCATACCCTTCCCGGGCACTTCACCCAGGGTCTGTCAGGCCTAAGGGTTTTGCTGTTAGGTTGATCTGCTCTGAGGAGGAAGGTGGGGGGGGGGGTGGATGGGGTAAAGGAGGTATACATTCCTGAGGATGAAGCCACCCAGCGGCTCTGCACGCCGCCCCCTCCTGGCTCTGAAATTTCAACAGGAAGCCTGTGCCGGGTGAGGTCTTTGGCAGGCACAGAGGGGATCAATGGTGTGGCAGGCACAGAGGGGATCAATGGCGAGCCCCTCTGGCTCCCCGGAAGAACTAGGCCAGTGTCTCAAAGCGTGAGCAGAGAACCTTTCCTATCCGAATAACGTGGCATGCTCATTTAAAAGGGCGTATTCCTGGCCCTCTGTACCACTGAATTTGAATCTTTGGGGGCACGGACATTATTTTTTTAGCAAGCTACTCGGAATAATTCCTATGCCCCATAGTGTTAAAAACCATATGCTCTCTTTGAAGGCTGGGACCACTATCCGTGTCTGGCAAACTAAACGCTCAGTAAAAATGTGTTGAAAGACGGAATGCATAAATGAATGTGGGGGCGAGGGGGAGAAGGCTCATTCTCAGTGAGCCAGGAAGTAGCAGAGGTGACTAGAACGAGGGCCAGGGTTTATGGGACCCGGAAATGGGTTCAAAGGGTTCCAGCAGGGCCACATTCTCCTACAATGCTATACAGCACTTTGTACTTTACAAAGCTTTCGTCTTCCTTCCCGTTTGAGTCCTGATGAAAAAACCCCCTAAGCTAGACATCACGCTTGTTAACGAATTTTACACGTGAAAAAAAAAATATTGAGGTTCAGAGACTTATTCATCATTTGCCCAATATCATGCAGCTAATAGGGGACAGAGACGTGACGGGTCCTTTGACAAAGAGCTCCAGGCCAGACCATCATACAGTGTCTTGGCTGCTACCATTCTCATCAAGGACAGGATGAGGACATTGGACTTGAATGACACCACCATGAGCTGCATGTTCACGTGTTAGGGCAGACTGGTGACGGTGAGGGCCGTGCAGGACAGGGGGAGGGGGCAGAGCTGACATTTATTGAGCAGCTACTGTGTGCCATAGCCATCCACTTCCTATGTATTATCTCACGGAATGCTCACAACCACGCTGCAAAGATTTCATTGCCCCATTTTATAATATAACAGGCAAATGAGGATCAGAAAGGAAGACAGGTCAATAACTTGTCCATGATATTGGCCACAAAGCCAGGAAGTGGCAAGGCCATGTTTTGAACTCAAGTCTGACCAAATTCAAAAACCCATTTACTAAGCTTCTCTTTGTCACCTTTTTTCCCCTTCTTACCTATCATTGGATCCAGGATTTAAAAAAAAAATTTTTTTTTTAACATTTACTTATTTTAAAGAGATAGAGACAGGGGCGCCTGGGTGGCGCAGTCGGTTAAGCGTCCGACTTCAGCCAGGTCACGATCTCGCGGTCCGTGAGTTCGAGCCCCGCGTCGGGCTCTGGGCTGGTGGCTCGGAGCCTGGAGCCTGTTTCCGATTCTGTGTCTCCCTCTCTCTCTGCCCCTCCCCCGTTCATGCTCTGTCTCTCTCTGTCCCAAAAATAAATAAATAAATAAATAAATAAATAAATAAATAAATAAATAAAGAGATAGAGACAGAGCACAAGCCAGGGAGGGGCAGAAAGTGAGGGAGACACAGAATCTGAAGCAGGCTCCAGGCTCAGGGCTGTCAGCACAGAGCTCGACAGGGGGCTCGAACTCGCGGACCTGAGATCATGACCTGGATCAAAGTTGGATGCTCAACTGACTGAGCCACCCAGGTGTCCCTGGATCCAGGATTTTAAAATTTGTTTTTCTTTTTTTCTTTGACTGGTTAGGTAGTCATGCATTCTATTTTTCTTTTCCTTTTAGAAATCACACTTCATTTTTAAAATACTTTTATATTGAATTATGTATCTTTAACATTTTTTTAAAGTTTATTTTTATTTATTTTGAGAGAGAGATAGAGAGCAAGCAGGGGAGAGACAGAGAGAAAGGGAGACAGAATCCCGAGCAGGCTTTACGCTGTCAGTGCAGAGCCCGATGTGGGCTTGAACTCACAAACCAGGAGATCATGACATGAACCGAAATTAAGAATTGCATGTTTAACCAAGTGAGCCACCCAGGTGCTCCTACCTTTAACATTTTAACATACGTACTTAACAAAGTCTAACATGATATATCTCTGCCTTTCTCCTGAGCTGTACAAGGTCTTTACAATGCTGTACATCTGATTTCTCCCACCCATTTTTGTAGCTACTGCTATCTATTGGGTTGAGCTACATGAAACCGTCAATATTTAACAATTACTAACCTATAAAAATGGTAACTCATGCAAACATTGCTTTTGATAAAACATTTTTGTTACATCTTATATTTAAACTCCCCCAAATTGGCCAGTTAAAATATTTGACACTTGGATTTACCAACATATAAACCAATTTCCTTACTCACTATTGGTTTTTTTGTTTTGCTTTTTATTTATTTTATTTAGTTTTTAAGTGGTCTCCACACCAATGTGGACTTAAACATGGGGCTTAAACTCATGACCCTGAGATCAAGACCTGAGCTGGGATCAAGAGTTGGACACTTAGTGGGGTGCCTGAGTGGCTCAGTCGGTTAAGCGTCCAACTCCAGCTCGGGTCATGATCTCGGGGTCATGGGTTCAAGCCCCGCCTTGGGCTCTGCGCTGACAGCTCAGAGCCTGGAGCCTGCTTCAGATTCTGTGTCTCCCTCTTTCTCTCTGCCCCTCCCCCGCTCGTGTGCTCGCTCTCTTTCTCTCTCTCTCTCTCAAAAATAAATAAATACTATAAAAAAATCTTAAAAAAGAGTCAGACACTTGGCCAACTGAGCCAACCAGGAGCCCCTTGTTTTGCTTTTTAAATACAGAATGTATTTATTTAATCACAAAACCCCACAGAAACAGTGGGAATCAGCCAAGTAAATATCGTACCGGACAGAACTGAACAAATCTGTGCTAAAGCAACACACCCTGTCTTCTCTCTCTTCTTTCTGAAGAGGCTTTGGTTCCATGGCCTCTTCCACCAAAGCTAAACAATCTCTGAGACACATGGTCAGAAAATTCCATAAGAACATCGCTGCCTCTTCCCCACAATTTGATGCTCGCAATTTGTCTGGGTTTGACCTTCGGTAAGACATTTTTACTGCTCAGAATCTGTTTTCACTTAAGTAAAACTAAGGTTTGGGTCTGAATCGAAGAATCTCAGCCAAGGGTTTACAGAAGAGTCACCTGAGTTGTTTCAGTGTTACTGTTAGTTGTTAGGACCCCCTTCTTCCTTATGTTCAGTTTCATTAAAAGGTTTTTTTTTTTTTCAGGGTAGGTCTATGAGTAGTAATCTCAGTCTTTGAATGCCTAAAAGCATTTTTATTTCACATTCTTCTTACGTGACAGTTGAGCTAGTATAGAACTTGAGGCTGACAAGTTTCTTATCCTAAGCATCTTGTCTCTTCCTCTTTCATGACTCTTGTTAAAGGTATGTCCAACCTCCTCCTTGTACCCTTTTTACCTCTTAGGTTGGTTTTCATCTCTTTATCTCTCCAAACTGCATCCTAGGCAATCACCTCAGATCCAGCTTTTTAAAAATTCACTAATTCTCGGGGTGCCTGGGTGGCTCAGTCGGTTAAGCATCCGACTTCGGCTCAGGTCATGATCTTGCGGTTTGTGAGTTCAAGCCCCGCATTGGGCTCTGTGCTGACAGCTCAGAGCCTGGAGCCTGCTTCAGATTCTGTGTCTCCCTCTCTCTCTGCCCCTCCCCTGTTCATGCTCTCTTAATAATAAATAAACGTTAAAAAAATAAATAAAAAAATCACTAATTCTCTTGTGCACTTGGGTAGTTCAGTCAGCTAAGTGTCTGACTCTTGATTTCTGCTCAGGTCATAATCCCAGGGTTGTGGGACTGAGCCCCATGTCGGGCTCTGCACTGACAGCATGGAGCCTGCTTAGGATTCTCTCTCTCCCTCTCTCTCTCTCTGCCCTCCCCCTTGCTCACTCTTTCTCTCACTCTCAAAATAAATAAACATTAAAAAATTTTTTTCTCTTTTTTTTAAACATTTATTTATTTTTGAGAGACAAAGAGAGACAGAGCATGAGTGGGGGAGGGGAAGAGAGAGAGGGAGACACAGAATCCAAAGCAGGCTCCAGGCTCTGATCTGTCAACACAGAGCCCGGCGGGGGGCTCGAACTCACAAACCCTGAGATCATGTCCTGAGCTGAAATCAGATTCTTAACTGACCGAGCCACTCAGGAGCCCCACATTAAGAAAATATTTTTAAAAATTTTACTAATTCTCTTCTTGGCCTTGAAAAGGCTATTATTCAAGCTTCAGTTCAATTGTTAAACTTGACTATATTTTTATTTCTGGATTTTTCTAGATTCTTTTCGACAATTGCATTTTTTGTTATATGGTCTTATGCATATCAACTCGATGTTTAGTCCATCTTTAAAATTTTTTAAAATAAAAGTACTTATCAAAGTTTCTTTCAAATTGTTTTATTTTATCCAGATATTGAGGTACAAGTTTCTTTGACTTGATGTATCTAACTATCCTTTATGATGATTGTTTTCTTATGTGCTTATACTCTTTGACTGTGAGCCTCTCGTCCGTGGGAGTCAATTCCCATGGGATTGCCATGTGCCCTGCGCTGTGGACGCATCCTTCCTCACAGGGCATCACAACAATCCCACAGGTGTCAGTTTCTGGCTTGTTTTCATGTTAATTTCTCAAGTGAGGCCCCTGTACCTTGTGACAGGGAACTTAGAACCGAAACCTGTCAAATTGTTTTGGGATGCCAATTGCTTGAGAGCAACTCTTTGTATACCCATGGCCAGAGTGGACATCAACCTTTCCTCATGAGTTTCCGAGGTGGCTGGTGAAGTTTTCCTTATCTTGTTTCATGGATAGACCAACTCTTCATAATCCGTACCTTTATGACAGCTCAAAATTCTACTCCATGGGGCCTATAGCCCAGACTCCTCTCCCCAGACAGGTAACAGAATTCCAGCCCCCAGCTGATTTTATAATTCCAGGAGCCATTTTGGTTTGGCACCTGTTAACCACCTTGACCTTGAGTCTCCTCTTTGTTAATCTAGCTCTGGGGATTTTTTTCTCCCTTAACATGGAGCTCGGCTACGTTTTAAATTTTTCTTTCAAGTGTTATATTCTAAATTTCTATATAGAAATTACAACGCACAGCTCCTTCTTCAGTGTGAGGAGAGGCTCACTTAACTCATGTTCTGTTTTGTTTGATGGCTGTTCGGAAGGAATAAAGGCCCGATTCCCTTAGAAGTCAGACTGATGAAATGAAGATTTCTCTCACTGGAAGGAAGGAACCCTAGTGAGCAACTTAGAAGGAACCAAGGGAAGATACTGGCAAGGGTACCTCTTTTAGAAAGAAGTTCAGAGCTACTTGGGGTGGGGAGGGGGGGAGTTCAAAATGGAGCCCATCTCTGAGGCTTGGAGCTCTGAACAAAGAGGCAGAGGTGCTGAGGAGATAATTACCAGTGGTAATCTAAGCAGCAACAGCATACAAGCTGCATCAGGCCTGTGAAAAGGCCCGAGGCTGCCTGGAGGTGGGAAAAAAGACAAGCAAGAAAATGTTCAGAGAAAAGGAATTTATAACAGTTTTGTTAATGACAAGGCATTCAATTTGTACTGCGGAGGTTTTATTTCGTTTAACCCTTCGCTGACTGGAGTATTCCACAGCTTCTAAGGACAGGTTCCATGCCACTAGCTGAGTGAATAACAGGTTTTAAAATGGAAAACAAGAGAACGTATCCAGCGCTGTGTTCTTTTTCCCATCATCCGGGCCCCAAGCGGTCCAGCCACCGCTCCGGTGCTCACCTTAATCAGGCGACACCGATCACATGGGGGTCAGTCTCTAGGAATCTGTAGGAATCAAAGAGCATCCACCTGCCTTTAAAGCTGCTCGGCCCCGCGAATGGTGGGAATACCGCAGAGCCCACGACGGAGAAGTACGTCAGTGGCAGCGGAGTCTGTCTAGCATGAACCAGGGGGAAGGAGGCAGATTTGCGGCTACTTAATGCTAAGAGGGAACTGAGCTATTTCAGCAGATACCCAGAGTTCAGGATAGGGATGAACCCAACCCCGCCCTCGCATCCCCTCCCCCGCTCCCCGCCCCGGGCCGAACAGGGGCAGTGACTGAGGTCTCTAAGGGAGCTAATGACCATGAATTCTGTTCTTACCCTGTTTGTATACTCCAATCACCACAGCCTAAGCAGCCTGATTATGGGAACTACGTAAATCCCAGGGACACAAATATCCCCAAGGAGAAGGGGTGTGGGAGGAGAGGGGCATGGGGAGCAAAGGGTCCTCACCCACTGACTTAAAGCAGGCGGGAAAAGAGAAGATGCTTGTGGGAGAACGGAAAGAATGGCAGAAGCTCTGCCCTGGGGTGGGGGTGGGGAAGGATCGCTTCTCTTTGTGCCGGAACCTCACGCGTTGAACCTGCGTGACGCCTGGACGCCGGGAATGGCGAAGGCGAGAAATTCCGGGATTCTGTTCTGGCCCTGATAATGTTAGTGGTGACAGCACACATCTCCACAGTGCTTGCTGTGGGCCTAGCACACCCCGAAGCACTTTGTAGACAACTCACTTAGTCCTCACAACAGCCTTGCAAGTTAGGTAAACTGAGGCACCTCCCCAAGGTCACGCAGACAGTAAGTGAGGGAGCCGGGAGTCCAATCTTGGCAGACCGACCCGGGTGCCCATGCTCTGAAACAGGAGGCTCAGGTGCACTTATATATGGAGATACCTATCAGCACATAACGACGATAATATCAGCACTGACAATAGGAACTGCTCCCAAGCCCTTGCTGTGTCCCAGGCGCTGTACCAAGCATTTCAGACACATGATCACATTTAACCCTTAGGACAGCGCCGTGAGAAAGGTGAGAATATTACTCCGGTTTTGAAATGAGACAAGGGACAGTCTTACTGGTTTAGCAGCGGGGAACAGCTCACCCAGTTAATGAGTGGCGGTGCTGGGGCCCTGGCTTGTGTCTAGAATACAAGAGACTGTCAGGAAAGAAGGGTGAAGTGAGAGACCTATTCAAGGGTCAGGAAAAACAGCTTCATTGATCTGGTGAAAAGAGGTTCACTCCACACATTAAACACGGGCCCAGAAGGCTATACTACCCCTTCCCAAATTACTTCTGGAAGATGGTAGAAGGCACCGAAGATGGCTCTTTCTCCAAGCATTATTTTCTTTCGCTAAGAACAGTTTGGGGATAAACTACAGAGCCCAGTTCTGCAAACTAAGCCAAATCCCATCCACACCTGTTTTTTGTTTTTTTTTTAATGTTTTTATTTAATTTGGAGACAGAGAGACAGAGTATGAGCAGGGGAGGGGCAGAGAGAGAGGGAGACACAGAATCCAAAGCAGGCTCCAGGCTGTCTGTACAGAGCCTGACGCGGGGCTCGAACTCATGGACCGTGAGATCGTGACCTGAGCTGAAGTCAGACGCTTAACCGACTGAGCCACCCAGGCACCTGGGTCCACCTGTTTTTGCAAATAAAACTATTGTAACACAGCCGTGGCCACTCATTTACATACCATGAGTAGTTACAGTGGAGACCATGTGACCCATGCACCTGCAATATTTACCATCTGGCCCTTTGCAGAAAACATTTGCTGTTCTCTGCCATTGAGATCAAAACTAAAGGGGTCTGTTAGTGGACTGGATGTGTAAAGAGCAGGAAAGGGAGGAATCCAGAGTGACTTTTAGGTTTGGGGCACTCAACAATTCACCTCTCTTTTATTGATCTCACCTGCACATACCAAGGATTCAAACATGCAAGGATGACCTCAGAGAAACACACACAAATGCAAATGACAGATGGAAATAAAACTGAGACGAGCCTACAAAAGCGGTCTTAGTACCGCATCCGTGAAGGCTGGAGACAGCAGCGGATTTCATTTTTACCTGTTTTCTCAGATGCCTAAGCCAATGTGACGGGATCTTCCTCCCTCGGCTCCGGAAGGTTGTGAACAACGAAGCTGATTTGATCCATCAGGAAAAGGTAGGGGATTCGCTCATTCATTCATTCATTCATTCATCATCAATTTTGAGTGCCCGCTCTGCGTCACAGAGCACTGTGCCGGCTGCTGAGGACCAAGCAGGTCCCTGCCCTCATGGAGCTTTCTTAATTGTACCCAGAGGGCAGGAGAGGGGGGAGAAAGGGAGAAGGGGGGGAAGATTTGGGATGACGAGGGAGTGCGCGTCAGATGGTTTCTGTTCTCCCAGTAAAGAGGTCAAAGAGCCCGGATGAGAGGCTTAAGGGGAGAAGAGTTGTCAGATGGCATCTTCTGTGGGGCGAAAGTTCCCCCCAGAAAAGAAACAAAGGGGAATCGCCTGGCAGAATTGTGCCAGTCGGAAGGGTGAAGTCATGCATTTAAAGTAAAAGCAGGCCCAGCGTTAAGGTGTTCTTCCAGCAACACTGCGCGGCTCAGGTGACGCACAAAACTGGACGTGCGTGGACGGGGACCGGACAGGAGACAGCCTCACCGCGGGGAGAGCCGTTAGAAAATGCAGGAGTGTGACGTCTCTCATGAAGTGTAAGCATTTGTTAACTGGACTGAGGTCACGGGTCATGATATTGGAAGTATTGATCAAGTCCAGGTCTGCTGAATAAAAAACTCTGCTTCCTTGTGGAAATCTGAAGACCTTATCTCTCACTGACAGGCGCTAATGATTCTAATGCTGCTAGGACACTTCAGTTCAAAGAGATGATTAGCGTTGTCAATTAGGCCCGGATGCATCGATTTCCTCATTAGCCTTTGGTGTGCGTTGTGGCTCTGGAAGCACAGGCTGCCCCCCACACTGGGTGAGGTCCTCCGTCAAGGAGACGCTCGGCCAAACCATTTCCTATTTGCAAATGGACATTTGCTAATTTTTTAAATGTAAAACCAAGACCTTTTGTGTGAGTATAGATCCACTCTTTCTTCCGTGAGTCATATCCATAAGTCATCGGCAAAGATTTCTATCCTCCCCAAGGTCCTGAAAACAGTTGTGTAGCAAATGGAATGCAGGGCCGTTGGGATTATAATTCTCCTCCCCAACCCCACCCTTGTTAATCTTTTACAGACAAGTCAACCACTTCTAGAAAGCTGTTTCCTTCCTTCCTTCCTCCCCTCTTTCCTTCCTTCCTCTCTTTCTTTCTTTCTTTCTTTCTTTCTTTTTTTCTTCCTTTCTCCTTCCTTTCTTCCTTCCAAGTTGCCTTTATGGGCTCTTTCCAAAGCATTCAAATTAATTTTCATAGAAACAACTACTTTGGGGGGGGTGTTCATATTTCATCAGGTTACATGATATTTAATGAAAAGCATGGGATTGCAAAAGAGTACAACTGGTGGGGACAGATTTGGGCCCAAACACAGCTGGCTCTAGTAAGCAGGTAAGGTGATAGGTAGGAGACGGTAAGGGGGCTGGGGAGAGGCCACCTGGGTGGGCAGAAGCCATGTGTCTTTCCTGAGAGTCCGCAGGGCTGGTTAAGAGGTTGGTTAAGAGGTCCGTAGTGTCCTAGACAGAGGGAGATTGATGGCGGACTCTGTTGAGATCTGAGCCATCCATGTTGATGCTTGAGTGCAGCACAGTCCTTTCTTTAGGCCTGGACCTGCCCCTTTTCCTGATCATCTTTCTACAAAATGGCCTTGGGTGAGGGAGGGGGATTCGTTAAGTGTCTGGTGTATAGGAGGAGTTTATCAGACTATCTTTCTTCTCATATTGAGAGCCAGCAGTGCTCAGGTGTAGAAACACGGCTTTTCCTAACTGACCAGCGTTTGTCCAGGTGCTGTGAGTGAGAAGCCTGCCCTCCTACCCCCAAAGCCGAGCTGGCTTCCTGGGTGTGGAGTCTGGGGGCCCCGTGCCAACCACTGGAAGCCACAGGGCTCAGGGAGAAGGGCTTCCTTCCTCCCCAGCCTCCACTGCTCTGCGGGAGGACATGGGAGTTGGGGGCCTGGGCAGTGGCGCTCGGGCAGATAAGAGACTACTGGCCCCCATCGCCGCTGCCAACCTTGACTGCAGCTGCCGCCAGAACTGGAGACCGAGCTGACCATGTTCTGCATGACCCTCATACCCTGGCATTAATAAAGGGGGTTGGCAACATGGGAGTTCTGGATAAACAGAGCAGGTGGATCCCTGGCTCCCACTGCCAGGATTCTGGTGATGTGAACCTTCCATAAGAGTGGGGGCAGTGAGCTTGAATGCTGCTTCCCTGCAAAGGAAACTCAGACCTCTGGCCTCAGCGTTTCGGAGAACCCCATCCTTGTCGCAGGAAATTAAGAGATATCCCGGTATCGTGGAGGCAGCACAGACATAATTCCAGGGGCCGGAACATGTGGGATGTGGGAAAATGTTAGGATTAAGCAGGTTCGCTTCAGAGTCAGTCAGGCTGGGTTAGAATCACAGTGGTTGAATGACCGTGGGCTACTTCTGCAGCATAACCTTTTGGACCTGGGTCTCAGTCTCCTCATCAGTAAAATGGGGGAATGCATACCTACCATGGTGCGTTGGGAGGAGGATGAAGAGACGTATAAATACTCAGCACACTGCTGGCTTGTTGGAAGTTTCCCATAAACGCCAGCTTCCTAGAACACCAGGAGGGAGATGCTACAGTGTGGAGAGGTGGGCTGTATAGGTCAGACCTCTCTCAGAACCCTCCCTGCCACTGCCTGTGTCTCACCAGGGGGACCGGAAGTCAAATTGCTCGCCCTCTCCTGGCCCCAAGTGTCCCTTCCCATACCGCAGAAGGTGCCTTCCAGTGAGGAGGTTACAAACCTTGACAGCAAGAGTGACTTCTATTTGGGGGCCTCTTAGATACTGGTATTGCCTTAAGTAGAAGCATTTCTGAGACAACATCAGAGCCACCTGGCATTTGGGGATTTCTGTATTGGATGTCGGATCCCCCAGTGACAACCTAACCCGATGTGGTTTTCCACTGTTACCTTTAAATTCCTGGATGCTTCAGGGTAAGGTTCATAGTCCCCCCTGCCAATTCCACCTCTGGCTTTCTTCATCCCAGGATCCGCAAGACCTAAGCCCTAGGTTGTGGCTGTAAACTATTTTGCCAATTCTCTGATACCCCTCCCTTCCCCTCCCCTTGACTGTGTAACTCAATTCTAAAGAATAGAATGGGGTGGAAAGATGCTGGTCCTGAGGCTAGGTCATCCAAAAGTAGCTTCTGCCTGGCTCTTTCCCCTGGTTATCTCACTCTGGGGGAAGCCGGTGGCCCCCATGAGGGCAGTCAAGCACCCGCAGAAGAGATCCACAAGGAGAGGAACTGAGGCTCCTTGACAAAGGCCAGGACCATCTTGCTAGTCATATGGGGGGGGGGTGCTGCCTCAGAAGTGGCCTCCAACTCCAGTTCGAGTCAAGTTTTCAGATGATTGTGGCTCCAGCCAATGTCCTCTCAGTTGCCTGGCCTCGTCTCTTCCAGATTCCTGACCCATAGATAATGAGTTTAGTATTTTTGTTTTCATTACGAGTGGCTTTTGTTATTGCATTAAGGCTTAAAACTGCTGGGGTGCCTGGGTGACTCAGTCAGTTGAACGTCCAACTCTTTTTTTTTTTTATTTTTTTTAACATTTATTCATTTTTGAGAGACAGAGACAGAGCGCAAGTGGGGGAGGGGCAGAGAGAGAGGGAGACATAGAATCCGAAGCAGGCTCCGGGCTCTGAGCTGTCAGCACAGAGCCCGATGCGGGGCTCGAACTCACAAACCATGAGATCATGACCTGAGCCGAAGTCAGAGGCTTAACCGACTGAGCCACCCAGGCACCCCAAGCATCCAACTCTTGATTTCATCTTGGGTCATGATCCAGGGGTCACACGATTGAGCCCCACATTGGGCTCCATGCTGAGCATGGAGTTTGCTTAAGATTCTGTCTCTCTGGGGCCCCTGGGTGGCTCAGCTGGTTCAGCGTCCAACTTCGGCTCAGGTCATGATCTCACGGTTTGTGGGTTCAGGCCTTGCATCGGGCTCTGTGCTGACAGCTCAGAGCCTGGAGCCTGTTTCGGATTCTGTGTCTCCCTCTCTCTCTGCCCCTCCCCTGCTCATGTTCTCTCTGTCTCTCAAAAACAAATAAACATTTAAAAAATTTAAAAAAAAGATTCTCTTTCTCTGTCTGCCCCTCTCCCTGATTCACAGGTGCTCATGCTCTCTAAATAAATAAATGAAAAAATGAATAAATAAAGACTTAAAACTACTATGTTTGGGAGTAAATAAATATACAACAAGAGAGCAAACACACCCCATCTCCCTGGAGTTAAATGTCGCGTGAGCCCCCTGCTTCCATCGTGCTGGGGGAAGTCTGTCTGACGTCCCAGATGAAGGCAGCAGAGACTGGCAGGCCAGGAGCAGTACTTTGAGGACAAAGCACTTTGGCTCCTGGAGAAAAGCTGGCCCAGCCTCTTGTCCCCCTCTTCTCAAACGAGGCGGAAGGCCCTGGAACCCGGAGCATGAAAGTGGAGCTTCTAGAACGTAGGCCTGGTTTCCAGAAGGGATGAGCACTGGGACACCCATGTTTGTGTCCTTCTCGCCTCATCTGAGGATCAACCCGGGCCCGCCCCACCCCGGTCTTGGCAAACTCACTTACGCAGAGTCGAGGTTTGTTCAGTGAAGGTAACCAGGTAACGAATAAGCGGGGCGCTCGGGGCCCTAAACAGACACCTGGGTTCCTCTTCTTCCTCTCCCTCTCCCCAGATAGTGGGGTTCTCCAGGGTTCTGTCTGCAGTGGGTGGCGATGGGGGTGAGGTGCAGGCAAGCACATTCCTGAAAAGCGCCTCTGTCCATTTTTCAAGGTAATATACTGGCGTGGCAATCGCAGACCGACGGCAGTTGGGTAGGAGAGAGGGCAGTGCGAGCACAGCCCGGAGAGATGGGATGTGGGCAGACAGCGGTCAGATGACGCCATCTTTCTTACACACTTGCCCTCCACCATCCCCGCCCCCGCGCAAGCACTGCTCAGATCGGAATCTGAATACACCTCTTTCCCCTCCCCTCTTCTCACTGTACCTGTGACACCGAGGGACCTCAGACTCCCACTGCTCCAAACACTCCTGTGTTCTGATGACTCCCGGAAGACATCATCGAGCCCAGTTCCCCACTGAGGTGCAGATCCCATGCGTCCAAGGAGCAACTGATATGTCAGTCAAGTCTGTCCACAGTTTGGTCTGAGCCTCGTCTACAACCTAACCTTAAACCTCTGTGTTGCAGCACACTTATTGGAGCTTATCTATTTTTCCTTGTGGCAGAGGCTACAAGTTGCCAATTAAAAGGGTTCTGACCCCAATTCCAGTGTGTGTGTATGTGTGTGCGTGTGTGTAGGGGGCGGGTGAGTTTTCCCACACCACCAGGCCATTCTCCAACACCAGCTAGGTGTTCTACAATTCAAGTCAGTTTTGACACTATCCACTGGATCCCACCTGTTTAGGGTTCGTACAAGACTGCCCCCCCCCACCCTTTCAGATGCCGGTTATAAATAAATCTAGGTGGTCACCTGGGCTTCTGACCACCAGCTACGGATTGGAGGTTCCGACGACCCCCGACTTAGGTTCACTTAATTGGCTAGAGCCGCTCCCAGAACTCACACACATACAAAGCACTGAGCCTTACTAGGTTGTCGGTTTATTATAAAAGGTTTTAACTCGGTAACAGCCAGGTGGAAGAGACGCTTATTGCAGAGTACGTAAGAAGGTCTGGGGCTTCTGTGTCCTCCCTGAGTACCCCGGTGTCTCCACACCCGGATGTGTGCACCACCACACCTCTCCGAACCCAGTCCTTCCGGTTTTTGTGGAGGCTTCGCTACAGAGGCATGATTGATTAAACAGTTGGCCTTTAGCAACTGAGCTCAGTCTCCAGCCCTTCTTTCCTTCCTGGAAGTCAGGGGGTGGGACTGAAAGGTCCCACCTTCTAATCCCCTCTCCCTGCATCAAGCCCTAGCCTTTGTTACCTATGGGCCATCCTGAAATCACCTCCTTAACAAAAGACAGTTTTATCATCCTTATCACAGGAAATTCCAAGGGTTTAAGGAGCTCTGTAGCCAAAAGGGCACCTAATATATATTTCTTATTATAAATCATGATATCATGCCGATCAAAATCCATATCTCTTACCCTTTCTTTCTAGTAGAACCCAGCTATACTCTGGTTTCTCTTCAGGTCGCATAAATCTTTCGCCTTTTACTGATAGAACCCAGCTAAAAGACCATGGCTTCAAGCCTCCCTTGCAACTATAGGATGCCAAGTGACTAAGTTCAGGCCGGTGACATATGAGCACAAGTGATGTGTTGGGAATTCTGGAAAGCTATTTATAGGAAGATGAGTAGGCTGGAGGGAGAGGTCTTTGTCCTCCTCCCCTTTCTTATTTCAGCTTCCTAGAACTGGGATGTGATGGCTGGAGCATCAGCAGCCATTCTGGATCATGAGGTGACCTTGAGAAGGAAAGCCAAGTGCTAAGGATGGTGGGACAGAAAAATAGAATATTAAAATATGTATGGCCCCATTATGCATCTGGTTCTGTTCAGAACACATTTCCAACTGAAGTAACGTACTCCTCACAGCAACTCAATGGGACAGGTATTTTTATTATCCTCATTTGACAGCTGAGAAAACGGAGGAAAGAGGTAACATCCTCATTCCTCTTGGCCAGAGAAAGAATTAAAACCCAGGCAGCGTGACTCTGGAGTCCCTGCTCTAAGCATCTGCCTTGCACTACCTGGGTTCCTGACGACCGTCGAGCTGCCTCATCAGCCCTGGGCTGCCTGGCTCTGCACTTTTTTCATGGGAGAGAGAAAGAAACCTCAAGCTCGGTTAAGCCCCTGCTATTTTGAGTTTTCTCTTGTCAGCTGCCAAGCCGGTGCCTACCTGATACATTCTCCAAATTGATTTTCATGCCTCCAGGCACTTGTTCAAACTGTTCCTTCTGCCTGAAATGCCCTTTCCCTTGTACACTCCTCTGTTAGCACACCTCTTATGCAGAACAACATCAATTACTTGTTTACCCATCTGCCTCCCAGCTGGAGGGTCACCTTCCAGAGCGTAAGGACGCTGTTTTAGAATATTCGATACCGTCAGAACTTAGCCTAGCATGTGCCTTAGTCTGGCACATAATAAGTGGTCAATAAATGTTTCCTGAGTTTAATCAAATTCGGAAATAAATGCCAGTCCTGGACAAAAGCAGGATAAAACAATGTGACATCAGAGACGTTGGGATTCACTACTCTCCTCTCCTCCGCCCTTGACCAGTACTGCGCCAGATCTTCTTACTTGCTTATTGATTCTTCAGCCAAGTTTGTCTTTTATTCCACAGTGAAATGAAACTTACTTTAATGAGCACTTTGTGTATGACGAGCACTTTGCATATTATTTGAGTCTCTACGACACTGAGAAGTTACAGATGATGACAGTTTGTTCAGAGAGGTCAGGTGATGCTCCCAAGGTCACAGAGCTGGTAGGAGGCAGATTGAGTTGAACCCAGGACTACCTTATGTCATAGGCTCATATTCTTATCAATGACAGCCCATTGTTTACAACATGTCACATGACATCAAGAGCACTAACCGAGGATTCCACGGGCCTCATTTCTAATCAAGCTTCTGCTCTCTGTTTGGACCTCAGTTTCTTCAGCTATAAATTGTGGGTGATCTCCGAGGACCCTTCTGGCTCTAATGGTGGATTTTATGACTTAAATGCAAAGTTTAGGTGATCAAGAGTCTTTCTTATATAGGAAAGCAAAGAGGGCAAAACGTACAGAAAGGGAGCAACTGGAAGGCTCTGGTCTAAAGGCAAGCCTAGTGTTAATTCTGCCAGACACTTACTCTGCTGGGCCTGCCTGGATCCAGGAGTCATCAAGCCCATCCCCCGCCTCCTATCATATCTGACACAGTCACCTATCAGAGCCAGTGAAATGACGGCAAGAAGGACATTTGATGGGAGAAGCCTGAGTCTATAAATAGATGCCTTTCATCGGAGTCACTGGGGATGGAGGAGGTTGTCCAGACAGGAAGTTGTGGGCTCCCATGGACCTGTGTGCATTGACATTCACCAGGAAACTCCCACTGCATCAGGGATTCCGGGGAGGCTGTCACCGCGGGAGTCTGAGAGACGTAGAGTGAGTGCGAACAAATACAGTGTGTGCTCTTGGAGGAACCAGAGTGCCAGAAAATTCCCCGAGGGCCCTCCAGGAGCCACAGAATGCTAAAGGCAAACAGGCTGGAAGACTGGCTGCCCACTGCTCTTTCAGATCCACAGCACGGAGCAGCACATCCCTGGGGCCCCCATCCCCACTTGGGGGTCCACTCAAGGCCACGACCCTTCTACTCAGAGTCTGGAGTTCAAATCCAGCTTCGACACCATCTGTCATGTGAATTTAACATTTTCATTTGTTCTTTTTCAAATTGCTATTTATTATACAAACAATCAAATAAGATGATGCTTCTACTCGAACACAACAACGCTAGCTTGCCACACATATCAGATAATAACCAAAGCTGACGGTTGGATGGCTTATAAATCACACTTACACCCATTACCTCACTGGGGCTTCCCTTCAGCCCTAAGGTGTAAGAATTGTGTTGAAGCATATGAAATGGCTGATATTCAATTGTTTCTGACCTACAAAAATGGCACTTTCCCGCGGTTGACTTAATATGTCTGGTATCATCTTCATTTCCCTAATGAGGAAACTTGACTTTGTGACTTGTCAAAAGGTTACTCACTATGTGACTTGTCCAAGGGTTTTTAGTAAACAGCGGAACGGGGTCTGTATCTCTGATACTGATTCCTGACGTTGTTTATTCATCCCACGAGTATTTATTGCGAGCCTCCTATATGCCAGGCGCCTGCTGGGTGCAGAGGGGAATGTGTCCTCGCCTTGTCTGTTTGGGCATGTATACAGGCACAAGGGAGCATGGGGAAAAGAGCATCGAATAATTACTTAGCACATGCTGAACACTCACTGCCAGGTCCGATTCCGTTTTGTATTTCTGCTTCTGTATTCTTTACTTATGTATTTATGTTTTATTATGTGCAAACATAATTATTATTACTAATACTTCCAGATTGAGTAATATAGCCTTGCCCACTTTACAGGTAAGGAAATTGAGGCAGAGGAAGGCTAAGTAACGTGCCCAAGGTGAAGTGACAGCTAGGATTGCATCCCAAGCAGTGTGGCTCCAGAGTCTGTGATAGGAGCCAGGCTGAATCTGCCTGGGGGACACCTGGGCGGGAGGGGGCCCCTGAGCTGGGAACCGGAGGATGAATAGATCAGAGTCCTCCTGAGCAAAAGGAAAAACACACAGGGGTACCTGGAGCCTGAGGTACAAAAGCCTGAGATAGAAAGGCGTGCTCTGGGGAATCAGCCTGGAGCACCAAATGTTAGGGAAGGAAGTGGTAAGAGACGAGGCTGGAAAAACAGGCAAGAGGCAGGCTATGTAAAGAGTTTATATTAGGGGTGCCTGGGTGGCTCAGTCTAAGCGTCCAGGTCATGATCTCAAGGTCATGATCTCACGGTTCGTGGGTTTGAGCCGTGGGTTCGAGCCCCACGTCCGGCTTTGTGCTGACAGCTCAAAGCCTGGAAGCTGCTTCGGATTCTGTGTCTCCCTCTCTCTCTGCCCCTCCTCCACTCACACTCTGTCTCTCTCTGTCTCTCAAAAATAAATAAATGTTTAAAAAAATTTTTTTAAAGAGTTCATATTTTATCTTGTAAGCAATGGGGGCGGGGGTGGTTAGAATTCTTGTCAGGGGAAAGACATGATCAGATCAGCCCTGATGCAAGATAGAATGGAAGACGGAGTGGTGGCATAGTGGAGGTGGGAGGGAGACAAGGGGGTTTTGTCATTTGGGGGTAGGGGTCCACTCGCAGACCCCCTTCTCAAAGCTCCTTTGTCACTAATTCTTCTATCTGGTTCCTTCCAAATCCCTGGCCATCAGGCCAAACCATTCACTGTTACTCATAAATCACTTTAGATGCTAAACTTAGGCCATCTCTTCTTTTGAGAAGAGTAGTCAAAATATACTGTTGAACGTGCTGTCCCTAGGAGTATTTGCCTGCTCTGCTGTCCTTCAAGGCTGGTTCTGAGGCCATTTCTGATGCCACCGCAGCCCCTTACTGGGTGATGCCAGTGTATTGTCCAGAGCCACTTGTAAATCAGGTCCCAGTTTCTCCTCCTGCAGACAGCAGGTCAGAGGGAACGCTCCATGAGGTCACAGGTATGTGCCGAGAGTGGGGTGACTGACAGCATAACAGGAGCAAGTGTGTTGGGAGTGCAAGCCACGAGCAACTTGCTTGTGTCTTCAGGCCCCGCTTGACCCAGGCTTAACCATGCTGCTTCCGCCTGATGGCATGGTGGTGCTGGGCACACCCTTCCTTCTTGGCTTATTGATCCGATCATACCCAGTTCATGATGGGCAATGTGGGCTCCATGGTCATCTGGAATCCCCTGCTCCGGTCTTCAGTCTGTGAGGTCTAGTGGAAAGTCAAGAGCCGTTTCTCACATGAATAATTACTGAGCAAAGAGGTGAGATCATTGTTGCAAGAAACCTCAGAGGCCCTCACTGTGATTCTCCCATTGGTGCTCTCAGGTGGCTCCATGCAGAATCCTGATCTACCACACACAGTGATCACCATTGGATCTTCTGGGTCATGGGAGGCATAAGACACAGCTGCTTACATTGCAACCTGGATCCACAACAGAATCTTCTCTTGCTCTTGGCCCGTCTTAAAGCTGGAAGCTGTTGACATCTGCATTAATCTCTGCAACTCCCTCATGGCAGTATGAGGACTTGAGAGACTCCCATTTGTCCTTTCCACAGCAATAGCCCTTATTCCACGCACGGATCAGGAGCCAGGGTAGGGATTCTGCCAGTTGCTAAGGTTATCTATTCTAATTGTTTAGTCAGGAACGGAGAAAATAACCATGGGATAGGCTAAGAGACCCATTGGGTCTACCATGAGATAGAGTCAGGTGAAAATCCATTTGTCACCTGGCTCCCAAAAGACTCACATTGACCAATGGATAAAGTAGTGTTCTGGGCCCCCAAGAATTAATGTTATACCAGAGCCAGTGTCCAATAATCCTTGAAAGATCAGGGTAATCCAGTTACCTTGGTCAACACATGGTTTACCCTGGTAAGTGGCCACAAACCCTTTAGGAAAGGCTAGAAGATTCACAGTGCATTTTATGGTGTTATTGCAAGAACTTCCCCCAAGAGTACTTGACCTTCTCTTTGTTCAAGAGTTTCCATGTCTGTGATCCGACTTAGGAAAGGGAAAGAGGGGAGGGGCCATGATCCTCCATTATAGCTCTAATCGGGCATCTGCTAAAGTTGTCCACAATCATACAACCGGGCAAAGAGGAGCAAGAAGGAAGCGGGCAAACATCTCCCTTCTTCACTGGGTCAGGCTGCTGTCTTCATTCCTTCCTACTGGTTGTTGCTGCTTCTCCAGCAGGTCATCAAGCCCCTTGTAGGGCAGTCATCGAATGCTGGGGTCTGTCCCATATATGAACCCTTGGGGGGAGGGGGGCGCTGTGGGGAACTGCACTGTACATTTCCCTGACCAGCAGACTGACTCTGCCTTGCCTTGTTTTCCCCACCACCCCTCAACTCTCACCAAATGTTCTCAACCCTCGGCCTCTAGCTGCTTGGATGACCTTGGTGGGCCTGCAGTCCTTGGGTGGAGTCACTGACAGCTCAAGCCCAGGTCCCTTCTGCTATGCCCAACCAACTTTTCAGAAAATGGGTCTTTACCATACTAAATGATAGGAGTATAGGCTAACTGCCCTCCATTCTCTCCCTCAATACACACACCTCATCCCACCACCTTTGCCAAGGCCTCCTTCCCCTTGTTCAGATCAGCTGAGCAGACATCCGATCAGGACGTGAAATGGCAGTCTTCTCTGCTTCTCTCTTTACCGGTGATTCTCTTAGAGCAGCCCCTCTCCTTTCCTTACCCATAAGGGTGTGAAGGGAGGGAGTAGCTTCTTATCATGAACATTGTACTGCCCCACTCTGCAAAAAGCTAACAGATCTCTCTCAGGGATCACCACATACTGTGGGGGCAGAGGGGGTGTTGGTGGTGATGGTACCCCTCAGTATACCTTGCACAGAAGGCTGATGACTCTGGATTTAGAATGTGTTATCTTTGGCATCTTCTATTTTAGCCTTTGGCCTTAACCATAATCCAGGGCAACTGAACATGTCCCGTTAGACATCTTGGCAAATACATATTTCTCAAGACGGTGGGGAAAGAAATGTCTTGTGGGTCTTCTCAGAGGAAGTGTCTGGGTCTCACATACATCCATGTCCACATTTCTATCCCCCAAATTCTATGCGTTCTTTCCTTATGTTCCAGGAATTTCTGCCTCCTCAACTCCATTTAGTGGGAACCATCCTGGAGTTCATGCTTCAATCAACCAAACACAGAATTCAAACTTAGAATCAGTGACTTAGGCTAGGACATCCAATCAAGAACCTTCAGATTCAGACAATCTCATACTGTATTCTTTTTTCTTTAGCCTTATTGTCTCATAATTCATTCTCACATGAATGCCCCAGACTTTTGGTGATTCAAATTAATAATATCATGCCACACTTGTGGTGTGTACCTCTTCTCCAACGTTTGAATATGAAATTAGCTACCACTGCCACCACCCAGCATGCTGGGGTCTGCCCATTATCATTTTTTTCAGTCTGGAGGCAATAAGGATAGTGAGCGACTCCTCTGCTTGCAAAGTAACCACATAAAGTGGATCCACGGAGGTCACCACACAAGGCAGGAATAGCTGCATCAGACAAGGGGGAGGAGCTGCTTTTCCAGCAAGAAAGACTCAGTGTGGGGTGAGAGGTTCAGGGTACACTGAGCTCCCCAAATCTTCCCAGGTATCTTCATTCCAGCTGTTGGGGCCCCGCTTTTTTCCTGGTCTGTGCCCTATCTTTCACATTAGAAATGCAGAGAAGCTATGATTTTTAATGAAACTTCTGATTTTACCACCTATAGGATTAAGTGCTATGATTGGTCCTACAACTGAGCTAGAAGAAAACCTTTCAGTAAGGTCATCGGAAGTCCCTGGGTTTTTGTCCAGGCCTTGGGCTGAAATTTGTGAATTTGAGTTTTCCTTCTCTTCTGAGGCATCCCAGTGCAGGCAGAAGCAACCCTACAGACAGACACCCCTTCCACCTCTTCCCCCCACACTTCCCACCCTTGAATTCCTTTCCTCTTCACACCCTCCCCTGCCTTACGTTGGGTTCTTCTGAAAGCAGGCTCGAGACTCAGACTTGGGTGAGGGCTGTTTATCCAGAGTTTCCATCTGGAAGCAAAAGAATGAGATGGGAAAGGGAGAAAAGTCAACTAAGGAGGCTGGGTTTTGCTGTTAACGATGGTGGGCTCTCTTCCACGGGGGCTTCTAAAGCACGTTGTTGAAGGTGCCTCCATATTGTCCTTTGAAGGAAAGGAACGGGATTGCTTATCTACCAGCTCTCGTCCCCTTTTCGGATTTGCCCTCAGGAAGGTTAATTTCCCCCACACTTGGGGGCTGGCTGCACTGACGGTGGATGGCTGAGTGTTCTTCGCGGCTCTGCAGAGAGCCTTGAGGAAGAAAACAGGGAGATGCTGACACACGGTTGAGTGTGGCCATCCCACAGCTGCACTGAAACCAGGACAGCAGGGGTGTTCTGCAGGCACCAAGAGCATCTGCTGAGGA
This sequence comes from Puma concolor, assembly GCF_028749965.1. Classification (NCBI taxonomy): domain Eukaryota; kingdom Metazoa; phylum Chordata; class Mammalia; order Carnivora; family Felidae; genus Puma; species Puma concolor. The sequence continues at coordinate 26,827,800 of NC_141683.1, forward strand.
GCCCTCATACCATTGCCTGCAGTGGGTGCTTCAGGGGACGAGGGACCCATGGGTCCAGAGACCACGGGTAATAACTTAAGGAGCTGTTTTGGCAATTGATCCATGGGCCGCTAGAGTTCCTGGCTGGATTTCCACTGCCTTCAGCTCCAACCAGACAGATAAGAAATCCTGATACCCTCTCGCTTCTCTGAAGGTCTGTTTCCTGCCACCACTTAAGGCACCAATTTCTATATTTGTTAGGGTTCCTGATTGTAAATATTAGAACTGACTTAGGCTGATATAATTTGAAAAGGGGATTTATTGATAAAAACAGTAGATAATTCATTTTTAAAATGATGGGGGAAAAAAAAGGAGAATCATGTTCAAACCTGGCAGGAAAGAAAGCAACCAGACCTCAGCCAAGCCAGCCCGCCATTCAGAATTTACTGAGGGTCTCCTGGGTACAGGCTGGGGGATGCTGTATTGTGAGCTTGGGTAAACACATTCAGGAAGAGTTGAATAATCCAACCATTGAGTAAAAGGACAGTTCTATTGGTCTGGAGTCCTCAGGGAAGGAGACATGCCAGCTGGACAGGTGAGGCATGAGAAATCGCCAAGGTTGTGGTCACCGGAAGACACCCTGCACTCACCATAGCTGTGGGTACTGGGGAGGGCTCCTCTTGCTTCTTGGACCTCAGGACATAAGCCCTTCCTTCCTGTATTCTCATAGACCTCTGTTCTAGGGAAGGTTATTAGAATTAATAAGCTCAGGCATTCAGACTGTAAATCTACTTTGCTATGGGGAAAGAAAATCTTTAAAATGTATACACATTAAATCCAGTGGAGTAATTTATAGGTACCTAGCCTGATCATTGAATCTGGCTTGGCAACCACATAAGTCTGATTTGTGCAGGTTTAACTTTTAATGGCTCCTTGCTCCCTGAAGGCCTCCTTTCTTCACTCTCTAATAGGGACTGCAAGAGACTGTAGACCCTAGACTCTAGCACTTGAGTCCTATGTGCATGCTTAATCTTGCCTCAACCTTAGAGACTCATTCTGGTCTCAGTCACAATGAGTTTAAAGAGCCCTACCTACGTCAGGACCTCAGGCATATAATTACCCAGTCCTGCCCTAACCTAACTGTTGGGCCTTACCTAAGCCCCAATATCTGCCTAGAAAACTTGGTAAGAATCCAGGTCCTCCAAAGCCAAGACCCAGCCTTACTCCCATCCATCTTCCCAGGATTTTTCATTCCATCATTCTTTCCAAAAATCTTGCCCAGAACCCAGCCTGCTGCCAGTTCCCCTTGACACTGACCATCTACTCATTTGGCTTTCTCATGGTTCCTGCTCATAGCATTCCTCCTACTCCCTACCAGGGTCCAACACTGCTGGGTTTCTCTCTTTTGCCCTTTGAAGGCTTCCTTAAGACCACCAGCCCCACCATCACACATGCCCATCCCCAAAAGCTCTGAGCACACTGCCTGACTAGATTTCCCTCACTGCTTACAGCAAGGCCTGCCTGCCCACCCCGAGTGAGTAGGACTGGTTTTTCTCTCCTGACCACTCCTGGTCTGCCCCTTTTTACTGTTTCCTGAGTTCTAGACCACCATTTATAACACATTTTATTTCTTTCCTTGGACCTGCCTGCTTATAATTTGTGCCAGCCCCAGATAATGGTTCTTTTGTGCTAGTTTCCAGGAATGAACAATCCATTGATTTCAGGTAAAAGCTGTTCTCTCTACAAGAGAATGGCTTCAATCAACTTGTTTATTCCTATGAGAAAACAACCTTTCTCTTATCTGTACATTATTACATTTTGTTCATTCACTTAACTCATATTTATTGAGCAGTACTATACACCAGGCACTCTGTTAAGAGCTAAGAATATAGAGACAATTAATGCACAGTTCTTACCCTCAAAGGGCTCTCAGTCTAGAGGAATAAAAAGTCCTATATATATTTAAAAAATACAAAGCAACATAGTAAGTGCTATTTTATTTGAAGCATGAGCGAGATCTAATTAATTTTTTAAATTAGTTTTATTATTGTAGGGGATATTTGACTAAGGTCATACATGCAGAAAAGATGGGAACTGGGCCTAGGAAGCCTTGAATATGCCTAGGTCTCAACCTGCTGGACAGCACCCAGAGGGCAGGGGTGGTGAAGCAGCTACTGGATGTGGACAGGCATTTGGGAAGGAAGCTGAGAAGGTTCCAGAAGTGAATGGAAGTGAGAACATTAACTAAGTAAAACTCATCGATCCAGAATGTGTATGTCAGTCAGTCATCATTGTTTAGCAAATGAACTCTCTTCTAGCGAATCACTCTATATCTTAGAAATGCACTTTGTATTATTGGAAACTGAACTCAAGGGGGTCCAAGAAGTTAAGGAAATATAAGTCAGCTAATTCCCCTATGTCTTTATAGGGAGTACAGGATGACACATGTTGTTGGGTCAGGCCAAAATTATATGCACCATCTTATGTGACATGGACCAGAAGAATTAACAACAAATAATGGGTAAAAGATGGGCTTCAATAAAAACAAAAATTTTAAAACCCACCCTTCTTTTTTTTTTAGAATCAAGAACTTTTTTGAATGAGAGGAAGTTTGTATAACATAAAATTAATCATTTTAAAGTTAACAATTCAGTGGCATTTAGTACACTCATGATGTTGTGCAACCTCTACCTCTGTCTACTTCCAAAAACATTTTCATCACTCCCAAAGGAGACCCTGTACACATAAACAGTCACTCTCTACTCTGCTCCTCTACTCCTCAACAACCACTCATCTGCTTTCTATATCTATGGACTCTTCTATCTGGACATTTCACATAAATGGAATCATGCAATATGTGACCTTCTATGTCTGGTTTCTTTTACTTAGCACAATGTTTTTGAAGTTCGCCCACGCTATAACTGAAGTCCTTGTAAAGACTTCATTCCTTCTTATGGCTAATACCCCATTGTACGTATATAGCACAGTTTGTCTATCCATTCATTCCATCAAGGGGTGTTTGCATTGTTTCCGCTTTTTGGCTACTGTCAATAGTACTACTATGAATACATGTGTATAAGTATTTGTTGGAGTACTGTTTTTAAATGCTTTGGTCTACATCAAGGAGTAGAATTGTGGGGCCATACAGTAATTCCATGTTTCACTTTTTGAAGAATCAGCCATTGATTCTTAACCAGGAAATGCTGTATACCAGCCAGAAACCGTAGAGAAAAGTGACCATAGGACTCTAAAATCCTATACATGGGGGGATTTGGGAAGATACTCTTGGCTGATGATCAAACCCAATTCTTTGTCTTCCTGGACACACAGCTAGGTTACAGTTCCCACTCTGTCTCAGAACCTGGTGAGGCCATGTGTCTGTCCGTGCCAGTAGAATATGACCAGAAGTAATGTGTGGCGATTCCAGGTCTGGCTTGTAAAAACCACCACAGGCAATCCTCCGTGCTCTTTGCTCTTCGTCAGGCTCTACGCAGACAAGATGGCGGCCTTAGAGGACACATATCAAAGATGGAAGAACCACCAGATGGAAGCACCCTAAGTTCCAGAATTACCACTTGGAGGACAATTGCTACCAGTTAGGAATATTTGTTTTAGACTTAAAATGAGTGAAAAACAAACTTTTATTGTGTTAAGTCATGAGAGTTTATGAGTACTCCATGATGGCTGCTAGCATTACCTTATCCTTACCCTAAAAGGTGAATGAGAAGGCCACACCTTGCTCAGAGAGCCATGATGCTTGAGCCTTGTGTGAGGAATCGAGGGTTAAGAAGATCCCAGAAGGCCAGGGCAGCTGGAGACTGGGGTAGATTTGGGCCCACCGTTTGGGGCTTTCCCAGAGAGAAATTCAGGACCTGGTCTCTGGAAAGCTTACACAGGACAGCAGCAGGATAGGCCAGAACCATGACTAGCTGTGGTGTCCTTAAAGTAAGGAGAGAAATGAGGCCTCTGTACCTAGAAAAGTGTTTCAATCAGAAAAAAAAAAAGTGAATTAAAAAAAAGTGCTTCTGTGACTAGACTGAATAGATTTGATCTTCCTTAGATTCAGAAGTCTGTTGATGTTCATCTGTTTTTATGCTTTGTTGCTTCCTTTGATAATTTTCCATCTGTCTTCTCTTCGTTTCTTAAGAAAGTTCCATAGGAAAATTCCAAATCAGACTCTGATAGGGAACAATGGGCAGTCAGGACAAATTTAGGGCAGCATGGTGAGGAGAAAGAGCTCCTCTAGAGGCCAGGTGAGATAGTGTAAGGATTAATGTTTCTTAATCCGGGTATCTTGGTATGTGAAACAGGTAATTGTTTCGTGTGCAAGACTATCCCCAATTCTGACTATCAGAATTGTCAGCATCCTTGGCCCTGCCCATTAAAGAGCAGTAGAGTGCCAGTCATTGTGACAATCAAAGCTCCTCCAGACACTTCCAAACACACCTAGGCAGGGCAGGACCCTAATCCCCGGGTTGAGAATCATTGAATGAGGGGTAGAAAAACCAGGTGAAAAGCGATTTACAGATCTGAGGGAGACTTATCAGGGACCCCTGAAAATGTCCCTGCCTTCTTCATAGCAGGTTTCCTCTCTAGAACCTTTGTAAAGACTCTCTCCCTCTTAAGTCTTTTTACTGACTACCTATTCCCTAGACCTCTCTATCCCCCTTTTTCCTTTGGCCCCTAACCTGTTCCTCCCACTCTCCAGTGTGGATCAAGATTTTCTGATTTTAATTGTCTCAAAGATGCTTTTTCCCCCCACCGCTTCCAGCCTCAGACCTCAGACCTTCCTGCTGGCTTGTTATTAGGACCACATACTTTAGTGTGTGTATAAAGCCCATCTTATTGCCTCTGTTGATCTGGGCATCAAAGACCCTCCAGGTTAGGAGAACAGCATCAACAAAAGTCGGTGTCATGAGGAAGTCTAGAGTGATGGAAAGAATGACAGACATTTTGGCAGTAGGCTTTGGAGTATACTAAGAAAGACGGTGGGAGAGCCAGGCTGGAGGCAAATAATCCAGTCTTCACTTGGATGATGTGTAGGAGGAAAATGCCCAACCATTTCTGGTACAGCTGTGAGGTGTAGGCCTTTCAAGATGGGGACACCATAGGAGATCCGAATCCCTGGGGGTCTGAGGCAGGAGGGAACTGAGCACATAGGACAATGCCAGATGAAAGAGATGAGGGTATCTTCTTGTCTTTAATTCTGGGAACCTCCTAGTTAGAATCAGATGCCTGTCATGACAGTGAATGAGAGGAGACACTCTTTGGGAAGGAGCCCTTGAGAACTGGCAAAGAATGGAACTCAATAATTGAACTCAATAAATTGAACTCAAGGTTATTAGGTCATTGGCTAGGGTTCCCCCGACACACAAAAATCCCTCACACAAAAAGGTCCTCTCTCCCAGTACAGAACAGTAAATCATACTGAATGCATTTACTGATGAATTCAATCAGGCAATTTGTCTATCTCCCAATTACCATTTTCTCTTCATTGTAGTATGCATCTATCTCCCTGCTTCCCCTACATGCATTTGAACATTTCTGAAATAGAGATGTGTCTTAAAATAGAGTGCATGTGTGTTGTAAAGTTTCTTTCTTTTTTGAAGCAGCTATTAAATCAATGGTGCATCTTATAATCAATGGTATATTAGAATTGAGGAAATAAGGTAATTACCAAAATTGATCTCCCATTTTGATGTAGTATAGACAAGATTATTCACTGGGCACCTGGAAACACCTGTGCTTACTCTTGCATGGAAAACTGTTTGCAGACAGCTTCAGCGGGATCTGCACGCACGCGCATGCACACACACACACGCCTCTATGGTGCTGGCTGGCTATGGGTTTGGATGTCATCATATCCTTAGGGAACCCAGAGAAATACACAAGATGTGCTAAATCCCACCCCCTCTTGGAAATGTCATGAACAAATTGCTTTTGGCTCACTCTGTGGCTGACTGTGCTGCTGATTGGTCTCAGTGAGGGGCAAGGACTCTGTTCCTGGCAGGAGACAAGACCTGGCCAATGAGATTCGGGCAGGCGGATTTGATGGTTGCTACCAATACAGAAGTATCCTGAAAGCTGAGGTGCCCCCCATCTGGCACACCAGCCCTGGTCCCCTTGGGGGCCCAACCACTCTACAGAAGCCCCCATTGTTTAGCCATCTGTTCTCACTCCCTGACATGGCATGGTTATCTTCCCTCTTCCTAGAAGAAAGGAGGGATGTGGGTAATGGGGTGATCAAGGCTTGTCATGAGGAGAACAAGATGATGGATCACCATTAAACCTCATCAGCTAGGCCAAGGCAGTGGAAAATGTGAACAAGTGGTTTGACAAGGCAGCAGGCCTCTGCTGGAGATTTCAAGAACTTTCCATCAGCCAGAGTCAAGAGCTATGATGAAGCACATGCTAAAAGAGATGGGAAGTTACTCAATTCTCCAAACCTTTAAGTCTCTAAGCCTTACATGGGCTTCAGAGTAGGTTCCCTGCCCCAGAGCTGCCCTCCTTGGAAGAAGTGGTACCCAGTGAATAAGGACCCACTCTTCTCAATCTGAGGCCTCAGGGATTCTTAACGAACCTAGGATCAGGCTATGTTGACATAAAGAATGTCCTTCCTGGCACCATCCCACAATGGCCTCTCTGGCTAGGACCAACCTAAATTTTGTGGCCGTGGAAATTTCCTGGACAGAGCATTTTGCCTCTACCTGGTTGCCTTTGAGGGGTGTCTTTAGGGTGGAATGGGGTGGAATGGGATAAGGAATAAGCTTTGACCACGATCCAGACCTGCATGCTTGGCTCTTTCCCTCCTACCAAGGGAGAGGAAAACTGATCCCGTGGACCAAATGCAGCAGCCACTGGCAGGGAAGCAGTGGCAGCCCCACTGAAGGATCATCCCCACCCTCACTGCATAATGTCTGCAGAAAAACCCTGAGGAGATTGATCAGGCAGTGTCTATGCATTGTAATTTCACTTAATGCTATTAAGGGGGCAGTTTGGGCCATTTGCTAGAAAGGGCTGGCAAGGTTCCAGAATCCTTGGCTAATGAATCTCAAGTATTAATCCCATTAGTCTTCTACTGTCTGCCACTTCTAACTGGGTCCCTCCCTCTCCCCCCAATCTTCTTTTCCCTGGAGGAAGCTCCCTGATGCCTGAGGCTCATGGCATGTTCCTGTTAACAAGGACTGGGTTGGCCTTGCTCACCAGGCTAGTTTTACCACAAATTGAAAGAGCAGCTTGGGCAGTCACTCATATAGGTTGACTGGGGCAATTTCCTCAGGAGAATCATAGAGTCTCAGTTTGATGACCTCCAAGAAGTCATGGAATTCTCCCTTTTTTTCCCTTTATATCAGCGATTAACAATCTTTAGGGCACTCACACACGTGCGCACACACACACACACAAACACAATCACCTCAATATCTGCATTTCTAAGAGACATGTTTTACATTCTTATGCAGGTGGTTCATGGACCATACCTTTAGAGACTTGTTTAATAGCATCTCCGATGGATGGTGTCTGCTCTCTGATTGGATAGCTCTGCAAGTCTAATCCTTATCTCATATGATCACTCTTCTTGTATTTGGACCTAGGCCCCGTAAGTCCACGGGGCATAGGACAAGAGTAACAGCTATAGAGTGACACAAATGTGAGATCACATTCCAGTTCTGCTACGTACCTCCTATGTGATTTAGGGCACACAACAGGTTATACGGATGGTTGGGGCCCCCACTACCGGCTATTATAGGTTCTGGGCAGGAGTGAAGCTGCAGGGTAATTTTAGTCTGTATCCTACTCTGAATCTTGTAATTTGGGACAAACATAAATAAGTCTGTTTCCTCATTTATGAAATGGAAAATATAATGCACTGGGGACTTCTGCTTCTGGGATGATGGAATAGACATAATTTCCGCTGTTCTTCCGGCTAAGTACATCTAAAAATGCTGGATGTTACATATAACACAAACCTAAGAAAACTCTGAAAGGTAGAGAGCCAAAGGCTAGGGACTGGCTAAGGACCTCAGAACCTGTGCAATGACAAGGTAGTGAGGTCCTTGGGTTTTCTTTTTGCCCCATTCATCCCAGTCATAGAAGAAGCCAGCAACCCAGAAAAACCAATAGGAACATAAAAACAAAACAAACAAACAAACAAAAACTTAGCAAAAGCCTAGTTAAGCCAAAGGACCAGGAAAGAGGACATCTAGCAAGACAGAAAATTTTAAGACAATAACTATTCCACTCCAGCTAATCCCCACAGAGAAAACTGTGGTCCTATCTCCACCATTGCCAGCAAAAATTAAATAGGAAGCTTACACTTCCACCCTCACAAAAGTAAATGAGGTTCCTAACATACCTGCCAGGATGTTGTCAGAGAAGCCCAAGTAGTGAGACGGGACTTTCATCCCTAATGGCTGGAAACAAGATACCACCCACCATGGTGTTAGTGGAGATCACATGGGAAGCTTGGACTTCCCACCCCCACCCAGAAGTAATGAGGCTTTCTTCCCCTTCTCCACTGGAGTGGTATTGGAGGAGAACTAATGAAAAGTCAGGACTTTCACTGTCAATGAGTGGTAACAAAACCTCCTCACCACTGTGTGGAGATTGATGTGATGTGGGGCCCAGAGTCAAGAAAGAATTCTTGAGAAGTTTTTGGTGCAAAAGGTGGTTGTATTAAAACATGGGGACAGGACCCATGGACAGAAAGAGCTGCATGGGGATTGCAAGGAACAGTCGATTACATACTTTTAAGTTAGTGGGTGTTAGGGATAGCCTAAGTCTCTAAGGAATTTGGAAGCAAGGCTTCCAGCAGCCTGAGAAGCTAGTTGCTGTTAAGGTAAGGTTATTTACTACTGTTTGGTAAAACATTAGTCATGAGACCCTTCAGATGTATATCAGTGGGCCATATGTTTGAAGGATGATTGTTAACATATATCTTGGCAGGGGAGTTAGAGATAAAGAAAGTTTCCAAAGGGATTTTTATTTTTATTTATTTTAATGTTTCCTTATTTATTTTGAGAGAGAGACAGAGAGCATGAGTGGAGGATGGACAGACAGAGAGAGAGAGAGAGAGAGAGAGAGAGACAGAATCCAAAGCAGGCTCCAGGCACCGAGCTCTCAGCACAGAGCCCAGCACAGGGCTCGAACCCACGAACCTGTGAGATCATGACCTGAGCTGAAGTTGGATGCTTAACTGACTGAGCCACCCAGGTGCCCCCAAAGGGACTTTTATATATTAAGGAAGACTTACAGGATCCTGGAGGTCTGGCTAATGCCAAGCTAAGATTGCTTTTTGCCTCTAGCAAAGCATTAATATTCCTTGAGGAAGGTCACTTTGTCTGTCTCAAGAACTTGTCAGTGGGCTGCAAGTTGGAAGGAAATTTACATTTGCAAAAAATGTTCTCCACATAAGAGACCATATGTGAAGGGGAATTCCCACCCCTGACCAGTAGCAATGAGGAACATTCCTCCTTGGTTGTCAGCAGCAGCTGAGTGGGGAACCAGACTTCTGCCTTCATCTGATAAGGTGGTTATCCCATGCTCACCCCATTCCCCTACCAGAGCTTTGTCTGAGAAAGCCAGATAAAATAGAAGGTTTAAATAATATGTGGAATCTCATAACATTAAAAAAAAAATGTATATCCAGGTTTCAATAAATCATTTGTCATACCAAGAACCAGGAATATCTCAAACTAAATGAAAATAAAAAGACAATCAATAGATGCCAAAACCAAAATGACAAAGATGTTACAATTATCTGACAAAGATTTTAAAGCACTCATGATAAAATGCTTCAACAAGGAGTTATTGAAACAAGTGAGGAAAAGTCTCAGCAAAGATATAGAAGGTATAAAGGAGAACCAAGCGGAAATTTTATGATTTGACAATACAATACTCAACATAAAAAGCTCAGCAGATGGGCTCAAGAATAGAATGAAGGAAGCAGAAAAAAAGAATCAGTGTACTTGAAGATACAACAATAGAAATTACCAAATTTAAATAACTGAGGGAAAATAGACTGAAAACAAATTAACAGAGCCTCAGGAATCTGTGGGACTGTAACAAAAGCTCTAGAGTCCATGTCTTCAGAGTCCCATGAGAAGAAAAAGAGGGCAGGGTTGAAATAACACCTGAAGAAATAATGGCTGAAAACCCCCCAAGTTTGACAAAAGATATAAACCTACAGAGTGAACCACAAACAATGTAAACAAATACAAAAATCCATACCAAAACACATCATAATTATGCTCCTGAAATCTAAAGACAAAAATCTGGACACGGTTCGGAGAAAAATGGCACTACCTATGGGAGAAAAATAATTTCAGTGACAGTGGATTCCTCACCAGAAGTTATGGAGGCCAGAGTAAAGTGACACAACATTTTTCAAGAAGTGAAAGAGAAGAACTGTCAACCTTACAATGGTATAGTCAACAAAATATTCACCAAGAATGAAGGGAATATGAGCTATTCTCAGATGAAGAAAAACTACAGAATTTGTCACTAGTAGTTCTTCCCTAAAAGAATGGCCAAAGGACATTTTTGAAACAGAACAGTAGTTATAAAAGAAGGAATCTTGGAATATCAGGAAGGAAAAAGAAAAAGAGAGTAAATATATGCATAAATATGATAAACTTTCCTTCTTGACCTTCTTGAGTTTTCTAAATTATATTTGATAGTTGAAGGGAATATTATGACACAGTCTGATGTGGTTCTAAATGTTTGTAGAGGAAGGGGCTCCTGGGTGACTCAGTTGGTTAAGTGTCTGATTCTTGATTTCAGCTCAGGTCATGCTCTCAAGGTTTCATGCGTTCAGGGCTTGAACACTGACCATGCAGAGTCTGCTTGAGATTCTCTCTCTCCCTCTCTCTCTGTCCCTCCCCTGCTCATGCTTTCTCTGTCTCTCTCAAAATAAATAAATAAACTTAAAAAATAAATGTTTGTAGAAGAAATTTATAAGAAAATTGTATCGCAAGTAGGGAGGGTAAAGGGACATAAAAGATAGTAAGGTTTCTCTACTATCTTCTAACTGATAAAATGGCATCCGTAAACTGTGGTAAGTTAGTAAGTATAATGTAATGCTACAGCAACCACTGAAAATGCTTTGCAAAGGGATACATTCAAAAACACTATTACTAAATCAAAATGATGTTCTAAAACATGTTTAAGTAGTACACAGAAAGTCAAGAAAAAGAGTACAGAGAAATAAAAACAGAGAGACCAAACAGAAAACAGAAATAAAATGGCAGGCTTAAGCTGTACCGTATCAATAATTACATTTAATGTAAATGGCTTAAATGTACAAATTAAAAGATAGAGATTGGCAGAGTGGATTAAAAAAGCAACCAACTATATGCTATCTATAAGATATTCATTGCAAATTTAACAATATAGTCAGGTTGAAGATAAAAAGATGGGAGAATATACATCATGGAAATAGGAAATCAAAGGAAAGCAGATGTGGCTGTATCAATATCAAATAAAATTACCAGAGACAAAGAGGGACATTACATAATGATAAAAAGGTCAGTCCATCAAGGAGACACAGCAATTCTAAATGTGCACACACCAAACAACAGAGTTGCAAAATATATAAAGCAAAGCCTGATAGAGCTGTGGAGAAACAGACAAACCATAATTATAGTTGAAGATGTCAACATTTCTCTCTCAACAATGGATAGAACAATTACACAAAAATCAGCAAGAATATATGGCCTAGAGATTTCTTTGGGGAGAATGTTTTAATTATGAACTTAATTTCTTTAATACAGAGCTATTCAAATTATCTATTTCATATTGGGTGAATTGTGATAGTTTGTGTTTTCCAGGAAGTGGTCTGTTTTTTCTATGTTGTCAAATGTATGTGCACAGCTGTTCATAGCATTCCCTTCTTATCCTTTTGATGTCTGTGGGGTTTTCAGGGTTATCATCTGCTTCATTCCTGATATTGATAGTTTGTGTTCTCTCTCTTTTTTTGTCGGTCTTTCCAGGGGTTTGTCAATTTAACTGATCTTTTCAAAGAACCAGCTCATTGATTTTTCTCTATGGTTTTACTGTTTTCAATCTTATTAATTTCTACTGTTATCTTTATTATTTCCTTTCTCCTGCTTGCTTTGGGCTTATTTCATTTCTCTTTTTCTCAGTTTTTGAAGTGAGACCTTAGATTATTGATTTGAGAATTCTTTTGTTGGGAGTCCAGAGCCTGTGAAAACTGGCAACGGGAGCCCCAACTATCTACAGGATGTGAGGGAGAGGGACTGACTGCACCTCCATGAGAATATTTCCAAAGGATGTAGAATCATCTTCTTTAAAAAGGAGGTAATAATTTTCATCAAAACATGACAGACTGATTATAACACTTACCTGAGTTTCTTTCCAATATCTCACTAAAGTTAGAATAAAATAATTTAAAGTCATAAACCCTCAAGTTCAAAGAGGATAAGAGTGAAAGATAAAAAAGATATGTTTAAAAAATTATTGGAACTTGAAAAGTTGGCGTGCAAATGATAACTGACTTAGCAGACCAGAAAAACTGAACCTTAGGAAACTTATTAAGAAGAGCCAATTAGCACTCCAGAGCCTTGGAAAGGTTTTAGTATTGGAGGCACCTATAGTCTCTAAAGTGGGAGCTACAGGGTGGGACTGAAATAGGAGGATTTGTTGAAGGCCATTATAAGAAATATTTAGATTCTCTAGATCCAATCCTTTACCCTGTAACTATGTACCTACCCCAATCCCACCTTAGCAAATGATGGAGGTTTATTCTCTCAAGAGACTGAGAAGAGGGGCTCTGTACTTAGGAATACCAACATAGATGAGCCAAGCATGAGTAAAGGAGGATTTAATAAAAGTTTGTATCCCAAAATATGAGTCCCCTGCCCACCTAGCCCTCCTCTTCCCCTACTTGGTTCCCAGAACATTGGCAAGCAGTCCTACACTTAGGTCCCACCCCTAGGCAGGAGATTAAAGAATTGTTTCTGGTGGAAAAGAGAAAAAAAAAGAAACTTATATTTGATCCTCTCCTCATTCCCCACAAAAAGGCAGAAAACAATGAAACAACTGTAAATTCCAGGTAAAACATAAAATTGTCCAAAAGATAAAATTGTTTTATTGTATCCCCTAGATCAGCAATGAATTACATTTCCATGACCATAACATCACAAACACTGAACACTGGTAGAGGAGACAGATCCTGAGTGCAATCTGGGTTACAGCCTTGTTGGCGTGTGAATACTTCACATGTCACCATTGTTTCCAACCTGAGTTCCTGAAGCCCTCCTCTAGAGCCCATGTTTGGCTGGGCTGCACCAAGGAAAGCCTCCGCTGTCATCCAGCAGACAATCTAATTTGTCTCTCCTCATCTAGTCTTTAGACATCTGATGTTGTCAATTTTTGTATAATTTTTTTCCTTTAAGCTTTGTGTCCTTTAGTCTTATACATGCCATTGATTAAAATATTGGAAAAGTCAAGGCCAAGGAAGAAACCTGTTGTACACCTCCGTGATGATGAGAATCGTCACTCCTTCTGGCTGCTATGCCAACAAGGCCTCTACCTAATGTACTATCATCTGACTTATTCCTCTAGTTTGTCCATGAAGATAGTTATGGCAGCCTTTATCCACTTCCTGCTAAAACCAAGAAGCCCTGCACTGATCAGGTCCTATCTATGTCTAGGACAGGGCAGGAAAGAGTGGGCCTCAGAGGCAGGGGTGAGCAAGGGGTTCTGGAAGCCACACCAAGTGTATGGAGATGGAACTTTTAATTGCCCCAGGAGATGCCCCCAAGAAGGGAAGAAAACAGAGCTGTGAGGACAACCCAGACCATGAGCCTATTGGGATAGATGTGTTTGTTTACCTGCTTATCAAATCTTTCCCTCTATGATTAGAGAGAACTCCACAGACATCCTGAAAGGCTTGGCACCTAAAAATGGAGACAACTAAAAGTGGAGAGGGGACAGAGAATTAGGAGAGGGGGCTCCTCACACACTCTGTCAGCTCAATCCATGTAGTACCTGGTCTTCTCACATGTAGGAAGATCATCTTGTGAGTTGTGTAATGTGTTAGTTACTCTCTCAGAAATGCTAATTATGTTCAAGCCGTAGGAAGGGGACAATGCTTAACCCATACAACTGAATTCAAGCAAGAAAAGAATTTGGGAGCATTTCAAACCAGACCGCAAGGTGTCACATCACTCTACTTTTAGTGCAACACAGGCACCACTCCTGTGTGAGTCCCCCGCATACATTGCCATTGTACTTATCACAATGTGTTTGCAGATATCTGTTTACATGTATCTCACATCTACTAGATTGTCAGCAGCTTGGTTGAAGCACATACTGAGCTATTCATCTTTGCCTTCCCAGGGCCCAGCACACACCTGTACACTTGTACAATGAAGGCTGGCCCTGGGGGTCCTGGATGGGCCTAGGGTGGCATCATTCCAACCTTGCCTCCCTTCTCTATTTAACCCAAGTCAGTAAGCTCAGTGATTAGCATATAGTAGGTGCCCAATAAATATTTGTTGAACAAATGAAAGTGAAATATCTGCCTGCCTATGAGGAAGTCTAAGGACAACCCTTTTAGGGGAACTTTGCACTCTTCATTCCTGCCCTCAACCAATCAAAGTCAACGAAAGTCCATTACACCATAGACTTCCCCCAGGATGAAAACAATCAACATGGGTCAGAAAGGTTCCCATTAATCTAAAGAATGAAGAGCTGCTTTGAAAAAGTCCTCAGCAGCTTCTGGTGGGGAAGGCAACACGTTCTCCTCATACTTGCTAACAGTTCTGATATTTGGCACATACCGCTGGGGTACCTCTTATGCGCCAGGCCCTGGGGGTAGAGCAGTGAACACATAGTTAAATATCCTGCCTTCATCAAGCTTATGTCCTTTCTTAGGGAAGCAGGCAATGCAAACGAATACATAATATGCTGGATGGTGGTGGGGGTCACGAAGAAAATAAAGCAGGGGAAGGGACCCAATGTTGGGGCCGGGGTGCAGTGTTGAGTAGAGGGATCGAGGAAGATCTCCATGAGAGGAACCATCTGACCTGAGGCTGATTCAGTCATTCACTCATGTGGATGTCAACATGAGCTGCCCACGCCCCCTGCTCCCCTCCACTGCAGGCTGCTCCTCCCTCCCACCTCAGGGCCTTTGCTCTAGTCATTTCCATGGCCTGCAAAAGCTACTCCTTCACCTCTTCAGGATTTTGCTTCCCTGTCACCTGTGAGGCCTGCCCTGAGCACCCTGTTTGAAATTGCTGCACTTTCCCCTCCCCATTCCCTTTGCTCTGCCCTATTTTTTTTCTCTGCAACACTTAGCCCTTCAAGTTCCCTCCCTAGTGCGGGAAGTCCTATGGCTTTGGTTCACTAATGTGCCCCAAGCATCTGGAATAATGGCCGGCACAAGGCAAGCGTGTAGAAGTGCCTCAAACGTGCACCCTTTCATTCAACCCTGAAACACAGGTACTGCACCTTATGGGCAACAAGACCCTTTATAGGGGCGCCTGGGTGGCTCAGTCGGTTGAGTGTCCAACTCTTGATTTCAGCTCAGGTCGTGATCCCAGGGCTGTGGGATCAAGTCCCGCATTGAGCCCGGTGCTGATCGTGGAGCCTGCTTAAGATTCTCTCTCTCCCTCCCTCCCTCTCTCTCTTTCCCTCTGTCCCTCTTCCCTGCTCACGAGCTCGCTCTCTCTCTCTCTCTCTAAGAGAAAAAGAAAAAACAAACAAAACCCTTTATGATGATGTGCAGTGCTGGAAACCCAATCCCTACTTCCCCCGGGACTGTTTCTGTCTGAAGCCAGTAGGGGGTGAAGCGCTTGCCTTCTCTCCAGGCTCCACTTCCCTACCAGCTCCCCCTCCACCCCCCACCCCTACCCTCTCCTCCACCAGGGCACAGGGCATGGGAGCTTTCTCAGATCAGAAACCTGAAGTGGGACCCGGTGAGGGTGGTCGTGACCGGAGACCTGGGGCAAGTCAAAGGAGGGCTGGGATCCCAGGGCTGGGGGCCTGCAGAGGGACTGGGCCCACCAGGGTGGGCTGGAGATGCGGCCGAAAGGCACAGAACCCCCTGTGGAGGCCCAGGGAGGGGAAGCCCTGGCTCTATGGACTCCCTCAGGGATTCTGTAATGAGCCTGCAACCAATCCCGCTGTCAACTCTAAGGCTCCGGGTGTTCTCAGCAATGCATCTGGGAGAATTAACTGCCTGAATGCTTAACGACAGACACGGGGTGCAGACGTGTGTGTGTGTGTGTGTGTGTGTGTGTGTGTGTGTGTGTGAGACTGAGCACTAACGCCTACCAGGCCAGGTGGCCCGAGTGCTGTGGCCACTCAAAGCCGACACAGTCACTTTCTCCAGGAATCTCCAGTCACTTCACTGCCAACAAGTGTTCCCTGGGGCTGGTCGGAGTTAAGTCCAGGGCAGTGCATTTCTTCCTTGCTTCCTCTGCTTCTGAGCTATGAAATTATCCATTGAGCAAATCAATAATTCATCAGATTATCTACATTTAGTCTAAATTAGATCGCATTGCCCCCGGCTACACTTTGAAGTCTTGCCCCACCTGACTCCACCACCTAGCCTGCCGTCCAGGAGAGACCAGCCAGCTCGCTCCCATGCTGGACCCTTTCTCCCTGTCGCATGCTCCCCACACTGCTGTCCCCTGCCCCCAAAGTCTTAGCCCAGTCTGATGCCCTGTCCAGAAACCCGCCCTTCTCTCTCCATTGTAATCCAACATGGTCTTCACGGTCTCGTCCTAAACCCAGTCTTTGCCCTGAGCTTCCCTGGCCTTCTGCAGCAGACGGGAATATCCTACAATTAGAAGCACACAACTTTGCATTTATAATTGCACTCCGTTGGTTTCACGTTTGCAGACTCTGTCTTCCCCCACTTGTTGTTAAGCAACATAAGGGTAGGACACTACAAGAGACCCCCTTATATCCCCTCACAACACCGAGCAAGCACATTCAATGAGTACTTGTTGAATTGTATAAACCTGTTTCCGCCCTTCTTTCCAACTGTCTCTTTCTCTTAATCCAAACTGCCTTCAGCCCCTCTGCCCTCCATCCCACTTCTCCCTGCAGTGCTCAGGGATTAGACAACCCAGGGTATATATAGGATCAAACTTCGAGTTTTAGAAGATCATGCTGGTCGCAAGCCCACTGAAGAGATTAGAAATGGGGCCAGAGCAGATACAGGCCAGGGGCCGTGGTGGCAGATGAGGGATGGTGGGAGTTGACAGAGATGGAGAGAAAGGGACAGATACAAGATATAGTCACAGTCCGGTTTCCAAAGCGATTTGCATCTACTATGCCCTTTGAGCTTTGTCTCTCTCAACGACCGTGAGAGATACGGAGTGGATAGAATTATTATCTCAGTGTAGGCAATGGAACTGAGGCTAGGAGGGGCGGAGTCCATCGCCCAAATGCGCATGGCCGACTAGGACAGGCTTGGGACTCACCTCCAGTCCTCAGACATCACATCCGGGGCTCTTTCCTGTCTCTGGTGACGGGACTCACACTAGAGCTGCCATAGGAAGGTGGGTGTTAAGCTCCAGAATCCTGACTCGGCTACCTGCCTGAGGCTATTTACACAGCTCCAATTGATTTGTTGTAACCTGTAATTATTTCCGCTGAATTTTTTTCACGCTCCATTTGTTTTCTACTCTCCAGCAGACACACTACAGGAAAAGGCAGCCCGGGAGATAAGTGAGAGCAGGAGAACCTGCCTTCAGTTCTGGGATCGAAGGGGAGGGGGCTGCAGCTTGCTCCCCCTCACCCCTCCTTGGCTCCTTTTCCCCAGGCCCTCTCCTGCCCCACTCATGGGAGGTGGGAACTCTTGAGCCACATCTCAGACCTCAGTGGCTCCCAGGTCTGTCTCCGACCAGAAAGCTGCCAGAAAAGGAAGAACTTCTCCAGAGCTGCTCACCCCACCCCCTGCCATGTGGCCAGCTCCCATTAGCACATCTCTCAAGACACTGCACGGATGGATTGTTAATTTTCTAAATTAAATGTGACTATGAGATGCCACTTACCTAGCTGGTGGGACATCCCACTATGGTTGGAGTAACCCCCTCCCCTCTCCGAGGTGGTTTGAGTGTTCGGGATAGTTACTGAATTCAAGAAGCTTGGAGAAAACCTTCTGCCCTTTGTCAGAACCTGTAGGGTCCCTTCAAGGAGGTGGAGGCTGCTCACAGAGTTCAGTCCTTCCATGCCTACTTGACCATGGGCCCCTAGACCCTGTAGGAGGTCCAGTCTTGTCCTGGGTAGCTGTCTACACAGATGTGGAGGGCTAGTCTCCACCACTCAGAGAAACTGCCCCTTCCCTCACTCCTCTTTCCTCCCTGGGTTCAAACCACCCCCAGTTCCAGAACAAGCAGCAGCCTCCCGCCTTCCCCGTGGACCCTATTCTTCCTTTGGTATGGTCAGTTCTCTTTTGTTTTTTAAAAGTAGAGTGGAGACACAGAGAAGCCGTTTAATGCTTTCCAGGAATGAGAAGAGCCTAAACCTCTGTGCTCAGTGCTTGGGTGACCTTCCCAGACTAGAGCTGGGGTGAAGTGGGAAATAACTCTATGCTTTCGTGACATTCCCATATCCAGGACAATAGGCACAGTTAATTTCTCAGTCTCCTTATCCTACCACACTGGCAGGTGCCAGGTAATTCACCGGCACAATTTTGTGATCCTCACTGCGAGTATCTCAAGATAGTTATTATTAACCACGTTTGACATAGGAAGAGGTTCAAAGAAATTGAAAACAAAAATTTGCCAGAAGACACACGACTATTACGTGATGGGGCGGGGGCTCAAACCAGGCCTGACCGGAAGTTATGTCTACCACACCAGCCACCCCTGGTGGAGCTGGGTTCTCCCCACCAAAGGTGTTTGCATTATCAAAGCCTTGGAAAGGCCAAAGAAAGAAATATCCAAGTAAAGTCTTTAGGGGTCAGTGTAGTGGGGAGCTCTTTCCTAGAGGCAGCTCCCAAAGCCTCTCAAATTTATACCAGGTCGAAAACTAAGTAAGAAGGATGAATAAATACTGGGCTCTAACGACAAGAGGCTGAAGTGTTTAGAGGTTAAATGCACTGCTGTCCACGACTTACACTAAAATGGGGCAAAAACATAAGAATGGACTGGTGGCTGGATAGATGGGCAGATAAAGCCAAGAGAGCAAAATATCAGTTATGGAAACCCAGTGGTGGGCATAAGGGTGTCCACTATGCAGTTCTTAAACTCTTCCGGGTGTTGAAATTTTTCATGATAATGGAGGGAAAATAAATCACATGGGTGGTCACACCCACCTCCTGGTGCAAGTCACCATGGTTCCTGAGTGCTTGGTCATTAGTCACTGAGTTCGTCCTAGGGAAAAGTCCTGGATTAGACACTTGGGAATATAAGATAATACACAGATAGGCAGTCCCTGCTTTGTGAGAAATTTAGGCTACCTGAAAGAAAATAGGACAGAGTCATAAAATCAAGTTGTAAAGACTGTGGGCTCTTTATTTCCTGCCCTAAAGGAAGGAGAACAGGGTTACAAATCGCCTATAACAAAACTTTGTCAAAAGCCTCTCCTTGTGGGACTCTGGTAGGAAGGACACCTACGGTTAAAGACCAAGAAACGGGCAGGAGGGGAAGGTGACCCACAAGCCCCCGGGGATTACAGAGGATCCCACAGTGGAGAACTGATTTTTACATTTTTACATGGTTAGAAATAAAATCGCAAGAAGAATAAAATTTTGTGACACGTGAAAATTACATGAAATCCAAGTTTCGTTGTTCATAAGTAAAGTCGATCGGAACATAGCTGCTCTCGATATTTTTTTACGCATTGTCCACGGCTGCTTTCAACCTGCAACCACAGTATCGGGTAGTTACAGTAGAGGCCACATAGCCCACAACACCCGCACCCTTCTTTTTTTTTCATGGGTGGTGATTTTCTTTTTTTCTTTTTTTTTTTTTTTAATTTTTTTTTTCAACGTTTATTTATTTTTGGGATGGAGAGAGACAGAGCATGAAGGGGGAGGGGCAGAGAGAGAGGGAGTCACAGAATCGGAAACAGGCTCCAGGCTCTGAGCCATCAGCCCAGAGCCTGACGCGGGGCTCGAACTCACGGACCGCGAGATCGTGACCTGGCTGAAGTCGGACGCTTAACCGACTGCGCCACCCAGGCACCCCTCTTTTTTTCTTTTTAAGTGTATTTATTTATTTTGAGAGAGGGAGACCGCAAGAGCAGGGGAGAGACAGACAGAAAGGGCGAGAGAGAATCCCAAGCAGGCTCCACACTGCCAGCGCAGAGCCCAACGTGGGGCTTGATCCCACAAACCACGAGGTCATGTCTTGAGCCAAAATCAAGAGTTGGCCGCTCAACCGGCTGAGCCACCCAGGCACCCCGAAAGCCCAAACTCTTTACTCTCTAGCTCTTTGCAGAGGAAGTGTGCTGATCTGGTGTGAAATGGCCCACCGATAACTTCACTGCTCAGTCGATCTCACTTCACAGTTACTATAAGAACTCATAGGATTTGGGTTTGGTAAGCTGTAAGGTTACTTCTCTCAATACCATCCCTGCAAAGGAGGGAGAATCTGGATGGAATATCTTATATGATAGATGGCAAAACTGAGGTTAAAAGAGGGAGAGAAAACCGGCATGCAGAAATCAATGCTGGGGCACCTGGGTGGCTCAGCAGGTTAAGCATCCAACTCATGATTTCAGCTCAGGTCATGATCTCACGGTTCATGAGTTCAAGCCCCACATTGAGCTCCTCGCTGCCAGTGCAGAGAGAGCCTTCTGGGGATTCTCTCTCTCTCTCTCTCTCTCTCTGCCCCTCCTCCACTCCCATTCACTTTTTTTTCTCTCCCTCTCTCTCAAAATAAATAAAAATAAACCTGAAAACAAGGAGTGGGACGCCTGGGTGGCTCAGTCGGTTAAGCATCTGACTCTTGGTTTCGGCTCAGGTCATGATCTCGCAGTTTGTGAACTCGAGCCCTGTGTCGGGCTCTGTGTTGACGGTTCAGAGCCTGGAGTCTGCTTCAGATTCTGTGAATCCCTCCCTCTCTGCCTCTCCTTGATCATGCACTGTCTTTGTCTCTCTCTCCTTCTCAAAAATAAAAACATTAAAAAAATGAAGAAATAAAATAATAAAGGAATCAGTGCCCCTCCTTTACCCAGAAGGCTCCCGTAGCGGGGGCCTCAACTACGTACCTCTGCCAATTTGGGCATGTGCAGTCCTCCTATCTGAGCAGGACTAACTGGGGAGGACCAGGCATCTTTTTCAGGAATTCTGTGAGACAGTTGTTAAGCTACCGCCATTATTAAAAAGTAAATTATGGGGGCGCCTGGGTGGCGCAGTCGGTTAAGCGTCCGACTTCAGCCAGGTCACGATCTCGCGGTCCGTGAGTTCGAGCCCCGCGTCAGGCTCGCATCAGGCTCTGGGCTGATGGCTCAGAGCCTGGAGCCTGTTTCCGATTCTGTGTCTCCCTCTCTCTCTGCCCCTCCCCCGTTCATGCTCTGTCTCTCTCTGTCCCAAAAATAAATAAACGTTGAAAAAAAAAAATTTAAAAAGTAAATTATGTAAAGTTACAATTAAATAAATTATAAAAGCAAAGGTCAGAAATTCTCAAAATCCATCACTTCCTAATCCTTTCACCACATTTTATCATTACCTGTGCTCTTGAGGTTGTTTATGTCTGTTGTATCTGTGTGATGACAATACAATGTAACAGTGTGCCTCTGTGCCTCCCTTCCTGGCCACCCATGCAGCCACACCGCATTTGGTGTCTTGAACATGCCTATCGTGGGAGTTGACACCTTGGCAATTGGCAAGCCCTACAGATCAGGCACTCCCCTCACCTCAAAGCTGGTGGTTAAACACTTGCCTGCACAGTCCAGGGACCGGAGCTTCTGGTCACAGGAGACCCGCCAAGGGGGAGAGTGAGCAGATGACTGAAGAAAAACAAGGCACAGGGCAGACGTCACGTATAGAGGAAAAGGAGTGTCGCGACCACTTTCTTTTCTTGTTCTAAGAGGTCTTTGAACCAGAAGAGGAGTATCTGGGGACTAAGCCTCCAGTGCTTTTCCTGAGGAGCCCTAGAGCCTTAGTGTCTGCAACCACTCTGTGGTCCATTATTTTGTCACACCCCAGGATGGTGAGGCCCGAAAGAACCAGGCTGCATGGGGGGCAGTGATGTTAAGAGAGGGGAATGCCAAAACTTTTTCACTGAGGTGTAACTGACACGCAACATGACCACCATTACAAAATGGTGACCATTGACGGCTGGATTCACACCCAGGCCGTGCTGAAGTTGGTTCTTTTCGAAGAACAGAACTAGAACTTGGTCTCTTGACTCCAGACACAATTTGAAATTTACAGGAGCCATTTTTAAAGGAATTTTTACTGTAGTTTCCTGAAAGCATGCTGGGCACTGTGAAATGAATTCAGTGAACATGGTTCTTGTCGTGTATAGTCTGGCTTACAGTTTAAGACTGACAGATGGACACAGGCAGAAAGGGGGTGTGGGCTTAGGTGGTGGTATATGAACAGAATTTGCTTTCTCTGATTGGTGATCGTAAGTGTAAGCTTGCTGCAGGGAAGGCAGGGGCTTGAGAAACCTGGATTGAAATCCTCTCTTGGCTGTTCATTAGCTCTGTGACCTTGGGGGAGCTACTCAGCCTCTCAAGACCTCAGATTGCCTGACAGTCAAACGGGACAGTAACATTCATTGAACAATGATGCTAATGAGATGTTCGTAAAGTACTTAGTATAGTACCTGGAGCATACCAGATGTTCAAATAATAATACACTATTACTTAGTGTATTACAACGAGTGCAAGGTACCCTGGGTAGGCAGAGCCAGAAACATGTGAACTGGGGAAGAAAGTAATTCACTCTCTGGTGTTGGTCACAGTTACAGAAAAATTCATCATCTTTGGGGTGACTGGGGGGCTCAGTCGGTTAAGCGTCCGACTTCGGCTCAGGTCATGATCTCACGGTCTGTGAGTTCGAGCCCTGCGTCGGGCTCTGCGCTGACAGCCTGGAGCCTGATTCGGATTCTGTGTCTCCCTCGCTGTCTGCCCCTCCCCCACTTGTGCTCGCTCTCTCGCTCTCGCTCTCACTCTCTCTCAAAAATAAATAAATAAACATTACAAAAATTCCTCATCTTTGCCTTTCTCCTTATAACATACAGACGGAGAGCCTGACAGACAAAGCAGAGTTGACTAGTGGGCATTCGTATTTTTTCAGTGAAGATTTGTACTTCCCGCCATGTTCTAGACCAGAGGGCTCTCGTGATGCACAAGCAAAGGCTAGTAGAGATGCCCCAGCCCAGACTGACTCCGGATTCTCTAGGCTTGCATCTCTTTCAGGTCTCCCACCTTCTTCTAGGAAAGGCTGGAATACCCAAAATGTCCCTGATTTTGAGGAGGAGAGGGAGGGATGGGAAGAGGCTGGCATGTGCTGACTCACCTGGTGGCTCTCCAGAGCCCTGGTGAGGAGTAGGGGTGACCCACGGGGGTCTCTTCCCTTGATGGCCCTTCCAGAGTTGGCACGCACCCATTCCAGGCTCACGGAGGCTCGTTCCCTCAGGACAATTGCTGCGGGGCCGCTGCTCTGGGCTCGGAGCCAGGAGACTCTGGCGTTCAACCCAGTCGCAGCCGAGTGCAGAGAACTACAGACAGGACAAGTGCTGCATGTCAATGACAGCAGGGAGGTGGGAAACGCTCCCCTCTCTGCTAGTCTCCACATACACCGGCCCAGCCTGTGAGAGCCTGTGGGGGAGAGTGTGGGTGCCTCGGCGTGCACACATGGGGCGTGAGCAGGCATCAGAGGGACCAGGTCTGGGCAGGAGCTGTCATGCCCCGGGGAAAATGAAAGAGGCACGTATGTTTGTGTGCATGTGAATGTGTTTGTGGCATTTGAGTGCGTGCTGCGTGTTGTGAGAAGGGTGGGTGGGTGTGAATGTGTGTGTGAGCTGTACACATCCAAGACGTAAATAGATGGCAGAGAGGCTGACGCCATAAGCCACAGACAAAAACTTTGCAAATGAATGCTCTCAGCGGGAGCCTGGCTATGTCGCCTGTGTATGCCATTGGCATGGATGTCTGGTCTAGGGTTCTGTGCGCTTACAGGCGTGTCCGAGCACCTGGGTGAGTGTCGTACATATGTGAACATGAGGTTCCGTATGCGCGTGCCGGCATGTGATGTGGGCATCTGCGTAGGTCTGGATGTGCTTCTGGCCAAGGTTGGGGACAATGACGCAACTCTTACTTTCCTATAGGCCTGGGATTCTAGCTACCATTTCTCCATCCCGAGTGAAACCTTAAAAGTCTAAGTATATCACATCAGGCTTTGACCTCCAACTGCATCCACTCGCTGCTCACAGCCAAGCCACCCAGGGACACCTCCCCGATGGGTCCCTCTTCCAGGAGGATCCACTGATCCAACAGCCGGACGGTCCAGAAGGCAGTCTCTCGTAGTCCCCTCTCATTCCGTCCCTCGGCGAGCCGGGCCCGTGGCTGAAACTGAACAGTCCACCCTGGCTCCGCTTTGCAGAACATCATCACAGATGTCCCAGTTTCCCACCCAGGGCCTAGAGGGGTTGGTTGGAAGGCCCAGATGATTTCCTCACTACCCTGTCATCTCTTGAAAGCTGCTTGCTCTAACAGGCCCCCTCTGCTCTGGGGCTGACACTCTTTCTTTGCTCATTTCTCTCCACTTTTGTCTAATGAGGTACAGGAGGCTGCTGAACCTGACAATAGAATTACCTGGGATGCTAGATTCTGTCAATCTCCATTAGGAGTCCAGGGAGGGAGCAAAGCACAGGGACACCTTGGTGCTGTTATTGCAACAGGGCTCCCTGCGAGAGCAAACAAAACAAGCTTTCTCCCAGACGCTTACCCTGGGCCAGTGAGTCAACCTGGCTTCCAGCCCAGACTGCAGCATCTACCTCACCGGGCAGCCGGGACGTCGGAGAGAAATTGCACGTCGCTTCGGAGGGTACTTGGACGTCAGCTGGGCTCTCACCCTTCCCCAGAAGGGCTGCCTGAAGTTGGCTCAACCACCCTTCCCCACCGTTGTGACTTGTGCCAAGTCCAAGGCCTTCCTGTAAGTTCCCGGGTGACTTTCTGTAGCCTCCAGTTCTATCAACTGCCCCAGCAAATTAATACAACCGAAGAAGGGAGTCATGGGAACCTCTGATTTCCAGCCAGTACGTCAGAAGCACAGGTAACAATCTGGACTTGTGATTGGCACCTGAAGGGAAGGGGCAGGGGAGTCTTGCGAGAATGGCTAAAATTTTTTAAAAACTCGGACAAAACCAAGTGCCGGGAAGATTATAGAACAAGAGAAGCTCTCCCACACTCCCAGCAAGACCGCTGATGGACCGGCTACTTTGGGAAACAGTCTGGCGGCTTCCTATAAGTTAAATATACATCTCCCCTATGACCCTACGATCCCGCCTTTCTTTGCTCAAGAGAAACAGAAACTCACGTTCACACAAAAACCAGTTCATGTGTGTTTGTAGCAACTTTATTCAAACCCCCCCCCAAACTGGAGCCGCCCACACATTCTTTAACCAGCAAGTTCATAAACAAAGTGTAGGGCTGCGAGGGAGTGGAATAGTACTCAGCAGTCGACAGGAACAAGCCACTGACTGACACACAACGTGGAGGAGTCTTAAATGCATGTTGCTAAGTGAAAGAAGCCAGATCTAGACAGCTATTGTTGTGCGATTCCACTTATATGACATTCTGGAAAAGGCACAACTCCAGGGAGAGCAAACAGACTAGTGGTTGCCAGGGTTAGAGATACAGAGAGGGGCTGACTACAAAGGAGCAAGACGAGGGAATTTGGGGAGTAATGGAATTGCTCTGTATCATGTCTGTGGGGGTGGATACACGACTCTGCATTTGTCAAGACCTATTACCTTCTATACCACAAAGAGTGAATTTTACTGTATGCAAATTTTTAAAAATCACCAGAATGTTGGGAGGACCCACGATGGAATAGAAACTAAGAGATAAACCAAACTGCATTATAAATAAATCCTCTTGGGGCGCCTGGGTGGCTCAGCCGGTAGGGCATCTGACTCGATTTCAGCTCAGGTCATGATCTCAGGGTTTGTGGGTTCGAGCCCTGCATCAGGCTCTGCACTGACGGTGCAGAACCTGTTTGGGATTCTCTTTCTCTCCCTCTCAAAATAATAATAATAATAATAATAATATGAATCCTATTACCCACACTGAAGGGGATGGGAAAGAAAAGAACCAAGTAACTTTGGAAAAATAGTTTTGACTGGGCACCATCGGACTAAAGACAAAAAGAACTGTACCCAGGTTCTGTAGTCTAGTTAGTAAATTTGCTTCCCACAGGGTATGGGTTAGCCGTCCTGAAACTATGTTGTGTGTGTATACTCGGGTTTAACAAACAACTAAATTTAGTTGGTTCTCCTTATTCACAGTAGTTGTGGTCTATAAATCCCTGCAAACACTGAATTAGCAAATACTGAACCGCCGCTCCTAGGGGAAATACAGGGTTAGGTCCCTGTGAACCCCTGGCCACAATGTTTTCATTAATCAATCAATGTATAATCTTGTTGTACATGTGTTTCTGTTCAAAGACACCTTAATTTAATATATATTGTTGATTCATTAACATGGAACCCACAGCCAACAGCACTATAACTCATGCCTGAACAAGGCTTATCTAAACACGTATTTCCTACACAAGACACATCACAGCTTTCTTGAGGCTAGAAACAGCAGACAGCACCCCAGCACCACACTTGGGGGCCATTTGAAACAGTGAAATCACCACCACAAAGCACAAAGGTGTGGAAAATGTGGCAGTAAATAGACCATGAAACAGGCACTTATTTAGAGTATGAAAGTCAGAACAAGAAGGCAGAGGGCTCCTCCTTTGACCTCGCCTGGGAACGTGCACCTTGGGCAACTCAAACTTTTCATGTTCTGCACATTTCTGTGAATGATCACCCAAGCACCCTGAGTGTTGATTTCAGTCATATAAACAAATTTTAGTGAGTAGACAAATTTGCAAATACAGAATCCACAGATAACAAGGATCAGCTATACTTTGCAGATGCAGATAATAAGAGACAGATGAGGGGGTATCATCAACCCAACCATCCCCTGAGATCAGTTCTGTTTCCTGAGTGCCCTCAACTTTCTGGAGGTGGCTGGAAGGGCCCTTGGACCCCAAGCATCGTCCCCTCCTTTTTTAGGGGAGTAGACTGAGGCCCGGGGAGGGGAAGGGACTCATCCAGCCTCCGTCCTATCTCTATTTCCCGCAGTGACACTGGGCTGCCTCTGTTCACATCTCCAGGACCTGAGGCCCTGAGAGTTTTGCAGGAGTGGGGGTAGAAGGGATAGGATGCTTGAAACCTAGGCTTCAGGTTACCCAGTTTACCTCTCCTATTCCACCAATCTGCCAGAAAGACTTTTTAATTTTTTTTTAATGTTTCTTTATTTTTGAGAGAGAGAGAGACAGAGTGTGAACAGGGGAGGGGCAGAGAGAGAGGGAGACACAGAATCCGAAGCAGGCTCCAGGCTATGAGCTGTCACCACAGAACCCGACGCGAAGCTCGAACTCATGAACTGTGAGATGGTGACCTGAGCCGAAGTCAGACGCTTGACCAACTGAGCCACCCAGGTGCCCCCAGAAAGACTTTTTAAGCCGCTCTGCCTTGGGGCTCAGCCTCAGACCTTTCCTAGCCACCAGCAAGCACTCCCAAAACATCTCCTCTGTTCTCATGATTATAAATGCCATCTATATGCAAATTTGTATCTCCAGCCTAGACCTCTTCTCCTGAACTCCAGCCTCCAATTTCTCACTTCTTGACATCTCCACCGGGATACTTAGCAGGCATCTCAAACCTAACATCTCCAAACCAGAACTCTTATCTCTCTCTTTGCTTTTATCTGCATTCTTTCCCATCTCGGTCAAGGGTACCCCCAATTGCTCAGGCTGAAACCTTGGCCGTCATCCCTGAATCCTTTCTTTGTCTCATATTCTCCATCCAATCCAGCAACCGATTCCATTGGCTCCAAGACATGCCCTACCGCATTCATTGCTACCACCCAGGCCCTCTGACTCCTGCATTTGCCTCCTGAGCTGGGTGTCCTGCTTCTGGCCTTGCTCTGGCCCGTCTACCAAACAGCGGCTGGAATTAATTGTCCTTATGAAAAATCTGGGCATGTCACTGCTCTTCTCGAGCCCTCCAATGTCCTCTCTCTCACTCAGAATAAAATCCAAGACCCATAGATGATGCCCAAGGTCTCCCTGAGCCTTGATCTCTCCTCCCACACTCCCCTGGCTCCCCCAGCTCCAGCCACAGGGATCCTGGCTGTTCCCAAAGCCTGGATGTGCCCCAGCAGAGCCTGTGCTCAGTACCGTTCCCTTTGCCTGGGAAACCTCCCAGAGAGCAGGTCTGTAGGTCTTGAACCCTTCCCCCATCCCGGGTCCAGACACACGGAAGATCTGGGTCGGAAACCTTTACCTGTGGGCAGGGGGAGGCCCCAAGTCCATTTGATTCTTGGTCTGTTGTCCCTCCTGTCCTGCCTGCCACCTGCTAGCCACCCTCTGTTCCGTTCTGTTTATTCTTTTTCCACTTCAAGGTTGGATTTCCATCTCCTCTCCCCACTTTTGGAAAGTGTCCCTAATCACTGGAGAATCTAATTACCACTCCTTCTAAGAGAGCTCTCAGTCTCTGTTATGCAAATGTGGCTATAATTGTGTCAAGCAGGTTTTGGTGGCGTTTTATCTTTCCTCCACCCGCATCTTCCCCCCCCCCCCCAACTTCAAACTGAAGTTTGCAGTTCTCATTTTTTTATTGTGAAGATCCCTGAGGTCCCCAGCTCCCCCCTAACCATGGAAATCACCTTGATTACCCACTCCGGATCCCAGGAGCCACAATAGGCCCGCCTCAGGGCAAACAGAAGGAAAAATTAAACAGCCTTTAGTGGAATTTGTTTTATTTCTTTGGAGATGCAAATCAGAAGGTTCCAGATGAGCTCTGGGAGTGTTCGTGTGGGGCGGGAGGAAGTTGGCTCAGGGGATGGGAGCAGAGACTGTGGGGGAGGGGGGAGAGGCGACAGGTCCCTCTGCAGCAGAGGGCCTGTGCAGATTTGATGCAGGGTGGGGGCAGGGGAATGGGAAACAACTCCAACCCCCAAATCCCAAACTGTTGTATTTTATCTTGTCTCTGAGCAGGGGCTATTGGGAAACTCCTGTCCCTTTCACGGACAGCCTTGGCCACAGAGTGTGTGCTTCCCGGGACCCATAAGAGGGGACCAGCTCACTGCTCCTGGAATGGTCTCCGGGCCTGCTTCTTCAGATGCCATCTCTCCTGGTGGCTAGAAGGCCATGGGGATAATGCAGTTTGGAGAAGGTAGTCAGGGAAGGGCTCTGATACAGGCACATTTGGGCAGAGCTCTGCAGAAAGCGAGCTGGACGTCCAGGCCTGACTCCACCTGGCCACCTGCCTCTTCTGCCTGTCTGGACCCAGGACTGAAAGTGTTTAAACTGGAGTCTGAGGATCTACCCTAAATTTTGTGCACAATTGACCTCTCCAAGGTCCAGCAATGCACCTGTGAAATGGGGTCTGGAGGGCGAGTTGGTGATCACATGAGAGACACCATGTAAGAATGAACAGAGGTTGAACGCGTGGGCAGTATGCTCATTTGAAAGACACCTCCCCACCTTTCCAGCCACTGTGTGGCTTCCAGTCGGGCACAAAGTTGACTCCGTGCGCGAGGATGTAGTCTTTGTTGTAGCTGAGAAGGCAGTTCGCCCTGGAAGGGAAGGAGCTTGGCACACCCGGCCTGCATCACTGCAGACAGTGTGAGCAAAGATGGCAGGGTGGAAGGCCTCGGGGTGTTAGGGACCACGGTCTTAGATCCGGCTCTCACCCTCTCCCTCCCAATCCCCGTTTTCTCCCCTGAAGAAAGCATGCATCATGGGGGTCACCTTGAATGTACATTTGTGCATACATAAAACTCATTTGCAAATGTGGATCCCTTATCAGTAGTAACAGGTAATTTGCATTATATACCTCCAACTGACTGGGTTATGAGCTCCTTGATGAGAGGGACCAGATTTTTATTATGTTTGTTATCATTTTTAATTCCTGGCATTTGGCCCATAGTGGGTGACCAGGAAATGTTTAAAGCATGACAAACCATTTTTGACTGTCCTTTCTTCCCCTGTGCTGTGACATCGGCCAAAGGCAGGAGACTCTTTGAAACCAGCAATCTTAATTTAGGTCTATAACAGGCATGACTCAGCAAAGGATTAAGGGATTTAGGGGACGTAATCCTTCACACGTGACTTCCGGGCAACGTTAGGCTACTGGAACCAAGGCCCCCCCCGTTTCCAAGAAGAGAATGATGGCAATCCCTTCTCTAAAAAGGAACAAATTCATCTCTACCTCACCTCTCATCTGGACCCCAACATTAGAAACTAATTGCTATGATTAGAGAAGAATGAGTCAACAATTGTTCTTTCACAAGGTTATGCGTGTGTGTGTTTTCGTTTAAGTTGTGGGTATGGAAGTATTTCTGCAAGTCAAGTACTAGCTGAAGCTAAGAGTTTGTGTTCAGCGGGTTGCCATGGTAACCCATCAGCTTCCTTTGCTTCTCTCTCTCCCCCTCCTCCGTTATGGAGAAACTCTTTTTTTCAAACAAGGAGGGCCAAGATTAGTGAGAGAGAAGGGGTCATGGTCCACACCAGCTTCACCTCAATGGCTCCCAGACCCCGCAGCTGAAGACGGGTTGCTGTAAAACCCGTGTGCCTGTCTGCCTGCAGCCAGGCTCAAGCTGGTACATGGACGGATGGGCTCTCTGCTCCAAGGTCACCCCTACGCCCAGATTCCTGTTCAGCCCCCGCCCCACCCCGACAGCCAGGCTGGTGCTGTAGACACAGCTGTGCCCAGGGACTTAATTACACACTTGGGATTCTGTTCTCTCCAAGACCAGGTATCAGTTTTTAAAATAGAAGGGCAGCCAGGGATTGGAAGAAAGACAGGAGCTGGGGAGAGGCAAAGATGACTAGGAAGAATGATAGACAGAGCGCTGGAAAAAGAGCACAAAAACCTTTTGACCTTTTTGCTATTTTGAGCCAACAACAGTCCCCCGAGATCACAGGTGGAGTGTAACAAGACAAGGACTCAGGCTCAGAACCAGTGCAGCCTTAGCCCAGACATTTCCCAGTGTGCAGGTTACTCACTTGATGGCACAAGGCAGAGGGATCCTTTATATATAAAGGATCCCACGCTTTTCTCTTGATATTTTCTGATATAGGTACCTTCTCAGAGCAAGGGGACAGATCCAAAGCATTGTAGACTTGAGGTTCTGTTTCGACTCGATCGCTGCTCTCATGCTATCACATGTATTAATTAACTCATTTCATCCCTACAAAAAGCCATTGATGTAGATGCTATTAAAAGCCCCCATTTTAGAGGCACCTGGGTGGCTCAGTCGGTGAAGCATTTCAACTCTTGATTTTGGCCCAGGTCATGGTCTCGAGGTTGTGGGATCTAGCCCTGTGTCAGGCTCCACACTTGCTGAGCGTGGAGACTGCTTGGAATTCTCTCTCTCCCTCTCCTTCTGCCCCTAACCCCTCACGCACATGCACATCCTCTCTCAAAAATAGATAAATAGGGGCGCCTGGGTGGCTCAGTCGGTTAAGCATCTGACTTCGGTTCAAGTCATGATCTCGAAGGCTCATGAGTTCAAGCCCCGTGTTGGGCTCTGTGCTGACAGCTCAGAGCCCGGAGCCCGCTTTGGATTCTGTGTTTCCCTCTCTCTCTGCCCCTCCCCCGCCCATGCTCCGTCTCTCTCTGCCTCAAGAATAAATAAACACTAATAGATAAACTTAAAAAAAAATTTTAAAGCCTCCATTTTATGGAAAGGGAAATACAGGCACAAAATGGTTACAGAAATTGTCCAAGGTCACACGGCAAGCAAGTAGCAAAGCCAAGATTCAGACTCCAGGGTTTATGTTGGTGACCTCCGCGCTAACATGGCTCAGGAGAACTCAAGAGAACATCTTATCAAACCATCTCACTTTACCCAGAGTCAGGAAGGGACTTGCTCAAGGTCGCCCGGCTTTTATGAGCAGCATCCCGGGACAAGGGCCCGGATAATGAAGCCCGAGCGGATCCCTCCCCTCTGAGAGAGTCCCCTGGGACGAAGTTCTTCCCTCCAGTCCCAGCTGCCTCCCCCTCCCGAGGCTCACAGTCCTTGCTGCCTTTGAGGTGCCCCTCCCCAGATGCCCCTGCCAGCCCTGCCTAAGGCTCACCTCCTGGGTGAACGGGGCGGGGAGGAGGCTCTGCCCAGCAGTCCTGCGAAGAGTGACAGCATCGCCCACCACCCTGTCATCTCTGCTCGCTCATCCCTGTCAGCCGCCTCCCAGCTCCCAGCTGTCTGTCAGCAGCTGCTCCGGGATATAAATAACCCGCCGTTGGCAGAGGCGCCCTGGCAGAGAGGGGCGGGGGCGGGGGGAGGAGACAGAGTGCGGTGGTGACGGGCAGGGAAGAAACTCAGGGGTATCCTGCAGGCTCAGGCCTCGGGGCTCAGATACGCTGAGCTGCCACTCGGAGGTGCCAGTCGAGGCCCCAAAGGGGACGGGGAGTTTGGGTTTAGCAGGAGGCTGCAGGGCAGAGGACTGGAGCAGGTCGGCCCTGACACGCGCCTGAGGACTTCCTTCCTTCCTTCCTTCCATCTTTTGGGGTGCCTGGTGCAGGTGACCCCATTCTTCCCTCCCTCATGCAGTTGTTGAGGAAGTCTACAGGGGGCTCCTCTCCCCCCGCTATTTACACGGTGTAAAGATGCTAATTCTGTAAAGAGAAGGGGGGCCCCCTGAGGCCTGATGAAAGCACAGAGTGGGGCAGAAGCAAGAATGGAGAAGAGGTTTGGGCAAGACGGGGAGGACCAGAGAGTGATTTAAAATTCAGCAAACATTTATCAGTCCTCGGGCACATGTTGGGTGCTTCCTCATGTATCACCTCATTTCCTCGTCTCTGTGATCCCAGGGCTGGGCATTATCTCTATTTCCCAGATAAGGACCGGGAAGAGCGATAAGGAGAACCAAGGATAGGCAGGCCTGGAAGAAACTTTCCGGAGCATCAGGTTCAGTGTCCACATTCTGCTGAGGAGACACGAAGAAGTTGGTGACAAGCCTAGAGACGCGAGGCAGCCATGACAGGACCTGGCAGCCGGGCGGCGCGGGCCTCCCTCCCTCAGGCTGTGTGGTTGACAGCAGGGGGACACCGCCACAGGTCACCTGAGGGAAGTCAAGTGCTCGGCCCCTGCGTGATAATGTTAGGGGAAGGGGCTCCCATGTGGAAACATTTAACAGAACTATTCTATGGCTCAACAATGGCTGCCTTTCTAATATCTCTCGGCGGGGAGTGATGGTTCTCGCACTCTCGTGGGCACCAGAACCGCCTGGAGGGGGGCGACAATAGTGTGGAGCCCCGCCCTGGAGTTTCTGAATCAGTAGGTGTTTTGTTTATATTTTTTTATTTTCTGTAGACGATGTTGTTTTGACATCTTAAAAACTTTTCTGGTTGGGGAGAGAGACTGCCCTCCTGAGAGGAACCAATTCTCAAAGGTAGAAAAGAGTTGGGGGGAGCACACATTTGACGTGCAAACTAATCCCAAGCCACCCTTCCTCTGCCTGCTCCCAGACGCTCCGGCCCAGGGCTAGGTAGCGGGCACTCAGGGCCCACCCCTCCGGCTTAGAGCTCGCCAAAATTATTCACACCAGCCAATGGCAACCTGTTGACTCTGCCCTGCCTTGCCCTGTCCTCAGGAACCCCAATAAAGCCCGTGGGCCGGCGTCTCCCCCTTGCTCCTGCTCTTCCTGCCTCCTGACAACACTGGTGTGGCCCCGTGTGGCCCTGAACGGTGTGCTTCCTGTTTCTGGAAGCTGTGAGTGTAAGAAACTTTGTTTTCCTGAGCCTCTCCTTCATCTCTTCCTGTGGCTGCATCCGACCGAACGTCACATAAAAGAACACAATGTAGGAGGTGTGGGGTGAGGCCCGAGAATTTGAATTCTAACAAGCCCCGGGTGACGCTCATGCTGCCGGCCCAGGAACCCCAGTTTGAGAACCGCTGGTAAAGGTGGCTCCAGAGTAGCCTGGGAGGAAGAGGCGTGGGGCCCAAGGAGCCTCTCGAAAGGAAAAGGGTCAAGACGTCAATCTCTTACTTCCTCAGATTCAGTAAGTCCTGACTTTAAACACCACTGGTGGGAACAGACACGAAGGGCCCCCGAGGGAAAGGAGAATCTAGCCCTGTGCAGGGTGGTCCCTGGACGGACAGCATCAGCATGGTGTGGGGGCTCGTTAGAAATGCACACTTTTTTTTTTTTTTTAATTTTTTTTTTCAACGTTTATTTATTTTTGGGACAGAGAGAGACAGAGCATGAACGGGCGAGGGGCAGAGAGAGAGGGAGACACAGAAACGGAAACAGGCTCCAGGCTCCGAGCCATCAGCCCAGAGCCCGACGCGGGGCTCGAAGTCATGGACCGCGAGATCGTGACCCGGCTGAAGTCGGACGCCCAACCGACTGTGCCACCCAGGCGCCCCTAGAAATGCACATTCTTAAGCCTCATCCAAAACCTGCTTGGTCAGAATCTCTAGAGGTGTGGCCCCAAATCTGTACTCAAACAAGCTTTGCAGGTGATTCTACCATGCAGTCAAATTGTGGACACACTGATCTAGACCATTTGGCCTTCATACTGATGAAGTTTTGGGGTGGTGGTGAGGTGGTCCGGAGCTGACGGCCAAGAAAGAATGCTTGAAGATGTCTTTGGTGCAAAAACGTGATTTTCTTAAAGCACAGGGACAGGACTCACAGACAGGAAGAGTTGCACTGGGGTCATGATGGGTAACTCATTATATACCCTCGGGGTCAGGGATAGAGTAAGTCTCTATGGAATCTTGGAAGCAAGGCTTCCAGGACCTTGAGGGGCTAGCTGTTGCTAGGGAAACGCCATTTATCACCATTTAATAAAACCTCAGTCATGAGACCCTTTAGTTGTATATCGGGGGGGCCATAACCTTGGAGTATGATTGCCACATAGATCCTGGGGGAGTTGAGATAAAGGAAGTACACTTACAGGATCCTCAAGGTTGGGATGACGCTAAGCTAATGTTCTCTTTTGCCCCCAGCAAAGTGTCATCATCGAGGCAGCTGAGCTCCCAGGGGGAGGTCAGTCTGCCTGTGTCAAGGACTCGTCAGTGGGCTACAGGCGGTAAGGGAATTTAATTTTTCATTTGCCTTAGTTTCCCACGTCACCATGGCAAGCACTTAAACCCCTTTCCTTTGTTCTTGGGTAGCCAGGAGTGTCCGAGGAATACCACACATGTTCCACCCGAGGCCTGTATTTTTTGCCCTCAGCTTGCCCCAAGCTCCCTCATCACTACTGGGGTCTAAAATATCTCAGTGGCAGAGTGGCTGGTTCTGGCACAGAGTGTGGCTGTGGCTAGAAACTCTCCTAGACCCAGCTACTTAGCCGGCAATCTTTGGCAACAGTGGCTGATCCTATGGATAGATATTCATGTGCAGTATGGCCGGGGCCCAAGACCAGAACCCTCCTAGGTGGGTCTGTGCAGGAATCTGACCAGCAACCGAAAGCTCAGCACGTTGTGTGCAACCAATGGCGACCATTGTATCATTAGCAAGGACAGGAGCATGGGCTGGTCAGGCCCTCCAAGTATCTGCTCACAGGCCCCTTCCCACCTGCACAAGGGCTA
Organism: Puma concolor; assembly: GCF_028749965.1. Lineage (NCBI taxonomy): Eukaryota > Metazoa > Chordata > Mammalia > Carnivora > Felidae > Puma > Puma concolor. Next base: position 26,863,536 of record NC_141683.1, read on the forward strand.
GGCCTTTTTTAACAAGTACAGGGGCGGGAGTTGGGGAAGAAGAGAGGAACGTTGAGAAAGAGATACTGGGCTTCTCGATAAATCGGGCAGATGGATGCTTAAAGGATTAACTTAAGGATCAAAAACAGCTGACCTGATTTGTACCCTGAGCTGATAAAGCATATCACACCAGCTATCTTTTGATAATTTCATATTTTCTTTATGCTTCTGATAGAGAGAGTTGGTTACTGGGACTTGCAACGAGATCTAATGGTAACCCAAGGGCAAGGGCTAAGAACTGTGGTCTTTGGAAGCATGGTGCATGGCCCAGTGTCTTTAGTTTGCTCCGCCTTGAAGGATGCCCATTGCCAAGCAGCTGAAAAGCATTCCCTGAAGTCCTCCTGCACAAGCCCAGAAGACAAAGGCTCACGCCACACCTGCCCTCAGAGGCCATTGCCATTTCTCCCAGCGCCCCCTGCTGGACACTATATGTACCTCTGTCAGAGCCCATACAAGTTCTACCAAATCCCCAAGGGCGGAGGTCACCCTGCCTCTCCTCTCTAGACTCAACACCTTGCATGGTGAACAAGACAGATGCTACCCAAGTGGAGTTTATGCTCAGATGCAATTTTTATGAAGTTATCCAAGTAAATGATTAAACCCTGGATGATGAGCCCTAAATGCCCGATATTTGACCAATTAAACTACCAAGACTTTAGCACCTAATCTACTTAAGAAACACTCCTGCTCTGAGGAGATCCCAATTTGATGGGGGAACCCAGCTCTCACTCCCGGAGAGTTCCAATCTGGTAGAGGTGACACATCCCTTGCCCTTAAGAAGTTCCCAGAATGATGGATAAATATATTAGTCATGACACTGCTTCCTGCCATTTACAGGTCCCTTTTCATGCTGTGGGAATGGCGGCCCTGGAAGCCCAAGGCTAAATTGCCCTACAGATCACAGTCCGGAGGAAGAGCCCACGTCCTAAGATCAGATCTCAGAGAAGGTACTTTGTGGCCTGACCAAGGCGCCCCTGCCACCCTCCCCCCCCAACCTTGGGCAGAGGGAGCAGGGTGAAGGAGGGACGGGCTAGTGGGCTGGGCCAATAGAATGGGTTTGCCATAGGGAAGAGTTCTGGTACAGGGGTGGGGGAAGGGTGGCAAGTTGTGCCGGACACACTGCTGAGGAGGCTGGACCCACACATCTAGCCCAGAACGTAGCTGTGGACGTGTATGACAGAAGCAAGTGCAAATCAATACTCCAGAGTGCACTCAAATGCTGAGAGGGATCCTGGCGCTTGAGGTCAGGTGGAGCTAAACAGGGAAAACTTATAGGGGGTGGTGAATCTTCACGGGGAATTGGAAATCAGAGGGCAACAGGTCTTGGAGGGACAGAGGAGACGGAGGGCTCCTTTCGGGTGCCCCAGGGACAGGGATGGGGTGTGTTGAGGGGATACTTGGAAACCTAAGGCTTTATCATTCCCACGATCCTGGCCCAGGGCCCTTGGGCCCTCTGCTCCCAGTTACAGTGTGGGCCACCAGCCCCATCAGTGGCTGGGACCAGCTCTTGAGAACCTATAGTCTCAGAAGGACTGAGGAGAAATGTGCACAGCCTTACTCCTTCCAGAGGGACAGACGGGGGAGGGAGATTTAAGTCCCGTGGAAATTAGGAATAATGGTGGGGGGGTGGGGAGGGAAATTGAGAACGATGGAGAGACAGAGACAGAGAGAGGTTTTTAGCCTGTGAAAGGAGCAGAGCATGGGGTGGAGAGAGAACAGGGGCAGCCCTCACTGTTGTCATGGCAACACAGACAAATCCAACTGTGCCCATAAACACCAGTGTGTGAGTCTTTTTCTAAGCCGAAGCTCCAGGACAGAAAGGAACGGGGGACAGCGGGGCCTGGGTTATGGGGATCACCACCAAAGAGCTTGCACCTAGCATGGCTGGGCACTGTACAGGGGCCGAGGGCCCCCCAACAGGAGCAAGAACGGGGGATCCTTTCAGAGGTCACCTCTCCCCTGGAGCAGAGGAAAACCTCGGATGCAAAGGGCCTGAACTAATAGAAATGAATCTAATGATTATGCACACAGTTTGCGCACTGGGACCGGTGGGGCTGTGGGGAGTCGGGGAGGGGGTTCCTGTCAGGAGGGCAAAAAGTTGGCAGAGCTCTGCCCACCTATATCCCACACAGCTGCAGGGGCTCATCTCCAGGACCGGGACCCCGGTGAGGCCACATTCTCCCTGGGATGGGGCACTGGGCTCCAGATGAATCCCAGGATAGCAGATCCCTCCAGCTGGCTGGGGAAGGGGTGACCCGGGAGGAGTCTCCACCGGCCACCAGGGAAGCTGCGCTCCCCACCTTGGCCCCCTTCCTTTTTATCCTCTGGCTCCCCTGTTCTCTGCACAACTTCCCTTTCAGCTTTTCCCTTCTTTCCTGCCTGCCCTTCCTCTCTGCCCACCTACCATACTTTTGGCTCCTCCTCCTCTTCCGTTCTCTGCTTCAGTCTGCCTCTTGTTCCCCAGGTCCTCCCCCCACCCCACCTGCCTTCTCTATTTAAATCGATACCAAAGCCAGAGGAGTAGGTGGAAAAATACGGCGCTGGGGACAGCAGGGAGGAAGGAAGGCTCAGTGGTAGGCTTTTTGCTTTCTGCCACAGTAGAACCACAGCAGAGATCCCGAGAGGCATTACCATGGGGATATAGGTCACCCACGCAACCCTGGCACTCACAGCCCGCACCCCAACCCAACACGGTCCCTCCCTGACCAGGAGACAAGGAAGGAGAGAGGGACCACATCCCAGCCCCATCTGGTGGGCCACACTATAGCTCATTGTGATTCAAGACCCAGGGGGAAACTGGAACTTTCCTAAGTGTGGTTCATCTTGGGTCCAGCCCCCCACAGAAATCCTAGGTATTCTGCATGTGTTGAAGCCACCCGAGAGCCCCACGGATGGAGTCGTGTACTGATGTACCCAGGAGGCAGGGAGGAGGCCTGGGTCCCTGCTCCGGGGGGGAGGGGGGGTGTCCCTGCTCTGGGAAGCTCCCAGAGTTGCTGGAACACATATGCCAGGCCTGTGTGTCGGATGGCCCGACACCTGGGACCGGGAGGGAGGACACGGGTTGTCCCAAATGTCTGGTGTGGACACGTTGGTTGAGAAAACTTTCTCCAGAACGGAAGCTGAAGTGCAGTAATAAAGAAGGCCCTTTGAGTCCCATTCTGCTAAAGTTGTAAACCCACCCAGTGCGATAGGAGCCGTTACAAAGGGCCCATAAACTCATTTCCTGAAGCTTACGGACTCTTACCTTTGGGGGGCAACTACTTACCGATGAGCCTCTCCCCAACTGGGGTAGCCACACCAGGCATAGGCTAGCCAAAGAGTGTCCCAGGATGTCACCCTGCCCCCCCCAGAGGAACTGTTGGCCCCAGAAGACCCCACCCCCACCCCACAATGGATCCAGATTTATATCCAGAGTCACCCAAGTGCCTCCTGGATCCTAGAGTGTGGGCTGTGGGAGGTAAGGAGTGGGGCTGTCACCCCAAGAGCTTTTACTCCTGGTCCAGGGTCCCACACTAGGGGGAAACGCGGATTCTGGGTCCCCCGAGGGCCTATGGTGGGGTGTTAACGACCAGTCAGCACGTGGAGCTGCACATGTGTGTGCATGTGTGTGTAAAGTGACTGAACACACACACACACACACACACACACACAGAAGAGAGAGGATCTGACCAGCAGGCACCAGTGATGAGCACGCACACCCAGTATGGCCTGTGGAGTACTTGGCTTCCTCCTGGTGCCCACCAGCTCACAGCTGCTGCTCATAGTGGTTATTGTGGTTGTTACCAAATTCGAGACACGCTAGCGCATTCTGACTTTTCAGCGCGCTCTCTCATCTACTATCTCACTTGCTCCTCACAGCAATTTCACAGGGATCACTTTCCCAACTCCCAAGATGAACAGCTCTGAATTCAGAGAGGTTGAGTGACTTGCCCAGGGTCACACAGCTTATTAGATTTGACAGAGTACTTCCCAGATGTTTCCAGCGGGTCAGCAATGTCTTCTTTTTCACATTGCGTTGTAGCTCATTGGTCTAACATTGGCCTAACACAGCCTGGGGTATTTGCCCCTCTAAGACCTCCTGGGCTTGGGCCAGGATGGGAGGCGTGTGGGCAGCAGCCCTACAAGATGAGGCAATAAGTAAAAAACTAAAATGCCCTGAAAGAAGGCAGCGCCCACAAGACTTGTGACCCGCACGTCAGTGTCACTGCGTGTGCCCACGTCCACATCGTCTGGGCGCCCTCTCCCTGGCTGCCCTGGATGTCCTCTCCCTGCCTAGCAGCCTCCTTACGTCTAGGCCTGCTCCCAGAGCAGAACCCCCGATCTAGAAGAGGGAGAAGCCCTCGTGCCTGCGCTCCAAGCTCTGCGCATGTGGGCAGGATACACACACACACACACACAATGATTGACACAGGCAAAGAAAACAAACAAATGCAGAGGAATCAGCCAGCTGCGGAAGCTTTACAAAGCCATGCCAGGGGGTGGATGGAATGAACAGAGACGCATCACCGAGGGTGCTGGGTCCAAACATCTGTGTTCTGTGTTCGGGAGCTAACTCTCAGGCCAAGCTCTGGTGGGTACACGAGTCCTGAGCCCCCTCCACGTACGGTCTCCAAAGAGCACTCCTGGGAGGCAGGGGGGCGGGGGGAGGATGCTTAGACCCCACAGGCTCTGAGCCAGGTCCTGAAGCTCCCTTTGGGCCTGGAGCAGGAAGGTGAAGTGGCAAGGGGCCAGGGCAGAGAGGAGGCGCTTCCATAGAGGGCTGGGCCCAGAAAACCAGCCCTGTCCTGGGGCAGCCACAAAGCTGCACTGACACCCATCCTCGGTTCTGTTGGGTCCTTGCATGAAAACAACCGGCCCCCAGAACCAGCTGGGAGGGAGAAGCCACGGCACCAAGGGGGAAACAGAGGACACGTGGATCGGGTCACACCGACATGACAGCCAGGCCCCTCTTTGCAGCTCTTCCTCCCTGCTGGCCTCATTTGAGAGCTTCTGGAGGTTGATTTAAATCAAGCTTTAAAAAAAAAAAAAAAATCCCTACCTTGTATCCCCTGGTTTATGTTCCCCAGGCTCCAGTTTCCTGCTTGTAATTTGGACCGCACCGAAAAGATATAAACATCTCTCTGTTTGAAGAGCCCCTGAGGAACCGACAGTGGCTCCCTGGCCGTTCCGTGATCAGGGAAAGCGCTGGAGGTCAGAGATGCCAGCCCTCCCGGCCCTGCCTGCCTCGGGGCCTGGGGGTGCTGGTAGAGGGTGGGGTGCAGGCCTGCCTGGGGAGAGCGCGGGGAGACGCGGAGGGAGGCTCCCGTCCGTGCTTCCTGCGCCACGGCTGCTTCTGCAGTTTACAGCCGGCCGCCTAATTTATAAGCTGTTTTTACTGCTGTTGTCAAACGGCCACAAACCAAAGAAATAAAGTAGCCAAAGGAACAATGTCTCCCCTCTGCCTGGGCCCTCCCAGCCTGTCTGCTGGGTCAGGGCCTCTGTCTAAGGCGCTGAGGAGCCCAGGTCCTCTGGGACAGACCCTCCCAAGCGACTCCCTCGGGCCCGGTCAGGGCAGGGAAACCAGAGCTGGCTCACGGCTGCACGGAGCACCTCAGTGAGGGCTCCCCAGCCCCCCGCGGAGAAACGAGGACAGGCCCAAACCTCGCTGCCTCCTGGCTGAGCATATGTGGAAACTGCTCCCCGGCCCTTTATGCGGCTACCTGGCCAGCCACTCCCTGGTGCCGAGGGGACTGGGGCCAAGGATGATGTCTGGCAGAAAGAAGGGGGTGATAATGTCATCACCCCACGGCCACGTGCTATCCCCAGGGGACAGCCCAGCCATCGCTGTGACTGCCCACGCCCTCATGGTCCATAACAGACGGCCCCCAGATTAGCCCTCGATTGTATGCTGCTGTTCCCTTGTGGGGGATTGTGTCTTCTATGAAATGATGACAGCTCTGGGGACCCCTTCTTGTCACTTCTGGGCAGGGCCCGGGGCAGGAAGGCGGTGGATATGTGTGTGAGAAAGGAACCAACATGATTCGAGGAGGGAACGCGGGCAAGAGCACACGAAGGAGGCAGCCAACGGGTGGATGTGAGGGGGTCCCCAGGGAGGAGTTGGTCCCACTCTGGACCCTCCCACTGGACTCTGGGGGGGGGGGGAGGGGGAGCTGGTTATTTCTGACAGCCTCTCCTCTCTGGGGGGCCTCGCACACATCAAGTGTTTGGCTAGACGTTGAGGGCCTCAGACGGCCTCTCCTGCATGTCAACGAAGAGATGTCAAGGCCTCTCGTTAATCGCGCACGGGAGCACGGAGAGGAGGGACCGCCTCTCCTGGGGCGTCCAGGAGCGTGTCACAGAGCTGAGCTTCAAAGGCTGAGTTTCCTGGCTGGAGGAGGGCCCACAGCGATTTCAAGCCGTGGAAAGCTGGGTAGGTCATGGCAACTCAGTTGCTGAATCCTGTTTGCTCCGGTTCCACACAGATAACCAGCTCCAGCCACAGCTCTGAGTCAACACCACCCTCTCTCACCGCCACTCGAACCACAAGCTCACCTATAGACCCATTCAGAAATCCCTCCGGTAGAAGTGCCAGCCTAAGCGACGCTGCTGTCTGCATTCTTTAACCCAGACACAGACGGACCAGAAGGAGACAGACCTCCTCCTTCTCCCTCTTGCCCAGGCCAGGCTCCCTCCGCTGGTTCGACTGCACTTGGTTCCCATCTCCATCCATCACACCCCTCACTCTTTTTTTTAATAACTTTTTTTTAACATTTATTTATTATCTTTGAGAGAGAGAGAGAGAGCCAGCAGGGGAGGGGCAGAGAGAGGGAGAGACAGAATCTGAAGCAGGGTCCAGGCTCCAAACTGTCAGCACAGAGCCTGACGCAGGGCTTGAACCCACAAACCTGAGCCGAAGTCAGTCGCTTAACTGACTGAGCCACCCAGGCGCCCTCACACCCCTCACTCTTAACCAGCATCCTCCTTTCCACTCACCCCCAAAGCTCAGCTAGTCTATCGCTCAGCTAGTCTAACAAGCAGTGTGGGCCTCCTCTATGTGGGAACAATGGGAGACACCGGTGGGGGAACCTTGACTGATTTCTCATCTCTGCCCTTGATGAGCTCACAGTTGGGGAGCACCCCTGGCCCCTCTGCCTCATATGCAGTTCCTCTGACTCTCAGGCCAGACTCATTTAGTGATCCCCTGAGGTTTACAAAGTACCCCGGGGATATGAAGAACATAAGGTGAAACCCTTGCCCTCTAGGAACTTAGAGTTTGGGGAGAAAGGACACAAATATGAAAAGAAAATGACAGCCCAAATCAATGCCCAATAATTCCCATGTGAGTCTGACCCACGAGGGATCACAGTGGGTTGGAATAATCAGGGAAGGCTTCACAGAGGAGGCAGGATTCCAGATAGGCCTTGAAGGATGGTAGGGATAGGTAGGGACAGACATTCTGGAAGGTAGAAATGGAATATACAAAGCCCCAGAGGCAGGACTAGTCTCCAGTATGGAGAGGGCACATCAAGTCCCACCCTTTTGTATCATCCTTTCATTCACTCCTTCATTTCTTTATTCATTCATCCATTCAATAAATCTTTCTTGAGCACCTACTATCTGCCAGGCATTGTGCTAAACCCTGGGCATAGGGAGATGAAAAGTGTGGACACTGCTCTCAAATAACTCAGCCTAGTTGGCAAGACCAACTCGACGATGTGGAAATATTCAGGTAGACAAGCGTAGGGGCCAGGGGATCCAGAGGAGGGCGCTCCATCCGTTATTGTGCGGCCAGGCAAGGTTTTCTATGGCAAATGCTATCTAAGCTGAAACATGAGGGACACAAATATGGAATGATTTTTTTAAGTTTATTCATTTATTTTTGAAAGAGAGAGAGTATGTGGATGCAAGAGTGGGAGGAGGGGCAGAGAGAGAGAGAGGGAGAGAGAGAATTCGGAGCAGGCTCCTCACCATCATGGTTCTTTCAGAACCACCCCCCCCCATCCTGGACACCCCCAGGCCAGGGAGCACTAAGTATCCCATGACGACTGCAGGGTGGAGCCTCAGATCACCAGGAGCACATGATGAGTTCAGAGAGTTGGCCCCGAAATAAAGCAACCGTATACCTGCAAGTCCTAGACTAGGGTAATTGAATTCAGGATCCTCCTTAAACTTGAAGGTGAAGCTGATTAGGCTTAGGATAATCAAATAAACAAAATAAGTTTATAGTCCTACTGCACAGGGTAGATAATCCACTTAGAATACAATACCCCAAGAGGAGGCATAGGCTGGAAATACATAGAGCTCCCAGATGAGACTATAGTGATTCTGGGAAAATGGCTTCATTGTAGGCTAGAAGGAGAACTAAAGTATTTCAGCTACGTTCCTAATATTTGAGAACGCCAAGAGGATCTGGCCCTTCCAAACCTACCCTGAGCGTCAGGCCCGAGATCAAAGGGAGACCAGGGGTTGACATAGAGTGGTAACAAAACCTGCAGCTGCTTTTTTTTTTGTAACAAAAACAAAAACCAGGAAATGAACACTGGGACCCCCCACAGACCTCATGCAGATTTCAAAGGTTTCACGTGCACTCATATGCGTGCACATGTATGTGGTTCTAGGCAATTTTATCATATGTGTCCCTTCCCGTAACCACCACCATAATCAAGACACGGGAACAGAGGTCCCTGGTGCTGTCCCTCTATAATCCCACCATACTCCGCTTCTCTTTTTTAACCACCCCAAACTCTGGCAACCACTAATGTGTTCTCCATCTGTATAATTCTATCACTTTGAGAATGTCATATAAATGGAATCATGCAGTATGTGACCTTTTGAAATTGGCTTTTTTCACTCAACAGAATGCCCTTGAGATCCATCCAGATTGCTTCACGTATCAAGAGTTTGTTCCCTTTTTTTGTTGCCGGGTCTTATTCTGTGGCAAGGACGGACCACAGTTTGTCTGGTCATTCACCCAGTGAAGGACATTTGGGCTGTTTCCAATTCAGGGCTATTACAAATAAAACGACTATGGGCGTTTCTGTACAAGATTTTAAGTGGACATAAGTTTTTATTTCACTGGGACACATGCCTAGCGAAGGGAGTGCAGGATCATATAGTAAGTATATGCTTAGTTTTTAAGAAACAGCAGCTGGGGGCAAATGGACAGAGACGCATCGGGAAGAGCAGGCTGGGAAGGGAACGTATACTTACTGCCCTAAAAAGACGAAGGTTGCCGGGGACCCGCCAGGAAATGGCCACAGGCAACTGGAAGGAAGAGCTGTCTGAGCTCCAAAGCTATGCAAAGCAATCCAGGGAGAACTCAGAAACAGATTGTGAGCAGCAGAGTGATACTGGCCTCCAATAACCCCCTTAACCATGCTAGAATGATGGGTTGACCAGAATGATTTTCAAGCCATAATCACGTGCTGGTAAGTCAGGGCCCTGTACACAAAGAGCACAATCAGAGAGCTTAATTGTTTGCCAAGGAGTTGTGTGGTCCAGACGCAGCCACTCCTGATCACAGAGGCTCTCAGGTGGAGGCCCCTGGACCATTCACTGTCTCTCTCAACAGACATTAGCTCGGGTCCTACTATGTGCATAGCACTGTGCTAGGCTTCTGACTATACCTAAAAGAATCTGGTATCTGAACAAGCAGCAAGCATCTAGAGGCAAAACCTAAGTCCTGCAGAACAAGAGGATGTTGAGGGCTGTCCCAGGGCACGAAGAAAATGAACATCTCCACCAGCTGGAGCTTCTGAAAAGGGCAGAATCTAGAACATGCAGATGAGGAACAATGGCTAACACTCACTGGACACCTTGTCAGGCACCCGTATACTGTGCTAAGCACTAGAACATAATTTTTTTTAATGTTTATTTATTTTTTTGAGAGAGAGAGAGAGAGAGAGAGAGAGAGAGGGAGGGAGGGGCCGAGAGAGGGAGACACAGAATCTGAAGCAGGCTCCAGGCTCCGAGCTGTCAGCACAGAGCCCGACACAGGGCTCAAACTCACCAACTTCGAGATCTTGGCCTGAGCTGAAGTCGGACACTCAACTGACTGAGCCACCCAGGCGCCCCACCAGATAATAATTTAATACTATAAGACTCATGCAACAGATACTTCTTGAATTTCCTACTATGTGCCAGAATGACCAAGGAAGACACTGATTTCACAGGATGAGGAGAAGGACAAGAGACAAAAATGTCCTAGGATGGTCCCAGGTTGGCATAGTCAATGCTTTTCTGACTTCTTGTACTAGATATCTGGGCAATGATTCGGTGATTCTCCAATAGGGAGGTGCAGGGAAGTTTAACCTCCGGTTTGGAACTTCAATAGAGATTGAAAAGCATGTTCGAAATGACACTATAATTCTACATTTGGAAAATAACCATCCTTTTATTTTTATAGTAAAAACTAGAGTAAGTCAGGCTTAATAAAATGGTTTTAGCTAGAGCAGAGACGCAGAAAAATGATAATTCTCAAAGAGGGCAAAGTTCTGGGACAAGACACAGCAGAATCTCTGAAGGTGTGTGTGCTATGTTTATGCTCATCACAAAGAGAGTTTGAGTGGAAAAAAAAAACACACACCACACCCCCCAGCGTTGTACCAGGGGGTTATCATCCCCACGCTGGCCCTACCCACCTTCTTACCCGAAAGACCCTCTCTCAACCAAAGTTAGAAAGCGGGAGCTTTGCAGCACCAGTCGGGGGCCTTTGGCGCCTCCTGCCCCATCTTTCTTTGATTAACAGTCTCTTTCCTCCAAGAAGCCCTTTGTCGATGTCAAGCTGTTCCCCCTTTTCTCTAAGGTTGTCCAAGGAAGCAAGGCGTTCTCGTGCTAGAAACTGACTGGACTCAGCCCTGACTGAAAAATCCACTCTGTTGGTGAATTGGTCGGAGGGTCTGCCTGGGTAGTACAGGTCCCACAAGTCCAGCGTTCCCTTCGGGAAATCGGGCAGTTGGAAGGCAGGGAGAGCGGGTAGTGGGAGACGATAGGGTCTCCGACCCGAGGCACCCCCTAAACGTCGTCTGGCAGCCCCTAGAATGTTGTAAACCTCAATCGGTGGAAAAGGAGCCAGATCAGCTTCTTCTCTTGGCCCTTAAGAAAAAAAAAAGATACATTCCAGATAATTTCACCGCGATGAAAGAGGAAAAGCCGCTGAAGTAGCAAAGGAAATAAATTAACGCCATCTCAGCTAAAATCACACACAATTAAAACCTGGATCTGAATGTACTTTTCCTGTGCAGAGAGAGCATCTTGAAAATGACGTGCATTAGTCATCCGCTCCAGCCACCCAACTCAGTGTGTGGGGACACCATCTCTGACATTGCAAGGGGGCGGAGAAGGACAGGAGCTGGGTGCCTGACCCCAGCCCTGAGGGTTCTGTCCTGCCATCCGGAGGCTGAAAATTCCACTCCTCTGTGACCAAGGCATCCAGGGTGAAAGCCACCCAACAGAGGCAGGAGCCTGGGGTCTGTGAAGGGATTCGGACCGGGAGCTACTTGTGCAGAAGCCCACGGAAGTGGCCCAAGCTCCTGGATTCTCTGCCGCGAGTCCTTGCCTGCAAGGAGCCCGGTATTTCGGGGGCCGCCTCCTCACGTCTCCCCTTCAGGAAGATCAGTCCCCCTCAGCTCAGGGACACATGCCATGACTTTATTTCCTCAGCTCTCTTCTTCCTCCCGCTTCTCTTTTTCCTCTCCTTCTAATTTTTCTTCTTCCAGAAAAGAAAAGAGAACCCCAGCAAAGGAGAGGAGTTTATAGTGCCTGAAGAAAAGCGCACAAAAGAGACTTCATGAACCAAAAGGCCCCGGGGTCCCCACACACAGAGGCTGGTGCCCAGTGACAGGCTGTTCATCATCGCCTCGGGGGTCAGACGGGAAGAAACGTGATTCGTGGCAGAAGGAGCTGTAAGGATAAAACATAAGGATGAAATTTCTGAAAGTGAACATGTTAAACCCTTTGACAAGTGGTGCCTGGGGAGTGTGGGATCTCTTTTCCAGGAGAGGCAGGGGGGGATATGGAGGGAGAAGAAAGGCAAAATAAAACCAAACAAATCCAGTGGACTTCCACCAGAGAATCTGGGCCGGCTCCTCGCCGGGAGCCCAGCCTCCGAGAGCCTCATAAGGACTAAGTGAGACATCACAGCGAACACTCACGGCCCAGAATCAGGAGCTCAGTGTCAATTCTACCCAAGCTGCTATCACGCAGGACGGCTCCTCGGGACAGAAAAATGGACCAACCTGACCTCCGCCTGAAGAACCGCTTAATCTTTCTCCCTCGGTCCATTGTAAGGCCTGGCAGTCAGCACTTAGGGCCCAGGGAGCTCGCTTTAGGCTGCCTTGCAGGGCTGGGACTAAGGTGAGGCAGGGAAGCACCCAGAGAGGGTACCCTCTCTCGGGACCCTGCAAGTGCAAGGTCAGCCCCGGAGAGTGCGTGCTTCCCTAAATTTTGCCCCCTAGGCGCCAGCTTGCCTCGTTCTAGTTCTAGAAAGCTGTTCAGTCTTCTGCCCTTGCTGTTCGATGTGTTTCTAGACCCGAAGGATATAACAGTAGGTGATGAAGCTACAATCCCAAGGGGGTCATCTGGACTCATTAGTTTTTACCAATTCACTTCTCCCTAAACCCATAGAGGTGAGATGAAAAGGACAAAGTCAGACAGACCCGAAATCACCCAATCAATAGTGCTGCTTGATCCAGGGAACAACTCAGACACTTACCGCTGGCCTAGAAACTGCTAGGTGGGGACCCCCACCCAGAGGCCAAGGGCCGGGAAGGGCAGGGAGGATATATGGGAGGATTCTGATAAGGGAAGTCTGCCAGGAGCAAGGTCTTACTGGGCACTCTGGGAAAACAGTAATGATTGATCAGTTCCTTGGGGGAGTTTATAATTTAATCGGGAAGGCGGGGTACTTCTCAGTACAAGTACTGAGTAACTTCTCAGACGAGGTGCAAATGATCGCAAATAAACACAAAGTGGCATAAACCAAGACTATTCCTGCGGAAGGGAAACAGTGGAGGGATCAGAATCAGGAGTGATGGGAGAAAGCTTCTGGAAGAAGTGGAATTTTCTCCATGGTTTATTAATAGCATTCTTCAAAGGGTGATCCTTAGAACCACTTGGGGAGCTCTAAAAAAAATGCAGGAGCCCCACTTCAGCCCTACTAGGTGAGATCCAGGAAATACGTTTTAATCAGTTCCCCAGGTGGTTCTTTTGCACACACAGCTTCAGAAGCATGAGTTTAGAAAGCAAAAATAGACCCAGGTGCTGGCTGCTGGGACAGACCTTAGGAATGATTTTTGGAGAGCCCTGTGAGCTCTAAGATCTATGCTGGAATTAGTCCAAATATTGGAAGTAAAACCATAAAGACTTCCTTCTCTGTGAGAAAATAAGAAGGAAAAGAGAGGGGTCAGAGACAGGACAAAGAGAAAAGGACAGGATTCAGATACATGGAGTCCCAGTTTCTTTGCCCTGTGAACCACTTCTGAAATGAAATGTTCAGAAATGAAGAGAGTCTGATTGGAAAAGAAGACAACAGAAGTAATGCCAAGTAAAAAGGCCGGATTTGAGTAAATACTTTATTCTTAACACGTGAGATACCCCCACGTGTATCTTATTTGCAGGCTTTGGGACTAAAAAGCCAAGATTTGATAAAGACCCATGGTAAGAAATACACTGAATGCCATAACTCGGTACACACATACGCTTACATGAAATGAACAAGAGTGTTAATGAAAGACATTCCTTCCTATCCCATTTCATTTTTTTAAAACTAGTTCGTATGGGGTGCCTGGGTGGCTCAGTCGGTTGAGCATCTGACTTCGGCTCAGGTGATGATCTCACCGTTCATGAGTTTGAGCCCCGCGTCAGGCTGTGTGCCGCTTCGGATTCCGTGTCTCCCTCTCTCTCTGCCCCTCCCCCGCTCATGCTCTGTCTCTCTCTCTGTCAAAAGTAAAGAAACATTAAAAAAAAATTTTTTTTTAATTTTTTTTTTCAACGTTTATTTATTTTGGGGACAGAGAGAGACAGAGCATGAACGGGGGAGGGGCAGAGAGAGAGGGAGACACAGAATCGGAAACAGGCTCCAGGCTCCGAGCCATCAGCCCAGAGCCCGACGCGGGGCTCGAACTCACGGAGCGCGAGATCGTGACCTGGCTGAAGTCGGACGCTTAACCGACTGCGCCACCCAGGCGCCCCAAAAAAAAATTTTTTTTAAACAAGTTCTCATTGTAACCCGCTAATGGGTCCCCACCTATAGTTTGAAAACCACTGAACAGGACAGGAGGTGGGAAATGAACGCTTAGATACAAAGTCTTCTGACAGCCCGTGGGTCATGGTGAGGTGGGTCAAAAGTCAAATGAAAATGAGGGCGCCTGGGTAGCTCAGTCGGTCGAGCATCCGACTTCAGCTCAGGTCATGATCTCACAGCTCGTGAGTTCGGGCCTTGCGCCGGGTTCTGTGCTGACAGTTCAGAGCCTGAAGCCTGCTTCGGACTCTGTCTCTCTCTCATTCTCTCTCTCTCTCTCTCTCTCTGCCCCTAACTCACTTGCATTCCGTCTCTGTCTCAAAAATAAATAAATGTTTAAAAAAAAAGTCAGATGAAAATGTGTCGGACCTCCCTGATGCTAACCTCTCAGGATACCCAACCATTTCCCGCTCCTGCCTTCAAGTATCTTCTCAAAAATGTACTCCTCCAGAAAGATCATTCCAGATCACCCTCATCCAACTTCAAGCACCCCAAGCCCTCTTAAATGTCTCCCACACATGGTGTGTGTGTAGGCGGTCCTTGACTCACACACATGCACTTCAGAATCAGCTAGGTGCGCCCAGATGATGCTGCCTGGTTGGTCTCTTTTCAGAGGTGCAGCGGGGGGGGAAGGGGGGGTACAAAACCCTGTCCCTCAGCTTCGGACCTCTGAGAGTCTCCCTCCTGCCTTTACAGGTTCCATATGGAGGGAAGGGGGAGTCTCTCCGATCCTCTCCACCGCTCCCTCCTGCCCCCCAAAATCACAATTCTCCTGGGAATCTTCTGTATACATTAAATTAAACAGAATGGGATTTGGTTACCATATTGCCCAGTTTAGCTGTTTTGTATACTCGGATGCAATTTTACTGAGCACAAGTGTATCATTTACAGTTGATTAAATATGGTGTTTATGGTATGTATACTTATTCCTAGAAAAAGTTGGGCACCGGGACCTTGATGAGGAATGGAATTTCCATTATCACATTGTTTCTGGGCAAAAACAGATTCAACCTCAATCATTTTTACCTGCAGTGCCTTTTCCAGGAATCTGTGGAATCCCTGCTGTTCCACACAGCTCTGGCATCTGCATTGTCCTCCTGCCCTTCTGGTTTTCTGTGTTCCAAGGGTATCTGTGGATCCTGGGAGCTCCCTGAAGGCAGGGGCCAGGGAGGAGCCGGGGTTCTCGGGGGCCTCTCAAGAAAAAGAACAAAATACAAAATTCAGTCTAATGGTGATATTTCTTTAGAACTAGAGAGATCACAGCAAAGTACACAAGCCTGGGAAACTCAGATCCCTTTCTTCCGATAGCTCTTCGTTCGGTGGACCAGAAATGCTTACATAAAAATGCTTCCTATTTGCAAAATGGCCTCCTCTCCCCACCTAGAACATTCTACAACTCCCAGCTTTCATTGCCCGCCCGCCCCCCCCCCCCCCGCCGTCATCCCACAAGTGAGCGACCCTAAAGTTTAAGCTTCATCAGCTTCCCCATGAACCTGCTTCTGGTAGAGACCCTCTGCTCCCCTTTCAGCTGTTCCCCAACAGCCAGAACAGGGCTCTGTACTTGCTGAGCCCAAGCAGGGAGCGGTCAGAAAGCAACGGGCACCTCGGGCCAGTGTGTCTCAAAACAGGGCTCCTCCACTGACCTGAATCAGAATCGCCCGGAGAGCTTGCCAAAATGCAGATTTCAAGAACTGCAGAATCAGACTCCGAGGAGGACCCGTGGGTCTGCATTTGCACACAGGCTGTAGGTGAAGCTTAAGCCTAAGGGCCGCTGCTCTGAGCCACACTCTCTCCCTACTCGGGCCGCTGGTGGGGCAACAGGCCTCTGGGACTCCAAAGGCCCTGCCCAGGGTCTCCTGAGGTGGGGGCTGGGCAGAGGCTGTCTACAGAAGCAGAGCTCCCACTGAAGGAGGTGCATCACATCGCCAGCCTTCCTGCCCTGACTCGGCTCATCTGCCAGGCTCCAGGAGGAGCCCTCCGGTCCTCACCGCCCCCATGCCACCCAGCTCAGTGTCTGACCCCTACTTTAAGAGCCCAGGGAGATGAACCAAGGATCGCTTGCAGAGGCGTGTGCACAGCATCCTTCTTCAGAGACACTGGTGTCACAGAGCCCCAGCCTTCCTGGCAGGGAGTTATGCATGGCTAAGCTTAGAGATTAAACTTACAGGGCGCAAGGTCAGTAACAGGGCCATTAAATCCTCGGGAGTAATTACCTAAGAGCTTCCAAATGTCGGAACCGAGTCCCCATCTTTTCCCAGCAAAGCGTCTGGCTCAGCGTGGCCACCATGGGAGCCCGGTTGAGAGAGAGAGAGAGACTGCCATTTACCGAGGTGCGCTCCCTGTCAGGCACGTGTAACCCCTGTTACATCTCACAACAATCCTAGGAGGATGACTTAGTACCCTCATTACTACCCCCATCTTGAAGAAATGTTGCCGGGTAGCAGTTCGGCGCTTGGACTTCGCCGTCCGATCACCCTGGGTTTCGAGCTCCGCTCTATCACTACGAGTTATGCAAATGCGAAATGTGTGTTTCCCCTGGCTCCAGAGTCCTCGGGGTGGTGAAATTTTCAATGAGCTGATGCACAAATGTGCCTAGCCTCGTGGCTTACGTGTTGGTATTCACCAAGCATCAACTGCTATTACTTGAATTAACATTGTGACACGGGAAAGAATTAGAGCTCAGAGAAGTTAAGCATTTTTCCGGAAGCGACACAAAGGAAGTGATAAATAGTTTCAAACCTCTGGCTTCAAAACCTGTGCTCTTGCCTCGGTCCCACTGAGTCCATGAAATTTAGAGTCAACTCAGGAGAACGTTGCCTCAATCTCTGCTTTACTCACCATGTGTCTCACAGGGTCTGTCGCTCAGGACCCAGCCACTTGGCAAACGTTCCTTGCTTTCACCCTATCTATTCCTCTTTCTTTTTTTTTTAATGTTTATTTATTTTGGAAAGAGAGAGAGAGAGAGCACGAATGGGGGAGGGGCAGAGAGAGGGGGGGGACAGTGGATCCGAAGTGGGCTCTGCGGGAGCCCGATGCGGGGCTCAAACTCACAAACCGTGAGATCGTGACCTGAGCTGAAGTGGGGCGCTTAACCGACGGAGCCACCCAGGTGCCCCCCACCCTATCTATTCTCAGTAATCAGTTACTGAGCGTCTACTTTAAGGTACTAGTCCTGACTTGATACTGTACAGGACAGTCTCAGTCCCCCATAGGCACATGGTCTGGTTGGGAGCTGAAACACACATGACAGATACTTCGGGGGGGTGGGAGGGGTGGACGCGGGATTGAGCGCTCAGGCCACTGAGAGGGTAAAGGGCAGGTAACATCTCCTTTTCACGATCAATCTGTGAATACACTGACACTGGCCCTCCGGAGGGTGAGGTGGCCCCACTGAATTGCCATGGGACCCAAACACTCATGCTCAAAAGTCTGGAGTCAGGTTTTCACCTCTTGACTCAACGACTCTGACTCAGCGTCAGAGTTCTGCCAGATCTTCCTGACAAAGGCCCATGGTCTTTACTGTCCATGCTCACGGCTCCCTCTCCACCGCTCTCCACTGGCCTCCTCACTGGTCTCCCATCTCCCTGCCTCTTTCGTCCCAAATGCCTTGTGTGCTGGGCCACAACCAAACTGCTCAGCCTGGCAATTCAGGTTCATCAGCTGCCCCCGCTCTGCATGCGTATCTCCGAGATGGTGCTACAGCCGGGGCAGCGTGTGTTTCAAGAAGAGGGTTCAAATTCTGCCTGTAGACCTTCCGCTGAGTCTCCATTCTCCTGTCTGTTAAACGGGGAGGGGAAAATGAGAGAAATATGTGAACAGGCCTGGCATCTAATAGTAGCTCTATAAATCGCCTCTTGCCACCTACCCTCCTCACAATGCATTCTACTCTGCCTGGCTCCACTTTCCTGCCTTTGCTGGTCCCCGTTTTCTCTGCCACTTCAAATCTTGCCCCGCCATCCGGATTCACCTTGAGTCTCAACTCCCCGATAAAACCCTCTGTGAATAATCCTAGCCGATAATGGCTTTCTCGTTCTGTATTTCTATGACACTTCCATTGCCTTGAGATGTTAAAATTTGTTTCATATACCTCCAACTCGTCCTCCTAAGCTCCTTGAGACCATTATGCCCCACAGCAGGGGTGGAGGGTGGAGGCAGGGGGGGTGGTTTAGGAGGTATAATGGGAATGTAATATGTGCTCATTGGATATACGAAGGTGAGAACCCGCTCTGTGCTTACAGAACACACAGACCTTCAAGCAGACTTTATCAAAGCCTCCAGGCATGGAATTACCACTGGCTGTGCCCTTGGAATCTAAGACAGAACCAGAAAGCTCTGTCAGTGTTCCATCCGGAGCTCAGCTCACGGGAGGCATTGAGCTCGCTCAAGCCCTGAATGAAGGAAGGCAGACTGGATGGCTGTCACTTCTGGCAGGACTCCCTATACCTTGGGGTCCCCCTCACCCACCCCCCTATGATGTGTTCTGTACACTCTGGTCAAAACCCATCATGGAGCTGAGCTTGTGTGCATTCTGAGTGATCCAGGCTGAAGGCCCCACCAGGGCAAGGGCCTTAAGCGGTTGGCTCCAGCAGGAGGCCCACTCTCCTAAGCCCCGATTTCAGTGGTAGTGATCCAGCTTTTCTAAGGCACCAGGCAGGCAGCAGCCCAGCACCCACCTGCAGCATGGATCAGCCCTGCTCTCCTTTTCCCAGTGCTCATAGCACAGTCCCCAGAATGGGCATCCCCCAAAGCCGAGCCCCTGAGGGGACTTGCCAGTTCCTGCCTCACACCGATGTAGATTGACATCCTTCACTTAGGGTCGTGATGGGGTCTTCCAGAATGCCAGAACTGCCCAGCTCTGGAAGGGCATGAGAACTGGTGGGGGAGGGGGGGAGGGGACAGGTATCTCACTTCATTCTTTAGCATGAGAGGTGCCTGTGCCCAGGAACGCGTTCTTACCCTCCACTGCATTCCTTAGTCCGCTGTTAACTTCGGGAGGGTAGTAAAAAATGTGGTCTTCGGAGCGCTATGCCCGTGAGATGCACCTGTCCTCTAAAAGCTGCCGAATTTCCCTTCTGTCCTCCCGGCCTTTGCAAGAGGCTGAGGCAGTGTCAGAAGAGCCACCCCTTTCCCCCTCAGATCCAGGCGCCGCGTCCCCTTCTTCCAGCCAAACCTAGCGTCCAAAGGCACGAGACCACCACCGGCCCCAGAGACTCCAGCCTCAACATCGGCCCCACCCTACTCCTCCCTCCCGGGTGTGCGTGTGCGTTAGGGAGAGGGGGCCTCTGGCCACTCAGGAGTTAAACTGGCAGCGGGACTGGAGGGGGGTGGGGGGTGGCGTGGCTTGCAGACGGGGAGGAGGCGACCGGAGCGGGCCGCGGAGGTTGGGGGAGCGGCGGCGAAGCGGGCGAGCAGGTTGAGCGCGAAGCCGGGAGGAGGGGCGCGCGGCGGGGCCGGGGCGCGCGAGGGCCTGCTCTGTGCACTTGCGGCCGCGCGGCGCGGAGGGAGCGCCCGCCTGTCGCCCGCCAGCCTCCGGCCACGACGCGCAGGGCGGCGCGGAGCCCCGGGCGCGGACGGTGCGGGCGGGGGCGGCGAGGACGGCGAGCCTGCCACCGCGCTCGCCCGGCTCGGGCCCAGGACCGCTCCCCGGACAACTCCGCGGCGGGGAAGGCGCCCGCGACCCTGCCCGGCCTGTGGCGGCGGCGGCGCGGAGGGAGGGCGCGCCCCGGCCTCCCCCAGCCCAGCCCGGGCCGAAGCCGGAGCCGAACGGGGCGCGGCGGCGCGGGCGGCGGACGGCGGCCCCGGGAGCCCGGACGGCGCCCGCGGGTGAGTGTGCGGCCCCGGGTTGAGCCCCGGGCGGCGCGGGGGGGGGACCGTCGGCGTGGCGGCGGGGGACGCGGCGGGGGAGCGCCGGGCCCGGGTCCCCGCCGCCCGGTTTCCCCGCCGGGCCGGGCCGGGCCGGGCGGGGGCTGGGGGAGGGGCGGGCCGCGGGGACGCCGGCCGGGGAGCTGGGGACTCGGGGAGGGAGGCGGCTGCCGGGGCAGACGGAAGCGGGGCTCGAGAATGTAAAGACGGCGGCCGACCGCGCGGGCAGCACCCGAGGCGGCGGGGGAGGGGGCGGCTGGGCCTTGATCCCCCAGGGGGGCCTTAATCGCCCCAGGGGAGGCCCGGGCCGCCCCAAACTGTTGCGTGGCAGAGCGGCGCCTGGAGATGTCGGGGACCCGAGCGGTGGCCGAGGGGATAGGGAAGGCGGGACAGGGGCCGACTGGCGGGGTGGAAGCTCTCCGGGGCCGCGGGGACTTCCCCTTCCTTGGAGCTCGGGTGTCCGTGCGGAGGGACAAGGTGGCCTTGATGTGTCTGTTCGAAGTATCTGGAACCAGGAGCCAGGCTTCTCCCGGGCCGGCAGGGGTCTGTCCGCAGCCTGGGATGGGACATTTGCGGTGGGGGATGGGCCGGGCTTGGGCCCAGCCTGGGGGCTCTGGGAGTGGGAAGCGGAATCGGAAGGACAGCTCTGGGCCCACCGCAGCACCCAGGAGACAGGAGGGGTTGGCCAGCCACAGGTGGTCCGTCTGTCCTGCAGGCGAAGGGCGGCGCAGGCTCTGATGCCCAGCCAGCGAGGAGCCGCTGGTTGCGTGGGGGGGAAGATGGGGGGACTGACCTCTATTCAGGGCTGAGCTGAGAAACTAAAGAGGTGCAGGAGACCTGGGCACTGGGGGTGGGCCCTAGGGGTATTGCTGTGCTCCCCCTATGTCCCTGTTCTTCCTCCCCCGCGGAAGGAGCAGGAAGGAAAATGTCAGCTGGGCTTTGTGCTCTCTTCCTCAGGCTGCCGCAGCTCCCATCTGTTGGAGCCAACGCAGCTTCTAATTGGACGACTGGCAGGGTCGGAGGGGGTGGGCCGGACACAGCATTCAGTGGCCAGCGATGGACCGGTGGGGCCGCAGCTTGAGGCCCCCAGGTGGTGGGGTCGTAGACAGAACATCTGCCCCGGGTCAGAGGAAGAGAAGTGGCTCCCCACCAGCTCTGTCACCATCACTGAGATTTGGGTCTTTCCATGCACCCGGACCAACAGCAGACTCCCTCTTCCCTGCCAGCCTGGGATGGGTCCTGCCCCCCCCCCCCCCCCCGTGTCTTCTTCCTGAGTGAGAAAGCCAGGATCCGTTTCCACTGCCCCCTCCTTCTTAAAGGTCCCACCAGCAAAGACCACTGGGCATGGGGTGATCAAGGGCCGTGTATAGGGCACTGAGGCCCCCCTTGCCTGTGGGCCCTGTTGTTGTTAGGAAAAAGTCCGATGTAGGTGGCCTGACCCACTTTCTCGGCTGGCCAGGTGCCCTTATGTGGGAAGGTGGAAAGAGAAGGGCACAGCTAGGGGTCTGAGCCTTCCAGGCTCAGCCTTCCTGCCCCTGGGCTGGCTCACACTGAGTCTCCTCCTTCCTGCCTAGGGGGTCCCTCCGGACCTGGATGGGACCTCATTATCTGGAAGGGATGGAACTCAGGCCTCAGTGCCCTGCCAGGGGCCTGGTGGACACCCGGTATTAGGAGCATCCCCAAATCGACCCACTCGCTGGCACAGCCTAACCGGAAAGATACGGCAGAGGCAGTGGGAACCAGGGGTCTGCTGAGACAGCAGGCTTCCTCTGGAACTGTCCACACTTGTTCCCTACTTCCATTCTTTCTCCCTGTGCCTCCCTCCCTCCTCCTCTTTCTCTCCTCCCCTTCACTCTCTTTCCTCTACCCGCATCTCCATCCCCGTGTCTCCCTTTCTGTCCCCCTGCTCTCCAGGACCTCTCCCCCTCCTCCCTCCCTGATCTCTGTCTCCACCTTTGCCCCCCTTCTCCTCTGAAAACTGCAGCGTAAACCACAAGGCAGGCATGTGCGCTCCCCAACATCCTGAAGGGGGGGACACATGCACTGTTGACTTTGCTGTATTCCTTTTGCAGAAGAGGAGCCACGGCTGGCAGGCCGGGCAGCTGCATTTCCCTGGCATGCCCCCTGTAACCCTACCATTTGCCCCTTCTAACCCCCCGCCCATCTTTTTATTTGAAAGAAAAAGAAAACCCATTGCTTTAAAAAATAAATGATTCAATAATTTGTTGAGCACCTACTATGTACCTGGTACTATTTTAAGAACTGAGGATACAGCAATGAAACAAACCTCTACGTCGAGGTCTCTGGTGGCTCAGTTAAGTGTCTGACTCTTGGTTTTGACTCAGGTCATGATCTCATGGTTTGGGAGTTCGAGCCCCGCATCAGGTTCTACACTGACAGTGCGGAGCCTGCTTGGGATTCTGTCTCTCTTCCTCTCTCTGCCCCTCCCCTGCTCATGCTGTCTCTGCCACTCTTAAAATAAATAAATACACTTTCAACAAACCTCCATATCTCAGGGCAGAACCGAACTTGTATTTGGACTTCCCACCTGATTAGTTCTGCATCCACCAGGCTTTTTCAAAGACCCGCTGCTTGGGGGAAAGGGGTGGGGGGGGGGAGACAATTCTAGTGAATTGTCATCATCACAGTGAGTGGGTGACCTCTAGCATGAGAGGCCCGTCTCCACAACCTACCACTTACCACAAAGCTTACAGACCAGGGTCATCCTGTCCTTAAGACATTTCTGATCTGAAAGGCTGGGCCCGTTCGTATCTCACCATTTATCTTAGAGGTGGAGGAGAAGGCCACTGTTTTAGACCGAGAAGGGAGAAAGAACCAAACGTGTTATTTGGCACATACCAAGCACCAATCCATCAGGACCTTTACAAAAACTATCCCATTCAATGCTCCTGACCTTCTAAGGTCTAGATTATCATCCCCTTCTTCATAGCTAGGATATTGAGGACCACAGAGAATAAACCACTGGCCCCAGGTCATATAGGTCTCTTTTAAAATCACTGATTGTCTGCAGTTCCTTTGGTCTTTATGATGTCTGTGACATCCGGTCACTTGCACAGTTATCCGAAGTTACATCGTAACCAAGTTTTTCAGAAGCACGCCTCCTCTTCTCAGTAAGAGTATTGGAATATATAAGGATTCGCTGAATGGTTGCATGAATAAACTGTCTCAAGTGATCAGGCGAGACTGTTTGGAGGAGTTGGGACCCTGAGCGAGGAGGCAGGGAGAGCAGTGGATCTTCCTTGTCCCATACAGATCCGTGACTAGCTGTAGGTAGGCAACTAACCACCCCCCCCCAACCTGCACCCCCACTCTGCATCCAGGTAGAATTGATGGGAAGTTGCTGTTTTCATTCAGGGTCAAGGTGTAGAGGCTTGGTCCACAGCCAGTGTAATGAGTCAATATCACTGGGCTCTCAGCCTCGTTGGGCAAGCCTGGGCTCCATAAGCGCTCCAACGCCAAGAATGGGGGGAGGTGGCTTTGAAGCATGCAAGAGCTACTGGGAAGAACAGTGAGTGGGGGCTGGATGGGGCAGGACAGGGAGAGAGTGACCAAGGAACAAAAGAGGAGAAGCACAAAGGCAGAAGATAAACTGAGAAACAGAAAAACAGAAGGCAAACGATAAGACAGAAGCAGACAGGACAGACAAGGCTGCGGTGGGAATGCTAAGAGAAGGAGAATGGGGGGGGGGGTGGCGTACCTTTATCTTACACTTCCCTGAGGGGCTCGCTTTCTCTGTCCTGCAGCTCAGAGGCTGGAATATTCACCAGCTTAGCCTGAAGCAGGCATTTGCTTATGCAGTCAGCCCATCTTTTCTAAGCGCCTACCACGTACCTGCGCTGGGTGCTAGGGACGGAGACTAATTAGATGTCACCCCCGCCTTCCAGGAATTCACAGGAAGACTGTAGAGTCTGGAGCCGCCCGGCTGGGGCTCTAATCCAGGCTCTCCCGCTTCTAGCTGGGTGACAGTGGGCATGTCATCTAACCTCTCTGAGCCTCGGTTTTCTCATATATAAACAGGATAATCATAGCACCTACTTCATAGAGTTGTCATGGTGATTAAATGAGTTGATACATGTAACGGGTCAGAACAGGGCGGGGCACAGGAAGTGCTGTGTGCTGAAGTGGGCGGTCAGTCCTAGCAATAATGATGCCAGTGCTATAACACAGGGACGGGCAGTTAAAGCGGTGGCCGTCTCTGCCCACAGGTCAGGAAATGGTTCTCAGAGGACGTGACATTTGGGGCAAGGCTTGAGTCCACCAGGCACAGGTGGTGGGTCTGGGGAGCGTGGTGCCGAGGGCATCTGGGACCCCGGAGTTGGGTATGAAAAGGTGTCGTGCTGTATGCGTGTTGCCTCCTATGGACATCAGGAACACCTTGGACGTGTCCCTCCTTAGCCTCTTTGTTTCCAGGGCTCAGAGCTGAGCTCCCAAGGTGGCAGGTTGCCCAGAACAGCCCCACACGTTTCAGCCTAGAACTGTTGGCCTTTGGGCAAGGGATCTGGCGCATCCCTGCTGGGACTGGTCTCAGGACCATAGTCCGTCAGATGTTCAGA
This sequence comes from Puma concolor, assembly GCF_028749965.1. Classification (NCBI taxonomy): domain Eukaryota; kingdom Metazoa; phylum Chordata; class Mammalia; order Carnivora; family Felidae; genus Puma; species Puma concolor. The sequence continues at coordinate 26,888,229 of NC_141683.1, forward strand.
TGGCCTGAGGGAGCTGCCTTTTAGCGGGTGAGCTGAACCAGGTTTGGTTTAGAATTCTGTTGCTCTCTGTACATTTCTTCCACCCACACTTTCCCTGCTGATCAGCATTCGATGGACTTGGCGTCCTGAGATGAAGAGCAGAGAAGGCAGAGGGCTCCTGGGGTGACGACTGTTTCCCAGCCTCTACCTGTCATACTGGAATGGCACCAACGACAGCAGCCAGCATTTCTTGAGCACTTACTGTGTGCCAGGCACCGTGCCAAGGGCTTTACCTACGTTATCCTACTAAATCCTCCAAAACACCCCCATTAGGTAGGTTCTTTTATTGTCTCTATTTATTTATTTACTTTTTAAATGTTTCTTTATTTTTGAGAGGAGGGAGGGGCGGGGGGGGGGGGGGTGGGGACAGAGGATCCAAAGCAGGCTCTGCCCTGACAGTAGCGAGCCCTATGAGGGGCTCGAACTCACCAAACACAAGGTCACGACCTGAGCTGAAGTCAGACGCTCAACCGACGGAGCCACCCAGGCATGCCTGTCTCTAGTTTAAACTCAAGGAAACCAAGACTCAGGTTCAGTAACTTGCTCAAGGACAAAGAGCTAGATAAAACAAAGGAGTTCTCTCTGACCCGAGGGCTCCTGCCCCTTATCCACTCTCAGAATCCAGTGCCCTTTGGTCCTGGAAGGTTCTCAGGGGGCATCTAGCCCATTCCCCTCCCTCCCTAGGGTGAGAAGCTCCCAAATCCTGTCCAAGCTAGGAACTGCCTGTCCCCTTTGGGGGACCTTCAGAGAGGGTCTTCTCTTTTTTTGCCTCTGTAGGTCACAGCTCTTTGAGAGCCAACATTGGTTCTCTTTGTTTCAGCTAAGTGCCTCCAGGCCACACAGAGCCAGTGGCCTTAGGGAAGGGGGACCCTAACAGCCAGTCCTCACGCCCACAGGAGTGGGAACCAATATGAGGGTGACTTCTGGGAGATGTGAGGGTGGGATGCAGACCCCAGATTAGGTGGGGATGGTTTGGAAATACCAGCGGGGTGCCTCTAAGTAGGGAGGCTCATGTGTCTTGGGAGGAACAAGTACAATCATTCATCTTTACAAACATCTCACAAGGCGGATCCTTCAGGAAAAAAAACACACGTAAGGAGGGGCAACAGTGTTAGACAGCCAGCATGGGTCCCCCAGGAAAAGTGGGTCTGTCCTACCTGACCCTTTCTTTTTTAAAGAAAAGAGGGGAAGAGAGAAGAAAGCAGGAAAGGTTATGTTCCTCTATAAAGTGCTCTCAAAGTGAACATTCAAAGGCAAGTGATGAAGCGTCTGTCTTTGGCCTGGGGGGGGCAGAGGTGGGATGTCCAGGAGAGAGAGACCCCAGAGGGGCAGCTGGTGGGCAAGCTAGAAATTTAAAAGCTGTGCATAAAGGGAGGGGAGGCACTTGACCTTGCCTGGCAGCCCCTGACCCATCTTCTACTTCCGGACAGACCTCCCGGTGGGATGAAGGTGGTTCACACAGCTTCAGGCCTCTGAACTTCAGAAGGTGCTTCCCCAGAGTTAGTCCAGGAGTGGAATGCTGGAATCCCACTTCAAGAGGGGACATCCAGAATTTTCCTGCCCATCGTCCATCTCTGAGCACAACCGTGCCTGAGCCATCTCAGACGCAGGGTGGGACTGGGGTCTCTTCCTTCAGCAAGTAGTTATCCCAGGCACTGGGAGTACAGGCAACAGTGAGCAACCAGGGATCTCTGCCCTTGAGGAGCTTATACTTTATGGTCTGGGGAATATGGTAAAAAGAATTGTATGTTTGAGAGTGGCAAGTGCTGAAAAAAGGAAGGAAGGAAGGAAGGGAGGGAGGAAGGAAAGAAGGAAGGAGGCGGGGTAGGAGAGTCTGTGTTAGGAAGAGGAGAGTTCGTAATTTTGTACAGCGCGGGCCCGAGGTGACCTTGCTGAGAATGTGAGTAAAGAGGAAGTGGAAGCAAGATGGGAAGGTCACGCCAGGCAGAGGGAACAGCAGGTGCGGGGCTCAGAGGCAGGGCCGTGTCTGGTGGGTTTGGGCGACATTAGGAGGCCAGACCTCGGAGAGCCCTGGGGGTGGAACGAACAATTTCTTCTTTCCTCAGACCAAGATGGGGAGGCTTTGCAGGGTTTAGGGCAGGGGTGACATGACCGGGTCTTTTAAAACCTGAGGTTTCAGCCATCCGTTTCAGCATTTCACTGGGTGGCTAGTCAGGAAGTTGTCCAGCCATCGAAGCAAAGCTAGTCAGTCCATCAGAACTTACCCACTAAGTCCCTTTTTCGTGGGTACTGTCTCCCGAGCAGTGTGGGCTGTGGTGTGGGGCAGGGCGGGGAGGCGGGTGGGGGGGGGGGTGGTGGTGGTGTAGAATGTAAAGAAACAAAAGACGCAGTCTTTACTGTTAAAGAAACCTACCAGTCAGCTGGGGAGGCAAAACTTACACTCACAAGAAATAACGAGGGAATAATACCAGACAGTTATTTAAAACCAAGTGCTAAACTGTGTGATTTCGACTATAAATGTTATCAGAAGTGTGAGCTGTGTGTGGGAGGGTATAGGGGACGCTTCCTCCAGGAGGTGCGGCTGACTTGGGCCTGGAAAAGGGGGTAGGCTGTGGCTCTGCAGGGGGGGGGCCCTCCTGTGGGGAACTTACAGCTGGAGAGGGGGAGAAGGGGGGGCCAAGCAGGGTGGGGCGCAGCCAGGATAGAAGCTCCCCCAGGACAGGCACTTGGTCCCCGGTACAGGCCTTTCCCCACCATCCCGGGACAGGAGAGCAGCCCTCCGGAGAATGAAAACCGGGCCGCACGGCTCTTGCCCTCTCCTACGGAGGGCCAGCATCTCGGTCCCGTGAAGCCCTCTTGCTTTGAGAAGGTCCCGTTTCCAGCTCTCCAGCGGTTCTCATACATCTGCGCTCTCCTGGTCTGCCACCATCCGCCAGCCTCCTCCCAACACCCCCCCCCCAACCGCCCCCAATCTCTCCACCCCTGCCCCATTGAACTCCATTTTTTCACCCAGCCTGCAGCTGGCTTCTTTTCTTCTTTCCTCTCACCGCCTGGGCTCCTGTTTGATGAGTTACTCCTAGAACATTCCAGTTAGTTTCGGTTAGGATGAACTGGAAGTCAAGTTGAGCCAATAGGAGCAAACGTTCGCCCATGAGGGGCGTCTGCCCTCGCCCTGGAGAGAGGCTGCCTGGGTCTCGGCAGTTTGGGCTCACTCCCGATGTGTGCAGAGCTTGCCCTGGAGTGGAGTGGGATCCGTTGGTAGTGCCCTTGCGTACTGGAGACACAGGCGGACCCTCTGCCCCACTCCCCCCGCCCCCCATTCTCCGCGGCGGCAGGGCAAAGAGCAGGAGCCAAGGGTCCCATGGGCAAAGCGGTCTGCTCAGCAGCCTTCTCCCCCTCCTCTGGGCCGTGGGCAGCCCGGGGAAGAGGGAGAGCCCACCAGCGCTGCCCCAGAGGCTCCTGGCACAACGACCTGGAAGATGCAGGCCTGAACCCAAGGCTCCTCGTGCCTCACCGTCCAGAGGAGCCGGGATCAGCCAGAGCTGGGTTAGAGTCCCTCCCTAACCGCAGGCCCTTGGACATTTGACTTAACCTCTCTGAGCCTCCATACATCTGGGTCAATAACGCCCACTTCATAGGGTCGTTAATACCAAGAGCTAACCTCGTCGGGTGCTTGGGGAGAGCCGAAAACTCTACTGCCTTCAGCTCATTTCATCCACAGAGCGCCGTGGGTTACGTATTATTTCCCCCCATTTTGCAGTTGAGGAGACCGAGCTGGGAAACGTTAAAGTAACACAGCCAGGAGATGTCAGAGCCAGAATTCAGCCCCAAACCTTTCTGACTCCAGAGCCCTGGTTCTCAACCGCCGTGTTAAACGAGCTAATCTATGTAAAGTGCCCGCCACAAAGCAGAAGCTGGATAAATGTGAGTTCCTCTTCTCCTCAATTTCCCCAGCGCCACTCCTCCAAAGAATAGCTCTCCCTACCACATCACATTTCTTTTCCAGCACCCCCTGGGACATATGACAGAGGGAACAACGAGAATGAGCTGTCGGCTTGTACCAAGGGAAAAAATAAGGCTGAGAGAGGGTGAGGAATTTGCATAAAATCTTAAAACACCAGGGCTGTGATTAATACCCAGGGCACCTTTCTCATAAGAGTTTTGTTGTTTAGCCCCACTGGGTCCCAGGCGGTCAGCAGAGGGTGCCTTGCAGACATAAGAACAGAGGCCGTGCTGCAAGGGAGGAGAATGAGAGGCCACCGTGTCCCCCAGGGGCCGTCAAAGCCTGTCCCACCTCCAAATGCTGGAGTATTTCATTCTGGGCCCGGAAGGGTGCTAGTAGGAAGATTGTAAGACGTATGCTTTCTGAACTCGGGTACCGTTTCCAGAGTTTGTTATGAAAAATCTGGGGACTTCTCTGGATAAATCTAGGAAGAAGACAGACAGTATTGAAGGTCAAGGTGTGGGAAGCAAGGATGCTATCTCAACTTTATGACTATTAAACCGGTATACCTTCTGCACCAGGTGTAGCGCCAAGAGAAGGAGGTGGGTAATGGGGAGCAAAGAAGAACAAGGTCACGGCCTCAGGGAACTTTTCAGTCTGATGGGAGAGACTATTCGCGTGCATGTGCGGACACGCATGCACGCACGGTTCTATCTGACCTTACCCAGACATAAAAATAGGAACAGAGGACTGCAGACTAGTCTGAATATATGGGCGCCTATGGAATGGCGAGGAGAGAATTGAGGCCAGGTGGGTTCCCCGAAACGTCCCTCCTTTTTTCCTTCCCGGATACTCCTCTTCCGGTGGACACGGAGACCCAGGTCTCTGCACACCCCAGCCGGACAGCCCAAGTCTGCCAACGTTCACCCTCAGGGCAGTCGACAGACCTCCTCTGAACTTGCTTGCGGGGATCCCCCAGGGAGAAAAAAGCATCCAAGTCCTAACACTTTAAAACTGCTGGCAACTGAGAGAGTCTTCTGGCCATGTGGCTTGCACACATTTATAGAAATTGGTACATTTTTCTTCAGAACGATTGTACAGCTGACCCCTTGAACAGTACAGGTTTGAACTACGCAGGTCGACTTGTACATGGATTCTTTTCCCCCATAAATATATCAGAAAAAATATATGCATTGGAAAAACTTTATTTTGTAAGTAAATATGAATTTCTCTTTCACATTGTTTTCATTTTTGACATGTGGCATTAGTAACACGCACAACATCTGCACATCTATAGTGTTTTGTATCATGTATTATGTATTGATATAGGTCCTGACCGATGATTCATCTTACAAACAGACGACAGAAACTTGCAATGTCAATAAACACAGCACAACGCTGTAAGTGTATTCTCTCTTCCTCTTTATTTTCTTTAAATTTTTTTTGATATTCATTTATTTTTGAGAGAGAGAGAGACAGAGTGCGAGAGGGAGAGGGGGAGAGAGAGAGGGAGACACAGGATCTGAAGCAGGCTGCAGGCGCTGAGCTGTCAGCACGGAGCCCGACGCCGGGCTCGAACTCACGGACTGTGACATCATGACCTGAGCCGAAGTCGGACGCTTAACCTACTGAGCCACCCGGGTGAACCCCCTTTTGATTTTCTTAACATTTTCTTTCCTCTAGCTTTATTGTAAGAATGCAGTATGTAATCATAGAGCATGTGAAATATGTGTTAATCAACAGTTTTACGTTAGCAGAAAGGCTTCTGGAAGGTCAACACGAGGCTAACAGTTAAGTGTTCGAGTTTGGGGGGAGTCAAAGGTTATACGTGGATTTTTAACTGTGCGTGGTGGGGGAGGGGGCGTCGATGCGTTGAATTCTGTGTTGTCCAAGGGTCAATGATATATGTGGGGTTGGCAGGATTAATGGTCTCCCAAAGGTGTTCACCTACAACTCCCCAGAACCTATGAATTTGCCATGTTATGTGGCACAGGGTCTTAAGGTTGCCATCAGCTGACCTTCAAATAAAGAGGTTATCCTGAATTACTCAGGGAGGTCCCGTGTAGTCAATCACAACCGTCCTTTAAATGTGGGAGAGGGAGGCAGAAGTCATTGTTAGAGCAATGAGATGGGGCAAAGACTTGACAAGACCTTCATCCTGAGAATATGGAAGGGGCCATGAGCCAAGAAATGTAGGCAGCTCCAGAAGCTGGAAAAGGCAAGGAAGCCGATTCTTCCGAGAGCCTCCAGAAGGAGCACAGACCCGCTGACACTCTGATTTTAGCCCGGTGAGACCCAATTTGAACTTCTGACCGTCTGAACCGTAAGATAATAAATGTGTTGTTTTAAGCCACTAAATTTGTGGTAATATGTTACAGCAGCCACAGGAAATTAATATGAGGCGGCTGTAGGTGGAGCAAAGCCAGTGGACCAGAGCCCCACGGGCTCAGCCTCCTCCTGACCCATAACCCCAGAGGAATCGCTTCACAACTCACACGCTCTAGACAGCTCGGTGGGAAACACACTGTGTGTGAAACGCAATCCGGTTATTTTCCGGACGATGAAACTGAGGCCCAGGAGAAGGGCCTCTGTCAGAGGTCACACCGAGTTAGCGGAACCGCACAAACTGCGATCCAGGGCCTGCGCCCGTCTTGTCAGAAATCTCGGGCGCTTACACACAATTCCCTCGTCCACTCATCCATTTTCAACAAACGTACGTGTGCGTGTTCACCTGCAAAGACGCGGTGCTGTGCTAAGCACTGGGCAGAAGCAAAAGCAAGTTCCAAGCTCCGGAAGGTGGGAGAGCGTTGCCCGAGTGCTGATCCTGCCCTCGGCTCCTCCCTGAACTCCGTTTCTTCCAAACCCAGGCCTTCCGCACAGGGTGCTTAGGGCCCTAGGGCCGGTCCCCAACTGGCCCGATCACAGGCACCTCCTCAGGTAGAGGTGCAGCTCTGTGAAGGGAGGGGCCCGGCCCCCCAGGCCCAGGCTCACCTGCCCCCCTGCAGCCCTGCAGCATCTGTCGACCTGACGCTCTTCGGGGGCGCAGGGCTGGGCCCTGAGGAGGGGACCAACGCCCAGAATCAGCACCCCGATAGCATAACGTTATCTCCTCCCTGCCAGGCCCTCCCAGCTCTCCCCACAGCACACCTGAGCCACAGGCCGGCCCCCAGGGCTGCCAGGCTCCTGGTATCGGTCTCCATGGCAACCCCGCATTTGCCGGTCTGGTTTCTAATGACTTATTGGCAAGTGTGGTAATTTGCAGAGCTTGGCAGGCAGAGCTGGGGGGGGGGGGCTGGTGAGGAGGTGGGGGGCAGCAAGAGGGACGCAGCAGTGGGGCGGGGGTTGGGGATTGGGATGGAGACAGAGACACACTTTCCTTCCCGCCCCACCCTTCCTATTCCCTGCTGACTAATATCTGGAGTAAGGGAGCCGCTTCTGGTCCAGGGCCTCCCCCCCAACCCCCAGGAGCATCCGTTCTCTCCAGGCCCCTGAGAAGGAGACAGATGGACAGACAGATGTGGAGCACAGCTGCTCACCTGTCAGGCAGAGGCAGGCAGGCAGGGGGTGGGGGACAACAGCCGTGTTCATCCCCAGCAGGTCAGACCGCTTGTGTTTCCTGACGCTCTCCTGCCTGCTCCCCAGGCCCCATAGCCTCTCTGCCTCACGGGAAGGGAAGCAGGGAAGGTCTGTCCTCAGGACGAGTCCTGGCAGCTCCCCGGCCCTTCATATGCTCAGAGGACCAAGCTGGGCAGCGCTGGATGAAATGCCAGCTTGCATAGGTAGTGGGCGAACCAGCCAAACAATCAAAGGGGGAGAGATGGGGTGGGGGTTGGGGGGTGACTGGCTTCACTTTTCTTCAGCAGAACTTACCCAGCCTCAAAACTACTTCCCCAGGGGAAGGCAGTAGGGAGCCTCCGACCACGTTGCTGCAACAACCTTCCTGCACACTTCTCTGCCTCCCCCCTCCCTTCTGTCTCTGTCCATTCTGTTCTGTTTGTATACCGTTAGAGGCAGCCTGGTGGGCCACAAAGAGCACCGTCTTTAAAGTTGGCTGGCCCTGGGTTAGGATCCTGTGGCCCCTGCTTCCCAGCTCTATGACCTTGGACATGTTTCTTAACCTCTCTTTGAGCCTGGGTTTGCTTCTCTGTAAAATGGAGTTAAAATACCCATCGCGCAGGTTGTGAAAAGGAAACCCACTCATACCTGTAAAATGCTCGGCACACAGTTAGCCCCAATAAATACGAAAGAATTTTAAAAGTGATCTTTTATCCACCCAAATAAATAGGAGCGATGTGATCAATAATTTAAAAAATTCCAGTGGGCTCAGTAGGGTTTTCTTTTTTAAATATTTGAGAATAGTCTTCATTTATTCAGTAAATATTTATAGAGTATCTACGTGTGCAAAGTACTGGGTCAAGTGCTGGGTCTTCCCTGATAATTTACGATGAGGGTGGAATTAGGCTGCGTGTATACTCTCTACGCATATAGCCTCTGACAGGAGATGGAAGGAGAGGGAGGCCAGGGAGAGCGGGCCAAGATCAGCCACATAAGTGGACCTTCCGTGGATCTCTGAGACGTGGCGGCCCCAAGGGAAACGTGTGCCTTGTAAAGGCTCCGTCTGAGTCCTGTGCAGCGAGACCTGCTGCCTGACTCCCCAGAAACAGTGAGTCTCTTTTGGGAACTGGAAAGTGGGTGAAGGAGCCAGTGGGTGGCTACTCCCCTACTTTCATAAGCCCCTGCCGAGGCTTGAGGGGGCCGCCAGGGACCACTCAGCCACCGGAGACAAGTGGCTTGCCCTCACCGGGGCACCTGAGCGGATCACGGATCCCTCAGCTTGGGCTGGGAGGGAGGCGAGGGAGCAGCGGGGGAGCCGGGGGACTTGGCTTCCACCTCTGCCAGCAGATGGACTTATGCCTGCAGCAGGAGTCTGTCTGTTCTTCTATCAGCCTCCCTGCAGTTCCCTCCGAGACCGAGCGGCAGAGATGCGCAAAACGGAACGTCAGACACGGCGGGGGCCCTGGAGGGTGTCTGGCCCACGCTTCCCCCACCTTCTCATTCACTTTATAGCACACACACACAGCGATGATGGCTCCGGGACTCTGACCGAGGGCTAAGGGGGGCGGTCAACATCTCAGCACACCCAAACCCATTCCTGCGGCCCCCTAACATAAGTTGGGGAGGTCTAGTCAAGCCAGTTCCCCCAGCCTATTTTTATGGATGAGAAATCGGAGACCCAGGGAGGTCACATAGCATGTTCGTCTCATCAGGACTGCATATAAATCTCCCAACTTTCTGACCCTGTGCTGTTTCTATTACCTCTTCTAAAGACTCCTTCCATTTTCTTTCCTGGAGAACATGCTTCAGATGGCAAGGGAATAGAATTTCTCTGAGACCATGATTCCCCAAATCTCATAAAATCAGGCTACATTCCCCCCCCCCCCCCACCGTCATCACCAGCCACCCTCCTATTTCAGCGAAGCCTTTGGCATCCACCCATAGACATCCTCCCCTTTCTGAGCCCATCTGCTGTCCTGGATGAGACCAGTGATTTCAGGGGCCGCTCTTACTACGCCCAGACCCATCAGCCCTTCCCACCTCAGCCAGTCGCCTGCAAAGCTGCCATCACCTATTAGAGCATCCTGCTTTCTGGTCACCACCTCTGGTCTCCCAGCCTGCTTGTCCGATGACTCGCCCACAACCATTCTGTAACCCCATTGGGATTTGGGGTCCACTGGCACCTCTCCTTTCTCTCCAGATATAGCCTTCCTCCGCCTTCCCTTCCCTGATTCCAGATACATTCCATCTTCCATCATTTTAGGAACCGCCCCCTCCAATATCCTAAACTCTCTTGACCCTCTGTCTTTTTATTACCCCAGTCTGGCGAAGTCCCAGTTCTGGATCAATTACTCTCTGCTGCTTTCTGCCCGCATCCACATAACTCAACCCTCTAGAAAAAGGCACAAACTAAGGCAGATCGGTACCTCCAGAAATTCACCATCACCAACCCACCTTATTCTCCAGAAGCACCTGGTGTTCCCACCACATTCCCCTGGTTGTCCCTCTCCTGACTCCCCACAAGGCCTGTGTCCCACCTTCTTCCCTAAACCTCTACCTTCGCCCTCACTCTCCGCAGAGGACCTCACCTCCCTCTTCGCAGAGGACCTCACCTCCCTCTTCACAGAGAAACACAAGGCCTCGGGCAGGACCCCTCGGCTCGTCACACCAGACCCCCAGACACACCTGTCTCGGTGCCTGTCTTCCCTCCTTCCCTCCTGTGTCAGCGGAGGAGGCCACTCGTCCCCCAAGCTGGGTTCTTGATCCTGTTCTCCGGTCTCCTTGGGAACATCCTTCCCACCATGCTCAAGCTTCTCCCATCTTCAACAACAAAAGCAAAAGCCTTCCTCAGGACCCAACTCTGCTCCCTCGCACCTTGTCTCCTTTCTCCTGCCGAGCCAGGTCTCCAGGTCTCCCGGGAGAGTTGACCGCCCTGGCGCTCCTCTCCTCTTGCTGGTGTCTGCACCTCCCATTTCTCCCCCTGCCCCGCTCCAGCCCGGCTCCCTCCCCCGTCCTGCTCTCCAGAGCGCTCTACCAAGGAACAGTTTTTAGTTCTCAGAAGCATCTTTCACTCCCTTCTGACACATTCCTTTCCCTTGGCTTCTCTGGCCCCATATTCCTGGCTTTTCTGCTCACTCCCAAGTCATCTTGCTGACTCATCCTTCCCTTCTCCATCTCTAAACGTTGGCGTTCCGTCTGGTCTGGTTCAAGGCACTCTCTTCCGACTAGACACTTGTCCCTAGGCCATCTCATGAAAGGCGTCTGTTAACAGCCACGTGCAGGTGGCACCCAGCCTGCATCCTTTCATCTCCGTTCGTATCCTTAACATCCACCCGTCCAGCTGACGAAGCTGGGTGTCCCGAGAAACCTCAGACCTGGCATATCGAAAGACAGTCTTGATTCTCGTCCTAAATCTCTCACTGCCTTCTCCGCCCCCTGCCGGCTCCCCTCCAGTGTTAGAGAATGGCACCTCCTGCAGCCAGTTGGATACGCGGGGAGTCACTGTCCAGCTTCCCCACACCCCCGCCCTGCACCCCTTGGTGTCCAGCCCCTCACCAGTGGCTGTCTGGTCCCCTGGGTAGCACCCAGACCCCGCCACCCCTTCAAAGCTTCCACGTTACCCCAACCTGCACCACTGGGGTTACCTTGTGACTTGTATGCCCGCATCTACCCTCACACTTCAAGTCCCATCTCGGAATAGCGACCGCAGTGACCTTTAAGGGATACAGATCTGATCTGATCACAATCTCCCAAACTCTCAAAACACTTCAGTGTTTCCAGTGGTACCAGTGCCCTCTCCTGCTCTGCACCCCGCACATTGGATTCTTTCAGTTCTTGGACTGCTGGCCTCTTTTTTGCCTCTTGGCCTTTACACCTGCTGTTCTTTGGCCCTTGGTCACTCTCTCCACCTCATATTCGTCCTCCCGTCTTTCAGATATCAGCCCAGATAGCCCTTTCTTAGAAGAGTTTCCCCAGGGTACCTCGAGAATCTTCTCAGGCCCGTGTTAGACACTCTCATCATGTCCTGTAGGCTTCCTTCATAAGATGCATCATGTTACCTAATTATATAATTGTTTACTAGATAAATGTCTGTCTTTGCCAGTAGACTGTGGCGCCATGAGAGCCAGGGCCCTATCTGTTCAGTCCACCATTGTAGCACTGGTTCCTGGCACGTATGAGGCGTTCAGAGAACATTTGGGGGGTGACTTCCTTAGTGAAAGGTCTTTAGATACAAAATGGATCTCATGGGAAAAGCCAGAGGGAAAAGCAACCCCGAATGAGGCATTGGTAGACCAGCTGACCAGGCCTGGCCCCACTGTTCCTCTCTCTCCTCCTTTCCCTTCTCTGCCCTCACCTCCCTAAAGACTCTGCCCGGATTCAAAGGGGATTTACTCCGATTTTCCAAGCAGAGGTACAGGCCCCTCTTCACCAATAGTTTTCAGCAGCAATAGCCATAATCTCTTATATCTGAACAGTTCTTTACAGCCTAAAAGCTCTTCCACGTATGTTGTGGTGTTTGAGTTTTCTATGTCTTTTGAGCCACACTCCAGCTTCCTGTGTGTTACGGACCCTTGGTTCACAGTGGGGGGACCTGTAGCTCAGGAAGGCTTGGCGGCTTTCCCACAGTCGGGGCTGGTCAGTGAGAAGGTGGACTTGAACCCGGTGCTTGTGGCCTCACTTCCATGCTCTCCACACAGGCTTGTAGAGAAGAGGATGCTGCGGGTTCTGGCTTATCTGCAGCGGTGGTACCAAGGAAAAGTCCACAAAGAGCAAAAACCCACGTGGTGTGGGAAGAAGAGGGCGGGTCTGGAGGGTGGCGCGCAGTCTGGTTTTCAGGAGTCTGACCTCCTGTGTGATTAAGGCCAGTCCGGGATAGCTTTGCGGTGCCTGTGCTGGGCCCCTCACTCGCTCAAATACTTACAGTTCGTCATTCAGTGCTGGGATAGACTCAGCGGTCCAGCTCTCTCTGGGGTCCCCGGAGCCGGAGTGCCCGGGGAATCCACACAGTAAAGAGCCAGGGTGGTTGAGGCTGGTGGGGGACAATGGCTCCTCACCCCTGCCTCCCCAAGGACAAAGTCTGGGCTCTGGAGGCATACACGGCCTCCTTGGCTTGACTTATGCCTCCTTTCCAGCTTCTTTTCCTGCTTCCTTCCGCCTCCCAAATGCTCAGGTAAAACCAACTGCCCCTGGTTCCACAGCCATCCTGTGCCACCCATGCCTCCAGGTTTTGCTTGGACTGTTCCTTCTGCCTGGGTGCCCTTCATATTCTCCTCGCCTGGCTGATTCTTGCCATGCCTGGATACTTGGCTGTAATGATATCTTTTCCAGGAAACCTTCCCCCAAGCCCGCAGAACTCCTCCCATGTGGGGGCACACTCAGCACATCCTGTTAAAGATCTCTCTTTGCTGTGTCTTCCTCTTCTGCCGAAAAGGAAGCTCCTCAAGGACAGAGACTGTGACATATCCATGTTGCGACTCCAGTGCCCGGCGTATTGTAGTCACAACAACAATATGTAATAATGGCTTACGATGTGCTAGACGCTATATTAAGTGCTTTATATTAACTCAGGGAACCTCAAAAATAGCCTTATGCTGTAGGTACTATACCAATTTAAACACACACACACACACACACACACACACACACTTTTAGGGAACCTGGGTGGCTCAGTCGGTTAAGCATCTAGCTTCAACTCAGGTCATGATCTTATGCTTCATGAGTTTGAGCCCCACATTGGGTGAGCTCGAGCCCTCCCTCGGGTGAGCTCCGCTCCCTCTCTCTCTCTCTGCTCTTTGTGGGATTCTCTCTCTCTCTCTTTCTCCCTCTCTCTGCCCCTCACTCACTTGTGCCCTGTCTCTCTCAAAAAAACAAAAAAATAAAAATAAAAAATGTTTTATTTTCAAATATGTGTAGATTCACTAGAACTGCAAAGAAATGTACAGGACGTCCTGAGTTCTCTTCATCCAGCCCTTCCCATGTTAACAGCATACATAGCTAGCATGCAATATCACAACCAGGAAGCTGACATTGATATATTGAGCTCATCCAAATTTCACCGGTCATATATGCGTTCGTTTGTGTGCGTGTAACTTTGTGTAACCAGCACCACAATCAAGATTACTTACCTGTCCGAGGCTCCTTATGCCAACATTTCTAACCACACCCACTCATCCCTAACCCCTGGCATCTGCCCCCTGCCCCCATGGCTACGATTACCTCACAAATGTTACCTAAATGGATTCGCACTGTCTATAATCTTTTGCTTTGGGCTTTTTTTTTTCTTTTACCATCCGTATAATTTCCTTGAGGTTCATCCAGGTTGTTGCCTATGTCAAGTGTTTGTTCCTTTCCATTGCCCAGCAGTATTCTGTGATAGGGATGTGCCATAGTTTAACCATTCACGCACCGCAGTATGTTTGCATTACCCCATTCGAGTGAGAAAACGAACTTGCCCGGGGTTGCTCCACTAGGAAGTGGCACTTAGTATACATTTAGTAACAGGCACCTAATAGATGTTTATTGTACCAAGCTCAGCTCAATGAGGACACTTCACGTTCTTCTCTGGTGTTTTACACAGGGTAGGTGCTCAAGAGATGCTTGCCAGTGAGGCTATGAATGAGACGGCGTCTATATTTACATGGGTGCAGCCACACCTAACCTAGCCCTGTGCCTAGACATTCACAAGAGAGAACCAGGTCCCTCTCAATGTCTTACATAACTGCACTTTCAGTTTCTCTTGGAATATCAGAAAAGGAAAATTGGGACAGTAAATATGGTCATACACAGGGCTGGCACTTAATTGCCTAAAATGCCCAAAGCCATTGGTTCCAAATTAATATGTGCCATATTGGCATGGTAGTTTGCATCTAATTTGCAGGTTGCTCATTTTAGCACAACGCGGAGAAACCCTTACAACTCCTGCTTCTTGTCGCCGCTGCCCTCTTAGCTGCTCCCGGGTCAGGCTGTGCCACTACAGCCTGCAGAAACAGTGGGTCGGGTCTTGAACTCACCCACCCGAGGCTGAAGAGTCCGCCGGGCCGTTTTCTCCTGTAGAAGAGGAGCCGCATTATTGCCACTCGGCAGGGGCCTCCGGAGGCTTAATTAAGGAGGATTTGTGGAGCTGTTGGAAGTCCTCAGCCTCAGGTGTGGAGAGCCAAATGCGATTAAGTGATTGGAAGGGAACCACAAGTCAGACTAGTCTCGCTCTTGGGCACAGCGCCCGGGAGATGGGCTCGCTTGAGCACCTCTGCCCTCCCTCGGTTGGGAGAGGTGAGGTGCCAGAGAGCCAGCCCCGGGCTCCAGCGACAGGGACACATCGGAGATCAGCGGGGTCTCCAGGGCGAGACTTTCACAGAGGGTGTTGGGAAACGTGTCCCAGGGCCTCCAGGGGAACCTGTGGTTTTATTCCAACCAAGGCCTTACCAAGGGCCCGGGGTTAGAGGGACAGATAAAAAGGGTAGGTCCAGGTAGGTCCTGCCCTCAAGGAACTGCTAATGGGTTGACCTCCGCTCAAAGCAAGGAAGAATAATTAAACGCAGGAACTAAATTGTACAGGCCCTAAAGCTTATGGTAGTGGGTGGAAACGAGAGACCGCATAATTGGAGGACATGTCCTGGAGGAGGTGAGACACACACGTACCCCCCCCCCCCCGCCCCCCGCAAGCCTGAGCTGAAGAATAAGCCTGGGAACGTGCTTCCCAGTGGTGCTAAACCAGTGACCCTGGCTCCAGGAGAAAGCGTTGGCCGAAAGCAAATACGGAGCTAGTGTGGAGTTCACCAAGGGGCATGAAACAAGGCTTCAGAGTAATTTTGACCTTGCGGCAGGCGATTCGGGATGGTGTCCTCAGACCCCTGGGAATGCATGACCCCTCTCTGTTGTCAGAGGCACTTCTGAGGAAGAGCTGGAGGAAGGGAGGATAGTTGGGAGTGGTTGGGGAGGCAGAACGGTCTGTTGGGGGGAAAGGGCAAGTTAGGCAGTGGGGCCAACACTGGGGAGAGGGTATGTGTGATCGGAGACCCATGTCCTAAGGAACTCAGGTGGAGGTTCGGCACTTTAGGGCACTGAATGGGGAGGAGCTACCCCTGGGACGGTGACTGGGATAGAGGTAGAGCTGCTGGGATGGGGGGAGTGGGGAGATGCTGCACAGAGGCCGTAAGGAGAGGCAGCCACGGAAGAGTGGGGAGAGGCTGGTCCCGGAGGGAAGGTGAGCGCTGGGAGCACCGAAGCCGGGAAGAAAGCTCCCAAAAGGAAGGGTTTTAGCCACCCTGGGTGATTCCGGCCAGAGCCCCAGAGCCCCAGAGCCCACCAACCCCTGAGAAAACGCTGCTGGATGATGGTGCATGGCCGCATGGCCGGGAGAGGGAGGAAGCTGTGTGTTTCGAGGGAGTAACAGACAGAAGGGGCATTCTGATGGTTGTTCTCAAAGGTGGAGAGAGGATACATGAAGGACTAGGTTTCCTGAGGAGGGGGGAAGGGAAGAGAGTGGTGTTCACAGGGAGGAAACCTCTCTCCCAAGTCAGAGGGCAGCGAGAGAGAGTGGGCCGCGAGGGGGCGGGCAAAGGGGGTCACGCCCGCCACAGGCACAGGCCCCCTGAGGTGGGCAAGGTCATCTCTCGGAGCGCAGGGTGCGGAAGGAAGGAAGCACAGCGAGCAGCAGGTGTAGACAAGGGCTCTGCAGAGTGCGCCAGGGCGGCAGCAGGAGAGGAATGAACGGATTGCAGCAGAGGGGGCGGGTGAAGCCGGAATCATGAATCTATAATAGGGCTGGTCTGTCGGCTTCCGTACTTCTCCCTGCGATGCTTTGGGAGGAGAGAGATGGGGGCAGGGAGAACTGAGACAGGGGCAGCAGTGGCCTCAGTTTCCCAGGCTGCCCAGCCTTCTGCAGAGAGACCCTCCCAGCCTGGCCTCTTCCTGTGAACGACCCAGCGAGGAGGTCGGTTCACCCGGCCTTGTCGCCTGGGGAACTCTGCACTTTGCAGAGCTTGAGGCCATTTCTCCTTGGCCCGACTTATCAGTGGGCCCGGTTCTAAAAGAGCCGCATTTGCCCTCCCCTGCTCTCTCTGCCCTGTTCTCATTTTTCTCCTCTCCTTGCTCTTGAGGCCGCAGCTTAATAGCCTGCAAGAGGGTCAGACGGGGAAGATGAATGCCGGCTGGTGGGGGGACTGCCCGGGCCTCTCCGTGAGGGAGGTGATGGAAGGCGGGGAACAGACAATGGATAATCCAAGGAGACAAACAGGCACAGGGAAGAGCTTGCAGGATAATCCGAACGGTATTTCCACTCGTGCTTGGTATGTGCTGTGGTGACCTCAGTGCCTCCGATCTGCTGGTCTAATTACGTCTGGCTTGGAGAACGCTGGTTGCATTTCCCAGAGTAGAGTAGGCAGTGAGGAGAAACCAGGATGGGCAAAAAATGTTTGTTGGAAAGCCACCAAGGCAATAATCCTCAAGTGCAAGCACAGGCAGGATGGAGGGTCTGTGATGGCTGCCGTCCTAAGACTTGAGGCACCAGAGCAGCCCAGATGCTGGCAGGTTCCTGATCAACGTATTCCTCACACCTTGTGTGTTGACCCCTTCGTGGCCATGTTAACCAGGGAGAATGGCTGGCAAATCCCTTAGGAGGAATGTCGGGGCAGCGGTCCAGTAGGACTTCCCTGTCCCTACCTGTACCTTGCTGACATTCCCCAAGTCCACAGGCTGATGCCTCTGGATGCTCTTTGCTGGAGGAACTATGAAGACCCCCAGGGACTGCTGCCCTTCCCTCTCCCCCCCCACCCCCAACATTGGTTGATGCTTCCTTTGCACATTTGCTATGCATTAGTGTGTGGTCCAAATGAAGGCCGGAAAGGGCCTCCAAGGGAAAGCACATAAGATTGAAGGAATATCCAGGCTCTGGAAACGATCCATTTGAGGAAACATGGGTTCTGGTTTCCGCTCCGGCCTCAGTGTCCTGTCTAATCTTGAGTAGCTCACCAAAGCTTTCAGGGCCTCCGTGTCCCTGCTGATGTCATCTTTCCATCTCAGTCCCTTGAGCAGGGAGGTTAGTAGAACCGGTTTCCAGTCGTCATGAAACCAAGCTGTGCTGTGCCCTAGGCAGTGGCATCCCTAGTTCCTCCCAGACTTATGACAGGGCTGGACTGTGTCTCAGGGTCCAGACAGGGACTTTGGCTAATCTAGAGCCGCCTGACTTGTGTCTAAGGCCTTCCTCCCAGCTACTTACCAGTTGTTTGACCTTGAAATTATTCTTTACCTCCAGGTCAACTTTTTATCCATAAGACTTATACCCTAACACCAAGATGTTTGGGAAAATAAGATAACATGTGAGAAAGCATTGTGCAAATTCTCAAATGTGCTGTCACAGTTAGAGGTTGAGAGGGAGAGGTGGCAGGGAACAGGGAAAGATCAAGGGCTTGAGTCCTACAGAGTTCACAGGCCAGCTATTTGAGAGTTTGTGGCCTTGGACGAGTTGGCGAATGTGTCCTAGTCTTGATTGCATCTTTAATAAGGTGGACGTAAGTAAGCCGGGTCGGGGAATTATCGCGAGGTCCAGATGACATGGTGTTTGTAAAGGGTCAGACGTATAGTAAGTGCTCCCAAAATGTTCCTCCCTGTCCTGTATCTCATCCCTCCCAGGCCTTCAAGTCAAGGTCGACTCAGAAGACATCATTTGCATACATTTTCAGACGTTCAGCCTGTCCTGGCATTTAGCTGTGGAAATGCCACACTGTCGGCACCTTCCCCAGGGTCTCCTCTTTAAGCCTGTGTCTTCAGTCTTTGGGTTTCTTCTTTCTGTCCAAGGGCCATCCCGTGGTGCTCCACTTCTGCTTTCCCAGCCAGCAGCAGGCTGCCCCGTGATGTTTGCCAGGGTGCCCAGGGGACAGGAGTGCTGGAGAGGGCTCCTTGTCAGAACAATTCTTTTTCCCTGATGAGGGGGCCCACTCCCTGTCCTGATCCTTCTTCGCCCAGAGAGCTGCCCCACATTTCCCACTACTGCTTCCTCTATGCTGGAGTGTGGCCAACCTCTAACCCTCCCTGCCAAGGGCATCTGGGAGTCCTTAAGCACCCCGCCACCCCTCATGGCTCCCAGCAGGATGGCACTTAGGCCATTTGACTGGGCACATGTCCAAGCCCCTGTAGTCTTGTTTGTGGACCACGTGTCTCAAAAATCACCCTTGGGGAGGACAGGGATGTTATTAACAATGTACATTCCCAGACAGCACCCCAGACCAACTAAATAGATTCCAGAGCGGCCAGAAATCTGCATTTTAAATAAGTCCCCGTGTGATTCTTACGCACAGTAAAATTTGAAAGCCGTTGGTGTCTTTTTTTCCTCTCTCATTTTTATTGAGGTGGGACTCCTACAGTGAAACACACAAATCGTGAGGTGTGCAACTTGATGAATTTGTCCACAGGGTTCGTGATGCCCCCCAGGTTACCCCAGCCCAGATGGAGATGCAGAACCCTTCCAGCTCCCCGGAAGGCTCCCTCATGTGACCTGGAGACATGGCCACTATTCAGAGTTCCAGCGACATGGGCTAGTCTCGCTGTTTTCAAATTTCATATGATTGGAGCATTGGCTTCTTTCAATGTTACGTCAATACTCCTTACTCTTAAAGGCCCAGACGACATCTCCTCCATTCCCTGCACTTGCCCTTTCCCCCAAGATAGGTAGGTAGACAGGCAGGCAGATAGGAACAAATGAAAAAAGAAAGAAAGGAAACACAGTCTTCTAGGTCCTGACCTTAAACCCCTCTGCTGCAGCTTCCTCTCTGTCCTCCCCTCCTCGAGCCTTGTGGAAGTCACGTTCGGTCACCGGCCTTCAAGCATTAGTGCTCTTGGAGGCTCAGGACCTGTCACTCTGCGGCCGCGGAGGACCTGGCCGCCCATTCCCCTGCCGATCTCTCCATCAGCTGCCGGGACCACTCATTTGTTGTGTGTGGACTGCCAGAGAGTCCAAGCACATTCCAGATGAAATTGGCCAATTTAAGCTACAAATGAAAAGACAAATGAGATGGAAATTGCACAGAACAAGCCTACTTCTCATCAGTAGGTATCAGTCCTGACATGCTGAGCTGAGCAACTTCTTTAGGCTTTTCCCTGCAGCTGAGGTCAGAAAGGCTTTCCCAGCCTCGGTGAACCCCAACCCCTTCGCATCTGGCCAGGGCCAGGCAGAGGAGCAGCCCAGGAAGCTTTGAGGGGAAGCTAGCAGGGGGGAGGCGAGGGGAGGGGTAGGAGGGGACAGGCAGAGGACCCAAAGCAGATACGGAAACAGGACAGTACAAAAAGAGGATTCGGGGGGCGCCTGGGTGGCGCAGTCGGTTGAGCGTCCGACTTCAGCCAGGTCACGATCTCGCGGTCCGTGAGTTCAAGCCCCGCGTCAGGCTCTGGGCTGATGGCTCAGAGCCTGGAGCCTGTTTCCGATTCTGTGTCTCCCTCTCTCTCTGCCCCTCCCCCGTTCATGCTCTGTCTCTCTCTGTCCGAAAAATAAATAAATGTTGAAAAAAAAAAAATTTAAAAAAAAAAAAAAGAGGATTCGGTCATTCCAAAAAGAAGGGAAAAAATAACGTTTTGAGCACCTACTATGTGCAGGCCCTGTGCTGAGTGTTCAGATTACAACAACAGACAAAGCTTGCCCTTAAGGGGCTCCCAGCCCAGGGGAAGGAGAGAGAGAAAAGACGTGAGGAGGAGAGAAAAAGCGAGAAGAGAAGGAAACAAGGGAGGAGCAGCTGGAGGGTGTGCAGGACATCGATGAGCACACACAGCTGGAAAGGAGGAGTGAGAGCATCCCCACCCCCACCCCCACCCCAGGCAAGCCAAGGCCATCTCAAGACCAGGGATGTCCTGGAGCAGAAGGGTACAAAGTCCTGGACCAGGGAAGGCCAACCACGAGGGAAGCCTGACCAGAAAGCCTCACCAACAGCTGATCGGTTCTTGGTGAAGTGTGGAGGGGTGTGGCTGGCAGGGAGTGAACTCACCCATCCAGACAACCAATGAGTAAAAAATTCAGATGGGGGCGTATTGCCCATTGTGTAAAGAGGAGTGAAAAACCCAGGAGTTCTCAATCCCTGGAAACTCGTGCATTTTCTGAGTCCAAGTTGTTGCAGAGAGGCAGGGACTACGAATTTGTTTTCATATGGATCCAAGCTAAATACAATTTTTGCAATAATAATAATAATAATGGCAAACACTTATAAAGCACTTACAATGAGCCAGGCTGTTCTAAGCACTTACCATGTATTAGTTCATTTGCATAGTAAATATGCGGGGGGAGGGGGAATACTAATGCATTTCAAAGCCAAGCAAGAATGACTTTTGGACTCTCTGTCTCCTCCCCACCGCAGCCCAACACACACACTGTGAAAGCTGACCACTGAAAAGCTCTGAGCCCAATCTCCCTTGCTGGGGTGACGTGACGCAGAAGTCCTGCGGGGGGCTAGATTTGGAAGCAGCTCCGGGAACGCTTGAATGAGTCCAGATCGTGGGCCAGACCGGCTCACCCTCTCCCTGTCCTTGTCCTCATCCTCTAAGCTGAAGTGCTCCAAGACAGGCCCCACGCTAGGTGCTCAGGTAGAAAGGGACCCAGGAGATGCCCTGAAGATGATGGCTGGTCATTAGGGGGAGCGTGGCCCCCTGTCTGCCCGTTACCAGAGCCAGAATCCACATGCATCAAGCCATCGTGGATGTCACTAAGCCCGACTGCCACCAGGGAGCTAGTTTCCATAGTGACAGAGGTACACTAGACCCTTTACATCCCGAGGGAGACATCATAGCCCTTCCTGGATCCACGGAGTGGAGACTGCCATGTAATTTTCCCCATCAAACACAGCCAAGGAGGACGGGGAGCTGCACGGGGGACGTGGCTAGCGAGGGCAGAGTCATCGAGCTCTACTTGCCGGGACGTTTCCCTGGACGGGTCTCTGGCACGTGCCGCTCAGCACTGCGCACCGCTCCGTATCAGATGGGGTTTGCTTGTTGCAGGAGAAATCACTTTATGATAAACTGGACAGCGCCAACTGTCTGCTGCTTTTCGAACCACACAGCCACAAGGGACTTCGGTTAAACATGGTAGGCCCAACATCTCCATGTTCCACCCTGCTGCCACGCCACAATAAGGGTGAGGGAGTGGGAAAGTTACAGAAGCCCCCAAGGGCAAGGGAGAGAACGAAAGCAATCAGCAATGCCTATACCGCTTCGGAAGTTGAGAAGCTAACTGACTCGGGTTGATAGAGAAAAACCTGGAGACCCCAGAGGCACCAACGAGAAATGGGCATTCTTTTTTTTTTTTTTTTTTTGAAATGTTTACTCATTATTTTTGAGAGAGTAAGAGACAGTGTGCACCCCCCACCCCCGAGCAGGGGAGGGGCAGAGAGAAAGGGGGGCAGAGGATCCGAAGGGCTCCACGCTGACAAGAGAGACCCCGAGATGGGGCTCGAACTCCTGAACTGTGAGGTCATGATCTGAGCCAAAGTCAGATGCTTAGTCGACTGAGCCACTCAGGCACCCCAGAAATGGGCGGATTCTTGCTATAGAGCCGCAGAAAGGCTCAGACATTGGTGACATGTGAAAATAGGGTAGGGAGTACGGCCAAAAACAGGAAAGCGATCCCCCAGAGGAGGTGAGGCGATATATGGAAAAGTGGGGATTTCCTGGAAGTTTGCAAACCAAATGGAGACACCCCCCCCCCACCCTTTTCCTCCTGTTGGCTTTAGGAATGCTGGTGGCTGGGCAAATGGCCACATCTGGGGGCTCCACCGACCCCTCCCCATGGTGAGACCAGCAGTTAACAAGCTGTGCCGATGCACACAGAGCTCCCAGTCAGCTTTTAAATGCCTTGCTCGTAAATATGAGCCAACAGCCAGGGATTACTAGATTTTTGAGAAGAGCATCAAATATAAAAAGAAACATAAGCCAAAGTAAAGGGAAAACAACCCGAAGAGGCCAGTACTATGCAAGGCACAAAAGAAAACATAAAAACCACCACCACCCATTTGGGACGCCTGGGTGGCTCAGTTGGTTGAGTGTCCGACTTCGGATCGGGTCATGATCTCGTGGTCCATGAGTTCAAGCCCCGCGTTGGGATCTGTGCTGACAGCTCAGAGCCTGGAGACTGTCTCACATTCTGTGTCTCCCTCTCTCTCTGCCCCTCCCCCACTCATGCTCTGCCTCTCTCTCTCTGTCAAAAATAAACATTAAAAAAATTTTTTTAGGGGCGCCTGGATGGCGCAGTCGGTTGGGCGTCCAACTTCAGCCAGGTCACGATCTCGCAGTCCGTGAGTTCGAGCCCCGCGTCAGGCTCTGGGCTGATGGCTCGGAGCCTGGAGCCTGTTTCCGACTCTGTGTCTCCCTCTCTCTCTGCCCCTCCCCTGTTCATGCTCTGTCTCTCTCTGTCCCAAAAATAAATAAAAAACGTTGAAAAAAAACTAAAAAAAAATTTTTTTTAGGGGCGCCTGCGTGGCTCAGTCGGTTGAGAGACTGACTTTGACTCAGGTCACGATCTCATGGTTTGTGAGTTCAAGCCCCGCGTCGGGCTCTGTGCTGGCAGCTCGGAGCCTGGAGCCTGCTTCTGATTCTGTGTCTCCCTCTCTCTCTGCCCCTCCCTCACTCATGCTCTGTCTCTCTCTGTCTCAGAAATAAATAAACATTAAAAAAAATTTTTTTTTTAAAAAAGAGCATTTAGGGGCGCCTGGGTGGCGCAGTCGGTTAAGCGTCCGACTTCAGCCAGGTCACGATCTCGCGGTCCGTGAGTTCGAGCCCCGCGTCGGGCTCTGGGCTGATGGCTCAGAGCCTGGAGCCTGTTTCCGATTCTGTGTCTCCCTCTCTCTCTGCCCCTCCCCTGTTCATGCTCTGTCTCTCTCTGTCCCAAAAATAAATAAAACGTTGAAGAAAAAAAAAAAAATTTTAAAAATAAAAAAGAGCATTTAAAAACCACCACCACCCTTGACATCCTCAGAAAGATGAGGGTGCCCACAGAACACACAGCGGCCTTTTTAAAAAATTGAGATAGAATTCACATAGCATAAAATTCACCCTTTTAATATATACAATGTAGTGGTTTTTCATCTACAAGGTTGTGCACCCATCACCACCATCTAATTCCAGAACATCTTCATCATCCCCAAAAGAAACCTCATACCCGTACAAGAGTCACTTCCCCCTTCTTTCCTTCCCCAGCCCCAGGCAAGCACTGATCTCCCTTCTGTCTCTATGCTGGGCCTCCCTATTCTAGACACTTCGTAAGTGGAAGCATACAAGACGTGGCCTTTGTGACTGGCTTCTTCCACTCCACACACAGTTTTCAAGGTTCATTCATATGGTGGCAGGTAGCTGGGCTTCCTTCCCTTTTAGGGCTGAGTAAACACTGCACTGTATGGATATTTCACATTTCATTCATTTATCACGTGATGGGCATTTTGGGTGATTTTTGTTTTTTAAGGAAAATGCAGAGAATAAGAATGAGCTCTTATAAAGTGAACTTATATATTCCGCTTCCTTAAATGAAAATGATTACTCTCCAAATTGCAAGGATCCCCGAGGTGCCCCACAATTGATGAAAAGAGACCCTTTGTGTCTTCGTGAGACGCATTTCAAAATTTCAGAACATCGGGGATAAAGGGAAGAGTCTACAAGTCTCTAGAAAGAGACCGGCTCTAGGGTAGCGGCCGACTTCCCAGCAGTCCCCTGTTGAGATCATGGAAAAATGCCTTCAAACATGCAAGGGAAAGTTGCTTTTAGTCTAAAGTTATATTTCCAGTCAATCTATCAATTAATTAGGGAGAGCAAATGAAGACATTTTCAAACATGCACATTTTCAAGAAACGTCTTTTTCGACGGTACCTTAAGGATGTGCCCCACCGACATGAGAAAAACGACACGAAACCCAGGGAGAGACACCGACGGAAGGAAGACTTACCACCAGAGGGAAGAGCAGGAAGGAATATGCACCAACATAACAGTGGTTAGCCTGAGGAGGTGGAAAAGGAGATTGTTTAAATTTCCCCCATATGTTTTTCCATATTTCCAGATCCGTGAGGGTCTCTCTGCTCTGCTAGGCTGAGAACAGCCCCAGGACAGAGCGGGGACTTGTTCATCTCGTTTATCCCCGACACCTGGCAGAGAACAGGCACAGAATCAATGCTTCAGTTGAATGTATGGAGGGAGGGAGGAGGGAAAAAGAAAAACTAGGAAGGAGAAATCCCCCACCAAATGTAAACCAGAAACTGAATGGGACCAGGGTCGGGATGCCATAAAGTTTTTATAGACCTTCTGGCTGGGAAATCAAGTTGGCTAGAGAACAAGGAAGGTGACCAGCCTCGGGCGTCCCTCAGGGCTCCCCCGCCTGGGGCCGGGGAAGCCAACTCCTGCTGTAAATAATCTCCCCACCCCCCCATCCCCCCCCCACCCCCCGCCAACATGGAACTTCACAGTTGAGAGGGACCAGCTTTCCTGTGGCCAAGTACTTTTACTGGCCTCGTCAGAATCAGAAGCCCAGAGTTCCAGTGTGTGACCTCCTACACGTCTCTTCCCTGCTCTGGGCCTCAGTTTCTTCCACTGAAAAACAAGGACGCAAAATGAAATGGGCGTGAGGTGCCTTCCAGCTCTGACCTGAGACCCTGCAACATCCCGGGCAACGGAGGACCAGCTCACCTTGCTTAGGCGCAGAAGCTGCCCAAGGCGCGGGCCCCCAGGTGAGGGTAGAGACGGGGGGAGTCTCCACCTCCCAGCCACCTCCTTCCACCCGCGCCCGCAGCTTCTGAAATGGGTGCAGGTGCGGAACAGCCTTGGGCCAGTTTTTTCCCCCAGGAGGCAGACACTGGCCTGGGACAGCAAGTACGCAGCCAGCCGCCAAATCAGAATCGCCTGCTTCGGAACTGGTCACAGTTCCATCGGCAGGTTTCTGGGCTCAGGGACCACAGGACTGGGATGGGTATTCGCATGTGAACAAGCACTCCAGGTGACCCTTGGGCATGTTGACTTGGGAACTGGTGGATCAAGGGGGCTGGGATTTGGGAGAGGAGGTTCAGCGCTCATAATCGAAATAAGGACCATGCATCCAGCACCTACTCCACGAGGGGCACTTTTTGACATCTCTGATCTTTACAACAACCACCCCGTAAAGTAGGTATTATTACTCTAATTGTACAGAAGAGAAAACCGAGACCCAGAGCAATTAACTGGCCAGACATTGCACCGCTAAGCAGACAAAGAGCCAACATTTTTAACTCTGGTCCTTCTTTGCCCTTCTACCGCACAAGCCTGGCTCTTTGCTTAGGGCCTAAATGGCTGTTTCCTGCCTGCCTCCGGTGTTTGGAGGTGCCCTGCTGAACTGGGAGGGGAGGGGGGCTCATGCAGAGGAGGAGCGGAGGGCACAAGGGGCCCGCTGCCCATCACTGCTTTGCCCTGTCCCTCTGCCTCTCAGGCCAGTCTCAGGCTCCCAGGAGCCGTTTGGACAGGGCGTGAAGTATCCGCAACTTGAAGTATCCGCAACTTCCGTCTTCCCTCCTTCCCAGCTTCCTATCGTCTCCCTAATTAAAGACGCCAGGAATAATTCCCCCTGCTGTGTGCTGCTGGCAGTGTGCCCACAGCCCTCCGGGAAGGCAGCTGCGGCACCTGGTACCCTCGCACCGTGGAGACACCTGGGCACCCGCAGGGGACACCTGGGGAAGGGGGACAGAGCAGGGGAGAGAGGAAGCAGCCCCGGGCTGGGGTAGGGGAGGCGGAGGTAATGAGTAAGCCCTACATTTGGGAGGAGGGAGGTGCCAAGAGTTCTCACCCCTCCCGTCCCCACCCCCCACCCCCACCCCTGCACCTTAGGCAGAATTACCCAGTCCCCATTCTAAAGAGTTTTCTGAGAGTTTCCGTCAGCCCTGTCGCCGGCTCGTGTGTCCGACAGCGCCTCGGTCAGGATGCTTTCTGAGAAGCCCCCACCCCAGAGCCTTGGCCTTGGCCCTGGCCATTCCCTCTGCCTGACAGTGACCAACCGCTTGGCTTGCCCGGGACAGAAGGGGTTTGGGGGGATTCAGGATTTAAGCGCTAATGCCTGGAAATAGGGATGAGTTAGTCACCGTGCCCCACCTCCTCCTCATTCAGGTCTCAGGCTGCGTGTCCCCTCCCCAAGGAGGCTTCCCTGGCCCCTCGGAGGAAAGTGGCCCCAAGCCACTCCACCCTGACTCCGTGTTGAGTGACGGGACTCGTTTTCTGTTGCTGCCACAGACTTCCCGTACACTTAGCCGCTTGGAACAGCACCCACATGGCGGCCCACGGTTCTGTAGGTCAGAAGCCCATCTGGGCTGGCTTGGCTGGTTTCCCTCTGCTCCGGGTTTCAAAAGGCCAGAATCAAGGTGTCGGCGGCTCTGGAGAGAATCTGCTTCTGAGTTCGCTCAGGTGGGCATCTTTGGAGGGCCGTCCTCCTTTCCATGTTCCTTCAGAGCCCTTGGCACCATCTGATGTCATATTTACTTACATGCTGATTCTCCATTCATTGTCCATCCTCCTCCCCTATCCTAAGCTCCACGAGGGAAAGGATCGTGTCTCTATTGTTCACTACGGTGTCCCTAACCATCCCTAAACAGTACCTGGCGCGCAGTAGGTCACTGGTGTCGGTTGAATGAATGAATGTTACAAGGGCTGCTGAATGCTCAGTAGAAATGAGAACTTCTGGCAACGTCCAAGGAGGCTTCCCAGAGCTCACCCCTCAGCTGGTCAGATCACAGGCGGTCCGGCAGGGAGTCGCCCGAAGGCTAGAGCGCCCCCTCCTGGCAGCTGCGCTGGAGCCCTGAGCCCGGCTGGCTTCCGCTCTACCTTCTGACCTGCCGCTTCCCCACCCTGCCCTTCTGACTTATTCTCCCCTTCTCCCACCCAGCACCCCCAGATCCTCGGTGTCCCTGCCTGAGGGTCCTAAAGGGCAGACACCCGAGGCCTGGTGAAGAGGTGGAGGACCGGTCCAGGAGGAGGCAGAGACTGCTATGCCTCCGCTGGGTTCAAAGCCAATCCACCTGGGACTTCAAACAATTAATTTCCCCAATCTGCAAAACGATCAGCTTCGGAGGGAAAACAATTAGCCCAGTGCAAATTGTAATTGTCATCTCACTCCTGATTTTAATTTGGACTAATGAGGGCTAAGTGAGCCAGTCTTCCCACTGCCCTGTGGCCCTGGGCCCTCACCCGCCAGGGGCATTTAACCCTCAGCTGCCCGCCTCGCACGAGTGGCTGAGGGACGCTTGCAGGCTGGCACGGGGGCCGTGGCTGGGCTGAGCAGGAGACAGCAGGTGCCGGCAGGAGGGAGGGAAGAAGAGAGTGCCTCCGGCCCACAGGGGAGCTGCCTGTTTACAAGGCCCCCAGGCAATCAAAGTTTTATTGAACAGAATTGACTACTGGCTCGCTCCTCTGTCACAGCCAGTTAACTCTGGCTGCGCAGTCTCCGGGGACCCGCTTCCAGGAGCATCTGGCTGCCTCCCCTGGGCCAGGGCGCCTCTGCCCGGCCCTGTTCTTCCTCACCCACCCCGCTGCTCTTCGTAGAGGGGCTGGAGAGGGCTCTCGGGCCCACCACCTGCTGGTCACGGGGGTCGGTCTAACGCCAACTCCCACTGAACACGCTAAGGCCTAGAGAGGGAAGGGACCTGTGCTAGGTCACACAGGGGTCCGTCATGCTTTGTTATTATTACTGAATGGTGTCCTCTGTCCTCAGACACGTCTTTCCTCTGTGGCCCCAGGCTTGGCAGCCAGCGTAATGCCCGGGGTACTGCAGATACAGGAGAGAAGGAAGAATGCCAGGGCCCGAGTCCTCGTCTGTGTTCTTCTACCACGCCCCTCCCCCCACTTAGCCTCGGCTCTGGTTAGGTGGGTTCGATTCATTCATTCACGCATCACTCGTTCATTGCTGGAGCCGTGGGTGGGGTGGGGGGGGGGAGGCGCATACTAGGTGCCTGGACACAGAGACAAGTAAGGCCCATTCCTGCCCTGTAGGACCTCACAGTCTAGTGGTTCAGCCCTGGGCCCCAAACCCTCAGTGGGTGGCTCGTCCCTGACCCCAGATCCCGAGTGGCGGCAGGTAAAGGAATCAACCCTGGCTTCTGGCTTCTGCCCCTGGCTGCAGGGCCACCCTCAGCTCACCCACATCTTTGAGTCACTGCTGCTTGTAAGTCTGGAGTCAGGAATCCTGAGCTCTTGTCCCGGCTTCCCCACCAATTTGCCATGTGACCTTGCGCACATCCCTTCCCCGGGCTCTCCCGTCTGGAAGCCAGGGCCCCGGGTTCCGCAGCTTCCGCCTCTGGATTCTGTGACTCTGGCGCAACCTCATCCCGGTTCCATGTGCTGGTGTCTGGTCCCGGCCTGCCACCACCGCCGGGTCACCTGGAGGCCCTGAGCCTCCTGTTCCTCATCTGCAAAGCGGGGAAGGTGGCGACCAGCTGTCTGCGTGGTGAGGTCTCCCTGCAGGTGAAAGTGTTTACAAAGCGGCGGACAAGCGGCAGGTGCCCACGGACCCCACGACTAGGAGAGTGTTATTACTGTGCCCCGGTGGTCCCTACCTCTCAGGCGCCACCCTTCACCCCAGTGGAGGCAAGTGGGCCGGTGGAAGGTACACGAAACGGGGAAGCGGGAGAGGAAGGGCTTCTCCCTCTCTCGGCCTCGGCTTCCTGGGGCCGCTGGGCTGGATCATGTCTCCGGCTTCTAACCCTGACGAGCCCAGTTCTGTGGTGGAGACCCCTCCAACAGCGAGGGCAGCCTGCAAGGGCTCACAGCCTCGTCAGTGTCCTGCCCCGGCCCCTCTTGCTGTCTCCTGACGGAAGGCTGCCCTTCTCCAACATTCTCCTCCTCTTGGCATTTTCTCCATCATCTCCTCCCTCCCCCCCACGTGCCCCCAGCCCGTTTCCCTTCCCCACTGCTTGTCTGGCCTTTGGTGACTTTACCTGGGCCGCCTGCCTGGAATCTCTTTCCTCCCTACGCTGCCCCCACACCCACGTCTGCTCCGGCGGAGGCCGCATCTGCCTCCCACCTCTCCTGGGCCTGGCCCGAGGGAAGGGAGGTCGGGTCCACAGCCTCAGTACCCGTTCCCGTCAGAGGAGGCTTAGAACCCATCATCAGACGCTCGTCTCTTGTCACCAAAGAACAGGAACCAGCCCCTCCAGCATGGCTGCCTCCTCATGGCAGGACGTTCTCACGGCAACCCCTGTTGCTGCAGCGTGAGCCATGACCCCAGGTGTTCGAGTGTCTCCCCCTCCCCCCAGAACGCATACCTGGTCTTTCCCTTCTGCTCAGATATCTCATGCCCATCGGCCGATGGGGTCCGCGGAAATGCAGCCTGCCCCGTGGAGAAGTGGGTGTCCTGCTGGGGGTGGGGAGGTGAGGGCAGACCTGGGATCTCCATCTGTGGTTATCAAGGGCTACCTAGGGAAGCATGCAGGCCCCTGGGTTTCACTTCCAGAGAGGCCCATTCTGGGAGACTGGGGTGGATTCCAGGAATCTTCGTGATGAACAGGCACTCTGGCCGGATGATCGTGGCTCGGAAAGACCTTGGACCACCGTCTGTGAAACATTGGTCTGGATCCCCCAGGCAGAGCTCTTGTCGCCTGCTCTTATTTTTTTTGTAAGTTAATTTAATTTGAGAGAGAGAGTGCAGGAGTGGGAGAGGCAGGGGAAGGGGCAGAGAGGGGGGGGACCGAGGATCCGAAGCGGACTCTGTGCTGACAGCTGAGAGCCCGATGCGGGGCGCGAACTCACGAACCGGACGGTGAAATCATGACCTGAGCAGAAGGCTGATGCGTCACCGACTGAGCCACCCAGGCGCCCCTTGTCTCCTGTCTTTAAGGCCCTGGAGTTTAGGGGCAGAGAGAGAAACCATCAGCTCCCTGCTCCCGTCTTGTCAGGGGCCTCAAGGAGCGACTGACCCTAGGTTTCTAGGCTGCTCTCAGCACCCTCTCCCTGCCTGGGTGGCCCCTGGCAATCCTGACCTGCACCCCCGCTGCACTGGCTGAGGAGTGGGAGCCACAGGAGAGGGGAGGGGCTGCTTGGGGGGCGGCAGCTGGGAGCAGGGACAATCTCTGTAGGAAAGGTATTTCTCTCCCCGGGGATAAGGCAATGCTGTGGTGTCCCAGCGAAAGGTTTTAAGGCCCCTCTCACCTTTGCGGACATACTTTGTGATCCAAGCACTTTGAATCCTTCACCTGGGCTCACTCAACTGGTCACAGCCCCAGGCGTCACACGTCACATACGGATGCTATGGAAGCTTCAGCATAGCCCCTCACGGGTTCCAGACCCCAGCCCAGAGAGCAGCGGTGTCTTTGTCATTAAGGCACAAGCACATCTTGTCACCCTAGGACCCACGGGAGCACCAATGCCGCACCCCCCATCCTCAGGCCATTACGGCTGCTTGCCCCTCAGAATGACCCAGGTGGGGGGGCGCCGGGGTGGCTCAGTCGGTTAAGCGTCCGACTTCAGCTCAGGTCATGATCTCGCGGTCTGTGAGTTCGAGCCCCGCGTCGGGCTCTGTGCTGACAACTCAGAGCCTGGAGCCTGCTTCGGCTTCTGTGTCTCCCTCTCTCTCTGCCCCTCCCTCACTTGTGTTCTGTCTCTCAAAAATAAATAAAGAGTAAAAAGTAACAAGTGAGGGGCGCCTGGGTGACTCAGTCTGTTGAGCGTCGAGCTCTTGATTTCAGCTCAGGTCATGATCCCAGGGTGGTGGGATCAGCCCCAAGCCAGGCTCTGAACTAAGCATGGAGCCTGCTTAAGATATTCTCTCTCTCCCTCCCTCCCTCCCTCCCTCCCTCCTTTGCCCCTCTCCCCTGCTCCCTCTCTCTCTCTCTCTCTCAAATAAAAATAAAAGTAACAGCTAAAATTAATAATGCTAGTTGGCCCAATATATCCCCCAAATTATCATTGCAACATTTAATCGGCATAACAAACTTATTAATGAGATATTCCGCAGCCTTTGTCCGTATTAAATCTTCTCAAGCTGGTGTTCATTTGCATCTGCAACGCATCTCAGTTTGGCCACATTTCAAATGCTGGGTGGCCATATATGGGGTTACCATATTGGACAGGGTGACTCAGCATAAAATCCGGAGCCATCTTCTCTGGCCTCTGCCTCCCCTGACTTCCTACTGTCCTCAGGAAGCAGCCCTTCCCTTCCTCCGGGCTCTTTCCGGGTTGTGCTCCTCTCCCCTTCCCTCTCACCTGCCCATCTTCCAGTCCACCTCTCTCTCTCTCTCTCTCTCTCTCTCTCTCTCTCATCCCCTCTGTCTCCTTAGCTCTCTCCTGGAGAAGGCCTTATTGTCAGACAAGAAACCTTTAAATAGGTGAGACAAAGGTGACAAATGTTCCTCATTTACATTCAGGTTCTATCTGGCATTTTTGGCCCCGGTGAATGACACCTCTATCAAAACATCTCATTTGGAAATGTCAGAGTGGCCTTTGATAAGTCATCAGTCACCCTGATGGCGGCTGACAGGCAGTAGCGGTGTGGTGGTATCTAATACGCTGTGGAATGCGGCTTCCGCAGTTGCGTAGTATTTTATTTATCTAACATGGCACGAAATCCCTCCTGAAGGAAAGAAACCGTTAACCTTGCCACACTAGGCTCCCCCGAAGCTTCTTTTCCCTTCACTCTCCAGCCTCCCTTCCCGCCCGGAGGCAGAATCTTCCAGTCACCGCAAGTCACACTCTCAGGCACCTCCTCTCCCGCTCTGACAGGAGTCAAGCCAACCACCCTCGTGGCGCCCCTTCGGGAAGCCGTAGAAGGCACACGCCGGGCCCTGAACCCAGGTGCTTGGGGTCGCCTGTGACTCTCACCTGGATCGTGAACCCGGGAGGAAACCCAGCCTCCTCTGCAGACAGCCTCCTCTTCCCGAATGTGATTGCGCCGTCCCCCTTCCCTTCCCCGTCTCCCTCCCGCCCTGCCCCAGCTCCTCCAGCCCTCCAGAGCCTGGCCCAGAGCCTGCCTGTGGCTGCCGAGAAAGCATAGAAATAAGAGCCGAGGTTTTTCCAATCACATATTTCTGATCAAAAATAAAGGCCACTCAAGTCCTTGATGGGCGGGGCTGGTTCAGTCCAAGCAGCCGGCTCCTGGCTCCTTCCCCCATTTCACCCTTGTGTCTAGAGTCCCCCTCTTTTCTCACTCCGGAGCGCTTCCTCCTCCCCTCCCCACGGTTCCTCCCCACACTTTGGGGGTTGAGGCTTGGGCCAAGTAGTGCAAGTAACAGATACGGTGGGTTAGAAACGGGTGGCATAAAGGCTCCTGGCTTGTCCCTGAGTTAGAGGAAGAAACCGCTATGTTAAAATAGCCACAGGCCACGGAAGCGTCTAGACGGTTACCTTGTAAACATCAACCCCAGCATGAGATGCGCTGACCCGCATCCAGACGTGTTGGATGTCTGTCCAAAACCACTTTGGCAACTGATTCAAACCATCCTCCGATGATTCTCTTTGTCTTCGTCATCAGTGAAGAAGAAATACCCCATGCGCGCGCGCACACACACACGATTTTTCAGCGTGAGCCTTTCCCCGTTCCTGCTTCCTCCGGGTGCTGTGTGATGATTTCTGCAGAAGACAGCATCTCGTAAAGAAAAGAATGCTCGCTCTGGAGCTGAACCAGCCCGCTCCGATTTGAGCTCTTCAGGCGCGGTTCTTTGCCAGGAAGCCGCTTCTGAGCCTCGGCGTCCTCATCTGTGAGATGGGCCAAGGATGCCAGTCTCGTAGAGCTAGACCCAACACTACCAGCGGTCACCACCCCCCTTCCTCATCCCTCCCCACCCTCTCCCTCTCCCTGTGCAGCTGTGAGGGGGAACAGGTTCCGGGCTGGCTGGCAGAACCCTCTGCCCTCGCCTCAGGCCTTGGATTAGCCACGTGTGGAATCCAAACGGGATGGACACGTCAGCCTCTGTCGCCCGCCTACGCATCTAGTCTGGACATGGGGTTAGGCCCTACTTCAGCAGGACCCACGTGAGCCACCCCTGAGGGGGGACTGCCACCTTCATAGAAAGCCTTCTGTTAAGGGGGACCCCGCTGCCAGCCACGGGCAAGCACGTCGTTTGTTAGTTTACCTCCCGCCACGTTTATTGAGCACCGACCTCTTGTGGGACTCTGTGCGAGGCGAAGGCAGAGCCAGGATGACGCAGGCCCAGCCTGTGCTCTGGAAAAGCTCGGACTGGGGAGGCAGAGATTCACTCCGTGGCTCCCGCCGGACTAGGGTGGGTGCTGTGAGAGCAAGAGGAGGGCGAGAACGCGCCACAAAGGAGAGGACAGTTGAGCTGGCGCTCGGGGGGGTATTTAAGAGCTCCCCAAGCAGAGAATAGAAGGACACTCCAAAACAACAAGTTCAAAGTCCTGAAAGCACAAAAGAGAACAGCCAGTGCCTACACAGCTTGGGGAAAGAGAAGAGGAGGGGAGGGCGTGGAGAGGTGAGCAGGGATGCGACTGGGGTGGGGGGGGGGCGCCGCTGCTGCAGTAGCCAAGGGCCCTGCCCTTCAATCGAGGGGAGCAGTGACCTCTCTCATCGCAAGACAAAAGATGTGTGTGATACAGACAGAAAGCCCAGATGGCAGCTGTGGGATGTCAGGACGGAGCACCGTGAGGGACACTTCATGGAGGAGGAGGGGCCCCAGGCGAGCCATGAAGGCTCAGAAGATTCCGGTCCGTGTGGAGAAAGCGGCTTCCGATCCCCATTCACATGCCACCAAGCAGCCGTGTCCCCGGGGGGGGGGGGGGGGGGGGGGAGGCCTTTCCTCTGACACCGTAGCGACGCAGCAGACGGACGGAGAGTGCGGGGCTCCGCCCGTGCCTGCTGGCGGAGAGAACTCCCGTATTCAAGCGCCTTCTCTGTGCCCACACTGTGCCAGATTGGCCGTATTGCATCGTTTAATCCTCAAAATAACCCCGTGAGGTATCATTCCCATTTTGCAGCTACAGAAACTGACAGAGAGGTTAAAGAATTCGTTCAAGGTCACACAGCTAGTAAGAGACTGAAGTCGGGATATGAACTCAGGTCTTCCATGTTCTAAAAGCTTTGTTCTTTCCGCCCCCCCCCCCCCCCTGCTGTACAGAGCATTTGGATCCCAGCTTCCTGAACCTGATCTCCTTTTAGCCCCTGGGGTTCTGGAGGAATTTATATGACACTGATGCTGCCTTCATCATTAGAAGGCTGTCACTAGGGTGACAGGGAACAGTAGATATGGAGCTGTCACAATGAGAAAAATGAGGTGATGGGGAAGGCACTTCATCACTGCTTCCGGATTAGAGGCAGCCACCGCTCTGCCTGGCAAAAGGCTCTGTCGTCGTTCTGTTTCGGTTGCACCCCCCGAACCCTTCCTAGCCCCCCGTCTTCAAGCAGGTGGAATCCAGGCCTCAACCCCACCCCCACCCCGATTCTGAAAGATGAAGTAAACTTCGTGGAAAGGTTGGCCAGCCCACCATCTTCAGAACGGCCCAAGGAGGAGGGCAGTGCTTCTGAATGCTTTGGGGGGTCACAGACCCCGCTGAGAATCTGAAGCAGGCGGTGCCCTTCTCTCCGTGTGCACACACACGCTCACACGCACGTGTGTCTGCACACAGTTGGAGGCATTTCCACGCTCTTCAGCCCATCTGTGGACTCCAGAGGCTCGGTGGGCGTTCTTTCTGGAGATGCTGGGGGAATAGATTCATGATAAACATAGTTCCTGACCGTGTTTCCCCTACTCACCCCCTTCTTGGTCCTGCGGTGTTTGGAGAAAGCAAAGGAAATGGAACTCAGGGCCAGTAACTGCTTTCATGAGTGGGTGGGGGGAGGTGGAAGTCAGTGGCCTCATGAGCGCTCTGGCTTCTCTGCGTATTTGGATCGCTTGAGGGTCTTTGCATCCGTCAGGGAGCACACAGCCTGCCTGGGCCATCCGTGGTGGGCCCCCGTCTGAAAATCGGTCAGGCTCCCCGCCACTCAGGATGCCGGCCCTCAGAATCCTGGGAGCTCCACCTTGCACTGAACTCACTGAAAAATGCTTTGGAGAAAAGCCCGCTCCCACAGGGTCCCGCCGCCGCCCCGGCCGCCCCTGGGAGCTCCTGTCCCTCCCTGGCTGGAAACACGTGCGCTCTTAATAAAGCTGCCTCATCACCTGTTTAAACTAGACATTTGGTGCATAATGACTCCTGGCTGGGACCAGAGAAAGCCATCAGCCGTCCTCTGCAGGGAGCAGACCTGCCGGACGTGTCCTGGCTGGCGGCAGGTGCAGGGAAGCACTCCTCCCCAAGGCAGAGTTGGCTGGGGGAGAGGGAGCCCCGGGGTTGATGGGGGAGCTTTTAGAAGTCAGGCAAAGACGGCTGACACCTTGCTCCCTCCTTTGCCCTTCTCTGCTGCTCCTGGGCACAAGGTGATCCCAGAACGTGAGGGGACGCAGCAGGGAGGCCCCGGATCATTCCCCAGCCCTGCCATGGCACTCATGAGGCAGGGCAGTCTCGTGTGCACCTGCCCCGGCCTCCCAGCTGGAGGAGTCAGACACTGTGGGCGATACTGAGGCTTCCGGGCCCTGGGGTGTGGCTATAAAGCCAGATTTGCTGCTTGCCCAGAGTTCTGAGTTCTGGGGAGAGAGGCTCTGGAGAAACGTAAGCTATAGCTGTGTTAATTATTATTATTTTTATCATTATTACAGAGGAGCATGCTCCCCTGTCCATTCCCTGGGGAAATGGCTGTGGAAACAAGTTGCCAACACCTAGGCCTTGTGCCCAGGGGAGCGAGCCCTGGCAAAGCACAGCCTCCGGATCCTCCCCCGCCACCCCGCCAAGCGGGTTCACCTAGCTGGGCACCCGCCTCCCTGCCCGCCACCTCCCCCAGTACACATGCACCTTGTGCACGTGCTCACACATGCGCGCACACACACACACAGTGCTCCAGCACAGGGAAGGGCACGTAGCCCCCGGAACTCTTGTTCTTACCTCCTCACCGGAAGAAGACTCGTAAAGCTACACGTAGCAGAGCCACGTGAAGGTCCGCGGGAAGACTTGCTTTTGGCGTTCTGGAGATTTCTGCGGACAGGCACTTGCGCGCACGTCATTCCGTGGGCTCCCTCGCAGCCTGGCAGTTGAGGGCTGAGCCTCACACAGTGCTGGACTTGAATCACGGCTTCCACATGTAGTAGCTGTGTGATCTTGGGCAGGTTGCTTACCTTCTCTGAGCCCCCATTTCCCTTTCACTCTTACGGGCTGGTTGTGTGGACTAAGTAAGAAGTAAGCTTTGTAAAAGGCCCCGCACACGATAAGCATTCAATAAATGGTTTGTATTGAAATTCAAGGCAGACATTCTTGTCGCCGTGTGACAGAGGAGAAGAAACAGGGCTCAGCGAGATTGTCCCAAAGTTGGTACATGGTGGATCTGGGATTAGAACCTCTAGGGGAGCCTGGGTGGCTCAGTTGGTTGGGCGTCTGACTTCGGCTCAGGTCATGATCTCGCAGTCCGTGGGTTCGAGCCCCGCGTCAGGCTCTGTGCTGACATCTCAGAACCTGGAGCCTGCTTTGGATTCTGTGTCTCCCTCTCTCCCCTCCCCTGCTCACGTTCTGTTTCTCTCTCTCTCTCTCTCTCTCAAAAATACATAAAGATTAAAAAAAAAAAAGAAGAATCATCTCTGAATTTCTACCCAGACTGGATCTCTTACTGCCAGACCCTTCAGAGGCTGATTTTTCCCTGGCCGACTTGGTGGCAGTTTGGGACTGGGGTCCCTTGAATTGGCCCTTTGGCTTCTCCCATGCAGCCAGCTGTGTCCACCACCGGGGAGAACCCCACACACATGGCCACCTTTCCAGGGACTTCCCAAAGGGGTCCCCTGGGGGGCGCACGCGCGGCTCGGTCGGTTAAGTGTCCAACTCTTGGTTTCGGCTCAGGTCACATCTCACAGTTTGTGAGTTCGAGCCCCGCCATCGGGCTCTGTGCTGATGGTGCGGAGCCTGCTTGGGATTCTCTCTCTCGCTCTTTATCTACCCCTCCTCCACTCATGCTGTCTGTCTCTCAAAATAAATTAATTGATTTAAAAAAAAGGGGGGGGGGGTGTCGCCTGGGATAGCTCCAGCAACCCGTGGCTCAGTCTCTGCTGGGTAGAGCGAGACAGTGAGGGACAGGGAGGGGAGACCCCGGAGCTGGGGTGGAAAACTGAGGGTCTGGCAGGGGCAGGGAGAGGATGGTGATGGATGGAGAGCAAGGGTGGAGGAGGGGCAGAGATGGGAGAGCCGAGAAAAGAGGTGGGGCAGGGAAGGGGACACAAGCCTCACAGCCACCTCCGGGGACCAGCGTGATTCGCTGCAGCTCCTGAGGGCCCCTTCCAAGATGAGACACCCCACGTTCACAAAGCCCGTCTTCCTATCTATCAGGCAATAACACATCTTTAAGCTTGGTGGCAAATCCAGCTATTAAATTTACTTGTCAGATATAATGTGATTGTGAATTTATGGTGTATGGATTGTATCTCAAAGCTGCTGCTAACATATATAATCATATAATACGTACGTGCAAATGCACATACACACACACACACGTACGTGTTCGAGTTTTAGCTAGATACACATTGCTAAGAGCACTGGCTGTTGCCCTTCCCTAGCTGTATGACCTTGGGAAAGAGGCTTAATTTCTTTTAACCTCAGTTTCGGCATCTGCATAGTGGGCATGGTAGTTAGTTATTATGAGGATTAAGAGATAACGAGGGGGGCGCCTGGGTGGCGCAGTCGGTTAAGCGTCCGACTTCAGCCAGGTCACGATCTCGCGGTCCGTGAGTTCGAGCCCCGCGTCGGGCTCTGGGCTGATAGCCTGGAGCCTGTTTCCGATTCTGTGTCTCCCTCTCTCTCTGCCCCTCCCCCGTTCATGCTCTGTCTCTCTCTGTCCCAAAAATAAATAAACGTTGAAAAAAAAAAAAATTAAAAAAAAAAAAAAAAAAAAAAAAAAAGAGATAACGAGGGGCAAAAGTCCCTGGCAGCCTTAATGAACTTAGCTCGTTTTTTTGTTTTTTTTTTTTTTTTTTTTTTGCGTCTGTTTTAGCTACACAAGGCATATGTCGTTGCCCCCGTTTTAGAGCTGAGGAGACTGAGCCCAGGAGAGAGCACAGGTCTGGAGGTCAGGCACCCTGTGGCATCATCTCTGCGGTGCCGTGCGCAGGGCGGGACTCAGGAAATGTTTGCACGGGAAGAGACGATTCGCCCCTTGCTGGCACCGCTCCTGAGCCCGGGCTCCCCCCCTCAGCCCGGCTGACCACTTGGGGAGGCTGAGGAGGCCCCAGTGGCCCAGGGGCCTACTGGAGCCCTGGAAGGCAGTGGGCCTCTCCTGAGCGGCTTGGGGTCATGCTGGACTCCCCATGCTTGCTCACACGAGAGGGACTCCCATAGGTGAGGAGCTGAGGAGGCCCGCCAGAGGAGGGCGCTGTCAGGATGGGATCCTTCCGTGGGCTCACAGAATTCCAGAGAACCTCCCCCAGGCCTGGGAGCAGGAGCCTGGTGGCAGGCCCCCACAGGCAGGCCCCAAGCCCTGCTCCACTAAGGGCAGATTGGGTGTCCTGCCGTTCTTGGCAGGTCACGCCTGTTACGTTTCCACCTGTCTCTTGCCCAGAAAGTTCTTCTCCACAACCAGCCGCAGCATCCTCGGGTAGTTCGTCTGGTTTCCTGACCTTTGGTCCTAGACAGAGATGGGCGGCCAGGAAGAGTGATCGGACCCCCTGGGCACGTCAGCAGGTTCCCGGGGCCCGGGTGTAGCCTTTCATGAGACACCTTCGCACATTCTGGACCTACTGGGGTTAGGAGGCCAGGGTCCTGGCACCACCACTCCCACCCAGCTTTACCCTGGGATTGTTTTCCTGGCGGGGTGGCTGGAGTGGAACCCACCCTTTAGGTTGAAATAGGAGAGGACAACCCCCAGCCTTGAGAGGTATCTGGGGTCATGTTTTGGACCCTGGCCTCTGCAGTCAGCCTATCCGGCTGTGCTTGTCCATCACGTATTCTACTCACAAGATCTTGGGCAAGCTGCTTAGCGTCCGTAAGCCTCAGTTTCCCTGGGTATAAAATGGGAATGCCGGCAGTTCCTACTCCAAGGGTGTGGGAGGATTCACTGAGATAATGCCCGGGAAGCACAGAGCTGGTGTCCGCAGCGTGAGGCGTGTGCTGTGTGGATCCTGAAGCCAGGGCCTGAGTCCCGGCCTCGAGGTGCTCTCCGAAAGGTGACACACAGGGTCAGAGCTGCTGATCATGGTCCCCAGACTGCTGCCTGCAGACCTAGGCCCAGGCCCAAGCTGGGGGGAGTGGCAGTCACAGCCGGGGTCCCCCTACGCTCAGTGAATGCTTTCATGAAGCAGAAGGGAGGCCAGAAAAAGCAGAGAAGAGAAAAGAAAACCCCAGCAAATTCTCTGCCTCCCCCAGCTCTGCAGCTCCTGGGGGATCTGAGCTGCATAATACAATGGGATTTAATAAAATGCCTTTAACTCACAAAGTTTGTCTGCTGCCAGCTCCTTAATTAAATTGCCTAATGCTGCTTTGCGACGGCAGCACAAACTCCCGTGTTTAAAGGGCACGGTGTTGCCATGGCACTCGCCCCCCCTCCCCACACACACACACACACACACACACACACACACACAGGGCCAGCGGGGCCGTGGAGGAGCATACAGATGAGGCGCGGGGTCAGCCCTGCCCGCGGTGTCCTCCCCACCACACACACACATACACACACACACGCACTGCAATAGACTCTGGTCTGGTTTTCCTGGGAAAGCACTGAATCCTTGCTAAGAATGCTGAGCCAGGGCTTCACAAAGGGGACACTCAGGGGCATTTGAGCAGAGCAGAGCCAGCCGGCAGGGCCACGGTGGGTCCCAGGCAAGCCCTGGGAGGCCCGGGGGCAGCCTGGCCTCTCCCCAGCCCTCGCTCCTGCTGCAAGTGGCCTCCTCCGTCTCCCCCGGTGCACTATACAAACACACTTTGCTGTGTGTGCC
This sequence comes from Puma concolor, assembly GCF_028749965.1. NCBI lineage: Eukaryota > Metazoa > Chordata > Mammalia > Carnivora > Felidae > Puma > Puma concolor. The sequence goes on from NC_141683.1 coordinate 26,928,639, forward strand.
GTGACCTAAGAAGGATGGAGAAGCGCTGGGCGAGAGCCTGATTGGTTTGATGAGAACCGGAGGGGCTGGCAGGGTTGGGGGGGGGCGTGGGCACAGGGCGGGGATTATGTTCTTTCACACGAGGAGGGTGGAGGAGAGAGAAACATCCCTGCTTATGGATTTTTCCATCAGATGCAGTGGTTCTCAGTCATGGCTTCACACTTAAACCACTTGGGGATTTTTTTCCCCAATATTTTATTACGAAAAATTTGAAATATCCAGCAAAGTTGAAGGAATTTCACAGCAAACAACCATATACCCACCACCTAGATTCTACCCTTAGCCTTTTCCTAGACTTGCTCTCACCTCCCTCTCCCTATCCAGCCATCTCATTTTTGGTGCATTTCAAAATAAATTGCAGACGTCAGTACCCTTTTTCCTAAATACTTCAGTATCAATGACAATGGAGTTCAATCCTGTTCTACAGCAGTTTTTTTTCTTTCGATGTAAGATTTACGTATAGAGAAATCCTGGAGAGTTCTTTTTAACATTTTACTTTTGAGAGGCAGAGACAGAGCGTGAGCAGGCGAAGGGCAGAGAGAGAGGGAGGGAGACACAGAATCTGAAGCGGGCTCCAGGCTCTGAGCTGTCAGCACAGAGCCCGACGCGGGGCTTGAACTTCTGAACCGCGAGATCTTGAACTGAAGTCGGACACTCAACCGACTGAGTCACCCAGGCGCCCCGAGAGGTTTTTTTTTTTTTCTAATACCATGGCTGCATGGCACTACCAGTGACTGATTTCATTGGCCTGGAGTTACATGTAGGTATCAGAATATTTTAAAGGATCCCTCTATGGCTCTGTGGGGTGCAGCCAGAGTTGAAAAACCCAGGGTAATGAGACGCAAAGGGTTGTCCTTTTTAGTTCCCCCAAGCAGAACGTGCAGGTCTCCTGGCCGCACCTTGGTCTGTCCCCTGCGGATTCCCTTCCCCTGGTTTTCTCCGTGTGAACCTCGTACAACCACATTCGTGCTTCTTTTGGGGGGTACCTGTGTGTGCATGTGAATCCACTCCTTCTCGTGTTAGGATCACGGGCGTCTCACCGTCTGATGTGTATTTCCAGTGGCGAAGGCCACACCCGTTTCAGATTCTGTACATGTGACAGTGACGAAAGCGTGCAGGTTTCCATGTGACGAATGGGGCACTTCCGATGTGGCAGCGGACGGAGGAGGCGATGGTGTCCGGGGATGGCAGCGAGTGTGGCAAGGGTGAGGCTGGTGATACTGGCGGAGAGGGTAGGCTGCAGGTGGGGAACCGTCATGATGACGCGGTGGTGACCGTCCTCATGGTGATGCTGCTGGTCACCTGTGCTGTGAGGGCGGTGTGCAGACAGACGCGCATTCCCCACGCTAATACCGTCTGAGAAGAATGTTGCTCGCCACGTGACCAGAAGGTTGGTCCCCCCCGTTTGAGGACCCGGCTGCCGCAAGGGGCAGCTCCTTCCAAGATTCAGAGAAGCTACCTGCGAACCTTATCCGCCCCCCCCCCCCCCCCAGAGACCTGGAAGAGGCCCCGACAGAGCGACAGCAGCTCCACACTCGGCCGCCCTGTCCTGCTGCACTTTAACAAGACACAGCTCTGGTATGAAGTACCAGTGGGTCATTAGGAACGTTTATTTAAGATGAACAGTCCTGGGAGCCAGCCTGGTTGGGATGCCAGCCATCTCATGATCGGTAGAGATTTTATTTGCCGCCTCCATGGTTTCCCGTTCCTTTCCTGACCGGTACGCTTGAGGGAAGACAGAGGAAAACCGCTCTGGGTCCCTCTCCCTTGACCCAGGCGGGAAGGGCAGAGGGCAGAAAGCCCCAGAACACTCCTGATCTCCCGCTACGGCCCTTAGCCAGCACGTCTCTGAGCTGTCCTGGGCTACTGGGTTTCAGAGAGATTTTCAAGGCTGAGAATGAGGTCGGGCTCTCAAGAGACACTGCCCTTTTAAAATATATACATTAACGAGTATATATCTGCCTGAAAAACGCCTATAAAAATAACGTTGTCCAACCCTTTCTCATCTTACAGATGAGAAAACCAGGGCCAAGTGGGCAGCAAATAAAATAGTGTTGAGAATGACAATAAAAATACCCCTCGTGCATATAATATCTCTACCGATGCAGACCTCTCACACCTGGGATCTGACTCGGGTTTTTGACCAGGCCAGCGAGCTGCTAGGGACTCCTGAGCCCCTTCCCAGAATCTTCCCGCCGCCACCGAGCCTAGGTGACATTTGTGTTAGCCCCGGCGGCTCAGAGCGTGCCTTTCACACTCATGTGTTCATCTCATCTGCACCGCATCTCTGCACAAAAGACGGAAGGTACTGGTCTTACCCCTGTTTGGCAGAGGAGAAAGCGGGGGCTCATAGAAGTGAAGCCAAGCTTGCATGGTTAGTAAATGTCAGAGCGGGAACTAGAATCCAAGAGCCCTGTATCAGTTTGCTGGGACTACCATCTCCAAGTATCACAAACTGGGTGGCTTAAAAACAATAGAAATTTATCGCCTCCGTTCCGGAGGCCCGAAGTCTGGAATCAAGGCGCGGCAGGGCCGTGCTCCCTCCGAAACCCCTCGGGGAGCACTCCTAGCTCTCGGTGCCGGCTGGCTGTCGTTGGAGGTCCTCGGCTTGTAGCTGCCGGGCTTCAGTCCTTGTCTGCGTCATCACGTGGAATTCTCCCTGTGCCTCTTTGTGTCCAAACTCCCCTCCTCTTACACGGACACCAGACATTGGAGAAGGGCCCACCCTAATCCAGTATGACCTTACCTTGTATAATCTTAACTTGATCACACCTGCAAAGACCCTATTTCCAGATTAAGGTCACCTTCACGGGTACTGGGTGTTAGGACTTAAATATACGTTTTGGGGGCCACAGTTCAACCCGCAATGGCCCTTGTCCCAAGCCAGTGGCCTTCTATAGCATGCTCTTGGCCTCCTATGCTCCATCCCACCCCCCTCTCTCTTCCCCATGCTCCCCCGAGGACAAGGGGCTCCCCTCCCCTGCAGTGGAGAAAGTGGGGCTGGCCGGGAGCATTGTTCGTCTTCTGCTCTTCCCAAATCATTACAAGTTACTAAGGTAGAATCATGAAATATAGGTGGGCTTTTTATCTTTTTTATTCCCAGACAGTAAAAATCACTACGACTTGTTCTTAATTAGTTTAATTTTGAAGCTTCTAAATATTGATTTAACCTACACTCCTTTGTACTTGCCGCAGTCACTGAATTATGCCTGTTATCGATCACAGATGGAAGCGTTTCCATCCACTGGGCTCTGGGGGCGTCTGGGAGCCCTCGGTCCCCCAGCAGGTGCACTGGGCTCAGAAGGCATGAACAGGCCTGGAGGAGAGGGTGCCTGTGCCCGATTGGAAAGGGCCTTCTCTTGAAGGACAGCTGCTCAGCATAGACCAGGAGCCGGTTTCTTTCTGATAACGTTGGCTCAGGCCAGGGGAAGTTGAATGAGAAGTCACTGGAAATCCCATTCCATTCTGAGCCCTAGCTGAACTGGGCAGGGGCAGGTAGAGGAGGAGGAGGAGGATGTGAGGTCGGGGTTCAGAGCACAGGTTTTAGAGAAGCGTTTAGGCTTTGGCACCAGCCGGAACCTCGTCTGAGTCCTGTCACCACCAGCTGGATGTTCTTGAGCGAAGTACCTACCCTCTCACATCTGTGAAGGGACTTGTAACCCCTGTCATTTCGGTGCACACTCACATCAGGCCTCCGGCATGTTCTCTCCTCTAGGCTATGCCCCTGCTGCCCTCGGTATATACTTCCATGACCACTTTTATCATGCTTTAGTAGATTGGGTGTTTTTTTTTTTAATCTGTGACCCTCTGCCTGCCCTTGCATCCTGAACCCTTCCCAGTGCCAACATACAGTCGGGGCTCTATTAATGCTCATTGGGTAAGGAGTTTCCCTGTGGCCAGGACAGAAGGGGTGAGGGGATCTGGAATACCGCGGTCCTAACCGTCAGCAGAGTTATCACATCGTCATGCCTGTAGCTGAGCGTTCCCAGCCTGCACCATTCCTGTGTACAGAGTTCTGGTCTCAGCTGGAGGGACCTTCGAGATGATCTCGCCCAGGGATTCTCCAACAGGAGCATCCATCAGAATCACCCGGCGGAGGGCTTGCTCATCGCTGGGTTACGAGGCCCCACTCCCTGAGCTCGTGACTCTGGAGCCATTCTCGGGGTGGGGTCACCTGCATTGCAAGTGATGCTGCCATGGCTGGTCCGGGGACCGCGGTTTTAGAGCCGCTGTTCCAGCCCAGCTGCCTCATTTCACGGGGAGGAGCCCGAGAAGTAAGAGGGAAGAGAGAAGTAAGGGGGCATAACCCCAGGTCTGTCCCCAGGCCGAGACTGGAACCCAGCCCTGTCCTGTCCTGTTTCGTCTACCACCGGCTCCCATGCCTGGCCTCCGCTTCCCCCTCTGGGCCTTCGAGAAGCTGGGTGAGGGGTGGGGAAGGTTGGACGGAGCTTCCGAGAAGTGTTCTTTGCAGGCCCGCCGTGAGCTGCTGAGGGCCAGGCCGGTGGCACCGGGGAGGGGGACCCGGCGAAGGGATGGTCAGGGCAGGCCCGGAGGGGGGTGGCGAGGACTGACAGGCCGTCCTCGCTGCGGTTCGGGGAAGAAACCACCTCCACCGGGGCCTCAGCTGCAGCCATATATCTCCCAGGCTGCATGAGACAGCTGACAGAGGGAGAAGGCAGCGAGGCCCGCCGGGCACCGGGGCTCCTTCCGCCGCGTGATTTATCTCCGAGCTTCGTCTGGCAAACCTGCTGATGAAACGGGTCTCCTTTTCTCTCCGCCTCATCAATTTTCATTCTGATTTCATTTTCCTTTTCCGTTAGAAGGGGTTTGGCCTTTCTCCTCGTTTAACTGGTCTGCTCCCCATTCGCTCTGCCTGCCTTTCTCCTCAGCCGCCCCGGGGCCCCAGGCCCTCCCCGGCCAGGTATCTCCCCTGACCCCGCCCCAGCGTGCCCTGGGGTTCCCTCCGTCCGCACCCCAACACTAGGGAGAGAGAAACCTCCTCACCTAGTTCCCCATTCACGTCAGACGGCGCTGCCTCCCTCCGTTCCTTCCAGGGCCTCAAAGCCACAGTGCCGTGCTGGGACAGCTCACAATCTGAGGGAAGGGACGAACATCGAACATCATATTGGGCGTGGGTTCTCAGAGGATGGCGGGGGGAGCGAGGGATGGATTAATTTGTAGGAGAGGCTGCGGTCAGAGAAGACCTCGGGGATGGGAAGGAAGGCCCAAGGTGCGCGAGTGACGAATGGGACTTCTGGGCAAAGACCCTGCACGTGCAAAGGCCCAGGGGCAGGAAAGAGCATTGTTTGCCTCTCTCTGAAATCTTCCCGCTCTTCCCCCTGCCCTTGCGCCTGGCTCCCAGGGACCTACTGTGTTTGAAGAGATGTCCTGGGACACTGGCTGTGGGAGGGAGCCTTTCCAGAACTGTGCAGGGTCTTCCCACCATGCCCACTTGATCGTAGGAGGGCCAAGGGGAGCTCCAGGGCAGGAGGCTGGAGAGGCTTGTGGATCAGCAGCCAGGCTTGGCTGCCCGCCCCCCCCCCCCCCCCCGACTTGGGACTGTGGCCAGTGTGGAATGTTTCGGGCTGAAACATCTAAACTCTGCTGCAGGAGGGGCCCTCTCCCGGCTTCCAGGGAGCACCTGGGGGAAACAGAGGCACTGCTCACCTAAGCCAGGAGGAGCCGCCTTGTTTCCTGAGTGCGAGTTGTGTCAGACATCAGTGACCTGTAAATGAGCTGAGTTCCGCGACTGTCCTGGAGACTAGAAACAGGACCACAGTTGGAGGGTAGCTGGCTGCATAAGGAGGGACCGGCAGCCTGCGGTGGTAGGGTCCCTAGGAGAAGGTGCCTGCCTTCGAGGCCACATGACCACTGACGGGGGCAGTCCGGTGCTGGCTTGGTGCAAAGGTGGTCTAGAAGCCAGGGACCGGGCCTCAAACAAAGAAAGAAGGGGGCGCTACTCAACACCACGCACTTTACAGACATCATCTTTCTCAGGTTCCCCCATGAGCAAGGCTACCGCTCCATGTCCAGAGGGAGAACCCGAGTGACGACGCACGAGGTCACACAGCCAGCACCAGGACTCAGGCGCAGAGCTGCCTCTAGCGCCTACCCCTGCACCTCTAACCCGAGCTCTCACGGGATTTGATGGAGTCCGTGGGACTTCCCGAGGAGGGGCCTGGAGAGCTCTAGAAGGGTGAAGACCATCGTAGGAGCAGGTCGAATCCAGAGGCAGAAGCCTGAGTCAGAGAGCAGTGCGTTCTTCCCCCCACCCCCACCCCCACCCCCGCCCAGGGGAAGGCCCAAGCCAGGGGCAGGGGTGCAAACCTAAGGGAGACGGGCCCTGGGAGCGAGTGTGGTCTCCTTGCGGGTGGCAAGAAAGGAGGCGGAAGGGCCTGAGCCCAGACTCTGAGCTGCCTGGTCTCCGGGAGCTGGGAAGCAAGCTCTGCCCCACCTGCCCTTCCTCGCCTTCCTTTCCCTCCTGCCCTCCCGCTCGCTGTCCTTCCACAGATGTTTCCTGAGCTCCTACTGTGTGCCAGACCGTGGGAGGGACCGGCGACTCGAGCACAGTTCCTTCTCCTGAGGGGCTCACGGTCCTGGTGGGAGAGACAGGCCGACAACCAGCCGGCTCATGATGGAGGGAGGCTGGGAGCCGGGACAGGGGGAGAGGGGTCCGGGCCGGCTACCTGCGGGTGGGCAGATGATCGGCAGGACCTAGCAGCCGGGCGGGGGCAGACCTGTCCTGTGTGCAGTGCCCCCAGACAGCGGTGGCTGTGCCCTACCTCCTGGCGCCCTCCCCTGCTAATTAAGAAGGAAAGAGGCAGGCTCCCTTCCGGACCCCAGAACTCTAGCACCCTCTGCCCAGGCCAGCCGGGACTTCTGCTTGGGACAAGGCCCTGTCCTCCGGGGCAAGGAGGGGATTTTACTGAACGCTGACTCCTCACATCGCAGAGGCAGGTAGGGCAGCGGTGGAGGAGGGAACCTTCATCCTTTCCCCAGGAGATACCTTACCGCTTCCCTCCCTGCTCCCCAGGCCCCCACCCCCGGACTCTCAGATGTCGGCTTGTGGCACCAGAGCCATGGAAATAGAAAGGGCTGGCGAATGACACCCTGGGTTCCAGGCCGGGCTTTCTACACTCTAGCTGCGGGCCCTTGGTCTGACCCCCTGGCTCCGAGCCGGAGCCTTCTGGTCTGTGAAGCAGCCACCTCTCAGGTCGTGGGGAGCGAATAGAAATCCTGGCACAGAGAAGGGGCTCGGGAATGTCCCGTCTATCTCCTGAGACTCTCCTTTATGTCACCCGTCCAGTGGCGTCAGAGCGGAGGGGACTCACCTTACCAAAGAGAGATGTTCAGTAGAATAATGGTTTTCGAGCTTTGATCACTGTGACCCAAGGGCAAAAACTGCATGGTTTTTGCCTCATGCTCTTGTCTGTACCCAAGTGTGAATGTGTGTGCATAAAACTTCTCAAAACGGTGCTGAGTCTAGCTACCGTCAATGCGCTCTGGCGTTTTCTGTTGTGTTTCATTTTTTTGAAATGCAGATTGTGACCCACTTTAAGTTGTTTTTATGACCCACTGACGGGTTGCCATTCACCGTTCACGCAGCACATCTCCTGCCCCTACCGGGAAAGTGCGCGCTGTGCCACGCTCCAAGGACACGCAGATCAATAACAAAGCACCCTTTCCTCCAGCAGCTCACAGCCTCGTATGGAAAACAGGCTCACAGACGGACAGTAAGGAAGGTGCTGTCGGGGAGGAGGAGGTCTGTCCCAAGAGTCTCGGGGACTGCGAGGCGGTGGGAGAGCCCACCGTTCTTGGAGGGAATCGTGGACAGTATCACAGAGGAGGGAGCATTTGGGACGGGCCTCTGTGGCTGAGGTTGAAGCTGGAGGAGGGCTGTGCAGAGTGGAGGGGTCCGAGGCGTGGCAGAAACTAGCAAGTCTTGTTTGGTGGGAGCATGGGGTGCCCGGGAAGGAGAGGGCTGCTGGGAGGGAGGCGAGGAGGCGGCCCCAGGAGAGGCTATCCTAAGGGCCAAGACAAGAAACGAAAGGGGGAAGGAAGTGCAGGCACCGTGGTGGGTGTGGGAGGCGGGAGAGGGACAGGTCAAGGTGGCAGAGATGTCCAGCCTCGGAGACTGCTGGGCGGTGGTGCCGAAGGACAGAGATGGGGCGGCCGGAGCGAAAGCAGGCTTGGTGGGAGACATGGGGTGTGGGACAAGTCGAGGCAAAGAGGCTCTGAGGCAGTCAGGTGGAGGGGTCCGGGGGCAGCTAGCCACAGGTCTGGGCCTCTCCTTCCTGGCCACGCCCACGTTTGTCCTCTTGCCTGGTGCCCCACACTCTGTAATGAGAAGACCCAGAAGTCTGGGGGTGGAAAGGAGGCAATAGGGCCACCCCGGGGGGTGGCCAAAACCCAGCAGGGCTTTGGGTGAAGGAGGTCGGGTGAGAGGCACAGAGCTGCGTGGGGCCAGGAGGTCATTCCCGCCCTCTTCAGCACATGGCACTCACAGACCCAGCCCCGAGGAGCCCCCCCGGAGAGGGGGACCCGAGGTCTAGAGCGATTTCCAGATATGGGAATTGTGGAAGAACAAAGAGGGATTAAGAGGAACCAGCCTTCCCGCCTTCCTGGAGATGGCCGGTCCCGCGAGACACCCCGAGAAGTGTAGCCCACTTTGCGGCAGGAAGATGAAGTGAGGGAATTTCAAGCGTCAAGCTCTGGGGGTCCCTAAAGCCAGAGTCAACTGTTTCCAGAGTCCCCGGTCCCGAGTTGTGATGGAGAAGGAAGAGGAATTCTGGGTTTAAAAGATGAAACTGATTGATGGTGACGGAAGTCAGGACAATGGTTAAGTCCAGGTGGGGGCTGGATATTGACTCACCGGGAGGGCCACACGGGAACCTTCTGGAGGGCTGGAAACATTTACGTCTTGTTCCGGGTGGTGGCCGTCTGGGTACCTACTCACGGAGAAACTCATCGAGCCGTGCGCTTGGGACGAGGGCCATGTAGTCACTCTCCTGTACATATGTCACACTTCAGAATGTTTTTCTTTATCACAAGAGGTGAGAGATGAGAAGTAGGTGGTAAGATGGAAGGAGAGGCAGGGGTGAGGGGGGGCGAATGAAGGGAACGCAGAGCTTCCTGCACCGGGACTCCCGCACTCCTCCCCGAGGCCCTGCGAGGAGGCTGTCACCCCCACTTCCCAGCTCAGGCACTGGCTCCGAAGGCTGCCTGCCTGGCCCAAGGTCACACGGCAAGCGGCAGAGCCAGGCTCCAACTCTGATGGCAGAGCCCGGGCCTCCCACTCCACCGCCCCTCCTTTGCATAAGTTATTTATGGAATTCAGACTCTGCAAGACTAGATAAACGCGGAGGTCTCCTCCGGCTCTGAGGTCCTGCTTGTCTGCGATTAAATGAGAGGTGGGAGTGAGGGGCCGGGCTCCCCTCCCAGGAGGAGCAGGAGGCCAGGTGCGCAGATGGAGGGCTGGCCTCCCTCCCTCTGCACCCCTCCCACCCCGCGCTTATCTGCCGGTGAGGAGGCCGGAGTTTATCAACGCTACACTCAATTACGCTGCCCATCTGTCTCCGCAGCTCAGGGGGACCTGACGCTGAAGCAGCGAAGGCCAGGCCATCGATCACCACCGCCGCTGCTCCTTCCGGACCCTTGGCTCCAGCTCTGGAGGCTGGGTGGAGGCCGCGCCGGAGGGAAGGGGAGAGAGGGGAGGGCGAGGCGAGAGCCCACGTCCACCGACCGACCTCCTGGGGGAGCCCCCTGTCATGTAGGAGCAGCCGGATGGAGCAGCTGCACACACAGCTTTTCCCAAAGTCTTCATTAGTTGCTCTGCCAAGGGCCCGAGTTTAACAGGAAATGTAAGGGACCAGTGCCACCCTGGAGTGGATGGCCCTGCTTCCCTGACTGTGGCCCCAGAGCTTTCAGTCTCCTGTCACTGCAGGCCAAGGCTAGCAGGCAGCCCCCAGCCCCCAATCAGAGGGCAGGCCGAGGTCCACGTGCAGCCCGCTGGCTCTGTTTGTCCGTTTGCGATGCCGGCCCAGCCACACTCACACAGGAGCAATGTCTTCCCTCTGCTGTCCCCCAAGTCGGGGGCAGGGGGTCGCTCTAGCCCTGAATCAAGGAATGGTGTGTGCAGGGCCCATCAGGTGGCTGTAGGGGCGGAGGAGCTGAGGACCCAGGTCATCTCTGAAGGCACACGGGGCCGGCCCCGTGCTCTGCTCCCGTAAGGCCGGCCTGGATCCGCCAGGCGGCAAGCTTTGGCTGGGCTGGTGGCCCAGGTTGTGGAGTCCGAGGCCTAGGTTTTAATCCCAACCCTGCCATGTGGACGTTTGCTCAACCTCTGACGAGTCATGTGACCCGTCGGAGCCTCAGTTGCTTCCCTTGCAGGATGAGACTACAAAATCCCTCCTCTGCCCACGCGCGGGCTTGATGGGGGGGGGGGCTCCCCACTGGCGTCCATCTACAAGGCCCCTCCGCGTGCTTGGCCCTGCGCCTGGTGCCGTGGGGGCACAGAAAGCGTGTGCGGCATGGCCCCCGCCACGAGGAGCTCGAAATCCAGGTGGGGAAAATGTCCACGCAGTCGTGTGAACTCCTGCTCACCCCGGAGATCACAGATAGAAGACAATTAGCTTTCTCCGCAGCTCCCGGCAGAAACTGCTAATCAGCCTGCACGGGTGGGCAGGTGCAAGACAGTCTGAGACGGCGATGGCAGGTGAGTGGGCAGCTCTGCCTTCCTCCCTGGAAGGGGCTGTGCGCTCAGCCGCGAGGGGGAGGACTCTTCTGGGCCTTTGCCAAGCCTTGGGATCAGAGGTGCGGCCGAACGTGAGTCATTGAGCCACCGCCTCCCTCTGGGCGCCGAACGCCCGCCCTGGGCTCCTGGCGGGGGAGCAGGTGCACTGCCTCACCCATCCAGCCAGAGGGACTGCTGCGTGGGGTGGAGGAAAAGGTTTTGAATTCAGTCTTAAGTGGTTCCTTCATCCCCGCCACGCAGCTGAGCCTCCGCAGAACGGAGGCGTTAGAGCCAAGGTGGTGGAGGAGAGACCCCTGCGGCTCAGATCGTGTCTGAAGGCCAAGGGGGAGGCCCGGCCCGGCCCGGCCCGGCCTGGCGGGAGACCCCTCTCCACTCACTGCAGGCTTCTCTGCCCTTCGGGACTGTCCTGCGCTCTTCTAATCACTTTGCAGTTTTCAGCCCTGCCGGAGTGGAGGAGGTTAATGTCGTGACGTGTTATCTATTTCTGTTCCTCGCTCCTCCATGCCACCCGGAGGCAACGCTGGGCCACGGTGGGCAAGCCCAGTAGGGGCTCGTGGAGGACCTGGACGCACTTTCTGTTCCCCCTGAGAAGTCCTACAGCTGGGGAGCCTCCCAGCCCTGGGGGAGGACCGGAGCCGAGAGGCAACTGACATTTATTGAGCTCTTTCTGGGTGCGCCCCACTCGGCTCCCTTAATCCTAACGGCAACCTCATGTTAGACAGAAGGAACAGAGGCTCTGAGAAGCCGATCCGTTTTCCCAGCGTGCTCTGGCGGGAGGTGGGAAGTCAGAGTAGGATCTCTTCGCCTGTGGGCTCTGCTCTCTCTCGTGCCGGGTCGAGGCTGGAGGCAAGGGCCTCTGGGATGTGTACGTGTGACAGGCCCACCGGCCTAGGTCCCGTTCGGTGACAGGGCCGTCCTGGGACTCGGCTCGTTTCTGCCTCCTCTCCACCCACACAGTACACCGCAGAGTCCCCTGCCCTCTCCCTGCCCACCAGTCACTAGCTTGGGCGGCCAGGTTCCCTGGGCTCCCGCTGCACGTGTATGCGGGCGTGCGTGCGTGTGCGCACGTGTGTTTGTTTGCTCTGAGTTTTACGTGTCAGTGCACACACACCCCCACGCAAAACCTCTGTGCATTTTAAGTCACGGTTGTTTTCCCACCTTCAGAAATAGCTGCAGAGGAAGGTGGGAGGTAGTCGAATGTAAACAGGCATACCACTCTCCTGCTCAGGGGAGGGACGGCGCCTCCAGCCGCTCCCCTCCCCAGCATCCTGGAAGCAGGGGGAGGTGGGCGAAGAGCCCCTCTGGCCAGGTGAGCGGCACCTGCCTGGAAGGTGGTAGAACGCATCGTCCCAGGACACTAGAATGGGCACCCGGCCCGCGGCCGGACCTGAGGACGAAGAAACGTGATGTAAATGGCACAACCCCAGAACTTGGGTGGATTCCCGTCTCCTGCCGCCTCCCAGCTACGTGTCTTCAGCGAAGTTCTTTAACCTCGAAGAACCTCAATTTTTTCATGCGCAAACTGGGGGTATTATATTAATGCTTATCTTGTCGGCTCGTTTTGACGGTTAAGTGAAATAAGATACTCAGAGTCTGTGGAGTCCTGGCAAATCTCAGGTGACGAGTAAGTGTTGGTGTGCTTCCCTCATAACCCACGGTTGGAAAACTACCCAGATCGGACTTCTACTCGTGAGGGGACCGGGCCCAGGAAGGCCCCCTGGTTTTTCCCCCATGTTCGTTGTAAACCAAGGCTGGATTTGCCTCCAGGGTGATTCAGCCTGGCCTTGGGGTCTGTGGGAGCCTGGATTACCCATACCTAGGAGGTGGGAAACAGTGGCTTAGATTCTAGGCTATGGGGTGGGGGGCGGGGTGAGCGACCTCTTGGGGGAAGGGGCTCTGGGGCCACAGAGATTGATTCGTAGAGTACACATTCACTGGGCACCTGCTGTGTGCTCTAAGCCCAATGATGACCAAGACAGGTCCCCAGCTGGGGAGACATTTCCATGTGGTGTGGTCCAGGCTATGACAGAAGGGGAGCATGGGACACTGTAAGAGCGTAAGGTGGGCCCCTTAGCCAGCCGGGAGTTGGGGAGGGGGATGGGAGAAGCTTCTGTAGGAGGTGACTGACCTTAAGTAGAGGCTTGGAGAACCACTAGGACTTGTCTAGGAGGCCATGAGGAGACACGAGAAGGGGGGCACGTCAGGGTAACTTCAACTCAAAAGTGTTGCTGTGCATAGTTGGTAAGTGGGAGGCAGGAGGCAAGGGCCTCTGGGATGTATATGTGTGACAGGACGTCATAGAAGGAGAGGCGAACAGCAAGAGAACAGCAAGAGAAGCCAGGAGATCGGCCAGGGACAGGTCCTGTAAGGTCTTACCTGCAGGGCTCAGGAGCTCAGACCCAGGCTTCCTAACCCCACCGCCTTCCTCCAGGGAGCTCAGTCAGGCTGTCGGCAGGTCCTGCCTCCGGGCAGGAAAGTTGGCAAAAACCAAAGCCATACACTAGGAGAGCCTATGCCGACCCCAGGCTGGAGCACCAACTTCCCCAGCCTGTCTGGGTATAGGGTCAGGGACCATTGCCTTTCTACTTCCAGAGTCCTGAGAGCCCACCCTGGAATTTCGAATCTGTACTATTTCCACAACCACCGCCATCCCCTACATACACACACACACACACACACACACACACACACACACACACACACTGCTCAGAGGGATGCCTGGAAACTTTACCCAGTGAGCCAAAGAAGGCAGGGGAGATGTGAGAAGGTAAGAGAATCTACTCCACATCTCTCGGCTCAGAAGGACTGTGGAGATGACGGTCATTCTAGCATCTCCTCTCCTCCACACACGTGCACGTACACCCCTTCCCGAGTTCTCCCGGAAGCTTCCCAGTTCAATCTCTCCCCCCTTCCCTGAAGACTCACAGTTGCTCCCTCCCCCAGCGGATGGTAGAAAAGGACACCCAAGCCTCAGGGCTGTAGGACGGAACCCAGGAGCCCTGGCTGTCCCCGTCTCTCCGTTCCTTTGCCCTCTGGAGTCAAGCAGGGGTGACACGGGAGGAGGGAGTAGATTCTGCTTCTCTGCCACCTCCTGACTGTGCATCCTTTTCTTCCAGGGCTGCCCCGATGGGGCGTGGCAAGGAATGAGCAGGCCCCGCCCCAGCGGACAAGGATGGAGAGCTGTACCCAGGAGGGCAAGAAGCGATGCCCACCCATCCCCACGTAGAATGACCGTCCCGGGAGGGCGGTTCCCCAGGCCCTGGCAAGGCTGCTGACCCTCGGCCTGCGAACCGCTAAGAGTAGGACTCCAGACTCTCCTTGCGGATGGTTCCCTACCCTGCGGCTCCATCATGAGGCTCCTCGTGGCCCCCCTTTTGCTGGCGTGGGTGGCCGGTGCCGCCGCCGCCGTGCCCGTGGTACCCTGGCGTGTGCCCTGCCCCCCTCAGTGCGCCTGCCAGATCCGGCCCTGGTATACGCCCCGGTCATCCTACCGTGAGGCCACCACCGTGGACTGCAATGACCTGTTCCTGACGGCGGTGCCCCCCGGGCTGCCCGCGGGCACGCAGACCTTACTGCTGCAGAGCAACAGCATTGTCCGCGTGGACCAGAGTGAGCTCAACTACCTGGCCAACCTCACAGAGCTGGACCTGTCCCAGAACAGCTTTTCGGACGCTCGGGACTGTGATTTGCGCGCCCTGCCCCAGCTGCTGAGCCTGCACCTGGAGGAGAACCAGCTGAGCCGGCTGGAGGACCACAGCTTTGCGGGGCTCGCCAGCCTGCAGGAGCTCTATCTCAACCACAACCAGCTCTACCGCATCGCCCCCCGGGCCTTTGCCGGCCTCGGCAACCTGCTGAGGCTGCACCTCAACTCCAACCTGCTGAGGGCCGTTGACGGCCGCTGGTTTGAGATGCTGCCCAACCTGGAGATCCTCATGATTGGCGGCAACAAGGTAGACGCCATCCTGGACATGAACTTCCGGCCCCTGGCCAACCTGCGCAGCCTGGTGCTGGCAGGCATGAACCTTCGGGAGATCTCCGACTACGCCCTGGAGGGGCTGCAAAGCCTGGAGAGCCTCTCCTTCTATGACAACCAGCTGGCCCAGGTGCCCAGGCGGGCCTTGGAGCAGGTGCCCGGGCTCAAGTTCTTAGACCTGAACAAGAACCCGCTCCAGCGGGTGGGGCCTGGGGACTTTGCCAACATGCTGCACCTCAAGGAGCTGGGTCTCAACAACATGGAGGAGCTGGTTTCCATCGACAAGTTCGCCCTGGTCAACCTCCCCGAGCTGACCAAGCTGGACATCACCAACAACCCCCGGCTGTCCTTCATCCACCCCCGCGCCTTCCACCACCTGCCCCAGATGGAGACCCTCATGCTCAACAACAACGCTCTCAGTGCCTTGCACCAGCAGACGGTGGAGTCCCTGCCCAACCTGCAGGAGGTGGGTCTCCATGGCAACCCCATCCGCTGCGATTGCGTCATCCGCTGGGCCAACGCCACGGGCACCCGCGTCCGCTTCATCGAGCCGCAGTCCACCCTGTGCGCCGAGCCGCCCGACCTCCAGCGCCGCCCAGTCCGCGAGGTGCCCTTCCGGGAGATGACGGACCACTGCCTGCCCCTCATCTCCCCCCGCAGCTTCCCCCCCAGCCTCCAGGTGGCCAGCGGAGAGAGCCTGGTGCTACACTGCCGGGCACTGGCTGAACCGGAACCCGAGATCTACTGGGTCACGCCAGCCGGGGTTCGACTGACGCCTGCCCGTGCTGGCAGGAAGTACCGGGTGTACCCCGAGGGGACCCTGGAGCTGCGGAGGGTGACGGCAGAAGAGACAGGCCTGTACACCTGTGTGGCCCAGAACCTGGTGGGGGCTGACAGTAAGACGGTTAACGTGGTCGTCGGCCGGCCTCCCCCGCAGCCGGGCCGGGACAAGGGATGGGGGCTGGAGCTCCGGGTGCAGGAGACCCACCCTTACCACATCCTGCTGTCTTGGGTCCCCCCACCCAACACAGTCTCTACCAACCTCACCTGGTCCAGCGCCTCCTCCCCCCGGGGCCAGGGGGCCCCTGCTCTGGCCCGCCTGCCGAGGGGAACCCACAGCTACAACATCACCCGCCTCCTTCAGGCCACGGAGTACTGGGCCTGCCTGCAAGTGGCCTTTGCCGATGCCCACACCCAGCTGGCATGTGTATGGACCAGGACTAAAGAGGCCGCTCCTTGCCGCAGAGCCTTAGGGGACCGACCAGGGCTCATAGCCATCCTGGCTCTGGCTGTCCTCCTGCTGGCAGCCGGGCTAGCCGCCCACCTTGGCGGTGGTCAGCCCAGGCAGGGGGCGGGTGGGCGGCCTCTCCTTCCGGCCTGGGCTTTCTGGGGCTGGGGGAGTGCCCCCTCCGTTCGAGTGGTATCCGTGCCCCTTGTCTTGCCCTGGAACCCTGGAAGGAAGCTGTCCCGGTCTTCGGAAGGGGAAACACCATCACCACTATTGCTACAAAATTCCTGAAGCTCGGCCCGCTCTCAGCAGTAGACAAATAACGAGGACTACTTTTTACCAAAAGGGAAGCGATCTGGGCCAGATGCCCTGCCAGGAAAGTGACATGGACCCGCGTGCTTGAGGCCTGGCAGCTGGACCAAGACAGACGGGCTTTGTAGCCTCAGGGGGGCGCTCCCACCGCCTCCAAAAAGTTGCCCTTACCTTCCGGGAGCCTGTCCGCTGACATTCTGACGGGCATCTCCAAGGGACAGGAGGGACTCTGGCGAGAGCCTCCTCCCACCCCCCCTAGTTGTCTGTGTGCCCAGAGGCTCCCGGGCTTCTGCTTGGATGTCCCCTGCCTGTGTCCCCAGGCCCTTGGCCCACAGGATGCGCCCCCTCCTCTTCTCTTTCTTTGCACAGTCTCAGTTGCTTGCTCTTTCCCCTCCTGGGCAAGGGCTGAGGGAGGCCTCTCCTCCCCACCATGGGGTGACCGCTCCCAAAGTGGGTCTCTGGTCGGATCTGAAGGACATCTGGGGAGAGGGATGCCCAGGAACGCCTGATCTTGGCAGCCGGTTTGGCACTCTGAGGTTGACTTTCTATAGGCAATTTTGTACCTTTGTGGAGAAACGTGTCACCTCCCCACAACCCAGTTCACTCTTTTCTCCTGTTTTGTAAAAAATAAAAATAAACAAGAATAACAATAGTAAGGGGGGAAAGGAAACCAAGGGAGGATAATCTTTGAATACTAAGTGTAACTGAAAAGCTCTGTGCTCTGGAATCTCTTCACACCCAGGGGGTGGTTGGAGGGAGGGGCTGGGAAGGGACTGGAGGGGAGAGGGAGAAGGTGACAGAGGGCACAGGTGTTCCCTGTAGGTCTGAATTCGGGCCTGCTGGGGTGGGGGGAGGCGGTTGGGGGAGGCTGACAGGAGAGGGAGGAACCACAGGAGGCAAGGAGAGGGTGGGAGCGAAAAATGGAGGAAAGCACAGAGAGAGAGAGAGAGAGAGAGGGAGAGGGAGTGGAAATTTCCATCACCAAACATTGTCACCCCTTCTCTTTCCCTGATAAGCAATTAACATGCCAGTGCATAGGAAGCACTTGCCGGCCTATTTCTAATTAAACAAACCCAAGAGGCAGAGTCATGCAGAGAATTGCAAATCATCAAGACAGCAAGAACTTTGGCTCACTGGGGCAGAAGGGGGAGTGGGGTGATAGAGGATTTGGGGAGGGGAAGGCTGTGGGAGAAAGAAATTGCTGCATGGATCTTTCCGGTCCATTTCGGTATCATTTGCCATGAGCCTGGTTTGGTTTGCAGTATTTTTTGGTGGGTTTTTTTTGGTTTTGGGGTTTTTTTTGCTTTTTTGGTTTTGAAGACAGATTGACTTGTTAGGACCAAATGCGAAGAGGGGTCTCTGTCGGAAAGGCAATAGAGCCCAGGGGAGGGGGCTGCCGTGCCCGGTCAAGGGGGCCGCTCCAGGGCAGAGGCCACTGGCCACAGCTTTGGTTTTGGAAACGGGCTGAGACGGCCCTGGGTTTCCTGGGACTGAAGAAGCAGCATCGGAACCTGAGCGCCCCTGTGCTACAGACCCAGAGGGCAGACTCATCGCGGGTTGGCTCCAAGCCGCCATGGGGATTGCAAACGTATACGCAGGTGGAAGCCAGGCCAGGAGACGGAGCATCGGGCCCCACGGAACCTAGAAGGAGGACACTCACCCCAAGCCAGAGGGCAGCGCTCCTCTCAGAGTCTCGGGACCACACTTGGAGAACCACGGAGTCCGGCCTGCGGGGGCTAGAAGGTTTCGCTCCCTCCTGGTCTCAGGCATCCAGGCTCTCGCGGCAAAGCCGCCTCCCCGTTGCCACGGAGCTTATACTGCTTGCACCCTTGAATCCCTCCTTCTTGGGGGGAGAAACAGTCACAGGGGTTTAACCTGTCTCTCCTCTGAATCCCAGTCCTAAACGTGGTGGCCATCCCAGAGAAATTAGGCGAGGTGGAAGAGGATGGAGCGAGTGACCTCCTTTCTGTCACAGAGATGCCACTAGAGGGACATCCGTAGCCAGTTGGGGACAGGGAGGAAGAGGCACCTTGCGGGTTGCTGTGTCCTAGAAGAGCTAGAAACCGAGGAAAGGAGAGTGAGCAGCCTCTCCCCTGGCACAGAGAGCCAGGTGCATGGCTCGGGTGTGTTTTGCCTGGCGGGGGGGGGGGGGGGGGGACAGCGCGACCGTGCCCCGGAGGTCTATTTAGACAGCCTAACTGGCCGTCCCGGCTTCTACACTAGACCGAGCCTGTGGGCAACTGAACATGCTGGGTCTAAAACCAACAAAACAGCTATTAAGCCTGGTCTCTTCTATACATTTAAGATTGCCCTTTTTTTTTTAACCCTAAATAGAAAGCAATATTTACTTCCCCTTAAATTTTAAAGTGTTACGTAGGGCCTATCATTTCCATCTATTGAGACGATTTCTGTTGAGTGTAGTAGCTCTCCCTCCCTAGGGCATGCCACTGAGAGGTCCCCTTGCCTTCCATGTGCTCGTCCACGGAGCCAGGACACGGTTCTGTGGCTCACCGCGGCAGCCTTCCCATCTCCTTGACAGGCTCTATCAGTCAATACGTCTGGGATGGCCACTCGGCCAACTGCAGACAGCTTAAGCATGCTATCTTGCAGCCCACATTTCTGCCTTCTCCCCCAGATGGACTTTGTGGGAGGCTGTGTGAAATGCAGAGATAGTGAGCTGGAGGCATTCCTCAGAGCTCTCGGTCCGGTCCCGGCATCAGAGAAGTAAACGCGGTTGGCTGAGCTAGGGTAGGTGACCAAGTAGAATTTTATTGGTCTCAGCATTGAAAGTCCTTTGTTTCAGGAACTCTCCCAGTCCTGGACAAACTGGGATGGTTGGTCACCCTAGTTGAGCAGCCTCTTTCTAATGGCGCCCTCTTCCTTCCTCCCCTCCCCACCCTCCCTCCCAATCAACAAATAGTTAATGAACGTAATGGTCTGCGCGGCTGTAGGAAATGGAGACGTAGATACAGACCTCTGAGCCCGTGGACCTGGCTTTTCTAGCGAGAAGGGAGAGTTGATGAGCAGGACACATAAGTAAGAATACGTAGTCTTGTACGATGGTAACGAGTACTATGGAGAAAAAATAAGTCAGGGAAGAGGAGGAGTGGATGTGTAGAGCCTTACACGGGGTGTTCAGGGGAAGGCCTCACTGAGAAGTTGACATCTGAGCAAAGCCTTGGGGGGAGCGAACCAGGCAGTTATCTGGGGGAAGAGAGATCCAGACAGAGAGAATAGCAAAGGTGAAGGCCAAGAGCAAGGAGGTCAGTGTGGCCACAGCAAGAGAGGAAAGGGAAGGGCAACCGTGACGGGGGTTTGTGTCGGGCCTTGTCAGCCACTGGAAGGACTGGGGCTTTTCCTCCAGTTAGAGGGGGAGCCACAGCAGGGTCCTGGGAAGACGCGGCATGGTTGAACTTGAGGGGATGCCTCCTGGTTGAGAACAGCATGGGGGCAGGGCTGGCAGAGGGCAGAAGCAGAGAGGCCAGGTGGGCGTCTGCAATAATCACCTCCAGGTACTCATCACTTCTAGAACATTGCCAGGGATGGGCACTAAGCGCACCTCTGTATTTTCTAAATCTATCCCCTTCCCCATTTTGAAAACCAAAGCCACATTGAGTGTTCCGCAAACTCCCTGCTGCTCTGCTTTTCCAGGTGATTCTTCAAAGGGGGCTCCACCATCATGTTTGCAAGTTCTGTCCGTGCCCTTGCCAGTAATGGCCAGTGGAGGTCATTTAAGGGAGTGAGGAATGACCTTGACTGGCCTTCAGTTCCATCTTGTGTTCGTCAGTCGCTCGGGGAGAGGCCACAGTGACTGCCGGAGCCCCTACCCTGCCCTTTCCTCTGTCAACCACTGACAACACCTTGGCTGTTCCAGGCCCAACGTCTACATTCTTCTTGCTGATTTTACCCAAAGAACCCTCGTGTGTTCCTCAAAGGTTTCCCAAATGTCAAATCAATGTATCTTTAGCCTTCCCAATACAATTTTTTTTTAATATTTATTTGTTTGGGGAGAGCTCAAGTGGGGAAGGGGCAGAGGGAGGGGGACAGAAGATCCGAAGCAGGGTCTGCGTGGACAGCCTGACAGCAGCGAGCCCAATACGGGGCTCGAACTCACAGACCGCAAAATCATGACCCGAGCCAAAGTGGGACGCTTACGTGACTGAGCCCCGCAGGTGCCCCTGACCTTCCCAGTACAATTCTGATGCATTTGCACAGTCCTTTTGCACTTGCCCATTAATTAAAAGCCTCTCCTGTATTTTTTGTAGTAACGGTGATGATTGAACACCTACCACGTGTGGCCACTCTCACAGATGTGTCACACACGCCGCTTCACTTCAACCCACAGCTGCCTTATACAGGCGGATGCCACTAGCCCCATTTGATAAATTTGGACGTCAGAGCTCAGAGAGGTTAAATGACTTCCCCAAGGTCACGCAGCTAGTGGGTGGCAGAGTCAGGCTTCAAACACCGTCTGATTCCAAGGGCTCAGGTTTAACCACCCTGCTCTAGTATATTCAAATTCATATACTTCAGAAGTATGTCAGTAGTTTCTCGAGAACACGCGAACTTCTAAAATCTGCATGCCTTAGAGAGCTCCTGCACAGCCACGTTTATTTTTAGACGCTGCCCTCTTTTATTTTTCTTTCTTACGCTCAAGATAATTTGTGACTCCATTGTCAAGACTGCCGTTGTGAAACCTCTTGAACTATATTCTCTTGAGAATCACAGTTTTGATTCTGTTCTCTGAATTTTTGAAACATCCTTTGTAGAAGTCTGGGCGGGAGCGGGGGGGGTTCTGATTTTGTCCCCTCATCCTTCCCTTCCTTAGATACTGTGAACTCTACAAGTACGTGGTGGCTTCCTCCAGAGTTTCTGATCCCTCCCCTCACCGACCAGTTATTCTGTGTCGGTCAGAATTACATCTGGAGCAGGCTTTGCCAATGGGTTTCCATTGCTTCTGAGCTCAGACATCAGCTGGGCAAGTCAGGAGCTCCTCAGAGGCTCGACACTGAGCCCAGCAAAGCACTAAACAAGTGTCTAGGCGGCAGGAGTAGCTGTCGCTGACTTCTCCCGGCCTTTGCGCCATTATACAACATTGATTAGAAAATGTGGTCCCGAGGCGCCTAGGTGGCTCAGTGTGTTAAGCGTCCAACTTCGGCTCAGGTCATGATCATGCGGTCCGTGAGTCTGGGCCCCGCGTCGGGCTCTGTGCTGACAGCTCAGAGCCTGGAGCCTGCTTCGGATTCTGTGTCTCTCTTCTCTCTCTCTCTCTCTCTCTCCCCTAACCCCTGCTCATGCTCTGTCTCTCTGTCTCTCAAAAACAAATATTTTTTTAAAACAAAGAAAGAAATATGGTTCACATGGCCTCCTTCTGGCCAGGTGGCCTGGATCACTCTCATACCACAATGCTGAGCCATCCTCCTTGGTATCTTCATCTACAAGCTGGTTATGCTGCCGTGAAAAATGGCAGCTCCCTCGGCAACAAGGTTTGACGGAGTGGGAAGGACCTCTACTTCATCCCTTCACTGCCACTGTCAGAAATCAAAACGGCCAGGCTGTCGGCCTGTACGGAGGGAAGAAGGAACCCACGCTCAACATCGTGGTAAGAATAATGTATGGCCCATTGTGGTCCATTACTAAGCTCCTGGATATCTACCTTCTCATATGCCCTTAGTAATTACTCAATGAGTTAGGCAGCACAGACAGGATTATTACCCCCATTTTACAGGTAAGGAGACTAAGGCTTGGGACCTTTAGATGAATTACCCACCATCACACAACCAATAAGGGTAGAGCTGGAGTTTGAGTGCTGGTCTTCTAATTCCAAATGCCCATGCCCTGTCCACTTACCCCCACTACCTTCTACATGACAAACCAAGGAATAGAGGGGTGCATTCCTCTCAGGGGTGTGGGATGCTAGATAGCGGTAATCAGGCACCAATGACAGAGGATACAAACGAGATGGTATCACTTGTGCTGACAAGGATGAAAGGAATGGGTGTGTGTTGGGCGGGAGCAAGAGCCCCAGGACTTGTGGGAGTGGAGAGATGATCGAGGCAGAGGAGCCACGGGCTGAGAGGGTGAGCTGTGGCATGTGCCCGTAGTTCCAGAGCTCAATGGCCACCGGCCACCACTTGGTTTAGTCCCAATTCTCGCGGCTGAAGCCAGGCACAGAGTCCTCCGATTCAGGAGCCTGCCTTCCAATGGCTTCAATGTCATTATCTCCATTCATGTCACAGTGAGGGGTGGAAGGGAACTAGCACTCTGGTGTCCTGGCTCAGGGCAGAGCTGGACTATCACTGGAAGATGGAAAGCCATCCTCCTCAGGGCCCTCCACCGGAGCCAGTGGTTCAAAGATGCTCTTGGAGGGTCCGTGCGCCTCTATGAGCTCCCGACAATTTTTTCTGTGATTATGAGATTTGCTGGAGAGAGGGCACCTTGGATTTCATAAGATTCTGAAATGGGTCCAAAACCCAGAAAAAACAAGAATCGCCACATTAGAAGGTCCCAGGACCCACTCCCAAGTACACAGCCTCGAGAGTACAGTTGGGAATTGTTGCCGAGGGCAACAGAGACACCCACAACAGTTGGACGGTCTTTCGGGGAGGGTCAGGTCGGTGAACACCCACCATCTCTGCACCTAACTGGGATTCAGATTTACACATACAGACATTTCCTTTCAAATGAGGAAAATGAATTCCCGGTGTTTCCATTTGCAAAGCAAGGGCTCCTGTATCTGCCCCTAACCTTCGATCCAAACGCCAGGCTTTCAGATCGCCAACATCTACGGGCTTCCTGGAACTCTTGCCCCACCCCCATGTCCACTCCACGGCTTTTCCAACCTAAGAGCCACATTAGAGATCATTCAGCCAGTCAACAGCATCTTTCTGGCCACCAAGTGCCCCAGGAGGGCACAGGATTCACCCAAGTGCCAGGGAAACCCAGCCTCCAGCCCTTCCCCTCTTTAATCTTAGGCAGATTTGAGTCATCCCTCCTGTTCTGCTTCTCCTTCCACAGTTCCTCAACTTCTCTGACAACCCCTCTCCGCCCCACGTGCACACACACCAGCTGTGCGCACACGTGCACATGCATGTGCGTGCACACACACAATTCTGTAAATGTCGTCTGCAGCTCGGCTCCAGTCCCCCATTCTGCACACCATCTGCTAGAAGCTATTTTAAGCACCTAATAAAACTGTTTTAGAATGAATCCCGGGGTGTTCTGCCCTGTGCTCCCCTAGGGCGAGAGCTGTCGGGTTCCAGATGGAGCTACATATTGGCACCAAGAGAAGGAGAAAGAATCGACCCAGGGCTAGCAGGAGACCCCGGTCACTTCCCCACAAACCGTGTTGGCGTGTCTTAGCTTTGACCACGGAGGACCCTACGTAAAGGGGAGGACATTCAGGTCTGCGCGGGGAACACACCTGGATTCAAATCCCTGCTGTGATCCTTACTATCCCCGGGACTTGGGCTAGTGACTACACCCGTCGGTCTCATCTGTGAATGAGGGCTGCCGTACCTAACTCCAGTTCTCCCAGAGAACTGCAGCATTCTCCACAGCCACCTGGAGGGCGTTCAAAACACACATTGCTGGGCTCAACCCCTGAGGACCCAATCCCGTGAGTCTGGAATACAGCTTGAAAATCTGCATTTCTCACACAGGTTCCTAGGTGGTGCCGCTGATTCGGGACCAGGCTCTAAGAAGCTTCGACCCTAACTCCTGAGCTGCGGTGAGGATTAATGAGAAAATATATGTAAGGCACCTGGCACTTAGCAACCTGGTGGTTCTCAACCTTGGCCGTGCATTAGAATCACCCGGGGAGCTTTAAAACCTGATGCCCAACTCCACAGACCAATTAAATCAGAGTCTCTGGGGGTGAGGTACAGCCATTACTACTGTTTTTAAAAGCTCCCCAGGTGACTTAAATGCACAGTCAAGGTTGAGAGTCACTGTAGTAAGAGCTCAAGACATTTAAAACAACTTTTATGCCTAAGCCAGCTGCCCCTCTTTTCAGGACCTCTCTTCTTTCCCCAGGGCCCCAGTCGCCCACTCTGGTTCCCAGGGGAAGGACGGTGGGGAAACTTAACCTTGGCTCTGGCTTCTACAGTGGCCACGTGCGAAGGCCCCTTTGGAAGATGCGAACTTTGTCCATGCCTTCAGTGAAGTTCGTCAGCCATTCACTCAGTCGTCAACCGAGGTGCTATGACTGTATTTCTGCAGCTCCTGGGAGGACACGGGGATGAAGAAAATCCAGCCCTGTCCGGAGTTTGTACCGTAATACAAAAGACACAGACCTATGGACTCTCGGATCCGGAAGAGTCCTCCAGCCCCACCCCTCACCCGTCACCAAAGTTCTCTCCGCAACCACCCACCATCTCATCCCCGCTTAAATACTTTAAGTGGCCGAGAGCTCATTACCTCATAAGGCAGCCCATGTGGTTTAGCAGCTACTTGTTCAAAAATTCTTCCTTAGACTGAACCGAAATCCCGGGTCTGTGATTCCTTCTCATTAGCTCCAAACTTTGGAAGCGACTCAGCCCAGGCTTCCCCCACGGTGACGGCACCGTAGATTCCTTCTGCAGTGAGAGGAACCCAGAACCGGCAAATCGAGAGCGCATTCGACATCGCCATCAAAGGCCGGTACAGAGGTCCTTACCTGAGTGCTGTCTGGCTCTCAAAGGTTGTGGGGACACAAGAGTCAACATAAGCCAAGTACTCCCCGAGGAACCGACCACACTCTGACCTTTACCCCCACTCAGTTCTTTCCCGCTTATCCACAGCCTCAGCCTCACCCAGCCCCCGTGTCAGAGGTCTTTGTCCGTGTCTGCTGATGGCAGGTGGTCATCACCACACAAAACAAATGTGACTCAAACCCGCTGTGAAATGAAATTGGGTATCTCGGCCCCCAACGTCAGAGGAGTGTTTAAATCACCCACAGAGCCACGGAAAAAATCAGGCTCATGGGGCTCGGTAAATAACTGAGGATGAGAAAAATCAACAAGGACCATGACATGATAGCTCCCTCCAAAGTAAAGGAGCTGGATAGAAAAAATAATCGAGAGAGGCCCATAGGAAATGGATGAAACACTACGATGTTTTCCAAACAAAACCTGCATTAAGATCCCGCTGGGCAGGGGGCGCCTGGGTGGCTCCGTTGGGCGTCCGACTTCAGCTCGGGTCATGATCTCACGGTCTGTGGGTTGGAGCCCTGCGCCGGGCTCTGTGCTGACAGCTCAGGCCCTGGATGGAACCTGCTTCGGATTCTGTGTCTCCCTCTCTCTCTGCCCCTCCTCCACTCACACTCTGTCTCAAAAATAAATATTAAAAAAAATTTTTGTAATAAAAAAAATCCTGCTGCAAAGTCAAAGAAGAGATGAAGAATGTTTCCCTCCAGGAACCTACCACGTGATTAGGGAGGCAAGTCTTACCCAATGAAACCATTTCTATACTATGCCGGTAAAATGAGACCGCAATGATCTAGAGTGAGATGAAGGGGAAACACAGGTTAAGAGCTCGGAAGAGGAGAACCAACAGAGACCAGAAAGGCTAGTGAGGCTTCGCCAAGAGGGAGCCTGCTTTTAAGAAAGACACCACGTTCCTCCTTGCTGACCCCTCTGCGGACACCCACCGCATCCCGGTCGAGAGAAGCCCCAAAGCTTAGGAAAACCGAGCACCCAGCACTCTGAGAATTCAACCGCAGTGTTCGTGGTCGAGATCCCACAACACGAACATGCAATGGATCAGGCCAAGTGGCAGAGGCAGGCTTGGAGCTGGAGGAACCCCCTAGGAGAAGGGCGCACTTGAGAAAGCACTCCGGCGCCTGGGTGACTGAGGCCCAGCCCATCGGGGCCCCGGCAGGCCCAAGCTGGGACCCCCAGTGGGTCCGGCTGCTTCAGCTTGAGGTGACATGAGGAAGGTCAACATCACATTTGAGCTGAAGGGAAATCCGCGCCCCCTTCCCTCCATGCTGGTTCTTCCCCTTATGGATCAAAGGGGCTTCCCACCCATCATCACATCCATCCCTGCCTCCAGCTGGACCTCAGCTAGTTTTCTGGAGAGAAACCAGGTTAGAGGCAGAGGGAGGGAGAGACACGCCGAGGGGAGTGTGGGACCGAAGGGAACATCGTGTGTCCCACCTCTCAGCCTTCCCCTATTTTTGCAGAGAAGAAACAGGCTGAGATTAACAGAGAGGGGAAAGTAAGTTGCAGATATGTACCGGAGGGGAGAGGGAGTGTTCGTGGGGAGGAGACGCGGTTGGGAAAATTGCAACTGTGATCCTTGGCCACCAGGGTACCTGTAAGTGCTCAGCTCCTCCTCCTCATCCTCCAGCGGCCTCTGTGCTCACCGGGCACCAGTGAGGCCCGAGGGGAGGTCGGGGAGTCAAATGTCCTTACCTGGGGCAGCCCAGGCCAGGGGAGTCAGAATCGGGGTTGACCTTCTCTCACTTCCCGCGGCCCTCAGAAAGCGGGAAGTCCTAACGCCCCCACCACCCACCCTTGTTCCTGCTTGGCTTTTAAAAAAAATTTTTATGTAAGTCATCTGACTTCTTTAATTTCTAATTGTGGTTAAAAAACACATAACAGGGGCGCCTGGGTGGCTCCGTCAGTGAAACGTCTGACTCTTGATTTCAGCTCAGGTCATGATCACACGGTTTCTGGGTTCAAGCCCCAAGAGATTCTCTCTCTCTCTCTCTCTCTCTCTCCCCCCTCCCCTCTCTTTCTCTCCCCTCCCCTGCTCATGCTTGCTCTCTCTCTCTCAAAATAAACTTTAAAAACAAACAAAAACGTGTAACACACAATTTACTATCATAACCACTTCTGATGGTGCAGATCAGAGGCGTAAAGCGTATCCACCTTGTTGTGCGACCAGCAGCCAGAATTTTTTCCTCTCGCAAACCTGAAGCTCTACCCGTTAAGCAACATGTGCCCACCGTCCCCTCCCGCAGCCCCGGTAACCGCCACGCTGCTTTCCGTTTCTGTGAATTTGACTTCAAGTAAGTGGAATCATACAGTCTTTTTGTGACGGGCTTGTTTCACTTAGCACAACGTCCTCAGGGTTCATCCACGTTGTGGCGGAATTTCCTTCCTACGGAAGGCCGCGTAATACTTCCTTGTGTGTATACGGCACATTTAATTGTACATTTCGCCACTGGTGGGCACCCGATGTGCCTAAACCCTTCGGCGCTCGTGCACAATGCTGCTGGGAACGTGGTGTGTGTGTATCTTTTTGAGACCCGGCTCTCACTTCTTTTGGGTCTACACCCAGAAGGGGCATGACTGGATCACATTACATTTCTGTTTTTAATTTTTTGAGGAACTGCATACTGTTTTCCACAGCGGCTGCACCATTTCACATCCCCCCACCCCCACCAACGGCGCACCAAGCTCCCGGGTTTTCCACGCTACCTTGTTTTTAGGTCACTGAGCACAAAGGGGCTCCCCGCACCTCCGGACTTGAAGTGAGAACCTCAGTCCAGTTCGAACGAGTGGGGTCCCACCTTGGCCTGCCTTCTTCCTCGGAGCCCCCACGTCCCCTGTGGGGCAGTCTCATGGCCGTGACGAGGCCTGATGAGCTCTGTCCTCCAGCAGGCCTGAGAGGAGCAAAGAAAACAAGGACTTTGAAGGCAGTGAGTTAAAGCAATGCCCAAGAATAGTCGTGCTCTCATAGCAGCTCCCGCCGCAGGAGCATGCCGCCATGAGACAGGTGTGGGGGAAAAGGAACAGGGGCCACCACCCTCTCCTGAACTGGCTGCATGGGCAAGTGGCCAGAGCCCAGGGCAAGGGGATGGAAGCAGAGAGGCTGGCCGGGGAGAACAGGCGTGGGAGTCGAGGCCACAGTCAACTCTCCCCTGAACCTCCGTGACAGTCCCCAGCCTGGCCTCTCTGACGCCCTTCTTGCATGTGGTAGAGAATCAGCAGTTAAAACGCTCCTTCTAAAATTCAATCCAATCCAGAGGCGCCCAGGGGGCTCAGTCGGTTGAGGTTCCAACTTCCGCTCAGGTACAGCTCGTGGGTTCGAGCCCCGCGTCGGGCTCTGTGCTGACAGCTCAGAGCCTGGAGGCTGCTTCGGATCCTGTGTCTCCGTTTCTCTGCCCCTACTCTGCTTGTGCTCTCTCTCTCTTTCTCTCTCTCTCAAAAATAAACATAAAAAAAATTGTCTTTTAATTCAATCCAATCCTATCACTCCCCTGCTGGAAATGTGTCACGACTCCCCATAGCCTTCAGACTAAACTCCTGGACACACAATCACAGCACTTCATGACCCAGCCTTGCCTACCTCTCCATACGTCTGCTGTGTCACTCCCTCCTTGTCTGAGATCCAGCCACACAAATGAGTTTCACTGACTAGAATATACCACACTAGCCATCTATCTTGAGACATTGCTTACTCTCAACTTGGAACATTCTCCTCGCAACACCGTCCTTCCTCTCTTCACCCAGCTAGTTCTATTCATCCCTAGGGTCTTAGCTTAGATGTCACTTCCTCCAGGAAGCCTTCCACGGTCTCCCCGATTCTGAGTCGGAGCCTCTTCTCAGCATTACCACGGGGATCACGAGAAGCTTCTCGCACTGGGTGTATGCCCTCCTGGTGATTCGTTCGTGTCCCTAAAACACTAGGTTCTGGGAGCAAAGCAGAGTCTTGTTCGCTTTGTATCCCTGGCACCTAGAACACAGCCTGGCTCAGTGTAAGTGTGTGTTACAAGTTTTTGACGCGTGAATGAACGTGTGAGTAAATGCATGAAGGCCTGAATCGCGGGGCTGATGAGACACGGGAGCAGTGGGGGGGCTGGCCGACGTCCATCTCCCTGCCACCCACATAAAGTGTTCTAACGTGCAACCACTAATGTCAAGTTTAAAATTAGTCCGATCTGGAGCACCTGGGTGGCTCAGTCTGTTAAGCATCTGACTTTGGCTCAGGTCATGATCTTGCGGTTCGTGGGTTCGAGCCCCGCGTCCGGCTCTGTGCTGACAGCTCGGAGCCTGGAGCAGGCTTCGGATTCTATGTCTCCCCCTCTCTCTGCCCCTCCCCCACTTGTGCTCTGTCTGTCTCTCTCTCTCTCTCAAAGATAAATAAATATTCAAAAATAATAACAAAAATAAAATTAGCCAGATCTTTTGACTTCTTTCTTGTCTTCTGGCCTTTAGTGCCTCCCCAAAGTTATGGGAAATGAGGCTAGGTGAAAAAGGGTGGGGACCATGCAAACGACACCTGAACGCTGGGGTTCCTTCCGAATCTGATCCAAAGCTCTGGAACGTAGGCATATTTGAACTTCCCTGGCTGTCCCGTCCTGTGACACTGAGGAATGACAAGGCCTCCCTGCCTTCCCAGCTTCCACCCAGTGATCATGTCCTTCACTGCCGCCCCCCCTTCCTCGGCTCTCCGGCCCCCTGCTAGGAGACAGCTGTGATCTATGGCCGGTTGCCCAGGGAGCCAGACTGGCCAAGGAGACCTACAAGCCAGGTGTGACAGTGACGCATCTCTCAGAGCTGGGCTGTAATTGACCATTCCCTGCGGAGTGTAGAGACTTAGCAAGACAAAAGTCTCCCCTGTAGCATCCTGAATCCTTTTCCTTCAACTGATAAACAGCAGGTCCCCAAAGCGGGAACATTTGGGAGGGAAGAGCAATGATTTGGGGGAGAGGTGTGCAGAAGAGGACCCATCCCCAAGTTCTGGTTCTCTCCCCAGCTGCACATTCTCGGAGCAGCGTTCTAGGGAATTTTACGTAAATACTGCTGCTATCACACTAATAACCGCATGCAGAACCCCAAAGAGCTTCCATATCCATTAGCCCTGTCACTCCCATGCCGTCACTGAGGGGGTGGGAGCAGCAGGCAGGGTCTCCTTACAATGATGGCTACCATTCTTCGGCAGGTGTCCCCTGCAAGACAGGAGGTTCGCACACATTATCTTTGATCTTCCCAGAAATCCCAGGAGAGGAAGAGGGGTTTTTTTAATGTTTATTTCTGAGAGCGAGAGAGAGAGCAAGAGGGAGAGGAGCAGAGAGAGTGGGAGACAGAGAATCCCAAGCAGGCTCTGTGCCGTCAGTGCAGAGCCTGACGTGGGGCTCGAACTCATGAACCGTGAGATCATGACCTGAGCTGAAATCCAGAGTCAGTCGCTGAACTGACTTAGCCACCCAGGCACCCTGAGATGAAGAGTTTTAACCTCATTTTAGAGACCAAGGTCTGGAAATTAATGTGACTTAACCAAGATCAGGTCCAGAATTCAAACCAGAACTGTCTGGTCCCAGAGCCATCCCCTCGTGCGGCAAGTGGGTGAGATGTGGCCCTTTGTCACATAGCGAACCGAGGGCCATGTTGGGACAGAAGACCAAGACACCTGGCCTCTCTCAGCAGCCATGCTGTGGTGGGGGGAGGGGGGGGAACAGAGCCCTGTGCTGCCCTTCCTCTTTGCCCCTGGGTGCAGCTGGCTCCCCACTCTCACCCATTTCCAGAACTGGGGGAGTCAGAGAGCGTTCAAGACCTCTCATGCCCATTCCCTTCTGTACATCAGGAGCCACATTACATCTTAATCAGGAGGAAACCCGAGGCAGTTCGCATGGGGTCGCATGCAAGGAACACGTCCATGGAGAGTGACGACCACTCCACCCGCACGGGCCCCGGAGGACACTGCCCGGGCTCAGGGCAAGAGACAGTGTGCCAAACCCTTGCAGCTTCGGACGGGTTGCCAGAACTGGGCTCCTGGACCTCCTGGCTTCCACCCCAGGGCAGCCTCCTCAGTTATCTCTTTGCACAGGGGGCCGGAGGTCCGGGGAGGAAGTTCCAGAGGTTACATCACAGGCAGAGCTCAGTTTAGTCTGGAAGATGCTTTCTCCAGTGAAATGAGATTCCATCACATCCAAAGTGAGAATGGAAAGGCCCAGATAGACGAAGCTCTGAGACTTGTGCTCAACAGCTGTTTTCTAGATTACTCTGCTACATCACACACACACACACACACACACACACACACACACACACACACACACAGCACAGCTCTGCTCCAGAAGACAATGTTGCTAAGCATCACCCCACAAACCAGGAGAGGCGCTCCAGCTCCCCTCCCTCCCCCTCTGCCCAGTACTTAGACTCAGAAACCAGAATCACAGGTGACTCAGACCAGACCAGACCCCAGAAGCCTGTGGCTCTTGCCGTCTCATATTATTTCCTGCTTTGAGCTAAGTTCCAGAGTCATTCAGCCAAGCAGTCTAGAGCAGTGGAAGATTTCTCTTGCCAAAAAAGCAAACGTGAGGTGAGATGGCATTAATCATGCACGTATAGCATCCAGACAGGAGGCAGTGATCTGGAAACTGCGCTGGTCGGACCTCACCTTGCTCGGCCTGAGCGCCACATGCTAATAGCATCGATAAACTGGGTCCCCGTCAGCGAAGGCACCAGAAGTGGGTCTAGCCGAGACCCTTCCACACTGCAGCCTGTGAGAGCCAGCTGCAGATGGCTTTAGGATGATCATATGGAAGAGGGAAGAGTGTGGTTTCCAGACGTCTACAGGGGACGCTCAGAACAGGGCACGTGAGCTACAGGGAGGTAGGCTTCAACTTGGCATAAGGAAATTCTCTAACAGCCAAAGCTGGCTAAGTTATATCCATCTCATACGTAAGATATCATTTATATCTGTATCTATATCTAGAGCATGAGTTATCTCTTGAGGTGGTGACAGCTCTGTCACAGTATATATTCCAACAGTACAGCATAGTGTTTATGAACGGAAGCCACCAAGTCAGATACATCTGGCTTCAATTCCTGACTCTTATCATTTACTAACTGGGTGACTTTGAAGTAGTCACTTGAAACTGTTTCTTCATTCGTACGTAGGCATAATTACCTCCTCAGGTTTTGAGGCTTATATGAGGTTAATGCATATAGAGTACCTCACAAGGGTAAGTAAGCGCCTGATAAATTGTCGCTAAAACGATTCTTAGGTACAATGACAAGCAGACATGAAGCGGCTACCGGTTGAGGGATATCAACAAAGAGCGTCTCGGAATGGTTGGGGATAGGGCCGGATCATCTCTGAGATCCCTTCTAACACAGAGGAAACCCAGATTTATTCACTTGTGCTCTTTTCTGTTCTTTTTTTCTCATTCAGCAAACGAAACTACTCCGTGACAGAACCTACGCTAGCCCCTGAACAAACAAGGACTGAGAGACTGCCTCACTCTTCCCTTCCCCTGATACCTCTTCAATCATCCCTTGCCTGAAAGCCCTCCTCAGCGGATCAGAAAGATGAGATATTGGCAGTAAACACGCACACACGCGCGCACACACGCACGCACACACCGCCATGCCCTCATCAACACGACGATCACTGAACTCTGTGCAAAGCATAAATGTTTCAGGACTTGGCTGTTCACTCCTGCAGCCAGCTTAGGCTCACGCACTGCCTCACGGTCCGTCTCTGAACCCTCTTGATGATCCACCCATTGGCAGCAAAATCCGTCTGCCACAGCCTGGCTCTATTCCAGGAATCTATTCCTTGGGAAAACTAACAGACAAAGGTCTGCAGACCTCCATCATTACAAAAGTGACCCTGGTTAGCAGGGACCCTCATTCTACTAGGAATAATTGTCTGTTCCAGGAGAACAAATCGTAACATCTCCATGGATGGAATCTGAAATAACCGACGTGGCCTAAAGCAGCTGACCAGCCACCTAGTTATTCTACCAATAGAATAGTAGATTCTATTGGTTATTCTACCAAGTCAGGAGCTCAGGGCTGATTTCTGCTTTTGGAATGGTGGGCATTTAACACCGGCAGGTTAGTCTTGGGGAGACTGAGATTAATCCTTTGCCAAGCCCTCAACTTGGCACCGTGGCCACTCAGTTCACAAGCCCACTGAGCAAACTCTGGGGTTGCTAGGGAAAATTCTAATGAACATACATGAAGTAGACCATCTTGTCTACCTGATTACCAATAGGACCTTGGTAAATATCCAGTGGAACACAGATATTCTCATTCTGTGCCCATTCCAGGAGACCCATCCACATATCTTTTTCTAAACTTCCCTGTCACCAATTCTTGAATCTTATCTTACCCTTTGCAAGCTCTTGACTATCTGGCCAAACCATTAGCAAAGCACATGAATCAGTGAGAACCTTACCTCTGGCCATCTCTCCTCCTCCCAAGCAAATTAGTCAAGTCGTACTGCTCAAAGTACTCCCCCCAGGAGGATATCTGTTCTCCATTTCAGGGGTCCTTCCGAACGAGCTATTATGCTAAGGTGGCTTCCTTTGGGTGGATATAAATACAGCATGAAGAGTTTTGCAAAGCAATCTTGATTATTCTCCTCCTTGGTCAACTTTCCATGAATCCATGGGTGTAGATTGAGGAAGAGGTGGCAAAGCCACAAGGGTGGGCCCTCTCAGAGTTTGAATGACTTGTTACTAGAACGTGAGCCATTGGTATCTGCTTGGCCAGGTTCCATTGATATCATTTGCACTTCATGATGAAGTGCTACTGGGCATGCCTGAATTTTTGGCTTGGTCAACATGATGAGTAGCTTTGGCTACAAGCTCATGCGTGGTCCAGTGGTCAGGGCTTTTGTCTATCAGGGCCAGAACAAAGCCAAAACTATCACTCAGAAGAATAGTGACTTGAGAAAGAGAGAGTATGTTTACTCCCAATGCCTCAGGACCTCCACTGGGATGCTCCTACTGAGTTTGCCACATGTGACATCGGCATCATAAAATTGGTCTCCAGGGGCACCTGGGTGGCTCAGTCAGTTGAGTGTCAGACTCTTGGTTTGGGCTCAGATCATGATCTCACGACTCATGAGTTCTAGCCCCACATCTGAAAGCCAGGGAGCCTGTTTGGGATTCTCTGTCTCCCTCTCTTTCTGTCTCTCCCCACACTCTCACTCTCTCTGTCTCAAAAATAAATAAATATTTTTTAAAAAATTGGCCTCCAAAATCCAAAGGGACCAGCTTCCGGCCAAGATGAAGTAATAAGGATAGGACTTACCCTCCCACCTAAAACAACCAAAAACCAGACAAAATATATGAAGCAACCATTTATGGGACATGACATGCTAGGCAATGTAGCACAGTGATCCTTTCGAGGTGAGAAATAAACAAGACCATCCCGATGATTGTCCAGGCTTGCTATCTTCAGAGAGTTTCCAGGCTACAGGTAGGGAGGGGATGCCAGGTGGAACAGGGCAGGTAGAATTTGCCTGAAAGAAGAGTGGAGAAAAAGTTGCACAGAACTCTGGAGATCCACAAAGAGAATCTCCCTCCATCCCTCAGCTGAGTACTCATCAGCCTGTACAGGTGAGGAATCCATGCGAAGCTGGGGAAAAGAGTAAACTGAAAAGGTTAAGGTGAAGAGTGCTCACCACTCACGCACGCTGGGAATAGCGTCTGCTCCCACAGCCCACACTGGAAACCCCATGCCTGGTGGAGCAGGAACGGGGCGCATAAAAGAGTCTTGTCTCACTCGAGGGGAATAATTAGCTCTAGATTATTGCTTCTCAACTTCCTCAATTGACATTTGGGGCCAGACCATTCTTTAATGTATAACAATTGCAAACCTCAATACGCCTTATAACAGAGCTCCATGATATGTGAAGCAAAAATTGATAGAACCACAAGGAGAAACTGACACACTCACAGTTACAGTCAGAGATTTCCACCCCCCCCCCAATAATTACTAGAACAAGTAGTCGGAAAATGAGCAAGGATATAGACGATCTGAACAACACTGTCGCTCCGCTCGACCTACTCACCATGACAGCACACTCTACCCAACAATAGCAAGACTACACATTCTTTCAAGGAAACACGAAACTTTTATCAAGAAAGATCATCTTCTGGGCCATAAGTAACATTCAATGAGTTTTAAAGGATTTGAGTCATACCAAGTATGCTCTCTGACCACAAGAGAAATAAATTGGAAATCAATGCAGAGAGATAACTAGAAAATCCCTAAAACTCTGTGGGCTAAATAACACACCTCTACACAATCCATGGAGCAGAACAAAGGAAAATTAGGAAGCGTTTTGAGTCGGATGAAAATACAAATACGACATCAAAATCGTTGGTTTTGGGGTAGTGATACTTACATGACTTTTATTATTAATCATAATAGCTCAAATTTATTGAGTGAATATTACTATGTGCCAGGCATATGTAAGTACTTTACATGTATTCTCTCATTTAATCCCTAGAAAAGTTTCACATGAATAAGGTACTATTATTATTCTCATTTTGTACCTGACGAAATAGAGACTTGGAGAAACAAACAAAAATCATAGCAGTACTTAAGGGGAATTTAGAGCACTAAACACATAGTTTAGAATAGAAGCAAGGTTTCAAATCACCTCTCTAGGCTTACGTCTATCACTGCCCTGATCTGTGTGTGTCTCCCCAACAAGGGTGTAAGCGCTCTGAGGACTGTGCACATACCTCGTCCATCCTTAGGAGTCCAAAGGCCTCCAGAAACATGACTTGACTTAACCAAAATTCCGCCATTATTGGTTTTCCTGTTCTAGGAGGTAGGGAACGCCCTCTACTCCATTCCATCTGGAACAAACAAAATTCTGGCCCCATAATGTAAACCAGATCCGCCTCTGTAGAACTGGAGATGGGCCCATTCCCAAGCCCAGTCTGTGAGGGAAGACAGAACGGGCCAACCAGACACTTGAAAACCCAAGCTCTTTCCTACCATCGGGCTTTGCCCTTTCTAGTCCCTCTTGCCCCAGTTCTTCATGTGACCAGCCCCTTCTCATCCTTTTGGTGTCAGCTCAGATAACCCCTGGGAGGCCTTCTGAGATATAATGTGCCCCTGAGGCTCCAGTAAGCCCCATTACCTGTGACCCAGATTTCATCTGGATGACTACCCCTCCCCCAATGGACAGCCCTGGTGAAGCTGTCACTCAAGGTGCCCTGCCTTCCTCAGCCCAAGAGTGAACACCTCTGTCTCTGGACTGTGACTCCTGGGCAGAATGTCACAAAAACAGAACACGGTCCAGAGACCTTTCTCCCAAAGGCCACCCTCTGAAGAGACCATCTGTGGGTGCCTGCCTCCGCTCATCCTTTTTCACTTTTGTTCTTTCCTTTGGTCCCTTATGAACTCCCCTTATCCTTCCAGAAACTTCCTTTCGTTGAGTCAGTTTCTACTGCTCGAGGGCAAGAACTCTGATACTCATTTCCTGCCCTCAGTCACTATTTACTCCATCCATAGCATTTTTCAAAACCCAAAATAATTTTAATTTTGTTGACATTTATCGTCCGCCGCTGCCACTAGAATGTAAGCCCCATGTGAACAGGGACCTTCCCTGCCTCGCTCCCCGCTGTCCCCCAGCACCCAGCCCCAGGCTGGCATGCGGCCACAGGGGCTCCAGAGGGAGGCAGGACCACACTGTGGCCTGGGTCGCGCTGTGAGGTCTTCTCTACTGGAGCGCTGGGCTGTGGGAAAGAGCAGGAAGGAGAGGGCAGTGGGAGCCCATGAAGGAGCCTCCACTTTTCCCGGGAGAGCAAATCCAGCTTGGGCATTCCCAGCAACAGATTCCAAGACCCGATCTCTCCTCTGCTCCCCCTTTGATCTCTACCAATCCTTTGTAAATCTCAAGCAGTGTCTTGTAAATCTTTAATTACAAGAAAATTGCAACCCAACCAGCGAATACATGAACAGTGTTGATAAATATTTAAAATTGCTACAGCAGCAGATCTGAAGGGATTAAGAAAAGATATATTGGAGTGACAGTTATTAAACACTACATCCCAGTAAATGTTACAGAGCAGATAAATAATGCAAACCCCTGACAGGCTCTCCCTTGCCGACAAGACAGGGGAGATCAGCGAGGGGATATGGAGTCGAGGCGGGGGCGGGGGGGGGGGGGGGGCGGGGAGTGAGTCCTCACTGCCTGTGGCTGGGGTGTCCGGGAGTGGACAGCTATGGACTTAGCTTGGAGGCTTGCCCTGCCTCACACTCCCTCAGCACCACTGTGTCCACAAAGCAGAGGTGGATGGTGGCTGGAAGGCAGGGGAGAGAAGTCTCTAGAATGGCTGTATTTGGGGAGCTCCAGCTGCTGAGCCCTCCTTCAGCGCTGTCCCTTGAGCAGCCACAGCCCAGACTCTTCCCAGGGCTCTGGAACTGGGCCATTTAAGCCATTACCACCATACAACCTTTCACAAGGGAATGGGCATCCTTCCTTCACTCAACTCTCCTCACTCACTGATGCACCGTTCACCTGTCCCCTCCCTCATGCCCTGATGGACTCATTCATTGATCCATACCTTCACTAGAGAGTGCATTCTTTCACACATTGATTCAATTACTTATGCTTGTACTGATTTACTTATTATTTGCTCACTCACTGGTCAAATGTTTATTGAGCACTTGTTATATAGCAGGGGAGATACAAAGCTGAGCAAGACCCAGCACTTGCCCTCAAGATCTGAGAGCCTCGGGGCGCCTGCATGGCTGAGTCAGTTGCGCATCCGACTTCAGCTCAGGTCACGATCTCACAGTCTGTGAGTTCGAGCCCCGCATTGGGTTCTGTGCTGACAGCTCGGAGGCTTGGAGCCTGCTTCAGATTCTGTGTCTCCCTCTTTCTCTGCCCCTCCCCTGCTCATGCTCTGTCTCTCTCTGTCTCAACAATAAATAAAAACATTTAAAAAAATTAAAAAAACAAAATAAAGATCTGAGAGCCTCGTCGGGCGGGCGGTGGGGACCAGAAAGATAAAAATATTACATAAAGGGACCCTCGGCACTTGGAGATTCCAGATTTGCAGTTTGACTCTTCGATAGGCAACCACAGGGGTCTGTGACTGTCAGAGATGCGTACTGTTGTTGAGACACAGATTTAACCACACCGAGGCTGGCATGTGGGGATGAGGAAGGCTGGAGAAGACAGGGAAGGCTTCCTGTAGGAGGTGATGTCGGGGCACCAAGTGTATGCCAGGCAATTTGTTTGTTTACTTGTAACAATTCCCTAACTCACCTTAAAGATGTAGGAAATCAGAGATCAGCTTTCCAAGGTCACAGTGGTAGTGGCAGAATAGAATCAGAACCAGAGACTGACTCCGAAGTCAGTGTGATTTCTACTACACAAGACTGCTTCCCAGGGGGCCTGGCCTGGCCAGCCACCTATCTACAGTGAAGAAGAGAAGGAAAATCTCTCCCCTAAAAATAGTGAGACAGGGTTATCTTATTTATTTGAGATCTTGAGTCTACAATTCAGTAAGCCCAGACAACTGTATACAACCAGGTAAGAAACACCTCAATTAAGACATAGAACATTCCTACCACCCCATGAAGATCCCAGCAGAGGCCACCACTGTTCTAATTTGTCATAAATGTCATCAGTTCTGGAGCATCATGCAAATGGACCTAAGGGTATAAACGGTTTCTTCCTCTTTTAAAAAAACATTTAAAAAAAAATTTTTTTTTTTTTTAATTTTTTTTTTCAACATTTTTTTATTTATTTTTGGGACAGAGAGAGACAGAGCATGAACGGGGGAGGGGCAGAGAGAGAGGGAGACACAGAATCGGAAACAGGCTCCAGGCTCTGAGCCATCAGCCCAGAGCCTGACGCGGGGCTCGAACTCACGGACCGCGAGATCGTGACCTGGCTGAAGTCGGACGCTTAACCGACTGCGCCACCCAGGCGCCCCAAAAAAAATTTTTTTTAATGTTTAATTATTTTTGAGAGAGAGGCAGACAGAGCACAAGCAGGGGAGGGGCAGGGAGAGAGGGAGATACAGAATCTCAAACGGGCTTCAGGCTCTGAGCCATCAGCACAGAACCTGACGAACTATAAAATCATGACCTGAGCTGAAGTCGGACGCTTAAATGACTGGGCCACCCAGGCACCAGCCCCCCCGGCTAAAATTTTTTTAAGTAATCTCTACCCCCAGTGTGAGACTGGAACTCACAACCCTGAGATCAAGAGTCCCATGCTCTCCTGACTGAGCTAGGCTGGGGCCCCCGTTTCTTCCTCTTACCATAATAAGAGAAGGTTTTAAAAGGGGACTTTTGGGGGCGCCTGGGTGGCTCAGTCGGTTGAGCGTCCGACTTCAGCTCGGGTCATGATCTCACAGTCTGTGAGTTCGAGCCCCGTGTCAGGCCCTGTGCTGACAGCTCAGAGCCTGGATCCTGTTTCAGATTCTGTGTCTCCCTCTCTCTCTGACCCTCCCCCGTTCATGCTCTGTCCCTCTCTGTCTCAAAAATAAATAAA
The DNA here is from genome assembly GCF_028749965.1 of Puma concolor. Classification (NCBI taxonomy): domain Eukaryota; kingdom Metazoa; phylum Chordata; class Mammalia; order Carnivora; family Felidae; genus Puma; species Puma concolor. The sequence continues at coordinate 26,968,140 of NC_141683.1, forward strand.
CGTTAAAAATTAATTAATTAATTAATTAATTAAATTAAAAAATAAAAGGGGACTTTTGTGGGGCGCCTGGCTGGCTCAGTCGGTAGAGTGTGCAACTCTTGATATCAGGGTTATGAGTTCCAGTGCCACGATGAGGGTGGAGATTACTTAAAGATAAAATAAGAAATAAAAGGGGATTTTTGTAAGAAGTTAAAGGCAATCCTCAGGAATGTCCAACACAATGACGTGACATATCCCCAAGTTTTAACTGAACCGTAGAAAAGGCAAGCCTGGATGGCACTGCCCAGGCCTCCCAAATCCCTAGTTCCATTTGCTTGCCCCAACCTTCTAGGAGGTGGGTGATAACCACAGAAGCTCAGGGGCCCCAACTTCTGGGTCTGAGGAGCCTCTGACCCTTCTGGACCCATCCCCTTACCTCCTCTCAAGGTGTGAGCACCAGGGACATACTGAGCCTATGCTAGTCATCTACTCTCTTACTGCCGTGGACCTCAGGAGTTACCTTAACCTCCTGAGTAAGGAAGACTCCTTTCTATCTGGCCTCTAGATTCCTTCCCAGCATTTGAGGCTGTCCTGTACTTTCCTGGCCACACCTTCCTCATGTCTCCAGGAGGCAGGAATCTAGGCTTGTTCGGGGAGCCCCACCGTCTCCTTTGAGGTCCTGGGCCGCCATCTTGGTTCTGGCTTTCTAGGAGCTGGGAACCTCTAGAGTGGACACAATCTCTGCAGGGCTTCTGCCTTCACACCGGATTCTCTGTGAGCCAGCACCTGCCCCATGCCTCTCGCCTCCGTCAAAGCTGGCTTCCCTACCCGGAGCCCCACTACATCCCTGTTTGCCACATAAAAAGTGCCTCTTTTCTCATTTAAAGAGCAAGGACAATGGAAATGGCTTGACTCACAGAATGAACAAGTTAGCTTGGGGAACCAGACTTGTCGATTGAGGGTATGATATCCAGGTGTTCCCTGGGGAGGAGCAGAACATTCCCCAGGGCTGCTCAATTATATTTTCACTGTCTGGGAAAATTGCTTTTATACATGACAACTGGATAGCAAAATTTCCTGACACAGGGTGACTGGGGAAGGGAGGTAGATTCTGCCACAGTGGAGGCCCCTGCCACAAATATCTGCCACAATGGAGACCCCTGATGGGACCAGAACTGGATCAGAAGCAGGAATGGGGGCGATGACCTCAGGGCCCCCTGGCTGATCCAGTGCCTTCCCCTAAAAAGGCTGTGGCTGACCCAGAGCTGCTGGGAATGACTGACTGAATCTTTTTAATTGATGTCCTGAACATCTCAGCAGTAATTATCTGTGGCTCAGTACTAATGGGCCCTGTGGCATCCTTCCTACGCACCCCTCACAAAAGACTCAGGCTCTGTCTCACCAATTATCTGCCTTGTGCTGCTCATCTCAGAAGGAAGGAGGGGCTGGGGCAGGATGGTGTCCCTGTTCCAGAGTCTGTCCATCAGTCAGTCAACAACCTTAAAGAGCCCTTCAGAGGCAAATGCCTCTTTCATTCACTCTGATTCACTCTCTTGTACTATTTCCTAATTTTCTCTGTCTCTGTCTTTCTCCCTGACATCATCATTTATCCAACAAAGATGTAATGAACTTGAGAGGCAATCTAGTACAAGAAAGAATACCAGCTCTGGAGCCAGATTTTCTCGGTTTGAACCCCAGTTCTTCCACTTACTAACTCTGTATCTTGGACAAACTATACTTTGGATACCTTGTCTGTGAACTGGAAATAATCAAATACTCACTCATAAGCTAAATATGCAACCTGCTGGGGCGCCTGGGCGGCTCAGTCGGTTGGGCATCCGACCTGGACTCAGATCATGATCTCCCAGTCCATGGGTTCAAGCCCCGCGTCAGGCTCTGTGCTGACAGCTCAGAGCCTGGAGCCTGCTTCGGATTCTGTGTCTCCCTCTCTCTCTGCCCCTCTCCCGCTTGCTCGCTCGCTCTCTCTCTCTCTCTCAAAAATAAATAAACGTTTTTAAAAATTTAGAAAAAAAATGCAACCAGCTTTGGAGGATTTCTGGCACCTAGTGCTGGAGATGTATTTGCTATTAAAATAATTATTGCTATGATTAAAACACAGTGCTAGACAGAGATAAACAGTGATCAACAAAGAAATTCCAAAAAAAGAAAAAAGAAAGAAAATTCCACCCACCCTCATGGATCTTATACCTTCAGAGGAGGCCTGCATCTCACAATTGTGACAAGCGGGAGGAAGTAGAAGCCAGGGCCTAGGAGGGACATGATGGGAGAGGGGCACCCCTGCGGACTAGGACCTCAGGGAAGGTGCCCCTAAGGAAGCTTAGGGGTTGAATTCCAAAGGCTGGGTGTCAAAGGCAGCAGAAAGTGAGGCCATCTCAGCAACTGAAAGCCTTGTGTTAATGAAGTTCGTGGAGAGCCTCAAAGTTCAGGGCAGGGAGGGCAGGAAATGAAGGACCCAGGGGAGCCAGCAGTCAGCAGACCACTGGTGTGGCCCACGTCATAGTACACACAGCACCAGAGGCACGGCTCTGAGAGAAATAATTAATAAGCTGGACTTCATTAATATTACAGACTTGTGCCGCGTGAAAGACACTGTCAAGCAGGTGAAAAGACAAGGCACAGACTGGGAAGAGATATCTGCAAAAGACACGTGTGGTAAAGGACGGCTGTCCAAAATACACAAAGAACTCAGGTGGCTCAGTCGGTTAAGCAGCTGACTCTTGATTTCAGCTCAGGTCATGATCTCACGGGTCATGGGTCCGAGCCCTGCATCAGGCTCTATCTACTCTGACAGTGCAGAGCCTGCTTGGGATCCTCTTTCTTCCTCGCTCTCTGCCCCTCCCCCACCTGTGTTGTCTCTCTCTCTCTCTCTCTCTCTCTCTCTCTCTCTCTGTCACAAAATAAATAAACTTCAAAAAAATAATAAAAAAATAAAACACACAAAGAACTCTTAACACTCAATAGTAAGAAGACAAACACCTGATGAAAAGATGGGCAGAAGATCTAAACGGACACCTCACCGAAAAAGATACGCAGACGGCAAGTAAGTATGGGAAAAGAGGCCCCACATCATAGGTCACCAGGGAATTGCTACCCACCTAGCGGAAACGGCCCAAATCCACAACAGTGACAACACCAGGTGCTGCTGGGGATGTCATCCGTTGCTGGGGGCAGGGGGGGGATGCAAAAAAGTACAGCCACTTTGGAAGACAGCTTGGCGGTTTCTTACCAAAGTAAACATACTCTTACCATACGATCCAGCAATCTACCGAAAGGAGTCCAAAACTTATGTTTGCACAAAAACCTGCCCACGGATGTTTATAGCTGCTGTATTCACCACTGCCGAAACTTGGAAGCAAATAAGATGTCCTTCAGGAGGTGAATAAATACGTTGTAGTACATTCAGACGATGGAATATTATTTCGTGCTAAAAAAAAAAAAAATGAGCTATCAAATCATGACACGACATGAAGGAGGAACCTTAAATGCACGTTACTAAGTGAAAGAAGCCGATCTGAAAAGGCTGCATGCCGCACGGTTCCAACTATATGACATTCTGGAAACGGCAAAATTAGGAGCTAGTTAAACGTGGTGGCCAGAGGGTAGGGAATAAAAGGGACAAAGAGGATTTTTAGGACAAAACTCCTCCGCGTGAGCCTATGATGGTGGACCCAGATCGTTACACACTTGTCCAAACCCACAGAAGGACAACACTGGGAGTGAACCCTCATGTCAACTATGGACTGTGGGTGATTAGGATGTGTCAGTGTGGGTTCATCAATTGTAGCAAATGTACCCCTCTGGCGGGGGGATGGTGATAATGGGGGAGGCTGTGCATGTGTGGGGAAGGAATATATGGGAAATCTCTGTACTTACCGTTCAATTCTGCTGTGAATCTAAAATCGCTCTAAAAAAAATAAACCGTATTAAAAAAAGAAAAAAAGGAAAGAAAGAAAAAGTCAACCAAGGCAGCATCGGTGGGGAGGGAGAGGGAGAGGGACACAGGCTACATGTGAGGATGAACTGGGGGTGAGAGAGAGAGGAGGGATGAAGGTGATTCCCTGTTGGGCCCCAGGCCCTGGGTAGGGTGAGGGGACTCTCGGAGGGTCTGCTGGAGAAGCCGGTCTGTATGCGGGATGGGATCGTTTGGGCCTTAGACACACTGGCTTTGGGAAGCCTGAAACAGCCAGGGGAGGGGGAGGTGTCCAGCAGGCATCTAAATTCATGGCTGTAAAGTTCAGAGATGGGGCAGAGCTCTGGGAAGCACCTGCATGTTTAAGCTGCTGGTTTAAGCCAGGAGATGGAGAGGCCTGCCCAGGACAACGTGAAGAGACCGAAAAGTAGGCCCAGTCTCTGCAAGGGTTATACATGCCTCCTCACATGCACCCCAGCCGCCAAAGTTGGGCCTTCTTACCAATCCCCATCGAAATGTAGGCAGCTGGCGCTCCCCCCTTTTGGGAGAAGGGAACCTGGTCAGAGACTTCAGGGCCCAAAGTCAGGTGGGGATGGGGAGCACCGGAGGCAGCTGGGGGTACAGGGAGGACAAACAGGAGAGGAAAGAGGTGCAGGAGGGAAGGGAAAGGAGGGGTAAGGCGAGAAGGAAGGAGAGGCAAGGCCTGGGGGAAGCCAACACAGCAGGAATGTTGCTGACTTTTTTTTCTTTTTTTAAAAAGTTCTGGAAGCTAGCATTTACCTACAATGGGAAGGTTGCTTCTTACCAGATAGATGGAGGGTCCCTGGGTGGCTCAGTTGGTTGGGCTCCCAACTCTTGATTTCAGCTCAGGTCACAATCTCCTGGTTTGCGAGTTCAAGCCCCACATCAGCGCAGAGCCTGCTTGGCGTTCTGTCTCCCTCTCTCTCTGCCCCTCCCCAGCTTGCTCTCAATCTCTCTCTCAAAATACATAAAAATAAAATTTTAAAAATATTTTTTAATGTATTTTTAATGTTTATTTATTTTTGAGAGAAAGACAGAGCTCAAGGAGACAGGGGGAGACACAGAATCCAGAGCAGGCTCCAGGCTCTGTCTGAGCTGTCAGCACAGAGCCCAGCGCAGGGCTTGAACTCACGAAATGTGAGATCATGATCTGAGCTGACGTCGGACACTTACCCGACTGAGCCACCCAGGCCCAGCCTCCCTGCTGCCAAATCTTAACAGACAGATGAACACAGGTGTGAGTGTAAGTGTAGGTACAAACATGGACAGCGATGGGACAGACATGGGTGTGGACATGGGTGCAGGTGCAGGTGGAGACGTGTGGATGCAGTACATATCTCTACATGGAAAAGAGAAATGGGACAAAGGGTTATAAATAGGCAAACCGCCCCTCTACCGCCCTAAGGAATTTGTTTGTATTTCCTTGTGCCATGCGTGGCCATGTGATTTCATCTCACTGTAATCTTAATGAAGCTGGAATTCTATATTCTGCCTCCCAACACAGACACGCACACTTGAGAGACAAGGCCCTCTGTCACGCCTGCCTTGGAAGATGAGGGAGGCCACTGATTTAGGCTCTCGCTCATTAGAGTTGATGACCAGCTGAGGAAAGCAAAGCAAAGCCGCGCCCCATCCGGTAAAGTCCTAGACCGCAGACAGCAGACTCCTTACTAGTCTCCTCTTGGCCATCCCCTCCCCCCAGCCCTCCTCCCACCCCAACCCGGGCCCCGCTCTTGGCATTGTTCTTACACCTGCTGCGAGTGTCCAGATCCTTCTTCCTCTGAGGGCCCCGCTGCCCCTCTCTGGCTCTAGTCACTGACTCCTTGGCTCTGCGTGGCCGCTCCTGCCCCAGCACTGAGATGCCTCCACCTTCTCTCAGTAGAGGCCCCTCTCCCACGTTTCCCTGGTCCGCGGTGGCTGGCAGGTTCTCACACAGCTAACAGTTCTTGTGCAATCCCTGCTATTCCCTTCTGACCTGAGGGGCTGGGACACCAGGGACCAGCCACTCTACAATGTACGACATAGGTGCTTTTCCATGCCATGTACGATCTGGGTGATATCAGTTTCATGCATGCATTATATCCCACCTCCAAGATCTCCTCTACTAACCAATGCCTACGGTTGAAAATGTTGGGCAATTTCCCTTTTTTTTTTTTAAAGGTGCTCTTTTTCTTTTTTTAAGGGAGGGTTTTCCCCCCTCCAAGTGTTCCCTTGGAGTACATTCCTCCCGAATCTTGGAGCAGTTGAGTCTTAGAACTGTCTGCTGTGCAGAGAGCCTGGGAAAACAGTGTTTCCCTGTGTCCTGCCTTCCTGACCCATCTCCCCAGAGTCCCAGGAGAAGCAATGGGGAGGGGCCCAATCCGAGGGGCGCACGGGTCACTATCACCGGGTTTGCCACCTTGCTTTGCAGCACACCTTGGCTGCCCCCCGCCTCTGGTACCCAGCGAGTACCCTAAGGAAGGGCTGGGTTGTGTTCTCTTCACTTCTCCATGCTCAGCGCTTGGCTCGGTGCCTGGCACATTACAGTAGGAATACACAGAGCAAACACTGAGTGAGCCCTTGCATGTGCCAAGGACTTTACACGTATTAATAACCTAAGAGGTGAAAGCCTCTAGTGTGCCCATTTACAGATGCGGAGACATTACAGATGCCCAGGAGGTTAACCAACATGTCCACGGTCATGCAGGTAAGAGAGACCCAACTCACCTTCAGGCTCACGGATTTCTGACATATTCATATTGCAGCAGACCTCTGGATTCATCTCCAGGTCTGGGAGGCCCGACTTGGGGGAAACGCTTTTTCCTCCTCTGCCTCTGCTGAGCCACAGGAGGCCTCAAAGGAGGTAAAATAATGACCATAAATACCCGTTATTACAGTAAGACTCACGTGTGCCTGCATATACTTCTGAAACTACTTTATTACCAAACATCCTCTTGGGGGCTGTGAAGAAGGCGGGGCAGGCATCTTCCCATTTCTGAGAAAGAAACTGAGACCTTGAGAGAAGTGACTCATCCAAGGTCACAGCACGGTGAAGCCGGGAATGGCATCTGTGAGACGAAAGGCTTTCAGGACAACAGGAAACGAGCTTGTCTTTACTATGTGTTTGGAGAACAACCTTCCCTTCTGCCACTTCCCAGTGGTCCCAGGCATCTGTGGCTGGAGAGGTCTCTGCTCAGGGGCTGCCCGTGCACCAATCTGCTCTCGTCTTGGAGGCAAAAGCCGGCTTTGTAGCACTTTGCACGGTGCAGGGATGGCACAGGGCTCCTCGACCTCGGTAGCTGCACGCTCCAAAGCCAGCTTTATGACGGAGGACCAGCCGTTCTTTTCCACATAAAACACCTTTATGGACTTGGAAGCGCCAGGCTCCCAAGTTGGCTCGCTCAGCTGGACCTGTTTGAGTAAGCGATGTCCGCCAGTCACAGAGAAATGGGCCCCTCCATCCGGAAAGGGCCCTAAACCAAAGCCTGGAAGTCTAGGCTGAGCTGGGAGGGGACACCAAGCAAGACAGATAGTCCCTGCCCTCTCAGGAGACGTGTGCATTTTGGATGTCTGTACAGTTATGCAGGTGCACACTTGATAAGCTGCCACCAGATATGTGAGCACGCAGGAGACTCCTAGGGGATCACCTGCCCAGTGGCCCCTTTTCTAGAAACTACACACCCATGTGGTCACAGCAAGAGTCCCAGGGATTCCTGCCCCACTCCAGCCAGGCAAATGGACCAGAAGACTGCCTGAGCTGAGCCAGTCAGAGTTCTTCCTTGAAAATTAGGAACCAAGAAATCCCAGTGAGGTCTGGCTTTCTCATAAATAAGAGGGACGTACACATCAGAACTTAGTGGTGGCCATTTTCTTCCATATAGGCAAAAATACAGAGGAAGCTAGTCTAGAGCAAAAGAAAAGAATAAGTCAGGTCTGGGGGCATCTGGGTGGCTCAGTCAGTTAAGGATCCGACTCTTGATCTCAAGGTTCATGAGATCGAGGCCCACATCATGCTCTGTGCTGACAGCACGGGACCTGCTTGGGATTCTCTCTCTCCCTCTCTCTCTGCCCCTCCCCTGCTTGCATGTGCTCACACACTCTCTAAATAAATAAATAAATAAATAAATAAATAAATAAATAAATAAATAAATAGAAGAAGAAGGAGGAGGAGGAGGAGGAGGAGGAGGAGGAGGAGGAGGAGGAGGAGTCAGATCTGAAAAGAGAAGGCCCAGTGCATCTATGCCCTTGGGTTTCATGATACCCTCAGATTCTTCTACCCAAGTCCCGATTTTTGCTTAGAAGTGATTTCTGTTACTTGCAACCAACAAATAGTTACTGGGGTGTAATTCAGTTGTTCTCAGCCTGGGGTGGCTTTGTTCCCCAGGGGACATTTGGCAATATCTGGAAACATTTTTGGTTATCATAATTAGGGGTCCAGGAGTGCTACTGGCATGCAGTGGGTAGAGCTTGTGGGTGCTGTTACACATCCTGCAATGCTCAGGACAGCCCCCGACAACAAAGAATTATCCAGTCCACATGTCAGTAGGGCCGCAGTGAAGACACCCTGGTATAACTGAAGCTACTATGTGTGTCTGAGGTGGGAACATCCTCATATAAAAGTAGAGTCTATGTGTCACTTCTCCAGTTAGCAAATTTTATTTTATGTTAAATGATAATTTTCAGTGGTGAGAATTCTTTTACTTTAATAGTGGGAGGAAAGCCTATTAGTACCACCTCTCTGAAGAATCATTTAACACTAGAAGGGGCCTTAAAACGTCCACTCTTAGGTCCAATCATTGGCTTTTAGAACGTATCCTTGGTAGAAAAATCTTCATTCCGAGATATATACAAAGATTTATGCAGAAGGATGCTCACTGCAGCTTCATTTGTAATGGTGAGGAGCTGAAACAACTTGAATATCCGACCACTGCCTGTTGGTTACATAAATTACGATACATTCATATCAAGGAATAATATATACAGCACTTAAAATTATGTTTGTGGAAGTTATTTAACAACACAGAGAAATGCTCATTTGGTCAGCTGAAAAAACAGGATACAGAAATTTTGAAATATATATAAGCCCAGAAAAAAGGCAGCAAGGAAATTTATCAAAAAGTTGACCGTGGCCATCTCGAGGGAGTAGGCTCACAGCTAGTTTCTGTTACCCAGTTTTTGAAACTATTCTCTAACTCTTCTATAATGAACATGTATTACTTTTATAATCAGGGAAAAAATGAACACTCAAAAGGAATCCTAGAAGCAGAATTGAAGACAGTATAGGTTTATGCATTCATCCAAAAATAAATACAGTAGTCCCCTGCCCCTCATCCACGGGAAGTATGTTCCAGGACCCCCAGGCGATGCCTGAAACCTCAGAGAGTACCGAGCCCTATCCATCCTGTTTTTTCCTATAGACACATGCATTGATAAAGTAATTTATAAGTTAGGCACAGTGAGAGATTAATAATAACTGAGCAAAATCGAGCAATGATAATAATATACTGTAATAAGTTTGGTGAATGTGGTTTCTCTCTCTCAAAATCTCTTACTGAACTGTACTCATCTTTCTTGTGATGATTTGACATGGTCTACGTGATGAGATGAAGTGAGGTGAATGACGTAGGCACTGTGACGTAGCGTTAGGCTGCTACTGACCTTCTGATGACAGGTCGGAAGGAGGATCATCTACTTCGACTGCAGTTGACCACAAGTAACCACAGAAAGTGAGACCACGGGTAAGGGGGGTACTGCTGTGTGGACATTAAGGGTCTACCAAGTACCAGACATCATGGACAAAAGACAAGGCCCCTGCCCTCATAGGGTTTCCAGTTGAGAAGGGGAGGCACTTTGGAATTTCCAACCACTTTCAAATTTACAATCCCAGAAATCGTTTGAAAAGCTGTTACTGTGAATAAATAGCTACCATTTGTTGAAGCTTATTGTTTAAGTACTAATGTAATTTAAAATTTGGATCACATGATCTCTGCACAACACCTCAAAGAAATACGGTGAGGTCTCGGTCAAGGTCATATGGCTGTGGGCAGTGGCCAGGATCCAAACCAGACTACTCTGAGAACCAATTACCTATCTACTCTGGTCCCTGCCTCAGCGGCTGAGGATCTGTGAGCATGAGGAGTGGATAACATACGTTCATTCCAGAACCATGTGAGGTGATAAATGGGGGTCACCAGGGAAGACTTTAGGGTTCACAGAGCCAGATGGTAGAAAGGAGCACGCAGGGGGCAAAGTAGGTCACAGACTGGACAACCGACTAGAGGGCCAATGGCTAGTTGTAGCTTCAGGGAAGGTGGTGGGCTCAGGGGCCAAGGGCATTGTCACCATTGTGCTCTGAGCTCCTTCCAGGAAGGGAGAACAAGAGAGGCAATTAAGGAAGGAAGAGAAGGAAAAGCAAAAAACATTTCAGGAACCAGGATTCGAAAGAGGACGTTGCTGCAGTCTGGAACAACTGCAGCTGTCGCTGCAAAGAACATTCCTTCCCCAGAAGTAAGTCACTAGAGAAGGTTCAAAAAAGGGAGAAGCAGGACAGAGGAGACCGTTCATGCTGCAGACCACAGCCCGGGGAACTTTGAGGACGGAAGGAAAGCGGGGACCTCATGAGTAGGGCAGGACTACTGAGTTTGCGTCCTGCTGGAGGAGACCAACAGACAGGCCCCTGCTTCCCTGGTGACCAAGAGCCCCAGGACAGGTGGGTGTGGAGGGGACAGGGAGCACCAGAAGGGATACTGGAGACTGTTACGAACTCGGGTTCGCTGGATTAACTTTGCCAACTGAAATGAGCGGCAAGCCCGGGTGCCTGCGGTGGAACCTCCTGGGCAGCGTGTGCCCAGGAGGGAGGGAATGGTTTCTGCCCTTGAACCACTGGCTGACTCAAAGCCCAGGTCGCTGCGGTCGGCAGCGACGTCCTGGCCCCTCAGTGGCAGAGGCGGGAGCTCATCGGTGGAGAAACACCAGGGCGGCCTGAGCTGATGTCCACTCGCAATCTGGCTGTTGGCTTTAGTCCAGACATCGTGATCTGAGGGGGCAGAGAAACTTCTGGGGGAGAGCACTGGGCTGGGAACGTAGAGGCCTGAGCTCCAGTCCCAGGACCAGACACCTGTCCTGTCCTCCACTGCGGCGTGAGAATGACAGGGCCTACTCCTCCCCTCCTGGAGAAGCCCACCCTCTCAGGGCCTCAGCGTCCCCTTCTGCACAGAGGAGGTGGTGACAGCGCCTACGTTCAGGGTTGTGGCCGGAGCTCAGGCAGATGGCACACACAGGCGCCCGAGGAGCAGCCCTGTGCAGGGAAGCGCTCAGGGTGCAGCCGCTGCTGTTTGTCAGCTAATTTGAGATCATAGATGTGGAAGGGATTTGAGGAACACAAAGCACTTCAGGTTCAGGTCAAAGGTGTCGTTCCCGTTCTTTCTTCCCGCTACGTCCTCAAAACTCCCTTTCCACGCCAGGCAGCTGCCGTACTCAGCTACTGAATGTGCCCAGTCCCCCACCAGGGGCTCCCCTGAGGCTCCCCCAGCCTCTCCCACCCCCTTCCCCTGGCTGCCGCACTCCTGCCTGGCCGCGAAGCCCCACCCTGTGTCCCCGGCCCTTGCTGCCTTCCCTGACAACCCCCCCACACCGGGCTGGGGGGCCCCCTCTGGGCTTCGCCCAAACGCGTGCTGAGCTGCGCCTCCTGCCGTGGTCTGTGTTTCCAGTTCTTATTCTGTTTTGTCCCTTTCTTAGGCTCTTGGCTTTGCCACCCCACCTCCTCCCCACAACTTGGAGCTCCCTGTGCAGACAGGCATCTACTTTGTCTTTGACCCCGACCTCTAGTGAAGTCTAGGCAGGCTACCGGGAAGCCTACACGGTGCGAATGGATGGGTCCATAAGATAATGTGTATGAAATCACTTTTGACCATCTTCAGAAGGGTCACTATCAAGTGTTCATGCCGTAGATATTCACTGATCACCTACCAGTCTTTGCAGGGCCTCTACTAGGTGCCATGGGCGATGCGTGCCACAGTCCCTGTCCCGGAGCGCTTTGCAGGGTAATGAGGGAGAAGCCCTAGTATGACTTCGTTTCCTACAAACTGCAAGAACATAAACATACTAACACAAGGGGAGGCTATAAGAGAGGCCCAGGCAAGGCGCTGTGGAAGTACAGTCAGGAACCCCTCGCCCTGGGGGCTTCGACAAGGCTTCCGAAAGGAGGGGGCGGCTTGAGAGCTGCCTTGGCAAAGGCCTTGGCAGAGCCCCTGGCAGGACACGGCAGCCCCCTTTGCTGCCAGGGGGCGCCCTTGCCCCGAGGCCTCTGCAGCGCCCCCTCTGGCCAGCAGAGGCAGAGGGTAGAGAAGCCGCGTGGTGCAAGGCTTTGGAGCCCCGTGAACCACTTGCTTGCTGTGTCACTGGATGTACTTACTTTATCCACGCCTCAGTTTCCTCATGTATAAAATGAGCTCAGTGCTAGTGATTGACGCGGTGGTGACATTTCAATGAAATAACACATACAGAGAACAAGGAACATTAAAAAAAAAATCTCTCAGTAAATGTAAACTCCTTTCACCTCTGGGATCCACCGACCTGCATGCTTCTGGGACAGAGGTGGGCACTCTCAGCCTCGCGTCACTCAGACAGCCTGCCCCTGTGGTCTCCAGGGCCGGCCTGGGTTCCCAGAAAAATGATGCGGGTTAGTGAACCCCAGACCTCCTAAATTTTACAGGTACGGTTAAGAATCTCTCTCATCAGGCTGGGTTAAGAATCAGTCTGTAATCAAGTTGCAGATATCTGAGATAAGAGAATGTCCCACTTTAGACTCTGAATCTGTCAACACAAAACGGCAGGAATAATTACCCCTGATGAAGAAACCAGGCCCAGAGGAGGGAGAAGATTTGGCCAAGGTCACATAGGGAGCCAGTGGCGGAGCCCAGACCTACTCCACTTTTGCCCCTGCTGCACAGAGTTACCGCTTAATAGGCTGGATGTCAAGGGCTGAAGGCCCCTGCCATCAGAAGTCACAGCCGGAGCCACCCTATCTTATTCATGTATTGGTTAGGACTGGGGGCGACCCTTCTGGGAGATGATCAGAAATGCCTAAAACCTTCAGTGAATAGATCAGCTCTCAGCTCTGCAATCCACAAGCTCTGAGACCTTGAGCATGACCTTCTCCCTCTCCCGGTCTGCTCTCCCTCACTGTGGAATAAAGAAGGTGTCCGGGGCGCCTGGGTGGCGCAGTCGGTTAAGCGCCCGACTTCAGCCAGGTCACGATCTCGCGGTCCGTGAGTTCGAGCCCCGCGTCAGGCTCTGGGCTGATGGCTCAGAGCCTGGAGCCTGTTTCCGATTCTGTGTCTCCCTCTCTCTCTGACCCTCCCCCGTTCATGCTCTGTCTCTCTCTGTCCCAAAAATAAATAAACGTTGAAAAAAAAAATTAAAAAAAAAAAAAAAAAAGGTGTCCTTGAGGTCTCCAAGACCCCTTCTACCCGATTCTCAGGAGCTCCCAGGCATTTAGCAGAGGGAGTTAAGGCCAAATCTCAAGCCAGGACCTCCCTGCCTTTCCTAGGACACAGGCCCCACGATATCTGGTTGGTAGCACTGCTCTCTGCCCTGCCCTCTCCCCTCTGCCTCCTGCTTCCCAAACAGATCTGCCCCTCATCCATCTGCCCCTGGTTGTCAGCACAGCAGCTGGCTGGAGAGGAGGAAGAGGCTGTGTTCATGGCAGCTTTGCCCCATACCCACCAAGTGTGTTGACCCAGAGCCTCTACCCCTCCCCTCCCCACTCTGCCACTGTATCCTCTCCAGTGTCCCCTCTCCGGTGTCTCCCCCATGCCCCAACCGCAGGAGCCTAACAGATGCCAAGGTAAACGGCCAGAAGCTACTTACAGCTGGACCCTCTGCCGGGGGGGGGGGGGGGGTGAGCCCTCTGACCTGGGCATCTCAGGGGGAGACAACTTGGGCTTCTATTCACTGGGTCTCCTACCGGTCCCATCTGTCCTGTCAATCCCTATGTGTGAGGTTGGGAGGGGCGGTCACAGATAACCTTGCCTGACACATTAAGGCTGCAGAAGCCTGGGAAGTTTCAATGGCTTGCTCAAGGTCACATGCAGAAGCAGGGAGAGGAAGCCACCCAGCGTGTGATAGAGGCTTGTCCAGGCCCCCGGGCCATCTTGTCATTCCAACCCCCAAAGCCACATTCAGTACGGTGGGTGGCTAGATGTGCAGGAGAGGAGCTCTGTCTTCTAAGTCAGTTCACTGTGGAGGGTCAGGGAAAACTCAAACTGTAAAACTCGGAGGGGTGGGAGTAGCAAAGGAGGAAAAAATAAATCAAAAAACAGACTCCCTCAAGAAAGGAGGCTTTGATCCATGGATCCACTCCCTCAGCCCCGGGCACAGCACCCCTCCTACTGAATCTTTTTTTGTTGTTTTGTTTTTAAGTAATCTCTATGCCCAACGTGGGGCTCGAGCTCACAACCCCACGATTAAGAGTAGCAAGCTCTGGGGCCCCTGGTGGCTCAGCCAGTTAAGCATCCGACTTTGGCTTTGGTCATGGTCTCGCGGTTCGTGAGTTCGAGCCCCACATCGGGCTCTGTGCTGACAGCTCAGAGCCTGGAGCCTGCTTCAAATTCTGTGTCTCCCTCTCTCTCTGCAACCTCCCTGTCTTGCAGTCTGTCTGTCTGTCTCTGTCTCTCTCTCTCAAAACATTTTATAAAAAAAAAAAAAAAAAGAGTAGCAAGCTCTACCGACTGAACCAGCCAGGAACCGCTGAATCTTTCGTTAAAAGAACAGGACATAGATGGGGATGGGTGTCCAGCTACATGCTTAATCTGTACCAGAGACCACCCTCCGCAAAGAGCTGAGACAGATCAGATCTCCTTCCCTGGAGCTCTGGCTCTCCAGGGGAGCTCGAAGCAGAAAAAGACTCAGAAAACTATAAAAAGTAGATGAGTAAAGAGGAGAGTCAGAAGTAGAAGAGTGGACGAGGAACGCGGGCCAAGGAGAGCCCTGGTTCCAGGCCACACTTGGTTCCCTGGTGTCTTTCCTCCCCACTAGCCTCAGGGACAAATTGACCAGTGTCCTCAGCTCTGGGTCATTGCTGCAAGGCCCCTGCCTCTGTGCACCTGACTCAACCGAAGACCCTTGCTGTGACTTCTCTCCATCTCCGCTCCCAGTAACTTACAGCCCTCGCTGACCACACACCTTCTTTCTTGGGCCCTGAGACTTTGCCACTGCTGCTCTGTCTGGACTGTCCTTGGGTTACATTTCTGTCACTCACATCCAAAACAGCCTAACAGAAGAGAATGCTCATCTAGGAGGGCAGAATAGATAGTCGTTAAGTAGGTGGACTCTGGAGGCAAACTGCCCAGATTTGAATCTCTGTCCCCATTTGCTAGCTGCGTGACACCCGGCAAGTCATTTCTCTGTGCCCCAGCTTATTCATTTGTCAGATCGGGTCATGACCGGGCCTATTTTACAGCGTTGTTGTTGATGAACTAATATGAGCAAATATCTGATTAGAAGAGCACACTATGCAAGCACAGGCCATTATCACTGCCATGACCACTTCCCCGCTGGACCAGCTGGCCAGGGCTCCTTTCCAAAGGGTGGTAGGCACACTCATTCAGCCCACTGGCCACGCCTGGTTCCACAACCCGGTAGCATTCCCTTGTGCACGGTTCTCCAGGCCACATATGAGAGTGGGGGCATGGAGCCTCGATGGGGAGGGGGGAGTTCGGTGGGAGAGGGGTGTGGAGGCAGCAAGTGGAGAGAGTCAGGGAATGAGGGGGTAAGCACATGGCACTCCTTGGATGCCCTCGTCCTCGTCCTCGGTGCAGTACCAGGAAAGGGGTGCCCGCCAGCTCTGCAGAGGCCAGGGCTGCTGGCAGGAGGCCTCCCCGCTCTGACTGCAGGCTTCCCATCCTCACAGCACCCGCTTCCTCCTAAAAAGCCTTAGGTCAAATACACCTTACCGCCAAGACTGATCTCTTTCCAAAGCTCCCATTTGGCCCCTGGAAGGAATTCACAAATTTTCCTGGCCTTATGGTGCAAATAGAGCCTTCATCCCCCATCCTTTACCTTAGAGAGCTTTCTTGACCTGAACAAAAACATTTTCATCTGCCCTGTTGAGGAAGGTAGGGAGGCCCTCCGTGGGATGGGGGACAGGGACAAACGTTCTGCGACAGCACGAAGGAGTAGCGCTTAAGGCATGAGGAACATGCTGCTCTTCACAGCGAACGGACACGAACCAGCCCTCTCTCCTGTCTGGGAGTCACTAAATATTTGCTGAATGAATGACTGTTAACAGCACGTGATTCGGTCTCTCCTACTCTGGTTAAGTTAGAAAGTCCATGCAGCCAAATCAGCATGAAACCCACTTTACGTGCTTGGGCCCCCAGGCCAAGGTGAAAACACTGTTTGAGAAGCGGATTGTCCATTCGGGACCATTCGCCCTCTGTATATTTGCTGGGGGGTCCACGTGGTTTGGTGCTAGGACCGGAGGGTTGGGCCCCTCTCCTCCCTCTGCAGTTCTCTGGTTCCCAGACAAACCGGGGTTAGGCTGCCTGTCCTTTGTGAAACGGCACTGGGACCCACAGGCAGCCCCAGTGAATGACTGCCAGGTGGAAACTCATGGCTTTCTTGCTGAGCCCAAAAATGTGCAGAGAAGAAGGGGCGATGCCTGCAGGACAGATCCTGGCCTCTTCTGGGCCCTGCTCGACTCACTGCAGGTATTTTAAGTCTCTCCCCTAATGCTGTGATTGGCATGTCTGTCCTTGGTTTTGAATTCTGCAGGGGAGTCACACACAGACGTTGGTCACTACCTGCCCACCAAGCATGTGGAGAGATTCTTGGGATGATCATTTCTGAGTAAATTGCCTAAGTGCAGCAGGGTCCGCCACGGGAGCTGGGGGAGCATAGAGCAGGGACACGAGGTGGGGATAAGGGACTTGTGCATTAATCACAAAGCAATCAGTGGATGACAAGGGGCCCTGGAGCCACAGGGTTGGTCCAGCTGGACTCAGCGGAGGGAAAGGTCACACTTGCCGGGAAACTCCCATCCATCACCAAGACACCCACTTACCTGACTTCATGTGCCCAGGCCTCCTATATTCCAGCTTGGCAGAGATGCTGCACTGGCCTGACTCACCGTCCTTGACCCATAGCATCAAGGGCCATCCCAGCGTCCACAAGCCCTGCCACACCTGGCCCAGGCCATGGAATCTTCCAGGCCAACGCACAGGAGGAGCTCCGACTGGTTAACCTTCAGGAAGCCAGGGATCAGGTTTGACCTTCCTCAGCTCCTGAGGCCTGCGTACTTCTCCCAGTTATCAGGGTCTGAGGAGAGAGGGAGTAAGTGCTCACTGCTCTCCCACCAACCTACTTGTCTGACCCTCCCTGGCTTCTTCCTTCTGTGGTCAAATCTCCCCCCACCCCCCCCACCCCCGCCTCAATCCCCACTGAACAGAGAGGCCCCTGCCCGAGGGAGCTCCCGGCTCACCTGCCCCTGCTCCTCTTTGGCTGCGCCCTAACCCTCGGATCGATTTGTCTCTGACATTATTTTCATTACAAGTGTGCTATGCCTTCCAGGTCATTTCCATTTTAACGGGAGCAATGCCTTGGCCCACATGTAACACAGGATTTTAGCAGTGGTGATGGGATTGGGGGAGGGAAAAGGGTCTTTTCTTTTTCTCTTAACATTTATTTATTTTTGACAGAAAGACAGAGCATGAGTGGGGGAGGGGCAGAGAGAGAGGGAGACACAGAATCCGAAGCAGGCTCCAGGCCCCTCACTGTCAGCACAGAGCCTGATGCAGGGCCTGAACCCATGAACCGTGAGATCATGACCTGAGCCGAAGTCAGACGCTTAACCGGCTGAGCCACCAAGGCGCACCGGGAGGGAAAAGAGTTTTCACCAGAAGGACTGTTCCATGGCTCAAATCCACAGCTCCGAATTCAGACCCTAGATTTAAATCCTGGCACAACTTCCTGGCTGTACAACCTTGGGCAACACATTTAACCTGTCTTAGCTCATCATCAAGAACAAGAATAAACACACCCACCTTACAGATGTCAGAAGATTTAAAACATATATATTTTAAGATCCTGGTTACAAGGTTGAAACGACCCTCCTTAGCGTGGTAAGGCTGGTGCCTCTGACACTGGAAAGAGGGTGAGGGGAAGGATACCAAACTGTCCTCAGCAGCTGAACCCCAGTAGGACAGGTGATTTTAAAGGCACCTGGCTCCAAATACCCACAGCACCAGGCACTGTGCTCCCCTGGAATTCCTCCGTTACAGCCAGACCTCTGGGTAAGCATTGTTTCCCTCCTCCCCAGATCCTCTCATGACATGTGCAAGTCCCGGGGACATCAAGGTCCCTAATACTGCAATGTGAAAAGTTTAATGTGAAGATTTTGTTTGTTGATTTGTTTGTGAAAACACAGGGCAACCCTGGGGCTCCAAAAGCAGGAGGAAGCACGGATTGTCCCAGTGGCGGAAGGCAAGGTGTATGCTTACCCATGACCTCATTCCACTCCTACAACATCTCTCAGCGGTAGTTGCTGAGGACGGACAATTGCGCTAAAGGTCAAATCAAGACCCTTGTGCAAATATAAAAGTAACACATGTCAATGCTTTCATTTCACTCAACAATTAATGAGGGAACTAGTAAGAGGTCACAGGTGCTCGGGGAATCCAGAGCAGATACATACATAAGCCATCAGGAAACTGCACCTAAGGCACCAAAGACGCAAACTTATCGATATCTGCAGGGCAATAATCGGTTGCATTTCTTCTGGACACAATTTGTATTTCTTTGGGCAAAATCATTTGCATTCTTATCGGTTTTCTACAGTTTTGCTCAAAGACAAAGGAAGACAAAGATAATCCAGAGGGAACCAGACAGGACAGCCAACAACAATCTTTTCTGCCCGTTTCAAAGGCTCTCACAATTTTCCTAACATGACAATCACCTTCCTTTCATGACGGAGCAGAAAAGACAGAGATGGGCATAGAGAGTGGGAAGGGGGACCCTGTCCAGGGCCAGTCGCATCTGAGGGCAGAGGAAGTCCGTGACAACAATGTCACATCTGGGATGACTTTCGAAAAACAAGAATGAGGTCATTTTCCCCACAAAGTTCTAGGATGCCCTTCAAAGGGCAGTGCTTCATTGCAGAGCACATCCTTCATACATTTATGGCATTCATATGTCCTCTCCTTTCTGAAAACATGGTGGTCATAGACAGTAGTTACTAGTTGTTGCTTTTTAAATGTACTCGTTTGATGAAATAAAGGCCGGAAACCCTAGGTTGAGTCTCCATCTCATAAATACAGATTCGGCTATTGCTGTTCTTGGGTTTTGTTATTGTTTATCTTATTCATCTGTGATAGCCTAAAATCTAGAAGCCCCGATCCCATTCACAATTCTGAAATTTTGCCTAACAGGTAAAGTGGCTGAGGGCCGTGCTGAGCACCGCCTCCCAAGTCCCCCAGCCGATCAGAGTTCCCCTGGTCCTGGTGGAGGATGAGCACCTAACCTGGACGAGGCCTCCAGATGTGAGGCTGAAGAGAGACGGGAGAAGAAAATGAGACTTACGGACTGAGTCCTGGGGATGCCAGAGGGAGGCTGCGACAGGAGAGCCAGGACCTTCTCTGGGGCCAGTCTCCAGATTATTCCACGCATTGTGCTCCATGGCTTGTGGAAAGCCTTCACCTACATGGTCCTCCCTGTCTGTGGCACAGAAGATTCTGAGGTTCATTAAAACCTGGTCTATGCTGGCACATGGACCAGAAGGGCAAGGAACAGGGCTGGGGACCACCTCCCTTCCCGAGAGCCTGCCCCAATGCCAGATGTAGGGATGTGAGTAAAGCCCAGAAGGAGAAGGGTTACGGACTTGAGAAGCCAAAGACGGATTAGATCTGAAGAATGGGAACAGAGATTTCCCAGCATGTTAGATAGTAACATTTGCAGCCTGGCTTTTCAACTCCTCCACATCAGGAGTTTGGTTGCCAGAGCCCTGCTTCCTCCCCCACATTTGACTATCCCACTGCTGCAAGTCAGAAACCAGCAAAGGCACTGCTTTTAAAGGCACAGGCTGCCCAACCAGAGAGCAAGACCCCTTCCCAGAGAGCATGGAGGGCACAGGCACTGGCAACTGGGAGCTCCATTACAAACCAGATGGACGTCCCATCGTGGCCCTAAAGGGGAAGGTGGGTGGAGTCCGATGGAGGACCCACGGGCCCCAGCATTCTAAGCGTTAAGTACTGCTATCCTGAGTACCTGCTTTCTCCTGGATTAACGCCAAGAAAATGAGCAGAGGGAAGGAGACAGCTCCTGATGGGTTTTAAAGAAAAGTGCAGTTAAGCTTAAAGTCAGTGTAGCAGAACAGCTGGGCTGGAAAACTGGCTGTTTAGCTCTGCAGTTGGTGTCAGGGACCCACTGGCTGCGAGACAGTAAGAGCAGCTTGCATGTGTAAACTGCAGGTACTGAGAACCGAGACAAAGGGCCTCTAGGGAGCAGGGACTCCAGGGACAGCTCTTCCCCATTCCTATACATCAGGGGGAAGGACAGGGCCTGAGCTGGTCACACTCCAGGCACTGGCCAAGCTCTAGAGTTTCCATGTTCCCAGCTCTGCCTTCGAGGAATCACAACCCCAGGATCCCAGAATCTCAGATCCAGAAAGGACCAAAGATGGCACAGGAATCCTTGCTTCAGCTTCTGGGGGTCCCACTGCCCCTAGGAATGCCCGCTCGTCCTCTGCCCAGTCTGCCCTGCGGCTGTCTGCAGCTGGGATGGGGAGGAAATTCTTTTTTGTGTATGCTGAAACCTGTATCTCTTCTGTCACCAGCACGGTGGACATACACTGTGGCACCTTTGATGGCAGTGGCCTCTCAAAGACGACCTGACTCACAAGTCAAGACGATCCAAATTCACTTGCAGGCATTTTTTTTTCTTGGCCTACCTAATGTTTTTTTTCTTTTTTTAATGTGTATGTATTTATTTATTTACTGAGAGCGAGAGATTCCCAAGAAGGCTCCACAGCAGCACAGAGCAGGACGCAGGGCTCAGTCTCACCACTGTGAGATCATGACCTGAGCTGAAATCAAGAGTCAGATGCTCAACCGACTCAGCCATCCATCGGCCAAACGAATGTTAGAACTGCTTTTACATCCCATATCTACAATAGAGAGATTTCCTTTAAAAATCTGGCCTGGTGGATTCTCTGGAAATATTAGAAAGGCTGGCAACAATGAGCCCACGCTACCACATGAAAACACCCTTTGTGTAGGCCCGGCTGTCCAGACGGCTCCAGCCCCAACACTCCCTTCTGTCCCCTGACCCGGCTGCCATCCTGGTCTGCGACAACCGATTGGTCTCTAAAGGTATGAGTTTGAGAGGCCAGACTCTGTCCACGCTCCGGGTTTTAGCAGCGATTAGAAAGGAAGATCGCCTTGGTCTAGCGCTCATTCCCTTCCTTTATAATATAGCCTCTTCCCTTACAGAGTTCTGCTCACCCCCAGGGATCTCCTTCCTTTTGTTCTGTTATCTTCATCTAGTGACCTTCATTAACATAAACATAACCAGAGGAGCAAAGCAATTTGTTTAACCCTCCTTTTTCCTGTGACCATGCATATAAGTCAGTGGTTCTAACAGGTGGCAGGACCACCTACCTGTACTGTACCTTCTGGGGTTTCTGGAAGGTATAATTAGTACCTTAACGACAGGGCTTGGGGGCCAGAGATGTTAAATATCCTGCTATGCAAGGGACAATCCATAAAACAAAACAGAACAGAACAGAACAAAACTTGGCCTTGTGGAATGCTTCCAATGCTGACTGAAATGGAACCCTGGCGAAGTCTTCCCTGTCCTTCATTTAGCTTCTCTGTGCTTCTGTGCGGGGGTAGTCCACTCCACTCGCCCAACACCACACTTCTCTCACAGGGTTGTTGTGGAGATCACATGACATAAAACCAAACGGATAGATGACACAATACGAAGCACACGGCAAACGTCAGCCATGACAACCCATCTAGACAAGGGGATGGTCAGGGGCGCCTGGGTGGCTCAGTCGAGAAAGCGTCCGACTTGATTTCAGCTCAAGTCATGATCCCTGGGTCACGGGACCGAGGGCTCTCTCCCTCTGCCCTTCTCCCCTGCTCTCTCTCCCTCTCTCTCAAATTAGAGAAAGAAAAAAAAAAAAAAAGAGTAAGCAGTGGGTACCCTGGATATCACTGCTCCCCTGAAATCCATGACATTTTGAGGAAGGCTCTAGTGGCTGGTAGCCTCAACTTTTCCTAGCTGTTCCCCTCCTCAGATGGAGAAAGGGCTTCCCCCCCTCCCCCCAGAACACAGCCTCTTGTGATGAGTACCCATCCATCACTAGACTCTCACCTCAAAGGGATTTAGGGAAATGGCTTCTGAGGCTCAACAGTAAGGCAAAGGGATCAGAACTGGATCCCAGCCCCCACTGCTGGAAGGAAGGCTGGCCATGACTAGGGGAAACAGGAGGGAGGCTGCACATCAAAGGGAAAAACAGCAGTTCAGTTCATTGGAACAAACCAGGAAGAAAGGACCAGCAACAACTTATTACTGAGAGAATAATTTGTAACTAGGTTACAGATAGTCTGAAGAGACAGACAATGGATGGTAGAAATGGACAAAATAAAACAACGTTAATAGAACTCTCTTGATGGCTGATGTAGAGTGAGAGCACCAATTACCCTAAACTTCTTACTTCAGATTTCCCTTCTGCATTTTGAGGAATCTTGCAAATGATTCCTTCAGGCACCAAGAGCAAGAATATTTAAATAAAGACTTGAACCTAAGGGGTTATCCTCAGGCA
Source organism: Puma concolor (assembly GCF_028749965.1). NCBI lineage: Eukaryota > Metazoa > Chordata > Mammalia > Carnivora > Felidae > Puma > Puma concolor. The sequence continues at coordinate 26,990,873 of NC_141683.1, forward strand.
GATTCAATTAAGGGCAAAGGAACATTCCTCTTAGATTTACAAGTTACTGGTGCCCTCTGGTGGACAGTACAGGTTATGTCTGTTGGTTAGAAGCCGGAGATTTGAGGCTCCTATTTGAGGAAGCCGCCTCCCCAGCTCTGATGCAAGCAAGTGGAAGGAAGTCTCAGGTGCTAAGCACCTCACGTGCATTAGCTCATTTGTCCATCAGCTCTGTTTTCCAGATCAGTGAGCTGAGGCTTAGAGACATTACGTGAACTGCCGAAGGTCACCCAGCAAGTAGCTAACTGGCAATTCTGATTCAGTGCCAAGGATTCCAGAAATCCCGATGGTTACAAGTGTTTCAAACACACACACACACACACACACACACACACACACACACACACACAGAGAAGAAAGTGGATGTAATTTTTGCCAAAATGCATCCCATATTTAGGTAACAGCTTTACCCAGTTTTGAGCAGTATAAAGCTGGAGTAGCTGGAGTTTTTGAGTTAAAATTTCCCAATTTAGGGCCCAGGAAGTCTCACATTTCTTTAATTCTTTAATTCTTTGATTCAAATGCATGGTTTATTTCCCACCAGTGACTCTTTTAAAGGTTAACGATGAAGGGAAGAGTCCCAGAGTGCGAGGAGGCCAGATGGGGTTACCCAGACCAAATGCATTCGTTAGTTATAGTTTAAACTGTAGTCAAAACCTCCTGGGTTTGCACGTAAGATTTTACATGCGTGTATATCCTTTCTCTCAAGAGGCGATCCAGAGCACCCACCCCTTGACCCCAAGCAAGTTACGAACTACGACTCTATGAACTGTTTCATGATAAACATCCCCCTGCCTGCATCCATATACTCTTTTGCTTTCCTCTGTTTCTTTAAGGCTTAAAGGATACCTGGGTAGCTCAGTCGGTTAAGTGTCTGACTTCGGCTCATGATCTCATGGTTCATGAGTTCGAGCCCCTCATCAGGCTCTATGCTGACAGCTCAGAGCCTGGAGCCTGCTTCAGATTCTGTGTCTCCCTCTCTCTCTGCCCCTCCCCTGCTCACACTATCTCAAAAATAAATAGATGATTGACAGATACCTGGCTTTCCCCCAAGGAACCTTGGCAGTCATTTCTCCAAACCTCATGCACCTTCAGTAGAGGAGACGGGCCTCCCTGACCGCATCCAGACTACTATCCCTCCACACAGAAATCTCTGCTCTTTTGAGACTTAGACCTCCTTTATAGTGCCATCTGCTTACCTTCCAGATATTTTGCTCACTCATTATCAATTTTGGGTTCCCACAATCCTGCCAACATCCCGGGTGATATCGACGCCACAGGAATGACCCATCCAACACCCCCAGCCTCACAGGACCCTTCCTCATTGACCAACATCAAAAAACTCCTCTTCCATGATGCTTGAACTGCTCACTCCATGCCACGCCTGGGACCTGCCCTCACCTGGGATTGTCCACCTTTGTGCCAGTCCGCTCAGACTAAGTCAGTAGCACACCCCCCAAGTCTTGTTTCTCTGCCCACTGCAGGACAGCCGCAGCTCTGCTCCCTGTTCGCGTCGATCTTGGAGCCAGACTACAGGGCAGCCTTCATTCTGGGGTGCACTAGCCTCATGCTGAGGGAAGAAGCCCTGACTGACCCTCGCAATGTCCCCCGAACCTCTGCTCAGAAGCAGTACACTTCATTCCCGCTGACATTTCATGGACAGGCCTGGTGCCACCAGGGCACGGAGCACTACCCACCCTCTCTGGAGCGTGGTGGAGAGAAGTGGCAGATGATTTGATGACACCATCTATCACAATCTTGGAAGTCTTGATTAGAACATCGGTCTAGGGGTGCCTGGGTGGCTCGGTAGGTTAAGTGTCCGACTTCAGCTCAGGTCATGATCTCACGGTTTGTGAATTTGAGCCCTGCATTAGGCTCTGTGCTGACAGCTCGGAGTCTGGAGCCTGCTTCCGATTCTATGCCTTCTTTTCTCTCTGCTTCTCCCCTGCTCACGCTCTCTCTCTCAAAAATAAACCTTAAAAAATAAAAAAGAACATCAGTCTATCTCGGAACACAGCGGCCTGTCATTCCTGCTCTCAGTCCACTCCTACCATACCATCTTTCAACTTCGTTCAGCCTGTCCATTTCCTATCAGCCCCTCCCAGAAATAATGATGATAGATAACATTTATTGAACACTTCATAGGTGCTAACTTAACATCTATTATCCCATGACGAAGCTGAGACTTAGAGAAGTCAAATAATAACTTGCCTTCACTTTCTCCTTCCTATCTTCGACGGTAGAAACATCACTTCAACTGTTAGGGGAACGGGAGAACCAGGGAGAACTGAGAGCCCAGGCTGGGGACATGAATGCGTCATAACAGCAATCTGCAAGTTGTATGATTTTTCTCCTGAAGTGCTCAGCGGCTGGGCTTACTGGCTCTCAGCCAGAGGTAATTCTCTCCTCAAGTGACATGTGGCAGTGCCTGCGGACAGTTTTTCTTGGGGAAGGGGCACTACTGGCATCTAGTGAATAGAGGCCAGGGATGCTACAATGCTCAGGACACCGGTCCCCACAACAGAAAATCTTCCAGTTCCAAATGTCCATCGTGCTAAGGCTGAGGAGCCCTGGTCCGGAGACCCGCTAGTGTCAGGCAATCACCTAGCAAGTTTCTCTAGTCTGTTCTCTCCTCTTCCCCGGACTTCCTGCTTCGGACTTCCTCCATTCTCTTCAAACCCTTCCACCAACTGCCTCCCCCACGGGACTGCGCTCTCCTTCCCTGCTTTCAACCACACTAAACTTTCCAGTCTGCCAGATACCATGAGCTCCAAGGTCCTTGCCTGTTTGCTCTTACCTCGATGCTCCCCCATCTCCCAACCCCCGTCCTTCCCTGAGCTCTCGGCTTCTCGACTCTTCAAGGAGGCTGTTCCTGAACTCTTGACTAGATCAGGCTCCTCTTCTGTATTTCCCACAGCAGCACGCGTGCCCCCAACAGACCACACGCGACACTAACCCTACGTGTTGCCTAGCCCGTTTCCCGAAGCCACGAGAGCAAGGACCACGTTCCTCAGTTTCAGCACAGCGTCCCCGGGACCTACAAAGTACAAGATAAGTGACAGGTGCTTAGTATTTACAGCCCAGGTGTCTCCATTTCCCTTCGGATCTCTCATACGCACAAAGTCAACACGTTCAAAACTCATCACTTTTTCCTACCTCACCACCACCACAAACCTCCCCTTTTACCATATTCTTGACCTCCATGGGTGGCACCGCCATCCACCAACTGCCCAAGCCATCCCTGACTCCTCCCTTTTTCCCCTCACAGCCCCAGGCATTCATTCAGGAAGTGTGTCCCTTCGTCCCTTCCGCCTGGGTTTCCGTCAACTCCCCGCACTTCTTCTTTTGGGCTTTTGTCTCAGACACAATAGTTTTAACCACTGACTCGATTCTGTCAGTTAGGTTCATTCCCTCAGACAGGTTACTTACTTCCTCTAAGCCTTAAATACCCAATGGGACTAGTAAATGCCCAGTCAGCACCCACTAAACGCTCAGTAAGTGCTATCTACTGTTCTTCTTGCCAGGTCCACTGCCATCACTCTAGGGACATTGTTTCCAGCCCAGGTTGCTGCCAGGCCCTGTTATCCCTGCTTCTGGCCGGCACTTCAGTCTATTCTCAACAATGTACCCAAAGCTCCCCAAAATGCAAATGAGATGTCACACCCCCGCTTAAAATCCTTAAATGGCTCTCCACTGCCTTCAGAATAAGGTTCAACCTTCCTGGCTTGGCATAGCCCACCCGCATCACACCCCAGGGCCGTCTCTCGGCACTTCTCCCATCACACCCTTGGCTCCGGTCACGTGGAACCACCAAAGCCACTTCCTTCACTGCCGCTGCCTGGCCCGTGTGCAAACTGCCCCCATCCCTACCTCCAGCGCAGACCGCAGGCAACTGAGGGAGCTTCCTGATTCACTGTGCTATTCCCAGTGCCAAGCAGGATCTGGCTCAGATTAACATCAAATAAGTATTTATTGACTGAATTGAACCCCCATGCTTTATTTTGAAGAGGAAACAAAGCAAAAAGAAAGTATTAACCACATGAGTTCAGGGTTGGGAAGGTATGTAGTGAGATTATCCCTGCATCCCCAAACCCATAATGACCTGCAATCTTTCTAATAGCACTGATTTTTGTGATACCTTTAGAGTGTGGATTTGTGCAAAGTCTAGCAAACAGGGGTGCCTGCGTGGCTCAGTCAGTTATGCATCTGCCTCGATCTCAGCTCAGGTCGTCATCTCACGGCTCTCGAGTTGGAGGCCCCCATCGGGTTCCGCGCTGATGACACAAGAGCCTGCTTTGGATGCGGTGTCTCCTTCTCTCTGCCCCTCCCCCACTTGTGCTTCCTCCAAAAAATTAACTTAAAAAAAAAATTCTAGCAATCAAGCACCAACTAGGCATTTGTCTGCAAATGGCAATTTGAATACACAATTTTGAATACACAAAAACTAGTCACTACTAGTTTCAGCTCGCCTTACTCTAGCCCCAGACTACATACATTCAACAACGATTCAGCTTGCAGCACCAGGTTAAGTAGGATGCAAAAATCCAGGAAACAAAATATGTTGTGCAGTTGGAATCCATACAAAGTACCTTAAAGGGGTCACAAAACGTGGAAAGGGTTGTGGACACGGAAACTGGCTTCATCCTTGGCTCTGATGCTCCTCCTCCTTTTTTTTTTCATTTTTAAATGCTATCCCCAGTATTTCCAGTATCACCCCACACCCCCAGGAGCTCCTCATACAGGTACATATTACATAACTCTAGATAAGACAGCCTATGAAGTGTGCCCCCAACAACTGTGCAGCATACACCAATCCGTGTCTGTTTTGCAGTGGCCCTGAGCTCAGGACAACTGACCCGAGTTTCACTCACCTTAACGGTCCCAGCTGGGAGGACATGACCTTCTGAGAACGTGGGCTAGCAAGCTCTCTGGTGGACAGGTTTTCGTGATATCCCTCAAAAGAACAGAACAGGAGGGCCACAGACCAGTGGTTTCAATGAAGCTACTGAAAATGAACGTAAAATGTTGTGCTTTTTTATAAGAATTTCCTAAGTTTCGTTAGCTTTTCAAGGAGGGCTAGAATCCCCCCAATCTAAAAACCTCAGCAAACGTTAGGCACGGAAGTGATAAATCAATGTGTATTTTGTGATAAACCCTTACTACCTCTTGAACTAGCCCCAATCGAAACACAAAATAGAAGCCTGCACCTAGCATGTCTCCGTCAACTCAGTAGAGGCAAATCTGTCATCTCACCATTTGAAATCTCTCCAGTAGCAAAGACGGACAAGGCGATATAGTCGTGGGCTCAGAAGAGTTAGGTACAGACTGGTGCCTAGAAGGCAGGCTTGTCTCAAATCACCCTAGACATGCAGGTATGATACATTCTCTAATTCTCAAGGGCTATAGTTGGGGAAATTCCACTTGACCTAACTAGCTCAAGGTTCAAAGCAACTCTGCAAAATCTTTTCAGTTTCAGAAAGAAACTGAAGGACTGGGGCGCCTGGGTGGCTCAGTCGGTTGGACGTCCGACTTCGGCTCAAGTCACGATCTCGTGGTATGTGAGTTCGAGCCCCACGTCGGGCTCTGTGCTGACAGCTCAGAGCCTGGAGCCTATTTCGGATTCTGTGTCTCCCTCTCTCTCTGACCTTCCCCCGTTCATGCTCTGTCTCAAAAATGAGTAAATGTTAACAAAAAATTTTTTTTTAAAAAGAAACTGAAGGACTGGGAACCTAAAAATGAAATACAACACTCTAATAGGTGAATGGTGGAAACTATCAAAGTCACTACTGATTAAGTACAGCAACTTCTATGGCAAATTCTATTCTCTCCGTCCCCAAATCAGACAGAAGACTGCATATAAAAACAAAAAGTGAGATTCTGTTATATACAAATTTGCCCAATAATGACACCACAACGGCAAAACGAAAAATATTTAATACACAAAAAGGCACAACAGAATCAACAGGGATTAAAAGCATTACATAGTGCAAAAACCAAAAAGATACAGAGCTATTTTATTGGCGCTTAAAAGGACTAGATGAGAACACATGAAGCTGTCTCCTTTCCCCATTTACTAAGCTGGCCACATTCAGTTACTTAAAGTTGCTTTTTTCCTTCCACGCGATGCAAGCACATTGGCTACACTCCTGTCGGTTATGCTACCTGATGAGATATGTCATTTGGAAAACTGCATGTTTTCGGTGTATTGGCAGTGCATTTTAGGCCACCTACTCAAGTGCACGTAGAAAATTTTCGTGGATCAAGACCATAGCGTGGCAGTTGTATCTACTATCCAAATTTACACACACTTCGCTCGGAACCTAGAGATGGTTCTTTTCTAGTCAAGCTCTTTTCTAGTCAAGAGCTTCATAGCGAGGAAAGAAGAGATGGGCTAGAGGCATGGGTATAAGGAAGCAACATAGGCTCTGCTAGGCAGGCATAGAGAGGAGCTTGTGCTCGGCTTCCAGAACATGAGGTATTCTGAATACATACCCCAGAGCTTGGTATAACAATTCTTAACATCTTATTTAAAGCAATTTACAGGTTAGGTTGCTCCCGCATCCTTTATCTCCGTAACAAACTATGAGGTAGAAAAAGGGTAGTACAAGAATTCATTTTGCAGATGGGAAAAACTGAGGCTTAAGAAGGTCAAGACCAGGACCACAGAGGGTGGAACGATCTCACTCCTTACCTCTACCCAAAAGGCACGTAATAGTGCCTACAGACTAAGGACAGAGTCCTGTTCAAAGGCTGCTTACAACTTCTACCTTGCCAAGTGCTGAGGAGGCCAGAAACATTTCATTCCCCTTTTAAAACATTTTCTATTATTTTTAGGAGGAGGAAAGAAAAAAACCCAAAAGGAGACATTTTGATTATTTTAAAAGGAAGTGAAAAAGCAAGGCAAACTGAAGGAGAAAAAAGTCCTGTAGGAAAGGGGAAGGCTGGCCTCAATCTCTTAGTGCGGAGACAACAGTGGCACTGACTGCCCTCCCTGTTCTCCCATCATGGACGCAAAGGAAGCCTAAACTACGAGTTGTTTTTTATTAGATAGTAGCTCTGATGTCACAGCTTCCCCTCCTGATTGCTAGAATCTGCCACCTAACTCTCCAACAGAAACACTCCCCCAGACTGACTGGAAAAGAGGAATCTTATCTAACGATCACTGTAGTTACAACCACCCAGGGGGTGATACAGAAGGCCTTTGGTATAAAAGCAGTATCCAGAAGCAGACCTCTGAACTCTGAGGAAAAAAGAGCAACAGTAAGGGAAGAAGGAAGAGGAAAGGTAGGACATCAAGGCAGCTGTTAAAAAAAAGCAAAAAAAGCCTTAGGATAAGACATTAGGTGTTCTGATAGGTGTCAGTGTTCTAGTGATTATGTCAACTTTCAAGAAAGCATTTGCCGAATGATAGCGACTGTTCTGACACAGGAATTACTCTATAGCACTTGACCCTTTTCAAGATCCCTGACCCATTCTACCCCAAGAAATGAGGACTCTCACTTGCTGTGCTACGTTCCCAGAAGGTATCAAATAAGGATCCTGGATAAAGGAAAACAATCTGCAGGACAAGCAACATCTTTGATTTTGGATAAGCTACCAAGAGATATCAGCTACTTCTTTCTGCAGATACACTTCTCTGTGACATTTTCAGTCATTCAAAAGGCTCTGATGGAGGTACAGTAAACCCGAGTGTTTTTTAAGGTTGTATTTTCTTTAACAAGGTCACACGCACCAGTAACGGCATTACTTGGGACTGCACGTTCATTCTATCAAAAGATCTCAACATGCTTAGGATACAATCTCCCACAGGTGAGAAGAGATCTGGCGGCTCCTGTAAAGGACGAATGTAGCAATGGCGACCGAGGAAAGCTCTGTCCACGGAAAGGATGTCCCAAAGCAGTCTGGAAAAACTGTCCCCAAGTTAGGCCAGGGAGTCACTTGAACCACTACCTCAGTTCAGCTGCAGACCCTCAGTATCTCTCCTCATACGCTGAACTGCAACTCCATTAATCACCTTCCGGACAATTCCAGCAAAGTAACCTCAGCATACCTTACGGCAGTGCAAAATTCCAGACATTTGTAAACATTGCACATTTTGCTTTTGGCACAGGGGAGAGCTTACGGGTTTTTTCTCTTTGAAGTGCAGATCCTAAACACAGCTACTTCCTATTTTATAGCCATTTTCAGCAAAGGCATTAGCAGTCTTGATAGTGTATGTACATACATATATACACACCCATGAATGAAGAGAACCATCAAAGTAAATTCTTCTTTAGGGCTCTGATGAACAATTTAAGTAGATACTTGGCTAAATGGAAAACAACAGATTCACAGTATCTAAAGGCATATAGTTCAAAGTTCACATAACTCTCGGGGCGGGGGGGGGGGGGTGCAAATAACTGGTTAACAAGTTTCCTCCTTTCTAAAGAGAACCAAGAGATAACACAATACTTCTGCAGAACCCAAGATCTAGCATTCACCAATTTCTCATTAATGACTTTTCAGAGGAGCCAAATATTGCATTGAGTTGACATTAAAAAAAAAAAAGGTTACAAATGATCCTGACCATTAAAAATTCTCACAAATAAAACAATGTCCTACAAAGCATTATATACACCTAAATATACATAAATTATTATTAAAACACAACTGCATATTTCAAATGCTTGGCAGTGATTCCATCTTATATTAGAAAAGTTCATGGCAGTTTGTAGGCTGGCTTGGCTAGACGCTGACCCATTGTTCAAGCCTAGGACCGAGAACCTATGATTCCATAGATGGACTACGAAAAAATGGCAATATGCATTGGTCTTAAGATGTTTATCAAGTCTGATTTGAGTATTTAATACAAAAGCATAGCAAATATTATAAGTACAGTGCAAGTACAGGGAGTTAATGAGACAGGAGACATTTTTAGCTGTAACCTAAAAATTCATTCTTAAGATTTGTCACTTTTGCTCTGAATTTTCTGTCCAGGGTAACCTGATCATAAATATTAATAATGGTAATTAAAATAAGTTTGGGGGGCGCCTGGGTGGCGCAGTCGGTTAAGCGTCCGACTTCAGCCAGGTCACGATCTCGTGGTCCGTGAGTTCGAGCCCCGCGTCGGGCTCTGGGCTGATGGCTCGGAGCCTGGAGCCTGTTTCCGATTCTGTGTCTCCCTCTCTCTCTGCCCCTCCCCCGTTCATGCTCTGTCTCTCTCTGTCCCAAAAATAAATAAACGCTGGAAAAAAAAAAAAAATTAAAAAAAAAAAAAATAAGAAGTTTGGTGCCGGGACGCTTGGCTGGGCTCAGTCAGTAGAGCATGCAACTTGGTCTCGGTCAGAAGTTGAAGCTCCACGTTGGGGATAGAGATTACTTAGAAAGACAGAAAGAAAGAGAAAGAAAGACAGACACAGAGAGAGGGAGAGGGAGAGAGAGGGGGAGAGAGAGGGAGAAAGAAAGGAAAGAAAGGAAAGAGAAAGAAAGAAAGAAAGAAAGAAAGAAAGAAAGAAAGAAAGAAAGAAAGAGAAAGAAAGAGGGAAAAAGAAATTTGGTGCTAATATAGTATGATTTCATTGATCACAAATCTATGGCATGATGCAGAAAAGTTAAACTCCACTGGCACCCACTTTAAGAGATCCCTCCTCACAATCAAGATTTCCACTCAAGCATCTGGGAGTGAAAAGGGAGAAAAGGAGATAAATCAGACAGGCTGCTAAAAAAAGAGCGGTAAACTGGCACTGTTTCCAGAACACCAGAGCACACTGTCCACCCTAAATACAACTAAAAGATAAATAGTAGTGTTTGGAAATTAGGAATTTACCTGGCAGAAGTAAAACTATGAAGACTTCACGTACAAACTATGTCTTGCTTTACCGGCAGTGAGTAAAATATACCTGTACCGCAGTAGCATGAAAAAAAAAAGAACAAAACCAAAAACAAATCAAGATGCAGGTAACGAACTGCTCTGATAGCGTGATGTGGCCCTTTGTAGGACTCTTCACCCATTCTACCCCAAGGAATGACAAGTCCTACTTGCTATCCTCCACTCCCAGAGGTGATTACACAGGATAGGGATCTGGGATGAAGGAAACAATCTGCAGGGGAAGCGGCATCCCGGATTTCAGATAAGCTACCAAGAAATACCAGCTGCCTCCTCCTGCAGATACTATCACTCGTTTCTCTGTAACAGCTGCAGTCAGTCCCACGGCTCTCGGCTCTCATCAGAGATCCAGGAAACCCGAGTCTAGGTTATTATACCACTCACAGCTCAAACATACAGCTTGGGATGTTCTAAGCAAAGTATTTCGTGGTAACGGGGACAGTATAAAACCCAGGTGAGCAAGGGGGAGAAGGAAAGTTGAGTAGCAAAAGAGGATCCTGTGCTAGGCAAGGATGTACCAAAACTGGCATCAAATATCTACAAACACAAAATTTTCCAATTTTTTAATTTTCTAAAAAAACCTGCGACTTTTCATAAGAGGAATCAGAGGGTACAAGTGCAGATCCCCAACTCTCCCTGTCCCTCCTTTAAGTCACCATTTGCAAAAGCGCCGAACTGGCAAAAATCAAACAAAATTGAGGGCTATCAAACTATTATGAAGAGAGTAGTACTTGAGAGAAAATAGGGGAAAAAGTCATTTAAATTGCAGGAGTGGTGGAGCATTTACCATGGTTTAACAAAACACTAAACTCAAAGGACTCGTTCTACTTCTAGAAGGAAAACAAACCCTTGTCCCTGATGCCTAGAGAGAGCCAGGAACTTAACTTCCTTCCCCAAGAAGGAACAATACTGGAGACAATGGATCAGGCTCCTCTGCACCTTTATCTGTCCTCCCTGTGGGAGGACATCTGATTATATAAGAAAGCCTGATATTTATAGGGCCTTTTTCTTTGGGCAGAAAGTGTTAAAAGTTATTACTCTCTCTAAAGTCCTAGTTTGGCTGCAAGTCACATTCTGCAGTATTTTAGGATGATGAGCTACCACAAATTCGAGAAGCATCCCGCTTTATATATTTAACAAACAATGACAAGGGAGCGAGCATGGTTTAGAGATTTACTACAAGTCACCTAGATTCTAGTAATAGCTGCATCACTAGCTGTGACTTTTGACAGTCATTTACCCTTAAATTTAGCCTCAAGTGCAAAATAACAGTGGCTTGAGTATATGAGTGCATTCTAGTTTTAAAATTCTAGAACTTTTAACAAAACTCCCCCTCAGAAAATTAAATATGCTGCTAAAAATGATCTTGTTCATTCTACTTCTCGTAACTGGGAAAACCCTTCCTTCTAGGGCAGGGCTTCCCAAAGTGTGGTCTGTGGACCACTTGAATCAGCTTCCAGGAACACATGTTCAAATGGAAACTCCAGGGCAAAGTGGCGGGAGGGGGGTTTGAGTTTGGCTTTTTTTTTTTTTTTTTTTTTTTAAACTTGGGCTGTTTTAACAAGCAACCCAGGTAATTTTTTGGATCAGTAAATTTGTTAATTCTAGGGCCCTCGTCCCCAAAATCTCATATGCATACCCCTGGGCATACTTCAAGATTTTTCCATGGAGAAAGCAGGCAGGGATAGGTATAGAGACATCAGCTTAAAGGTCTTCAACTTCCATTTGTACTGTCCTAAGATTAATGTGCTCAGATAAGGCTTCTTCAGATCTACCATTTTTCTTAATATCCTTTTCACAACTGCCATAACTCCCTATTTCCAAAGGAAAGGCTGCCTCTCACCCATCTAGAATCTTACTATGGGGCATTGCCTCAGAATGTAAAAAACCTCTAGAGGCATCAAATAAAAGAACAACAAAAAACCTCCAGAGGATTCTCAGAAGATAATGAGGACAGAGTAAAGCAAAGGGAGCTTAGGTTAAAAATTCTATGCCTTACCTACCTTAGAACTGTAATTGAGACGGTTGTGCCAGAAATGTGTTAATGCATTTATTTTTAAAAATAAAGTCAAACATTTTCTGAGTGAAAGTGAAATCTGATTTGGCTGATGAATTTTAAAATGAGAACAGCTTTGCTACTTTATATGACAGGATTTTTTCTATAACTTTAATCAACGAAACCTACAGCTCCAAGGCTTTGAGAAAAATATTTTTAAGGCACATATACAATATATTGGATAGGGTACCCTTTCTAAGTATTTAAAGGTATTTTTAAAATTTAGATGTCACACTAAACATGTGCAAAAGGACAGCTAATCTAGAATGAGAGCCACGAAATGGAGGGGGAGCTGCTTGGAAAGAGGAACAAGGGAAACATTCTAAGGAGACAGAAATGTTCCATTGCTTGTTTTAGGCTGGCTACTCAGAGGTCTACAACTCACCAGAAAGGAAACTTTGTCTGTTAATTATATACCTCATGGTGTAAAATGTGCAAAAGGTTACATATACTTTTTCAAAACCCTTTTAGGAGTATGTTAGCAAAAATGCTCCATACCATTGTTCTAGGCACACATGGAAGAAAGCGCTTCTTTATCAAGACTTTTCTTTTAGCTCATCTGAATCGTGCAGCCTGACTGCAACAATCTATATAGCATTACATACCTTGACTAATCAAATTTATTATTATCTCTTTTGTTAGCTTTAGTATTTTTCTAATAGCCACCTTGGATCCTAATGCCTAATAACATTCCCTAACAGAAAAAAAGAATGGGGAATACAATTAACTAAAGAAATAGTAAATCTTCAAATAATTTGGTAAGTGAGCGAATTAATGTATTTTTGTTAGTACTGGCAGTTGCTTTCTCCCAGATCCTCATCTTTGAGGAGAGAATGAAGTGGTTAACGTATCTTTTCATGTTAACAGCGTCCCCCAAATTGGCAACCTAGTTCTAAAGAACTCATTCTCAAATTCCATATAAGTTTAGAAGCAAAAATGTTGGGGAACACAGATGTTTACCCAAATAAATAAACAGATGTAATGGGCTACACTGAGTAGAGATGCTCAATACTGACATTTTGAAACATGACCTAGCCCTGTTAATATTTTCTGCAATTCACTGAGTTAGCTATGCTATAAAAACCTTAATAACCAACTGAATCTCTTTCTTGCAAATAGGGCATGAAGCCCCAGCCTTCTTTAATCTTCTGGCACAGTGAAAACAAGTGACAAGATGGCCCGTCCTCCCATGAATAATGTTTCCATCTCGTGGTCTTTTCTCACACAGACTACACGGCTTCAAGAGATTCTGGCAATCTTCCATGTTTTCTGTATCTGTTCTCTGTTCAAAAAGGTTATCTGATTGTTCTCCCGTGCTTGATATGGTTTCTTGGCTTTCCGAACTGTGGGCCAAATCCAAGAATTCTACTGAGTTGCAGGGATCAAAAAGTTTAGGGTTTTCTTCCTTTGTATACACATCTTTAGGTCTAACAACTGGAGCTGATATGGTTCTTCGGCAATCAGGGACATCAATTCCTTCATTTTCCTTCTTTTCAGGTATGGCAGTGATATCAGACGTGGAGAGAGAATGGGTTAACTTAGAACAATCTGAATACCAATCCTTCCTCAAGGCCCAGCAACGGAAACAGTACCTCTTGCTTGGAGAGTTAAATTTCTTGCACTCAGTACACTGCCACTCATCCTACAAAGACAAGTGCAGCCAATTAACACTCACTCCGTGGCAAACATGAAGTTGAGGAAAAGGGAGGGTAGGCCTTGGCTCATCATCTCACTAAGCTAGTGAGAGTCCGGACATTCCCCATCGGTGGTCTAGCCTCACATATGAGCAAATTCCACAGCCACGTGGAAGAAAGTCTTGACAAGTTTTACAATGATAGTGACACAACCGCCATTTTCAAGTCAAGATTTATATAGCTATCTTTAAGAAAGTTAAATTCATTATTTTGGCATTCTATCTCATCTGGATGGAATTTTGATTGCTGGCTTTTCCCTGCTGCCTTCTTTTTAGTTCATTTCTTTGTACAATTTAACTCTCTTACTGAGCAAGAAGCTAAAGAATGAAGCAAAGAGAACACTTTCATTCTTTCCCACTAATTAAGAAATATAAAATTTGGCAAAAAAGGAAGCTAAAATTAAAATGAGATTTGAAAACTACTAAATTTACTCATGGTCTCTCACTAGCTAACTATACGCCTAAACCATACCCTCTGAAAAATGAACGTTCTTGTCCTTGGATGCCCGTAACTTTTTTCCTACTCCTCCATACCCAAATTAGTAGATACCAAATTAGGAGATACTGGAGCTCAATGAATTTTAAATGCCTTGCTTAATGCAAAGGTAACTACCTGGAACAAGTCAAGGGTATTTAATGTGGCTAATTGCCTGGCTCTGACAGGATCAATGACTGGACACAGGCAGACTTGATTACTTTCAGAACAAAGGCCACACACTTCAAGTTTAGAAGTCGTAACTCAATATCATGGGCCAAGAGGCAGGGACGCGACCATCTGTTAAACTGGGTGGTCTTCAGGGATCCTCACAACACTCTTGCCGGCTTAAGATCCTCACACCTCACCTGAAATCTATCCAGATACTCAAAGGAGCTTCGTAAAGATTTGGAATTCATAACTGATGGTGTGTCACAGTCTAACTGGCATCACTTTTTCTTTTTTAGTAGTACATAAAATAATAGGGCTTATTAAATTCAATGGCATCTTTGATTTGATAAAATACAGTCTATTTGCTTAATAGATTTTCTGGGCCCAAGTAGCCAAAGAAGTCTGATGAAGATGGAAACACTTATCTCTGCTATTTGTATTATGGTCAAGAACCCTTAACGGACCAATATATTCTACTTTATTACTTAGCTATACACAGACAGATAATTTGCAGTCAATTACCATAATGGGCAACAGTGGCAGGCCAGGAGCTGGGGAGGATCAACCAAAGACAACATACCACTTTTCTATCCCCAAGCAGCAAACTGTAAACTCTCCTCCCCTGTCCTTCCCCCACCACCCTTCTTCCCACGGCGGGTTAGCCAAGGGAAGCACTAAAAGGAAAATGGGGAACCAGCATGAAAAGAGAAAAGGTATACATCTGAGTCTAAACCTGAGTTGTCATTTGGTGACAAATCCATACCTATTACCTTTCCAGCTTAATACTACATTTTCATTTACTAGCCCTCCGTTAATATAAACCTGTGTGGAAATTAAGCCATTTTCCATTTGTCGATTTCTAACAAAGCACTGAAAATATGATCTTTGTACTTGACAAAGAATTTTAGATAGCTTATAAGTCTACCTTTACGATTACAGAGGGGTGGCTAGTGGGCAAAGCAGTGCAGGACTATTCTGAATAACTCTGTGTGTCCACTGCATCAGGTCCAAAGAATTTCGTCAGCGGGGAGAAAGGCATACAGACAGGCACTTAAGTCACCCTTTCTCTAAATTCCAATAAAAACCTGTAACAAAATATAAAGAAGCCAACATGTCTTAACGTCAAGGAAAGGGAGATAGAAATGGGGGAAATGGCCTTCTTCAACACAAGTGCAGTGCTGGAACGTACACACTGGGAGACGCGGGGGGTGCAAAACAGCTCTTTTACTAGATACCCCTACCTCAGAGGTAACTTCTACATCAGTGTCGTCACTTATGGACTTGGAGTCCTCAAGGTCATCATTTTTTCCCACTTCAATCACCTATGAGGACAAAGACATCTCATTAGTGAGGTTCACCTAGTTTACAGGAGGTTATAACCTGAGAGCAAAAAAAGACAGAAGAGCTTCAATTTAAAACTACATTCTGGGGGCGCCTGGGTGGCGCAGTCGGTTAAGTGTCCGACTTCAGCCAGGTCACGATCTCGCGGTCTGTGAGTTCGAGCCCTGCGTCAGGCTCTGGGCTGATGGGTCGGAGCCTGGAGCCTGTTTCCGATTCTGTGTCTCCCTCTCTCTCTGCCCCTCCCCTGTTCATGCTCTGTCTCTCTCTGTCCCAAAAAAATAAATAAAAAACGTTGAAAAAAAAAATTAAAAAAAAAAAAACAAAAAACAAAAACAAACAACTACATTCTGCCTCCATCACTAGCACTTAGAAAGAAAATAGCTTAAATGATTCTAGATGCACCCAGCCAGAACTTTAGTAGAAGAAATGATTAAAAAGTACCCAGAAAGGTCATCAAATAGAAGAGGGCGCCCAAATGTATGACTTTAATGAAAATAAACAATATCAGAGTAGAAAAGCTACAAATCATTAAATGTGATTTTTTTATGTTGGGAATCTAGGTAGGCATTCAGAATTACATGAGAAAACGGAAGTGAAGAGTACTATATAAAATAAGGAACTGAGATGTCAAGAATGAAAACAAAGTATTTCAAAGTTTTACT
The DNA here is from genome assembly GCF_028749965.1 of Puma concolor. Taxonomy (NCBI): domain Eukaryota; kingdom Metazoa; phylum Chordata; class Mammalia; order Carnivora; family Felidae; genus Puma; species Puma concolor. Next base: position 27,007,175 of record NC_141683.1, read on the forward strand.
TTTCGTATTCAAAAGTAAACCTAGTTAAGTGATACTCTGGTTGCCCTGTAACAACATGCCCATGGACCAGGACACAGAAAGTCAAGAAATGTGGGAAGTGTCTTCTAAATTTTAAAATTTGGAATTTAAAATTCTAACAACACCCTACTTTGTGATCTGGTAAATGGAATAAAACCAATTATGATTCAATTAGGGACCTCAGTATAGCAACTTTCTCATGCAAGTTCAAGTATTCTAAGTCCCACCTCTCTCCATGGAAGTTTCCAAATGTCCCCTCTGTCTTCCTTCAAGCCACTTGTAGTCCCTTCTAATGCTCCCAACATACAACTAGGCTAGCAGGACCTAAGCATCTATCTGCCTACAAACACACCAACATATCCTTCAGGAACCCAAATTACTATGAAAATCCCTTAAATTAAAAAAATGACCCTATTCAGGGTGTGTGTTTTGCTACATTTATTCAATGAATGTTTACTGAGAATCTTGTCAATGCTGGACACTGGATCTGGTGTCCAATTTCTTTTGAGACTTGAGCACATGCTTCATCTTGGTGTGCTCACGCCATGTGTATTTGGAGTTCTCTCTTCTTTCCCCTTATTTAAACTCTAAAATACGTAGGGAGAACTCATCTATTTCCATTTACATATAAATGGCTATGAAAGACACTGAGATGTCCAAGAAATAAGAATTTCTTTCCCTACAGGTTGCTGTGGCCATTTAGAACGTTGCCTTGTTAGCAAAGAAAGGTCTCCTAAAGAAACAACTCCACAGTGAGAGATCAGACAAGCAGGAAAGGGCAGCTTATTGCTTCTAAAGGAGGAGGAGTTTCACCCAAACAGTCCTATTCTGTTTTTAAGACAGCCTTGGTTAACTTAATGTGACTCTTAAAACTGGATACAGGAAAACATGAAAAAGTAATGAGTAAAAAGCTCAGCTGGTTAAGCATCCAACTCTTGATCTCAGCTGAGGTCATGATCTCACGGTTCATGGGATAGAGCTCCACGTCAGGCTCTATGCTGACAGTATGGAGCCTGCTTAGAGTTCTCGTTCTCTCCTTCTCTCTCTCCCTCTCTCTCTCCCTCTCTCTCTCTCTCTCTCCCCCCCCCCCCACCCCGTGCCCTCTCTCTCAAAATAAACAAACTTTAAAAAAAGAAATTAAAGGGGGGAATTATGTGAGTCATCTGTTGTACAAAAGGGTTGGGATACCAGACCTGAACAGATTATGCTAGGTACATGTAGATACAAACAAGGCGAAATGTTTCCAAACATACCTTTTTGTCTCTTACTTTCCCTACTTCTTCACTTGTTTGTTCAGTATCTGCGGCTTCAACTTTGATTCCCACACCAAATTGCTCTGATACAGACTCATTCAAAAACCACAAATCATCTGTGGTGTCTGAAACAATGGCAGTACCTATATCCTAGTAGAAAAAAAGGTTTATAGTCAGACGCTTATCAGTGATGCTGAACCAATAAAAATGAACCCAAAACTCAATGTCCCTACACATCTCCAAAGAACACCTTGCCTCTTTCTTCGACGGACATCTATTCATTCCACAGACATCTACTTCGCATCTACTATGTATAAACTCGCGAGTGGATATAAAGGAGTCTGGCAAAGAATTCTCTACTTTAACAGTAACTCAAGTATAACACTTGAGAAATGGTACTAAAGAGCTTAAAGGCTAAAGACTCATAGCTGCTCAACTAAATAGAATCCATTCCCTCAACTCCTTTCCAAAGGTGGTATTCTGAGAACCTAGAAGACATTCTATTAACTGTGGTACATCATTTCCTTGACAGTCAATAACGTTTATTAAAATATGAGAAATACTGATGGTAACTCAAATCTTCTTTCTGAATTCCCAAACAACTTTAAATATAACTTTCTTTCCACATTCAACTATGGATATTTTATGACATGCTTTTCTCCAATATTCCTAAAAGAAAACTTATTATTTTGCCACTATACTATACCCATTCATTTACTGAGCAAATGCTCACGGAACGCCTTTTACGTGTCAGATACTGTTCTAAGTACCAGGTAACAGAATAGAGTGGTAAATGATGCGAAAGCCCTGGACTTACATTTCAGTAGGGGTAAAAAGACAAGAGATACATAAAACAAAACAGAGTAACAGTTTTACAAAGCGAGAAATGCAATGGAGAATATAAAATAAGATAAAGGAAGAGAATAATTATGGCTCACATTAGGGTATGACACCGGAAGTAATAAAAGGGGTTAGATTTTGGATATGTTTTGGGTAAAGAGCTGACAACGTGAATGCGGCATATGACAGAGAAAGAAATCAATGATATCCCTTTGGATTTGGCTAGAATTACTGGATAGAAGGTAGACTTGTGAAAAAAGAAAGGCTGGATAGGAATGTTTGGGGAAAAAGAAAAATTAAAAGAAAAATCTGGTTTGAACATGTTAAATGTCAGATCATCTAAGTGAAGGTGTTGAGTAGGCAGCTGAATATAGAAGGTGGGCATTTAAGAGAAGAGGTCAGGGCTGCAGATACAGATTTGAGCATCAGGCACACACAGATGGTGCTTAAAGTCGTGGCACTGAATGAGAATTCTTACAGAATGCAATGTGTGGTCAAGAGCAACCAAGGATGTTACTCTTTCAAAAGAAAACAAAAAGTTCCTCTTCAAATGTGACATTTACCTGATTTGTCTGTAAATCAGTTGAGCCATTACTTCTAGGTGTATAGTTGTTCCTCAGGTTTCCTAAAAACCACCAAGGCAGTCCGGCTATATCCCACTCCTCAAACCCAAGGTCCAGCTTAGAGGTCTCACCTTGGGTTAAGTTTTTTATAAAGTCTTCACCTACAGCGGTCAAACGGAAAGAATGGTAACTATGTACACAACACTAAGAATCAAAACTCGGTTTGTAACACTTACAATCTCTTTCTAAGACAGATAAAAAGACATGTCTACACCCAGTACAAAAGTGGCAGAGCCAAACCTCCTATTTAGGCTTCATTCATTGGTAAGTAATGACACCAGAAGTAGATGGATCAGTTATCAAGAAATCTAAACTCTGAAAGCATCCAAACGACGACAGTGCTCTTAGAGGATTTCAAAATGGTCATTATTCGCATGTTAAACATTCTTACCACAGCAATAACTAAAGAATGACTCGCTGTAGCACATGATGATAATGGCTCGATCCATTGAACTGCAAATGGTGGCGGCATGGTGGTCCGACTTGAGACAGAACCAAGGCAGCCCAGACCGGAATGCGCATTCACAAGGTTGACAAGGCAGTCTCACTGCTACCACATATTCAGGAAATGTTTCTCACTAACTCACGTTTTGACAGGTAACAACCATCATAAAATGCTGAACTCAAGGTTATCCAAGTAAGTATGTCCTTTCTAGATCAATGAGCTCTCCTGGAATTATCTAAAATCAAGAAATATTACAAATCCAAAACATAAGAAGGCCCCACATATTCCAAGTAAGAGATGTTGCTTTGTACATCCAAATGGCATTCAAGGTGGTTGCTACCACAAGAACTTTTTTTCTTTCTTTCCCATCATCTAATCTTTTTTTGCTGTGCTTTCCTCTTTTCCTACTTTCTCACTCTCCTCTACTCCTCCCAATGCACCAGGCATGCCAATGGCAACCACAAGTGTTTAAATGTCCTGAGGTACACGTGCTTGGCAACTTTTGTAATAAATAGATCTCTGTCAGAACAAAAGGTTACCTATCTACTTACAAATTATAATGATCCCTGCCCATTAAGTTCAGGAGAAAGTTCAACTTTTTACTTATTCATTACTAGAATTATCAAAATCCAAATTCCTGAGATGGCACCATATTAAAATTATTCTCATCTATTCAAGCTCTATAACTTCTTGTAAAGAGAACAGAAATATACTTTCCACATATAAAAAGTCTGTCCTTTCTATCTACTTTCCTGAAGATACTAAGCTATTTATTCTCAAAGTTTACATTACAAACAACATATAATCTCTTGAATTGGCTATTCTTATATTTCAAATAGCTTTCTGAGTAGCAAATAAGCAAGGACCTGCAGTTATAGAAAAAAATACACATTTAATACCATTCAGAACAGAATAAGCTCCAAGGTAAACAGGCAGCCCAAAATTCAGTTGCATGATAAATTGTTTCAATTTTAAACAACGAAAACAATTTCAGCAGCATCACTCTCTGGAGGTTGCTGGAGGTCTAACCTGCCACTGCTCCAAGTGTGAGCCAGGTGCCTAAGACTAGAAACTATCGGACCATGAAACACCTCTGAGTAATTTATGACAGTATACACCTTTGTAGAAAAAATGTTAGGACATATTTTATAAAGCAGGGCACGGGGGAAACTTCCAAAATATCGACTAACTCGTTTAACTTGACCATAGCATACCCAGTATGGATGGCAAAGAGCTGAGGACTACCATCCAAGGGCAAAGGAACTACTAGACTTCCGATGCCTCATTCTCGGCTCTAACATACTAAGTACATATCTTTGCAAACTTCAAAACTCTATGAAAATTAGCCTCTGCCTCAAGCAGACAAATAAAAATAAAAATTGTAACCAGACTGAACATATATACAGGTGTGACAGGATTTAAAAGGCCAAGGCAGCTGACTCGCCAGGCAGCAAACTGATAAATGTGTAGCTATCTTCTATTAGCACACTAGCCAAAGGAAGGGACTGGCTCCAGCCCAGAAATCACAGGTTGCTAAAGGAGCACTACCATCCTCTTCAAAGTTAATAATGGTCACTGGGGGAAAGAAAACGTTTTCAGAAAAGAATGAGAAACAGAAGTATGACATATGCCCCTCCTACTTCATATGCAAAGAAAGTACATTATATTTTGAGTTGCTTATATGATGGTCCCAATTACAGCCAGTGCTTAATATGAATAAATGCCATTTCTAGAAGTCATCGACAAAAGAAAAAAAAATGAAAAAGAGAAAAAAATAAGTGTATATAGCCTTAACCCAAAACTTACCTTCTCTAGAATTTCTGCATTTATGTTGTGAGGTAGGCAGTGTAGGTATATTGCCTTCTTCCATTCTTTTCCTAGAACTGGAACCTTCTTCTGAACTTTGCTGGAAAAAAGGGAAAGAGGTGTATTAGTGCAGTAAAAATGACTGAGACCAGGGGATGTAGCAGTTCCACTCTGGCTCACCAGTTAGTGTGCGGCACAATGGGTTACGCACAAGAAAGAGATCTCTGGAGTTCACAACAGTCATCAAATAAAGGCAACACCTCTCCTCAACCCACTGTGAGCAGAACTAGGAGAACCCCAAAACTGGGGGAAAAAAATCTCTGCACAAAAGGTCCAAACCGACTGTTAAAAACAGGCTATCGCTATAAAGCCTCTAGACTACAAAATTAGGCATCGTTCAGAAAACATGTGAAACCCTCAGCATATACCAAGATGATCATAACATTCTCCCAGGTCTGGGGAAGCTTTAAGAACGGCCTGACATGAATTTAACTGCCGCAAGCCTGTTAAAATCGAATAAAGCAGTTTTCTCAAACACCTATGTACATACACCATCACACATACAGGCACACACAAAAACCCCAAAGAAAATCCAACTGGAGGAACTGAAGATCAGAAGTGCTACATCCCAAAGAAAGATGCAGAGACTGGAACTCTGTTATAGGCAGAACAGAGAAGGTTCACTCTGTCCCTGGTCTGTGAACTCCCAAGAACCTTTCTTATTAAATTCTTACCACATTCAGGGAAAGGTCTTGGGAGTCCAAGATCCACAGGTACAGAGAAGGGGCCACTCTGTACAACAAAAGAAGTCACCGTGTGGTGATTTTACCTTCAGTTGGTCTTGACTTGGAATATCCATACTGTGATCCTGTGCGAGAGCGAGAGTCTGAGCAGCATCTGGATAGCAAGTAAAACAAAAGGAAAACCTTCCCTGGTAATAACCATTCTTTCCACATAAAAAGGACCTCAGCAAACAACCCTGGAGCCAGGTTTAGTCCCTAACGATGTACTTCTCCATGTTGGCTGGACAAGGCTCTCATCCAAAAGGGAAAAATCAAAACTGATAAAAATGGCAAAGACCAAGACAGGCTATATTCAAGATATGTTACCAAAATGTAATCTGGGAGAAAAGGAAAAATAACTAAAAAATGTTCACAGTAAGGGTTCAAATTTTAATATGAAAGTGATTCCAACCAAAAAATAACGGAGAGTATTTTTACCATATCTTCCCAAAGGTGCTTATTAGCAAATGTGCCTAACTTGTAAACTAACAAACAAACAGAAAGTCTGGCTTTAATTTTTGTTTTCAACTGTTAAAGTTATACAGGGTTATGAAATCTGCAAATCTGGACTTTGCCCCATTTGCTTTGTACACAATAGCACCTCGTGTAAACTTACATTCTAAGTGTGTATGATGACTTCATGGTTTAAATTCCCACCACCTGAATATAGAGTTTTTTTAATTAACAAGTTTTATTTTCCCCAGTTACTATCAACATTTCCTAAGAAGGAAGAGGAAGCAGATAAAGTTTTTCTCAAAGGCAATAAATAGCAAAGAAAACAGTAACCTGAGAAACATTCTAAGTCTGAGAGAAATGTACTTCAAGGACTTGGAAATTTTTCAAGCAGAACAGAAGATGAAAACATAGCCAACAGGAAAACAAGCTGTAGAGAACTGAATAACCTAGAACTCTCATTTTGTGAGGTTATATGTAACCCTTGGTTCCCAAATAAGTCTACCAAGGGTTGGGCTCATTAGCTACTATCAGGTCCAGAGATAGGACACTTACGGAAAATCTCGTCCTCACATAATAAAGACTGCCAGGGAAAAGAAAAGAATACAGATCCTACAATGGTTTGATGATTCAATTGTTTTGCACAAAGCAACCAATTTCAAAACTGTAATTATAAACAGCATTATTTCTACAATCATTTTATAGGTAAATGGAGATACTGAGAAGTTTGAGACAGCACTTTCTGACCAGAGTGGTTTTCAAAGATCAGTTATCAGACAATGCAGATGAAGCATTTCTTTAATTAAGCAATCTGATTACTGTCATTTGTAGTTCTAAAACCTTACTACCTTACTTAGGCTAAAACATTTAGAAGCAAAAAGAAATTATCTGGGAAAACTACAAAGTACAAAGGAATTTTAAAATAAGCGCAAAGTTTGTCACGTATTTCATTTTACTGGTATACACGTGGAGATTTGGAGAAATGATTCATAAAGACCCACCTTTACTTTAATGGCATTTCGCAACCATCAAAATAAAAGGTTTAACTCACTTGCAAAGGTGTACATGGAAAGCACTTTTCTCATTTGCCCTTTTAAATATAACACATGTAACTCAATTTATGAAGATCAACAGAGCTGACCAGCCACAAGCACGAATGCAAGGGCAAGTCAGAGCAGACAATCAATCAAAATTACTTTGGTGCAATTTTCTGGTTTTGAACATTATACTGTGGTTACATAAGATGTTACCATCTGGGGAATCTGAGTAAAGAATATCTGGAACTCTTTATAATACTTTTACTACCTTTCCGTAACTGAAGTTATTTCAAGGTTCACCCGTTTAAGAACAAACAAAATGTTTTAAAGATTTAATGTTCACAGGAAAAATGTGTTAAGAAAAACTAACGGGCAAATTCTATATGACACCAACGCGTGTGTGTGGCACAATGAAAAGAACAAGAACTGGCCAGTCAGAAATATCTGTTCTACCAACTGTCAGTGACAACTAATCTTGGACAAATCACTCATTCTAAAAAAAAAAAAAAAACACAAAACAAAAAAACCCCTCAGTTTCTTCATCTCCAGACCTTCCTCACAGCCTTGTTGTGAGGATCATCTGAAATGTCTGTTACAGAAATTTTCATCTTAATACACAGCATGTTAAATGCTGCAGAGAAAGTGCAAGAAAGAGAGAGAAATAGTGAGAATCACACCCACTCTAGATATTCAGAGAACAGATCAATCAGAAGACAAATTCCACCGAAAGAGTAGATCAGCAAATATAAAATCCTCTGTGTATTTCAAGTCTGCAGTGAATATCCCAGAAAAGCCCTACTGTATCACAAGTGACTGAATTTCAATAAAGCACTATATTATTTACAAGGCCTTTCCTCGCAACAGAAATTTACAGCTGGGTGAAGTGGGCAAAGTGGGCAAATTGTTCAATGAAGTCAACAGGCTCCAAAATTCACTGTAAGTTCAAAATCACATTTCAATATGAAAGCAAAGTCTCTCTGCTCTCACTTTAAATCATAAATCTTTATTAGAAACAGATTCTTTTCAACTACAGTATTTATTTCAGTGAACTACTGAAAGATAACCAATCTAAAAGAAACTAGGGATGCCTGGGTGGCTCAGTTGGTTAAGTGTCTGACTTCAGCTCAAGTCATGATCTCACAGTCTGTGAGTTCAAGCCCCAGATCAGGCTCTGTGCTGACAGCTCAGAGCCTGGAGCCTGCTTCAGATTCTGTCTCCCTCTCTCTCTGCCCCTCCCCTACTCGCGCTGTCTCCCTCTACCTCAAAAATAAATAAACATTTTTAAAAAATTATAAATAAATAAATAAAAGAATTACAAACTTGGGCTTTCTTCAAAGGTCAATGTTACCCAAAATCTGATTTGAAGCTCATGAAGGGGCTTCACAAAGGAATGGAGAAAAAAAAAGTGTCATCATTTGGCAACGAGCAAGGGAAATCGGGTTACATTTCAGTTATGTACAGCTGATTCACTTATCTCTAACACACCAAACATCAGACCCCAAAGCAGCCAGTTTCCTGCACACACCTACTAACTTAAACTCAAAGGGCAGTATTTAAAAGATACAGAATCAAGCAAAGGGTTAGGCAAATTGGCATTCATACACGAGAAAGCTAAAACCATTAGGTGAAAGGGTCTCGGGGGACCTTTATAACAGATGGGTCAGGGTAACACCACGTGAGCCCACAGAACCTGAACATCACGGAAAGAGGGACAAGCAGACCTTACATGACCCGGATGTGATGCAACAGATGTACAAAGCACCACCCGTGAAATGTTGTCAGCAAAAAGTTTAAACTTGAAACTATTCAAGCATTACTAGTTTAATGAAAATAGAAGACGTTTAACAACATCACAAGGATACAATGTGCAACCTCTAGAATGTGGGAAATTCTACAGGACAAATGAGCCATTTCTTCAACAAATAAATGACATAAAAATAAAAGGAGGATTGTTTTACAAAGACACTTAGGGGTGTTTCAACCAACCGCAATGTGTGGACTTTGTCTGGATCTTGATCTGAACAAGCCAAATGTGAAAGATATTTCTGAGATAACTGGGGGTAACTATACATACACTGGCTACTGGACAGTAAAAATTAGAGATTTTTACAGTATGTCCAGATGAAAAAAAATAAAAAAAAAAAAGCATGTCCAGGTGAAGCAAATGTGGCAAAATGTTAACAATTACTAAGAGGTAGGCATCATACTAATCTATTTTCAGTATATTTGAAATTTTTCACAATGAAAAATTAACATACTAATAACATTCTGTGTGACAGGAATCCCTCTCGATCATGCCAACGCAGCATTTCATTTCCACCTCGATCCTCGTTTTCCCATCATTTGCCCCCTCGAGCTCAAAGCTGTGACACACACTGAAGAAATATGATGTGACATACCTGTAGTGGCAGTGGCTAAAGTGACAAGATTCTTTCTTAGCATATCATAGAGAGGGCTGTCAGAGAGACAAAAAAAAAAAAAATTAATAACCCCATGGTTTTCCAATTTAGATGTTATGTGTCTATCTGATATGTGATCTTCCAACTTTCTCTATAACACACAAAAAGGCAGATATTTTTTTCCCCCAGGATAGATTTGTTTGTAATCATTTAAAAGTCAAGAATGTTAATGCCCAAGCCCTTTTGTTACTTTGCCCTCATTAAAAAACTAATTAATTTACATTTTATTTAATTAGCTAACAGCCCAAGATTTCCTTTAGAGACCATTCCTTCCTTCTAGAAATTTTTATAATTTTAATTGGGGAAGGGGTGGAAGGGAGTCTTACCAATATAAGACAAAATGAGCTCAGAAGAAACAGTCATCACAAAGCTATCCAAAGAGAACAACTGGCTTCCCAATTACCTATTAGCTTTTGACTCTGTAACAACCATTTACACCCCATGCAGCTGGAGAAAGTCACACAACAGGTCAGAGGACCTCTACCGCGATTCTTGAGGCCCACCATCAACGTCGAGCTGCCCGGCAACACTGCATTTCTCTCACCAGCTCACTTTCCTCTCTCTACAATGGCTTCACAGAATCCTAACCTAGCCACATGAAGCTCCTCCTACCCAGGCCTTTGCACACGTGCAATCTGCCAGAAGCTCTCCTTCAACACTCTCCTTCGGGCCCCTCACTCCTTAGTTCTCTTTCAGCTCTCAGTTCAAACCACTTCCTCAAGGAGCATTCCTTTGACTCCTAAGACCCTGAATCCCACCCCCAACACAGCTGCATGTACCTCTTTTCTGTAACACTTACCCACGGTATAATTTTACCTTGTGCTGGTGTGATTGTCTGATTAAGATGGGGAAGCACATCTACTGTCTAACTACCCTTTAAGTGCCATAGAATCTGAGACTGCGTTGCTCACTGACTTGTTCTCAGTGCTTCACAGGCTACCTGACATACAAAGGCCCTTAAATATTGGTTGACTAAAAAAAAAAAAGATAACCATTAATAACCTATGGAGACTGAGTGGTTAGACAGAAGCCCCCAAAAAGATAAACCAACCTTCGCTCTCCCTACCTTGGATCTTTCACGGAGAAGCTCTGACGTCCTAGCAGTTCTCCCAGAAGATCTCCACCACAATACACCATATGCTGCTCCTGCTGGTCATAAAGCTGCTTCACCATTATGTACTGGCCTAGATAGTGCATGACCTACATGGTGATAAAAAAGCACGAAGAAGTCTGTGCAGCTGCTCCAAAAGACACAAATTCATTATGAGAAGATAGTTTGCTAGAGAAAGAGGAAACATTTATGAACATGACTGTCATGCTCGAGAAAGGAGTCCTACAACAAGAGAGCTGTCCTCAACCACCAGGCTCATCCACTTATTCTCATGCTGGACGTTAACAGACTTACTTTTTTTTAAGTTTATTTATTTTTGAGAGAGACAGAACATTAGGGAGACAGAGAATCCCAAGCAGGCTCCATGCTGTCAGTTCCACAGAACCCCAACAAGGGCTCGATCTCACAAACTGAACTGTGAGATCACGACCTGAGCTGAAATCCAGAGTCAGACGCTTAACTGACTGAGCCACCCAGGTGCTCCCAAACTCTTACTTTTTAGAAATGTAGGGTTTGACAATGATAAAAAGTGAATTTTCCTAGTACTCCCTTAAAATTTTTTCTTTTCATTTTGAGAGAGAGAGAGAGAATCCCAAGCAGGCTCCACACCAGCAGTGTGGAGTCCGATGGGGGACCCAAACTCATGAACTTGAGATCATGACCTGAGCCAAAACCAAGAGCTGGACACCCAAATGACCAAGTCACCCAGGCACCCCATCCCCTTAAAAATTTTTTCACCAATCCAGATAAAGACGTCTGTTCTATCATTAGAAGTAATAAACATTAAATGTGCCTGGGTCATAAAAGTATTTTCCAAGTCCAGAGACCCATAACTACAAGAGGTTTTTGATGCATGTTCACTTGTTTTTGGCAAATGAAGTACAAGGGTTAATAAGCCGTAAGTGCATAAAACATAGAATCTAGTGTTTATCAATAAAAGTTTAGCCTATCTGGCTTTTTTCAAAGTTCACAACAATGGAAGGAACTCAGACAAGTTCATGATTCAAAATTTTTAAGTTATCTATTTTTTTCATAATGTTTTCTCTAGGTAAATTTTTTTAAACTGCTTAATTAAATTCCCTTAATGACAATAAGAATTTTGTTATCACAAACAGGCCAAAGCAGCTATTTTTATTTTTAGGTCCCAACTTCTCAGGAATTATTAGGTATCTTCACAGAAGATTTTTCCAACCCTGTTCCCACTATTGGTACAAAAATGTTCCCAGGTTCCCCTCCATCCCAAGCAACATTCTGTCCCAGTGTTAATGGTGCTGTCATACCTAACCAAATATCTAGGGGGAAATAAGATGGGGAAGAGCACCTACTGGAAGAAAAAGGAGAAAGTTTTATATTTAGCCTGTCCAACTTGTAAAAAAGAAATCCACTGTAAGTATGCAAAATAAGATCTTCTACAACACTACTCTACATGAGTACGTAATTAAATGTTTGCAGCTCCCACCGCACCACCACCGCCACCTCCAGCTCCCGGGCCCCAACTGAAGAAGGAGGGGGGTAAGTAAGAAATTCGCTATATCATGGCTTGCCCAAAGCAGACTGCTCCCAAATCGACGGGTGGTATAGCACCGAGGAAGCCACTGACTACAAAAGCCCCTGGTGAGAGTGCGCCCACTACTGGAGGAGTGAAGAAACCTCACCATTACAGCTCTGCTACTGTGGCGCTCCGTGAAACTCCACAGAACTTGTGATTTGCAAACTTCCTTTCCGGCATCTGGTGTGAGAAACTGCTCAGGACTTCAAAACATATCTGTGTTTCCAGCGTGCCGTTATGGGTGCTTTGCAGGAGGCAAGTGAGTGAGGCCTATCGGTGGGCCTTTTTGCGAGACCAGTGCTCTAACTCCTGAGCTACGGAGCCTCGGTGGGCCTTTTTGAAGACCAACCTGTGTGCTGTCCATGCCAAACATGTAACAATTATGCCAAAAGACATCCAGCTAGCACACCACACACATGGAGAATGTGCTTAAGAATCCACTATGATGGAAACTATTTCATTCTTTTAAAAAACTATTTTTGGGGCGCCTGGGTGGCGCAGTCGGTTAAGCGTCAGACTTCAACCAGGTCACGATCTCACGGTCTGTGAGTTCGAGCCCCGCGTCGGGCTCTGGGCTGATGGCTCAGAGCCTGGAGCCTGTTTCCAATTCTGTGTCTCCCTCTCTCTCTGCCCCTCCCCCGTTCATGCTCTGTCTCTCTCTGTCCCAAAAATAAATAATAAAAAACGTTGAAAAAAAAAAATTTAAAAAAAATAAAAAAAATAAAAAAAAAACTATTTTTTTTCCATGGGGTCAAAAGGTACCTAAGTATATGATTGCGAGTGGAAAAACAGTGTACAAAAATTGGGTATTGGCAGCTTTTCCATTTTCATTTGTGTGCGAATTTTTTTTTTAATTTTTTTTTTTAACATTTATTTATTTTTGAGACAGAGAGAGACAGCATGAACAGGGGAGGGGCAGAGAGAGAGGGAGACACAGAATCTGAAACGGGCTCCAGGCTCTGAGCAGTCAGCACAGAGCCCGACGTGGGGCTCGAACTCACAGACAGTGAGAACGCGACCTGAGCCAAAGTCGGACGCCCAACCGACTGAGCCACCCAGGCGCCCCTTGTGTGCAAATTTTTAATACAAATGTGGGACCCAAAGCATTAATGCAAGTCAAAATGTTTTAGTGAACACGTCTTAGCAGTTCAACTTCACAATAATTATAAATAAACCTGTTACATTTTTCTGGACAATGCCAGCATGTGGATTTTTTTTTTTTTTAACAAGTAAATTTCTGGGGCACACCTGGACAGTTCAGGTTATGCATCCGACTCTTGATTTTGGCTCAGGTCATGATCTCATGATGTGTGACTTCAAGCCCTGTATCAGGCTCCATGCCATCAATGTGGAGCCTACTAGGAATTGTCTCTCTGCCCCTCCCCCACTCACGATCTCTTTCTCTCTCTCAAAATAAACATTTCTTTAAAATAAAATAAAAATTAGGGGCGCCTGGGTGGCTCAGTCGGTTAAGCGTCCGACCTTGGCTCAGGTCATGAGCTCGCAGTCCCTGAGTTCGAGCCCCATGTCGGGCTCTGTGCTGACAGCTCAGAGTCTGGAGCCTGTTTCAGATTCTGTGTCTCCCTCTCTCTCTGACCCTCCCTTGTTCATGCTCTGTCTGTCTCAAAAATAAATAAACGTTAAAAAAAAATTAAAAATAAATAAAAATAATAAAATAAAAATTAAAAATAAATGTGTACATGATTACTACTCTCACTATACCATACTGCCTCAATGCACACATACTGAGAACCAATACTTAAACATAAAAAATTAGAGGGGCGCCTGGGTGGCTCAGTTGATAAATCATCTCACTTCAGCTCAGCTTGTCATGGTTCATGAATTCAAGCCCCACATGGAGCTCTTCACTGACAGTGAGAAGCCTGCTTAGGATTCTCCCTCTCTCTCTCTCTCTCTCTCTCTCTCTCTACTCCTCCCAATCCTCAAAATAAATAAACTTTAAAATAATAATATTAAAATTTTAAAAAAAAAATTGGTGGGGGCACCTGCATGGCTCAATCGGTTGAGCATCCAACTCTTAATTTTTGCTCAGGTCATGATCCCAAAGTAGTAGGACTGAGCCCCATGTGGGGCTCCACCCTGAGCGTGCAGTCTGCTTAAGATTCTCTCTCTCTCTCCCTCTGCCCCTCTTCCCGCTCATGCTCTCTCTAAAAAGTATAATAAATAATAAAATAAAAAATTAAGAAATTCTTTATGCACCAGAGAGGATCAAGATTCGTAATAGAGAGCTTCATGTAAACTGACTCTGTCCAACTTTTCCCCAGTAAAACATTCTCTGACCAATATGTACTTAATTTATTCTTAACCGAGGCAAATTCTGCCATGTTATTAAAGGAGATAGCATAATTTATTATAACTTTATTGATATAAAAATCCATACTTCAGTAATAGTTTGGAAAAAAAAAAACTTAGAGAACTCTACAGATACAATTTAAGATGATGCACTTAAATTTAAAATGATAAAGGAAATATAGGTATTGTAGAAAAAAACGCTTCTAATTTATTTCCTTGAAAGATCGAACAGCTCAGGAAATATGAGTATTCTAGAAAAAAAATGCTTCCAATTTGTTTCCTTGAAAGATCCAACAGCTCAGGAGGGGTGCCTGGGTGGCTCAGTCAGCTGCATGTCCAACTATGGCTCAGGTCAAGATCTCACAGCTCATGAGTTCGAGCCCCAAGTCAGGCTCTGTGCTGACAGCTCAGAGCTTAAAGCCTGCTTCGGATTCTTGTGTTTCCCTCTCTCTCTCTCTCTCTCTCTCTCTCTTTCTCTCTCTCTCTCTGCCCCTCCCCCGCCCACACTCTCTCTCAAAACTAAATAAACATTAAAAAATTTAAAAAAAAAAGAAAACTGTAACAGCTCAGGAATGCAGTGTTGCTAGTAGGTCTTAAGCTTTTCAAAAAAGTCAAAAAAAAGCTTGATAGTTTTGTTTCCTCCAATTAGAAAAGGTTAGATTTTTACCCTACTAAATGTAAGCAGTTCAAAGAGATTAACATTTTAATATTGAGTTTTTCCACTTAAGGAATTCAATTTGTTTTTCTTAAGAAAAAAAAAACCTTTAGATGCTAAATAAGTTATTTAAATGCATAAGTGTTTAAAGTAACTCACAGTGCTCAGAAGAGTATCTGACACATTTATAATGGAAAACTACTGCATTTAATTCCTGCCTGGCAGTATATCCTATAAATCATAGACAGTGTCATTTTTTAAAGCTTGTACACGCTTTGCATTTTAACTCTGAGATCAATGAATTCATGGTTAATTTTAGGTTTGGCTGACAACACACTTCAAAAGGAAATTTAGGGGCGCCTGGGTGGCACAGTCAGTTGAGCGTCTGACTTCAGCCAGGTCACGATCTCGCGGTCCGTGAGTTCGAGCCCCGCGTCGGGCTCTGGGCTGATGGCTCGGAGCCTGGAGCCTGTTTCCGATTCTGTGTCTCCCTCTCTCTCTGCCCCTCCCCCGTTCATGCTCTGTCTCTCTCTGTCCCAAAAATAAATAAAAAACGTTGAAAAAAAATTTTTTTTTCAAAAGGAAATTTAAAGGAAATAATGAAATTCAATTTAGCTCGATGATCTTTAATATAAAGAAAAAGTTGCCTCTCTAGCACCTCAGAAGTAGAATTTGCTTTCTTAGGCCTGATTTCAGAACTATATATTCGTCAGCTTCTACTTCTTAGCTGTTCTTACAACTGAGAATTTTCTTTGATGGCTTACCTCTTTAACAGTGAACATTTCACCTTGTGCACCTGCTGCCTGCAAAATCTTCAAAAGTGGCAGTTTTGGTCGTACCTGACAGAAACAAAATAAACCTGCTATTTACATTTCAATTAAATTGGTTTCTGAAACCCTAAGGAATAAGAAAACCTCCTTAAATATTTTTTTGTTTGTTTACAAACTCTGGTAGAAATACTTATCATCTAATCACATACAACCTTCCAATATATAAAGTAACTGCAGCTAATCAGACTACTACTTGTTACCTTCCTGAAAAATCACATTTTCAAAAGACAGGACATTCACACCTACTAGCACAGCCATAAGAAAAAGAAAAAAGGGAAAAAACAGCCTTCCACATTGGCAAGGATGTGGAAAAACTGGAACCACTGTGCACTGCTGGTGAGAATGTAAAATGGCTCAGCTGCTGTGGAAAACAGTCTGGCAGGTCCTCAAAAAATTAAACACTGAATTACCATATGACCCAGCAGTTCCACTGCTACATACGAACCCAGAACTGAGAGCAAGACTCAAACAAGTATTTGTACACCAGTGTTCACAGGTGAACAGATATGACAGGTGAACAGACAAACAAGATGTGGTATATACATATAAGGGACAGTGACTCTGACATCCCTTGACTGACTGCAGAGTCTATCTTCAGCCACACAATTTTATTTTAAAACTTTTAGGGGGGGCGCCTGGGTGGCTCAGTCGGTTAAGCGGCCGACTTCAGCTCAGGTCACGATCTCGCGGTCCGCGAGTTCGAGCCCCGCGTCGGGCTCTGGGCTGATGGCTCAGAGCCTGGAGCCTGCTTCCGATTCTGTGTCTCCCTCTCTCTCTGCCCCTCCCCCATTCATGCTCTGTCTCTCTGTCTCAAAAATAAATAAAACGTTAAAAAAAAAAATTTTTTTTTAAAAAAAATAAAACTTTTAGGGTCAAATTTGTCTCTCTCGTCCTCTCACCACCTCTTTGGTTTTGTTTTACTGAAGGCCTCCGTCATCCTAAAGTTTCACACGCATTTCCTAAATTTTCTTCTAATATTATTTTACTTTTTACGTTTAATCTTTATCTACCTGGGATTTGTTTTTGCACAAAGTTTGAGGTCTTCATTCGATTCCTTCCAGAGATGGACAATTACATCGAAACCATTTACTACATAAGCCACATCTTCCCCCACCAAACCCAAATTCCACCTTTATCATGTACTGAGGTACATAATACTACATATTGTGCAATATTTATGAAAATAAAACACAAAATTAAGTCTTTTTATATGTTAAAGGAAAAGATCTGGAACAAGACACACCAAAGTGTTATCTCAGAGGGAAGGGACTTTGGGGGAAGAAGGGAAGACATGGTCAAGGAGTCCCTACAGATAAATACTTTATAGATAAATACATTAGAAAACTGAATATTTTATAAGAATACATTTGCAATATTTTAGTTGCAATTTAAAATTGATTTTTAAAGAAAACAGACCGGTTAAAATGAAGTGAGAGAAACAGAAACTAAACATATATCTTGGCCCCAAATTCTCCACTGGCCACCCATACCGTAAAACACAGTAATTTTCAAAAGGTACCATATTTTGAACAATCTGTAACCTCTATACATTTACTTAATCAATGATCAATTCGAATTTTGAACACTGATACCATTCACTAGTTTCCCTAATAAGACATTTTAAAAAATAACCCTTTCTGCTCTACATAAAATCCTTCAGTCAGTAAAGTCACCTACATGCCCCAATTCAGATTTTTGAAAACTAGAAATGGCTTAAATATGATTTACCTGATTGGTTTGTTCTGCAGAGATCCTGCAAGCACTGTCAGAAGTTGAACACTGGGCAGAGGTGGAAAATGATGTCATTTTGGCAGTGAAGAATTGCAGTCTGTTGATAAATCTAAAAGGGAAAAAAAAAAAACATGATGAAACCTCTTCTAAAGTAGAAAATTTTCTCTTTTAAGATTTACAAAATAGCAGCCAGCAGAAGGAAAAAGACACCTGTATCAGAGCGCCCTACAGAAATGCAATATATCCATAATGAGGTTCTTGATACCCTTCTGATCACTTCCTAAGTTCAGATCCTGCAAACAACTGAAGAGTCTAATTAAGAGTAAGAACCATCTATGCTTCCCTCAGGTGAAGCCTGAAACAGGTTTAGGCATGCTCCAACCCCCACAGTGATGATAATGAGTAAACTGTTTTAGCTGAAAGTCAAATTTACAATCATCACCTCCCCAATGCATATCAGAGTTTCAGTAACTCCTCCTCTCTTTGGACAGTGCTCAAGAGCACCCCCTGGAAGACAACAGTTGTGGAGCTGGGGGAATTACCAAGATTAAGTAATAGATTTAAGATGCCAAGAGCACATCAAGAAAAACCTTTACAACATGTTGAAACATGTCTTGGCAAGGAACCACAGGACAGTGAGAATCAAAATACTCAGCATCAGTTAAAGCAGCTTTTAACATGTGCCAAACCCAAAGAGCATAGCAACTAAATACCTACAAAATGGGTTAAGCCAAGGTGGACATATATCATCACGGAAAGATACAGCATGAATTGGAGAAAGAGAGAGTAAGGTTTAGTTAAAATTGTCACTTTCTACCATCTCTCCTTAAAAAAAGAAAAAAGAAAAAGCTATGAGGAAAAATAAACTTTTAAACAAACTTGTTTATCTTCAGGTCTTTTTTTAGTAAAAAGGTGATAAACGATCAGTGACATTTATCAGTAACAAGCCACATCAGGGGAAGGGTGAAAGGGGACTGGAAAAAAGGACAAATACTCTGGCTAAAACCAACAAGATTCCTCAATCTTCTGAGAACAAGAACACTTACCAACTGCAATAAAATATGAATTCCTCCCTCCCCCATCTGCTTCCCTTGCAACAGAATGGGAAGTCAGACAGGATAGAAGCATAATTTACAATTTTAAAGCAGCTAGCTTTTAATTAGCATTTCAAACCTTATACATAAAACACCAATCCTGATCTCTCCAAAACCTGCCAGTCCTTGTAGCTTTCTCCATTTCAGCAAATGGCAACTCTATCCTTTCAGTTGCTCAGGTCAATGACCTCCAAGCCATCCTTGATTCCTTTTTCTTTCACTCCACACCCAGTTCATAAATAAATTATAAAGCTGTATCTTCAAAATATATCCAAAATCTAACCATTTCTCACCACTTCCATTATTACTGCACTAATCCAAATGACCTACCTCTCAACTGCACTGCCCTCCAGTTTTCTTGCTTCCACCCTTGCCCCACTAGCTCCTAATCTCCTCCTTTCATCTGCTCAAATGTCAGTTTACCAGGGAAGCCTTCCATGACTACCCATTTTTAAAACCACAACTCCCAACCCCCAGTATTCCCTATCTCCTTCCCTGCCTTATTTTTCTTTACTGTCCTGGTCACTATACATTTTAAGCACTTACCATGTAAAACACAAGGAGCAAGTTTTTGTATTTGTTCATTAATAAATCCTTGGTGCCTAAACTGACAATTATACACACTGTAAAGCAACATGATGTATACAAATATCAATAACAGTGTGGAAGGGAGCGTGGGGGCTGGCTCAGTTGGTGGAGCACCCAACTTTTGATCTTGGGGTTTTAAGTTCGAGCCCCATGATGGGTCTACACCTAAAACTAAAATCTTAAAAGAAAAAAATAGTAACAGTGTGGATGGTCTCCAAAAATGGTTCCCAATGAACCACATCAATCAAAACAATACAGCGCAAGTGAGATAATGTGCCAATTCCAAGCCTCGCAGCTTCATTTTTTGTGCTTTTGGAGGCCTCTAAAATCTGACTCCTCTACTGGAGATCACACAAAAGGACCAAGTGGAGAGTATCAATTGTCCATTTGAGCCCAGCCTTCCAGCCATTCCCTCCAAAGCACCACATATCATGGGACATTCTAACACCAGCTGTCACCTGACTACAGCTGCAGGCAGACAAGTGAAGAACCATTCAACTCAGACCACAGAATAAATAAATAAAATGGCTGTTGTTTTAACTAAGTTGTGGTTTAGATAATCAAAACAAATGGCAGACTCACACAGAGCTTACTCTATACCAGACACATACATTAACCCACTTAATAATCCTCTGACATACACAATATTACTGCCTTTGTTTTACATCCAAGGCAAGAGATAACACAAGATAACACAATTTAGTGAACTACTAGAGTCAAGATTTCAACTCAAAAGAGTTCTGAAGTCCCCACACAGTAATTTTTTGCCCATTAGACCTCAATATACAGAATTTTACAAAATGGATGTTTACAAGTTCTCTATTCCATTTATCAATCTTCTCATCCCTCACATTCCCAATGATCAATCTTTCTAGTGCTTATTTAACACTGTTTTAATTCCTATCTTACAATGAGTCTATCCGGTTAATCAAGTCTTCTCCCTGTTTTTTTCCCACTCCACCTCCTCCCTATTCTTTTTCAGAAGTGACCAGATATTCTTGGCGCTCTACCTTTTTGAGTTTTCAATGTAAATTCTAGTACAGTTAATATACAGTGTTCTATTAGTTTCATGTGTACAATACACTGATTCAACAATTCTATACATTACTCAGTGCTCATCATGGTAAGTGTACTCCTTAATCCCCATCACCTATTTCACCCACCCCCCCACCCTCCTCCGCTCTGGTAACCATCAGTTTTATAGTTTCTCTACAAGACTCTGTTTCTTAGTCTCTTTTTTTCCCTACGATTGTTTTGTTTCTCAAATTCCACATTGGTGAAAGCATATGGTATTTGGCTTTCTCTGACTTATTTCGCTTAGCATTATACTCTCTAGCTCCATCCATGTTGTTGCAAATAGCAAGATTTCCCTTCTTTATAGCTGAATAATATTCCAATATATTGTGTATAAATACCAATCTTCTTTATCCACTCATCTATTGATGGATACCTGGGCTGCTTCCATAATTTGGCAATTGTAGATAATGCTGCAATAAACATAGGGGAACATGTATCCCTTTGAATTAATGTTTTTGTATTTCGGGGGTAAACACCCAGTAAGGCAATTACTGGATCAGAGGATAATTCTATTTTTAACTTTTTCAGGAACCTCCATTCTCTATGCCACAGTGGCTGCACCAGTTTGCATCCCTGCCCCCTTAACTCTTCCATATTCATATGGAATCATGTACATGTGATTAGTATCAACTTATCAAGTTCCGTCAAAATCCCTGTTGGGATTCTGAATGAAACTACATTTAATATACAGATCAAATTGTTTTCCAATCATTAACATCATATATTTCTCTATTAGTTATTTAATTACTTTTAGTAAAATTGTGTTTCCCTTTAAAGATCTAACATATTTGTCGTGGCGCCTGGGTGGCTCAGTCGGTTAAGCGTTGGACTTCGGCTCAGGTCATGATCTCACGGTCCGTGAGTTCAAGCCCCGCATCGGGCTCTGTGCTGCCAGCTCGGAGCCTGGAGCCTGTTTCAGATTCTGTGTCTCCCTCTCTCTCTGACCCTCCCCCGTTCATGCTCTGTCTCTCCCGGTCTCAAAAATAAATAAACGTTAAAAAAAATTAAAAAAAAAAAAAAAGATCTAACGTATTTGTGTTAGAATTTCTAAAGCAGATTTTGATATTACTGTGATGCTTTCTATTTATGATTTTTAGTAGTTTTTGCATATATACAGAAATACAAATGACTTTCATTAATCTTTTATCCAGTCACTTGGATAAAATTTACATATAAGTTTACATAATTACCTTTCTTTACATAATTTTTTCTAATAATTTGTAGAAGTTTCTGTTTTCTATGTAAATGTTATATCATCTGCAGATAATAAAATCTTATTCCCTCCTTTCCAATTCTTGTGCTCCTAATTTCTTCTGTCTTCTGCTTAGGACTGTCAATACAACGTTAAATACACATTAATGATAATGGGCATCTTTGTCTCGGATTTTAAAGGAAGTGCTTCTAGGGGCGCCTGGGTGGCGCAGTCGGTTAAGCGTCCGACTTCAACCAGGTCACGATCTCGCGCTCCGTGAGTTCGAGCCCTGCGTCGGCTCGGGGCTGATGGCTCAGAGCCTGGAGCCTGTTTCCGATTCTGTGTCTCCCTCTCTCTCTGCCCCTCCCCCGTTCATGCTCTGTCTCTCTCTGTCCCAAAAATAAATAAACGTTGAAAAAAAAAAATAAATTAAAAAATAAATAAATAAATAAAGGAAGTGCTTCTAATGTTTCCCTATATCATGTTTGTTTTTTAACAGCTACTCTTTATCAGTTTAGAAGAGTTCCTTTCCTTCCTCATTAACAAAAATATATCACGGAAAAGTGATTTGTAAAATATTGTTTCTGTAGCTATTGAAATGATAATTTTTTTTCTTTTAATCTATTAATGTGATGACTCTGGAACTTCATTTAGGGACTTTCTAGTATTAAATCCTTAGAGGGTGCCTGGGTGGCTCAGTCGGTTTGCTGCCTGACTTCGGCTCAGGTCATGATCTCACGGTTCATGGAGTTCGAGTCCCACGTCGGGCTCTGCTCTGACAGCTCAGAGCCTGGAGCCTGCTTCACATTCTGTGTCTCCCCATCTCTCTGTCCCCCCACTGCTTGCACTCAGTCTTTCCCTCTTTCAGAAAATAAACATTAAAAAAATTAAAACCAAAGTAAATCCTTACACACCTGAGATAAACCACACCTGGTTTGGGGGTATTATTTTTTTGCACACTATTGGTACACTATTGCATTTTGTACACTACTGCTATTTTGTTTAAGTTTTAAAGTCTATGTTAAGGAGTGAAATGGGTCTGCAATTTTCCAGCCATGTCTTTGTCTAGTTTGGTTATCCGGGCTAGCAGGCCTACGAGAATAAATTGAATAGTCCCTAGTTTTCTATTGCCAGGGAAAAAAACTCCACAAAATTGAGATGGTCTGGTCCTTGAAAGACTGGTAGAATTCATCTTTGAAACATAAAACTCAGTGTTTTCTTTGTGGGAAGATTTTTAATCACTTTATTTTGAGACAGCACGTGCACACGCATGAGCCGGGGAAGGGGCAGAGGGAGAGAGACTCTTATGCAGGCTCCATGCTCAGCCCAGAGCCCAATGAGGGACTCGATCCCACGAACCTAGGTTCATGACCTGAGCCGAAATCAAGAGCTGGATGCTCAACAGACTGAGCCACTCAGGCACCCCCAACCATTTTAATAAATATTAGATTTTTCAAGCTTGTTATTTCTTCTTGCATTTGTCTAAGTTTTCAAAATTATTGGCACATAACTGATGGTATTCTCTATCTGTATACAAATGCATCTTCCTTTATATTAATGATATTATATCTTTACTACCTCTTCTACTTTTAAAAATTTATTGTTGGTCATTTCCTGATTTCTTACGACATTTAGCTTACCCTTTTTCTCTTATAATTTGAATACTTAAGGCTAAAATTCCTTCCCCCTCCCACCCTAGCACAATTTTTAATTCAGCCCATAGATTTTGCTATATGAAGTTTTCATTATCACTCATGTATATTTTTAAATTTCCATAATTTTATAAATCCATGAGCTTTATAGCTATGCCTATGCAGTGATTTTTCGAAATTTATGTTTTTGAACTCCTAATTTAAAAGCACTGTAGGGCAATATCATCCTCTCTGTAAAACTTATTCTTCGAAAATTTTTTTCTTTTTTAATTTATTTTTGAGAGAGACAGAGCACAAGGAGGGGAGAGGCAGGGAAAGAGGGAGACACAGAATCCGAAGCAGCCTCCAGGCTCTGAGCTGTCAGGGCAGAGCCTGACACAGGGCTCAATCTCACAAACTGTGAGATCATGACCTGAGCTGAAGTTAGACACTCAACGGACTAAACCACCCAGGCACCCCAGTTCTTTGAAATTTTTAAGGCTTTCACCTGGTCTAGTTGATGACCATTGTATAAAATATGCTTGCAAAACTCCATGTTCGTTAGGTTAAGCCTGTCGACTTTTTACAATCTTACACATCTAATTTGTCAGCCTGACCTACAATTAAGAGAGATATAATAAAATCTACTATAATGGTGGATTTGTCCATTTATCCCAGTGTGAGTTCTACCAATTCTGCATCATCTATTTTAAAGACTTTTAATCAGAGGCATGCATGCTTTAAATTGCTGTATATTCTTGGTGAACTGTCATTATATTATTGTCACTATACTGCCATTATATAATGATTATCGTTATGTAGTAATTCTTTCCACCCCAATTAACACACTGTCCTAAAGTATATTTTACCTAACATTAGTAAGGTCATGCCAGCTTCCTTTTAGGTTTCCAGGTATGTATTTTCTCAATCTTTTTCTTTCCATCTTTAAATGCCATTAAACCTTTGGGGTGTCCCTTGTAAAAAGCATGTATCTGGACTTTGGGTCAGGCCGGGAGGGTTAATCCACCTTGTCAGTTTTTACCTTTAACTAGTAAATTTAGTCCATTCACTGTAATTAATATATATATGGATCTGTTCCTACCGCCTTGACTTAGCATTCGTTTGGTCTACTCTTCCTATGCTTCTTTCTAATATGTTACCTTTCTTAAAAATTCTCTCTCCATCTCCCTGCTAGTAAGACAAGAACTTTAGCATGATACCATCTGGACTTTAAATTCTGGAATAGATGTATTTTTCTCTTCTTTTTTTGCCTTAGCCCTTACAATAAATATCAAAGAACTATAATCACCTTTACTTCATATATCTTCTTGTAACATTTCTCAGATTTGAATCTCTCAGTACTTCATCCAGAACTATGTTCAATATGGGTCTTTGTATGGCAAGGCTTCCAAGACTTCATACACCTGAGAATATTTTTATCATTCCCCTCCTATTTAAATGAATGTGGTTGGGTATAAGATTCTAAGTTTCTCTCGGGGCACCTGGGTGGCTCAGTCGGTTGAGTGTCCAACTTCAGTTCAGGTCATGATCTCACGGTTCGTGAGTTCGAACCCCACATTGGGCTCTGTGCTGACAGCTTGGAACCTGAAGCCTGCTTCCAACTGTGTGCCTCCCTCTCTCTCGGTCCCTCTCCCCATCATGCTCTTTCTCTCAAAAATAAATAAACGCTAAAAAAATTAAAAAAAAAAAAGATTCTAAGTTTCTCTTTAAAACTCCGCAAACACTTTTTTGTTTTCCTGTATTTAGTAATGCTGTTCAAAACTGGTTTCAATTCTTGTTCCTTGTAGTAATCTGTTCTTTCTCTCTGAGGCTTCTTTTGCTTTGTTACTTCTAAATTTCATTACAATGATACTAGAAGCAAATCTTTCCTGATCTCTCATCTTCAGCCTTCTAAGGAAACTTTCCCTCTGAGGATTCATCTTTTTGTTTTGAATTCTAAAAGAAAACTATTTTTCCCACTATTTCTTCAAGGATGTCCTCCCTTTCCATTTTTTTTTTTTTTTTTAAGTAGGCTCCATGCCCAACGTGGGGCTTGAACTCATGACCCCCAGATCTACAGTCAAATGCTCCTCCAACTGAGCCAAGCCAGGTGCCCCCTCCTTTTCATTTTTAAGATTCCTACTATTTAGGGGCACCTGGCTGGTTCAGTTGGTGGAGCATGCAACTCCTGATATCAGGGTTGTAAATTTGAGCCGCATGTTGGATGTATTACTTAAAAATAAAATCTTTAAGGGCGCCTGGGTGGCTCAGTCAGTTAAGCGTCCGACTTCTGCTCAGGTCATGATCGCGTGGTCCCTGAGCTCCAGCCCCACATCGGCTCTGTGCTAACAGCTCAGAGCCTGGAGCCTGCTTCAGATTCTCTGTCTCTCTCTCTCTGCCCCTCCCCCACTCACTCACGCTTTCTCTCTCAAAAATAAACATTAAAAAATTTTTTTTAATAAAAAAATGAAATCTTTAAAAAATTAGGGGGCGCCTGGGTGGCTCACTCGGTTAAGCGTCCGACTTCGGCTCAGGTCATCTCGCGGTCCGTGGGTTCAAGCCCCGCGCCGGGCTCTGTGCTGACAGCTCAGAGCCTGGAGCCTGTTGCAGATTCTGTGTCTCCCTCTTTCTCTGACCCTCCCCTGTTCATGCTCTCTGTCTCAAAAATAAATAAATGTTAAAAAAATTAAAAAAAAATCTTTAAAAAATTAAAAAAATAGGGGCGCCTGGGTGGCGCAGTCGGTTAAGCGTCCGACTTCAGCCAGGTCACGATCTCGCAGTCCGCGGGTTCGAGCCCCGCGTCAGGCTCTGGGCTGATGGCTCGGAGCCTGGAGCCTGTTTCCGATTCTGTGTCTCCCTCTCTCTCTGCCCCTCCCCCGTTCATGCTCTGTCTCTGTCTGTCCCATAAATAAATAAAAACGTGGAAAAAAAAAATTTAAAAAAAAAATTAAAAAAATAAAATTTTTTTAAAAATCTCTATTATTTAGATGTGAGTACCTCTACATCTACTTTCCTTACCTTTTAGTTTTTCTTTTATATTTTCTTTTTTGTCCTTTCCTTCTTTTGTTCTGGAAGATTTTCTCAACCTGGAGTTCTAATTCATTAACTGTATCCATTCTGTTATTTGAACCACTGCATTTTTCAACTCTACTATTTCCACTTGCTTCTCTCAGTCCCTGCTTATTCATGTTTCAAGTTAAGATCTTCCCTATTTCTTTTAGAATAATTACCAGTCTAGCTTTAAACTCTTGGTCCATCTGTTCTATTGCTTGTTCCAATGAAACTTATACATTATTCTCTTGAAATACCTGTGCTTTTCAACTGTCTTTGTTTATTTTTCCCTAGAGGATAGCAGATACCCTGACAGGCAAAGAATATGGGGCAAGGCCAGATTCCAGCCCACAAGGGCTGCAGTAAGCTGGAGTAAGGTAGAAAATAAGTACTAGGGGTGCCTGCCTGGCTCAGTTGGTAGAGCGTGCAGCTCTTGATCTGGAAGTTATAAATTTGAGCCCCACGTTGGGTATACAGATAACTTAAAAATAAAACCTTTAAAAGAAGAAGAACTAGGGGCGCCTGGGTGGCGCAGTCGGTTAAGCGTCCGACTTCAGCCAGGTCACCATCTCGCGGTCCGTGAGTTCGAGCCCCGCGTCAGGCTCTGGGCTGGTGGCTCGGAGCCTGGAGCCTGTTTCCGATTCTGTGTCTCCCTCTCTCTCTGCCCCTCCCCCGTTCATGCTCTGTCTCTCTCTGTCCCAAAAATAAATAAAAACGTTGAAAAAAAAATTTTTTTTTAAAAAAAAAAATTAAAAAAAAAAAAAATAAAAGAAGAAGAACTACTACTAAAGTAGAAAGCCCCAAACACCAGGAAACCACAATCACTCTCCACCCCATGCCATCACTACCCAGATCAAAGACTTACCCTCTGTTCTCCAAGGAGAAGCAGTATTAGGATAGGATTCGGGAGACCTAAGGCTTAAGAAGGTAAGGGACAGAGAAGTGACAGTCTAAAGTCAGTCATCTCCTGTTTTTCATCAACTTCACACAAGTATATGCTTCTGAAATGCCCTAATTCACTCTTGAGGAAAGCTGGACTAGAGCTCCGAGTCACAGGCGTAGAAAAAGGTTAACTCCAAGGTAATGAGGCAGGGGAGAAACTAGAGTAGTATTCCAGTAGTTCCCTTCCCCCATGGTTTTATTCTCTTACAGCCATACCTGGCTGACTCCTGTCCCAGATGAAACACTGTCCCATCTATGCACACACACACAAGTTCAAAACAGCCTACCTCATGCATTTATTTTTCACGGCATTTTCCTATTACAGTTCCTATACGGATGATTTTGGGAGGGAGCCAGGAGTCATGCTAGTTCAGCATCTTGGTAGGAACAAGAATTAACCACTTGACAGGTCTGAAGAATTTAAACTTCAATAAGCCTTTCCTACTTTGCTTTAACACCCGGTAAAAAGTGTTGTGCCATAAAAAAGGCATTGCTTTAAGGCCCATGGAAGTTAAGTGTAGGACACAGTACTTTTGATTGCAAGGCAAAGGAGGACTGAGAGGGAATGGAGACAGGAGTGGAAGGATTTTAAAATGGCAGAATAGTGGAAAGAACGGGAAAGAAAACACCAGCAAAGGCACTGTTCAAGGCGTATGTGAGAAATGGAGTCAAATGACAAGCTCTGAATCCAAAGCAAGATCTTGTCCCTTTCCCACTTGGAATCTTTTTTTTTTTTAAATGTCTATTTATTTTTGAGAGAGACAGAGAGACAGAGTGCAAGTGGAGGAGGGGCAGAGACAGAGACACACACAGAATCCCAAA
Source organism: Puma concolor (assembly GCF_028749965.1). Classification (NCBI taxonomy): domain Eukaryota; kingdom Metazoa; phylum Chordata; class Mammalia; order Carnivora; family Felidae; genus Puma; species Puma concolor. The sequence continues at coordinate 27,035,477 of NC_141683.1, forward strand.
CAGGCTCCAGGCTCTGAGCTATCAGCACAGACCCCAACGTGGGGCTCAAACTCAGGAATGGTGAGATCATGACCTAGGCTGAAGTCGGACACTTAACCGAATGAGCCACCAAGGCACCCCTTAGAATCTCTTTTGATTACAGCAGGGTTAGGTATTGTTACCTGCTCCATACATGAGAAAACTCGGCCTTAAAGAAGTCAAATAACTTGCCCAAGTCTAAAGTTTATCCTTTTCCACTATGCTACCAGTTAGTAGTTACATTCAGTTACTCAAACCAGAAAGTCAGAAGTCCTTTTGTCTCCCTCTTCCCCTGTTCTCACATCATGAAACCTGATCAATTTTAACTTCTAAATCTTTCAAAACCACCCTTCTTTTCATCTACATGACCATTTCCCCAAACAAAAAAGTGTTATTTTTCGCATGCATCACTGAAATAGATTCTTAACTGGTCTAACCGCCTTCAAACCAAACTCCACACTACAGCTAGAAGGATTAAAAAAAAAAAAAAAAAATTAAACAAAACCAATCCTACAGTGCCAAGCCCTGCTCCATAGCTTGCTATTGCTCTAAAGATAAATACCGAACCTAGCCCCAGTCTTGCCAGTCTTTCCTCTTGTGCCTCATGTTCTTCTCCATGCTCCCTGCACCTCACCACACTGATCTTTTAGTTTCTCAGAGCATTTACTTCCTGCTTCAGGGCCTTTGCACACATCGTTCCTTCATTTATAGCACTGAGTTCTGCGCAAGACTAACTCATCCTAGACCTTTTAGTCTCAGGTTAAGCATCACCTCCTCAACAATCATTAATAGATGCTAAACCATTAAAGTAAAAGGCTGGGGGAGGGGGAACTTTAAAACACATGGAGAAGGCTGAGAGCACTTGACCACTGACAAAACTCTCTAAAAGAGCATCATTCACACATCGTACACTTCCTGATGTGAAGCAATAGGAAGGACCTAGAAGCTCCTACCTCCTACGAAGTATTCCTGACAAAAAAACAACGAAACAAGCTTCTAGATCTAACTACTAACTACATGTTTGTAGGAAAACTGGAGAGTAAAGGAATAAGTAATACCAAAAGCAAATAATTACCCAAACCCAGATCACGGGAAATTCTACGGGATCTCTGGTGACGGAATACGCTTAGGTGGGGAGACCATCATAGAGACTTAAAAAACATAAACCTAACACAGCATGTGGAACTTGTTCATTCAGGTCCTGATTCAAACAAATCATCTGTAAAATGCCATTTTTCCCTAAACAATCATGAAATTTTGAGTTATGTACTAGGTTAATTAAGAAACTGTTAATTGTAGAAAAAAGGCACTATGGTAATTTTTTTTTTAAATCCTGATCTGGTAAGATATACATCCTCACACATTTAAAGGTAAAATGACACACTTGTGATATGCTTTAAAATATTTCATTAAAGGGGGCACCCGGGTGGCTCAGTGAGTTAAGTGTCCGAATTCACAAGCCCCACGTCAGGCTCTGTGCTAACAGCTTAGCTGTGTCTCCCTCTCTCTTGGCCCTGCCCCACTTGTGCTCTATCAGAAATAAACATTAAAAAATTTTTTTTTAAATTTCATTAATGGGGCCCCGGGGTGGCTCAGTCAGTTAAGCATCTGACCCTTGATTTTGGCTCAGGTCACGATCTCACTGTTTGCGGGATGGAGCCCTGCACAGGGTTGTGTGGAGCCTGCTTGGGATCTCTCCCTCCGCTTTCTGCCCTCCCCCACTCACTCTTGCCCTCCCTCAAGAACATTTTAAACAATATTTCATTAAAACGTTGAGAAAAATAGAAAAAATACTGAATTAGAACAATAGGTTTTACTTTATTAAACGGTATACACCAAATGGAAAGAAATCACAAACATTGTTTATTGCCTGCATCTTGAAAAAACTAGTAGTCTTAGGAAACACTCCAGTTACAAAAAAAAGAATCTACATCACTAATTGGTACTGTTTTGGCTCTCTGGAAGTTTGTTTCTTTACAGCTAATAATAAACCTCAGGAAGGAGTATAAAAAGCTGAAAAGAATTTGCCTACTTTTAAATGAACGAGGGAACAAAGTCCTTTTTGCAGTTTTTTCTTGCTTTCAAAAAAACTCTCCCTGAAACAAAGTGATGGTTGCCAGAAGGGAGGAGGTGGAAGGATGAACAAAATGGGTGAAGGGGAGTGGGCAATACAGGCTTCCAGGAATGGGATGAATAAGGCACACAGATAAAAGGTACAACGTAGGGAATATGGTCAATGGTATTATACTAGCGTTGTATGGTGATATATGGTAGCTGCACCTGTAGCGAGCACAGCATAACATATACAGTTGCTGAACCACTACACTACGCCTAAAAGTAACGCAACACTGTGTGTGAACTATATCTCAAGTTAAAAAAAAATAGTAATTAAAAAAAACAAAAGGACTCTTCCTCAAGAGAGATGTGTTTATTGAAAAGGAAGTCATCCCACCACCTTGGTCCACAACACAGCAGAACTAGGAATAGCCCAGGGCAGGCCAAAATACCCTGGTTTTTCAGTGCATCTCAAGAGTGAAGGACTATCCCACATGGGCCTATACAGCTGACTCACAAGGCGTTTTCATTTCCAGAAACTCACTCCCCTCCCCTCACTGGGTATGTGTACATCAGCTTCCATGATCTGTCTCCAACTTACTCTCTCCGTTCCACCTCGGTTTCCACTTCAAGTTTCCACTTCCACCACTCAGTATCTACCATGATGAATGATGAACTCAGTTTCTTGAATCCGTAAGCCCTTTTATCACTCACCTCCCAGGTATTTTTAGTACTGAGTTTTTCAAACTACAAGTTGTACCCCAGTTGGTCTTAATCCCTCCCCTCTATTAATGAAACAGAACAGAATAGAAAATAAAAGTAAGTAACAAAAGTTAAGTTTTGTTTTGTGGAACCTGCTTCCGTTATTGAAAAAAGCCAACACATGGGGCGCCTGGGTGGCGCAGTCGGTTAAGCGTCTGACTTCAGCCAGGTCACGATATTGCGGTTCGTGAGTTCGAGCCCCGCATCAGGCTCTGGGCTGATGGCTCAGAGCCTGGAGCCTGTTTCCGATTCTGTGTCTCCCTCTCTCTCTGCCCCTCCCCCGTTCATGCTCTGTCTCTCTCTGTCCCAAAAATAAATAAACGTTGAAAAAAAAAAATTAAAAAAAAAAAAAAAAAGAAAGAAAAAAGCCAACACAACACAGTTAAGCACCTTTGTATCAGGCACTCTTTAAAGCACTTTTTTGCAATAACTTACTTAATCCATACAGAAATCCTATTAGGTAAATATATTATTGTCCGCACTTCAGAAGAGGAAACTGAGGGAGAGAAGACACTAGCTTGCTGAAAATCGTGGTCTTAGAGCACAAGCACTCTGGCTGCAGAGCCAGAGCTTAACCATTCATTACCCCTCCTGTGTGTACTGGGTCACAACATAAAACGTTTTTTTTTTTTTACTGGGCATCATTGTTAAAAAAAGTTGGAAATCCACTGCCTTGGCGCTTGTCCTTTCTCCTCTTCTGTGATCTATTTTCTACTCTTGACAATTCCTATTCTACCCAGGTCAAAAATCACTTCCTTGGTCAAGGCCTTCTGATTCTCCAAGGGAAGATGTCACCAGAGCACCTCTATTACCACTTAGGTTTTTATTTGTGTCCTCTACTGGACTGAAACCAGAGAGGATCGAAATTGTCTCACTCATCTCTCAATGATAATGCAAGCCTGGTTTTACCCTACGTGTAGTCCAAGAGATTTCTACACCTCATCTTCAAATTTCTACCTTTGAAGACAACTGTGATTTTAAGACTGAATTAAAGACTTCTTGTCAGAAGTTAGCAGGAATAATCATTCTTAATTCTTCAAAGCCCTAAGGGCCTCTACTAAACAGTACTGTCTGATTCTCTTTCAACTACATACTTGAAAGTAATAAAAACAACTTTAAAAAAAAGATAACAACTACTGTTCTATTCAGATGTTGTTGTAGTTCTTACAAAGTCTGCAAGGCACCTACAAAGGTCAAGTGTGTAGCAAGAGTATACTCCTACATAGTTTGCAAAACAAACAACGGGCCAGGAACAACCTAAAACTCCATCCATGAGGAACTGATGAGGAACAAAATTGTTGTACAAACTCTATACCGCAATACTGTGCAAATATTTAAAAGAAAGCCTTACATGTATATTGGATGGAAGGTGTCCCTGCTATCATCTTAAAAACGTTGAGGCGCATACACAATACGTACAATGTGACCCCACTGTTGTTTAAAAATGTGAGTACTGTAGGAAAAAATCAGGACGGATGTTAACATCAAGCAGTTAACAGCAGCTAGCCTGAGGAGAGAACCCGTTAGGGTTGATGAACAGTTAAAACTGTACACACTTCTGTATTGTGTGCATTTTTTTTTAACTTCAGGCACTTACTTATTTATTTCAAACAACGAGAATGTGTGATCCTAACCGGTACTGTCAAACAAAATACTGTGAAATAAACACTTTTAAACTCAACTGCCTTTTCGTATCAGAGATTCCTGATAGGAGGAGGAGGAGGAGGAGGCAACACCTAAACCAAAAGGTAGTGATACTTCACACCAAAGGCCCCAAGTACGTTTGACAGATACTTGTTCAGCGTGAAGGGGCTTCCTCACCAACACAGAGATTTCCTAATGATGGGGCAGAGCAATAGCATCCTCTCCGGGTGTTGCTGTAAGACAGTGGTTTTCAAACTTCACGGTGTACAAAACTCAGTTGGAGGGTGCGCTGATTAAAATATATATTCCGGAGCCCCATCTCCGGATGTTCTGCTTGGGCGGGTCTGGGTGTGGCCCCAAAACCAGCCTTCTTCAAACAAGCACTCAAGTGCATCGGGCACAGATGGCGCGCAAGCCCTTGAAAGTTACTACCTTCAATTCTTGGGACACCTCAGTGTCACTCTTCCCGCCTCCCTCTGCGCCCATCTCTTTCCTCCAAAGGGCCTCAGTATTTCTCCAGTTTTGCGTCCAGTTAAAAACATCGTCGAGCGACGATTTCGATTTCCGACTTGTAAACCAGCCGGCCGAACTGCAGCAAGCACGTCAGCCTACCTCCATTTTTACCTTCCGCGGGGCCTCAACGCAGAACCCTTCCCCCACCAGCCCTTCTTCCGCCCGCGCCGCCACCCACGCCTCAAGCTCCACCCGCCCGCTGCCCCGGCTCCGAGGCCCGCCGAACTGGCCGTACCGCCGCCCGCTCCCCGCCTCCCGACCCCCAGCCGCCCGGGACCCGGCCGCCGAAACCCAAGAGCCACACCTTACGGCCGCTCCATGAGTCGCTCCCCCGCCGAGCCCGGGGGGGAGGGGGCGTCAGTCTCAGGCCCTAAGGCCTCAGCAGCATTTTGAAACGGCGAGTAGTGAGGGCGCAACTTCCGGCCTCCTGAACCCATCTCACACCAGGGCTTCCGGTGAGGCCTCCGGAAACCATAGAGACGCCACTGGAGGGCTAGAGAGGCAGAAAGACTGCCGTCTCCCCACCATAGAGTAGAGGCCAGTCCGGGGAGAGAGTCGCAGGACTTGGAAGACTAAGTTGTGAGGTTTCAAGAGAAAACGTTTGAGGAGCTCGCAGAGTCTGATGGTATTTACAGATGTGTCCTAGGACATCAAAAATCGAGGATGGAAGAAACCTAATAGCGTAGTCAGAGGAAGCCTTCCGCTCTTCCAAAAAACACCACTCCCTCTGTTTCTCAAAGTTAACGTATTCATTCTTATTCCCCAGAGATAGTGGCTGCAGAGGGCAAACAGCATCTTAGTGTTGTCGCTAATTGGGGGAAATAGAACTAGGATATACACGAATAACAACAAGATATGTGATAAATGCTGGAAGAGGTGCAAAGAACGAGGGAGGTGGAGCTTCTTTGGATCAGCAACCCGGTCATCGAGTCCCAATATAAAAGCTCCTGCCACAAACCTCTCAGGTTGGCCGACTTCCACCTCAGAAGGTGCCAAATGGTATTGTCTCTCCCAAATACCTCCTCTCATTGATTTCAGGATGATTCTAAATATTAGAGGATTTTCTGAGCTGAAGTATGTTACTTTGCAGTTTCCGTTGGTTTCATTTCTACACTTGGGAGACAGAGTAAGGCTTCATTCATTCTTTACCATATGAATACTGTTCAGTCATTTGAAGACAGTTACCATGTCCCATCTCTAACCCTGTGCCTTGTTCTTCTGCAAGCTAAAAATCTCACAGCCTTCAACTATTTCTTACTTGACATGGCTTCAAGCCACCCTGGTCACCATCTTCTGAACAAGCACCTGTTTGTTCAGTTTAAAATATGGTTCCCAGAGAACTGGGTACAAACCCATGCTAAATAAAATAGGGCAATGACCCCCCCCTTAATTTGCACATTGCACCTTGCTCTATTTCTGGCATAACCTTACCGCAGAGCTGGAGATCCAGATCTCTGCAAATGAGCCGAAAAAGTAATGCCTTTTCACAGTTGCTCTGAAAGAGCTTGAAGTCAGCAACCACCTCTCTCAAAAATTAGAGGGGAGGGGCTTTTTTAGGTGAACCAGCCTCCACTGTGTCCCCTCTCTTTTTATGCAATCAATTTGAGTGCTTTTTTGGTTTAATTCCCAAACAGGAGTTTGTTTTGTATCTTTCAAATAGTATCCGGTTAGTTTAGGTCTCTCCCTATTGCCTCCTGGACTCTTGGAATTATGATCCTGTCATGCAATTCATTTTGTTTAAGATAAACATTTGTTGAACACCTACCGTGTGCCAAACACCAACCTAGAAGATTCCAAAACACGTAACACCTGGAATCTGTCCAGTGGAGGACTCAGACAGTCCAGGTAAGGAGAATGTGGGTCTACAGCCATACCGCCCTGAACGTTCCCAGTCTCGTCTGATCTCAAAAGCTAAGCAGGGTCACGCCTGGTTAGTACTTGGGTGGGAGAATGTGGTAAGTGCAATGCTTGATGAGCTGCACTTAACCATGCCTGGAAGGTTGAGAGGGATTAGTTCTTTTCCTTTTACATTTTGCAAAAATTTTGATTAAGATCTTTAACGTGTCTTCACTGAAAGTCTTGATAAATACGCTGAATAGGACATGGTTAAGAACAGAGCTTTTCCTGTCATGGTTGATATTAATTCGTGGTTGATCATTCATCCTTGAATGTTGTTCTTAAACCACAAATGATTCTGCCTACTAGTGGTCAATATCTGGACACATTTTGCTACCCTTTCCCAAGGACTTCATAAAACTTCATCACATGACTTGCTCTAATGAAAATAAGCCATAACTATAGCATTTCTTCTGCTCGTCAAATGCACTTAAAAAGAAAATGAAATTAGCTTAAGCTCATAACTAACTCAGTGATCCTCACTTCCTTCCCTAAGAACTATACTCAAAAACTGTTTATTTAATAAAGAGACAGGAAACCTGGGTTTAGTCTAGCTATTTCTAGAAACCAGAAAGTTACACAGTTCTACAGTTTCCCAGTCTGTGAATAAAATGGCTAAATGAGATGATTTTTCTAGAGCCCCTGGTAGTTCTAAAGGAATTGGAAGTCAGTGTTATTATAGCCTTTCTTAAAAATTCATAATGAGCTACTTCATGCATACAAAAAAAAGTATAAAGAAGAATCTAATCTTTTCCCCGTAACTCTTCCTTTTTTTTTTTTTCTTTTTTAAATGTTTACTAATTTTTGAGCAACAGAGTGCGAGCAGGGAGGGGCAGGGAGAGAGGGAGACACAGAATCCGAAGCAGGGTCCGGGCTCTGTGCTGTCATGACCCGAGCCGAAGTTGGACACTGAACTGACTGAGCCACCTAGGCACCCCCCCCCCACTTTTCCTAAAGAACGATACTTTACCTGTTACAAAAGGTTTCCTATAGTAGTCCCATCTCCCTCCTTCAACTCCATAGGGAACCACTATTCTGAATTTGGTATTTACCCCTGCCATGCACTTCTTTAGACCTTTAGGATTTATATATGTATATATTCCCTCAGAATTTTATGCTTTTAAAATCTTTGTAAATGGCATCAGACTGTACGTATTCTGCAACTTGCATTTTTTCCTCGTTGTTGTGAAGTTCCACCATGTTGAATCACATATGGTTAGTTAATTTTCAATATTGTGGAGTAATACTGTATCGTAATATATTAAATTGTAGAATTAATTGTTATACAGTAAGTGTGCTTCTCTAGAGCTGGCATCACAGAATACCACAGACTGGATGACTTAAACAACAGAACTTTGTTTTCTCACAGTTCTGGGTGCTAGAAGTACAAGATCAAGGTGTTGGCAGATTTGGTTTCTTCTGATACCTCTCCTTGGCCTGCGCATGGCTGCCTTCTTGCTTTGTCCTCACCCCCTCGGTCTGTAAGTTGTCTGTGCCCTGATCTCTTATAAGGCCACCAGCCATAATGCATTAGGGCCCACTCCCATGACCTCATTTTACCTTAATCACCTCCGTAAAAGGCCTGTCTCCAAATAGAGTCACATTCTGAGATGCTCAGGGGGTAGGACTTCCACACATTAATGGGTGGGGGGCACAATTCAGCCCATAATTGTAATGATCATACCACAATTTTTTATTCACCTCCTCCTTTGATAAATACTAAGGTGTTTCCAGTCGTTTACTGTTACAAACAGTGCTGCCATCGACATTCTTGTACTTGTGAACTCCAGGGAGTAGAATCATTGGGTCACAAACACATTGTCAATGCTGTCAGATCATAACACAGTGCTCTCCAAAGTGGTTGTGGGAATATACACTCCTCACGAATGTGTATAGGAGTCTCTTGGTCCATATTTTCGCCAACCCTTGGTATTGTCAGACTATTAAAAAACGAATCTGATAGATGTGAGAATTTCTCATGGTGGTTTGAATTCTATTTCCATGATTAAGAGTAAGGCCGAGCATTTTTTCGTATATATTGACTACAGTTACTCACCTATGAATTGCCTGTCCATATCTTTTGCCCATTTTTCTATTGGTTAGCCTTTTCCTTGTCCATTTGTAGGAGTTCTGTATATAATCTGGACATTAATCCTTCTTGATTATTATGTATTACCAATCTTCAAATCTATACCTTGTTTTCAGTTTTTTAATGTTGTCTTTTGATGAACAGAAGTTTTTTTTTCAGAAGTTTTTTTAATGAAGTCAGATTTATTAGCTATTTTCTTTATGTTTCACTTCCTTTTTTTTTTTTTTTTTTAAGAGCTTCCTCCCTGTTAGGGGGTCATAAAGATACTCATATATTTTCTCCTAAAAGTTCTAAAGATGTCCTTTTCACATATAAGCCCTTAGCTCATTTGCAAGTGATTTTTGTGTATGTTGTAACATGGAGATCCAATTTTACTTTTTCAATTTGAAGAATAAATACACGTCTCTATTACTGAATCTGTAAACTGAATGTGAGTCTATCTATAGTCTCTTGAATTCATCTTTTCTTCCTAGTTAACACAATCATTGAAGATTTTGTGGAAGAGGTTTCATTTGAGTGGGGCCTTAAAAAATTGAATAGGATTTTGAGGGGTGCCTGGGTGGCTCAGTCGGATAAGCGTCCAACTTTGGCTCAGGTCATGATCTCACAGTTCATGGGTTCGAGCCCCGCATCAGGCTCTGCATTGACAGCTCAGAGCCTGGAGTCGGCTTCCCATTCTGTGTCTCCCTCTCTCTCTGCCCCTCCACCTCTCATCTCTCTCTCTCTCTCTCTCTCTCAAAAATAAATAAACATTAAAAAGAAACTTTAAAAAAATGAATAGGATTTCAGGAGGTGTAAATAGGAGAAGTCATTTGAAGAAACATGGCACAAATAATGAGGAAAGAAAGAGATGAATTGGAAGGTATGATCTTAAAACTGAAAGAATCTACTTTGATCAAAGTGTTGGTTACTGAGTAAACGATTGGCATGGTATCGAATCACACTGTCTCATATAATATTCACCAGCCACATGTGGCTTGAAATTTGGCTAGTCCAAATTGAGATGTGCAATGAATGTAAAATACACATTATATGTCAAAGACTTAGTAGTGAAAAATACTATATCTTATTTATAATGTTTTATATTTTTAATATTTATTTATTTATTTTAATGTTTATTTTTTGAGAGAGAAATAAAGACAGAGCATGAGTGGGGAAGGGGCAGAAAGAGAGGGAGACACAGAATCCGAAGCAGGCTCCAGGGCTCTGAGCTGTCAGCACAGAGCCCGACGCAGAGCGTGACCCTAGTAAGTGTCAGATTATCATGACCTGAGCCGAAGTCAGACGCTTAACCAACTGAGCCATCCAGGCGCACCAATAATGTTTCATATTGATTACATATCAAAATGATAATATTTTGAAATATTGGGTTGAATAAAATATATTATAAAAATTAATTTCATCTGTTTCTTTTTACTTTTTTTTAAATGTGGCTACTGGAAAATTTTAAATAACAATTTTGGTTTGTACTGTATTGGTATCAAAGTAGGCCAGGGCCAGATTGCGGAGGATTTTGAATGCTGCTATAAAAAGTTCCATGTGTTACTCAGTGAAGTAGTAGGGAAGAATCAAAGGGTCTTGAGCAAAGAGAAGGCAGTCTAATATTCCTAACTTGATGGTTAAACATCCCGTCTGCACAGAGCCAATTTTAGAAACCTGTACCATTAGCCTTGGGCAGATGATTAATTCTGGTGATGTGATTCTTACAGAGAATATTTGATGGTAGTCCTTGTTACTGTTTTTTATTGTAGCACAAACAAGTCTAATGTGTGCTCCTTTCAGTGGGAAATTGGAACATAATTGAGCCAAACTTTAAAAAAAAAAATTTTTTTTTGTTAAGTTTATATGTTTATTTTGAGAGATAGTGTGAGCAGGGAAAGGGAAGAGAGAGAGAGAGAATCCCAAGCAGCCTCAGCACTGTCAGCACAGAGCCCAATGTGGGGCTCAAACCCCCAAACCTCGAGATCATGACCTAAACCGAAATCAAGAGCCGGATGCTCAACTGACTGAGCCACCCAGGCACCCCAAGCCAAACTTTTAATAGTTCCCCCATTGCTCAGAGGATAAAGTGATTCTTTTTGTCTGGAGTTAACCCAACATTGTCAGCCTTCAAAATTCTCAACATCTTCCTTGAATCCATTCAAATATGTTAAGCCTGATACAGCACAGTCACTATAGTTAAATAATGCTGTAGTGCATGTTTGAAAGTTGTAAGAGAGCAGATCGTGGAAGCTTTCATCGTTATGAAAAAACGTGTTACTATGTGTTGTGATGCATGTTAACTAGACTCACTGTGGTGACATTTTGCAATATATACAAATACGGACTAGTTATGTTGTGCACCTGAAACTAATGTTATATGTCAATTAGATCTTGATAAAAAAATAATTGTTAAAAATAAGCTAAGTGCTTGTCGAAGCGTAGACAGTGTTAGAACTCTAGCTAGAGCGGAATCTGCAGTCTGTTCTTGTTACGTCTTTGCCATTAAGTCTTTAGATGACTTCGTGATTGCTTTTTACTTGTCAGACACTGTTCCACACAATTTGTATAAACTACCTTATACATTTTCACAATTATCCCATTGTCCTGAGACACAGAGAAGTAGTTTACTCAAGATCACACAGTGGAAGTAAGGTTTCAAACAGATGCACCTTGATTCAGAACACAGACTTTATAGAGAGACATTTATGCTTTGGGTTTTTCAATGTGCATATATGCACCTTTTTAAAAAATTGGTCTGAAGTGTTTCCTAACTTAACAATGTTTTGCATTTTCCTCAAGTCGTATTCTTCTACAGCATGATTATTAATAGCTACATAATACTCCATGTATTAAGACGGTGCCATAATTTATATAGCCATCTCTGTCATTTGCAGTATTTTCCACTTAAAATATCATGACGATCTCTCCTGTAACCAAGTCTTTTTATGCATCCCTGATTATTTCTTCAGGACAAATTCCTAAAAGTGACATTGCTGGGCCCGAACAACCACTCCTAAAGTGTTGGAATTAGGCAGATGGATTAAGGGAGAGCAACACAAGCAAACAGAAATTCTTTAATGTCTCACCCTGAGCCCCATGGTGGATAAGTCTCAAAGCCGGCCCTATAGCAGAAGGCAGTGCTCAGATCACTGATGGCAGTGGAAGAGAAGAGCCTCGAATGCCATGATCAGTAAGATCTCTCTGCAGGCACGCTCAGCTTTCTTGTCTCTCTGGCTGGCAGGGCTTGTACCCCCAGGATCACTGCTGGTGACTTCCTCCAGGGTTTGCGTCATTTAAAATTATTTGGACGTCTTCAAGGGACCTGCGGGACTATCACACTATCCCTCTGCAGGGTCCTTTCTCCCAGTTTGTACTCTGCAGTTCAACCTAGTAGCTTCCCAGCAGCATATTTATACTCTTAGACTCTTTTCTTCTTTTCTGTTGTCGGGTCAGTTTTAGAACTGATATCCACGTGATTATCAATAATAAAAGAGACCTGATGCCACCACAACGCTTCACAAGTGATGTACCTTGCCGTTCTCTTAATCCTGGATGTGTTGGATTGATTACAAATCAAAGAAGCCTACGTAATAATGGCTGTTGGGCACATAAATACCTCTCAGTTCTGAAGTAGCTGCTAACGCTGCTGACAAGTACATGATTCAGGTCTTCTGTTTCTCTTTGTTGTATGAATCGTGAGCTTTCTTGGGTTTAAAACGGTTTCACAAAATGTGGATGGAAGGAAGCGATTACGCAAGGTTCTTTATTCTTATGTAAGGCATTGTAATAGGAGCCTTCTCTTGTGAGAGCCCGGATAGCTCAGTCGGTAGAGCATCAGACTTTTAATCTGAGGGTCCAGGGTTCAAGTCCCTGTTCGGGCGCTTTGCTTTAACTTCCGCCTTCCTTTTCAGCTTCGATTTTTAACAATCTGAACAACACAAATTCCGTCTCGCTGGGAAACCACCACGTAAAAACTTCCATATTCACCAAGAAATTGAATGAGTTTGCATAGTCAGTGTTTTCTTCCCTGAGAACATATTTACCTCGCATATTCTGAAAGCAAGGGAAAAAAAAAAACTCAATTTGAGGCAGAAGTTTGCTTCAGGGCTGAGATTTTCGTACGGTAATATTTGCTAATGTAAGTAAGGGGCAAAAGCCAGACGCCCGAACAGGGACTTGAACCCTGGACCCTCAGATTAAAAGTCTGATGCTCTACCGACTGAGCTATCCGGGCGCTCTTGGGAAGCCCTGCTCTTCTGTTTACTTGATATAATTCTAATAAATTACTTCTCTGGTTGAACCATATTTAAAGTATCTTTTTTAGCAAGATTTTAAAAAAGCATTTATTTTTCTGTTTCTCCATTTCCTTAAGACATGTGTTCTTGAAGTTCTTTCATATTTCATATTTGATCAATTGCCAGTATCTACTAAACTCTGAAACGAAATGGTAGCGACTTATGGGAAAGGGCAACCAACATTAAACTTTCAGACATAGAGCTGTGACCTCTTTTTGTTACAATTCTTGTGTCTTCCGTTTATCACTTCGCCAATAGGACCTCTTAATTTTAGTTACTCCACGGAACTAGATGACCGTATCTTTCTCTTTAATGAAAAATACATTTCCATTAACTAGATGATACAGCTGTTAGATGAGCATCCCTCAGCACAAAAGAAGGAAAGACGCATTTGATTCACGAATAGAGCAGCTAATATAGGAAAATAGAAGTGACAGTGGAAAGGTGGGTCCAAATTTAGACGAGAGAGAAGGAGCTTAGACTTTTAATTTAGGTTTTGACCGAATTTTTGCTTTTCCCTGCCTTCTAGGCACCTTGCAGTTTCCAGGTCAGAGTCACAAAATGAGCCCTTGTAAAGCAGCGTCAGCATGCACCAGTGGGAACAACATGGAGTATTAGCAACATAAACCTCCAGATCAGCCTAGTTTTTCCCAAAATCAGTTTCAGCAGCCCTGACGCATGGGGTGGGGAAGGCAGGATTATGAAATTCCGAAGACTGATAAGGGAACTCATTTTTGTTTCTGGGAACTGGAGGCTTCTGAACACAATGAACAGCAAAACCGCTCAGCCTTGGTTGGAGGAATTTCTTTCCCACAATTGTCTGATTCTTTTAGAACAAAGACCAACAAATTGTGTGATCCTGAGCAGTCCTGGGTTTCCACATCTATAAAATGAGGGAAATTGATCAAATGACCTGTAAGATACCTTCTAAATCTGAAGTTTTACCACGCTCTTCCTTCTCCCACAGTGAATAAGATTAGAAGGAACAGACTCGAAATGCAACAGGAAGGAATGATTTAACTGCATATTTTATTGATCATCTATTATGGCTTAGGTCGTGCACTAGCTCTGGAGTCGGAGATCTGTAGGACACGGATCCTGCTCACAGCCTGGGAAAGAAGGCAGACACGTAAGCAAACCACTTTAGCAAAGTAATAAGTGCAGCAAGACGAATTCAAGTACAGAGTGGCATAAGCATGGGCAGCAAGGCCATGGTTACAAAACCAGGATAGGGGCCCTGGAGTTTTCAGCAAGGAAAACACATGGTCAGAGTTGAATTTCAGCAAATAACTGTCAGAGGTGTGCAGAGTAGATTTTAATGAGCCAGCAGACGTTTGTCATTTATTCATTCAGACATTTCTTGAGCATCCACTGTGTTAACTAAGGAAAACTCCTCGCTCTGTTTTTATGAATGAGATGTGGAAACGTGCGATACCTAAATTCGTTTAAGGAAGGGAAATGGTGTCTGTCTAGGCTCCCTAAAGGGGAGAGAATAGAGGCGCTTTGAAGGTTTTTTTTTTCCCCCCTTGCCCAATGGCTTTGTTATGTGGTATTCCGTGGTAGCCCTGAGAGAACACAGCACAGATTTAATCACCCTCTCCTTTCCTTCTGTTTAAAGTTCAATAGACTGGATAGGATTGACCCATCAAGTGGCTTGTTGAATACCTACTATTTCCACAGCAGTAAACTAGACACAGTGGGAAGGAAAACACTGAACCTGGAAGGAGAGTGGGGGGTGAAGAATGGTGAATAGGTTAGTGTGGCTGGAGTGGAGGGAGGTAGAGACAGGAGGTGCCAGATTGGAGACAGCTGACCAGATTCATCCGGGGCCGGGGAGAAAAATTGTGTCGTACAGGCAATGGCAAAGTTTGAAAGTTGAATCAAAAGTCTGGCTTGTTCACACTGCAGTGTCACACCTGAGGTAGCGTGAACTGAATCCGCTTTTCCCCAAGTTGAATTACAAACAGGGGTGCCATCTGGTACCTTATTTACCACCATCCCTTCCGGGAGTGCCTCTTCATTTCTCACCTCGCCTAGACTGTCGAACTTAGTTCTCCCACTAGAGGGCAGTCGAATGTCACAGATTCCATATTGGGTCCCCCTCCCCTCCCCACATTTCTTAAACATAATTTCCGCCACTATTTTGTCTTTTTCTAATCAAATGTTTAACTTGGTATGCTTAACAGTGTTACATTAGTTTCAGGTGTTCTCCCACTAATTTTTAAAGGGATGCTTTTTACCCCCCCCACCCTTTAACCCCCCGCCCCCCCCCACCAACGCCGCCCGCCATTCACCAGACTCACCTGTCTGAAAATCACCATCAGCTCTGTATCCGAACCGGGAAAAGTTGTGGAGCAAGAAAGGTCTCTGCAGTTCTCGCTCCTTCTTGCCCTCTCAGTGACACCGTCCGTTAGCTGGACCCTGACACAGTCCTCTTCCTACAGCTGGCAAACGTTAGCTTATGTGATTACACTTTGAAGAGGAAACTGTTTTCACAAGGCCTTAGGGGCACCTGCGTGCAAGGTGAGGTCTTGTCCTCCTCATCCTGAGACTCCCACAGTGGCGCATGACAGGGAAAGCATATGGATAGTTGCGAGTTGAATACAATTGTATTGAAGAGCCAGAAAACATCTCTAATGTTGACTTTTTTTTTTTTTTAATGTTTATACATTTATGCGGGGGGGGGGCAGAGAGAGAGAGGAAGAGAGAGAATCCCAAGAAGGCCCCATGCCGTTGTGAGATCACGACTGAGCTGAAATCAAGGGTCAGATGCTTAACCAACTCAGCCACACAGACACCCCTGTAACGGTGGAATTTTAGGCCAGCGGGAAAGGTTTAATTTTAAGAGGCTTTCCCAGGGCTTCCCAAACCAATGCAAGGTGTAGCTGCCTGTGCAAAGACCCCATCTTCCATCACCACTGTGTAGAGTGTTTGGAGTTGAGACCATTACAAGGTACCAGGGAGATGCATGGAACAGAGAAGTTGTTTGGAGAAGTCTTCTCTGGTGTTTGGCCCTAAAAACTCCAAACTGAGAGCATCCTGGGTTTCAGGTGAGCCCTCCTACTCTCCTCTCTGAGAATACAGAGAGGTTGGCAGCCCAATAATCTTGGACAGCCTCAGGAACTCAGACACTAGGATTAATATTCTCCCTGAACAAGGCAGCCCCCAAGTGTTCTGGGTCGTGGAAAAGGTGTAAGAGAGAAGCAGGACTGATTTCGAGGCCAGTGGGACCCAAAGGGATTGAAGTCAGTCTGATCACCAAATATTTACAGAGTTTTTCTACCCCATCTCCAGTATCCATTCACCTTTGCAAAAATATTTGGATCTCTTCAAAGAAAGTCTACTGAAGGATTTTTAAATGAAAATGGTACAAACATTGCCCTTTGCAATTTTAGCTCAGACTTGTTTTACGGATAAGCCCGGGCCCAGAGCAGAGCCCTGAGAGAACACAGCACAGATTTAATCACCCTCTCCTCTCATTCCTTTCGACCACCTGCTCCCTAACTAGTAACCAGTTCTTCATTCACCCATTCATTCATCAAGTATATACTGAACAACAGCTTTGGATCAGGCAATGAATTAGTCCTGTAAATTCAAAGGTAAACCCAACAGAGATTGCCTTGTCCTTAAGAAGCTTACACTCTCATTACCCTCCTCATCTGTCCCCTCCCCAATTCAGAAAAAAAGCAAACAGGCAATTCTGACACTCGGTGATGAGTGTTACAATCCAGGCAGCTATCAGGTGTATCTAGACATTGTTAGGAAGCACTCTAGGGAAGCTTCCTGGAAAGCTAATTATAGGGTGTATTAGTTTGCTATTGCTACTATAACAAATTACCACAAATTTAGTGGATTAAAAGTTTATCTTAGGGGCGCCTGCGTGGCTCAGTTGCTGGAGCGTCTGACTCTTCATTTCAGCTGAGGTCACCATCTCGTGGTTTGTGGGATGGAGCCCTACCTCGGGCTCTGCACTGACCACGCAGAGAAACTTTACAAAAAGCTTATCATGTAGGTCAGAAGCCTAACACGGGGCCCACTGGGCTAAAATCAGTGTGTCAACAGGGCCGTGTTCCTTTCTGAAGGCTGTTGGGGGGCATCTATTTCCTTACATTCTCCGGTTTCTAGAAGATGTTCACATTCCTTTGCTCAGAACCTCAATTCTCCAACTTAAAAGCCACCAACGTCATATCCCTTTTGCCATTCTTCCATCATCACATCTCCCTCTGGCTTCAGCTGAGTAAAGTGTTCTGCTTTTAAGGACCAGTGTGATTAGATTGGGCTCACCTAGGTAATCCAGGCTAATCTCCCCATCTGGAGGTATTTAACTTAATCATATCTGCACAATCCTTTTGCCATGTAAGATAACATATTTATACGTCCCAGGGATTGGGAAGCAGACATTTCTTCCTCAAGGGGGCCATTACTCTGCCTACCATGTAGAAAGACAGCCACATAATGGGAAGGGCAACAGAGGTGGGATTTTGGCGGGTAGGAGGCCCTTTCCAGGCAGTGGGAAGCGCGTGTAGAAAGACCCCTAGTTGGGAATCACATGTATTCTAGAAGCAACATGGAATTTGCCTTGGAATGAGGGAGGGAGTGATTCATTCAAGCCCCATTTATTAAATGATGACATTATGGGCATTCTGAGGATACAAGATGAACAAGACAGTTTTTGTCCTCCGAGGCTAGAGTGAAAAGCAAGGGCCAGATTATGAGAGGCCTTGTTGACTTTCTTAAAAGTTTGAGCTTCGGGGCACCTGGGTGGCTCAGTCAGTTAAGCATCCGACTTTGGCTCAGGTCATGATCTTGTGGTTTGTGAGTTCGAGCCCGGCGTCGGGCTCTGTGCTGACTGACAGCTCAGAGCCTGGAGCCTGCTTTGGATTCTGTGTCTTGCTCCCTCTCTGCCCCTGCCCTGCTCACGCTCTGTCTCTCTCGGTCTCAAAAATAAATAAAACATTAAAAAAAATATATTTTTACGGGGCGCCTGGGTGGCGCAGTCGGTTAAGCGTCCGACTTCAGCCAGGTCATGATCTCGCAGTCCGTGAGTTCGAGCCCCGCATTGGGCTCTGGGCTGATGGCTCAGAGCCTGGAGCCTGTTTCCGATTCTGTGTCTCCCTCTCTCTCTGCCCCTCCCCCGTTCATGCTCTGTCTCTCTCTGTCCCAAAAATAAAATAAACGTTGAAAAAAAAATTAAAAAAAAAAAGTTTGAGCTTCATGCAAGAGCTATACAGAGTCATTCATCCATTTGTTTGGCAAATTTTATTGAGCACATGCTACATACCAGGCACTGTTCCAGGCTCTGGGAAATACAGAAGTTTAAAAACTAAGGTAAAAAAATAATAATAAAACAATAACAATAATAACAAAAATTTAAAACTAAGGTAAAGAATCCCTGCACTGGGGCCCCTGGGTGGCTCAGTCGAGCGATCAGCTCTTGATTTCAGCTTAGGTCATGATCTCATGGTTCCTGGGTTCAAGCCCTGAATCGGTCTCTCACTGACAGTTTGGAACCTTCTTGGAATTCTCCCTCTCTCTCTCTCTCTCTCTCGCTCTCTCTTTCTCGCTCTCTCCCCTTCCCCCAAAATAAACTTAAAAAAAAAAAAATCCCTGCCCTCATGGAGCTGACAGGCTAGTTGATGTTAAGGAAGGGAAGCAGATGTCTGCTTTAGAAAGATCATTCTGGCTAGGGTGTTGGAAAAGAGACAGGAGTGGAGCAAGACTAGAGGTAGCCCAGCCCCTTAACCCCCTTCCTCAAGATTCATAGCCTTTCCCCACCTTCACATCCCTCCCTGGCCAGTTCCTGTTTTGTCAGGAACCTTCTTTCCCCTTTATCCTCCAATGGTACCTATTCTGCAACACCGCCGGGCTCCCCGCCCCCAGCCCTGATTGAACATTCTACACCTGGGCTTCCCAGTGCTGCAGAAGAAAAGGATGAAAACGTTAATACCGTAGCCACTACATATCAGAATGTCTGATTCCAGCCACATCCTCCACCCTGCTGACAATTCCATTCCCTCTCTAAGAAGTTACCATCCTCATTCCTTGCCTGAACCACTTTCCTGAACTCTCCTCAAGCCCAGCTTGACCCCCTTCTCTCTCAGGAGATTACCTACAGACCGTCAGGTAGCAGCCAGTTAGCGCCTAACCTCCAGGCTTACCGATCTACACAAACGTCTGCGGGTGCACCCTTCCTCTTAGATATCCCAGACAACCCTACCCCCGTGTGTCCGGATCCCATCTCCTCTGCGACATTTTTCATTAATCATCTCTCTATCTCCTTGGTCTCCCCCCCCTCAACATATGAGCATGTTTAAGCCTTCCCTTCTGAAAAAGGAAAGACATAACAAAAATCTTTCCCTTGATCCTGCAGCCCTCCCCCCACCCAATTGCCTTACATTTCTCCTTTCCTTTAACTGTCAACCTTCTAGAAAAAAATGCTCAATGCTATTTTCGGTCTCTTGTATTCCTTAACCCACTGGAGCCTGGTGTTACTGTGACTGTTCTCACAGCACGGGTCCCAGTGACTTTCCTGCCAATCCAACGGGCACTTTCCGGCCCTGCCTCCCCTGGATGTCCCCGCCACACCGGTGTTCCGGTCACTTTCCTGACACTTCCTCCCACCCTCCTTTCTGACACCCTATGGTCTCAGTTTTTTCCCCTATCGACGTGGTTGTTTCTTCTCCATTTCTTTTGCAGGGCTCTTGCTTCCTCTGTACGCCCATCTGGGTGATCTCACGCATGCCCACACCTTCGCCGACCATCTATAATCTGAAGAGTCCAAAATTCCTGTCATCTGTCCGTGCCTCTGCTCTGACTTTAGCTTCAGAAATCCACTGTCTGTTAGACAACCTCACCTAAACATTCCACAGGTTCCTCAAACCCAACATGTGCAAAATTAAACTCATGTTTGCTCCCCCAACACCTGGGCCCTGTCTTACGCAGTCCCCCACTTAGTGCTGGCACCACCTGCCACCAATTCCTATGGCATCAAGCGGAGAGGGACTCTAGATTCCTGCCCCCACTTCCTACATTCAATATATTATCAAATATTATTTTTTTAAATTTTTTTAACGTTTATTTTTGAGGCAGAGAGAGACAGAGCATGAATGGGCGGGAGGGGCAGAGAGAGAGGGAGACACAGAATCGGAAGCAGGCTCCAGGCTCTGAGCCATCAGCCCAGAGCCCGACGCGGGGCTCGAACTCACGGACCGCGAGATCGTGACCTGAGCTCGGACGCTTAGCCGACCGAGCCACCCAGGCTCCCCTATTATCAGATATTATTGATGTGACTTCCTAACCATCTCTCATACCTGTCCTTTCCTTTTCATCCTCATTGCCACAGCCCTGGCACATCAGAGATTCTCTGATCTTGCACTCTGAACATAGCCATGGCCTCCTAAGCTCTCAGCCTGTTCTCCTAACCTGGCAGGGAGCAGATGGCACGCTCCAATCTGAAGAGACAATTTACAAAGAGTCAGCAGAAGGAAAGCCACAGGAATAGTGTGCAGTACTTTGGGGCCAGCAGGAAAGCAAGTTTCCACCCCCAGGCCTGCGAAGGCAAAGGAGCTGAGAAAAGGGAAGGAAGAGAGGGAGAGGGAACCACCTAGGGGGAGCTGTGAACTTTGGTTGAGGGTGGCAGCCAGCCCACAGTGACTCCAAAGAGAAGGAAATCCCGAGAAACAAATAGCCAGACCTCTTTGACCTCCTTCCTTCCAATCTCCTGCCAGGGCTCCCCAGTGGCCACGCCCTACTAGGAAGCCAGAGGGTCAAGATTGCGTTTGCAGGAGCAAAGGGAGGACACACAGTGCATCTTCCAAATCCTTCCTCCCGTGTAACATGCCAGAAGGTTTTTCTGGTCAGATCGTTCCCAGCTCCACTTGTCTACCCCCTGGGTTCTCTGTCACCTGCAGGACAAAATCTAAACTTTTTGGCATGTCCTGATTTCTCTTATAAGGACATTTTTCTCCCCACCAAAGTGCGTTATAAAGCCTTTGATAAGACGTTCAACCCAGTGACCCAGGCCTCTTTCCTGTTAGCTCTCCATTTGGGACTTTTCACTCCAGCAACACAGATGCTGATGGCCCACAGGCTCCTCTGTTCTCAGGCCTCTGAGCTTAGCCCAATGACAGGCAAACAGTAAGCTGTCACAAGTATTTGCCTCGCCAACAAGTGGTGAATGGGGGAGTAAATAAACACATGTTTTTATCCCCCGTGGCTCTCGAGGATCGGGACTAGGATCATGTGTACATTATGATGTACGCGCCGCATTCTGTCTAGCCATTAACAAGTTTCACTCACATTCTCTCATTCGAGCCGCATAACAGCCCGGAGTAGGAAGTGAAGCTGATATTACTGATGCTTAAGAGGGTGGAGGGGGCTACGCAAGGTCACCTGGCAGAGGGCCGAGAGAAATGCAAACTTCTCCTTCTCATTAGGGATCCTTTGCATTCACTCAGATTTAATCTTATATGAGAACAAAACAATATCCCAAGAAATCCTTGTGAACCACAAAGTCACTTTTCATATTGTTCCCCCCCGCCCCCCCCCTCCACGTAGGACGTCCTCCGGTTATTCAAATTCCCTTCCTAATAAATAGCCTCTTACTGAGCTCTGGAGTCTTCCAATTCTACAACTATGAATCTAAGTATCGTGTTGGCTTTGTTGCACAGTTTTGTATTAATGAGGAAAATTTAAAGGCCTTGTATCTTATTAAAAAGGCCCTTCTGACATTTTTTTAAAAAGTAAAACTCTAGTAAACCCTAAACAGACTGAAATAGTAGCATTTCAATAAATATTTCCTTGAGACCAGGGAAGGGGGAGGTTGGCAGACGTTTCCATGGGATTCCCCTGGCTGGGGAGGGCTAGGCTTCTGAGGGAGGCTGGGAGCCTTGAAACCCTGGACACCTGAAGGGGACTGCAGAGCGGGGGGGCCTGGGAGTCGGGTGTTGATCCTCACAGACCCGCCAGAAAGGAAGGAGGGCCCTGAGGGAGAATGGGATACAAGTGTGAGGAAAATGTACTTTGAGATCAGGGATCATAGTTACTATGCCAAGCAAATGCAAGTGAGGAGCTGGCCAATTCTCGGTTTCTTTTGGGTGGAGTCTTTAGGAAAATTCTTCTAGAGACCACTGCTCAAAGAAAGGCGCTCGGAGTAAAAATGTTAAACATGACCTACTGAATTGAAAGAAGCGGGTTTTTTCCCCTACCATAGTTGGGGTGGAGGCCGCTCTACCTCCCCCACCCCTACTAAGGGTTGCTATTCTCTGGGGTTCAGGTGGGACGACCCACTTGGGCGAACAGAAAACCCAACGAGGCTGAGCGCACAGCGCGGTGACAGCTCCCCCTCTGCCGCCCTCAAGGTAGGGACTTTGGCGGGCGTCGCAATCCTGATAAAGATGGGGGCAGAGGGGGGATGTCCTCGAACCGCTAAGTGGTTCGTTTTCAGCCGAAGGACCTGGCGTGCATCCGACCCGGAGCAAAGGGGCCCCCGCAGGGAGAAGTAACGACCATCCGCAGAATCCTCCCCCGGGCGGGAAGCGGCGGCGCGGGCAGTCGGGTTCCCGAGCACAATCGGACGCCAGCGCGCAGCTCGCCCCCGCGCCCCCTCCGGGAGGGAAGGAGGGAGGGAGGGAGGCGGGAGGCGGGAGGCGGGAGCGAGAGGTGGAGGGCGGTCAGGGTTCCGGGGCCCGCCCCGCCCTCGCGCTCGCCGCCGACTCGGCGCTGCGGGCTGGAGCGGGCGGCCGGGCGGCTGCCTGTCCAGGCCGGGGCTGGCCGCGCCTCGCGTAGCCGTGCAGTGCGCCGGGTCTCCGGGAGATGGCTTCTCCGCTCCCGCCCGCTGCTCCCGCTATTGTCTCGCCCGGGGTGGCCTGACTCTGCGGGCTCGCGCACGCTCGTGGCCCGGAGGGCTTCCCCCGCGCCCCCCGGAGCCGGTCCCGCGTCCTCCGCTGCCTCCCCGCCAGCCCCCGGCTCCCTCCTCCCCCCTCCCTCCCCCCCCCCCCCCACACCCGGGCCGGCGCTCGTGGCTCGCGGAGAGGGGAGCGGCGCGCGCGGGCGCGGGGACGCCTGGAGCTGCGGGGCCGGCAGCCCACGTCGCCGAGCACGCGACACGTCGGGTCTCGCAGGGAAGCCCGCAGCGAGCACAGGTAGGACGCGCATCCGGCCGGGAGCCGCCGCCCGGGGTCTGCAGATTGCCCGCCGAGCCGAGGGAGCGGAGGTCAAGGGGCTCTCCCTCCAACATGGCAACAGCCGAGGTGCAACAATGGAAGGAGCCGCGGGTTCCCGGCGGCCGGCAGAGCTGCGGACGCGGTGGCAGCGAGAGCTCCGATCCGCGGCGCCCTGCAGGTTGCCGGCTCCCTCCGCCACCCCGCCCCAGCAGTTTCGGGGTGTCTCGGGTCCCCGCTTCTCACCCCTTTCCCACCCCTTTCCTCTAAACACACTTCCTGCCCTCCAGCTGCACGGCGATCTGAAGAAACCAATGGTTTGGGGGTTGAAGATGAGAAATAAAAAGCAAAACCTGCCCCGGAGTGGGGGTGGTGGGGATGGTGCTTTCTGTTGCGGTGGGTGAAAAGTCAGCATGTAGCCGCGGGAATGTATACATTTTCTGGCCAGACGGATGGCCGACTTGGCTTCTCCCTTATAAGGGTACTGCAGCACCAGGAGAAGCTTGGGGGAGAGAGAGGGACCCTCAGGCCTGACTTTCCGGGCCCTCCGCGGAGGCGCTGCTCTCCTGGCTGGTACTTGTCTCTCATTTTCAGCTCCCGACAGCGGCGACTTTGATGTTGGGGAGTTATGGCAGCTGCAGGAAGCCCTGGGGACGCTGCCAAGCAGGGGTGGGGTAGGGTGGGGAGCCAAGGGGCTTGGCCAGCTCCTGGGTTGTGAGAAGGGGTTACCGAATGTATGAGGTTAGTGCACACACCCTAATTGGCCGAGGGTGTGTGTGTGTGTGTGTGTGTGTGTGTGTGTGTGTGTGTGTGTGTGTGTGTGAAGAATCTGCCATTGCTCTTATTCCTCGGGCCAACCTTCTCTCCCTCTGTCCCCACCCCCTTTTGGGGTCTTTGTGGCTTCCCTGTCCCAGTCCCACCAGCCACGCCTGGAATGGAATCTCTATTGTCTCCTGCTGCCCTGATGTGTTTTTTTGTTTTGTTTTTTTTTTTCCTTCTTCTCAATTCCGCTGGTGAATTTTGTACCCTGTGCTGGCTGGTCCCAGCATGGCACCAGATTCCTTAGCACACAGCTACCCCGGCTTCCAGAAGTGGGCCAACGCTGCCCCTCCTTCTTTCTCTAAACTACCTGACTGTCTGGGATGGGGCCAAGCAGATGTAAGCAATTTGCGCCGAATTCCAAGCCTGTATCAGTTGCTGAATGAAAACTTACTCCACTGCCGCACCAGGCCTTGGAAAGATATCGGAAGAGCCAGTGTTCCAGAGGGTGGCAAACCTGATCCCAGGTTAGTCCTCCTTCTCCAGTTCCAGCTGTGCATCCTACAGCAGAGAGGTTAGGAGGCTACACAGTTACATCTCCTCCAGAGCCTGGCAGTCGCATCTGGGGTTGTGTCCATGGAAAAATTAAGTAGAGGCATATTTTATAGCTCTGCCTGGCAGCCAGCGTCCGAGGCGATGGTGGCTCCGAGCCGGAGCCCTGGACTGAGGCTGTGGCTGCTTCTCCTTTGGCCTTTGGGTGAGCTCAAGGTTTGATTTCCATGGCTCTGAGTTTACTGCTGAGTGTGCATGGGTGTGTGTGTCTGAATTTGATCAAGCTCTCAGCCCTGGCCAGAAGGGAGCTTGTGCGTTTCCCTCTCCCTGGAAGCGTCAGTGAGGGAGGCCCATGGGTGTGCTGGATTTTCCCTGGGGTGCTCCCTCGGGATTGCCCAATGGCCTGGAATTCTTCTGGTCTTTGCCATGACATAGTGGCCCTCTAGCAGGCACCCCACAGCCTTGTGGGCCTTTGAACCCCTCTCATTGGTTTCCTCACCCCACCTGGGCCTGGCACTCTGCAGGTACCTCGTATGGATGGGCCTTCAGCCTGGACAGCCCTGCCGCAGCCAGCAGGGAGAAAAATGAGAGAACTCTGTTGCCTTTGGGGGGTTCGTGACCGGCCATAAACTTCAGGCTCCTCACGATCCCAGGATGTGAACTTGGACGTGACAGTGTGGAGTAGTAGAGAAAAGGGTGGGTGGCTTGGGGGTCAGGAGGCTTTGAGTCCTTGTGTGACTGACTTCCTAGCGCTGTGAGCATGGACAGCTTGTGAACCTAAGACTTAGTTTGCTTATCTGTAAAATGGGGAAAAAATAATACCCTGGGCTCACAAGGTTGTTTTAAGGGTGAAATACATTGCTTCCCGTGAACTGAATAAAATCATGTGTGCAGAAACACTCTGAAAGCTGCAGAGTACTATAGCAATGTGCGTTATTCACTTTTGAGTTTAGCCTTGGTAACAACAAAGGAGGGAGAGCTGGTGGGGGTTGGGGAAGGAGTGGGAGAAAGGGATGGAATAGAGAATGTTCTAGGACATGGGAAGAGTGATCTGATGATACCAAGATAGCTATGTTTTGGGTTACTTCTCTTTTTTTGGAGGGGGGGGGTTACTTTAAAAAGGGCAGGATGGGAGCTAGGAGAGAAGAAAAGGCTGCTTAATAATATTTGTAGGGAAGTGGGGAGACATATACTGCCCCCCCACCCCAAAGGCTGGCTACTGTCCATAGAGGAGTGCTGAGCTGGCAAATAATATAATAGCTAACGTTTACTGATGTCAGTCAGCTAGTTAATGACAGAGGAGGGATTTCAAGCAGGCTGTTTCACTCCAGACCCTGTGCTCATAACCTTGATGCCACTATCAGGGAGATGTTGGGTCTTGGGAGAATGGAAAGGGATTAGCAGAGTCACGGAATTCATCCACACTGGCTTCCCTTGGACTCGAATGCCCCTGACATGTCACCAGACTGGGACATACCTTAGACAATAAACTTCTCAAGGGCAAGGGCCCAGCATCGCACCTCCTTAATTCCCAGGTATTTGGGGGTCGAGGGTGAATTCCTTGGGGTTTCTACCTCACAGCCTTTCTCTGCTTTCTCATTTGTATCCCTACCTTCAGTGTAAGGAGAAGTCTGGGGATAATGAAGTCAAGCAATTTTGCTACCTTCTGGGCAACACTAATACCGTTTGGGAATTGGGGTGCTCTGGGAAACTGAGGCAAATCTTTTGTTTTAGTATTTCTATATCTGCTTTATTTTGTGTCTTTTTTATTTAGGAAATTATTATTTTATTTAGGAATTTAGGATATTATTATTATTTTATTTAGGAATTTAGGAAATTATTATTCTTGCATATCCTACGTATGACTTTTAGAACCGGAAAGGATTTTGGAGATCGATGCCCTGAGAAGTGACTCTCCCAAGGTCATGCAGTTAGCGATGCTGGAACTTTACGCTTGCCCCACAGATCACAAGATGACCAATGACAGGACCTGCCTTTCGGCACCTTAGAGTTGTGTGCAGACGATTGGGAAATTCTCTTAGAACACTGGTCATGGAATTCACTCACCCCAAATTTCTATGTCGGTGAAAGAGATTAAGGACACAGAAGACACCATTTGTGCGTTGGGGCAGAGGCCTTTAAGTTCTGGAGAAGGAAGAGGAAAGAGGTTCTTGATATTCCTGAGGCAGAATGCAGAACTGGTGACTGAAGGAATCTTGCAATTCACGCCTTCCTCTTTTGAGATACTTCCTGTAGGAAGTCTCATCCAGCAGAGGCTCCATGGCATTTCAAAGAGGAGCCAAAGGTCATTTGTCTCTTCAGAAAATGTTTTCCTTTCACCAAAATATTATGACTCCTGCCTCTCTTCCTTGCTGAAAACGCTGGTCAATTCTCTTCTTCCTGGACCTTTCTCTCGAGCCACCCCTAGTCACTGAGAGTCATCTCCTGGGCAATAGTTTTCTTCTGTGCGCTTCTTCCTGCCATGATTTGTGCATCCTATGTCTCTGCTCCTGAGGGTCCTGTCCTAATGGCTAGATTCCACTTTGTCTCCTCTCCTGTATTCTCCCCAGAGGGAGGTGGGTGTCCGAGATGAGAGCTGCTGTGCTCACATGGCCGGTTGCCCAGGTCCCATGCCTGGCTAAGCCAGGCCCACCAGGAGTTAACGCTATGGAGGCATCCTTTTCAGCCAAGTTCTTCTATCTCAGAGTAGTTGGTCCACTTGGTAGCAAACCAGAAGACATAAGGGGAGGGGCAAAGGAGAAGGAATCAAGGAGATTCCATTTTCAGGAAATACTACAGCTTACCTTGCTAGTGAGAAGAAACAGATATGAGCCTTTCTTGTCTTAGGTCGCAGGCTAATCTAGAATGTAGGTAGGTGTAATGATGGGGCTCTTCCAGGGTCGAGACCCCTCTTGAGAGCCCCCGTTTTCTGAAAGCAGGGCATCTGCCACATTCCTGATTCGCCGTGCTGTTACCCCTTCCTACAGGTAAATAAAGGAAGTTAAACTGACAAGGAGCACCTATAAAGTGCACTTAATGCTGACCGAAACTGGAGAGATTGTTTGCAAATTGGGTATTATGGGAAGCTGGGAGAAGACATCTATATTATTTTCCCCAAGAATATTATGGCCAGGATTTCAGATTTCTGCTCTAGACCTTAAGAAGGCAGATTATTATTTTTTTTAAGTAAGAGAGAAGTTAGATGTAGTTCCCTGACAGGAGACTTTGAAACATAGAGTGGTTCCAAAGGGATAGCCAAGTCTCCCAAGTGCAATTTTGATGACGCTGTTGCAGACCGTTTCAGCAAGGAAGGCGAAAAGGAGCCACCTGAGCTCAAGTTCAAGTACCACGAGGCAAGAGCATATGATGAAGAATAACCACAGGCACTGAGTGTCCACCTGTAGCTATTTTTTGTTTTTGGGGGGTTTTTTGTTCTTGTTTTTAGTTTTTATTTTAATCCCTGTTAGTTAGCATACAGTTTTATATTAATGTCAGGTATTGTCCGCCTGTAGCTTCTCAAACGTTATCTGTACTTTCACCTTCCCCTAACCTTGGAGAAAACCGCGATGATGAAATTGCCTCCTCCCCTCTCACCGATGTGAGACCTGAGGTTGCGGTTAGGTTTAGTTCAAATTAAGATTCCGAAACATGCCGAAGGTTGTAGGACTAGTTAGAGAAGAAGCAAAGTTTGAGTCCAGGTCAGGAAACTTCCAGCACCTGTGTTTCTTCCCTTGGTGCTCCCCTGAGGGGACCGCTGAGAAGAAGTGTCAGTGAGCCCCAAGTTCTGAATGAGACAGGGCTTCCCCAAGAGTCCGCTGACAGAGTTGACAACAGAAATGGTTGTTTTCAAAGCCATCTGTGGTGAAGCAATGGTCACAGAGGGAGATAAGTCAGAGAATGTTTAAAAAAGAACTCATTCATTCAGCAGATGTTTTTTGAGGGCTTACTAATAATGACTTTAGGTGCTTTCAGTGATGAGGACTGATAGCCTTCCAGAACTTACAGTTGAGTGGGGAATACAGACAAGTAAATGGGCTGTGTGTTGGGGGCGGGGTAGGGGTGGGGGGTGAAGCATGGGATGCTTTGGAAACTCATAAGTGGGACACTTGGGGTAGTCAGACGTCCTGGAAGAAATTAAACGTTAGTCAAGGGGTGCCTGGGTGGCTCAGTCAGTTAAGCGTCCGACTTCGGCTCAGGTCATGATCTCACGGTTCCTGAGTTCGAGCCCTGCATCGGGCCCTGTGCTGACAGCTCAGAGCCTGAAGCCTGCTTCTGATTCTCTGTCTCCCTCTCTCTCTGCCCCTCCCCTGCTCATGCTCTGTCTCTGTCTCTCTCTTTCAAAAATAAATAAAAACATTAAATGTTAGCAAGATCTGAACAATGAGTAGAAATTGGGGTGGGGGATGAAGTGAAAGGCAAAGGGGGTGAAGTGAAGGTACTTTAATCTGACCAGAACCATTGAAGGAGTTTACCTTTTATCTTTTATTCACAACGTACCTGATGCTCTCCTCAGTGCACGGCAGTGGAAGAAGACAGACATAGTCCCTGTCCTTCTGGAGTTTGTATTCTGGGAGAATTTAGTTCACTAAGGAATAAATTAAACCAAGCTTTTTTTATTTTGCTGACAGGGATTCTATACTGGTATATCAGGGAATTCCTCATAGATAAACTCTGGCGGAACTTAGGGAAAGTTTGAGAAAGACTCTTGTGATAGTCCTATGGGTAACATGGGGTGGAGGCAAGAGGTGGGTTAATTGATGGTTGGTTCCTTGTTCTCCGACAAAAACATCTTCAGTGCCTCTGTTCATTCATTCTTACATCTATTGATTCATCAACTGAAGGGCAGTATAAATTCAGTATGTACATACGAGTGTGGCTTCGGACCCAGATTCCATGGGTTCAAAGCCTAGCTCTCCCTCATGCTAGTTGTTTGACTTTGGGAAAGTTACTTGATTTCTCTGTGCTTCTGTTTCCTCGTTTGTAAGATGGGGGAAAATAATAGTACGGGGGGTGGGGGTGGGGGAAACAAGCTGTGGTAAAAATGAAATGAGTTCATTAATGAACCATCTAGAATAGGGCCTGATAAATAGTAAGGGCTTAGAAAATGGTGGCGGTTACAATTACATTATCATCCTTCAGGCAAGTTTGTGCTGAACCCTAGGGATACAAACTTAAATTCAATATGGTCCATGACCTTGAGGTAACCACATTGTACTCCAGAAATTACAAGTGAATGCATGAGTTGCTTTACGGAATGGGGTAATCCTATAAACTCGGTATGAGGCAGTTGTCCATGGCTGCCCCAAGAGGTGGTATAATCTGAGGCAGCATTTCATAGAAGTATAGAAGCTAGGACAATAGCGTTTAATATTTTGGGGACTTCTAAATTCCAAGAATCTAATAAATGCAATGGGGTATCAGCCCGGAAACATAAACTACAATTTTGCCTTCCTCATCCAGAATCTCTGATTCTGTAGCAGGGAGGTGTTAAATATTCTCCTCTGGCTTGGTCTGACCACCCTCAGAACACGGTATTTAACAGCTCTGTCCCTAGTGTAAAAAGCTGTGCTGAGTGTGGTGGGGAAGACAAGATAAATAAGAGGTAATTTTTGTTCTTAAGATTAATGGGCTTATGTCTGTGAAAGTGCTTTGTAACTATAAAGCACCCACCTGGATAAAAATTATTTTTATTCTAATCACTAGTAGGTATAACACAAAACACTAAATGCCGTGTATATTTAAATTAAAAAAAATTTTTTTAATGTTTTATTTCTGAGAGAGACAGAGACAGAATGCAGGTGGGTTAGAGGCAGAGAGAGAGGGAGACACAGAATCCGAAGTAGGCTCCAGGCTCTGAGCTGTCAGCACAGAGCCTGACACAGGGCTTGAACTCATGAGCTGTGAGATCATGACCTGAGCCGAAGTCGGACGCTCAACCGACTGAGCCACCCAGGCGCCCCTAAATTTTTTTTTAACATTTATTTTTTGAGAGACAGAGAGTGAGTGGGGGTGGGGCAGAGAGAGAGAGAAGGAGACACAGAATCGGAAGGAGGCTCCAGGCTCCAAGCTGTCAGCACAGGGCCTGATGCGGGGCTCGAACCCACAGACTGCGAGATCATGACCTGAGCCGAAGTCTGACACTCGTCCCACCAAGCCACCCAGGCGCCCCAATGCTGTGTATATTTAGAGATGTTCAAAAGAGAGCAAAAGTCACTTTCTGTCATAGGAGATGATAGAAGGCTCAAATACAAGGGCAGGTGTTTGTAGAGGGCAAGCCAGAGAGGATTCCAGAAGGCACTAACGTGACCGAAGATTCATGGGAAAACTTGTGGCCCCACGGAATGCTTAATAACCATCAGTATTTGGGGGGCCTGCAGGGAACTGGGCTGGGGCTCAGTGTGGGGAGTCTTGAATGTCCAGTATGAAAGCAGGGAGAGACAGAAACCTTTTCGTCAGAAGGATGATATGAACAGAGCCATTGCTCCAGGGTTGTGGCTGTAGAGTAGATGCTTTAGGGGTCAGTGGGGAGACAGACACGCTTAGGAGGTTGTTTCAATTGTTTGGATAAGAGAAAGAATAATAATCTTTGGTGCTAGGGCACCTAGGTGGCTCAGTCAGTTAAGCGTCTGACTTCGGCTCAGGCCATGATCTCATGGTTCGTGAGTTTGAGCCCCACATCAGGCTCCCTGCTGTCCGCACAGACCCTGCTTCAGATCCTCAGTCCCCCTCACTCTCTGCCCTTCCCCTGTTCGTGCTCTTTTTTTCTCTCTCTCTCTCTCAGAAACAAACAAATATTAAACAAATAATTTTTGGTGCCTAATGGGTGCTTTCAGTAGGTTATTTAACTTGAGGAAAGTAATCGGAAGCTTGGAAAGGAATGGACCAGTCTGAGAGAGACTGGAACAGGAAGGCTGGGAGATTTCCTTCACTGGAAATAGACTGGTGGTGGCTCAGTCTGGAAAGAGCACTGGAGCGGGAGTCTGGGACCCGCCTCTAGTTTCTAGTCCCACTTCTGTCACTGACTTGCTGTGTGACTCCAGACAAGGCATTTCTCCTTCTGGTCCTTGGTTCTTTCTCTCTCTCTCTCTCTCTTTATGTTTTTATTTGAGTATGGGCGACACACAATGTTACCTTGGTTTCAGGAATACGACTTCTCTCTATGTTACGCTGTGCTCACAAGTGCGGCTACCGTCTGTTACCGTGCGATGCTGGTGCAGTATCGTCTGCTAGATTCTCTGTGCTGTGCCTTTTATTCCTGTGACCTACTCATTCTATAACTGGAAGCCCGTATCCCCCACTCCCCTTCTCCCATTTTGACGCTCAGCCTTTGGTCCTCTTATCTGGAAAACGGTGCCTCGTCCTTTGGTTTCCTCTTGTTTATTATTTGCTTACTTTTGTGGGGCTTGCGACGGTGAAGAAATGCTTTGGGGTGTCGGGGGAGAGGGTGGAGGCGTTGTACCAAGATAATCACCAACGTCAGCTTGCCCGTTGGGTAAAATGTGACGTGCCTGGGTCCCATTCTGCGAGATAGGAAAAACGCTATGAGTTTTGGCCGGAAACAGGTTCCAGTTTAATTCCTGGTTTTGTCGTTTACTAGTTGTGTGACCTTGGGGGGGAGGGCAGTAAATTATTCAGTCCTTTTCCTCTTTTCCGCTTGCCTCATCCATTAAACAAGGATATTAACATCCACACGTAAGGATTGTTGTGAGGATTAAACAAGACAAAACCTGGCACAAAATGCCAGAGGAGAAAAGCAGGTGTATTTCTTTCCTCACTTGACCTCCCCCGACCACGCTGCCTGCCCCCCCTCCCTTTCCCTTTCCCCTAAACAAAGTATGACACCTTCCCTCCAGGGAGGACTGGGGACGTATCCCTGGGGATACTAACTTGACAGACTTTGTGATGGTGTTTACATACATTGGACTGGCATTTCAGCAAGGTGCCTATGGAACCTTAGCCCTAATGGGCCTGCACCCACGGTCACACCCTGGCTACACTTACCCAGCTGCCAGCAGTGTCACCTAATCCCTACTGAGAATGGTCTGTGACTCCTGCTACCCTGGTGCCCTGAGTGAGGGTCACATGGGCAAGGCCCCCATAAAGACGGGGCTGGTGAGATGTTAGTGAGCTACGCTGTGCCAGGCTGATCACCCCTCTGTCGAAGGTCCCCTTTGCTCAGCGTAGACTGAGGCCCTGCTCTCCGGAGACCTCGGTCTCCCTTGGGACCTTCCTGTGCAGAGTGGGGCATGGGAGATGGGAGAAAGGCATCAGGCAGGTACAGAGCAACACCAAGTCGTTGTGTCACACACGCACACAGCCTCAGAATGTTAAGGAGACACTGAAAGCAAAAGCAGGAATTGGAAGGATTGACCAGGGAAGGCTTCTGGGGCTCTCGAGTCAGAGTGGGAAGAGGAGAGAGAGAGAAAGTAGGAAAGAGGAAGGAGCCTCCAGCTGCACCCAGGGCTTTGGAGGCCCTAAGAGTCAACCGGGTGGGGAAATAGGGTACGGGGAGTCTATACCAGGCTGTGAGTGCCGATGGGTCCTTCTGAGGACTCTGGAACCTACCGCTGGGACAGGTCTGGAGACCAGACAGATGTGGGGAGTCCTGGCTGGGATCTGGTACCACCGGACACTGCCTGCTGCCTCCTTCCCAGGCTGCCATCTCTGTATCCCTTTCCCTGTGGTTTGGGGATTCTGAACACTGGGAGGCCATCTTGGAGAGGGTCTCAATCTTAGTTCCCTCTTAGGGCCCAGCATCCTGAGTGGAGTTTCTCCTTTGACCGGGGTAAGCTGGCATCCTTAGTCTCCCTTGGGGGTCAGTGTCCTTGGCTGACCCTGAGCAGGATATCCTTCTTAACTACTGAAGAAGGCCTGGGGGCCTCCTGGGTCAATCTTGGCCAACAATACCCAAGGCCGGGGTTAGGAGGGGTCAGTGACTTAGAGACCAAGCTGCCTGCCGGGCCTCACTGAGGGGGACATGAGTTCTGGACAAGGACAAGAGATGCCTAGGCCTCAGGAGCTGAGACCAGGGAGGCCATGAGGAGGCACAGCCACCATCAAGATCCACCCCGCCTACCTATTAATGGGTCATTCCTCCCAGGCCACTGGAAATTTCCCTTTCCACTTCCAGAATGGGTTGGATTGGGCCCTCCTCTGCTCAGACTCTGCTTTTTTAGATGCAAATGTCCCTGGGTGGGACTAACACCTTGGCCTCTCACACCCCTGTGTAAATTAGTATCAGATGTTTGCTAGTGTTTTGTGTGTGTGTGTGTGTGTGTGTGTGTGTGTGTGTGTGTGTGTTTCTGGGCTGTAAGATGGGGGCTGCTTGAGAGCGGCACCCCTTTCCTTTCCTACCCTGGTCTGTGGGGACCTCAGGGCCTTTCCACTGCACCCTGAACTTAGGAAATAACTGAGCACCTCTGAGGCCTGCCAGAAGCTAGGTGGCCCTTGGGCGAAGGTCCCCCTGGGCTCAACTGCCTGGAGTCCCCTTCCCTTGCATTCTGGCTCCCTGGTCCCCTCCGGGCCTGCGAGCCTGCCTCCAGTAGGCTGGAATGTGGATGCCGAAGGCCCAGAGCTGCTCCCTGGAGCGGAAAGGTCCTGTTTTCCTTTTTCTTCCGGGTTCACCCTTCCATCTATTTTCTCAGTTGTCTTTACCAGGGACACTAAGATCATGACCTCTTGGTGTCTAAGTCCACTTCCCCAGGGAGCTGATGAGGGAGTGAGTGAGGTGGAGGGGATGTGCAGGGGAGGGGGGGGGACCTGGAGGGTGGGAAGGTATGGGGGGTATGCAGGGGCAGACGTGGGTAATTGTGGAAGGTGTGGGGATTGTGCGAGGCACGTGGGGTACAGAGGCGTGTGTGCTTGGGGGAGGGGTATGGAGTATGCGTGGAGAGTGGGGGGGTACCTGCAGGTGCTTGGGGGAAGGTATGGGTGTGTGTAGGGTGGGGAGGGAGGAGGTGGAAGAGGTAGGTCTTGGGGGGTGAGGGGGTGTGCACAGGGAAGGGAGTGCGCGGTAGTAGCTACGTATGGATGTGTGGGGGGACGTGGGGGAAGGTGTGGGGGTACATGCAGTTCATGTGATTACCAAGGCTGTAGGTCCCTGAGAATGACTAGTCTACCAGGGATTTTCTTGATCTGGGGAGTTAGCACAAACTGCAGATACTCTTTCTTACCAGATCACATGTCCAGGTTGCTGTTTTAGGGACTGCGGTGGCAGAGGAGCAGCGGGCAGGGCTTGCGTACCGCCTAGAGCCTTCCCACCGGGATGGAGGAGGGCAGCTTGCCCTGGGCCCGGTGGCATGGTATGGGGCCTGGTCTCCAGCTCCTCAGGCTCCCGAGGAAGACTGGCTCAGCCTTTTTCTGCTTGACTTCCTTTTGGCCTTCCTGCAAGCTGAGCAGGTGGCTCTCAGCCAATGGCAGCCCACCGCCCCCACAGCCTGTCCCTGCCCACTGGCTCCCTCACCCAGGCTTACAGGCAGCCGCCCCCAACCTTCCCACAGACCACATGGGGGCTGGGGCCCCACTTTCTGCACTCTGTGTGTGTGTGATCATTCTGGGGACCGGTCCTCCGAGTCCTTCTCATTCTCATCCTGGGGTTTGGTCCCAGGGGTGTACTTGTGGGGGCGGATAGCACAGGGCTAGGGACAAGATTGTTCCTGAGTATTAGCACCCTATGGCCCCCCACATCGGGTCGGTGGCCCCTTCCCCACCCCGCCACAGATCCAGTATGAGTCCCTGGGGCAAAGTCGCTGACCCTTAGTGGGCCTCAGTCTGCTCATCTCTAATGGTCAAGGGGGCCCTGTTGTGGGGAGATCGCTTCCCTGATGTCTAAGGAAGTTGCTACCAGAAAACAACCAAAGGATTGTTAGAAGTGAATTAATTGGAGATGCTCCTTAAAAATCCAAGCTCTGACCTCCAGCAAAGATGTCCCTCTGGAGATAGTCCCACTGGCATTGTTCCGTGCACTCTTCGTTAGCCCGATGCCTCTGCAGTTCCCCGAGCTACACCCCCCTCCCCTTGCCGTGGGCCTGGGCCAAAATCTGAAGTGCTGCTCCTTGCTTCTTGCAGACTCTGATGGGTTAGCCCCGCCCAGCGTGCCCAGCATGTGAGGACTTGGGGCAGCAGCACGGAGCAGTGAGGTGGCCCCACACTGCCTCTCCTCTTCCCTCCGGTGAGTCCTCCAGGCAAAGCAGAGACTCTTTGGTGTGCTGTTTTCCCTCTGGTGCCACGGGCCGTTTGGGAACAGCTGTGACCTGCTTTCTGGATTCTGTTTAATGGGCTGGCCTCCTCCAGGGAGTGTCCCCAGCCTACACAGGAATCCTGGAGAACTGGATTCCAAAGGACTGAGCTGGGGAAGCTGGACTGGAGGTTCAGCTGGAGGTGACAGGTGGACAGCAAGGGGCCTTGCAGGAACCCTTGGTTTGCAGGAAGCCAATGGCCCTGTGTGACAAAGTAAAGGAGGGGGTGGCAAGGATCGTGAGGGCTGCTGTGTCCCCATCCCCCTTTCCACCTGTTTTGTGACATCCTCCTCCCAGAGGGGCTTCCTTTATACTTCGTGGAGTCTCTAATACTCTCAGAGAGATTAAAGGTTCATAGATGTTGGTGTTTGGAAATGTTGGGGTTGTTTTTATGACATGGGATGGGCTGGTGTAAATCTTGTCTGAAACGAACTTCCCTTAGGAATCCCCTCAGCTAGAGGCAAAGCATAAGAGACTCTTAAATACAGAGAACAAAAGGAGGGGTGCCAGAGGGGATGGGCTAAATGGGTGATGGGCATTGAGGAGGGCACTTGTTGGGATGAGCACTGGGGTGTTATATGTGAGTGACGAATCACTGAATTCTACTCCTGAAACCATTATTACACTACACGTTAACTAACTTGGATTTAAATTAAAAAAAAAAAAAAAAAAAAAAAGGAATCCCCTCAGCTGGAG
Organism: Puma concolor; assembly: GCF_028749965.1. Taxonomy (NCBI): domain Eukaryota; kingdom Metazoa; phylum Chordata; class Mammalia; order Carnivora; family Felidae; genus Puma; species Puma concolor. The sequence goes on from NC_141683.1 coordinate 27,072,135, forward strand.
ACCAAGATTAGCACAGGAAGGTCATCCTGGGAGCTCCTCCCCGCCCCCCCCCCCCCCATCCTATCCCACTGCCTTTCTCTGGAGGGCCAAGGAAGCTGGAAGGGTAATTCTTTTATTTTTTTTTTTAATGTTTGTTTGTTTATTTTGAGAGAGAGAGGGACCATGAGTGTGTGGTAGGGGCAGAGGGAGAGGGAGAGACAGAATCCAAACAGGCTCAGTGCTGTCATTCCAGAGCCCGACTTGAACCTTGAGATCATGACCTGAGCCAAAATCAAGAGTCCCAACGCTTAACTGACTGAGCCACCTAGGTGCCCCCTGGAAGAGGAATTCCTTTTTTTTTTTTTTCTTGGTGCAAAAAGGTGATTTTATTAAAGCACGGGAACACGACCTATGGGCAGAAAGAGTTGCCCAGGGATTGTGAGAAGAGACTGCTTATATACCTGGGAGTTGGGGGAAGTAAAGGCATTCTTAACCACATGCTGCTTGGAGGGAACCCAGCTGATCAGAACTAGAAGGGCTGGTTTTTGTGGCTGTGGTGGCTGAGGGCAGGTGGGGGTGGTAGGGAGCAGGAAGTATAGACCAGACAGAGAGGAGATGTGGCGGCTCTGGCTCCAGGGATGGTTCCTGGATTAGAGATCCACACACTGCCAAGACCTCTCTTCCCTCTTTGCCAGGGGTTCCATTCAGGTGGCTGCCAGCTCCTGGCCCCTGATCCACGTCGCCAGCTCTAGGAAGGAAAGTTTTGAGAGGAGCCACGAGTTGCCTGCCCTCTTCCATCCTGACTCTCTTCTTACCCGAGTCCCAAATCTGCAGGGTTTGTGGTAGGAGCTATGATTGCCAGGGATTGTGTGTGTGTGTGCGCGCGCGCACACGCGCGCATAGACCAGCTGCACACGTGATTTCTGAGCTGGACTAGAGGACTCTTGGACTCTGAATGCAAACAGAGCTCTATCTAACCATGTCGCACAGGCTTCTGGCATCTGTCTCTGCTCTCCTAGGACCCAGAGAACCCTCTACGAACTCCAGTATCAACTTTGGCTTCAAATTAGTGGAATGTCCAGGGGTAGGCCCAGGGAATCCAGGGATGAAAAATGAAGTTCCAGCAGCAAAGGCTGAATCACGTGGGGCTGCTTTAATTTGGCGCAGAGGATGCTAGAGAGGAGCTGGATGAGTAGGACAAGAGCACAGGCAGCTGTTTTGTGTCTCCCCAGATTTGGAACTAAGTGACAGCCACGGAGAAGAAACAGGAGAAAGACCTTGTGGGTGCATGTGACTCCGTGATGGGCCTGACATCAAAGAACCTCGTGGAGCTGTGTACAACCTATAGGCTTACAGTACAGAAGCTGGGATCAGATATACATCTGTTTGAGACAGGGAGCCTGACCTTTTGGATACACCTTCCTGTTGGGGGAGTTGACGCAGGGCATGCTGACATTCCTTCCTAGAACTGGGCCTCTGGGGGTGGGAGTCGGGGGTGGGCAGCAGGCCTGTGGAGTGAGGTGTGGGGGATGGGTCCCTGGCTGCAAAGCCAGTGAGATTTGGGGTATGGATGAGTATGGGTGTTGGGGGGTGGTGAGGGGCAGGGGTCATCTGAATACAAAATTCTGGAAGCCAGAGCTTCTATGTCCATATGGCCTCTAACCCCTTGACCTATTCTGTTCTGAGAGGAGGTGCCGAAGGCCCCTTCCTAGGTAGTCCTAGAACTGAGTCTTCTTCCCTTATTAAAAACTACTAAAAGGTGGGATGCCCAAGGCTGGGGGCTTGAGACCCTTCATATTTTTTACCGTCTTGCTCAGTAGCTCTCCATTTTCCCTGCCCAGTGAACATGGGCCAAGACATGCAGTGTTTCCCCGCTTTGTGCCCCAAGGAGGGGGGATTGAATTATTTATGGATATGTCTATCATCTTTGCTAGGTGGCGAGCTCCCCGGAAGTGTGCCACAGCCCTCTGAATACTTCTAGGGCCAGCATGGCACCTGGCGTGTAACCGGTACTCATTGGCCATTGACATTCAGTTTCGGGGTTCTGGATGTGAGGAGATGACCCAGAGCTCACAGGCTGAGCAAAGGCAGAGCAGTTCTAAAAAGGTGCCCTCCAGCCGGGCAGCCGGAAGCCCTCTGCGCGCACAGCTGGTGTCACTGCTGGCTCACTGGCACAGGGACTGAACGGAGGGGAGTGTCCTCTCCTTTGTCTCCACCCTTGGACTCCAGACCATTGTGTAGCTCTGCCCCGACCCCATTTCCTCCCCCGCCGGCCTCCAGCCATCCTTTGGCAGCTGTGTGGACTGTCCGGTGCCTGGTGCTGCTTGGACCCTGGCACCGACCTGCTCAGCCATAAGCACGCCCCTCTTCCTTCCCCAGCTGCCTGGTGGGGTCCCTTTTCCCCGCTAACCTCTGGTCTTCCTGGGAGTTCCGAAACCGCGGTCCGTGCGGTCAGCCCTGGGGGCGCATCTGAATTGCCTAGGGGAGAGGGCTTTGAACTGATCAGAGTCCAGGGATTCACCCTACTGAATCAGACCCCCCCCCCCCCAGAAGAGGGGCCAGGAACCTGTAGGTTTGAAAAACTTCCCAGATGGCAGTTGTGAACATTCCATTGTGGACTATGTATTAGATAATATTGTGTCCACCTTAAATGTTGTGGCTGTGCTAATGGCATTGTGTTTATATAGGAGAGCGCGCTAGTTGTTTAGAGATTCAGCCTGAAGTATCTGGAGGTGGAGCCCTTGCATCTAACTTTCAAATGGTTAAGCAGAGACGGAGCGCGCAGAGGTGGGGAAGGGAAACTGGCTGAAAGTGATCTGAAAGATGGACGGGAGCAGGGAACACAGCCATGCCACCGAGGTGTGCAACTGCAGGGGGCGCCATTCACATGGTTCTCTTTGTTGTGGTCGGAGGGTGACATTCACATAGAATACAGTGTGTGGGTACCCCCACCCGCCCCCCGGAGTTGTATGACACTGTCATACTGGCCCCAGCTGTCTCTTTTTGGATGGGCTACAAAGCCCCAGGCCCTTACCACCCCATGTCTTTCCTGGGACCTACATGGGTTTTTTCACAGAATCCCTAGTAGCCCTTGGGGACTGAGGGAATAGAGCCGCTTCTGATTTGTCAACCAGCAGAGGCTGGCAGAGAGGGAGCTGAATTGGGGAGGGGGGCGGGGAAGGCAGGAAACCTGAGACTCTGATTGCGAAAATACTTTGTGTATCCCCACCCGTCCCAGAAAATGAAATTTGGGGCTTGACTTCTTAGAGGGGAAGCCAGGTTGCTCTGGCTCCAGGTTGTTAGGACTGTCGCTCCTGTCTTCCCTCCTCCCCCTGTCTAGATTTCCCCTATGCCAGGCTACCACTCAATACCTTCACTCCACCTTGGGGGGGTGGGGGGGCTCTCCTGGTCCTGCGGGGGCTGCTACTTGTCCGTCTCCTCCTTCAGATCCCTCAGCATCAGAGTGAGCAGAGCACTGAGCCTTTTAGAAGGAGCAGCTGCCAGTGTGGCCCCGGGCACAAGATCTGTCAGCCGCTGGGCCTCCTCTGCCTGGCTGACAGACAGTCTGGTGGAGTCCTGGCCAGGCACCAGGGGACGGTGGTTAGAGAGGGGTAGCTCGGCTTTCCTCATCTGAATTCCAGTCTTGGAAGAACCTCAGGAGCCAGGCCTGCTGGATCATCTGTGGGTCTGTCTTCTCTTTCCTCCCGGGGCTGGGGCTGTTCCTTAGCTCCGGGATATGGCTTTGGAGTCCGCTGAGAAATTTGACTCAAGGAAACCGATCGGTTCAAGTCAGAGTCCCAGAGCTGGGAGGTGCTTTGTGCGGTGGTCCCGTCCGTCCGCCCACCTGCCTGCACAGATGCCAAACCTGGCCCAGTTGAGGTGAAACCCAGTCCTGTGTTTGTAGGACCCCAAGGAAGGCTGCCAGCTGCATCCGGATCACTGGTCTTATGTCTAAAAACTCTTCCCGCCAGAAAGCTCTGCCCTTACATCCCAGTTCCAGTTGCTTTTCTCGGTGGAAATGAGGTGAATTTGGAACTTAAGGAGCTTGATGGGGGGGGGGGGGGTGACAGATACGTACCTATTTAATTGTGAATAAACTACTTTAAGATTGTATTTGAGGTGTGTACAGGGTACTGTTGGGAGCATAAAGAAGGGTTCCTTAGTCCGATATGGGAGTTCAGAGAAAGCTTCCTGAAGAATGTGCTATCTGGGCAAAGTCTGAGGGGCGAGTTAGAGTCACACAGGCAGAAAGCGACAGGAGTTGGGAAGGGCCTACCCAGGGGAAGGACAATGTTGAAAGAAGTCACTGAGGTATTGAGTACGTGGCAAATGAATGGCTGTAGATGGGAGGGAGATGGGGCAGGTGATAAAGGATTTGTAAAGGAAGCGGATAGAGAGCCTTTGAAGGGGTTGAGGCCCGGAGGAGATCAGGTTTACCCTTTAGAAAGAGCCCTCTGGCTTTTCTGGGGCAAATGCCTTAAAGCGGGGGCAGATTAGAAGGAAAGGAGAAGGTGACAGTTCAGTGGTGGGCATTCGGGCCTCGAGGTATGGGGTGGGCATTGAAACTGGGGGGGGGGGGGGGCGGTGAGATACACCTTTAGAACTGCCAATGAGTGGAACAAATGGGAAGATGAGAAGAGGCGAGGCTGCCTGAGTGTTGCCTGGGTGTTAACAGTGGCTGAGAGTGGAGTCCTGAGCCAACACCAACATTTCAGGGGTGGACAAAGGAAGAGCAGAACAAAGAAGGGAGTGGAGAACAAGAAAAAAAAAAATAGGGTCATGGAAGCCAAGGGGTGGAGGGTTTTGGGTAGAAGGGAAGGGTCTATAGAGCAAAATGCAGCAGCCATGTCTGGGCAGACAGAAATGCCTGTGGAATTGGATGGCCGGGATATTGTTGCTGGGGCAGTTTTTGTGGAAGGATGGGGACAGAAGCCAGATTACAGTGAATTGAAGGGCAAATGGAAATTGGGAAAGTTTGGGTGTCTTCTGCTCTTGCATAGCTCAGCTGGGAAGGGAAGGAAGAACAGAGAAGGTATTGGCTGGAGGACAGAATGTCAAGAGAAGGTACTTACGACGTAGGGTTTTGGGTTTTTTTTTTTTTTTTTCATTTTCTTTTTTTGAAAAAATATATTTTTGAGAGAGGGAGAGCTGGAGAGGGGCAGAGAGCGAGGCATACGGAGAATCTGAAGCAGGCTCTGCGCTGACAGAGGAGAGCCCGATGTGGGGCTCAAATTCATACACCGTGAGATAGTGACCTGAGCTGAGTCAGAGGCTTAACCAACTGAGCCACCCAGGCGCCCCTTGTTTCTTTTTAAGGCTAGGAGCAGCCTGAACATGTTAAGGTGCTGAAGAGAGAGACCCCCTTAAGGAAAAGAAGTGAAGATACAGCAGAGGGAAGGGAGGTTCCTGGGATTGTGCCTCAGCAGGAGGCAGGAACCCTCTTCCCCTGAGACCAAAAAGGGCAAGAAGGGGAGGCTGAATGCAAGTGTGGATACTTTCATGGGAAGAGAGGCAGGACGTTGAGAGAGATCATTTCCAACGGCCTCAGTTTTCCTCCTCACAGTGGTGCCTGGTGAAGGCAAATCTTGATACTCTCTGGAATAAAAGGCTTGGTCCAGCTTGGAGCGTTTATCTGGTATCTCCTGTCGAAAGCACTAGAACCTTCTCCTGGGACCAGTCTCCCAACTCCCAGCAGCTGTGTTCTGGGTATTTCCATCTGTTCATCCAATTCCTTTGAATTTCAAATAGCAAGACTCCCTCTTAGCCTTAGTAGGTAAAAAGTAATCTGTAAGAGGGCACCTGGGTGGCTCAGTCGGTTAAGCATCCAACTCTTGGTTTCGGCTCAGGTTTTGATCTCATGGTTCATGGGATCAAGCCCTGCGTGGGGCTTTGTGCTGATAGCGAGGAACCTGCTTGGGATTCTCTCTCTCTCTCTCTCTCTCTCTCTCTCTCTCTCTCTCTCTCTCTCCTCCCTCTCTCTCCCTCCCTCTCTCTCCCTCCCTCTCTCTCCCTCCCTCTCTCCCCCTCTCTCTCTCTCTCTCTCTCCCTCTCCCTCTCTCTCTCCCTCTCCCTCTCCCTCCCTCTCTCTCTCTCCCTCTCCCTCTCCCTCCCTCTCTCTCTCTCTCCCCCCTCTCTCTCTCTCCCTTCCTTCCTTCCCCCTCTTCCTTTCCCTCTCATGCTCTCTCTCTCTCTCTCAAATAAATAAACTATAAAAAGTGAAGAAAAAAAAGGTAATCCATAAGAAGCTGTTGACGAGTGGGCAAACTCAACAGGCAAAGAGTCACGTCATATGCCCTGGGCTATTCCATCTTTGGGGAACTACTTGTTAAGATTCTCTGAGCCAGCCATGGCCTTCAGGTCAGGGTGCTGCACCTGGGCCTGATGGAGGCACCAGGGCCCTAGACAGGCACCTCAGGCCAAGGGATACCTTTGTCCTAACTCATTTGGGACCTGATGGAATTTGCCACCCAAGTATCTATCGGAACCTTTTTCCTTTTGACTTTTTCAACTTTCTAATCATAAGGAACAACATGCTCATGTTTATTACCTGTTGGGTAAAGCAGCGCAACAGAATGAATAATTTTTGATGATTCCATGAAATCATGAAGTTCTTGGCTGCTGGCACTAAGGGTCAGAAGTGGCCACTTCACCTTCACCTCCCCCTACCTAATCCGAAACATACACACACATGTGTCTGTGGTTCTCAGCTTCAGCTGCAGACTAGAATCTCCTGGGGTTTTAAAAATACCACTGCTCTACCACAGACCGATTAAATTAGAATCTCTTAAGAGAACCAGGCATCAGTACTTAAAAAAAAAAAAAAAGTGCCCCCGGTATTTTTAATGAGTAACCAGGGTTGAGAACCGTTGGGCCAGGCTAGCCTTGTCATTACAACCATTCAGTGTCATCTTCGTGTCGTGGCTTCTAAAGAAAAGGATACTAACAGTGGGGTACATGAAGGGGGCTGCTTGCGGCCAGGGGCAGCTAGCCTGGGGATTCTGCCTTCCTGCCTGGCTTCCTGAGGGCCAAGGAGAATTAATATGGCACACCTATCATCCACCAAGTACCCGGGTCTCACCTGTTGCCAGGCTTTGTTTTATTGCTCATATTGGTGTATTTTGGGAGGACCTTAGTGCAGTCTGAGTAATTATACGGTCTGTTTCATTGGACTCTATTGTACATTTCACTTTATAGCTTTATGGAGGTATATTAGACGTACAATAAACCGTACGTATTTAAAGTGTACAATTTGATAAGTTTCGACGTATTTATATATCCGTGCAGCTATTACTGCGATTAAGTCCTTGAACATATTTGTCATCCCCCAAAGTTTCCTTTATGCCTCTGTGTCATCTTTCCACCCCTTCCCGGAGAACCGCTGATCTGCTCTCTGTCACCGTAGATAGTTTTCATTTTCCAGAATTTTATATAAATGGAATCCTACATATTCATACTTTTGTTGGGGGGGGGGTCTGGCTTCTTTGACGCAGAATAGTTATTTTGAGATGCATCCATGTCCCTGCACGTGTCAGTAATTTCATTCCTTTTTGCCACTGAGTTGGTATCATTATGTGTACGTAATCACATTTTTTAATCCATTCACCTGTTGATGGACCGACCCGGGTTGTTTCCAGCTTGGGGATATGACCAGGCTGCCGTGAATATGCGTATACGAGTCTTTGTATGGACATATGCTTTCATTTTTCTTGGGAGGGTAACTAGCAGTGGGATAGTTGAGTCCTGTGGTAGGCGGGTGTTTATCTTCACAAGAGGCTGCCTGCTTTCCAAAGTGGTTGTCCCATTTTTCATTCCCCACCAGCAGTGTCTGAGAGTTGTCCTCTTTAAACGGACCAAAGAGCCCTTGTTTCCATCTTCTCTTGGCTGATGCAAGGCGCTTCCTCCTTTCCTCGGGGCACATGTGAGAGAGGGGAGGGTGGGAGCAAGGGACCACAGATGGAAACGTCTATTGATGAGTGGAAGGGTAGATGTGTTACATAGATAGAGTTGTCTTGGGATCTCTTTTTTTCATCATTATTTTTTTTTTAATGTTTTATTTATTTTTGAGACAGAGACAGAGCATGAACGGGGGAGGGGAAGAGAAAGAGGGAGACACAGAATCCGAAGCAGGCTCCAGGTTCTGAGCTGTTAGCACAGAGCCCGACGCGGGGCTCGAACTCACGGACCATGAGATCGTGACCTGGGCCGAAGTCGGACGCTTAACCGACTGAGCCACCCAGGCGCCCGGGATCTCTTTTTTCTCTCTGTCTTTTTGTTTCTCCCCATCGGTTACAGGCACGCAAGAAGGAGGCAGTGGCCCGGATGATGTCGCCTAAGTCAGATTATTAAAACAAGTCTTTTCGTCGCCTAAGTCAGATTATTAAAACAAGTCTTTTCGTGACTGAATGATTGACATTTTTAACCCCTCCCCTGCAGGTGCCGAGACACCATGCCAGAACCCTGCAGCCCTGACACTGGCAGGAAGTAGAAGGCTTCCTTGTCTCCTCGGCCACCTATCCTCACCATGTCTTCGACTCAGGGCAATGGGGAACACTGGAAGTCCCTGGAGTCGGTGGGCATCAGCCGCAAAGAGCTGGCCATGGCCGAAGCCCTGCAGATGGAGTATGATGCACTGTCCCAGCTCCGGCACGACAAGGAGGAGAACAGAGCCAAGCAGAGCACAGACCCCACTCTCATCAGCTGGGACGAGCCCGTCCTAGACTTCTACAGCAAGCCGTCGGGGAGGCAGAAGGACCTTAAGCTCTTACGCGGTCTTTCTGGCTCTGATCCTACCCTCAATTACAACTCGCTGTCCCCACAGGAAGGGTTAGCCAACCACTCTACCTCCCAGGGCTCCCAGCCTGGCCCAGATCCCTGGCCCAAAGGCTCTCTGGCTGGAGACTATCTCTATATTTTTGATGGTTCAGATGAAGGGCTTTCTTTGTCCCCAGGACCAGGAGATATAGATGGCTCCTCCAAGAAACTGTCCCCACCTCCTTTGCCACCCCGAGTCTCTATCTGGGACACCCCTCCCTTGCCTCCCAGAAAGGGGTCTCCCTCATCCTCCAAGATCTCCCAGCCCAATGACGTCAACACTTTTTCTTCGGTCGAGCACCCTCCAGGCAAACTGCTAGGGCGTCGCATCCTAGAAGAGGACGAGGAGCTGGGGGGTGGGGGTCCGGGACGCCTCCTGGGGCCTGTGGACTATGACGGTATCAATGATGCGATTACACGGCTCAACCTGAAGTCAACCTACGATGCAGAAATGTTGCGTGACACCACCAGGGGCTGGAAGGAGGGCCGGGGGCCCCTGGACTTTGGCAAGGACACTCCCGGAAAACCCGTGGCCCGGAGCAAGACCATGCCCCCTCAGGTGCCGCCCCGAACCTATGCCTCCCGCTATGCCAACCGAAAAAATACGACACCTGGCAAGAACCGCCGGATTTCCGCTGCTCCGGTGAGGACCTTGTTGTGTGCCTTCCGTTCCCCTTCACAAGTGCCGTTTGGAAACGGAGAGGAGTCCTTTCTTCTTGTTGTTCCAGACCCCAGTCTGCTGCATACTCCCCCTGGTAGTCCTCTCCTCCCCTCTGCCTCTGTCTCCTGGCCCCTGGGCCCTGGCAGGGGAGAGGAAAAGGGACGCTATTAGAGACATGGCTCCTCTTCAGGGCTGAGTTTTGTGCCCAAACAGCCCTTGTGGGGGCAGGTGGTTTGGAATCTCGGTTCCTAGTGTGTAGTCACTTCACGAGGTAAGGACTGAACCAGGCTTAGGGGATTCTTTGTGACCCTGTGGCCGGATGGCCTTGTGGACTGGAGCAAGTTGCTTCTGCTTTCTGACCTGCGGTGCCCAAAACGCTGTGTGGTAATGAGGCTCAGTCACGGCATTAACCAGTGTTTAGTGCTCACTGGTCGCCAGACCCTGGTCCAGACCCCTCAACAACCCTGCCTGATAGTCCAAGGCATGCAGTTCTGGTCTCTCTTGTTTCAAAGCCTGCCGGTACTTGCTCTCTCCCTCTGTCTTTCTCTGTCTCCCTCTGTTTCCCTGTCCCTCTTTCTCTCTCCCCCATCCCTCTGTCTCTGCCTCTGCCTCTCTCTCTCTCTCTCTCTCTCTCTCTCTCTCAGCTTCTATTTCTTTCTCTCTGTGTCTCTGCCGCTCTCTGTCTCTCTCCTTCTCTCTCTCTTACTCTGGTGAAATATACACAACAAGATTTACCCATCTTGGCCGATCTGAAGCATCCAGCTCGGTGACATTGACCACATTCACATTGTTGTGCAGCCATCACCACCGTCCATCTCCTCTCACAGGGAGAATATTTAGCAAACACATGCAGGACGACAGTAATAATTTCGCTTTGACCAGCAGAGTATAAAACAGCACCATGCCTCCATAGAAGCACAGGTGGGTTCCAGGGCAGCTTTGATCTTTTTTTCTGGCTTAAAAAAGTGTCAGCAGGGGCACGTAGGCAGCTCAGTCGGTTGAGCGTCCAACTCTTGATTTCAGCTCAGGTCTTGATCTGAGGATCGTGGGATCGAGCCCTGTGTCTGGCTCCACGCTGAGCACGGAGCCTGTTTAAGGTTCTCTCTCTGTCCCTCTGCCCCTCCCCTCCCGTTCTCACTCTCTCTTAAAAAAAAAAAATGTCAGCAGCAGCATCTCCGTGGGTAGGACCTGAGGCCACTTTGAGTTTCACCCTTGGGTCTGGAAACCCTGGCTGCCGAGGGAGTCAAAAGTTACCTCATAACTGATGGCTTCCGTAGGAACAGCTTTCCACTTCATTCTGTCCCTGTTTCCTCCTTATCCATTGTTTAAGGGACACCGGGGCTTTCCCACCGTGTGTCCCAGTAATTGGGATCCTTCACAGCCTGGGAAAAGCCACGTGGTCCTTCCTTCCTGTGCTTCTGCGAAGAGAGTCCCCCAAAGCAGGATCAGTTTCTGGGATAAGTCATGACTCTGGAGCTCAGGGCTTTTTAAGGGCCCTGCTTGAGAGGTGGGGCGGCTCCTGCTATTTATAGGGACGGGGAGATTCCTGTTCCCAGCTCCGAGTTCCTCACCCAGAGCTGGGCCTGCTCGCAGTCAGGCCGCCCGGGTAGGTGGTCACCTCTGTCGCTCCCTCTCTCTCTCTCGCCTCCCTCCACTGCCTCGTTCTTCCCCCAACCCCTGTGTGTCACCAGGGTCCCGAGAGGGAGCTTGGTGCAAAGTCTCCTTGAAGAAGCTAGTGCAGAGCAAGAAGCTGTGGCCAGTTCTTAAGGGGCAAATGCGGCCCTGGGCTTCCCCACCTCAGCTCGGTGCGGGGGCTCATCCCACCGGGAGGGGGGACCCCTTGGACCCGCGGCCTATCCCGCCGCCCCGCTTCCGCCGGGCTTTCAGACGGAGGGACCCTCCTTATCCCAGGCCTGTGGAGCCAGCTCTGGAAATGGGTGGCTCCAAATGCCAGCCTGGTACCCCCACTGCCAGCCTGTGCCCGGCAGACTCCCCCAGCCAGCATCGGGCGATGCCACCAGGGCCTGCCAGCAGGGCAAACGTAAGTGGCTTTTGTTTTCTTATGGAGCCAGGGAGTGGTACTGAAGGGGCATGAAAATGGCCTTCAGTAGCCACTCTGTTCTCTATCCCCCTCGCCTTCCCCTCCTCTGTCTCTCTGTCTCACTGTCTCTGTCGCTCTCTCTCTCTCACCCTCACTTTTGTGGGTTAATTGCTGACAGTGGTACTATTGTTGTGAGCGGGACACAGGCTGGAACTTGGCAGAGCAAGGGCCTCACATGCCAACTGCCCCCGCTGCCGCCCTCCCCTCCGCACCCCTCCATCCTCACCCTGGGGAGCAAGGCTAATGAGAGGGGTCACTCAGAGGAAACAATTTGGATATTCAAATGAGGAGCTCAGTTGCTGCCATCTGCCCTTAGGGGCGGGGAGGACGTGAGAAGAGCCAGTGGGAGGGTGAGAGGTGAGGCTTTGCTATGTGCACAGGCCTGAGCTCCCCGGAAGCAGCTGTTGGCAGCGGCTGCTTTACCGGATGCAGGCTGGGGCTCCATCTGAGCTGCCATTCCCATGGGGTGGCCTCCCATGGCGGCTCTGGGCAGGCCCGTCAGGCAGAAACCTGTCATGCCCCAGCTACCCCCCCCCACCACCACTTCCTCCTCCCTGGGGCTGGGCTGCAGGCTTCGTTAGGGCTCCTCTTGGTGACTGAAAACAGCCCTGTACCGGGAGGCAGGTTGAGTCTCAATCCCCACCACCACACTCCGTGTTCTCTCTGATGGGAACCGGGGCCCAGGCGGGCGCCCTGACATTCCAGCTGTTCACGGCCAAAAGGCTCAGGAGCCAGGTTCTCTCCTGCTCAGAAGGCCGCTTTGATGCTTTCTTCCTCAAATAGCATTGACCGAGAAGGCACGTGGGTCTGAGTCACCGCCTCCATCTGAGTGTTCTCGGTCTCTCTCTGCTTTGGGTCCCTGGGGCTCGCTGTCGATGCCTAGGCATTTGCCCGGAGCCGGGCTTCCCCAGGCACTGTTTGGGTAACCCTCTTGCCCTGACCTCTGAGCTGGGACTGGGAAAAGGAGGCTGCCTGCAGAGCTCCCAGCTACACCCGTAGGAGCACCCCCAGAAAGCCAGCCCGGTGACCCAGCAGTGCTGTGCGCTGCCTAACCTGCTTGAGCTTATTAGACACTGCCTCCCCGGAGAGGAGGTTTGGCCACACGCTTGTCCATCCCACCCAGACTTCCAGCCTCAGCCAAGGCTTCCGGGTCTCTCAATTAAAAAAAAAAAAAAATAATAATAATAATATTTATTTTTGAAGGAGAGATACAGAGCACAAGCAGGGGAGGGGCAGAGAAAGAGGGAGACACAGAATCCAAGGCAGGCTCCAGGCTCTGAGCTGTCAGCACAGAGCCCAATGCGGGGCTCGAACTCAAAAACCACGAGATCATGACCTGAACCGAAGTCAGAGGCTTAACCGACTGAGCCACCCAGGCACCCCTCAATTTTTTTTTAAGCTTATTGATTTTGAGAGACAGAAAGCATGAGTGGGGGAGGGGCAGAGAGAGAGAGAGAGAGAGAGAGAACCCCAAGCAGGCTCTGCACGGTCAGTGCAGAACCCAATTCGGGACTCAAACCCATGAACCGTGAGATCATGACCTGGGCCAAAGTCAGATGCTCAACCTACTGAGCCACCCACGTGCCCCAAGGCTCCCTCTTTTCACTTGGCTCTTGGTCTCCTAGGACAGCCGATAGAGAGCTTCCTGGATTTCCCACATTTTCCTGGGGCCCTGAGTGTGCAATGCTTCAAGAGCCTTTATACCCAGAGTTTCAGGGTGTAGATCTGGGAGCAGCCAGCTGGAAGGGAAATGCCCTGAGGCAAAAGGCACTGAGTCGGCTGCTCTTCTCTTAAAGGTGGGCTCCCGGCCCCATGCTGTCACCAATGGCCATGAGTTGTTTGAGGTCTCAGAGGAGAGAGATGAGGAAGTTGCTGCGTTTTGCCACATGCTGGATATGTAAGAGTTAAAGAATGGGGTGTTGGGGAGGGCGCTGGGGGCTGGGGGTGGGGGAGGGCCAGCCCACTCAGAACTTTCTCTGGGAAGGAAAAAGAGCCACATTTAATAAATCTCACTTCATCACCATGGGGTGCTGCCTACAACAGGTGTTGTGGGCTTTTTGAAATCTTAGAAGTTTCATGTTTTGGACAAAGTTTACGAACCCTTGATCCAACAGCCACATTATCCCAAGGGCTTCAGGCTCGGTTGCCACCAGGAGCAAATGCACCCCAGATGGAGATAAGAATATTACCTGGAGCTAACAGAGAAAGGAAATGGAGCGAGGAGAATTTTTCCCTTGAATTTAGCATGGAAAACTTTGTCACTATAGAACTGTCCCTACGCTCAGCTGGGCTTGGGAAACGTTACGTAACCGTAGTAAATGTGTCAAGAACATGGTTTCCCAGAGCTGCTTCCCCAGTGCCCCCAGCCTGGCATGCAGACCTGGAGGGACGGAAGGGCCCTTGGCCTCAGGGTGGGAGGGTCCCAGCAGGCCTCTTCTCGACTGCTCTCTTCTGAAGGCACAGCGAGGGTCCTTCTCCCTCTCTTCCTGCACAGCCTTCGATCTGGCTCTGACATCCAAGACTACTCCCTCACCGGATATGTCTGGAGTGCTGTCACCCCCAGCCCCGAGCACCTTGGGGATGAAGTCAACCTGAAGGTGACCGTGTTGTGTGACAGCCTACGGGAGCCACTCACTTTTACCTGCAACTGTAAGTGGGGGAGGGGGTATGAGCATCCCTTGAGGTGGGGCAGGGATGACTGTGGTTTGGACCGTAGGATCCTTGGACCTCAATTCCCACCCTACCTGTGGCTCCAATGAGGGGCAGTGGGGAGGCTCCTCTGGGGCACTGGCTCAGGGGCGACCTTTTTGGGCCCACGGTCACTTTCTCCGAGCCCGAATTGTGTGTTTGCCTGCTTCATCGTGATAGCAGTGGTGCTAGAGAATGCTTGGCCAGGAACGTGGTGGGGGGCGGCGGGGAGGTCAGGAGGGGGACCCTGAGCCCCGCCTGCCCCGGCACCCCGCCCCCCATCATGGCTCCCCTGCCCTACCCCTTCCAGGTTCTTCCACGGTAGACTTGCTCATCCACCAGACCCTGTGCTACACCCATGACGAACTGAGAGATGTGGACGTGGGGGACTTTGTGCTGAAGCCCTGTGGGCTGGAGGAGTTCCTGCAGAAGTGAGTGAATCTGGGGGGAGGGGGCAGGGAGCGTGGGTAGGAAATGGCACCTGCCTTCTGGGCGGTAGGGTTTTGAGGGGGCTTCCTTGGGGTGGTGCTGGGCTCACGGCCCCAGGCCGGCAGCTCCTCCCTGATCCCGCTGCTGATTTCTGGGCACACTCGCAGCCACGTCGCACTTTCCCCAGCGCTCTGTCTTCCAGCAGGGCTGGCCTGCTTCTGAGCCAAGTCTGCTGCGGAAAGAGCTTGGAGCTGGAAGCAGGCAAAGACTAGGTCATATCTGCTTGCAGACGTCTGCGTGTGGAGAGAGGCGTGCGGGGGGCTGCTCCTCTTAGGTTGTGCGGTCTCTTTGTGGTAGATGGAGGACTGGGCAGAAGTGCCCTTGTGGAACCTGGGGGAGAAATTACAGTTGCTTCCTCCTTGCCCTGCCCCTGCCAACAAGCCTTTCCCCCTTGGCATGTGCAGCTAGTTATCCTCCTCACCAGAGGCTCGCCTCCAGCTCCTCTCCATCCAGTGCCCCCTGCAGCAGGCGGCCTCCCTGGAAAGTCTGATGTGGACCAGCTGCAGCCATCCCCTTTCGCTGCCCCGGGGCTCTGGGTGCCCCGGGCGGGAGGAGAGGGTGTGCACCCTTCAGATGGTGCTGTAACATCGGCCGGAAGGCAGCAGATGAGGAAAACAGAGATCTGCTTTCCTCCCCAAGCTTCTGGGGGTGCCCACTGTCCAGTACCCCTGACCGCTTAGAGAAAGCCCCCTGGCCAGTACCCCTGACCGCTTGGAGAAAGCAAGCGTCAGCAGTGGGAAGGGAGGGGCCCGGATGTCAGCTCTTAATGCCACCACTTGCACGCTCTCTCTCTCTCTCTCCTACATCCAGGTCTAGATGCAACGGTGCTTGACCAATGACTAGAGCAGTCCTTGGCTGGTTTCTCCCACCTTGAGAATATTGGGGGACCTTTCTGGAACGCTGAGGGAAAGCAGGGGCAGGGCCCTGCATGGCGCAACTCCAGGAACACTGTTCAAGTGTGTTCCATGGGCACTTGCTTTCCCTAGAAGAATAAGAAGGGGTCCCAGACTCAGGGTCTCCTGGCAGAGAGCACCCCAGGCACTGTCGTAAGGGACAAGGGACATCATGGATCACACCGATGTGGCTGGTTTGGGTTCTAGCTTGCCACCTACTAGTTGTAAGACCCTGATCCTCAATTTCTTCCCTTAAATGTGATAAGGACTGAGTGTGAGAATGACCCAAGGAGCAGGGAAGGACCAGCCCAAAGACAGGAAAGTGTGAGGATTCAGATCAGCTGAATACTGTTATTTCCCTTGCAGTTCACCTAGTCCTTGAGCCCTCGGGCCTGAAGGTGGTAGATAAGCTGTGAGGTTCTGACTTCCTGTCAGGACCTAGCTGGAGTGTTCAGTGTGATGGGTGGGTGGATGGGTGGTCCTGGGGTCACGCCCCTCCCACTCTTAACTTGAATGCATCCAGAGGAAGGCCTTCCACAGAGAAGGTCAGTCAAGTCCCCAGAGGAGCCCAGTGTCCTTGACTCTTGTTCGAGAAGCCCCCCCCCCCCCCCCGCCCGCTTTTCCACTAAGGCTCTTTCTTCCCCACCCAACAGAAAAGCCTAGAAGACCCTGAGCACAAGACGCTGCCTTGGGTGGGGGTGAAGACACTTTGGGGGTTCCAGAAAGTGGCTAGCTCCCAAGGAAGCCCTGTGGTTTCCTACCCTTGCCGAGCAGGGCCTGATGTAAAGGGGGCATGGTAGGTCCAGGATGCAGGCTGCTTTCAGATAAGAACCTTGAGACAGTCCCAGGGGAGGGCTGGGTTTCCTGCCACCTCCCCCATCCCCAACCACACTCTTCCTTCCTCCAAGGGCACTCCCTCCAGACCTGCCCCCTGCCCAGCCTCTCCACCCCCAGGGTTTAGCCACGGCTCAGCCTTGGCAGGTTGGGGCCTGGATCCGAGGCTTGGCCCCTCAGGATGTGGAGAACCCCTTAAGTCCTAGCTGGACCCAGACTGGTCTCTCAGGCTGGCACCGCTTAGGCTTCTGCACATACTCCTCCCCTTTGCTCCTCTCCTCTCCCCTCCATTTCTGGCCTAGATTCCCAGCTCTGCTGAGGAAGGAAGTCCCTTTCCGGCTTCTGTTACCCAGCTGCTGGGACCCGGCCCAGGCCTGCAGGGCTGGCCTGCAGGACACTCATTCTGCCCCTTCTCTTGGGTTTCCTTTCTGACTACTGTGTGATTTGGGAGGGAGGAAAAGGCTGGGTCACGGAAAGACTCCTAGGCCTTCTCTGAAACTTGGGTAGACAGGGTCTCACTTGTTGTTGCTTGAGCAGTGAATGGCCTGCAGGTGGGTGTTTATCAGGAAGTCTGTAGAGATTTGTGTTGTTATTCACAGTCAAGCAGGACCCATGGAGGAAGGGGAGAAGCAGACTTCTTAGGGTTTAGGAATAACAGACCTGGAATCTTGGTAGGTTTGTTTGGTTGGCCTTAGCACCCCAGTCACTGATGGCAGGGGGTGGGAGCCTTAGGATCACAGTGTGGGGAGAGTGTCAATCAGTGAGCTCCACACCTGCGCACAGGTGACATTCAAAGTGTCCTATATACCAAAGCCAAGAGAATGGGACTTAATCACTGCCCCCTCCCTCCGAGAGGTCTCTGTTCCCCACTCCTTCCAGAAGGTCCCGCCCTTGGAGTGATCGGTGATGATGATCCAGGTAATAAATGCCTAAGAAAATCAAAGTTTGTGCAGACCAAGGTTAAGTGTATTAGGTGGCTTTTTTTTTTAGACAGACCTCTGAGCTCTGCTCTGACAGTTTCCAGGAGCCCAAGTACCCTTCACTGCCTACACCCTCTTATTTCTCTCTTCCCAAGGCCAAGGTGTGCATCTCCCTTCCCACTGCATCCCCAGGGTGCTAATGGTCTTGTTCCCCTGTCCCACCAGCAAGCATGCCCTGGGCAGCCATGAGTACATTCAGTACTGCCGCAAGTTTGACATCGACATTCGACTACAGCTGATGGAGCAGAAAGCTGTACGCAGTGACCTGGCCCGGACGGTTCGTGTGGGGGCGTAGCAGACAGCTTCCCCGGGGGTGGGGAGGTAGAGGGGGCAGGAGGTGATGCGGAACACAGTCAGTGGGAGTAGGGGAGGAGCTCTGGGTGGAGGTTAGGGTACCACTCCTCTCTGAATAGGCCACTTCTCCCATCCAAGTACTAACCAGGCCCAACCCTGCTTAGCTTCCGAGATCAGACGAGATCGGGCACGTTCAGGGTGGTATGGCCGTAGACTGAATAGGCCACTTCTTACATAGGTGAATGATGACCAGAGCCCCTCCACCTTGAACTACCTCGTCCATCTGCAAGAGAGGCCAGTCAAACAGACCATCAGCAGGTGAGAGTTGGTGCCATCTTGGATGTGGGCTAAGCAGGAACTGTGAGGGGACCCCAACAGATAACCTTGCTTACCTTTCTACCAGGGGTTCTTACAGGTGTCAGGGATGAGACCCAAGAGTATCGTGGGAGAAGGTCCCCACTCTAGGGTGTGTTACATCTTGTCCCTCTAGTACTTTGCCATCACTCTCCAGGTGAGGGGTGGCGAAGCAGAAAAGACTCACCATCCTTCAGTCTTCATGAGACTTATGGAAAAGAGTGGGAACCCCTTTAAACTAGAGTCTGAAGCCTGAGTTGTGGGAAGGGAGGGAGAGAAGAGGTCTTCCAGTACACCGGGTCTGTCCTGACCTCTCCTGTGACTTTTCCCTGTCCCCAACTCCCCAGGCAGGCCCTGAGTCTTCTGTTCGACACATACCACAACGAAGTTGATGCTTTCCTGCTGGCTGATGTGAGTATAAATCCCGGGGCTGGCCCAGCTGCCCAAAGCTCCTCTCCTCCTTTCCCAAAGTCCTCCTGGGTTCCGCCAGCCCTAATGGGATCTGGAGCAGACACTGAAAATCTGTCAGCAGGGCACTTCTTGCCATTCCCCTAGCCTCTGGGCAAACCAAGACCGCTGGCTGTTGGGCAGCTGGCAAGTGTGTTCACAGGGGTTCTGCTCCCCTGTAGAAATAGGTCAAGAACCGTGCCCTGATCCCTGTCTCTGGAGTAGCGTCTCCAAAGCTAAGGGGCATAGAGTTGTCAGCTGCTGTACTTGAATGTGCACCGGAGTGTACTTCCTGTGAGCAATGCTCAGGAACCTCAGATTTGAGACAGTCTGATGTGCTGGTGTCACAGGTAGAAAACTATCAGGAGGTGAAGGGTCTCAAAGGTAGGGTAGGGCCAGGATTCTCCTCACTTGGATTCTCATGGAGTTTTAACCCTTAAAATCGTGAGAACAAACATTTGCCCCAAATGTCATGGAGCTTAAAAACAAAACAAAACAGGGGTGCCTGGCTGGCTCAGTCGGTTGAGCAACCGACTTCGGCTCAGGTCACGATCTCGCAGTTCGTGAGTTCGAGCCCCGCGTCGGCCTCTGTGCTGACAGCTCAGAGCCTGGAGCCTGCTTCAGATTCTACGTCTCCCCCTCTCTCTACCCCTCCCCTGCTCACGCTCTGTGTCTCTCTGTCTCTCAGTAATAAATAAACGTTAAAAAAATTAAAAAAACAAAACAGAAAACAGACAACGATCTTCACAACCAATCCCTGTCTCATTGATCCAGTTAATAGTGGACATCGGACTCTTCGTTTTGGGGGAGTTGAGCATTGCATCAGGCTCCGTCCTCTACCCACCACCAGAATCCCTTCTCTATCAACCTCTGCTCGAACATTTACTGTGATGAGGGCGAAGGTCTCTGAACACCTCTTGTGCACCAGTCTGGTCCTACCTTAGTGGCCGCTATGGGTAGAGAAGCCTAAGGATCATCTTAGCCTTCAGGGAATTTGTGTTCCTGCTAGAAAAATGGAATAGTGGGGCGCCTGGGTGGCTCAGTGGGTTAAGTGTCCGACTTCAGCTCAGGTCACGATCTCGCGGTGCGTGAGTTGGAGTCCTGTCCTCTGAGCTGTGGGTTCTGTGTGTGTGTGTGTGTGTGTGTGTCTCTCTCTCTCTGCCCCTCCCCACTCACTCGCTGTCTCTCTCCCTCTCTCTCTCTCTCAAAAATAAATAACCATTTAAAAAAATTTAAAAAAAAAAGGAAATAGTAATATAAAACTATTTGTTGGGGCACCTGGGTGGCTCACTTAGTTGAGTGTCCGACTTCGGCTCAGGTCATAATCTCACGGTTCATGAGTTCAAGCTCCAAGTCGGGCTCACTGCTATTAGCTCAGAGCCTGCTTGGATCCTCTGTCTCCACCTCTCTCTGCCCCTCCCCTGCTTGCACGCTCGGGCGCGCTCTCTCTCTCTCTCTCTCTCTCTCAAAAATAAATAAGCCTTTTAAAAAACTGTAAAGCTATTGGTAGACAAAACAGGATGGTAATGAATTCATCAAGGGCTCTTGGAGAGTGATAGGAGGACCGACCAAGGAGGACTCTGGGAAGGAGGCTGATTTTCGATGGTCCGTGACTTGAACTTATGCAGGTAATCAGGGCAGGACAGGTGAGGGGATTCCCAGTGAGGAGACTTCGGGAGCCCAGGTGCAGAGAGGAGCACAGGGGCGTGGCCTGTCTGTGGCGCTGAGATGAGATCCCCCGGAAGCTGTAGGTGACAGCGTGAGACATAAGGCTGCATAGGCAAAGGGGCCTGAATATGGTCCCTGGCTTCCTTGCTGTTTCCTATGGATTGGTTTTATTAAAACTGCATGTCTCTGGGGGATGTGTTTGTGTTACGTGTTTATATAGTAGCTGCCAGAGGGGATCTGGGAATAAGAGGATGTTCAGGGAGGGTGGCTGGAAGAAGCCGGGAGTGTGGGCGTGGCTCACTTAATTCAACAGGATTGACAGTTCGCTAACTCCGGATGTTTGAAAATAAAGCATGGGAGTCCACTAGTTACTCCTGAGGGTCGTGAACCCCCGTTCCTCCCAACCCATTCCCCTCAACAGGGTGGGTGCTGGGGTGCTCGCCTGCCAGCCTCACTGGGCCGCCTCCCACAGGGGGACTTCCCACTGAAGGCCGACAGGGTGGTCCAGTCCGTCAAGGCCATCTGCAACGCCCTAGCCGCCGTAGAGACCCCTGAGATCACCAACGCCCTCAACCAGCTGCCCCCCTGCCCCTCCCGCATGCAGCCTAAAATTCAGAAGGTAACGGGGACCCAGAGTGTGGGGAAGGAGGAGAGCAGTATTCACAAGTAACGAGGTGATTAGGTGCCCACTTACTAAAAAGGTCTTCTCTCCACCTCCATCTTTCATGTTTGTAGTTGAACCACATGAGTTCTCGTATCCCTTCTTCCTGAAGGTGAGGGTGGGCTAGGGTCTGCCCCCCCCCCCCACCGGGGATTAACTGCCAGGAGCTCAGCCCAAAGGCTTTATTCATAATCACCCAGGCGTTGCCTGGCACTTTGCATACCCGCCAGGGTGCAAAACGCAAACCTTCCCCTCCTGGCTCCGCGACTCCCCACTGGGGGCCCTGCGCCTTGCAGACGGGCACTGTGAACTGGAGTGGAGCAGCCTGCGGGTTGGAGTGTCTCGTTTGGGTGGATTTTATCCTTGGCCTGGCTCGCTCTGTCAATCGCATGGCTCTGGTACAAACCATGACGCTGTCTCCCCCGGGGAGTCTCTGCTCCTCCAATTACAGTCTAGTCCGGTCCAGATGAGCACAGCTGTTGAAAAGCCCTTCTTCCAGCTGTGCCGGAAAAGGCCACAGCCCTGAAGCTCCCCTCCCTCTCCTCTTCCCCAATAGGATCCCAGTGTCTTGGCTGTGAGGGAAAACCGAGGTAAGGGAACTGTTCTCTGTCTTCATTCAGTAGGGGCGGCTGAAAACAAGCCTCTGCCCAGATTCCTTTTTCTCCCTTGGTCCCCTTGATTTATGAGTCCAGATCTGCCTGTGTGTGCGTGTGTGTGTGTGTGTGTGTGTGTGTGTGTGTGTGTGTGTGTGTGTTCCAGCTGGAGAGCACATTTCTTTCCACAAAATGCTTTCTCGTTATTTTTACTAGTTATTCCTGTGGTGTCCCTGGGAGATGGTGGTGAGGATAGGATGAGGCAAAGTTAGCCCTGGGCTCCCGATGAGAGAACTCTCACTTGGGTTGGTTGCCATTATTTTCCATAACCCCTGCCTTTGGAACTCAGAATGGAGGGGGGTAGGGGGGGTAATAAGGAATTTTTTACCTGGAGTCTTTCAAGTCCGTATCTCCGGGATTCTTGGTCGATGATTCCCAGTCTTTTGGATTTCATGAACTAATAACGTGTCCCACAAAGCACTATTTTGGGGACCAACGTAGAAGCTGTCAGCTTTTATTTTGCCCGGCAACGACTTTTAAAGTTGTTGTCAATAATGATCCCTGCTATTTCCCAAAAGAGAGGACATTTAACACAAAATAAGTAGCAATACGTAAAAATAAGGAGAAGGTTTGAAATTGAGCATCATTTTATGAGAAGCTCCTGCTTTTTTCCTCTCATTTCACCACGGATGGGTGAGCCTTGTCAGGGCTGTTAGAAACCGACTGGCATTTGGGGGCCACTGTCCTGGGGTATATACCATCGTAGCCAGTGCCATGGCAACAAGATGGGGCTTGTTGAGGCCTCGTGACCTTTCCTTCTGACCCCTTCCTTTCACAGAGAAGGTCGTGGAAGCTCTAACAGCTGCCATCTTGGATCTGGTGGAGCTATACTGCAGCACTTTCAATGCCGACTTCCAGACAGCCGTGCCCGGGAGCCGCAAGCACGATCTGGTCCAGGAGGCCTGCCACTTCACCGGGCCCCTGGCCTTCACCGTCTATGCCACCCACCGCATCCCCATCACCTGGGCCACCAGGTGAGCCCAGCGGGCTGAGTTTCACGTGCAGGTGGCTTCTCCCGTCTGCACGCATCCTGAGTTGATGGTCTGAGGCATGTGGTGCACCTCGGCCGAGCGGGGTGTGGGTTGGGACATCCCCAGGAGAGACAGAGGTCCCCCAGTGGGGGTATGGAGAAGAGGCTGCAGCAAGATGGGTTGAGATGGACCCGATCCTGCTGTGCCCTCTCTTTGCTGGTTGGTGCTGGTTGCATCGGCATCCCTGCCCCCCATTTATCCAAGGCCAGCTGATGGAGACACTGCGACAGATGGCCGCTTCCCAGATAGAGTGCATGCCCCAAGGCCAATGACTGCACTCCCTTGCAGATGCACAATGGGAGGGGGTGGGGAGGTGGGCGATGACCCTTTGTGGGGAGTTCCCTAGGCCTGCAGGGGTGGGTGGAGGGGGACGTTCTTGTGGTAATCCTCAGCTCCTCTGCCTGGTCCCCTGCATCCAGGGCCTAGGGGAAAAGGCATTTGGCTCCACCCCCACCCTTTCCGGACCCCCCTCCCTCTCCCTTCCCCCTCTCTCTTTGTTCCTCACTTAATGTATTCCTCTGGGCGATTGGCGGAGAACAAAGGAGGCAGCCTGGGAAACCAGGGCCTTCTCTGACCTCTTCTGTCAGGCACCTGTCACGAGCCACAGGGACCCCCATGTGTTGGCATTCACTTCGGCATATGTCGATTTCATCCCCCACCCTGGTCACCTGCGCATGCGCCTCTGTACGCAGACACCCCATGGGCTGCATCCGACTGTAAGGAGGAGGCTGCACGGCTAGTCCCCATAAAGAAGGGAGGAAAACCGAGGGCCCAGCGTGGAGCCTGAAGCTGGGCGGAGGGACCCAGATCCGAGTTGCTTCCCCTGGAGCACGCTTTCGCAAATCCAATTTGGCTGTCCTGTCCCGTGACCCCAGGGACCAGGGAGGAGTTTTAGCAGGAGAAATGGAGCTTGGCAGAGGTCGGGTGACTTAGATGGGGTTTGGGAGCTGAGTGTCCTTGCTCTCTTTCTGTTGCAGCTATGAAGATTTCTACCTCTCCTGCTCCCTCAGCCATGGCGGGAGGGAACTGTGCAGCCCCCTGCACACGCGAAGGGCTCACTTCTCCAAGTACCTCTTCCACCTCATCATCTGGGACCAGCAGTAAGCCCACCCCCCCCCCCCACCAGACCCCAGGGCCGGGGCCCCTGCAGACCCACACAGCCTCCCGCCTGTCCCCACCTCACCCCGCCCCTACCACCTGCATTAGACCAGGCTCCATCACTAACCCTACCCAAACAAGTCCAGCAGCCTCTCCACTTCCCAAACCTTTATTATTTTTTAATGTTTTATTTATTTTTTGAGAGAGGGAGAGCACGAGCGGGAGAGGGGCAGAGAGAGAGAGGGACAGAGGATCCCAAGCAAGCCCACGTGTGGGGCTCGAACTCACCAACTGGGATCATGACCTGAGCAGACGAGTGAAGTCCCACACTTAACCGACTGAGCCACCCGGGCGCCCTTACTTCCTTAACCTTTAAATGGGGACACATATCATTTCTACCTCTCAAGTTGTTATGAGACTCCAATGAAAAATATCCACAAGGACTCTCTCTGTACACCATAAAGGATCATATACAAGTTTAGTAGCTTTAATAATAATTGGTTGTCTTGACCTTGTCTCCCTTAAAAGGTTTAACTAGTCTGAGGGATTCTCATCCTCTTCCTTCTTCCCAAAGTTTTCATAGAATGCAGAGCGGGGCCTGTGCTTTCTTCCTCCGAGATAGGAAAGGAAAGGTCGTCCAGAAGAAAGAATAATGGCCTGGGAGCCACAGGAATAAAGCTGTATTTCTAGATCTGTCTCTAGACCTACGTTCCCTTTTGCCTCTCTGTGCCTCAAACTGTAAAGTGGGGACATGTGTCTAATTCAGAGGCAGTTGTGGCATTGAAATGAAATAGGTTATATATATAACTATGAAACCACAAGCACAAGATAGTATTAATCAGCATTTATTAACAATAATTTGCTATTGGGATGTCAGGCGTCAGCCAAGCAAAGCAAGAAGGAAATGGAGATGAGCGGCCTTGAATGGTACTCTGCAGGTGTTTGGCTGCCCCCTGCCTTTTCTGTGCTGCGCACCCCCCCCCAACCGCTGTCAGAAAGCCCCTTGTTTGCTGCCCCCCTCCCCTCCACCAGCGTCACTTCCCCAGACTGACTGTGTGTCAGTCCTTATGTGCAGAGCAGAACTGGAACTTCAGTATTTGGAGTGCAGATCAGAGACTGAATGGGGTCCTTGGGGAGGCCAAGGTTGCCAAAATAGGTCGATGGAGAGCCTGTGCAAACCCCGGGAGAGGAAGGTTATTGTACAGGTGAACAGCTTGGGGGGGCAGACCCCTTCTTCTGTCTTCACACATGTGGAATTCAGAGAGCAAAAAAAGTGTAAATAAAGCTTTAATCCAACACCTGCCAGGGCAGGAGAGACTCCTTGGAGGCAGGGGATGGCTGCCTTAAAAGGCTTTGGACTTTTCCACTTCCCTCCCTCTGGCCTCAATTACTACCACTGCCCAGAGAATTATGCTATACGGTGCTCCAGTCTGGGCGGACCCCACAAAATTGCCGTTAGACCCAGGAGTGGAGGCATCCTGGCCTCTCTGACCTCAGCCTGCCTCTCCGACCTCAGCCTGCCTACTCGGTGGGCCTCCTTTCGCTCCCTGTCTTGGATTCAGCCTCGAATCCCAAAGGGCTGGTCGCTGCCTATAGCCTTTTCCTCTCGGCACTCCTCACCCACATGCCCCATGGAGACTCTTAGCGCTTTCCTGGTCAAGATCAAGGCATTTGGGAGAAGATGCTATAGCGTAGGGTTCAAAGCACAGGCGTGGGCGCACTCACCCTTTCTTACTGTAGGTGGAAACTTGGGCATAATAGAGCTTACCTTACAGGGCTGTTTGAGACCCTTTGGGACATTGCAAGCGTGTGGCACCGTACCTAGCACGTGATAAAAGCTCTCTTCTTCTCTGTTGTCATCTTTGTAGCTGAGGAAACCTTCTCCGTTCTGGTTTCCCTGTTGCAAGTGACTTACACAGCGATTGAGAAACAGAGGTATCTGTGCATGCAAATCCTGTCTGCATGGCCCAGTTCCAGGGCAGAAGCCTTAGGTCACATAGCAAAAAGCACACAACGTAGACAGCCGTCACACAAGGGAAACTGTGTTCTCCTCTCCACTGATGAGGAAACAGGTGCAGAGATGTGAGGCGTTCCAAGGTTGCAAGTGGCAAAACCAGGACTGGAACCCGCACATCCCAGGAGCCCTTCCTGGAGGAGGCAGCCCTTGTGATATGATGTTGAGGAAGGGCTGCAGAGGGAGGGAGAGGGCTTTCTCCGGCAGGGAGGAGGTTCAGGCTGCAGTCTGTACTGGTTATCCTGACCCGCCCCAGCTGACAGTCGTGGGAGAGGTCTGGGAATGCCAGGCAGACTCCAGCACTGAGAAGGGGACTCTGGCTGGTTCTAGGGCTCGGGGCTTTGGTGTCTTCACTCCCCTCTGCCTCCAGAGGCAAAGCTGGGGAAGCCTCTTCTCGGGCTGACGAGAGAGGGGTCGGGGCCAGCCCCGTCTCCACTTTGCTGTGGGATCAGCTGACTCTTGTAGCAACAGCACAGGGATCAGCTAACTCTCAAAATAGGCCCAGCAGTCGCACTCTGCCTGGCCTCCCCACCCCCCCCCCCCAAGCCCGGCCTGGCGTGGCTGCTGATGGGGCCCTAATTATAGCTGCGGGCCCCCGAGTACAGGCAGCTGGGGCAGAGCAGGGCTCTGCCAGTCTCTGGTGGGTGGGAGGGAGTGCCTCACTCAGGTGGAGATTTTCCTGCAGGAGTGAGGGGTAGCAGTGGAGGGAGGCTGCTTGATCAGGAAACCGCGACCCTGGGTTGGCCGGCCTGCCTCTGTGCCCTCTGGCTGGCGGGGAGGGCGTGACAGTGTGGACTTTGGCCCAGGGACAGCTTCCCCAAAAGGTAACGTGGGTCCTCCCTCGCTTTCTACAGCTTCCCTCCTCTCTCTATCTCACTCCACCCTGGCTCCTTATCCTGAAGTTGGAGGGAGTGGCTGGGCATGATTCCGGGGACCGGGGGCCACCCCCGGAGAGCACTTTTGGACTTGGGTAGTGGCAAGGCTTTATGTGGCTTAGTTCTTATCTCTGGCCACTTTGCTTCCTCTGCCCCAGGGACTTTGGGAAGCCTCTTCTCTTTATCCCTTTGGCTTTGAAAATGTTTTGGGGTGAGAACAAACCATCTGGTGCCCTGGGGGTTGGGAGACGAGGGGACAGGAGAGGACGGACAGGTGGGAGGACTGTCTGGAGGAGGGTGACCTGAGGGCAAAGAACACACGGCTGCTTCTTCCTGGTTGCTTTCAGCCTGGGGAGTGGGGGAGGGATGAGGATTGTTCAGTGCGGAAGGATTCTCAAAAGGAGCAGCTTCTTGGTGACCCTCTGCAGAAATCCTAAAACAAGGGAAGGAGTATGGCTCATAGTATGGAACCTGCAATCACCTGAACTCTGAGGTGGCTCTGGCTACCCACGTTCTGTCTGGTCACCATGGGGAGCCTCAGAATCAGGATGTCAGCCTCGCTGTACTGAGAGGCTGCAAAAAGCAGCATACTGTGCTTCTGGGAGCACCCCGTGGGGGTTTTGCCTCTGGTTCAGGACCCATCCTGGTTCTGCAAGAAGGCTTCCCCAGGGAGCACATCTGATATCCCAAGAGACAGGTCAAGTTCTCGGCCTCCACTTGACTTCCTGGGCCACCTGTCCTTTGAACCCCCAGGATGGCACTTCCTGATTTGGTTTCCTGTTCTCCCTAGGATCTGCTTCCCTGTGCAGGTGAACCGGCTGCCTCGGGAGACCCTGCTGTGTGCCACGCTCTATGCTCTGCCCATCCCCCTGCCTGGGAGCTCCTCTGAGGCCAATAAGCAGCGGCGTGTGCCCGAAGCCCTGGGCTGGGTCACTACCCCGCTCTTCAATTTCAGGCAGTACGTGGTTTTCAGGGCAGCGGCGTTTTTGGCCTTGGAAAGGAAGGAGGGGGATAGAGAGAGGGGCCGCACTGACCAATGCCCCTTGGGAGGGTTGGCCACTTGGGGCTCACCAACAGAGCCCAAAGGGCCGTGGCCCTGGTGGAGGGGACCAAGGCACGGGACTAGAGACCAGGACAGTTCATGTAACCAAGAGCTTTCTGGGCAGGACTTGGCGGCACAGGAGGGTTGTGCGGGGGGGTGGGGCATGGAAATGTAGTGCTCCAGTAATGTGTTATCCGGTGATGTCATTGGAGGGGCCTCAGAGGTCATCTAGTCGAGCTCTCTGCTTCATGGGGCATCCCAACTACCAGGTCATCCAGAGGCTTCCTGGAAGGGGTGTGCTTTTTTAGGACCTAGAAGAAGGAAAAGCCTATGGTCTTAAGGGGAGAACAACAGAAAGGAGTTGGGTGATAGCTTCAAAGGCAGATTTTTGGATGGGGGAGCAGGAGGAAAACCACCTCCTTTGCCATTGCATTTGTTGGCTTATCCCCCACTGCATCCTCCTTAGAGTCCTGACCTGTGGTCGGAAGCTTCTGGGCTTATGGCCAGCAACACAGGAAAACCCCAGTGCCCGTTGGAGCGCGCCTAATTTCCACCAGCCAGATAGCGTCATCCTGCAGGTGAGACTCCAGCCCCGGGGCCCTCCATCCTACCCACTGCTCAGGACTGCTCAAGAGTCAGCTCCATATTTTCTACCTTCAGGTTTGGGCTAGAAGGGTAAGAGAAAGAGCTGGGCCATTGGGCACAGGATGGCGATGCGATCAAAGCAGCTGGGTGAATGTGGTTGGACCGGCAGTCCCGGAGTGGGAGAGTTCTGTGGAATCTGTGTGCCGTCTCCTGGAGGTCAACTTGGACTTCAAGGAGCCTGAAGGCAGGGGCCTGAGCACCCACCCCCAGCCAGAGCTCAGTGTTGAACCCTCATGTTGCTGAGTCTGTTAAATCTGAGCTGTTCCCCCTTGGAGCCTGAGGGGAAGCCCTCCGGGAGTCCCTCAGTGCTCTACGGGGTAGACCCATTCTCTGTGGAGAGGAGGAGGGGGTGGTTAAGCCCAAAGCCTATTTACCGGCTTCTGGCTCCCTTTTATGATCACAAGATGCTTTGGTACGGAATATGGAACATCAAAGTGGATATAGAATGAGAGAGAGTGGAAGCTCCAGAGGCAGGCATCTTTGTCTATCTTAACTAACTGTACTCAATGCCCAGGACCTAGAAAAATGCTTGGCACATATCAGGGGTCAATAAACATCTGTCGAAGGAGGGAACGTAGAACTCTTTTTGAGAACCGGCTCACTCAGCTCTGATACCCAGTTTCGGAGGATGGGCACCGGGTAGCATGGAGGAAGGGGACTCAGGATCACAGGGTTTAGAGTTGGTAGGGCCCTCACCGGGCGTGTGGTCCCACCTCCCATCAGGCAGCAGTGTGGTTCCAGGGCTCCTGAAGGCTCCCTAGCGTTGGCTTGGAGGCTCCCGCTGGCTCAACCTGGTGACAGTTCTGTTCAAAGTTCTGGTCTGGGGCCAGTTCCCCCTCCCCCCCCCCCCCATACATCTCAGCCCAACCTCTTTCTCAGTTGCCCAATTTTTCTCCCTCTCTCTGTTTTCTCACTTTTTTGCCGGAAGGGACTTTAAGGACCGCCAAGTCCATCAGCATTATTTTATAGACAAAGAACCTGCAGGGAAGGGGAGGTGGGGGAGAAGGGCAGGACCCCCCCGTGTGCGACAGAGAAGCTGGAGACCCGGGAGGTGGCATTCCTCACTCACCTGCCTGTCCTCTCTCCTCGCTTCTCTGATGCCATCTTCCAGATTGACTTCCCCACCTCAGCCTTCGACATCAAGTTCACCAGCCCCCCTGGAGACAAGTTCAGCCCCCGCTATGAGTTTGGCAGCCTCCGAGAGGAAGACCAGCGTGTGCTTAAGAACATCATGCAGAAGGAGTCCTTGTACTGGTGGGTCCAGGGGTCTTCCCCATGTGTGGCTCAGGCTGTTCTATCCGACCTCTCACCTGCCAGCTCAGGTTCCTGCCTTGGGAGCGGAGGTGGAATGGAGTGGGCATTGCCCCTGGGCAGGAAGCAGGAGGGGGAGGGCTCTGCTGAGGGCAATCTCCAGGCTTTTTTCATGAGCTGACACTAGGCAGAATGGAGAGGCCAGAGTCAGGAAATTAGATCTAGGAATGCCCATCCCCACCGTGGGGGCCTGACTCAGACTCCGTCCTCTGGCCCCAGAGGACCAGAGCTTTGCCCCACGCCCCAGATATGCTGTCTACTACCTGTTGTATCCATGGGGGCAGCTGGCTCCTGCCCTCACCACCCTGCCTCCTCCTGCCCCTTCCACACCCACAGCCTTTGCATTTCTCTGGCCCTGCCACTTTCCAAAAAGGATCGGGTGTCAGGGCAAGCTGGCAGCCCTCAGGGGTGAGTGAGTCCAAGCTGATGTCATCCCTGGGGCTGCTTTTCTCACTAGGATTGGAGGGGGTCGGGTGAGGAAGCCAGAGCTGGATTTGCTGGTAGGATGGGGCTCTCCCCGTGTAGCTCTCTGGCTCCTGCATGGCCCTAAGGCATGTCTGTAGGGGAAGGGTCGGGGGACAAGGAGACAGGGCTCATCTCATGTCCCACCCAGGGAGCCAGAGTAGCTGAGTGACTAGAGACCCTCCCCACCCCCACTCCTCTGCTGACCCCTTGCTTCATTAGCCCCTCAGCTCCTTTCTCCCATTAGACACCTGATCTCAGGCAAGGCTTAATTAGCTGTGGGTTCTATCAAACCTCCAGCTGGCCCCAGGAAAGCCCCAGAGGCTTCACAGCCATCCAGACCCTGACGTGTGGGGACCACTGCCCTCTGGTGGCTCAACTTGGGAGTGATGTTCTGAGGGCATCCACAGGAGGGGTAGCAAATTTGGTGCCCTTGGCTTTTTTGTCTCTCTGACTGAGAGACGTCCCGAAATGTCAGGATCAAAGATCCTGGCCCCAGTTCCCAATCTTTGCTTCACACATTGCAATCACCCTAGGGATCTCTTGAAATGTTATTTATTTATTTATTTATTTTCGAGAGAGACAGAGAGAACGTGAGCAGGGCAGGGGCAGAGAGAGAGGGAGAGCGAGAATCCCAAGCAGGCTCCATGGTGTCAGCACAGAGCCCAATGCGGGGCTCGAACTCCCGAAACCGTGAGATCGTGACCTGAGCCGAAACCAAGAGTTGGACACTTAACCGACTGAGCCACCCAGGCACCCCTAGGGATCTTTTGAAAATACCGACGCCTGGTTTCCCCAGATGCCTGGTTTCCCCAGGCCTTCTGACTCAGCTGGTGTTCCCTGTGGCCCAGGCATGGGGACTTCACAAAATTCCCCAGGTGGTTGTAATGTGCAGCAAGGTGTGGGGACCTCTGAATGGGAGAATGTGTAGCATTCTCTTGGAGAGTAAGTAACCCTGCCCTCTGGCTGAAGGTGTTCTCTCTCACCTCCTCCCCTAACACCCCCACGGCAGGCTCACTGATGCTGACAAGAAGCGCCTGTGGGAGAAGCGATACTATTGCCACTCGGAGGTGAGCTCACTCCCCCTGGTGCTCGCCAGCGCCCCCAGCTGGGAGTGGGCTTGCCTGCCCGACATCTATGCTCTCCTGAAGCAGTGGACCCACATGAACCACCAGGATGCCCTGGGGCTCCTGCATGCCACGTGAGTTGTAACACCCACCTCTCCTGACCATGTGTCCTTCCAGAAGCCGGGGCTTAGCCCTGCCCATTGCTAACCTGAGCCAGCCCTGGGGAAAATGGTAAAGTGGGCTAGGAAATTCAGGGCTCTTTCACTTCTCCTTTGTTGCTTTTTCTTTGTCTCATTTCCCCGCAGCGTTCTATTGTGAACATTTTTCAAGCATGCTACAGAACTGAAAAATTTGCAGTGAACATCCATGGACCCGCCACCTAGATTCTGACCGTTTTCACTCTTTGCTATATTTGTTTTATTGCGTATCCAACCATCAATCCATCTTCTTTTGTAATACATTTTAGTCTAAGCTGCAGACATCCTCCTTCCCTCCCAAATACTCCAGCATATCTATATCATTTAACTAGAACTCAGTATTTGTTTTTTCTTTTGAGGCCAAATTTACATACAAGGAAATGCCTGAGCCTTAACCTGTACACTTGCTGTTGATAGGCGCACACGCACCCGTGTGTAACCCAAACCTTACCACTTAGTTCAACTTTAAAGTCCTCTCTCCCTCTTTCCCTCCGAAGGGTCCTCTGGGGACATGTGCCTCCCAGTATCAGACCCCTGGGCTGCCTTTTCCAGATGGTCCCCAGTGTTCTTGGCTTCTTTCGTGCTGCTCTTAGTAATTAAAATGTACCCGATCCATGTGTCTTGCCTTCAGGACTTTTTGAGGCAACGCTTTTGCTCATCTCTGCTAAACTAAATTCTGCCAAGGGGGTACTGGCTTATATGAAACTCTGTGATTCTCCATTCTTCGCCTGGCCGGTTTTGCATTAAAGGATGGTACCAAGAAGACACAATCATGCTTTAATCCACACAGGGGCTCTCTGATGACGGGAATTTCTGGCACAGGGAGAGTTAAGGAGACGATGTTCAGGAATGGGGTTGAAGACCTTGTCCGGTTTTCTTTAAGTCCTACCAGGAATGATGGTGGCCACCCTCCTGTTTCCCCAGCGGCCCCATGCCGGCTCTGACCAGGAGACAGGGCCATTCTCAAGGGTTGCTCTCCAGACAAGGTGCTGAGGATTGCAGATTCCGAGAGGCCTTGCCTTCTCTCCACCTGTGTCTCTGAAGCCCAGGTGTGAGGGTGCTTGCTCACTCCTGTGTCGCAGCACCCGCGACTGGGTCGTCAGAGTGCTGGGCTCTGTTTTGTAGCTTCCCGGACCAGGAGGTGCGTCGTATGGCCGTCCAGTGGATCGGCTCGCTGTCGGATGCTGAACTCCTCGACTACTTGCCGCAGCTCGTGCAGGTGGGCAGACCGGCCTTCCCTCCAGTTCTGATGATCCCTTCCCCAGGCCCCACGTCAGTCTGCGTTGTCCTTGTGGGACCCAGGGTCCCCAGGATAGTGGCAGGTGTACACTGAGGACAGTCAATACATCGTCCTACTCCCGTTCCCCTCCACAGGCCCTGAAGTATGAGTGCTACCTGGACAGCCCCTTGGTGCGATTCCTCCTGAAACGAGCCGTCTCGGACTTGAGAGTGACCCACTACTTCTTCTGGTAAGACCGTGTGCGGAGGTGGGAGGCAGACCTGCATCTTTAACTCGGGAGTATGTTACCCTTAGGTGTGCAAGGGCGGGGAGCTAAGCCGTCTGGGTCCCCGTGTGTTGCTAACTTACTATGTGGCCACGGGCTAGCACCTTTTCCTTGGTGGGGGGAAGGGGGTCTCAGTCCCAAGGGCACAGCGAGGGTCATCCCTGGCCCTCCCTTCCACCCACACGTGGCAGAAATATAAAGGGGGTGCCTGGGTGGCTCAGTCGGTGAAGCGTCCGACTTCAGCTCAGGTCACGATCTCGCGGTCCGTGAGTTCAAGCCCCGCATCGGGCTCTGTGCTGTCAGCTCAGAGCCTGGAGCCTGTTTCCGATTCTGTGTCTCCCCCTGTCTCTCTGCCCCTCCCCCGATTTCGCTCTGTCTCTCAAAAATAAATAAAAACTTCAAAAAAAATTAAAAAGAAAAGAAAAAGAAATATAAAGGAGAGGGGTGCCTGGGTGGCTCAGTCGGTGAAGTGTCCGACTTCAGCTCAGGTCGCGATCTCACAGTTCGTGGGTTCGAGCCCCGCATTGGGCTCTCTGCTGTCAGCACAGAGCCCGCTTCGGATCTTCTGTCTCCCTCTGTCTGCCTCCCCGACTCTCTCTCTCTCTCTCAAAAATAAAGAAACATTTAGAAAAATATATATAAAGGAGAAATGAAATGCCGGGGGGCTTTGAGCTCTAATAAAGGCAAAGTGGACACAGACTGGGATGCTGATGAACACTTCTGTATGCGTGCAGAGTTTATTTTCCTCCCAGCTTTGGGGTGGGTTTTCCAGGGAGCTGGATCTGACCCCATCCCCCCCATTACACACCCTTACCTTTGATCCCCAGTCCTGACTCCCCACTCCCTTTGCCTTGCAGGTTGCTGAAGGATGGCCTCAAGGACTCTCAGTTCAGCATCCGCTACCAATATCTGCTGGCAGCCTTGTTGTGCTGCTGTGGCAAGGGGCTGAGAGAGGAATTTAACCGCCAGTGCTGGCTTGTCAACACCCTGGCTAAGCTGGCCCAGCAGGTCCGAGAGGCTGCCCCATCTGCACGGCAGGTGAGTGGGGTGGGGCCGCCTCTACCCATTTCTGGTCCCCGGCTTTTGTCACTAGTCATTAACTCCTTAGAAATCCTGGCCAGCAGGATGGTGCTTGACCATCTGTGATTTAGGGACTGGAAGGAGGTGCCTCTGCCTCTAACCTGCAGGCCACAGAATTGACAGTCTGCAAACTGGATACAGCCCCTGGATGTGTTTTGTTTGGCCTGCAAAGTATTCCATTTTTATTTAACGGCTTGCCTTAAAGGCTAAGCACATTTGTGTAAGTTGTTCACTGCACAAGAGCACCCAGCCAGAGAGGGCGAGTGTGGGCTGAAATCTAGTTCTTCTTTGTTCACTGTGCTATGAGGTGTAGCTCAGGGCCGCCGCTACCCAGAGCAGGGACCTTTATCTGTTTGTACAACCGGGCTGTGTTAGGCCAACAGTGTTCCTGGATGCTAACATTTAAAAATTGGGAGAATTTAGGGGCGCCTGGGTGGCTCAGTCGGTTAAGCGTCCGACTTCAGCCCAGATCACGATCTCATGGTCCGTGAGTTCGAGCCCCGCGTCGGGCTCTGTGCTGACAGCTCAGAGCCTGGAGCCTGCTTTGGATTCTGTGTCTCCCTCTCTCTCTCTGCTCCTCCCCCATTCATGCTCTGTCTCTGTCTCAAAAATAAATAAACATTTAAAAAAAAATAAAAATAAAAATTGGGAGAATTTAAAGTCCAGATTGCCGGCTTTTCTTGGCAACAGCCTGAGCAGCACCACCCCCTTGAGATGCACCTGCTCTCTCAGTTATTGTAGCCTGCCTCACACTGTTGTGTCATCTGCCTCGCTTCTGTAGCTGTCTGGGCTTGCTGCCCACGCGCTGTCCCAGGCACGACACCCCAGGCTGGGGTGCTTTTCCTTCTTCACGGTCTCCTGGGGGGTGTCCGCACTTCTCAGATGGCGGTTTTCATACCAACCACTATATGGCGCCCACCTCTGGGAGGGGCCTGGTTCCTAGGGGAGCTTACGGGCACCCCTCTGACCCCTACTTTTTCCCCCCTCCCTCTCAGGGGATCCTCCGCACGGGCCTGGAGGAGGTGAGGCAGTTCTTTGCCCTCAACGGCTCCTGCCGCCTGCCACTCAGCCCTAGTCTGCTGGTTAAGGGCATCGTGCCCAGGGTGAGTGACTGGTGGGTTTGGGGCTCTCGGAGCAGGGAGGGCTCGTGGAGGCGAGGCCCTCCCACCCTGGTTATTGACAGATATGAGGAAGAAAGGCATATCGGGGCCACTTCTCGGCCCTCGCACGTACGGACTTTTGTCTGACAGCCGCGCACGCTGGAGGAATTGGGTCGGGGGCTGATGACGCTGCGTTTAAGTCCAGGCTGGTGATAATGACAGCAGCTGTCCTCTGTCACTGCCGAGTACCGCCTTGTGCCCACGCTGTTCTGAGTGCTTTACGCTGGTTATCCCATTTTACCCTCACACCCCTTACGGAGTTGGTACTGTTGTGAGCCCCATTTTACAGAGGCGTAAGACTGAGGTATAGATGGGAGTCACGTACTAGTAGGTTGTCTGCCGAAGGGATGGGAGCGTGGATGTCAGGGCCGAGGCCGTAACTAACCAAAGCAGGGCAGTGGACCCAGCGGCGGTGGGGGCGGGGGGTGGAAGGAAGCAGTGCGGGCTCCCGAGAAACCCGGCACAAACAACGAGCAGGCCAACGGGCAGCAGCTTGACCCACGATGCTGAGGCCATTTTCCTTCGTGACCCCCCGTCACTACTCTGTCTCCCATGGCAGGACTGTTCCTACTTCAACTCCAACGCCGTCCCCCTCAAGCTCTCCTTCCAAAACGTGGATCCCCTGGGTGAGAACATCCGTGTCATCTTCAAGGTGAGGACACTTCTCAAGCCTGGGGGGATGAAGGTGGTAGAGGGAAGGGGAGAAAGGGGGTCGAAGGGTGTCAGGAGCCCCAGGGCAGTTGTCATCCTCTTACCGGGTGCTACCATTTTCACATGTGGAAGACTATCAGGTGACAAAGGAGATAGACTAATTCTGCGTGGGCGCCGCGGGCCAGGAACAGAATGTTGGCAGGTGGAATGAGGCAACTGGCTGCTCCGTGTACCAAAAGAAGAGCTTTCTAGGGGGCAGGGCTGTCCCGACGGTGAATGGATGCAGTGGTGATCTGCTTGTACCCAAGGGCGTTCAAGCAGAGGCTGAATCACTGCACCACAGCAAGGTTGAAAAGGAAATTAAGATAACAGGTGCAGGTTGGACTAGATGAACCCTCGGGTCCTTTCTACCGGATGCATCCATACAGCTGAGAAGTAAATGATAGTCGGAGAGCAGATAATCTAGAGGGGGAGGTGAAATGCATGTATGCGACTTTGTAACTTCCTTATTGGCCGTGTGTAAGTTCCACACCCAAGGTATAAATGCTCCAATTTAAAAAAGGCTTGATGATCAGGAATTTGAATTCAGGTGGGGATGTGGGATTGAAGAAAGAGCCGAAACATCACGTGGGCAAATGTGATTACTGACCCATCTCTGGTCGGTTGAGCTGGTGTGAGGTGAGACGGGAGGTGGCAAAACCGGACGGTCCCCTGTCACTGTTTGGGCCAATGTGGTTCTCTTGGGGGGTCTGGGAGCCGGGGGAGGCAGTGGAGATGAGCTCTGGTCATTTTCTTCCTCCAGTGCGGGGACGACCTTCGCCAGGACATGCTAACCCTGCAGATGATTCGCATCATGAGCAAGATCTGGGTCCAAGAGGGGCTGGATATGCGCATGGTCATTTTCCGCTGCTTCTCCACTGGCCGGGGGAGAGGTCAGTTGGGAGTGGATGGAGGGCACCCCTTTGCTTACTGGCCTTCTGCCCGTCCCCCAGCATGAATTGTGTACTTCTCCAGAAAAATAAAAAGGGCAAGATTATTTCAATAGAAGCTGTGGGATGGCATTAAAAAAAGGAAGGCATGGCAGAGCGAGAAACTGGAATAAAATAAAACAGACTGGCAGACATAACAGCCAACCTAGTGTGTAGACTTTGGGTTCTGATTCAAACCAACCAACCATAGAGAGGTATTTTTTTGAGACGCTAGGGGGGAATTCAAATATAGACTGACTTAGGGTAAAGAATAATCGTTAATTTTTTGGATGTGCTAATGGCATGGTGGTTATGTCTTTG
Source organism: Puma concolor (assembly GCF_028749965.1). Lineage (NCBI taxonomy): Eukaryota > Metazoa > Chordata > Mammalia > Carnivora > Felidae > Puma > Puma concolor. The sequence goes on from NC_141683.1 coordinate 27,109,075, forward strand.
TTAGATGTACTTGAAATATTTATGAGTGAAATGACAGGCCTGGGATTCGTAACAGGGCACCTGTCTGGCTCAGTGGGTAGAGCATGCAACTTTTGATCTCAGGGTTGTGAGTTCAAGCCCCACATTGGGCGCAGGGCTTACTTTAAAGAAGGAAAAAAAAAAACCTCCAAGAAGGAGGGAAAAAGCAGGGTTGGGTGGGTGAAATAGGTGAAACAAGATTAGCAAAATGTTGATAATTTTTGAAGCTGGGTGATGGTTATGTGTGAATTCATGATACCTTTCTCTATTCATATGTGTGTGTATGTAACGTGTTCATACATATATATGAATAATTATTCTTGAACATGATTCGCATATTCCCATAGTAAAAGTTAGTTCATAGCCGCTGCTCTTTTTTTGTTTCTAAGGGAGACCAAAGAGTCCCAGGGGCCCAGTGTGGACAATGAGGCTTGGGGAATGGTATTCCTCCTAGTGCTATCCTTTTCCCCTTATTATCAGACTTTATCCAAATATCCTAGAGCCTAATTTACAGGGAAGCATCCAGCGAGGCTCCTGTGGTTCTCTCCCCACGGTCCCCTTTGCTCTGCCCTGGACTGCCCTACCCGTGCTTTCTCTCCCAGGGATGGTGGAGATGATCCCCAATGCTGAGACGCTGCGCAAGATCCAGGTGGAGCACGGGGTGACCGGTTCCTTCAAGGACCGGCCCCTGGCAGACTGGCTGCAGAAACACAACCCCGGGGAGGACGAGTATGAGAAGGTAGGGTTGCGGGTAGGGGCGAGGCAGGGTGGGGTGCGCCCGCCTCGGGCACATTGCTGTGTTAATGCAAGACCTTGCACACGCACGGAGGAGACGGCTCAGCTGTGCCGGGAGGAAAGAATCTGTCCCCTGAGCCACTGGAATGCTTCTCCTTCTGTCCTTCTATCTTCTCCTTCTGTGGCTATCCTCTGCTTGATGTCAGAGCTTGTTTTTTTTTTAAAATAAAGTATAAACCGCTCATGTCACTTCCCTGTGTCTGAAAAGGTAAGTCCAGCTTCCGTAGCCCGCTATACAAAGCCTTTGGTGATCCCGCCCCGCCTGCCCCTACCGTATCATCCACCATGCCTCCTCTCTTATGATAACTTATGTCCCAGCCATGTGTTCCCTTCCCCATTCCTCAAAATGCACCCTCTCTACGTTGCCACATTCCAGATCCTCTACCCTTGGAGAGGAGCAATATGGATTTTTTTCCTCCCGCCCCTCCATCCCATATGCTATTTATTAGTAACGTACATTTTTCAGGCATTAAATGGCCACCATGCAGAGGCACCGTGCTTGGTGCTGGAATTATGATTTCTTCTGGCCGATGTAATAAAAAGTCAAAAAAAAAAAACCATGATAGAAGTACGTACAGCAAGAATACACAGAGAAACCAACTCTGTGTCTTTGTGTTTAATATCAGTCTTTCAAAGGTAGCCTCTCAGCTCTTCTAGGCTTTCTGCTAGAATAGTGCCAGTGGTCTCTTCTGATGACTTCCAGTAGGAAAGAGCTGAGAGCTGTTTGTCTCCTGGCCACTCCGCAAAGAGAGTTTCCCACAGCCTTCAAGTGAAAGCCCCTTAAATCAGGAGAGCGCCCTTGACCTGGTGAGATTTCCTGCAGTTATACTCCACATGACTCCGGTGGTGACACTTGAGTCACTTACCCACGGGCATATCACTATTTTGTGAGTCAAGAGAGGATGCATTTGGGGTAGAAGGAATATCTGTGGCGGGAAAACAAGCTGATAGACGTGAAGGTCCAGACTGGGAGGTGACGGGTTGTGTTCCTTCTTGAGAGGTTTGTCTTCAGTCATCTATTTCCCTTTCCTAAGAATAGTCTTTTTCTTCCAGAAGGCGCATTCTGTGATTTTATAGATTTTCTGTTCTTAGATTCCTGTGGATTAGTCACCTGGTTCAATTAGACAAGTGGCAGGAGTTTCTGGTGGCTAGTTTTTTTTTTTTTATTAAAATATATTTTTCTAAGTTTTTATTTATTTGACAGAGGGAGGAAGGGAAGGGCAGAAGGGAGGGGCAGAGAGAGGGAGAGAGAGAATCCCAAGCAGGCTCTGCACTGTCAGTGCAAAGCCCAATGTGGGGTTCGAACTCTCCAACCGTGAAATCATGACCTGAACTGAAACCAAGAGTCGGACGCTTAACCAACTGAGCCACCCAGGCACCCCCCTGTGTGGCTAGTTTTGAAACAGGCCTTGTGGATGGCCAAGAAGCTGCAGGGAGAGAAGACCCCCAAAACCCTGGGGAGAGAAAAGAGTGAGCATTGAGTGAACAGTGATAGCAAGTGGGGCTTTTGGGGCTCAGTGGGGGGGTTGGAGGGGTTGTGGGAACTGGGAGGGCCTGGGACTCAAGGCCCTGAAGGATGAGTGGAAGTTTGCAGGAAGAGGCTGGTGGGGGTGGGGGGGCGGCACACATTCCCTATTTGGAAAGCTTTCTCTCATTCTCAAGTCTGTACATTCCTCATTGGCTATGACAGTTTTTACCCTCTGCTGATGGGTCTTTCTTGATTTCTTAAGAATTCTATGAACCACACAAAGAGGATTCATAGGGTGAAAGGTATCCATGTGCTAATTCCGTTATTTTTACCTCTTGGAAAGACAAATAAGGGGACGGAGGCTGACCTGATCACATAAGGTGGACCGAACCCCTTAGCCCCTCTCCCCCTGCTTTAAACTTAAAAATATCCTCACGCAGTTTACCGACTAGAGATGTCCGATTTTCAAGTGTAAAACACCCCTAGGAGTGTTGAGCTGGCTCAGCTCTTCTTTGGTGTGAAATGACTTCAATTAGATTAGTGCTGAGCTGCTGCCAGTAACTGTGGGTAAGGGAGGTGTCTGTGAGGCAGGGGGAAGCCTGGAAGAATTCTGAGCAGGGTCAGGAATGGACCCTTGAGTTGACTGCCTCAGCGCTCTGCTTGAGTCGAGATGGTCACAGCCGTTTGGGAACGTCGTAAGCATTAGTCTTCCTATCTAACAAGGTCTCTTCCGTCTGGGCTGGTCAAGTCTGGGCTCCAGATGAGCTCATGGGCTTTCCAACCAGTGTCCCTAGGAGAAACAAAGGTGCAGAAGAAGGTGAATTGCAGATCAAGTGGCGGAGATATACTTACAAGCCCTCTGTCTCCTTATGCCCCGTAAGACAGGGGAGAACTTTCTATGTGCCTGAGTGTGTATGTCCATACACGATGAAGGCTGAACGGGCAGGTGTGAGGTGCCGTGGGGGCTCACGAGGGCCGAATTCAGTCTGGCTGTGGCCCCTGGAGTCCCTCGGATCCGGCTTTATGTCCTGCCCTCCCATCTGCCTGCCTTCCTCCCAGGCTGTGGAGAACTTCATCTACTCCTGTGCTGGCTGCTGCGTGGCCACGTACGTCTTGGGCATCTGTGACCGGCACAATGACAATATCATGCTGAAGACCACGGGCCACATGTTCCACATAGATTTTGGCCGCTTCCTGGGCCATGCACAGATGTTTGGCAACATCAAGCGGTAAGTGGTCTCCTGAAGCCAGGCTGTGTGCGTAGGGCAGGGAGGTCAGTAGAAATGGTTCAGCACTGAACACAAGCCTGTAACGGAAGGGGCTGTACTTCAGTCCCTGAGCTGAGCAGCTCCGGAGAAGGGAAGCCTGCTACAGAGGTCAAGTCCTTGCGAGGCCTTGCAGATGAAGGTGGGGACAAGCTCTTCTCCCTCCGTGCTGAGGAGCGAGCAGAGGGAAACGGGCCCAAACCACAGCAAAAGGGAACGCGATTAGACATCCAGGAAAAAATACTGGTAGCTCACGGACAGGGAATCACTGAAGGATGTCTCTGGGGATCTTTTTTTAAAAACTTCTTTTTCTTTCTTTTAACGTTTATTTATTTTTGAGAGAGAGACAGAGCACAAGCAGGGGAGGGGCAGAGAGAGAGGGAGGCACAGAATCTGAAGCGGGCGCCAGGCTCCGAGCTGTCAGCACAGAGCCCGATGCGGGGCTCAAACTCACGAACCGTGAGGTCATGACCCGAGGCGAAGTCGGATGCTCAACCGACTGAACCACCCAGGTGCCCCTCTGGGGATCTTTTAAGATTAAGGTAGGAAGAGAAAAAGGATAAAGTTAGAGCCTCGTCTCCCCAGGTTCCCACAAGTGTTGAGGGGAACCATTCTCTGATGTAACCCCACAAGGTGGGCTTCCTCCTCCATGTTGACCTTCTACCTGTATGTTCCCCTTGGCCCAGGGACCGTGCCCCCTTTGTCTTCACCTCGGATATGGCGTATGTCATCAACGGGGGTGACAAGCCTTCCAGCCGCTTCCATGATTTTGTTGACCTTTGCTGCCAAGCCTACAACCTCATTCGCAAGCACACCCACCTCTTCCTCAACCTTCTGGGCCTGGTGAGGAGTTCCATCTCTCTCTGAACCCCTCCCTCTTATCATCTGGCACCTTCTTTAAGACTCACCTGTCTGGCTTCAGAGGATTTCTGGAGATCTGTTTCTCTGAGGTCTAGATAAAGGCAGGGCCCAGACTACTGGTGACCGTGGTGTCTGGGCAATGTCTGGCTTCCTGCCCCAGCCCCTCCATTCCTGTGGCCTTTCTAGCCACTGCCCACGGCATCTGTCTACCGCCTTCTAAGAGGGTTAGGGAGCCTCGCTATAGAAAATAGCAGGGGAAGAAGCACCAAGAATTCCTGGCTGTTCCAGGTGCCCTCTCTCCAACTTTGCTTTTCTCCTAGATGTTGTCCTGTGGGATCCCCGAGCTCTCAGACCTGGAGGACCTCAAATATGTGTATGATGCTCTGAGGCCTCAGGACACAGAGGCCAATGCTACTACCTACTTCACTAGGTAATACCCTGTGCACAGAACAGCGCTGCCCACCCCGAGTAATTCATGTCCGGGCTGCCTGGAGGAGGATGGGGAGGAGTAGGCCTGGGGAGACAGGAAAGGCTTAGCTCAGATGGCAGAGCTTAGAGTCGACAACACGTGTCATCCTGACTTTGCCTCTGCCTTTAGGGAGGTTACTTGACTTCTCTGACTCAGTTGTTGGTGCTGAGCTTTGTGTGTACAGAGCCATTGCAATCTCTTACTTGCGTTCTTGCTAGGTGCTGGTCAAAGACTTTGTTGATGGGGTTGATCGTGGGTTTTCCTTAGGGTTCGGCTCTCTGGATCAGAGCCTTTCCGTTTATCAAAACGTGGAGTTCCATGGTTCCATGTTCCCACATTTGACAATGTGTTCTAACATAGAACCTCTCCTTTTGATCAGAAGTCTGTAGATTGAACGGTGCTTGGTGAGGCTTCACTGTACTGGATGTCTACTATATATAGACCTTTACATGCCGACCCTGTGGTGGAATCCCTCATTCCTTCCTACCTTGGTTTAACCATCCAAAGATGCTCAGGAGGGCAGCGAGGGGAGATAAGCCCCCAGGATTCACATGAAGAAATTGCATGTAGATGATCACGTGCCCGTCGAGCACTCTACGAGGATATTCCCCAGGGAAAATGATTCTGTCTGAACTGCGTGGGGGTCTCAGGTGTCAGACGATATTCGCTGAGCTAGCTGTGTCCAGCCAGTGGGGACTTGGGTCCACAGTTACATCTTTTCATTCCCATCGTCCTGCACCAACAGGTTGATTGAGTCCAGCCTGGGCAGTGTAGCCACAAAGCTCAATTTCTTCATCCATAATCTGGCTCAGATGAAATTCACAGGCTCAGACGACCGGCTGACCCTTTCCTTTGCCCCCCGAACACACACGCTCAAGAGCTCTGGCCGCATCAGTGATGTCTTCCTCTGCCGCCACGAGAAGATTTTCCACCCCAACAAGGGCTACGTAAGTGTCTTCTCCAATATGACCCTGCCTTGCTCCCCACCGCCCCCGGCGTATTGGGATTGCGTCTCTTCACATCCACACGTGGGCACTGGAGTCGTGAGCATCCCGTGCCAGGAGCCACGCAGTCACAGACCACTTCCCTCTCCCGTGCCCAAGTGGGCTGCTGGAATCAGGGAGCTGAACTGAGTGGTTATTCCCTCTGGGTCAAAGATCCTATGAAACATGTATAGGAAATCTTTGCTTTTCAGATCCCTGCACATGTAAGGTCTATCCTCTTCTTCTTTGGAGGCACTTTTGCTCTTTTCCTTCTGGAAAGGGTATTCCCCCAACACACACGCACACCCTCTTCTGTTCCCTCACCTACTCCCTTCATTGGGTGCACAGGGGTTGGCAGGTACTGTCTAAGACTTGGACCTTTGCAGGTTTATGTGGTGAAGGTGATGCGAGAGAATGCTCACGAGGCCACTTACATCCAACGGACGTTTGAAGAGTTCCAGGAATTACACAATAAGCTGCGGCTGCTCTTCCCTTCTTCCCTTTTGCCCAGGTAGCTGTCCCCTCTCTTCTCTGCACAGGGAGATCCTGGGGAGGGAGACCGGAGCTGCAGAGGGCCCGGGGGCTGGGGGGGGGGGGAGGGGGGGGGTTGGGGGGTACTGCAGGATCCTGAAAGTACCTTTTCCGAGATCTGTTTGGTTTTCTTGGCCTGGTGATCAGTGTGATGGCAAGTGCCCCCCCCCACTGCTGGCCTGTATCTCCTGACTTTCTCAGCCCAGTCTTGAAAATAAGCTTGAGCCCACCCGCCAGAAGGAGAGAAAACTGGGTCTAAGAGGACTGACCGAATCTTTGTTTCAAAGTTTCTTCTCTTTTTTTTTTTTTTAATGTTTGTTTATTTTTGAGAGAGAGAGAGAGAGACAGAGCGTGAGTGGGGGAGGAACAGAGAGAGGGAGGAACAGAGAGGGAGACCCTGAAGCCAAAGCAGGCTCCAGGTTCTGAACTGTCAGCACAGAGCCCGACGCAGGGCTCAAACTCACCAGCCGTGAGATCATGACCTGAGCCGAAGTCAGACACTTGATCGACTGGGTCACCCAGGAGCCCCTCAAAGTTTCTGGTCTTTTATTTTTTTTTTTTTAATTTTTTTTTCAACATTTATTTATTTTTGGGACAGAGAGAGACAGAGCATGAACAGGGGAGGGGCAGAGAGAGAGGGAGACACAGAATCGGAAACAGGCTCCAGGCTCTGAGCCATCAGCCCAGAGCCTGACGCGGGGCTCGAACTCCCGGACCGCGAGATCGTGACCTGGCTGAAGTCGGACGCTTAACCGACTGCGCCACCCAGGCGCCCCTCTGGTCTTTTAAAGAGTAAAAGAGAAATAAGCAAAATTTGATATATACATACAATAGAATGTTATGAAATCTTGAAAAGAAGGAAATTCTGGCACATGCTACAACATGGATGAGGCTTGAAGGACCTTACGCTAAGTGAAATAAGCCAGTCACAAAAAAGACAAATCTTGTGTCATATTCCACTTATATGAGGTCCTACAGTGACCAGATTCCTAGAGACCAAAAGTAGCATGGTGGCTACCGGGGCTTGGAGGGAGGAAGCGGAATGGGGAGTTGTTTAATGGGTACAGGGTTTCAGTCATGTGAGATGAGAGTTCTGGAGAGGGGCGCGGTGATGGCTGCACAGCTCCGTGAATGTGCTTCATGCCGCTGAACCGTACAGTTAAAAATGGTTAAGATGGGGCGTCTGGGTGGCCCAGTCGGTTAAGCGGCCGACTTCGGCTCAGGTCATGATCTTGCGGTCCGTGAGTTCGAGCCCCGCGTCGGGCTCTGTGCGGGCTCTGTGCGGGCTCTGTGCTGACAGCTCAGAGCCTCGAGCCTGTTTCAGATTCTGTGTCTCCCTCCCTCTGACCCTCCCCCGTTCATGCTCTGTCTCTCTCTGTCTCAAAAATAAACGTTAAAAAAAATTTTGTTTAAATGGTTAAGATGGTAAATTTTACGTTCTGTGTATGTCACCACAATTTTTTAAAATGATTTTTCAAATGAATTTTGGCCCTGGTGGGGAAAACTGCGAGCTCCTCCAGAGCCCCCGAGGCACTTCCGGGGAGCCACAGGACGCTGCCCATCAGCGTGGTTTTCTTGCCTGGCATCCCTGGAACTGCGGTGCGAGATGCTGCGGGAAGGAGTGTGTCGCTGGAGCAGACCCCGGGAGCTGCGGGAGGAATGGGGCCGGCTAGTGAGACGTGTGGGTCAGGTCGTTGAAAATGCCAATGAAAGGTGGCTAAAGCCTGTCGCCTCTTCTCTTTTCCCTTCTTGCCCCTCCGGCGTTCCCACGGCCCACCTGCCTCGCCAGCTTCCCTAGTCGCTTCGTGATTGGCCGCTCGAGGGGAGAGGCGGTGGCCGAGCGGCGGAGGGAGGAGTTAAACCGCTACATCTGGCACTTGACCCACGCAGCCCCAGAGGTGGCCGAGGTGAGTGGGCTCTCTCTTGCGGGCTGTTCAGGGAAGGTCTGGTTTGGTGGGGGGTGGGGGGGGTGGGGAGGGGTATGTAGTGGAAGCAGGGAGGATGCGCGCCCCCTGGCGGTCAAGGACGGGATTTGCGAGGAGGGCGGCGGCCGGCACAGCGAGGGAGGGAGGGGCGTGGCTGCAGCGCCTGGGGTCGTGCTGGTAAACGCTTTGAACGTGTGCTGTCTGGGGCAGGTATCAGAGGCGGTCTTGGAGTGCTAGGAGTATTCAGAACCTTGGGAAGGAAAGGAGATTTTTGAGCAGGTTGAGTGTGTATTTACCTAGATTTTTTTTTTTAAACAAATGGCATTGTAATTTGGTATTATAATGGGCATAAAAACCAACGTAGGCATCACGAGCCCCATACCCCCCCCCCCCCGACCCATCATCTAACCCCATTTCCGTGTTTCCTTCCTATTTGTCTATAGGCAAATGTGACTCTTACTGCTTTAGCTCCAATATCACTAGATAATATTTTTCTCACTTGGTGTTTATAATAAGCAGCACTTTGAATATCTGTACGAAATTATACTTTGACTTGCAATGCCAAAATCTCCTTAACCATTTGCTTCTTGAGAGAGAGATTATGCCTCCCCCCCTTTTTTTCACTATTAACGCGAGAGTAGGTATTTTCACACATTTTAGTTTTTGTTTTCCCTAACAGACTTAGGAACCATTCTTGAGAGTAGGATTCATGGGCTCTGTCCAGAGTTGGCTCAAATATTTCTCTGCTTGAAAGGTGTATGTGCGTCCATAGGGGAGGGGGCGGCACAAAAGAACAGACTGCTTTTGACCTGATGTGACTTAGGTTTTTTTTTTTTTTTCCTTTTTGAAGAACTTTTGTTATGAGAACTTTCAAACATCTAGAGAAGCAGAGAAGCAGTATAGTGAGTGCCTATATCTGCATCACCCAAACAGTTAATGTTTTGCCCTATTTGCTTCATCTCTTTTTGTATGAAGTATTTTAAACTAAATCCCAGACATCATGACATTCTATCCCTAAATACTATGTATTTTTATAAAGCTATAGAAATCATACCATCTAATATATAGTCCATATTGAAAATCTCCCTGTCATCCCCCAAATTCTTTTTACTGAATTGGTTGGTTTGAGCCATGGCTGGTTGGCCATGAGATCATGGCTGGTTGGTTTGAGCCATGATCCAAATAAGAAGTGCATAAGATATTTGGTGGTTCCGTTTTATCAAGTTTTTTTAAATCTGGAATAGTCCCTTGCCTTTTTTTATGGGTCCGTTGCCTTCTTGAAGAGTGACTCTGTGTCTGATATCATTTCAGTGTGATTTGGTATACACTTTTTTCCACCCCCTGCCCCGAGATGACAAGGCTACGGGCACCAGCCCAGCTCCTAAGTCCTCAGGTACGCTGCCTTCTCTGTGACGCTCCTGCCAACCTCTCTGAACCATTCCCAAAGGTCATCTCTCCTGCCCCCCCTCCCTCCCCAGTTCTCTTCCCTTGACCTGCCTCTGTCTCTTCGCCTACTGGCTGGAGAATCTGGTTTCCCCCTCAGGCTGTGGGGCCCCCGGCTCCTCGTGCAGGTTTCCCAGCGACTGGATATCTGCCTGCTCATTACACCACACAAACTGGATAGAACATCTCAACCCGATTCTGAATCATGTTCACAGACATCACTTGACAGTTCCCCCATCTGATATCAAGAACCTGACAGGGAGATCCTGGGGGATGGGTGGGGGGGAAGGGGTAGAGGACAACGGAAACAACTGCCTGGCACCAGCTGGGGACGAGACTTCCTTTGTGACCTTTCTTGGTTTCTTTGTCCCTCCAGACGGCTCATGGGCCCGGCCCGTTGGGAAGGTGGGAGGGGAGGTGAAGTTGTCCATCTCCTACAAAAACAATAAACTCTTCATCATGGTGATGCATATTCGGGGTTTGGTAAGTACACACACACAGGCTTCACGTGGTTCTGTATCTTTCTTCCGGTAGTTTTCTGACTGGTCAGAAGTTTTCTCCCTTCCTCTCATGAGAGTAACCACAGAAGTTACTGAGTACCCCCAGTGGCCCTGCTACCAGGCCAGGCCTGAGATATGACTAAGCAGGCAAGCACCGCCAGACACAGGTTCTTCCTACCTGCGGTCTTTGGCAAGTTGTCTAAGTGTCCCGACCCTCATTGAAATGAAGATGTTAGTATCTACCTCGTAGAGTTATGGAGGGTTTCAATGAAATAGCACATACAGAGCACTTAACAGAATGCCTGGTATTACTGTTGTGGCAATTATGATGATTATTATGAGGAAGAGGCCCAAAGGGTTTATTACCTCGTTGTAGAGATAAGGCACCCACATGATGTCCTTCGAGCATAAGGCAGTATATAATCACAAAATTGTTGGTAGGAAGGGGAAGGGAACTTGCATTCAATACCTGCCATGTGCTGGACTTTTGTGGGTTGGGGCATTGGTGTGTGGCAGGGGCGTGAACTTTGGAATCAGAGCAACCTGGGTTTCACTCGGACAACTTCATTCATTCATTCATCATTCATTCATTCATTCATTCAATAAATGTTCATCAGGTGCCTCCTCTGTGCCGGGCACGGATTTATTAGCTCTAGATCTAAGGGTAAACAAAACACAATCCCTGCCTTCAAGGAGCTTACGTTCTAGTAGGAAGAGACGGACAGACAAACAGATGAGTGAAATACATGGCAGGTCAGATAGTGGTAAGTGCTCTGGAGAGGAATAAAGCAGAGAACAAATACTGGGGTGGAGTGAAGTAGTGACAATTTTATAAAGAGTGGTCAGGGAAGCCTTCATTGATGTCAAGGTGTTCAGGCAAAGACGGAACAAGGTGAGGACCGTTCCAGGTAGAGGGAGCAGTTAAATCCCAAAGCCCTGAGTCAGGAACCTGCCTGGGGTGTGCTGGGAACTGCAAGGGGTCATTGTGGCTGAAGGCTGCAGAGCAAAGGGGAGAATGAATAGTAGATGTTGGGGTTGGAAAGGGCACAGCACTCCAGAACCTGAGTCCCACAGTCAGGACTGTGGCTTTTACCCAGAATGAAATGGAAACCGTTGGAGGGTTTTGAGCAGAGGCATGACAAGATCTAATTAAAAAGGATCAGGCTGGATGAATCACTAATTGGCTGGCCTTCAGCAAGCAACTTAATATCTCTCTGACTCATTTTGCACCTCTTGGGGGTTACTTGGATCAAATGACAAAATAGACAAAGACATTGGGCAAGGCAGGAAGATATCTGGGGACACGATGGCTCAGTCGAAACAGACCAAGTTATGGCATGCCCCGAGCATTTGTATGAAAAGTGTAGACTGGGTGTAATGGGCAATCGGATTGATGTTTTGGTAGGACACGTAACATTGTCATGGTAGATATTTCTATCAGAAGGGAGTGAGCTGGAAAGCAGACAAATTATGGTGCCTTGTAAGAAGCCAGGTGTGAGGGAGAAGGGTCTGGATCAGGTTGTGATCACAGGAATGGTGATAGGGACACAGACGTATGAATCTTCTTTTTGTAACATTTGTAAAATTTGCACTCCCTTTGTAGCAACTGCTGCAGGATGGAAATGACCCAGACCCCTACGTGAAGATTTACCTCCTTCCTGACCCTCAGAAAACCACTAAGAAGAAAACCAAAGTGGCCCGGAAAACCTGCAACCCCACCTACAATGAGATGGTGTGTGGAGGAGGGGCTGGGGTGGGTTGGCAAACTGTACCTGTTTGTGTAAATAAAGTTGTATTGGAATGTGGCCCCACCTATCACGGAAGTGTCGTCTGTGGCTGCTTTCTTGCTGCAACGGCAGGATTGCGTGCTTGTGACATAGACCAGACTGTTTGTACTCCTGTCTGGCTCCTCACATAAACAAGTTTGCTGACCCTTCGGTCAGGGAGTCCACAGCTGGGGTATGGCCTTGGCCCTGTCCCGTGGGGAGGAGGAGCCTCCTGGTCCTTTGCTGATAATGAGCCGTGGCCCCAATAAAAAGCCCTCACCTGTGGGGTGCCTGGGTGACTCCCTTGGTTGAGTATCCAGCTCTTGGTTTTGGCTCAGATCATGATCCCAGGATTGTAGGATAGAGCACTGCATTGGGCTCTTCACTTGAGCATGGGGCCTGCTTGAGGTATTCTCTCTCTTTCTCTCTCTCTCCCTCTCTCCCTCCCCCTCCTTCCCTCTCCTTCCCCCTCCCGCTCCCTCCCTCCCTCCCTCTCCTGCCCTCCCCCTCCCTCCCTCCCTCTCCTGCCCTCTCCCTCCCCCTCCCTCTACCCCTCTCTCCTGCTCATGCTCTCTCTGTCTAAAATGAAGAAACGGGGGAAAAAAGGAAACTTGTTTTTAAAGTTTATTTTGAGAGAGACAAAGCGCCAGTGAGGGAGCGGCAGAGAGAGAGAGGGGACAGAGGATCTGAAGCCGGCTCTGTGCTGCCAGCAGCGAGCCCAATGCAGGCTCGAACTCACAAACCATGAGATCATGACCTGAGCTGAAGTCAGACGCTCAACCAACTGAGCCACGCAAGTGCCCCAAGGAAAAAAGGAAACTTAAAAAAAAAAAAAAAAAAAAAAGTCCTCACCTTCCTCAACTCTAAGCCAAGAACAAAGTTCTTTATTTATTTACTTATTTATTCATTTGCTTTTAGATATTTAAGTAATCTCTGCACCCAACGTGGGGCTTGAACTTACAACCCCGAGATCAAGAGTCTCTTGCTCTTCCGACTGAGCCAGCCAGGTTGCCCCAGAGAGCAGAGTTCTGTAAAGCTCTTCTTGGGTTCCAAGTACCTTCTCTAATCCCGTGGACTCGGGCTGGGGAGAGAAGTCGTCTTAGCCCCCGCCAGATCGAACCTCCACAGACTTAAGCATCTCCCTCTTCTGTGTCCCCCCATCTTCCCCATCTCTGTTCGCAGCTGGTGTATGACGGGATCCCCAAGGGAGACCTACAGCAGCGGGAGCTGCAGCTGAGTGTGCTGAGCGAGCAAGGATTCTGGGAGAACGTTCTCCTCGGGGAGGTGCACATCCGCCTTCGAGAGCTGGACCTGGCCCAGGAGAAGACTGGCTGGTTCGCACTGGGATCTCGAAGTCATGAGACCTTGTGAGCCCAGCAGAGCCCGCCCCATCCCCCCCACCAACCCCCGCCCAGGACCCCAGGCGGCTGGGGGTGCCGGGGGAGACGACTCTCCTCTGCTCCATGTGCCCTTTCCTTGTGAAGGGGCAGAGCCCTTGGCGGGCCTCCCCTCTGTCCGGGTGGCTCAGGCCCCTGTGACGGGAGGCGGGCAGAGTAAGATGCTGTCTGCTGTCCCCTCATCTGCCTGGCGGCATTTGGGTTGGCTGTGCTGAGCGGCTGTGAGGCTGCCGCGAAGTTTTAAGGTTACCTTGTGTCAAGGGAGCAACGCCTGGTTGGGGGTGAGTGGGGCGGGCTGAATGAAGTAGCGTTTTGAGGGAGGGTGGGTGGATATCTTTATTTTTATTTTTAAAAAATGAAATAGTAATGTTGTCCTGACTGGACAGGAAGCCTCGTGAGAAGGGACTTGCATATGCCTCGGAAGGCAAAAGAGGAAGACGTCGGACTTTTTGTACGATTAAGGTTCTTATTGGACTTTCCCCTAGGGTTTTGTTTGTTCGCTTGTTTGTTTCTCATCAGTGTTTTTCTATCCATAGGAATTATTTGGGGAGGGGCCCAGTGGGTCCTGGGTGAGAGCCCTCCCTCTCTAAGGGCAGGCCGGGGAGGGGTGGGGAGGGTCTGGTGTGCTGGACTGAGGCCTGCTGTGGGCCTTTCTGATTGTGCCTCCAAAGGAGAGTGGTGTGATACCTACGGGTGTAAGGGAGGGCCTTCCGAACGGGGCCCTGCCGAGGACCTGTGTTCAGGGACCTGGCCTCTTTCAGGGGGAGTTTTTCCTTCCGTCTTCCCCAACTTTGCCAGGACGTGCCCCGAATACGGTCTTCTACCCCTCCATTCTCACGACCCCTCTGGGGACCATCTGGTCCCTGAGGGTATGCTGGGGGGTGCTTCTCCACACGTCTCTCTCCCTTCCTTTTTCCCTGGTGGGATAAAGTGCTGCATCAGCCCTCAGATTTGGTCCCCCCACCCCACCCCGCCCAAGGACATCCTGGCCCTGGGAAGGAGATGCTAGGCCGCAGATGCCAGTGTGGCCCCATCACCTGCCACACCCCCCCTTTTTTTGTGTGCTGCTTTTCCCAAACTCCACTTCTGTCACATTTTTTTTTAAATAAGAATTTCCCTCATTTTTTGGGGCCATAAACTCATTTAGTCTGGAGCCAAAGGGATGCCCTAAGCAGAGGAAAAGGGACGTGGGGTGGGGGACTCCAGTGATGTTCTTTGGTGGCGAGAAGGCTGGATCGGAGGGCGGGTGTTTGATCCCCGGGAGCTGAGCTAGGAGCGAGAGACTGGGTCTCTTGTCTCTTACACTTTTGATTCCCTACCTGGTGGATTTCGGATTCACTCTTGTGCTTTACTCCAAAGGGTTGTATCCTTTGGGGAAAAAAAAAAAAAAAAAAAGGGAGAGACTTTGAATTTGATATATTTAAACCGGAATTGGCTGGATGTACCCCAGGGTTGGGGCATGGAGGGAATCGAGGAGACTCTGAACTATCCCTCCCCAGCTTCCTTCTCAGCTCCAAGGATCAGAAATTCCCCCGTTTGCTGACTCATTCCATAACCAGAGAAAAGAAGCTCCGTTCACTGAAGCCACAGGGTAGCAAGGAAATGTAAACTTTTCTTTTAGGTTAAAAATGTCAAGGATAAGGTGGCCACTGTGGGGGAGGGGCTGGGGGAAGTGGGGAACAGGGGCAGAACTCCTCCAGGTGAATGGACCATAGATGCGTTACTGGCTTTTGGCCTGTAGCTCATTTTATTTTGACCCTCTCTGCCCCTGATTGAAAGAGGTCTGTGTACTGTATCCACTTCCCTTGTATCTGCTACTTTCTCTGAAACTGTATTTTCTAATAAATGACACTTGAGAAAAACAAAACCATCCTTTTCAAAATTGGTCGATGCTCACATGAAGACACCTGGTGTACAAGGTGAAAATAATAACAGTAGTGGTCTTACGATTAAAAGATAAGCATTGGTGCACTGCCCTGGGCATTCGACACTTGTCAGTGAAATCTTAGCCTCAGAACAGCTTGATCAGGTGAGTAGTAGAATCCCCATTTTATAGGTGAAGAAGTGGAAGCTCAGAGAGATTAAGTAATCTGTCTTAAACTCACAGCCAATCAGCCTTGGATCTCGAATTGGAATATAGGATTGGCTCCAAACCTTGTGCAAACTCCTAGGTAATGTTTAATACAGCCCTTTAAGTGGGCGTAACATTTGTTCGTTTTCAGCGTGTTTTACTGTAAACGATGTCCTTTTTCGTTACGCTACTGTGAAAAGTAGATCTGGTTCGTTCATCAATTCTATCAACAAACATGTACCGTGCTTTCCAGTGCTACAAAGTGACATGCCTCCATCTACAAAGAATACAGCTCCTGGGGTTGTGCGTTGGGCCCTGTGCCACGTACCGGGCTGAGGGTTACAAAGACAAATTCAAACACTCTCTGCATTTAAGAAGTTGACCACCTAGGGGCACCTGGGTGGCTCAGTCGGTTGAGCGTCTGACTCTTGATTTGAGCTCAGGTCATGATCTCGAGATTCATGGGATCGAGCCCCACATCAGGCTCCCAGCTGACAGCACGGAGCCTGCTTGGGCTTCTCTGTCCTCCTCTCTCTCTGCCCCCCCACTCCAATACATAAATAAACTTTACAAAGTTTACTGCTGGCACACCTGGGTGGCTCAGTCTGTTAAGCATCCGACTTTGGCTCAGGTCATGATCTCGCGGTTTGTTGAGTCCGACCCCCATGTCGGGCTCTGTGCTAACAGCTCAGAGCCTAGAGCCTGCCTCGGATTGTGTATCTCCCTCTCTGCCCCTCCCATGCTCATGCTCTGTCTCTCTCTCTCTCTCTCTCAATAATAAATAAACATTAACAAAATGTTTTAAAAAGTTTACTGCCTAATGATATTTAACCAGCCCCATTTTCTGAAAGAGGAAACGGAGCCTCTGAGATGCCTTACAACTGTTAAGTCATTAGAGCAGAGCCATAGCTCAGAACCCACCAAATGCAAGAAGGAGGTGGTGTGAACCTTGTACCAGCATTTCACCCAAAAGTTTTCAAAACTCTCCAGTGGGGTGTCATATTTCACACCAGGAAATTTTGTGAGGCTTCCCAGGGACTTTCAGTAGTAAACAGGGGGAAGTGTTACCCATCTGCGGTGTTTCTAAGTGGTTTTGAGATGTCACTGCCGTTCTGGATAAATCCCAGGGGACCTTTTAAAAGTTAAACTTGAATCTGGCAAGAGTCTTGGCCAAATGGGGCAGAAATCTGAACCACCCTGAGGGCGTGGGGGTGAGAGCTGGGAGTACAGTAAGAGGGCTTGCTCAGGGAGAAGAGAAACAAGAGAAGCCCAGGAGGCTGGGTTCTCTGAGTTCAGAGAGAGGCGGCAGAAATGAAGTAACCTGACTGGCTGGGATTGTGGGGGCAAAGATTAGATTGGACTTGAAAGGTCAAAAACGAGGCAGCATTTTTTTTTTTTAACATTCATTTTTGAAAGGCAGAGACGGAGCACGACTGGGGGAGGGGCAGAGAGAGAGGGACACACAGAAACAGAAGCAGGCTTCAGGCTCTGAGGCATCAATCAGCACAGAGCCTGATGCGGGGCTCAAACTCACAGACCGCGAGATCATGACCTGAGCCAAAGTCGGCCACTTAACCAACTGAGCCACCCAGGCGCCCCTAAAAACTGAGGCAGCATTTTTAAGTCGGGAGGGAATTTTGGTGATGGGACGTCTGTGCAACAAACAGACTGAGGTGTCTGTTCAACAAACCACGCTCATGGCCTTCTCTGGGTCAGGCAGGGCAACCAGGCAGTGTGGCAACTAAAATGACTAAGATGTAGATCCAGCTAGGGAGGCAGACCCCGGAACAAAAAGCGACAGTGCAGCGGCTCAGGGCCAGACGAGGGCAGGAAAAGGGAGGGAGCAGGCAGGCAGAGAGGGCCTCACAGGGAGAAACTGAGCGTTAAAGTCCGATCAGAACTCCGGATTTTATTCTTGGTGTGATGGGGCTGCCATCACACTAAGCTTTTGAGGAAGGGACTGCAGTGCTCCAATTTACATTTTAAAAAGGTCATTCTGGCTGCTGTTTGAAGCAGGACTGGATGACTAGATGCAGCAGAGAAGGTCCCTGCAGAGAAGGTCTCTGCGGGAGTCTAGGAGGGAGGTGATAGTGTGGGGATGGTGAGAAGAGTCAATTTCGGATAGAGAGTTGGTGAATTTCAAAGTAGTGCTGACAGGATTTGCTGATGGATTAGATGTGGAGTTGAGAGGAAGTGAGGGTGACTCCTGAATTTAGGGCCTTGGCAGCTGGGTGAGGAGGACTGGGGGCAATACAGATCATGGGGAAGATGGGCCTGGGGGAGCTAAATTAAGAGTTTTATTTTGGGGGAGCGCCTGGGTGGCTCAGTCAGGTAAGTGTCTGACTCTTGGTTTCAGCTCCGGGCATAATCTCATGGTTCCTAAGATCAAGGCCCGAGACATGCTCTGCACTGTGAGTGCAGAGCCTGCTTGGGATTCTCTCTCCCTCTCTCTCTGCCCTTCCCTACCCCCTCAAAATAAATGAACATTTAAAAAAAAAAAAAGACTTTTGTTTTGGGTGCGTGGCTGGCTCAGTCGGTAGAGCATGTGACTGTTGATCTCAGGGTCATGAGTTCGAGCCCCATGTTGGGCATGGAGCCTACTTAATAAATAAACTTATTTTTTTTTAAATAGTTTTGTTTTGATCATGATAAAGTTGAGATGTGTGGACATCCACGTGGTGAGGCAGGAGAGTGGAATCTGAAGCTCATGGGTGAGGTCAGTCTAGAGTTAGGTAAGGATGTCATCAGCATAGGTTGAGATCACCTAGATTAGAGAGGCTAGAAAAAAAAGATATGGGTGGACTGAGCTCTGATACAGGCCAACATTCAGAGGAGCCACTGGAACTGTAGGGAAACCAGGGGAGTGGCGTCATGGGGGCACAAAGAAAAGTTCCATCGGTACCCCAGGGCTGCTGTAACAATGCGCCACCGACTGGTGGCTCAAACAACAAATGAATTTGCTCACAGGTCTAGAGGCTAGAAGGCCAAGATCCAGGGGTTGGCAGAGTTGGTGCCTTCTGCGGGTTGAGAGGGAGAATTTATTCCATGCCTCTTCTCGCTTCTCATGGATTGCCGGAAGTCGTTCACATTCCTTGACTTGTTGGGGCATCACCCCAATCTCTGCCTTCGTGTTCACATGGGGTTCACAAGTACATGTGTTTCATGCATGTGTGTCTGTGTCCAAAATTAGCCTTTGTATAAGGACACAATCAGATTAGATTAGACCCACCCAATGACCTCACCTTAACTTGTGAAGGCCCTATTTCCAAACAAGGTCTCATTCACAAGTACTGCGGGATGAGGACCTTCAATATCTTTTAGGGGGACACAGTTCAACCCACAGTAGTCAGAGGCTTGGACTTGGCAAATGGTCCTGGCAACCTTGATAAAGGCTGTTTGAGTGGTGGGGACAAAGGCCACATTGGAGGAGGTGGAAGAGAGAAGAGGTCATCACAAAGTAGAGACCATGACCGTAGGTGACGCTCGAGAAACTTTGCTGTAGTGCTGCAGAAACTTGGAGGGCATGAATCTGAGAGAGTTTTGTTTATTTTTAAGATGGGTGATATTAACTGCATGTGAGTGTTCTAGAAGCTTGAGAGAGACAATTATAGGTTACAAGAAAGAGGGGCTAAGGAAGGCTGGAATTCCTTCCGTAGACACAAAGGGACAGGATCCAGGAGACTTCTTTTCTTTTTCTTTTTTTTTCTTTTTGAGATAGAGGGAATCTTTTTTTTTTTTTAATTATTTTTTAGAGTTTTTTTTTTTTTTTAATTTTTTTTTTCAACGTTTATTTATTTTTGGGATAGAGAGAGACAGAACATGAACGGGGGAGGGGCAGAGAGAGAGGGAGACACAGAATGGGAAACAGGCTCCAGGCTCTGAGCCATCAGCCCAGAGCCTGATGCGGGGCTCGAACTCACGGACCGCGAGATCGTGACCTGGCTGAAGTCGGACGCTTAACCGACTGCACCACCCAGGCGCCCCTAGAGTTTATTTTTGATGGAGAGAGAGAGAGGTCAGGGGAGGGCAGAGAGAGAGGGAGACACAGAATCCGAAGCAGGCTCGAGGCTCTGAGCTGTCAGCACAGAGCCCGACGCGGGGCTCGAACTCATGGAGTGTGAGATCATGACCTGAGCCGAAGTTGGACACTTAACCAACTGAGCCACCCAGGCGCCCCCAGGAGGCTTCTTTTCTTGTTATGGGATTGAAGGCGGAGTATGTGGGTCCAAATGCTGGAAGATGGGTGGATTTAGTGGTGGAAAAATGAGGTTGTTTATGTCCAATTGTGTCTGGTTTCTCAATGAAGTATGAGGTGTGACTGTAAGCTGAGGATGTGTATTTAAGGGAATGCTGGAAATTGGAAGAAACTGTGAAACAGTCTCAGAGTGTGGGAGAAACAAAGCTGGAACTATGAACTGTCGTAGGAATGCCCGGCACTGATGAAATTTGTGGTCACAAATACGAAGCAAGTCAGTCGGCACTGCTGAGTGCTTTTCCTTGGCCATGATTAGCTGAGTGCGTAGACTAAGAACAAGTGGGTAGTTGAGTTCAACTAGGGTTGGGATTTGGCCAGCGAAGAGCAAGAGAATGAAGCGTCTTTGCAGTGGGTTAGTTTTTGATACTGGAACGTGGAATTCACGCTGGGTAAGGAGGGAAGTGAAGGAGGGCGAGAAATCACAACAAAAGTGGAAACGGCAGTGGTGTGGAGGTTTCCAGGGGGTGATAAGTCGCTGACTAGGGATACGGGGCAGTGAGTTGGAAAGATGGCAGGTGGTGACCATGTGAAGTGTGGGATACTTAGAAGTGAGATTTTGGAGGTGGTGCTGGCAGACAAATGAAGTCAAAAGCTGTATACCCTCTGCCTCAGGCCCGCAAAATCTTTTAAAATAAACATGATCAACTGAGGTTTAAACCTTACCTTCTGCCAAAGTGCCAGTCAGCTTGCCAGTCCAAGGACTTCTTGTCCTCACCAGCACGCCTACAGCTATGGCAACACTTTGTTATCTCGGTGTCCAGAGCTACCCTCCCTCCACCCTCTGGTTGATAGCAGGCTCGAGGAAGCTGGTTTACACTTTATTTTCCTGTTGGGACTGACAGGGCTAAGTCACAAATTCTTACAGGTTTTGATACTTTATGACTGTGTTTTTTTTCCCCTTTAGAACAACTTCCAAGGTAAGGAGAATCAAATTATATATTCAAGGATGAGATGGGGAAGGGGAGGCTCATTCAAGAAAGCTTTAAGGGGCACCTGGGTGGCTCAGTCGGTCAAGCCTCAGACTTTGGCTCAGGTCATGATCTCATGGTTTGTGGGTTCGAGTCCCGCATCTCACTCTGCGCTGATAGTGCAGAATCTGCTGGGATTCTCTCTCTCCCTCTCTCTCTGCCCCTCCCCCACTTGTGCTTTCTGTCTCTCTCTCTCAAAATAAATAAATAAACTTAGAAAAACTTAGTGAAAAAGGGATGCCTGGGTGGCTCGGTGAGTGAAACGTCCGACTTCGGCTCAAGTCATGATCTCACCACTTGTGAGTTCGAGCCCCGCGTTGGGCTCTGTGCTGACAGCTCAGAGCCTGGAGCCTGCTTGGGATTCTGTGTCTCCCTCTCTTTCTAACCCTCCCCCACTTCCACTCTGTCTCTCTTGCTCTCAAAAAATAAACAAACACTAAAAAAATAGAAAAAAGAAAAAGCTTTAAGAAAACTTTTGGGGGGACATGCGGTGTTAGCCACAAAGTCGACAGTGGAAAACAAAAGGCTTAGCCATAAGGAAGATGCTGTTATTTTAAAAGTTTTTTAAGTTCATTTATTTATTTTGAGAAAAAGAGAGAGAGAGAGGGAAAACACCAGCGGGGGAAAGACAGAGAAGGAGAGAGGGAGAGAGAGAATCCCAAGCAGGCTCTATGCTGTCAGCACAGACCCCGATGTGGGGCTCGAACCTCCAAATTGTGAGATCATGACCCAAGCCAAAGTCAAGAGTCAGACTTTCTTTTTTTTATTAATTAATTAAAAAAAATTTACATCCAAGGTCATTAGCATATGGTGCAACAATGATTTCAGCAGTAGATTCCAGTGATTCATCCCCTACGTATAACACCCAGTGCTCATCCCAACAAGTGTCCTCCTTCATGCCCCTTGCCCGTTTAGCCCCTCCCCTCACCCACAACCCCTCCAGCAGCCCTCAGTTTGTTCTCCATATTCAAGGATCTCTTATGTTTTGTCCCCTCCCTGTTTTTGTATTATTTTCGCTTCCCTTCCCTTAGGGTCATCTGTTTTGTGTCTTAAATTCCTCATATGAGTGAAGTCACATGATACTGGTCTTTCTCTGACTCAACAGTCCGATGTTTAACTGACTGAGCCACCCAGGCACCCCTGATGCTGTGGTTTTAGAGTATTAATACTTTTCCATTCATGCAGCAAACATTATTGGTCACCTATGATGTGCCAGCCAACATCTAGGTCAGTCATTCCCTAACTTTTTGGGCTCAGGATCCCTTTTACGCTCTTAAAAATTATTGAAGACCCCCAGGAACTTTTGTTTATGTGTGTTATATAGTTATCAATAGTTAACGTTCAAGAAGTCAGAACTGAGGAATTTTTAAATATTCATTAAAAATAATAAACCCACTACATGTCAACGTAACACTTTTAATGAAAAATTATTTTTCAAAACAAAATGTAGCAAGAAGAGGGATATTGTTTTACTTTTTTTTCCCCAAATGTTGTTAATATCTGGCTTGATAGAAGAGAACTCGAATCTCCTATCTGTTGTTGCATTCCACGGGTTGCCAGATCACTTATCATGTATTTTCTAGAAGATACATGTCCAACATACACTCGTGAAAAAAATGAGAGTTAAAAAGGAAAATAACAGCTGCATATTATTATGAACATTATTTTGGCCTTGAGGGCCCCCTGAAAGGGTCTGAAAATGGCATCCCCGTGGGTGCCCAGATCATATTTTGGGAACCACTGGGCTAGGTATTGGGAAATCGCCCTCAAGGAGCTGAAACCAGCAGGAAAGAACATTCATAGGTGTATGTAGTGTAGCATGTTTGTTTGTTTTTTTTTTAATTTTTTTTTTCAACGTTTATTTATTTTTGGGACAGAGAGAGACAGAGCATGAATGGGGGAGGGGCAGAGAGAGAAGGAGACACAGAATCGGAAACAGGCTCCAGGCTCTGAGCCATCAGCCCAGAGCCTGACGCGGGGCTCGAACTCCCGGACCGCGAGATCGTGACCTGGCTGAAGTCAGACGCTTAACCGACTGCGCCACCCAGGCGCCCCTGTAGTGTAGCATGTTAAGTGTTCAGGTAGTATATAATAATATTGTTCTGACCGGGAAGGTCAACAAAGATTTCAAGAAGGGGTTGATGTTTGAGTTGGACCTTGAAGCATGAGTACTTATATAAGGGGGAGGAAGAGGGCTTTCTTGGCTGAGAAACAGCACACATAGAGAGGCAGGCCACAAGTCCAAAGTTCTGGAGTATTAACACGCATGAACGGAAGTTACTGAAGAGAAGGCTGGCAAAGCATAGTGGGAGGACAGGCTGTACAGAGCCTTGATTGCGTAGGCCATGGGAAACCATTGTTAGCTGCTAAATCACAAGCATTAGCTGATGGTTATGCCCCTACTCTCTCTAGGCCAGGCACTGTATTAGGAATTTCATTCTCTCACCAGCCTGTTGAAAGAGGAATTGTTAGTCTCACTTGACAGCCAAGAAACTGAGGCTTCAAGTATTTAATTTTCCTGCTTAGATCTCTTTTCTATTATTAACCTCCTATTATTAATACATTTTTTTCTGAAGTTCTTAGGATTAAAAATGAGATATTTCCAGAGCTACGGATAAGATAATAAGGGGGTAAACCATAGAAACTGAGGACCTTTTAGATTCCTAGAAGGAAGTGGCTGTTCTTTGAACAGTCCCATTGAAGCAGGAAGAGCAGCTGGCTTCCTCCTGGTTCCGGGAAGATCGTTCCGCAGTCCCTAAGTGCTTAAAATTGCCACACTCCGTCTGTAATAGATTTTTTTTTTTTTTAATTTCAGAGGTGTCAATGAAAAACTTTTAGCAGAAAAAAGAAATGAACTAAGGAGAATTAAATATAGCAATTATAATAGACAAAATTTTTTCAAAGGATAACGGTCCGCGTGTCCTTTACATGCTGTATCCTGCGGTTCTGGGCGGCTCAGGACATAAATAGGACTTGAATGTGTTGCCTCCTGGGAAGCATATAAGAGAGTCAACACCTCCGAGGACTACGTTTCTTTCCTCCTCTGCAACTTCAGTTTGCCTCTCCTGAAAGGGGACAGTCTAATAGGGCACCACCTAAGAAACAAGAGTTCACATTTTCGTGGGGAGATGTATGTGGATTAGATACTGAAAGCTGGGTCGTAGGCAAAGCTAAGTAGTGATTTAGAAACTCGAAAACCGAAAGGGCACGAATGCATAAGAATGACTCATTTTCCTCTTATGATTTTGCACTCATTATTCACTCCAAATCATTAGTGTCTTAACACCAGACGTGTATTTACACAGTATTGTCAATTCTTATTATACTAAGATCTCATGCTGACGATCTACTTAGCACTCAATACAGGAACCCCGATATATGCAAGCCTAAGGTAAGTGTACACACTTGGGTGTGTATTAGGACCTTAAGAGGGCTTCCGGGAATTGTCGGGTTATCTGGCAAAGTCCCCTTTCGCCCAAAGGACTGGGTGGGGCTGGGGGGCACCGGGGCGGGGCGGTCTCCTAGGAGACCACGGGGGAACCAGTGCGCACGCGTACAGCCTAGGCCCGGCTGATGCAACCTCCGGCGGGCGGGCTGGGTCCGCCGAGAGTAAGGAAGCCGACAGGGAACGGCCGGAGACCAATCAGGGGCCGCACTCCGGAGTGGGGAAAGGCCCTCCCGCCGAGGCTGTGCGAGTGACGTTGGGCGACGCGGGGCTGGTGGCGTAGCCAGCCGCCCTCCTTCGTCTCGTCCTCTCGCCTGGGGGTGTCCTGCTCCGCGCTGGCCCCGCGGCCATTTTGGGCTTCGCTTCCACCCGCGTCCTCTTGCCCAGCCCTTCCGGGGTCGCGCTGCCGAGGGGCTTTTTAACGGTCCGTCTCTTCTGGACAGTCGCTGCCGTCGCCGCGGGAGGGCTCTATCTATGGTGGAGAGGCCTCGGGCGGACTAGGACGCCTTCTTCCCGCCAGGATGAATGTCGTCTCGGCCGCTACGTCCTGCGCCTGCCGTTCCGGACTGTGGTCTGCCGCCCGCGGCGGAAGCCGCTTCCCGCTGTGGTTCTTCTGCTGGCCCGGGGATCGGCCTGGGGCCCCGACTCCGGCCAAGACTGTTTAGGCCGCTCCGAATCCCGTCCGACCTTCAGCCCTGAGAAGACTGCCAAGAACAAGGAGATGGAGCCGGCAGCAGACGGGTCTCGGCCACGGCCAGCCTCTCGGCCGGGCCCCCGGATCCGGCTGCCTTTCTTCTTCCCTCGACGCCCGCAGCCCGGCACCTCCAAGTTGCCCACGCCTCCTGCCCCGGAACACTCCGGGGACCCCAGACTTGCTGCTTCCCCCCAGCCTCGGACCAGCTACTGGGTGAAGCTGCTTTCCCAGCTCTTCGCGCCACTCCCCAGCCTGCTTCAGAAGCTGCTGGTTTGGAGCCAGCTTTTCGGAGAGATGGTTCCGACCAGATGGCTAGATTTTGCTGGAGGGTCCAGCGCCCTGAGGGCCCTGAAGGCTCGGGAGGACCCAGCCGCGCCCCCCGCGCAGAAATCTTTGAGTTCGCTGCGGCTCGACCCCTCGGACGACTCTGGTGCCAGCCCCCTCAATTGGCTGGAGGAGGGGATCCACTGGCAGTGCTCGTCTTTAGATCTAACATCGGAACTCAAAGCCAAGGCTGGAGCCCTGGACCCCGCGGCACACGCTTTTCTGTTAGAGCACCAGCTGTGGGGAGTGGAGCTGTTGCCCAGTGGCCTTCAAGGCCATCTTTGCTCGGACCGGGAACTTGGCTCTTTGCCCTCCGGGCCTCCAAACGTTAAGCGTGTAAGCAGTTTCGGCGTGGTCTCCTATTTGTTGAACCCCTCCTATCTGGACTCCCTGCCCCGGGTGGGGCTCGGCTATCAGAGCGGCGTGGGAAGTGGCGAGCTAGTTGATTTCCAGACCCTCAGCCCCGAGAGCAGCTGTGTGACTGAGGCCCATGACCCTCCCCAGCCACTGAAGGCAGAGATCACTTGCGCTTCATGGCGGGGATGTCCGCCCCTTTCTAGAGAGGGCCTGCCCGAAATCCACCATCTTCGCATGAAACGGCTGGAATTCCTCCAGCAGGCCAGCAAGGGGCAAGCGTTACCCAGCCCAGACCAAGATCATGGCTACCACAGTCTGGAGGAGGAGCACAGCTTGCTCCGGATGGATCCGCAACCCGGCGGAGACAGTCCCACACAGTGTGTTCCCTCTGCTGGAGCCGTTCCCGGAACCGCCCAGAAACCGGGAACCGAGGAGGAAGTCGCGTTGGTGACCACAGAGGACCCGCTTGCTGTGGAGAAACCAGGGCCTTCAGAAGGCTGTCCATCTCGTGAGGTACCGGTGGAAAAAGAGCCTGGCGAGGACCAAATAAGTGTAGTTGACTCCTCGGACCT
Source organism: Puma concolor (assembly GCF_028749965.1). Taxonomy (NCBI): domain Eukaryota; kingdom Metazoa; phylum Chordata; class Mammalia; order Carnivora; family Felidae; genus Puma; species Puma concolor. The sequence goes on from NC_141683.1 coordinate 27,135,182, forward strand.
AGAGGATGACATTCCCTTATCCTCGAGACCAGCCTGTAGCAACAGGTTGATAGATTACATTTTGGGAGGCGCATCCAGTGACCCGGAAACAAGTTCTGATTCCGAAGGTGAGGGTTGGGATGAGGAGGCTGAGGATGATGGTTTTGATAGTGATAGCTCATTCTCAGAATCAGACCTTGAACAAGACTCTGAAGGGCTTCAGCTTTGGAACTCTTTCTATAGCGTAGATCCGTATAATCCCCAAAACTTTACGGCAACAATTCAGACTGCTGCCAGAATTGTTCCTGGAGCCCCTTCTGACTCCGAGAAGGATTTGTCTGACAAGTCTGATCTAGAGAATTCTCCCCAGACCGGAAGCCTTCCCGAGTCTCCTGACCAGAATTCTGGGGAGGAAGAGGACTGGGAATCTAGTGCAGATGAAGCAGAGAATCTCAAACTGTGGAATTCTTTCTGTAATTCCGATGACCCCTACAACCTTTTAAATTTTAAGGCTCCTTTTCAAACATCAGGGAAAATTTGGAAAGGCCGTTGCGACCCAGAGAGGCCGTCTGAGCCCGCTGCGGCCATTTCGGAGTATCACACCTTACTTTCTTGTGAGGTGCACCTGTTAGGGAGCCGAGAAACCGAAGGTCCAGACTTGGGACAGGGTGGGGTTCTTTCTGGACAAAGACACACGCGTATCAAGAGGAAAAAGGTTTGTGTCTTTCTTCTAATGTGCCTGTTAATTTGTACTGTTTTGATGTGGTTAAATACAATAGGATGACTTTTCTGGAGGCATAGTCGTGCATATTTTTTGCGCGGAAGGACTCTAAACTTATATACTCGGATTAAGAAATGACACCCTCCCACCTCCACCCCCCCCTTCTTCCCTCTTGTAGAATGTTGTTCCTGTCCAGATGGAAGACACTGGGGTATAGACGTTAGCAGGAAAGTGCCCTTTTTTTTGTTGTTGTTAATGGTTATTTATTTTTGAGACAGAGAAAGAGCATGAACGAGGGAGAGTCAGAGAGAGGGAGACACAGAATCCAAAGCAGGCTCGAGGCTCTGAGCTGTCAGCACAGAGCCCGACGTGGGGCTCGATCTCAATGGAGTGTGAGATCATGACCTGAGCCGAAGTAAGATGCTTAACCGACTGAGCCACCCAGGTGCCCCGGAAAGTGCCCTTTTCATTTGGGTTTGTAGCTCTGGGCTATTTGCATGCAAACTTCAACTTTCCACTCTTTTTTACGGAACAGAAAAATTAAACCTTGTGTGTATACACAATTTAAATTTTTCGGGAGGTTGGTCAGGTCCTGTTGTAGCCATAGAGTTTTTAAATGTGGTACGTCATTTGCAGACCTTAATATTTTATTTACGGGATAACAGTGTCTTCATTACTGTCCATTAGGACCCAGAGAGATGATGGTACCAAGTAGCAGGCCAGATTTGTCTGGTTGTTTGACATGAAAGAAAATACTAGTTTCAATATGAAAGACTTTTTGACATGTACGTGACTTTGACGGTAAAAAACCGAAAAACCAGGAAATAGTATTGCCTTTTCCTAAGAGTGCAATTAGTTATTAGTTCTCATTGGCCAGTTACTGGTTAATAATCATTTGTAACAATGATGGTCACTTACTAGGCTTAACTTGAGTAGTTGCTTCCTAAACTAGTCTCAAAAACTTCATTTTATTCTTTTAACACATTGTCAAGTTAATCTTATTTTGGGAGCCCTTTGAATTGCTTTGTATTTTGCCTCTATTGTTTGTTCAGCTAAAGTTATTAATTGGAGAGGAATCCCTCTAAGCACACAGGGTGTCTTTATTGTAGAGGGAAAGTTTCTTTAGTTTCCTGTACACTTATTTAGAAAGAGAAAGAAGGGGAAATTATTGGTGCCCTCTGATTCTGCCGCATCAGAGTTTCAAGCGGACAGGGCCATAATCTATTGGCTCCAAATAGCCAGCTGAATTAATCTTTTGAAACTCTTCCTGGGTAGAAAATTTCTCTAAATGGTGATAACGTATGTCTCGCCTGTAGAAGTAGAATAAGTCATGTTAAAAATTCGTTCACTCTTCTGTAAATGTCATCATAAAAGATCTTTTCTTTATATTTTTAACGGGCCCCTGACAAAATGACCTATTTCGTGACTAGATTAAAAAGCAAAGTGGGGCAGCGGAATGCACATTTGGTATCTGGAGACTTGTGTTCCCTCCTGCTGAGCTGTTAGGGCCAAGAGATTTGGGAAGACAGCCAGACCTGCAAAGTAACTTGACCTCTCATGGCCTTGATTGACTCATTTATCTGATGGGAGTAATAATTGCATCTATTGTATGAGTTATTGCATGATTTAAATGAGATGAGTAAATAACACTCCTAATTCATCCCCTTGCCTTTAAATGGTAGCTGTACAGTTCAGGGACCTCAGGCCAGTCTCATGTCTCATTTTCGCTTACTCATTGAGTAAAAATGAGATGAGTCAAGTAGCTGGGAGACTACTGACTATGAAGTGGAAGCAACATTTATAAAGGATTATGTCTAAAACATAGTAAAATTATTCGGGCAGCCTTTTAGTACTTGACATTCTTCAGGTATATGGGAATTGTGGATAGTGCCTAATTCTTTTTTTTTTTTTAATTTTTTTTTTTAACATTTATTTATTTCTGAGACAGAGAGAGACAGAGCATGAGTAGGGGATGGGCAGAAAAAGAGGGAGACACAGAATCAGAAGCAGGCTCCAGGCACTGAGCTGTCAGCACAGAGCCCACCGCGGGGCTCGAACTCACCGCGAGATCACGACCGGGCTGAAGTCGGACGCTTAACCGACTGAGCCACCCAGGCGCCCCTGACAGTGCTTAATTCTTAAAACGAAACATTGAGCTATGGGAGTTTGAAACGCCTGTGCCACGGCACTAACGGTGCAGATTGTGGGGCCGCACTCGGTTTGCAGTCTGTTTGCTACACCTCCTGGAAGCTGTGTCATTTGAAACAAGCCCGTTAACCTCCCTGCCTTTCTTTCCTTCTCTATACAATGGAGGTGATAATCGTACATGTCCTATGAGGATTAAATGAGGTAGAAATTGTGAAGTGCTCTGAAGGGAGCTTGGCATATGGTAAACACTCTATCCATGTTGTTGTTATTATTTAGTGACACCATGAGTGAGTAACTCTAGAATGCAATATCTAGTAAGATGTTACATGCTTGCTAATTGTCCTCGAGGGCATTCCTCGGCCTGATGTAAAGGGAAGGAAAGGAGAAAGGAGTAGGCCACGGTGGGATTAGCTGATGTAACTATTGAACATATTTTAGAGCAAGTATTTACTTTTGTACTTTGCTCCGTCCGAAAGAAACTTCTATATTAAAAATTAAGTAGGGGTTAAAAAGGGACTGTCACTCATTACGTGAAATCATGTGTACTGTAATATTTACAATTTCATGTGTATGTAATGGTAGCATATTAAGGAGGGATGAAAAGGGTTTTTATCTCCACCACAAAGTCTCTCAGCAACATAGCCTTAAAATATGTTAATTTCGCTGTATTTTGTTGACTAAGTAACCTTTTTAATAGTCTGATTACAAAAGTAATAGTATAAGAGTAACACTACATGTTCATGATGCAAAAGTTGGAAAGCACCGAAAAAGTGAAATTTTATTTAAAAGGAAAAAGAATAGAAATAGTGAAGGTCTTGTTAAAGCTTTTGGTGCCGTAAGAAAAGCATCGACTGACATTGACGAATAACTGTTTCAAATATTTCTGAAAAGTTCTGGGGGAAACATTTGTCATTTTGGAAGAAAAGTGTCACAGAACTGTACTTCCCTAAGGATTGAAAAAAAAAAAAAAAACAAGGATAACATCAGGAGACTTACAGTTCCCCATCTGGATTCATTTTCTTAACACCAAAACCAAGAGGAGGGAGGTAGAACAACACGATGACACATGGGGCAGGAATGTATGTGTATGTGTGAAGGAAATTAAGATGGCATTTGCTCACTTTAAAAAAAAAAAATTTAATTAATTAATTTTTAAATTTACATCCAAGTTAGCATGTAGTGCAACAATGATTTCAGGAGTAGATTCCATAATGCCCCTTCCCCATTTAGCCCATCCCCTCTCCAACCACCCCTCCAGTAACCCTGGGTTTGTTCTCCATTTTTAAGAGTCTCTTCTGTTTCGTCCCCCTCGCTGTTTGTATAGGATTTTTGCTTCCCTTCCCTTACGTTCACCTGTTTTGTCTGTTAAATTCCTCCTATGAGTGAAGTCATATGATACTTGTCTTTCTCTAATACCACTTAGCATAATACCCTCCAGTTCCATCCATGTAGGTGCAAATGGCCATTTGCTCACTGTTTATTGAGAGGCCATCTAATCAGTCAGAACTACTGCTGCTTTCTTCTTTTTCTTTTAAACTTCTGTTACAGTTGAAACCAAATATTCCTCTGAGGTACTGGGTTGTTTGATATTCCGAAAGAATTAGTAGCATAAAGGTTTGGTTAATTACCTCAGTGATTGTAAGATCCTAGAGCACGATTAAAAATAGTCTTTGTCTTTATAGGTAACCTTCCTTGAAGAAGTTACTGAGTATTATATAAGTGGTGATGAGGACCGCAAAGGACCATGGGAAGAATTTGCACGGGATGGGTGCAGGTTCCAGAAACGAATTCAAGAAACAGAAGATGCTATTGGATATTGCTTGACAGTTGAGCACAGAGAAAGAATGTTCAATAGACTCCAGGAAACATGCTTCAAAGGACTTACTGCTTTCAAGCAATGTTAAGATGGTTTGACAGCCTCTAACTCGAGCATACACTACCTCTTATTTGAGAGGTTTCTTTTAAAAACAAAATTTGGCAGCTGTCCTTTTTTTTTTAGAGGATATGCAACTTGGACCCAGCGACCTAGTCTAATTTCCTTTTTTTTTTTTTTTTGCAACCAATCCCACTCAGAAATGTCCAGGTTTGAAGCCGAGCCCTGGTAATGAAGGATGAGATGATGTGGTTTCTAATCCTCCCTTTTTTGACTTAGTTGGATGTGTTTTTGAATGTTCTGTGCTTGCCAAGGTGAAATAGGGGACCGTTTAAGGTGTAATTTTGCATTTCCAAAACTTATTTTCTTGGGAAACAATATTTATAGGGTGCAAAGCCCATTTTCCATTCTAATTTAAATTATGTTTACCTGTCTGAAAACGCTGGGCTCTTCCTCCGTGACATTCTAAAATTAAGAGGCTTTTATGTTCTCTCTCTCTATTTTTATCTCGGTGATGTGGCCCTTCTAACTTAAAAGCTGAGAAAATAATCTTGTGTATGCTACCAGCTTAAATATCTTGTGTCAACTTTTTTTTCCCTCTACTAAAAATGACTCTGGTTGAAAGTTGTGTGGTGGGTCATTGTTTCTAGGTGAAGTTCTACCTAAGACACTTTCAGGAACCGCCACAAAACTTCCATGCGTAGGACTCTTCTGGTGTTTGGGAAAATTGCATCTTTCTGCCAAATTGTAATGTCTAACACGTTTAACTTCTGTGCAAACCGTCTCGGAGAGGGTTCTGTACATGTTACTGTCGTTCCCAATTCAATGGTTCTTTGCATGTTGCAACAGGTAGAAATTGTTGTAAAAGACTCTGGAAAGCAATGATTGCATCATAGGCATTTATTTTTTAAATTGAAAAGCCAAGAATTGTCCTAGGAAGGAGCTAGGAGACCTCTCAGAGCAATTTGGTTCTGTTGTGTATGCTCTCAACAGAAAACCAGTGTTATTAATCTCACGTCTCAGCACCGTCACTTTTAAAACCTGTCAGGGGGACACTGTAAACTTGGAAATGGGCAGTTCTGAATTTTCCAGTTTGCAACATAAAATACAGACTTCAGTCGATATCCAAGTTTATTGTGTTCTGTTACTGAGAGAAGTAAGACAAGGCCTGTACTTCCAGGATGGTACTATAGACTTAACTTGAAAGTCTTAATATTTTTAGCCCAAAGTTCACTTTTGAATTGAAGTTTCTGCAGTGACTGATTGTCCTTGGTTTGCTTGGTTAGCTCTACATGGTGCACAACTGTTAGGCCGAGGTAATGGTGATCTCCTCCTATTGGTCCCTCTTTACCCCACGTGCCTCCTGTCGCAGGTGATGGAACACATGAGTAGACAGGTGACCTCTTCAGTTTCAACTTGGTCCAGTGTGGAAACAAATTTTTCATCAGAAGTGCTGGCAGAGTTACTACCTCAGTTTATAATCTACCTGGTCATTACTTCCATCCAGTCCGCTCTAAGCATTGCCTCCAGTGATAACATACATACTCACAGGTGAATACACGGCGAGTACGCCATCATCAAAGCCGGTCCCATTTTTGCAGAGCCCTTACCCCCCGGGCGCTGTGCGCCTCCACTTGAGGCCATTGTAGGGGCTGCACTTGCAGAGTCCTGCTGGAGCGCAGTGGAAACAGGCTGGTTTCAAGCACCGCTGTGTCAGATGGAAAGAAGGCACCATTTGTCTTGAACAAAGCTTATTGAAAGCGTCTAGGCGTTCTTTTAAAACCAGCCTGGAGCCTACTGGTTATTTCACAGGCTCCGCCTGAAATCTTGCACCTCTCGCTTATGTGAAAATAATGGCATAGCTTGACACGTATTGGATTTTGGAACCTTGTTCCCTGGGGATTCCGACCTCACTACCAAATGAGTAAAAGCTTGGGGAAGAGTTCTCCCACTTACCACCCTCCTTTAAAAGAAGCGATCGGACAGTGATGAAAAGGACAGAAGGGGCTATTTTTAAGTGGGGCTGAAGGAGAAAAAAATTCTTGTCATTTCATCCCAATCCTAGTTGTTAGAACAAAGTCAAACCTGGAAGCTGTCACTGAACATTGTGCACGTTTAAAGTCTTGCAGTGGTGCTTTAAGTATCAATGTAGCATGTGAAAGGCTTTGTACAGACAGGTAAAATTTCCTTTTCTGAGTGTTTGAAATGTGATAACAGCGCCTCTTCATCTTTAACTTGAAATCAAAACTGTCAGATTTTATTTTTTTATAATTTAAGGAAGGTGAATTTAGGGGACGAGGAGACTCTAAATTGGCTTCTACAGATGCAGTGATTTAAATGTAACCAGTTTGTTGGGATTTTATAGCTAAAATTATATTTGTGTATATAACTTTAACTAATCTGTAAATTGTAATAAATATATTTGCAATTATTAGATGTTACATGATATTTTGGTTCAAATTGATACTGTATGTTTCCTAGTATTTTACATTAGCTTTGGACTTACTGAGCAGAATTTTCAGGATTAAATCAGGTACTTGTGTGAAAGCACTATAAACTTAGAGGGGCTGGACAAATTTCTGTACTTTAAAAAGGTTATGTGACATGTAAATTGCACCTCAGCTTGTTGAAGGGGAGGAATTTTAAGGGGATGAGTAGGATTGCAAACCAAGTTTTAATAGGGGAATTTGGTTCTTAGAGTATGAAATGCCCTTCTTAGAGACTGGGGATTTGATTCCAAAATTGGCCCAGGCATCCACTTCTGCAAAGAAAACAGTAAAATGGGGTATTTCACAGAAGCAGTCAAATTCACATGCTCGGCTTAGCATAGTTTTTCTCTTAGGTACAGGGAAATTTTTCTTTTTTTTTTAAGTTTAAATTCAAGTTAGTTAACACAGTAAAGTATTGGTTTCAGGAGTAGAACCCAGTGATTCATCACTTACATACACCCAGTGCTCATCACAAGTGTCTTTTTTTTTTTTTTTTTTTTTTACATTTATTTATTTTTGAGACACAGAGACAGTGCGAGCAGGGGAGGGGCAGAGAGAGAGGCAGACACAGAATCCGATGCAGGCTCCAGGCTCTGAGCTGTCAGCACAGAGCCCATCGTGGGGCTCAAACCCACGAACTGTGGGATCGTGACCTGAGCCAAAGCCCGATGCTCAACCGACCGAGCCACCCAGGCACCCCACAAGTGTCCTCCTTAATACCCCTCACCCATTTAGCCCATCCCCCCCATCCATCTCCCCTCCAGCAACCCTCAGTTTGTTCTCTATAGTGAAGAGTCTTATGGTTTGCTTCTGTCTCTGTCTTATTTCCACATATGAGTGGAAACCATGGTATTTGTCTTTCTCTGACTGACTTCACTTAGCATAACACACTAGTTCCATCCACATCATTGCAAATGGCCAGGTTTCGTTTCTTTTGATGACTGAGTAATATCCCATTGTGTGTGTGTGTGTGTGTGTGTGTGTGTGTGTGTGTGTGTGTGTGTGTGTGTATGCCACCTCTTTATCCATTCATCAGCCAATAGACGTGGGCTCTTTCCATAGTTTGGCTACTGTTGATAACGCTACTATGAACATTAGGGCATGTGCCCCTTCAAATCATCATGTTTGTATCCTCTGGATAAATACATAGTAGTGCAACTGCTGGGTTGTGGGGTAGTTCTGTTTTATTTAATATTTATTTTTGAGAGAGAGCAAGTGGGGGAGGGGCAGAGAGAGAGAGGGAGACACAGAATCATAAGCAGGCTCCAGGCTCCAGGCTCCAAGCTGTCAGCACAGAGCCTCACATGGGGCTTGAACTCATGAACTGTTGAGATCATGAGCTGAAGTCGGATGCTCAACCTACTGAGCTACCCAGGCACCCCAGGATAGTTCTATTTTTTGATTTTTAAAATTAGGCTATGTTTTGTGAGGCGGGGGGGGGGGGGGGGGGCGGCCCGGGCAGAGAGAGAGGAAGAGAGAATCCCAAGCAGCCTCCACACTGTCAGTGCAAAGCCCGATGTGGGGCTCAGACTCATGAATCGTGAGATCATGATCTGAGCCGAAATCGAGACTCAGACACTTAATCGGCTGAACCACCCAGATGCCCCCGCCCAGTTCTGTTTTTTAACTTTTTGAGGAACTCCCATATTGTTTTCCAGAGTGGCCGCGCCAGTTAAATAGCAGGGAAATCTTAATGTTTCTTTAGTTTGTGCATTATTATTAATGATAACCATGATACTGTAAATCATGACATTCTCCCATTTACAATGTTGCATAAATGTGACGGCAACATCAGAAAAATCAAACTTCTTACCCTGAAAAAAAGACAGCATTTGGGTTATAACAAGCCTATTAATGGATTAAGGCATAATAGCATTCTTAATTTGGGTATTTGGATCTTCCTAGCTGATGAAGAAAATTTATTAAAGATATAGTTCTGAACCGGGAGGAAAGAATAGTTGCAAGCAATCAGTATTTAGTACAAATTGAATTGATAGCCCCAGGTTATACTTTATACCATCTTGGGATTAATTGAAGCATTTTTGGCTCTCTCTTCCTGGAAGTTTTATGGAAATAGCCATATTCACATCAAACCAGATTTATTGCTATGACTCCTGATATCATGGAGAAATTGTGCTTTTTTTTTTTTCTACTTTAATAGAAAGTTTAAGGCAAATATTTAATTACTGACCTCAAATTTTGCTGGTTACAGATTTAGGAATTTGGTGGTCTCATCTGGAGACTTCTTTGGATTCTCTGTGTACCTTTTATCTTTTATTTTTTAAAGATTTTATTTTTATTATTTTTTTTTAACGTTTATTTATTTTTGAGACAGAGAGAGACAGAGCACGAACGGGGGAGGGGCAGAGAGAGGGAGACACAGAATCTGAAACAGGCTCCAGGCTCTGAGCCCGCAGCCCAGAGCCTGACGCGGGGGCTCGGACTCACGGACCATGAGATCGTGACCTGAGCCGAAGTCGGACGCTTAAGCGACCGAGCCACCCAGGTGCCCCTAAAGGTTTTATTTTTAATCTCTACACCCAACACGGGGCCCAAACTCACAAACCTGAGATCAAGTGTCGCATGCTCTCCCGACTGAGCCAGCCAGGCGCCCCCTTCTGTGTACCTTTAAAAATAAATGGAGGGTTTCTGGGGGGCTCAAGTCGGTTGAGCTGCCAACTCTTGATTTTGGCTCAGGTCATGATCCCAGAGTCTTGGGATCAAGCCCTGTGTTGGGCTCTGCACTGAGTGAGCATGGAGCCTGCTTGGGATGCTCTCTCTCCCTCTGTCCCTCTCCCGTTCTCTCTCTTTAAAAAAAAAAAAAAAAAAAGTGGAAATATCTTGTTTGTCTTTTTTTCTCACAAAACACATGTTATAAAAGTATCTAATATAGAGATATATAAAAGAATTCTTGGTACATTCTAAAAAATAAGTATGCTGCCCAGGGTACCCTTTGAGTTGAGAGACTTCATTTCTTTTGTATGTATAAGGAGGTTTTGATATTTCTTCATTTAACTGATTATAACACGAATGTTAGTTTTTTGGGAATCTTTCTGTGTTGGTCATTAGGATCTTTTCCTTATGGACTTCATTGAATGCTTTGTGGTCAATAGAAAACATTAGTCTTTTGCTCCCTGGATTTGCTCCAGAGAGACTGTTTGTGTCGGTCAGTTATGACTTTAAAATACAAAGGTAGCGTGATATCAATATCTGGAGCAATAGGGGTAATAAATAGGATACATCAATCTCTTTTAACCTCGCTCGCTTTGAGGATTCACTAAGCAAGACTTATATTGCTTCCAATTAATATGTTTTAGTGACAAGTTTGCCATCAGGGAATTTAAAGAAACCATTTTACCCATGGAATGGAGAATACAGGGGGTCCGTAGGGGTATGTGTTACTATGTAATAATTTGAGTTGCATCCCTGTTTTACTGTCGGGGCGGGCTCTGTAATCTCACCAGGGAAGACAGAGGAAGCTAGGTGTATAGAAAGCGGGTTGCTTGACCCATCGGGAAGATACCCCAGGGATCTGATGAGGACATAAGGTCTAGAAACCTGAACTACAAGGGACGAACTTGGGAGTGATTGAGCAAGTTTTGTTCTTTTCATCTTTTACTCTTTCCTCCATCTGTTCACTATTGTTCTTGCAGATCCTTCCCTAGAAGACAAGCATGAGGACCTCCGCAGCAAAAGAACAGCACAGTTTGCCAGAGGTGTGTGCTCATTAAAGACACCGTCTACCCAAGAGGAAGGAAGGAGCTCACAGGGGCCTTAACTCTCTCCAGAGCTTGCTGCATACTTTCCCACCAAAATAATAGGTTACCATATATGTGGTTTAAGACTGGATTAATTTTGGGGGTGCCTGGGGGGGTTCAGTCAGTGAATTGTCGGATTCTCAGATTTTGGCTCAGGTCATGATCTGGTTCGTGGGTTCGAGCCTCCCACTGGGCTCTGCACTGACAGTGTGGAACCTGCTTGGGATTCTCTCTCCCTCTCTCTCTGCCCCTCCCCTGCTTACTCTCTCTCTTTCAAAATAAATAAACATTAAAAACGTAAATACACTGAGATGGGGCACCTGGGTGGCTCAGTCAGTTAAGTGTCTGACTCCTGATTTTGGCTCAGGTCATGATCTTACAGTTTGTGAGTTAGGGTTAGGGTTAGGGTTAGGGTTAGGGTTAGCGCAGTGTGGAACCTGCTTGGTATTCTCTCTCCCTCTCTCTCTGCCCCTCCCCTGCTTGTGCCCCCCCTCTCTCTTTCCGTCTTTCTCAAAAATAAATAATTGGAAAAAAAAAAAACACTGGGTTAATTTTCATAAATATCCCAAAGATGTTCAGGGTCGAAAAGAGAGGTGAGAATAAAGCTTCCTGCAGTATACCATTTTGAGTTAAACCTGTTTTTTTTTCTGTTTCTTTTTTAAAAGATTTTATATTTAAAAGTTTATTATTATTTTGAGAGAGCGGGAATGTGAGCAGGGGAGGGCCAGAGATAGAGGAAGAGGGAGAGAATTCCAAGCAGGCTCCACGCTCTCAGCTGCAGAGCCAGATGGGGGGCTCAAACTCACGAACCGTGAGATCATGACTGAGCCGAGATCAAGAGTCAGACGCTCAACTGACTGAGCCACCCGGGTGCCCCTAGGATTTTAAGTAATATCTACCCCCAACATGAGGCTTGAACTTACAACCTCGGGATGAAGAGTCGTGCTGTACCGACTGAGATAGCCAGGTGCCCCCAAGCATGCTTTTCTTTTCTTTTTTTAATTTTTAAAAACTTATTTATTTTGAGAGAGAGAGACAGCGCGAGTGGGGGAGGGGTAAAGAGTGAGAGGGAGAGAGAGAATCCCAAGCACTCTCAGCGCAGAGCCCTCCACAAGGCCTGAACCCACGATACCTGATCCGAAACCATGACCTGATCTGAAACCAAGAGTCAGATGCTTAACCCGGGTGCCCCAGCATACTTTTCTTGGTGGAGTTCATGCATTGGCTCAGAAGGCAAAAACCAGAGAGGAGTCAGTCCCAAAACAGTTTTGAAAATGCATCTGCATATATATTCTGGGATGGTTGTCTTTAAAAATGTTTCCCCATGAGAAGATGAGTCCTTCATCTCAAAAGTACCTCCAAGAGACTCCTTACTGCCCTATCCACAACCTGCCCTTTCCCTCACTTCACCTTTTTATTTATTTATTTTTTCAATGTTTGTTTATTTTTGAGAGAGAGAGAGAGAGAGAGAGAGAGACAGCCTGAGCAGGAGAGGGGCAGAGAGAGAGGGAGACACAGAATCCGAAGCAGGCTCCAGGCTCTGAGCTGTCAGCACAGAGCCGGACGTGGGGCTCGAACTCATGAACGGTGAGATCATCACCTGAGCCCAAGTCGGACGCTTAACTGACGGAGCCACCCAGGTGCCCCATTCCTCACTTCACCTTTTTAAAAAAACTATGTTCAGTCTGACCTCATCTTGTTAACATTTTCACTTGTTTCTTGTCTTTTACTACCCTCGCTGGCCTGGAACTGTGACTAGCATATAGATATTCAACAAAGATTTGAATGAGTAAATCACTTTCATTTATTTGTTTGTTTGTTTATTTATAATCTCTTGAATGAGTTAATCACTTTTTTCTTTTCTTTCCTTTGTTTGCGTGTGTGTGTTTAGTAATCTCTACACCCAACGTGGGGCTCAAACTCACAACCCCGAGGTCAAGAGCCGCGCGCTCTTCCAGCCGAGCCAGCCAGGTGCTCCAGGTTAATCACTTTGGTAAAGTCACCTCTCACAGAGCGTTCGCTGAGGTCTCATCGACGCAGCCAGGTCTGATTACAAACAAATGTGCCCCGATCATAGATGAGGTCGAATCACGGAACTGAAAGGTCCTCCCAGGGAAGCCGCCGGACGCTCTTAACTTTGTGGAATGGAATCGCAAACGTCAACCTGGCTGGGGATACCACATCAGTTCATTCGAGTGTCCTTAATACGGTGCATGTCAACTGCTGACTTTCACATGGGAGCACATCGGCCGAGTCCTTTTCTTTTCCAGAATTAACAGCCTGAATTGCGGCGCCAGGGTATCTGTTCTCTTCCTTTGCGGCTGGGGGTTTCTAGAGATGCTCCGTTGATTCCACTAGATGGCGCTCCTCACCATCTCAGAGTGCCTGGTGGATCCCTGCTGTTACCAATGTACTGCTGCTCCCTTGGAGGCCATTCCCGCGGTGTGTAACCGAGCGGGGAGAACTGCCCTGCCCGGTCCAGGCCTGCCCATTGTGACTCCACCTTCTGGTGGTGAGTGCCCGGAAGTGGAGGCGGTTCCCTGTGGGAGTACCAAGGTTTGTATTTGAACGCGAACAAGTGAATCGATTCTTCCTGAGCTCCACAGAGAGAGGCTGATTGAGGAGACTGGAGGTGGAATCTAAGAGGCCGATGATGTCGGATCTTGGCTCGACTTTCCGGGTTAGGGTTTTTCCAGTCCAGGGCTTCATCTCACTCAGCTATTTGCTTAGCATTCTGCTTGCTATTGCATGCTGGTGAACCAGGGTGATAGGAGAGAGGGTGGCACATTGCTCGAGGCGTGGAGAATCACTGTGTCTGATCACAGAGCTGTACACGAGACCAGCTCGGAAGGTGGAAAGGATCCTCAAGAACCGCTGGGCTGGGGTTTCGGGCTGCTGTTGCCCGATTCCCTCCTAACGCTAGTAGCCAAGGCCAGGTGGACATCCAGGACCGCTCTTTGGGAAGTTGGTATTGGCTCCACGGGCTGGCCCCGGTCTACCTCCAGGGGTGCAGCATAGTAACCCGGATGTCTTAGGGGCACAACATACTTTTCGTCAACTCAAGTGATAATTTCCATGGCCGCCTCCTCCCAGTGGACCGGCTCCCCCACCAACACGCACAGTTCAGGAATTTATTGACTCGTGTGTTTCAGAAAAGCAATTAAATGTGTGGAAAGTCTGTCTTCCACGTACACATTATGCTTATTTATAGTAATTGCGGTGTTCTTGAGAAGCTAGTATTACTAGTGGTGAATTTACACCTACAGTTTTAAATCAGGTGATTCTTTCAAGTGAGAGCATGAGGTTTGGTGTTATGAAAGGCACTTCCTCGTTAGGTAGATAAAGAGCATTTCCACTACCCCAAAAAGCTCCCCCATGCTCTCTCTTTTTTTTTTTTTTTTAAAGTGAGGTCCACGCACAACGTGGGGCTTGAACTCAAGACTCTGAGATCAGGAGTTGCATGCTGGACTGATTGGGCCAGCCAGGTGCCTCTCCCGCGTACTATTTCGTATTCAACCAACCTCCAACTTTTGGCAGCCAGTGATCTGCCTTGTTTTCTTTTTTTCTTGCTTTGTTTATTTATTTTGAGAGAGAGAGCACATGGGAATGGCGGAGAGGGGGGAAGAGAGAGAATCCCAAGCAGGCTCCACGCTTTCAGTGCAGAGCCCGGCGCGGGGCTCAAACCCATGAACCACGAGATCACGACCTGAGCTGAAATCAAGCGTTGGATGCCCAACCAACTGAGCCACCCCGGCGTCCCCAATGACCTGCTTTTTATCACTATTTTACCTTTTCTAGAGTTTCACAACAATTGTATCTTACATACAGTATGTACCCTTTGTGTCTGACTTGTTTAATCGAGTGTAATACTTTTGAAATTCATTTATGCTCTTGGGTATATCAGTTGTCCACCCTTTCAGTTGCTGAGTAGTATTACTTGTACGATTACACCACAATTTATTTATTCAATCACTAGTAGAGGGACAGTTGGTTTGTCTACAATTTGTGGCTATTGAATAAATAGCTACATAAATGCTGCATAAATGAATAAAGCTGCTGTGAACATGTGTATACAAGTGTTTCTGTGGCCATACATTTCCATTCCTTTTGGATAAGTTTAGGAGTGAGATTGCCGGATCACATGGTAAGTATATGTTTAATTTTATAAGGAAACAACTTTCAGTTTTCCAAAGCGGCTGTACCACTTGGCAGCAACGTATGAGCGATCCAATGTTTCCATGTCCTTACCTCTGCTTGATATTGTAAGTCTTTTTAAGTTTAGCTCTTCTAGTGGATTTGCAGTGAGATCTTATTCTGGTATAAATTTGCATGTTCTTGATGTTTAATGTTATGGCACATCTTTTCATAAGTCGAATTGAAACAGCAAATATCTTCCTTGGTGAAGTATGTGTTCAGATCTTTGGTCTGTTTTTAACCAAGATTGTGTGTGTGTGTGTGTGTATTTGGGACTTAGATATAAATCCCTTACCATGTATATATTTTACCAATATTTTCTCCCAGTCTATGGCTGGCCTTTTCATTTTTTTTAACGTTTATTTATTTTTGACAGAGAGAGAGAGAGAGAGACAGAGACAGAGTGCAAGTGGGGCAGGGGCAGAGAGAGAGGGAGACACAGAATCTAAAACAGGCTCCAGGCTCTGAGCTGTCAGCACAGAGCCTGACGCGGGGCTTGAACTCACGGACTGCGAGATGATGGCCTGAGCTGAAGTCGGATGCTTAACTGACTGAGCCACCCAGGCACCCCTCATTTTGTTAATCATGTCATTTAAGAGCAAATTTTAAAATTTTGTAGAAGTCCAGTTTATCCATTTTTTCTTCCATGGTCCATGCTTTTTGTGCCATTTCTCAAAAATCTTTCCCTAATGCGAAGTCACATATATATATTTTAAAGACCTATACCTTCCATTGTTACTTTAAAACTTTTTTAAATGTTTATTTATTTTTTATTTTTTATTTTTAAAAAAATTTTTTTTTCAACGTTTATTTATTTTTGGGACAGAGAGAGACAGAGCATGAACGGGGGAGGGGCAGAGAGAGAGGGAGACACAGAATCGGAAGCAGGCTCCAGGCTCTGAGCTGTCAGCCCAGAGCCCGACGCGGGGCTCGAACTCACGGACCGCGAGATCGTGACCTGGCTGAAGTCGGACGCTTAACCGATCGCGCCACCCAGGCGCCCCAAATGTTTATTTATTTTTAAGAGAGAGAGAGCACGAGCAGGGGAAGGGCAGAGAGAGAGAGGAAGACAGAGAATCCAAGCAGGCTCTGTGTTGTCAGCACAAAGCCCGACATGGGGCTCAATCCCATGACACTGGGATCATGACCTGAGCTGAAATCAGGAGTCGGTTGCTCAACGGACTGAGCCACCCAGGTGCCCCTCTGGTCCAGTAATTTCTGATTTGTAATCCATTTCCTTCTTTCTGCTGTAAATTACGTGATGTATTTTATCTATCTCCCAATTTACAGATGAAGGACCCAAAGCATCATGACCTACCCAAGATGACACAACTAGGAAGAATGGCAAGAAATGGGCAGGTAAACCCAGTCTGCTTCCCGAGTCCCTGCCTCATCCCTCTCAGGCAGTCTTCATGGACGAGATGGAAATAGAGCTAGACTTGGAAAAAATAAGTACTCTTAATTGGGTAAATGTTGGGGAAAGGGGGCAGTTAATGGGTAAGGAGGCAAAGGATATTTCAAGTAGGAAAAACAGCTTTAGAGAAAATGTGAAAATGGAAGAATATAGAAACATGTTGGGGAACGGCTAATAGGTCAGGCAAGCTGGGTATGAGTTCTATGGGATGGAAAATGTAGCGGAGAATAAAGTTGTTACTCTAAATGATAGAGTATTTTGAAGGCCATGCTAAGAGATTTGGTCTGTTTCATGCTACATAAAGGCGGTGACATGGCCAAACTGGTTCTTTTGGATTACTTCATGGGTCATTGGTAGATGGATTGTGTTCGAGCCCCACGTGAAGCATAAAGCTTAGTTAAAAATAAAAGGGGGGGGAGGGCGCCTGGGTGGCTTAGTCGGTTAAGCGTCCGACTTCGGCTCAGGTCATGATCTCACGGTCCATGAGTTTGAGCCCCGCGTCGGGCTCTGTGCTGATGGCTCAAAGCCTGGAGCCTGCTTCGGATTCTGTGTCTCCCTCTCTCTCTGACCCTCCCCCATTCATGGTCTGTCTCTCTCTGTCTCAAAAATAAATAAACATTAAAAAATAAAAAAAAAATAAAAGGGGGGTGCACCTGGGTGGCTCAGTCAGTTGAGCGTCCGACTCTTGGTTTCGGCTCAGGTCATGATCTCACTGGTTCGTGAGTTCAAGCCCCACATCGGGCTCTGTGCTGACAGTGTGGAGCCTGCTTGGGATTCTATCGCTCCCTCTCTCTCTGCCCCTCCCCCCAAAATAAATAAATAAACTTAAAAAAAAAAAAGGAAAAGGTTATGACATTTTTTTTAAATGTTTACTTTTGAGAGAAAGAGAGACAGAGTGTGAGCAGGGAAGGGGCAGAGAGAGAAGGGGAGACACAGAATCGGAAGCAGGTTCCAGGCTCCGAGCTGCCAGCACAGAGCCCGACATGGGGCTCGAACTCACGGACTGCAAGATCGTGACCTGAGCCGAAGTTGGACGCTTAACCAACTGAGGCACCCAGGCACCCAGTTATGACATTTCTTACTCCCCAGCATATTCATAATTGTTATGACTATTTAGTTTAAAATTTGATTTACATATCTTTCTCTTAGTAAGTCATAAACTCCTAAAGCACCATAGCTTAGTTATGAAGGTGGGCCCAGAGCTTAGCCTAGAGCTTGCTTGACTCGCATTAATTTGTTCATTCAATATCTTTTATGACCACAGTGAGAGACCCTGTACTCAGCTGAATAGTCATATATTTAGCAAAGATTTACTGAGCACTTGCTGTGTGCCGAGCCAAGTGCTGAGAACAGGGATGTGAACAACGCTGGCAAGGGCTCTGCTCTCAAGCTTACATCTTAGATGGGGGAGTTGATACACAAACAAAAAAATGAACAAGGTAACGTCAGGTGGTGAGCTATGCCTTGAAGATAATGGAAGAGAGAGAGATCCGATAGGGAGAAACTTGGGGAATGACTCTGGACACAGTCATGAGGGTAACTTTGGCCTCATACCTGAATGGTAGGAAGGAGTGAGTCATAAGGTGATGGGGGGAAGGGAGGGATGGGAAGAAGGGAGTGAATTAGGAAATGCCAGTGGATGAGAGGCGAGGGCCAGATCATGCAGAGCCTACAGGAAGGAAATTTGGATTTGTTCTAAGTGTAGTTGGAATGCTTGAACTAGTAGGTATTCAAGCCCTTAGTGGTGTGTTTTTCTCTGTGTAAAGATCCTCTGGCTATTGTGTGAAAAACGCAGCGGGCCAAGCAAGGGAGGAGGGACACCAGATGGAGAGGCTATTGGGACGGTCTGTGTGGGACATGATGGAGGCTTGGACGAGGTGGCAGTGGAGGTGGAAAGAGGGTATATCTGGATGGAGATCCAGTTGATTGGATGAGGAATGCGAAGAAAAGAAGGAGATCTTGGGTGATTCCCAAGTGAGATGACCAAACATCCCGGCTCGCTTGAGACTGAGGAGTTTCCTGGGACAGGGTTTTCAGGGCTAAAAGGAGGACCGGCCCCGGGCAAACCAGGACAAGTGATCACCCTAGTCCTAGGCTTTTGGGCCAAGCAATGCGGTGATTACTGAGTGTGCCACATACTGAGATAAAGAGTACTTGGGAAGAACAGATCTGGAGCTGGAAATCAAGAGTCCTGTTTTGACCACATTAAGTTTGAGATATTTATTAAACATCCCTGTGAGTGATTAGGCAATGGGATATATGCATCTGAAGCCCAAGGGAGAGGTCAGATTCAGATAAAAATCTGGAAGCCAGCAGCCCGCCGATGGAATTTAACACAATGGGGGAGATGGCCCAAGGGGATGGAATTTAACACAATGGGGGAGATGGCCCAAGGGGAGATCCAGGTCAAGGGTGAAGTTTGGATTCTCTCAACATTCTGATGTTAAGCAGAGGAGAGGCAGTTACCCAAGATATTAAGAAGGAATAGCCACTGAAGTGGGAGGTAACCCAGGAGAATGGGGTGTCGTGCAGGCCTAGAGTAAAAAAG
Organism: Puma concolor; assembly: GCF_028749965.1. Classification (NCBI taxonomy): domain Eukaryota; kingdom Metazoa; phylum Chordata; class Mammalia; order Carnivora; family Felidae; genus Puma; species Puma concolor. Next base: position 27,154,306 of record NC_141683.1, read on the forward strand.
AGCTTCCTGAAGGTGGGAGTGGCCAAATGCTACTGGGAAAAATGAAGACAAAAAAGCAGATTTAAAATACAGTCCCTGAAAATAAAAGAGAGATTAACCAAGAAACAGACTATAGAGAGCTATAGAGAACAAACTGATGGTTACCAGAGGGGAGATGGAGAGGGGGATAAGTGAGACAGGTGATAGGGATTAAGGAGTGCACTTGTCTTGATGAACACAGGGTGATTAAAATAAAAACTTAAAAAAAAGGGGGGGGCACCTGGGTGGCTCAGTGGGCTAAGCATCCAACTCTTGATTTCGGCTCAGATCATGATCTCACGGTTTGCGGGACTGAGCCCTGAGTTGGGCTCTGTGCTGACAGCGCGGAGCCTGCTTGAGGTTTTCTCTCTCCCTCTCTCTGCAAACATACAGTGCATACACTGTCTCTGTCTGTCTCTTTCAAAATAAATAAATACATGCCCCCAAAAGGCAGTCGCTGCTCCCAAGGAGTTCCAGTCTTGTGGGGTGACAGGAAAGTCCATTCCTGTACAGGGATGAGTACTAAAATAGTGATAAGCACAGGACGTCAGGCAAGTGTAGACGGTTCCTCCCTGGGCTGCACCTTGAAGGAGACTGAAAAGGCAGAGAAGGGTTCTCCAGGCCGAGGAGGCTAGGGCACAAAGGTACAGGCCATTGTAGGGGGTTCGGGATGGCTGGGGCACAGAGTAGAGAAGCAGACAGGGGTACCCAGGGCAGGGAGGAGGCAGGGCCAAGAAGCACCTGTTGGACTTAGCGACCTGGAAGTAAGTGCTTACCTTTGCCAGAATAGTTTCAGCCGTTTTCAAGGAGCTGTGGGGACAGACACCAGACTGTGTGTAACTGGGAGGCAAAGAATCAGGCACTCCGAGCGCAGACATCACTTCTTTAAGCAACCTGAAGTGGAAGGAGGGAGAGTGGGGATATTGTAGCTTTTCTGGGCACGGGAGCAGAAAAGGTGGACAGATTGATCCGGAGGGTAGTTTTGCAGTGCGTATACGGCTGAGGACAAATGGATAAGGGTTTTGGCTAGTGGGGGATGTTGTGAGAGGCCGTGAGTTTGGGCTGAATGGCGCAGGAGGTGACGTGAGGCTTTCACTGATAGATTTGGAGGAAATCTGAGAAGCCCAGAGGTCCTGTAGGAAAGCCAGGAACAGGTGGGAAGGGAGAAAAGAGGAACGAGGGTGTTAGGAGGGCCCAAACTGTGATCAGAAAGTGGGATGTTGGAGTTCATGTTTTCCAAGTTGGGAGTGAATCTGGGCGGTCGGAAAGGTTAAGGCATGGTCTTGGGTATGAATCATTTAACGGCGTGGAGGTGAGTGTTCCCGGAGGTGAGAATAGTAAGGTATTGTGGGGTTAGCACATTGGTCAGTTCACTCACATTAGTACTGAAATCACCCCGAATGAGAGGGAGCCAAGGCATGGCGAGGAAGGTGCTAAGCCAGGGGCCAAAGTCTCTGATGAGTGTAGACCAGCACAGTGGGGGGTGGCAGAGCCCGGAGGGGAAGAAACCGGTTGGCTGAAGGCTGGAGCCATTTTCACATAGAGATAGGCGCATAATGGTGCCTTATGCATTTATTGAGCTAAACTGAGCCAAAGTGCTGTGTTAGTTCCAGGAAATGCCCAAGTCAGCACCAGCTGCCATTTTCTAGAAAAACCCCCGGTCAGACATTTAAAGTGGGCGCGACAAGAGCATTGCCTGAACCGTGGATTCAAGAAGGGACCCGGAGAGGAAACCTCAGCAGGTTGACTATGGGGCCGGCCCTCCGGGCTCCACCCAGCCCACATCTCCTTGCCCGGAGCGGAGGCCTGACGCCTTTCGTTCCTCCCCTCCCCTCTCTGGGGAGCTGCCAGTGCCAGTGCTCCTCGCCACGACGCGGCCCTGGCAGGAGAAATCAGCCAGCCATCTTGGGCTGGCGTCCTTCCCGGGAGAAGCCAGAGCGGCGCCTTGGAGATGGAGCTGAGGGGGGCACATTTCAGGCGAACTTCTCACCGGCGGGCAAGGGCTCATTAGCCAAACGATCATCTTCCCCAGGCCCGTTGTCAGACCAACTTAAAAATAACCCGAGCTGTCTCCCCACCCTTTCGCGCAGGAGTGCAAGTCGCTTCCTGCTCAGACAGAACCCACCCGAACCTCAGCCCTTCTAGAACACTAGCAGCATCCGCACATTCCTTCTCCTTACGAGGGACGTGACTGCGCTCAAGGCTTTTCCCTTCAGGACACCGCTCCCTCTTGTCCTCCTACCTCACTAGCCTCGTGTTTTCCAGTTGCCTTTGCGGATTCCTTCTCACTAACTTGACCTTTCAGAGTCGGAGTGCCCGGTTCTCAGCCCCTGATCTCCCGCCTCCTCCCTCCCCACACTCACTTCCTTTGTGACCTCAACCAGCCTTGTGGCTTTCCCACCATCCAATCACTGGGCAACACCACATGTGTATCTCTACTCCTGAGACAGACTCTCACCTTGTACGGCCAGTCACCTCCTTGGCATCTCTACTTGGGTATCTCCTAGGCATCTCCAGCGTAACGTGCTTGGAACCGAACCTGCGTCTCCCCACTCTCCCCTGCCACACCTGTCTCTCCTGCAGCCTGCTCTCGTCTCAGTCTATGGCAACTCGGTCCTCCAGCTGCTCAGCCCAAATACCTCGGAGTCATCCTGACTCCTCCCTTCCCCTCACAGCCCAGTTACAGTCTAATCTACCAGAAAATCTGTCAGCTCTTCCTTCAACAGATACCCAGAAAAAGTCACCATTTCTCACCGTTTCTACCCCCAGCGCCGTGAACCAAGCCATCCCTGTATCTTGCAGTAGTCTCCTAGCTGGACTCTGCTTCTGCCCTGTCCAAACAGCAGCCAGAATGATCCTCGAGAAAATGTTAAGCCAGGAAGGGGGCACCTGGGTGGCTCAGTCAGCCAAGCGTCTGACTCTTGATTTTGGCTCAGGTCGTGATTCTAGGGTCATGGGATCGAGCCCTGCGTTGGGCTCCGCGCTGAGCGTGGAGCCTGCGTAGGATTCTTTCTCTCTCTCCCTCCGCCCCTCTCCCCGGTTCGCATGCTCTCTCTCTCTAAAATAGAACAAAATAAAAAACAAATTAAAAAACCCCAAACATTGAACCGTGAAGATCATGGCACCCCTACAGGGAACCCTCCACTGGCTCTCCACCTCATTTAGAGGCGAACATAACTATTAAATACCAGCATTCAATAAAGACTACCATCGTTGTTATTCTTTATAGAGCAGAGGAATCTGTTATAATCTTCTTGTGACTATGTAAGTCTCTTGGCCAAATACGTTTACACGATAAAGTAAATGTCTTGAAATCTAGCTTTCTGCTGCAGACTGGGTTTCCAGGAGACCCGAGTTGTGGAATTCTGTGGAATTGCCACAATTCTGGGTTCTTCCTGAGTTTCCCTGTGTCCTCCAAGAGGAAAATGCAGGCTTCGGATGAGATGATCACTCAGATCTTCTCTTAATCTAAAATTGTGGTTTTCTTGAAAGAGAAGCGTTCTCGTTCTGGGCATCACAAAAAATGCAGGTGGTTATCTCATTGGCTTTCCCCCAAAAAAACCACATTGTTTACACCAAAGGAAAAGAAACACGAGACACTGTGACCTTTGTATTGGTCAGGACTTTTTGGTTGTTAGGGGCAGAAACCCAATTCAAACTGGCTGAAGCAAATAAAGGCACCTACAGGTTGAAATCCCAGAGGTAGTGCGTCCTCTGGTGAGCTGGGTCCGAGGGCTCATGGGATATAAGGAGGACCCGGGCTCTCCTTATCTCTGGTTCCACTTTTTCCTGTATTGGTTTCCCTTTCAGCGGCCTCTCCCACCCGAAGATCCCAGGAGCTCCCAATGACAATTGCCAGCTTCAAATCCAAGAGAAAAAAGGGATTTTACCTGAGAATTCTGGGTCCTTTAAAAAAAGTAAATTTCATTGGGGCACTTGGGAGGCTCAGTCGGTTAAGCATTCGACTCGGTTTCGGCTCAGGTCATGATCTCACAGTTCGTAATTTCAAGTGCCCACATTGGGCTCTGCACTGACAGTGTGGAGCTTGCTTGGGATTCTCTCTCTCTTCCTCTCTCTCTTTCTCTCTCTGCCCCTCCTGCACTCCCCCCCTCAAAATAAATAAATAAACTTAAAAAAAAAAAAAGTAAATCTCATTGATTTGGTCTGAGTCATGTGTCCTTTCCTGAACCAATCACTATGGCCAGGGGAACAGAGAGATTCACCACATCCGTGCCACAGTCCCTGCCCCCCAGTAGGGCTGGCGTGGGGCGAGGCCAGCCCATCCAACCCCCATGGGCTGAGAGTGGCAGAAGGGACAATGTCAGAAAGGAAATTCAGGGGCTATTAACAGAAGAAAGGAGATTAGATATTGGACAAGTCAAGATAATAGACATTTCCTTGAGGCCTCAGTAAGAGTTTTTTACAAGCACTGCATTAATTTCCGAGGTCCGCTGTAAGAAGTCACCACAACCTGGGCAGCTTAAAACGACCCAAATGCATTCTCTCACAGTGCTGGAGGCCCAAAGTCCAACATCAAGAGGTTGGCTGGGCCACACTCCCCCTGGAGGCTCGGCGCGGGGGGGTGGGGGGGGGTGGGGGGGGTGGGGAGAATTCCTTCTCTGCCTCTTCCAGCTTCTGGTGGCTGTCCCTATTTTTGACTTGTGGCCACATCACCTCAATCTGTGCCTCTGTGGTCACATTGCCTCCTCCCCTTTGGTCTGCTTCAAAGTTCCCCCTGCGTGTCTCTTATGGAGGATGCTTGTCATCGAATTTAGGACCCACCCGAGTAATCAGGATCATCTCTTCATCTCCAGATCCTTAACTTAATTACATCTGCAAAGACCTTTTTTCCAAATAAGGTCACATTCGTAGATTCCAGGGATTTAACATGGACAGCTTTGGGGGCTGTTTTTCAACCCACCACTGGTACCAAATGAAAAGCATAATTATATAGAAGTGATGAATCTGAGGCCTCAAAATATATGAGAGGATCAGAATCATTTCTAAATATTACAGGTACTTTTTACCCATATGCTTTGTTGCCTTTTAAAAAAGTAAAATAAAATTTGCTTCAGGGGAAAACAACTACCTTTTTAACTGGTCCACAAAGCACATAAGGTTTTCATTTCAACGTATCAACCCCCCTGCTCTCTTCCAGGTAACTGTTGAAGCAAGGGCTGTGTTTATTTGAATTTACTACTCCTTTTCTGCCTCATTTTGAACTCCTTTTGATAAAATGTCTTTCTGAGCAGTATTGATACTGATCACACCTGATAAACAAGATCTACAATGTGGAAAGTCACTGGTGAGGATGCCCCACGATTGGAAAAGTATTTTCAAAACTGCTTCTTTCACATGAGTAAAAAAAAAATTTCCAAATCTCAACCAACACCCTTTCCATGTCTCGGTAAAGATTCTAAGGAACCCCAGGGTGGATTAGAGACAAATAATGCAAAACTCTCGTGAAGAAATCAACAGGAACCCCTACACCTCAAAGAAGACAGCGGCGGAATATGTGTTTTCAAATATATGTCACTTCAACCCCTATTTCCACCCACATTCGGCCCAAGCAGCTGCCCTTACTGGTTGCTCAGGTTAGACTGGGAGCGCGCTGGCTGCTGGTATTTTCCCTGGGGGCATCTTGGCAATAATTCTGGGGGTTCAGATCCTTCGATATCACAGGGGCTGGGTAGGTGGCTCTGTGCTTTATCAGCAGGATGAGTCCCTTACAGGTGTTTCACAAGACTGGGGACTGTGGACAGGCGACTGAAGTTGGAGGGGAGTCTGATCCCTGACCCTCCCAGCCTCCCCCATTCAGGAAGTTAGTGGCACAGGGCCTCACCTGTGCTTCTCAGGTGTAGCTCTGTTTTGCTCTCCAACGCAGCCTTTTCGGTTAGAAACCCATAGGATCTGAGAAGGGAAGACAAAGTTGGGTGTGGGGTTCTACCACTCCTCTGCATCCGCAGAACGGGCTCAGCTTTGACCTGGCATCCAGGGGTCAACCTGGAAACGTCGGCAGAGTGAATTCCCAGAGTTGGAGGCAAAATGATGTAATGGCAAGAGTTCTGGCCCGGACATTGGTGGGTACATCCTTGTCTGCCACCACTCGCTCAGTGACCTTAATCAGCCCCTTCTCTTAGTTCCTCAGTTTCCCATATTTAAAACAAGAGGATTGGACCAGATGTTCTCTGAGGCATCTTCTATCTTCACTATCAGATGCATACATGTTACGTCCTCCAGGTTGAGCACTGGGATACCTGGGAAGGCTCACTGTCTCTTTTTCCAGAAAACATGCTCTACGCACACCTCAATGAGGCTCATGGCTATATTCAGCCGCCCCCTAACTAAGGTCCCAAAGTACAGGACTGTGGTTAGAGTTAAGGGATGTTCGCAGCTATGACAGTATCGGTCATCATCAAACATTAATTAGGTGCCCCAGGTCGGTGCTAGGACTACAGAAATGCGTAAGATGAGCCCCTGCCTCATGCAGATGAGTAAATCAAGGATTGCATTACAGTGTGATAAGTTCCACCACAGGGTTATTAACAAGGCCTCATGACAGACAGGATGGACAGACAAATCAATCTGGGGTGAAGTCAAGCATGGCTTCCCGGAGGAGGTAACACATGGGCAGACGCGATTTCCTAGGTGGAACAGGGATCAAATCCCTCAGAATGTTCACAGTGAGCACGCTCACTCCACACATACTTGCCAGCTGCCGTGCAACACGTTGTTTCCTCTAAAGGCAGGTGTCTTTCTCATTGTCTAATGACTCCCTTGGGTCTAACACATGGATTGGAACGGTGTGCACCTTATAGGAGCCCCAGGGGCTGGTCCGGAGGAAGTTGGGAAAAGCTCACTACACCCGGACTTCGATACAGAGACAGCACAACTGTGGGTTCCAGCAATACTATTTCTGATATGCCACTTTTGAATGTTTGCAACCTGCATTCTGTGCACAGAACACATTCCAGTCCTTTTTTTTTTTTTTTTTCTTTTCTTTTTTTCTTTTTTCCGTTCCCTTTTCCTTTTCTGGTGCAAGTTAGGGGGAAGGGACACAAAAGCTGCTGTTCTCTGGGTGTGTTCCTAAGGTCTCCCTCCGATTCTCCTTAGTCATGGCAGGCTTCTTGGAGGAAGTGCTCAGAAACAAAAGTAAGAGCTAGCTTGACTAATGAGGCTGACATCCAGGGCCCCTTGCTGCCCACACCCGTGCGTGCCACCCTTCCCTGCTTTTGACCTTTGTTCCTCTACTAACCTCCCTCCAAGCAGAACCAGGTTTGACCACCCGCCCTTTTCTGGTCAGGGGCCGGACGTGTCCCCTAGGTTCGTCATTCAAAGCGCTTTCGGCCAAACTGGTTCCCCGCGCCCCACGCCGGGGGCTGGGGACCCGCCGAGCTGCCGCTGTTAGTCCTCCCGGCTGTGAATTACCTTCGGCGGCGGCGGCGGCGGCGGCGGCGGCGGCGCGGCCCCGCCTCCCCTCGGCCGGCCGGCGGTTCAAGTGCAGGTTCGCAGCTGGGAGCGAAGAGGCGACACCCCTCGCTCGCGCACGGCGACCTGCTCCTCGGGCGGCTGCGGGCGGGGAGGGGACAGCGCTCGGCGCGGCGGCCAGCAGTCCTGCGAGGGAGCGTCGGAACCCCCCGCGGCGCGGATTGCCCGGCGTTAAGTTGAGGAGGCGTCCGAAGCGGGCTCCGGGCGGGGAGGCGGCGGCTGGAGTGGGGGCCCGGCCCCGCCGGGGTTAAGTCTCGCCTGCTCCCTGCTGCCCGGCTGGCGGCCCGCCGCCTTCAGTGAGAGGCCGGCGCCCCGCAAGGACCCTTCCCCCCCCCCCCACCTCCGTCCCCCTCCCCGCCTGCGGGAGGGTGGACAGTGGGGGCTGCTGGGCAGGAAGCCCTCCACCCCCCCAACTTCCCCCCCCCCCCTCCCCCCGTCAGCCCCGCGCCCCGGGGGGGTGCCCAGAGTGAGAGGGGCCGAGATGGCCGATGAGATTGACTGGTTGGACTTGCCCGGCCGGTGGACCTACGGAGTTGACCGCGGTGGGAGAATCTTCTTCATCAAGTACGTTGGTCTCTCTCGTTTTGCCATTTTATGTTTTCTTTCGAGTTGTCCAACTTGGAAGGTGGCAGGGCGGGGGGCAGGCTGAGCGGTAGGGGGAAGCGATGGCTGGAAAGGCAGGCATGACTAATAAGTTTATCGCCGCCTGTTTGAATGTGTCTCCCGCCTTTTCCTCAATGGGTCAAGGTCCAGCTAAGGCTGGGCATGTCCTCCTCTGGAAAGGCAGGGCGCGGCAGGGCAGGTGCGGGCCTTTCCGGCTGGTCCCCATTCACGGGGGACAGAGTGGGGGGGGGCAGCGGGTGCCCGAAGCAGGATGATTGGACCCAGTGTCCAGTGGGCCCGTCATTCCTTTCAACCCCGTCCTCTGAAAGGGCCAGGGGTATGTTCTTTCTCTTGCCCCCCCCCCCCACCAGATTTTCCTACAGAACACTTGGGCTAAGAGACATCACACCAGGAGACCCTGTCTCAGCCACCAGTTCCTGGCCGTCCCTCATCCCAGGACTCCGTGTTGCCAGGAAGACAGCCCCTCTCCCTTCCTGCTTCCTTCATGGGGCTGTGTGGTCAAGGGGAAGGAGAAGATGCCCACCACGCATTTGGCATTCTTTAAGGAGAGGGAGCCTCTGCTGCTCTCAGTAATATATTAGTACCGTTATATTAATTTCATAAACCAAAATGGCTCTGGCATAATCTCATTATAACAGAGTGGCCTCGCTGGTGCGATTTTGGCCCGCTCCTGCTATAGCCGTTCTTTGCCAGGATAGAAATCTCCCGATAATGTAGCAAGTCTAGAAGCACAGCATTCTGAACTGTTACCCACACATGATGGGTTTTTTTCTGCCTCAAGATAGCCACTCACAGAACATTAGAGCTGAAAGGGAGCCTTGGCTGCAACCCCCTCATTTTTCAGATGGGGAGGTGAGGTCTACAGAGAGGAAGGGTACTTGTTCCAAATAAAACCACTTGTTAATCAGAGCTCAGGCCAAGCCCGGTACCCGCCGACTTTAGAGCACTGCTTTCCCTCCAGCACCGAACTGGAGCCCAAGGAAGCCAGCGGATTTTCCCCTTGCCTCTCCGTTGCCACACTTGCTTTAGGCCTTTCTTCTGTAATTATCATCGCCATGATCATAATTGATGCTGTAATTAGATTATGTTAGAAATTAGCTCCACTGAAGTTCTCGATCCTGGGTCAGATTCTTAAATAACAGAACTCCACCGGTATTAAAACCGGAGTCCCTTTGGTCAGTGGTTTCAGACCTTTGAGTCCATGTAAATCACCGGAGGAATAGATGGAGAAAAGGCCGCTTCCTGAGCCCCGCCTCCAGAGATCCACATCTGGGGCGGGGCCTTCGCCTGTGTATTTCCAGGAGCTCCTCAGCTGAAGTGGTTAATTTGGCTGTCCTCCTCTTTCTTCCCAGACTCTTGCGTGCCTTCCAGCTTCTCTTGGCCTTTCACTCCACGAACATTCGAGTAGCCACTGTTTGTGTGCCACACCGCGAGGCATTAGAGATTAAAAAGGGGCGCCTGGGTGGCGCAGTCGGTTAAGCGTCCGACTTCAGCCAGGTCACGATCTCGCGGTTAGTGAGTTCGAGCCCCGCATCGGGCTCTGTGCTGACAGCTCAGAGCCTGGAGCCTGTTTCCGATTCTGTGTCTCCCTCTCTCTCTGCCCCTCCCCCGTTCATGCTCTGTCTCTCTCTGTCCCAAAAATAAATAAACGTTGAAAAAAAAAAAAAAAGTAAGATACAGGTTTTTCCTTGAAGGTGATAGGGAGAAAATGCAAATAAATACTTGGGAAATAATAGGATATATTCTCGAGGTATTTGCATGATGGTCTAGGAACACAAGAAAAAAAGAACTGACGTTCTTTGGGGAGCGGAGGGAGAGCTTTCTGGAGGAGGAGACATTTGGGCTGATTCTGGAGCAGAGGACCAGGGTGAAAGGGGCCCTGAAGCAGAGGCCTGTGGGAAGGAGGGCGCTGATGAGTGCCAGGGCACAGGTTGTCTAGAACACTCCGAGGGGGTCAGTGGAGATGGAGTGGAGGCTGCAGGGGTGCTGCAGAAGAGGGGGCAGGACCAATAAGAAGGGGCAGCTTTGGAGAGGCCTTGTGTGTTAGGCTAAGGGGTTTGAACTTGGTCCTGCAGGTGATAGGAAACCAAAGGAGATTTTTATTTTTATTATTTTTAAAATGTTTATTCACTTATTTGTGTGTTTGTTTTTAATTTTTTTATATTTTTTGTTTTTGAGAGAGAGAGAGAGAGTGCAAGCAGGGGAGGGGCAGAGAGAGAGGGAGACACAGAATCCGAAGCAGGCTCCAGGCTCTGAGCTGTCAGCACAGAGCCGGACGCGGGGCTCGAACCCACAAACTGTGAGATCGTGACCTGAGCCCAAGTCAGACGCTTAATTGACTGAGCCCCCCAGGTGCCCCTTTATTTTTATTTATTTATTTTTTGTCTTATTTAAGTCATCTCGACACCAAACAGGACCCCGAGATCAAGAGTCACACGTTCTTATGACTGAGTCAGCTAGGCACCCCCCAAAGGAGATTTTTAAGAGGATTGACACCTAGACCTGGGTTTTGGAAGCATCCCTCTGGCAGCTGTGTGGGCAGATGATGACTTAAAGGCTGAACGGGGGCGTAGGGGGAGAAACTTGGGGTTTGGAGAGCAGTCAGGGGTGACTGCTGAAGTCCAGGAGACAGCTGATGAGGCCTGGATTTAGGTGGTGAGGTTGCAGGAAGGAGAGATAGGAGAAATCTTTAGGAGGGTGTTCATTTACAGCCTGAATGTTGGGGAAGAGAGGGAAAAGGAAAAATCAAAGATGAATCTCAGAGGTTTTAACTTGAGTGTGACAGAGATGAGGCGTATGGGACAAGGAATGGATTTTAGGGGGCCTATAGATTCAGGGGAAAGTATTGAATTTGAAGTCCCTGCGGGACCTTCAGGAGGTCATGTCTGACAGGCAAGTGGATGTACAAACAGCGGCCTGGGCTGGAGAGGAAGTCCTGGGAGTCATTGCATAGGGTGGAACCGTCCAGAAATGTGTGACCAAGAAGATGGGGGTACCCAGGCAGCACCAGTGTAGAAGGAAAGGATAGAGGAAGAGAGACCAGAGATTGCAGGATGGTTGCGAGAGAAGGGCACTGCCCTAGCAGGAGGAGGAGAGAGATGGTAAGAGGAAGGAACGGTCAAGAGTGGAAAGGCCAAATGAGCTTAAAACTGGAAAGTGGCTAGAACTAAGGAGGTCTTTACTGACTTCTAAGAAAAGTGGGTTCGGGGAGGACTGAGGACAGAAACCAGATTGCAAAGGATGGATGAGAGGGAGACCAGGAAGTGGGGACAGCTAGAGGGGACCAGTTTCCAAGAAGGATGCTGGGTCAGTAAGAAGAGGAACGAGCTGGGAGGGGAGGCGGAGGGTTCAGACCAGAAGACAAAGACCAGAGTGGGGCTAAGCAGACGATGACCTGAGAGGGAGAGAGAAGTGGAAGAGACAATCTTGTGATACTCAATAGAATAAAGTTCTGGAAAAAACAGGAGATGACGGGGGCTATAACCCAGGCAGAGAGATTAGCCTTACGTGGAGGAAGGCCGCTTCTTCATGTAGAGACGAGTATTTTTTAAAAAATTTTTTCAATGTTTATTTGTTTTTGAGAGAGAGACAGATAGAGCGTGAGCAGGGGAGGGGCAGAGAGAGAGGGAGACACAGAATCGGAAACAGGCTCCAGGCTCTGGGCTGTCAGCCCAGAGCCCGATGTGGGGCTCGAACCCATGGACCATGAGATCATGCCCTGAGCTGCAGTCGGACGCGTAACTGGCTGAGTGAGCCACCCAGGTGCCCCTAGAGACAAGTATTAAGGTGGGGATATGGGTGCTTTGGGGGGTGGCTGGTTGGGCGTATTGAGGAAGCTCCTGACTGATGGTTTCTGGTTCTTCTTGAAGTAAGTGATAAGATTGTCCATTGAGAACGGGGAAGGGGGAGGAAAGAAGAGGCTGGTGAGGGGATTGAGGTTGATGGGGAAGCTTTAGAACACTCTGCAAATGGCAACTGGCCGGGGCCCCTGAAGAAGATGCTAGGTGGCACTTAGGGACCAGCTAAGCGTGGGGACTGTGGGTTTGCAGTGACATCGGTCCTCCCAGTTTTACAGTTCTCCGTCAGCCCAGAGCCAGGGGTGGAGACAGCCTGTGACTGCATCGTTCTGGGCCAGGAGCTGGCAAGGGGAGTAGCAGAACGACAGGGGAAAGACGTTGAGGTTGCGGGATCGTGTCCACCTCTGTGACCCTGGGATTGCCCATGATGTCCAGGACGCGTGGAGACGGTCGTCTGAGGGAATGATGTGAGAGGAGAAAAGGAATCGGGGCCAGAAGGTGTCCGGGTGGCTGAAGAGGAAGTGTAAGGGCGTGAGTTTCCCCGCACACTTAAAGTTCACACTGGCTGACTTTCCTCTTCCTGGGCTTCCTCTCCCACTGCCTCCCGGCACCAAAGCCCACGACACAGGGCATCTCTGTGTGTGCACAATGGTTCGAGGGTCCTGGGGGCACCAGAACGGTGGCTTTGTTTCTTGCCTCCTCATCAGACGGGTGAGTCCACTGGGAAACCCCGTCCTGTAGCAGGTGTCCAAACTCAGAGAAACATTAGTGGAGTCCAGTGAAAAAAGAAAGCATGTGTCCACACGAAGACTTAGGCATAGGTGTTCCTGGCAGCTTTGTTTGTAATGGCCCGACCTGAAAACAACCTGAATGTCCATCACCAGGTGAGTAGATGGACACCGTGGTATATTCTATGATGGAATACTACTCAGTAATGAAGCGGAAGCAACTATGAACACATGTTACCACGGAGAGGGGAGAGAGAGAGAGAGAGAGAGAAAAGAAAGGGAGAGAAGGAAGGAGAGCAGGAGGAAGAAAATAAGAAAGAAGTCAAAGAAGTCTAGCTTGCATGATTCCTTTATATAAAATTCTAGAAACTCTAGAAAATGCAAACTAATCTATAGAAACAGGAAGCAGATTCGTTGTTGTTGGGGGGGGCGGTGCAGGTGGAAAGAGCTGACAGCGTGGGAGAGAGGAATTATGAGGGGGCACAAAGGAAAACTGGGGGGTTCACATCTCGATTTTGGTGATAGTTTCACAGGTATATACACATGTCAACACTTTACATGGTACGCTTTAAATATGTGCAGCATTGGGGCGCCTGGGTGGCGCAGTCGGTTAAGCGTCCGACTTCAGCCAGGTCACGATCTCGCGGTCCGTGAGTTCGAGCCCCGCGTCGGGCTCTGGGCTGATGGCTCAGAGCCTGGAGCCTGTTTCCGATTCTGTGTCTCCCTCTCTCTCTGCCCCTCCCCCGTTCATGCTCTGTCTCTCTCTGTCCCAAAAATAAATAAATGTTGAAAAAAAAAATTTAAAAAAAAAATATGTGCAGCATTGTACATTGTGTATCTTACTTCAATAAAAATTCTTTTTTTTTTATTTTTAAAATTTTTTTTTTAACGTTTATTTATTTTTGGGACAGAGAGAGACAGAGCATGAACGGGGGAGGGTCAGAGAGAGAGGGAGACACAGAATCGGAAACAGGCTCCAGGCTCTGAGCCGTCAGCCCAGAGCCTGACGCGGGGCTCGAACTCCCGGACCGCGAGATCGTGACCTGGCTGAAGTCGGACGCTTAACCGACTGCGCCACCCAGGCGCCCCATTACTTCAATAAAAATTCTTAATGAGATTTGTTATATTAATTAAAGTGTTAAGGATACTTTAACATCAGCGAGTGGAGTCCTGTCCTGGACCCCAAGACAGGCCCCACCCCAAAGCCTGGATGATGCAGGTGATACAGACTCCTCTCCTCCACGTGCCTGGGTTGGCCCAGAAAGTCAGGTGCCTCGTGTGGGTCACAACTGACTCTGGAAAAATTAATATCATTTGGTTGGTGGGGGTGGAGAAATGTTGATGGGTTCATCTGCCTCCCAGTCTAGACCCAGCGGATCTGTGGTCTTGGGGAGCCCAACTTGCCAGGAGTGAGCTGTTAGAATCCTGGCTTCATCACTTATTGATCATATGATTTGGGGCAAGTCCCTTAACCTCTCTGAACCTCAGGTTCATCATCTGTAAAATTCCTCATGTGAAGGACTGTTGTGAACGAAAATATTTAACATTGAGACACCCAAGGACTAGGGGTTCACCTAGCCTCCTCCTCTTGTATCCGTTGAGAAGCTTCCAGTTAAGTACCTTCACTGTTCTCCCCAGAGACTTCACCTGTCACCCCAAATGTCACCTCCTTAGCACACCCTTCGTGCTGTTCCCCTTCCTTAATTTCGTCCCGGATAGCACTTCCTCCTCTGTGATGGGATAATGCTCTTTATGCGTAGCTATAATAGGGATAGGGTATACTTCCTATTATATTACATTGCAACCGTCTTTTTATATGTCTGTTTCCCCCGTGGGTTATAAATTCTTTGAGGTCAGGGTCAGATGTTATTTATTTCTGATTCCTCAGCATCTACTCAGTAAATGCTTTGTGCATGTGAATGAATGAATGGCTGTGTGGTGGATTCATCTATCTCACGTGCCTGGGATCAGACCGTCAGTGTTGGTGTGAATTGGGAGAGGGATGTCCTACTCCGGGAAGCCTCTATTGTATCTGACACTTTTTTTTTTTATGGGTTTTTGGGTTTTTTTTGAGACAGAGAGAAACAGAGCACGAGCGGGGGAGGGGCAGAGAGAGAGGGAGACACAGAATCCGAAGCAAGCTCCAGGCTCTGAGTTGTCAGCACAGAGTCCGAAGTGGGGCTCCAACCCAACAACCGTGAGATCGTGGCCTGAGCCAAAGTCGGACGCTTAACCGACTGAGCTACCCAGGCGCCCCAGTATCTGACACTTTCTTATTGGTTTTGTTTTGTTTTGTTTTGTTTTGTTTTGTTTTGTTTTGTTTTGTTTTGTAGCGATGAGGAAAAGTCAACCAGCTGGGTGCACCCTGGTACAGAATCACCCATCCAGAGTGGACACTCCTCCAGCCCAGGTAAGGAGCTTGGCTGTCCCCACCTTTGCAATTGAGGAGGAAGCGATGGCTTGAGGCAGCATAACTGCCCTGACTTTGCTTCTCACTTTTTCTTTTCGGCATGGACGGATTCAGCTTAGCATTTGGACCACCTGGGGAGGGTGCAGGAGCATTGATGCTCACCTTGAGGTCTTTCTGAGCTTCCAGTTCTGTAGTTAACATATGGGACCGATCTTTGAGGACACAGATTTGACCCCTCTGTCATCCCCCTGCCCAGTCAGAAACTCCTCTCCATCTTCAGAGCTCCTGAGCTAGGCGTAATCCCAGCTCCTGGTGCTGTACCATAGAACCGTGTGCCATGATGGAAACGTTCTCTCTCTGAGCTGCCCAGCAGAGTCACCATTAACCACAAATAGCTACTGAGCGATTGCAACGTGATTAGTGTGGCTGAGGAAGTGAACTGTTACGTTTGAATTCATTCAAATTTAAGTAGCCCCACATGGCTAGTAGGAATGCCTTCACACTGGGGTGGGGGTGGGGGGACATGAGAGAAAAGGGCACGGGGCCCACACTGACTGCTTACTGTAGAGCAGACTCCAGTGCTAGCCCAGGCCAGTGGGAAGGTGAGGACACGTACAGGCGGAATTTCAGTCTAAATGGGGGAGGCAGAGACACCAAGAATGAGAAGGGCCGGGGTACTTCGAGTGGACAGGCAGTGTTCCTCTTCAGAATGTTGCCACAGAGCCACCCTCGCTGGCCTTCTGGCCCTTCCGCTGACTGCACACCACGTGGTTCTAGGAGTCTGGGTCGCTCACGGGACACAGCCAGCACTGCGGGACACATTGGGTTAAGTAAGGTGTTGGCCTGCCCAGAGCCCACTTTCTTTTAGATTCTGGGCTAGGATCGTTGTGTTTTCAGGGCCGGAAGGGACTTCAGGGACCCTGGAACCCAACGCCTTCTTTCAAGGGTGGGAAGATCGAAGAACAGAGGGGAAGTACCTGGCCGTTCAGCTGCGCAAAGCCGTGCCAGGGTGAAACGCCTAAGCTCTAGAGGCAGAGAGGCCTGGGCTCAAATCTTGACTCTCCTTTCTCTCAGGGTGGTCTTGAGCAAGTGGCTTAAATCTTCCGGGACTTGGCTCTTCTTCATTGGCAAAATAGGGATAGGACAGCGAACCTCCGAAGATGATAGCAAAGGCTACCCAAGAGAATCACCATCAATGGAGGTGACCGCTATCGCTGTGGTCACTGTTGTTACTTCTGACATGAAGTAAGGCCTCTTACCCCAAGATCGGGCTGTGTCCCTCTCCTGGGTTGCTGTTTGTGCTGCTATCCGTGTTTAAAATGTGATTGCGTGTGCCTCGCTATGGCCCTAGGTAGGACTAGAAGACGGATAAAAGCCTGTGAGCCAATTACTTCATTTTGGGCCGCAGCCAACTGGTTGTCCGAGGCTGGGAAGGGGTTAAGATGCCCCTGAAGCTTGCTGGGAGGGCAGCTGCCTCAGCGGGCACTCCGCCTGGACAGGAATATAAGCACTTCTTGGTGTTGCCCGGGCAGAGAGGGCAGTGTGGAGGGAAGTTGCTGGAAAAGGCAGGGGACAAAATCCACGCTGGCCTCTTTCCCAGGCACATCACAGTGGCAGGATTATTTATGATTCTGACCCAATGGGGATCCCTCTACTTGGGGAGACTGCCAACCCACGCCCTTCTGAATGGGAACGTCCTCCCACAGGGACAGAGGGGAACAAGTTGCATTTATGGAGCAGCACAGAGGAAAGAATGTCAGCTTTGGAGGCAGTAGAGACCAGACTCACATCCCAGACCAGACACTTCCTGTGTGACCTTAAGCAAGTTGATTAACCTCTCTGGGCCTCAGTTTCCTCGTCTATAAAAATGTTCAAGCCAGTGCCTATCACATACTGCTTTTCTGCAAATTAAATATGCTAACAGTGGTAAAATGTGTAGCTGAGAGGAAGGAAGCACTAAGTGGCAGCTGGTGTTATTATTTCTATGGACCAAGCCCTGGGAGGGGAGCTGGGTTCATTGGCTTCCCTGATACTTTGAAGCAGCAGCAGCACCGCCAACACTAACCATGGAAATCTAGACCCTTGAGAAATAGAGGTGAATAAAATGAATTATACAGACTGGGCCCGCCACTCTATAGAACCCAGGTTCTGCTCTCCAGCAGCTTGTGCCCTGAGGCAGCTGATAATATGGCGGGAGAGATTCAGACCAAGAGTGAATGGCTATGTTTTGTAAAACCTCATACACAAGGCAGGTGTTTGGCTTGACCAGACAGGTGGCAGTGATCATCTGTCAAGAGAATCCACACATGTTTTACAATAGGTCAGCCCCAGGGCTCTTGCACGCCCAAAAGGAATGATCTCCACCAGTGCCCTGCCTGTCTCCACCTTGGACAGTGGTTTCCCTTGAGTTTCTCAGAAGACCCTTCCTCTGCCTTGGGGTGGAGGAATCCTGTTTGCCGGGGAGGCAGGATGCTCTTTTGGGGGGATGCGTAGGATGAAACAGTACCTAATAGAGCGCTCTTAAGAGATAGAGTGCTAATAGAGCCCCACTCTTAGGGGCTGCAGCCACCTGCAGGGAGTGCCTGGGCACCTCCGAGCCATGGTCACCTTCTGTATCTATTCAGGTTTTGCTCACTCTGTAAGCCTGTGATTCTCTGCTTTGAGCATTTCCATGGATATTTTTTTTTCAGAGGTGCTATTAAAAAAGATTTTGTTCTAGATTAACCAGACAGAAAATCAACAGAGAAGGATTAATGGCCTTAAATGACATATTAGATCAAATGAATTTAATGGTTACAGACATAACGTTCCACCCCAGACCAGAAGATACATTCTTCTCAAGGGCACATGGAACATTTTCCAAAGTAGATCACATTTTAAGACACAAAACAAGTATCAGTAAATTTAAGAAGAATGAAATCATATCAAGCATCTTTTCAAACCACAATGGTATGAAACTAAAAGTCAATTACAAGAACACTGGAAAAATCACAAATATGTGGATGCTATATGCTACCGACCAACCAATGGGTCAACAAAGAAATCAAAGGAGGAATGAAAAAATACCTTGCGACAAATGAAAACAGAAATACAACATACCAAAATCTCTGGGATGCAGCAAAAACAGCTCCACGAGGAATGTTCATAGCAATATGGGTCTACCTCAAGAAACAAGAAAATCTCAAATAACCAAACCAACTTTACACCTATAGGAACTAGAAAAAGAACAAGAAGTGAAGCCCACAGTTAGTAGAAAGAAGGAAATAACAAAGCTCTGGGTGGAAATAAATGAAATGGAGACTGGAAAAGACAATAAAAAAGATGAACTAAGAGCTGGCTCTTTGAAAAGATAAAACTGACATGCTTTTAGCTTGACTCACCAAGAAAAGGAGAAAGAGGGCTCAAGTAAATAAAATCAGAAGTGAAGGAGAAGTTACAACTGACACCACAGAAATACAAAGGATCATAAGACACCACTATGAACAATTATATGCTAGTAAATTACCCAACCTAGAAGAAATGGATACATTTCTAGAAACATGCCATCTTCTTTCTCAGGCTGAACCATGAAGAAATTGTAAGTGTGAATAGACCAATTACTGGTAAGGAAATGGAATCACTAATCAAAAACCTCCCAAGAAACAAAAGCCCAGAACCAAATGGCTTCATGGGTAAATTCTACCAAACATTCAAAGAAGATTTAATACCTATCTTTCTCGATCTCTTCTAAAAAATCAAAGAGGAAGGAATGCTTCCAAACTCATTTTATGAGGCCAGCATTACCCTCATACCAAAACCAGACCAGGACACCAGGCAAAAAGAAAATTGTGGGCCAATATTCTTGATGAACATAATTGCAAAAATTCTCAACAAAATATTAGCAAACCGCCTTCAACAAGACATTAATAGGATCATTTGCCATGATTGAATGGTATTTATTTCAGGGATGCCCAGAAATAAACCTACGCATATATGGTCAATTAATTTATGACAAATGAGGCAAGAATATGGAATGGCGAAAGGACAGTCTCTTTAAAAATTTTTTAAAGTTTATTTACTTATTTTGAGAGAGAGAGCAACGGGGGGGGGGGGGGGTGTGCAGAGAGAGAAAATCCCAAGCAGGCTCTGCACTGCCACTGCAGAGCCCGATGCAGGGCTCGAACTCATGAGCCATGAAATCATGACCTGAGCTGAAGTCAAGAGTTGGATGCTTAACTGACTGAGCCACCCAGGTGCCCCAGGACGGTCTCTTTAAATGGTGTTGGCAAAACTGGACAGCTATATGCAAAAGAATGAAACTAGACCACTATTTTACATATACACAAAAATGAACTCAAAATGGATTCAAGATTTGAATGTAGGACTTGAAGCCATAAAACTCCTAGAAAACAATAAATTCCTTGACCCTAGTCTTGGTGATGACTTTTTGGAGCTGACTCTAAAAGCAAGGGCAACAGAAGCAAAAATAAACAAATGGTACCGCATCACACTCAAAAGCTTCTGCACAGCCAAGGGAACCATCCACAGAATGAAAAGGCGACGTACAGAATGGGAGAACATATTTGCACGTCATGTATCTGATAAGGGGTTAATATCCAAAATACATAAAGAACTCGTATCACTCAATGACAAAAACAAAACGAAACCAAAAAACCCACACAACACACAAAACACATAACCCAAGACAAAAAACATTCTGATCAAAAAGGGGGCAGAGGACCTGAATAGACATCCTTCCAAAGAAGACATATAGATGGCCAATAGACACACAAAAAGATGCTTAACATCACTTATCCTCAGGGAAGGGCAATCAAAACCACAACAAGATATAAGATGCAACAAGCATTGGCGAAGATACAAGAGAAAAGGGAACCCTCATGCACCGTTGGTGGGAATGCAGACTGCTACAGCCACTCTGGAAAACAATATGGCCGATGAATGGGTAAAGATGTGGTATATATCTGATAGAATACTACTCAGCCATAAACAAGAATGAAATCCTGCCACTTGTGACAGCAAGGATGGACCAGGAGAGGGGTGTGCGACGTGACATGAGAAAGACAAATACCGTATGATTTCCCTTTTATGTGGAATCTAAACAGGAAGACGGAAGAACAGGCTAAACACAACTCGTTGATAATAGAACCGTGGTTGCTGGAGGGGAGGGGAGCTGGTGGGGGGCTGAACGGGTGGAGGAGGTCAAGAGGTACAAACTTCCAATTAGAAAATAAGGAAATATATAATGTACAGCACCATGACTATAGTCAGTAAAAGTTGCCAAGGGTAAATCCTAAAAGTTCTCAGCGCGGGAAAAAGTCCTCAGTATCTTGTCCAGAAGCAGCAGAAGCTGGTGGTAATGATACTGGCCTGGGGTTTGGAGGCTTGAGTCCTGTTCTGATCTTGGGTGCTAATCGCCTGTGAGGCCTGGGGCAAGGGATCCGCCCTTGGATCTTGCTTGTGCTTCTGCGACGAAGGGAGAGGGCTGTGGGACCGCCCGGAGCGCCCTTCCAGGGGAACCACCTGTGCGTTCACCGCTGGGTCCCTGGGGCTGGCGCAGGGCCTGGCCCAGAGTAGCTGCTCAGGAAAAGCTTGTCGAATGAACGAGCAAACCCTGTGAGGTAGCGATCCATTCGGTCACTTAACTGCCATCCCTCTTCTTCTTTGCTAGAAACAGACCGATGGGGATGACGGACCAAAAAGGGTGAGAGATAGGTGGGTTTGAGCACTTCTGGCTGGTCTGTGAATTTTCCTGGTTCTCCGGGCCCCATCCCTCCTGAGCGCAGACCCGGTGTACGGGGCTGAGAAGAAAGAGAGGGTCATGTTGTGAATTTGCTTCCTCACAGGGTTGCCCAAAGGCTGGGAGATGGATTCTACCCAGGAGGGAGCTGTGTACTTCATCAAGTGAGTAAGATGGGAGTTTCTTTCTGGTGTGGCTGTTGGGCCTGCTGTTTTGGTCACTGATGCCTCCCTGGGTGGGGGGTGGGGGGGGTTGTTAAAGGGGCTGCTCTTGCACTGAAGGCCTTGCTGGGGTCTGTGAGTGGCCAGGAGGCCTCCAGCCTGGCAGAGAAAGCTAGGTGGTGTGTGTGTGTGTGTGTGTGTGTTTATGCACGTGCACATATGGGGTGTGTGTGTTTCTGTTGGCCTGGGAGGGCCAGTGTCAATCATGGGAAGTCTTCCCAGTTTGGATGGGTGGGTGGAGTGCTGGGGGGAGCAGGGATGGCTCAACAAAGTAAAGCAAAGCGGCTGCTTTAGACACCCCCGTGGGACAAAAGTCTCCGAGGAAGGAGACGGAGCGCGAGGAAGCCCGAAAGAGACAGGGAGTGGAGCAGGAGGAGGGAAGGTGTGAGTGAGGTGCGCGGACAGGCAGGTTGGGCCGTGGCAAGGCCCACTCCGTCTCTCTTGCTCTCCTAGACGGAGCATCTGTGACCCTGGAGGTGGCGGGGTACGTGCGGTGCTGTTTTTCCCTGGGGTTTGGTCACGCTCCGCCGTGGGCCGGGCTAGCTGGTGCTCTCAGCAGCCGGCAGGACACCTGGGGAAGGCGCCCCGGATGTAACCTTGGAAGCAGAAGAGAACTCTTTGGGCTGGGGTGGTCCACGTCTACCCGATTGGTTTCATTTCCCGCCGCCTTGGCCTGGGTCTCTCCATCTCCCAGGCAGGCCGGGTCCTGGCATTGTTCCCACGGGCGAGGCTTGGCATGCTCAGGCCTGCGCCTGGCCTGGCCTCGGAGTCTACAGGGCTGGTAAGAGAGTGGCTGAGCAGACGGTTGGGGCGTGGGCACCGCCAGAGGCATCCCCTGCCCGGCCGGGGGAGGGAGGGCCCCCCTCATCTCCTCCCCCTCCTGTTCCCCTTCCAAATCTTCATTCATCTCTCATGAGCGCCCACCCTCCCTCCAGACCACCCAGCCTTTACATCAGCTTGGCTGTGAACCATCTTCCTGAAACAAAAACAAAACAAAATGGACAAGTTATCTGCTTCGGAGACTGTTCAGCTAGGACGTGGCTTCTACAGCCTGAGCTTTCCCTGAAATTGAGCCCAAACCCCTGCTTCGGTTAAGAATCCTAACCATCTTCTGGGCTCCTGGGTGGCTCAGTCGGTTCAGCGTCTGACTTCGGCTCAGGTCACGATCTCCCGGTCTGTGAGTTTGAGCCCCGCATCCGGCTCTGTGCTGACAGCCCAGAGCCTGGAGCCTGTTTCAGATTCTGTGTCTCCCTCTCTCTCTGCCCCTCCTCCCCCATTCATGTTCTGTCTCTCTCTCTCTGTCAAAAATAAACATTAAAAAAAAATTAATTATAAAAAAAATCCTAACCATCTTCATACTCCTCAGGTGGATCTGGTGCTTGAGACCATCTACTAAGTACTTCCACCTGTATTACCTCATCTCAACCACCCCTGAACACTTACCACCTGCCGTGGCCTGGCCCTGACCCTTTCTTGGCCTGGCCCTGGCCCTTTCTGACCTCATCTCCCATAACAGGCCAGCTACCGTGATTTTTATCTTTCTTTTCCTCCGGTGTGCCAAATTCATGCTTACCTCAGGACCTTTGCATCTGCTGTTCCTTTTGCCTGGGAGCACTTTCCTCCTGTTTTTGTGCATCTGGCCCCTATGTATCATTTAGCTCGAATGTTATCTTCTCGGAGGGACCGTTCCTCACTACCTGCTCTGCTCTTCCTTAGACCCTCTCTCTCTCTTAAGTAAACTTTATGCCCAACGTGGGACTCAAACTCACAACTCTGAGCTCAAGGGTCTCATGCTGTGTAGACTGAGTCAGCCAGGCACCCTCAGACCCTGTTACTTTTCTTTAGACTACCCGCCACTACTTGGAAGTTTGTCGTTTCTACATTTCTATATTTACTTAGTCATCGGTGGTGTTCCCCATTGCCTCGTCAGTCCTGAGAACAGATTCTGGCTATCTCATGCTCCACTGTGTCCTAGAACCTTGCCGGAGTGTGACAGGAATCTGAGATATTTGCTGGAATAAATGAATGGAAATGTTGGGAGGTAAACCACACAGGCGTCATTGACTCCTCCGGCTACCAGCCCGGAGCATCACGAGCTCTTCACCTTTTCTTCACCAACACCAGTTCTGTCTTTCTCAGAAAGTGCCACCAGAGGGGCACCTGGGTGGCTCAGTTGCTTAAGTGACCGACTGACTCTTGATTTCGGCTCAGGTCCTGATCTCACAGTCCGTGAGTTCGAGCCCCGTGTGGGGCTCTGCACTGACAGTGTGGAGCCTGCTTGGGATTCTCTCTCTCTGCCCCTCCGCTGCTTGAGCGCTCTCTCTAAAAATAAATAAATAAACTTAAAAAGATAAAAATAAAGAAGCACCACCAGAGGAGATCCCTCCAAGACAGCCTCAAGCCCCACTGCCTGGCAATTCTCCTAAATCTCTTTCACCCCATGGTCACAGCCTGACTTCATGCCCACACGGGCTCTCACCTGGATCATTCTAGCAGGTTCCCGACTGGTGTTCCTGCCTCCAGGCCATACTGCTTCACAAATGCTTCTTTGCTAAGCGCAGCTTTGGTCACATCATTCTGCTTTAAAAACCGTTCATGCTTGGGAGCCTGGGTGGCTCGGTCGGTTAAGCATCCGACTTTGGCCCAGGTCTTGATCTCATGGTTCGTGAGTTGGAGCCCCGCACTGAGCTGTCTGCTGTCCGCACAGAGCCCATTTCGGATCCCCAGTGCCCGCCTCCCCCTGCCCCTTGTCACTCCAAGAAAAAAAAAAAAAAGAACAAAACAAAACAAAAAAACCTTTCATGCTTCTGTCAGTTACAAGATAAAATCGAAATTCCTTACTCAGGTACTTCAAAGGGCTTCATAATCTGGTTTCCTGCCTTCCTGCTCTGACTTCACCTCCCATACTCCCCAGTTTGCCAGACCAGATCATTTGTGGTTCCCTCAACACATACCTCTTTTCCATGCCTCCCAGCCTTTGCAAGTGCTAATCTCTCCTTTCACAGGGCTTGTGTCCACCTGTGAATACTTGCCTTTCTTTGAAAACTCAGCCCATGACATCACTCCTTTAGGGAAGCCCACCGGTGTTGTAACTGTTTACATGTGTGTTATTTTCCCTAGATTGGTGGTTCACTAACTTGAGTGTGCGTCGAAATCACCCGGAGGGCTTGTTAAAACAGATTGGCCCTGGCCCTAGAGTTTCTGATTCAGAAGGTCTGAGAATTTGCCATTCTGACAGGTTTCCCAGGTGATGACGATGCTGCTGGTCCGGGGACCACACTTTGAGAACCACAGGGCTAGACTGAAAGCCGGTCAACGGCAGGGCACACATAGGGTGGCCATAAAGTCTGGAAACACAGACAGTATCATTTCATCATGCATCGCAATGAACTGGCAACAAGCTGTTAAGCGTTCGCGTCTGTTCCCAGACTTGGTGGTCACCCCATGCGTCAGGAGCGGCAGTGGCCGCTCTGAGAGCTGAGCTTTACTACGCGATCTCATTCAGTCCTCACGATAGCATTGGGAGGGAGGCGCTAACAACCCTAATGGTTTCAGCAAGGAAGGAGGCTATAGAGACTTAAAACTGAGATTTAACGCTGAGCAAAAAAACTCCTTCAGTGTTATGAAGCTTTTGGAAAGCAAAGCTGGGATTCAGCCCCACGTCTGCTTGATTTCACAGGCTGTGCGCCTAGCGTAATGCCACAGAGATGCCACAGCTGTCTCTGGAATCCTTGGTGCCAGGCTCAGACAAGGGAGGTGCTCAGGAAACCCCGACTGCGTGAGTGAGTGAGTGAGTGAATGAGTGAATGACTCTGGCCCTCTCATTTTCATGGTTCCCTGCATGATCAAATCCCTACCAAGGTTTGGGACCTTTGGTTGGTGGGTGAGTTGGAGACCCTGAGGACTCCAGACATGGGTCCCAAGGCTTAATAAAGAAAGTCAGATATACAGACAACTCGAGAAGCTATTTCTTTTTCCTTCTAGCGTGGATGGGTCAAATTTCAATGAGCAAACATTGACATTTGCCCAGGACCAGACGAATATGATAATTATGTGTCAGTAAGCCCTTCCCTTCATGGTGTCTGGGAGGTGACTCTCGTGGTGTGCACAACTGATGTCATTGCTCAAGTGTGCCTGCGGTTTTGAGGGTGTCACTTACAGGAAGGGTGGTTCAGAGAGAAGAGCAAAGGCCAAGTGTTAAAATGTGGGTAAAACCCCCAGCAATACCCCCAGTGTGCGTGTATCACGTGAATCCAGAAGAGGGCGCCAAAGCACACGTGATCAGCCCGGCCAAGGCCTTGCGGCGTTTGCTCAGTGGTGACCCACAGATTCACTCCAGAACCATCTCGACCGTCCTCCGCCACAGGTCAACCACTATGGATCTGGTAGACTCCTTTCAAACGCTTAGAGATCTGGGTGTGTTACACCCATTCCTGATTTTCTCTGGCCCTTGACTCCTCCCCCGCTTCCTGCTGAGGCAGCCAGCTGTGGAGCTTGCCAATTCA
The DNA here is from genome assembly GCF_028749965.1 of Puma concolor. Lineage (NCBI taxonomy): Eukaryota > Metazoa > Chordata > Mammalia > Carnivora > Felidae > Puma > Puma concolor. The sequence continues at coordinate 27,179,834 of NC_141683.1, forward strand.
GTCTCCCAGAGTGCCTCTCTCTTTCCCCAAAGTTGGCAGGGAGGGAGGCACGGCAGTGATGCTTTCTGCAGAGCCCGATAACCTTTGTTCCCAATCTGGGCCCCTTCTGTCCCGCACCCCCTGACACCGGTGCCCCCGTGGGCCCCGCACCTCCTCCATCCCAGGGAGCCTCACCCAGCTGCTGTCACTTCTTCCATGTTCTTCTAAGGAGGTGCCAGAATGGGCGGTCACGCCACCAGTGCCTTCTGCTCCTCCATGGGCTGCTCAGTGCTGCGCCAGGGGCTGTGGAAGGCAGGATCCAGAAGCCCGGGGCTCTGGCCCCAGGTGCTCATGGGAGTCATCACATAGACCCCAACCCGTGGGGCCCCGGAGGAGGCGACACCCCAGAAGTTGGGCTTTGTTGTCTCCAGAACCCAGACAGGACAAGGAGAGGAGTCACAGGGGGAACAAACCTCATACTTAGTGACCTGACTAGCTCTGCCCTCGGGGTTGGGGGGGGGCACAAAATATCCCAGAACAGTAAAATGAGACAGATGAGAACAGGTACTGAATGCAATGGGGAGAGGGGGGGCTCAGGGAAGAGAAACCCCATTTGCAGATGAAAAAAACTGAGATTCAGCAGCCAAGGAACTTGTTCCAAGTCACTCAGTTGGTTAAGGGGAGGAACTTGGAATTGGAACTCAGTAGGTCCTCAAAGGTAGCTCACCACAGGGGGCTCCCTTTTCTGCTCCCCATTTGGTACTTCCGGCAGAGAGAGAGGCCCATGTGGACGCGGCTGGGGTGAAGAATGGGTAAGACATGTCCGAGGGGCAACAAGTCCGTCAATTTCATGGCCACCGAGACTGTGATGACCTTCAAAAGGCCAGGAGGACCCGCGTGCTTGTGCTTAGCGACTCATAGTGGCCCAGAGTTCTGGACCTGCCCCCCCTGAGCCTGGGGGCCTGGATTCTAAGGGCGCTTTCTTCAGGATCCTTCCTCCCTCATGCCTCCTTCTCACGCCCTCCCCACCTGAGTGTCACAGGAGTCTTGCTTCTCCACTGCTGGGCTCAGGGAGAGAGTGTAGACTTGGTAAAGGGAGTTTATTTTCTTTGCTCCTCTGCGTGCCCTTGCTGGAACTCTGAGACCCTCCTCGTGCCAGGTGTCCTCACCCCACTCCTCAAAGGTGCTGCCCCCACAGAAGTCCTCCCTTTGGTTTCTCATGCCCCGGGGGCCTCCCAGATCGCCCGGAGACTTCGGCAGAGCCAGCTCAGACCTCTCGCAGGATCTGTCTGCAGCCTTTGCCCTCTGTCTGCCAGAGAGGAAACCCTCCCAGCAGGCCCTTCTGTCCGTCTCCTGCCTTTTCCAGTTGCCCAAGGATTGTGTGGGATTGGGGCTGGGGTCCTAATCCCCTTCCTCGCCCTGCCTGTCTCCCTCCCAGATGCTGCAGTCTCTGGCCCCAACCCTGCTTTGCTCCATTGACTGTTCAAGGCCAGAGATGCCCCCCAGAGCCCCTCGTCTTTCTTTGGCTGGAAGCCGGCTCTCCCCCTGCCGGTACTGGGCAGGCTTGCCAAATCCTGGACAGCCAGGGCAGGTGGGTTGGGCTTAATCAGTACTACCTGGCACCAGGCCTGCACCCAGGATTTCTCTGTCCCTTCAGCTGAGTGCCTTTCTCATCGCCGATGAACTCAGCATCTCAGCTGGGCTGGGAGAGAGGTAAGGGGTGACCTAGGGATCCTCCTCCCCACCACGGCTGCAGGCAGGTGCATACTGGTCTAACCTGAGGTTCTCAGCTCTGGCCTGGCCTACTCTGGAGTTGAAAGTAGCTGTCTCTCTCTCTCTCTCTCTCTCTCTCTCTCTCTCTCTCTCTCTCTCGGGTGTGATCGGATCCCTGTAACGATCCCCCTCCCCACTCACGTGGCTCTTCCTGGACCCTGGAAGGGAAGCCTGTGCTCCTGCCCCTTCCATAGCAGATTCTTTTTAAAGAGAAAGGCTTCAGTTGGGTAACTGATGCTTGGACTCCGATCACATTAAAAGAGACCCACAGAGAAGGACGAATCATTGTATTTGAGTGAAGAGAAGCTTAATTTTTGAAATCAAGTTGCTGTAATAATAAATACTCAAAAAAGATATAATAGGTGGGTGAGTCCTTGCAGATGCCCTCCATCTAGCCCCTGCTTCTTGAAGTAGTCTTTATTCAGAAGTGACCCCAGGGGCGCCTGGGTGGCTCAGCTGGTTGAGCATCCAGCTCTTGGTTTCGACACAGGTCGCGATCTCATGGATGTGGGTTGGAGCCCTGCGTCGGGCTCTGTGCTGACAGTGCGGAGCCTGCGTGGGTTTCTTTCTCTCCCTTTCTCTCTGTCCCTCCCATGCTAGTGCTCTGTCGCTCAAAATAAATAAGTGAACTTAAAAAACAAGACAGCAGTGACCACCGTAGCTCATCCGGTTTGGTCTGTAGCTTCCAGGTCTCAGGAGCAGGAGGGACTGAGACCCAGTGAGCCTGCTGGACGTCCCGGCAGGCATAGGCCATTTTCTTCCCATCTTTCTGGTCCTGGTTGTGAAATTCAGTGTTTCTATTGCACTTACGCACTGTCACAGAGAATCTGTTATTTTTTCCCCGCATCTCCAGAAATGTGAAGAAGAGAAGGAAAGCGAGGCAGAGAAAGAGAGAGAGAGATCGGGAGAGATCTCTCAATGGCATGGGCTTGTCTACAGCAGAAATGGGGCTGCAGTCCTATTGTCTGAAGCCCTCCCTTCTGTCTCTGAGCAAACACGGGTACCCCCTGGCTTGGCGGGCCTCCTTGCCCCAGGTCACTGGAGACCAATTTGGGCTGAAGACCCGGGAGGTCCTGGTGTCTTGTAATGGGGTCCAACCAGTTCCAGACATTATTTCTTTAAATTCCTTGTTGGGGGGGGGGGGAAGGGGGTGGGAAGGCACCAGGACCCCTACCAAGCCCTCCTAACACCCAGAGGTGTGCCCATCTCTTGGCTGGACAGCCACCGAGATGAAAGGCAACCACAGGCAGGTCTGGTGAGTCCCCATGATGCCAGACCCCTGGACACCTTCCGGTTCCCTGCACTCTAGCGGGAGAACAGCAAAATGCAGCTCACGCGAGGAAGGTGGCCCGGATCGCCTTTGGGGGGCAGCCCTTCCTGGTGGTGGAAGGCCAGGAAGGCTGTGCCCAAGGGCTCCGTCCTTTCCTGGGCTCCAGGAAGCATGGACGGTTAGCAGCTTGTCGCTGGTGTTGATGGAGTTAAACCTTTCCAGGGACTATTTACTCCTGATCCTAAGTGACAGCTTGGGGAGGGAGAGTCACGTGGCCCTGAAATCCCCGCGGGAGCCAATGGAGCATGCCCAGCTGCTTCTGCCTGGGAAAGATGCTGGATCCTGCAGTCACAACAGCATCCTCTCCCCGCGCCAGGGACCTGCCAGCCGGAGAGATGACTGATTAGACCGGATCAGATCCAGAGCCCCGCTCTTCAGACGGGGGCCCTGGGGGGCGGGGGAGGAGGACCCCAGCTGGCCGGAGCTGGGGGAGGGGTGCCTTGGGGCCCGGAGAGTTCTAGCTTTTCAACGCGGGGCTCACACCTCTGAAGCCGGTGAGTCTGTTCTGATGCATCATATAGATGAGGCGGGAGGAGGAAGGCTGTGCTCTGGTCAGGGCTGGCAGCCGCCCGCCGTGTGAGTCTGGGCTGCTGGCACTGTGGTGCCACTGCCTTCCCTGTCCCTCATTCTTGGCAGCCTCACTTGGGGATCATGGATGCTGCGGATGCTAATTATAACCCGCTCGGTGCCCCCACCCCCACCTCCAGGATCCCCAGTCAGGGCTGATGCTGTTTGCATTTCTTTCATTTGAATTGCATCTCTTGGGTGAGGCCAGCTTTGGTGCTGCCAGCTTCCTAGGGTCTAACTGCCCCCCTACCCCCCCCCCCCCCCAGCCTGGCTAGAGCAAAGAGGCCAGCCCCACCCTGCCTCTAATCTTGCCAGAAGTGAGTTGGAGGCCAGCAGGAAGGAAAGGTGGAGGGGTGTCCAGGGGTCAGGCTCGGGTCAGCCCCAGGGACTCACCTCCCTCCGTGTGGAGAGGAACCAGGCCATGTGTATTTTAGGGGCCCGAGGTGGGGGCCCAGGGCCGCTGAGGCCCTTGGATTCTTAGGGGCATCTGATCTCTGGGATCTCGGGTTTAGTGGAGAGCACCTGAGGAGCTGAGGCCTGGTACGTGAGCCCGAGGGGATGGGTTTGTAACGGTGGGGTCGGGCTGCAGGGCCTCAGCCGTATTGTGTGAGCTTCTGGGCAAAGGAGCAAGGTGGGGGAGCTGGCAGAGAGGGGTGGTGAGAGATCGGGTGGGGGTTGGGGGGGGGAATTCGATAGGAAGGCAGAGGGAGAAGAGAGGCGAGAGAGATGCTCTTGGCGACCACAGACAAGCCAGGGGAGGGAAGAGAGGGGGCCGGAGCCTGGGAAGGCTAGGGATGGGAGAACCAGGACAGAGGGAGCCAGCCCTAGGGCTCAGGGGTAGGGAGGGCTGCAGAAAGGGGGAGGTGGGGGGAGGGATGGGGTCAGAGTCAGAGCCAGAGAGGGTGGAGGCCTTCTGAGCTTGGCAGGTCTTTCCCTATCCCTAGAGACCCCTCGCCCTCAATCTGGCAGTTTGGGTGGTCTCCTGGACGCCGGCTGGGGTGGGAGCCCTGTGGGCACGTCTCTGCTTGAGCTTGCTGTCCAGATGGCCTTGGGGGCATCGTAGGCACCCACCCTACAAATCCCCCAAATCCTGGCTTCCAGGCCCCTCTCGGGGAGCAGGGAGCTGGGGAGGATTTCTGTGGCCTCCCCCCTCAGGGAAGCTGCGTTTCAGCTTGGACAGGAGATGAGCAGATCCTGGTGGTGGAGAGGAGGTGGGAGGGAGGTCCCAAAGAGACACTGCTCCTCTCTCTTACACAGCCTGCGTGGGGTCCTGGAAGGGCCGGGTGGTGTCCTGAGGCTGGGAGCCATCTCTCGGTGGGGGTGACAGGAGGGGCCGGGCAGCCTGCCTGGCACCATCGCTGGGCTCCCTTATGGAAAACGGGCTCTCTGTGTCCCCTCGCAAGGGCGCAGAGAGCCGGGCTGCAGATATGAATTATTAAAAGTCCTTGGTTTTCCAATCAGTGGCGAGGTGATAAATGTGTTAGCGCTGGTGTGTAATTAATCCTGGCGGGCGGCTGCACAGGCTCGAGACAATGGGGGCTTTTTTTTTTTTTTTTTCCGCCCGGTTCAGCTTTTTTCCCATCTTCCCAGGAAGGTGACTGTGCAGGACGCATTACACAGATAATTACTTTTAACGCGTCTGCCTAGATTATTGAGTTGGATTCTTCCTGCTCGGTGTAAATGAAGTAATTACCGAGGAAGTCAGGGAGCTCGGCAGCCAGCTCTGGCTCCCAGGCTGACATCACGGCCTGCCCAGGCCCCGCCCGTGGCCTTGGCCTCAGGCTAGAGAGCTCCTGGGGCCCAGGGCAGTGGACAGGAGAAGCTGAGCCCAGAGGGGGCCCAGCCCAGGGTGAGGAAGCTCCGTGCCGGCCGGTCCTGGTCAGCTGCGGTCTCTCTGTCTTCCTCCCTGGCTTGTCGTGGGGTTCCCCGAAGCCACTGGTACCTGGCAGGGACCCCATCCACATGGGTCCCCCAGAGGAGGGTCAAGAGGACGAGGACTGTCACTGGGCGTCAGGGAGAGCTTGCTGACCGGCAGGGGCCGGTGGCTGCGGGAACAGGTCCTGCTTGTCAGAGGTTTTGCCCCGTGGGTTGAGCTCTGGGCTGAGGTGGTCTGGAGGCCAGTGCACTAGTGGGATGACTTTGGCAGGCCAGCCCCCGACCAATTAAAAACATATTGAGAGGAAGGAACACTTTGGTCGGGAAACATTTAGAATCAATGTGGAACAGAGACAAAGAGGACTTGAGGCCGGCTGAGTGGGACCCTTCCCTTGACAACTGTTCAGTCCAGGTGGGTTCCTGCTTGGCACCCGCACCTCCAGAAGCCCCCCAGAGACCGTCTGGCCCAGCCTCCCTCCGCGCCCAGACGAGCCCTCTGTACGCTTCCTGGTGGGAGCACCAGCCTCCAGCGACGGAGAGCTCATTACCTCACCAGGCAGCCTGTTCCGTGGTTAGAACATTCTATGTGGAATCAAAATCGGCCCACTTCCAAGGTCTGCCCTTTGGTTCTGATTCTTTGAAGCAGAACAAAGCAAGTCAAGCTCTGTTTCCCATGGTGATAACGAGGGTTTTCTTCACATGAAAATAGCATATAGTAATGTGTGGATGTAATGTATTTTATGTAACCAGTTTTGTGTTGGACACTTATAAGGCGTTAGCCTTATTTTCCCTTTGCAAATAATACAATGTGAACATTTTTGTGCAGAAGTCTTTTTCTGCAGTTTGGATGCAGATTTATCTTAGGATAAATCTCAAGACACAGAATTAATGCGATGAAGTATATACATTTATTTCTTAAAATTTTTTTTTAATGTTTATTTATTTTTGACAGAGAGAGAGAGACAGGGCATGAGCGGGGGAGGGGCAGAGAGAGAGAGAGACACAGAATCCGAAGCAGGCTCCAGGCTTTGAGCTGTCATCACAGAGCCTGACGCAGGGCTCGAACTCAAGGACTGCAAGATCATGACCTGAGCCGAAGTCGGACGCTCAACCGACTGAGCCACCCAGGTGCCCCAGTATATACATTTAAAAAATTACTATTCTGAGTAGAAAAGTAATACATAGTCATTAAAAAATATAGAAACACATATAGAGAAAAGATTAAAATTACCCATAATTGTCTCAGAGATTTGGCATATAATTTTACCATTTTGATATCTATATGTTTTTACGAATTCATGCACAGATGCATGACTATATTAGCAAGATATGCATGTATACGTTAAGATTTTGGACCAAGAATATATATTTTTATCACTTACATAAGTGACTTCTTAGTGTTGCATTATATATCTATTCCATTTATTTGTTTAATTGACCCCCTTGTTAAACTAGGGGTTTCCAATTTTTTGCTTTTATATTTAAAAAAAATTTTTTAATGTTTATTTTTGAGAGAGAGAGAGAGAGAGAGCACGAAAGAGCACCCGTGGGGGAGGGGCAGAGAGGGGGGACAGAGGATCCAAAGCAGGCTCTGTACTAACAGCAGCAAGCCCAGTGCAGGGCTCGAACTCACGAACTGTGAGATTATGACGTGAGTGGAAGTCAGTCGCTCAAGCGATTGAGCTACCCAGGCGCCCTCAATTGTTTAGCTTTTATAAACAATGCTGCAATGAACATAAAAATATCTTAATCTTTACATATATCAATGATTTTTTTCCCCTTAGGCTACCTTTCTAGAAATGGAATTGCTGTGTTTTTATTTTATTTATTTTTTTAAAGTTTCTATTTTATTTTTTTAATGTTTATTTATTTATTTTTTAACGTTTATTTATTTTTGAGACAGAGAGAGACAGAGCATGAACGGGGGAGGGGGCAGAGAGAGAGGGAGACACAGAATCGAAAGCAGGCTCCAGGCTCTGAGCCATCAGCCCAGAGCCCGACGCGGGGCTCGAACTCATGGTCCGCGAGATTGTGACCTGAGCTGAAGTCGGACGCTTAACCGACTGAGCCACCCAGGCGCCCCAATGTTTATTTTTGAAGGAGAGAGAGACAGAGTGCGAGCGGGGGAAGGGCAGAGAGAGAGAGAAAGACATAGAACCCGAAGCAGGTTCCAGGCTCTGGGCTGTCAGCACAGAGCCGGATGTGGGGCTTGAAGCCATGAGCCATGAGATCATGACCTGAGCCGAAGTCGGACGCTTAACCGACTGAGCCACGCAGCACCCTTAAAGTTTTTATTTTAATCACCCGGTGCTCATCGAGATCTGTGCCCTCCTTAATCCCCATCACCTATTTCACCCATCCCCTGGCCCACCCCCTCTCTGGCAACCATCAGTTTGTTCTTTGTAGCAAAGAGTCTGATTCTTGGTTTCTCTCTCTCTCTCTCTCTCTCTCTCTCTCTCTCTCTTTTTGCCTTTTGCTAGTTTGTTTTGTTTTTTAAATTCCACATATGAGTGAAATCATATGTTATTTGTCTTTCTCTGACTTATTTCGCTTAGCGTAATACTCTCTAGCTCCATCCATGTTGTTGCAAATGGCAAGACTTTATTCTTTTCTGTGGCTGAATTGTAATCCACTGTATGTATATCCCACATCTTCTTTATCCATTCATCCGTCGACGGACACTCGGCTTGCTTCCACATCTTGGCTATTGTAAATAATGCTGCTATAAACACAGGGGTGCATGTATCCCCCTGAATTAATGTTTTTGTGTTCTTTGGGTAAATACCCTGTGATGCGATTGCTGGATCCTCGGGTAGTGCTGTTTTTAACTTTTTGGGGAAAATCCCGTACTGTTTTCCAGAGTGGCTGCACCAGTGTGCATTCCCACCAACAGGGAATTGCTGTTTTAAAACATTTTGACGTATTTTGCCAAATTCTTGGCTGGAAGTTACTAATTTACGTTCCCTGCAGTTGTGTTTGAGAATGCATTTTGTTACGCGAGCGTCAGCATCGAATGCTGAAACATTTTCATTGCTTTAGTCCCTTGCTTCTTCATTGTTTTAACCCATTGGTTTGATCAGTGGTGAGAGTTAAAGTTTTATTTAAAAAAAAAATTTTTTTTTTAACGTTTATTTATTTTTGAGACAGAGAGAGACAGAGCATGAACGGGGGAGGGTCAGAGAGAGGGAGACACAGAATCTGAAACAGGCTCCGGGCTCTGAGCTGTCAGCACAGAGCCCAATGCGGGGCTTGAACTCACGGACCGCGAGATCATGACCTGAGCCGAAGTCGGCCGCTTAACAACTGAGCCACCCAGGCGCCCCAAGATTTAAAGTTTTAAAAAGAGGTGTTTGCTTTTGTTTTTTATAAAATTTATTTTGAGAGAGTGTGTGTGTGCATGTGAGTGGGGGAGGGGCAGAGAGAGAGAGAGAGAGAGAGAGAGAGAGAGAGAATCCCTAGCAGGCTCCGTGCTGTCAGCACTGGGCCTGACACGGGGCTCAATCCCATGAACCATCACCAGAGCCAAACTCAAGAGTCAGACGCTTCACTGACTGAGCCACCCAGGTGCCCCTAAAAAGAGTTTTGGGTTTTTTTTTTCAATGTTTATTTTCAAGAGAGAGAGAGAGACAGAGTGGGAACAGGGAAGGGGCAGAGAGAGAGAGAGGAAGACACAGAATCTGAAGCAGGCTCCAGGCTCTGAGCTGTCAGCACAGAGCCCAATGTGGGGCTCGAACTCACGGGCCGCGAGATCATGACCTGAGCCGAAGTTGGACGCTTAACCAACTGAGCTACCCAGGCGCCCCAAAAAGAGGTGTATAAAGCATGAATAGTCCATCTGTTGTCATTTGTTCGAGATTTTGGCTTTTCTTAAAAGGTAGTTTAGTGCAGTTGTCAAGATGACAGTTATGGGGTGAAATTTGGGTTGAATCTGGACTCTGTCATTTACCAGCAATATGACCTTGACAGTGACTTAAAAAAAGAAAAAAACAACTCTCTGTGCCTCAGTTTCTCCATCTGTAAAATGAAGATAACAACGTTACCTATTTCCTGGACTTCTTGTAAAGATAGGTGAAGTCATGTATGCAGAGCAGGTAGAATCATGGCAAGCAGAGCGACACGTGTGTTTGCTATTATCATCTTACCGTTATTGGTTTGTGCGAAACACATATCTCAAGACAGTATCATGATCTCCCTCCTCCAAGCACCCCAAGTCTCCTTGTCCTAGACTAAGTGCCCCCATGCCTCCAATGATCCCACTCCCTTTTTCAGGCTTTTCTGGAGCCTTACTGGGGTGTGGTCCCACCAGCACAGAGCGTGATGAGGCAGCCACACCCCATTCCCAGGATGATTCCCTGGGATGTCGCACTTCTGGGGACTTCTGGCAGGTACCCGCATGAAGGGGATTTGGCTCCTCTGGCGTCTTCTGCCAATGGGACACTCCACTGGAGCCCCCTCCCCGCTGCGTCCGTCTGTACTGATCAATCCCTCCTTATTCCTGTGAGCCCGATTTGCATTTCCCAAAGTAGCAATAAGAGAGAGTTGGGACACTGCCCGCCCGGGTTGTGGGAAGGATGCCCGTCTGGAATTTGAAGACATTAGATTCAAATCCTGGTCCAAATTAGAGGCTGTATGATTTGTAACAAGTCACTTCATATCCCTGAGGTTTTTGTTTCCCCATCTGAAAAAGGGGGTTTGTATCACTACCCGCGTAACTAGTTGATCGCTAGAAGAGTAACATACATGAAAGTGCTTTGTAAAACGCAGATAATTATACAAACGTCAGTTCGATGTGTGCATTTGAACAGAATATATCAGAAGGCGATGCTTTAGCTCAAAGGTCAGACCAGAGCCAAGGTGGGTTAGTAGGAAACGTGTGTTTAGGGCTGATGGTATTTAGGGTGACCGTCCAATCTGCCTCCCTCACTGAACTTAGTCTCTCTAGACGGTTGGTCCTGATGGAGTAGATTCAGGAAATAAGATCAGCGTATCAATGCTGATCTGATACGCATTCATGGGTGCTCAGGCTTTACTCCTGCAGGGTCGAGGACCCCCTCCATGGAGAAAGCGAGGTCCCTGTTTAGCTCTGACATCACCATATCCACCCCGTCTGGCTCATCATCACCTGAAAACCCGAGTCCTTAACCGCAGGTCCCAATTTGCTTTTAATCGGCCCAATGCTTGCAATTAGCCTGTTAAGTTCACCCTGGCCCCTGGTGGTGAGGTCGTTGTTCTGATTTTGCTGGGTTCCTGGCTCCTCATTGGCATCAGTGGGCCACCCAGAGACCACAAGCCTGCTTGCCTCGCCTAAAACTGTGACTGTCTAGAATGGAAGAGGTCATAGCGGGGAAGGAAAACCTGCTGTTGGAGAGGTGGGGTGGTGGGGTGGGGAGGTGCTGACAGGTGTAGACTCATTGGCATCACAACTGAGGTCTAGAACCCAGGTTCCCTCCTTCTAATCCAATGCTCTTCCCCTTCCGAGCTTCAGTCTCCTCATCTCGAAAACGGGAGTGATAATTCCTGCCCGGCCTGCAACACAGAGGTTCAACTGAGCTAACGTAGGAGGTGGGTACGGACATAAAGCCGTGCAACATGAAACTGCTTTATCACATCAGGTGTGAAAGCCTTTCGGAGTTGCACAAACAAGCTCGGTGTCCCTGGGTCCCCTGTCCCTTATCAGTCATTCCTCCTACTATCTGGTAGTTCCTGGTTCCTCCCCACAAACCGTGGTTGATTTGAGGGCCTTGGCACATAGCAGGTGCTCAATAAATGTTGGTTGGTTATAGGAGCTTTGGATGGAAGAGAGTTTGGGCTCAAGGAAAGCTTTTGTTGGTATGTGGCAGGGGTTGGGGGGGGGGGGCATTTATTTCCTGTCCTCAGCCTTGCCCCTGGCTCTGCTGGACTGAGTTGCTTCAAGGCTAGAGATGGTCTTGAATTTGTCTTTGTCTTTGTGATGTTTCGCACAGAGCCAAGCATGTAGCAGTTATTTGGTAACTTTTTTTTTTTAATTTTTTAAAATGTCTATTTATTTTTGAGAGAGAGAGACAGAGTGCGAGCCGGAGAGGGGCAGACAGAGAGGGAGACACAGAATCCAAAGCAGGATCCAGGCTCCCAGCTGTCAGCACAGAGCCCAAAGCGGGGCTCGAACTCACAAACTGCGAGATGGTGACCTGAGCCGAAGTCAGAGGCTTAACCGACTGAGCCACTCAGGCACCCTAGTAACTGCTTTTTGAATGAATGAATGATTGAACGAATGAATGAGACAGAGTAAGGTGATAGAGCATGGCCCTGACAGTCAGATGAGCAGAATCTTAGAATCCTGGCCCTGCCGCTTTCTTTTGGTGAATGTTTACTGTATGCCTATTATGGACCAGGCAGGTACTAGGTTGCAAAAATGGATTTTTAAATTCACAGTCTAGTTAAGGGAGCAGACGTGTGAGCAAATAATTGTCCTGTATGCGATAGAGACATATGCTACATATGTTGGTGGCCAAGAAAGAAAGTGGTAGACTGTCCCTGGAGAGTCAGGAAAGGATTCCCAGGGAAGGGGTCTGAAGCTAGATCTCGGCAGCGTCTCACTGGAACTATAGCCTCCTTCACAGAGGGGAGGGCGAAATGAAATGAAATAATGAGTGCACCATCTGACGCTGAATAATCGTTTAATAAATGTGAAAAAATGTCCCCTTGGAGCGGGTGATTGCTTTGTGGGGGAGGGGCAGGAGCCAGGAGCCGAAGGAATTTCCGAAGCTGACCCCCGGAGCTGAACTGCTTAGTTCTGCCAGCTAATCGCTGTGCGACCTGGAACAAGTTCCCTGACTTCTCCAAGTCTCGGCTGCCCTAGCTGCAGGGTGGGGACCATGGGTGTGTTGTACGGGGTCGAAGAGGAACTTCACGCCCAAGGCCCCTAGAACGTGCCTGGCACGTAGTACATGCTAGAACATAACAGCTCCCTTTTTATGGCCAATGTAATTCACGGAGAGGCTACGTCTACACGCAGACACGCACAGGTTGCATGCCTGTTGACTCCCAGATATGCTCAGAAAGGAAGGTGGGCGAAGGGGGCCAGGGTTAGGCCGAGGGACAGCGGCTGAATCTGAGAAGCCCTCCAAACTCCCGTAGAAAAGGTTGCAGGGATGAGGCTAGGGCAATGGGGCGATGGGTGGGGGTGGAGGCTGGCTGGTGGCTGGTGCCTCCTAGCTGCTGAGCTGGGGGACCCGCCTCAGGGAGACCAGGACGTGGTCCTTTGACAGCAGGAACTTAATTCCCTCAGGCACGTAGGCCCGGCCCGGCCCGGCCAGTCCTGCCGGCAACATCCCAGGGCTCTGTCGCCTGACTGGTCCCCTGACCTTCCACAGCAAGGCAGCCTGGCGGCCATGCTGGGTTGCCGTGGTAACTGGCAGCCTCCCAGCTGGGTTGCCTGGGTAACCAGTTAGCTGGTATTGGGGGAGGGGGAGGGGAGCTGGGGGGAATCGGCCTCAAAGAGGCAGAGAAGGACAAGGGCGGGACCAAGACGAAGACAAATCCCTGATGCCCCCAGCACAGCCCTCTCCAGTCTCCCTCATGGGATTGGGAAAGCCCGAGAAAGGCAGGTAGGAAAGGATGTGTTGTTTCCTGCCGTGCAGGTGCGTGCGTGTGTGAGTGTGTGTGTTTTGTGGGATGGATCCTCTTGGCCAATGCAGGACATTGGGAAGATTTGATAGGGCCGGGCAGCATCTCCCAGGCAGTGAGATCCAGAGGGGAGGCCGTGGACCAGCCAAACCCCGATCTCAATCCTGGTCCCCCCGCCTCCTGGACGATGTCACCTCTTTGAGCTCTAGTTTCCTCATCTGTAAAATGGAGGTGCTAACACAGACCTCCAGGGACATTGTTTGGGACAGTGGCTGTCTCCGTCAATGGCGGCTTCCTGCTCTCCTTCCGTGCTGATTTTCTATTCCGTGAATGCTTTCCAGCCACCAAGGGCTTGTATCTGGGGCCCCTGCGGCAGGGGATGGGGGCGGGAGGGTTGGAATCCTTGAGGACCCAGTGACGTGACTTTCACCCTCAAGAGTTTACCATCCCAATCTGCTGAGGGCTGGAAGCAAGTTTTTGTAAGTGGGAACGTCTGCAAGAAAGTTTTCAAAGTAAGGCCTAATTGCAAATTGTGACTGCGACCAGTAGAAATACCTTCTCCCACAGAACCAGCCAACACGTCTGTGTTACCCTGACTCTGTGTGGTGCACACCAGCTTCCTGTTAGATTTTCGTTTAGTCTGGCCTGTTTTGTTAAAAAAAAAAAAAGCGTTGGCTCCTCAGGTTGATTTCACGCCCACCGGCGGGTCACCCACTGCCTGGTCTCCCTGAGGTGGGTCCCCCAGCTCAGCAGTTAGGAGGCACCAGCCACTGCCTTCAGCGTGACAAGCACTGAGAAACACGCTCCCTCAGGTGTGCGTGGGGCCTCGGGCTTCTCTCACCTTCTGGTTGGATCCTCACAGCTCCAGTCGGTGAGGTAACTGAAGCTCAGGGGTCACGTGGCTTGCCCAAGCTCACAGATCAGCGGTTGCTGCACATGCGATTTGCCCAGGGTCACAGAGCCAAGGCTTGACCCGGGGTCTCTGTGGCTCAGGTGCGTGAGGCACCCCTGTGTGTGCTGATCCCGCTGCGGTGAGAGGAGCTGGAGGGTTCTTCTTGGGGAGAAATTGGGATCTCAGTTCTGCCCGTTGGGATCTCAATGCCCAAAAGGATCTGTCGCAGCCGCCTCGAGGAAACTGAGGGCCCGGAGCTGAGAGCAGAACTCCGTGCGTCTGGTCCGTTGTCACAGGGATGGGAGCGGCTGGGTGCTGAGGAGGGCTGTCGAAAGATGAGACTGAGTCTGAAGCAGCCTGGGTGCTCCCTCAGCATTTGCGAGGGGGTAAGTCTGGGAGGGCGGCGGGCGGCGGGGAGGGAGGCCTGGCTGAACAAGGAACTTTTCTGGTTACTGAGCTGGGCTGGGTAGGGCTGTGAGGAAAGGTTCCGTGTCGGGGTCCTGGGGCCATGCCTAGAGTCCTCAGATTTTCTGACAGGAAAGACTTAAGCCAGTCCCCTGAGAAGCCAGCTTTTAATTGTCTCCCTCCTGTGCCGCCACAGAAATGATAGTCAGCAGGAGGCCTGCCAAGCGCGGACCTGACCGCAGAGTAGGTTCTGCTGAAGGAGAGCTTAGCACCAGGCGTCTGAGGCTGGGAGTGGCCGGAGAGGGGAGGGCACGAGGGGCTCTGGAATACTCAGGCAGAATCCTACCCGCCCCCCCCCCCCATAAATATGTACTGTGATCAATCCAAGATAAGGCCCGCAATAAGAATCAGGATCAGGGGGCAGGATCCATACTGCTCGGTTCTGTTCTCAACCCTGCTGTGAGAATTTAGCCGCTCAGTCCCTCAGAACTTGGTTTCTCCATGTGTGGGGGCTTAGAAGATGGGTGCAGTTCAGTCCCTTCCCACCGCAGACTTTGCCCTTTGCAAACAGCAGCGCGGGCCAGGCATTTATAGCAGAGAGGCACTTCCTTTCCGTTCGGGTGTATTCCCTTTCCAGCTTCCACACGTCACTCCACTGCACAGAAGGCTGCCCAACGCGCCAGGTGCCCAAGAGGGGGCTGAGGGGTAGCGTGGTGGGGCCGGTGGCACAGGGCCTGCGGCTCTAGAGGCGACGGGGCGGGGGGCGCTCCGAGCTTGGCCTGTCTCTCTGGGCCGGCCTTTCATTTCTTCAGCACCCACTGATTTGAATGTCAACACTTCCAACGGTAAAAACGGGAACAGTCAGAGGTATCTTGTCCAGGCTCCTGATCTCAGGCTCTTGGTGCCTTTGTAACGGGTCAGGCCAGGCCGGTGGGTGTGTGACCAGGAATTCTGCTGGAACTCGAGTGGGATGGAAGTTTCTGTCCGAGGCCGGGTGAACGGAGGCTGGGGAGATGGGTTCCCAGTAAGGAGAGTCAGTGGCTTGGGATCATACGAGGAGACTGTGCCTTGCTTGAAGATAAACTGATTCACACCGTGAAGCTGGAAGAGTATCCTATAGGTTCCCCCTTGTCGCTGTACCTGCACGTGCTGCACGGACCCAGTAAACTATATACCATATTCCTTCTAGCTGGTCCGGGGTGACTTTTGGTGCCCTCTTTTTGTGAAGAACCTGCAGTTCTGAGCCAATGGCCACTTACTCAAGACCACGTTGAACGGTGGGGGGAGAATCAGAATTAGAATTTGTGGCTGTTTCCACATTTCCTGCCCGAGCCCTCTCCTTACCCCTCGTGTGACCCAAGTTTGAATGCAAATACATTAGCAGTGAGATCATGGAGACGGGGGGAGGGGTAGCTTGTGATTATTCTTTTGGCTCCATTTTGTCGTGGCACCCCCCCAACAGTCATGGCTCTTTCGTGGCTACTCAGGGCCGCCCGGCTGGCCTCCTCTCCCTAGGGGCCCAGACCCTGTGTCCTGGGAGAGGTGGGGCGGGGGGGGCTGCCACTACCTGGGGCAGTGGGGTGGGGGGTGGTGTGCATGTGTTATTAGCATGTTCATGTGCATATAGGGAGGGACCGTTGGCCGCTCCTGGTCTGACCAAGGGGCCCTTCAGATCATGCAGAAAGCAAGCCACCAAACTGCTGAGGCAGAGGCTTGGAGGCTGAGCTGGGCTGGAGGGGGAATGAGAGAGTGCCGGTCCTTACCATTCCCTCCTCCACACACAGCCGAAGGGGGTGGGGGGTTGTTACCTAACAGGACCAGTTCCTCCATCAGTCATACATGGCTTCCTTTTGTGGCACAGGCCTTGTCTGAGTTCAGAAACCCTCTGTCCTCATTCAGGCCCAACCTAACCCTCCAGCAGCAGCCTGGAAAGTGGGCTTGACCCGTTCCTTTCTTTTCCCCTGTCTGCTGCTCCCGAATGTTTCCAACCGGCCCCGGTATCCTTATCACGGGGCTCACTTTGTGGGACCACTGGCTCTGTAGGACTTGTACTGTGGGTGAGGCTGGACCACGGGCAGAGCGCATACAGGCTTTGATGGGGGGATAAACAGGGAGACCCCGCAGACCCGCCTCAGGGCGGCAGATCCCCCATGGGACGAAAGCAGGAAGACGAAGGAGAGACCAAGAGCTCTGGGGGAACAGATGGAGAGTGTGTGCCTTTCGATGGGCCGCCTCCGGCCAGCTGTTCTGGAGGCCCAGCAGGTGAGCCACAGCGACACAGAGAGCGCCCAGACCCCAGAAAAGACTTTGTTGGATCTGAACGGGAAGCATCTCGGTTGGGCCCGGCGTCTTCCAAATCTGGTGTTGTCAGGACCAAGGCCAAGTTATCAACACTTACACTTATTAAGTTATATGTATTTTTAAAGTGTCTTTTATAATTTTTTTTTTTCAAACGTTTATTTATTTTTGGGACAGAGAGAGACAGAGCATGAACGGGGGAGGGGCAGAGAGAGAGGGAGACACAGAATCGGAAACAGGCTCCAGGCTCTGAGCCATCAGCCCAGAGCCCGACGCGGGGCTCGAACTCACGGACCGCGAGATCGTGACCTGGCTGAAGTCGGACGCTTAACCGACTGCGCCACCCAGGCGCCCCTAAAGTGTCTTTTATTGGTTGAAACAGCCAGTTGGAAAGAGAAGTGGTTCTGAAATGTTGTCATTCACATATGTCCTTCCCTCTGATAAATTTGTGTCTCCCCACGGCGATTAGCACAGTGCAGTGAACTAGCGGGTACTTGATCGTACCTTCCCCCACCTTCCCCGGGCAGTATGCTTGGGGATGCGGCAACTTGGAAGGCTACAGATGTGAAGCTGCTCTCAGCCCAAATCTTTGGGTGGGCTGAGACCTCAGATCTCTCCACTTTCTGGCTCAGAGCCGGGATCGCTGTCTCCCAGCCATCGGCCGAAGGATTTGTAGGTAGAGTTTGATTCTATCTTTTGCATCCTTCTCTGCGTTTCTCCTTGGACGCATGGCTTTGTCCCTCGTGCTGGGGCGCTCAGATGATGCAGAT
This sequence comes from Puma concolor, assembly GCF_028749965.1. Lineage (NCBI taxonomy): Eukaryota > Metazoa > Chordata > Mammalia > Carnivora > Felidae > Puma > Puma concolor. Next base: position 27,197,328 of record NC_141683.1, read on the forward strand.
AAGGTGCTGGCCCACAGTTTAGTTTGGGTTAGGCAGTGCTGAGCCTCTTTCCTTCTTTTTGAGGATGACTGTGTATTTTTAATATTTCTTCGAGAAGGAGCAAGCTCTTTTCAGCCAGCTTAGAGGAGTTCATCACTCCCGCAAGAACCTTGCAGGATGACAAGTCAGGGGAAGGGGGTGGCAGCAGAAGCTCATTTGCATATTTCCCACAAGCCTTCCTTTGGCTCAATTTCTCAGCCATCCCGGGCAGGTTGTAGTCTGGGCATTGCTGTCATTTTTCTCTCCGTCACATGCACCAGAATCTGTGGGCAGGTCCAGGCTAAATGTAGCTCATTATAAACACTGGCCTCGGGTGTCAGAGTCTGTTTTATCTAGACCGGGAGACCCAGACAGGAGAGCGGCCCGGAGTCTCAGCTTTGGAAGCAACCTTTCGTTTGGTCCAGCCCTCCTCCCAGATAGCAGTCACCTTCCCAGACACATGATCACTGTATTCCCCAGTGACTAGGAGCACTCCCGTGTGAAGCAGCCTTGGGCCCTGGTAGACGGCTCCAACGTGTAGCCTTCCTTAATGCTGATCTCAAGTTGGTCTTCTACCCTTTGGTAAACTTGTCTCGATCCTTTGGTTTCAAGAGTCAGGCAAGCGTGGAGAGACATTAGGACACAGTAGGAAAAATCTAGGCTCTGGGGTCCTCTGCCTCGGCCCGCACTTGACTTCACGCTCGCCAGCTGTGTGACCCTGGTTGTAATCCTAACCTCTCTGAGCCTTAGTTTTATGCACCTGTAAAATAAAAATAGTGATGGCACTTACCTCATAGGGTTGTTGAGAGGATTAAGCCAATTATCACATGTAAAAAGCTTAGAACAGGGCCTGGCAACTGGAAGTCACTTGGCACATGGTAGCTTTCATTCTCTTAAAATAAACTGTCTAGAATTGAACACAATACTCCAGATAGGGTCTATTCAACAGGCCTCCGATGCCCCCTACTTGACAATCTATTTCTATGACCTCAGACTAAGTTTGTGAGTCACTGCTGTTTAAATTGAGCTCACTGTGCTGGAATCCTCAGGTTATTATCCCGTGGACAGCTGTTTAGACCTCCTCTCTCCTACATAAATGATGTGATGTGTGAGTTAGTGGGAAGGTCTTTTCTCTCTCACTGGGTCACTTTTACTCTTCTCTGTTCATCCCGATGCACTTGCTTATCAGCTGAGCTGAGCATGTACGGTCGGGGCCTTCCTTACCTCCAAATCCAGCTCTGACACTTCCCAGGCCTACAGGGCAAGGGACACAGGTGCCCCAGGCATATCCAGAAGGCCTGGTTTCAAGGCAAACCTCTGAGACCCTCCAAATCTTTGCTCTTCATGAACCAGCAGCGTCGACATCACCTGAGAGTTTGTTAAAAATGTGGAATCTCAGGCCTTACTTCCAACCTACTGAATCAGAATCTGCGTTTGGCAGGATCTCCCGGGTGACTCATACGTACATTGAAATTTGCAAAGTACTGCCCTGTATTACTCAGCTTGGGGTAGGAAGGAGGGTCAGGGGGGGAAGAATCCTGTCTTCCAAGACCTCACAATGAGTCCTACTGACCAGGCTCCTAGGGACAGACATAAAACGATTTCCAAGATAGTTGATCACAAACCGTCCGCGTTCTCTGTCTGCCTCTTGGCACGCCAATAACACGGTTTTTCTAAAACACTCATGCACTTTAGGAAAACATAGATTGTGCACTTCCCCCATTTTCTTAGTAACATGCTCTTGAGCATACTTCAAAACCTGGGGCTTGTATGTACAGTTAGAATCTTGTTGATGTTACATGTGGGGTTTTACATTTATGAGCGATATCGTTTTGTTGACGTGAGGCCCTTATTCCAGTGTATGAAATGCTGATTCTGCCATAGGTGTGTTAGCCGCCCAGCCCGGCTTTCTCAATAGCAAATCTGGTAGCCTCGCCTTCTGAGGCTTTGTGCCAACCGTGGATGAACACGTGGAACACAACAGGATCGCAACGGACCTCTGTGGCACACCATCAGAGACTCATCCCTTGCCTGGGCCTGGGCCTCCACCTCATCAAGTTGGTCTATGGTGGTTCCCAGGCATTAGTATTTTAAAAGCTCTCTGGGTGGGGCGCCCGGGTGGTTCAGTCAGTTAAGTGTCCAACTCAGGTCACCATCTCGCAGTTTGTGAGTTCGAGCCCCGCGTCGGGCTCTGTGCTGACAGCTCAGAGCCTGGAGCCTGTTTCGGATTCTGTGTCTCCCTTTCTCTCTGCCCCTCCCCTGCTTGCACTCTCTCTCTCTCTTTCTCAACAATAAATGAACATTAAAGAAAAAAATAGGGGCGCCTGTTTGGCTGAGTCAGTTAAGCGCCCGACTTTGACTCAGGTCATGATCTTGTGGCTTGTGAGTTCGAGCCCCGTGTCGGGCTCTGTGCTGACAGCTCGGAGCCTGGAGCTTGCTTCGGATTCTGTGTCTCCCTCTCTCTTTCTGCCCCTGCCCTGCTCATGCTCGCTCGCTCTCTCTCAAAAATAAATAAACACTAAAAATAAAAAAAATAATAAAAGCTCTCTGGGTAATTCTGGTGTGAAGGCAGGATTGAGAACCGCTGGGCCAGATTACCTCTGACATGCATGCTCCTCCCCTCTGACCTCAGAGGCTCCCTGATGCCTGGTAGGCATCTTCTGGGGGCTCTGGTCCCAAGCCTGAGGTCTGCTGGCTAAGGTCCATGGAGAGAGGGCCTGGCTGGCTGGTGTAGCACAGTGGCCGGGCACTGGGCATGCCATGCAGGACTACGGGGCACTCTTGTCTTCCCCAAATCCCTGGGAGAGGACGTGGGGTGGCTGCTGTCAGCCACGTGCTCTCCTGCCCTTCTCGGGACAAAAGGATCATCTTTGACTTCTCTGATGTGAGCTTCTTTCCTGTGTTTCTGAGCTTGCGGCGTAAGGAGAATAGCCAAAGGCCAGTGTAAGTCAGTTTCAGCCTAAGTCAGTCAAGATGGCTCCCTGCCCGCTTCCTCTCTGTGCCCCGCGTTTCTGTCCTCCTCTGTCACTCAGGAGGTGACAGCACCTCTGAGCCTTCTCTTGCAGCTCTTTCCCCTCACACCCCACCCCCACCCCCCACAGGCCCAGGGCTGCCCCATGTGGGAGCTGCAGCAGCTCCCAGGAACCTTTGCTCACAGACACACGAATGCACGCAGACCCCCCTGACTTGGCACCGGGGGGTCGGAGCACCTGCTTACCCAGCTGGCTCATCTGGGGCAAGACCGGCTTCTACCCCGGGGCTCAGGATGTTGCTGTAAGCATCCCTTCCCTGCTTCTGCGGTAGGAGTGTGTCCAAGATCTGTGTTATCTCGTCCTGTCCCCTTCCTCCCCACAGTCGCCGCTGGGTCCCCAAGTGTCTCTGCAGTGGGCTCGTTAATTGGCGCTTCAGCTGGCTGATTGACTCTAATGCGGGTGAACATTTATTTACCCCAGCAGCCGCCTCTCAGACAGCCGTTAATTGCAGGCACGAGAGAGACAATAATTATGGGATAATAGGTGGCTTTTGTGTGAGTCCTTCTCCTTGCACTGAGTCAGCAAACACGAGGGTTTGTTTCCTAACATTCAGCTGCCCTGCTGAGCAGATGCCTGCTCACTCCACCCCTGTCACATCCCAGGGCCTCCCCTCAACCTGGGGTTTTGTCCCTGGGTGACAGAGAGCATGTCCCTATCTTCAAAATGTCACCTCCTAATTCCCATGCAGTCGTGACCCCGTTTTTAGGATTTGTGAGGTTGAATTGGTGCCTTTTTGGAAAGCCACACCTGTTTTTTCGAAAAGGGTATAAGTGAATGCTAAAATGTATGCCTTATTCCACTGGCCCTTCCTCGTCTCTGTATTTCACAGCTGTAGTTAGCGTGTGGCCATCATCCTGTGTCACGCGTTGTTTTGTGTGCAACGTTATTTTACACAGATACTTCCAGGTATGCCAATGGCCCATACATTTGTCATTTTAAATAGCTATAAATAGGGGTGCCTGGGTGGCGCAGTCGGTTAAGCGTCCGACTTCAGCCAGGTCATGATCTCGCGGTCCGGGAGTTCGAGCCCCGCGTCAGGCTCTGGGCTGATGGCTCGGAGCCTGGAGCCTGTTTCCGATTCTGTGTCTCCCTCTCTCTCTGCCCCTCCCCCATTCATGCTCTGTCTCTCTCTGTCCCAAAAATAAATTAAAAAAACGTTGAAAAAAAAGTTGTTTAAAAAAAAAAATAATAAATAGCTATAAATAATTCCGTCAGGTTACTTCATTAGTGGAGTGCTCTTCTCTTATTACTGGGAATTTGGGTTGTTTCCAATTTGTTGCTCTTATGAATAGCTGTGCTATGAACATCTTTATATGTTACTGATTTTTTCCCCCCAGCTATTTCCCAGCGGGGTAAAGTGAATTATGAGTCATATAGATCTGGCACGGTGCTGAGAAGAGCTGAGGTGGGGAGGAAGCTGGAGTCTGGGGGGCGGGGCAGGGGGTGTTCAACTGGTTCCCTCCCTTCCTTGGCCCAAAGTACAGTTCCTCCGCGCCTCTGTCTCATCCACCTCTAGTGTGACCCTGGCTCCAACTTGCCCAGTAACAGCCCAAGTTAGTGAAATAGAGGCCTCGTCCTCTGGTTCACTATTGATCACCCCAAAATGTAGTGGCTTAGAGCAGTAATGTATTGTTACCTCTCAGGGTTCTCTGGGTTACCGGGCTCAGCAGGGGCTTGCCTGGGTGTCTCCTGCCCTTGTAGTCATCTGAAGGCTGGACTGGGCCTGACAGGCAAGGTGGCTTCTTACCCGGCTGTCATTGGTGCCAGGGGAATTCAGGAGAGGGAGAGGTCACTTCTGGCTGAGGCCATGAGGCCAGACCCCATGGAAGGCGTGTGTGTGTGTGTGTGTGTGTGTGTGTGTGTGTGTGTGTGAGTCTGGGGCTGTTAACAGAGCACCTACATGTAGCCTCTTCCCGTGGCCTGGACTTGCCTTGGGGACGTGGCAGCTGGTTCCAAGAGGGTGAGTGTCCCGGGAGAGTATTCTAAGAGATCCACGTGGAAGCTTCAGGCTTTTTTTTTTCTTTTCAACTTTCTTTCTTTTGTTTTCTTTATTTATATTAAAAAAAATTTTTTTAATGTTTTTATTTATTTTTGAAGGAGAGACCAAGCGTGAGCAGGGGAGGAGCAGAGAGAGAGGGAGACATAGAATTTGAAGCAGGTTCCAGGCTCTGAGCTGTCAGCACAGAGCCCGATGCGAGGCTCAAACTCACAAACCGTGAGATCATGACCTGAGCCGAAGTCGGACGCTCAGCCGACTGAGCCACCCAGGTGCCCCTTCTTTATTTATATTAAAGTTTATTTATTTTGAGAGAGAGAGCATGAGCAGGGGTGGGACAGAGGGAGAGGGGGAGAGAGAGAGAGAGAGAGAGAGAGAGAATCTCAAGCAGGTTCCGTGCTGTCAGTTCCCATCTCAGGAATCATGAGATCATGACCTGAGACGAAATCAAGAGTCTGCCGCTCAACCCCAACCGACTGAGCCACCCAGGTGCCCCAGAAACTCTTTTCTTAAAGTAATCTGTACACCTAATGTGCGGCTCGAACTCACAACCCCGAGATTGAGAATCACATATGCTCCACTGACTGAGCCAGCCAGGTACCCCTTGGGGTTTCTTATGCCCAAGCCTCAGAATTCACACAACCCCACTTCTGTTACATTCTGTGGGTCCAACCGAGAGCCCAGACCTGCCCTGATGCCCAGGGACTCCACCTCTCAGGAGAGGATCAGCAGAGAATTTGCATCACCTTTGTTCCTCCCGCCCTGGAAAGAAAACTATTGGTCTCTCATGAATCCCCTGCGTGGCTGCCTCTGGAGAGGCGGTAAGAACCCCACCCCTTCATTTCCATTCCAAATCCAGCCCTTCACGAGGAAGCCATGTGACCTCTTAGAACCTTCCTGAGGCCCCCACAGAAGTCCTAGCTCTCTTCCTGCATCTGGCCTCCCTCCCCCTTTCTAGTCTTTGGTCGTGCTGTCTCACACAGCTCTCAGCACATCCTGGCACTCTGTTACTTATGGGCTTGGCTTGCTAGGTTGTAAACTCCTGCTTGAAGGCAGGCACTCTGTCCTTGTTCATCTCCACACCTACCCTCCAGACCTAGTGACGCGCCTGGCATGAAAAGGGTTCTCCATAAATTCTCTTTCCTTCCCCCTTTTCACACATTGGACACTCCACTGTCTGTTGAATGGACGACTCGATTATCTTATTGAAAGGCAGGGGGTGGGGAGGAGGACAAACATTTGCTGAACACTCAGTGTGTGCACTTACCGGCACTGGCTAGGAGCTTATACTTACAAATTATCTTAATTTTTACAGCAAGCTGGGAAGGACGTGGTAGTATCCCCGTTTTGCAGATGATGAAGGTGCAGTGGGGAGATGTTATGTGGTGCGTCCAAGGTGACATCGTTGGGTCTCATGGTTAAAAAGTTGTAGAGCCGTGGGGCACCTGGGTGGCTCAGGAGGTTGAGCGTCCGACTTGGGCTCAGGTCATGATCTCACGGTCCGTGGGTTCGAGCCCCGCGTCGGGCTCTGTGCTGACAGCTCAGAGCCTGGAGCCTGTTTTAGATTCTGTGTCTCCCTCTCTCTCTGACCCTCCCCCGTTCATGCTGTGTCTCTCTCTGTCTCAAAAATAAATAAACGTTAAAAAAAAATTAAAAAAAAATAAAAATAAATAAACATTAAAAAAAAATTTTTTTTTAAAGTTGTAGAGCTGCGATTGAAACCTAGGTCCTTGGGAACTTCGGGCAAATCTTCTCTCCTGGACCCTTAACCTCTTGGAAGCTCAGTTTCATCATCTGGAAAATGGGGTGGACAATAGTTGTTTGTCATTTGGACGGAAGGAAGTAAGACCTGTAGAATATCCTGTGCTCCGTGTAGAGCAGGCACATACTCCACGTTACCCATCGCGGTGTAACTTCTTGTTCTCAAGGGTTTGGCAAACACTATACATTTGGGATGGCTTTCTGGCCAGTGACGGTTGATGGAGCTGCCCCGCTAGGTCTCCGGGTGTGTGCGTTGTTCGCCGACACAACACGTAATCACTCTGGTACACGCTTCCAGATTACATCCTTCCCTCCCTGTGGAGCACGCTCAGAGCTCTTTCCCGTGGACTGTCCTCCAGCGGGCAGCCTCTCACCTTCTTTCTAATCGCCCTGCAGACGGCCAGGACCCAGTCACCCAGGTGGCCTCCCTTAACCACAGCCAGGCCTGGGGAGCCCATCTTCCCCCATTCATTGCTTTTGTTTGCTCCTTGAAAATTAATTCCAACAAGGACGCGTTCATTCTCTTTCTTTTTCCTCATCCTCATTCTCGCTTGCTCCCCTCACCTCTCCGCTCTGATTCCATTTGGGGGTCTCTCTCGGTCTCACCACACGCAAGGACCCAGTTCAGGATGAGTGTGCATTGGGAGCGTTCCACCGGATGAGTTATGATATGGCCTGGAGAGGAGACTATGGCACTGGGAAGGGGGTTTCGTGGTAGAGCTAGGGACAGCAGTAATTTATGTCTTTCCTTTCCTGATGCCCTTCCCTCTTACTGCTTTGGCTCTGGCCTCATCATTCTCTGGCTCGAGATGCTGCCTGGGAAGGGAGAGCTGGCTAGTCTCGGCGTCCGTTAGTCTGGTCTGGTCCTCTGTCCCTTCATTCCAAGGCCGGGCCTCTCTTCCACTCCCCTGCCTGGCTACTGATGTATAACATGGAGTGGCCAGAATCACAGAAGGCAGAGGGGGTTGGATTTTTTTTTTTTTTCCCTTAACTCTTCTCACACCCTTCCCTCCAAAGATCCAAACTGAAAAGTCTTGGAGTCCAGAAAGACGTGAGCTTCTTAGAATTCTTTCCTCCTAGCGCTGGTCATTTGGGAGAGCAGCATACTCAGGGGAGGTGAAACGGAATCCACCCCAGCAAACCGCCTGCCAGGAGCTATGGAGGAAGCCTCTCCAGACCCCACTCTCTTCATCTCTCTGGTCCAGCATCAGCAGGGGCTCCTCTCAGACCATTGCTAGCTTTTGTGATTCTGTTCCAGTCTGATTCTGTTCCTGGACGCCTGGAGTCCCACAAATCTTCAAGCGCAGAAAAGCATTTCATGCACCCGTGAGGGTTTGCGAATGTATGTCCTTCATGCTGACAAGCCCACGGTGGGGAGAAGTAGAGGGAAGAAAGTAGAGCTACGTGTAAGCTGGTCCGCTGGTGATTCTGCGAAAACACTTTGTTACACACGCACGTGCACGCGCACACGTGCCCCTTCCTTGGGGTCTGGCCCGATGGCCCTAGCCAGAAATGACCTCTCTTTCCACTGAATTCCTTGGCATCAATGACTCAGAACACTTAACAGAAAATCTATGGGTTTTTTTTTTTTAAGTTTATTTATTTATTTTTGAGAGAGAGGGAGAGATTGAGAGAGAATGTGCAGAGTGAGAGGGAGAGAGAGAGAGAGAGAGAGAGAGAGAGAGAGAGAGAGAGAGAGAATCCCAAGCAGGCTCCACGCTGTCAGTGAGAAACCTGATGTGTGGCTCGAACTCACAAAACATGAGATCATGACCTGAGCCGAAATCGAGAGTCAGATGCTTAACCAACTGAGCCACCCAAATCTATGCTTTTAGGGGCACCCGGGTGACTCGGTTGGTTGAGCGTCCAACTTCGGCTCCGTGCGTGAGCCCACGGTTATGTGAGTTCAGGCCCCGTGTCGGGCTTTGTACTAGCAGCGAAGAGCCTGCTTCAGATCCTCCCTCTCCCTCTTGCTCTCTGCCCCTCCCCCACTCACACTCTCTAAGAGAAATAAATAAACATTTTTTTTAAAAAATCTACGCTTGGGGCGCCTGGGTGGCATAGTCGGTTGAGCGTCCGACTTCAGCCAGGTCACGATCTCGCGGTCCGTGAGTTCGAGCCCCGCGTCGGGCTCTGGGCTGATGGCTCGGAGCCTGGAGCCTGTTTCCGATTCTGTGTCTCCCTCTCTCTCTGCCCTTCCCCCGTTCGTGCTCTGTCTCTCTCTGTCCCAAAAATAAATAAACGTTGAAAAAAAAAATTAAAAAAAAAAATCTACGCTTTTGGTTGTAGGGTAGTAGTAGATCCCGTTGGACTAATACATTGCGGATGGATGGTAGAAGCCTTATATTTTGAGCTAGGAAGTGTATCCTCTATCCCGTAGGCATGGAGATACGATGAAGGCCCGTGAGTCAGGGCGTGGTAGAATCAGCATCTGGAGAGAGCAGGGAGACAAATTCAGGAGCACACGTTCATCTCCAGGGCAGTGGGACTGGGGATAACATGGTTCAGGCAGGTCGCTGGGTCATGTTTAATCTCTACTCATGTATACTCATGTTTAATTTAGACTGTATCATGGACAGGGAAGATTGGTTATGGGGCTTTCTTTTTTTTTTTTTTTTAATGAGTATTCATTTTTTTCCATTTGAATCCAAGTTAGTTAACAGGTACTGTAATAATGATTTCAGGAATAGATTCAGTGATTCATCCCTTACCTATAATACACAGCGCTCATCTGAACAAGTGTCCTCCTTAATGCCCATCCCCCATTTAGCCCATCCCCCCCACCCAACACCCCGCCAGCGACCCTCAGTTAGTTCTCTGTATTTAAGAGTCTCTTATGGTTTGTCTCCCTCTCTGTTTTTATCTTATTTTTGCTTCCCTTCCCTTATGTTCATCTGTTTTGTTTCTTCAGTTCCATATATGAGTGAAGTCATGTGAGATTTGTCTTTCTCTGACTTATTTCGCTTAGCATAATTCACTCTAGTTCCATCCATATTGCTGCAGGTAATGGGGGTTTCTGATGACATACTCAGAGCTATTTCAGGGGCTCAGGAGGTGAGGTTGGGAATCCAAGACCTAGGGTAAATCTTCAGGGATAGAGTTGAGTTGGTGACTGGAGGCAGAAGCATTATGGGTAGGGCGTAGGGGACCAGATGAGGGATTAGGTGGCATGACCCCTTAGAAAGCCCTGCCTGACACTAGAGAAGTTTACATTGAATCATCCCCATATGTGAGGGCTTTTGCCCTGGAACACCTTAGAGGTACCTCTTAGCTGAGGCCAGGTGACAGAGGACTGGTAGAACGGTGGCCATGGTGCGGGTCGAGGGAGGATTGAAGGCAGGTACAGATGTCATATTGGCCCCATTACCCCCATTACATGCTCAGAATAGATGGCCCTTCCATTCTCCCTGGGGGCTCAGCCCTTACTGCCCAGATAGAAAAGGGGGAGGAGGGAATGACATGGCTCCTTGTCTATCAGCTTTCTCTCAAGGTCACTTCTGTCTTCTCTCGTCAAAACTGGCACCATATTCCTGGCACTGTCGTCCCTGGAGCTGCGATCCCCAGTCACTCTGGCAGAGAGCAGAGAAGGGTGTAGCTGCCTACTGAAGCTTCAAAGATGCACTTGAGAGATGGGCTCGTCCTCCAGACTGTCCCCTAATCCTGAAAAATAGCCTTCCCCCACCCCCTCTTGCCAAGAGAGGCCTTCTCTAGAGCCTTTCTCGGGTCGGGGAGGAAGGGAAGGACTCCGTTCAAGGGGCCCAGCCTGGGTGTCTGTACATTGAGGGGAGTTGTCTGCATGCTGGGCAGAGGCCAAGCTAAACACCCCCCTACCAGCTGCCCCAGCCATCCTGTTTTCCTGGCCTGGCTGGGAATGGGGGCTGGGGGTGGGCCGTAGGTTAACCCTTGAGAGGCCAAGGGGAAGGAAGGAGTCCAGGGGGGCGGTGTCTCTGTCTGATTCCTAGATAGGTGGTCTCATCAAGACCGAGTCCAGAGCCGGCCTCCGGTGGTGATCTTATGAGGAGTGTCAGTGTGTTTCGTAGATAATTACAGAAGGTCTTCGGGTGGTCAGGGTCTTTGAGTCGCGCCTTTTCTCGGCACAGAGTTGGAAGAGTTCACTGAGCAGGATGAAAGGGAGTTTTGTTCCCAACCACCTTGTGGCCTGCCCCACCTGACTCCGCCCTCTGAGCTGGGGGTTTGTTAGCCTCGCTGTTTGTCCTGGTCTCCTGTCTGGGAGCAGGCTTGCTTGGGGGGAGCTTTTTCAGGGTCCCCGGGGTGCAACATGTCTAGTCCATTCTGCCTGCTTCCCCGCATGCTTCCAGGGAAGGTTCTGAATTCTCTTCCTTCCCCTGCCAGTCAGCATCCTATCACTTTTAGGTCTTTTGTGTCTCAGACCCAGAGAGAAATGGCTGGACCTTGTCAGAACTCAAAAGCTCAGAGGGACCTTACAGTTTTTAACAGGCTGGCTGAGAACTCTTTGTCTATCAAGAGGAAGATAAGGGATGCCTGGGTAGCTCAGCCGGTGAAGCGGCCGACTTAGGCTCAGGTCATCATCTCACGGTTCATGGGTTCGAGCCCCGCATCGGGCTCTGTGCTGACGGCTCAGGGCCTGGAGCCTGCTTCGGATTCTGCATCTCCCTCTCTCTCTGCTCCTCCCCTGCTCACATTCTATCTCTCTCTCAAAATAAATCAAGATTTTTAAAAAATTATAAAAAAAAGAGCAAGACAAGTGGACATCGCTTAAGTTTTTAAGGGAGTTCATTGCCAGTGAAACCCTGGGCTTGCCAACAGAACAATCCGCCTTTGACCTCTGAGGCCCCTGAACTTGCCCGGTCTGGAGGTGGGTCCCTAACTCTTGGTCCCCGAGTGACAGGAGAATAGGGCCAAGGAGGCCCCTCCCTGTAGGACCAGCTGGTTGCATTACTTTCACCACACCCTTGAGGGCCAAGCCCTGGGCTGCCCGGCAGGGAGAGAGACAGTCTCTGAGCCTCAGAAACAGGGCTCCTGTCTGGACATTGGCACTTCCGTAAGATGTATAACTTCAGCTCACACACTATCTGCTGAGCCCCAATTGTTTATCGGCTGAGGACCCAGACGAGTAACATAAGGCTTCTTTGGGTTCTGTGAAGGCACAGTGAAAAATAGTCAACGTATGTGAAAAGCCCTGCAAATGTCAGAGATTATTATTTTTTTTTTTAATGTTTATTTTCGAGAGAGTGTGTGTGCAAGCAAGGGAGGGGCGGGGGGGGGGGGGACGGACAGAGGATCTCCAGGCTGACAGCAGCGAGCCTGATACGGGGCTCGAACTCACGAACTGTGAGATCATGACCTGGGCTGAAGTCGGACACTTACACCACTGAGCCACCCGGGGTTCCTCTTGGGGATTATTATTAATGTTATGACTCACAGGAGAGGCCGAGAAGCGCCGATAGCCCGCAGCTGCCTCCCTGTGGGAGTGAAGGAGAAGGAGCCATGTGGTGGGACTTCCGTGCTCCTCTGAGTTGGGCCAAGCCCTGGATGGGGAGAGAAACCCCAGTCATCCCACAGATACAAATCCTAGGCCCAGATCACGCCTCCCCGCCCTGTCCCTTCTTTCCTCTTCTTCCTCACTCCTCCTCCTCCTGGCCAGCCTGTCCCACTTCCCTCTGATGGAGCTGGGGGCGCCTCGGCTCTCCCGGGCAGGGGGACCGGTCGGTCCTTTGCCTTATCCTTACTGGGGCTGGCTTGCAGAGCCTGGCAGAAACCTGCCTCCTCCTTCCTAGGTGTGGCAGGAACTCTCCTTTATGGGAATGATACCTTGCGTTTATAGAGCGGCGCTTCCTCCGGGAGCCCAGAGCACTTCTCCTTCCGCGCACGCTCCCCACGCTCTGGAGGTGCAGGCTGAGAGAGAGGATCGTCGCAGCAGCTCGGGGACTGACGCTCAGCGGTGTGCAATGGCTTGCCTTGGGTGGTGCAGCCAGCAAGTGGCAGAGCCCGGATCTGAGTTTCAGAGTCAGGGCTGCCCCAGGATTAGTGGGAGGGCCCCAGAGCGTCAGTGAGGGTTTTGTGGGGCCACCGCCTCTGTGCCTGAAGGGTCAGTGTTCACCGCCACCCCCCCCCCCCGCCCCCCATCGATGCCCGCTTGCTCCCTGGCTTTGGTGTGGGTTGACACCCAGGTAACCTTGGGCCTTGTGGCCCCTGAAGGTCAGTGAGAGTGAGGAGGTGGGAGGCGGTCACCTTGTGACCGCCCAGCATGGGCATGAATATGGAACAGGCGCCTTGGATGAATACTAAGTGAACCCTGGGTCCCCTTCAGTGGTCTGCACCCAAAGGGCTCCGGGCTGGCTCCTCCGGCTCCCTTGATTGGCCCCTCGGTCTGAGGTGGAGCCTCCCTTCTGGCACTCCGCCCTCAGGAGGCAGGTGGATCAGTCCACTTATATCTCTCCCAGGAGCAGGCAGCTAGCAGGTAGGAAAGGGACCTTCTGGGCCATGTGGTGAGTCCGGGAGCTGCCTCCCACACACCCTTCCTGGGCTGGGAAGGGCTGGGAACTCCCCCTGGGAACACTGGGCTGGGAATACAGTGGCTGGGGCCACTGGAGGTGCGGGACCGTGGGAGCAGGGGTGGGTGGTTGGGTGACTGGTGACCCGGATTATATGTTCCTGGGGGCCTCTGGAACCTTCCCTGCTCCATCTTTTCTCTCTCAATCCCTACTGCTGCTTTCTCCTTCTTTCTTTCTCCTTCTCTCTAATCTTTCTCTGACTCAGTTATTTCCTCGGCAGATTTGAGCCCTGGAATGTGCCAGGTCTGGTGCTCTCCCCTTGTCCTTCTGCCCTTCCCGAGGACTTCTCCAGGCACCCGGTACCTTCTCTCCCTCTCCTTTCTGAATTCTCCCTCCCTTTCCCCCTCCATCTTCTCTCTCTCCCCTTGAGCCCTGTGATCAGAAGCACCAGGAAGTGCTAAGGGAAGGACCATCGTAGGAGGTAGCTGTTTGCCTAAGGCGGGGTTGGCTGCAGCCTGGGCCCCTGGGCTGGGCTGGGCTGGGCTTCAGCACCGGCTTGGGTGCTTGGCTCTTCTGGGGCCTTCCTTCGCATACCTTCTTCCTTCTCCCCTCCTCCCCTTCTCTACTCTGGCATCTCCTGGGGGCAGAAAGGCAAGAAGGCATTTGCCCCAGCCGTCACAGATGCTGCTTTGTAGAGATGCTACTTCTTTACAGACCCCAGGGTAGTGGGAGGCTGAATTCAATATGGGATTGGAAAAACTCCTAGTTTTCAGGTCCGGGCCAAGGTAGTCTGGGGAGGAGGGGAAGTGTTGAATTTTGCCTCTGAAGATTGAGTGTGGCTCCTCCCCTACCTTGTGGTAGAACCTTGAGAGGGTTGCTTTCTTCTACGTAGTAATGGCCCTACCCCTGTCCAAGGATCTGGCCGTAGAAGATGAGGTGTAATGTATTCAATAGTGTACATCATCTCCAAGTACCCAAGCTCCAGTGTTTGTGCACTCAGCTCATGGCCCATCTCGTATCAGACATCCCTCCAGTTCCTTCTAACCTTCTGATTATTTTACCTAAATCCTACTCAGCTTATCATCTGTAAAGATAGAGACTCTTTTTGTTTTGTTTTATTTCTTTATTGTTTAAAAATTTATTTATTTAAATTCAAGACAGTTAACACACGGCATAGCAAAAAGATCGGGACTCTTAAAGAGATATATCATTATCACACCTAAACAGAAATAACAATTCCGTAATGTGATAAAATACCTAGCTGGTATTCATAGTTTTCTGATTAATCATGTACATGTTTTTCCTCTTTTCTTTAATTTGGCTCCAAATAAGTCCATAGAAATTGTGATTGGTTGTTACAGATTTTTAAGTCACTCTCAATTATATTCTTTTTCTCTTTCCTTCTCTCTTGCCATGCTTTGCTAAAGAAACTGGGTGGTTTGTCCTGTAGAGTTTCACCGTCTGGATTTGGCCGATCGCATCATCATCATCATGTCATTTAACGTACTCCGCTGTCCCCGTATTTCTTGTGTGTGTAGTTACGTGTAGTGTTGAATCAAATCCAGCTTCCTCTCATTCACTTGTTGTGGGGGGTGTGCAAGAATCCCTTGGTTGCGGGGTGTACATCTATCAGGAGACACACAATGTCTGGGCGTCTCTCCTTTTGTGGTGCTCCCAGCCTTGATGATCATTGCCTAGATATCCATTCATTCATTACGGGCTAATTGCCCATTAATGACTCTCTCTAATTAGACGTTGCTCTGTGCTCCCACAATAAGTGATCCCTTACTTTGGGAAGGGGGCTCCTTCTCTGAGAGGTGTTGCCGTGGAAGGCGAGACCACACGGCAACATGGTGGCTCACTCCCACCCATTCCGGCCTCCCTGTGGGTTGCGAAGACCGGCATCCCATAAATACCAGGTTGGGAGTCCTGGAAAGAGTCCTCTGCATCTCTATTCAGCCAAATTTCAAGTCTTTGCGCCGACGGAGAGAGTCAGAACGCAAGACACTCTAACATTTCCAATTAGCTCTGAAATACAGTTCAGCCATAGTTAATCAGATTAATGGTCAGACACAAATCTTCCCTGACTATCCCTTATACCCACCCCTGGCTCATACTACTACCAGTGATCTAATAATAACCCTTCATAATTGTATACTACTTTACCGTTCGGAAAGCACGCACGCACACACACGCATACACGAGAGGGTACGAGGGAGGCTTTGAGGTCAGCTTGCTTGAGTGCGGATTTCGATCTACCACTCCCTAATTGCTTGGCCTTGGGCAAGTTAGCTAACTTCTCTCTGCATCAGTGGCTCCACCTACCTTACAGGGTTGTTACGAATTAAGTGAGATGATGCGGACGGAGAGCACAGTCCCTGACACACGGTCGGCGTCCGGCACGTTGTTAGCTATTGCTCATAGCGATCCAGTCTGCGACAGTGAGGCTCTACAGACACGACCCAGGACAGTGCGGCGGCAGAGGGAAGCTGACCGGTTATCACAGGGCTGGGATTGTGCGCGGCTAGTTCCGGGATCCAGCCAGAAGGAGGTCCGAGCAGCGGTTTCTTTCTCATTCACCCCGGCCGGGCATCTCAAAGTGGCCTGGGCTCGCGCCTGAATTTCAAGGATGATGAGGTTGTACCCGAAGTCAGGAACTTGCTCTCAGAAGCACAGAGGGTCAGAAGACGTGCCTAAAATGGGAAAGGATACCCCGCCACCCTGGCCGTCTAACACCTGCTCTGCCCTTTCCTCAGGAATGGGAACAAGCGGGAGGGAGTCAGAGGACGCGGGGTTTGGCTTAGACTCGCTCTTGTATTTTTCCCTTTCGGAGGCCTGGACTTTCTCTCTGCCCATGCAGATCAGAGATGGAAATCTGCAGTTAGACAATGAGACCCAACGACCTGCCTGGCCAGAGAAGCCTCTTTGCGAGGCGCCAATCAACCACGGGGGCCCCCAGCACGCTCCTTGGCCTAAGTGGGCCAGAGACTCCAGGCCAGGAAGGGCTCCAGAGGGGGGGGGGCTCCTAGAGGGGGGGAGGGGGGAGGGGGGGCGGCTGGTAGACAGCAAGCTCATTTGCTCTGCATTAGCTCCTTATCGCTGGCTGGTTCCCGTAACTCTCCACGTGCTGGGCGATGCAGACACTAAGACCCCATTTCGTGGGCCCTGAGCGAAATACAGAAAGGAACACTGTCGAGGATACATGGGGAGTGAGGCCTCCGTTCCAGGTGGGAAGGAGAATTAGGAGGGCTGGGCGCACAGTAAGCCCTGGCGCTTCTTTCTTAGGCATCAAAAAAGGAAGACCCGGCACATAATGAGCAAAATGAAATGCTATATTTCTGTTTCACTGGCCTCCTGCCTGTTATATCCTTGAACTACTTCTTTTGCTGGGCGCTCAGCCTTGTGACTCAAGCGTGTGAGCCCAGAGTGACAGAGTTTCCATCCCAGGCAGAGGAGAAGGGGAGGGGAGAGACTGGGGAGAGGCAGAAACCCAAGTGGGTGCTTTGCCCGTAGTTTCACACTACAGAGGCGGCTGTACAGAGCGGGCTTCTGCCTGGATCAGTCCGGCCTGAGAATGGGGTCCCAGGGCTGGGGCAGCGAGCAGAGTTCAAGGGCGCACATTTAGATCATACAGCCAGAATGGGGATGATGGGGGCAGTGGACGCCGAGTGAGGTCAGATTGAACTTTCTCCCTGAGTCCCAGTGCCAAGCTCTTTGCTGGCACGCAGAAGGCACTCATGGAATGTGAACTGAATGAGTGAATGGATTAATGAATGAATGAATCAAGGAATCAAGGAATGAATCAATGAATGAACCAACCAGTCCAGGAAAAGGAGAGTTGATTACGTTTCTCCTTAGACCCTTTAAATTTTTTTTTCTAATGTTTATTTATTTTTGACAGAGAGAGAGAGAGAGAGAGAGAGCATGAGCGGGGTAGAGGCAGAGAGAGAGGGAGACACAGAATCCGAAGCAGGCTCCAGGCTCCGAGCTGTCAGCACAGAGCCCGACGCGGGGCTTGAACTCACAGACCATGAGATCATGACCTGAGCCAAAGTCAGACGCTCAACTGACTGAGCCACCCAGGCGCCCTCCTTAGACCCTCCAAATTCTCTAGCTTGATCTACAGGTTGGACTTAGGGCTCAATCAGCAAAAGTCGTTTGTCAGAAATGTGTTGTAAATGGAAGCGAAGCTTGATCATCTATCCCACGGAGCACCGCGTCAGTTAACCAGGGTTTGGGTTTCTTTCCTTTCCCTTTTATCTCCACGTCTCTGCGTTTGCTCACTTGGACGGGATGCCTGGGGCCACACATGGAGGCCTCAGAGTATAAGCTGGGACCTATCTGTAGATCTCCATTCCTTGTGCCCTCCTGTCCCTCCTTGGGTTCTGAGTCTGGGTCTCAACCACCTCAGTCTCTTTCCCAGAACTTTGCACACAGTGGGCACTGATAAAACATTTGCTGAATTAAGAAGTGGCTGTGGGGACGTCTGGCTGGCTCGGTGGGTGGAGCATGGGACTCTTGATCTCAGGGTCATGGGTTCGAGCCCCATGTGGGGTGTAGAGATTACTTTAAAAAATAAAGTCTTGAAAAAAAAATTTTTTTTAAAGAACAAGAAATGGCTGTGAATCGGCAGAGCCGGGAGGGAGAAACTTTTTCGATCCTGACGTCTCAAGCCCCGTGTCTTCTGCCTGGCCCTTGAACGGGGCAGACGGCTGTTTAGGGACAGAGGCGCTGAATGTCCATTCCTGCCCTCTGGGCTCTGCGAACTCAGGGGCCCGGTGTGAGCCTGGGCTCTGTTTCAGCTGGCAGAAGGGGCACGGAACCAAAGCCTGCCCTCATCTGTAGAGAAAGTCGGCTACAGCAGGACTGGACATGTCTCATGCTCAGCCGCCTGCCCCACAAAGCAGCTTAGGAGAAAATTAAGTGGATTCAGGCCAGGGGAAGTGCAGCTCGTTGTGCTGGACTGATTAGGAAGGGGGCGGGGCAGGGCGAGAAACGGGGGCACCGCCCCTTTTTGTGCCCAGTCCCACCTATCAGTCAGTCGCAGCTCAGCTGTGCTTCGCATTGGTAACCTGGAAACGGCCCTTACTGCTTCTCCCCATGCCCATCATTTGACCCCTTCTTCACCCCAACCGCTGAGATCTTTGTAGGACTAAGTGACCTCTAGGGACAGCCAGGGGGCAGAGTTCTGCTCCCTGGCCTCCTCCTGGGTTGACTCAGAGGCTCCTCTAAGAAGTCACCAACAGGAACCTTTCTCAGGGTTCCGGGCAACTTTAGTTCGTCTCTACCAGTATTTTGTGCTCTATCTAGGAGGGTAAACGTATCCAGATCTTCCAGAGGAATCAAGGCCCAGCGAGTATGCCTACAGTAACATGCGAGCCAAGGGCTCACCGGGATGGGCATCTGGGCCCTGAGCCTCCCAACCAACCCTGAGACCTGAGCTTTCGATATTTCTGAGCATGAAGATTTCACGTAACGCCCACGGGTGCTCCGCCAAACCAGAGGCTTGGTTCACGTGTGAGTCCTTCGGGAAGGTGACCAGTCTGTCTCTGTTTTAGCACAGGAAGTCCTGCATTTGAGAACCCCCTCGGTGCTGGGCAAACTGGGACAGTTGGCCACCCTATGCCAGGGGATCCTCTCTCTGCCAGTCCTCCACACCCGGTTTGCATTTCTCTGTGTTACTTAAATCACGGGGAACATTTCTTCCCACCAGTCAGCTTCTGTGGGCTGACCCCAGAGATGGGGTCTCTCTCACACATAACTGGGCAGAGACATTACCTACCCAAGATGGACAAGGCGTGTCTTCTTTACCTCCCAGGGGCTCTGAGATAATCAAACTGGTTGCTCCTTTCTGCCAGCAATTGGGGCAGCGGAAACAGAGCCCGCCCGTGGCTCCTGCCAGCCCGCTGCTGAGACGTCTGGTCAGATCCTGCCTTTCCGCATCTCCTGTCCTCTAGATAACTCCAAGCGACATCTGGTCTCTGGTCTCCTTTACCTTCACACGTTCTCTCTGCCAAGGGACAAGGACACATACAGGTGACACTTAGCCTTTTTTCAGAAAACAGAGAAGCTGAAGTCCACGGAGAGTTTAGTAAGCTGTCGGGCCATATAGAAGCACTGAGATCAGAACCAACTTCCAATTCGGTGCCTTTCGGCACAAAACCTTCAGCTTTTGCGACTTCTGGAATAGTCTCCCTTGCTCCAAATCACCTCTTCTGCGTCTTATCCCTCCCAGTTCCGATTTTGTCAGAGAAGCCCAGCCTTAGAGGTGATTCTTTCTACATTGTCTTTCTTTGGCCCTGGCCCTGTCCGGTTGGTGATGAGACTTTCCTGTCTAAGGATCAGTCTCTTTCTGACAAGGCACGGAAATTAGCCAGAGCTGGAGGAGCCCAGCCCTGTCCTTCCCATCTCGCCTCATAAAGGGGTTATTCACTGAGGCCCCTCTCTTTATTCTATTTATAAATCTGTTCAGCGTGTCTTTGTCCCAGTGACAAACACTGTTCTACCCTCCTTAACCCTGCCCTCTACTTCAGCTCGGTTGAGATGCTAGAAATTTCCTTCCATCCTCTGCCCCTCATAATCCACAGCCCTGGCTCTTACCAGGTGTGTCTGGCGATCAGGTCAGAGAGGAGAGCCGCCCTTTAGGGGGACAGGCCCAGGGGCAGCGGCAGGACTCTGGGGTGTGGACACTGGACAGGCCCCACGAGGTCCTGGACCAGCTGAAACACGGCCCCCGGCCCCTCCCCCCCCCGGCTGGATTTTTATTACACCGCATTACAGCCGGGGGTGACTCACGCGGACCCTGGGGCCCAGGGCAGAAGCGTGACTTCAGTTGTCACTCAGCACTCGTCAGAACACTCACTCGGTACGCTAGTAATGAGAAGTGAGTGAAGACCATGGACGGCGGGAGCGTGTGACCGACCTGTGCTTGGCTGGGGTGCTCGGCAGCACAGCTCTGGAGTCAGTCTGCCCAGGTTCCTCCCGGGTGCCCCCACTCCGGGTGGCTCACCTCATTTTGTCTCCTCTGTGGAAGGGAGACGGTAGCCGCCATCTCAGAAGGTGGTTGTGAAGGCAGCACAAGCCGCGTTTAGAACGGTGCCCGACACAAAGTATGCGATCGAATGGCCATTGCCGTCAACTAGCTCACCCCCTCTGCCCCTGGCCTCTTCAGTAAGTTGTTCATTCATTTAACAAATATGCATCGAGTGCCTGCCATGTGCCAGGAGTACAAGGATAAACTTGTTCCGAGTTTCCAGTTACACCCGCACTTTCTAAGGCCGTCTATTTTGGCCTCAGCCTCTTTCTTCCTTAAGGTCCAGTGACAGTGACTGAGGTTGAGAAGCAGGTGGTCACTTAGAACCCATCTAGCTCTTAAGGATCCTAGTCCGCATGATGGGGGCAGAAGCCACTCTCCCTGGGACCCAGGGGACCTGACTTCTGTCGATGGCCTGGCTGGTAACCAGCTGGGGGCCCTGGGATAGGTCACTTCGTCCTTCTGGGCTTCAACATCCCCATCTTTCAAGTGGACCCTTGTAGGTTCCATCCTGCCTTGTAGGGGTGCCGTGTAGATACAACGAGATCCTGGCTGCACAAGTGAAAGTGCTTTGTAAATGTCAGGCTGGGGCGGAACAAAGAGGAGACAGTCCCCAGGACAGCTCCCAACCTACGTGCAGAGGTGGGCCTCCCTCAGGAAAGGGCCTGAGCACAAACTCCTTGAAGGCAGCGCTTGGCCCACAATAGACCCTCCATAAATGCCTGGGCCCTAGTTGTAGCCCCTCAGTAAATGTTCGTCGCATGAGTGAAGGTAACAAATAGATCCAACCAGCGTAAATGCGGGGAAGGCATTGAGTTCTGAGAAAATGCAAAGCAAAGGCAAGATCAAGAGTGGGCGTGTCTATCAGGGAGGGCTTCCTGGAAGAGATGGTTCCGGTTTGGGATGGGAAGAAGGGGAAGAACTCGCATCAGTAAAATGACACTCCGTGGGACAGGAAGGGCATTGGCACACTCCCCAGGGCCAGCTAGGCTGGTTTGTCCTTGGGGAGGCAGGTCGCAGAAGAAAGGAGTGAGTGAGAGGGGTACAGGATGTTGGGAAAGAGCCCTTGACGCCCAGGCCCAGGAGTTTGCATGGGCAGCAGCCACAGCTGGGTTTTGTAAGAGAAAAAAACAAAAAAAGCTTGGTGAACGTGCAGGAGAAGTGTGGTGGCGGTCGGTGGTGAGCAGACCGCAGGAGGCCCGTTCTCTGCTGTCTCCCCGTGAAGGGCAGAATCCCTTCAGTGACTGGTTAAAGCCCTGGATAATAGGGGCAGTGGTTGCGGCTACAGAGGCCTGGGACCACCTGCCAAGCGGCCACTAATGACACTTTGAAGGTGGCAAGAGCTGGCAGGCAGCTCTCTGGCTTCCCCAGGCAGGGCGGGAAGCTGGCCTGGCTCATTAGGGGTCTGGGAACTGCTGTTGCAACGGAAAGGGAAGAGAATAGAGAATTTCCAGACGGCCGCCTCGAAAGTAAGGACTGAAGTCACACAGCTTAGAGCCCGGAGGTTGATAGATCGTTATTTCCTCCTTTTGAAAAAGCAGTCAAGGTGCTCATTTGTTAGTGTATTTAAATTGGGCAACGTGAGACCCAGGGCAGGGGGTGGCCACACGGACCTGAGGTCCCACCTAAGCTCTGCCACCTGCCGTGTGACCTTCAGCAAGTTTCTCGGCCTTTCTGGGCATCGCTTTGCTCCTCTACCAAAGCCTTTGTGAGAGAGTTAATTTGAGGATTAAGAAAAATGGCGTCAGAAGCCTGACAATAACTTATAATGAAGCGCTCAGGAAGCGGTTACAGTTTCTGCCTTTGCTCTCTTCTTCCCGATGTCCCTTAGTCTTCCGCTCAGGGAGAGGAGGCGGAGCGCACACTGCAAGCCCTGGGGGGCGGCTCCTGGCACCTGCTTTTCCCAACCCCGTAGCAGGCCGGGCCCTCTGCGCCCGCACTGTCCTGAGCACAGGGGACAGCAGACAGTCAGACTGCCTCCCTCTGCTTTGTACCCTGGCACCTAACAATGGAGCAGACGTTTACTAAATGCTTGTTGGGTGAAAGATGGATTTGACAGGGTCCTTTAAGACTCACGGCCTAGTAGGGGAGGTAGACTTACGAACAAAGAATTCAGAAAACTGAGCTTAGGTGCGCAGAGTGTTTTGCGAACAGCCCTGAGGTCAGGGTGAGGGGGCGGAAGGGGTGCAGCAGGCCAGGGGGCGCATGGAACAGCACGGTGAGGGGTTGAAGCACAGAGAACACTTCTGGAGTCTCAGGGGAGGGGGCTGGAAGGTGGGCTGGCTTGTGAAGAGCCTTGACAGCCCTACCCGGGAGACTGGATTTAATCTTTCAGGGGTTTAAGCAGGGCGCGGGGCACAGTTTGTTTCCTCTCTTCTCCTTGCCTCCATCCTTATGGCCCTGTGCTGTGTTGCCGAAGGATCAGATAGGTTTGCAGCCTGTCTGAGGACACACAGCAGATTAGCTCTAGGGTCAGAATGAGAGCTCCGTGCCCTTGGCTTCCACTAAGCAGGGCTCTGTGTGGTGGACTGTGCTGTTGGTGTTACTTGACTCCGGCTGCTGTCCTTGAGGACACTGCCAAGGTCATCAGGCCAGCCGTGGCCTCTGGCTGACACTATCCCATATTCTACCTTTCGACAACAGCCTTGCCCATTCAGGGAGCCCAGTGTGATTGAGCTCGGAGCCCCCCCTTCCCCTCCCGGTTCTTTGGCACAAAGAAGAAGCCACAAGATCCCCTGGAATAGCTTCCTGCTTCATTTCCAGGTGCCTGGCTGCCTGGCATGTGCCAGATTTGGCTTGAGGACTTGTTTTGCAAGAGAGATGGGGCAGGGTTCGCAGACTGTTATGGCGTTATTCTGGATTTTTTTGGAGAAGGCCAAGAAGCCCCTCTGTCCCCCAACTGCCCGCCCCCACCTATTCCAGAGATCTGGCTCCAAGAGTGCACCCCCAGGACCAGCATGCTTTGCACATAGGAGGTCTCCACAAACACGTGTTGGGGGGGGGTGTGACTGGTATCTGAGCAATGGACCGTATTGGAAGAGGCAGGGGACCTGGTACTTTCTAGAAAAGGAGAAAGGGGCCTCACAGGGGTTCAGTCTACACAGCAAGCCTTCCGCCTCCTCACTCCAGCGAAACTCCAAAGAGAAGCCAACCTGCTAAGTTCTGGTTCCTGGTGGTTTCTCTGCGTCACGTAGGGACCAAGGCTGCTCAGGAGCCCCTTCTCGAGAAGCCACCCCTGCCGCCCGCCTCATAACCCCTCGGGAAGGCAGACCTTGTGTTGGGGGTTGATCCGGGTGGAGGAACATGGCTCCTTCCTCAGGCTTCTGCCGACACTAGCCCCTCACCCGAGAAGGACCCCTGAAAGCTCACCCCACCCCCCCAGGTTGGGGGTGGGGTCCAGTGGGGGGGACTCCCCAGCTTGTGTTGCGGGCCCCCATTCTCCCAAATCCATTCCGTCATCAGGACGGGGAGGAGCATCCATGTAACAGGTGGGAACGGCGAGGCAGGAGGGGACCAGGGAGCACGGCAGAGGAAAAGAACACAGGCGAGTGGCTCTGCTCACGCTCTGGAGGTAGGGAAGGAGAGAAAGAAGGGCGGGGAGCAGTGGCATCTCGAGTTCTGGGAAACTGGCCTGCTCGGTAGCTGAAAGGCTACCCCCTTACAAGTGCTCCTTCCTTACATCCTGGGTGGCTCTGGGGTAGCCTGTCCAGCACCCCAGGGAGACCCGCAGAGGCCCACATGCTGTGGTCCAGTCCCACCAGCTCGAGGTGCCTGTGATCTCCTGGTACCTGCTCACCCTCCTCCCTCACCCCTGCCTGCCTTCCCGCTCCCTCCCCAGCCCCCTCGCCTCCCTCCTTCCCCTTCTGTTTCTTTCTCTCTGCCCTTCCCTCTTTTTCCATCCCACCTCCCCTCCTTCCCTCCTGCCCGGTCTTCTCCGAACATTTATTGAGAGAGCACAGGAGAGGGAGGGGTCACGTCTGTCAGGGAGGGGAAGGGAAGATTTATGGGGGAGGGGGTGGAAGTTTCCACCAGCTCGGAAAGGAGCCCGGCCTTACTGGGACCTACCCTCATTTGTAGTCACAGAGCCTGTGACCTGGGAGCAAGCCCCCTAGCCTCTTTGGACTTCAGTTTCTCCGTTTGTTTGTCGGTTTTGTACCGGGGTCACTGTTTGAGGTTTACCACGGAATGAGAAGATACAAAGGAGAGTCATGGGCTTCGCCTGGGATGTGGGGATGTTGGCCAGCTCTCACTGGAGAGGACCTTAACGGGGGACGCCGGGCGTTTCAGAGGAAATGGTCCGTAGAGCTGATGGGTAGATTCACCTGCTCCTCTTCTCACTCGAGCTCTGACTTTTCCCGAGGGAAAGGAGGCCTGGTCCGCAGTCACAGTCTTCGCTGCCTTCTTTGGCCTCTTTCTCCCCGTCGGAAGTAGCAGCCGGGTTCCAGAGGTAAACCGAGTGCCTTGTGTCCGGGGGGAGTTTGCACTGAAGTCAAGGTGGGAGGAGACCAAGAGGCAGGCTGGGAGAGCCAGTGCCTCTAGGCCCTTTGAGACAGAGGTCACATCACTTCCTGGCTCCTAACCACCGGAAACCTTCCCAGGCTTCACGGGGCGCTCCCTCACAGGGTGACTCTGGCAAGGCTGGGCTTCTCGGGGCTGGCAAACAGGACAGTGGTGCCCCTCCTGGCGTCTCTGGGCCACGGAGGAGGTCAAATGAGACGTGATCAGAAAGAACCCCGGTCTTCTAGAACAAAGGGTGTGCGAGAGTCTAATATCCTTATGCAAGTTCATATTGTCGAGATTAGTCAAGTGCTCAGTACATCATGGTTATGAGCCCTGTTAGCCAAGTTTATTTCCAACTTTTTTTTTAAGAGAGAGTGTGTGAGCACAAATAGGGGAGAGGGGCAGAGGGGGAATGAGAGAGAGAGAGAGAGAGAGAGAGGATCTTAAGCAGGCTCCACGCTCAGTTCAGAGCCCAATGTGGGGCTCAGTCCCATGACCCTGGGATCATGACCTGAGCCAAAATGGAGAGTCGGACACTCAATCACATCACCTGTGCCTCTTTCCCTAAAGCAAGGTGTGCAGAAACCTGTGAAGCCTCTGAGCCTCGGGAGTTTGAGTCCAAGTGTATATTGTTCTCGGAGAGACCCTTCTTAGCTTCTCCCACAGCAGTGGTTTTCAGTTTTTTTCTTCACGCTACGGACAGATGTTTACTCTGTAAGCAAGGAAACACGTACCCTTCTCTGTGGGTGTAAATATATGACATTACACCTCTTTCAAGTTTATTTCTTTTGAGAGAGAGAGAACGCGACTGGGAAGGGGCAGAGAGAGAGGAAGAGGGAATCCCAAGCAGGCTCTGCACTGGCAGGCACAGAGCCCGACACGGGGCTCGAACCCAAGAACCGTGAGGTCATGACCTGAGCCGAAGTCAGATGCTCAACGGTCTGAGCCACCCCAGGCGCCCCTTTTAACACCTCTTCTTACAGAGTGCTGTGTGTACTGATATTTTCTATTCTGTTTTATTCAATTCTTAAAATGCCAATCTTGATTTTACTCCATTATAATTCAAACACGGTAGTGTGAAAGTCTCTGGCCTACAGAATCCACTCAGAAAGCGAGGAGGACAGAGAGGGGGAGGCTCCCGAGGGGAAGGGGAACAAGACACGCCAGGCTTGCCATGGCCCCTTTTCAGAAGCAGGCGGGACTCTGAGACAGTGGGAAGGTACCTCATGGTTCCCAGACGCGGGGCTCTGGAGAGAGCGTGTTCGGACCCCAGGAGATGGCTGCAGCTGGGGTCAGCTGTTCGTTCCTGGAGACCTGGCTGTGGGGACATTGCTCACGGTTATCTTATCCCTTCCCAGACCCAACCCGGGGAAGGGTGTTTCAACCTGGAACCCAGAGCGTGGCGCTCATTGCTGAGGGCTTGAAATGCGCGGGCATCTCTTTATGAGCCGACTGGTGTTCTATCGACGTACCCAATGCTTTGCTTTTTTTTTTAATTGTTTTTTTTTTTTACATTTCTTTATTTTTGAGAGACAGAGAGAGACAGAGCACAAGTGGGAGAGGGGCAGAGAGAGAAGGAGACACAGAACCCAAAGCAGGCTCCAGGCTCCGAGCTGTCAGCACAGAGCCCGACGCGGGGCTCGAGCTCACGAACCGCGACATCGTGACCTGAGCCCAAGTCGGAAGCTCAGCTGACTGAGCCACCCAGGAGCTCCTATGCTTTGCTTTTTTAGGTTCAACTTTTGAAATATTTTTACATTGGTCAAGTTGTACACTCACAAGGGCTGAATTAGGTAAGCATAGTTTCCATGCTGTTCCCCAAGTGAAGGTAGAGAGGCATGATGTTGATGTTCTGGCCAAGGCTCAGAGCAGACTGGAACCCGGGTCCCCTGGCCTCCAGTTCTGGTGACCTCAGCTGCAGATTACGGGGTCGATTACATGATTCCGTGTTAGCCGTGGAGATGTTAAGAGGAGAGGGAGGAAGGACCAGTCAGTTCAGGAGGCCCTGCCCACTCTGGGGTGTGCTGAGGGAACCCTGCTTGCACGGGTCCCACACCGGCATTTGGGACAAGGGACTTCTGGGGAGGTTGGGTACCTCCGGGCCGGCCCATTGAGAACATTTCTCCTGTGTCCCTATTCTGAGCAACCCACAGCTGTCCTTCAGGGGCAGCTGTCTCCCCAAGCCTTGCTTGGGTTTCTTGTGGGGACAGGGAGCGCTCTAACACCCACTCTTACATCCTGCATCAGGAAAGCCAGGCCCTCCCCCAGCCGGTGGCCCTCTTCCGCTCATCAGCCCTGGTGTGGCTTTTAATAGTTTAAAAAGTGAGGAAAATATTTTTCAGAGCCGTAGTTGCTCCCAAAGGATCCTGCCTTCCTTCCGCTGGGAGTGAGCCTTCAGAGATCAATTTATCTGTTGATCACGGAGAAAATATTAATCGAGCCGGAGCCACTCTGCGCCTGGTGGGACTCCCCAGCCGGACCCCTAGTCCCCTTCCAGCTTCAGTTAGTTAGAAGGGATAAGAGAAGCCATAAATAGAGAGCAGTTCCAATAACATGCACGGTAAACACACAATACATGTTAGTTCTTATTCTCACCCCCCAGCATGACCCCTGGGGGCCATGCCAAGGGGGCCCCAGCATTCTCCCGCCCCTCTACAGTGGCTCCCTTTCTGGAATGCCCACATTCCATCGCTCAGAGGCTCTTGTCTCCTTGCTGCTCCCTCCCTGGACATTTCGTGACTCTTCACTCATACCACCCTCTGCCTTTGAGAAGAGGATGGTTTTGTGGGTTTGGTGTGTGTCCGGCCACTAGATTGGGGTTCCTGGAGTGCAGGGACCCCATCTTATGTCTGTCTCTGTGTGGCTGCTTAAGACCTGTCTAGGGAACGCACGACCAATCCGTGCCCGTATCTTCACGGGGGGCCCTTTGTGTGGGCCGGGGGGTATTTAACGGGGCTTTCTGGAAAAGGTGGCATTCGAGCTCAGCCTGACAACAGTGTCGACCTGCTTCTCCCCGTAGATTTACATTCAGCCGGCATCTAGGATGGAATGGGGGATTGGGTTTTGTGGGGAAGTTCCCCAGGTTATCGTTTAATCCGTTTGGCTGAGCTCAGCCTGAAAGGCTGCCTGGTGGATGGCAACTCCTGGTGAGAGGGAGCGGTGGCACAGCCACACGCACAGCTGCCTAAAGCCTTTGGGGGAAATATCGAGAAACTGTGGTCCGATTAGGAGATCGACATACAGGGGCACCCGGGTGGCTCAGTTGGTTAAGCGTCCGACTCTTGATTTTGGCTCAGGTCGTGAACGTTTGTGAGTTCGAGCCCCAGGATGGGCTCTGCGCTGTCGGCTTCTCTCTCTCTGCCCCTCCCCTGCTCGTGCTCTCTCGTTCTCTCTCAAAATAAATAAATAAACATTAAAAAAAGGTGGGCGGCACACCTGGTTGAGTCTCGCGGTCGTGAGTTTGAGCCCCGCGTTGGGCTCTGTGCTGACAGCCCGGAGCCTGCTTCGGATTCTGTGTCTCCCTCTATCTCTGCCCCTCCCCTGCTCATGCTCTCTCTCTCTCTCTCTCAAAAATAAAATAAACATTAAAAAAATTTTTTTAAAAAGAAAATTGACTTACAGAGCAGTGGGATATGACCTTCAAAAGGTAAATGAGGATGTGCCGTAGTGGGCCTTGGGTGCCGAGGAGTTAGGCCTTTCTGCAGCCAGCAGGGGAGGGGACAGCCGCCGGGAGTTTCTGAGCAGTGAGAGTAACGTGATGAACGCAGGCGCGAAGCAGGGAGGCACTGGTGTATTTCTCAAGCACAAAGGCAGAGTCCTGAACTTTCCCTTATCACCTGTTCCAGGCGCTTCTTGGTGTCTACCCTAAATCTTTCCTGCTGTAATCAAAGCCCAAGTTCTCTTAGGAGTTGCAAAACAGCAGGGCAGGGCCCAGCAACTGGAAAGAAAGGTCGTTCTCCCATTTCTGCCAGAGAGAACCCACACATCTTGGTGGAACAGGTGTCCGAGGGTTCTGGGCCGAGCTGGCAGAGCCCCAGGGCACAGGAGGGCACTGAGGCCTGCACTGGTATAGGGGTGTGGGTTGGAGGTCGCTGGAGCCTCATGAGAGACTCCCCCCCATGAGAAGCCCTGGGTTTAGCCTAAGGTGCTGTCCCCCCACCCTGCCCCCCAGAACTGGCATACACGCCGTCCCCTTGAAAAGCCTGTGGGCATCAGTACAAGGGTGCCTCCCCTCCTGCTCCACTGTGAGGGTGAAAGAGTTGAGGCCTGATAAAGGTCTGGGCTGGGAGATAAGGGCCCAGAAGAGGAAAGACAAGATAGGGTTCCGGGAGGGGCACAGGAGAAGAGGTTGGCAGTTGGGGGTGGGGGGGGCCTCGCTGTGTCTCATCCCAGCTTGTCGGGGTGCTGACACCTGAGAGGGGGACCCACCAGGATCAAGGGAGGCAAAAGGTGTCCGTTGGCCTCCAGTCTCCTGCTTTGACCGTCCCCAGGCTAGGGGGAGCAGGCGCGAGCTCAAGTCTGTCTTGACCCCCAAGGGTCCTCCCCCGCTGTTGCCCTTGTCTCGTTGCCTCCACCTGTCATGTGCAGCAGCCTCTAAGGGAATCCCAGAGACTCCAGTCTCTAAAGAAGAAAGCTCTTCGTGAGCGCGGGATTTCTCCCCCCACCCCTGGGCTCCCGGGGCAAGTGGAACATTCCATTTAAAGGGTGAAACAGGAACAGGTGAGCAGCCGGTGCAAAAAGGAGAGAGGACTCAGAGACACGGGTGGGAGGAGTGCTGGGCCACCCACCTCCACCCCTGCCACCTTCCTACCAACCTGCGCGAGGGCTCCTCACTTCCTGTGTCCTGACCCCAAAATGCCAGCACGGCAGGATATAGCTCTGGGACGCCTGAAAAAGCCAGGTAGGCAGACGTCCTCGCAGAACACCCTGTCCCTCCCATCTGGGGACCTTCACTTTCCCGCCTGCCTGGAGCTACTGTGTCCCACAATTCTGGGGGCACCATTCACACTGCGCTCTATGTGAATGGCACCCCCTGAGGGCGTGCCGAGTCAGGGAAGTCAGTGCCAGCAGATAAGTAGGAGGGCAGAATCGGACACTTTGCTGTGCTGCAGGCAAACAATAGGGACCTTTCCAGGAAGCCCGGGGAGGGACTGTAAGAGGATCCCTGGGTGGATGCTCTGTGCGGTGGCTTGAACAGGTTTTTGCATTTGCTACTGATTGCTTAATTAGACACCTACCTAGTGCTCTCTGCTAATGACCGCATCTCCCAGGGAGATGGCAGATAAAAAGGTGGGTGGTTTAGACAGCGCCAGGTGAAGGTCTCAAGGACAGCTCCCCGAGAATGGGGGTGGGGGGGAGCTGGAGAGGTAGCGCATCATGGGGTTTCCTTGGGCCAATACAGACTACAGACTGTCGCTTCTCTGCAGCGACCAAGAAAAGAGGCAGTGTGGGCCTGGGGCCTGCTTCTGTCTCCAACATTAACATCCGTGGGAGCTTTCAACTCCTGGCTGTGGTTTGCCCTCTTGAGAAATGGGGAGGGTCCTCTCCCGCATCCTACGTAGTCACTGAGGCCAGAGGGGCCTGGGCATGCGCGCATCCCCGGAGAGAGGCGCTCTCTGCAGCCGAGAGCAAGCGGGTGTGTTTCCAGGTTGATAGGTTGGAAGGAGAACCAGGCAGGAGCGCCTCGCCGAGCGCTGTGAGCTCCAACCGGACAATCAGGAACCACTCGGGGATTTGAAGCCGAGCTTCGAGCTTCGATAATGGGCTGAGAGCCTGGCCGCAGACATTTCAGAGCTGCTTGGAGGGCAGGGGAGAGGCAAGGTGATGCAGGAAGTTCCCTGCTGAGAATGAGAGGAGCGGCTGCGCGCGCTGAAGTGTTTGTGGTCCCTCGGTGCCCATCCCCAGCACTCTCCAGCCCGTCTTCCTAGAAGTAGGGTTGTCGGGCTGGGGGAGCCGAAGAGGCCCCCAGCCCGGTGTTGGGTGAGCCGGACAAATATTTACCAAAAGCAGGCTGCAGAGGGAAGGTGCCGGGCCCCAGGTCAATGTGGGGTTTGTGCTGCCCAAACAATGCCATGCTTCATGGGCCCCCAAGCACCCTAGGCCTGGCAGGAGGCCTGGAGCCCGGCCCCTGCGAAGTCTGGCTGAGGAGAAGCATGGGGTCGCGCACCATGAGCTGGGGAGATGCCACTCTGCCCCTTGGGTGTCTCTGGGATGCTGGCATCCTGGCCTCGTTCCCGCCATCCCGGGCAGGCCTCGTGACGATGGATTTGGCAAGGGGCTGCGGGGCGGTTATATGCGGTGAGCTCCCCTGTGCTTCTGGTGGAAGTGGTGGAAATATTCATTTCTACTCGTTTCAGAGGCAGAGTGAGGTTGACAGAGATGATCAACTGTCATAGCAACTTTGGGCTTAAGGAAAAGACCGTGAATTTTGAAGCTGGGGCAGGCCTAGGTTTGAAGTTTGGCTTTAGAACGTCCTAGCTATGTGATCTGGGGCAAGCTAGCTAACTCCTCTCCTCCTCACCTCCTGTGGTGTAAAAGGGGATGTTGGGACCCACATTGCCATGGGTGGTCGTGAAGCTTCCTCCTACAAAGAAAGAAAACCATTCCTTTTCTGCATAACCTGGATACTTTCACGCTGAAAGGAGGAAAAGGGAGTATATTCAGTTTCATTTAATAAACATTTTTAAGCAAAGGTATTTCCACTTTCAAAGAGTCAATGATTTTTTTGTCTTTAAAAACCCTTTGAACGTCTTGAAAGGAAAAAGTATTCGAAAACTCTATTATATTTGGCAGTTATCGTTAGTTTTGTTACCCACTCGGAAAGTCTTCATCTGCTCAGTTCCAGAACTGGAAATAGCGGGGGGAAACAGCAGGCACGCTTAACCGCGCTCCTCAACAGTGGAGCAGGCTACCTTCAGAAGCAGTGAACATCTCGTCCCTGTGCGAGTTCGGGTGGCAGGCTCATCTTTCCTAGGTGCTGGAGAGAGCTTTTCCTGCTTTGGGTGGAACAGCAAAGTGCTTACCATGGAGGTCCCTCCTATACCGGGGAGACTCTGATTCTGAGATCACCCAAACTCCCCAGCTGAGGATCAGAGGTTCCCCCTACCCTACTAGGCGAATGCATGAGGGAGTGGGGCGAGGGAAAAAATTCCCCACTGGGCTTCCTGACTTTCTTCTCCAGAGCACAGTTCTCCTCTCCCTAAACGTCCTTTACTACAATGGAAGGCTTTGTGCCTGTGTTCATTCTCGCCTTGCTATGTGTCTCAGAACCAACTTCTTTTCTGGGGTGGATCTTTCGCCCGTGTTCCACACCGTCTCTGGGAGGATGGGAGATTAACAATCAAGCAACTATTTGTGGGATTCCTGCTAGGTGCAAGGCACTAGTGTGAGAGCGGAGAGAGAGGGCAGGGAATTAAGAGCCTCAGTCCTTAAAAGGCTTCAGTCACTTGTGGAAGGAAACAAGCTTTACACAAGTAGAAAGTCAGTTGAGGGTAGAAGGCTGTAGGAAATGACAGAGGTGTGGCAAAGGTGATAATAAGCATGCATGGGAGAGGAATAGATAGCTAGTCGTGGGCAGAGGTGCTGGGGTGAACGGGGCCAGTGGATTCCGGACACCAATTACTGTTGGATGACAGACTGGGGTGGGAGAGAGGCAAAGTCGACCTGGCAGTTATAAGCCTGTTTGATTGGGACGGTTAACGTTGCTATGGATAGAAGTAAGGGAACTTGGATGGCAAACCCATTAATATTTGACTCTGTGGGGCGCCTGGGTGGCTCAGTCGGTTAAGCATCTGACTCTTGATTTTTGGCTCAGGTCATAATCTCATAGTTTGGGAGATCGAGCCCCGTGTCGGGCTCTGTGCTGATAACGCAAAGCTGGCTTCGGATTCTCTCTCTGCCCTCCCCCCAGCCCCCAGCTCTCTCTCCCTCTCTCAAAATAAATAAATAAACATAAAAAAAAAATCATTGACTGTGTTTAACCTGCGTAGGTTGCAATATTCGAATGGTACAGAATAGTTTCCAAAGAAAAGTTTCTCTCCCACTTCATCTCAGATCTACCCCCCCCCCCCCCGCTCCCTCCCTGGAGGTGAACATTCTTAACCAGTGTGTCCTTCCTGAGAAGCTCTAAGCCAGTCTACACCATGACCCCCAGGCCAAATCCAGTCCACTGCCTAATTTGTCAGGACCCACAAGCCAAAAGTGGTGTTTGTTTATTTATTTAATTTATTATAAATGTTTTTGAGAGAGGGGGACAGAGGATCTGAAGCCGGGCTCTGCACTGGCAGAAGCAAGCCTGATGCGTGGCTTCAACTCACAAACCACCCTTGAGATCATGACCTGAGCTGAAGTCAGGCATTCAACCAACGGAGCCACCCAGGCGCCCCTTATATTTTAAATGGTGAAGAAAAAATAATAAAAAGGCTTTTTGATTCATTAAAATTATATGCAATTCAAGTTGTCGTATCCGCAAGGAGAGTTTTGCTTGTTCACAACTATGCTCTTTGGTTTATGCTAATTGATTTGTCCTCATCTGTTTATGCTCGCTTACACGTTGTCTGTGGCTGCTTTTGTAACACGAAGGCAGAATTGAGTGTTTGCAACAGGGACTCTATGGCCCAGGAAATATTTACTGGCCCTGAGAACATTTACTATCTTACCCTTCACACACAAAGTTTGCTGACCCCTGCTTGATGCTCAGTCGGGGGGTGGGCTCCAGGGGACCGAAGCTTGGAGCCTGGAGGTGGAGTTGCGAGAAACTTCTGGGGAGAGATCTTCAGTGCAAATCTGTGACCTCAGCCTGTGGTTAAGTGATTTTTCTCACCATCAGTGATTCAAATGAATACCTAGTTGTACCGACTAAAGCGTGATTCTATCTGACTTTTGAAGACTTGGGTTTTGGTACTACAACCCAAGATGCCAGGTCAGCCCGGGAGTCACTTCCCAGCTTTGCGAAGCCATTTTTTCTTCGTGGCCTCAGCTCCCTCATCTGCAAAATGGGCGAGTGTCTCCCTACTCTCCCTTCCCACTCGCATGTGGCCTGAACCGTAAGGGAAAGGGGCGACTCCATAAGAGGCAGATGCAGAAAATCGAAAGAGGAGTAGAGGGGAAGGTGAGTTTAGCAATTAGTTTATGCCAGACCAGTTATCTGGAATCTGAGCCTTAGAAAAATACCGTTCCTTGATGTGGAGCTAGAGGCTAGAAATCCCTGCTCCTAAACCAACAACTTGGCCATCAGCCTTGCTGCCGTGACCCTGAGTGCCCCTTAAGCACCTGAACTTGAACTGGAGCAGAGAGGCAGGGAGGGGGTCGGGGCTGGGAGCGCCTGACAGGTCGCTTCCTGTGTCTGCCGGGCTCCGCTTGGCTCTGCTCAGGGTTTCTGGAGCTGAGCTGCTACAGCTAGAGGGCTGTCTGATGTTACTGAGTTGCAGAGTTGCAGGCGGGGTGGGGAGGGAGGGGACCGAGGGCGGGTGAGCCATCAGACCCCAGGAGCCGGGGGTGTGAGTGTGTTTATATAGGACTCGGCCAACCTGCAGTTTCAGATTTCAGACCCCCGCTTTATCAGGAGACTTTCCCCTGGTTTTCAGTCAAGGCTGGAGCTGGGAGAGAGCTGACACCAGAGCCTTTCTGGAAGGCTAGGGAAATTCTGGATTCCCGGGCTCTCTCCCTCTCTCCTTCCTTCTCATGGGAGCTGCACCGGCCACCCTTGACAATTTTCTCCAGTCTGGAGTATTGTCTCATTCCTTCCCAATCAGCTGTCTGCATCTTCTAGTTGGGTCCTGACTTCTAGCACGGAAGGTAAAATCTGGGGTCCTGGGGACCTGGGCTAGGAAGAACTGGGGCTACCCAGACTTTCAGTGGAGAGGACGGGGTGCGCACATGTTGGGCAAAGAGGAGTGGTTCACAAGGAGAGAGAAAGAGAGAGAGAGGAAAGGAGGGAGGGAGGCGGGAGGGAGGGAGGGAGAGAGAAAGCGTGAGAGAGAACTGAGAGAGCGTGTTTGTGTATGTATGCGTTTGTGCGCGTGTATGTATTGGGGGGTGTTTCTACTGGGAAGCAAATTTTCTTTTCATTCTTCTTTCATTTATTTCCTTTTTCTCTACTAACAAATAAGAATGCCCCATGACTGTCCGTCTCCCTTGGGGATCTCCCATCAAAAACTTCTGACTTCTAGAATGTGAATAGTTCCTCACTCGGAGGCAGGGGGGCTACAGAGGGAGCTTAGGGACACGGGTATGTACTGAAAATATACTTCCAGAGGACTAATGCCCCGAGAGCCAGGCTTGCTTTCTGCAGGCACTTGGAAGCACCCCCAGTAAAGCTAACTCTAAGTCCCGTAGCTGTCCTTGTGGTGAGAAGGTGTAACCAGTATGGGTCCCAGCATGGTCTCCGTGTGGAATTAGCGTGAACTGGCCTAAGGAGACCAAAGCTGTGAGAGACAAGTGCTGGGAGCATTTTCTTCTCCGTGTCTCGGAATTGGGCAGGTTGGAGGCTGATGCCTGGGGGCGGGGGGGCTTGGCATTGATTGGCGGGTGGCAAGTAAGGCTGGGCTGCGTGCGGGTCTGCGTTCCCAGGCTTTGCATGGTGTTTCTCAGTGACCGGGAGCAGAGACCAGATCCCTACCTCCTACGGGAGCTGGGGGGCAGGCAGCCTGCCCTGGCCGCTGAGACCTGTCTGTACAGTCATGCCCAGTGGGCAGCACATGCTGTGTGGTAGGGTCCGGAGGGCTGGTGGGTGGACCAGACCCATGACACTGGCAAGAGACTGGAGGCGGCTTTTGAAAAGCAGATTTAAGGTGATGAGATAAGCATGAGAAGCAGACTGTGGCCGAGTGAGCCGGAGGCAGAATGTGGAGTGGACAGAAAAGGAGTCAGGAGAGGGGACCAGGGAGTCCTAAGCTCTGGTACCTTCCAAAGCTGCAGCCGGCCAAGGGACCTCAACTCTCATTATAGATGTAACCTCAAAGAGGTGAGAGAACCAGGGTTTGTCTACTGGCTTCTGGATACAATGAGAAGGATGGATGAGAGGCGATGTGGACAGGGCAAAGGACAGTGAAAACACATTTTCAACCAGGAAATTGTGTAGGACGGCCGAACCTGGCATGCAATCACGCAGCTATTTGTTCGGCAATATCGTTAATGGGTTGTACAGTCTGATTATTCTTTTTTTTTTTTTTTTTTTTTTTTTTTTTTTTTATTTTTTTTTTAAATTTTTTTTTTTCCAACGTTTATTTATTTTTAGGACAGAGAGAGACAGAGCATGAACGGGGGAGGGGCAGAGAGAGAGGGAGACACAGAATCGGTAACAGGCTCCAGGCTCTGAGCCATCAGCCCAGGGCCTGACGCGGGGCTCGAACTCACGGACCGCAAGATCGTGACCTGGCTGAAGTCGGACGCTTAACCGACTGCGCCACCCAGGCGCCCCCAGTCTGATTATTCTTGAAACTCTGGGCATTTGACAAATTATTTTTTATTTACCTCACCATCTACTTCCAAAGAGAATTCCAGTGTCTTTGTATATCTGACAGCTGGCGTGATGTGCAGTTTTGGCCAACGGGTAACAACAGCCCTTCCCTTGTACCGGAGCTTTCTGGTGTGGGCGCGCCTCCGCAGATAACTCTGCCACTCTGGCCCAATGCAGCAGATGTTTACCAATCCCTTTCCTCCCCCGGGTACCCTGTTGGATATTGAGGTACAGATGTGGATAAGACCTGTTCTGTCCCCGAGAATCTCACTGTCTAACAGCAGCCCCATTAGGAAGACAGAGAGAATCTCATGCCCACCATATAGATAAGGAAACCAGAACCAAAATGTGCCAGAGAACTCATGGTTAGTAGGCAGATGGCCAAGGACGAAGATCAAGAACCAGCTCCTAATCCAGGGCCTTTTTTTAATCTTTTCCCTCTACACCACGAGCTGCATCCACTTCCCTGTCCTCTCCAGCCCCCATGCCATCCCCATCAGCATAATGAGCAAGAAGCAATAATCTGCAGAAGGCGAAGTGGAAAAACTGCTCCCTGGAAGGGAGTCAGTCCTCTCCGGGCTCCTAATTGTGCCACCGAAATGGCATCGGCGGGTCCGTGTCCGTGTCACGTTGCCGATTCGCTGCCCTTTACCGCTCACCGGAGGCCGCCTTCACATCTCGGGTAATTCTTGACTTGGGAAGATTGTCTTCTTCCCTCCTCTCCCTGGCTTGTCTCCACAGGCGAGGGGACTGTAGAATTCAGGGGCTCACAGAAACCTGGGAGGCCACACGCAGGGG
The DNA here is from genome assembly GCF_028749965.1 of Puma concolor. Taxonomy (NCBI): domain Eukaryota; kingdom Metazoa; phylum Chordata; class Mammalia; order Carnivora; family Felidae; genus Puma; species Puma concolor. Next base: position 27,234,400 of record NC_141683.1, read on the forward strand.
TAGATGCTCACGGAACACTGCGTGTGTGCCACTGTGGCCGGCATTTGTTCTCGTCTTTGTAACTGGCCTGGTTGCTGATTTCCCCCGTCTGCCCCATTCGTCTGGCCCAGGTTTCCTGGAAGGGTCCAGATCCCCAAAGCTGAGGATCTTTCTCTTCATTTCCAGGCTTAAGCGGTCATCTGGCCCAGTGATTATCCATTTTTGGTCAGTGATGGAGTTTTCACCAGTCTGAGGTGAAATGGAGAGAAACAAGGAAAACCCTGATCCGATTTTTTTTTCCCTTGAAACAAAATGCATTCGGTTCAAAGGTCTTCTTTTGGGGGTGGAAGATGCGCTCCAATATTTATGCTGGGGTTATGGCTTTTTTATTCTTTTCATGCGCTGGTGGTGAGAGTAGATGGCAGTTGGGCTTTCAAAATGTCCTTATTTGGCAAAATAAAAAGTTGGCAGCCTGATAGGGGTTCCTTAAATTTCAGTTTTTGAAATGTAACTGGTACATGAAATCCAAAAATCTTACCTCCAGGCAGGACTTTCTCCAAACAGATGAGAATCTCCCTGATAACAGCTCCTTTGGGCAGATTCCTGAAAACCCAGACTCTGGTCTTGTCACCACTGTCCTTTCCCTGTGGGCCCTTGGATCATGATAGACTCATGCTGAGTCTTGGTTTTCTCATTTTTAAAAAATGTTTCTTGATTTGGAGAGAGAGAGAGCACATGTGTGAACGGGGGAGGGGCAGGGAGAGAGAGAGAGAGAGAGAGAGAGAGAGAGAGAGAGAGAATCTCAAGCGGGCTTCGAGGTGCCAGTGCAGAGCCTGACACGGGGCTCGATCCCACAGAACCGCGAGATCATGACCAGAGTCGAAATCAAGATTCGAACACTTAGCCAACTGAGTCCCCCAGGCACCCCAGTTTTCTCATTTTTAAAAGTTGTGGGAGGTTCTTCCCTCCTGGACGAGGCCGCTCACTGGCAAAGGAATGTGCCCTAGAGACTCTCCCTTCTCTGAGGGGCTCCAAGATCAGGCTTTGCCAGTTCCTATGCCTGCAGTTATCTTTTGGAAATGTTGGAAATCACCTTCTATCCTTGGAAGAGAGAGAGAGAGAGAGAGAGAGAGCGTTTGTGGATTGGATTAGGGGAACGGCACGAGGTATATTTTATATCTGGGGTCTTGGTGTCCAGCGTTAGTCATTTGGAAAACCCCCCCTTGAGATGGGCAGGAGCTAAGGGCATTTAAAAATCTTGCTGTCGGTTTTTGAAATAGCAGATCTTTCTTGAACTCTCAAGAATATCAGCTGGAGCTTTCCGAAATCTGTAGGCTCCTGGAAGCCTTAGAATGTCTGGGTCTTCCCTTCTGAGGAGTCGAGCCTGGAATAGCAACAAATATGTGGGAATCCCCGGACAGCCCGGCCGCCAGACTGAGACACAGGGCTGGGTGTGCATGCGTGTACAGACCTGCAGAGGAGAAAGTGTTAAAGGGGACACCAGTTTGAAACCCCCCTGGACACTGCACTAGATGTTCTCTTTGAGATTTATTCTAGGACCCTTCTCCTGAAGACAGATGCCAAGGAGCTCCTCCGTTAGGAGAGAATTTTCTGATTTTCCCCCATTTTCGTGTTCTGAAACAAGAGCCCTCCTCGCCCGGGAAAGCAGCTGAGGTTTGACTCAGGTTGTTCTATTTGGGGGAGTGGGTAGCACCCCCTCACCTCAAGTTTGCCTGGGGCTGAGGGGGAGGTGGCACAAACTAATGAAACAACAACAACAACAACAACAACAACAACAACAACAACAGAGAAACCATAGGTTCTGACCTGGAAGACCAAGCCCAAGTGTGTGAAATTCTTCTCTCCAAAAGGTTGCTGGATAGTGAGGGGTCGGTAGAGCAGCACAGGCCTTAAGAACAGCACTGTGGAGGGGTGCCTGGCTGGCTCAGTGGGTAGAGCATGAGGCTCTTGGCTGTGAGTTCGAGCCCCACGTTGGACATAGAGGGTTGTTTTTTTTTTTTTAATTTTTTAAACTTGAAAAAAGAACGGCGCTATGGAAAAGCACACAGCTGTGACTGATGACAGACACCGCAGACCTATTCAAAGTAGCCGAAGCGGGAGAGAGACAAGAGGGTAAAAGGATCCAAGAGGTGCAAATTCAAGATCTCTGTCCCCTGAGGAGCTTCTGGAGGGTAGAGCCCTCCACAGTCCACCTGGTGTCTCTACCTGGGCGTGGGGCAAGCTCATGACGGGGACACGGCAACGGTTCTCTCAGGGCATCTCTGGTCACCAGCGATGGGGACTTTCCCCAAGGTGGCTTTAATGAAGATTTTGTATTAAACGTTGGACAAGTCTGGGACACGGAGTCAGGGTGTTCAGCCACATTCTTAGAGATCAGCATCTCATCCGAGATGTTCAAGCCAAAGGGGGAGCTTGGCTTTTTCTGACTATGAAGGTCAACAAGAACGTGACTGGCACCTTAAAGACGTCCCCGCCCTTGTCACGGCGAGACTATGGAAAGCAATCTCTGGACTCCAAGGCCACCTTTTCCTTCATGACTGCATGATCTTGGGCAACTCAGTCCCTCTCTGGGCCTCCCGATTCCTCATCTGTAAAATGAGGGAGGTGAATTTGATTGCCACGCTTCCATTCTCCATTTAACTGACAGCAGGGCCTTTCCCGGAACTTCGGGTAGACCTGTGGCTCCAGGAGGAGTAGAGTCTGCTTCCTCTTCCGGTGTTGCGGGTCTGTGTCCAGCAAATACATGTCTGTTGGGAAAGGGTCCGTTGGCTCGAGGCGGCAGGCTGAGACAGGTGTCCTGAGGACAGCAGATCCAGAGTCAGAATGGAGAGGCCCGCCTGGATGACCGTGCCTCATCATGGCCCAAGTCCTTAATAATCATCTGTAAGTCCCAGAAATGTACAGCCAGAGCCAAGAGATCTAGAAGAGCCATTGCCCAGCATAGCTCACAGTTACTGGTCAGGTCTAGCTTCCCATTTTAAAAGCCTCCTGGGGCCTTGAAACAGCATCAGGAGAAACACGCCAAACCTGTTCCGCTGTGTGTTTGCTTCTCGCCCCAGAGCGTCCCATCTTCACGATCTTTCTTACACGCAGTATCTTTCCCTTTCTTCAGCTCAGTTCTCCACAAACTCTGGCCCCCTCCATCCCCAGTGGTCCCCGAGGCTTAGTCACTTATTCCCCTGGGAGTGCCTTTAGGGACTGGGTAGCGCACGTGAAGCTGTGGGGTGGTGGTAGGGTGGAAAGAGGAGCCCAATGAGGTGGGAAGTTGGGAGGCATGCTTGGAATATTCGGGCATGTCTATACCTGAAGCCTAACCAGATAACAGCAGCACACGGCCTGTGCCAGCTCTGTTCAGGTGGAAAGGCCGCAGATTCTTATGGGTTGACAGGCTGGTCTTTGGATCCTCTCCACTGCCCCATGCCAACGTGTGTTCCGGGGAGCTGGCTGCAGGCTGCAGGAACCCAGGGACCCAGGAGAGATCCAGATTGTGACGAGGCAAGTGTTTTGAATGGTTGTCAACATCTTTAGCCTAAATAACTCTGGTGGCTCTCCTGAAACCCCCGTCTTCAAGGGGCTGGAGGACCACTATAGACAGTTCCACGGTTAGTCATCTGAAACCCCAGGGCCTGTGCATTTCAGAACGGTAACATGATGCACATACTGTGTGTTACATCAAGCCTCCAGCAGGGTCTGGAACAGCTCCAAAATCAAACATATTAATATTTCTGCAGCCAGGCTTATCTAAAGAGTCACAGAACCGGGATAAACAAAGCCTCTGAAGAGTCTCATGCCAGTTCAGGTCATGCTTTGCTGCTAACTAGGTTCAGGTTAAGTTGGGGTCTGCCACCCGTTGAGTTAGGAAAAACGTTCAATTTTCAGATGTTTGTGGATTTGGAGATGCTGTTAAGGCATTGTGGTTCTGTACTGCCTTGTATAATCCTATCGGGTGGAATTAGCATTCTCATTTTACAGAGGATGAAGCTAGGGCTCAGAGATGATCAATAAGTTGCCTAACGCCTTTCAGCCAATAAGGGTGATTCCAGCCCAGGACTGTCCACCTCCAGAGCCAGGCTTTGTCCTCCAAGGTGTGGCACACTTCGCCGCTCCAGCAGTGAGGGAAAGAGAGCGGAGGGTGGGGGTGGGAGCTCTGACTTTGGCATTGTACCCAATTAGGGAGGTGCTTTCTGCACATCTGATAGGGATCATTTATTGGCTTGTTCTTATTTATACATTGACTTGTGGGATCCCAGTAGGCTAAAAGCTCGGAAGAGAGGAAGCTAAAGTTCAGTCAACTTTGTGGCTTACAAGAAGAATCCAGCTGGCTTCATGGGGGCTGAGAGAGCCAAGAACAAATGGGGTCAAGTTGGGTTTAGTGAGAGAAGCATCATCTGCAGTGGAAACAACCCCCGTGCAGAACCAGTGGAATGCACATTGCTTCCTGCTTCCCCCCCCCATTGCCTGAAGTCTTCTTGCCTTGAGTAGGGACTGGTCTTACGAGAAGGACTCTCTGGAAGGATCACAAAGCCCCCATAAGGGCGAGAGTGATGCGCAGCTTGAAATGAGAATTCGATTAGGGGGTCTCACTGGTCTTCATTAGTGATGTGAAAAATAGGTCAAAGCAAGTGCTAATGTAATCTGCTGAAGATACAGCATGTGCTTTTAACACTTCATTGGAAAGATGGACATTGGTCTGTTGTGGGAGCAGTGGCATAGATAATCTCCCTCCCTCGACCTTCTGTGTGTTGTCAGATGACAACTGCCATTCCTGGGCCACCTCTAGGTCAGGTAAGGGCCGAACTCTCGAAATCTAGGCACACGGGTGTCCACGGTGTTCCTGTGTGGTCAGGAGCCTGCTGTCAGGGGACTCTGCTCTGGGAGGAGAGCGGCTATGCTGTGCCCTTCACTAGGAAGATACCCATTAGGAAGGGTGGTAGGTCCGTTGCCATAGGAACGAGGAACATCTGCTCCAGCCCAGTAGAGAACAGATGGGGGAAAAATATTCTTAAAGGGACCATTAGCTCATGGAAATGGTGCCAGGGAAGTCGTTTAGAAGACCTGAGGGGCAGACCGGTCCCCTTGAACTCAGAGGACTGTGAGGCTCAGAGGTAGCAGAAGACCCACAGTTGCTTTGGAAAGTTCAGGAGAAAGAAGACAAGATGATTTTTTTTTTCTCCCCTGAATCGTGGCTGTCCTCTGAGAACATGTCTCAAAGCCACGTCAGCTTGTTGGCCCGGAGCTCCCCGACTCCCTCTGTCAGCTGTGGTCACCTGCCACCTTCCTTAGGGATCTGAGCTTGCCTCTGTGGTTGCCGGCTCCCTCTTAAACATCCCAGAAGCTTTTCTAAGCTGAGTAGTAGCAAACTTAGACTCCTTTTCTCTGACCCTTACCTTCCTCCTTGCCCTCTCTGCCGGCCTGGTCTCTGGGCTGGCCCGGGGCCTCCCAGCCCGGTTGTGTGCCGCCCTTGGGCCCGGCTCTCAACCCTTTCCTTTCTTCCTCTGCTTCTCTTCCTTTTCTCCTCATACCAGCCATGTGTGCAGAGTCAGTGAGACGTTGGGTCTTCCAGAAGGCACCTTGTTCCTCTTCCTGGTATTAATTAGGACTTCTGAGCGCACACTACTGAAGCCACTCATAGCATCTTCGGCCCCAGAGGGGATTTTATTGTAAGGGTCAGAGAAACGGCTGGGTCACAGGAACAAACTAGAAGCAAGAAGCCGAATGCCACAAGTATGATGTCTTGCTGCTCTCCCTGTGCTGGCTTCAGTCTTTGGTCTCACTGCAGACAGGCTACTCAGCTTTCTGGGCAGCCTACGGGGTCCAGAAGGTGGCCTCCAGTGGCTCCCTCGTGTACAGGTCACCTGGAAGGGGTCTCAGATCTCTTTTCTCTCTCAATCCCAGTTCCCATCCCTGAGGAGGGTTTTCGTTGGGTTGAGACCAGGTGGCTACCCCCTGTAACCACGAGAGTGGCGTCAGGTTTAGGGACATGGTTGTTACCACTGTAACTATGTGGGTATTGGGGTCGGGGCAGTTTCTAGAAAGGGTGGGTGCTTCCTAGTACATGTTAGCCCTTCATGGGCCTCCAAGCCTAGAGGAGTCTGGCTTGAAGACTTTATACGCCCCCGACCTCTCCCGTTCGGCTCTTTTCCTGCCTGATCATGGGGACGGGTAGGGACCTAGTCGGTGGCCAGACTGCAGTGTCACTGCCACTCCCTGTGAGTGGAAAAGGCACAGAACCTGAACCTGGAAGGCCATTCAGGCCCCTGCCTTACCCATAGGTAACACTCTGTTTTTTTAGTGAAGTCCTTTATGAAAAGATTTTATTATTCCATCAGACACTAGGGCGTCAACATCTAAAAGCCTCACAGTTGGAAAGCCCGTTACTGTTTCTAAATTCAGTTATTAATAACGTAATTGGATCCATTGTCCCACATTCCATCTTGGACTCACGAGGAAGACCGATGCCCACCATCTTGTTTAGGTTAGGATTGAATCCGTGACGATGAAATCACCCTCTTGTATGAGAGAATGGGAATTTGGGCCAGGGTGTCTGGGATTTGGAACCATTTCCGGCTGGCTGCTGCCCTTTATCCAAATGAACCTCGGAGAAGAGACAAACCGTACGGGGGTCAGATTGTATACTCTCTTCATGGTGCTATCCCCCTTTTTCTTTATGCCCTCCTTCATGCCTTCCTCCGCCAAACCGCTCCCCTCCATCAGCTGTAATGGCAGATATGGCACAGAAGCACTGGGGCTAGAAGGAGCAGGGGGGAGGCAGGCCCCATCTGGCTCTGCGCCGTGAGGGGCGTGGGGGAGAGAGGAGTGGAGAACTGAGCACTTCCCTCCTGGAGCCTGGGAGGTGGGGTATCTCTGAGTAAAGCAGAGGGAGGGCCTGCAGGGGCCCAGGAGCTGGGCTATTTCTGTAACACAGAACACATCTGCAGCCAGCCACAGGAGAAGGTCAAAGTCTGGGCGCAGGGCTGGAATGCAAGGGGCCAGGCGTCAGGGAGAGCCTCGGTTTCACCCCTTCGGGCAGCTTGGAGGGTGCCTGCAATGCCTTTTGGGAAAGGTGGGGCTCCTGGGATAGGGAGGAACTCAGCCCCTGATGGTGATGGTGAGGGTGTAGTGCATTGGAGGTGGGGGGGGGGGGGGGCTGGGGCGTGGCACAAAATCCAAATACCTATTGCGCAGAGGCGGGGAGGAATTTAATTCCAAGGCGTGGGGGCACTGACTAATTCGCGCTGTCTACCATGAAGCAAAATCAGGTCAGCAAAGCACGGGTGTGAAGGGAAAGGGAAATAGTGCCGAGGCAGGGGCAGGAAGGTTCAAACAAGCACAGGTGAGTCTGTCCGCTCAGAGATGCGGACAGGTGTGGGGGCGAGCTTACCGCCCCCCATGGCGTGAGCCACGCAGTTTAGTTCCAGGCCCTCTCCAAGACCCCATCTGTATTTGTATTTGTAGTCTTTTTCTTAATGAGGACCCCTCAGGTTGCATAAGCTTTCGGCCCCACAAAATCTGGCTCTGCCCCCTGTATTCCCATCACCAAGATACATTCACCTGCCCCAGTCCCTTGCTGCCACTTCGCACAGCCCTGTCCCCTAGACATACACCCCCTGGTGTCTCCCTTGCTTCACTCGCATCCCCACACAAGTCCTGTGTGCCTTGTGGCTTCTCGGGTATCTGTTTATAGTTAGAAAGTTGCCCTGTTCCAGCTCTGCCCTTGTCACAGAAGGACCGTCTTGGCGAAACCTGACTGCTGTTGACTTTTGGCCACCCTGCCGTTGGCCTGCCTCTCTTCAGCACCTTAGATGAATGATCTGTCAGTCCATGTCCTTCATGTGTTGTGGGTCCTCCCTAGCTGAGTCCAAAGGTCTACACTGGGGCCAGGGGTCCTGATGGGAAATTGGCCCGAGAGAGGGGCTTTCTCGAAGAACCTAAAGTGCTCAGGTCTCCGTGGTCTCTCTGGTCCCTCTCGTTCACTCTCTGGGCAAGGTGAGTCCCTGTTTCCTGTCCAGTGGGCCCCAAGGGGCAAGCCCTTGTCCACATTATACCGCTGGAGGGGTACGGTGCAAACACTAGAACTTGGGGCTCCTCAGTTGACTCCTGCCCAGTGATGTAGCCCCTGGCATTGACTTGCTTTTTAACTTCCAAGTTCGATATGACCCAGGAAAAAAATATGCACCTTCCAGTTCAAAGTACGTCAGGCCAAACCTCCCTCCCATTTGAGATTCTCAGATGTTGATTATTCTGGATCCTCAGGGTAGGGGGACAGGTGACCGCTGCAGATGATCCCTTTTTCTGAGGTACGTAGTGCCTCAAAGACATTAGAAACCAGATTTAGGAATGGCTAAGTGCCATCTTGAGGAATAACTTCTTTTTTTTTTTTTTTTAATGTTTATTTATTTATTTATTTATTTTAATTTTTTAACCTTTATTTATTATTGAGAGACAGAGAGACAGAGCATGAGCAGGGGAGGGGCAGAGAGAGGGGGAGACACGGAATCCGAAGCAGGCTCCAGGCTCCTAGCTGTCAGCACAGAGCCCAACACGGGGCTCGAACTCACAAACCGTGAGATCATGACCTGAGTCAGAGTCAGACGCTTAACCAACCGAGCCACCCAGGCACCCCGATTTATTTTTTTGAGAGAGAGACAGAGAGATAGAGACACAGAGTGCAAGGGGGGAGGGGCAGAGAGAGGGGGAGACACAGAATCCGAAGCAGGCTTCAGGCTCCTAGCTGTCAGCACAGAGCCCAGCGTGGGGCTCGAACCCACGGACCATGAGATCATGACCTGAGCCAAAGTCAGACGCTTAACCAACAGAGCCACCCAGGCGCCCCTTGATGAATAGCTTCTTTAGGAGCAATTATTAACCATCCATTTTTACGTATCAAAGTGCTAAGGGGCTTTATGGTCAAAATCAGGCCATTGCTTCCTATGAGTGAGCAGTCCAGGGCACAGGCGCAGATAAGAATGATTACTTGCATTTACTGAACATTTACTAAGTGCCAGGACCTCTCTTAAATTTTCTACTTGGATAATCTCATTTAATCCTATGACAAACCCAGGAGGTAGGTGCATATATTACCCCTTTTTACAGATAGGGGAGTGAAAGCACAGAGAGGTTGAGTCACTCCCCCAAAGCTCCTTAGTTGGTAACTGGTGGAGCCAGGATTGGAGCTGGGGCAGTCTGACTCCGGAGCCAAAAATCTCAAGACCAATGCAGATTCAACTCAGTAAAAATAAACTAAAGGATTAGTTTGTAGGATGATGCATGAGAAGGGAATTTCAAGTTGCACAACTTACATGAAGTGGGAAGAGAGCCGGCTTTGGACTGTGTCCTGGGCTATGGTCCCAACTCTCCTACCTCCTAACCCTGTAGCTTCGGGCTACCTACCTGACCTCTCAGGTTCCTCCTCCCTAGGCTGGATCTCAGCACCTATCAGAATTTGCTAGCGTCATGGCGTCATGGCACGGATAGGTGTTAATTTCCTTTTCTTTTCTGTGCCGGTTGTCAAGTCTTCCTGGGGAGGGTGAGGAGGATTGGGAAATTCAAAATTAATTCTTGTTTCGGGAGGAAAATGCCCAGCCGGTTCTCCAATACCCGATCTTTTGGACAAGACTTTCTGCCAACCCCATTTCCTACTGTTCCCTCTTGGGACTGCCGAGAATGGGAGGAAAGAGACTAGAGAAAGAGGGGCGTGGGCTTCCCTCCAGCCCTTCTTTCTGCATCATCGTTTTGTTTTTTTTTTTCCTTTTTCAAAACAAGGATATTCTCTTGCATAACCACAGTACAAATGAACAGATTTCGGAAATGTCACGTTGATGCAGGACTAGTACCTAATAAACAATCCATATTTAAATTTTATCAGTTGCCCTAATCATTAGAATCCAATCCAGGACCATGCCTCTTTATTCCCCTTTACTCTAGAAGAAGTCCTCAGCCTTTTTTCTGTTATTCGTGCCTTGAGGTGTTTCGAAGAGTTCAGGACCCTCCCTAGCCCTTTCTGGGCCTTGTCCAGTCTTCCCAGCTCCCTCCCATGCCCTCCTAGCCTCATCCTTGAGCAGGTCTGAATGAGGTAAGGGATGTGAGTTCCCTCGTAGGGACAACACTTAAGGGGTGCCAAAAAACTCAATTATCCAGAGCAGTATTTTTATGTATTTTCTTTTTTTTTACTATTTTTTCTTGTTTATTTATTTTGAGAGAGAGAGAGAGCACAGGTAGGGGAGGGGCAGAGAGAGACAAAGAGAAACTCCCAAGCAGGCTCAGTGCTGTCAGAGCAGAGCCTGATGCAGGATTCCATCACAATGAACCATAAGATCAGACCTGAGCCACAATCAAGAGTCGACCGCTCAATCGACTGAGCCACCCCTGTGCCCCCCACCCCGCCAACCGAGAGCAATATTTTTAAAAACTCAAAATTAGTGCCAAAATTTCATAAAGAATGAAATATCAGCAGTTTAAGTAAAGACGGGACCGATAGCAGTGCCCCTGTAGGCCATGCTGGAGCCTCAGACAAGAGGGAAATTCAGTAATACCGATCTGGGTTTTATTTAAAATATGTCATTTATCATGGGTTTTTTGTTTTGTTTTTTTTTTTTTTTGCATTTTTATTTTGAAAAATATTCCATTAAGAAAATAGTATCAATCTTGATTACTGAGTTCTTGGATGCCCCTTACATGTCGTGTCCCCATGCCCTGCACAGTTAGGTCTCCTCCCTTCCAGCATCCTGTCCTGGGAACAAGGGGGAGAGAGAGGTGGGGCTCCCAGCCAGCCACTGTTCTTGTGCCCTGGCCAGAGTGCTGGAGGAGGGAGGGTGGGGCAGGGAGAGAAGAGGAGGGAGAGGAGGGGTACAGAGGCCTGGAGCCCAGCCGGGTCGCTGGCCTGGAGCCCTCTAACAGCTTCCAGCTGCTTCCACACCCACCAGACTTCCTGCCTTGGGAGTGGCTTTGGTTGTCATCCTCCCGCTTCTCATCAAATGTGTGATCAAATTAGATCCTTGATCCTCTCGTCTCTAACAGTCTCCTCTCTCTTAACACTGCATGGTTCCCATTCGTTGATCCTATTCTGACCCTAGATCTGCCCCTGTTTTCATCCACCCTGGGAGCCCCTTCTGGATCAGTCACCAGAACATCCACCCAGGGCAGGGTGAGCACCGGACGCTGGTCCACGGTCCACAGTCGGAGCCAGTCACCCCGGCTGGGGACAGTTCTTGTGGCAACAGGGAAGAGCCTTGAACCGAGATTGAAAGACCCCATCAGGGTTTAGCCTCCCCTCCCATATGGCAGGTGGGTTATCTTGGCCAAGACTCTATCTCCTTGAACTTCAGGGTTTTTGTTAAAATGAGGGGTGATAATATTTTTCTGCCTGCCTCATGGGGCCATGAAAGAACCAAATGAGATAAGGATAAGAGTGCTTTGGGGATCATAAAGGGTTGTACTTCATATTTTCCCTTCTGTCATAAGATAATCCTTTATTTTTATAAAGACCGTATTCAGATCTGCCACATTTTTGACCTGAATCCATGCGAGGTATTCAGGCCGATTCAGGGCCCATGCTCATCTCTGGCTTGAACCAGCATTTCTGTCAGACTAAGTCACCAGGCAAAGCTGGAACCCCAGCCTGTCCCCCCCCACACCACTTGCCCACATCCATCACAGTGTAAAACATAACGGGTAGGACCCAGGTGGAGCTGTTGTGTTGTTTTGTATTGTACTGATGTTTCAAACGAAAGTTTTTCTACTTTACTGAGGTACAATTAACTGAAGGTAAACTGCATATATTTAAAGGGTAACATCTGATGGGTTTTGTGAAACGACGACCACGGTTAACATAATGTCCCCGGACGTGTGGCTCTCCAGCTTCTTCCTGCCTCTTTGAAATCCTGCCATCTACCCCACTCCCCCTCAAACTTTCATCTGCTTTCTGTCACTATAGATTAGTTTGCATTTTAAAATTTCATATAATGGAGTCATACAGGATACATTTTCCACCTTGGGGGCGTCTGACTTCTTTCACTCGGCATAATTATTTTGAGATGCACCCGTAATAATTCATTTCTTCCTGGGGCGCCTGGGTGGCGCAGTCGGTTAAGCGTCTGACTTCAGCCAGGTCACGATCTCGCAGTCCGTGAGTTCGAGCCCCGCGTCAGGCTCTGGGCTGATGGCTCGGAGCCTGGAGCCTGTTTCAGATTCTGTGTCTCCCTCTCTCTCTGCCCCTCCCCCGTTCATGCTGTGTCTCTCTCTGTCCCAAAAATAAATAAACGTGGAAAAAAAAATTAAAAAAAAAATAATAATTCATTTCTTCCTATTGTCAAGGCATAGCCCGTTGTATGGGTGTAGCACATACATTGTATTCACCTGTTCGTGGACATTTGGGTTTTTTTGCAGCCTGGGGCTCTGACAAGCTGCTGTGAACATTTGTGCACAAGTCTTTGTGTGGACACATGCTTTTCGCTTCTTTTGGGTAAATACCTAGGAATCAGTGGGTTGTAAGATAACCACACGTTTAACTTATTAAGAGACTGCCAAACTTTCCCAAAGTGGAGGTACCCTTTATATCCTCATCAGCAGTGGATGAGTTCCATTCCCCTACAGTCTTGTCAACACTTGGTATGATTAGTCTTAATTTTAGCTATTCTAGTGGGTGTGTAGCGTTATTTCATTGTGCATTCAATTTGCCTTTCCCTAATGACTAATGATGTTGAGCATCTTTTCGTGTACCTGATTTGACATTGTAGATCTTCTTTGGTGGAGTGTCTGTTTACGTCTTTTGCCCATATTTTTTGTGGTGGTGGTGGTGGTGTTTGCCGTCTTTAATATTTAGTGGCAAGAGTTCTCTATGTATTCTGGATAAAAATCTTCCGTCTGGTACGTGTTTTGCAAATGTGTCCTCCCTGTTTATGGCTTGCCGTTTCCTTTTTGTAACCGCATCTTTTGAAGAGTGGTTTTTCATTTTGGTGACGTTCAATTTCTTGATGATTTCTTGATGAAGTTGGTGAATTTTGTGTCGTATTTAAGACATTTGCCAAACCGAAAATCACTGAAGATTTTTCTCCTATGGTCTCTCCTAGCAATCTTACAGTTGTGGCTCTTACATTTAGATCTTGGTTCCTTTTCAGTTAATTTTTTTACAGTAGAGTCAGGGGGCTTGTTTTTGTTTGCCTTAGGTGTAGGGATCTCTGTTTTTTCCGGCAGCCTGTATTAAGAAGGCTGTCATTCCCTCATTGAATTGCCTTTACACCGTTGTGGCAAACCAATTGACCATATATGCATAGATTATTCCTGGATTCTCTATTCTGTCCTATTGGTCTATACATATATCTTTATGCCAATATCACATTGTCTTGATTACTGTAGATTTACAATGAGTCTTGAAGTCAGAGAGTCTAAGGCTTCTAACTTTGTACTTCTTTTTGAAAGTTTTTTAGTTATTAGAGGTCCCTTGATTTCTATATGCATTTCAGAATCAGCTTGTCAGTGTTTACAAAGGATCGTGTTGAATCTGTAGAAAAATACGGGGAGAACTGATACCTTAACGATATGGAATCTTCCGATCCATGCAAACAATATATATCTCCTTTTATTTATATTTGGTTTAATTTCTCTCAGCAGTGTTTTATAATTTTTAGTATATAGGTCTTTCACATCTTTTGCCAAAGGTATTTCTTAATATTTCACACTTTTAATTCTATTGTAAATGGCGTTTTTAAAATTTCAATTTTCAGCTTAGTAGCTAGAGGTACAACTGATTTTACTATATTGACGGTGTATCCTGAGCCTCTCCCCACCACCAACCCCCCCCCCCCCCCGGCTTTTAAAAACTCAATAACAGAACTGGGGCCTGGAAATACTGAGGTGCAGGGCCTTTGCATGATATGATAAGCATTTAAAGTGGTATGTAACAACGTTAGCATCTTTCCCTGTTTTAAGTCAGTAAGTCATTCCAGTAGCAGCCCCGCAGCCTGCCGTGGCTGTAAAGGGAATGCCAAGAGGGGGTGGGGTGGTGAATCTGACCCTCCACAGGCTGTGCTTCCCTAGATTTCTGAGGGTATTCTTGAGGTCCGACTAGATGGAAATATAGTGCAGCCCCTTTAAGAGACTAGGGCCAACCAGCCATCAGGCCACTGGGAAGGCAGCCTGGGAGATAAGATAAGGCCCCCGGGCTGGTTTAAGCCAGGGTCCTGGGCCACAGTGGCTGGGCTTACTGGTAGACAAACAGGAACCAGGGGTGATAAGGAGGAGGTGCCAGCTGCTAGACCCAGGCTGGCAAGGCCTGGAGCAGCCAGCTCACTCACTGGGCCCTGAAAGGAGAAGTGGGTATTCATTGTGGGCGTGCAGGGGGAGGGCACTTGCATTCTCCTGTGTATGCTATATATTTATGATCATGTTTTTAACACTCTAATAGAGTATACTTAAAGGCCTTACACGTAGAGCATGTTCGATAAATCCGTTTGCTGAGCTCTCTATGTTCTCTCGGCTGCTATCTTTAAGCTCTAGTAAGATGCTCTGATATAAGGTTTTGAGACTACCTGGTTTCTTGCGCAAACTAGAAAAATCCCGGCAAGGACTTACTCTGAAAAGCCCGGAGCTGCTCATTTGCACATATCTGCATAGATTTGCATGTGTCCTACATGTGGATACTTTTATGCTGGATTTAGATTTCCCCAAATCAGAAGCCTATTTTTAAAGGGATAAAGAGGGGATTTGTCTCCACTCATTCCTGCCCACCTTTCAGCTGCATCCGCCAAAGATGCAAAAACAAAAAAGAACCCAAAAACAAAACAATTTCTGCAACTTTGAAATATAAAGAAGACCACCTATAGCTGCACAGTTTAAGTAGAGACGAGCAATCCTTTGCCGGTCAAGGAGTTTCCTTTCTTGGTTTCTGTTACAGTTCCTGCTAAGACTCTCCAAACTCCTGAGCGAGGCAGGGGATTATTAAGGCAACGAAGCCCTCTCGCTAAACAGCCAGGAGCTGAAATGCTCAGAAGCCTTCAAGGATTGTGCCCCGTACATGGACAGAGAAGCTAGAGACGCTTCCATCCACCTGAGACCACCTTCCCACTGCTTCCCGTCCCAGGGCTAGGGATGCGAGGGACTACCTTTGTCTGTTCTCCCTCCTCCAGGAATAAATAAAAATAGCATCCCCTCCCCCAGATCCAGGCTCCTCTATTGGCCTGCTAGGCAAATATTTCATAATGTGGGCTCATCCAATTGGGCACCACGCCAGAGCCAAGCGCCTCAGGTTGGAGTGTGCTCCAATCAGGCGGGGCAGCCTGGGTGGGACTAGAGGGCTCCCGCTCTCCGCTCTCCACATGGGAGGCCGGCATTACTCAGGTGGATGACATCAAGGTGGGAGTTGGGCTGGCCCAGGGCTGGGAAGGGAGGACAGGGCTGTCCATCAGTCAGCCGGAGGCAACCCAGTGCTGAAGGGGTTAAGGCCAGTCAGCATGTGTGGCTGTTAATGATTGCTACCCACCAGGGACCTGGTGAGTATTAAAGGAAACCTTTTCCCTATTCCTGAGTGTGAAAGGAGTCGGGGGACGAGCAAGCAGAGGCCGGCGAGTGAGTGGTGAGAGTGGTGATCTGTCCCCGTGTGTTTGCCTGGGTGGCTCTGGACCAGGTAAGGGAGCGCTGGATACACCCAGTCCGTCAGCTAGAACGGGCTTTTGTTACAGCCGGATACAAATTCTCAGCTTGGGGCCAGATTTCAGTATCAGGCTATTTCTTACAAGGGAATGTTGAGGGTTGCTTTCATCCAAGGGGGTGAACTACTTGACACAGGAGCTGGAGATACAAACCATTGTCTATCCTGATGTGGAGACAATGGTTTTGTGTGTGGCCACCCTGCACATAAAGCTGGCTGGCTGCGTCCTCCCTCTCTGAGCCATTGTCTCCAGAGAGGGGCTTGGGAGCCCCAGGCAGAAGCGCCCCCGGCCTGCCCTCTCGTGGGCTGATTTCCTGGGAGCAGGCAAGAGGGAAGGCAGAGAGGCCCCGCCAAAGAGGCTGGGATCGCTGTGGCTTGTCCTTCCATCTTTTTTTACTTAGGTGTGGAGAGGAAGAGGGTAGGACAGAACCGGTGAGGGAGGCGGTGCAGAGAGCTGGCAGTGGCCCAGGAGTGCGACTCTCATGAAGAAGACAAAGTTTGTCATTTGGGAGCCAGACAAATCCAGAAAAAAAAAGAGGACCAATCTTTTGGGTTCGGGTGTCTCTCGTTCCCTTTCTCTCAACTTCAGGTCCCTCCTTCCCTCAGCTTCCAAAACATTTGTGCTCTTTGACCCAGGCACCGTCTCCAGATAAGTCAGACTCCTGCAGGGAATGTGGACCAGAGTTCTGGGTTTTGTTGGAGGGGGCAGGTGGACTGTTTTCAGCTGATGGTGTGTGTGTGTGTGTGTGTGTGTGTGTGTGTGTGTGTGTGTGTGTATGCTCAGCACGCATGTGTACTCATGTGTGCACATGTGACAAAAAATGAAAGCCTGATCTGTCTCCAAAGCAGAAATGTTGACTCCCCCACCCCGCGGCCCCGCCGCCCCCACCTCCCTTAGCCAGGAGCTCTTTTGTAGCCGTGCCACTTTCTTGGGACGAAAAAGGTTGGAGGGCCTAATGCTGATGTTAGGTGGCCCTGAAGGGGACTGTTGGGTAGGAACGGAGCACTCCCTGTGCCATCTTGGAGGCAGATTTGAGAGATAAGGCAAACCCAAGCCCCTGGTGGCTTTCAGCTGGGCGCTTCAGCTGCCGGGCTCCCCACAGGCAAACAGAAACCAGGCACAAGAAAGGGGAGGGGCCGGGCTCGGGACCCAGCAGGGCAAGAGCAAAAGCCAAGTTTCTGGGCATGTGAGCCAAGAAAGGGAGGGTGGGGGGGGGGGAGTAGAGATGGGAGGAGCGGGGCCACTTGTGCTCTGCCCTGTATTAAGAGAGTGAGCCGCAGAGGGGATCGGCCGCCTTCCGCCCTCACAGTCCCAGGGGAAGTGGCACGGAGGGCCTGGCACCCCCAGGCTGGATGGACTTCCTGGGCATACAGCCTGTGCAGTGGGCCCCACAGGCTCAGCAAGGCCTGGTTTAATGCTCTGCTGTTGCCGTCCTGACATTCTTAATCTTCGAACAAGGGGCCCTGCGTTTTTATTTTGCACCAGGCCCTGGGAATTCCGTAGGCTGTGCCGTCCCCGGGCCCAGCCGGGAGTTGCAACAGCAGCACAGTGGCTCACACGCTCTGACAGGTGCAGGCAGCCGCACCTGTTACTCTGGTGTCACTTACCCGGACTGGCACCTGTCCTGACCGGCACCAGTACAGCATCCTTCTCCCTTTCCTCCTCTCCACTCCCCTCCCGAGAGCATTCTGTTCCTTCTTGTTGCAGCTTCCCTGCCTCGTCTTCCTTCGAGGCTATTGCATGGCAGGCGGGGGCGGGGGGAACAGGGGTGGGGACAGTGGTCCCCTCTTTCTGTCTCCCTCTTCCCTTCCCTTTGCAGGCCCCCTCTTTTCCTTGGCTGGGGTCTAGGCCTGGGAGTGCCTCTCCCGTTCCTCTGAGATCTTCCTCCCCTGTCTCGACCTGGGTTATCAATGAACGCACTCTGGCACCCGCTTCAAGTGCTGTTTGTTTAGGGACAGATTGTTTCCCTGTGATTACCACAGGCTCCAGGTCTGGGTGGTAGGGTGGGATGGGGGAGGCACAGGGAAGGAGGACTTCTAAGCCCCCTGTCCTTGGTGGCCACTCCTCTATCTTTTCCCTGTGTGCCTGCTCTTCCTGTTCTAAACCGAAGGACCCTGCAGCTCACCTCTTTCCTCCTCCTCCCTCTGGTCTCTGCCAGAAGTTGGCCAATCCAAGAAGGAAAAGGAAGGCAGGGGAGGAACGGGCTCCCCCATTCTTTCCCCCTTACCACCTCTCCTCTCTGCACAGAGTGAGCTGCTGTGTAACCTTTCCCCAGTGCCTCCCCCAAGCCTGCCCCCAACAGGCTGTCAGTAACAATTTTCCCCATCTTGGAGGAGAATCTCTTAATGTATATGCTTTAAAAAGTGATGGATTCTCCAAATCAATTCTGATGCGACTTTGAAATGTACCAAACTCTGGTGGTGGTGGCAGATTTCCCCTGCTTCTTGCTGTAGCTGAGGACTTGCAGGGCACCTGTACTCCCTGAGGACCCTGAGCCCAGAGCAGCTGGTGTGGAAGTACATGTTCCAGAGAATCAAAAAATATTAGAACCGGAAGGTGGCTTGCAGAGACTCTGGCCCCGTGCTGTCCAGATAGACTGCTGCACGATGGTAGAGTGCGCCATGGCTGTCTGTCCCGTGTGGTCACCTCTGGCGACTGTGACCGTTGAGCCACACGGTGAGATGTGGCTAGCATGACGAGGAACTGGCATTTTAATTTTATTTCATCTTAATTAATTCCAATGTAAATAGTCCCATATGACTAATGGCTACTAAACTGGACGGCACAGCTTTAGAATAATGCTACTTGGGGGCGCCTGGGTGGTGCAGTCGGTTGGGCGTCCGACTTCAGCCAGGTCACGATCTCGCGGTCCGTGAGTTCGAGCCCCGCGTCGGGCTCTGGGCTGATGGCTCAGAGCCTGGAGCCTGTTTCCGATTCTGTGTCTCCCTCTCTCTCTGCCCCTCCCCCGTTCATGCTCTCTCTCTGTCCCAAAAATAAATAAACGTGGAAAAAAAATTAAAAAAAAAAAAAGAATAATGCTACTTGTTTTATGTGATCCCTTTAATCTATTAATGATTATAACTTCAGCAATTTGCCGAGGAATGATCATGTGCCAGGCATTTTCCTCTGTGCTTCCAACATGTGATCTTGTTTAACTTAACATCTCTGGTGTCACTTTGTTACAGATGGGGAAACCACTGCCCTCACCCTTTTCCGTAAGGATAACCCACACACTCTCCATTCTTTGACTCTATGGGACAGCCTTCTTCAATAGTTCTCTAAGTCCTTTCCTTTCTAGATCTCACTTCTCCTCTCTGGGATAGCAGGGGGAGCACTCTACAGCTGTCCTTAGTCCACAGAGGGGGAAGACGGCAATGACCTTCCCCAGGTACAGCCATTTTCTGGCCCGTTCCACTGGTGGCCTGCGTTCCCAGGATCACTTTGGATCCTCCCTACAGCAGACAGCAATCTGGGGAGATGCCTCTGCCCTCAGAGCCCTTGGCAAGCTCCCCAAGCACATGGGAAGTTCCAGACTCCTCACTCCCAGCGGAAGGAGGTGTTCGGAATTTCCCACAATCCGTCTGTGTCCCCCAGTCTAGGAGAGATGAGCAGCTGAGCCCTCCCTGGGGGGAGGGGCCGGCTTGGCTCCCCCAGGGCAGGTGAGGGGTGATGCTAACACTAAAGCTTTGCTGCCATCCGCCTGCCTTTGCCCCCCTTGCTCCATGAGGCTCCCTGAGATGAGGGCTCCTCCCCCCCAGAAGCAATTGTCCAGGCCCCTGCTCTCTGCTCCCATTGGTTTACTGCTCTCCTCTCCCCCAGACAAAGCCCCTGCTTCATAGACTCTTATCAGCGTGGGCTGGCCAGTTGGGAGCGGGGAGGAGAGGAGGGGGCCCCGGAGCATATGGAACCTGCCTTCACATCCCCCAGCGAGAGGGACCGGAAGCTGAGCCCTCCTGCCTCTCTCACTCACAGTTCCATCTCCCAAAGTGCAATGGCACACGTCCACTCCTCCCACTGCCTCTGCAACCACGGCCATCACCCATTCCGTTCCTACTGTGTGTGAGGTGCTGGCCAACAGCAACCGAGAAGGCCCAGGCGGTAAGCAGTTTGTATGCGGCCGCCCTTCCGCATGTCCGCACCTAGGCAGGTGTTGTCGGACTAACATTCGTGGGTACCCCCTCGCCCCCGCTCCATGTCACACACAGTCCCCAGACCTATGGCCCACGGGCTTACAAGTAAGAGGGTTTGTGTCTTTTATCCCTGTGTTCTTGCAGCCAGCCTGGTGGAGCAGGTGTCTCCCCTCTGAATCATGAAGCTTTGTCCCTCTTCTTTCCTGGAGACAAAAAAGGCTCAGATTGGACAAAGAACAGGAACTTTGTCTTCTCTCTCCAGTCACTAGGGTTGGGACAACGGACCTCAGCTTCCCTGACTCTGATATGGGCCTTGCCTTCCTCCAAATGCAAAGCCCAGACCACATGAGCTTAATTTATCCCCTTTGTTCTGAACCCCTTCATCTGTGTTGTGTACTGAACAAGGCCTACTTATTACCATTGGTTCATTTTTTTAATTATTATTCTTTTTTAATTTTATTTTTTTTAATTTACATCCAAATTAGCATATAGTGCGACAATGATTTCAGGAGTAGATTCCTTAGTGCCCCTTCCCCACTTAGCCCATCCCCCCTCCCACACCCCCTCCAGTAACCGTCTGCTCCATATTTAAGAGTCTCTTCTGTTTTGTCCCCCTCCTTGTTTTTATATCATTTTTGTTTCCCTTCCCTTATGTCCATCTGTTTTGTCTCTTAAAGTCCTCATATGAGTGGAGTCACATGATGTTTGTCTTTCTCTGACTGACCACTTTCACTTAGCATAATACCCTCCAGTTCCATCCGCGTAGTTGCAAACGGCAAGATTTCATTCTTTTTGATTGCCGCGTAATACTCCATTGTATATATATACCACATCGTCTTTATCCATTCATCCATCGATGGACATTTGGGCTCTCTCCATACTTTGGCTGTTGTCGATAGTGCCGCTATCAACATGGGGGTGCATGTGTCCCTTTGAAACAGCACGCCCGTATCCCGTGGATAAATGCCTAGTAGTGCAATTGCTAGGTCGTAGGGTAGTTCTCTTTTTAGTTTTTTCAGGAACCTCCATACTGTTTTCCAGAGTGGCTGCACCATTGGTTCATTGTTGACACAAGGAAGCTGAGGCACAGGACAACTTGACCCTCCCCGGTTGCTGGATTGATAACTGAGAAGGCATTTGTAGCCTTGGAGGGTGTGGAAGGAGGGACGTTAGTCTGGTTGCATTGTTCTCTGAACACTGACTCTGTCGAATGCTTTCCCTTGGGGTGAGGTGGGGTGGGACTGTTGTCTGGGACACCAGAACCAAATCTGCTGAGCTAGGAATGAAGAGAGCTGGTTCCAGTGACCTTCTGGAGGCTCGGAAGCAGACAGCTGGGCCGCCTCAGCTTCTGAAAGGTTGGGGTTTTGGGATTTAGCTCAGAGCCGGGGGGGGGGGGGGGGGGGGAGACAGTAATTAATTAGTATCCTGCCCCTTTATCTCGTGGGACTCTTGCTGACTGTCAGGAGAAGGCGGCTTGGAGGCTGAGGGAGGAGACTGGGGCCTTCCCCCTGCTCCCATCAGGCTTCACCACTCAGGAAAGGCTGTGAGGAGGGAAGGTGGAGCCAGAATGACAGTCCTTCCTAAATGTCCTTTCCCTTCAGCAGGGAACAAAACCAAAGCGTGAGGGCAAGGAAGGTGAGGAGCCCCAGGGAGCTGCGTTGCCCCAGTTCTCCCAAGTTGGGTCAGGCGTGGGGTGGAAAAGCGGGAAAGGCCCCTCTCGTCCTGCGTCCTGCACATCACAACTTCTGGGCCCAGAATCCCTATCTTGACGCTTGCAAGGGCCATTGGTGTTCTGACAGTTAAGGAATGGCGGCTTCAGGAATGACGTTCAGTAATTCGTCGACCAGAAAGGGCAGGGGCCTGGAGTCCTGTGGGCCCCCCCTCCCCCGTGGTGTCTTTGGATCTCTGGGGGGGGGGGGGGGGGGGCGGGGCAGGCACCGGTGGGGAGGTGAGGAGGGGGCGCTCAAGAGGCTTGGTAGAGCTGCTCTTTACTGACCAATAAGGGAGAATTTCAACGTTTTCATAACATAGCATGGCTGTGCTGAATATCCACCCCGGTTATCTTCATTTTTCGGAAGATGAATGGAATCACATAAAGTAAAATCGCCATCGTCGTCGCCGTCGTCATCAGTTTGAAGATAAGATAATCCAAGCTGGGGCACAAGATCAGAATGAACACTCCCCGCAAACTTCCCCTCCCTGAGATATCCGCCGCTCCCCGCCGCACACACGCACACGCGCGCGTGCACGCTACAAACAGTGACCGGGACTAAAGAGCCCGCGAGAGCGCAACCCTTACTCTGCCGTCTGGGGCTTCTTTCCAGCCCAGGGCAGGGGCTAGGAGATAGTACGGCGAGACCCCAAGGAAGGACACGGTGGGGAAGGGAGGAAACCTGACTCTGGACCCCTGATTTGTGATTTCCCCTCCGTTGGCTTCTAAGCCAGCTCATCTGCTTTCTATCTGAGGTAGGGACTGAGCTCCGGGTGAACATCCCCCAGCATTCCACAACCGGTCATAGGAAGGGAAATGTGTTTTGGCCCTTTGGGGTGGGGATGGGGGCTGTGAGGATAGGCAGAGTTGAGCAGGAAAGGGGGCGGCCCGAGTCTTACCTTTTAGCCGCTCAGCCCAGTGGCCTAGCATTTCAGGACATTCCAAGCTTGCTTGGCAGAGGACGCCCTATTCCTGCCCTTTTGGAAATGACTGTGGCCTGGGAGGAAGGATGGTGCAAGGGCAGAGAGGAGAGAACACGTACCAGTGTGAGGCTGGCAGCTGGGTCCCCAGAGCCCGCAGAGCTGGTATTTTGCTCTGCAGGCAGCAAGCACGTGAAGAAGAGACAGTGCCGTGCCGAGGTGCTCCTTGCCACCTGCAGATCCCCAGGAGGGCCACCGGGGCCTGACCTCCTTTGGCTTCTTTGTGTGGCAGCAATAGGCCGGAGGACAGAGGGACTTTGGTGGGGAGAAGTTGGCTAGGGCAGCGTATTTTTCCCGAGGAACGATCAGGAGAGCTTCAATGGTCAGGCACACCAGCGCTGTTGGAACTGCAAACCGAGCTGGTTTTAATTGGGACAGAATGCCGGAGCAGATAAAGCTGCTCAAAAATAATGATGAGACATGGTGGGGAGGGAGGTGGGGAGCTGCAGCCAAACCTCTCCCTACCTTCCTCCCTCCCCCCGCCCTCCGGCAGCAGCCGTCCCAGGAGTGTGGATGGCCTCGCTTGGAATTTGCTAGCTGGGGAAAAGAAGGAAGTGGGAGGGATGGGCCACAGGCAGCACCCCCCGCTTCCCCCCCCTCCCCCCGCTCACCCCATGTCCTCTCTCCATATAATGAGCTGTGATGCCAGAAGCCAAAGTGCTCTCTGGATGGGGAAGCCTAGCCAGGGCTAATTCTCTGTCAGCAGATTCTCGGGAGCTATGGAAATGAGGCAGCTTGGTGTAGGGCAGATAACCAGGAGGGGCCCAGAGGGTGGAAGGCGTTGAGTGTATTTTTCTAGTTGTTCAATATTTATCACGGTGGGAGCTCTGGGCGTCCAACCTGTGTGTGTGTGTATGTGTGTGTGTGTGCGCGCGCGCGCGTGTGCGTGCACACGTGCAACCATGCATGCCTACAAAGGGTCGCGGAGACTGGGGTTGAATTTGCTGCCTTTGACCGTGTAGTGCCGGTAGCCCTCTAGACAGATGCCGATGCTTGGGGAGGATGTTTGGAGACAGATCAGTACTGGGTTATCTTTGTAGTGAGGCTGTCACCAGGACCTGGAGACTGAGGGCGCCTCAGGAAGTAGGAAAGCCCTAACTAGGAAGGAGAGGCGGATGCCCGGCCTCTGCTTGTTGTAATTTACTGGTATTGGCACTTCTGGAAAGCCAGCCCCCGCCCCATGCACGTAGCCTTCTTAAACCTGAATGGTGTGTTTTTCCTTTTCTAGCTCCGGCACCTGGCATGTTTCTTGATTTGTTTTTAAGCAAATTAATCATCGCCATTATCTCTTATGCATAAAACATTTCACAGTTTGCAAGTTCCAGCTATTATTTCATAGAATTAGAAGGTACCTCATTTGCACACGAGGAAACGAATAACCAGAGAAGTCAGGTCACATTGCTAATTCCCGTTGGATCTTGGACTGTAAGCCTGGTGTTGCCCAATTCTCTTTTCACTGGTGGCACTGCCATTGGGGCCACGTTTGTAGGCACAGTGGATAAGGTGGCCACCCAGTGGGAGATCCAGGAGTTTAGGGATGTTCCTGCCTCCATCACAAAATCTGCTTGACTGCTTGAGATTCTCCCCCTTTTTGGGGGGGGGGGGGGGAATCAGGAGGTCCATTTGGAGATGTGCTCATAACTATTTGTTCCTGAGAAATGGAGGCCTTTGACATCCCCCCCACCAAAAAAAAAAAAAAAAAGGAAAGAAGAGAGAAAAAATGAATCACCTATCCTTGTTTCCCTTTTAAAATATCCTGCACCTGGTAAGTTCTTCTTGACGTCTACCCTAAAATGACAACCTGTCATTCTGTGCAGTTTAGTGGTGAAGGAAAAGAACCCCAGCTAGGCATTCTGTGTGCCTGAACCCTGAGGATTTCAGAGCCCTCGACAAGCAGGGAAAGCCCCTGAGCCTACATTCCTACTCCCTTGTGCCAGCTTCACTGGGCATGGGAGAAGTAATTTAGCTTACAACTTAAGCAAAGCCTGTGGGAGGTTCCTGAGCTCAGCTTGAAGAGAAAGGGGATATTTTTTCCAATGCACCTCCACTCCCTCCTCCTGTACAGATGAGCTTAATTTTCTTCCCCTCCTAATGAAGACGGATCAAAGCCAAGCTATATATTCGAGGGGGAGCCAGGCAGGGGAGCTGAGTGAAGGGGCGAGGGGGCAGAGACAGAGCTTCTCTCATGGAGTGGAAGTAATTAATTTTAAGAGAGAGCAAAGGTAGGGAGGCCCTTGGTAATAGAATGTCAAACTCCAAATGCAGGTGGCTAAAAATTAAGTTGGAGCACGGAGGGTTTCTTTTGTTCGTTCATTCATTCACTTGTTGGTTCAACAAATATTTATTAGGCGCCTACTGTGCACAGGCAGAGACCTCAAGCTGGCACCAGAGGAGGGCCCAGATTCCCGCAACCATAGCAGGGCTCAAATAATTAGGCTGGGCCAGAGAGAGGTGGGATCTGGCACCCGAAGGCTCTTGTCACCATTTGCAAAAGTACCGCTAAATGGTTGAATATATTGACCGTTTGGATTTAGGATTAGTTGCCTCAATATCGGTAGCTGTTGACCCCAGCTCTAGCCAGCCGGCTTGTCTTGTCGCAGTTAAATAATAATGTTGTCTGCTCGCTTTTGCATTCACTGATTGCACGGTTCTCTGAGTTGTGACCTCGATCTGAAAAATTAGACCCGCCCTCCCCTTTCAGGGTCTGTTGTGACATCACAGAATTGCCGTAACAACAGACTATGATGTCAATGGACTGCCTGGTGCTGCGATAAAGGACCACGCTGCTCAGAAGGGATTCTGTCATCCGAAGGCAGAAATGGAATAATATGGAAAGCCAGAGGAACTGAAATTTGATATCAAGAAAGAACAAGTTGGCAGCATAAGCTGACAGCGGGTCTGGAGCCTCCCTTGCTGGAGCCCTTTGTGAACAGCCAGGGCACTTAATGAGATTGATTGCAGAGTGAGCTTGCCTGGAGGCAGGGGGTTGGAAGAGATGACCTTCAGAAGGCCCTTGCAGTCCCAGGACCCTCAGACACCGAGGGCATGAGGGAAAGGGGAGATCTGATTGTCTTCAGCCCCCAGAGAGTTCAGGGAACTTCAAGGCGATGCAAACCTCCTTTGCCCCTGAGCAGATGCGACAGTCGCCAGCTGGGATTTATCATATGGCATCTGGGAAGATTTTCAGAAGTAAACACACGGTGACCCCCTCTGAGCCCTGTTTGCTGCCCTCTTCCTCACAAGCTTTGGGAGGAAGCTTTCCTTCCAGTTCACCAGAGCAAAGAAGCCAGGTCCTTGCCACCAGCTCTGGCTCCCCGTGCCCCTCAGCTGGACCCCAAGCGGAGGGCAAGCCAGGAGGGGCTAGGTCCTAAGAGAGCACGTTTGGGGGGGGGGGGTTTGCTGCGCAGAAGCCCCCCTCGCTGTGCCCTGTCTGCGCCGAAGTCTGGGAAACTTAATCTCAGCTTCTAGGCAGTGGCAGCAGCCGAGCCTGGAGCTTCTTTTAACCCTCGTGCCCGCGGGATCAGAAGGGTCTCTGCGGAGCACGTGGATTTCAGCCCAAGGGCCTGCGTTCGGGGCTGGGGGTCGGGAGGCAGGAAAGACCGTCTTCCTGCAGGCCGGGCAGATGGGAGCGCGGCCCCAGACGGCTCCGCCCGCCCGGCCACTCTGTGTCCTTAGCTCAGGGAGGTCGGACTACCTGGAACTTGTACACCTGCTCGGCGCCCGCCCGCCTCTGTTTCAGCGTTTTCTCCTCGGGGACCTGGACCGGGAGGATATCATCCCTGCTCATTTAATCTGCCTCCAGCACTCAGACGGCAGCATTCGGGCTGGATGCTAGGAAGCCACGGGCCCCCCAGGGCACCTGGGCACCCCCTGCCACCACCCGGGGAGAGCCCCTCCCCCTCGCCTGGTGCCGGAGCCGGGAGGAGGGGGAGCCAGCCACGCCTGCCTCGCGCTCCGAGCTGGCCACCGGGACCCAGAGGACTTACTTCTCAGAGGGATGGTAGGAGCAGGGTGGCTGGCAGGTCCTCTGAGGCTGCCGAACAGGGGACAGAGCTGCCAAAAGGATGTTGAAGTTTCGGGCTGATCGGCGGGTCAGGTAGGGATTTCTTCAGTGGCCGGTGAGCCGAGTTCCGTGAGCGGGCTGATGGGCGGCTCGCTGGGTAGGGGGCTTCTGAGCGAGGGCCCTGCCAGACCTGACCTGGAGAAGGAAGAGGAGTTAGGTCAATGGCTGCTGCATTGCAGTGCTTGTGAAGGGGAAGCTATTTTGAAATTGGTAGCGCCGGGATGGAGAGAGGACGTCATTTGTAGGGGTTGCTGGGTAGGAGAGTCTGGGGCAGGGAGCAATTCGCTGTCCCTTGAGAGACGTGTGCCGGCTGACAGCAGACTGTGTGTGCTTCTGTGTGTGTGTGTGTGTGTGTGTGTGTGTGTCTGTCTGTCTATACCAGTGTGTGTGGGGAAGGTTCCGGCAGTTAGCACAGGGAACATGTAGCGGGCTGGACGTGGGAGGTGGGGAGCAGGCGCTCTGTGCCACCGGGGAAAAGCAGAGATCTTGGCACCTCGAGGACCTTATTTTCACAAACTGCTCGCCTCCCGATGGGGGAGAGGCGGGGGGCAGGGGGGACTGGAACCAGTTACCCTTCCTTGCAACGATGCCCTGCAGTTGAGGAGAGCATCCCTGTTGGAGGGAGGAGGGAATAAAGTTTGAGACGTGGAGAGCAGGTGAGCAATATGCAGGAGTTGGAACCGAGTCCTGGTGGACACTGGCCAGATTTAGGGTCCTGGCCGGCAAGCCCAAGCTGCAAAACCCTAGATTTCCACATAGACTGTGGCCACTGCTCACCGGGCTTCTCTGCACAGGGCTTTGGATTCTATTTGAACATGGCTGGTTTGGGAGCTGAAAAAAAAACCCACCGTTTGTTATTATCTCTAACTCCAGCAGACAGCCCAGGGGCTGAGATTCCCGGACTATTGAAGACAGGTCTCCATAAGGTTACTTCTCACGTGGAGGGGAAGGGACCATGCTAGGCTCTCTTTCCTCGGGGGCCGGCTGGGGTGCCGCATGCCAGGCAGCCCTGGCTGGTCGCTGTCAGAGTGCTCAAGTGGCCTGGTGTCAGGACCCCCCCACCCCCACCCCAAGCCCCAAGCTTGGCATGGCTTCAGCAGGCGCTGTCCAGGTGCCTGCTTCTTGGGGCGGACTGAGACTGTTCTGGACTCTCACAGCATCTGTCACGAGGGATGAGTGAAGACCTTAAAACTCACCCAGTCCCCCACTGGCTAGATGCTTGGATCCTACAATGTTCTTGCCAAGTGATCCCCTCTTCTCAGAAGCCATCTTCAATGGCTGCCATTGGTGGCTTAGACCCACAGCACCAGCCCCCCTCTAAGGTCTATCTGCTACCCTTTTCACAGACTGTCTGTCTCCCCCAGAAGCCACCAGGAAACTAGGCTGACATTCAGCCAGCCAGAGAGCCACAGCAGGACTTCCCCAAGGAGCCTCCACGGCCCTGCTCCCCATCTGCTTCTGCACAGACCCCGTTTCCTAGCAGCCTGTCCTCCCAGCACCCCAGCCCACCCCAGGCCCCAGCATCCCTTAATTAGATGTGACTGTGGAGCCGGCACTCACCTCGATGCCTGACGGTCGGTCCCTGGGGCCTCAGTACATCAAGTGGCCCCTTAGATGCAGGGACCCTGAACTGGAAGCGTGAGTGGGTCCCAGCCCGAGCTCAGGAATGGAGTTTCTGGATCTCTGGTTTCACGTAAAGCAAGAGATGCAACATAAAACAGGAGAGAAAGGAGTCCAAGGTCACAAGGGAATTCTTTCAGCAAATAATGAGTGAGCAGTTTTTATGTGGGGCACCGGCAGGAGCTGTTCCTGGGAGAGAACCTGCCACACACGAAACCTTGGCTGTTGGAGAGTCCCGCCCCCCCCCCCCCCACTCAGTTACAAGCCCAGGGTCACCACTGAAGGGGTTAAGTGGGACGTATTTCCAGCCTCAGAGATCTGTGTAAGTAGTTAGCACTGACTAGTGAAAGGTGTCTCCCTACCCCCCACCTGACTGCAGCTGCTTTTCCTGCAGCCCAGCCCCCCAGCCTGCCTCTCCTGGACCCCACAGAGGACAGAGGGACCATCTCCCATGGGGCCACCGGGCCCTGTCACTGCCTGGGGCCCACCCTTCCTTTAGCTTGTGTCTCTGCCTTCTCCGTCTTTATCACAACCTCTCTCTTTTTTTGCCTCCACAGCCACAATGAAAGACGGAACACATTTCTGCACCCAGTGACTGGCCAGGTCCCAGAAGAAAACAAAAAATTTAACTTGAAAACGTATGTCTGCCCCCATTGGCTGCTTGACCTTTCCAGCCTTCCCCACCCCCGCCCCCACTGCCACTTTGCAGCTGGGAAGGGGAAAGAGGGGGTGTGGAGAGCAGAGGGAGTTAGGGTCTCTCACCTCAGTCCTGAGGAATGGAAGCTTCTAAGGGCCATCCAGCTTGTTGACCTCACCCACTTTTCCCAGCGTCTCCCAGATCTCAGGCTCGAGGAGTGAGATAGTTTTGAGGTGGGCGTATCACCCAGGGGCCTTTGAGGGAGGTGCTGAGGGAAGGTGATATACCCCTGAGAGCCAAATGTGAATTCCTCTTGGCTTCCTCTGTGGATCTCGGCTCAGTGAATGGAAGGAAAAGAAAGATCATTAAATGACTCTCATATCCACTGAGGCATTGTGTCTCTTCAGTTAGAAGAAAAAGGAGTTCCAGAGTCCTAAGGTCTAGGTTTTTAAAATAAGTTTACAGGAAAGAAAGAGGAAAATGCCCAACCAAGATTACTGGCATGTGGTCTCAGAAGAGCGGAAGGAGCAGCTGAGGTGACCTCTTGACAGCACTTAGGGGACGTGATTTTGTGCTGATGCTGGAACAGTGGGTGGCAGGGTAGGGAATACAGCTAGGGCCCTTCCATTCTTTCTGGGTGCTGACCAGTCCCTTTCTTCTGTTTTCATCAACCTGAAATCAGATCGGCCTTGGACATGTCCAATAAAGCAGGTGGAAAACGCCCGGCTATCACCAACAGCGACACATCGAACCACAACATGGTGTCCGAGGTCCCCCCAGAGCGGCCCAGCGTCCGGGTAAGTCTAGCCCCCAAGGCAAGCTGTCAGGTAGGAATCCTAGGAAATATGCTAGCCTGTCCAGCTGTTTCAACGGTCTCCAAAGAGCAAGTGAGGTGATGCAAGAGGGGTGGAGCACAGGAAGGGAAGAGGGGTCAGACCGGAACCTTCTAGAAGATCAATCTCTAGACTGGGGGTTCTCAACCTTGGCACTGTTAGCATTTGGAGCCAGATAGTTCTTTGTGGTTTGGGACTGTCTTGTCACTGTAGGATGTTAAGCAGCATCCCCAGCCTATACCCATTAGATGTCGGTAATACCTGCCCTATGACAACCAGCGTCTCCAGACATTGTTAAATGTTCCCTGGGGCACAAAATTGCCCCCTCCTCCACCTATTGAGAACCACTGATCTAGGGGGACGGCAAAAGAGGAATCATGCTTGGAGGAGATGCCAATTGAGAGCTCAGAAAGGAAGGAGAGCCTCAGGAGGAAGAAGTAATCCAGACAAGAATGTGGCACAGAGGTCCAGTAAGATAAGGGCTGAAAGCGTCCATGGGGCGTACCACTGGAGAACCTGACAGGTGGTGGGATGGGAGCAGAAGGCGAGCAGGAGAGAGCTAAAGAGGAGTTGGGAGGGCAGACAGACGATGAAGAGTAGAAACTAGTCTTCTAAGAAACTGGACAGTAAGGGGTAGTACAGTCATATAATAGAGTGCTCTCCAAAAATTAAATTGCACGAGAGCTATGTGTATTAACGAGGCTAAATCTCGAAAATGTAATGTTGGGTAAGAAGCAAGTTGCAGAGTATGAAAAACGTGCTATCGCTTACGTAAAACGGACATGAAAGTGACATGGCATATGTATAGGTATATTTGTAGTGCAAGCGTGTAACCACTGCCAAGCTGACTAGTTTGGGGTCAGCAGTTGCCTCTAGGAAGGAAGAAAGGTAATGAGATTGAGGAGGGGCTCAAAGGGAGTTTCAGCTGTATTTGTCACGTTTTGTTAGAAACCAACAAAGTGGGGATTTATTCTCTACTTTTCTGAAGCGTTTGAAATATTAAAATGTACGTATCTGTAAAGAAACTTCACTGTTAGGGGGACTGAGGGGTAGGGGACAGAAGCCAGAAGATATGCCGGATGGCAGGAGGTCTGCTTGGTCCATCTTGTTTTGTTTTGAGATGTGCGAGCAGGAGGGGCGTGGCCCAGTAGATGGGTTCAGGAGGAAGGGGACAGCCGTGAGTCTCATTTCTGTGGAGACAGGAGAAGTCCGATGCAGAGGTGCTGTTAGCCTGCATAGGGAAGGGGTACTCCTGAGCTACACGGGAAAGTCAT
The DNA here is from genome assembly GCF_028749965.1 of Puma concolor. NCBI lineage: Eukaryota > Metazoa > Chordata > Mammalia > Carnivora > Felidae > Puma > Puma concolor. Next base: position 27,265,292 of record NC_141683.1, read on the forward strand.
GTGAAGCTAGGAGGTGGGGGTGTGGAAAGTTAAAGACGTTCCCATCTGACGTCCTCAGCTTCTACAGGGAGGTAGGAGGTAGGGTTTTCTGCAGAGAGTGGGGTGGGTGGAGAGGCAATGAGGCTTGAGAATATGCCCAAGGTTTGGAGAACAGGAACAGAGGACAACGAGGGGAATATGAAATATTGCGTGATAATGTCGAACGGTCAACTGAGGTCACAGACTTGACTCTGGCTGACTCCAGTCCACAGTTGTGTGTGGTTTTACTCCAGCACCACTCCCAGACTGGCTGTGAAAGCAGGGAAGGCAGACGGTTGGATTGGCCTAAGGTTGAGTGGTGCTGGGAAGCCGTGGCAGAAAGATAAGGAGGCGAGAGAGTATGGAGGGTTTGGCAGGAGAATGGCTGAAGTGGTGAACTATGGGAGTGGCTTCTAGGCCACAGAGAGGAGGTGAAGCTATGGCAGGTGAGAGCCTGAGAAGGAAGGGAAGGATTTGCGGATTTGCTTATTCTTAGGGGAGTAGGTGGTGATTCAGGTGCCTAATCTCAGCCTTTATATGTGGATTTTTACTAGTAAAGGTTAGAAAACAATTTTATTCCCCAGATTGGGGTGTGCTTTATAATAAATCCCAATTTCTTCTTTCCTTTCTTCTGCAAGCATTTGCTAAATGTTTATTGTAGCCAGATACCTTGCCGGGCTCTGGTGACGAAGAGATGAATAAGATTCAACTTCCTCCCTACAAAGAGCTCAGAGTTTGGAGAAGGAGCTGGAAAGCCAACAGTTCCATTGCAGTGTGACATGCTTTAGACTGCAGGAATGGACAGACAGGAGGGGCAGCTAACTGCCCCGGGGGATCCAGGAGGTTTTGTGGAGTAGGGGGGGTCTACACTGGGCTTAAAGGATGAGTTGGGATTTGTTAGGGAACGAGGGAGATCCTGATCCCCCTGTCTTCCATGAGTCATGAGCAAAAGCAGGGAGGATGGGAGAGAACCACCAGGAGTTTGGCCTGACCGCAAGGGACCTGTTGGGTAGAGGGGCAGACGGCGGGTCATGGGCCCGGCGACTCTTACAGACCTGCCTTGTGAGCCATGCTAAGAAATTGAATAGTCTTCCAAGTGGTGAGAGGTAGTAAGAAACGTTAAGAGAGCGTCATGATTACCCTGTTTTAGAGAAGTAACCTGACTTGTTCCAGAAGGTGCATAGCAAGAAGAGATGACGACCCAACAGGAAAGAACAGATCCGAGAACCGTTAGGAACATAGACTCACCCACCCGTAAATGTGGGATAAGGAGAGGAGGGAGGAGGGAATGGTGTGAGGCGATTCAGAGTTCTAGTTTGGGCAAGTGGGTGGATTGTAGTACCATTCACCAAGTGAGAAATACAGAACAGGCTTGGTTAGGAAGACAATGGGCTTGGGTTTGCATTTACTTCATCCTGGCTGGACAACCTGTTACAAAATGGACCAGGGCTAGGAGAGAAGTCTTAGGTACAGATTAGGGAATTTTCAGTCCATTGCTGGTAGTCAAGGCAATGGGTATAGATGAGATACATAGACAGCGTGGAACAAGAGAAAAGGGAATTTTAGAAGTTTGGTCAAGGTCCACCAGTTGAGTAAAGGTGGAGATTGAGGAGCGGCCACAGGTGGAGGAGCTCAGAAGAAAGAATACTGTCACAGAAACCAAGAGTCGCAGGAAGCAGAGAAAGTAAATGCTCTCCAGGGTCTTAGGATGATGGCCTAAGACTGAGCAGCCTTAATTCAATGATGTTGCAGCTGCCACTTCAGGAGAGAAGTGCAGGGGGGTTAGGAGTAAACGCGAGGAGAGGATGTCAGGACTCTTCCCAGGAGAATATTCCTGCAGGGACAGGAGGGAAAGTGTTACCTGACAACAGGCAGTGGATGTAGAGTTGAGGGGGGATTCTGGTGTGTGTGACAGAGAGAGGTGGAGGGAAGAAAGACAGACAGAGACAGACTGATGCCTTAAGATGGAGAGGACTGAGCCCATGTGCCCAGGAGAAGCAGCCAGTAGAGAAGGAAAAGTTGAAGACGATTTGAGAGGAGATTATGAATGGAGCAAAGTCCCAGGAGATGGTGGGTCGAATGTGTTAGCCTTGAAAAGGAAGACGACACCTCTTTTGACATGGAAGAGGACGAGGGGATGAGTGGTGAGGACAGTAATTTTCTAGGTAAAAGGGTGTGAAATTGAGGAAGTGCATGTCTGATCGCCGGATTATCTGTGTGTTGGCAGGAGGGGAGCCGGGTCCACCGCGGGGAGGGCAGAGGGGGAGCTCGCGGGGCAGGGAGCGGAATGATGGCTCATGAGCCGAGCTGTGCTTGGGGACGGTGGTCTGTGGCGGCCTCATCTGTACTGCAGTGTGCTTCTCCTCTGCCAGAGCTGTACTCTGGCAGTGAGTGCAGGCAGAGGATAATTTGCTTGCTCGGGGATTTTGAGTTTTAGAGAAGGCCAAGCAATGACAACGGATGGGGTGTTTGGGAGGGTAGTTGACCTATTCCCATGTGGGGCCTGGCCTTCTTAAGTAATTTTTTAAATTTTTTTAATGTTTGTTTATCTTTGAGAGAGAGACAGAGAGCAAGCGAGGGAGGAGCCGAGAGAGGGAGGGAGACACAGAATCCGAAGCAGGCTCCAGGCTCCGAGCTGTCAGCACAGAGCCCGATGCGGGGCTCGAACCCACAAACCGCGAGATCATGACCTGAGCAGAAGTCAGATGCCTAACCAACTGAGCCACTCAGGCACCCCTGGGCTTCTTAGGGAAATAGATACAACCAAGAGGCAACTGACAGATCCAGAAGAAAAGGGGAGGACTGAAGAGCTGGAGATGCCAATGGAGTAGAAAAGCTGATGGTGTCGAGTAATGGGGTGAGCAAGCCCAAAGGACAGGAGGGCGTCAGGAAGTCGAAATCTCAGAATTGAAGATGTCAGTGGTGAAGGGGCCTGGGTGTGACCAGGTCAAAGGTGCGGCCATGGAGTGAGTGCTGGGGTAGAAGCAAATGGTTTTGGAACTGAGGACCTCACGGTGCAGTGGGTGGGTCATCATCAGGGACAAGGTCACGGTGATGGCAAGACTTTGAATGAAGGGGATGATTGGTACCAGAATCTTAAGATTCTGAAGGAATTGATCTAGAAGCTGACAGTGATGAAAAGGACTAAACAATGGAAGATCAGGGGTGCTTCCAGAGTGATTATTGCCAGCATGCGGAAGGGTGACAGTGTCCATGTGGCAACAAGGAGCTAGGAGAACACTTGTGTATCCTCCCTGCTCTGTGCTACGTCGGCCATTCGAGAGGGAGCAGGACTCTGACAGGATGATGACATCAGGAATGTACTTGTATTTGGATGGGTGCCAGAAAGCTTTACCAAAGAGTTGGGGAGTCAGGACAGTAGAAGAAAGCCCGGGGGCGAAATGAAAAATCTTACTTTCTCTTCACAACAACCACCACAACAAAACCCACACCATTGTGAGACGGGTCGGACTGATTTTGAGCCCCATTTTAGAGATAAGAGAAAAGCACTGAAGAATTGGACAGCTGTGCCCTTGAATGAGGACAGATCCAAGAGTCCCACCTGGTCCTCTTGGCGTGACGAGTCCCCCAGGCGTGGAGAGAGATACAGCTCCCACCGAGGGTAGCTTCCGTTGCAGATAGAGCAGAGAGGAGGACAGGAAGAAAGTCAGGCCTGCTTCTCTCTCGGTCTCCCCAGGCAACCCGAACATCCCGCAAAGCCATCGCTTTTGGGAAGCGCTCACACTCCATGAAGCGGAATCTCAATGCACCTGTCACCAAGGCGGGCTGGCTCTTCAAGCAGGTGAGGACTCCTCTGCCGGTCCCCCCACCATGACCGCCGCTCCGATTCCTCTGTATTTCTGAGTCCCTGCGTGTTTTGGTATGTGCTTCCGTATCCTATTCTTGGTATATCTCTGTGAATCTCCTAATTTTATAAAGACTCAGAGAAGTTGAGTATCTTCCCAAAATCACACAGAAAAATTAATGTCAAATATGGGAATCCAGCCAGGTCTCCCGATGGGCAGATGCAGTGACTTTGAAGTACGCTGGGTCACCAACCCCATGAGAGCACCGTCTGGCTCATTCTCAGCAGGTCCCTCTTGCTGCACTAAGGGGACTGTCCTTAGTCTAGGGGTCCGCTAATTCTTCCCAGTTTGACCTTGCCACTCTGCCTGACTGCCCTCTGCCCACTTATCCTGGCTCATCTCTCACCCCTTTTATCTTCCCTGGGAGAGATGCTGAGGCGCAGAAAGACAGAACTGGAAGGTCACGGGCAATAGTCCAGGGTCCGTTTCCTGCGTCCGAGGTCTTAAGGGGGTTGGCTGCCACTGGTTACTGGCAAAACCGTAACCAGAGGCAGGATGTCCTTATATAATTCGTGCCGCACACCTTCCCCTGCATCCCCCCTCCCGTGCCCAGCTCACGGTCCCTCCCTTCTGTCTCCACGTGTCCCACAGGCCAGCTCCGGGGTCAAGCAGTGGAACAAGCGCTGGTTCGTCCTGGTGGATCGCTGTCTCTTCTACTATAAAGGTGAGCTTCGCTTCCACTGGGGCTGGCAGGGGCCACAGGAAGGCAGGGCCCACTCTTGCTTGTTCTGCCAAATCATCAGGCTCTGCTTCGGGTGGACGTTGGTCAGTGGACCAACGGTGGCCGGGCGGTGGCGGTGGGAGGGGGGATATGCAAATATGCCCCATAGGTGCCGGCACCTGTGGGTCCTGACGGTGGGGTGAAGACAGAGCCCGCTTGCTCACGCGCTCGATCACGTCACATTCCACAATATTTCCCGGGCACCCTCGAGGTTTCAGGCAGAGTTCTAGGTCCAGATGGAGGACACAGTGGGTGAACAGGAAAGTCATGTGACACGCGGTGAAGTCCTGGGGTGGGGGATGGGGTAGGAACGGGAAGGAGAAGAGGAAGGTCCCTACTCACTACTAGGTAAGGTGACCTACCGATCGGGGCTTGTGTGTGGAGCTTCCTCCCGTCGCCCTGGAGTGTCCGATCCAGTCTGTGGGGGCAGAAATCGCAGTGTTGTTCACCGCTGTCGCCACAGCGCCTAAAACGGTGCATGGCACATTGTAGGCGCCCAGCGTTGAGTAAACGAACATCCCCCAGCTTCTGTCCTCTCCGTGCACCCCTACACTCACTCTCTAGCCTCTCAAAAACGGAAAGAGAAAGAGAGAGACCTAATAACTTTGGTGAGGCAGCCTCCAGGAAGTTATTTTTAAAATATGTACAGCAACGTTGTGTCAAGGAAGGCACCTTGGGAGCTAGTGAGGGCTGATGACAGCGACGGCCCCGTCACGCTGACGCGGGGCCACAAGAAGAGAAGGGCAAAGTGATTTTGCAGCAGGAGAGGCTGTTTCTTTTCCTCCATGTCCCGGGAATGGCAGAGCCCTGCCTCCTCTGGGCCTCCTGGGGGCAATTCAGTGAATCATTAACTTGCACAAACAAAGGTTGTACCCAGTGACCCTCCAGAATGCTGCTGTCCCTGTGCCCTGCGTTGCTGCCACCTGAACCCGAGGAGAGAAATCAGGAAGGGGCTGCATATACAGGATCCAGTCACAGAGAAAACCCCAAGACGGGGGGAGAAGAATCCGCCAAGGCTTGGTCCCTGGTGCTGAGCCTCTGGGACCCAGGGCCGACTGGAGCCAGAGTATGAACGAATATGAAGGAAAGCCAGGCCCTCTGCAGACAAGAGACTCTGGGACTGGCGTGAGGGTAGAAACGTAAGAGCTGTGAACTCAAGAGGCACTGTGATGGGGGCCACCATCCACTGAGAGATGCGCTCAAGAGACCCCGTAAACACTGGCCTGGAGACTACCAGGCAGAAGGCCATCACCCCCAGAAGATGGCAGCCTCTGTTTCCCTGAAGAAGCCCTGGGTCCCCGGCCCTGGGTTCCTCCTGATCCTTTGGCTCAGCCCTTCCTCTGGGTACCATGCTGAGTCTGCATAGGAAGCTGGGCCTTAAGCCAAGTATCTTATCTAAGTGATGAGGAAGAAGAAAAGGGAAACCCATGAGCGTATAATCCCAGAGACCCCTTCTGAACCCTGAGGGTTTTGCAGGGTCTCTAGCCCCAGGACTCAAGAGCTATCCCAGGGAAGTGGGGAGAGGCTTGCCAGGGCCTCATAGTTGCCCCCCCCACCTATTCCACAGAGCACCCCCACCTTCCGTGGCTCCTGCTGACACCTGGGGGGGGTGCCTGACTAGCTAATCCATCAGGCTCCTTTGGAGATTCGGGGTGAATTATGTAACAGCCTGGCTGTTAGCCTGATCCGGGGAACAGAGGGCCAAGAGGTTACGCAGGGGCATGTCTTCCTGTGGAGACAAGGGGGCCATAGAGGGGAAGGCAGACCCCTGTCAGGAGAGGACAGAGCAAGCTGCTGGGTGCCTGGGAAAACCTTGGAAACAGTTACCCAGAGGAGCCAGAGCCGAAGAGGGGACTATCCTCTCTGCCCTGCCCGATCCCATTATCATCCTGTTATGTCTTTCCCTATTGGAATTGTCTTGCTTGCAGAGTCTCTATAGACAGGAGAGTGGTTAAGAATGCCTGCTCGGGGGGCACCTGGGTGGCTCAATTGGTTAAGCGTCCGACTCCGGCTCAGGTCATGATCTCACGGTTCGTGAGTTCGAGCCCCGCGTCGGGCTCTGTGCTGACCGCTCGGAGCCTGGAGCCCGTTTCAGATTCTGTGTCTCCCTCTCTCTCTGCCCTTCCCTCGCTCATGCTCTGTCTCTCTCTCAAAAGTAAGTAAACATTAAAAAAAAAAAAAAAAAAGAATGCCTGCTTGGGAGTCAGACTTCTTGGGTCCAAAGACCAATCCACCACTCTCTACTTAAGTAACCTGGGACCAATTACTTAACCTCTCCGCTGCATCTCAGCCTCCTTCCCCAGAAAATGGGGTAATAGCAGGACCTTTTCGTGGGATTGTTGGTACGGTGAAATCCTTTAAGGCCATTAACTTAGAACAGTACCCGGCGTATAGCAAACCCTCCGTAATGTCAGTCGTCACTTATCTGTTTACCCTAAGGTAAGCTCCTGGAGGGTGCGTACCACTTCTCTCTCGTTCGCCTCTCTAGTCCCGGTATCTAGAACCGTGTCTGCAAGGCCGCCGGGTTCCCTACCTCCCGGGAGCGTGCCTCGCGTTGTTGTACAGAGCACACCCTGGGTGCTTGGTGGGTGGCGGCCCCGAGTCCTGACAGGCCGTAGACGAGCCACGAGTATTTATCGGTATCTGTCGTAAGAGGGCGGATACCCTCCTCTCTCTCCCCCTCTGTGCGGGCCACGGGCACGTGCGTCTCACCCGGGCCTCTGTTCACCCGACAGATGAGAAGGAGGAGAGCATCCTGGGTAGCATCCCGCTCCTGAGCTTCCGGGTGGCGGCAGTGCAGCCTTCGGACAACATCAGCCGAAAACACACCTTTAAGGTCAGTTGGCATTTCTCTCCCAGGCCAGGTGGGGGAGGGGGGCCTGCTCTTGTAGAGCACGCGGGACTGGAGAAGGATCACGAGCCACCTCCCCGAGGAGCCCCCGCAGTGGTGGCGGAAGGAAAGAGTAGGCGGTGACCCCTGGACCTGCTACAGGCTGTTGTAAGGCTGAGGAGAGGCCCGAGAGGCCGCCTCCTCTTACCTCGGGAGTCAGGTGGGGCCCGTGGAGATGGGGATGGTGGTCCCACAGTTGTTCCTGGGGGGGAGGGGGGGAATGAACCCTCTGCCCAGCGGCCTAGCATCAGTCGCTGTGGAAATTTCCTCGCAGCAGAGGCGGGGCCGTGGCTGGTGGGGTTCTGATATCCTTTCTGGAAAGGAATCCTCCCTACACCAAGCCCGGAGGACTGGACCCCCAGTCACACCGACTCAAATTTCAGCCTCTAGAGAAAATCAGGAGTTGGGTTTGATGGCAAATCAAGAAACGCGAACCTCCCAGTAGAGAGCAGTTTGGGAGAACGAGAGTGCGGGAAGACGGGCCTCGCATGGGCCTGCTCAGTGTCACTCCCTGAGAACCCCTGGGGAATCCACCCATCAAAGACGCACTTGCAGCTGGCTCATCACAGGCCAGTGTTTTTCCACATTTAAAAATTCATGACCCACTGAAAACAATAAAAACCCCGTGCCCTTTTTGTACTTGATGACGCAAAGATCATAGGCTCCTTTCACTTCCAAATATAAAATCAGGGTACTTGGGGCGCCTGGGTGGCGCAGTCGGTTAAGCGTCCGACTTCAGCCAGGTCACGATCTCGCGGTCCGTGAGTTCGAGCCCCGCGTCAGGCTCTGGGCTGATGGCTCAGAGCCTGGAGCCTGTTTCCGATTCTGCGTCTCCCTCTCTCTCTGCCCCTCCCCCGTTCATGCTCTGTCTCTCTCTGTCCCAAAAATAAATAAACGTTGAAAAAAAAAAAATTTAAAAATAAAAAAAAATAAAATCAGGGTACCAACCATGCCTTGCCCTAGCACAAAGCCATCTGTCCCCTAGTTGAGAATTGCCGTCCACGACCCTGAAAACCTAAAGCCGTGGTGTTAGGTGATAGAAACTGCCGCTAACACCAGGTCAGTATCTGAGCCTGTAGGACCTCAGAGCCTGCCCCCTCCTGTCCTTCAGACTCTGCTCACCTGACTGTGGAAGAGAGGTGGGCCGCACGCCCAGGTGTCGCTCCAGAGGACAGAACCAGGAGGGGCTTCTTTGGCACATAATTAGTTCCTAGCCTCCTAGGGTCCTGTCTGCCAGAGGTGTGAACAGAATGAGCAATTAATAAAACTCTGGCTCCAGGGAGCCAGGTTCTAGCTGGGGGAAATAGAAACAGGTTGTTTAACCAACAACAGAAAGTCCTACTATACACATTCGTGCACACACCCACACAGTCAAACAGCCTGTCTTACCCTCTCCTCCAGACCTGTGCACAGACACATCCACACTCCAGCTCGGAGCTCTGCCAGCCACAGGCATTCCATCAGCGCCCCAAGTGACTGACACACACACACACACACACACACACACACACACACACACACACGCACACACCCCTCCATAGCCCCAGCTCGCTGTGCCCATCAGCCCCTCTCCTCCTTCCCTTTCCCCCGAGAAGCACACTGCCTCTTTAAAACCCAACTCTGAGGGCTGTGCTCAGTGGCCCACAAAGGGTTCCGATTGTGGCTATCGAGTGGCCCTTCCCCAGGGAAGGGAGGGGAAGGGAACGGAGACAGATGGGAGGCTTGTCCTGTTACGGCCACCAAGTGAAACTCTTGGATGGCTAATAATGAGCCGGGCACTGTTTCTGCCCAGCCTGCTGCTGAATGCCTTAACCTCTTCCTAACCCAGCCCTGTGGGGGCTCAAAGGACTTCACCCCACTGGGGGACCTCCCTCAATATCATGGCCCAGTTTCACAATGCCAGGCTGGTGTCCCCCTCCGGCTCGCCATCAACTGCCCTGTCTTCTCCCAGGATCTGCCTTTTCCTGTTGCAAGCGGTTCCCGTGCCTTTGCTTTCTCCTTGTTTCCCTGTGGGCATGTTTTGTCCTCTAGCTTGACCGTGAGCTCTTCAAGTGCAAAGAGCAGGTCTGTTTTCCTGTGACTGGTGCCGGAGCAGAGCTCTGCACACACGGGGCGCTCACGAGCAAATTAATTCACTTGCTGTCCGCTCCTACCAGCCCCAGGTCACACCCACAAGACCTGCCTGTGTCTCTCTCTCCTGTACAATAACCCTGTGTCCTCCATTCCAGGAGGCCAGCCTGGGCCCCTGCTCTCCGTACCCTTGTGCAGTTTCAAGCCCAAGGTGCCTCCTTACAGTTTCACTGCCTAGAAACACGCCCCGCTGCCCACAAGCCAGCCCCCTGCTGGAGGGTGGGAACTGGCAGGATCCAGAGGAAAGAGGCCCATCTCTACTCCTCGAGAAGTAGGACATGTCATTGCGTGATGACTCCCATCAGAAGGGAATCATGTGCTGGGGAGGGGTGGCACAGCAGGGCGAATGTCCAGCCAGGAAAGCATGTGGGAGGTGTGGGTTTGACACAGTTTGACACAGCTGCTTCGGAGAGCCCTGGGGCTTGGTCAGGAGAGCCCTGTCTTCTCTCCTTCCAACCCCCAGAGACCCATGATTTCACACCCATGGGGTCAGAGACCAAAGTGAGGTTCACATCTGAGACTAGTAACCACCCGGATTTCTCATGTCGAGTGGGGTAAACAGGGCTACCTGCTTTTTCCGGGAGACTGAAAGTCTCACCAGGGAAGCATGCTGAGGTTCCAGAAAGAATTCGGCTCTGGAGCATCTCTTCCTTGTGGCCTTGGAACCTGGAGTCTCACCAGGTAGAGCCCTCCCCATTAAACAGGTGCAGCGCGTCAGGCCAGAACAAAAACCCAAGTTGTTTGCAGCTGCAGAGCCGGAGTCAGGGACAGCACCGACGCCCTGAATCCTCCCCGCCAACAGCCCCGATTGCCTTGGCGCAAGCTCTGCCCTCCCCGCTCTCGGCGGGCTGAACCGGGAATCGCTGGGTGCTGTCGTCCCAGTGGTTGACAGCCAGTAGAAGGGGGGTAAACTGAATAGCTCCCCACTTCCCTCTGCTCCTCAACCTTCCTGCCACGTCATCTTCTGGCTCTCCCTCTGGTGTCTGGTTGACCTTTTCTCTGCTTCTCCTCCTTCTGACTGCGTGAGGACCCCTCCTCTGGACAGGAGCTCTCTTCTGGGTTCCCGCCTGCCGCACCTGCTCGCGGCCACCAACTAGGTAGCGTGCTCTAACAGTCCGTGCGTGCCCCTTGCATGCCCAGGGAGGTGGAGGCCTGGCTGTCTCTGCACAGAAGAGACGGCACTCGGTCCTCAGAGGCCAGGCTGGGGCCGAGGCTGGCATGTGCTCGGGGGCAGTCCCGGGGGGGGGGGGGCATCTCTCTCAGACATCGGGTAACTGCCCTTCAAATCAAAGATGGAATTTGATGGGAGAGCGGGCATGGTAATTGTGCTTCCTGTTCGTAATCACTTCAGGTGGGGCAGGTAAGCTTACCTGGCCATTGGGCGGCTTATTGGGGTCCAGAGAGCTAGCCAAGGCGAACGCCTAGCTCGGTTTGTGCCTGAGCTCCTTGTGGGGAAAAGAGCTGCAGGTCAGGGGGATGGCCCGCCTGACCGCCTGTGCTGTGGGTGTGGGTGTCTTCTCCCGACAGGTGACCACGTGCTGGGTGGATGAGGCCGGGGCCAGTTCCACGCACTGCCTCTCCCCACAGGCTGAGCACGCTGGGGTCCGCACCTACTTCTTCAGTGCCGAGAGCCCCGAGGAACAGGAGGCCTGGATCCAGGCCATGGGGGAGGCTGCCCGAGTACAGATCCCCCCAGCCCAGAAGTCGGTGCCCCAAGCTGTGCGTCACAGGTGAGTCCCAGGGCACAGGGCATGGGGGTGGGGAGTGCTAGAGAAAGAGGATCAAGGAAGCGCCCTACTCTGTGTCCTGCTGAGCCCGGCGTGCTGGCTTGAACCTCTGAGAACACGTGAGCCGCTCCATGCCTCCTAGCAGGGCTAAGTGATTCCAGAGCCTGGAGTCTCTCTTCCCTTCCCCCTGACCGGTTCTCCCTCTTCTCTCTGGGCTGGTGGAGGCCAAGAGAGAAGCCAGGTTCCGTCGTGGCCTGGCCAGGAGCCAAAGACCGGGGTCATTTGCTCATTTATTCTTGGCTTTGCACATTAAACCCATGACCTCTGGAGGAGGGTAGACTCAGGTGCGAATCCCAACTTAGCTACTTGCTCACACTGTGACATCAGGGTGATCACTTAACCTCTCTGAGCCTGAATTTCCTCCCCGTGAAGGCAGCAGTTATAATCCTACCTCATAGGGGCAGCCGGGAAATCCTGACATGCAGTGAACACTCAGCCCATGGCCCCTCCATCACCCCTGCCACCTGTCGCCACCCACAGCCTCACGGCCTGTCTCTGCTGGAACCGGGTAGATGGGAGTCTTGAGTTAGATGTTAACAGGGATCCAGAAGAAGGAGGTTTTTATGATACAGACTCCAAGTCTATTTTAGTGTCTTAGAAGTGTTTACCAGGCAACGCTGCAACAAGGATGCTTGAATCTGTTGAATTTGAGAAGCGGTAGGGAAAACATCGTCACGAGGTCCCATCTTCACTTCAGCTGAGGGGCGTACTTCCAGAAGTTCGCTCATTTAGTTCATAAATATTTACTGGAAATAGGTATGTGTGAGGCACTGTAGGGGGCGCTAGGAAAACAAGGGAAGACCAGTCTACATGCTTCTGCCTCGTGGCGCTTACGTTCAGGCGGAGTCTGTCCCGGAAGAAGCTTGTCCTGGAGAAGAAACTAGCATGCTTCTAAGCCTAGGATGTTTGAGGCAACAGCTTAGGCGCCTGGCGCCCGCCGTGTTTGATCTCACAGTCCTACGAGGGGAGCGACTGTTACACCCATCCTGCCAACGAGGAGCCCAAGACTTGCAGAAGTTAAGGAACTTGCATAGGACAGCAGGCTGAGCTGTAACGAGCCTCCATGGCCGAAACATCAAGGACAGTCACTATCATGAAGCTTTGGTGTAGCGTGCACCGAGTTTGGGGGGCTGGAGCGGGGACAGACTGCAGAGGAGACCAAGTCTGGGGCGGGTTAGTCTTGGCCATAGCTTCGGAAGGCTGGATGCAGTGCAGGTCAGCAGAAGGGAGCAGAGAGTGGGCCGTGGAGAGGACCTAGAGGGGGAAGTGAGCACACCACGCGTGGGCAAGAGTGCACTGTGTTTTCGAGTAACTGCCCGGGCTGGGAAGTTACTTGGGAAACAGAACTGTCATTCATTGAATCCCGTTTCCATCGCTACCTTCCTGCCCACCCTTCTCCACTCCTTTTCCCTTCCCAGTCTACCACCCCCTGCCCAGCTCGCTGCTGGGCTGGAGTCACTTACAACATCTCCCTTGGCATCCTGCAGCCATGAGAAGCCAGACTCAGAGAACATCCCTCCTAGCAAACAGCACCACCAGCCGTCCCACAACAGCCTCCCCAAGCCCGAGCCAGAGGCCAAGACTCGAGGGGAGGGTGACGGCCGGGGCTGCGAGAAGGCAGAGCGGAAGCCCGAGAGGCCTGAAGTCAAGAGCGAGCCTCTGGTGAAAGCCAATGGCATCCAAGCCGGACCGGAACCATCCTCGGAGCCGGGCAGCCCTTACCCCGAGGGCCCAAGGGTCCCAGGGGGAGGAGACCGGCCCGCCCAGCCCAATGGCTGGCAGTATAGCTCCCCGAGCCGGCCGGGCAGCACAGCTTTCCCGCCTCCGGACTCAGAGAGTGGGGGGCACCAGCGGAACTTCCCCCCACGTGCCAACCCCGACAAGATTGCCCAGCGCAAGAGCTCCATGAACCAGCTGCAGCAGTGGGTGAACCTGCGCCGGGGGGTGGCGCCCCCTGAAGATCTCCGGAGGTGAGTCCTGATGGGGCGTAGGCGTGGAGCTGGGGTGCTGCGATGGCCAGGGGCGGGGGCTGGGGTAGTAACACTTGCAGCTTCCCTTGCTGGAAGCCTTCGGGAAGCCAGGCTGCGTTGGGAAACCAAGAAGACTCCAAAACCCAGGGTCTCAGGCTTGTCCAGATCCTTTCCTGTCCCCCGTGGCACCGTCTGTGGAGTGTGACCCCTGCCCGATTCCTGCCCTCTCTGATTGCTTCAGAGACAGGGTCGGACTCCCCGGCACCTCTCCACAAGGATGCTGGGTGCCCAGGACGCGCAGGCAGTCATAGGAGGGGCCTCGGCCTTGCTCCCGTCAGATATCCGTCTGTGCTTCCCACCCTCTTACAACAGCCCCTGTTCCAGCATTTCCACCACCGTGAGCCTCACTGACTGCCAAGCCCACTCACCCCATTTTTGAACGGCTCTAATTGTTTGAAAGTCTTTATTTATTGCAGTTGTAAAAAAAGAAAAGAGGGGCGCCTGGGTGGCTCAGTCGGTTGGGCGTCCAACTTCGGCTCAGGTCATGATCTCGAAGTTGGTGGGTTCGAGCCCCGCGTCGGGCTCTGTGCTGACAGCTCAGAGCCTGGAGTCTGCTTCAGATTCTGTGTCTCCTCCTCTGTCTGCCTCTCCCATGCTCATGCTCTGTCTCGCTCTGTCTTTCAATAATAAACATTAAAAAAAATTTTTTTTAAAGAAAAGAAACGAAATGTCGCCACTCACTGATCCTAGTCCTGCCCTCTAGACCAGTTTCCTCCTTTGTCCGGTGACTGGCTTTCAAATACTGGAAGACATTTATTAGCCTGATAGCGTTCATCTCGTTCATCTCGGGACAAGTGGGGCTGCTGCTCGCTCCCCTGGGTGTGGGCGGCTCCAGGGACCCCAGGTAACACCTTCAGGAAGGCTACTCACCTCTGGTGGCACTCTGCTGCTGGGGACATCTGGCCTGCCCCAAGGGGTGAGCGCCTCACTTGGGATGCATCCCAGGAACCTACCGGTCCCGCCCTTGACAAGAACATAAAATCTGGGGAGGCGCCCTTTTGTCCCCCCTGTGTTGGGTGTTTCCCCTCCTCCCTCCACCAGGTGCCTGGTATGTTCCCTTTCCTTCAGCTGTTTGCTTCTCTGAAAGGATCTGATACATTGTGCTTCAAGCTGGGATAGAACTAACAAGGCTTAAAGTTTCTTCCCAGGAAGCTCTGAATGTGAAATTTCTAGCCTCAGGTTGTTGGTTGAAGGAGGAAGCTGCTTTTTTTTTTTTTTTGAGATACAGTTGGTTTTTTTTTTTTAATTAATTAATTTATTTATTTTGAGATACAGTTGGTTTTTTTTTTAATTAATTAATTTATTTATTTTGAGAGAGAGAGCGCCAGCAAGAGAGGGAGAGAGAGAAGCCCAAGCAGGCTCCCTGCTGTCACAGCAGAGCCTGATGCAGGGATCAGACTCACTAACCGTGAGATCGTGACCTCAGCCCGAGAGGGAGGAAGCCTTGAGGGAGTTTCCCTGCACCTCTGGAAGCAAGCCTCAGTGCCCAGGCAGTGGCTACCTCTGTGTGCTCCCAGGGTCAGCCTGGGGCACCATTCACCTGTTCACGGTCTGCTCTAGGCTGGAGGACACAGAGGCAGGGCTGGGGCACGGATGGGTGGGTGGGGTTGTGCTCATTCTGGCTTCCTTACAGTGTCCTCTCTCTCAGTCCCTCTAGGTTCTACCCCGTGTCCCGCAGGGTCCCTGAGTATTATGGCCCCTACTCCTCCCAGTACCCTGATGATTACCAGTACTACCCACCAGGGGTGCGGCCCGACAGCATCTGCTCAATGCCAGCCTATGATCGGATCAGCCCACCCTGGGCCTTGGAGGACAAGCGTCACTCCTTCCGCAATGGAGGCGGCCCTGCCTTCCAGCTTCGGGAGTGGAAGGAGCCTCCGGGCTACGGGCGGCAGGATGGCACCATCTGGCTCCCCGGCCCCTCCCCCTCCCGGCAGCCAGTCTATTATGATGAGCTGGATGCCACATCCGGCTCCCTGCGCCGCCTGTCCCTGCAGCCCCGCTCCCACTCCGTGCCCCGCTCGCCCAGCCAGGGCTCCTACAGCCGCGCCCCGCATTTACTCCCCCGTCCGCTCACCCAGTGCCCGTTTTGAGCGCCTGCCACCTCGCAGCGAGGACATCTATGCTGACCCCGCTGCCTATGTGATGAGGCGATCCGTCAGCTCCCCCAAGGTGAGCCAGCAGCGCGCCCCCTCCTTCCTCATCCCCTGAGGTCCCCCACAAGCCTACTACCATCTGCGGAGAAGATGTGCAGGTGTGCAGGCATCTGGGACTCTTGGGGTCACTGTGCCCCATGGGGACACACACCGTATGTTGGCAGGAGCCACGATGATGCCCAGGACGCCACTGGCCCTGCAGTTCTGCCTGTGGGAGAGCTGCTTTGGGGGATGTGCTCTGACCCCTGAGCAGGAACACTGGTGCCCTTCCCCAGGTTGTGCCGGGAACCCTAATTCCTTGTCAGAGGGCAGAGAGGGTTCTGTCTTTTGAGGACTGGACGGGTCACTGCAAGGCTATCACAATGGATAAATGCTGCAAATCCATTTGAATTTGGAGTCTGCTCTGGGACAGGATACAAACATCCCTAACCTTGAACGTTAGTTGGTGGGGAAGTCCGTGTGCCAGCCGGACCCCCTCACCTCTCCAATCCCCTTTCTCTTCCAGTATGATTACCTGGGAGACAGGCGGCCAGTCCCTGCAGGACTGTTCCCCTACAACTACCCACCATCCCCCACGGCCCACGATAAGATGGTACGTCCTCTCCTCCCGTCCGCTGCCCGCACGACCTCTCCTCCCAGAGCGGGGGCCCAACTAGGGCAGCCACAGGGGTGCTCTGTGTCCGGTACCTGGCCCTCCTGGTTCTCAGCAACCTCTGGATACCTCCTCCCTCCTGGCCAGGACTCTAACCCCAACGCAGAGCTTGACGCCAGTTACCCCCAGCTCTGTGACATAAGGTAGAGGAGCAGGGACTAGATCTGGAGGCGTGTGACGTCCTGATCGTCTCGACTCCAGAGCAGCCTCCCGTCCAGCATGGTCAGGGGCTTGGGTCGCGGCCTGGGAAGAAAAGTTAGGTCCGAGTGTCCGTTAGCAGACGTCTTCTCCAAGTCTGTCCTTGGCCCGGAGTGCGGCTTCTGGGAAACGACACAAGTGGTGGGATTAAGGAAGAAAAGATTTTCCATGGTGTGTCTTTTCCTTTCCTCCCTGCTTTCCACTGGTCTCTCCCTGGAATCTGTTCTCCGGAGAATTTTGGTCTCCACTGGTCTCCACCCGGAGAACTGGATGGAGACAGGGATGCTGAGGAGGGTCACAGGAACCAACAGGCAGAGTCCTTGTCCCCGAAGGCCTGTTGCTGACCCCTGTCCTGACACAGCCCCGGGAGGCCAGGGTGGAGGAGCCTGCGCAGGCGTGGAGGGGTGCCCCTTCCTTCCTTCTCCCTGATCCTTCTCTGTCTAAGCCCTAGCCCTGACGCACAGCACGTGCACCCACCCAGAAACCATGGATTCTTCCAGAAAACTCAGGAGCTGGTAGGGAGGGCCAACTGCACTGCTTCAAAGGTGCTTCCCTCTCCCAGGGGAGGGCCCGGCGGATGGGGAGCCCTGGAACTGGGGCCCTCGAGCTGCGGCCAGAGCGAGTCCCTCCTCTGGTTGAGGCATCCAGGAGGCAACCACGGTGCCTGCCCCCAGCCTCTTTCCTTCCCTTCCCCAGAGCTCCTCAAGGATAGACAGAGGCCTCTCTTTGACCTTGCCCCCCCTCGCCCCTCACGCGCCCCCCCCCCCCCCGCCCCCCAGCTAACTCTTAACTGCTTTGCTTCCTTTTTATTGTTTTCTGTTGTCCTGTTCCTGTTTGTTTGTGTTGCTGTTGGGCCTCGGGCTCCGGGTAGGATGAACTTTTAGACCTTCAGTTGCAAAGAAACCTAGAGTATTTGGATCAGCAGGTAGGCAGAGCTGGTGCCCCCTCCCATTCCCCTGCCCTCCTGTCGTGTCTCCCTGCTCCTCCCCACCTTCTCATCTTCCCTCCATTTGACAACCTTTGTTGGCACCCCCCCCCCCCCCCCCCCCCCCCCGGACACAACAAAGTGGCTTATATTTTGGTTTGCGCCTTCACGCCCCGCCCCCTTCGCCTCAAAGCCCTTTAGGGCAGCTGGGAGTTTCCTAGGGAAAAGGAGAATAAGAAATGACCACATGAATAATTAATGCCACCTCCTATTTGTTCAGGCCAGATGGAACTGTCCCTGGGGGGTAGGCGGGAATTTGCATTTCTGCTGGAGAGAGCAGCAGAGACCTTGAACAGGGGGTGAGCGCCAGGCAGGGAGGTGGGGGGTGGAGGGGGCTGGCTAAAATGCTAGGGATTTAGTGCAGCCTGAATCCGGGAAATGATCTATCATAGTTCACAGGCTGTTGTTAAACTATGTCGTTAAACAAACATAGTTTGTAAACCAAGGACTACAGACTTGCCCTAGGATGGTGTCTTTATAGATCCTAACGCATTTAATCTTCATAACAACCCCTGCAAGGTGGGTACTGTTGTTATCCCCATTTTAGAGCCGATAAGACGAAAGCACAGAGAGGTTAAGTAACATGCCAGGGGACACACAGCCAACAAACGGCAGAGCTTGGAATGTGGCTCTGAGATTTTGACCCAGGTTGTAGCAGAGGAAATGACTAACATGAAGAAGCAGGAGTCAAACCTCATCAGGATTATTTTACGCTCTTAGAGGTCCAGAGAGAACCATACCCTTGACATCAGAGGCTACCGCCATAACTGTTGGTGGTTCTAGACACACAGACCTCGATGCCTCGGGGAGATCATCCTCTTAGAAGGCATTGGGCACTAAGAAGAATTGATATCCACGTTTTGATCAGCAGCGACAGCTCCCAGCCCGCACGGGTGTTGCATTTTACTTCCAGAAACAGCACGTGGTGTCCACCACGAGTGGTGCAGTCCACATGGGGATGGGTCTCCGGATGCCAGCCCAGAGCAGCGCTGACAAGTGCTGGCGTTTCTCCATAGGAAGCGGGGTCTGCGGTGCCCTGGGTAGTGAGGGGCAGGGCTGAGTGCCCTCAGGGCTCCTGGGCAGACTTTCCTTTCTGTGGCCCATCCACAGTGCCTGGCTGCACAGGACTTCAATGCCACAGCTGGGCCCCTGCTGGGGCTTCTGGCCCTCATGACAGGGCTGGGCCCTTGGCGGGGGGGGGGGGGGGGGGGGGGGGGGGGGGGGGCTTGAGAAATAACCCTTCAGAAGACCTCCTCTAGATAAAGAATAATTTTTTTAAAAGAATAATATTCCTAAAAGGAAGTTGTATATGCTAAGAGTCCAAAACGTGGAGTCAGACATTCTAGTCCCAATTCTGCCATTTTACAAGGGTTGTGGGTTTTTTGTTTTGTTTTTTTCTGTTTTTTGTTTTTTTCTTGGAAATGTCGCTTTGTCTCCCTGGGCCTTGGTTTTCTCAATCATAAAATGGCCGTTGTAGAATCCACCTTTTCTGCCGTACAGAGTTCCTGGAGAATCAAGTAAGAGGGTACATGGCAACGCTTTGTCAGGCATTGGCAAGGAGTGGTCACTGCTGCTATAATGATTTTATTCGTTTTCTTCTAAAACTCAATTTAAAATATTACTTGAGCACTTTTATGGTGTATAAGGCACTGGGCTAGGTGCTTTCTCACAAAATCTAACATTTTGGACAGACCGAAGGGACACACAGGAGAGGAAGGAATCCTACAGTCAAAGCCTGCGGGGGCTAAAAGATCCCCAAAGCCGCAGCGTGAGTGGGAGCAGAGGCCAGGGCGAGAACATTCTGGCTTCCCTCCTTTATTGCTTGAGATCCACTGGTTGGGGAAGGAATGAGATCAGTGGGTGTCCAGGAGAAGCCTGGGCCGCCTTTGCCCTCTCCAAGCCTGGTGCATTACCAGGTCTGCCTTGCCCTACACACACACACACACACACACACACACAGAGGACACAGTCATGGCACACAGCAGCATGCAAACACACATATACACACACCATATACAATTACACATACTCCACACACACACACACCCCATACACAACAAACACAATCTCATACACACAGGGCTCCAGGAAGATAGGGATTGACTTGAGTTCAGATCCTTACAGAAAGATGTGGCTGATGTCCTGTTGACCGTTAACTATTTGACAAACCTCTTACCGCTCTTTTCAAAGCCTTTTCAATGACACTTTGTGCCATGGAAAAAAATTCCAAAGGGCTAAAAGAGGTAGAGGGATCAGATCCTAGGAAAGCCTTTGAAAATGCTGTGGACCCTGCAAAGGGGAGTGGGTGGGTACCCCTCACCCTGCCCACAGCACACAGAAGCAAGGCTGCCCCTGGGTCACCACCTAAGTGGATAAGATAAAAAATACGTGTGGGTGCGACACAGATTGGGCAGCTAAGTGCTGAAAACGTGAGAGCCTCCTGCATCGTGACCCCAGAAGCTCTGCCCTAACGTGGCTCTGTCCCTTCCCTCATTCACTTCCTCTCCCCAGAAGGCTTTTCCCACAGAACTTCCCTCTGTTTTCTGCTGCCTTCGCCTGTAGGTCAGTTGAGTTAAAGGGACATAGCCAAGGACGCTCCCGAATGTGTTCACGTTTTGATGTTGTCAAGCTGGAACCAGTGGGGGAAATGATAGCATTTCTAGTTGATTCGGTCGGCTTGTCCTCCCTCCCTGTCCTTCCTTTCTCCTGCCCTTCCTTGTCTCTCTCTCTCTCTCTCTTTCTTTTTCATTTGGCAAGTAGTCTTTCCCCCTCTGTGTTCCTAATGGCCCTTGAAACATAAAGATAACCTGTTGGGAGAGCAGTGTTCCAGCATCTGGTGTCCCTTTAACATGGCTTGCTTGTTTTGGCCTCCTTATTTGCTCCCTAGTGTCATCCAAGATCGGCATGGATGCTACCAGCCCAGCTCTGGAAACCGTGTTTAGCAATCCTTTCTACTCTAGAGCCAAGAGGTGGGCAGGGGTCGGGGAGAGAGAGCTGTGCCCACCTCTGTGTGAAGGCCCATCCAAAGAGCGGCCCCAGTTTTATTTCTCAGCTGTTTCATTTAGTTCAAATTTGGGGAGATGGGTTTTTCCAACTGCCGGTGTGGTCTTTGACTGAAGCAACGTGAAGAAAGAGAGTTGGGGCAGGGAGTTGACCTTGGCCAGTGTGGATGAGACCCACATGTCTCAGGCACCCTGGGGGAGTGTCACTGGGCGGGGGGGGGGGGGGGGGGGTGTCTCTGCAGGGCCGTGAACGAAGGCACAGCAGCCCTCCAGCTCCCTTCTGTGGCCTTTCCTCAGGGCACCTCCAGGGCTGGTCCTGGGACAGTTCACAAGGGGCCAGCGATGGCTAAGGCCAAACAGAGAGGGAGCTGGAGACCCCGTGAGAAGCTGTCCTGTCCTGTTTCGGGAAAACAAGCCCAGGCGGGTGATGGGGAGATAGCTCTATGTGGGCCGGAGTTTGAATCGTCCATTCCTTCCTCTCTCCAGATGAGTGAGAGCGAGACTCTCATCAGTATGGTGAACCGCATGGTGGAAAACTCCTCCCCCAGGGCCCAACTCTTCATGCAAGTAAGGCCTCCGCCTGGTAGCATGGTCCCCGTCAACACCATTTCAGCTGCTTGTGCATGGTCGGGTCAAGCCATCTGGGTTGGGGCTTGCTCTGCCCAACCCTCCATCCACCAGGCCTCATCTCCAGGCCCCGCCTGGCCCCTCTCCTTTCATCCCACCGTGTCTCTCTTGTTCTTCATGTTCATGGGTGGACCCAAGGCCCGTTTCTCAAACCATCAAAATAGCCAGCACCACCATCCCATATCACACCAGGGATCACGAATCTGCTTTTTAATGCCCAGGACTTCTATCTCGTGTTTGTTATCTTCTTAACAGACGTCTTTGGGGGCAAGGGCATGAGGGGTGTCATATGGAACCATCCGGTGCCACGGTTGTGTAGAATGTCCGGTGATTTCCAGATGCTTCACCAGGGGTGGGCAGCGTTTGCCGGACCCAGGTGTACTTCTGGGTTAGACACGAGCCCTGTGGCTGGTGTTCAATCTACTAAGATGATAATTCTCAAGTGTTTCCGATGCTCATTCCATTTCCTCATGCCTCACCCTCCAAAACAGCCAAGGGTTAACTGTTGTTGTCATGGTCGTTACCAACAAGCCATCTGGGATCTATGCACCCCCAGAGTCCCTCCCGACAGTAGATCTTGAGCTCAGGGGAGAGGGGAGAGTAGGAGCCGGGCAGAATCAGCCTCAAGAATTGGGGAAAACCTACACAGGGGCCATCCCAGGCTTCCCAGCCGGGGGCAAAGAACTAGCTCAGGTTCCCGGCATGGAGGCGGCGAGAAGTGACGGACCACGGTCTCGGACAAGAACGGAGCGAGGGTTGTCCGCGTTCCCGTCCCCACACGCCCTGCCTGTCCCCCGCTGCTGTAACCGGCCTCGTGTTCCTGCAGGTCCCTCCGTACCCAGAAGTGTTCCGGGACGGCCTCCACACCTACAAGTTAAACGAGCAGGATACAGATGTAAGAGCAGCTCTCCTGCTCCCCTGTCCTCTCCGGTCCCTCCCGCTGTCGCCCTCATCTTCGCTCTCCTCCGCTGGGGCTTTTCCTCCGTCCATCTCTGTCCTTCTGCCGGCTCTTCATACCTTTGACTCATGTCCTCTCTCGCCACCAAGACAGCATTCTGCCTGCCCCTTCCTCATCCCCTTTCTTTTCTCGTTCGTACCAATTACCCCTACCTCCCATGCCAGCTGTGTGCGTTTCTCCACTGAGCCCTAGGCCCTCTCGTCTACAGCAGCGGGGGCTGCTTATTACAAGGAACTCAGACTTGTTTAGGAGGGACATCAGCCAGGCTGCTCTGGGCCCAGCCTGGCAGGAGGGCCTCGGTGACTGGAGGGAGGAACCTGGCCCTGGCCTCAGGGAGCTTCAGGGTAGTGTCGCGTGCCACTGAGCAGCAGGTGGTGACATAAGATTTGTGTACTAAATGGGCTCGGTAATGGGTTCCACAGGAGGGCAGGGCAGGGAGGCCAGGGACCAAGCAGGTGGCATGTGAGCCGGGCCTTGAAGTTCAAAGGCCCAGAAGACACGATGTGGCTCAGTAGAAAAGAGCCAGAGAAGTGTTTGAGGAATGGCATGAATAAAGGTGTGGATATGGGGAAAGCATAAGTCTTCCCAGAAGAGAAGTTTGGCCTAACCTGCCTCCTCCCCATCACCACTGGCCTTGCCTGGGTAGCGGGTCCGCCCAGTAGGCCTAGGAGAGTTTCCATCCAGGCGAGGACCAGATCTCAGAAGGATCCCAGCCTCAGCCATCCGGAGACCCTGGAAGGAGGGGAGAACAGGGTCCTGTGAGACTGGGGAGCCAGTTCACTGGTTTTCCCAAGACTGCCTGCTCCTCCAATCCATGCCCGCCGGGAAGGCCTGGGAGGCCCAGGCCACGTTGTCTCCTCAACCCTTCGGGAACCGGAACCCCCAGGAGGAGGGGAATGCAGGGGCTTAACATTTAACTCCTCTCTCAAGCTGACTCCCTTCCTCAGAGAATAAGCACATCTCCCTTCCCGGTAGGTCCTTGGGGAGTCTCCCAAGGTGAAGACCGTCTTCCTATTCCCAGGAGCCTCCAAGGTCAAGGTGAAGAAGGCCTAGGGTTCCTCAGCAAGGGAAAGGAGGAGGTATCCAGAGGCCAGTCCCTTCCAACCAAATTCCCAGGTCCCCATCAAACCATATCCTTCACCCCCTTCTCTCTCCCTCCCTTCCCTCGACCCCCTCGGGGCCCCCCAGAAGCTGCTGGGCAAACTGTGTGAACAGAACAAGGTGGTGAGGGAGCAGGACCGGCTAGTGCAGCAGCTCCGAGCTGAGAAGGTGAGAGCCAAGGGGTGGCCTTGGGTTGGGGGCATGTGGGGACGGTGGGGGGGGGGGGGGGGGGAGAGGCCGGCTCGGAGAGGTGTGGGTTGCCATCTCCGCCCTAAGCTGACAAAGGTCTGTCACAAACCTCTGTACCACCCTCCCCTGGAACTGCTGAAGCTCTTCCGGGGGCCCCAGCCAGGGAGGACAACCACCACCAAGTTGCTGGGCTGAACCGTTGGGGCTTAGGCCTCTTAAAGTCCCAGAGAGGAGTTATCAGGGCTGTTCACAGCCGGTCCCCTGCCCTTCTTCAGGAGAGCCTGGAAAGTGCCTTGATGGGGACCCACCAGGAACTGGAGATGTTTGGAAACCAGCCCGCCTACCCGGAGAAACTGCTGCGCAAAAAAGAGTCCCTGCAGAACCAGCTCATCAACATTCGGGTGGAGCTGTCACAGGCGACCACGGTAACCCCCCCCCCCCCCGCCCCCGTGGGCACCCCGACAGGAGAGCCGCCCCTCCCAGGCTGTGCCCTCTAGCTCCCGACTCTCCTCTGCGGGCAGGAGCAGCAGGGGGCTCTTGGCCAGAAGGGGCACAAACGCGAGACCTTAGTACCGCCCTGCACGCGGCCGTGCGTGTGCCGGCCTCTTCGATCCATAGTCTCTGCCGAGGAAACTGGCTTATTTTTTCACACACCGCACCTGCACCGGGATTCGATCAGGACAGGGTGAAGTCGAGGGCTGCTCGTTTCCTCGGCTGCTCTCACAGCTTCGCTGCCTACCTCTGTCCTCTCCCCTGGAGATCCAGGACACCGGCGGCAATGCTACCTCCCTCATCTCCCGTGGGCACGGGGCCGACCCTGCGGCCGGTACGCACTGCCTGGATAATGGCTCTGGGCTGCGGCGGCCAAAGGCCCAGGAAAACGTGGCCCAGGAGGGAGAAAGGTCTCTAACGCCCAGCAAGCAAACACCTCTGGGTTTTCTCTTTCTGCCCTCCCAACTTTGTATCACCCAGTGTGGGGAGAACAGTAGGGTGCGGGCATCGTACGGTCCCCTTGTGGCCTACCCCCACGTCTGGAGAGGATTCTGGTTTCCCTGTGTCCGCCTGCAGTACGATGGGCCACTGTGCCTCTTGAAAGGCCAGTGTTTGGCTGTCATCAGAATGTCTCAGCCCTGGGCCCTCTCCGCCTGTCCCTCTGTGCCCTCCTCCCTCGCCCTGCCAGACCCCAGGTACCTTGGCCCCAAGCCCCGCGGCAGGATGGGAGGAAGGCTTCGGCAATGGCCGCTTTCTCAGTCAACCCACCTGCCCTTGCAGGCCCTGACGAACAGCACCATAGAGTATGAGAACCTTGAATCCGAGGTCTCTGCCCTGCACGACGACCTCTGGGAGCAGCTCAATTTGGACGTCCAGGTGAAGAAGGCGCCTGGGCAGGGGAGGGGCGGTTGGCATGCCTTCCCTTCTCCTTAGGGCCACAAGAGACCAAAATGGCTTCCCTTCTTGCTTTAGAGATCTCAGAGACTTGAGACAGGGAGTTGGTCCTGAGACAAAGGACAGGATTCAAGTCCGCTTAAAACAGACGCTTTCAGGACGAAGCTAATGTGGATTCTTCTTTAGTTCCATCAAATCATTAGGAAGGAGTAAAGCTGAAACACAAGAGAGCTGGGTTAGACAGAAGGTATTTTATGACTGAAAGGATTTAACACATAAATACGGACACGGGCGTCGGTCTAGACAAGCATATAGGTCTCTACGGGGATATAGATATGGGTATACGTGTAGCTGTCCCTCGTGACCTCAGAAGGAGTGGGCAGTACGGGAGAAGCCACCCAGGAACTTTAAGATAGGAAAGAGGCTTTCCTTCCCAGGAGGGGTTAGGAACGCTCTGCTTGGAGGCAGGAGGCTGGACTCATCCACCTTGGGGAATTCTTAACCTTTCCCTCGATCAATCGTATCTACCCAAGCTGTGCAAGCCCTGTCTCTCTGTTGCGGTTAATGCCCCAGTTTCCCCTATTTTACTCCTGGCAACAAAACTTACCACCACCCTCACTTGCAGCTGGACCTCTTGGTCCAGGTCACCTGAATGCCACCGTGTCCTGTGGGCAAGCCTCACTTTCAACGCGAACATTTTAGGAGGTAGGAAAGCACTCTGAGCACCAGCTCTGGAGACAAATAGACCCAGACTCAGACGGTGGTCGCACTGCTTGCTAACGGACGGCCTTGGGCGCACATCCCTTCATCCCCAAAGTCGGGACACCTGTCACTTTTGCCTCGCAGACTTCTGGTGCGGCCGAGATGAGTTAGTGTATGCAAAGCACCTAGCGCGGAGCCTGGCACGCGGCACGGAGGAGGGTCGGGCGCTAAATAAGTGGCAGCTGTCAGTTTTCAAAGAGTGTAAACTCTAACCCAATAGAATCCATGAGTGTGTAGGCATGCATTGGGCGTGAGTGTTACGAAAGGGCTGTTTGGATACAAAGAATCTTAGTAAGTGGGGAACTCTTGCTGTTGATAACTGGCTCCCATAGTGGCCACCTAGAGGGCCACTTGCTCCAAGACCACCCTGATCTCCCTGGGGGAAGCTGAGTCATGTTTACCTAACAGGGCTCTTGACTGTGATAGCAGGGCCCTCTCCTCTGGCAATTCCCGCATTCCATTTTGCAGAAGCCGAGGGGGGGGCACAGTCTTCCCGTGAGAAAGAGGAACGTGCTGGAGGGCTGTGTGCGCGTCAGCGTGCGCGTGTGCACGGGGCTCTTGTCTACCGCCGGCCCAAAGGGATGCAGGGAGGAGGCTGGGATGCTCCTCACGGCCACCTCCCTTGACCTGCTCTTCTGCCGTTTCAGAATGAGGTACTCAACCGGCAAATCCAGAAGGAAATCTGGAGGATCCAGGATGTGATGGAGGGGCTGAGGAAAAATAACCCGTCCCGGGGCACGGACACGGCCAAGCACAGAGGTGGGTGCCTTCTCCACCAGCCTCCTGAAACGCTCGCCAGAAATGCCCTGGTGTCTCTGGCGTCCATCCCACATCTGTCAGCTCCCACCTCTCCAGGCCCTTACGCTGAGCTCAGAGCTAGTCAGGGCCCTCTCAGGCCTCCAGAATCTTCCCCCGGGAGGGTAGGTACGACTCCCTTACTCCCTCCTCTCCTCCCAGAATGCACCAGACCCCTCTGAGACACTGTTGACCCTGATGGTCTAGATTCCTCCCCAGAAAAGGTCAAAGAACACCTATGCCTCTCCCCACCCCTAAGCCCATGGGCCTGTTGGCGATCTGAAGCCACTACCTTAATGTCTTCCTGAAGCCCTTTGGGCTGGACTTTGGGCTGGCTTTCTTTGACATCTCAAAGGCAACAGTGTCCTTTCCGTCCGTCATCGTCCCCTGTCCCTGCACAGTTCTCCACGGCCAGCCTGCACCCCAGCCCCCATAATAAGTCCCTTCAGCAGGCCCAGGTGGCCCTGGAACCTTCCTCCCACGTCCCTGGGTCCTCCCCTGCCTCCTCCACCTGTGGAGCCCATCCACATGCCTGGCCACACCCCTACCCTATCATCCCTCACCTCTCCTCTCCTCTGCCCCCAGGAGGCCTTGGCCCCACGGCCACCTACAGCTCCAACAGCCCCGCCAGCCCTCTCAGCTCTGCCAGTCTCACCAGCCCCCTGAGCCCCTTTTCACTGGTGTCCGGCTCACAGGGGTCCCCCACCAAGCCCGGATCCAGTGAGGTAAGCTGAGAAAATGGAGTAGAAGGTAGGCGGGGGAGGGGGGAGCAGGTCCTCATCTGCCTGAAAGGCCCGGATTCTGTGCCCCTCCCTGCCCCAGAGGCCGCCAGTCCTAGAGCTTTGGCTTTCGGTCCGGTCCGAGGCAGTCGTCGTCTTGCGCCCAGTTTGGCGGACCTCCTTCCAGATTTCTCCTTTCCTTGCTCTCATCTGCACTTGCCATCTTTAGCTTCCTTCCGGGGAAGTCTCTTCCCAAACAGCAGGATGGTTAACAAAGATACCACTTAGTGGGGATTTAAATCCGGAGCTTTCCAGCACACGAGAGGGTGGAGAGTCAGCGTGGGGAGCAGTTTCCTAGCCAGTCAGCAAGAGTTTACAGGGGCTCTCCCAGGGGCCAGGGACGGTGTGAGGCCCTCTCAGACATGTGCCCGTGTGTGCCCACAGCCCTCCACTTGGGGAGCCCAGCGTCCGGTGCCGACCGAGACCAATTTATAGGAAACAGCCAGCCTCTGGAGCGTGGCGGTGTGTGTCTCAGTATTGACCATAAACGCTCTGATATTCCCAAGAGACGGTGGAACTTTGGGCCACTAGGCATTGGGACAGTCAGAGGAACAAGGGAAAGGCATCACAGACAGGAGGGGGCGGCAGAAGCAAAGACACAGGGGCACGAACGTGCCCAGCGCGATGATGAGACAGCGAGCAGGGAGCTTTGGAGAAAAATGGGGGAACAGTGGGGGCAGCAGTCACAGGCGGGGGCTCTGCTGAAGAGGGCCCTGAGGCCGGGCTGAGAGTTCACTCCGGAGCTGGAGCTCCATCCGGGCGGTGGGTGGGAGTCCGGTGGTCCAGGGCCCCGGGTGTCCACGATGGGGGCCGCAGGTCTCCACGATGTTGTCTGTCCGCCTGCTAACGCTCTTTTCTCCTGCTCTCACAGTGGCTGCTCTCCTTCCTCCTAATGCTCTGGCTTCTCTCTGCCTCAGGAGCCCGGCCCGCCGCGGCCCCCCCTTCCCAAAGCCTACGTCCCCCTGGAGTCTCCTCCAAACGTGCCTCCACTCCCTAGCGAGAGCCGCTTCTGGCCGTACCCCAGCTCCCCTTCCTGGCACCGCCGTGGCGAGCCAGCCAGGGGTCAGGTACCCAGCACCCTTGGGTCCTGGAGGGCAGGGGCGGAGGGAGCGGGGCGAACGGCCAGGTGAGGGGGCGAGGCAGGACACGGAGCCATTTTCCCCATTCCAGTAGTCATTTCCCACAGCTGCCCAGTTGGACCCTGGGATAAGGAGAGGGATGGCAGAGAAGGCTTTCCCCTTGGTGCTCTCTGTGGACAGGGGGACAATGAGTTGTCCCACTCCGTGCCGCGGCTCCCGGGCAGCCCCTGGCTGCCAGCACCAGCCGGCCAGGAAAGGCCAGGGACCCGCAGCGACCGGTGCCATTCCAATCCCCTCCTGCTCCTGTCCGCCTTAGACGCCGGTCCTCTTGTGCTGTCTCTGTCTCTGCCTTGCCTGTGTCCTCTTGGGTTTCCTCGGCCCTGGGATGTAAGAATACAGGGTCCCCTTTTCTGCCCCGTTCTGGCTCCCCAGCCCCTCTCCCAGGAGAGAGGTACAGTTAGGCTGGCAAGAGGTTGCACGGTGAGTAGAAAGTCCTGTGCCTAAAACAGGGAACCGTATTTCCATCTTGGCTCAGTTGCCGTATCTGCACCGCCCCGAGGGGCTGCCAGTGAGGGGGGCAAAGCAGGCCACGCTTTCTAGATGAGGGGAGGCGATGGGGCTCACCTGTGCTCTCTCCCTGGACTAGAGCCGGGGTTTCTGGCCTTTGGCCCAGTCTTTCTGTGTGCACCACACTGACACTTAGACTCTTCAGCTGCACGATGGGGGCGAAAGGGGGTGCAGGTGGTATCTGAAACCCCTTCGTGTCTCATGATTCTGCGAGCCCTCAAGCTAAGCACACTTTTCCGTCGCCCAGAATCTTGGTACCAAAGCCCAGCTGGTTCTTTTGCTTAAGTTTTGGGTGCGATTCCAACAGAATCCTCAGAGATCCTCGGCCTTATAGACCCCTCCTCTGGCCATTCCTCCTCTCTGGCTTACAGCAGAGTCTGTGCTTCTTGGCGTTTGCCAAAAGGACTGGTCAGGTTGAGGGGCCTCCCTGATGGGCCTCTGCTGAGGGCCTCCTGGAAGCCCTGAGCCCTCACTCCCCAAGATGAGCCAGCATTGGCCAGCCTTAAGGTGGCCTGAGTGGGAGGCTCGATCTCACCCCTGCCTGCTTCCCAGCTGGCTCACTTAGAGTTTCCTTATCCCTTGTTTTCAAGGGTCTGTGCTCCAGCCATTGCAAAACAAAGAAACACCCCTGGGGGCCAAATCCTCAGCAGTCCCTAGGGCACCAACCGTCTCCTCCTTTTTTCTCCCCAGCCCAAGGCAAGCTATGAGCAAAGCAAGAAAGACCCCCACCAGACGTCACCCCTGGACACCGCCAGAGACATCAACCTGGTGCCCACCAGGCAAGAGGCGGAGGCAGAGAAGCAGACAGCTCTCAACAAAGGTACTTCCTGTCCCATCCTCCCCTAGACGCAAGGCCAAGAGTCGGAGAGCGGCCCAGGTGCTCATCACAACCGAAGACTGAGTGCCCACCCATCCTCGGCTTTTCATCTCAGCCACAGGTGGCACTGAGCCGCCTCTAGACGCAGGCTCCCCTGTGTGTCTGCCCTCCTGCTTCTCCAGGAGGCCCACCAGTTCTTCTGCCTCCCTACAGTTGGCATTGTGCCCCCTCGGACGAAGTCGCCCACCGATGAAGAGGTAACCCCGTCAAGGGTGGTGAGGAGGAGTGCCGATGGGCTCACCAACGGACTCTCCTCCCGGGTGAGTACGATCTGTGGGCGCCGAGGCCCGAGTGGGCCTGAGCTGGGCTGAGGCCTCTCCGTGTCCGCCCATGTGTCCACCATCAAGAAACCCCGGGCGGGAGGAGGAAGGCAGGACAAGTAGGAGGGGGCAACAGCTCCACTGGAGAAGCCTTCCTTCAGGAAGCCACATCGAGGGACAAGGGACAAGGAAGATACAGATTACTTTCATTGTTCTGATCTTCCTAACAATTCTCAAATTTGCCGTGGCCCTAATTCATGGGAAAGATAGAAGGATGCTGAACAAAATTATTATAATGTGCCAGCAATGAAATACAAATCCAGCAAAAATCAGGGTCAGATGAGCCGACCTAAGGTAGTAGATGTGTTTCCGAGGGCTGCCAGGAACTTAACAAAGCATCCCACACTTGGGGCCTTAAAACAACAGAAGTTTCTTCTCTCAGAGTTGTGGAGGCCAGGAGTCCCGAATCGAGATCATCAGGGTTGGTTCCCTCTGGAGGGTCTGAGGGAGCACCCCGTCCAGTGCCTCTGTCCTAGCTTCGGGCATTGCAGGCAATCTTTGCTGTTCTTTGGCTTGTAGACCCAACACTCTAGTAGGCACTCCTGCCTTCACATCTCCTTCTACGCCGTCTTCTTTTTTTCTGTCTCTTGTAAGGACCCCCATGATTGGGTTTCGGGTCCACTCTAATTCAGGATGCTCTCTTCTTGAGATCCTTACCTTAATCACACCTGCCAAGACCTTATTTCCAAATAAGGTCACATTCACAGTTACTAGGGGGTTAGGACCTGGACGTATGTCTTAGGGGCTATTCTTTAACCCGCTATGGACAGGCTTCCCAGAGAAGGGAAATCTAAGGGATTAGGGCAGATGAAGAAGCTGGGAGGGCAGACGAGGCACGTGTCAGAGCCCCGTTCTCCCCCTGCAGCAGGAGCGCCCCAAGAGTGCCGTGTTTCCTGGCGAGGGCAAGGTCAAGATGAGTGTGGAGGAACAGATCGACCGCATGCGGAGGCACCAGAGCGGCTCTATGAAGGAGAAGCGAAGGAGCCTGCAGCTCCCGGCCAGTCCGGCCCCCGACCCTGCTACGCGGCCCGCCTACAAAGTGGTAATGTCCTCGCAGCGACCCACGGGCCTGGCCCGGCATCTGCCAACAGTGTCCACTCCCAGTGGGTGACCAGCCTGGGCCGGGGCAGTTGGGTGCGGGGCACTGGGAGAGGGGCTGGGAAGGGCCCGAGCTGGGCACCTAGGGAGAACGAGGCGGGGTGGGGGGGGGGAGACTTCTCCCCACTAGGCAGACGATTCACTGCCACAAGTATTCCTTTTTGTGCGTTGAAAGAAAAATAACTCTCCCCCCCCCCAAAGAATGCGTTGATTGCTTTAGTGGAAATGAAGTATACACAATTCACTTAACACAGAATAGTGCGAAGTTCACCGCCCAGAGAGAGGCATCGCTCACGCAATTTCTAGAGCATTTTCTATGTATTGAAAGATACATACTGAAGATAATCACGATGCCACCCTGTCACCTGGTACCGTTCCCAAACCTCATGTTGCTCTATTCGGGTCCCTCAGCAGCGCGAGGTTCGGAATTATCACCCCTGTTTGGGAGACAGGGACACAAAGTCAGGAGAAATTAAGGATTCCTGGGCCACACAGGTATTGAGTGTGGAGCTGGGAGTAGCCCCAGGCATCTGCCTAAGTTTTCTTTCCACCACATTTCAAAAATACAGGAAAATTATGATTCGTAAGTCCCACCCTCAGCCAGCTTGCATTCTACCTGGTGGGTTGGAGGTTGTCTGATACGCAACAACTGAAGGCCAGTGTCAGGCACACTAATCAACTGCCCAAAACGTATGGCACAGAATGGGAACACAGGCTACAGCCAGATGGGAAGTACCAAGTACTGACGAGACCTATCGATGAGATTTTGCGGCTGGGCCTTTGCAGGCGTCCCCGCTCTGGACAAGCAGCACGGAAGGAACATAGCCGGGCAGTGGGGCCGCGGGGCGGTGGCCGGATGGGGCGTGACGAGCAGGGAGGACACAGGCCTGTTTTGCGCTGTCTGGAGACACGGGTAGCAGGGGAAATGGCTGCCGACAGCAGGACAGGGGCCCCGTGTGGTCACGGCGGTGCTGTCCCCTAGGTGCGCCGTCACCGCAGCATCCACGAGGTGGACATCTCCAACCTGGAGGCGGCCCTGCGGGCAGAGGAGCCTGGTGGGCAGGCCTACGAGACGCCGAGGGAGGAGATCGCCCGGCTCCGCAAAATGGAGCTGGAGCCCCAGCACTATGACGTGGACATCAATAAGGAGGTGAGTGAAGTCCGGGAGGGCGGAGGGGGAGGAAGCCTGGAAGGGGGTGGGATGGGGGTGGTGACACAGGTCCCTCCGCAGCTGTCCACGCCGGACAAAGTCCTCATCCCTGAACGGTACATTGACCTGGAGCCCGATACTCCCCTGAGCCCCGAGGAGTTGAAGGAGAAGCAGAAGAAGGTGGAGAGGATCAAGACGCTCATTGCCAAGTCCAGGTAACAGGCCTGGGTGAACCTCGA
This sequence comes from Puma concolor, assembly GCF_028749965.1. Taxonomy (NCBI): domain Eukaryota; kingdom Metazoa; phylum Chordata; class Mammalia; order Carnivora; family Felidae; genus Puma; species Puma concolor. The sequence goes on from NC_141683.1 coordinate 27,297,654, forward strand.
CGACATCTGCCCACCCAGGCACCCAGGGCACCTGGGACATTAGCGCCACCGAATCCAGCACCCCACCCCATGCCAGTGGGAGCCCTGAGCCTCCCCGGCGGAGAGTGCGTGGAGGCCGTGGCTCGAGGCAACGGACCAGGCCCGGGCCCGTGGCAGGGGCCGCGACGCTGCCGCCGTCGGGGGTCAAAAAGACAGCTGGGTGCAGGCACGTGCTGTCGTCAAGACAAACTGATGGGTTGCCCTCTGGTGACCTCTCTTCCTCGTCGAGGCCGCCCTAAATGTTCACCTGAACCTTCTGATTCATTTTAAAACATTGTAGGAAGGGGCCCCAAAATGTGTTCGGCCAGGGTCCCACTCACCCCATACACAGGCCTCCGGCCACCCTGCCAACCTCAGTCCACAGGCCCCCGCCCCAAGCCAATGGGACCGTCCTGTCCGCCCCCCACTCCATGTCTGTGTGTCTGTGCCTCCTCAGTATGCAGAACGTGGTGCCTGTCGGCGAGGGGGACCTTGTGGACGTGCCCCAGGACTCAGAGAGCCAGCTGCAGGAGCAGGAGAAGCGGATTGAAATCTCCTGTGCCCTGGCGACCGAGGCCTCCCGCAGGGGCCGCATGCTGTCTGGTGAGAGGGGCCGGGCCTCGCTCCTCCAGGGAGACCGGCTGACCAGGTGCAGGGGAGGAAGCTCAGTGCTGCGAGGGGGCCAGGGACAGAGAGACCGTCAAGATCAGGATAAGCATTTATTGAGCACCAGGTACTGTGCTAGGCTCCGTGGGGTGCAGAGGAGCCAGAGTTGCATCCAGGAGCTCAGAGCCATGGTGACCCTCCCAGCAGCTCCGCAGAGGAATGGCCAGAGGCCACTCAGGAAGCAAGCGAGCCCCCCCCCCCCCCCCACCCCCTGGACAGCTCGAGGAAAGGCACAGCCAAAAGGTGATAACTGAGTCTGGTTGGGAGTGATAGGCATGGAGTGAGGGCCAGGCATCAGGGCCTCCTTTCATGGCCCTTTCCTGCCGCGTGCACATGGGAAGGTGGAGACGCTCTAGGTGGCCGCAGAGTTGAGAGTGATACAGTCACCAGCCTGGCTCCTGACCCGAACCCACTTTTCTGCTCATTAAAGATGAGCATGACAAGTGGACTTCACACTGACCCGAAAGCAAGAGGGTTCCAGGTGGACACGGTGAGGCCGGAGCCAGCCTGAGATATGGCCCCAGAGAAGGTGAGAATGGAATCAGGAAGAACGGACGAGGCTCCAAGACAGCGATTATGTCATGAAGCCTGGGGGGGACGGAGCGCGTCCTCCTCCTCAAGACAAAAGGTGGTGAGGACAGAGACGAAGAACTTTGAGGGCCAGTCCAGAGGGAGGCCCAGGAAGGATGCCAGGGTTACAAGGGCTTTGGTCGAGGAAGAGGCAGAGGCAGAGACAGGGGTGCTGGCCACAGGGACGGTAGCCTGGGCGAGGTCAGGCCTGTGGCCAGGAGCCCGGTGGAAGGCATGGCGTTTCGTGCTGGTGATTAAGAGGGGTTTGAATTCTGGCTTTCTGAGGCTCCATCTCCTCTGTAAAATCCAAGTCAAAATACCTGTCTGGTGGTGCAAGGAATGTCAACGATAAATGCTCAGCACCTAGCGCGGTGCCTGGCCCTTCGTCGGTGCTCAATAAATGCTAGCCAGGTGTCGTCGTGGTGGCGTTGGTGACGGTGGTCGTGGCTCATTGAAATAGCAATAGCTGAAGGAGAAGTAGGGTCTGTTTGTGGTTTTTCCAACTATTTTAAATATGGATATTTTTAGAAACCAGAGGGTTTTCGGCTACCACAAGGGGGATTTGAGTACGCCTTAGGAAGAACCTACTGGCAGTTAGAGTCTAGGGGACATTAGATGGGTGGCCGAGGAAGACCCCCCCCTGCCCGGGGTGGGGGGGGGGGCGGTATTTCAGAAAGAAGCTGTCAGTTGGGCTGGAGTCGAGGACACGAGAAAGAGACGGGCTTCAGACAGCCCCATCCCGCAGCCAAGGGCGGCAAAACCAGTTTGGCTGCACGGAGGCCTCTAGCTAACCTCTCTGTAGTTTAGCCGTAAAGTGAACTTGAATCTTCCAAAGATCAAATTCCCCATGCTCTGGGCAGAAGGCAACTTCCTGTTTCGAGGGTTAGAGCATACAACACTGTTTTTAAAACTTCCCTCTGCCTTCGCCGCAGCCCCTGGCTCTCTCGGCTGTAGTCTCCCAGCCAAAGGTTCCATGAAAACAGAACCCACCCCAGCCTATCAGATTTCCCTCTTGATAGACACCGGCTTACATTTCAGGGTCTACGCGCTGAAAGCAAACTATCACTTCGCTTTTGCCAAAACCCCAACTATTTAAAAAATGGCACAGCGGGGCCAGACCTCAGACTAAGCCCACTGTCCCCCCTGCCCCTTGGCTCGTGGCCCAGATTCCCAGAGCTGCTGCTCTGCCAGGGACAGCGAGGACTGTCCCTGGGCACATGCCGTGCGGGCATAGGTCCAAGCCCGGGACCTGAGGGCTGGGCCCGGGGCCATAATAGCAGGGCGGCGTGCACAGGATGGAGGCGTGGTGCCTGAGCGTGGGCGTGTGGTCAGTAACGAGCGCTGGAGCGCTTGTCAGTGTGCCCGCTGTGTGCAGACTCAAGAATGGTGTATATGGGAAGACGTGACAATTTTTAATATGCGTGTGTGGCACGATGTCCCGTGCGGTGTCTGTATTCGGGTGGTGTTTGCAGAGGCGCACGTATCTGTGTGTATTCGGGTGTGAGGCGTGAGTGTATACGTGTGCAAGATGTCTACGGATATGGTGTGGAGACCATTATTTATGAGTACAGGTGGCATTCGGTACACCGTCGGAGTTACATATGCGTAGGTGAGCGTACAATATAAGGATGGAGGTGGTGTTTACGAACGTACGTGTTTGTGTGCGATTGGCGCTTTTTTTTTTTGCAGTATCGGGAATGATAAAACGCACTTGTGTGTATGTCGTATATATGTACACGTGGCAGTACTGATGTATCTTTGTGTGCAGGGTGGGAGAGAGCACGTGTGACATTTGTTTGTGAAAGAGAGAGCGTGTGAGCAGGGAAGGGCAGAGAGAGAGGGAGAGAGGGAATCCCAAGCACATTCCGTGATGTCAGCTCGGAGCCCAGCATGGGGCTTGATCCCCATGAGATCGTGACCTGAGCCGAAATCAAGAGTCGGACGCTCAACCGACCGAGCCTCCCAGGCACCCCGTGACCAATTATTTATGCATGCAGATGGGGTAGTACTTGTGGACACACAGTAACAGTATCACATCTGTCCAATCCATAGCTGCTACATATGTGAATTTTAACTATTGCAGCGCGTACATTCCTGATATGTATTTTGTACTTTTCTGCCTTCCTAAGGAAGTTATATTTAACATAACCCATTTTGCTTGCTCTTGCTAATTTAGTATCATTGTAAATATCCTTATTTTGTGGATCTGTTGAAGGGAATGCCCTTAGAGGCTATAGTTGGTACAGACTGTAGCAATGCTAAATGTTCCCAAACTGTTACACTTTTAAAGGTTTTGTATCTAATTTTGCAAAAGACTTTTTCCTCCTCAGTTGTGTCTTCTTCTAGCTGTCAGTAGGTCTCTTGATTCCTTTCTCTCCCCTAATTTCCCTGCTTCTGATCTCCCATGGGGTAGTAACCCAGCAGGTCAACACCTATTAGAATGGTATAGAAATTGGGGCGCCTGGGTGGCTCAGTCGGTTAAGCGTCCAACTTCAGCTCAGGTCATGATCTCGCGGTTCGTGGCTTTGAGCCCCACGTCAGGCTCTGTGCTGACAGCTCAGAGCCCGGAGCCTGCTTCGGATTCTGTGTCTCCCTCTCTCTCTGCCCCTCCCCTGCTCATGCTCTGTCTCTCTCTGTCTCAACAATAAGTAAAACATTTTTAAACATTAAAAAAAAAAAAAGAATTGTATAGAAATGAAAGTAACTGGATTCCAAGGAGCTCATCTATGAATAAGTGTAAGAGCCTCACTGCATGCACGTTGGAACATCAATTTGGCTTTCCTGAAATAGCCCTTGCCTGGTTTTTTTTTTTTCCATCTTTTTGACTATTTTAGAAGTCGAAGCTGCCACATAACTAACCATTGGGTCTACGATACAGACAGACGCACAACTGTGTGTTTCGAAAGCGTTTGTGAGTGTGTTTGTATGTGAAGTTACACGTGTGTTGGGTCACGTGGAAGAGAACAGATTTGGAAGTGCACGCGCACACATATCTGAGATGTTTGCAGCACGTGTGGAGGTATTATCGGATCCTGTGCACAAACTATGTATTGTGTGTGGGCAGACACAACTTCCTGCTCACGAGAAAGTTCCAGGTCTTATATACAACTGTGGGTGTACGTATATATGCAGTGGAAGCTGCCCCGGCCCCCTCTCTTGCGCCGAGGGCAGGGAAGGTGATGAGGTCCAGGGCAGGGTGGAGAGCAAGGGACTAGGAAGTTCGATGCCAGGATCCTTCTCTTGAAGGAAACAGTGTGACCCTGGGTGAGGTCTGGTTCTCCTCTGAGGCCAAGTGAGGATGTTCTGTCTGCCAGTCTCCTTGCCTCACAGCCGTACAGGGGTGCCCAGGGGCCTGGAGCCCGCACAGAGCTGGTCCCTCCTAATACGACCCCCCTTCCCATTGCCCTTCCACTTGGCTAGTCTCAGCATGGCATCATAATGATAATTAGAGTAAAATCCATTAATTCAAATGTCACCACTTTAAGGTTTGTAATGATTTGTTTGGCTTGGGGGTGAAGTTTGCCCTTCCTGGATTGAGGAGAAGGGGGTTCCCCGGTGATAGCGGGGCCGTGTTTCCAAGACCTTGAGCTGGTCTGAGTTCACGGAGCTCACTTCAACCCTGCCGGAAGCCTCCGTTTAAATGGAGGGGATTCCCCCACCCCGGTGACAACTTGGATCCAGTCGTCAGATGGGGGCCTGACGATCTGGGCTAGTGTGATTTTACTGCACTATTCATCATCATCGTTAGCGACGACACCACCGTGTATAAGGCGCCGTCGCTGGTCCCCTCCGTGCCATCTCCCCGTTGCACGGACGGGAGTGGAGCCTCCGCCCAGAGAGGCCGGCCTCGGCCGCGGTCACACTGGTTCTCAGCAGAGCCCGCAACCGCCCCGTCTCCTCCGGGGACCCCGTGCTCCTCCGTGGCGCCCGGGAACGAGGCCAGCTCCGCTTCAGCTCCCCTCTCTGCTTGCCTCCTGCCTGGCTCGCCGCCTGGGGAAGGGCCTCGCTTGCTCTGGGTGCCCCGCCTCCCCGCCCCTCCCCCACCCACCTCCACCCACCCACCCCTCCCACCCCCACCCACCCCTATTCACCTCCCTGTTCATTTCTGTTTCCAGTGCAATGTGCCACCCCAAGCCCTCCCACCTCCCCTGCTTCCCCGACTCCACCAGCCAACCCCCTATCGTCTGAATCCCCACGGGGCACCGACAGCAGCCATACCATGCGGGTCTGAGCTCTGACGTAAGAACTTTTCTTCTGTATTTCATCCACCGCGGGGAGTGGGTCCCCCGCCCCCCACCCCCGTGAGCCATCCACACCCCTCATCCCAACATCGCTTCTCCCGCACCCCCAGTGCCCCCCCCACCCCCGCCGCTCCCTCCCCTCCCTCCACCTGCTTGAGCCCTCCGGCGTCGCGTGCAGTGCTGGGCTGGCGCCGGCTGGCAGGGCCGCTGCTTGGTACCGCAGTGCCCGCAGGCTTTGCTTCTCCAGAAGCAGACAGGGACAGAGCTGAGGCCCCCGCTGTCCCTCTGTCGGCCAACAAGCCTTCTACCTGTTGAGATGCACAGCGGTCCTGCCTCGGAAGCCCCCAGGTCACCCCCAGATCTTCCTGTAAATTAAAATCACACTGGAAACGGTAGCAAAGGCTGTGCATCTTCCCCTCCCCTCGCACACAGCCGCTCAGTACCAGGCAGGTGGAAAAGAACACGGACTTCCATTCATCTGTCCCCCTCTCAGGGTTGGGGGCGTGGGGCGGGTTTCCGCAGGGTTCTACAGGAAGAGACCTCTGTCTCCCGGGGAAGCTTGGCTGGAGTCGGTTCTCGTCTGGGTAGCACCTCTCTGACCCGTTTCTCTTTTCTCCAGTGCAAGCCCTGGCCGAGGCCAACGCCGTGAAGCTGCACAGAGCCACGTTCTGAAGGCCGCCTCTGCCCCCCGAGGTCCTGGTCCCCCACCCCGGCCCCCCGCGCCTGCGCTCCCGTGGGAATGCTGCAGGGAGCCAGGCTGGGGGCCGGGGTTGCCGCTGAGAGGATGCCTCAGTGTCCACACGCCCGCCACGCCCGGCCCCGAAGCCCCTCGCTACTCAGATGGTGGTCCTCGGCCAGGGCCCGAGAGGGCGGGCAGGGAGCACCCTCCTGTCTGGTGCCCAAGTCACAGGGAGCTAGGCCTGGCCCTGCCCGGGCTGGTGATGGCCTTACTGGAACATTTCCTGATGAAGAGGATGCCCTGGTGGGAGAGACGCCCTGAGCCGTCTTAGGTTAGGACTAGGGGAAGATGGACACGCTGCCTCTTCTGGGCCCTCTTGACACCGAGGACGGCACCTGCCATCATGTCCTTCCCCCATCAGCCCCACCCTACTGCCCCGGCTGTACCCAGGGCTTTGACACATCTCTGCTTATGGGTGCTCCTTGGGGGTCCAGTGGAGACTGACCACCCTGCTTGAGCCAAAGACAAGATGACAAGACGTGGGGAGAGGCTCCTCGGCTCCCGGAGGGGACAGTGCTGGCTGTGGGTAGAGAGCAGCACGCAGGTCTGTGCAGCGTCTGAGGGCAGGTTGAGAAGGGGTAGAAGAGAGAAAGGGAGAGTTGGAGGCGAGTGGGAGGGAGGACAAGGAAGCAGCAGGAATCGTTTGCAAGAAAAAGGACAAGGCAGAGATGCAAAGAGGGGGTACGGGATTGGTTTCCCCAGGATGGAGCCTTAGCTTCGTGCCAAGTACAGTGCCAGACTGTCAGCTCCGCTCCTCCACCGGGTCCCCCAGATCCGCGGGCTGCCCGCACACTGGCTCCCGGAGGACCCACCAGCAAGCATGTGGGGGCCTGAGGCCGTGGGGACGAAGGTGTGGGGATGCTGGTGTGGGTGAGCAGGTTGGAAGATGGCTCTTTCTTAGGTCTGGGCCTAGCGTCTGCCTCCCCCTACTAGGCTCAGGGGCCAAGAGAAGGACCTGTCTTCTGTAGGGTGTAGTCAGCCTTGGGGCCTTTCCTAACCTTGTTCGGGACATTTCCTTGTCCCCCTTCCCCTTGGAATGGGCTGTGGGCCAGCTGAGCGAGTGCCCTGGAGAGGTAGCACAGCCTTAATCTGGGAGGCCAGATTCTAGGACCCCACCCCGCATTCCAGGCGTCCGGATGAGGCTGTATGGAAGGACTCCCTTCCGGCCTGGCTGTCTCACAATCCACCTACCCAGGGAGGCCAGTGGAGGAGACACAGAAGCAAAGCTCATTCTTCCTCCTCTGCGGCTCGTCTTCGAGGACTGTAGCCAGAGAGGAGGGAGGGGAGAGAGTGAAGCTGGAAAAACCTCGGCCCCTGGGCCTTCTCTCTGCCAGAGCTGATGCCCGGAGACTTCCCAAGAACGACTACTTTATCTGCCGCCAAGTCTTCTCCACCCCTTCACGGCTGGGACAGTTACTGGTTCATATGCAAGTAAAGATGGCAGTTGATTCAACAAATATTTATCAAGCACCTTTTATGTACCAGGCACTGTTCTAGGTGCTTAGGATATTCTCGTGCTTCTGCGGGATTGCAGGCTGGGGAATTTCACTTCACTTTTAGCAGAGGTGTTGACCGTGACCTTTGGCTACATTTCCCATCTTTAGCACAGCTCGAGCACCCCAAACCTGTTTTTTTTTTCCCTCCCCTACACACTGGTGGGCGGGATTGGCCCTCTCTCTCTTTCCGGCACCTTTCTCCACCCACAAGAAACGGCTCTTCGGGGGCCTTCCATGCCTCCTCCTTTCTTTGCCCGTCTCTCCTTTTTTAAAGTGGTATCTTTAGAACTACATGTAAAATACCAAGGATTAACGCCTGCCACCTCGCTCTCACCTCCTGTTTCATAAAGCTGGCTCTTTATGTTGCTTTACATGCCTTAATATATGTTTTATGAAGATTATACATATTATAGATATATACATAATATATATATTTGTTTGGATGTCTGGTCCTTTCCCAGAACTCCTGCCCAGGCCCGTTTTCTCCCCTTCACTTTCCACGCCATTCCTACCTAGCACGTTGTGGCCACACCCCATGCCTTTTGATCCAAAGAAGGGGAGAGGACAGACTTATTTTAAGACAGATCTATTTTACGCTTTTATTATAAAAGCAAATCTATTTTCAAAATGTGCAATGTCTGAATGGAATTGGCCAATGGTAGGAGGAGACTGGGGCGGCTGCCTCTAGGTCCGACCCTGTGTCCTTCCCTATCCCCCCCCACCCCCCCATCCCCCACCCCCCCCCCCCGGCAGCTTCCTCGTCCTATTCTCCAGTCTGCAAAGGACCAGTCCCCAGAGCTCACCCAGAGAGCATCTCACCAGGGCATCCAGGCTCTTGGAAGTCCTGGTCTAAGGATTTGATTACAACTGTCAACTCTTGATGACCGTCTAAGGTTACGGGATGTGAATCCTCTCAAAGGAAATGTTTACAGTTGTGTGCACAAAAGCACACCCGTGCGGGCACACACACTCCCCCGATGTGCTCCTGGACCTCCTCCCTTCATCGGTCTGCTGGAAAGGGCAGACAGTTTAATGGCAGCCTATGCTAAACAGCACCAAGAATTCTGTTCCCTGATGGAGCCAGGATGCAGTGCAAAGGCCAAAGGAAAACCGTTTGGGATCACAGGTCCTTCAGCACAGACACATTCAAGTTCCTCGGACTTCTCACACTCCTTGATCCCTTTCCAGTCTGGGTCACATCGACGACCTCTGTCTCCCTCTGTGACCTTTCCTCTGGGGGCTGTTGATAAGGGGACGGTACCTCGGTCTGGCATCCAGACTGCGAAGTCAGCTTCTGGGCTGAAGCGAGTCCCACGGACAAGGTAACATCTCAGCCTTGCCCAGGAAGCCCCCCGGGACTTTCATCTGGAGGGCTGCCGCTGGGGCGCTGAACTCCGCCGGCTCGGCCTTCCACGCTCTTATCCGCCCACAAAGTAGGCAAGGGGCTCTTGCCTTGCAAGGTTTCGGGCACAATGGAAGTCTTTTGTCCAGATCCGGAATCAAAGGTTTGGGACTGTCACAGAGCTCCTGGCCAGCATTTGAAGCCTGACCTCCCAACTCTGACATTTACTGACACCCTATTCCCAGCCTGGAGCATCTTGTTATGAATGAACAGGGCCCAGACGGAGGCCCAGGGCTAAGTGACCCACCGGGAGACAGCCCTGGTTACTATTCTAGGGCCTTCCCAATTAGCACATTACCTTCCTGATCAATAACCAAGAGGCTGTAATCAAATACCGCTACTGTCACTTTAAAGATTTTCTGAGGTCGCAAGCTGTGCATACTTGCTCTCCTGCCTTGGGGAGAGGCATGGTCTTGGGGCAGGGCTGAGAATAGCAAGACGGAATCAATTCCTTTCCCCTGTAGGCACCCCCCCACCTGGCAGCTCTTAAAACTAAGGAAAATATGAAATATACGTATATATACATATATCTATTTATGCACATACTGGGGCCAATTTGATTTGCTAGCATTAGACAATAAACCATACAAGGAAATGTATGATCTCAGTGTCTTTATTTAGTATAAAAGTGACCTTAGAAGAAAAGTTAAAGTTAGATAAACAGAGGGCATCTCTGTTGGGGACCAAACATCTGTAGCAGCTGCTTTAGCATCTTTCTAGCCAACAAGCCCCTCCCCGGGGAGGGGCCTCCTGACTGAGAGTGAACGTTCGCTTCCCCCGCCCCGCAGCATTCTTTCTAGATCTAGGTACTGAAGAATCCCAGTGAGCTCTGCATTTGTATCTTGCAAGTTTGTATAAACCCAATACAGGAAATAAAATGAATGGTTTGTACACGTGCCGTGTGTCTCTCACTCTGTGCCTGCCTGTGGCTGGCCTCGCGGTTCCGGGCAGCTTACAAGCTTGGCAGAAAAGGGGAGAGGGTCTGGGGTGGAGCCTTCCCTGTGGCTAAAAGCAAAGCTGGGTCCGTGGTATGCTGCCACCGCGGTCATCTCTTCTGTCCGGGTAGCCCCGAATCAAGACGTGTCCCAAGCAAGGTCCTGGGTAACGAACATTAATTAGATCAGTGTTCAGATCCTGGAGACTTCCCTTGACTCGTCTCCGAGACTGACAGAACTACAGGAGAAGAAAATTCTTAGGTGTTCTCAATTACTGCACAGTGCCCTGTACTTCTGCTTGAGGGGACAACAAGGTAGATGATTTGGGGAGGGGTATCAGAAAAGCCACCCCAAATTATACTCATCCAGCCACAGTGTTTTGGGTTTATGACCTTTGGCAGGTACTCAGTGATTATCAGCTATGGATCCTCAGTGTGAAGGACTTTATCAGAGCTTCTCAATTTGAAATCTTGAGTCATAGTCAAGAAGCCCCGTGAATTCTATGCGGTGGAGAGTAGAAAGAGAGAGTGAGCCCAGGATAGCGGCAGGCCTCAGCTGGGCCCCTGCAGGATGTCTCGGGAGAGGTGGAGGCATTAATGGTTCAAGGTAGAGAAGAACTTTGAGAAAGAAGAAAGGGGAAGGCAGGCCTCTTTCAATTCCTGATTTTGCTTTAGTTTGGTTCTAAGGGCTGATTTCAAACTCTGGACACCTGTTCTCCTTCCTAAAGAGCTAGCAGAGAGCATGTGTGTGTTTAACAAATAATAGGAGTATATTTGGGGGTTTTGTCACATCCCCAGGAGAGCTAGACGCCTGTGGTGCTTTGTGAATCCAGGAGAACTGGGATCGAAGCAGACTCAAGAGAAAAGCCACTGGAACTGGAGGAGGTGCCCTGGAGAACTTGCGGCTCTCCAGGGCCTGTGTCTGTCTGCAGTTCCCTCGGGGCCAGAGCCGGAGGCTTGGAGAGGAGGTGGTGGGACAGGAGAGCACAGGACATGGCTGGGTGTTGCTGTCTCCACAAATGGGCTGGTTCCTGTCCAAGAACGATGCCCATGGGGGGAAAAAAAAAGAAAAGAAAAGAACGATGCCTATGGATCTCTGCCTGCTCCAACTCCCGGCCCAGATCAGCCTTCTAATCAAGCCAGGCTGGGGTTGGAAACGGGGGTGATAGGAAACGTAAGTGAAAATGCACCTAGCAGAATGCCCTCCAAAGAGTGCTGCTCTGGAGTGTTGTGGTCATGTATTATTCTTGGAGAGAGGCATGATGGGTTCAGGCAGGCAACCAGTCTTCGGATCCTGCCTCTGTGGCCAGGGAACGAGGCCCACTCCACAGCCCCCTCATCCCTGAGCCTCCGCTGCCTCCTGGCCCTGCTCCTGGCCCTGCCGAAGTTTGGACACATCACCAAAGTTCCTGAGCCTCAGTTTCCTGGTCCATGAAATGGGGATATCAACCACCATTTTACGGAGCTCTAGAGAAAGTCAAATGGGAACACGAATGAAAACTCTGAAAACTCAAATTCATCTACAAATGTGAGGAGGCAGTGGTGACGTGGTGTAGGCCCCTGGGGAAGAAAGAGAACGTCTCCCAAAGACATTCTCCCACGTTCTCCCACTTTGCCACCTCCACTGCCTTCGACAAAGACATCACCAGGGCCCCTGCTGTCCAGCCCTTTGAGATGTCCCTCCCCTCCCCACCTCTATTCCTCCAGCTCCAGCCTTCCAGGGCCCACAACCTCCTCCCTGGGGGGGGGGGGGTGCTCCTAAGAAGGGGCACCTGGGTGGCTCAGTCAGTTAAACGTCGGACTTCAGCTCAGGTCTTGATTTTGCGGTCTGTGAATTCAAGCTCCGCGTCGGGCTCTGTGCTGATGGCTCAGAGCCTGGAACCTGCTTCCGATTCTGTGTCTCCCTCTCTCTCTGCCCCTCCCCTGCTCACACTCTGCCTCTCTCTCTCAACAATGAATACACGTTAAAAAAAAATTCTTTTTAAAAGAAGGGGCTCCTCTCTGGGAGTGTGGGCTGTGGACCAGCCCGTCCAGGCCCGACACCTGTACCCAGCGCTGCCATCAGGGAACCAGGCCGGGAGGGCCCAGTTTGAGGACGGTTCCGTTCTTCCAAGCTTACAGGCGAGCTCCATGGTGGCGGGAAGGGGTGGGGGGGGGGGGGGGTGGAGAATATTCCTAACTGCTATTTTATACACCTGTGCGAGCAGTTAAGCACCACATTTGAGAGAAGCCTTTCAATAACAGCATTTAATAGTATACCAACACTAGTAATATTAATAACAAGAGCAATGATCATAACTATACTGGAAGAGTAAGAACAATGGCTCATCAAGTGTTTATGTGAACCGGTACCCGGTTCCGGTTCCGTGCACACCCCACGCACTTACTCACCAGTCCGCGTTCTAACTCTAGGGGACAGGTACAACTCTCACCCAAGACGCTGAGGCACAGAAAGGGTAAATCAAGTGTCCAAGGTCTCACGAGGCTAGGAGGAAGCCCAGGCCCACTCTGACTTCAGAGCGGAAGCGCTTAACCTACCAGTGGTTTCAATGCGGGTGATCGCGCCCCCTAGTGGAAATTTTGGAAATTTGCGGGGAGCTTGTAGTGGCTGCAAGGCACTGGCCAGATCTCCAAAAACAGTTAACTGTCTTCTACCCTGCAGGACTTTAAAACGTACAACCGACCTAAACCCACTTCTAATATAAGTTGGTCATACAGCAATTCATAATAGTACGAAGTATAAGCTTCTAAGTTTTTTTTAAGTCAGTTTCATGAATAACTCGGTAAGTTACGAGATGGTCTTAATGGAGAAGAAACGTAAATGGAATAAAGACATGGTTTAAAAATTGAGTTAAACTACCGCATACATTGTCCCCACAATGCAGTGGAACATTCAAGTACTGTTTCCGTGGTTGAAGATGGTTCCAAGTGGGGTCTTACTGAGCAAGCACAGACCGACTGCAAACATCTAACGGAGGAGATCTGAGAGAACCAACCATTACAGCAAAGATACCTGAAATGCAGGAGATCTCATTAGATCGCCTTAATGAATGTTTTTAGAGATTATTTCATAGGATTGTCATTCTTTAGATTTTTTAAGTTTTTGCAGCCCCAGCATGGACACCTAAGTTGTACAGATTCCGTGTGGTAATGTTTGGGGATGCGGTCTGTTTTTTCTCTAGCTTTCCCCGCCCCTGTCCCGGGGGCCCACATGCAATTGTCCTCAGGCACTTGTATCCCCAAGTCCCTTTCCAATCTAGCCTCCATTCCCCACTGCCTGTTGGAAACACATGACCTCCAAGGCCCAAATTCCTGACTGAATTCTCCCTCAACCTGCGACAGCATTTCAAGACAGAGCTCTGTGTGTCTGTGACATGCCTGCACTTACTCCTTTCCCGCCAGAGCACCGGGAGCTATTTTAACAATACACACAGAAGACCCAGTTCATTTGCATTCACATCGCGCCTCCTCATTGTCTCCACTCTGCCTTGCTATGTTATCCCTCTTTCAATTAAGGCTATTTCCCTCTTTCTCTTTTTATATGTAAGTATACTCCGTTTGTTGTAATTTACCTAACGGGTTTTATTCTTTTGTTCATTTCCTACTACTCTCTCATTTTCTTGTGGGTGGGGAAGGTGTTTTTATTTTGTTTTGTATATAATGACTCTCTGGTCTTCTACTTCTCTTAAATGTAAGTGTATTAATTATAAGTAGGTGCAAGCAATCTGCCTGTTTCACTTATGGCTTCATTAAATCTTGCCTGAACATTAATATATTGAGAGACATCGTGCTTTATTATGATTTTTCCCTTCTTTATATAGTTTTGTGTTTTTAAAACTGATGTGTGTAGATTGCTCATATCATCTATGAACTTCATTTCAGGATAGAGGGGACATTACAAAGGGGATGCTGACTCATGGGTTGAGAGCCACGGCTCTACGGTGGCAGAAAGGATGTTAAGAACTATCTGCCCCTCTTTTTACAGGCCCACAGAGGGAGGGAAGGATGACCCATGTCTACACAGCTGGTGGGTGGACTTTCAGAACTAGGCTTCTGAAATCGTCCAGCCCTACCCCAAGCCCAAATTCATCTTTCATCCTCCCTGGCTCAACCTCACTGTCCGACGCTGGACACCGTTGGGGAAAAGGAGGTCGAAGCCTTTTGTGTCTAACTCCTCTGGGGCGCTTTTGCCCTTGCTGTAACCCAACCCGGCTCTCCCAGAGACTGCCGGCAACAGGTTTTACCCAGTGGCTTGCCGCCCCCTAGCGTCTAGCATGGGTACTAGCGCCAAGCAAGCGGACTCCACAGGCACGAAGAATTGAATACTTTTCCGAGGAGAAACGCGGATTCCAACTCTTGCCACACCCCCACCAAGCCAGGCAAGGAACCCGGGGAGCCCGAGATCCCAGTCCACTCTACAGTCTGAGTTCTGCGAAGGACTTGGAAGCAGTTACACTCAGCCTCAGGGCGCGGGAGTGGGGGGCTTTGGCGGGGTCAGGTGGGTGTTGCCTTCGCCAGGTGGGCGGAGCGTGTGCCCAGGGCTGGTGTCCCCTGGGAAGATCCAGGAGAAGGGAGCCTGCGACTTTAAGCAGCCGTTTGGGTGGGGAGGGGGGGAGAGGTGGGGTTTGGAGAGCGGAGGGAGTTAATGATTTACCAGAGGCCCGTTTCACAATTTCCCAAGGGTCAGCTTGCCTGGAGCACGCACAAGCGCGGTCCTCCCTGCTCCTCTCCCCTTGGCAGCTTCGACCCGGAAGGCCCCCCAGGCAGCCTGCGGCATGATCTCCATCACCGAATGGCAGAGTGAGTGGGGGGGGCCGGTGCCGTGGAGGGGGCTGGGCTGGAAGGGAGGATCCAGCTTGGGGCGGAGGGAGACGCCGCCCCTCCCAGCCGGGATCTCTCTCTGGGCAGCAGGGAAGGCGACCTCTGGAGCCGGCGGCCGGCAGGTGCTGTGCTGGCATCCTCCGGGCAGCGGGGCCAGGACCGGGTGTGGCTCCTCTGCCTCCCCGTGGGGGGAGGGTTGCTCAGGACCCCCGCGTAGCCAGAGGTTGGTGCCTGGGGGGGGGGGGGGGGGGGCTGCAAGTTCACCCCCCCGTGCTGTTCCCTTTCCCATCATGGTTCTTAGACCCGGGATGCCGCCAAGGGGGACTCAGGAGGCCTCTGCCCATTCAGACATTTTCCGCACAAACTCTCAGCGTCTCCTGTGGTCTTGGCACGCTTCTTCTTCTAAATTTCATGTTTCTCTTTTTTTTATTTTTTGAAGTCAACTCTACCAAACGTGGGGCTCGAACTCATGACCCCGAGATCAAGAGTCGCCCGCTCCACAGACTGAGCCAGCCAGGCACTCCACCTTGGGTTTCTTCTTACCAAAAACTAAACTCCACGCCTGTCCCCAGATTACCATACCATCACTCCTAAATATGGGTGTTTGTTTTTTTTTTTAAGTTTATTTATTTCGAGACAGAGAGAATGAGTGGAGGAAGGGCAGGGAGAGAGGGGAACAGAGGATCCAAAACGGACTCTGTGCTGACAGCCCCACGCGAGGCTTGAACTCACAAATCACAAGATCATGACCTGAGCTGAAATCCCAAGCTTAACCGACTGAGCCACCCAGGTGCCCCACTCCTAAATATCCTTCTCTTCCTTTGCAGGGAGAGGGAAGGGAGATAGTCCACAGATGTGGGAGGGGCAGGAAGAACTGTGATTTAAAGCCTCTGAGCCCAGGATCTCATCTGTGAACTGGAGATAATATTCATTCACTGAACAAATTCGTCCCCACTCTGTGCCAAGCATTGTGTTGGGCATAGAGTATACAATAGTATACTGAAACGGAACAGACCTTTTCCTGCTTACAAGCTAGGGTGGGGAAACAGGGAATTAACAGATCAAGAAATAAGTATGTAGTATGTCAGATGGTGATGGGTCCTCTGGACAAAAATAAAATAGAGTAGGGAGGCTAGGGAGAGTGAGGTAGGAGGGGTTACTGCGTTGTATAGCGTGGTTAGGGAAGGCTTCCTTTTATACAGAGAAGCAAGGAAGCAAAGCTATGCAATGATCTGGAGGGGAAATTTTTCCAGGAGCGGGAATAGCCCGTGCAAAGGCCCTGAGGCATTAGCATACTTAGCGTGTGGTGTGGCTGCAGCCAAGTGAGTAAAGGGGAGGGTGGGAGGAATTTAGGTCTGGGAGGTCACCGAACGATGAGGCTGTGTAAGAACTTTGGTTTTATCTCCACAAGATGGGAAATGACTGGAGGGTTTTGTACAAAGGAGTGAGTGATATGATATAGGTACATTTTTATTTTTTTAAGCTTTTTTTTAAAGATTTATTTATTTTTGAGAGAGAGTGCCAGCTGGGAAGGGGCAGAGGGAGAGGGAGACACAGAATCCGAAGCAGGCTCTAGGCTCTGAGTTGTCAGCACAGAGCCCAGCCCTATGCAGGGCTCAAACTCGCAAACCTTGAGATCATGACCTGAGCTGAAGTCGGTCGCTCAACCGACTGAGCTACCCAGGTACCCCAATTTATGGACATTTTTATTATTTAAAAAAAAATTTTTTACAGTTATTTATTTTTGAGAGACAGTGAAACAGAGTGTGAGTGGGGGAGGGGCAGAGAGAGAAGGAGACACAGAATCCGAAGCAGGCTCCAGGCTCTGAACAAGCGTTCAGCATAGAGCCTGACGTGGGGCTCGAACCCACGAACCGTGAGATCATGACCTGAGCTGAAGTTGTTCAACTGACTGAGCCACCCAGGCGCCCTTTAAAAAAATTTTTTTAAATGTTTATTTATTTTTGAGAGAGAGGCAGACAGAGTGTGAGCAGAGGAGGGGCAGAGAGAGAGGGAGACACAGAATCCAAAGTAGGCTCCAGGCTCCGAGCTGTCAGCACAGAGACGGACGCAGGGCCCAAACCCACTAACTGCGAGATCATGACCTGAGCCGAAGTTGGATGCTTAACCAGCTGAGCCACCCAGGTGCCCCAATTTGTGTAAATTTATCTTAATTTTATATTTTTAATTTACATCCAAATTAGTTAGCATCCGTGCAACAATGATTTCAGGAGTAGATTCCTTAGTGCCCCTTACCCATTTAGCCCATCCCCCCCCCCAAAGCCCTCGTTTGTTCTCCATATTTAAGAGTCTCTTCTGTTTCGTCCCCCTCCCTGTTTTTATATGATTTTTGCTTCCCTTCCCTTATGTTCATCTGTTTTGTCTCTTAAATTCCTCCTATGAGTGAAGTCGTGCGATATTTGTCTGCCTCTGACTAATTTTGCTTCGCGCAATACCCTCTAGTTCCAGCCACGTGGTTGCAAATGGCACGATTTCCTTCTTTTTTGATTGCCGAGTAATACTCCAGTGTACAATTTATGTACATTTTTAAAAGATCGCTCCGGGTGCCGGATTGCAAACAGACTGTGGAGGTGTGCGGTCAGCCACAGGGGGACAGTTCCGAGGTGAGAGATGGTAGAAGCCGTGAGGGCGGTGGCAGTGAAGTGGTGGAAAGTGGTCAAGGCTGGGTCAGCTTTGAGGAAACTGCTGGAAGGATTTGCTGGTGGGCTTGATGTGGGCATGAGAGAAAGAAGTCGAGAATCCCACCAGTATTTTCAGCCTGAGCGATTAGATGGGTCGATTTGGGTTTTGGACATGTCGGGTTTGCTGTGTTAGTAGACATCCAGGTAAGCTGTCAAACAGGCAGTCAGGTATAGGAGTCTGGAGTTCAGGGTTGAGCGCCGAGTTAGAGACATTTGGGAGTTGCCAGCATATAGACGGTATTTAAGACCACGAGTGCATGAGGTCGCCTAGGGTACAGTTTCTCAGCTTCCCCACCACTGACATTTGGGGGCAGGACAATTCTTTGTCGTGCGGGTCTGTCCTTGCTGCTGGTATGTCCTCCTCCCATCTGTGACCCTGAAAAATGTGTGCAGACATTGCCAAATGTCCCCTGGGGAACAAAATCACCCCTGCCCGTCCATCCCTTGGGTTGAGAACTGCTGACTTAGGGAATAAAAATAGAGAAGGGAGCTGACCCCTGAGTCTGGTGGCAAGCCAACATTTTATTAAACCAAAGTGTGGGAAGTCCTCAATGAGAGAGAGAGAGATGAGGGAACCAGATTTAGGTCAGGTAATGGTGAGTGGACCAGGTTGCCCTCCGGAACCTTAAGACTTAAAGGATGCGTATGCCTTAGGCAGATAATGTGGGAGGAAGCCTATATACAAAGGCCTTGAGGAAGGAAGGCTCAGAGACACAGTGATGAAAAGGGAAGGAGGGAAGGAGGGAAGGAAGGCAGGAAGGAAGGAAGGAAGGAAGGGAAGAAGGAAGGGAAGAAGGAAGGGAAAGAAGAGACGAATGGAAGAAGGAGGGGTCAGGGAGGGAGGGAGGGGAGGGGAGAAGAGAGAAAAGGAGGAAGAAAGGAAAGAAGGGAGGGAGGGAGGAAGGAAAGAAAGAGGAAGGGAAGGAGGGAGGGAGGAAGGAGGGGGGAGGGAGGAAAAGAAGAAAGAGGGAGGGAGGAAGGAAGGAAAGAAGAGAGGAAGGAAGGGAGGGAAGAAGGGAGAGGGAGCAAGGGAGGAAGGGTAATGTGGTTAGCCTATGATAGGCAAGGGGGATGGTGGCAGGAGGAAGATGAACAGGCACGTGGAGACCGCACCATGCAGAGCCTGTAAGCCAAGGTGTGGCTCAGGGGACACTTGTAGCCTAAGCCCAGTGGGAAGCCACGAAGGGTCCCGAGCGGTGCACTAATATGATTGGGCTGTATGCTTTCTAAGGCCCCTGAGTGCTGTGTGGGGAAGGGCCGAGAAGCGGGGGACTGAAGTAGGGGACAAACTGGAGAGTGTTGTAGGAGTCCAGGAAAGAGATGACGGTGGCTTGGAATTTAGCGGTAAAGGTGGAGGGAAAGGCACCCCTTTCAAGATAGCTTAGGCAAGAAGAAGCAGTAAAACTTAGCTGTGGGCCGAACAGAAGGGATGGCGAGAGCAGTGAGGGGGTCTCGGCTCTCGGGCTTCTGCCTCAAGCTGCTGGCTGGGGCGGGAGGGGGGGAGGGACATTTTTATTCATTTGGGGAAAACCAAGGGAGGAAGCCCTGTAGCTCCGCCTGGACCTGTGGAGTTCCAGAGGCCCTGGAGGGAGAGCGCCAAGCTGGGATGCCAAGCCGGCAGCTGGGTGTGAGTTTGGCAGCTCAAAGAGAGGCATGGGCCGGAAAGAGAAATATCGATGCTGTCAGCACACAAGTGATATTTAAAGACGTGGGAATGCATGTGAAATAGAATGAAAAGAGAAGCGAGCTCGGGCTGAAGCCCCGAGCAACTGAAACCCCCAGAGGAAGAGAGAGAAGGAGGAGCTGGCAAAGGAGACTGGGACGGAGTGGTGGGAACAGCAGGATGAGAAGCGAGAACACGGTGTCACGGAAGCCAAGGGAGGGTGTTTTGAGAAGGGAGTGGCCAACCACTGACAGATGAGGGCCGACACCCACCTGGATGGATGGCTGTCGGATCTGGGAACAGGGACATCATGGATGGCCGGAGCAAGAGCCACTCCTGTGGAGGGGTCTGGGGGCAGAAGCGGACCGGACGGGTTGGTTAAAGGCACATCCATCTTCTAGAGCCAGACGACTGGGGGCAGACATTGGTTCTGCCAGCTACTGGCTGCGTCCTGCTGGGCAAGTGACTCAACCTCTCCTCGTTTCTATTCTGTTTGTGACGTGGGGCCAACAGCGCAGTAGGGTTTCCTATATAACCCACTTCATAGGCAGCGATGAAAATGAATGAATGAGTGAATGCGTGTGAATATGTGAGTGAATGAGTGAATATGGGTGAAGTGCTTAGACTGTGCCTGGCCCAGGGTGGTCACGAGTGTTAGCAGTTTTCACTAGGAATCGCTGTTGGTTAATTTTGAAAGTGAAGAAGGGCTCTTTCTCTTCTTGTTTCCCTCCTTCCTATTCCTAGTCCTGATTTAGTCTTAAATTTTTTTTTTTTAATTTTTTTTTTTCAACGTTTATTTATTTTTGGGACAGAGAGAGACAGAGCATGAACGGGTGAGGGGCAGAGAGAGAGGGAGACACAGAATCGGAAACAGGCTCCAGGCTCTGAGCCATCAGCCCAGAGCCCGACGCGGGGCTCGAACTCACGGACCGTGAGATCGTGACCTGGTTGAAGTCGGACGCTTAACCGACTGCGCCACCCAGGCGCCCCCTGATTTAGTCTTAAAGCTGTCAGCTGGGAGGGAGAGGGTGCCACCAGGGCAGGGTGAGGAGGGCATCCTGGCAGGGTCGGGGTGGGGGGCTGGAGAGTAACTTTGTAGTGGGTGGGGGTGGGGGGTCCCGCTTGATTTAGGGGGACACCACCTAAATCAAGGGATTGAAGAAACATCAACTCTGGCGGGTCTCCAGCAGGGGGAGCGCCGCCCCATCTGTGTGGCTCATGGAGCCGTTGGCTGCAGGTACTTCTGTCACTCCTGGTGACATGCCCCATCTCCCGCCCCCTCGGCCACCTCGCCTGCTGCCCCAAGGAGAACTTCAAGAGCAGCCCCCGGTTGGTAGCAACTGAAATCGCTAAGCTCCTGGGAGCGAGAGGCAAAGAAAGGTCTGAGGTTTATGTATGAGAAACAGAGTTTCTGACCCTTTTCAGTGAGGTTTTGTGTCCACAGTGCAGTTTCCCCACTGGGCGCCGGAAGCAGTAAGCATGGCCCTTAAGGAAGGCTGCCCCCAGTGCAGGAAAATTCTGGAACTGTACCAGCTCTTGAGGAAAGACATGGAACAAGTTGGAAAAGTGATAACTCTCCAGGCTAGTAAATCATCATTGCAGGAGCAGGGAGAACATAGTATGAATTCAAGAAACTTATGCTGTGTCTGCAAAGTGAGTGAGAGGGTCTTCTTAAGTGTTTGCAGGATGGACATACGGATATTTTAACACAACAAAATGAAAACCCAATAAGATATTCACACCATTTCTATACAAAAACATCTACTAAAGGAGATGGAAGGGAAGGGTGTATCAGAATTGGAATCAATGACATTTTAATGGTAGGAGACAAGTGCCTATACGTCACCGAGGTTTGTCAGAAACGGAAGGAATCGGCCGCTAGTAGGAGATGCATTCTGGGCAGCTGGATGTGTCGAGAGAGAGGATGTCGCCTTGGGTCCTCACAAAATCCAGCTCTGCCAAATGGGAGACCCAATGAGACTGGCATTTTTTTCTGTACCGTGAGTTAAATGAGGTTTTGGTCTCGTTTGTATTTTAAAGTAATCTCTGCCCCCAACATGGGGCTCAAACTCACAACCCCGAGATCAAGAGTCACATGCTCTACTCACGGAGCCAGCCAGACATCCCTCCTCTTACCTCTATGTTTAATGATTCTTTTAAAGAAGTCCTTTGGCCTTATTTCTTTTTTTTTTTTTTTTTAAATTTGTTTTTCAACGTTTTTATTTATTTATGAGACAGACAGAGACAGAGCATGAACGGGGGAGGGGCAGAGAGAGAGGGAGACACAGAATCGGAAACAGGCTCCAGGGTCCGAGCCATCAGCCCAGAGCCCGACGCGGGGCTCGAACTCACGGACCGTGAGATCGTGACCTGGCTGAAGTCGGACGCTTAACCGACTGCGCCACCCAGGCGCCCCTTTGGCCTTATTTCTATACTGAACCTGACCCTACTCCTCTTAAGTTCACTATGGTAACAGATTATGAAAAATGACCTGATGATGATAGCGTTGTTTGATTTTCTTTCCCTTGTAAACAGAACGTAGCCAATAAGTCTAGTCTCAAAGACTTTGTTTTTGTTTTGTTTTTACAGTTCTGCCTCGAAACAACCAGACTCTTAACAATATTTTATAACAGACTTTTAACAACATTTTATAACTATCTCTAAAAGTATGGCAGTAATGCAAATTTCATAGGTATTATAGGGACCCATTCTAAGATGTTAGTTAGCAAGTCCAGTAAAATTTTTCCCTTTAAAAATTACCTTTATGTTTCTTTAAAAAAAAAATTAAGGGACATCTGGGTGGCTCAGCCAGTTAAGCATCCAGCTCTTGATTTCGGCTCAAGTCATGATTTCACGGTCTGTGGGTTCGAGCCCCACATCAGGTTCTGTGCTGACAGCACAGAGCCTGCTTGGAATTCTCTCTCTCTCTCTGTCTCTCTGTCTCTCTCTCTCTCTTTCTCTCCCCTCCCCCACTTGCACATGTGCATGCCCTCTCTCTCTCAAAATAAATACACTTTAAAAAAATTAAGCCACCTTCAATTTCTAAAAAATTAAGCCATTTTTTAAAGTTTATTTTTTCAGTAACCTCTACACCCAACTTGGGGCTCAAACTCATGACCCCAGGATCAAGAGTTCTATGCCCTTCCACCTGAGCCAGGCAGGTGCTCCTAAAAATGAAGCCATTTTAAATAAAGTTACACATGTTGTCGTTGAGAAAGGCAGTCTTGCCATATCCCCATCTACCACATAATTTATAATAAAAAGAAAAGAAGGCATTCTAAATATATGAAATAGATAAAGTATGTCGCAGAACTACAGCGTAAACTCGAAGTGTCACATCACCAGTAATTTTTTCAAAGGAAGCAACGCGGTTCGCTTTATAATACCATCAAATAGAAGACAATTACAGGGCGCCTAGGTGGCTCAGTCAGTTAAGCATCCAACTCCCGCAGGTCATGATCGCGTGGTTCATGGGTTCAAGACCCTTGTTGGGCTCTGTGCTTATGGCTCAGAGCCTGGGGCCTGGTTCAGATTCTGTGTCTCCCTCTCTCTCTGCCCCTTCCCTGCTCACATTATCTCTCTCTCTGTTTCTCTCTCTCTCTCCCTCTCTCCCCCTCTCCCTCCCGCCCTCCCTCTCTCTCTCCTTCAAAAATAAATAAACACTTAAGAATTTTTTTTAAAAAGAATAAATACTTAGGAACAAATTTAACCAAGGAGGCAAAAGTCTTACTGAAAAATACTGAGTGTTGCTGATGGAAGTTTTAAGACACAAATAAATAGACATCTTCTGTTTATGGGTTGGAGGATTTAATATTGTTAAGATGTCAATACTCCCCAAAGCAATCTACAGATTCAGTGTGATCTCTATCAAAATCCCAATGGCGTTTCTTGTGGAAACAGAAAAAGCCATCCTAAAATGCATATGGAACCTTCAGGGATCTCAAAGAGTGAAAGCAATCTTAAAAAAGAACAGAATTGGAGGTCTCACACTTCCTGGTTTCAAAACTTTTAGAAAGCTACAGTGATCAGGACAGTGTGGGACTAGCATAGAAACGGACACATAAACCAAAGGGATAGAACAGAGAGCCCAGAAGTAAACCCAGGTACAGAGGTCAAGTGATTTTCAATAAGGGTGACAAGACCATTCAGTGAGGAAATGACAGTCTTTTCAACAAACGATGTTGGGCAAACTGGACATCCATGTGCAAAAGAATGAAGTTGAACCTGTACTTTATACCATCTGCAAGAATTAACTCAAAGTTTATCTTAACTCAAAGTAAGGGCTAAAACTATAAAGCCCTTAAAGAAAACTCAGGAGAAATGCTTCACGACACTGAAATTGACAATGATTTCTTGGATATAATACCAAAAATATAGGCAACAAAGGAAAAAGTAGTTAAATTGGAGTGTATCAAGATTGAAAACTTCCCTGCATCAAAGGACACAATCAACAGAGTGATTTCTCCTATGGGAGAAATATTTGCCAACCATATGTCTGATGAGGGGTTAATATCTAGCGTATATAAAGAACTCCTACAACTCAACAACAACAACAACAACAACAACAACTCCAACCTGTTAAAATGGGCAAAGGACTTGAATGGACATTTCTCTAAAGAAGATCTACAAACGGCCAACAAGCACATGAAAAGATGTTCAAAGGGCGCCTGGGCAGCTCGGTCGGTTAGACGTCTGACTCTTGATTCCCGCTCAGGTCATGATCTCACAGTTGGTGAGTTTGAGCCCCGTGCCAGGCTCCGCGCTGACAGCATGGAATCTGCTTGCGATTCTCTCTCCCTCTCACTCTACCCCGCTCCTGATCATTCTCTCTCTCTCTCTCTCTCTCTCTGCCTCTCAAAAATTAATTCGTTTAAAAAAGAAAAGATGTTCATGATCACCGATCGTCAGGAAAATGCCAACCAAACCACAACGAGATACCACCTCCCACTCATTAAGATGGATGTTATCAAAAAGAAGACAAACAAAACAAAACAAAACAGAAAATAACAAGTGTTGGTGAGGATGCATAGAAATTGGAACCCTTGGACCCTCGTACTGGGAATGTCAAATGCGGCTGCTGTGGAAAACAGTGTGGCGCTCCCTCAAAACCTTAAAAACAGAACTACCCTATCATCTAGCATCATCTATAAACCCACTGCTGGGTATATACCCCAGAAGAAATGGAGGCAGAGTCTCAAAGAGATCTTTGTTCACCCATGGTCACACCACCATTATTCCCAGTAGCCAAAAGGTGGAAACCACCCAAGTTCCACCCACAGATGAGTAGATAAACAACCTGTGTTACATCCATACAATGAACTATCACTCAGCCTTAAACAAGAGGGACATTCCGACGAGGGCTGCATCCTGAATGAACCTTGAGGCCATTATGCCAAGTGAAATAAGCCAGTCACGTGAAAACCCTGTATGACTTCCCATATAGGCCACCTAGTTAGACTCCCAGAACTAGAAAATAGAGTGGAGGTTGCCGGGGGCTGAGAGGGACTGGAGAACGGGGAGTTAGTGTTCAATGGGGACAGAGTTTCAGTTGTGACAGATGGAAAGCCCGGGAGGTGGCTGGCGGTGACCATCGTAGAACACTGTGAAGGTACTTCACGCCCCTGGGCGTGTGCGTAGAAATGGCGAAGTTGCTGAATTGTGTGTGTATTTCATCACCATTGAAAATGACAGCTTAATTCCATTTAGAAATGAAGCCGCGCAGTGAATGGTCACTGGTGGACTCTCAGAGTGGCAGAGATAAGTAAAATGAACAATTCTGTGGGCTGGAGAGGGTTTCGGGAAAAGGGGAACTTCATATCCTGCTCTTGTGACAACTCCTCCTGAGGGGAGCGATCTGGAAGATACATCGAAATGTCAGAGATGTAGCCCCTTGACCAAACAAGGGGCTCCTTAATATCCTGCCCTTCTGTGCTGTGCTCACTGGCCCTCAGCAAACGCCTGCAGCTTCAAAGGTTGCCCTGGGACACGAAGCAAAAAGACACACTACAAACCGGGGTGGGGTGCTGGCGGCGTGGGTCCAGAACCTGGCACAGAACTGCCCGGTCTCGGGACTGACGCTAGAGGAAGCTGAGGGGCGTGTGGTGGGCCACCCAAGGTGCTGTGGCAAGAGGGAGGGTGCAGAGTGGGGCAGCAGGTGTTGGCCAGGTTGCAGACTCCCAGGTAAGCACTGAGCACATTCTTCTATTTTTCCAATTAAGTATGAGAGGTCGCCACCTGAAAGCTGCGGATGGGGCAGTTAGAGGAGGAAGCGCACAGTGTGAAGAATAATCCAGGAGGTCAGGCCTCTTGAGAAATCGAGCAGGACAGCCGGGCGGTTCTAAGCTTTTCGGGGCTGGTGGTGGTGAGTGGTCAGTGGTGCCCTTCTGCCTGGGTGTGCGTTGGGCATCAGCAGCTCCCGGCTGCAGGAGGACAGGACCGGAGGGATCCAACCCTGACCATCGTGTAGACAATGTAGCATTTGTAAACAAGCTGAAAATACAAAAGGCAGCGAGGGTAGCACTAGCCGCCTCACAGACCCATGGTGAGGACAGAATGCCACAGCGCACGGAACGGATCAGGAGCGTGCAGGGGCGAAACATAAATCCGTGCCTGCCCTTCCTTTCCCTTCCCGTCCCATCATTCCCCGTGAGCACGGAAGCTGAGATTCCTGGGTGGAAATGGAGCCGCCCCATCCCCCACCATCCAGAGGGCAACTGTCCAGTAGCAGTGGGGGAAACTTCCAGCATCCCAACCTGCTCCCCAGAGCCCATCCCACCCCATCCTCCTTGCCCATTGCAGAAATTGGTGTGGGCACCACCGGCTTCGGAATCTTCTTCATCCTCTTTGGAATACTCCTGTACTTTGATTCGGTGCTCCTGGCCTTCGGAAACGTGAGTCCCCAAGCCTGTGTACCCTCCGCCACCAACCTACCTGAGGTCTCAATTGCCAGGAAGATGGGCCCCAAGTTCATTCAGATTGTGCCCATCCAGGGGTCTGCACCATCAAGCCTGGGCCGGTGAGGGTGGCCGGGGGTGGGCAGCGAGGCCTGCTGGGCGCGGAGAATCCGAGGACGTGGATTCTCATGCCAAAGCTCTGGGTGAGGCCCTGCAGGTACCAAGATGAATGGGCTGCTGTCCCTGCCAGTGGAACGCCCCTGTCTAGGGATAGGGACATAACGTGAACGTCCGTGACTGGGAAGGAAGGCAGGGGCAGCCATAAAGTCGCAATAAGATAAGTACACTTAATCTAGAACAAGATGTCTGGAGGAAGAAAGCATATCCAGCTGGAGAGGGACGAAAAGGAATTTGGAAAGGCAATGGGTGTGGAGGCAGAAGGAACAGCAAGAGAAAAGGTATGAGGAAGGGGAGGAAAGGCATGGAATATGCTGGAAGAAAGCCAGAGAGTTAAATCTGATGGACACCTGGGCACTCCTAAGGGACCATTAGGAGCCAAGCTGAAGATAGTGACGGGGCCAGACAGTGGAGCCCTGATGGCTGGCTATGGCTAGGTATGGCTGCCTCAGTGTTCACCTCCGTAAAATGGAGAGACTCTGTCTATGCCGTCTTCCCCGGGAAGTGTTGGTGTGACAAGAAATAAAGTCATATATGAAAAAGTGATTGGGAGCCAAGAAGTTGGGTTGAATTGCGTGAACAGATGGAGACCTTCAAAGTCCTCCTTGTCCATCCTCCTGTCTCGGGGCGGTTCTGCTCCTAACAGAACTCTTCCTGAAGAGGCAGCAAGTCCTGCCCCAGGCCTGGCCCCTGACTCCCCGTTGGTGGAGGGCGGGGGGTGTTGGTGTGTTGGTTCTCATGCTTCTCTCCCTCCCTCCCCCACAGCTGCTATTCCTGACTGGCCTCTTGCTCATCATCGGCCTGAGGAAGACCTTTTCCTTCTTCTTCCAGAGGCACAAGCTCAAAGGGACCAGCTTCTTCCTAGGGGGTGTGGTCATTGTGCTCCTGCGCTGGCCCCTTCTGGGCATGTTCCTGGAAACCTATGGATTCCTTAGCCTCTTCAAGTGAGTGCGGGTCTCTTTCCCCTGGATGAGCCCACCAGGGCCTCTGAGCAGCTGAGATCACCCCGCCAGGTTTGGCCAGCACGACCGACAGGGTATGCAGACACAGGGATGCTATCCCACGGATGGGAGCCACGGAAGGACTGAAAAGGCAGATGGGCATCAGGCAGACACTTGGAAGTTCCCTCCAACAGTAGGACGAAGGACAAATTGGAGGGATTGGCCCATCCACCTGCAAACATTGAGCACCTGCTGTGTGCCCGGCCCTAGGCCTGCCCTTAAGGAGGAGACACAGGGCCTGCCTTCAACTTGAAGAATCCAGCAGGGAGGAGGGGCAGTGAACTAGCATTTGCCTGGCCCCTCATATGCCCCTAGCACGTTCACAGTCGTCACCTCACTTTATCGTC
Organism: Puma concolor; assembly: GCF_028749965.1. Classification (NCBI taxonomy): domain Eukaryota; kingdom Metazoa; phylum Chordata; class Mammalia; order Carnivora; family Felidae; genus Puma; species Puma concolor. The sequence goes on from NC_141683.1 coordinate 27,325,324, forward strand.
TTTACAACCCACTGCAGGATTGCTCTCTGCAGATGAGGAAACCAGATCTGAGAGGCTGCCCCCCCTCCCCCCACCCGCCGGAGGTCTCACACAAAGTATGCAGAGGATCTGGACTTGATCCAGGCATCCCTGGCTGCTGGCCTCATGTCCTTCGGCCTGTCCAGTGTCAGCCTGGCCTGCTGAAAGGTGGGGTGGAAGTCAGCGAAGATGTGTGGCCACTGCCAAGGCCAGGGAGGTGTCCAGGGCAGGGAGGGCCTGTCCTGAGACAGGCCGTGGGGACAGGCAAGCTTTAAGAGGAGACTGGGGGGTGCTTAAGGAGCAGAAACGAAGGATGTCGGAAAGGTGGGGCTAGAGAGGGAGGATGCCTATTGTCTCTGGGACACTGGAGGACAGTGGTGGGATGGAGAAGACGGGCTGGAAGAAGCATGGCTTATGCACTCACCGGAAGGAGCCGGGGCCAGGACCCCGACTTCTCATAAAGCCCTCCGTTTGCCCAGTGCAGCCTTGAAAACACTTTGATTAGCCTGAATGGCCCAGACCTCCTAGACATCATATAATGTAGCTTCGAGAAACTAAATTTTCTCACACGCACTCTGCCACCCACTTGTTTAACATCCAGACATGTCACGATTCAAACAGCCACTTATTCAAATAGTCAAAAACACAAAAAGTAGCTACTGCGTGCCAAATACAGAGCTAGGTGGGGGGATGTGGCACTCAACAGGGAGAAACTGCCCGAGGACCTCGCAACCTAGTCGAGAAGAAAAATTCTGACGACAGTGACCATTTATTGAGGGATTAGAAGGGTGAGTGGGGCCACTGCAGATTCAGTAGCTCCAACCAAACGTAAACCTTGACAAAGACCCCTTGCAACAGCATTGGGGGGGAGGGGCGAGAAAACCAAAATCAGAGCTCTAAGGGACGTCAGAGATGTCGGTGAGCCTCGGGGAAATGAGGCCCCGGGAGAGGAAATAGCTCAGCCAGCATTCAAATGTCTAACCCCCTCGCCTCTCCACACACACAGGGCTCCCCCCGACGCCAACCTCAGTGTTTCCAAGCCCTTTGAACGATGGTGCACATGTGCCCGGCCAGACCTTGCCACGGTGTGTTTGACAAGAGTGGGGAAGCCAAGGGCAAAGGGTGGCTCCACGCATGGGCACCACGCCGAGGCACCAGGGAAAACACCCATGAGCACGGCCGCCAGCAGCTACCCATGCGGGGGCCCAGGAAATCTGAAGCAGGCAGCACCCACCCAGTCCAGGGAGGAGAAGACAGTAACAATGATACAAACGCTTCTTTTCTTAAAAAAATTTTTTAATGGGAGGGAGAGAATCCCAAGCAGGCTTCGCGCTTTCTCAGCGCAGAGCCCAACACGGGGCTCAAACTCACCGACCGTGAGATCGCGACCCACACCGGATGCTTAAACAACCGAGCCGCCCAGGTGCCCCCAAACAAACACTTCTTGAACATTTCTTTGCAGAAGGCCCTATGGTGTAGATACTATTATTAACCTCATTTACAACTGGGAACTGAGATTCAGAGAAGTTGAGGAATTTTGCCCCAAGTTTATACAGCACGAGCAAGTGGCAGAGCCCAGATTTGAACCCAAGGAGCCTGATCCCTGCCCCTTTATTCTTAACCACTTCACATGGTTGCCTCCCCAAACCCAGGGGGTGCAGAACCAAGCCTGCCCCCAGTGCCCAAGGGCCCGCTTTCTGGGGAACCAAAGCTGGAGCCTTTGGGTGGATCTCGCCCCAGGCCATCGCTGACCCCTCCCCCCACCTCTGCTCCTAGGGGCTTTTTTCCTGTCGTCTTTGGCTTCCTGGGCAATGCCTCTGACATCCCCTTCCTGAGTGCGGTAAGTAGATTATGCATGTGGCTTGGTGATGATGCCTTGGGGCGAGGGGCCCTGGTGAGACTGCTGCCCCAGTGCAATGGAGCCTTCCCGTCTCCCCTCAAGCCCCTTTCCCCTCAACTCCTCTCCCCATCCCCACACCTTCTCCGTTTGACAAGAGCAGATGAGGAGAGGGCACCCGGGAGCATTGTGCCTAAGGCGTAGGTATTGAGGCAAGTGGCTATTCGTAGCTCCTTATTAGAGCCAAAGAAACAGATTCAGAGAGTCTAGGTGACCCAGCCAGAAAGTGCCAGAGATTTCTGGGGAGCTGGCTGAGTCTGGGCCCCAGGCATGGAGAGCGTGTGTGACAGCCAGTGACAACAGAAGCTGGTGGCCGATCCTGTCCTCTCCTGGAGGCACGCAGGGGGCAGCGGTCCCCAGCCCCTGCCCCTCCCTTTCTCTAAAGCATATTTTCTGACAGAATAGGAGCTGAGAAGCTTAGGGAGGCCCTACAGCCAGCTGGATCATCCCCGCGGCCCCCTCTCCCGATCTGTACTCAAGGCCCAGCTCTCAAGGCCCGCTCCACAATAACCTAGATATGGAGTGTGCTGCTCACTCTTTGTCTGAAGTAATGATTCTTGGCTCCCACAGCTGTTCCGGAGGCTTCAAGGCACCAGCTCAATGGTCTGAACAGCAGAGACGAGCTCCTTGAACTTGGATCATTGGTTGAGGGGGCTGGAAAGGAAGTGGGGGCTGCCTCCACCCTGCCGTGACTCATCTCCCCATCATCCCCAGCCCTCTCCAAGTCCAGAAGGAAGAACAGAGTTGAATGACTGACCTCAGATTCCAAGTCAACTCAAAAGGCTGTTGACATGGCTGCGGACAGAGATCCGGGGCCCCACCACGATCAGACTGGGGCTGGTATTACATCCTGCCCTGTATTTATGGGAGGAGAGCGAAGATTAAATCCCCAGTCTGTGAGTGTGTCTGAGACTCAGAGTCACTGTCTCTAGCCTGTCAAGTCCAGTCCCTGACTCAGGGCAGGCCGACACAAACAGCATTCCACTGAGCGAGGGGCAGGCCTGCTCTCGTAGCCTATCATTTTTATCCTTGTGGTTAATGGCCCTAATGAGTGAGATAATATGTCTGTAAACCCCTGTTAGCAGTAGGCATTAGACCAGTGATGGGTATCAGCCTGCGTGCTGGTGGGAAATGCTACTCAACCATTAATTAGGCGGCTGCCTGCATGGCACACCCTCCAGGTAGCACCTGGGCTCAGAGAGCTTCTCGTCTGAGGGCGGAGACATAGCCCCTGCCTTCAGAGAGCCCAAGCCTGATAGAAGGGATGTTCTCTGTCCTGGGGAGCCCCTCGGCCAAGGGTAAAGAGCATTCTTGCAGGCCCAGGATGGAGACCAGAGTCCCTTGCAATGCATACATCTAGTAAATACATAGATGCATTTGCATACATAGATGTAGATGTAAATGCATCTACATAGATGTAAATGCATACATCTAGTAAATATCCATGAGGGCCCCCTGTGTCTACACCGAGCACTGGAGTAGATGCTCAGGGTGCAAAGGGGAGCCCTGTCGCTGCCTCCAAACACCGCGATTACAAAGCCATGGGATGGCGAGGTGTGGAGGGGAGCCCACGAGCAGCATCTTCAGATGCTGTACTTGCAAATCACCCGTCTGGATTCCCTTGGCACTTCCCAGGTATGCTCACCTTCTAGATTTTCTCTCTTCCACCCCCTTTCTCCTGCTCCTTCACACTGGGTGTGCTTGTACTTCCTGTCTAGAGGGCAGGGTCCCCCCCTCCCCCTCACATAGCCCATTTCCATGTCATTTGGGGCATAATGGGTCTCCAGCTGAGTGGGTCTGGGGTGTAGGGGGTGAGGAGGATGGAAGGAAGAGTGGGAATCAGAAAGCCAGCCTTGGAGGGCTTCTGGAGGGGGACAAAGAGGCTGCTTTCAGTGCTGAGAGCCAGGCAGTGGGAGACAGCAAACGCTGTGCTCTCTGAGGGGTCTGAGGGCGGGGAGGAGGCAGAGGTGGGCCTATGCCTGGAGACGAGACGTCACCCCAGGCTTTATAAAAGGGACGCGATCAGGGCACTGATGAGGGTGAGCCCTGGAGCCCAGCTCCCCTCTCTGTGCGTGTTCATCAACCCAAGAAGCACCTGGAGACCCACGGAGCTGCCACCCGGCCGGACAGAGCCAAGGTAGGTGCCCAGGGGCATCCACACGTAGAGAGGGGTCTGCCCAGCCCCAGGCAGGCTCCAGAGGTGGGAGCAGGAATTTAGTTCCAAGAACGACAGTTGTAGCCCAGACAGGCAAAGGGGATGCTGATCTTTCCTGATTATCAGGTTGGCCAGATTATTCTGGGATTAGTCAGTGAATACCCTGACTCAAATTTATGAAACCAGGACCTTGGGGATCCCTTACAGTGGAAGGAATAGGAACAGTGAGTGAGTTCTGGCTGGGATGAGAGGCCACGGGAGCTTTTGGAGGGAGCTAGGGAAGCCCTCAGGGCTCGTGGGCTCCACAAGTCTCCTCCGAGCAGCTCTCCCAACTTCCGGATGGCAAGTACAAACCTAACCCAAGAGCCCCTTTGCACCCTGCTAGCCACCTGCACCGAGAACCGGGGGTCACCCCAGGAAGGAAGCCACCTCACTTCAAAAGCTTTCCTACCACACCTGGAATCTTTTACTGATTAGGTACATAGCCTGTGGTGGGGGCACAGAAATTGCCTACAGCAGGTCAACCTCTCCAGGCCCTGTGAAAGCTGATGGTTCTTTTCCAAACAATTCAACTCTACTATGTTCAATGCCCCTGTGCTGCCTGGGTGGGGAGAGGAACGTGCCACGGTGGTATCTATAATGGGGAGGAGGCGCTACGGGGTGCCAGGAGCTTGGAAGAAGGTACACTAGCCTTCTAACCATACGCCTGCCCACCCCTCACCTTCCCCACTCACCACACTGCCTGCGCATAGCAGCCGGAATGCTTCATCTGAAATGCAACACACACGCATTCCCCCCTCGGGCTCAGCCTACACTGGGATGAAGGCCCCCGCCCCGTGCCCCTTCTTCACCCTCACCACAGTCTGTCTCTCCAGGGAAGCTCTGTCGAGGACCTGTGGTCCCCTCCACGCCCGGCCCCTGCTGGCCAGCTCCAGCGCCCCCTAATGGAAATGCCTTCCTTAATCCTGTATTCACGCAGCTGACCAGTGCTCAGAAACAGCCGTGGTGCCACCCCCTGTGGCAAACCCGCCTGCCCCCCATCCAGGATAAGCCCCCACAGCTCCCTGGGTACCCACATGCCGCCAGCCTGTCATTTCTGGTGTTATTTTGAAGTGGTCAGCTAAGACGACTCAACTTCTTGAGCTAGGTTCTTGGGGGAGGAGCTGGGAACAAGCACCCTGTGTCTTAGCACACCTGTGCACCCCTAGCACCTAGCACAGCACCTAGTTCAGGAATGATCTCTGAACTAACCTGGGCTGTGTGCATCCATGGTCTGAAGCCACAAAAGAAATGGTTGACGCTGCTCTAATGAACTGATCCTGCCTCTCCTCCATACCCACCCAGGGCTTAAAGCAGGTGCAGAAAACTTGTCTGGATTTCAGAGTGTCACAGCATCAAAGTCTGCAAGGAAAAGCGACTATCTGAGGGGATAGTTGGTGTCCAGTCTGATGCAATGCTCTTACTTCACAGAGAGGCAAAATGGTCCTGAAATGGGGGTGACTTACATCCCACAGGGAGGGGGGCAGAGCTGGAGCCAGGTTTGAATGTGTTTTCTTTTAATGTTTATTTTTGAAAGAGACAGAGCATGAGCGGGGAAGGGGCGGAGAGGCAGGGAGACACAGAATCGGAAGCAGGCTCCAGGCTCTGAGCTGTCAGCACAGAGCCTGAGGTAGGGCTCAAATTCATGAACTGCGAGATCATGACCTGAGCCGAAATTGGACACTCAACTGAGCCACCCAGGCGCCTCAGGTTTGAGCGTTCTTGATCCCATTTCAGGAGTCTTCCTATCTGCCCCGTGTCCAGATCCTGGAGGCTGCAGGGTGGGGGGTGGGGGTGGGGGCAAGAACAAAGGGGTAGACCATGCTAAGCAACCATTCTTTAGCAGCTGATGGGCGCCAGTGATAGCCCTGCCCCTCCCACTTGCCCCCCTGCACCACGGCGGCTCCAGTGGACACACTTTTTGTCCATCCCTTTGACCTGCCTCCCCATTAGTTTGTCTTTAATCATGCTTGTTGGACAATACCAAAGTGCTGATGACTTTTTTTTTTAATGAGTATTTATTTTGAGAAAGAGAGCAAAAGCAGGGGAGGGGCAGAGAGATAGGGAGACAGAATCCCAAGCAGGCTCCAAGCTGCATCAATGCAGGGCTCAATCTCACAAACCATAAGATCATGACTTGAGCTGAAACCAAGAGTTGGATGTTTAATCAACTGAGCCACCCAGGCGCCCCTCCCCCCCCCCATGACTTTTTCAAACAGAAATTCAACTTGGGGGCTGCAAGAGCTGGGGTGGGGGTGGGAGGCTGAGAGGGTAAAGGCAAAGGGGGTGAAGTGTGGGTCAGGGTACGCAGCCCCCACCCCAGCAGCCGAAACCACGAAGTCAATTGAGTGCATATCCTCTTGGAGCCCACAAAGACTAGAAAAAGGTGGCACTGACCTGATACACCAGGGAAAGTTTTTTCTCTTCCCTGTATTACAGGCAATAAGACAATTTAATGACAGTCCTCAGGTCTGCGAAGGATTATGAGAGATAATGAGATGATTGCCTCTTTCTTACTTTTCTTCTTGGAAAAGGAAAAGAAGAAAGTCTCTGCTGCAGCAGGAGGGAACTGGGCCAGGTTTGGGAAGTTGCAGTCTAACGGGAGAGTTGGGCCCAGGAAGTGGAGGGTTTCTGCAGAACCCAGCGGGGAGCTCCCAGGCTCCAGAGGATGTCTGGACCTCAGTGCCCTCCACTCAGTGAAACTCCTTGCCCTGCTTCGCTTCACCCCTCCCTCCTGGGTGCCACACACGCCCTCCCCCCCCCCCCCCCCCCCCGCCTCCAGGGCTTTCCTCTTCACACTGGGCAGCACCCTGCCCATGCCCTGTGCCTGACCTAGTCTCCCCTCCTTCCTTCTATCTCAGCCTCAGGGCACTGTCAGGTCCTGTCTTCTCACCAGGATGAACTCGCTGGTTTCTTGGCAGCTGATGCTTTTCCTCTGTGCCACCTCCTTCAGGGAGACATTTGAAAAGGTGGCACCCGTGGAGAATCCTCTATCTACAGGTATGCGTGGTATGGGAAGAAGGGCGGGGCAGGGCGGGGACGGGGTGGGGGGTGCACAGGAGTTGTCGTAAAATAAGAGTTACCATGGTTCTCAGATTAAAGCTAGTCTATCAATGTGACTTAAACGCTGCCTCTAATGAGAACCTAAGACTAGCACATGCCATTCATTTAGGGGCTGCATCAATCTTGCAAGCAAGGGATGTCTTACTGCTGTTATGGGCATCCGAGGCTGACCCCGGTCAACCACTGAGCTCCTCCTCACGTGTGTTCTCTGCTCTATGCCAACCACCTGTCTGAGCAGATCCATTGGGAAGGAATGTACTATGCAAGCTTTTCTGATCAGTGATCTCAGACCCTGTATGGGGAATTGGGGGGGAAAAAAAAGACCTAAGCAAAAGGACAGGTTGTTAATATCTGTCAACCTTATGAGTTCACTGTGCAAATGATTAGCTGGAGAAACGGAGGCCCAAAGAGGCAAAGAAAACCCCGGAAGTCAATCAAATGCTGCAACAGCCCTGCAGGTGCAGGAACTGCCAAGAGCGTGCCTCTGAGCGGCACGAGCTAGTCCCCGGAACAGGAGTTGGGGGTTTAACACTGCTTGGTGGCCAGTTTCCTGGGCACATGAGATGCGGCTTGTCCTCTCCGGCCTGCAGTAGTTCTCTAGCCATGGAACTTGGAGCGTCCCCTGTACACGTGTGATATCACTGCACCCATAAGATATCCCAGAGCAAAGAGAAGATGGCCCGGGTGCCCTTGGCCAACAGTGTCTTCTCTCCTGGGATCCACGTGTTCTTTCTGGGTGAGGGAGGCTCCCCCAGAGAATAACCTCACCTCTTTCCCCCAGGGACATTGACCTGTTGACTCTTTTTGGCAAGTGGCTCTAAGTGAGGCCACACACAGTAGCCTGAGCAGTAATCCTACTGCAGGGATGATGGGTGTCACTGGGAAGAAAGCCATCATCCCTCCCTGCCTCAGCCAGGCCCTAAGCAAGGCGGGAGGGGCCTTCTAGGAAGATTAGCATTAACTCTGAACCACGCCCACACTCCTCTCCTCCAAAGTATGCCAAGGCATTGAGGAGCAGGGCTCAAAGCCAACTACCCCCCCAACACACCCACTCACACACCAGGCCTCATTTCCACTAATCTCGTGCCACAATTGGCTGGGGTTCCTGTCTACTCAGAGCTAGTTGCACTATTTTACTGCCAAAAATTACAGTGAATTTAACAAGCCTTGCATGTGAAGTGCCTTCCTAATTAGCCTTGTTAGCCCTCAGTGTGAAGGGAAGAGATTATATCTGGGGAGGCAGGGGTGAGCAGGTGAAGGTGACCCAGATAATTTCTCATTCTTCACTGAGCCCTTATGCAGCTTATTAGGGGGTCACATTAACTGGGGGAGAGGTGTGGGGCACAGTGGTCCTAGCTCTACCCTTGTTTTTGTTAACTACAGACTTTTCATTTGCTCTTATATATTGAACAAGCATTTGAAGCCCTACTACGTGCAGACGCAGATCACTGTTTCAAGCACTCAGAGAACTGAATGAACACAGCTCCCACCCACCCCAAGGAGCTCAGTCCAGTGGGGGAGCCTGAGACAGAGACAAGACAGAGGGCCAGGCAGTGAGCCAAGAAATGCCCAACTTGAGTGTCCAACAAATACTGCAGGCTTATTTCCAAGCTCTACCCTGTTTGCTTCCGAAAAGGAAGTGATTTAATACAAAAGACATTTAAGATCATTCCCGAAACCATTTGAAACCAAAGCTATGTTGAAAGAGGAGCCAGTGACCTAACCCCCTGGGGGGCTAAGATGGTCTGCATTGGGCTCTGGGCTTCCTAGAGGTCCAGGAATGAAAGGGACCAGGAACTACGAGAGGGAAGCACAGGCTAGGGGTGGGAGCAGGTGTTCCAAAGCCTTCTCTCCTGGCCTCACCTCAACCTCTCCCTGTGGTTCTGCCCTAGGCCAGCGGCTCGAATCCCAGGCCCTCCTGGCCCCGTGGGAGCAGAGCCCGCGATGCGCGGAGAGAGAGCCCGCCGGGGCCCAGCCCAACGCGCGAGGGGCCTCGCTGTGCCCTCCTCCCGAGAGTGCCGCGGGGCCCCAGCGGCCAGGCCTGTGCGCCCCCCGCAGCCGCCTGATCCCCGCCCCGCGGGGCGCGGTGCTGGTTCAGCGGGAGAAGGACCTGTCCACCTACAACTGGAACTCCTTCGGCCTGCGCTACGGGAAGCGGCAGACCGCGCCTCCCGGAAGCGACCGCGGGGGGCGCTGCGCTTGGCTGAGCGCCAGGTGCGGGATGGGGGCGGGGGCATGAATTTCAAACTCCAGACTAGGCGTCTGAGCTGGGGGTGGGGGGTGGAGGGTAGGGCAGTGGGAGGGGGACTGGGGCTTCTGTCCTGAAACAATAAAGGAAATGCTGCCCAAACATCCTGAGTGCGATTTGTGGCTAATTTTTGCAAGCAGCGCTGATTAGTTTTCCCTCGCTCCTCAACTGGATTTTTACTGGTTTTAAGATGACTTTAGTCTTATCAAGCTCAGTGCTTTTCAAACTAGAGATATGAAGAACCAGATTGTTTTTCCCCAGTCTGGGGCAGATCACTACTTAAAACACACACACACACGCGATGAATCGCTGAAAATTTTTAAAATTTTAAAAATAAAGAGAAACCGGAACTGGTTGCTGCTTCAGTGTTTCGGCAACATCAAATTTCTATTAAAATTGCTGCAGCTGTCCTCTTAATTCCTAGACTTAGCTCATTGCCTGCAGGTGACAACATTTCGCAGAGGGGCATGAGCCATGGCCCACACTTTGAGTAGCACTGATCTAGGCCAGGGGAGGACGGCTGAAGCATCTCCTCCTTTCCCAGGGAAGTTTACAGCCAGTTGGACAGCTTGATCTGGAAAATGATGCCAACCACTACCCTTTCCACTGAAGCTTAAAGATCACTCCAGCAACCCCCTCCCCCCCCCCCCCCCCCCAGACCTCTGCTGGGGCGCTCAGCCTCAAGGCACTGAAGTCTGCATGCAAGAGTGGCCTGGGCCACCCATCCCCCTCCCCCAGGGAAAGCCCTGGATGCGGCCAGTTCTCTACCTGTATCACTTTTCTGCATCCTTGTAACCACCGAGGGCACTGGGCATGCAGTATCCCCACTTTCAGGTGAGAACCCTGAGGTTCAGAAAGATACATAACTCACTGAAGGCCTGCAGCCAATGAATGGTGAGCCTAATCAGTCTCCAGACAGCACCTGGCCCCCACTTCATGCTGGGAAGGGTTTCCAACTGAGTCAGCCCTGGTGGACATCAAGAAAGGTCAGTCTGCCCTATGGGGACCTTCTTGGAGGCCCCCCAACAGCTGGGGAGTTGGTTTCTGTAGTAAGAAGTAGAGGCTTGTCAGTAGGGAAACTGACAGGAAATCCACACCCTTCTGCCTGCAAGAAAAGCCAGCCCTTTCTGACAGCCTCTGTAGGCTCCTACCCTGCCTGGCCTAGGATGGAAATGCTCTTTCCCAGAAGGACTACGGGGCCACCACCATCCTGAGAAGCGCCACAGCGTTCCACCCATTACAGAAACGAGGACTCCACTGAATGGAGGGCGAACGTGTTGCCATGGCAATGAGACAGGCTGCCATGGGAACACGACAACCTGCCCCACCCCCATCTCTACCCTGAAACCATCTTCCAGGATCTTTCAAATTATGGCTACTGCTGTGAGCTCCTGTCATAGCACGGCATGACAGGGGGATGCTGTTGATATTTGGAAGGGACTTCTCCCCCAAAACAGCCTAGGCTGCGTCTCTGTACCTCTGGGAAAGGAGTCATAAACTCAACACCTAAGTGAGTTTTCCTACTCTCTGGGCCATTCCTTTCTCTGATGAAGACCGTGGGTGGCAAGAGTGTGAAGGGCCTCTGAAATGTGCTCTTAGGCAGCCCAGTTTTTACAAAATTCACTGCACTGCCCCCAAACCCTTCCTTAAGCCTTAAGTTTAGGCAGATAGGAGCTAGGAGCACATGCGTTGTATGTGTGCACGTGTGCTGCTTCAGGGGCACGGATCTCACCCATAAGAAGCAGGCCTGTGTGGGAGAGGGTGTTGTGTAAGAGGACTAAACATGAACAACTGTGTGCATGTTCATACACATGTGTCTGTGTGACCCTGTGTGTGGTATGGGCCCCTCTAACTAGATTGCAGGCTTTCTCAGCCCCCACTGCTACCCACGTGTCCTTGAGGATGTCTGTCCTGGGTGATTTAGAGGCCCTCCTTCAGCAGGCAGCAGGAGGGGAGCTGGGTCCCATGCTTCTGCCTGAAAGACTTTGGGATTTACAGTTCTTGGCCCCGTGTCTTGGGACAAAGGGATCTCTTTGGTTTCGTGAGGCTCCCAGCCTGACTCTGAACCTGCTCCCCAGATTGGAGGGAGTGTTCAGGGCAGGTTGGAGGCTGTGAGGGGCTATAAACATTCCTGGCCCCAGGGGCTCCCATCTGCCTCTCTAGACTTTCTGGGTGATAGCTAGGGCACCAGGCTTGGAGGTGAGGCTGCCGTGGCACACTCAAATCCATTCCTCCCTGGGATCTGAATAACCAGGAAGGCCTGGGCATCCCTCACTGGAGGAAGGGAAAGGGGGAAGCGTCTCTTCCCAAGTCCCAGCTCCTTTGGGAAGTCTGTCAGCATAGCCGGAAGCTGGTCTCACACCTGCTGTGGAAAGGAATAGGAGGGCAGGGACATTTCTGCCTCTGGTATTACACTTAATACACTAACAAGAAATGTTTGAGTACCTGCAGTGAGCTAAGCTGCCCCATTTCCTCCTCACAACACCTGCAGGAGGTGGGCAATATTATCCCCATGGTACAAAAGAGAAAGCTGAGGCTGGGAGAGGGGAAGTGGTGTGCCCAAGGTCACACAGCAGGAAACTTACAGAGCCAAGAGGCAGACCCCCACCTGCTAACTGCAGACACCATAGGCTTTCCTTTCTCTCTGGCCCCTTGCTGTGTGTCAGGCCAACCCTTTTCCTGAAAGATTTGTCCTGGGAAGTAGGTCCGGCAGCCGGTGTAACTCTATCCCAATTCCTCTCCAGACTGCTTTCATAACAACACAGGTGAAGTCACCGAGGCCCAGAGCAGGCCTCCTCCCCTTCAACTTCCTGTCAAGGGCCAGGCATCTGAATTTTTCCCTGTCGTTCTCCTTCTCTCGGGAAGCAGCCTCCCCAGTTCAGACTCACTGGGAGTCACCAGGAGTGAAGGGGGTCAAGTCCAGGGAGAGCCAGCAAAACGCCTTTCCTTACCTTCAGTGCTGTCTTCCATTTTAAAGACATCAGAGCCCAGCACGTTTCCACGTTTGGCTCAGAGTAGGGAGCCCAGGGAGGGGGAAGGGGGACAGGACACACAGCCACACCTTCATCCCCTTCTCACATTTTGTTTCTGTTTCCTCTAAAGTTGTCCAATAGAGTCTCAACAACTGTCCCTTCGATGTATTACCGTCACAAAATGCTAAAAAAAAGTACCACTTTTGACACATTGATGTCTGCTCACTTCCGAAGCCCCTTAAAAGACACCGAAGGAACAGAGGAGCGTGAATTCTCAAGGACAAAGAGAAGGGACAGCAGATGAGAAATGACAACCAGATTTTGAAGATGGAAATTAGAGGGCTTGGCAGAATGAGGGAAGATACAACCTCAAAGCCAGCCAAGGGGTTTACTGATGCACCCCAGGACCCAGTCTCAGGACCGGGAGGTCGCTGGGGGTGAATCCTGGATTGCAAACAGCAGGGACTGGCCGGAAATCTGTACGTGGAAAAGTCAAACTTTTTGCATCCCGTCTGCCCAGGCGACACAGCCAGGCAAGGTCCAAGAGAGAAGGTCCCAGAGAAAGACCTCAGAGGGGCGCCTGGGTGGCTCAGCTGGGTAAGCCTCTGACTCCTGATTTCGGCTCAGGTCAGGATCTCACAGGTTGTGAGTTGGAGCCCCGTGAGCTCAAGCCCTGAGTCAAGCTTCACCGTGATTACAGAGCCTGCTTAGGATTCTCTCTCTCCCTTTCTCTCTGCCCTTACCCCCTACCCCCCACCTTTCTCTCTCAAAATAAATAAATAAACTTAAAAAAAAAAAAAAAAAGGACCTCAGATACTGACATCGGAGGTGCCTTAGTCCATCCGGGTTGCTATGACAAAATACCACAGGCTGGTGGCTTATAAACAACAGAAACTTGTCCTTCACAGTGCTAGAGGCTGAAGGTCCAAGATCAAAGGGCCCCAGATTCCCTGCTTGGTGAGGGCCCACTTCCTGGTTCCTGAAGGCTATCTTTTCGCTGTATCCACACGTGGTGGGAAGGAGGAGGGGTCTCTCTCTCTCTCTCTCTCTCTCTCTCGTCTCTTTCCTTGGGGGACTAATCCCACTCATGAGGACTCTACCCCCATCTCCTAATCACCTCCCAAAAGCCCCACCTCCAAACACCATCACTTTGGGGGTTAGGATTTCAACATATGGTTTTGAAAGGACACAAGCATTCGGTCTACAGGAATGCCCCAGGGAGAAGCCAGCTCAGAACTTCCATCTAGAGAGGGTGGGCCAGCACGAGCCCTGCTATACACACTGAATCTCTAGGCCACTCCACCTGTCTCTCTCCCTCAACCATGAACCAAGAGCCAAAGAGTTCTAGGGGTTTTGAAGAAAACCTCCAGTCTGGATGCAGACCAAACCAAACAAGCACAAAGAAAACAGACATCATTTTTTAAAAAACCTAGTCTGTAATTAATACCCTCGGGGGGCATAAGAGAAAATTCCGCATCCATAAAGCAAGTAGTAGAGGCACTAAACAAAGGAATAATAATCAAAGAATCCGAAAAGGCTCTTGGAAGTAAAAAATATATATACAGGAGAAAAAAACTGTAGAGAAATTGAAGAGTTGGAACCTAGAGTTAAGGACATCTCCTAGAAGGTAGAAGAAAAAGAACTCAGGAGAAAGGCGCCTGGCTGGCTCTGTCGGTAAAACATGTGACTCTTGATCTTGGGGTTGTGAGTTTGAGCCCATGCTGGGTATAGAGATTACTTAAAAGTTTACAACACTTATGGGGCACCTGGGTGGCTCAGTCAGTTAAGCGTCTGACTTCGGTTCAAGTCATGATCTCACGGTTCGTGAGTTTGAGCCCCATGTCGGGCTCTGTGCTGACAGCTCAGAGCATGGAGCCTGTCTTTGGATTCTGTGTCTCCCTCTCTCTCTGCCCCTCCCCTGCTTGTGCTCTCTCTTTCTCTCTCTCTCTCAAAAATAAATAAAAAACATTAAAAAAATTAAAAAAAAAGTTAATAGTTGGGTGCTTGTTAATTAAAAAAAAAGTATACAATATTTAGAAAACAAACAGAAGCTGCAATATGCTATTAATAGGAGATCCAGAAGAGAGAAAAGAACATAGGAGGGAAGAAATGACCAAGGAATCAATGCAGGACAACTTTCTAGAATGGAAGGACACGAATTTTCCAGATCAAGGGCATCCTCTGAGTGAGTGTTCAGTACATGAACGGAAGGGACAAAGGAAAGGGACAAAGGAAAAAGTGGCAAAAGCCCGCAGAGAGAAATCCACAGGAGAGTCCCGACTCGGTGGCACCAGACTTGTTAAAATCAGAAAAACAACTTCCAACTTCAGAAGGAAAATAAATTTCAGCCTAGAATTTCAGCCTAGAATTCTATTCACACCCAAACTATAAAGAGTAAGAGTGGAATGGAAACATTTGTAGCCATGCCAGGACTGGAAGGGTTTGCTTGTCAAGCACCCTTTCTCAGCAAACTCTGGGAGCACATGCTCTGCTTCAACAAAAGTACAGAGTGAGAAAGAGGCACCCCCCGGAGCCTGGACACAGAAAGCCACAGCCGGGAGCAGCAAGGAGGTCCTCAGCCAACCTGCATGTGGCCAGCCTAGGAGCACGGAACTCCCTGGAGAAAATCCCACTGAACCGTACCTGAACATGGCACCAGGTGGAGATGGGGGTTTGGGGGATCGGGGCAGAATTCCTAGGAAAACAAGGAGTGGGGAAAAGGTGAAGGGGTGGGCAGTGATGAACTTAATGAAAAGCAAATAAAAATTACGGAACTGTAAGCATTATACACTGTGAACCATACTTTAATTATAATCATGTAAACACTGACTTTTGATTTTGCCAAAATCGGAGGGTTGGAGTATAAGACGGAAAAATCTTCATCTGCCATGAGAGAAGATCAATACATAATGTATGAAATTGAAAATTAAGAAATGGAAAGATAAGCATAACCTCAAGAAGGGTCTAAACGACCGGGAGTCAAAGGCGTTGCCTCTGTGCCGCAGGATAGGGGGTGGGGGGACTGGGGGCTGGGGGCTCAGGGCAGGACTGGAGACTGCTAGGTTTCATTACCAGCCTCTTAGTCCTATTGTTGTTTTTTTTTTTTTTTAACTAGAGTGTTTATTTTTCTGATAAAAAATAATAGATGGCTGGCTCCGTCCAGAGAGCATGTGATTCTTGATCTCCGGGTTGTGAATTCAAGCCCCACGTTGGGCATAGAGCCTACTTTAAAAAAAAAATACCAGATGGGAGGAAGGCAGGAAGGAAAAACAAGAGGGAGGGAGGGACGGGGGGAAAGAGGAAGAAAGGAAGAGGTCCATTTTCTAGGAAATGTGTTCTTGGGATACACTTTCTCTAAGAGCCCTGCCCCACCCCAGCTCTACCCCTGCTGGCGATACCTCCCTGCCCGTCAGAACCACCCCCTGCATCACCACCACCCTCGCCACGCACATTCCACTGAGCTGCTTCACCATCGTACCCTCCTCCGGCAAAGGGATCTTCTAGTTTAAGGTTTTTCGGATAATGTGCCGTTTGGGGGAAAGCAGTTGATTATGTTTCTAGCTTTCGTGCCTCAGCGTTCGGTGTCTGGTCCCACTACGCTGGGTGCATCTCATCTCAGGAACACCCCCTCCGACTGGGGTCTCCCGCGAGCCCCTGCCCCCGCCAATCCTCGCTTCCCCCTCAGGCCCCCGTAGCTCCCAAGACCTGTGTGATCTGCCTTCCATTTTCCTGGGTCATCTCTTGAGCAGGCCTCAGGGTGGGATCACCCCAACCCTGTGGCTGAATTCCTGTTCCTCCAAGGTCCCCAGAACAAACAGTTTAGGGCACTTGGTTCTCTCCACCCCGGCCCCGCAGCTCCAAGGTTCTGGTCCCAGCCCTGGTGCCTCCCCCAGAGCTCTCCAACTAATTGCTCCTGGACGACCCATCCACACATGGCAGCCCAGGCTGGTTATTAAACTCCACTGGGTCTTTCTTTCCCTCTCAAGGCCCCAGCTGCTCATCTCTGCTGGGCTCCATCTGATTGAAAAATTCCTCCGAGGAGCCAGCTGGGGCCCTCCGGGATTGGGGAGTTCAGCATGATGTGGGCAGGAGGTCAGATGGAAGAAAGACAATGTCCATTTTTTTTTCATCTTTTCTCCTGCGTCAGTGTTTGCTCCTTATGGACAGAAGCAGGACCAGCTTGATGCCAATCTCCCCAACTCGAAGGCTCAACAAGGTCAGTTTCTCCCTCCATACCAGTGGGCGTGGCAAGACTTTCCCACTAAACTAACCATGGCGGGGAATAAATCCGTGCTTGGCTCAAAGCAGCAGAAACCAGGCTCTCCGAACCACCAGCCTTGTCTGCCTTCATCTTCGACCTCCACTGGGCACTCCCAGCCTTGGTCACACCACCCGAATCTCCTTGGGATCACTGTCATGGAGCAAAGTGGGATTTGAGACCATTTTTAGAGAAACCCTGGGCACCCTTTGTCTCCTGAGAGATACTGGCCTCCGGAAGACCCGACCCCACGGCACACACCCGGCCGTGGGATCTGACCAGAGGGCCAGGCTCCGGCTGGATTTATGCTTCCCCTGACTGGTTCTCACGTCCGGGGTCTGCCCCACTGGGAAAGGGCAGGTGCAACACGACCCTTCCCCTGGGCCTCTGCCAGCTCCATGACCCTTGACCTCCAGGTGACGCAGCCTGGGCCCTAGACGTAGGATCCTGGGGAGCCTCTGTGAGAAACAGTGGACCCTGGGCTGACGGGGGCTTGGGAGATAGGCCGATAAGGGTCCTACCCACTCTCCCTTCCATCCCACAGCCCCGGGCCCTGCACGCAGCCCCAGGTCAGAGAGGAGAGACCCTCGTGGTGATTCCGCCTCCGTCTGCATTTTCCCCACAACAGTGGATGTGGTCCAGTAACAGGTCGGGCCACCTGGCAGGGAGTGGGGACACATGGAATCCTAGAAAACCAGTGCTGACCGCCCCAGGGGTGACGCATACCTCCTGGCAGGGCGCTCACTCTTGGGCAACGCCAACTGCTAGACCTTTCTTCCTTGGAACGGAACTGAGCCCGATTCTTTCTCCCTGCCTCTCACCCCCGGGGCCTCGGTTCTGCACTGTGGGGCCGCACAGTCAGGTCTGGCTCTGCTTCCCTCAGAAAATCCTTCAAGGGCCTCGTGGCCTCCTGGGGCTTCTCTCCTGGCTCAGCCTCTGCGTGCAGAGAGCCCTCCAGGAACCTTCAGGTCTTGCTTTCAGGATCTTTGCTCATCCCGACTCCAGACCATCAACCGTCCTGCCTGGTCTCTGGTCTCAGGCTCTCGGGCCTAGGAGTTAAGAAGGGGGACTGAGGGGAGCCGCGAAAAGGGCAAGGGACAGCCACCCTTCTCCCAGCCTTTGAGCTGCAGTAACCAGGAGAAACCAGGGAGGCTACTATTTCTGGGCTCCGTCACCCTCGCCTCTCCTGGGCCTCCTGGACCACAATTTCACCACGGGGGCCTCATGCCCTCAGAAGTCTCTCTCCTGCTGAGGTTATCACACTCAGTATTCGCCCCTGTGCCCCACCGTCTGGGGCCATGGGAAGTGCTGTGGCAGGCAGGAAACAGGTACTGGGTTGGAAAGTGCCCAGGGCCACAGGGCACCCAGACCTGTGGGCTGGAAGCCCTGCCCCTGCCCCTGCCTTTGCCACAGAAGATTCTGGTCAACCTAGAGTATACTTGAGGCCCCAGGTGCTCCGTGCAGGGGGTCTACGCTGCAGCCGGGTGCTGGGCTTCAAAGAGCTCCCTCCCCTACAGAAAGCGCTGTGGGGTGGCCGTGCTCCTGACCGCGCAGCCATAGCTCAGCACCCCCTCTTTTGAATCCCATGGCTCTGCCGGTCACGTCTGACACCCACGGCCACACAGAGGGGCCGGGAGTCACAGGCAGAGCACTCGGCTCTCAGCTCATCCTTCCCCAAGCTCCCTGAAGCCCCCCCTCCCCCGCTTCCTCATCTGAACAGTGGGTGCAAGGGCAGGCGCTTCCCGAGGCTGCGAGAGCATACAGTCCTTCAGGGCGCAGGGTAGGTGCTCAGTAAAGGGTGCTGCTGTTCCCCGCGTTCAGCCGCCGCAAGGCTGACCCCATCTCCCCACCTGCTTTCTCCCTTGCTCCTGCTCTGGGGTTTGGAGAGTGGGGAGGGAGGCGGTGGTCAGTCACTTGCAATGGCCAGGACAGGTCACAAGCTTGTCAGGGTCTCGGGCAGGGGAGAGGCAGGGAGAAGTGAGATTCCGGGACAGCACACCCCACCCCTTGGTGGCTGGGCGGACCCCCGTGTATCACAGGATATGGTGCAGGGGAGACACAGGGCCCCACTCTGCCTCACCCCAGCTATGAATTAGGACCCGTTGTGTACCCTCCCGGGTCTTGGTTTCCTCCTGTGTTAGAGGGACACTGGTCCACTCACTTCCCAGGGCTGCCGTGGACATTGGGAGAAGACACTTCTCCCTCCAGGCGCCTGCCTTCAGCCTGGGACCCTCCCGTCCCACTCACTCAACCCTTGTCACCACTGGACGTGCAGGTCCCGCCTCCTTGTTTACCAAAGACTTTGGCTCCTGGCTTACAGCCTTCCCCCACCCCATGCCCTCTGCAGTCTTTCTGGATGACATCACCATCCACGCAGACGGTGACCCGTCCAGCAGCCTGGCCTCTCCGCTCCTCGAGCGCCCTCCATGCAGTGGCCTCGCCCCTACAGCCCTTTCTGGGCCCACGGTCCTCCGCTTCCTTCCTGTTCGTCCGCCCTGTCCTGTCCTGACTTCTTTCCCACATCCACCTTCTAGGCCACAGTCTATCATTCAATAACATCTTTGCTGGGCCCCTAAATCCCTTCGGCTTTCCTCTTCCATCACCATGTGTGGCACCACCCCAGCCCTGGATGAAGCCAGCCACACACTGCCTTACTGTCCCCACCCAAGCAGCCAAGCACTGTGGTGGTGGCGGGGAGGCAGAGAACAGGGCAGACTGGCTTTCGACGACGATGGTGTGATCTCCAGCCATTAAATGTTTAATTCCTCCCAGAAAACCCCTGAGTTTCCCTGGCCAGCTTCTTCCAACTTTCCATAACCATTGCACACCTTCTCTATTTCTCCGCATGCCTCTGAACCCCGCCCCCATCCCCAGCTCTCAGCAGTGGTCCCTGCTCCCCACTTGTCTGAGAAGAGGACAGTCACCGGACAGAAAGGCCCTCGGCCGCCAGCACCTGGTGGCCGTGCGTGGGCCCTGCCTTCCTGACTCCCACCTGCTCGGGATCTTACTGCCATGATTATCCCTCCTCTCCCCCGAGTCCTTTCCAGGCCTTTAAATATATTCTCTTCCCTCCCACCATTAGAGGAAGGAGGGAGAGGGGCAGGCAGGGAGAGGAGAGGGAAAACCCTTCACTTTGTCCTCACTCGCCTCCAGCCATCACCTCCTCCTCCTCCGTTATCCCTGGCTTCTCAGAAAGGCTGTCTGGGCTACACTGCCTTCATCTCCCTTCTTCCTGTCATTCTTCCACATTCCCTGTCTGGATTCCCGTCCGTCCGCATCACCCAAACAGCTCCCACTAACAGCACCGATGGCCACATGTCTGCCTTGTAACCCATGTCTTGCCTGACCTCCAAGCAGCCCCTCCCACTGCTCACTCTCGCTGCGTAACCTCCCTTCTCCTTGGGCTTCAGGGACACCGGATGGTTTCCCCCTTCCTCTCTGTCCTCTTCTTTGTGGTCTGTTAGGCCGTTTCTCCACTGCTGGGCCACGGAAGCTGGAGTCCAGGGCTTCCTTGCTCTTTCCCCCCCCTCCCCTCGGCTAATTGTATTCATATCTGTGACATTCATGACCAATGGCAAATAACACATAAATCTTTCACCCAGGTCCACGTGCACCTGCCACTTAATGTCACACCTGGGATATTTCTTTCTTTTTTTTTATTCCCTGCCCCTGTCTCCACAAAGGAACCCCACACTCAACAGGTCCTCAAACTCATGGTCTCCCCAGACCTCTTTCCCCTCTGGAATCCTGAATCTCTTCCACTTGGTATCACCAGGCATCCAGAAACCTCCCTCTCCTTCACTCCCCATATCTCACCCATGACCTAATTTTATTTCCTAAGTTTTTCTCAATTCCATCCAATCTTTTCTGTCTCCACCACGCCCACCTCCCCTAGTCCAAGCTGGTTCCGGCGCTCTGGCTTCCTGTCACGTGCCACATGATTCCGGACCATTCCGAAGTCCTTGCTGAGCCACACCGTAGCCGCAATGTCTTTGCAAAACGCATTCAATTACTCATCATTCCCGTCTTAACCTGTTTACCCGTTGTGCTCTTAAGGTAAACACAGTGTGGCGTTCAAGAACTTTCACGGTTGGACGCTCAAGTCACGTAGAGTTCTGGGACATACTGCCTTAGCTTATAGGCTGACTCCACCCGTTACCGTGGGTGTGATCCTAGGCACGCTGCTTTCTGAATCCTCCCATATCTCAGCTTCCTCATCTGTAAAGTGGAATAACAATAGTACCACTTCATGCAGTTGTTTTGAGGGTCACATGCATTAAGCACCTAGAGTGACACTTGGCGTTAGCTCTTATCATCTCCGCTTCCCAATATCCTCTCTCACCCCACTTCCTCTGGTCTCTGTCTAGCCACACTGGCTTCTTTTGGCCCTTGTTCTCATCATGCTTCCTCTCTCCACAGGGCCTTTGCACATGCTGCTCCCATCGGGACTCTATTTCTTTCCCTCTTCAGCTATTCGTTGCCTGCCCATGTCGCCTTCAGGTCACAACTCCAGTGTCATTTCTTTGGCGATGCCTTCCTGGAGTTCCCTGACTGTGCTGGTCATCATTGTTATTTTACATCTATGTTGTGATGATAACCTATTTCTCCTACAGACTGTAGGATCCACGGGAGCAGAAATGGTATTTATTTTTTGTCAATCTCGGCATCTCGAAAAATGTCTGGCAACTAATAAATGCTCGATGAATACTGTCTAATGAATGAAGAGAACCAAGGTCTATTGGAATGCTTCATAAATCCTCCTCCAATTTGCCAAGACAGACCCCCCCCCCCCACTCTGAGGGGTTCTAAAAAGTTTTCCCCCGGGGGCACCTGGGTGGTTAAGCATCTGACTTCAGCTCAGGTCATGATCTCACGGTTCGTGAGTTCGAGCCCTGCGTCGGGCTCTGTGCTGACAGCTCGGAGCTGCTTCAGATTCTTGTCTCCTCTCTCTCTGCCCCTCCCCCACTCGCCCTCTGTCTCTCAAAAATAAATAAACATGAAAGAAATTTTTTTTAAGTGTTCCCCTTGCCCTCAGATACTTTGTTCACTGCCAACCACAGTGCCTGAAAAATTCTCCAATGAGAGTTTACACCAGGAAATGCCAAATCCTCCTGTCGTGTGGTAAGGGTGTTATAATCCCAGAGGTCCAAGCATACTCATTAGGCAACACGTCAGCAAGAGATTTTTAGCTTCTCTAAGTCCTTGCTGCTCGCAGCTGGTTGCAGAGGGCAGCACCCTGAAGTCAAAGGACAGAACATTAGCACCCTAGGGCCCACCCAACATCTGTTTCATGCTTCAGATTTAGAGACTGAGCCCCAGAGAGGTGGAGGGGTCCAACATCACTTAGCAAGTTCATGGTTGAATCAAGACCGGAACCCAGGGGTCCCAGACCACTAGCCCCCAGCTAGTTCCCTAGTTCCTTCAGCTGATAAGTGCGAAGCACCACTTTGGGCAAGAGGCAGAGGCAGGTCTGCGAGGTCACTCTGATACGGGACAGCTGAGGTCCGTGCTCTCCTGGAAGGGCTCGTGTGGCGTCTTGGGAGCCCACAGCAGAAGGCAGGCAGTTCCGGGCTGAATCAGGACCTGCTTTGTGGAGCAGGTGGTGATATTTGAAATGGGCCCCGAGGCATGAGCAAGGAAAAGCCAGGAGAGGGCATCCTCGCCTGAATAAATAGCACCCCTCCTGGGACTTAGGAGTCAGGTGTGTGTATGGAGAGCTGCCCCAGGTTGTTTGTAAACTACAAGGAAAAGGGAAGGTGGCAGAGACGGGCCCAGAAGGGACTCAGGGCCCCGTGGGAAGGGAAGGAAGAGTTGGAAGACCAGCTCCCCCTCACTCCTGAGGGCTCCCACCCACACGAGGCGAGCTGAGGGTAGACACACACCCCTTCCCCCAGATTCCTGCGTCCAGAGGCCCATACAAGGCGCTTCTCCCCCTGCCGGGCCGTGGTATTCTCCCCCTCCACAGCTGCTGCTAACAGAGGCTTGGAGGGAGGCGGCACGGAGGCCTCTGGGTCTGGCTCTGTCACGAACAAGCCAGGAGGAGTCACCCGTGTTCCAGAAGGGAACTGAGACACAAAGTGGAAGAAGCCGGTCAGGAACACAGCCAAGGTTAACCTAGAGGATGGCACTTGAAGGGTACGGAGGGTGGAGTCTGGCGGGGGAGGTTGGAAACCTACGTTCTGTGCCGGTCTCAGCCCTGACCCTGTTCTGGAACACTGATGTTTCCCATCAGCCTCTGCCCCGGCGGGGGTCGCAGGGCCAGGCCGAGATGGGGCTGCTGGCGTCACTGGGCACAGCATTACTTTCCCACAGCCCTCCTTTTCCCTGGCTCCTGGGCTCTGCGTCGAAACCTGGTCACCCTTCACCCATCTAGCTCCGTCCCATCGGGGGGATTTATTACTGGCCGCCCTCCATGTGCCCCCGGATAATAAATCAGGGCAGAGCTAAATCTCAACCGTCCCAAGTGTGGAGCGCATAAAAGGAGAAGGGCTCTGGGAAGCCACAAGGCTTCTGCAGATTCCCAAGAGAGCCGAGCCCCCAGGCGAAGCATGGACCAAGGGAGCAGAATGCCTCGCTGGGGCCTCCTGCTGGTGCTCTGCGGCTCCTGCACCTTCGGTCTCCCCGCGGACTCTGGCGCCTTCAGACGGTAACTCAGGCTGGGGGGCGGGGGCGCGGGGGTTCCCACCTTCCTAACACCCCTGGCTTTCTGATATGGGATGTCATCCAGTCCTCATGACCAGGGAGGCGCGGGCCCATTCAGAGAGGTGGCTCGGCCGATGTCACAGGGCCGATAGTGGCACACTACCCTAGTGGCCCGAAGGCCACGTCATTTGATCCCTGCCCAGAGCCCTTGCTTCCTGCACAGATCGCCAGGCGAGGCACTCAGATGATTCAGACCTGCCCCTTGTTCTCAAGGAGGTCACAGTCTAATTGTTAAGAAGGGGGTGGTATGGTTAAGCCTACCAAGGAAGAACAATTTAGTGGTTAAATACAAGCCTTCTAAAGTTGAATTGTCTTGGCTTAAATCCCGCTCCACTAGAGGAACTAACTAGCTGGGAAAGCACGGGCAAGTTACTTAACCTCTCCAGGTCTCAGTTTACCATTTTTAAAGCAGGGATAATAGCAGCACCTGCTTCACAGGTCTGCTTTGAAGATTGAATGAGAGATATGGAAAGCCCTCAGCCTGATGCCCGAAGGCTGTAAAAACCCAGCTGTTACTAGTCCACAGGGTGGGTTGTTACAAACGTTGAAAGAAAGGCTTAAGGCGTGGCCTGAAGGAAGGAGGAGGGAGGCCTAGTAACGCCCACACCCGGTGCCAGGCCCTGTGGGAACTGGGCTCATTAAGTTCCCTGAGTTCACTAAGGCTGCAGGGGGAGGGAGGGGGGTGGCCCCTGGGCGGCTCAGTCGGTTAAGCGCCCAACTTAAGCTCAGGTCAAGAGCTGACGGGTTCCTGAGTTCGAGCCCCGCATCGGGCTCTGTGCTGACCGTCCAGAGCCTGGAGCCCACCTTGGATTCTGTGCCTACCTATCTGCCCCCTCCCCACTCACTCTGTCTCTCAAAAAGTGAATAAATGTTAAAAAAAATATATACACCTAAAAGGCTGAAGAAGGGGAGAGGCAGGAGGGAGGGTCTCCAAGAGAAAGGGTTTCAGTGTGGGGAGGGCAGGTGGTGGAAACAGAAGACCTCAAGGTAAGAGCAGGATTTTGTTGCTTTTTAAAGATCTTACTTTATTTTAATTGTTTAATGTTTATTTATTTCTGAGAGAGACCTAGAATCCGTAGCAGGCTCCAGGCTCTGAGCTGTCAGCACAGAGCCTGATGCGAGGCTCGAACTCACGAACCGCGAGATCATGACCTGAGCTGAATCTTAACCGACTGCGCCCCTAAAGATTTTATTTTTAAGTCATCTCTACATCCAACATGGGGCTCGAACTCACAACCCCAAGATCAAGAGTCACACGCTCCACCGACGGAGGCAGCTGGGTGCCCCTAAGAGGGCAGGTTTTCACAGTCCTGGTTGCTAAGCCGGTAAAATGTCGAGGATTTCACAGGATCTTTCCACATATCTCCTCTCAAATTCTCCTCCTGACAACCCAGCAGTCCCATTTTACAGGTGAGGACACAGAGGCTCAGGGAGGTCACGTGTAAGAGGCTGAGCCTCAACACACACTGGGCCTTTTGTTTCCAAAGCCTTTTCACCTGCTTCTAGGCTCCCAGAGAGTAACTGCTAGGGTAGGGGTGCGGGGTGAGAGACGGAGTGCCTGCAGGCAGCCCCCACCCCCAGAGTAAATGTGGAATTGAGGTAAAAACATTCTCCCTGTTCTCTTTAAAAAGCCAGGAAGAGGGGCACCTGGGTGGCTCAGTCAGTTAAGTGTCTGACTCTTGATTTCGGCTCAGTTCATGGTCTCATGGTCAGTGAGTTCAAGGCCTATGTTGGGCTCTGTGCGGACAGTGCGGAGCCTACTGGGGATTCTCCCTCTCCCGCTGCCCCTCCCCCGCTTATGCTCATGCTCAAAAAATAAATAAAATAAATAAAAAGAGAAGAAGAACGGGATTGGGCCAGGAGTGGAGAAAGAGGCTTTTGAAACGCAAAATTTTTCCACCTGCTATTTGCATAGTGTCACGCAAGGCACTTTGGGGGATCTGAACACAGGGCCCCATTCTCAAGGTGCTTTCATTGCCTTCTGCACAGTCTTCACATTTATTGAGCAGTGGGCAGCTTGTTTAATCCGCACAGTGATTCTCTGAGGCAGGTACTACTGTTTAGTCCATTTTTACAAAGGAGTTGATGGGGGCTCACGAAAGGCCCGGAGAGGTTGGGTTAAGTTGATCCGAATCACACAGTAAGAAAGGGTTTAAACATGTGCCCACGACTGCTGTGTCCTCACCACCAGACGGCACCACCTCCAGGGGCATTAGGCTGTGCAGTGCAGGCTGGGAGCACCCGAGGAAAAATGGAGCCGGAGCCCAAGCAGAGGTGGGGCCAGTGTGAACTGCAGTTCCTGGGGCAAGCTTCCTGGAGGTGGGATGCATGCTGGGCTTAGAAGAATGGAGAGCTGGGGGCGAGGAAGGGACCTTCTGAAAGGAGAATGGGACATGTTAGGGTCCAGGGCAGAGGCTGTTCAGAGTAAATAGTAGAAAGTGCACCCTCTTCGGGATCAAGCCTTCTCTGCCCTTCCATTTTCCCATCTGTAAACATGGGAATAATAACCTCACCCACCCCAGGGGATGGCTGAGAATGAGATCATAATTGTGAAACGACTTTGTGAACAGCAGACTGTGACACAACTATGACGAGTCGTTTCTGTTGATGTGAGGCTGGCTGGCAGGAAAGCTGCATTCGCATAAGGGGGTCCGAGAGTGCCGGGTGCGAGGAGGGAAGGGCCGTACAGGGAGACCAGCAGCTAGAAAAGAAGACGGGTTCTCCATAAACTGGGCTGCAATCCCAGAACCCCCTGGCCAACAGCTAGGGACATCTCCCCTCAAGCTTCTGCAAAGAGGCTTCCCGTGGGAGCCCTGGGGACACTCTCTGGGAAGCAAGTCCAAAGACGCCGCTTGGAGTCCCTGCTCCATCCACAACCCTGTGAGTCTGCTTCCTCATCGAAATTTTTTCAAATGTTTATTTTTCAGAGACAGAGACAGAGCATGAGGGGGGAGGGGCAGAGAGAGAGGGAGACACAGAATCCAAAGCAGGCTCCAGGCTCTGGGCTGTTGGCACAGAGCCCGACGCAGGGCTCGAACTTGTGAACCCTGAGATCATGGCCTAAACCGAACTCGGATACTTAACCGACTGAGCCACCAATGTGCCCTGTCTGCTTTCCTCATCAGTACCTGAGGATAAGGATGGCTGGCCTACGGTCGAAGGCTATGTGGAGGGTGTATAGTGTTTGAAACTGACCAGGTGGCCCCTCAGTATGTTTTACCGGCCCCCACCCAGCCCCAGAGTCTTTAATTCTGCCTCCCAAAGCTGATAGGCGCGTGTCAGGGAAAGGAGCTGAAGGACTGGGACTCAGGCTCAAGAAGTCACATCTTTCCACGGGCAGGGGGGCACAGTTACTCTGGACATGCCGGTTGCTCTCCCCACCCCACCCATTCAGTCCCAAGGTTCCAGCCCACAGCCCTGGCTGGGTGTCTACCCTGGCCTGGCATCCTGGAGCCCCGGCAGGCTGCTGTGGGCGCCTGCTGCCACCTACAGGCCTCACACGGCACTGCCCGGTCCTGTCCAGCCTTGAGGGGAGCGTCCCAGCCTTCATCTTAGAGGGGATGTCGCTGTTGCGTTTCCTCCTCTGTCTTCCTTGTCTGCCGGAGCTCCTTGAAGGCAGTGATTTTTTTTTTTTTAAGTTTATTTACTTGGGGGAGGGGAGGGGCAAAGAGAGAGGGAGGGAGAGAATCCCAAGCAGGCTCCACGCTGTCCATGAAGAGCCCCATGCAGGGCTCTATCTCGTGGTTGGTGACCTGAGCGGAAATCAGGAGTCAGAAGCTTAACCAACTGAGCCACCCAGGCACCCCACTGATGATCTTTATCTTTCTATGTCTAGTATCCACTGGAGTGCAGGCACAGAGTAGGTGTTCGACCTGTAATTATGAAAGGAAGGAAGGAATGAACGAATGGCCTCGTAGTGATAGGGATCAGAACTAGACAACAGAAGGAAGTGTGTTAAGGATTATTTAATGCCAGTGCAGCTGACTCAACGAGGCTTGCGAATTCTCCTTGAGAGGCCTTAGGGCACAAGAGTGATTCTCAGGTGTCTAGGCTAGATTAGGGAGAATTGTACCAGAAGCTTCAGGACTGTGTACCACTGTTATGAGGGAGTACAGAGCTCTTCTGTTTTTTTCTTCCCTCACCCCCGGTCAGGATCTTCCTCCAGAAAATGCCTTCGATCCGGGAAAGCCTGAAGGAGCGAGGCGTGGACGTAGCCAGGCTTGGTGCTGAGTGGAGCCAGTTCACCAAGAGATTCTCCTTTGGCAACAGCACGTCCCCTGTGGTCCTCACCAACTACCTGGATGTGAGCGCCCCTGCTTTTCCGTCTCCTTTCTCTTTCTGGGGCCCAAGGCTCTCTTTGCTCTTTCCGTGCTGCCTATGACTGAGTTGCTGAGATGCACAAAGTGCCCTATAAAACTCCCATTTCAGAGCTAGAAAGGTTGAGCCACAGAGGGCAGAAAGGAGCCCAGAGGCAGAGTTAGGTTTGGAACTCAGGAATCCAGGCTCTGGGTTTCAAGGTGGGCCGGGTGGGTATGTGACCTCAGATGTGGGTTTCTGTGACTGGGCTCTGCACGGCGTGCCTGCTTATTGCACGCAGCCCTTATAATAAGCACGCAGCTTATTAGCAGCCCTTCGAGGGGCGGGGCATCATCTTCATTTTCAGTATTCTTCTTTTGTCCTCTTGTCTCACTTCCAGGGAAGTCCTAAGACAGTGCTAAGGGTCCCACCCGGGCCCTGCTGGAAAAGGGAAACCCGGGGCGGTTGTCTGATCTGCCTAATCTCACCCCAGGTGCCCAAGGGGGTATCCAGCAAAGCCCCAAGCTTCCCCGCGCCTCCAGCTGCCTCTTTCCTTTCACCCCCACAGACCCAGTACTATGGCGAGATCGGCATTGGCACCCCACCCCAGACCTTCAAAGTCATCTTCGACACAGGCTCAGCCAACCTCTGGGTGCCCTCCACCAAGTGCAGCCCTCTCTACACAGCATGTGGTGAGCACCCCCCTCTCCACGTGCCTACAGGACCTCTCCCCGAGCCCCCTGCCACACTTGGCCGGGCCTGCCTCACACCCTCTGCTACCAATTGAGCTATTTCCTCCCTGCTTCTGCTCCTGTTGCCCCCGAGAGGAGAGATGACAATGTCCCCCATTTTCCCGATATGGCCGCCAAGGTAAAATGGCGGCATTAGAAGTCCCCAGCTCACCCAGAAGTCCACTTCTCACCTTTCCTGAGATTGGGGCCAAATCCTCAGACCCACCCCAGGCTCTCAGGGTCTTCCACGCCCTTCCTTAGTCAACAGCCTCTTCTCAAGAGCTTACTGGAACCAGAATCTTCTCCTCATCCCAGCCTCAGAATCACTGTGGAATGCTTGATTGGAGACAAAATTCTCAGAGATCTGGGCACGTGACAGGGGCCCAAGAAACACACTCCTAGATTGATGAAACATGTTTTCAAGCCTCCCACCTCAGGGCCTCCCCGCCCCTTCACAGAAGTCCTCAACCACAGGGGGCCACACCCACAGGCACCTGCCTCCCAGCCCCCCTGCCGGGCCTCTCTTGAACAGACCTGAGCCTATATCCCTCTGCCAGAGATTCACAGCCTCTATGACTCTTCGGAATCCTCCAGCTACATGGAGAATGGGACGGCATTCACCATCCACTACGGATCTGGGAAGGTCAAAGGTTTCCTGAGCCAGGATGAGGTGACTGTAAGTGGGAATGCCCCAGGTCATCTGACCTCTGCCCTTCTGGTCCCAGACCTCCCCTGCCACTGGAGGGCCCATACTTGGAGGGGGGCGGGGGGTACAGTTCAGTCCACCTTAGAGCCTGGGCAATTGAGGAACACCCTGCCTTGCTGCAAAGAAGCAGGGCCTGGGACAGAGCAAGCCTGAGCTCCTGGGTCCACACTGGGTGATTTATGGAAGCTTTTACGTGTAACTCACGTGAGAGCTGAGCCGGAGCCCCACAGCCTCCTGTCAGCTAACCTGCCCGAGGTCACCCAGCTCCGACTGGGCCCTTCACAAGGCCCCAGACTGAAATCAGAGTCGGTGTCAGGGTCAGCAGTACTGGTTTCATTATGGCCAGAGTTAGTTTGGGGGTCAGGCATAAGTTCTAAGATCCTAGTTGAGGTTAGAGTTTAGGATTAAGGTCAGGGCTTGGTTTTCTTTTCCATTTGGCTTGCCTCGGACCCTTTCCATTCTGGGAGTTACTCCAGCCCCTGCTCTAAGCTATGGGAAGGGTACACATGGAACATGAGAGGCCCGTTGTCTGGGAAACCAGGGGAGAAGGTCTGGCTGGGCTGGAGAAATCCTTACCCATAGTGGGGGTGAGGAACTGAGACCCAGTCCTGCCAGTGTGGAAGCTGGGCCGGAGAGGGTGTGAGAGCTCCTGGCACCTTGGTGGTTACTGACTGTCAGTACCCCTTTCCAGGTCCTGGGCAACCCCACAGCCTGCATGTGTATTAGAAGAGAGGATATGTGTGGGGGGTTGATAAAACGGTCTTATCCCCAGTTTCTCTACCCTAGGGGATGTGGGTCCTAGACTCCCCCCTGGCCAGCAGGGGAGGCAGTAGGCTTGGTCTCCTCCGGTCCTTCCTCCCACAGGTGGGCGGAATCACAGTGACACAGACGTTTGGAGAGGTCACAGAGCTGCCCCTGATACCCTTCATGCTGGCCAAGTTTGATGGGATTCTGGGCATGGGCTTCCCTGCCCAGGCTGTTGGCGGGGTTACCCCTGTCTTTGACCACATCCTCTCCCAAGGGGTGCTAAAGGAGGATGTCTTCTCTGTCTACTACAGCAGGTGAGGCTGGGGCTTCAGGGGCTGAGGCAGGGGTGGCGGAGGGTATCAGGAGAGCTGGGAGGGCAAGAGGGGAGTTGGGACCGGGATGTTTCTGGGTTCATGATTAGGTGGTATTCAAGCCGTATGTCGAGCTCCACTAGCCAATATGGAAGTCACTATTTAAATTGAAATTAATTAAAATTTAATAAAATTTAAGTCTTTAGTCACACTAGCCCCATGTCCAGTGCTCGGCAGCCACAATTACTATGGCTACATATTGGATAGAAGATAACAGAACATTTCCATCATTGCAGCAAGTCCTGTCAGCACTCTCTAGAACAAGAGGAAAATGCAGGGTGGGGGTGATGGAAAATAAAGCATTATTGGGACCTGGGACCCTCCCTGTGACAGACCACACAGAAAGCTGGCTTTATTCATTAATCCCTTCATTTATTTGCTCATTCATTGATTCAACAAATATGGCGTGCTTATGTGGCAAGCACTGTGGGAGGTTCTGGGGTGCAGCCGTGAACACAGCGTCCAAAAAGAGTCCCTGCCCTCACAGAGCCTACAGTCAGGAAGGAAGACGGGAAACATTACAACGTGACAAGCAACAGGACAGGGGGCCTGGGGCTTGAAGCCCATGGGTGCCTTTCAGCTCTAGGCTGAGCTTGTGCGTGGTTGGGCCAGCCTGGGGAAAGCCATTGTGAGCTCTCGCTGCAGGGTTGTGATCTGCTCCAAGCTGTGGGTTTGGGAAGACCGGAGGAGCTGGAGGCGAGGGAGGTGAGGGTGGAGGGAGGGTCAAGGTCGGAAGAAATTGCACAGGTAAAAACGGAGAAGAAGGAAGGAAGAAAAAGAAAACGGCAGGCATTGAGCAGAGGCCACCGGCTGGCTCTGGGGCAGCGTCCTCGGGAAGAGCTGTTGTTGAGCTGGAGCACGGCCAGATGGTGACCAGTCGAGAGGTAGATGTGGGCGTCAGGAAGCAAAGGGCAGGTGTAGAGTGCCCTGAGAGATTAGACAGGGGAGCGTCAGGAGGGGTGCAGGCTGAGATGTAGAGGGAAGCAGAGACAAGAAGGGTGGGTGTTTTAAAATGCTAGAGGAGGCACGAGTATGCTTGCAGGTGGAGGAGGAAGCCAATGGAAAGAGAGAGAGAGATTGAAACTGGGAAACGGAGGAGCTGACTGAGGGCACAGGAGCCTGGCAGCCGCAGGAGGGAGAAGAATCCAGCAAACAGGAAGAAGGCGGGCCTTGTTAAGAGGGCCTGCCTCTTCCTTGACCCTGGGGCAAGAAGGAAGGAACAGGCAGGGGGATCTTGAAATGTTGGCAGAGGGGCAGCGGGGGCAGGTGCTATAGCACACGCGCATACGTACTGAATGTGTAAGAGGGCAATGCATTGCACCGGCCCGCATAACGCGTGCACACCTAAACCGCCTGCACACGTATGCTGGGAAACCCAGCCCACGTGTGCACCCTGGAAACCAGCCCGAGGGGAGGCCCCGCGCGGTGGGAGGCGTTGTGCGCTGGGAGGAGAGGAAAGCAAGGGAGTCCGCTTTGGACTGGGCACCAATCGCCCCACATACCACCCGGGGGACTTCCGGCAAGTGACTTCACCTCTTGGTGAGTCCAGCACCTAAAGGGTAAAAAAGAGGGCATAACACCCACCCTGGCCAACAACAGGCTGGCGAGGCCCACCTGCAACAGAGACCTCATTTCTGCTCTCTCTTTCTCTGCAGAAATTCCAAGTAAGGAGCTGAAACCCACCCCACCACTCCGCCTCGCCTCACATAGCCCTGACCCTCCTGAACACCCCGTCCAGATTCACATACGCCACCAACCCACCAGCCCAAACTCACCTCCGCAGGCCCAGGCTCTGCCAGATGCCTAAGTTTTCCACCCCTCCTTCCAGCTTGCCTCCTGCCCCTTGCCCACCCCCCACCCAGCAGGTCCCGGAGACCACCCCACCCATGCACCTACCTGTTCAACCTGCAACAACTCAAACCCAAGTTGGGATGGGGGGGGAGGGGGGGCGGATTCTCATCTTGCTCTCGACTCACTGTCCTTGTGCCAGTTCCTTTGCCGTGACCTTGCTGGGGATGTTTTATCAGATGCAGCTGGACTATTCTGGAACCACCTCTGGTTGGGCTTGGGGAGGGGCAAGAACGGTGGAGACGTGTTTCTGCAGCTTCCCAGCCTTGCTATCCTTTCCCCCTTCCTCTGCCCCCCACCCCTGTATCCGTGCCCAACATCCCTTGTTGCTGGGGTGCTGGGGCTCAGAGGTCACGGATCTTCAAGAGCTCTGATCTTTCCTTTAGGAATTCCCACTTGCTCGGAGGAGAGGTTGTGTTGGGAGGCAGCGACCCCCAGTATTACCAAGGGAACTTCCACTACGTGAGCGTCAGCAAGACTGGCTCCTGGCAGATCAAAATGAAAGGGTCAGGAACCCTCAACCCGCCCTGCTCTCCCAAAATGCTGCTGCTGGGGGAATGGAAGTGGGATGGGGTACTGTCGCCATCTTGTCCTCTCTCCTAATGCAGTCACTTCTTAAGGCCCAGCCAACGTTTGCTGAGTGCTCTGTCCAGGGATGGGGAACGTGGAGATACGAAAAACAGAGGGGGGGAGGGGCTACGGAGAGGAGGCGGCGGTCACCAGGCCACGTGCTGAGGGAGGGGACCGGCACCTTTCCTCCTCCAGGGCATCACTGGGACCACCAGCACGGGCCTCCTGTCACCTGCCTCGCTCAGGGAAGCTTGGCGGCCTGGTGGTGTCCCATCAGCCTTCCGTCTGTCTCACTCTCTGGCCTCCCTCAGGGTGTCGGTGAGGTCGGCCACCGTGGTCTGTGAGGAGGGCTGCATGGTCGTGGTGGATACTGGCGCATCCTACATCTCGGGTCCCACCAGCTCCCTGAGGCTGCTCATGGAGACCTTGGGGGCCAAGGAGCTGAGCACAAACGAAGTAAGAAGCTGGGGCAAGCGGGGGCACCCGAGGCTGCGGGAACATCGCCTGATCAGGCCCCCAAATTACCGCAGGGAGCATCAGGTCCCACAGGGGGCCGCTTCGGGCCTTGCCCTCCTCTCCTCTCTCGCCACGTGTGACTTGGTGTCCCCTGGGGAGAGGGCGGGCCACGTGCGCAGCCCTCTCCAGCAGAGGAGCCCAGCCACAGGCACAGGGCTGTGTCTGCCCCGGGGGCTTCCCACACTCAGCAGGGCTCCCTTTATCTTCCCCTCAGTACGTGGTGAACTGCAAGCAGGTGCCTACACTCCCGGACATCTCCTTCCACCTTGGAGGCAGAGCCTACACGCTCACCAGCGCGGACTATGTGTTAAAGGTGAGGCTCCAGGCGGCCCCTCGACCACAGGGAGGACGGGTGGGCAGGGGCCCTCTAAAAGGGACGAGTCTTTATGCATAGATCCCATGCTCAGTCGGTGCTTCTCAAGCTTAGCTACATATTAGAGTCACCTGGAAGCTTTGTTTTAAACTATTTTTATTGAAATTCAAGTTAGTTAACATACAGTGTAGTCTTGGCGTCGGGAGATTCACCTCTTACATATGACATCCAGTGCTCATCCAGAAAAGCGGCCTCCTTAATGCCCCTCACCCATTTAACCCATCCCCCCCCCCCCACCCACTGAGTCAGCTGGAAACCTTAAAAATCCCAGTAACAAGCCACATCCCCTACCTATTAAATCAGAACCTCTAGGGGCACCTGGGGTCCGTGTTTTCAAAACTCCCCGGTGATTCCAATAGGCAGCCAGGTTTGGGAATCACTGTGCTCATCCCCTTGTCTCCATCCTGTCAGCAAATGCCCCCAGTAATGCTGTGCTCCTATGCTCTTATGCCCTTCTTATACTCAACAGATTTAGGGCACTTAAACACAGTAACTTGCCTAGGACCAGAAGTTCTGCCGGGCTGTAAGCTCTTGAAGGTCTCACAGTGTATGGTTTGCCCAGTGTCTAGCTAAGTACCTGCATCCAGGAGGATGTATGGTGGGGTGAAAGGCCAATGGAGGCCCAGGATGCATGGGGGACGGAGGGGGTTGTCACTGAGGATGGCTGCTGGGGTCAGGCAAGGCCAAGGGAGGAGAATGGTAATGTGCCAGGCAGTAGGGAAAACCCTCTTGCTTCCTGCCAGGATCCCTACGGTAATGATGGCCTGTGCACTCTGGCCCTCCATGGTCTGGATGTCCCACCGCCCACTGGGCCTGTCTGGGTCCTGGGCGCCAGCTTCATCCGCAAATTCTACACGGAGTTTGATCGCCATAACAACCGCATTGGCTTTGCCTTGGCCCGCTGAGGCCCTCTGCTGCCCCGGTTGGACCCTGCCTTCAGCCCTAGCCTGGAGCTAGAGCACTCTCTTGGACACTCCCCTGCCTGTGCCTGTGCTCTCACGCAGGGGCGTGGGGTGTAGAGCTCCTCCCAGACGCTCACCCTGCCTCCAGCATCAGCTCTTCCCTGCTTTGAGAACAAACAGAAGAATAAAGACTTCATGTTCACAACCTGGTTGCACCTGGATTCACTGGGGTCTGAAATGAGAGGCACAGCCGTGTATCATGTGCAGACAGGAATGTGACACCAAAAGACAGACTACGCACTCACCTGCACGCACAGGCTCCTGCGTGCAGGGCCGATGCCATTCATCCCCGCTCAGGTGGAGTTATTCGCACGCAGTCGTTTGCTCCCTCTGACCCCTGCAGGACCAGGGCTAATGCCGTGCTGGTAGATTATGGGCCAGAAAGATGCTCCAAGCAGGTAGAAGCCAGACTCGAGCCTCTCATGCACTGCAAACCCCCTAACCCCCGACGATGTCACCGTTTATACATGTAGTCTAAGACACCATCACCTGGAACTGTAGAACGCCAGAGATCTGACGTTCCCTTTTTAAATTTTTTAAAATGCTTTATTTATTTGATGGGGGGGGCGGGGCAGAGAGAGAGAGGGAGACACAGAATCCGAAGCAGGCTCCAGGTTCTGAGCTGTCAGCACAGAGCCCAACGTGGGACTCGAACCCGTGAACCATGAGATCACGAACCAAGGCAAAGTGGAACGCTTAACCCACTGAGCCACCCAGGCACCCCGATATTCCCTTTGTACATGTGGGGAACCTGACGCTCAGAGAATGGAAGGCATTTGTCCAAGATGGCTCGTTGGAATGTGAAAAGTTAAGATTAGAACCCAGCCCATATAAGTCAGATTCTGGGGGCTTTCCACCTTATCTCATGCAGGTGTACTTCCACAGGTACAAAGCGGGAGACACCCTGGCAAGGGGCCACGTGCACAAGCACACAGCCCACACACCGTCCACCCCTCTCACAGACATGGGACTCAACAGGCTGAAGTCTTCTCCCACCCTTGCTCCTTGGGCTACCAGGTTG
Source organism: Puma concolor (assembly GCF_028749965.1). NCBI lineage: Eukaryota > Metazoa > Chordata > Mammalia > Carnivora > Felidae > Puma > Puma concolor. Next base: position 27,360,817 of record NC_141683.1, read on the forward strand.
GGGAATGAGAACATCGACCTGAGGCCATGGATGCTGTCTCTCTTCATGGCAGCTGTTCACCCCTCTTTTGACCAAAAAACGTGAAGCACTGAATGGCCCAGCCAGGCCCCGGCGAATGTCATACCTCTAGAATTGCAACCTCTTGACCTTGTGTGGGACCCTAGGGCCCCTCCAGGGCAGATTCCCAAAGGCAGGAGCTGTCTGCAAAGCCAAGCTGTGCAAAGCCAAGAGCATGAGCCTGTGTTCGGAATCCTGGATCTGAGCCTTGGACCCCCCCCCACCCCCATTCTCTGAATTCTCTTGCCTGCCTGGCTTTATTTCCTTACTGCAAAAAGGCGGAGTTGGAGTCAGTGCCCTTTCCAACTGGACATCCTGGGGATCCATGACCTTAAAGAGGCATGCCTCCCCATCATCTCCCCATTGTGCCTGGCCAATATGACAGCCACATATAGCTATTTACATTAAAGTTAAAATTAAGTGTCACACTAGCCATATTTCAAGTGCTGGACGGTCACATGTAGCTAGTGGCCACTGCACTGGGCGGCACGGATACAGAACGGTTCCACTGTCTGGCAGTTCAGCTGGGCAGAGCTGGATTCTGGACAGCAATAATGATAGGGGCCTTGCGGTTGAGACGTTTCTGAAGAGGCCGAAGGGACAACTTGGGGAAATGGAAAATGGCCCCCTCTCTGTAGGCACTTTCCTGGATGGGGCAAGGAGAGTTCTCCCCCCTGGGCTGAAGATGAGTGAGGTTCCCATTGGCACGCCCACCCTCCACAAGCATCACCTCTCCCTCGAGTATATGCGTGGGGGGGGGAGGATTTGCCTGGGGGGGCTTCCTGCAGGGAAGGGCCTTTGAGATGCAGCAGGGGACTCCTTTTTCAGGGACCGCGGACAGGGACCTAGGGCACAAGTGGGCGAGTCCAAGCCGACCTCTTGGCGGCAGCCGGATCTCCATCCTCCAGGCTGGAGTAGGGGCGCAGGAAGAGGCCTTCCCAGGCCCTGCCCCAGGCTGCCCAGGGGGAGTGGCCCCCGCCGAGCCGGGAGGAAGCAGGCCGGCCACCCCGCCGGCTCAGAGGCCGGAGAGCGAGCCCCCCGGCGGTGGCGGGGCCCGGGACCCGGGTGGAGGGGAGGTGGGGCGGGCGGGGCGGGGCGAGCCAGGCCCCGCCTCCTGCGTCACGACCTCCCCGAGGGCGTCACCCCCCGCCCCGCGCCCCAGGTAGCGGCGGCCGCGGAGTCCGCGGCGGCCCGCGGGCCGGGGCGGGGGCGGGGCGGGGGGCGTTCCCGGGCCCCCGCCCCGTGCGGCCCGCCGCCCGTGATGATGTCACAATCGCGGCGGGCCCCGGCGTTCCCGGGTCGGCTTCGGGCGCAGATCCGAGCGGGCAGCGGGCTCCTGAGTCATGGACTTCCCTTGGCCCCTCCTCTACCACTCCCACCGCCGCGCCGGGCCCCCCCGCAGGGGCTAGCGCTCGCGCGGCGGCTCCGAGGGGGTGGGGCTGCTGGGAATGGCTGTGCCCCCTTCGGCTCCTCTGCCGTGCTCGCCCTTTTACCTGAGGCGGCAGGCGCCGTGCCCGCAGTGCTCATGGGGCATGGAGGAGAAGGCGGCGGCCGGCGCGGGCTGCCGGGAGCCGCCGGGCGCCCCGAGGGCCGCCGCCGTCCCTTGCTTCGGCATATCCGTGGACCAGGACGACATCCTCCCGGGCGCCCTGCGCCTCATCCAGGAGCTGCGGCCACATTGGAAGCCCGAGCAAGTTCGGACTAAGGTAGCCGAGCGGGCGCGGGGCCGGGCTGGGGCCCTGTCGGGGATGCGTGGACGTCTGTCCGTGCATCCTTCCGGGTGGCGCTTCCAGGGGCGCGCGGCTGCTGCGCAGGGCAGGGTTGCAATGGTGGTCCGGGCATGTATTTTGCTCCGTCTGTTCTGGTCCCTAAGCAGAGCCAGGCTCCCACCTCCCTCGGTCCCCACGCACACACACCCCCCCCCCCTCCTCCCGGGGCTCGCGGGCTGCCGGAGGTCCACCTGCCCACCGTCAGCTTGCTGCGCGCGAGGGCCCCACCCCCTGTCGCCGCGCGCGGGTGCCCCTCGCTGCCCAGAGGAACGCGCGCGGCCGGCACTGAAACCTGAGGAGGCAGGAACTTTTAAGGGACACCCCCCCCACATCCCCCCACCCCCCCACCCCACACAAACACACATCCCTGCCCCTTCTCCACCCGGCGGTGGGAGCAAAGTCTCCAGGTTCTGAGCGGTTCCTGCCGGTCCCTGGAGCCACCGTGCAGAATCCGGCTAGCCCGGAGCCCCCAGCGCCCCAGGCTCCGGCTCAGCACCCCCACACAGGGCGCCTCCCCACCCCCAGCTGGGCACATTCTCAGGGACACAGATGTGGGCAGAGCCTCCCACTGAGGAGCCTCAGGCAGACTCCCCAGCTGATCTGCATCCTCTGAAGAGTCTTCACCTGCCCACCCTCCCTCAGGCCCTCTGGGAGCCGCCTGTGGAGGGAGGAAGGCGTCCTGAGCGGGGCACCTGCAGCCAGTGCTGGAGGGGCAGGTCTTCCGGATGGGGAAAGGCCAGGATCCCAGACCAGCTGCAGAGGCTGACACCTCTTGGGGGAAGGGATGGGTGGGTAGCATTTTCAAAATAAAAGGCCCACTTGGGTTGTAAGACCCACAAGCCACCAGGTACGTCCCAGGTGAATTCCAGCACAGATTGAACAGGCTACCAGCCAGTCCCTCTTCTCCCTGCGCCTCACTTTCCCCAGCTAGAATTGGTTCACGTGTCCTCTAAAGCCCCATAAATTCCATGGTTCATTCCTTCTTGTCACCCTACCCCGAGAGTCTGTTCTCCCCAGCCCACGGCCTACCGTCTCTCCTGGTTTGGAGCTCAGAGGCCCCAAGGAGCTCTGACCACCAAAGCCCTGGGGTGGGTGTGGGTGCCAACTTCAGTACCTCCCGTGCCTCCGCTGCTGGATGGGGTGAGAGCAGCAGACAGCCCTCCGCCTGGCAGAGAGGCAGCCGGGTCGGAATGTACTCATCCCGGGCAGCTCCCGACCCTCCCTGGCCACATTCTGGTCCACAGAGGTTTCTTTCAGGGATGGGGGAGTAAATAGGGGGAGGGGGCTTCTACCCACCAAGGAGTGTGGGAGTTCCTCCACTGCCAAATCCCATCCACTAGAGGCAGACCCAGGAGAAGTGAGGCGGCCTGGGTTTTCTTTTTTGGTTTTGTGCTCGAACTCTTAAGTGTACCCCAAGCACCGAGGACAGAGTAAAGCATCAGGAACAGAAGGAACAATGCTGAGCTCTTGCTTAAGTGAGAGGGCTGAAGGATGGGGGCTTCTGTGCAGCTGTGCTCGGCATTCACATCATTCAAATGAGCACCTGGGCTGGGGAGCCTTGGGGCAAGCGCAGAGACCCTGCCCCATGCACCCTTGCGCTCCCCTCTCCCCCTGCTAGCGCTTCACCGATGGCATCACCAACAAGCTGGTGGCCTGCTACGTGGAGGAGGACATGGGGGACTGTGTGCTGGTCCGGGTGTACGGGGAGCGGACGGAGCTGCTGGTGGACCGGGAGAATGAGGTCAGGAACTTCCAGCTGCTGCGAGCACATGGCTGCGCCCCCAAACTCTACTGCACCTTCCAGAACGGGCTGTGCTACGAGTACATGCGGGGCATGGCCCTGGGGCCCGAGCACATCCGGGAGCCTCGGCTCTTCAGGTGAGAAGGTTGCCCCCGTGTACCCTTCATTTCTACTATTCCTCGCGCCTTGGGCTTTGAAATCCTTGGCCAGCTTCCTTGGTGTGGAGGGGAGTCCGTGATTGAGTCATAAGGTCTGTGAACTTCCTGAAACTGCAGAATGTGTGCGCGTTTTTGTGCATTGCTCTGCAGAGAGGGGCGGTAGCTTTGCATGGATTTTCGCGGGTGACTGCTTCTTGGGGGCGGCAAGTGAGAATTTGGTGAACCTGGTTCCCTAAGCGCAGCAGGGCTCTGCTTCCTGACCTCATGCCTCAGCTCTCTGCCCACCCCGTGTCTGACCTGGAAACATCTTGGAGCCTTGGAAATGAAATCTGAGCCAAATCCCCAGAGCGCCCAGGGTTTCCTGCCCCTCCCCTCCTGCCAGGGGCTCAGGCATGCTAGGAGAATGGGCCGTATCCAGGGTGAGCCTGGTTTAGCAGCCCAGAGAGACACCATCCCTCCCCTGTCTGAGCTTCTACCGGGTTCCCTGACAGAGCGGGAACGCAGGTTTGGGAAGCTGCCGAGGTTTCCTTACAGAGGTTCACAAGAACCCTTGACCCCCTGGGAGCCTCTCCCATTAAATGCCTGGATGTGCAGGACCCAGGAAATGGACTTAACCTTCAAGGCCCGTGGATGCCTCTGTAGGGTCTGGAAGGGGAGAGAACCAAGGAGGAGCCCATAGTGCCTTTTCTCTCCTCTAACCATTCTGGGCAGGGATGTGAGGCATCCCTGTGCCTCACAGGGGGGCATCCTCCCCCCTGTGCCACACCCGCGTGCAGAGTGCTCAGACTACGGCAAGGTCCCAGGCAGGGTGAGGTTGACTCCTGATACTGGGGACAGCAGCACATCACAGAGGTCTGCCTGGGATCTCTGAGATTAGTCCCATCCCACCCAAAGGGAAGGAGCCTTCCAAATACCAAGGGGGAAACAATAAAAACCCACCTAGGGACCAGACCAAGAAGTTTCTTTGCTTCCTCACCTTGTTACCCAGTTAACCCCAAGTAAGCGCACCTGGCCCTATTTGCGGAGAACCCCTGGCAGGCCCTCAAGGGACTTAGAAGGGACTCTGAGATGCCTTCCCCTCCAGTGCTCACTGCCTCTGGGGCTGGTCAGGCCCTGGGCTATTTACATCCCGGTGTATGTTTTAAATTTTTTTTTTTCAACGTTTTTTATTTATTTTTGGGACAGAGAGAGACAGAGCATGAACGGGGGAGGGGCAGAGAGAGAGGGAGACACAGAATCGGAAACAGGCTCCAGGCTCCGAGCCATCAGCCCAGAGCCTGACGCGGGTCTCGAACTCCCGGACCGCGAGATCGTGACCTGGCTGAAGTCGGACGCTTAACCGACTGCGCCACCCAGGCGCCCCGTACATCCCGGTGTATGTTTTATCTATATGTGTACGTGTCTGTCTGTCTGTAGGTAGGGGGACATACAGACCTGCACAGTGGTCTTCTCAGGCTCCGGCTGAGCACCCAGCCTGAAGATAGGAGGTCAGAGCAGGGTGAGGGCCTGGGGAATCCTGGCCTGGCTTCTCCCACCCTATCCTCCCAGCTCTCCTTCAGTCTTGTGTCCTCACCAGATCACTCCCAGTCTCGGGCCACCTCTGTGAGTCTGGTGCCGTGACTCATTCTCTCATGGAGACAAAGATCACTGTAGGGAAGATTGAAGGTGGATTTAGGTTCGGTAACAATCTTACATTTGGGAGAGAGCCAGAAATTGGGATAGGTGTAGGAGGTAGGCTCTTCCTTGATGATTTTCCAATCTTTCTAGAGTGAAGGTGGGTATCTGAGGAAGAGGCAAAGAGGGAAAGGCCTTTGGGAGCCACTTCCCCATGTTCTCCTGAACCCCCACCTCCTAACCTCTGCCTGCTGGGGCTTTGCAGCATAAAAATGCTGAGTGTTGAGGTTACTCTCATTGCTTCTCCAGACAACAGCCCTATTGATATTCAAGGAAAGGCTCTGTTCAGGCTCTAGTCGGAATCTTCCTTTGGGAAGGGAAGGCTAGGGTCTCAGGTCTGTTTCCCTGCCTTGCCTAAACCCTGGCCGGCTCCCTCCTGCCCCAGGGCCTCTAGCCTCTGAAAGCACAGCCTTCATCTCTCACCCACCCGGTGGCTGCCACGCCCCCTGCCCCCTCCACCCTTTAGGAGGTGGGAGCCTTGGGGGCTTCCGGAGGAGCCCCTAGACTGCCCTGTTATCCTGTTGGGTGATGGCCTGCCCCTTCCCAGGACCTGGCAAGGGGAGGGGTGCCCCTGGAATAGCTCAGTAACAAGGTTTCAAACAGCCAATGCCTTTGTTGTCTTTCCCAGTGATTATTATTCGAGCAACAGGCAGAGGCGAAGGAAGCTTGAATGTTGGAGGCTTGGCAGCCGGGTGGGGGGTGGGGCTCCAGAAGGGAGAGCTGGCAGAGGACTGGGGGAGCCCAGCTGGGATGCAGGGCCTCAGACGCTGGGGTCCTTATCAAGGCCCTCCCTCTCTGACCGGTCAGTCTTCCATCCACCCCCACCCTCTCCCAGCAGCCTTCCCCACCGCCCCCTCCTTCTTTCCCGGGACCTTGGATAATGTCCACAGGAGAACTTGAAAATAGAACGCTGGTTTGTTTTGCGTCCTTGGCACCCGGCCGCCAGCATCAACTCCCTGCCGCAGAGGAAGGGGCTGCCCTGGGCCGGCCTGCTCCCCTCCCCACCTTGGCCAGGCTGATAAGAGGCAGCCATTTCTTCCCTGCCTGGCATCACCACCCCCTGATCCCTCGGTGCCCTGCATTCACCTCCCCCCCCCCCCCACCAGGGCATGGATCAGAGTCCAAGGAGGGAGGAGGGCCAGTCCCCCCATCCCCAGGTGACCCCTCTGTCCCCAGGGGTTGCTGTGGGTACGTGACCCTGGGGGGGTGGGCAGGGTCATTGACCTGTGGCCAACGGCCCACTGTTTTGTCTTCCTGCTCCCTGAGGCAGCCCCAGCTCTGGTTCTGGAAAGGGTGCTGCCGGGCCAAAGGCCTTATCTCCTTTTCATGCCTTCTGCCCAGACTTGCCTTCTGCGGGAGCAAAAGCCCCTAAAAGATCTGTGATAGTTCCATACTCGGCCCTCTGGCTAGCCCCACCATGGACCCTGGAGGCCCCCTTCTGGTCAGGAGGGGCTGAGCTGGGATGGGCTTGCCCCATGCTGATACTGTACCCCTCCTGTTTTCTGCTGCAGGCTAATCGCCTTAGAAATGGCAAAGATTCACACCATCCACGCCAACGGCAGCCTGCCCAAGCCCACCCTCTGGCACAAGATGCACAATTATTTCACCCTCGTGAAGAACGAGATCAACCCCAGGTACAAAGAGCTGGGAGGGTTCGAGGCTGCTTCTGTCTCTGCCGCCTTAATGCAATCCCGCCTCCGTTCTTTAGGCTCCATCTGACCCCACCAGGAGGTTGAGGGGCTTCAGTCCTGACTGCTCTGTCTGTCTCCAAGCAGAGCTGAGCCGACTGACCAGATCTCAGGAACTCAGATCCCCAGCTTTACACCTAAGTGTTCATTTCTCCTTGAGTCTTCGGGTTGCGGTAGAGACCGGGGTTAGGGACTGTCTTCCCCTTTACTTAAAAGGAAACTGAGGCTCAGAGCTTTACCCAGTGTCAGGCTCGTCCCAGGCAGGGTTCTGTTTCCCAGCCCAGGGCCCTTTCTACCTAAGCAGACTCCTGAGCAACCAGTAGGGAGATCCCAGCCTCTGAGAACGGGGTGAGGCTGAGTTCATGATCAGTCAGAAGAACTCAGCTCATCAGTTGACAAGCCCTTGGGACATCAAGACTCCTGCTACTTGCCTGGATGCCTCTTGTCCCCATGTGCCTCTGGGGACCCTGCTTCCCACCTTATTCAAACTGACAGCTTGTAGTGTCTTCCCTGCTCTTTCCAAGGAAGGGGTGCTCCACTCATCCCCAACATTGCCTTTCCCCAGCTAAGACAGGGTTCCCAGACAGCAAGGGAGGCTCTCTGGCCAGCAACTTGGGAGTCCTTTTAGCCTCCAGGTACCTGGCTCCCCAACATACCCTCGAGTGCTGGAGTAGGCATGGGGAGTTGGAGAGAAGAGTGTCTCCCCTGCCCCCTCCAGGAAAAGGCAGTAGTGAGTCTCTGATCCCTCCATGTTCCCTGCTGGGTTGAACATCACCCTTGTTCCAGAGGTTCATGGGAGTAGGGTACAGAAGAGGTTTGGGGGGAAGGTATCTCCTTCCCTCCTCTAAGATGACAGGACAATAATTAACTCGATCCCGATCATGTGTCACACACACACACACACACACACACGCACGATTTTATCTGGATCCTCCCATTTAATGATTATCAAGCACTGCTTTAGGACTATTTGTTCAGGATGGCCCACATTCAGACCTTCTATGCCAAATGTTATCTCTGGGACAAGAGTCGCCTACCCCCTTAGGACTGAAACAGCACATGGAGAGCAGGATCCTGGGGTGTCTAAGTCAACAGGACCCTCTGGTCACATAACCCACCACTTTCATCTGACAGATGGAAAAACTGAGGTCTGGAGAAGGGGATGGGGCTTGTCCAAGGTCAGTGGCAGCTCAAGGGCTAGAGTCCAGTTGGGTGCTCGGGCATGACCCTTGCCACCTCAGCTTCCTTTGACTGTACTGTCACCGTGTAACCTTCAGGGGTGACCTTGTTCGGAGCAGAGTGGTCCCTGGAGAAAAACTGACCAACTACCTTTGCTCTTGTCGTACCTTTGACCTCGGGCAAATCAAGTTATTTAACTTCTCAGAGCCTCTTTTGGGGATGGTGCCTGCCCTAAACTGCCTGACCTATCCCACACGCGTGGTACTGAGCAGTGACCTGGACAAGACAGAGCTCTTGAGCTCCAGTCACAGGGTAATAACCCAGGTTTAGTCCTGCATTTCCCAAACGTTGACTGGGATTTTAAAACAACGAAAACCATGGCTGTGATATTGGCCCTGCCCTCAAGGAGCTTAGGAACCTTAGGAAGGAGCAAGGGTACATAGGACCTGCCTGTGCATAGCTACCAAAGAAGGCCGGGTGTATAATGCGTGCGGGGGTGGGAGAACCAGGGCAAGTTTTCTCGGCAGAGGTAGCGGGCAGAGCTGGGAAGGGAGGCCACTCGGGCTGGAGGAGATGGAGAAATATGCTTGGCTCATGGGTGACGAGTGGCTGAGGGTGGTTGGAGCAGGCCTTCAGGAGGGATCGGGAAGGGCTACGGGAGGTGGGGCTGCAGAGGTGGGTTGGAGCTAGACTGGAAGGGCCCTTCCATGCCAGGTTCAGGAGCCAGGATTTCATTTAGCAGCGGGAAGTCATTGAGCCAGGGACCACGACTGTGGTTTAGGAAGAAAGCCCTCCTGCGTTGTAAAGGACAGCATCAGGTGGGATTTGGGGAAGCGGGGATAGGGACTTGAGGGGGGCGGCCAGCTCGGGGAGTGTTGAAATTGAATGGGCAAGATCTGGAACTAGGGCTCCCCACGTTTGAGCATAGCATTCCCCTGGGCGCTTGCTAAACGTAGGTTCCCGGCCCTGGCTGACCTTGGTGATTGACTGGGAGGTCTTGCGTTAGACCCTAGAATTCTGCCTTTGCCAGGTTCCTCGGGTGATTCTGAGGCGGGGGATCAAGGAACCACATTTTTAGGAACATTGCCCTGGGGCAGCTTCATGGGGGGGAGGGGGGGATGGAAAATGGGGGGTGAGTCAGAGACTTGGAATAGATTTGATAGCCTTGGTATTTGGTTGGGCATAGAGGTGTCTGGGGTGGCTGGGACAATGGGGGCGGCAATCATTGCTTTGGGGGCATCAGGAGGAGATTTGGATGGGCTGAGTGCTATCAGGGCAAAGGTGATGGGCCAGGAAGCTCCAGCATATAGCCTACTGTGGGTACGTTTCCCCCCCACTGGATCCTGAAAGCTGAGGACACTTGGCAGGGAGCAGTTTTTTCATCAGGAGGAACCCCCAGGCTTCCCTGGGGGCCCTGCAGCCCCTGCGTCCCCCTCCTGCTGCCTCTAGGGGACAGTCTGCCTGAGGTGTGATGGTTTCTGTGATGCTCTGGTCATTACTGTTCTGCCAACCACGCAGCCTTGAAACAGTCTAGTGGTGTCCGGGCTAAAGGTAGCAAGGCTGGGGGAGTTTCAAGTTCTCAGGGGAGGGAAGCGGGGTGGCCAAGGGAGGCTGCCCAGGGAGATAGGAGGCCTGGATTGTTCCCACAGTAACCATCTGCGTGGCCTTGGGGTGGGTAAGGTGGGGGTCAGGCAGAGGTCAGAGCCTGGGCAGCAGGTATCTTAGATGTCAAAGATGTTTTTCAGGCTGAGACCTGGCCAAACCAAAGAAAGCCTCCTAATTCTTATCTTTAGATGGTCTTGGACCAAGGGAAAAAAAATCTTAAAAGGTATCTTCTTAAGGAGAGCCAAGATTGAAACGCATCTTATGCAGACCAGTCAACACAGATAAACTCCAGTGAGGATAAAGGAAGGCCTCCCCCAGATCACCCCCCATTAACAGATTCTTCTGGCCTTTGCCGGGCCTTTGCAGAGCCTCTGACGGGGGCACCGAGGCCCTCACGGTTAGGAGGTTCGACTTGACTTTGGATCCATGGACAGGCTGGGGATTGCCTCTCTTAGGTGAGGAGGAAGAGGGTTCAGCTGTGCAAGAGACTTCTGGAAGCTGGAGAGCCTCTGTCTTTCCATGAGCCTCAGTTTCCCCATAGAGTTGGCCTAGAGGCCTAAGATCCTCTTTAGTTTTGACCTTCTTGAAGCCTGCCATTTGTCCTTCTCCATGGGGACGGGGGGATGCCTGCTAAACACTCTTTGCCATGTTTCAGCCTCTGGACCGGGTGAGGGAGTGACGGGGCCTCCTTTGGGAGGATCAGGAGGACATATCCCATTCTCCTCCTCCTGCACATACTCTGGCCGCTCTGGATGAGAAAGCAAACAGGAGATACATGGAGATAGAACAGGAGATAAAACCCCAGCCTCCTCTCTTCCACCCACTGGTGGTTCTGGGGTTTCAAGGGCTGTGCTAACTATTTGGTTTTTCAGTGTGCACAGACCTGTGTGCTTCCTGGGGACCAAAGTTCAGAGCATCCCAGCACGGTGCGCCCTCACCAGTGAGGGCATGGCCTCTGTTACCAGCCCTGATCGACCCACTGGTTCACTTCTCCACGCGTGTTTCCTTCCGCAGTGGTGCGTCATGTGCTGCGGGTCGGGGCAGGGCACAGAGGAGGGGTGCCCTCCATCATCTCTGTTCCCGCCCTCAAGTTGCCCACGAATGCACAGTGTGGCCTGGGTCGAGGAAGCGCACGCTCGTACTTCCAGGCGGAAGGGACGAGTCACTGGGGAGCTACAGAGCGAGTGCTGGGTTGAAAGGCCCTAATGTTCCCTTGGTCTTATGGGAGTGAGCCCAAGACGCAGTTCGTTTGCTTTCTTAAGTGGGCCTGAGTGGTCTCTCTCTGAGCTGAGTAGCTAGGCTTTATGAGCTCTCTGGTCCTTTCCCCCTGTGACACCAGCCGCGGGAGAGGGAGGGGGACATACCAGGGCATACCTCTGCCTCCTCGAATGCCAGTGGGCCAGCCCCTCCACAGGGCCCTGTGACGCCTCCACAGACTGTCTAGTTTTAGGGAGCTACACCTTCCTCTAGGAATCTTCTAGCACGCTAAGACAGGCCTGTTTGCAGCTCTCCCCTCTGCCCTTGTTGTCTTAGTCTGGAATCATTGAATGCGGACGCTCATTCTCCCCTCCTGTCCTCTCTCTCTGCCTCCCTCCTTACCTTCCTATCCCTTCCACAAAGTAGCAGGGATGCCGTGGGCTCAGGCACTTCTATGCTTTGCGAAATGTTCTTATGCCCATGTTTTAATAAGCTTCTTAGGGTAACTACAGGAAGTCAGGCGATCAGGAAGCCCTAGTGCCATTTTACAGATGACAAAAGTGAGGGTCTGAAGGGTGAGCCATTTGTCCAGGGCCCCTCTGCGGTAAATGGTAGTGGTAAGGCCAGCGCTCAGGGCTCTTGAGGCCAAGTACCTACCTGTCTCCTATCAGCCCTCCCCTCACCGGCCACCTTTCTTACCACTGCCCAGCCTTTCTGCAGATGTCCCCAAGGTGGAGGTGTTGGAACGGGAGCTGGCCTGGCTGAAGGAGCACCTGTCCCAGTTGGATTCCCCTGTGGTGTTTTGTCACAATGACCTGCTCTGCAAGAACATCATCTATGACAGCACCAAAGGTACAGTTCTCTGGGTCTGTTTGGACAGCAGCAGGGCTCAGGCTGATCGAGCAGCTGCCTTCGAGGTTCTGTTCCTCAGACTGGCACTTGGACAAGCAAAAGGAGACCTTCTAGTTTAGATCTTAGGGTGATCTAAGAAAAGGGGGCGCCTGGATGGCTCTGTCGGTTAAGCATCTGACTTCGGCTCAGGTCATTGTCTTGTGGTTCGTGGGTTTGAGCCCCGCATCGGGCTCTCTGCTGTTAGCGAAGAGCCCACTTGGGATCCTCTGTCCCCGCCTCTCTCTACCCCTCCCCCACATGTGCTCTTTCTCCCTCAAAAATAAATGTTTAAAAAAAAAAGGAAAACAAATGTCCTCTTAGAAACCTCTGCCAAAAAAGAACTCAAAATCCTGGTTTGCAGAGGTCCTCAGTGTTAGGACACCTGAGCTATTCCTTCTGACCACATTTTGGGGTTCCAAGGACCTCTTGGATGGCCCAAGCCTTCATGGAGCCAGAACTTTCCTGTGTTCCTAATGAGAGCTCCACCCCTAGGAAGTACTTACCTTTATTTCTGGCCCTTAGCCATGCTGAGGACAGATGCCTTTAGATGAGCAGAGCGTGAGGGTCCCCCTGTGTGAGAGGGACAGCCAGAGGTAGGGGGAGGGCAGATGGACAAAGAAACAGCTTAGAAGATTACCGCCGAGGAGGGTGTGTTAGGCCGGGTTGCTGCAGAGGCCAGCGAGAGTCAGTGGGTGCATTCCAGAGGCCCGTGGAAACGTGCCCTGGCCCTGTTTCCCTGTCTCCTGGGACCAACTTTTATTGCCTCTCTTCTACCTTGTAGGCCATGTACGGTTCATTGACTATGAATACGCCGGCTACAACTACCAAGCTTTTGACATTGGCAACCATTTCAATGAGTTTGCAGGTAAGAAGGGTATTAATTACCATTTGGTCTTTGTCCAAGTTGCCTTCCTTATGAAGGAAGGCCAGGTCCAGGGTGAGCATGAGGGGGGGGGGGTTGTGTACTTGCTGGGTGGAGGCTTAACAGCCCCTGTCCTCCCAAATCTCACAACTCGTCTGGGGGAGGCACAGCCTGCCTGGAGGGAGCTCCAGATCTCATGGTGGGGGCCGGACCCACATACACAGAGCAGACCCCTGCCAGCCCATATGGCAGTTTGGTACAAATCAGGAAAATGTGCCCTCTGTGGGATCCCTGAGGATACTTGGCTTGGCGTGTGAGTTAGAAAAAAACCCCGGGGCACGTTGCTGGCTCAGTCAGTGGAGCGCGTGGCTCTGGATTTCGGGGTTGTGAGTTTGAGCCCCACATCGGGTGTAGAGGATTACTTAAAAATTTTTTTTTTAATCTTAAAAAAAACCACAAAAATAACTCCTTCCTCTGGGCAGACACAGCCCATGCCAGCTGGGCCAGCACAGGACAACCATAGTCTCTGCTTGCCTCCCTGCCCAAGCTTCCTGTTGCACAATTGTGAATAAGGATCCCGCTTGTGGATAAGGAGCAGAATAAGCTAGTGGCCTGATGAGAATAATCTAGGTGGAACTAGTTAAAAGTATACACTCTGCCACTTGACTGTCCAAGTTCAAATCCTAGCTTTGTTGCTTGCCCGCTGTGTGGTCCTTGGGCAGGTTACTTACCTTCTCTGTGCCTCTGTAAGGTGGAGCTATTATTAGTGCCTACTTCGTAGCATCAGTGTGAGATACACACACGAGTGTAGCACATACTAAGCATCATATTGGCATCGGCTGCTGATGTCAGGCAGGGAGGCCTTCCGGCGGCGAGGGGAGACCGGCGCAGGAATGGAGGCCGGGGGCGGGGGGTGTTTCGTAGGGGTGGCCGATTGTTCAGTAAAGGCACAGTGTGTACAATCGCATCATTTGTGTAAAGGGAGCGGGGTAGGTTTTGCCAGCTTGAGGGCTTAATTGTTAAACAGTTTGGGGCTAAAGAGGCAACTCGTGGATGGAGCTTGGGCCCTGGGGCTGGAGGGACATCACCAGGCTGACAGTGTGGGATGCATGGTGTGCTCAGCCCCTGTGGCTTAAGACAGGTGAGGCACACCCAGGCCATCTGTAAAGCTGCCACCTGGCCCAGCCTCAGCCACTCCCGGGCCCAATCCTGGCCCACCGTGCCCCTTCCATAGCCTCAGGTGACCAGGTCTGTCAAGCTCTGATTGCACCTGAGGCTGTGACTCCCTGGGGTGGCCACCAGCTGCATCTGGGAACCCAAGGGACCAGGGGGCCTCAGCTGGGCAGAGGAGCTACGCTGTGGGGTGTGGCACAGAGCAGAGGCTGGCACCGGCAGGGCCCTGGGCCTGTGAGTGTTCGGTTGCCAGACCCACTGGCCTTTCCAGAAGGGCGATCTCTTAAGCATTTTAAGCCCTCCTCACCCACCACACAGAGCAAAGTCCAGCTGGAATTTCTCCAAAGGGACAGATTGCATCCTGCTCCCAAGTTGAGAATGAAGGAGGCAGATCCTAGCATGGGGGAAGGAGGAGGGCGGGGAAGGAGACTGGGAGCCAGGCGGGGAGCTCCTGGGCTCTTGGGAGCAGGGAGACCCAGTACTGAAAGTAGGAGAGAAGAGTTGCAACCCTGAATTCACCTCTAACTGGCTCTGTGACCCGGCGCAGGTTTCTTCTCTCTGGGCCTTAGTTTCTACAACCGTGCAAGGAGCTTCTTTTCCAGCCATACTCTCGGGGCCCCAGAGACTGTGTTTCTCCAGGAATAGGAGAGAAGCTTGGGAAAGACAAGAAGGAAAGGAGAGGAAGAGACCATGGGGAAGGCGGCCGGGTCCTGGTCCTGTCTTAAACGAACCGCTGCTTTCTGTCCCAGCTCTGAAGCCAAGGCCTCTGCCACCGTGCCCAGGATATGGCTGGTGCGGATCGGGCTGGCAGCTTGAGGACTCAAGGAAGGGCAGGACCGGAAGGAATCGAAGCCATCTGGTTCCAAGTCCGGATGCATTTCCGAATCCTCTGGAGATTTGGAGGGGGGGGTGGGTGGGTAGAGATGCCTGGGAATCTGTTTCTACCAAGCTCTCTAGGTGATGTTTGTAGGTGGCCAGCTCAGCACTGGTGTAGGAAGCAGCGTCTGAGACGCCCAAAAGGAAGGGGCCTAGGCCAGTGGGAGGGGAGGTCTCGTGCAAGGTTAGTTAGCAACAGACCGAAGATGAGGATGCAGACGCGGTGCTGTGACCGAGCACCTCCTGTGGGCCCTAGTTCTGTAAAGGGCACCGGGTACAGTGATGCTGTCTTGGGTGGGGGTGGGGATGGGGGGGGGGGGTTCCCCGGCCCACCCAAGACGGTGTCTCTGTGCTTTCCTCCAGCCCACGGAAAGCTGCTCACATTAGCCAAGTTCGGTGGTCGAGAGGCTGTCTTCCTGGGCACAGCCCCTCGGGGCAAAGCACATGGAAGTGCTGAGGGGAGCAGGGAACATCTGAGCTGGAGGACCCCCCCCAGGTGGGCCCATCCCCCAGCAACCGCCTGCGGCACCTTCCCCATCAGGTGTGAATGAGGTCGATTACTGCCGGTACCCTGGGCGGGACACCCAGCTGCAGTGGCTGAGCTACTACCTACAGGCTCAAAAGGGGATGGCCGTGACCCCCAGGGAGGTGGAGAGGCTCTATGTGCAAGTCAACAAGTTTGCCCTGGTGAGTGCCTGAGCCCGGAAGAGGGCAGGGGAGGGCAGGGGAGGGCAGGGGAGGGAGGGGCCCACCCGCGGTTCCCACCCGGTCACAGCCTGTGGCGGAGGAAGCAGAGCCCGGGGTTAGGTGTGAGGTCCTGGGGCCCCAGCATATGATCCCGAACCCCACCTAGACGCCCTCTTGGGCATCCCCATCTTACCGAGATGCCCTGTCCCCCGCTTTTCCCTACCCCATCAGGTCTTTCTCTTCTTCCTAAGGAAAGACTTCCAAGAAAGATCCCAGCTTCCTATTTCAGCAGTTCTCTCTTTTCTTTCATGCTGCAGTTAAATGCTTGTGGTTTTTTTTTTTTTTTTTTCTTTGCCTTTGGAGAAGATAAGGAATGTCAGTTCTAATCCTCCTTGTTAACTACCTCTGCTGACTCAGAACTCTGTGTAAGCCTCTCCCGTCAGGCTCTTCCTGCTCACACGGTACTGAGCTGATGTTGAGTGGCATTTATCCAGGGTACCAGGTCTCCGTGGCGTGTGTCCAGGGGATTGCCAGCTAGGCTTAGTAATGCCAGCCATTGCATAAGCAAGAAGACAAGCCCACTGCTCCGGGTTTCCTAATACCTCAGGGGAGCTTAAGTAGAATCTTACCTGTCATTTTGGATTGCCTCCTGTTTCCCTCGTTGGCACAAAACTGATTCTCCATCAGGTTCTTCCTCTGAACTCTTCCACTTATGCCTTTCTCTTGCTACCATTTTTTAGTAATCATTTGTACTTGGTAATTGGTCTGTACCCACGGAAGGTCCTGCAAAGCGGAGGGAGGGGCTATATAGCCAACCCCAGAGGACATGGGGTGGGGGTAGGGGGCCCTGGCCTGGGATAGTAATGTCACTGCTGTGGCCTGGCCCCGAGGGTGCTTCTGGCCCTGGGGAGAGCAGTTGAATGCTTAGTCAAAGCCCAGACACAGGACCTTCTTGCTCACACATCACTCCTTTTCCAACCCAACCCACCTCCTGACAGAAGAGGGAAAGGGGTGAAGGACAGTTAAGGGGGTCTTTCCTGATGATCACGGGACTGAGCCTGTGATCTGGTGCAGGGGTTCATTTCATCCTGGATACCTTGGCCTTGAAGACCCCAGGAGACTCCCGCGGGCAGGGGAGAAGCCAGGGATGGCGTTGTCCAGGCTGGGGGACAAGCGAGGGCCCTGGAAGCACCACCCTGCCGACCCCTTCCTGGAGCAGTAGAATCGACTCCACCTTTTTCCCAAGGGTGCGAAGCCCCCAAACGCTGTCCAGTGACCTGACCTCCAAGATTTTCCCCTGACCTGTGCTGGGGAGACCCCATCGTGTCTCCGCCAGCAGCCTACTTCCGTGTCTCCCAGAGTGACTTTCCTCTAGCTGCGTGGGGTCCGTTACAGCAGTGGGTGACTGCCCTGCTGACTGACTCTGGTCTGTTTCCAGGCGTCTCACTTCTTCTGGGCACTCTGGGCCCTCATCCAGAACCAGTTCTCCACCATCGACTTTGACTTCCTCAGGTGAGTGCAGGGGCCAAGTTGGGGCGGCAGAGAGTGGGGGGGAAAGGAAAAGCTTGAGCCGAGGGCGTGGGGGCAGAGAACAGGCCAGAGAGAGCATCCAAAGTCCCGTCCTCTGGTCTGCTAACTTGCTCCCATTCCAGCCAGCCCGTAGCCGGTGAGGTCACCACTCTAGGGGAAACACATGAGCCGAGAGTACCACTCTGAAAGTGGAAGTTCTCGAACCCTCCCCTCGTGCCTGGTGGGAGACTGCTTTTCCTACTACATCCTACGACCTCTTCTACTGCCCCTGCTCTCCTGCCAGCGCTCGTAGCCACGGGGCCTGCTGCTGAATGGAACTGTCCATTCCGTAACGGAGGGGACAGAGTTCCAGAGAGTGGAGGTGGCTCAGTGAGGTCACTCAGGGTTTAGCGCTTACTGTGTGGGCTGTTGGACCTCCTTCCGTGATGTATTAGGGTCTGTACTGAAACCATACTTGGATCTTGACCGCTGGCTCTACCCTGTAAGGTACAGATGTCCCTAAGGACCGGGAGTCCTTTTTGTCCTCCATTCTGGTCCAGTCTTCTTGCCCTTTCCTCCCCCCACCTGGCTTCACAGGGTTCACAACAATTAGAGAAATGCAAAGCACAGCCACCGTGAGCTGTCACCTCACGCCCGTCAGGACAGCTGCTATCAAACAGAAAACCAGTGTTGGTGAGAACGCAGAAAATTGGAACCCTTGGGCCCTTCTGGGGGGAACGTAAAACCGTGCAGCTGCTGGAGAAAACCATGCTGTGCTTCCTTAAAACGTTAAAAATAGAGTTCCTGTGCAATCCAGCGTTCTCACCGCTGGGTACGTGGCCAGAATGGAAAGCAGGGTGTCAAAGAGATACCTGCACGCCCATGTTGATAGCATTATTCACAACAGCCAGGAGGCAGCCGTGGCTGGCTGAGTAGATAAACAAAATGTGGTATGCACCGACGATGGAATATTGCTCAGCCTCTTAAAGACAGGAAATCATGTCACGTGCTACAACGTATGACCTTTGAGGACATGGTACTAAGTGAAACAAGCCAGTCCCCAAAAGATCAATACCGTAGGATTCCACTTTCATGAAATAACTAAATTAGTTATTTAATAATAACTTAGGGGGCGCTCAGTCACTAGAGCCTGTGACTCTTGATCTCAGCGTTGTGTGTTCGAGCCCCAACTGTGCGGTGGAGTTTGCTTGAAATTTAAAAAAGAAACGGAGTGGAGGGGTGGTTGCCAGGGGCTGGGAGGAGGGGGATATGGGAAGTTGCTGCTTCATGGGTACAGCGTTTCAGTTTTGCAAAACGAGAAAGTCCCAGAGATCTGTTGCATAACAATATAAATGTACTTAACACTGCTGAACTCTTAAAAAAAAATTGGGGAAGAGCGGCTCCAGTCTAAGAAGAAAAATAAAATAGTTGAAGTAAAAAAAAAACCAAAACATCCGTCTGCCCTGGGGTTGAGCTGGTGAGACTTCCTTGTGGTGTGAGCGCCCCCAGTGGGGCCCGGTGGCTTTTCTTCTCACTCCAGGCTCCCTCTGGTCTCCTGGCAGGTACGCAGTGATCCGATTCCACCAGTACTTCAAGGTGAAGCCCCAGGTGTCAGCCTTGGAGATGCCAAAGTGACCAGCTTCCCCATCTCTCCCCTACCCATGCCTGGCAGGACCTGTGCTCCAGGGTTCACTTCTGCCCTGGGGTCCGCGCCCTCGGACAAGGTGGGAGAGGGGACAGGTGGGTGTCCAGGGCGAAGGCTCCGCCCCTGCCCCTGCCCCCAGTGGAAGCTGCTGGAGACCACATTCTTTTGTTGGGAGGGGCTGAGACGCCCCGGCTCTGGGGGGGTCCCCTTCACCTTGCCAGATTGGGGGGTGGTGGGGTGGGGAGATTGGGGAAGTGCCTGTAGTCGGCGGGGGGCCTGGACCACAACCACCCCTTGGGAAGCCCAGTATTCACGGCCTCGGGCCATGCTGGAATCTGGGCTGCCTTAGATGTGTCTTTGACCTTCCTGGCTTAGGGGAAAGGGGAAGGTGGGAGGGCTCCTTTCTACCTCCAGTGCCCTGAGCCTCCAGCCCATCTCCCCCTGCATGCCCCACGTGGGAGGTGCTGAACCCAAACCAGCATCATGCCATCTCTGACAGATGGATGTACATAGCTTGGGGGGATGGTCTAGAACTGGGTTTGACGGCTCCCCCCCAAGCCGCCTCATCTGAGATCCCTCCCTTTCTCCAAGCCAGATCCAGTCAAACAGCCCCTTCCCAGACCTCAGCCCCAGGACCTGTGCTCCCCTCCCTCACCCTTTTTGCTCCGTTGCTTGTGTTCGGTCCCTCTGCCACCCACCAGGAGGGAAGGCAAGGGAGGGGTGATGTCCTGGGGCTCCACAGCCCGGCTTTGCTTCGTGCTTGGCCCCAGGGGGTGTAGCAATGGGTGGGGTGGCCAACAGCAGCCAGCAGACTCCTGCCTTGTGCCCTCCAGGCCCTCGTTTCCAAGATTTGTCTACCTTCTGTCCTAAAGTTGACCCAAGGTCTTCCCACTAGGAAATTAGTGGGCGCTAAGGGGCAGGGGCCGGGGGACCTCCAGGGCTCGCCCGGGCACACGAGGGCCTGGGTCGGAGGGGTCGTGAAGGTGCTGAGCTCATGGCCCCAGCTTCTCAACGGCCGCCACCTCCTTTCTGCCCTCACGGCCTCCTGGCTCTGGCCCAAAAAGTGACTCATTTGTAAATTCTCATGGTTTTCTGCATTAAAATGGCCATTTCTGGACCACTCTGGTGTCTGAGTGCCTATGGTGAGGATCTGATGTATAGGGTATGACTAGTTCTCCTGCAGTGGGGGTTGGGGGGTGCTGCAACCTGCTTCTTCATGGTCTTTCCACCCCGGTCTCCGTGCGCCTGGCTCGCCGAGGCCTGGCCTGCTGGTTTCCCTGCTCTTCTGCCTTTGACCGTCTGGCTAGAAGTTGACCCCAGGAGGGTGCTGCTACCGGGGAGCTAGGCTGTGGCTTCCTGGCAGGGGGTGAAGCAGTGAGACCCTGAAGGGGGAGCACTCGAGACTCCCTCCCGGGCCACCGCTGGCTCCTAGCTGTTGAGGGGGAAGGGTGCTGTCCTGCTGGCTAGCCCGCAAGGATGATTTCTGGACCCGAGGTGTCGCTTTCTCACAAGGCCGGAGGGGCGGGAGAGAAGCTCCGAGGTGAGCGGGGCTGCCCCCTCTGAGCAGCCCAGGTTGCTATGGCTGCACTCCTTCCGCGGCCCCCCAGAAGGTACCCGGTGCCCTTAAGAGTGGCAACAGCAGTGGCCGCCTGCCAGGTAGACTCTGGCTGTTTGGTTTTTGCCGACAAAAGTACCGGATGTCATGGCAACCGCTGGAGCGGAGCTGGCCCCAGCAGCTGGGGCCTTCAAGGTCACGGTGATCCAGTATGGCCGGGGCCCCCAGGCACAGCCGTCCCAAGCCCAGGAAGGGTAGTCACGGAGGACGCGGGGAAGGATGTGCCCCGGCCTGGGGACCGTGCCAGGGCTGGGCAGGTAGGGCCCCTGAGGGGTACCGCGGGGTCAGGTGCTCATGCACGGGGCCTTCTCGTGAACTAAATGGCAGTGCCCACCCTCCTTGTTCCTCTCAGAGCCACCTGTGGAGCTGAGGGCAGAAATAACCACTGTGAAGGCAGCTTCGTTCCCAGCCTCCTGGGGCCTTGATGTCACAGCGTTGGAGACGGTTTGCAGTGGTGAGCAGGAGCTGGCTGGGACAGGGCCCCCCGGGTACCATCCTGTGCCCCTACAGCCCTGGCCACCAGCTGCACCAAAGGACTTAAGCTGGCAGGTACCATCTCACTGCCTTGGAGAAAACATCCTCGTTGCTCCAGTTCTCCAGGGGAGTGGGCAGGTGGGGGGAGGGGGGAGCTCAGGACACCCCTCCCCCTCAAAGCCTGGAGTCCTGTCCTTTCACTGCCACCCCGGACTAACCAGCACCCCTGCCCCCTGGTTCCAAGGGCCAGGCTGTGGCAACTCCGGGGGGAGGGCAGGGCTCCACTCCCTCAGACCTTCCTTAGGGTCTAGCAGGAGCTCGGACCCTCGGCCTTTGTAGGAGACAGAGCAGAGCAGAGGCTCACGCCCCAGCCTCCCTGGTCCTGACCAGCATCTTCTATTCCCGGCCTACCTGACCCTGTGGTGCCTCTCGGGGAGACAGGGCTCCAACCAGAGGTCTTCGTGGAGGGCTCTGTCCATCCTAAGAGGATGTGGGGCATGTGAATCCAGCAGCTGGAAAGGAGGGCAGGATAAAGGATCCTATAGTAGGAGGAGGACAGTATTGGCCTCAGTCTCCCCTAAGGCCACAGAGGACTTGGGAAGAGGGAAGGGAGACGAACTCAGGACTGGCAGGCAGGGTGTGAGGGTGAGCCAGGCTGGGAGTGTCCTGACGGACTGCCCTGATTTGGTTGGGAACACAGTATGCGGGGTGGTGTGGACCAGAGGGTGGGAGGCCAGGACAGAGGAAGTTAAGATGAGCAATTCTCCCCCCTGACCGCTAGAGGGCAGGCGCCACAGTCAGCCACGCTCCTCTTCCGGAGGACCATCTGTGTCTTTCCCTGGGTGGCCAGCGAGGCTGGAGAGGACAGGGGGTTGTGAGGACAAGGAGAGGAGACCCAAAGCTCCAGGAAGGTAGGCTGGGAAAAACCAGCAAAGGCCAGTAGCCAGGACCCTCCCTAGATCAAAAGGCCAGGACTTCATTCCTTGATGGAATCAACCACATCTAACTTCTACCACCTCCCTGGTTGTGAACACACAACCTCTCTTAATCCAACCCAAATCTAACTTCCATTGGAATTGCCCTTCAGCTTTGCTGCTCCATTCCACCTTAAGGGGATTAATTTTTGACCCTATCAATCATTATCAATATGCACTCTGAAAGTTGGTTATCAGCCCTTTGAAGTCCAATGGACTGTCCTCTTAGATACATGTTTGAAATCCTCCTTCAAAACCTGAGGTCGCAGAGCCCTGAAGCACACCACTAGCTCCCTTGCTTCATTAATCAGTATCCTGGGGGCCTCCTACATGGGAGAAGGCTCATGTGGATGGCCCGAGCCCAGGATGAGGGCCCACAGCTTTCATGAGATTTTCAAAGGGCTCCTTCTCCACAAGGGGACAAGAATTGTGGGTAAAGCTTAGCCTCGGTGTCTTCAGATGAGCATGATGAAGCCCAGAGGGGACACTGGACCCTCTGCCAAGGCCACGTGGCTACTTCTAGAGAGAACCCAAGTTTCCCTGACTCCCTACAGTGCTCTCGCTACTGCCTTTTTTAGGATCTGGGTGGGCAATCTGTGGAGGGTCTGGCTTACCTCCTTGAGGCAGGGGCAGTGTCTTCGCAGTGCAGGCTCTGTGGGTGGTGGCAGTCACTCCAGAGGCTTGGTCTGGTCTTCCCTGGCCTCCCAGGTCCCAGGCCCAAAGCTCCCCAGTGTTGCCACAAGGGGGCAGTGGTGGCTGGGCTGGCGGCACATGTAGAAATTCTGGACCTGGGCCAGCCTCCCTCCCTCCCCCGCACAAGGGCCAGATTCTGAAATGGTCTGTCTTTATTATGCCAACAGAAAACAAAAAAATCCCCCAAGTGTAAACAGGAGAAATGTGCTGGTTAAGTTACTCATCATTATCTTATTATTAACAAAATAAAGCACTATCTATGTTTACAGTCATAAAAAAAGAAACAGCCTGGAGAGAAGTTGGGCTGGAGGGAAGCGGGGGGCAGGGAGAAGATGGGGGGCAGGCCCAGAATCCACATCTGCCCCTGTGGGATTTGGGGTTCCCTTCCCACCCTGATCCAAGGGCTGTTCTAGATCTTTGGAGTCGGGTGCCAGCGGGATGTGATTTTCTTAGGGAAATGACCTGTCCCAAGTGAGCAGGAGGAGCTGAGGCGAGGTCCCCAGTGTTAGTAGGGGAGAGGAGAAGGCTGGTGGAGAGGCAGTCTTCCCCTCGCTGACCCCTTCCAAGGAGGAGGAGCCCCCCTCCCAGTCCCTACTCACCAGCTGCCACGGGGGGGAGCCCTACTCCATCAATCCTCCTGTCCCCAACTCCTGGCACTCAGGTTGGGACCAGGGACTGGGGCACCAAGACAGAGGCCCTTGAAGGCTGAACACATTCCCACATTGCTCGGAGCTAAAAATGGCTCTGTGGGAACCAACCCTAGGGCAGAGTCGGGGAGGGAGTGAAGGGACGGTCAGGAGAGGTCAGGGCCGCTGGTGGGCCCAGGGGCTGACCAGGGGCCTTACGGAAACCCAGGCTGACCAGCGATGTCAAAAGGGGCAGAGGCCGAGGCCAAGAAAGGGACAGAGACAGAAGAACAGCCCTGCAGAGAAACAAGGACAGGAACACAAGGACACACAGAACCTGAGACACCCAGACTGACAAAGAGGTAGCAATTTGGGGACAATGAAGCACAGGAAGAGGCCCCCAGAGAAGCAAGAGGTGGCATCGAGAGAGACACCCACAGGAACTCAGCAACGGTGCCTGGCACACAGCAGGCACTCAATAAATACCTTGTGCAATGAATGAGCGGATGGAAATACGCACACGAGCATGTGCACACACCTACATATACACACGCACACACACTTCCAGCAGCCAGAGGCACAACAGGCTGGGCAGGAGATATAGACAGCGAGGGACAGCCAGACCTTTCTGCAGAAAGTGATCCTATGATAGAGGAGCGATCTGGTGGCGAGGGGGGGGTGGGGCGCGTGAGGAGCGGCATGGGAGGGAGGGGGTTGGTCCTACAGGGGCTGGTCCAGCCAAGACAAGAATGGAAACCAAGCACGTGGCCCCAGGGGGACAGGTCTGGAGCTGCCATACCCCTGGGGAAGGGAGGGTCACACAGTGTCCGCTGGCCACGAGCCCCAAGGGCCACGGCGCTCGGCCCATCGCCACTCTACAGGTCCTGCCCACCTCGGCCAGCAGCTCCTCGGGTGCGGCCACAGGGGAGGTGGTGGGGCATCTCCCCTCAGGAGGCTATCTACACGTGCACAGCTGTGCCCGTCTCCCGGGCATGTCCAAGTACCAACGTAGTCCAGGCCGGCTGGCTGTGCCCATCGGCTTGGGGCCGGGATCAGTCTGTAAGCACCACCAGCTCCCCGTCGCTCTTCTCCTCGCCCTCCGAGTCCTCGTCCTCGCTGTACCGGTACATCTCGCCGTCAGCCACCGAGTGCCTGTCTTCCGCGGCCTCACCCTCCTCCCTGAGGCTGCAAGTGTTGACGATGACAGGCATGTTGGGGTCCAGGCTCCGGGGCACATAGTGCTCCACCAGGGGTTGAGCCAGGGGCACGCCTGCCACCCGAGGGTACAGGACATCGGAGGAGCTCATCTGCAGCTGGCCGGCCTGGGGGCTGCGGGGGCAGAGAAGCAGCACGCGGGCAGATGGACCCCCACTTTGTGCCCCCGATCCAGCTCCCCTCCAGCCTGCTTCAGGGCATGCCCTCCCCCCCACCAAGACCCTTACGGCTCTGAGACACGCACACAGCCACCTGGCTTGCTTGCTGACGGCCAAGTTCATTGTCCGCAACAGCGGACACATGCTTACACATGCAGGCCCAGGAACCTGAGCGTGTTCAACAGCTATTCCTGGAGGTTCCTGTGTGAATCCAGTTTTCAGAGGTTCTATATTTCAATGCCCCGGGGCAGGGGCAGGGGCAGGGGCAGGGGCGGGGGTGGGGGGAGGAGCCCCGTTTAAAAGACTCCATGCAGGTGCTTGCTTTTGTCAAGTCGGGAATCCTCTGTATAATAAGCACCTTCATTCTTAGTATCCTTGAGGTTTTTTTTTATTGAGTTTGTGATTCACAGGCACGCTTCTCCAGGTACACGTGGCCAGTCTCCCACAGTCAGTCACAATCCTATACCCTGAGCCACCGGGCCACCCCTGTGGCCACACACGCAGGCCCAGGCAGACACAGATAACGCCCACACACATCGATGCTCCAAGCCGACAGCACCGCTGGAGTCACACTCAAAGGCATGCACGCCACACACTAGTGGCCACTCACAAGAGCAGCAGGGGCACGGGCACACGCATAGGGGGTCAGCCGCCTACGGAGGGCCTACTCACGGGGTCACGTAGCTCTGGCGGGCATCCTGGCGCCGGGTCCTCATCAGGGCTTTGTATTCGCCCACCCGCAGCCGCTTGCCCTCCACGATGCAGGTGCGCTTGGGCCGAGGCTTGTACTTATAGTCCGGGTACTTTTCCAGGTGCTGCCGGCTCAGCCTCGCCTGCTCCTCGTAGTAGGGCTGCTTCTCCTGGTTGCTCATGGACTTCCAGCGGGAGCCTGGCCCGGCCCCCAAGGCAGGGGTGGGGGCAGGCGGTCAGTGCTGGGCTTGGCTGACCACCCCCAGCCCCCTGCATGCCCCAAGATTTTGGTCCCCAGATGGGTCGACTAGGTGATAGATGTGCAAGCATTTAGCAAGGACCCGGCCCAACATGGGTGCCCCTCGGATGTCCAGTTGAGCAAATGAATGAATGAAGCTGGCATGTATATGGGTGTCCATATACGGAGTAACCACATGCCAAACTACCCAGCAACTTCTGGGAGGCCTCTGGTCTGCGAGATTTGCATGAACAGAAGAGCAGCCAACCCCAGGCCCCCTGCTGAGGACAAACTACCTTGTGAACTCTTGGTTCACAAGAGACAGAAGAGCCTCAGTCTTGAAAACTGCCACCTTCTAGTCCCACCCCACCTGCCTCCTTGGCTTCCAATCAGGACACAGAATTTTTGAAAAAAAAAAATCTTTCTACTAGGGGCACCTGGGTGGCTCAGTCCCTTAAGCAACTTCAGCTCAGGGCATGATCTCATGCTTCATGGGTTCGAGCCCCGCGTCGGGCTCTCTGCTGACAGCTCAGAGCCTGGAGCCCGTTTCAGATTCTGTGTCTCCCTCCCTCCCTCCCTCTCTGCCCCTCCCCCATTTGTGCTCTCTCTCGAAAATAAACATTTTTAAAAAATTAAAAAACTTTCGGGGCGCCTGGGTGGCGCAGTCGGTTAAGCGTCCGACTTCAGCCAGGTCACGATCTCGCGGTCCGTGAGTTCGAGCCCCACATCAGGCTATGGGCTGATGGCTCAGAACCTGGAGCCTGCTTCCGATTCTGTGACTCCCTCTCTCTCTGCCCCTCCCCCCTTCATGCTCTGTCTCTCTCTGTCCCAAAAATAAATAAATGTTGAAAAAAAAAAATTAAAAAAAAAAAATTAAAAAACTTTCTACTAGGACACTTGACTGGCTTAGGCAGAGCAGCATCCAACTTCTTTTTTTTTTTTTTTTTTAGGAGAATCCAACTCTTGATCTTGGGGTCATGAGTTCAAGCCCCGTGTTGGATGTACAGATTAAATATACAATATTAAAAAAAAAAAAAAAACAAAACACTTTTCTAGGGACAGCCCAAGAACACCAATCTTCCCGGTTTCCTGCCAGAGCCAGTGCTCCAAAGGTCCAGGCAAACAGAACAGCTTAGGGAGAGATCAGGGGCTAAAGAATATATACACATGTACCACACTCCTCGGTTCTTGGGGTGCAGAACAACCCTACAATGGTATGACACCCCAGGACCCAGGTGCCCCACGTCCTCCTGCCTGACCCCCACACCCCACCAGACTCCTCTGGAGCTCAGCGTGACGGGGACGGTCGCCCAGCAAGCCCCAGGTAAACCCAGCTGGCTCCTGCCCCCAGGTCTTGCTGGCATGGCCCCTGGAGCCCCGAGAGCCCCTACCCACTGGCCCTTACCAAGGATCTTGCTGATGCTGGAGTTGTGCATGTCCGGGAAGGCTTGGAGGATCTTCCTTCGCTCATCTTTGGCCCACACCATGAAGGCATTCATGGGCCTCTTGATGTGGCTGCTGTTCCGGGACTCAGGAAAGTGGCGGGAGCCTGGGGGACAGGGGTGGAGTCAGCCAGGCAGCGCAGCCCCTCTGGGGTAGGGCTGGCAGAGACCTCCCTTACTTGACCACTTGGGGGTGACGGGGAGGCTCCCACGCAGCCAGGGACACTGGAAGCAAGACCTCAGCAGAGGTCCAGCCAGGGACCCAGAGACTGACAAGGGACAGACACAGGAGGGGACCTCAGAGACAGACTATGGGAGAAAAGGCACTGGGGAGAGACACAACCTGACCCACCCTGGCCCCTGTAGGAAGCAGACGTGGGCCCTCCCGCCCATCAGCCCGACGGCTTGGGCCCTCACCATCCATGTCGCAGCCTAACATGGCTTCTTCGAGGGGGTGCACACAACTCTCCTCCAGCCGCTCCTTAGCCGGGGACGTGTCCAGGCTGATGAGGTCCTGGGGTTGACAGACGAAATCTGTACATCGGCCCCTCTGCATCACCCCACAGCCATCCCTCTAGTAGACTCAGACCGAGTCTTCAACCCCAGCCCCCAACCTTCCCTGCGCCCTGCCCCAGTGCAGGGGGGCCCCCCCATACCTTGCGGAAGGGGGTATTGGGGGAGCTCTCTAAGGTCCCACTGTGGCCATGCAGCAGCTGTCGAGCATCCTGAATGGCTTTGGTGACAGCGTCCCCTTCACCAAGGAAGCCTATGGGAAAGGGGGGGGGAGGAGGAGGAGAAAGGGGGGGCGGGGGAGCAGAGGGGGTCAGCCGGGTTCACACCAGGTCACTCCGAGTTATTCACGGGGTTGGTGCTGCCTGTTGCCCCTCCCGGACAGCTACCCTGCACATGCCCAAGGGGGCGCTGTTTACACTGACTGTGGTGCACTGGGCCAGGACACTAGAACATAGAATCGCACTCCCTGAAATTGTGCAACTCAGTGGCCTAGAGCCCTGAGGTGGGGGTGCCCAGCCAGATGTGGGGTCGGGGAGAGGAAGCAGGGGATCTTCTGAGACAGTGGAGAAACTAAAAGAGGCCAAAGACAGCAGGTCTCACCCCTTGTTTTACAGAAACTGTAACCCGCAGAAGGGAAGGACATGCCCAAGGTCGTATCACGCACCCCTGGCAGAAAGCTTACCCAATGGCAGACTGGGCGGGCTGGACTGTAGGTCCCGTGTGGGGGCCCCATGGCTGGGGGGGCGGGGTCCACAGTTCATCTTCAGGCTGGGGGAGCTGGAAGCATTGGGCAGCTCGGGGGCCTTGGGCTTGGCTGTGAGGTTCAGGGGCTGGGAGGGCTCCTGCGGGAGACCCAGAGACCAGAGGCTGAGACAACCCCCACGGAGGCACAAGAGGGGACACGTGGCCACAGACAGAAAGATAAACCTACCCGGAACAGACAAGGGTGCGGCAGGAAAGGAAGAGACAGCGGGAACAGGTGAAGGGGAGCACGGCCACCACCCCCCCCCCCAACCCCGGTCACAGGCAAGGGAGGCAGCCGAGGGCCGGGGTGCTGGGCGGTACCTGCAGGGGGTGATGGGCAGCCACAGCCCCGGGCCTCTTCACCACCGGGGCGGGGGGGCTGTGTAGCAACTGCAGGGGGTATTCCGCTACGGAAAAGGCGGCAAGGAGAAAAGTCCTGGATGAGCACAGAACAGCAGACGCCCTGCTTGACGAGGTCCCAGCAGCAGCAGCAGGCAGGCAGAGGCCTGAAGCTGGCCCAGCTTGCTTCCAGCCCAGGCCTTCCCCAGCCCCCAAGTGCTGCTGGAGGCCTCCTATGCCCTCATCCCCCCACCCCCTGCCCTGCACACTGATCGGCATCTCCACCCTTTTCTTGCCCTTCCCAACCCAACGGTGACCCGAGGGCAGGTACACACCGGCTCGTTCTACGGACGCTTGTGTTTCGTACCTACTACGTGCAGGGTACAAAGGCAGCTCCCCGGGTGTGATCCCGCTCAGGCACGAGCTCACAATAATCCCTAGTGTGTGGCGTAGAACCGGCACTCAGGACATCACCCCATTTTACGGATAAGACACGGAGACCAGGAGACGTTATGTGGGTTGCCCACACGGCTCAGAAGCGGGAGCCCTGACATTTGAACCCAGCCTATCCCTTCCCCCTGACACGGCACCCTCTCCGTTCTACCTGGCCTACCACACTCGTCCTCAACCCAGCCCAGCACCAAGGGGCGGACAGGTGGAGAGAGAGCTGTATACACCGATCGCTAACCACATGGCCGGTGGCGTCAAGGGCTGCAGGGGTAGCATGCCAGAGAACTTTGTTCTGGCTGGGATGGCTGGAGCAGGCTTCTTTTCTTGGCGGGGGGGGGGGGGGGGGGGGGGGGCAGCAAGAGGGGGGCTGGTGGCTGCAGGCAGACAGGCAGGCGGAGGGGGAGAAGTGGGTGTGTGAGAGCCAAGAAGTGGGAAAGGAGACGGGCCCGTGATGGCCGAGCCTGGCATTTGCAGGCTCCGTGCCGTAGGCAATGTGGCACCATCCAGGGCTTGTGAGCGAGGGAGAGGCGTTATTCACTCGGCTTGGGGAAGGGGCATCTGGAAGCCTGTGGCCCTCTGCTTAACGGGGACTCTGGAGCCAGCAAGGCAGGTGGCAGGCTGGCCAGTTCAAGTCGTCCACGGCGCATTTCCTGCCTTCCTTGTCCAGAAAGCAGGGAGTCGGAGGCACCGTCACACGTCACAACCCCCAGGCCCTGCCCTCCTCACTCCTGCGGCTCTGTTCCCCTTGAATTTGTGCTGCTGGCGTGCTCCCCCCTCCCCAAGTGGCAACTTCCTTGAAGTTGGGGCCTGACTTTTTCAGTCCTTTGTGTTCCCCCTCCCCCACCCCCACCCTAGAGTGTCTAGTAGAGAGCAAGGTGGGAGCAGAGCCAGTGGTGCTGACCCATGACCTGTGGCCCATGACAGGAATTCACCTGCCTCCTCTCGCACACGGAACAGGGAGGGTAGACCGGATGGGCTCGGCCTCAAAGCTGTCCCCACTCCTGGGGCAACTGCGGGCAACCTCCCCGCCCTGTCCTGTGACCTTTCAACAAGGTGTCCGTGATCATGGTCAACGGATTCCATCTCTGCCTCTGTCCCACCACCTCAGCGGCCCCCTGCCGGCCCAGGCTCCAACTCCCTGTCGCCCCCAGTCAGCGTGACAAGACACCTCAGCCCAAGCGCTCAAGCACGTCTGCATTCTACAAAATAAATTCCAAACGCCAGGCTCGGCCCCAACTGCTCCTGCCAGCCTGTCCCATCACCCTGTCACACGCTCCCCTCCACTCCAACCCCCGCAGCTGTAGCTGCTGACCTCAGGCTCCAGGGCTCAGGTCCCGGCTTCACCCCCCCAGTCCACCTCCAGGGACCCAATCGGGCACCTCCTCTACAGAAAGCCTTCCCAGACTCCCTGCTTACCGATATCCTTTCTCCCTCCCCAGACTGTAAAAACTCCTTGAGCTCCAACTCCATTCTTAGCACCCCCATAGCCACCTGTCAACGACAGGGCATCGGACGTGTGGCTGGTGCCCAGTCTGTGTTCGCTGGATTTCAGTGGCGGGAAATCGTGTTCAAGAGATTAATACCCCGGTCCAGGAAACGCACCAGAGCTGGGGACTAGATGGGCTACATCCGCTTATATCTGGAAAGCGCTTCATCATTTTCGAGTGCAATTTCTTTTTCGATTCGCCCAGCGAGGTTCAGGAAGAAGGGATTCAGCTTCCACTGGCCCAGAAAGGCCACGTTGCAAAGTAACGCACAAGAGTGGTCCTGAGCTCCTTCCCTGACCTCAAGACAGCCTCAGCTAATGGCTCAACCCCCGCCTTCACTCACCTGGTTTGCAGGGGATGGGCTGTATGGGCAAGGCCAGCTGGGAATCGGGGGTGACAGGTAGAGGTTGGTGACTTGGGGGGAAGGCCGGGATCATGACGTAAGGCATGTTGACCTGCTGAGGGCAAAGAAACCCTGTGTGAGTCCCTGGGGGCCCAAACAGCTCAGCCCAGAACACAGAGGATGAACCCAGACGCGAGAGGTACAGCGACCGGTGCAGGGCGAGTCTTCAAAAGGCTCCATTTGACCCCACATCACCTCCTTCCACCTGCCCTCCACCCCAGATAGGGAAGGAGATACTCTGGCCCCTCCCTTAAAGTAGGAGAAGACAACTGGGGTTCCAGGCTCGAGCAGAAAGGAGCCCCCTCCTTAGGGCCACGTCTGATTCTGCTTAATCCCCCCCTCTTCCCCCCCGCCATCACTCCCTGTCCCTGGCAGGCATCTCCAGGCTGTTGTCACCCCCTCAGCCTCTGGCCCTCCCCCCCTTTTTACCTGGATCTGTTGCTGGAGGAGGTTGATCTTATGTTGTTGCTGAATCAGCTGCTGCTGCTGCTTGGCGATCTGGTGGCAGGAAAGAGCAGCGGGCACAGACATTAGGGACATCAGCCCTGTCCCGGAGCCGGCCGCGCCCGGCCTTCCATGACGTCCACACCAGGACAAACCGCACACTGGGCGGGGCAGGCAGCAGGACAGTCTACCTTAGGAGCAGGTTCTCTTCCCCCAGAGCCCAAGGGTGGAGGTTGGGCAGGAAGTAGCCAGCCGCTCAGACTCAGGGCCCCGCGGGCCCCTTCCACTCCCAGGCCCCCACCGAGGCTTATGAACCGCCGGAAGCGGGACTACTACGGCCCTGGCCGCCGGCCCCTCCACGACCTGCCCCTAGCATGTTCCCCTCTAGGCCTTGACAGACCCCCTCCCCTAGCAAGAAAGACACTAAGCCGGGCGCACCTGCTCCTGCTGCTGCCGGGCCAGCTCCATCTGCTGCTGCTGCTTCTCGAACAGCATGGCAGCCATGTTCTTCTGCTCTGAATGGGCCGTCAGGAGCTGGTCCCTCAGGGTAGACAGCTGGTGGATCATGACCAGGAGCTGGAGCTCTTTCTCTGCCAGGCTCTCCTGGGTCCCTGCGCCACAGTGAAACGGCCACCAGTGAGAATGTCCGTCTGTCCATCTGTCCACCTATGCACCCATCTGACACTTATTGGGCAATTGCTATTTCCCAGGCCCCTGTTAGGGGCTGAGCGACAGATGATGGAGACTGATCCTTGCCCCAGAGGGGCGGCTGGCTTGCTGTCTGACAAGCAGCTACCCTAGAAGTTCCCCACCATCCACCGCTGCCTCCAGCCCCTGGAAACGCTGGTGGGGTGGCAGGGTGAGGTGGGGGGGCGGGTATGGAGGGATCTCTGTCCCGGATCACTTCTTGGATGTCCTCAAGTGCCCAGGGGCACAGCGTCGGCGTGGAGAACTAGCCCACAGGAGGGGCCCAGTGGGACATGCTCAGGCCTTGGAGCAAGACAGATCTGGGTTCAAATTTTTTTTTTTTAATGTTTATTTTCGAGAGAGACAGAGACAGAATGCGAGTGGGTTAGGGGCAGAGAGAGAAGAGACACAGAATCAGAAGCAGGCTCCAGGCTCTGAGCTGTCAGCACAGAGCCTGACGCGGAGCTTGAACCCACAAACTGTGAGATCATGACCTGAGCCGAAGTCGGACGCTCAACCGACCGAGCCACCCAGGCACCCCCAAATCCTTATTTCAATCTATCCTGTCTGGGAGTTGCTGGACAAATAACCAACTTCTCTGCACTTCGTTGTTGTTGTTGTTTTTTCAATCTACAAATGAGCACAAGAATGGCCACTTCCCAGGGGTGCTACCAGGGTTAAGAAGATAATGAACGTAAAGCAGAGTCCAGAATCTGGCAGGTGGCCATCCACCCTCGAGTGCCAGTGCTCCCCTGCTCTCCACCTCAGCTCGTGTCGGGCACAGCTGTGCCAGGCTGCAGACCATTCGCCTCGGAATCACTCAGGGAGCCTTTGAAAAATACACACGCCCAGGCCTGCAGCCCCTGGGGTTCTCACTCAGCAGGTGGGGTGGAGCCCGGGCACTGGTTTGGTTTGAAAGGCTCTCCCCTGTCAGGAGAGAGCGACCACACCGGAAAAACAGCTACGCTCACAAACCAAACAGGCGCCCTTGAATTCATACAGCAAAGTCCCGGTGGCCTAGAATCAATTTTCGGCAGTAAAAGGGAACATCCAGCTCATTCTATATAGTTAGACCTGGGAATTGGCAGGGACGTGCCTGAGGTCACAAGGGTCCCCGGGAAGAGCCCAGATCCATACTCACAGAATGGGATTCCCACCAGGCCTCTCTTGCACGGGAATGAGCCAGACCAAATGCTCAGTCCCCAGGTGACGGAAGGTGCTGGACCCCGGGGCCGGGCAGGAGCCCGAGGGGCACAGGGCAGGTAGGAGGGGACCAAGAGCTTCCAAAACCACCCTACCGGCCCAGACCGCACTGCCAGGCTGGGAGAAGGGAAAGGGGGTCAGACCTCCTCCCCCACCTGCCCACCCGGGCCTTCACCTTTCACATCTTTGGCTTCCACAGAGCTCCTTCCCAGAAACCTCTCCTTCCAGTCACTGGACAGCAGCTTCTCGATGGCTGGCACGACTAGAAGACACCAGGGGGTGAGGCGTAGCACTCCTAACACCTCCCGCCCCAGGCCCGCCTCCAGCCAGGGCAGACATCTTACCTTCTTTTAAATTTTGGTTGAAGTCCAGCTTCTCCTGGCTTCCAGAAGCAGCCTCAGAACCTCCCGGTCTCTTGGGTTCCAGACACCCAATGCTCTCCGGGGAGCTGCAGTCCTGCAGAACACAAGGAATGTCACCGCCACCCTCACGAGAAGAGGGCAGACTGCAGGGGGGATCTGGGCCCCCAGGGATGTGATGTGCACCCTGAGAAATCCATGTGTACCCGTTCTCCCCACCTCCCCAGGTAGGGCCCTCCCTCCCCACCTTCCCTACCTTTGCTCGGTCTTTGCTGCATTTAGCGAAAGAACAAAAGGTTTGAAGACAAGATACCCGGATCTCGGTCCAGGCTCAGTGACTCACGAGGCGCTTGATCCCACATGAGACTCTGAACTTCTCTGAACCTGACTCACTTCCCTCTTCCGAAAATGGAGATATTAATACCTCCCCTATCAGGATTGTTGCTGGGGTCAAGGAAGTTAATGCACACGAATGAGGTTCGCTGCTTCAGGGTCAAGTGCCAAGCTAGCTATCAATCACTACTCTCTTGCATTCGCCCACATCTGCAGCTGGGTGCGTTACTTCTGGGACCCCCGCCTCACCCCTCCTTAGGGCACCACTCCCTCTCCTTACCCGAGTCCTCTCCATTCTTTAAGGCCTAACTCAAGGCCCTACTCCTCCAGGAAGTCTTCCTCTATCACTACCCCTCGCCCCTCCCCAAGCCCCTCCAGGCTAGTTCCCTCCCCAGAGCCCTAAAATTTTCATTTTCATTCATTTGGTTTTTTAAATTACATATTCCCCCTTTTTACATCTCTTGCATGGAATCGGGATTTTTAAGAACTCCGAGAATCCTTATTGCCCATGTGGCCCACCACGCCTCCATTTTGAGGATGAGGAATTGAGCGACTTCTCTCAGGCTTGGGTAATAAGGCTGATTTTCTCAAATCATATGCTGGATTACCTGTCTCCCCCACTAGTCCTCAGAGATAAGGATTGGTCACACATGGGGGAGTAGTTAGGATCCGGTGAGCACGCACAAGATTTGAACCCATGTACCGCTGAGACAGGTGGCGTGACTGAACTTGGCAGTCCCTCTCCACCCGCCTAAGCCTCCCCCACCCAGAGATAGAGGTTTCTGCTTCCTGTCTGCCCCGAGAGGGGAGGGGGTGCCTGCCCAGCCTCAAGGAGAGGTGTGTGGGCTATGGAGGCAAAGTGGGCACACTGGCCCAGGAGCCCCAGGGAAAGTGCTGGGCACCTGGGCTGGAGCTTGGGAGTCAGCACCATCCTGGGGAGCCCGGGCTGGGTCTCCCGGCTGGGGTTCAGCGGCGGCGGCTGAGGCCTGGAGGGCCTCGTGGCAGAGCTCCCTCTTCCCTTCTGACTTGACGGTGCAGTTCACCATGGTGCCAACGCCATCCAGGGCCAGCTGGGCAGAGCCAGGGCTCCTCATGGACATCCTGGGGGGGGGGGGAGGAACAGCATGAAACGGGTGGTGGTGGATACAGCGGCTCCATCATCGCAAAACGCAAACTTCCCTTTGGAACCCCCAGTGAAAAATTAGAAAAGATGCTTCTGCCCCGCACTTTTTCTTCAACAGGAAGGTCTACGGCCAACTGGGCCCAACTTTCAGCAGTCCCTGCCTGGTGCAGTGTTGGGGCTAGTTGGTGGAATGAATGGTCCACCTAAAGAGGGCAGAGATGGTCAACTCGCGGTTTCTGAGCCCATTAAGCCAAAACTGTGTGTGTGTGTGTGTGTGTGTGTAATTAGGTACCAAAACTTAAAAATCATGAGACATCACATGAAATCTGAAATCTGGATTTGAACTTCCCTTGAAATTTGTCCGGGACAATCATTGGCTAGGATTAAGTAGCAGAAGAGCAGGTGCTCCCTAAGGACAAGCCGATTTTCCTTAGTCCCTACCACTCCCCACTACCCCCTGAAAGGGGAACCAAGCATCAACTACCCTACATATACACACATTCTTTTTTTTCCCACATAGTAGAGGCAAGACAAGAGCAAACTGTTTTTCATATCCATGTATCCACCAAAAGTGGGAAAATAACAGGCTGAGAGATGTAGAGCTTGAAGAAAAATATTTTCCTAGATCTACCTGGAGTCCCTCATGTACAGTTGGCAATTCTTGGTGTAAGCAGACTATGCTCCCATCACTGCCTCCCCTGCTGTCACCACTGCCTGGACACCTGGGGGATCAAAGGATCCTGGGGAGCGACTGCTGGTGGTCATTCCACACTCAGAGCCAAAGGAGCAGATGTCTACAGTTCACTTGCTCCCTAAAGTCACTGTGACAAGACCAGTGGGGACACCCAGCAGGAGGCTCCAGGTACCCACAGGCTACTCAACTGGCGGCTAAGTGACCTTGGGCAAACTACTGAACCTCTCCACACCCGTTTCCTCATCTGCAAAATGGGCATTCATGAGGACTACGAATTGTTACAATTTACTTGTCTCTAGGGAGCACCCCTTTGTGAAACCACCTAGTTGAAATGCAGTCCCTACAAGGGGGCCACAGGCTACGCATGGCCTGGGGGCTTGTTTGGAAGCTAGTCGTGGGTCACCCACAAATCAGAAACTCTGTGGGTGGAGCAGGAATCTGTTTTTAACAAACCCTACAGGTGACGCTGATACCCACTAGTTTGAGAAGCATCGTCAAATAAAAATTTTAACCGAACACCTGTGCAAAATTTTTAGGAGGGGGCGTGTAAGACCAAAATCAGATCTCGTAAAACTTCTAAAACTGAGTTGCAGGTGTAATATGTAATATTGTATATTCCATCAACTCCATACAACAAAATGTTTCTTGTAACGAGTGACCCAAGAGCCCACGGACAGGATTTTACATGAAACAGCTGAACGCACATGACAGGTGAAGATGTATTTGATTTGAGGCCATCCAGACCAGACTCTCTTGCCACTGGGTACCCTGGGGACTGGCACGGGACCCAGGACCGGGCACTGCAGGGTGAGGACGGAGGGGCGGACCCCACCCGAAGAACGCTGACCCCGGGAGAAAAGACACGACCCCAGCCGAGCTCGCCCGAGGGCTTTCAGGGCCCGGCCCCAAGGTCCCCTCTCACCACGCAGGGGCCTGGACAGCGTCCAGGAAGCAGGCGGCTCGGCCCATCCGGGCACAGGGAGGGGCGGCGAGCCAGGCCCCAAGCAGGGGGGGGGGGGGGCCGTGGGGGCGGGGCGGGCGGGGAGGGGGTATTATCCCGAAGCTGAGGGCAGCAATTACATAACAAACAAACCCCGGGCTCAAGCTGTGAATTAATCAAACCGCTGAAAATAAAACCTTCCTCTCAGGAACTTCAGACAAAAGAAATGAAAACAACCAGGCTGGCTGGAAAATAAAAGGCAGCCGCGCTGAAAGGGGGACAAAAGGAAACCAGACAATAGGGTGTTGGACAAAGGCAATAAAGCCAAAGGAAGTGTGACAGGCGAACAATGCGGGCCTGTGGGCTTGTGATCCCCGGCCGCTCCGCGCCACCTCGTCCCACACCCACCACCGCTCCGCCGGGCGTGGGCGGGCCACCGGGTCGCCTCCGCGCTCCCCACTCGGGTCCTAAGAGGTTTTCGCCTCCATTCGGTCCCAACTTCCTGGCCTTCCAGCTCCTACCTCGAAGCCTTTCTCCCACTGCAGCCCAGAGACCCCAGCGGCACAGCAGGGCGCAGGTTAGACGGGCGGCCGGAAGGCCCCCCCCCCCCCACCGCAAGATGCTGCCCCGTACATTCCTCCCCCGCCCCACCTCTGGCGGAAGGTGAAGCCAGAGGAGGTGATTAACAGTCCTAATTAACTCTCGGACTGCCCTGCCCACTCCCAGAGCCACTCACCACATGCGGCCACCGAGCCTGTAACGCGGCCAGATCCCATGCGCACGGGCTGAGTGTCAACGACACCCCGCTTTCGAAGGGTTAGCATGGAAAGCGGAATGCAACCCAGCTCATTAATAAACGGTTATTGATTATATGTTGACACTGCAATGTTTTGGATGCACGGAGTCAGAAGTACTGTTTTCACTGGCTTCTTTTTACACTTCTTAACGTGGATGCTGGAGCATTTCAAGTTAGGCAGGAGGCTCACACCATGTTTCTGGCGGACAGTGCCGCACGAGGACATCTCCCTGTGAGCGCTGATGGCCTTTTACCCACACTTAACCCCGAGGAGTACCTCCAGCGGGGGCTGTGGAGGATCTTTATATTGGGGAGCTTGCCTCCTCCTGGGGCTCCCGATGGCTCATCCTGGCCTCTGGCAAAGCCGCGGTACGCGCAAAGAAAAGGACTCCTGGTGACCAGCCAAGCCGCTCACCAGGGCGTTGGTGCCCACCAGACAGCCCTGCCAGACCCTGCTGCCCAGACAAGGGCCCTTCCGTTTCCACAGGCGCCTGCCTCAACGTCGGGCACTGGCTCTCGGTTGGTCCCTCTGGACCAACGTTTGTTGACGGAGAAGCAACAGCTCAGACCTGATGGGCTCCTCCCAGGGTCTCACATTCTGGGGGAGAGGGTCCTGGGGCAGCTCCTTCCTTCCTTCCCTCCCTCCCAAGTTCCCAGAGCACAGGCCTGTTCAAAGGGGCTGTGGGCAGCCCCTTTCCCTGCCCACAGAGACGAGACTCCCCCTGAAGAGGGTCAGTGCCAGGCTCTGAACCCCAAACCATCCCGCTCTCTTTTCCCTGAGTGCAGAGCAAACGTTGCAGGTGATAAACTAAAGAGCGAAAGGAGAACCAGGTGGAGGGTACGGAGTCCACGTGCAGTCAGTCCCTGCTCTGCCACTTCGCAGCTGAGGGTCCCTGCACAGGTGCCCCCACCTCTGCAGGCTCTGTTGTAGAACAAAGGTACCCGGGGGTCAGCAGGTGGTCAATGGTACAGAGTTTGGAAAACTCAGGCCTTTGGGTTCTCCAACGTGAGTTCAAATTCCTGCTGTGCCTCCAGCTGACTTGTGTGACCTTAGGCACGTTCATTAACTCGGAGCTTGTCTCCTCATCCATATAATGGGTATAATAATCCCCAGCTCACAAGTGCCTGAGAAGATTAAATAAGGGGGTGAGTATCCATTAGGTTGTCCTATAGCCCAGGATGGGCTAGACTCAGGTGGTTAAGAGAAAAGTTACCTGGGGTCAGACGGACCTGGGTACAATCTGAAATCCAACTCTACCCAATTAATTGCCGTGCAATCTTGAGCAAGTGACTTAACCTCTCTGAATTCATTTCCTCCTCCGTAAAATGAGAAGAAAACCCAGCATGAAGGGATGAGCCTTCTATAATATGTGCCTGTTTTACATTCTTATGACACCCTAAACTTGGCCTTCAGGACACTTATCACAGTTGGTAATGATACCTTTACATGCTTATTTCAGACTGCCCAGTAGCCTGGGAACGCACCCCACCCACCCCAGGACACTGTGGAAACATACCTGGTTTTGCTCACCACTGTAGCCCCAGAGTCTAGCACAATGCCTGGAGCATAGTAGGTGCTCAACAAATATTCACACAACGAGCGGAGTATACAGCTCAGCAAAATAGCCACAAGGCAGACCTGGACACATAACGAGCGACAGCTACGACAAATCTTCCTCCACTTATGACGGGGTTATGTCCCAACAAATCCATCGGAAGTTGAAAAGATCGTTAGGTCAAAAATGCATTTACCCCACCTAACCTACCGAACATCTTGGGCTTAGCCTAGCCCGCCTTAAACGTGAACACCTGCTTTCGCCTACAGTTGGGCAAAATCATCTACACAAAGCCTACTGTAGAATAGCGTTGACGAGCTCATGTAATTTACTGAATACCGCACCAAAAGGGAAAAAACAGGCACAGAATCGTTAGAAGTGTATCTGGTGGCTACCTGGGAGCTGCCACTGGCCAGCATCACGACTCTGCATCATAGCGTATAATCGCCAGCCTGGGAAAAGATCAAAATTCAAAGTATCGTTTCTACTGAATGCGTATGGCTTTCTGACCCTCATAAAGTTGAAAACTCCTAAGCTGAGCCATCATCAGTCAGACCATCTATGTTATCATCATCGGGTAGAAGCTGCCTACACATCACCCAGCCTCCAGCTAGCCTCAGCTGCCTCCCCCTCACATCTAAGCTCCTACAGGCTAGCGAACTAAATCCCCCCGGCACCAAAGCAAACCCCTTTCCTTTGCTCTTACCTTGGGACAGGTAAGAAACACTTTCCACCCCTTTTGGATCTAAAGACCCTATTGGGGGAAGCCTGGGCGGGTCAGTCGATTGAGCGTCAGACTCTTGATTTTGGCTCAGGTCATGGTCCCAGAGTTGTGGGATTGGGCCCTGCATCGGATTCCTCGCCGAGTGTCGAACCTGCTTGAGATTCTCTCTCTCTCTCCCTCTCTCTCCCCTGCTCGCACTCTCCGAAATAAAAAACAAATAAATAAAGACCCTATTGGGAGTCTTAAGTCTCTTCTTTTCCAGACTTAAAACCCCTTCGATTTGTTTACCCCTTCTTCAAAAAGCACGCGCCACGTTTCCATTACACACGTGGTTTCTCAGGAGACTTGAAGGTCAGCAGCTACACCTGCCCCTCTCCCCAGAGGTCTAAAAGCCAAAGGACCCTCGGCTCCCGCGAGCTATGAGTTGCTGGGCTCCCCCAGGTCCCGGTCAGAGGTCACAGGTCCACAGTACGTACACTCCCGTCGGCCTCCCACCCAGGAAGTGCTCCTGTGAACCCGGTCTCCACCCCCTCTTGCCCAGCCTGACTCGTATTTTATACATGGAGAAACCGAGGCCCAGCTCACGTGGCTTGTTTCGGCAGTACCGCTTCTGGGCTAGAGGCAGGGTGTAGGGACACGGAACCAGCTGGGATACAGATCAGCACCCCTGCTCTCCCCACCCTTCCCTTCTAGGGCATCCACTCCCCAGGCCCCCTGCAGCCTTCCTCCTGGGCCTTCTCTCACCTGAGTATCTGTAAGAGGTCAAGGCCTCTGGGGGAGAGGGCTCAGGCCATCCTCACCCCTGATGGGCCAGAGCCTTGAGTCTGTGAGCCGGCGGCAGAGAGGCCCCAGGCCAGAGCCCAGCGCCCTGCAGGAGGCATAGAGAGACGCCTGCACTCCAGAGGGCCAGCCGCTCAGAACAAGGCTCTTATAGGACAAAGCTGACTGCAGGTGCCGGTCCTCTCTCTTTTCTCCTCCCCACAACCAACCCTCTCTTGGGCCCTCCAACCCCCACCCACGGGCGCACGCGCACGAGCCCCTTTCTACCCAAAACAAATCACCAGCCGCTTCCTCTCCTGGATCAGCCAACGACTGGCCCAGCTGGATTGGAATCAAAGAAGTTTGCACCCTCAGCCCTTCCTCCCTCTACAACGACAGCCCCCTCCCCGCAAAAAATATCTAGATGCAGATAAAGATAGAGATCCAGTCATCGGAGCATGACGGGTGACTCAGACCCAGGGGTACAGGAAGACGGCCTGAGCAGACAGGCAGACCCCCCAAGGAGAGCCATGACTACACTTCCCCAGCGGGCACACGCCAATCCTGCAGGCCCCCCACTCCAAGCTCAATGAGCCCACTCCAAGGGGCACCGCCAGGGAGAGATCCACTCGGCAGGGGTGGGGCAGGGCCTGAGTCCCAGGGGAATGTCACTTCCTCTCAAAGCCCCAGAGAGCTGAGAGCCTCAGGCAGCCCTAAACAATAGCCCGAGGCGTGGGTGCCCAGAACGGTGCCCCGGTGCCACATCCTGCCATTCTTCTCCCAGGCCGCACCCTGCCACCCTTCCTGGCTACGCCCGATCCTATCTCTGATGTTTACTCAGAGCTGGGAGCTGGGCTGGCTACAAGGGTGGGGAAAAGCTTTCCTGAGAGGGCCCCCTCACCGTCTCCAGCCTCTGCGGGCCCCAGGGGTACCGGGTCCAGGGCGTGCGCCGCTCTCTGGTCTAGCACAGCTCAGGAGAGGGTCACAGACAATACCCCCAGTCCCTGGGCTGTTCTGGGCAGGCCAAAGTGGTATTCACCTGACAGAGCAGCCGATACCAACCGATGGAAACTTCTGAGTTCCCGAGCTCCTGTCCTCCAGCCTATGAGAGCCGGCAGGCTCCCCCAGAAGCCCAGATCCAGCCTGAGTTTCATGACTGCCGGTTTGAGTTGAACCCGGGGCACAGAGGACTGAAGGAGCCAGGGAGAGACCATAGCGGTGATGGTCCCATCCATGGCTCCATCTGGTTGTCCTAGGTCTCTGAGGCACCTGAGTCTTTTTCCAGCCCAGGATGAGAGTCCAGGAAAAGACAGGAGGGGGCAGGGGGGCAGCTTGGAAGTTCTGGTGAGGTTCCAGTGGGATGCATGCCTGGGTAAAACTGAGAAGTAAACAGTGTTTCCTGGAGTCCCTTCTCTGGGGGCCCTCCTGCCTTTGTGACTGGATCTGTCTCCAGCCCACCGAAAAGTGCTAGGGGGCCCCTGCAGTCCTGCTCTTGTCTCCCGGCGACCAGGTCTAGGCCTATGTCCCAGACAGGGGAATGTGTCTGGTCTTCTGCACCAGCCATGCCCAGCCCAGGGCTGGCACACCGCAGAAATGGTGCAGCCGGGGCTGACTGGCTTGGCAAAGGCCTCCCTTTGGGGATAGCCCCGAACATTAACCAAAGGAAGGAGAGGCTAAAGAGCATTCAAGGGCACAGCACTCACTCCAGCTGCAGGCACTGAGTGAGGAGCTCACCGCGCATTTCCCTGTCCTCCCCAAGGCCCGGCAGAGCAGGTGTCTGAACGCAGGCCTCAGTGATGCCCAAAGCGACATCTTTTCCTATCGGCCAACACGCCGTCGCTCTCCCTCTACCCCAGATAACAGAATCCGGTCCAGCACAGACAGACTGGCCACTGTCTTCAACGCTCAGAGGATTCTAGTTGTTTTTGACTTGAGTCACGGCCAAGGAAGAATTAGTCAAAAGAAATCAAGGCTGCTTTGAGAATCTGGAGAAAAGACTCGACCTCTCAAGACCTGAGTTTCTTCATGTGAAAGTGGAGATCCCAATACCTACTTTGTGATTAGAAGGCAGCATATACTCAGAGAACCTGGCACAGAACATATGTTCAGCGGGAGGAGGAAGAGACCTAAAGCAAGGAGTGTCTGTCCCCCCCCCCTCCTTGGCTTCCCTCCCCAGCATGCCTGGCAGGTCCCCAGGCTCCCCTGTCCCCACCTCTCCGGGAGGCAGGAGTACAGGGGTGACCCTCCAGCACTGCTGGGAAGTGTCCTGACACAGAAAAAAGAAAATGATCTTTGGGGAGCCTGGGTGGCTTAGTCCGTTAAGCATCCGACTCTTGATTTCAGCTCAGGTCGTGGCTCATGAGTTCATCTAATGGTTCATGAGTTCGAGCCCCACATCAGGCTCTGCACTGATAGAGGGCAGCCTACTTGGGATTCTCTCTCTCTCTCTCTGCCCCTCCCCTGCTTGTTCTTTCTCTTTCTCTCTCTCTCTCAAAATAAATAAACATTAAACAACAAAAAACCAAAAACAAAAGAAAGAAAGAAAAGAAAATGGTCTTTTTTGCCAACCAGACCTGTGTCTGAAGCCTGGCCCCTCCTCATACTGCTAGCTGTGTGACCACAGGAAGTTTCTGTTTCTCCATCTCTAAACTGGAACGAATAATAACTATCTCATAGAATTATTCAGGGGACCCCATGCGATGTTTGCAAAAAAGCAAGAAAAACCAACCAAGCAAAAAAAAAAAAAACCCAAGTTTGCACCCTGAGCGCCCCCATCACTCTTTGGGGAAGGCTTCCCCACCCCCGCGTGGTCAGACAGAAGACCCACAGGGCAATGGGGCACGTCACCCTCTTCCTTCTCTATCTGCTCCCAGCAGGCCTCCCTCCCTTTGGCCCTGTCTCCGCACCCCGCTCGGGCGGTCTGAATGTTCCGGCGGTGTCCCCAGCTACCCCGGAATCTCCCCTGGCCTGAGTCAGGCACCCAGGCGCCACAGAGTGAGGACAGGCCGAAAGAACCCGGATTTGCCAAGGAAACCCCACGTAGTCGGGGCCACTGCTTATCTGGCCACGCCACTGCACCTTCCCTTCCCCGGCTGATGACACAAAAGCTCTGCGGCACTCAGGAGCTCCCGCCTTTCCTCCGGAGCCCACGCAGATCAAGTGTTGTTCTGTTAACCCCTGCAGTCCCCTGCCACCCCCAGGAGGGGACAGGGGCGAGTAGGAACAGCCCGAAATACCCACGGTTACCCACCAGGCTGGGCGAAGCGTCGGCTTGGTCAGCAATTCCTCCCAGCGGTGCCAGGGTGGGCTGGGTAGCCCTTGGCTCTTGCTTTTGGCGTCAAGTCTAAGCCACGTGGGCCAGCGCGCAGTTGGTTCAAACCCCGCGCGCCCCTCCCTAGGGGCATGGGTAGGCCAAGCATTCAACTCTCCTGGGACTAGTGACCAACAGCCGGTGGGTGGCGTCGAGGCCTTCCAGGACAGGCCCGGCACCTGCACACAGCTGTGCTGAACCCCCGCAACGGGCATCCACATCAGAATCTGAAGTTGGGGGGTGAGGGAGCCGATGAGTGGCTGGGGGAGGGG
Source organism: Puma concolor (assembly GCF_028749965.1). Lineage (NCBI taxonomy): Eukaryota > Metazoa > Chordata > Mammalia > Carnivora > Felidae > Puma > Puma concolor. The sequence goes on from NC_141683.1 coordinate 27,404,789, forward strand.
GGGGGGCGGGGGGGTCACCCAGTTCCATACTGTTCCGCGTGGGAACCCAATGAATGCCTGACACCCTCTTTACACCTCAGTTTCTTCATCGGTAAAGGGGGCCAAAGAGACCCCACTCTCACGGTTGTTGGGGAATTAATGAGTAGTGAACATCACTACTGGCTCAGTCGGAAGAGCACGCGACTCTGGATCTCACAGCCGTTAAGTTTGCGCCCCACGTTGGGTGTAGAGATTACTTTAAAAGCTAAATCTTAAAAAAAAAAATTATTTTTTAAAGCTGGGGTGCCTGGGTGGCTCAGGCAGTTAAGCGTCCGACTCTTGGTTTCGGCTCAGGTCACGATCTCGCAGTTCGTGAGTTTGAGCCCCACATCAGGCTCTGTGCTGACAGCTCAGAGCCTGGAGCCTGCTTCAGATTATGTGTCTTCCTTTCTCTCTGCCCCTCCTCTGCTCACACTCTGTCTCTCTCTCTAAATAAATAAATAAATAAACATTAAAATTTTTTTTTTAATTTTTTAAAGTTTATTTATTTTGAGAGAAAGAGAGGGAGAGAGCATGCATGAGAGAGGAGGGGCAGAGAGACAGAAGGAGAGAGAATCCCAAGCAGGCTCGGCATGATCAGCAAAGAGCCCCACACAGGGCTCAAACTCACAAACCAAGAGATCATGACCTGAGCCGAAACCAAGAGTCAGACGCTTAAGCAACCAACTAAGCCAGCCGGGTGCCCCTAAAAATTAATGCTTTTTTATAGACTTTTTTTTTTTTTTTCAACGTTTATTTATTTTTGGGACAGAGAGAGACAGAGCATGAACGGGGAAGGGGCAGAGAGAGAGGGAGACACAGAATCGGAAACAGGCTCCAGGCTCTGAGCCATCAGCCCAGAGCCTGACGCGGGGCTCGAACTCCCGGACTGCGAGATCGTGACCTGGCTGAAGTCGGACGCTCAACCGACTGCGCCACCCAGGCGCCCCTAGACTTTTTTTTTAATGTTTATTTATTTTTGAGAGAGAGAGAGGAAGCACAGAAAAGGGACAGAGAGAGAGAGGGAGAGAGAGAATCCAAAGCAAGCTCCAGGCTCTGAGCTGTCAGCACAGAGCCTGACTCGGGGGCTCAAACCCACGAACCGTGAGATCAAGACCTGAGCCGAAGTTGGAGGCTTAACCGACTGAGCCACCCAGCCGCCCCCAAATTAAAGCTTTTTAAAAAAAATAATAAGTAGTGTACAAGAAATACTCAGCAGAATGCTGGGCGCAAAGGAGACGGGCACTTCATCTTGTTGAGGTTGAATGAATGAATGAATGAATGTGCCCCCAGGGAACCTCCGCTAACCCGAGTGCTCAGCCCAAACCAGCACAGGTTCCAGTCACCCTCCTTAAAGTCACTTCAAACATCAGCCTCCACACATGTCTACGCCCACAGCCCCCTCTCGACGTGGGCACCTCCACATGCATCCTGGGATTGGATCCCCGAGGGCTCAGGAAAAAGCACCTGATTCTCTTCCCTCTTCCTGCCTCAGCCGCTCACTGCAGGGGCAGGTGACTGGGACGGGTAGTTGGTGCAAGAGAGAGGATTCGGCAAATGCCAGTCACCAAGAAAGAGGGCCACCAGGCAGTGTCGACAGGAAGAGAGCCTGGAACCCAGAAGGCCAGCATGCGAGTAATCAGCAAATCCACTTTGGCCTCATTCTCTCCTCCCTGGGATGTACCTCCCCTGCAAGGAGCCACAAGAGAGAACGGAGAAAGACAGCGAGAGAAGGTCTGGGGGTTTCCCGAGCAATTCAAGCATCTAGCTCCCCAGCTTGGGCAGACAGTGGAGGAACCAGGTGACCAGCAGCACTGAGGTCATGGGGGCGGGGCCCCTGGGCTGGACCTGGGCACCCTGGCCTCACCGTTAGGCACCGGCTCAGGTCTGCGGCTTCCCCCGTTGCCTCCCCTTCCCCCGTCGTCTCCCCTTCCCCCATCCCACGGCTTCTGGGTGGGATGCCACCTGTGCCTTGTGTAAGCCTAATCACCACCATCTCCCCCAAGACAAGCTCACTCATCGGAAACCCCAATTCAGCGGCTCTTGCTCAAGCAGCATTCATTCTGCAGGCGAACAAAGTGTTCCGTTCTTTTTCTCCGCAAAGGCCGTGTTTCCTCCCCCATTATCTACCCCATCGGCGGCCAAGCCTGCCACAGAAGCAAGATTTCTTCTTTCTTTTTGTTTTTTTCGTGGTCTCCTTTATTTATGGGTGGCTGTTTTTTCTTGGCTTTGGCTCCTTTTCAGAAGGGCGGGGAAGCAAGGGGAGGAGAGCAGCATGATAGGGAATCTCTGATTTCACCCCAAATGCTCATCAAACGCCCCCCCCACCCCGTGCAGCCGCCTGCACCCCAGTCTGCCTGCATCACCAGTACCCTTTGGAAACGGAAGCAGGACCACTTCAACGGAAGAGTCATACCGGCAAAGCGGTAGATGAGGCGATTCTGGAAGGACCCTGATATCTGGAGCTCACAATGCTAATAATAAGATAGTAAGGGGGACAGTCAAAATAACGGACTAGTGATGGGCACTGACCAATTAGATGGGACTCATGGGACAATCAGATGAGGTGGCAGATGCTGACCACAAACAACTGGTTGACACGCTGGTGTGTATCAGCTGAAGACCCCCTCTGATCGTAGCTACCGTTAACTGAGCATTTACTATGCGCCAGGCACCTTTCACATATTAATTTATTTAGGTTTCATAATAATCAGAGGTAGATGGTATTATTACCTCCATCTTAGGTGGAGAAACCGAGGCCTAGAGGTGATTTTGAGCCCAGCAGCCAAGTATCAGAACCCAGCTCTCAAACACCAGGAACGGAGCACACAATATGCTAAGTGTCACGTTTAGGGATGAGCTCTTTTAATTCTTTCAACAGTCCTGGGAATAGTCGCACCACTTGCAGAGATAAAGCGACCCAAAGCCAGCGTCCCTACACGGTATCTTCCGGGTGCATGAGAGGCAGCATTCCGGAAGGCACAGGGCTGCTTTAGCCCCTGACCTCCCTTCCGGTTACAGCTTCTTTGTTTTCTGGCCTTCTTTCCATGCCACCTGTCCCCACGCCTCCACACCTGCTGCCTTAGCTTCCCACCCATGCCGTGCTCAACGGCATCGCGCAGAACTGACTGCTTCATAGTCCCTTGCAACACACATGCCTAATGAATGGTTGCCCTCATTCTTATTTTCTTATCATCCTTTTTCCTGAATACAAAGGATATGTGCTCATTGTAGAAAATCTGCAAAATTTAGGGTAACCGAGAAATTTGAAAGTCACCCATTTCCCACCAATCTGGAGGTGGCCACTGAACAGAATTTGGCAGATTTCCATCAAATCTTTTTTTCTATGCAGTATTCTCTTCCCCTGTTGAGCTCATAAGCAAGTTTTAGACTACTTTTCCCCTCACTTAATAGTCTGTCATGGGGCGCCTGGATGGCTCAGTCGGTTAAGCATCCAACTCTAGATTTTGGCTCAGGTTATGATCGCGTGGTTCGTGGGTAAGAGTCCACATCAGGCTGTGCGCGAACAGTGGGGAGCCTGCTTAGGATTCTCTGTCTCCCTTTCTCTCTGCCCCTCCCCGAATTGTGCACGCGCTCTCTCTCTCTCTCTCAAAATAAATACACTTAAAAAATAAAAAACAATCTATCAGGGGGAGTCTTCATGTTCCTAAAACATCAGAAATTACTGAAAAAAAATTTTTTTTAATTCTTTACAAAGTCGACTGTAATGTTTGCACATCCTCCCCTCTATGACTGCATCACAATTTCTTTTTAACCAAAGCACAGGGTTGAAATGGTTCCACTCTTGAAATTTTCTGTGACTTAAACCTCTCCGCCCTCAAAGTCACGCACTCCCTGGACACCTCTGGTGGGTCACGGCCATTCGGCTCCCGTGACAAATGGGAAGGAGAGCACCCTGACAATCTGAGGATGGACAGGGCAAGGCAGCGGAAGGACGTCACCTGCCCCCTCCTGATAGGCTGGGGACAGAGTAGCAAACGGAGTACAAGATGGAGGGTGGAAAGATGGGGGCCCGGAAGCTCGGGCCCAGGGTCTGACGGCTTTGACTTTGGGGAAGGCCTGCCGCAGCATTTCTCAGGGCCTTGACTTCCCCGAAAAAGATGGCGAACTACCATGAGATACCACTTCACACCCATTATGATGGATTATTTTTCTATTTTTTTTTAATGTTTATTTATTTTTGAGAGAGACAGAGAGAGAGCGCGTGCGAGCAGGGAAGGGCCAGAGAGAGAGAGGGAATGAGACGGGAATCCCAAGCAGGCTCTGCATTGTCAGCGCAGAGCCCGACGTGGGGCTCGAACTCACAAGTTGCGAGATCATGACTTGAGCCAAAACCAAGAGTCAGACGCTCAACTGACTGAGCCACCCAGGCGCCCCAATGGATTGTTTTTTTTTGTTTTTTTTTTTTTTTTAAAGAAGTATTGGCAAGAATGTGGGCAGTTGTTGATGGGGACGTAAAATGGTGCGGCCGCTGTGGAAAACAATATGGCAGATCCCCCCCACCCTCCAATTAAACATAACCATAGCCATCCAGCAATTTCACTTCTGGAATATACCCAAAAGATACACCCAAAAGATTTGAAAGCAGGGTCTATGAAGAAATATTGTACACCCACGCTCATCACAGCATTATTCACAACATCCAAAAGGTGGAAAAACAACCCAAGTGTCTACGGAAGGATGAACAGACGAAATGTGGTGTGTGTGTGTGTGTGTATAATATATATATATAATAAAACAGACTGTTATCAGCCTTAAAAGGAAGGTAATTCTGACACCCGCTACAATGTGGATGAGCCTTGAAAACATTATGCTAAGGGAAATAAGCTAGACACAAAAGGACTAATATTTGGTTCTGCTTATATGAGGTAGGAGTAGTTAAATTCATAGAGACGGAAAGTAGAATAGAGGTTACCAAGGGCAAGGAGAGGGGGAAGGGGGAGTTGTTCACTGGGTACAAATTTCAGTTCAGGACGACGCAAAATTCTGGAGATGGTTGGTGATGATGCTACACAACGTGAAACGTACTCGCTGCTCCCGAACTGTACAATCAGAAACGGTTAAAATAATGGGGCGCCTGGCTGGCTCAGTCGGTTGAGCATCCCGCTTGGGCTCAGGTCATGATCTCACAGTCTGTGAGTGTGAGCCCCGTGTAGGGCTCTGTGCTGACAGCTCAGAGCCTGGAGCCTCCTTCAGATTCTGTGTCTCCCTCTCTCTCTGCCCCTCCCCCTGCTTGTGCTCTGTGTGTCTCTCTCTAAAAAATAAACAAACATTAAAAAAAAAAAAAGACGGAGACCATGAAGCTGCTAATAATTTATTTACACTTTCATGGCACCTTTAATCTTGCAGATGGGCAGAGGCAAGAGCATAAACACGGCCTCATAGACTGGGGACCAATGTCAGACGGGCATCAGGGAGAGCGGCAGGCTGGAGACTGGCTACCTTTGGAGAACCCCATGCTCACAAAGCCATAATTAACATCACTAATTGAAGTGTCTAGAAAAGGCCAGAGCCAGACAGTGCCAGACCTGCCCCACCAGCTAGAAGGCTGTCCCCTCCATGCTTCCCTCGCCTCTAGGAACAATTAAAGGCTTCCACCTGCCATGCAGAGACAGGTGTATTTGGGATTCCTCAGCAGGGAGGGAAAGGGATCTGGGGGCAGGAAGAGGGGGAGAGAAGAAGAGATTAGGTTCCCTTACAGTCGGTTCCTTGGCCTTCCTGGAACTCCTTCTCTCCGATGTCCTTCTGAGGGTGGCCGTTTCAAGGAAAGCACTGGGCTGACACCTAGTTTCCAGAACAGATCTGCCCCAACTTGCTGTGCACACCGGGGCCAGGCATCCTACTGCTCTGGGCCTCTCTCAAGGTCCGTGAGGAGAGTACATAGCGACAGTGGTCCAAATGGAAGCTCTAAACCAGAGGGTCTGAGCTAACAGAGGCAGGGGACAGGGTGGGGGATGGGACAGACGGGCCTGGGAGAGAAGGGAAACGATCAGGGGCTCATCCACTTATTCCACAGATGCTGGCTTCCAAGGGCCACCCGAATTGTCCTTTTCCTCCTCGATGAATGGCAGACTGGGACCAAAGTCCCATCCAGCCCTAAGATTCATTTGCTATTCTATCAGCGGTGCCTTTACTCGTAAAGGTTGCCCCAGTTTCCACTTAAGCAAGAACACATCACAGGGTCCCAGTATCTCTAAGAGCTGCCTGTGCTCTGTGGCCAGGCTGACGGCGGTCTACCACAAGGGACCCTTAAGCACTTTCTATGGAAACCAAAAGGCCACTGGCATCTTTGTCCATCTTTGTCCAAAGAGGGTGGGAGAGGAGCTTCTCCTCCCTGCCCCTGCCTCCCCAAGCCCTCCCTCTGCCCCCACTGGACCATTAGAGCCACTCTGTTTCCCTTCCCCCACAGCCTGCTGCCCTGACCCGGGAGATAGGGGTGGAGGTGGGGGGTCAACGCTGGGGTCACTGCAGGCGCCTAGCTCAAAACCAGCTCTGGCGCTTAGAGAATTTAACCCTCTCCCTGCCAGCGCATGACTATCCACCCTAACAGAACTACCTGAATGGAGGGAAAAATAATTGCAGAGGGGGTCCACACAGGCCCGGGTGAGAATTCTGAATGTGCTCTGGAAACAGCACTGGATTTGAAGCAGAAGTTCTGAGTTTGAGCCCCAAGCTCTGAAACAAACTCAGTATGCAGTCCTGAGCAAGCCCTAATTCTCAGCCTCAGTTTTCTTATCTGTACATTGGGGGTCAAAATACCAGATTGCTAGGAGCCTCAGCACAGTGATTTTTTAAAAATGTCAAAGCACTTCATATGCTTGATGGTTTATAAAGCTCCATACAAGGGAAAGGGATCTGGATGCCTTTAATTCACTGTGGGGCCCAGGAGGCATCACCCGACCTCCAAGGTCTCCGATCTTCCATTTGCACAGGCAGTGAATTATTACTTCTCCCAGAGATAAAATTTTAAGGGGGAAAGGGCTCCAAGGTCTTTGGATGCCGTGGAAACACAAGAGCCACCAAGCCCCTGGTTTCCACCTTCAGGCTGCCGCCCAAATCGGCAGAAAGATCGCCACGGTACCTACTGAGTGATCACAACAAGCTGAGCACTTCACAGATATTTTCAGCAGCAACAAGACCCATTTTACAGATGAGGCACCTGAAGCCAAGGGATGGAGGCAGAATCCTATTTCAGATCTGCTTGACTCCAAGTCCAAAACCAGAGCACAAGGGACCTGGAGAAGAGGCTGCTTCCCACAGGCCAGCCAAGCCCGATGAACCCTCTCCACCGGGAGGGCTGGGTGCCGAGGGGCAGCCTCCACTTCCTGCCGGGTCCTCGCTGACAGCTCCTGAGCTGCCCGGAGTCCAAAGGTTGGTTAAAGGCTGTTTATTACCATGAATCGTTACAACTCACTGGCAGCTGGGTTTTGCGAACGTGCTGGTTTCATGCCTCAAAGCACTCCCAACTGCATGTGAATTTCATAGGTTTTTACAACAATCTATCCTACCCCCGCCCCCACCCTTAGTGACCAGTTTAAGGGACGACACTGGGCAAAGGACAAAGATGTTCAGGGCCGGACGGTCATTTCTGTCACACCCGGCAACGCCCCGTCTGCACAAGTGCGTGACAAACAAGTTCATTCGCTTTCCTGGGCTGCTCCCCAGCACCGGCATGGCGGGGTCCGCACACGGGGGCCCACGCCCCGCCCCTGCTCCAAGCTTCTGGAACACTTGGGGCAGCCACTCTCACCCCTGCTTCTTGGAGTGAATGGGTCACGCTGGTAACAGAATGACCGCAGCAACACGAACTGCAGCAAACACCTGGATAAGATTCCCGCCCGCCCGACGCTGCTCTGAACACTTTCCACGTAATCAGTCCTTTTAACTGAATCCTTCTAACACACAAGCAATCCTTCCAACATGGCAGCATTTTACAGTTGAGGGCTTTGCAGCGAGCGCCTCTGCCTGTGGCATGTGAAGAAGGAAAACTCTGGAAGGCTGAGGGAGGTGTCAGAGCCAACACCCCATCTCCCCCCCCCACCCCCTCCCCGCCCCTCTGGAGAGGTGCTCCTCTCCCTTTCCCAGATCCCAGAGGCCAAGACCCAAGGGAGACCCGAGGGAGGGCTGTCGGCACATCCAGGCAGGCCGGGAAAGCCGCACCTCTCCCACCGCAGCACAAGCCCCAACAAGCACCGCCTCAGTGGCTACCATATGAGTAGCAGCTTCCACTCACCAGAACCTTCTCCAAACTGGCCCTGTACCAAGCCAGGTACAGAACCAAACTGGCCCTGTAATATGTACATCACTTCATGGAATCCTTTTCACCTTGTGAAGTAGGTATTTTATTCTCTTCCCACTTTGTAGGTGAGAAAACCAGGCTCTAAGAACATTCTAGTATTTTACCGGAAATCACACAGCTCTGAAGCAGCAGAGCCAGCCCTCAAACCTGGGTCTTTCTGACTCCCCCGTGCACCCAGCCTTCCAACCGAAGGCTGTGGAGGTGGAAAATGGCTCCATCAGTCCTGGCCCCCCGGCCAACTCGGCTGAACCGCATTGCTCCTGTGGCGTAGCTCTGTTGCCTAGGGTTCTGCCTCCCCTCCCCGGACAGATGTCAGCCTCCCTGTGGGCACAGTCTGGTCTCCTCCCCGCCCCCACCTCACCGGATTCCCTCACATCATGAGGGCTTGGTAACACTTATCCATTCCCCGAGTATCATATTTGTTCAAAAATACATCACACCCGGGGGCGCCTGGGTGGCTCAGTCGGTTAAGCGGCCGACTCGACTGTGGCTCAGGTCAAGATCTCACGGTTTGTGGCATGGAGCCCCCTGTCAGGCTCAGGGCTGACAGCGAGGAGCCTGCTTGGAATTCTCTCTCTCCCTCTCTCTCTCTGTCCCTCCCCCACTCTCTAAATAAATATAAATAAATAAACACTTAAAAAAAAAAGGCATCTAGAGATTAATAATTCTCAATCCTGTACAACGTAAATTTGCCCATTTGTCAAGAAATGGCACCTGCTGGCTTTCCCAGGAAAGTTGGCCATCCGTACTTACTTGGGCCCTGGCAGGACCAAAGCCGAGGGCCGCATGGGTCCGGGCAGACAGGGAAGTGCAATATCCCTCCCCCCTCACTCCTCCAGGACTGCCAGCCCCACACCCTGGGAGCCCACTAGCCCTGGCAGGGAAGCGAAAGTTGTCTCGATTACCAGATGGTTCAGCATGATGTGAGGCAGCAAAAATGTCTTTGAATGGAAAGGAAAAGAACAGGGTTCTGTTGGAATTTTTCATAGAACAATGAGAGAAGTTTCAGTCTGAATGAATGAGCTAGCCATTCTAAAAGTTCTCTGAAAACATTCTCTGGTTCCCCATTGACCTGCTCTGACCTTGGTGGTCTTTTCCTAACTGCAATCTAAGCTAATGCCCCTTTCTTCTACTGTGCAAGGCTCAGGGCTGGTAGCTCAGCCACCATTGCTCCTTAAAGCCTTCTGGCACAGAGGTGCCCCACTAACAGTCATCTTAGCAGGACCCAGGGGTGGCTAATGAACCCCAAGCCCGGTAGCGGACCCAGAGTACGAGCTCTATACACACTTACTGAACGTAACTACAAGAAATCGGATCTTGTAATTCATCCTTTCATGAACCCCTGGAAAGAGCCTTGAGCTAGCTGAGGAAGAGGATGTCAACTCAGAGAACACAGGACAAGTAACCCATCTGGGGACTGAGTGGCCGTCAGCTGTGTGAGGAAAATAATAATAGTCCAAATCTCACAGCTAGAAACCAGGCCCGTTCTCTCACCGACCAACACCCCTTTCCCCCAACACCCCCCATGCACACATTCTCAGCCCCGGCTCTTTCCACAGTTCCACAGAAGCTTCGATCCTTCCAGCAAATCTGCCCTTGATCCAACCGCCCAAGGGCACCAACCAAGCACCCGGTTGGGATGCAGGTAACTCACTTGAGTGGTTTGCTCTCTCCAAAGCGGCCTGGGCTCCTCCCAGCCATGAGGCAGAGGTGAGGGCATCCGGCACCACTGTCCCTGACTCTAAGAAGCTCCCCGCCACTGCAGGGTTCTCTGCCCTTTGGCACCAGGGACGCCTGGAGGACGCTGACCCTTTGAAGAACGGCCAATGCGGCTATTTCTCGTCAAAGCCAGTTGGGAGGAGACTGAGGAGAAGTCAATGAAGTCGACTTACGTGAGTGGACGCAGGAAGGGGACTTGCTTCCAGGAATAGGGACCGGTGATGAGTCCAGGGGGTCGTGGAGGCCAGCCCGGGGGAGAAGGCACCACGGGCACTGTTCCTGCCCTCTGCATCATCTTCCAGGACCCCCCACAACAACCTGCACCACAAAGCCCAGGCACCCACAGAGCTCTATCTGTGGGCCGATCTCGTGGTCACCAAGCTCAATTCCATCCGCTCAGCACTTTTGCAGAAAGGGGGTTGTTGTGCTTGTGCGCCACTTTTTCCACAGGAGCGGCCATTTTGCCCGCTCGCCCTCTTCCGGGATCTGCTCACACACTCTTCTTCCCTTGTAGGTGTCTTCCCAGATCTGCTCTCTTGAGAAACTCTACGGTGGCTCTGTTCCGAGCATCACAGCCCTGACCCCACTTCACAGGGAGAAATCTGGAGCCCAAGGCCCGGTGAGCATGCACGAGGGAGGGAAGCCCACTCACCCCAGGTACAAGAGCCATTAGGGATCACATGGGGATGCCGTGCCATCCAGAAGGGCTTCTCCCCACACGGGGCTGGGCTCAAGTTGGCCCCATGCTGAAGTTATTCCCTAGCACAGGCCAGGACACCACACAGTCCATCATAAATTGCTGACCTGCTCCCCTTTCCTGTTTAGCCCCCGCCGTGGCCCCCAAGAGTCTTCCCCCAAGAAGACTGGAGAACAGAATGTGCTTGGCTAGAGACCTGGGCGTCTTAAGTTGCTAATAACAGATTCTCAATCTGAAAAACAAAATAATAGAAGGCTTGGCCCTTCCTTTCTGCTCCTCTCATCCTCAACACTGCTTCCTGCAAGGCCAAGAAGAGAAAGAAATGCCTCCTTTGGCCACAGAGTGGGAAATCAACTCCTCCCCTCCCCAGGACTCCCAAGGGATCAGTCTCCCCACCCCCCCCCCCCCAGCCTTGCCCCTCACAGGCACAAAAGCCAGGCCCAGAGGAGGCTCTTCTGTGAATGTCTTTGTTTCCTTGTGTCCCCGCATCTCTAACTTCACTTTATCCTTAGATTCGCTGAGCATCTGCTAAGTGCCAAGCACTGTGCACCAGGTGGGATGTTACCCCAATCCCCATTCACAGATGACAGGTGGCCGCCAGGGAGCAGTGGGGGCGTGGGTGGTGCTAAAGAACAGTGGTGCTGCGGCTGGCCCAGCCCTCTTGGGCTCACACCCATAGCCGGACTCTGTTCCCAGTCACCTACCCTGTGCAAGAGCTATCTGGGGGGAAATGGGACAGGAGTGGGGAGGCAAAGAGAGGAGTCAAAGCCAGAAGCCGCCATCTTTGGAAAGAACAATAGTAAAAGACAAATCTGAATGTTCCCAGGGATAGATTATAAAAATTGTGTTCAGGGTATAGGTTATGTGCAAATTGCATGTAAATATGTACGTGGCCCTTGGACAAACCCACTTGTCACTGTTGCTCTCTCTGCCCTGCTCTTACTCAAGCAGTCTGCAAGCCACCTAGAAAGCTACCTGACCACCTCACCGGGACATTCTAGAGCTTTGCCCCTCAGCCCGGCTTCTCTCTTTAGCCTCCCCTCACCTTGCAACCACCTGAGAAAACAGGCGTGCAGAGGATTTAGAGACAACGGGGCTGTGCCCACACCGGGCACAGTCAAGCTGGCAGGTGAGGGAGGAAAGGGGGAGAAGGGCGGCCTCAGCCAAGGTGAACATCCTTCCCGATCTAGTCTCGGGATGGGCTCCATGGGACTGTCAGGAGACCCCTTGGGCTCCAGTTGTCAACGCCTCAACCCTTCCCATCACCAATTGCTCAAAACCAGTGGCAGGAGGCCAGAGGGTTCTGCGGCCAGATCCCAGAGTGGGTTTCCACTTGGTCTGCACGGGGTCAGACATGCCACACAGACCAGCCTTGTCCCTGCCGGCATGGGACTAGGAAGCCCCGCCACTCGGAGGCGTCTCCGTCTCTGAATCTCAGAGTCCTCATCCACAAAATGAGGGGTCAGATACCCTCTGCCCTCCCCGACTCACAGGGTTTCTCAGGCACCCGAAGACAAGCCGCCCGGAAAGAGGCACACGGTGGAGACGGCAGATGCCGGACTGTGACAAAGTGTCTGACTCCACATCTGGATTTGAAACTGCAGCAAACATTACCAGGGTGGCCGTCATTGCCCTCATCGGACTCTACGGTCACAGCATCACAGCATTCTCGTCTTCTCCTAGGAGGGGTCAAAACCATCCTTGCCAAATTGCAGATGGGGAAAGTGAGGCCCCAAGAGATGAAGGGACAAGCCTGAGGGCACGGAGGCTGGACCAGGGCCTCGGCCCCAGCTGCCCACTGACCCTCAAACACCAGCACAGCAGTCCGAGGAAGATGTTAGCGGCTCCTGGAGGGTTTCACCCCAGGGGTTTCCCGTAGGAAGGAAAGGCAGGACAAGGTCCCCAGTGCCTGATGCGCAGGGAGCGACAGCTGGGCTGGGCACGCCGGCTACAATTCTGGGGTCAGCCAGTCCCCCCTTCAGTCTGGCAGGTCTAGACGGTGCCCCAGGAAGGCCACCGCTGGTCCTTCGGATCCTGGGCCTCCCGGCCTGACTGACCTGCCCAGGAAAGGGGCAGCCTGGCCATTTCCAACTTGACAATGATGGGAAGAAGGCAGACCACCATTTCCATGAGACAGATAACAGAAACCAAGTTCCAAAAAGGCTTATGACATGGACAAGACAGAGAATAATCCCGACAGTTCCCTCTACTGTGCAATTGCTGTGCATCAGCCCATGGCACACCTTTTTCTAGAATCCTCACAATAAGTTGCCACAGGGGAGACCCCATGGCCCCATTATATGGATAAGAAAAACGCAGCTCAAAGAAACTAGGCAAGGGGCACCTGCGTGGCTCAGTCAGTTAAGTGTCTGACTTCAGCTCAGGTCACCATCTCGCAGTTCGTGGGTTCGAGCCCCACATCTGGTTCTATGTTAACAGCTCAGAGCCTGGAGCCTGCTTTGGATTCTGTGCCTCCCTCTCTCTGCCCCTCAGACCACTCACGCTCTGCCTCTGTCTCTCAAAAATGAATAAATGTTAAAAAAAAAAAAAGAAAAAGAAAAAGAAATTAGGCAAAATGCCCAATATTGAGACTCAAAATCCAAAAGCTGCAAATCCAGAAGTTTCTGACCATACAGCTCTAGGGTGTTTTCATTGAATTATCCTTCTCCTAAAATGAAGACTATTCCAGAGTGAGACTGAGTTATTCATAATGTATCGGTGTGGAGAGGAGGAAGAAGAAAGGTACAAAATGATGACCAAAATTGGCACCCAACCCTGGAGCAAGCTAGGGATGAGCCTGAACTTCACCGGCCATGCAGGCCCTTTTTTCAGTCTGACCCAGGCCACCCCCGACCCACCCCAGCCATCCTCACCATCCTGTAATGCAGGCGTGTACTTTCACACGCCACGGGGCTCTGGCTCTGCCCCTGCCTAGAATGCCCTTCATACATTCTTGACCAGAAAACTCCTACACCTCACTCAAAGCCCAGCTCAAATGCTGTCCTTTCTTTAAAAACCATTCCTGGGTTATTTATCCAAGGGATACAGGTGTGCTGTTTCAAAGGGACACATGCACCCCATGTTTATAGCAGCACTATCCACAATAGCCAAAGTATGGAAAGAGCCCAAATGTTCGTCGGTGGATGAACGGATAAAGAAGATGTGGTATAGATATGCAGTGGAGTATTACTCGGCAATCAAAAAGGATGAAACCTTGCCATTTGCAACGACGTGGATGGAACTGGAGGGTATCATGCTAAGTGAAATTAGTCAGTCAGAGAAAGACAAACATCGTATGACTTCATTCATAGGAGGACTTTAAGAGACAAAACAGATGAACATAAGGGAAGGGACGCAAAAATGATATAAAAACAGGGAGGGGGACAAAACATAAGAGACTCTTAAATATGGAGAACAAACTGAGGATTGCTGGAGGGGGTTGTGGGAGGGGCGATGGGCTAAATGGGTCAGGAGCACTGAGGAATCTACTCCTGAAATCATTGTTACACTATATGCTAAGTAATTTGGATGTAAGTTTAAAAAATTTAAAAAATTAAAAATCATTCCCGGGGCGCCTGAGTGGCTCAATCGGTTAACCATCCGACTTCAGCTAAGGTCATGATCTCACAGTTCGTGAGTTCAAGCTCCCCGTCGGGGCTGTGCTGACAGCTCAGAGCCTGGAACCTGCTTCGGATTCTGTGTCTCCCTCTCTCTCTCTGCCCCTCCTCCACTCGCACTCTGTCTCTCTCTCAAAAATAATAAATAAACATTAAAAAAAAAAATCATTCCCTAATAACCCTAGAAAAGTTGATGGCGCCTCCAGGGCATCCCAGAGTCTTTGGAGATCCCTGGTCTCTACTCCTTGACTGGACTGCAATTATGTATTCAGGTTCCGGCTAGCTCCGAGCCCCGGGGACAGGGACAGTAATAGCCTTCTCTAATACAACCCTTACTATTCAAGATACCACACCGAGCACCTCTTCACATGTAACAGTCACAGCAGCCCCTATTATCACTCCCACGTTACAGATGGGGAAACTGAGACTCAGACAGACAGGTTAAGCTACTTACCCAAGACCACACAGGCAGTCTGGCTCCAGAGTCTGCCTGCCCAGGCTGGTACTGTCTTGCCTCCCCATCCCCAATGCAGTGCCTGGCACATGCTAGGTGTTCAGTAAAGGTTTGTGGCATAAAAGGGTAGAAAAGGAGGAAGGTATTGCCTCACCCCGGCTACCTCCGGCTCCAAATACCACCTGAAATTCCTCGGCCCCGGATATCCCTACTTCTGGTCCCACCTTCTGACATCCAGCGCAGCTTTCTTCCCCCAACCTCCAGGTGCTTTTCCTATCTCCCATCCATTTCTTCCTTGAGTGTCCCAGCAGGGGTGAGGGGTCCTGCTGTCTTTCCAGTGGGAAACTGAGACCCACAGAGGCCTCATGGCCAGCGGATCTGTTCAGAGGCAAGTCTCCTGCCCATGGGGCTGGCGCCGCGTTCGGACTGGTTTTACCTCTGCCTCCGGCAAGAAAAAACAAGCAAGTTGCAGGGGCAGTGTGGAGGTCAGCGCCTGCCCTTTCCTCGCTGCCAGCACCCCCTGGCTGACCTGACCACTGGTCTCTGGCTGGGCCTGAGAGCCGAGGAGGGGGGCTGCTCCCCGGGGCTAGGGAGGAGGAGACAAGAGGCCCTTTGTGTCTGCAGAGCTCCTGAGACACCTGTTCTCCCTCCTGCCTGCCTGTGGCCTCCCTCCCTCCTGGCCGGGCTGTGTGCGGCCTTGTTTATCCTACAGCCCTGGCAGCCAGGCCCAGCCTGCTCCCAGCGTGGGGCTCCGGCAGCCCCTGCCAGCACCTGCCTGGTCCTGGCAGCCCCGGGGGCTGCGGGCCAAGCACAATCACCCTGCTGTTGACACAGTTGTTGATTTTCAGGAGGGCAGGGAGGGACGGGAGAGAAGGAGAGAAGCGGCGAAGGCATTTAACGCCAGCCTGGCTAATTTGCAGTTGGTCCCAGCAATCCTCTCCCGCCCCAGCGGCCTGGGAGAGAGTTTGGCTTCCAGTCCCCGGCCACCTGGGCCACACACCCGAGTCCCGCCTAAACCCGCAGCGTCACACCACGGGCAGCCCCCCACACACAACTCAGCCCCCGCCACACACACACAACTCGGAGCAGAACAAGGCCTCTGGGCTCCAGGAGCCTCTAGCCACCCTGTCTTCAAATGCCTAGCACTCCTCCTCCCTCCAAAGTCCTGATGCCACCTCGGGCCCTGGTAAGGGACAGGACCAGCTGCCATGCCCTTGGGGCGCCAGGTAGGGCCCCTGGTTGACCAGAAGGGATCTGTCCTTACAACCTTCTCTTCTCTCTGAGTTGTTCTTGCCAAGCGATCTCCTCCTCACCCTCTAGGTCTCTAGGTTTCCTCTTACAGGGAGCCTTCCCTGATTGCCCAACTCTGATGGCAGTGCCCTCCTGGGTGCCCCTGTAGCACTCCGCCCTGCACCTCCCGACCCCCGCTTTGTCAGTCAGTATCTGACAATGACTTCCTTCTCTTTCCCTTCCTCACTAAGTAGAACAGGGCCGTGCTGGTCTCCTAGCCCCAGCGTAGTAGGGCACAGCCGTGAGGCAGGCACTCCCCGCGGACCCGCTGAGTGGCTGCGTGAACGGAGCAGGCCCCCACAGGCCCGAACATCCACTACACCTCCACCCCAAGTTCCCTCTCTGACAGTCACCTCCTGGATTAATAAGGCCCTGTGGCCGGTTAAAAGGCTTCGAGAATTACCCACCAGCCCATGAACTTAGATTGGTAAATCTGCTTAGCCAGTTATCTCCTCAGAGATCAAAGAACAAGATATTGAAGGACAGGGGTTGGTGAGTTTTGAGCATGAGACAGGGAGACAGGAGGGCAAGGACTCAAGGAAGATCCTATGGGTCGGAGGCCAGCAAAAGGGTCCAGTAGAGGTTGCTGTCGGGCCAGACAGGAACTCCCCTCTCCTCGCATGCGCCCCCCTCTTCAGTCTTCCCTGCCCCTTCCCTCCTGGGGCTCCCACATCCATCCAGCCTTGACTCCGGAATCAGGAGGTGCCTCGATGCTATGGCCACCTGGCTTCTACGGCCAACGGTCCCAACAGGACTCGGGCTCTGCGAGGAGGGTGGTAGCTACACAGACCCTCACTAAACCGCCCCCCCCACGCACACCCCCGCTCACAACTGACCCTCCCCTCAATTCTGGTTCCCCAAACTCCAAGTCAATCAGTGCCCAGAAAGGGGTACCAAAGAGCCAAATCACCTCCAAACTTGGGGTGTCATGATGAGGAGGATGGAGCTGAGGCCAGGCAGAGCTGCCAGGAGAGACGTGAACTTACATTCCGGAAACCACGGGTCCCCGACGTTCTGCCCAGTTCCAGTAAGGCCATCATGTACCTCAGAGCCCCATTCACCCAGACTTGTACACTTATCACAACTTACACGGCAGTCAAGCTCATCCCTTGACGTCCTCAGATACCAAAGAGAAAGTTCTCCTGCTACCCACACCTCTTTTCCGGGCAAGATGTGACACAGATCCCCTTCCTCTGTTCTTTGACCTGTTTCCTGGCTAGGGCACCTTCACCCCAACTAAGAGAGGCCTCCCCCTCTCTGCCCCACCAGCTCCAGCTAGGGGTCCCCATGATTCCACCACTAACTCTTTGCCTCCATACTCTGCTCTTTCTCCAGCCCCTCATCCTGGCCAGACTCCCAGACACCCTCCACTCCCGGGGAGAGGGTATGGCTGCGGTTCCAGGCTCACAAGGACATAGCAGGAGGCAACTGAATTTACAGAGAGGAAAGCAGGGAAGGAGGGTCACTACCCGCTGCCCTGCCCCTCCCCAGGAAGAATGGGACTGAAACCCCAATCCTTTTGGGGTTTGTCAGGAACCTGAGGCCCTGGAGAATACTGAAGGTCACAGAGGAGGGACAAGAGGAGGGCCTCCCTCTGGCTCTCCTTGGCCTCACAGTCCATTCTCTCCTTTCCTTCTTGAGGCTGGTCTCCCTGGGGCTCTCAGAGGCACTTCCTGGTCTCCCAGAGGCCAGAGGGGCTAACCAGGGTCTAGAATGCAGCACCCCTACCCGGGTTGCCTACGCACGCACGCATACACGCACACGCTCGCGTGCCCTGGCCAACCAGCCAGGAAAAGGGGGAGCCAGGTCAGCCAGAGAAGCAGCAGGGGCTGGAGGGGCCACTCCCTCTGTTTTCAACAGCTCCCTATTCATTCTCCACTCCCCTCGCCCCACCTGCCTCTGAGAACCCAGTCATACCTGCACCCAGGCCTCCTTCCAGCCCCTCCCCACTAACCTTTTATTCTCCCTTCCTTCCCCACCGCACCCACCCCTCCGGGGACAGGCCTGGCATCGAAGCCTCACCAGGATAAAGGAATGACTTCAGCTCCTTCAACAGGGCTGGGGGCGGTTTCTAGAACTTCACACCCCGCAGTCAGAAAACTCCCCTCTTTCTCCCCTCTGAGGAGGGCACAGGGCCTGCCTGGCTCAGCCTGTGCGGGCCAGGCAAGAGTTAACTCTTTTGAGTCAGTGTGAGGGCAGCTTAAGGCAAGATTTACTCCCTTTGCTGACTCCTGCCAGGTGCCAGGGCCAACAGGAGGGCATGGGCCGGGGTGCATGGGCCCACTCGCCTGTCATCCTGAAAGGGTACCACCGGTCCAGGCTTCAGGCTGCTTCCCACTTCCCACTATCACCCCTCCCGCCAGGAACCCGTGTGTCTTCCAGAGAAGAAACACTGACTACTTTTCTGTTACAGCGCGTGGCAGGTTCTGGATATATTTTAAATCCTTCTCACTCTGATTACAAAGGTAACGCACGTTGTGGGACTACTTTCGGAAACTACAGAAACACAGAAATAAGAATAAAAATGTGAGCCATAATTAAAAAAAAAAGAAGTCAGCAAAGGGTAGAGGTCTAGCTCCTAGAGCTGGGATGGGTCCCCCTTGGCCCGCTAGCCCCCTACCCTCTGAATGGCCAACCTGCCCTCTCCCCACCCTGGGGGGATCCTTCAAATGGCGGGACCTGAGCTCCCTGGAATCGAATCGGCAGCGGGGTGCCTCCAGCGTGCCAAGGAGCAGGACCCAGCCCCAAGGTTCCCCGCTCCCTTGGAGGGGGGATGGGAGAAGGCCTGGACCAAGGCCCTCTGGGAACTAGTTTTCACCCCATCCTGTTCCACAGGCTGCACATTCCATTCTGATTCAAGCAGGGGGCGGTGACTGGGGGAGGTAAGGCCGAGGGGAGAAGAACAGTCTGGCCTCCTCTGGGGCGGATCCCCCAGGGAGCTCCAGGCCTGGCGGGGAGGGGGGGGAGGGCCTTCTTGTTCTCTCCTCAAACCAAAACACTGAAACCCTACCTTCGACATGTCCCCAGAAGATACAGGGGACAATGTGGGGGGAACACTAAACCTCTCCCCACTCCCAGCCTGGCCACAATCCTCTGGGATGCTTAAATGTTAGAGTACTGGGGGGGGGGGGGGGGGGGGGGAGTCCGAAGACTGTGTGTGTCCAGGGGACTGAACGCAGGTTTGACAGGGTGTGTCAGGCTTCCCACAGAGACCGAAAGGGCCTGGGTAGAGGATGCTATTTAGGAAAAAACGTGGAAGCCGGAGACACTGTCCGCACCTCTTCCTCTACCAGCCCATACACACCTCTCCCCCCGAAAACACACTCCTGACTGGACACGGCAACCTTTGGGCACACCTCTCAGCCCCGGCTGCTTGCTCTCCTGGCTCACTCCCACGCGCACACTTAGTGCTGGGATGCTGAGCCACACACGCGGCACATCCCGGGCCATGCCCAGGTCTTGGATTTGCCTGCGGATGACCTTGGGAGGAGGTGAGGTAGGGGAACCCCAGACACTTCCTCCTCACCACACGGCCTCTTGGAGGTCTGACCACTGTCAGTGTTCCATGTCTGGGTCCTTCTAGATCCCCCCCCCGCCACAGCACCTAGTGGGTCAGAGGGGAAGGGAGGCAGGGGCCACAGGGCCCCTGGCTCCTCATAAATGAGGCAGGTCCCAGGAGCAGAGGGTCCTCTTAAATAAAAGAGGGGCAGGAGAGCTAAGAACATGTCTGGAGTAGCAGGTGGTAACCTCGAGGTTCTATGCTGTGGGCCACACAGGGGAGACAATAACCTTTTCCTAGGGGAGCCCCAAGGGCCTTCACCACCCTCAGGCTTGGGCAGGAATGACCTCAGGGGTCTCTGGCTAGGTCCAAGAGATAGAACAGGCACTCAGGCCCAAATGGACACCCTACTCCACTGCACCCACGCTCAGGAAGAAACCACGAAGTTACTGCTGCTCAGAAAGAGTATTTGAATTTTGGAAAGAAACAGAGTCACCCGACCAGAGAAGCAAGCAGAGGTCGGAGGCAGCCTTGCTGAACTGGCCTGTAACAAATCTCCTAATCGAGGCTTCCCAAGGAGCTGGAAGGGGGACTCCAAGGAAGAGGCAGCCAAAATGGAGGTGACCCCAAGCAAAGACCCCATCCAGGGCATGCCTTCCTGCTTGGGAGCAGGGAGACCGGGAGATGACAGGAAAGGTGAAAGCAATCTTCCACGGGCCTTGTGACAGCCTTCCTGGCTGACATAGCCAGGTTCCAGAAACGGGACTAGCAAAGGGTGAGGACTTCAGCGAGTTTGGACAGGAGCGAGGCCTCTTAAGCAAACACTGAGCACAAAAATAATTCCCATTCAAAGCACGACTTACTGTGGGCCTGGCTGGGCCTTCCCAGCACAGAGCCCTTTTCAAAGGCTCCCCTTTACCTCTGAATGTGGCTGGGGGGAGGGGCGCACAGGCATGGTGGCATTTGAATTCCACTCTTTCCCAGAGGCTTCCTGGCAACCTACAGGGAGCTGCCCAATAAAGGCCAGTCTCAAAGCACCCCCAGAGAGGAGTAAACCCGTGTAGAATGTCAGCTCCTCAAGGGCAGGAATGTTAGATCCTCTGGAGGAACAGGCCTCTCAAGCAAACATGTGTCGGGCAACAGCACACCCCAGGTCCATGCCATTCATGCAGTGCCACCAAAGGCTTAACCACAGGTGAGCCTCCCGAGCTGTCAGAGGTAAGCACTGTTGCTGTTATTGTCCCAGTTCACAGATGGGAGAACAGAGGCTCAGAGGCGTGCAGTGATGAACATCTCACCCAGCTCTAAATCTTTCCCGGGCACATCACGTGGCCCTAAATCTGCCCATGATGGGAGGAGCAGCATGTTCAGCACGGGGCTCTCCCCACTAAGGAACGACGGGGTAAGGATGAGGCTGGAATGTGAGACGCTTCTCCAGCCAAGGCAGCATTGGAAATCGCCCTTCACCGCCACTGACCCCAACACTCCTGATCACGACATCTGAGCTGGGGGATAGAATGCCCTCTCTGGGCAAGAGGAAAGAATAGTTAGTGAGACCTGCTGTCTCCACCCCCAGACCCATCTCCCCTTGGCCCACCCTTCCTCAATCCACCCCCCCCACACACACACACCTCGATTCCGATCCAGCCTCCTAGTTAGCCTCTTCCATTCCGGCTCCCCTCCAAACTATCCTCTATTAGCAGCCGGAGCGACCTCTCTCTTTTACATTTTTTCCCACTTACAAGAGTAATTCATGGCCATTGTAGAAGATTGGAAGAATCAACAGAAGATGACGGAAATAAAAATCACCCATTGTTCCGCATCTGGAATTAGCTCTGTAAACATCTCGAGGCAGCCTTTGAATCTTTTTATGTATGTGTGCAGGATGTGCATGTGTATACGTACAATTATCTGCGCAGAAGTAGTTTTGTTCTACAGAGCTTTATATAGGTTTTCTTACACTTTTGATGATATACATTTTCCAAATTATCAGCTACTCTTTTTTACCTATGCTTCTTGGGGTTTGGTTTGTATGGTATAGTTGATCGGTGTCCTACACTCCGAGAGGACAAAAAGATCAAGAGCCAAATCACCATCTTTCCTCCATCTCATCCCACCCCTCGGCCCTCATTTCCCTCCCCTGGGGCGACTCTGATTACCTGTGTCTTGTTATACTCAATAAGCTGTTAAAATCATAAATCAGATCGTGTCACTCCCCGACTTAAAACTCTCCAATGTCTTCCCATCGCCCTGGCCATAAAATCCGGGCGCCTCTGTGACCAGGATCTTTTCTTCCTCTGAGTTCTCCTCCTCCAGCCACATTGCTGTTGCAAAACCTGATCTGGCCTCAGGGATTTTTCATTTGCTGTTCCCTCAGCCTGGAATCCTTCCTTCAGGTCTTTGAGCCCGCTGGCTCCTTATCCCTCAGGGCTCCGCTGAGCCAGCCTCCCCTGAGCCAGCCTCCCCCCAGGGCGGCTTTCACTGGCTTCCAATCCTGGGCCACCCTTGCCTTTCTCCTCGCAGGCAGACATACTCTAGCACATGACCCTGTTGTATTTCTTCCAAGCCACATAGGGTCTAATGTTGTCTTGGTTACTTATTTCAAGTTATTTATTGCCTGCTTCCCCCCACCAGAAAGAAGACTCCGTGAGGACAGGCACACTACCTGTCTTGTTCACCCCTAAAGCCACGCTGCCTAGCACAGGGCCTGGCACATCACAGGTTTTCAACAAATTTCTGTTGAAGGAATGAATGGGGGCTACTGAGGTACTGACTCTCATCACTGAAAACCAGCCCACCAGCAGGCTCTCCAAGCACCAACCTGGCCACCACCCCCCATGCCCGGGGTGGGGGCTAGGGTATCAGAGAAAGTAAAGAGGAGCCCATTGTCCGAGGTGGCATCCACCCGCCCTTCCCTCCCGTCACCCAGCTCATCCCTTACTGGTGCTGTGCATTCGCAGAGTCCAGAATCAGACAAGGAGCCTGTGACCAACCCAAAGTGCTAGAAAATACTCTAACTGCAAGTGCAAAGTTGAAGATGAAACTTCGCCTCCGATCCCCCCAGGCAGCTGGGATATTCCAGGTTCCCAAGTGAGCCCCAGCAGCAGGTGACCCAGACGCTGCCCCGGGGAGCAGAGCTCCCCCAGGGAGCAGAGCTCCCCCAGGAACAGCCTAGCCCAATCCCACCTGACTACCCCTCCCACCCCGCCCCTCCCCCACCCCTCCCTGGGGCCCCAGACACCTGGGCTCCTCTCTCCAGAAATTCACCCAGCTCCAGAGACACAAATGCACATCCAATCCTGTGCCAGCAGCCAAAGCCAGGATACTCAGGGGACACCCTTGTGGAGCCGCTTCCTTCCTGGGGCCTGATTTCCATGGAGAGAAGACTGCAGGTGGGCCAAGATTAATTTTTTAGAATGAGGAAAAGGAGGGAATAAACTGCTTTTCACAAACACTGTGAAATAATTGGGGGGGGGGGGCATGAGGGGAGATGATAATAGACTTAAGACCAAACTAGACAAGGACTAGGAAGAATCAGAGAAGTAAAGAAGTGGGAGGCTTCTTCCCTTCCAGAAGTGGACAGCTGTTATAATTGATTACAGGAGCACAATCTCAAAATGCCCTTCTGGTTTCTTTACAAGGTCAGTTAAGTAATAATGGCAACAATAGCTAACATTTCTCCAGCACTTACTACTTGCCAGGTACTGTTCTAGGAGATTCAGACGAACAAACTGAGGCACAGAGCAGGAAGATTAAATTGCTCAAGATCAAGTCGCCAGTGGCAGGATCTAAGATCTAGCACCTAACTCCAGAGCCCCTGACTCAACCACTGAGCTATATGTGGCCCCGTGGAGGGGGGAGGGCTATCCTTTTGGAGTTCATGCCTTCCAAACCAATACCGCTTAGTTGATTGTTAGAGGCCAGTTTCAAAGATGTGTGCATAATTCTGCCCATTCTGCAGAGGGGAAATTCTGTAAAAGTTAAAGGACTCGCCTGAGCTCATGCTGCCCGTAGGAGAGGAATTCAAACCAAAGTGTGCTCAACCCAGCATCTGGAGCACCACTTCCTAAGGGAGCACTCTGGAAACCCGGATCTCGAAACTCCGCCCAGAACCGCAGCATCTCCCCTGGCTTTGGCCAGGCCCCTTCGCCAGCGCCGAGGCGCCCTGCCCGGAAATTCCCACAGAGTCACAGCGAACTTCCCAGGAAAACTCCTCGGCTTCCTCCTAGCCCCTGTCACGGAGGTGGCAGCCAAGAGCGCCGCTGGAGTCCTTGCAGCTGCCGTCGGCCCTCCCGGGGAGGGAGCAGCCGCTCGTGCGCTCGGGGTCCTCCCGGAAAGGTCCAGGGCTGAAGTTCAAAATTCACTTCCCGCCCAGGCCCGGCTCGCGGCCCCGCCCGGGACTCTCCGACAGCCCCCACGTCTATCGCCCTCCCCAGCCCTAGAAGTCATGGAGCTCCTCCAGCCTGCAAGGCCAGGCGGGCGGCTGGGAAAATCCCGCGGGCGATTCCTGCGCGTCCGGGGACTCGCAGCAGCCGGCGCGCGCGCACACACGCGCGTACACACACACACGTGTGTGTGGGCGCGCCCGCTAGTGTGTGCGTGTGTCACAGCCGCCGGCGCGCACGTGTGTGTGTGTGTGTGTGTGTGTGTGTGTGTGTGTGTGTGTTTACGTACGGAACGCGCGGGGTGGGAAAACAATGGCGAGCCGCTGGGAACAGAGCGACGGGCCCCCTCCCCACATCCCCGCCTCCCTCCCCCCAGGCAAGATTCGTTTTGCGGGGAAATCAGGATGCGGAGATTCACCTCCGACAGCAAAGGCGGGAGGTGGGGGGTGGGAAGAAGGAGGCTAGGGTGGGAGGTGGGAAGGGGTGAAACAGGAGCGGCCGGAGCAGAAAACAAACAGGATGCAGCGCCCGGCGGGTCCGCTGGGGTGCGAACCTGAGGGGTGGGAAGGACTGCGTGGCCGGCCCCACGCACCGCACCAACCAGGGCGGGGGTGGATCTGCCTCTGGGCGCCCGCACCCGAGCCCCACGCGGGGCGCGCACAGGTCGCCTCAGCTTCCCTCTGGGAAATCCTTGAACTGGGCGCCTAGACAGGCTGGTGAGAAAGCCCCAGTGCCCGTGCCCCCGGCCGGTCGGCGAGGTGGCGGGGGGGGGCGGGCACCCCAAGGCTGGCTAAGCGTGGTGCGCACGGTCCCCCTCCCACGCAGCCCCCCCCCCCCACGGTCTTACCAGGCTGCCCCCCACCCCCACCCCCTGCACAGGGACCCGGGTCTGCTCGAGAGGAGCCGCCACTGGCCGGCGTTGTTGGGGGTAGGTGGGGGTCCGTTCCTTCTCGAAAAACTTTGCAAAAGATGGAAACTCGCAGAGACGAGAGCCGGCGTGTGCCCAGAAACGCGGGGGCGCGAGTGTCAAACTTCGGAGGCCTGGGGAGAGGGGCGCAGCGGCGTGCTGCGGGCGCGGAGGGGGCGCACTTACTACTCGGCCAGGCGCCGGGCTCGGGGCTCCGCGCTCCTGCTCCTCCTCCGAACGGGTCCTCGCGGCTGGCAGCCTGGGCTTCCCGCTCACATGCCCCGGCGACGCAGCTGACCGGCGCGCGGGGCTGGGGCGGCCGGGCTGGGAGGAGGCACGCCCCCCGCCGTGGGCCGGGGAGTCGCTCCGGACTCGTGGCCACCCTGGGTCCGCGCCCCACCGCGGGCCGCCGTCCCGGGCGGAGAGCTCGGTTCCGGCCGGGCGGCGCCCTCCGCCGAGCCAGGCCTCTCTCTGCACTCTGCCCTCTGCCCTCTGCCCTCTGCTCGCGGCCGTCTCCCTGCCTTCCGCGGTCCTGCTCCCTGACTCGCCGGGACGCTGCGCCGGCCCGCCCGCCCGGCTCTCCGACTCTCCCGCTCTGCGCCCGGGCTCGGTCCCGAACCAGGGCCTCTCGGCGGCTCGCCGCTGGGCCCGGGCTCAGACCTGGGCTCGCCGCTCCCGGGCCGGGGTTCCAGGACCCGCCACTTGCACAGTTCAGTTCAAGCCGGGACCGGGAGCTGGGCGCTCGCAGCTCGCTGCTGCGAGGCGACTCCACAGCCTCAGAGGAGAAAGAGGGAGGGAGACAGAGAGCGGGCAGGGGGAGGAGGAAGGAGGAAGGGTGGGGAGATGGAGAAGGAGGGAGGGACAGAGAGTTCCCTCCTCCTCCCTGCAGCCAGGTCCATCCAGGCATCCGCAGCTGGAAACCTCTGTCGGAAAGGGAGGAGCGGCGGGGGTGGGTGAGAAAAGAAAGAGGTGGGTTCCGCCCCCTCCCACTGCTCAGGTATGAGGGTCGCTGACCAAGAATCTTCGCTCCTGAGAGCAAGACCCAAGAAGTTGTCCATCCAACTCCCGGCCCCCCTCACCCTCCGGCCAGCCAGGATTTAGGGTTTCAGACCCTGTTTCTGAACCTCCCTTGGGACCCTCATCCCACCTGCGGCTACACTGTTTCCTAATGCCTCAGACCATTCTCTAGTCCTGGCACTCTCACAAGTTTCTCTCTCTCTCTCTCTCTCTCTCTCTCTCTCTCTCTCTCTCTCTCTTCCCCCCCCCCCCCGAGCTGTTTTGTATAAAGGAGTATTTATATTTATATATTTTGTATAAAGGAGTATATATAAAGGAGTAATTCAAAGTATTTATTAAATACCTACAATATGCCTGGCCCAGAAGGGTGCTGGGGACACCAGGATGAATGAGAGGGTGCCCTGTCCTTTCTGGATTCCCATTTTGTGAAGGAGACAGATGAGTGAACGTGGAATTACAGAGAAGTGGGAGAGGGCCAAGATCAGACCAGCGCAGGGGGCCTGGGGACCACCAAGGGCACTCAGGTGGGGGGGACAAGCGTCAGAGTCTTCTTGGGGAGGTGTTCTCCGAACTGGGGCTCAGAAAGTAGAGCAGGTGAAAGGGGTAGCAATCACGAAACCGCAGAGAACGTGCTGGCCAGCGGCTTTTCAGCAGGTGCTGGTCAGCCAGGTTCATAAGGCCTTCTGAGGGCTTTGGATCTCATCATTTCCCGCAGCCTTCCTTACCTAACTCCCTTTATTCACCTTTTAGGTCTCAGCCCAGATATCAGTTCTTCCAGAAGGATGTCTTGACAGCCCAATCTGGGTCAGGCGCCCCATCTAAGTATGGGCGCCAGAAGCCCCACCCCCCACCCCAGGTTGTAGATCGTGTGGTCATTGTTCATGTGTGTGGCTCCCCCCACCGGACTGCCAACTCCCTAAGAGCGGAGATGTCTGGCTGGCTCACTGTTACACCCCTGGTGCCTAGTGAGGGCTTGGCAAAGAGCCGGACCTTGATAAAAAGCTGTTGATCAATTGGTTGATGGAAGGGAATGGGAAGTCACTGAGGGATTCTGAGGAGGGCCTCTAATGAGATCAGTCTAGCTGGAGGCAGGGAGGCCGGTGACCAGACAGTGGCAGTGACCAGGGTAAAAAAGTCACAGGCCTGAGGTAAGCTAGGGATAGGGAGGATGGAAAGAAGGGAGTGGGGGGATGGAGGTGGAACAGGTCAAAGTATGGATGACTGGATGAAGCCATTTCGGAAACCAGGAGTCACCCAAGTGCCACCAGTCCTTCCTCTTCCCAGCCAGCATGCTTGTGTTTTCCATATACCTGGTTGTTTTCCTCTGGCCCCTTATGCGTGTCAACGGGCACCTTCATTGTGGGTCCCTCCCCTGTCCTTTGCCACAGCAGAGTGAGAGAGGAAGACAGAGAGATGGGCTATGGGCTCTCCTCTTTCCAACAGCCCCCATCCACTGTATCTGGCGACCACCCTTCCCCATCACAGCCGCCACATTGAAATTTCTTTTTTTTGGTTTTTGTCTTACTTTCTGTTAATTTTTAGTACATCACTAAATCTTTTTTTCACTTGTCAAAGAAGTGTATTTTTTCTTTTTTCTTTTTAAAAATTTTTAATTTAAAAAAAGTTTAAAAAAAAATCTTTTTTGTTTTTGTTTTTGGTAATCTCTGCACCCAACATGGGGTTGGAACTCATGACCTGAGATCAAGAGTTGCACGCTCTAGGGGCGCCTGGGTGGCTTGGTCGGTTAAGCATCCGACTTCAGCTCAGGTCATGATCTCACGGTCCGTGAGTTCGAGCCCCGCGTCGGGCTCTGTGCTGACAGCTCGGAGCCTGGAGCCTGTTTCAGATTCTGTGTCTCCTTCTCTGTCTGCCCCTCCCTTGTTCATGCTCTGTCTCTCTCTGTCTCAAAAATAAATAAATGTTAAAAAAAAAAAAATTAAAAAAAAAAAAAAAAGAGTTGCACGCTCTTCTGATGGAGCCCGCCAGGTGCCCCTGAAATATTTTTAAGTATCCGCCTACTACATCTTACACACAGTAAGATAATATACATATATAATTCTGTTTTCATATACAGTATCTGTTTGTACCTTATCCCAGTTCTATGAGGTTGGTATTATTATTTCCCCCCCCCTTTTTTTAAAGTTTATTTATTTGAGAGAGAAAGAGAGAGAGAGAATCCCAAGCAGACTCTGTGCTGTCAGCAAAGAACCCAACTCGGGGCTCAAACTCATGAACCGTGAGATCATGACCTGAGCGGAAACCGAGAGTTGCGTGCTTAACTGACTGAGGCACTCAGGTGCCCCATCATTTTAGAGGTAAGAAGAATGAAGCTCAAGGTCATGGCCAGTCAGTGATGGGAGGAAGTTGTTTGAAGATTCTAGGTCTTTCTATATTACTACCTCATTTCCTGGGAACACCCATCAAAATGACACTATTTGACCTAGCTGACCACTCCCTCCTTGAAACACTCACTTCATGACTCTACACCCCCTAAATTTCTTCTGACCTTACTGGTTGCCCTTTCTCGCCCTCCCTTATCTATATTCCTTCCTCCTCCTCATCTCCGCATCAGTGTTTCCCATTGACTCCCTTCTGTATCTCATTTTCCTCTCTACCTTCTCTCCATAGGTGAAATGTCATGTTTCCATAGCTTTAAATACCAGCTATGTACTGATGAGTCTCCCAATTTTTTATGTAAATCTCCAAGACGCCTTAGTGCACCTCAAACTCCTGTATCTGACCAGCCACTTGACGTTTCTACCCAAGGATCTCACAGACATCCTAACCCTAACATGTTCCAAAGTGGACCTCTAACCATCACCCGCAAGCCTATGTATATACCCTGTAAAATTTTTCCCATCTCAGGAAATGGTACCACCCTGAGGTTTGAGCCGAAAATCTAGGAGTCATCCTTGATTCTTTCTTTCCATCCACCCAAATTAGTGACTGCTGTTGATCTGTCTCCACAAATATGTCCCAGTCCTCTCCTTCTCTGTCTTCCCTGTCCCCACCCGGGCCCAGATCGTCCTCATCTCTCAGCTAGACCACCAAAGCCTCACTGCTTCGGAGAACTGAGACCACCTGCAGTCACATAATTTCACGAAGGCTGCTTACATCGACATGACTTTAATATTTGTTCCAGACATTTCTTGCCCAGGAAGATAAGGCCGTAAACCGGTAAATAATTTTATTATTTGCTCCAGGAACTTCCTGAAAATCAATTTATCTGAACAATAGACTGCTCAAACCCCCTTCTCGGGACAATAGTTTGCTTAACCTGGCAAACCACTAGCTTATCAAACAATTGTTTATTTTGCAAGACCCTCCCCTCGCCGTATCCTCCAATCCTGAACTGTTATCTTACAAACTTTGCCCAATCCCAATCAGATCTCTATATTGAAAGATCTGCCTTTACCCAGACTTCAAGCCCTATAAATATCTCTTTACCTGGAAAGCACTTCCCCAAACACTGCTCTTCCCAGAGCAACCTCCCTTTCATCCTCTGGTCTCAACACAAATGTTCCTCTCTTTATCTTCCCTTCCCCACCTCCTCCCACCCCGCCAAGATCATCCTCCACACTTTATTCTCCTGCTCACGGCCCATTTGCCTCCTTCATAGCACTCACCACGCTTGGTACTTAATTTATCTGTTTTCTGCTTCCGTGTGGCTTTCTTTTTTCCTGTTTCCCTTCTAGACTGTGGGCTCTGTGAGGGAAGAACCTCGTCTGCTCTATTTTCCATTTAATTTCCAGAGCCCCTTGTAGATGCTCAAAAAATAATTGCAGAAGGAATGACTTTGGCTGCAGCCAGTGTGATCTCCAATCCACTTCATGTAGCTGCCAAGCCCTCCTGAGACGCCTGCGGTGGGGGCTGTGGAGCCCAGGGGTGCCGGGGTTCCCCACTGCTCCCTTTAACCTCCAAGGTTAGAGACAAAGGGGCCAATGCAAATGCCCATGGGAGAAAGATTAAGGGGATTAAATTCACGGAATGGTGTGAATTGCTTTCCTCAGTGTTACAGGAACAGGTGAGGGGGAGAAAGCTCCAGAGAGAAAGTGAGCTGAGGAGCTGGAAGAAGGAAAGAGCCGCGAATTGCCTCAAGGTCTCTCCTGCTTTCCCCCGGCCGTGGCACCTAACATTCTCCATTTTCTCCGTGAAGAGGAGGATGCTTGTCAGCTGGGTCAGCTCAGGGTAGGCCCAGCCTAGTGGAGCTTGTCTGAGCACCAACTCTTCATCCTACGGAGGAAGTGCTTTTCTTTTTTTTCTTTTCCTTTCCTTTCCTTTTCTTTTCTTTTCTTTTCTTTTTTTTCTTTCTTTTCTTTTCTTTTCTTTTCCTTTCTTTTCTTTTCTTTTTTTCCCCCAGTTTATTTATTTTGGGGCGCCTGGGTGGCTCCGTCGGTTAAGCGTCCGACTTCAGTTCAGCTCATGATCTCACAGCTCATGGGTCCACGTTGGGCTCTGTGCTGATGGCTCTGAGCCGCCCGGAGCCTGCTTCGTATTCTGTTGGCTCCCTCTCTCTCTGCCCCTTCCCCACTCATGCTCTGTCTCTGTCTCTCTCAAAAATAAATAAGCATTAAGTTCATTTGGAGGTGGGGGAGGGACAGAGAGAGAAGGAGAGAGAGAGAGAGAGAGAGAGAGAGAGAGAGAGAGAGAGAGAGAATCCCAAGCAGGCTCCACACTCAGAGGGTTGCAGGGCTTGAACCCTTGAACAGCGAGATCAAGACCTCAGCCAAAACCAAGTTCACGCTTAACGGACTGACCCTCCCAGGCGCCCTGAGGAAGTGCTTTTCTGGAGATACCTATAGCCAGACTTGCCAGGCAGAAGCTCTGAGATCTGATGGCCTTTGTGGGTGCTCCAGGAGCCATCTTTCAGAGTCAGGCACTCCCTTCAGGCTGAGCTTAGTGGGACTCTACTCAGTTCTACTTGAATTTCCCCCGAGAGTCCCACGTGGATATGGAAGCAATCCAAGGTGATAACAGGTGGATTCACAGAATGTGAATCATTTGCCTAGCAGAATCTGAAAATATAAAATCTGGAAGGAATCAGCCTTCCAGGACCACCTTCTCCATCTCCCCTTTTTGTGCACAGAAAGAAGAGGTATCTTGCCCAAGGCTGGCACTTAACACACATGATCTCCTTTAAGCTATCAACAGCTCTGTGAAGATGGGGACTGTTCCATTCTACAGAGGAGGAAAATGACACCCCAAGATGGGAAGGAAAGTTTCCAAGAACTGCACAGTGAAGACTGGGAAGGGCCAACATTTGAACCCAGGTTTTCTGGCTCTCAAAGCCAGGCTTTTTCTGCTATACCATCCTGTTTTGCTTCTTATGGGGTTTTGTGGTCCTTAGAATCTGAACCATATAAATTAGCACTGGAATATTATTCAACAGCCTAGATTTTGGCCCAGGCCCTAGGACTAGAAACAGCTCTCTCCTCTTACGTGACAGTTGGCTCCCTGTCCCCCAAATGGAGGACTGTCTCCAAGGACAGGGGACTGACCAACACACTTGTGTGCACACACACAGGGACCTCACTCAGTGTGCATGCTCCCCTAATGCCAGTGACTTGAGTCCTTTTTACACACACATATACACACACACACACACACTCTCTCTCTCTCTCTCTCTTCCAAAACTTCTCCACTCCATTCTTCCCACGTTTAGCTACCATGAGGAATTGAGCTTGGGGAAGAGGGATGAAGTAACACTTCTCACCTCCAGAGCTAGCAAACATTCTCTCCCAGTAAATTTAACTATTAGTAGTCCAAATACTGGGGGCAAAAATCAGGCCCCATGTCTTACTGATCGATTTGGAATGGGTGCAAAGGCAGGGCTACCTCCCGTGGGGGGTGTCCACACACAGGCTCACACACAGTTGGTCACCGCACAATGGCTGTTGTCTTCTCTCCTCCTCTGGCTCACTCCTGTTCCTTCCCAACAGGGCGGGGGCTTGGGCCCCACCTGAACCGGCAGCTGATTGAGGGAGAGAGGGAAAGAAATGAAGAGGGTATTCCCTTCCCAGGAGCCCGGGGGAATTTAGGAAATCCTGGGGTTGCCTCCTCATTCTCCTCCACCCGCCCCCCCCCCACCGGTTTATAGTGCCCCACCCCCATCACCTAACTTTTTTTAACCCTCTTTCCTGTCTCGAGGAGACCTAGATCCCCATCCTGGGAGGGACTGGCAACAATTAACAAAGGCACCATGGAGTAAAGACAATTAACAATCCAGAAAAGAGGGGAAAGAGAGGCTTTGTTCTGGTCACCATGGCAACGGAGGGGGGGGAGGGAGGAAGGAGGAGGAGGAGGAGGAGGAGGAGGAGAGGCCATCCAGAGAGGCTGATACTTTCACTTTCCTTTCATCCCTCCCCTGTCCCGCCCCCTTGGGTTTCTGCCAGGGAGACAGGGGATCTTGAAGAACACAGGACTGGGACAGGCCCAGTCTGCAGGCTGGAGATTCAAGGTGGGTGACTGTAAGGTTCACGCCCTAGCTAAGAACTCACTCTGGCTAGAGAGAGCGCCTCTGGGCCTGAAGCAAAGGCATCCTCCCCTTCCTTCTTTTCTGAAGGGCTTATCTTGTGCCAAGAACTGTAAGCGAGTCTCTGCTTTGGACAGCCTGTGGTCAAAAAGAGCTTGAGTGGCTGGGGCTTCCTTCCTGATCAGAGTCAGGGGGTAGGGCTGCCTCCGAGACTTGCAGGGCCCACTGCAACATGTTAGGTAGCGCCCCTGTTGCAAAGTTATTAAGAATTCAGGATGGTGGTAACAGAGCATTAAATCAAGTGCAGGGCCCTCCTGAGCACGGGGCCCTATGCAACTGCACAGGGTGAATACCCATGAAGCTGGGCCTGGGCTCTGTGCGCCTGCCCAGTGTGCATGAATGTGTATGTGTGCGTGTGCAACAGGGAGAGAGAGAATGCTTTGGGGCAAATCTTTCCTTCCTGGATTTCTGTTTCCTCAACTATTAACGAGGATATTGAACTAGGTGATCTTTGGCTTGCCTGTTCCATGGGTCTGTGTTTTCTCTTCTCCAGGATAAGAGGAGGATTTTTCAGGCTTCTCTCTACTGCACACGGTTCTGAACTCTACCTCGGAGCAAGAGAGAAACCAAGTATAGAAAACTCATCCCCAAGTGCTCTGGGGTCCAGCTCTCCCAGGCTTCCCTGTTTGGAAAAGGCAGAAGACAATGAAATATAAGCTCCAAAACCCCACTAGAGATCATGCTGTTGGCTTAGGGGGAATTGGAAATCACCCTCCATCTCGCGAGTGCTTCTAGCCAGAGCAGAAGCTTCTTGGCAGGAGAAGCCAGGCGCACCAGCCCCGCCTCATGGATGGGCCTCTCCATTAGCCATAGGAGACTGCCTGCCAGGATATTTCTTGCTCCCAGCAACCCTAACATCATGAGAGAAAATAGGCTATGGACTCCAGAACCTTATCTTTCTAGGACTCAGCCTTATCGCCCTGTGGGTCCAAGTGAAAGGAAGAATATTAGTCAGAAACTAAAATCAAGGAGAAAAAAAAATCCGTTCTGTCAGAGGCCCTAAACCAAGCAAGAGGTCAAAGGTCCTGCTCTCTGCCTGGAGGGTATCCTGTCAGGCACTCCTTGCATGGATGCTATTATGGGCTGAACTGTGTCTCCAAATTCATCTTTCCAAGCCCCCAGTACCTCAGAAGGTGACTCTACTTGGAGACAGGGTCTTTGCAGAGGTAACTGAGTTAAAATGAGGTCATTAGGGTGGGTTGTAAATCCACAGGACTGGTGTCCTTATAAGAAGACATCTCTACACAGACACGCAGGGAGAAGATGGCCGTCTACAAGCCACGGAGAGAGGCCTGGGACAGATCCTTCCCTCGTGGCCCTCCGAAGAAACCACCCCTCACAGACTGCTAGCCTTCAGAACTGTGAGCAGATACATTTCTGCTGCGCGAGCCCCCCAGTCCATGGTGCTTTGTAAGGGTAGCAAATTAACATGGATGCTTAAAGGTTGGGAGGTCTGCACAACCTTGAGGCTGCCTGGACTCAGAGTGTGTCTGTGAAAGGGGGGTAGGCTTTTGTACTAGCATGGTTGCATTATTTTAATTTGAAACAAAATTGATCTATTACTCTCTTCCCCCATAGCCTAGTCTTTTAAATTTTTTATTTCTTTTGGTATTGCTTTAACACATTTTATTGTTTTAATCCCTTTAGTCTTTTATTTTTCTGGTTTTAATGATTTTACTTATCTCTGTCATTTTTAATCTCTTTTTCGTCTTTGTTCTAGCCATTTCATACAATTTGCTTTTATCTCATCTTATCTTCTAGATTTATTGTTATTGTATTATCTTTTTATTCTCCATCTTTTATTTCTAACCTTTGCCTTATCGTGTCTTTGTTCTATCTTTTCATTTCTTTTTAGTTTGTTTGGTTTATTTTTAGTTCATATTATCACTTTGCCCGCTGCCTTTTTTTTTTTTTTTTTTACCGTTTTTACCATCTTTTTATTTCTTCTTAGTTTACTTTATCTTTTTATTGACTGGTGTATTATCTTCCATATTTTACTGTTTTCAATTCTCTCAGCTTATTAAATGCGGAGGCTGGAAACACAGCCCTCAGGGGACAGCTGCCAGGCTAACCCGGACCCCAAGCTGAGGAGGCTAGATGTTCTGGCTCCTCGAGCCCGCCCAGCAACTCCCAACAGATGCCCCATTTGCTCCAAAGTGGGCCCCTCCTATCTCTAAGAATCAATCTGTGTAACATGGGAGATCTTGGGATAAAATTCTCTCGGGAAGATACCAGGTTTGCTTACAATAATAACACATTTGAGTTATGGAGGAGCCCAGCTTTCTCCTATCACACGCCATCAAACTGCTCTCTGTGGACTCAGTCACCTAAAGTTCACCATCAGTAGACATCAGAGCAAGCGTCTAAAGAAACCACACCACTTGTCAGGGTGGATCTGGTGGGTAGGAAATTTCACTTTGTGAAAATCTCTCAACAGACCTCCTCAGGTTGCATTTTAACAAGAAACCAAGTGGTCTCGACTCATGTAACAAAAGTCCTGGGGGAAAGGCACAATGAAGGGTCTCTGAATTCTTCCGTCTAGCTGTCTTTCATTCATTCATTTATTTAATGTCTGTATTGAGAAGCTACTCTGTGCCAGGAATTAGGCTAAGAAATGAGGATCAAGTGAAGAGCAAAGAGAGCTAGGGCCCTTGCTCTCTTACAGTTTATAGTCTGGTAAAAAGATATGATATTTACCTGGCTCTGACCGATCTGACCTGCCTTCCTTGCAGACAAGATTATAGGAGGTTGTTATGGCCAAGACTGCCAGTCGTTCCCCCAGTGTGTTTTTCCCTTCTAGAATAATACAAGTTTAGGCTGAGAAAAATGACTACCAATCAAAAGACTGCATTTCCCAGGCTCCCTTGCCATGAAATACAGCCAGGCACCTGGGTTCTGCCCAATAGAACCTAGGCAGAAGTGAAACCTACAACATGCTGGTTCTGCCTCATAGGACCTAAGCAGAATGGTATATGCAACTTCCTGGTCATATCCTTAACAATAAAGTGTATTTCCATTCTCTCTTTCTCCCTTCTGCCGGCTGGAATGTGGGTATGGGGACAGGAGTTCTTGCAGTTGTGGGATAGCCTAGAAGGCCATGAGATGAATGAAGGGCATTGAAAAAGGAGTTTGGGGGTGCCTGGGTGGCTCAGTCGATTAAGCGGCCAACTCTTGATTTCAGCTCAGGTCATGATCTCACTGTTGGTGGGTTTGAGTCCCCCATCTCGCATAATGCTGACAGTGCAGAGCCTCCTTGGGATTCTCTCTGCCCTTTCCCCACTCACACGTGCTCGCTCTCTTTCAAAATAAGTAAATAAACTTAAAAAAAAAAAAAAAGGAAAAAGGAGTATGGGTCTCTAATACCACGGAGCCCCTATACCGTTCTGTACTGCCTATTCTTGGACAATTACAGGAGAGACTAATAAATTGCTATCTGGTATAAGCCACGGTGACATTGACCTTTGTTATGGCAGCTGAATCAGCTCTCTTTAGCATGTAGGTCTCCCCCAAAACTTTCTCTGGTTTTGACTCAAGCATGGAATCATATCTTTCCGAGAACTTTTAGAGAAGAATTATATACCAGCTGGGTTACTCCTTTAAGGCAAGAGAGAGAGAGAGCCCTTCCTTGTCACCAGAGTGCACAAGGGTGGGCACCGTCACTTTGTGGCTGAACTCTGCATTTTGTGGCTGGACTCTGACTCTATACAAGCCTCCTTGCTGTGTTCTGTTCTCTTGAGTCTCAGAAAAGTAAACTAGGTCTTAGTACTTGTTCCCACTTTAAATATCTTTTTCATGACAACCTATATGCAAAGAGGGGAGAATATTCTCTTAGAAACACTCCTTCATCAGTGCAATCTACACCAATGACCAGAGTGACCCTACCCCTCCTCCAACAGTGTGATTCTTTCCAAATATTCTACTATTGGCTTAGCACTCCAAGTTGGCCCTCTAGATGTTTACTTCCATATTCCCCAGTCACATTTTCAGTAACTTCTTCAGCTGTCGGAGTTCCCTTCCATCAGCCCTGCCCCTCTGCAGACCGACAGCGTCTTGAACGCCTGTAGGTTTCTCTACCACTGAACACCCTGTAGAATGCTAACACCGTGAATTCAGTCTTGCTTCTACTCAGTCAGGTGGCAGTCGCCCTTTAAATGAGTGTGTTCAGGGGCGCCTGGGTGGCGCGGTCGGTTAAGCGTCCGACTTCAGCCAGGTCAGGATCTCGCGCTCCGTGAGTTCGAGCCCCGCGTCAGGCTCTGGGCTGATGGCTCAGAGCCTGGAGCCTGTTTCCGATTCTGTGTCTCCCTCTCTCTCTGCCCCTCCCCCGTTCATGCTCTGTCTCTCTCTGTCCCAAAAATAAATAAACGTTGAAAAAAAAAAATATATAAAAAAAAATAAATGAGTGTGTTCAAGGGACGCCTGGGTGGCTCAGTCGGTTAAGCGTCTGACTTCAGCTCAGGTCATGATCTCGAGGTCTGTGGGTTTGAGTCCCACATTGGGCTCTGTGCTGACAGTGCAGAGCCTGGAGCCTACTTCAGATTCTGTCTCCCTCTCTCTCTGCCCCTCCCCCACTCATGCTCTGTCTTTTTCTCTGTCAAAAATAAATAAAAATTAAAAGAAAAAAATTAAATTAGTCTGTTCAGGCCACTATGACAAGATGTCACAGGGTAGGTGTCTTAAATAACAGAAATTCATTTTTCACAGCTCTAGAGGCTGGGATTCCAAGATCAAAGTGCCAGCTATTTGGGTTCCTGATGACAAGTCTCTTCCTATCTTACAGATGGCCGCCTTCTGCCTGTCTCTTCACTTGGTGAGGAGACAGCTCTCATCTCTCTTCCTCTTCTTATAAGAACTAATCCCATCATGGGGGCCCCTCCCTCATGATCTCATCTAAATCTACTTCACTACCAATGGCCCCATCTCCAAACACCACCACATTGGCGGTTTGGGCTTCAAGGTATGAATTTGGGGGAAATACAAACATTCAGTCCATAATATCATCCCCACTCCCTTCTGTCTTATTAACTGCTGCATCAGTCCCTAGAATAAATAAAGTCATAATTCTGCATAATTCTAAACTGCCAAAGGATAATGATTATATCCTTCTAGAAGATTCCTTGAAATTGCCTCCTGTATCTAAGGTATTTCTCCCAGTATGGGGCTGGATACAGTTCTCAGTAAAACTATTACATCTTATTTGAGGATGTAATAGTATAATATCTATAAAGAGGGTTAGATTCTACAAAATACTTTAACTTCTGAGCAGTAGGCCCTTTAACTTGTTGGGATGAGCCCTGGGCGTTGTATGGAAACCAACGTGTCAATAAATTATGTTAAAAAAAAAGAAGAAGCAAGCCCTTTAAAGTTCCATGTGTAAGGGCAGCTGGCTGGCTCAGTCGGTGGTGCATGTGACCCTTGATCTTGGGATTGTGAGTTTGAGCCCCACATTGGGAGTAGAGATTACTTAAAAATAAAATCTTAAGAAAGAAAGAAAGAAAGAAAGAAAGAAAGAAAGAGTGGCAAAGGTGACTTGGCCATTTCAATCTTAGTGTCACTAAGCTTCCAGATTGTTAATATTTAAAATTTTTTTTTGACGTTTATTTATTTTTGAGACAGAGAGAGACAGAGCATGAACGGGGGAGGGTCAGAGAGAGGGAGACACAGAATCTGAAGCAGGCTCCAGGCTCCGAGCTGTCAGCACAGGGCCCGACGCGGGGCTCGAACTCACGGACCGCAAGATCATGACCTGAGCCGAAGTCGGCCACTTAACCGACTGAGCCACCCAGGCGCCCCCAGATTGTTAATATTTTAGTCAGCATATGAGGGTACCTGTGGTAGTAAGTCTCTAAAATGGCCCCAAATTGTCCCCACTTTTTGGTGTGCATGTCTTTGCCCTAACGTAATTTCCTCTGAGTGTGGGCTAGACTTAGTGACACTTTTTTTTTTTTTTTTTTTTTAGTTTATTTTTTAGTAATCTCTACACCCACTGTGGGGCTCAAACTTACAACCCTAAGATCAAGAGTCTTATGCTCTTCTGGCTGAGCCATCCAGGTACCCCTGGACTCAATGACACTTCTAATGGACAGAATAAGGCAAAGGTGTGTGATTTGGAGACCAGCTCATAAAAGGCAGAGTGGCATCTGGATTATTCTTTCCTGGGGGCAGACACCCACACGTCAAGCGGCGTCTATGGAAAGGCCCACATGGTGAGGCCTCCTGCCCGCAGCCAGCAAGCTTGGAAAGGGAGCCTCGAGCCCTCGTCAAATCTTTAGAGACTGTAGCCCCCAGCCGCTTTCATGAAAGACCTGCTGTCAGACCTGGAGCCAGAAACACTCAGCTAAGCCACGGCCGGATTCCTGACCCTCAGAAACTGTGTGAGATGATAAATGCTTATTGTTTTAAGTTGCTAAGTTTCAGGGTAATTTGTTATGCAGCAATAGGTAAGCAGATAATAGAGAAGGACGTCAGTATCAGTAAGATCACTCTACACCTTCTAAATATATTTACCTTCTATGGATGGGATCAGCCATCTGCAAAAAAGAAAATTAGTGAGTGGGAATCTGAGAGAACACTTATTCTCTAGAAAACAGGATTGAATCATCTGCATAATCTGTGTTCTCCCAAACCTCTTAGCATGATGCTGGACACAAAGTTGGCTAATTGATTAACTGATGGCTTCTCATCAAAACTTGCCTTGCTTTCTATTTGCTTTATTTATTTCAGTTTTTAAATGTTTATTTCTTTGAGAGAGCGAGACAGAGACAGAATGTGAGCAGGGAAGGGGCAGAGAGAGAGAGAGAGGGAGACACAGACTCCGAAGCAGGCTCCAGGCTCGGAGCTGTCAGCACAGAGCCCGACGCGGGGCTCGAACCCACGAACCGTGAGATCACGCCCTGAGCCGAAGTCGGACGCTTAACCGACTGAGCCACCCAGGTGTCCCTCTATTTGCTTCATTGAAACAAATATTTAGTAGATTCACAGAGCTCTTTCTGGAGTGAAGAGGAGTTACTTTGCTTGCTCAATCCATTTTCAAAGTCTTTTCTCAATTCTGCCCTGACCAACCTCCACCCTCATCTTCACACCAGTGATTAGACTTTGTCATTCTTTCCTCGGTGCATTCATGGCACCCTACGAACACCTCCGTTATGTATCGGTCCTGCACTGTACTTGTCTGATTACTTGCTATCTCCCTCACTAGGCTGGGAGATTTTTGAAGACAGAGACTATGACTTATTCATCTTCTTAGAACAGAACACCGTGTCTGGCCCATAGTGTAAGTTCAACGATTATGCCTTACATGAATGAATAAGACCATATTAATGAAGAAAGAATAAGTAAATTAATAAATGAGCCGGCCTTGAAAGAAAACTAAGTGGCCTGAGGAAAAACTTGTCCCCCTTGGATTTCTGTTTGCCTATAAAATGAAAGGGTTGGACAAAATTACTTCGAAGACCCTTTTCCCTTCGGACCCTCCATGATCTATGATTGAAGGTGGGTGTAGGAACCTATGCCCTTCTATAACCTTCAAAAGGCAATGTTAGGAAGAAAATAATAAAGATAAGACTAGAAATCAGTGAAATAGGAAACAGACCAACAATGAAGAAAATCAATGAAAGCCAAGACTGGTTCTCCAAAAAGATCAATAAAA
Organism: Puma concolor; assembly: GCF_028749965.1. Taxonomy (NCBI): domain Eukaryota; kingdom Metazoa; phylum Chordata; class Mammalia; order Carnivora; family Felidae; genus Puma; species Puma concolor. The sequence goes on from NC_141683.1 coordinate 27,444,889, forward strand.
TTGATAAACCTCTAGCTACATTGATTAACAACCAAAGAGTAAAGATACAAATTACCAATATCAAGAATGAAAGGGAGGGAGCATCACTTCAGATCCTACAGACATTAAAAAGATAAGAAAGGGGTATTATAAACAATTGTATACAATAAATTTGGCAACTACCTGAAATGGACAAATTACTTGAAAACCACCTGTTAGAAAAACTGGCCCAAGAAAAAATAGAAAATTTCAATAGCTCTTTATCTATTAAAGATGTGAATTCATAAGTTAAAAAAAAATTGGCAAAATTCTATCAATCATTTAAAGATGAAATAATAGGGGTGGAGGAGAGGGGAAAGTGGGTGATGGCAAGGAGGAGGGCACTTGTTGAGATGAGCACTAGGTGTTGTATGTAAGCCAACTTGACAATAAATGATATTCATAAAAAGTAAATAAAGTCATAAACTCAGGAAAAAAATAAAGATGAAATAATACCGACTATATATTAATTGTTTCAGAACACAGAGGAGGGAGGAATATTTCCCAACTCATTTTATGAGTCCAGCGTTACCCAGATGCCACAGCCAGAGATATTACAAGGAAAAAAACCTACAGATTAATAACCCTCCTGAACAACAGACACAATGCCTTAACAAAATTTTTGCAAGTAGAACCCACTAATATACAAAGTGGCATAATCCACGAATCCAGGGCATACAGTCAGTAAAGGAAGAAATAAAATGGTCTTTATTCATGGCTAAAATGATATGAATGCAGAAAACTCTAGGTAATTTACAACAACAACAACAACAACAACACCTACGATAGCTAATAAATCAGTTGGGCAAAGCTGCAGAATACAAGATCAATATACTAAAAAAAAAAAAAATTACTCGTATTTGTATATACTTAGAACAAACTATTGGAAAATTAAAAGGTGTCATTTATAGTAGCATCAACAAATATGAAATACTTAGAGATAAATTTAATAAAAGATATGTAAGACACTTACATGGAAAACTATAACATATTGATCAGAGCACTTAAAGATCTTAAATGAATGAAGAGATATGCCATGTTCATGGATATGAAGACTCAATATTGTTAAAATGTTAAGTTTCCTAAAATTGATTTACAGATTCAGTGTAATCCCAATCATAATAACTGCTATAGACTGAAAGTTTGTGTCCCCCCTCCTACCCCCAAGTTCATATGCTGAAACCCTATTCCCAGTGTGATAATATTAGGAAATGGGGCCTTTGGAGGGTGATTAGGTCATGGAGACAGAGCCCTCACAAATAGGATTAGTACCCTTATTAAAAAAAAAAAAAAAAAGGTCCCCAGAGAGATTTCCTTACACCTTCTTCCCTGTGAGGACACAATGAGAAGACAGTCAGCTATGAACCAGGAAGCAGGCTCTTACCAGACACCGAATCTACCAGTCCCTTGATCTTGGACTTCCCGGCATCCAGAAGTGTGAGAAGTACATTTCCGTTGTTTAAGTCAATGGTAAGCCTAGAATTCTGTGACAGCAGCCCCAACAGAATAAGACAACTTTTTGTAATATTTGCAGAAATTGACAAGCTTTCTCTAAAATTTATGTGGAGGGGCACCTGGGTGGCTGAGTCAGTTAAGCATCCAACTCTTGATTTCAGCTCTGGTCCTGATCTCATGGTTCATGAGATCGAGCCCTGCACGGGGCTCTGCGCTAACAGCACAGAGCCCACTTGGGATTCTGTCTCTCTCCCTCTCTCTCTGCCCCACCCCTCCTCTCTCTGTCTCTCTCTCTCAAAATAAATTAATATTTTTTAATTAAAAAATAAAATTTCTGTAGAAATTCAAAGGCCCTAGAATAGCCAAAGCAATCTTGAAAAAGAGGAGCAAGGTAGGCGTTATTTTATTTATCTTTATTTCTTCAAGGCCTATAAATATATGTATATATTTATATTTATTTATATTTACATTTATTTCTTCAAGGCCTACTATAAAGCTGTAGTAGTCAAGTCAGTGTGGCATCGGTATAAAGACAGACATATACACGCGTGACACAAAATAGTCCAGAAATAGGCCTACACGTGTTTTGTCAATTGATTGTCGACAAGCGTGCCACAGTAACTTAAAGAAGAAAGGATATCTTTTGAACAAATGATGCTGGAAGAACTGTAGAGTCTTATGGAAAAAAATATACCTTGACCCCAACCTCACAACACATGCCAAATAAACTAGAAATGGATCATAGACCTAAACAGAACAGCTAAGATGATAAAATTCTAAAAGAAAACACAGGAGAAAATCTTTGTGACCTTGGGATAAGAAAGATGTCTAAGGACACCAGGAAAGAAACGATAAAATTGACTCCACTGAAATTAGAAATTTCTGCTCTTCAAAGGACGCTTTTGGAAAACAAAAAAAAGGAAGTCACCAGTCATAACCTGTGTATTTACAAACATGTATCTTACAAAAGACTTATATTCAGAATACATAAAGATATATTAAGAATATATAATTTTAAAAAAATATTTTATTTTTAGGTAATCTCCACATCCAGTGGGGGGCTTGAACCCACAACCCTGAGATCAAGAGTCGCACGCTCTAGACTAAACCAGCCAGGTGCTCCCAGAATATATAATTAAAGTATAATGTATATATTCTTACAATTCGATAATAAGAAGACAAACAACTGAATACAGTTTTTTAAATGGACAAAGGTTGTGAACAATCCCTTCACCAAGAAAATATATCAATGGCCAACAGCCACATTCAACAGCATTAGTTATCAACGAAATGCAAATTAAATACACAGTGAGATGTTACTACGCTCCTATTGGAATGGCTAAAAGGAAAAAAGATGGACAATACAAGTGTGAGCAAGGGTGCAGAGGAACCAGAACTCCCCTGTAATGTTGGTGGGTGTGTAAAAGGCTACACCCACTTTGGAAAATAGTTTGGCAATTTCTTATAAAGTTAACATACACCTACATATAACCTAATAATTCCCCTACTAAATAGAACAGCCAAGAGAAATGAAAATATATATCCATATGGGGTGCCTGGATGGCTCAGTCAGTTAAGCGTCCAACTCTTTATCTCCCAGATCGTGGGTTCGAGCCCCACCTCCAGCTCTGCACTGACAGTGAGGAGCCTGCTTGGGATTCTCTCTCTCTGCCCCTCCCCTGCATGTGCGCACTCTCTCTCTCTCTCAAAATAAATAAATAAAGCTAAAGAAAAGAAAATTTATATCCACAAAGACTTTTACACTAATGTCGTCAGAAGTTGTATTCATAACAGTCCCAAACTGGATATAACCCGAATGTCTATTAATATGTGAATGGATCAACAAAATGTGCTAAAGCTGAGTAGACTACTACTCAGCAATGACAGGAAACAAACTACTTCTACATGGAACAACTGGGTGAAGCCTGATACAAAAGGGTCCAAACTCTATGGTTCTGTTTCTATGAAAATCTTGAACTTGCAAAAGTATTCTATAGTGACAGAAACCACAGCAGTAGCTGGAGGGAGGTTGGCTGCAAAGAGGCACAGGGGAACTTGCTGGGGGTGGTGAAACTGTTCTTTACCTTGATTGTGGTGGTGATTACATAGGTTTAAATATTTGTAAAACCTTATTGAACTGTACCCTTAGGAATGTTGTATTTCATTTTAAGTAAGTTATATCCCAATGAAGTTAATTTAAAAAGATGGGGCACTGGGGTGGCTCAGTCGGTTAAGCGTCTGACTCTTGATTTCGGCTCAGGTCATGATCTCGCAGTTCGTGAGTTCGAGCCCCCGTGTCGGGCTCTGCAATGACAGTGTGGGGGCTGCTTGGGGTTCTCGGTCCCCCTCTGTCCCTACCCCTCCCTCACTCACACTCTCTCATTCTCTCTCTCTCTCTCTCAAAATAAATAAATAAACTTGAAAGAAAGAAAGAAAGAAAGAAAGAAAGAAAGAAAGAAAGAAAGAAAAGAAAACCAAAAGGCAACATTGCTGTGTTCCACGTTAGAAGCCAGTCTCCGTCTCCATCTTCCCACCCCTCCAACATATTTCCAACATACCCCAAAGCCATCCTACAGCAGAGGCTCCGCGCTCTGAAAAGCTGCTTTCCCAGCGTGTCCTTCCCACCTGCCACCCCCAGCCAAGACCTTTCTTCATCAGCCTCCACAATCCAGAGCCTTCCGTACCTGCTACCAGCTGGCTGCGAGGATGAGCTGTCGATGCTCCCTCAGGTAAGGGCTTTGGGCCAAAGCCCAGCAGCCTGCGCAGACTGCGTTCAGCGGATGCAGAGTTGGCTCTCAACTAAACACATCAGCCTCACCGGCTCTTGCTGGGTCTTGGCAAGGGCAAGAGACTACACACAGAGCTGCTGGCACCTTTGCCTTCCGACCTCAACACTTCTTCTCCCGTGGACCCCCAGGGGCAGGCTCTCCGGGCTGCCCATGAAGTTTCACAGACCTGACCTAGGCTTCTTGGTCTTGTCCCCACCGCGAGTTTCATCTTCCTTTCAGATCCTACCCCACCTGTCCCAGGTCCCTTCCTCTCCCTAAGACATCATTCCTAAACAGAGCTGTTTAAAAGAAAGAAATCCAAATTGGCCGTGACTGTGGCATAGGCCCCACTGAGGACCCATTAGACTCCCTTGAGAAAGAACACCCTGGGCTGGTCAGCATTCCTCTCCACCAGACAAACGCCTGCAAAGCCGGATGGCCTTGGTCACATTATTGATGGGCCCTATTCTGTGCTACCACTCAGCCCCTCCCTGGGGATATATACAAGAACACTTTGGGGACACAGGGAACAATCCTAGCCAAACAGAGAGAGAAAGGGGTGCCGGGAGGGCTGAGAAGCTTGGTTAGGGCTCCAGCCTGCATGTGTTTCCAGGGTCTTCTTTGTACCCCTGATCCGGGGAGAGGCTGAGGTATGGAATCCAAATGGTCATCGGGGACCACAGGCCTGCTGGCCAGGGACTGGGAGGTTTGGGAGCCATGGGGAGCTAAGGCTCTTTGGCCCCCGACCCCTTGCCCTCCTACTTTTGGACGGCAGAGAGGATGTAATTACCCTGGTCATGGGAATGGCTGGACCCGGCCGTCTTGGACACAATGGCTTGGCCAGAGCACGTGGGCGAGCCCAGGAGACTGGCTCGGGTCTGCAGCTTCCTGGGAGGAAGTGAGGCATTGTTTCGGGGGTTGTGTGGGCCCGCTGGAACTCCACACAATGCAGGGAACGGGGCGGGGGGGGGGGGGGTGCCAGGTCCAGCCCACCGACAATCGGGAACTTGTTTATTGCCTTAATGACCCCATGGTGGATCCACCTGGAAACAGACCTGCTAATGAGCGGAGACAGAGCTGGCACAACCCCAAGGGAAGCCTGTCGGGCCAGCTCCCCTGGAGGTGCTAAGGGTGTGTGGTCTGAGACTGGGAGAGCTGGGAAGTACGGCCTGGGATCCGTCTGGGAAAACCACAGCGAGATCTTATGCCTCTCCATCCGCATCTGCCTGCTCTGCGGGGTCAGAAGACAACAGAGTGGGGGAAGGGGCCACGAGGTTGAGAACCAAAGGCAGGATGGAGCTTCCCATTGCAGCCTCTGCTCCAAACTGCTGGTGACCTTGACCAAGCTGTCAAAGCTTTCTGGGCCTCAGTGTCCCCATCTTTCAGGAAGGGATACCAAAATCATTCCTGCCATCTCCCCACTTTCCCAGGGTGTTGAGAGGATAAGGTAAGATCAGACACAGCAACTGCTTTGAACTTCTTGGAAGAAAAACCCTTTCAGACATCAAGGCTTTACACTGTTTGCTTCTTTCCCCTGTGGCTGGAACCTGGGAGCTTGGGGAGATGTACTGTCTGGGATTTGGTTTTCCTAGACTGTTTGTCAGACACCTGCCAGGGACTGAGACGGAACTAAAATCTGCCCCCGCATCAAGGACATCTGGGAGCCAAAGGTGGGCAGCATAGCAAGGGGCAATGGTATGCTGGGGCCAGCTCATGCCCGTTCACGAAGGCCAGGTGCTGAATGTTCAGGAATGTTAAATCCATTGGTAACTTGCAATCAGCCACTGTAGCAGTTTTTACACCATAAAAATTAGTTGTCTCTACACATCAGGACCTTTTTTTCTTGAGAGCTAGTTTTCCAGCCAGAGTCTGCAGACGGCTCACTCAGAATTGCGGCGCCCCCACTAAAACCCCCACCCAGGTCTCGCCAAGCGGGTGTGGCTTCTTTGCTCTCCGGACACAGACCCCCAGGGACTGGAGACCTGCGTAGTTAAGAAAATGGCCCCGGTGCAAGTGCAGGCAGCAGCGGGGCAGGGGTGACCAGTGAGATGGAGGTCACTGGACTCCAGGGCTACAGCTAGGACAGTCGTCTCTTCCGTACCAGATTGAGATCGCAAACCAAAGCTCCGTTTGGGTGCTGAGGCCCGCTGCCAGTCTGGGTGTTTCTTTGCTCTAGTTCCAACACAGCAGGGGTGGGGATGGAGGGCTGTGGTTAGGGGACCACATGAGTTGAACGTATCAGGCATTTATGAGGATACTCATAGGAGCATAACTCAGAGATCTCATCAATTACTTGAGGAGTTGCTTGTTTCTTTGCTTGTGTTTTGGGGGGCTTATTTTTAGTCCAAGAAGTTTCTTCCCAGGCTGAAGAGGGGTGATGACCATAGATCCTGCTGACGGCCTCTGACACGGCAGGCCGTGGAGGCTGAGGGGACAGCTGGGAACCTGCAAGCCAGGATACCCGGGCTCTCGTTCTAGCTCTGCCATTTGGTCTAGGGCAAATCACTCGGGTCTCTGTGGGCCCCCATTTCCTCGCCTGTATTCTGTCGTCATCAGTAGGCCCTCTGGGAGGGACCCCAGCTCCACGTTCTCTGACGCTGAGTTCATCTTTGCTGACCTTTGGTTTCTCTTTTCAACGTCTCCACTCTAACCAGGTGGCACATTAGCTCGGGGGAATAGTCTTGTGCCATAGGATGTGCCATAGGATGTCTTTCAGTTCAGGCATTTGCTCCAGAGTCTGGGAGGTCCTGGGTCTAAATCTTGGCTCTGGCCTCTCGCTAGCTGTGTGACCTTAGGGCAGATTCTTCTCTGATCCTATCACCTCATCTGAGAGATAAGAGTCATCAGAGAGGCTTCCACTGGGATTTATTGAGGGAATCCAATAGGGTAATTCACGTAAACTCTGGCCACACACCCTGGCACACAGTGGGCGTGGAATAATGGTAGCCGTGCTCACGCTGAGCGGGTACTGCTCTCTAGAGCAAGACACTGGCAAGCCCAGGAGGGGCCTGCCGCTTAAAAGAGGTAGGAAACCTTGAATCCCCTGTCGGGGTATCGATGCATCACCCTGTAGTCTTACCAGGGGATTTCAACCCAGCAAGTGAAAGTCACAACCTCCCAGAGGAGACCCCCACATTGTCATAAGGAAATGCATAATTGATCTGAGGTGGAGAGGCAGGGCACTCTTTGACTTGTCCCCAGCCCTCTTGTTTATGACACAGCTCATCTCTGCCCTTCCTCATCGCTCCGGACAAATGAGGTCATGCGGGTGAGCAAAATGAAATCAGTAAAAATGTTTTAGAGTATGCTATAAGATGTATTATTATCACAAATAGTAATATAATTAATCTCCATGGCCCAGGACAGCCCTGGGAGATTTACTGGTGGGTAAAAGAATTTTCTTTTTCCCATTCTTTTCCAGGGAGGATTTTTTGTTTTCCAGCAGGAGCCTCCGTGCCTTGGGGACAGAGTGGAGCGGAATGTCCAGTGTAGTTCACAGTCCTGCCTTCCACCCTCCCACTCGTCCCTCCACTGGGAAATCTAAATATATTTCTAGGGAACCTCATTCCTCCCGCCCTGGTTTCCTTTCCAGGGCATGCCTGGGAAAGCTCTCAGAACTTGGGAGTAAAGGCTGCTGTAGGGACGTGCCTGAGCGCTTCTCCTCTCTGACCCTGGGCTTTGGTCCCCAGGAGGGCTGATCACAGTCCGGAGGCCCAGGGGCTGAGATGGCCCAGAGAGACAAAAGGTGTGGCAGTGACAAGGAGGGTGAGAAATGCAGTAAGGTCAGTGGTGGGGTGGGGTTGGGGGCCCCCACAGAGAGACGGGGAGTAAACAGCCCAGCCACTGTCCCCAGGTCCACCTGGCTGAGGCTGAAGGCAGGGCTCCGGGGCTCTGGGGCGGGTCAGCTTCGGCTCCGGCCAGCCTGGGGTGGGGCAGCAGTGACAAGGCTCCTCGACAACAGGATAAATAATCTTCAGCTGCAACAATAAAGATCAATTATGACCTAATCGCCCAGCCCAGTTCCAAAGGCCCGGGGGGTGGGTCTCTTTCGGCCTGTCCCTCCAGGTTTAATTACCTGAAGAGTCTTTGGACTTTGGGAGACCCAAAAGCCAAAGAAGATCTGCAATAATTAAGCCAGGGAATGGCCTTCACCAAAGAAGTGTCTGTGGGCATGGGGCAGCGGGCAGAGGGCATGGTAGGTCCCCCCTGGGTGCAGGTGTGTGGGGCGGGCGTGGGGTGGGGACGGAGAACAGAAGCAGAGGAAGGGAGGCAGTGAGGCAGAGAGCTCCGAGGTCAGGAAGGAAACCCGAGTGAGCCTGAGAGGCATTCTCCGCCCCGTGAGGCAGGAACACGGGGAAGCCGCCCTCTGAGGACCCCTCTCACCCGGGAGTCCCCTCCGGTGTTCATGGCACATTTGCACATGCTGGAATGGTTGGCAGTATCCTTGAAGGGACTGAAACGGCTCAGAACAACACTAACCAAGCCAGCGTGGTTGTCGCACTCACCGCTGCAGTACACAAAGACGCGGGGTCCAAGAAAGCACCTGCCCTTGTCTCCCACTCGCCCTGACTTGTCAGCCCTGGGGTACAGCTGTCTCTCTCTGACACCAGCCTGGCAAAGCTCTGCCTGGCAAAGCTCTACCTGGCATTATGGCTGTACCCTGCTTGGTACCAGCTGACACAATGTGCCCAGCTCCACATGCCGCATGATACACATCACCGATGGGATCTGCATCTCTCTTCCACCGTGTTGGCCCCTGGATTCTTGACCAGCCCCTTCGGCATCACAGCTCCTGAGAGGACAATGGAAGCCACCATTCTACAGATGGGGCATGTGAGTGTTCGTTTTCTATCCAGAGGTGGCTCTTTGGACTCCCGTGTGCTTTCTAAATGAATTTCCACATTGTTTTTTTTTGCTAGTTGGGTGTACCTTTTTGGGGGGGGGGGGCGTATACCTTTTGTTTTGGTTTTTAACTAGGCTTCATGCCAGCGTGGAGCCCAGGGTGAGGCTTAAACTCACAACCCTGAGATCAAGACCTGAGCCGAGAGCCAAGAGTCGGAAGCTCGAGCGACTGAGCCACCCAGGTACCCCGGGTATGCCTTTATTAATGACGGTTTTACATGTGTCCCCGCATCCTATCACCGCCATGACGGAGGCTCACCCTGGGTTAAGTTGTGTGCCCAAGCAGCCCGCTGGGAAGAGAAGACAGAAGACAAGCTGCCTGTGAGCATGAGACCCATCCCCCACTCTCGCACGGAGGTGCTGCTGTGTTTTAAAATCACCTTGGTGGATTTATATATTAGTGTTCTTTTCTATTTTAAAAGCGCTTTCCCATTGTGCTTTGGCTCACTGGGGCAATGCTGTTCTCCTGGTTGCGCCGATAGGCTTTTCAATCAAAACCAAACAACAAATCCACATGCTTCTATTTTTTTATAGATCTCTGCTTTTTCAGGAAAATAAATATTTGTTGAATTGAAGTAGAAAAATTTTTGAGAAAGATGTTTTTGTACCTAGTGTATCTTGCTGTTGTTGTTGTTAAATAAGTGCTTTCGGTGACAGGGCTTTTGTTCTGAGAAAGAGCTTTTTACGGTGGGGGTAGGAGGGTGTTGTGCGTCCGGGGCGGGGGGGGGGGGGGGGGGGATGTGTTGGGAGTTTCAAAGGAGAGTCTCGAGCCAGCAGTGGCCCCCCTCTTCTTTCTCTTCTCCTCCCCTTTGTTTCTGCCTCCTAATTCACATATTCCCTCCTGTTGCCAATGTGATCCCACCCCCCAAACCCGCCACAACTTGGCCTTCCAGCCGCTATATGGTAGGGGAACAAGGCAGACAGTAATGCAGCTTGCTAGTGTGCATGACGGACTAACGAGGGGGAGCAGAGGTCCCGGTACATTGGAAGCCCCACAGAACCCATTTGCTCCAGTGTCCCACCTTGAGACGAACAGAAATTTGTTCTGGGGTTCAAGTGCTTGACAGCTAAGGTCCCTCCTTCCATCCCAAGCCTATTTCCAGGTGCCCGCAATTCACCAGGCTCTCTCAAAGATCAATTCACACATTGGGTTTTACTTAGGAGCAAACACTAATGTGTACGGGGTACAGGATGAATCCCACCCCTTCCTCAGCTAGTAGGGAGCAAGGCCCTAGGGACAAGGACACCGTGTGGCTACAGGCCAGTCCCAGCCACCTGTCACAGGGCCTCCCTCTCTTGTGACTCATCTCGCTGAGGGCCACAGGGCCAGCGCTCTGCTAGATCTTTGGAGATGCAATGGTGAAGAAGCACAGTCCGGGCCCCCCAGAGTCCAGCATCTGGCGGGGCATAGACACTTAGACGATCGGTCACACCAATGGATGGCAAATGTTATGGCGGGAGAAACTCTGGATCCTTAAAAGATGTATGGGTTTTCACCAAAAGCAGAAGAAGGGAAAGGCATCCAGGAAAAAGAACAATGTGTGAAATAGGATGACTGAAAAGAAACTTCAAGTAGTTTGGTAAGACAGGAGGGACAGCTGTAGAGAAGTGACGGCAGGAAATGAGAGCTCTTTGGGCTCATTTATTTATGCCAAGCACGGTTTTAGATGCCGAGCAAGAGACAAGCTCCCTCTCTCATGGAACTTCTATTCTAGTGGGAGAGACAGATAACAAAAACCAAACAAACATAACAGAGTGAGAAATGCTAAGCAGAGAATTACTGCAGGAGTCCTAGGGGCACTCCTTTGGGTTGGGCAGCCAGGAGAAACTTTCTGGAGAGAGCTGGATAAGAAAGTTGGCTCTATGAAAATCAGGCATCCCAGGCAGAGGAAACAGCTACCAGAGAGGCCTCACTCAACGGAGCTGCTTAAGGACATTTGAACAGTGGGATTGCTTCAAGAGATCATACCTCTTAAAGCATACCTCTCCAGCCCCTTGAAACAGATATCACTACATAACAAATTACCCCAAAAGTTAGTAACACAAAACAATGAATATATCTCACGAGGTTTCTGAGGCTCAGGATTCTGGAGGCAGCTTGGTTGGGTGTTTCTGTCTCAGGGTCTCTCTTCCTCACCAGGTGGGCTTCCCTATGGGGTTACTCACAACACAACAGCTTGTCCCCACAGTGAGTAATCTGAAAGATGGAGTCAGACAGAAACAGAGAGACAACATACCCCAAATAACGGCCACAGTCTTTGATGAGCTACCTCAGAAGTTGTGTAGCATCACTTTTGCCATGTGCTACTGGTGCAGTGTGCAAGGGACTTTGCAAAATTGTGATTGTTGGGACTTGTGAACAATGGGGGCCATCTTGGAAGATGGCCGCCTCTGCCCTCTGGCCCTTAATGTTTGCACCCCTCTGGCATGCAAAATATACTCTTCCCCTGCCCCCCTCCCCACAAAAACCCAAAGTCTCCCCTCACTCCAGCACGAGCTGTATCTATCTCATCATCTACATCAAGTCCAGGTGCAGATAAGACTCCTCAGGTGTAGTTTCTTAAACAGGTTCCCATGAAAGTTTCCTGTTGACCAGTTAAACAAAGAGATGAGTTATCTGCTCCCACCATACCCTGTATACAAGGTAGGAGGGGCATAAGATAGCTGCTATGTACATTCCTGTTCAAAAGGGAAAAAGTGGTCCATAGCAATTCTGAAATCCAACCAGGCTTTGGTTGGATTTCATATGGGCTAAATCCATATGGACTAATCCTTCATGGCTTCTGGCTCTCCCCTCTGAACTCTTGTTCTGACCTCTGTGTCATCCCTCCCTTTTCATGAAAGTTAGCCTGTGTCTGCAGATGAGTGGTTTTCTCTTGCCAGTAGATTTTCGGGAGTACTAAAGGCATCTTTTCGTTTTGCATCATCTCGATTGTGCATGAAAATACTTAGGAAAAAAAAAAAAAATCAGCCCAGAGCCCAGACTACAAAATTGGTAGTAACAGTAGCAATTATTATTATCTTACAGTTCATTTATTTATTTTGAGAGACACAGAGCACAAGGAGTGGAGGGGCAGAAAGAGAAAGACAGACTTCCAAGCATCAGTGCAGAGCCTGACATGGGGCTCGATCTCACCAAGGGGCTCAATCTCACGGTGAGATTACGACCTGAGTCGAAATCAAGAGCCAGATGCCCAATTGCCCAACTGACTGCACTGTCCAGGTGCCCCATGGTGGCAATTCTTATTAAAAGGAGGTGTGAAAGGTAGAACAATGGCCCCTAAGGATGTTCGAGTCCTAATCCCTGGAAACTATGACTAAGTTACCTATGTGGCAAAAGGGACTTTGCAGATGTGACTAAAGTAAGGACCTTGAGGTGGGGAGATAATCTTGGATTATCCAGGTGGATAATATAATCATAATGATTCTTAAAAATTTTTTTTTTCAACGTTTATTTATTTTTGGGACAGAGAGAGACAGAGCATGAACGGGGAGGGGCAGAGAGAGAGGGAGACACAGAATCGGAAACAGGCTCCAGGCTCTGAGCCATCAGCCCAGAGCCCGACGCGGGGCTCGAACTCACGGACCGCAAGATCGTGACCTGGCTGATCGGACGCTTAACCGACTGCGCCACCCAGGCGCCCCAAATCATAATGATTCTTAGAAGTGAAAGAAGGAGGGGTCACCAGGGTGGCTCAGTTGGTAGAATGTGTGACTCTTGATCTTGGGGTTGAGGGTTTGAGCCCCACGTTGGATGTAGAGATTACATAAATGCATACATACATACATAATACATAAATAAAAATTTTAAAAAGGTAAAGAAAGAAGGAGGCACGACCTTTCCAGAAGAAAATGGAAGGACACTGCAGAGCTTGGAGGGACATAATTGTTGGCCACAAGAGGCCATAAGCCAAGGAATGCAGGTGGCCTTGGGAGGCTGGAAAAGACAAGGGCATGGACTTTTCCCTAGAGCTTCTAGAAGGCATGCAGCCCTGCCAACACCTTGGTTGTAGCCTAGCAAGAGCCATTTTGGATTTCTGGTCTCCAGAAGTATAAGATAATACATGTGTGATGTTATAAGCCACTTGGTTTGTGGTAATTTGTTATAGCAGCAATGGGAAGGTAACAGAGGGGGCAATGGTGCCATGGAAGATAGGAAGGGGTAGGAACAGACTGGGGGAAAAGATTTATGTTAGGGACATGTTAAGTTTATAGAGCCCGGGTGCAGATGTGTAAGGACTAGCTGCGTATTTGAGGCTGGGGCCCAGGAGCAGGTGTGGGCTGAGCAAAGAGACCAGGGTTTCAGGAGATATGGAAGCCACAGAAATGAATGATGTGAGTGAGAAGAGGTGAAGAATGGAGGATGCCTGGAGGGCAGGCCAAGGAGGAAAAGCAGAGGAGCCCTTGAAGGAGGGAGAGAAGGAGCACTTAGCAAGGATTAACTAGGAGATTAGCATCCCCTTCCAAGGTGGTAAAGAGATAACAACGCAGCAAAGACTCCAGTTTCCTTTTGCTTATTCTCTGGGGTCTGCTCTTTATTTTCCGCGTGTCTGAATCAGGAGAGTTGGTCTGGAAAACCTCATGGGACGGGGTCTTGTAGCTCCCAGGATCCCAGGGAAGAAGGATGGGGGAGCAGCAGAAAAAGCATGCCTCTGCGGTGGCCCTACCATCATCCTGGGAGTGAGGCCCAAGACCTGGCCCGTGTCTCAGAACACTTCAAGATCTTCAGGGAACAGAGCGGCAGAGGGACCATCAGAGCAATGCTGTCTTTTTTTACTTTTTTGCTACTCCACCCAGGGGCCTAGTTTTTCCTGAATGGAGCGAACAATCCAGGGCGCTTCCTTTGGAGGCCAGATGAGGCCCACATGGGGCCACGTGCACAGAACTAGGTCTAGGTCGTGCTGGAGAAGGAGAGACGTCCTTCTGGATATTTCCTTTCCTAAGTGGAGGGCCCTGACGACGTATCTCCCGTTTGACTGGAAAGGCTAAAGGGCTCCTTGAAGCCTCCTTGCTTCGAAAATATCCATAAGCATGTTTATCACTTAGGAAGGCTTTTCAATGACAAGAAACAGAAAAGCCAACTGACAAGGGCTTACATGAATTGGGATTTATTTTCCTTCCATAACAGGAAGTCTGGAGGTTGTCAGTAGCTGGCATTGGTTTAGGGCACCATAATATTGGGGGTAACATCTTACGTTTTTCTTCACCTTTCACTCATAGTCACACTGTGGATGCCATAGCTCCAGGCATCTCATCCTCATTCCAGGTAGACAACAGGGGGAAGGGATGGTGCCAGATGCATCTGTTCCATTTATTAAAAAAACAAAAACAAAAAAAATCAAGGGTTTCCTAAAAGCCAAGCAGGGTTTTGCTTATGTCTAACCGGCCAGGCCATTGTCAAGAATCACCTAGGGCTAGAGAAGACAAAGAATGGTTTAGTTTTTCCAGTCTCTAGAGTGGAGACTGCTACGGAAAAGAGGTTTGGAATGGGTGGGGGTAAGCCACTGTATAACTAACGGGATGCTTGTTGTCTCTCCTTAAAGGAGATGTTGGGTTCCATTTGAGCGCAGCTGGGGTATAAGGGATGCCACGCACGCCACCACCAGGCCGACCCCAGGTGACCAGGCACTTGGCACCACAGGCCGCAGCCCACTCACACCTCCCTCTCGGGGGGGTTTCTGTCCCATAGGGCCACACCATTGAAGGAGAAAGAGAAGACGGTGTCTGTCTTAACTTTTAAGCCATAAAACCTAGGGCTGTTATTTTTGAGGCCACGGATAAGTGTTCAGTTAACTCAAAGAAGAAGAAGTCCAACCATTGGGGATGGTGACTAGTTCTCACCTTTCAACCAGCTGCTAGGCCTTGGTGAGGCAGCTGGCACCCCGGCTGGCTGGGGCGGGGGAAGGGTGCGGGGGGTGGGTACATGAGGATCCCCTCGAAGCCAGCTCTGCCCCTTTCCTTCTGCCTTCACCCTGGGGGCTTGTATTCACCCGGTCCCGCCTGTTTATCCTTAGTTTGGGCGGCCCTCCCATCTCTCTCACCTGCAGATGGACCATGTCTGAAGCTGTGTTGACACCCACCCCCTCCCTGCCCACCCACGTACTGCCCACCCCACTGCGGCAGGCTGGTGGGGAGATCCACCTTCCTAACCGCAGCCCCGCGCCAGGCGCACACATGATCCTGCGAACATTCCCCAGAGCGATGGAAGCTATTAGATGTGGTGGGAGGGTGTGGAGGGGAAGGCTCTGCCCACTCCCTCTGGGAGAGGATCAGGATTTGGGAAAAATCCAGAAGGACCTTCAGGCATGACTCATACTTAGTGCTCAGTGGGTGTCTGCCCACAGGAACAAGAAGGTAGGCACCCCCCCCCACCATTGTCAAGCGCGCCTGGGGGGAGGGGGGTCGGTCTCCTGCTGCTTCTGCTGTGCTAAAGCGAGCTCCTTGGCTCATGCTTTGGAAGCTGGACCTTCGCAGAAACAGCACCCAGCCTGCCTGGGGGTGGAGCCAGAGCAGGAGCTGTGTCCAGCAAGGTCACCGCATCTCCTAGTGATTAATGGACAAGGGTCGCTCACATCGACCCCATTTCCTGAATCCAAACAGCCCAGGAATGGGGGAGGGGTGCAGGGCAGCAGAAGGCTGATACAGGAAGAACTTCCAAAGTTCTGCCTTAGACCCTCTGCTGTGCTGGTAAGGGTGTAGGCAGAGGGGGAAAGCGACCCTCTTGGGAGCTGTGGGTAGGAATACAAATTGGCTTAGCATTTGGCCTTACCTACCTGATTTTAAACGTGCCCGCGTGATATGTATGCTACAGAGAATATTTACACACACACAGTAGCTGAACGAGGTTACTCTGAATCTGGAGCATGATTTGGGGTTGTTGAGGGATGTACACTTTTTACTTCCTGAACCTGGGGGAGAATTCTGGCCTGGGGGCTCCTGAGTTGAACAGGTAGAAGTTTTTGGGTTTTTGTTTTTGTTCTTGTTTTTTTTTTTTTTTTTTTTTTTTTGAGAGAGAGTGTGAGATTGAGGGGGAGGAGCAGAGAGAGAGAGGGAGACAGAGAATCCCGAACAGGCTCCAAGCTGTCAGTGCAGAGCCCCACACCGGGCTCGATCTCACAACCATGAGATCATGACCTGAACCGAAATCAAGAGTCGGACGCTTAAACGGCTGAGCCAACTAGGCCCCCCCACAGGTAGAAGTTTTTAAGAGTCCGGAGGGTCACAGGGGACAAGATGCAACTGGCAAGGGGACTTGGGGGCACAGTCAGAGAGGGCAGTGTCCAGCCTTTTCTGCTTGGGCTGCCTCAGGGCTCTCCCCTGAGCCTGAGCCCCAGCACCCAGTTTATTAAGGTGAAGAAATAGCAAACAGGAAGAGAAAAAAAGTATATAGCCGCCCATAAAAAAAGATAAAGTAACTTAAAAGAAATAAAAAGATAATTAAAATGATATAAAAAGCAGTATGCAGTTAACTGAGGGAAGGAACTAAAATAGCCCCCAGCTCGGCCCCCAGCTCTCCCGCAGCTGTACCGCCCTGGGGTTGCTGAGCACAGACACTACCCCTCGAGGGCCCCCGGTGTCCCAACTGCACTGACCTGGGAGGCCGGCAGGGGTGGTCTCCCCATCTGCTGCTCTGAGCTGGGGGGCAGCGCACGGGCTGCTCCCTAAATGCTCACGGCAGAACTGGAATCTGGTGGGACCCTTCAGACAAAAGCGGGAAGGCTTGGGACCCTGGGAGGACCACCGGGATGTGGGGAAACGGGACTGTCATGGAGCTACAGACCCTGAGCCCCTCACAGCCCCATTCTCGCCCGTTTCCTGCTTCTCAGGCCTGCCTTTCTTTCCTCAAAGAAGGGGGTGTCCAAGCTTTCTTCCAGGGAGTCCTTGGGGCCCCAAAGCCCTCTCTCTCTTTTTTTTTAATGTTAACATTTATTCATTTTTTGATAGAGAGAGACAGAGCATGAGTGGGGGAGGGGCAGAGACAGAGAAGGAGACACAGAATCCGAAGCAAGCTCCAGGCTCTGAACTGACAGCACAGAGCCCAACGCGGGGCTCGAACTCACGGACCGTGAGATCGTGACCTGAGCTGAAGTCAGACGCTTAACCGACTGAGCCACCCAGGCGCCCCGCCAAAGCCCTCTCAAGCCCACCTCTCCCTGGTCTCTCTGGGAGTCTTCCCCTTCCCAGGGCAACTGACAGAACGTGTACCCCTTTAGGACACAAGGGATAGTCTAGGACTTGGCCTAGCTCTGAGGAGAGGGCTTGACCAGCCCCTCTCCGTGTGCAGTATGTTGCCCAAAGTCAGGGTTCTGGCGAAATCCCATGAGGAGACCTCAACCTTCCCCACTAAGGTTATGTCAATCTGGCTGTCAAAGGCCTCTCTGCTAGGTGGGGGAGAACAGAATGCCTGGCCCTCCTTCTGGCAGCTTCCTCTCTGTGGCCCCTGAAGCAACAGCGAGAACAGGGCCTCATCCTCACTCCTCTGCCTGACTTGCAAGAACAACGCCTTCTCCTTCCATATAGAAAAGAAGCCTCTGCAGCGAGTGGAAAGCTTAAACACCCATTGCTGCATCCTCGCCGTGGAATATTCTTGAGTGTGTGAAAGGATGAGCGGTATCTGCATGTGGGGACGGGGAAGGGTGTCTGTGCCAGGTTATTGACGCCGAGGGTCTGGTCTCCCAGAACAAAGAAACACTTAACCGGAAATAAATCTCTACCACTGAGCACAGCCTTCTGCTTTGAGACTGGGTGTTTTCCCAGGCTTCAAAAGCCCCGGGACCAATTCTTGGTTAAGGCTCGAGCTTAAATTTTGAGGGCTCCCCACCACCTCCCCCACCACCCAGAAATCTCCTCGGGGAAAGAAACGCTCCCAAGTACAGAGCAATCTGGCTCTGAGGGAGGGGCGGGGTTAAATGCTGTCTTGCTCCCCCAAACCGCAGGGGTCTTTCCTCAGTCACTACAAAATAGCACGATAACAATAAAAACGAGAAGATGAGATAAGAGGAACATAATATAAAATTATAAAGAACAAAATAGAGATAAGGAATCATCAAGATAAGTAACACAGAAGTAGAGGACCAGCAGATTAAGAGGATAAAAGAAAGAAATGAGCTTTAAAATGATACAAAACATATAATCAACAATTTACAAGATTAGGGGCTGAAGTTCTAAAAACAAAGGTTTACACTGGTCAGATGGGACGAGCGATCAGGGAACTATAGAGGCCAGCAGTACACAGGGTTCTTCTCTGTCTCATCCAGGGTCAGGATTTGAGCCCGATTTAGCCGACTCCGACATCCCTTCTGGACCACGTCTCGCCTCTGAAACGTTGTTGGACCTTTGTTTCTGACTTTTGCCGAAACTCGTAACATGGTCTTCAACTCATCTTTCTGCCAGGGGTTCCCGAAGCAAATTTTATTGGGAACTAGTATACCAAAGTTCCACAATGCCAAGTTCTGAGTTCCGGAACTCCAAAAGCCCTGAACATCAAAAACGTCATCTTTTATTTGGAGGCATAACCCAATGTGGCCGGAACCCATTTGGTGGCAAAACCTGACCTGAACTGAAGTGAAGCTATTCCTAGGATGAGTGTTCATCCATTTCCTTTCAGAAACATCCATGTGTCTGGATACAGGGCACTTCCATACACCCAGCACTGGGAGTTGTGTGATATGGAGTGTTTGTGCCTTACATCTTTTTTTTTTAACCATCTTTCTAAAATTCTAAAACCCATCTGGCCTCAAGGTTTCAGATAAGAGATTGTGGACCTGGGGTGCCTGGGTGGCTCAGTCCGGTAGGCGTCTGACTCTTGATTTTGGCTCAGTCATGATCTCACAGTTTATGAGTTTGAGCCCCACACTTACAGTGCAGAGCCTGCTTGGGATTCTCTGTCTCCCTCTCTCTGCCCCTCCCTTGTTGCTCACTCTCTCTCTCAAAATAAATAAATAAACTTAAAAAAGAGAGAGAGAGAGATTGTGGACTTGAATGAAAATTTTCCACTAGATACAAGAATGGATATGCACAAGTATATATATATATATATATATATATATATATATATATATATGGTGGAATATTATACAGCAATGACAATGACTGATCCACACTATGTGCAGCATAACGTGGAGAGAAAGAAGCCAGACACAGAAGCATCTGTGTTGGAAGGCTCACGACCACATTATTTTTGTGTGTCCATCTCTTAAATTCTATTTATATAAAGTTCAAAGACAAGAAAGCTACTCAGGTAGGATTCTCTCATCAAATATAGGCCAGTACCCTGATTGCCGCTCCCCCTTCAGGGCCTCGGCTGACCCCCTGTGCTCACAGCCCTGTCACCGGCTCAGGGCCAGTCTGCTGTGCTCCCTCCCTTTCCACCTTCCTCTCTCGGCCTTTGTCTCCAGCCCCTCATTGCTTTCCCTGGGTGGAGTGCTCATGGGATGGTGGCAATCTTGTCTTTTCATGCTTTTGTCCCAACTCCATTTGGGGGTCCCTCTCCACCCTCTTCCCCGGCCATTCACATCAGTGTTTTATCTTCCTTCATTCCCTCTCCTCCTTGGCTGACGGGGCTGCTGATCCCCACGCGGTCTGCTCTCTTCCTGTCCTTGTGTCTCCACCGTCTGATCCTGGGGATCAGCTGGCTCTGGGCTTTTGTTTGGGCCGCAGGGCTTTCTCTCTGCCTCTGCCTCTCTGTCCCACCACCCTCCCTTCCTTCCCCCTCGTCTCGATGTCCTTTGTGGGACATGTACTTTTATCTCCCTTTGATTTGCTCTCTCCTCTTTGTAGAAGAATGAAAGTCTCGGCTAATTGTAGCGGGAGGGCAGTGACGCCCCTTTCCCCTCCCGGCGTCTTCCCCACCAGGCCGAGCAGGAAGGGAAATGAGGGCAATTCAGACTCCCACCTGCTCCCCGAGTCAGCTCGGGTCTCTCTCCCCCATGGGCTCTTCTTCCCCAGCTTTCTCAAGGGGAGACGGCACGTGCTGGAGCCCCTCACCACCGCCTCCACCAAGTCTCCCTAGACCATCGCTGGGCCATGTCTGTCTTCACCGCGTACTGGTGTGTGTCAGCCATCACGGAAGGTGCTCGGAGCCGAGCGGTGAACAAGACAGTTGGGCGGTCTCTGAGTTCACAAGTCCTCGCAATAAAGCGGGCCAGGAGTCTGATAGGGCAGTTTCTTTAATGTCTCCAAACAGAGGACCTGAACTCAGCATGGGGGCAGGGACTGTCTCTGAGGAACTGGCGTCTGGATAACTTGCAGGAGCTAGTCAGGTGGGAGACGGAAGGTAAACAGGTCCTGAACAGACAGAACATTTGTCTCATGGAGAGACGACACGATGTGAAATTCCCTGCATGAATTTGCGGGGCATAAACTGCCGGGGACCCGTGATGAAGTCTTGCAAGGAGCCTGGAGTTTATTCTGAGGATGTGGGCAAGTCATGGGAGTGTTTTCGATGGGGATGTGACGGATCCTGTTTGTGTTCGGGGTGGGGTGGAGAACAGAGCACGACTGGAGGGAGGGTGAGGAGGTTATTCAGTCTCTATTGCCGCCATAATAGATTCCCACAAATTTAGTGGCTTAAAACAACACAACTGTATTTTGTGATAGTTCTGGAGGTCAGAGGTCCAAAGTCGGACTCGTGGGCTAAAGCTAAGATTTCGGCAGAGCTGGAACCTTCCGGAGGTTCAAGTAGAAAATCACTTTCCTTGTCTTTTTCCAACTTCCAGAGGCCACTTGCATTCTTGCAGATCATAGCCCCTTCTGCCACCTTCAAGGGCCATCTTGCAAATCTTCCATTGTCACATTCTCTCCCTCATCTGACCTTCCTGCCTGTTATATGGAACTTTGTGATTATATCAGGCCAACCTGGATAATTCAGGATAATCTTCCCATCTCAAGAGCCTTAATTTGGCTACATCTGCAAAGTCCCTTATGCCATAGATGGTGGCATGTTCACGGGTTCTGGGAAGTAGGATGTGGACATCTTTGGGGGCCTAGCACCGGAGGCTATTGTGGTATTTCAGGAAGGACACAATGATAGCTTAAACTGAGTAGTAGCAGTAGAGATACCAAGGGGATAGATCTGAGATAACTTTAGGAAGTAGACTAACTGTCGACTGATTGGAGATGGGAGACGAGGGAGAGGGATGAGCAGGGAGCCCTTCTAGCACTCAGGCTACAACAACTGACCAAATGGCAATGCTGTTTACCAGACAGAGGACACAAGACAATACCGTGTTCAATACAGGGAGTACAATAAATACAGGAAGAGATGAGTTTGACCTACCTCTGAGGCATCCAAGAAGAAATGCCCAGAAGGCAGCTGGGCATTTATCTTCTTCCGGAGCCCAGAAGAAGGGTCTGCGAGGGCCACAGAAGTTAGAAAAAAAGAGTCAACAAATTATGGCCAGCAGACTGTTGTACAAATAAAAGTATTACCAGAACACAGCCAGGCTCATTCACATCCGCATTGTCTGTGGGTGCTTTTGCACTACAGAAGCAAAGCTGAATATTTGCAATACAGAACGTTTGGCCTACTAAGCCATACGGCCCTTTCACAAAACGTATGCCAACACTTGGGTTGGAGAATCACCAGCCCAAAGGTGGTACATAGGAGTGTAGGGTGACCCAGGGCAAATATGTGGAGGGAGAAGCCCAGAGGCCCAAGAAACCCAGCATTCAAGAAACAGGAATAATACAAAGAACAAAGGAATAATACAAAGATAGACATTGAGAGCTAGTGGCCAGAGACATAGGGAGACAACCAGGAGAGCTAAAGCTACAGAAGACAAAAAAATATGTGGCAGCTTTAAAATATTGGGGCGCCTGGGTGGCGCGGTCGGTTAAGCCTCCGACTTCAGCCAGGTCACGATCTCGCGGTCCGTGAGTTCGAGCCCCGCGTCAGGCTCTGGGCTGATGGCTCGGAGCCTGGAGCCTGTTTCCGATTCTGTGTCTCCCTCTCTCTCTGCCCCTCCCCCGTTCATGCTCTGTCTCTCTCTGTCCCAAAAATAAATAAATAAAAACGTTGAAAGAAAAAATTTAAAATATGTCCACAAGCTCTCTGATACTGAAGGGGATCAGAATATGCCACCCCAAAATATGCCACTTTGGCATAAGGGCTATTTTGAGCTGAAGACAACTGAGAAACAGCAAACACCAAAAAAAAAAAAAAAAAAACAAAAAACCCAAAACAAAACAAAAAAACAACAAAACAAAAACCACCCCAAAACAAACAAACAAACAAAAACCTCTCTGCCCTCCCCAACTATTTGCCTAGAAGCAGGCTTAGGTTCTTAATCACCAGAGACTCTTATCAGCCCAGAGACAGCACAGAGAGGAATCTACATAACAAACCTCACTGAAATAACCCTTATCTTCCATTAGCTTTCCCTATATATTTTCCTTCCCATGGTTTGCCACTCTCAGAAGCCTAAAACCCTTTTCCTGTGGCTTGCCATTTCTCTACAAATTTATTGGTTTTTGTTAAGATGCTACAAGCCTAAATTCTAACCACCCTTCTGAATGACTCTTCACTGTTCACTCTTTCTCCCTCATGTATGAGCTCTACACCGTGCTAATAAACTCTATTTGTTTTTCTCGTGTTAATCTGTCTTTTGTCAGTCTCATTTGCAGGGCCCCAGGTAATGAATCTAAGAGGGTAGAGGGAAAAGGTTTTTTCCTCGTCTACAGTACTCCTCAATTCTCCTACCCTTGATGGTGGGCTAGCCTGAATGACTCTATTCTCAGAAATGGAATCAAGCAAAGTGGTAATGTGTAAATTTAGTCATAAAAGGTCATATTTTAGGTCATAAAAGGACTATACATTCCTCCACTTTCTGAAAATAATAAAGGAAGGAAGTTATGCCATATTGTGGGGACACACAAACAGCCTACAGAGACATCCACATGATGAGTGGTTGAGGCTTGCAGCTGAGAACCAGAGAGGAACTTCGGCCACCTGCCAAAAGCCATCTGAATGAGCCATTTTGGTAAATCCCCAGCACTACGCAAGCCTTCAGATGACCACAGCTTGGCCAGCGTCCCAACTGCAACTACATGAGAGCCTCTGGACAAATCCACCCAGCTCAGATGCTCTGGAATTCTTGACCTACAGAAACCCTGAGATCATAAATATTTGTTGTCTCAGGTGACTAAAGTTTTGATGTAATTTGTTATACGACAGGTATAACTAATACAACAAGGAAATAAGTGTTTCAAGGAAAGCGTGATCAATGGCCATGCAGCTTAGAAGTCGAATGGAATTTAGCAGAGTGTGTCCATGGTTACCTTCTGGGGTGTGCTGAGTCCTGTGGGACTGTTCCAGAGTTGATGAAGTCTAACAAAACTTTTGTAGGAGCTCCTTGGCCAGGATGAGGACAACTGAAGCTGGCCATCATTTGTTTTCTCACATATGAAATGCTGGAGAGGAAGAAAAGAAAGGGGCATGTGGGGCTTCTCTAGAATCAGTCCTCCGTTTTTAGACAATTTTGGCCCATACCAGTGTGAAGTTGGAAAAGCCTTATTTTTTTTTTTTTAATGTTTATTTATTCATTTTGAAAGAGAGAGAGAGCAATCAGGGGAAGGGCAGAGAGAGAATCCCAAGCAGTTTCCATGCTGCCAGCATAGAGCCTGAGGTGGGGCTCGACCCCATGAACCAAACCATGAGATCATGACCTGAGCTGAAATCAAGAGTTGGACATTCAACCGACTGAGCCACCCAGGTGCCCCAAGAGCCTTATGTGTTTTTTTTTTTAATTTAATTTTTTAAAATTTATATCCAAATTAGTTAGCATATAATACAACGATTTCAGATTCCTTAGTGCCCCTTACCCATTTAGCCCATCCCCCCCCACACCCCCTCCAGTAACTCTCTGTTCTCCATATTTATGAGTCTTATGTTTGTCGCTCTCCCTGTTTTTATATTATTTTTGCTTCCCTTGCCTTATGTTCATCTGTTTTGTCTCTTAAAGTCCTCATATGAGTGAACTCATATGATGTTTGTCTTTCTCTAATTTCACTTAGCATAATACCCTCCAGTTCCATCCACAGAGTTGCAAATGGCAAGATTTCATTCTTTTTGATTGCCGAGTAATACTCATTGTATATATATACACCACTTCTTCTTTATCCATTCATCTCGATGGACATTGGGCTCTTTTCATACTTTGGCTACTGTTGATAGTGCTGCTGTAAACATGGGGGTGCATGTGTCCCTTAGAAACAGCACACCTGTATCCCGTGGATAAATGCCTAGTAGTGCAATTGCTGGGTCGTAGGGTAGTTCTATTTTTAGTTTTTTGAGGAACCTCCATACTGTTTTCCAGAGTGGCTGCACCAGCTTGCATTCCCAAGGAGGCTTATGTTTTTAGAAAGGCACTAATTACAAGTCCTTCCTGGGCCCTTGGCCAGAAGGCTTATGGAGAAAATCAAATAAATGAATATTCTCTGCTACTTCTCTGAATTCCTCTGAAGTCAGGACATCTGTTGATGCCTTTCTTATATTTAGTAAGTGATCAAAAGTGATTCGTGTGCTTCAGTCCATAATCACCTGACCACACAACTCTTGAGGGGGAAAACGTCCCAGGAATCTGACTTCAGTTTCCACTTCTCACCTAAAACTCATCTCTCAAAAATATCACAGAACCATGTGCCAGATCGACCAACCCTTTCTTGGTTGCATACTTTTTGACATAGATCAGCTAGTTTGGTGAGAGAATGAAGCTGTATACAATGAATTAACTTCTTTGCTGTGGTTTTTTTTTTTTTTTTTATTCTCAACCTAGGTATATTTTATTAAGCCATCTTTTTTTTTTTTTCTTATGCATTCTCAAGACTGGCCTTTTCTATGCATGTATGTTTCATCTTATTTATTTATTTATTTATTTATTTTATTTTTTATTTTTTTTTTAAGAAAAAAAATTTTTTTTTCAACGTTTATTTATTTTTGGGACAGAGAGAGACAGAGCATGAACGGGCGAGGGGCAGAGAGAGAGGGAGACACAGAATCGGAAACAGGCTCCAGGCTCCGAGCCATCAGCCCAGAGCCCGACGCGGGGCTCGAACTCACGGACCGCGAGATCGTGACCTGGCTGAAGTCGGACGCTTAACCGACTGCGCCACCCAGGCGCCCCTTTATTTTTTATTTTTTAAAATTTATATCCAAATTGGTTAACACATAGTGCAACAATGATTTCAGGAGGAGATTCCATAATGCCCCTTGCCCATTTAGCCCATCCCCCCTCCCACAACCCCTCCAGGAACCCTCAGTTTGTTCTCCATATTTAAGAGTCTCTTATGTTTTGTCCCCCTCCCTGTTTTTATATTATTTTTGCTCCCCTTGCCTTATGTGCATCTGGTTTGTCTCTTAAAATCCTCAGATGAGTGAAGTCATATGATGTTTGTCTTTCTCTAATTTCGCTTAGCATAATACCCTCCAGTTCCATCCACAGAGTCGGAAATGGCAAGATTTCATTCTTTTTTGATTGCCGAGTAATACTCTATTGTATATATATATATATATATATATATATATACCACATCTTCTTTATCCATTCATCCATCGATGGACATGTGGGCTCTTTCCACACTTTGGCTGTTGTTGATAGTGCTGCTATAAACACGGGGGTGCATGTGTCCTTTCGAAACAGCACACTGGTTCCCGTGGATAAATGCCTAGTAGTGCAACTGCTGGGTACTAGTTATGTACCATTTTGGGGCAGAATTGAGAAAACAGTAACTCAGATAACTTCCGGTGTTGTGCGGCTCAGAGGAGGAACCCTCGTTGAGAAAGACACTCACAAGCATGTGTTGGATTTCAGGGTTGCTTCAGCTTGAAGAATTCTGGCTAACTCAGCATGAGGCCACTGAGCTCCTGAATAGGCTGCTCCATATTTAGACACTTACTATGGTGGCTTGTTTACTTGTTTCTTATGTTTTATTCACTTGTATCATTTTAGCTTTTGGTCCCTTTAATCATTCAGTCTTCGATTTGAAGTGATTTGGCACAATTCAATTGTTCGTAATGTGCTTTGTCTTTTCTTACTATTTTATACCTCTTTTTTTTTTTTCATTTAAAGTGCTCGTTCTCAATGATTGTTTTTTTTTTAATTTTTTGTTTTAACATTGATTTATTATTGAGAGACAGAGAGACAGAGCATGAGCAGGGGAGGGGCAGAGAGAGGAGGAGACACAGAATCCGAAGCAGGCTCCAGGCTGTCGGCACAGAGCCCGACACGGGGCCTGAACTCACAAGCCGTGAGATCATGACCTGAGCTGAAGTCAGACGCTCAACCGACTGAGCCACCCAGGCGCCCCCCAATGATTTTTTTTGTTACTCTTTATCACTTTCAGTTTTATGGTTGCCCTCTTTTTATCTCATATTTTATTACAGTTTCAATTTTCTGTTTATTTTTATTTTTCTCTATCTCTTTAATAATTGCTTAAAAATTTTTTTTTAATGTTTATTTATTTTTGAGAGAGAGAGACAGAGACAGAGTGTGAGTGGGGGGAAGAGCAGACACAGAGGGAGACACAGAACCCAAAGCAGGCTCCAGGCTCTGAGCTGTCACCACAGAGCCCGACACCGGGCTTGACCCCATGAACTGTGAGATCATGACCTGAGCTGAAGTCGGATGCTTAACTGACTGAGCCACCCAGGTGCTCCATCTTTATTAACTGCTTTTTAAAAAATAATTTCTTTTCTGTTAGTTACTAATTGGGAGTCATAAGCACACCCCTAGGGTGAGCCATGCTATATGTGATCCATACCAGAAGCTAAGGAGAACAGAGGATTCTTCCTTCTAGGTCACCTTTCTAGGTCCCTTTAAGGATACCACATTCCCTTCCTGTTTCAAAAAGTTGTAACCTGATTGATATGGGAGACCCAGCATCCAGAAGATCCCCCAAGATCAAGTGCAATGGCTGCTGACATTTCCATCCCCCAGAGTACATGTCCCTATAATCAATCCTCTGTGCTTAAGTGAGGTGGGACCCAAGCATAGGCTGGATTTCACTTTCAAGTTTAGGTTATGTTATCTGACAAAGGTGAAGGGATTCTGCCTATGTATTTAAGGTTCCGGATCAGCTGATGACTTTGAGTTCATCAAAAGGGAGATTATTCTGGATGGGCATGACCTAATTAAGTGAGCCCCCCACCCCCCACCCCGCCTTTTTTTAGTTTATTTATTTATTTTGAGACCAGGTGTGCATGTGGGGGAAGGGGAGAGAGAGAGAGAATCCCAAGCAGACCCCCGTCAGCAGGGAGCCTGCTGGGCGGCTCAAACCCATAAACCTTGAGATCACGCCCTGAGCCGAGGTTGGGCGTTTGACCGAGACACCCAGGTGCCCTTAAGCGAGCCATTAAAAGATACAGGGCCTGTCCTAGAGTCAGAGATTGGATGTATGAAACTGATTCCACTGCCGGCCTTGAGGAGGTCGGCTGCTCTGTTTCTTGTTTGTTTCTTGTGGCCATAACTTTTCTTTTTTCACTTTTTTAGTGACATCTGATGTTCACTGAAATTTTACAGTGTGCCAGCATCAGTCCAAGTTTTTTTTCACTGACCTATATATGAGTATAGTTGACACACGATGTCACATTGGTTCCAGCTGTACGACATCGTGGTTCCCCAACTGCACGCGTTACACTGGGCTCATCACGAGTGCAGCTACCATCTGTCACCATACAAGGCTAGTGCAGTGTCATTCCCTGTGCTGGACCTTTCAGCCCAGTGGGCTTACTCATTCTATAACTGGAAGCCTGTACCTCCCCACTCCCCTCCTCCCATGTTGCCCATCTCCCCTACTCCCCTCTGCAACCACCAGTTTGCTCTGTGCGCTCACGGGGTAGGCTACTATGTTCAAGTGGCCTGTGAAGGCCACACGGCAAAGGGCCTGAGACCTAGCTGCTGACAGGAGTCCCCCGCTAACACCTAGCAAGGACACGGGGACGCCAGTCCTACAAGTGCAAGGAAGTGGACTCGGCCAACAACCCAAGTGAACTTGGAAATGGGCCTTTCTGCCGGCGAGCCTCCACATGAAAACAAACCAGCTGACCCTTTGATTTCTGTGTTGTGGCCCCATGAGCAGAGGATCTAAAACATGCCAGACTCCTGACCCGTGGAAGCTGTACCATAGCAACTGTGTGTTGTCTTAAGCCACTAGGCGTGTGGTCATTTGTTCCACGTGGGTAAAACCTAATGTGTCACGTGATATCACACTGATAACCTTCCCCAACTGCTGAGATGGAGCAGTTTGTTCCCATCGTAACGTCAAGGTTCTCGCTGAGGAGGTACAGCCTATCATCTCTATCCTCCTCTAAACCCTGTGGACACTGAGCAAACTCTCTGCACTCACCACCACCTATCAGGAAGGGGAGCTACAGTCGCTTAAGCGCCTGACTCTGGCTCAGGTCGTGATCTCGCGATTTGTGAGTTCGAGCCCACTGTCGGGCTCCGTGCTGAGAGCTCAGAGCCTGGAACCTGCTTTGGAATCTCTGTCTCCCCCTCTCTCTCTGCCCCTCCCTCACTCACCCTCTGTCACTCTCTCAAAAATAAATAAAACATTTTTAAAAAAGGGGGGGGGAGCTACGTGCCAAGTTCCATTTGCAGAAGGATTTTTAACATAAAAATGGTTAAGGTTAACAAATAAAAGTATGGTGTCTTCAGCCTTCCAACAAGACTCCTTGGAAGGAAGGAAGGTAGAAGAACCCCTACTTTGTGTCACAATTATATCTTCCAAAAATGGGTCAAACAACATTGCCCATCCCATGTGATCTCATAAAGTGGCTTTGACACTCCTCCCGTTGAGAAGTGAGTCTACGCCCCCTTCCTTTGACACTGGGCAGACGTAGGACAGTAGTAACACGGTGACTTCCAAGCTAAGTCACCAGAACATTCATCCTGGAAGTTTTCAGCCACCATGGAAGCAGTCTGATTACCCTGAGGCCACCTGACATCAGCCCAAGCAGGAGACCACATGGAAAGGCACTGTGACTACATGAAGAGAGTGAGGTGCTTCACCAGCCCCAAACTCTTCAGATCCCCTACTTTTCCGGCTCTAGCCAGTTGACTACAACCATAGGAAAGATCCCAAGCCACAAATGCCCAACAACTGGGAAAAATAAGCCCACTGACCCAATCAAAGGAGGGAGGCAGAGACTCAGAGCACATTGAAGCGAGGCTTTAATTGATGTTTTTGCAAGAGCGGGTGTCTGATGGACAGACACACTCGGAGAAGTTACAGCAGACAATTTATCTCCTAGTGTGCAAATCTCTCCCCGGCTCCTCATTGGCTAAGTGCTACAGAGGCAAGTCCCTCCCTGGTTTCTCATTGGCTTAGTACTACAGAGGTTACAGCCTTATCGGGAAGTCGCCTATGCCCATAAGGCAAAAAGGGAGTCTGATGGGAACAAACATACATTCCCTGAGGTGACGCAGAAACTTTCAGTCCCTCCTCCCTTTCTTCTACGACACAAGCTCATTGCAAAGCCCACGAAAATAAGCCCGCGTAAAGGAGAGGGGAAGAAGAATAACCAGGAAGTGAAGTGTCTAAAGGTTTGGGATTCCACTGTCGGGGTGGGGGGTTTGTACATATTTCCAGCAGGTTGTAAATGTACTGTTAGCTGGACAGTACCGCTTTTCTTTAGTATTTCTGAAAATGAATCATTTCCCTTACTTCTCACACCAACCCCTTGCAAATTCCTGACCCACAGAAACAGCGAGAGAGAGAGCGAAGCTATGGCTGATGCTTTACGTCATTAAATTTCAGGGTGATTTGTTACTTTGTTAGGCAGCAACAGATAACCGGGACATTTTAGTTTCAAGTCCTTCCTTAGGTCAATCTGCCCCCTGCACAGTTCTGAGTCTTGACTGGCCTCCCTTCTACTCTTACCTACCCTGCCCCCATAACCCTGGGCAGAATTATGAAAGGTCCCCTTGGTGTGTCAGTTGCCTCCATCCCCTTCCTTTGTCTTGAGATTGAGGAGAATTTGCCTAAAATTGGGATTATCCTCTAGTCTTGAGTCACCTGTGTTTTTGCTGGATTAACCAAGACACAAGAAGACCACATTTAAAAGTTATGCTCGCCATGGGGCACAGAAGGCATAAAAACAGGACACTGACCTCAAGGAATTTACAATCTATTTAGTGTTTTTTAAAAGTCAAACAGGAGCGCCTGGGTGGCTCAGTCGGTTGAGCGTCCGACTTGGGCTTGAGTCATGATCTCATGGTCTGTGGGTTAGAGCCCCACGTCAGGCTCTGTGCTGACAGCTCGGAGTCTGGAACCTGCTTCGGATTCTGTATCTCCCTCTCTCTCTGCCCCTCCCCCGCTCATGCTCTGTCTCTCTCTCTC
Source organism: Puma concolor (assembly GCF_028749965.1). Lineage (NCBI taxonomy): Eukaryota > Metazoa > Chordata > Mammalia > Carnivora > Felidae > Puma > Puma concolor. The sequence continues at coordinate 27,475,368 of NC_141683.1, forward strand.
TCTCTCTCTCTCTCTCTCTCTCTCTGCCAAAAATAAATAAACATTAAAAACAACGATGCAGTCTCTGTTGAGAAAACCTCCGGGGCACTATGTTGCTCAAAGTAGAATGATCATTTCATTTGTTACCCAAATCTAACAGTTTTGAAAGTGAAAGGGAACACTATTGCTAATCACCTTGGGAAACCAGGCATAAACTGGCACTATCCTGGGCAAACCAGAACATGTGGTCCTCAGAGCCACAGGAACGTACTTCGGGAGAGCCATGAGAGCTCTTACTCATTGTCAAACGATAACTTTGGTTGAACCCAACCTCTTCTCCCACTCTGCACCTGTTCCCAGCAGCTGAACATGGCTGGGAACCATACACAGCTATGCTGACTGCTCAGCTCTGAACCCATGCCCATTTATCACACGTGACTCTTGGTGCTCCATAGCAAACATGCCATGTTTCCCGCTCTCCTGGACAACGCTTTCACCTCTCTCTCTCCTTCCTCCCAAACTCCAACGCGTCCTCCTTCATCCTCGCTTCCACCTCTCCGCTCCTGTGCCCATACGCTCTGCCTCCTCCGTGCTGTGTGGATACGCTGTCTGTGCTCCAGGATGAGGAAAACCCCTCTGCTCATACACTAGGTCTCATCTACTCTCACCCACTCAGGATTCTGCGCCCACAGTTCTCCTCTGTCTCTCCTGTTTCATCAGTGTTTCCCTTAGGAGGAACATGCCGCTATATATCCTGTTTTGATGTTTTTAAGGTTTACTTATTTATTTTTGAGAGAGAGAGAGAGCGAGCAGGGGAGGGGCAGAGAGAGGGAGGGAGGGAGAATCTCAGGCAAGCTCCATGCTGTCAGGCTGTCAGCATGGGGTCCGATTCAGGGCTCGATCTCACAAACCGTGAGATGAAATCAAGAGTCCCGTGTTTAACCAACTGAGCCACCCAGGTGCCACTCTCTCCCGTCTTTAAAAAACCCTCTCTTGCCTTTCTGGCAGTGATGTCCTGCCCCCAAGAACATACCCCTCACAAAGGACCTCCTGCGCCCATCCCCAGAAGAGGAGAAGAAGAAGCACAAGAAGTGCCTGGTCCAGAGCCCCAACTCCTCCTTCATGGACATGAAGTACGCAGCGTGCTACAAAATCACCACTGTCTTCAGCCACGCACAAACGGTGGTTTTGTGTGTGGGCTGCTCCACCGTCCTGTGCCAACTGAAAGGAGGAAGAGCAAGGCTTACACAAGGATGCTCCTTCAGACAGGAGCGGCAATAAAAGTACCCTAAATCCACATGAGTGGGAAACTATCCCAATAAACTGATTTTGGACACAAAATAAATAATAATAATAATAATAATAATAATAATTAATAATAATAAAGTCAAAACCCTCTCTTGATTCCATTTTCCCCTCCAGTTATGACCCCAACTCATTCCCTCCCTTCACACAAGATTATTTGAAAGAATACTCAGTCTCCGATTTATCTCCTTTCGTACGACCTTCAGTCCACCCCCGTGAGGGTTTTGCCTCCACCACTCCACCAAAACCGTTCTGGCCATGTAGCAAATGAGCTCCACATGCCACATCAGGGGACGGTTCTCATCCTGTCAGCAGCATCTGACAAAGAGCATCTTCTAAGACTTCCTCGAAAGACGTTTTCCCTTGGCTCATAGGGCACTACGCTTACCTGGCCTGATTCCCGCCTTTCTGGCCACTCTTTCATAGTCTTCTTTGCTACACCCCCATCCTAAACGTTGGGGTGCTCTGAGATACTCAGTTTTCTATCCGTATTCACTCCTTTGGGGATTTTATTCAGCCTCACAGCTTTCAGTCCTATCTTTCTCTGGTGATTCTTCAACTCGTACCTCTAACCTTGATTACCCAATCGTCCGTCCAACATCTCCACCTGGATGTCTAACAGGCATTTCAAATTTAACGTGTCCAAAATTGAATGCCTGTGTTCGCCTTAATGCTGCCCCTTCTTCGGTCTTACCAAACATAGATAGATGGCAACTCCATTCTTCCAGCTACACGAACAAAAAACTTTAGTGTTGGGGCGCCTGGGTGGCGCAGTCGGTTAAGCGTCCGACTTCAGCCAGGTCACGATCTCGCGGTCCGTGAGTTCGAGCCCCACGTCGGGCTCTGGGCTGATGGCTCAGAGCCTGGAGCTGGTTTCTGATTCTGTGTCTCCCTCTCTCTCTGCCCCTCCCCCATTCATGCTCTGTCTCTCTCTGTCCCAAAATAAATAAAAAACATTGAAAAAAAAAACAAAAAAAACCTTTAGTGTTATCTTTGACTCCTCTTCCTCTTATGCCCCACAGCCAACCCACGAGCAAGTCCGGAGTATTCTACCTTCCAAATGTTTCCAGATTCAGACCACCATCATCTCTCACCTCCTAACCATCGCCTCTTGCCACTATCTCTCACCTCCCAACTTACCTTCCTGCTCCTGCTCTTGCTTCCCTCTCGTCTTGTCTATTCTCATCCGTCAAATCCTAAGTCAGATCATGTCACTTCTCTCCTCAAAAGTCGTATTTCACTCCGGGTGAAGAGGAAAGCATTCCCCTTCCCTGTCACCTCTTTGACCTCTTCTCTTCCTTTCCCTCTCGTTCACTCCGCTGTAGCTCGTTGAGCCCTGCTGTCCTTCCAACACACCAGGCCTGTGTTTTTGTTCATGCTCTTTCGCCCACATAGGACGACCTTCCCCCAGATATCCTTATGGCTACCTCCCTCATTTCCTTCGAGGGTTAATCCAAAGGTCATTTTCTTTCTTTTTTTTTTTTTTTTTTTTTAAATTTTTTTTTTCAACGTTTATTTATTTTTGCGACAGAGAGAGACAGAGCATGAACAGGGGAGGGGCAGAGAGAGAGGGAGACACAGAATCGGAAACAGGCTCCAGGCTCTGAGCCATCAGCCCAGAGGCCGACGCGGGGCTCGAACTCACGGACCGCGAGATCGTGACCTGGCTGAAGTCGGACGCTTAACCGACTGCGCCACCCAGGCGCCCCAAAGGTCATTTTCTTAATGAAGACTTCCTTGGTCACTATCAGAGTCAGCATCCAAAATGTCCCCTAATGATTGTCTCTTGATCCCCATACTCCTATGTTTTCCCGTCATCCCTTCCCATATCGTACTAGAGCTCGTTTGTGTGGCAGCAGAAGGGATGATATGCCACTTCTGAGGTTAGGTTATAAAAGCCTGCAACTTGCACCTTGGGCATGCCATCTCTTTTTCTCGAGTCATTCTCTCTAGGTAAAGCGAGCTGCCATGTCATGAGCAGTCCTACGGAGACAGGCGAGGAACTGAGGTCTCTTGCCAAGAGCCGTGTAGGTTGAGCACGGAAACTGATAGCCCATGCCTTGACTGTGATTTCATGAAAGACCCTGAGCCAGAATCACTGCTTAAGCTCCTCTTGTCCTTCTTACCCTCAGAAGCTGTGTGAGACAGTAAATGTTTATTGTCTTTGGCTGTAGAGTTTGGAGATAATTTGTTATACAGCAATAAATGATATTGACAACATGTCCAAACCCAGCCCCTGAGATATTATATCGACTTTCCTGTTTTATTTTTTTTTCTTCTTAGCATTGATTACTATCTAGGATCTCTCTCTCTTTTTTATTTTTTTTTTAATTTTTTTTTCAACGTTTATTTATTTTTGGGACAGAGAGAGACAGAGCATGAACAGGGGAGGGGCAGAGAGAGGGAGACATAGAATCGGAAACAGGCTCCAGGCTCTGAGCCATCAGCCCAGAGCCTGACGCGGGGCTCGAACTCACGGACCGCGAGATCGTGACCTGGCTGAAGTCGGACGCTTAACCGACTGCGCCACCCAGGCGCCCCACTCTCTCTCTTTTTTAATGTTTTTATTTATTTTTTCAGAGAGAGGGTGCAAGTGGGGAAGGGGCAGAGGGAGAGGGGGACAGAGGACGCAGAAGTGGGCTCTGTGCTGACAGGCTGACAGTAGCTAGCCTGACATGGGGCTTGAACTCACAAACCATGAAATCATGACCTGAGCTGAAGTCGGACACTCAACCAACTGAGCCATCCAGGTGCCCCAGCATCCATTATTATCTAACATATGATATATATTTTTTTATTTACCTTGTGTTCGTCCCTCTCTTCAGCTAGGATGTAAACCGGCAGGGATTTTTGCCCCTTCTGTTCACTGCCAAACTCCAGCGCCTACAACAAAGTCTGGCACGTAGTAGGCACCCAACAAATTTTTGTCAAACGAATGCATAAAAGAATGAATGGATGGGGCGCCTGGGTGGCGCAGTCGGTTAAGCGTCCGACTTCAGCCAGGTCACGATCTCGCGGTCCGTGAGTTCGAGCCCTGCGTCGGGCTCTGGGCTGATGGCTCAGAGCCTGGAGCCTGTTTCCGATTCTGTGTCTCCCTCTCTCTCTGCCCCTCCCCCGTTCATGCTCTGTCTCTCTCTGTCCCAAAAGTAAACGTTGGAAAAAAAAAAAAATTTAAAAGAATGAATGGATCTGACATCAGCTTTTAGTCTTAAATTCTCCTACATAAATTCAGTTATAATCCTAATCATTTACCCACAGTTTTCCCAGTATTATTTTTAGTACCCAAACCTGTATGGCCAGTTGTGCCGTAACACAACACATGCTACTAAAAATAACCACACTATACAAATGCCGTGCAATGAAAACCAGGGGCTTAAGGGAAAAGTGAGGTTAGAAGGCACAATACCCAAACACTCTGTTAGTAACAACAATGAAAGACAGGGGCCTGATAAAATGGTAGTACAGTTTATACATGTTAAATAGTTGAGAAATACGTAAACGCCACAATAAATATAGCATTATACCTCAACGCAGATTTGAATTTTGCATATGGAAGTGGATGTTGGAAGGGGCACAAACTTCTGGGTTACTGTGAAGTGTTAAAGGGGGGTTATCTGAGATTGGAAAGAAAATGATAACACCAGATACCAAAGGGTATGGTTTGTAACACCGTGAACTTAGGTGGGGGCAGACATTTGAGGTGTGTGCTTGTCTACATTTTATGTATTCCCACCCTGCTTGGTTCAGCTGGGTGCGTTTTTCTCTGCCTAATGTTTTCCAGGGCAAAATCAAGCATAAGCAAATGCAAGAATCACATCATGTTCAAATTGCTCCCTAATATATGAATCAGATTGGAACAAATTCATGTTTTCAAAACAAGCCTGACAGCAGAACCGACTGTATCTTTGTTTATAACATTGTCTAAGGTCATTCTTTCTCCTTTTTGCCTGGCCGATTCTGCCTTCACTTCAAGGTTTATTTTCCCTTGCCTCTGTTATTACCTGTATTGACTTTATCATCTTTGAACATTCTCAGGCTTCCTTCTCAATTCTATCTTATTGCTATCTTGATATCTTATCAGTTCACTCTACACTTGATTGTGTCTCTCTCTCCAGCTAGCTATAAACTACTTGAGGGCAGGGGTAGCCTCCAACTCACTGTGTCCGTTTGCTCATCTTCCAGTACTCATCCTAGGACTGCGTCTTGCATACAATGGACGTTGGAAAACTCTGTTGGTTTGATCTCAAGGCAGGACTACATGAGGCCTTTTCCATCTCATAGCTTGATACCTACTGAAAGCAGTACAGTCACTTCCGGAGAAAACTCAAACCAAGATTGAGTATGAGAAACCAAAGCCTAAGATCAAAGATGAATGTGTTAAGTCGGTACCGAATCCCATGAAAGGGGCAGTGTTCAATGACTACCGCTTGGCTGGTTTGATCAGGGATTTAATCCTAGAATGCCTGAGTCTTCAACAGAATTTTGAAGAAAAGAAAGGTAATTTTGACTCCGAATTTAAAATGTCTTACCTAGAAGGAAAGGAGTCCTTGATACTGGATACCTAAATTAATACCTCCCGAAAAATGAAGGATGGGTTGAGATTACATTTCTCTCCAAAGACAGCAGGCAAGGCCCCAGAATGGGTGATGAGGGTGATCTAAGTATCAAAGATTAAGCCTTGGGGAAGGGAGTGGGGTGACTTTGGTGCTTCACTGACGGGGCACAGACTTAAGAAGCAAAAATGGGTCAGGCCACATCATTGCTCATTCTAGAGGCATCATTCAGATGGCAGTTTCTGGGAACGTTCTTTCTTTTCTTTTCTTTTTTAGTTTATTCAAGTAGTCTCTACATCCAATGTGTGGTTCGAACTCACAACTCTGAGATCAAGAGTCCACATGCTTTTCTGACGGAGGCAGCCAGGCACCCCTCTGCGAACTTTCTCTATGCCAACTGGAAATGAGTCTTTCAAAGGGAGACTGACAATCCACCTGCATCCAAGTATGCCTCAGGATAGGGGAGGATATGAGGACATGGAGTGGTACAGATAGTGCATAATGCTAGAACTCATTCTAGGGGTCCAAGTAGGGTATATGGCCCAAACAATCAAAACCCTGCATTATTAACTCAAAATTAAGATCTCAAGCTTACAGTTATTTATATGTGCCTTACCCATTCATCAGCAGAAGCTGAAATCTCTCCTTCACCTCTACAACTCAGAAGGCTCTTTCTCAGGGGGTCAACCTCCCCTCGTCTTTCTTAAGGAGCCCAGGGGCCCTTGCGTTTCCCTCAAGTGGAGGAGGAAAACTGTTTTCCCTCTACCCATATTAGGTTTATTGTAGGGGCCCTGTAAATTAGGCTGGTAGAAGACAGATTAACAAAACAAAAACGGAAGTTTATTAACATGTGCATTGAGCATACGCACAGGAGTACCCAATGATGAGTAATTCAAAGAGGTGGTTAGGACTTGGGTTTATACAGCAGCTTAAAAATAAATTTTTAGGGAAGTGCCGAGAGAAAGGAAAAGGACTTTGAGTTGCTAAGGCAGCAGTTGGTGGGAAGGTCAATATGTGAGAGAACTAATGGCTGATAAAGTTTCAGTAAAGTTTGTTAAATAGGTTGCTCTGGTGCCATCTCTGGGCTGATAAGGGTCTAGAGTTGTCTCCAGTCATTGACCTCTGTTCTTCCTGGTAGAGCAGCGAGGGGGGGACACCTTTACAAATTTATGTCCTGCTTTTAGGCAAACAAGGGGAAGTCGGAGCTTTTCTCGTGTCTGCTTCTTCTCACTTGCCTTCAGCTCAATGTAATCCTTTGCCAACATGCCATATTTTAGGGTAGCATATTCTGCTACCTACCTTCATTAACATTCTGTGAGTAGGCTCCCCAAGTCCCCAGCCTAGCTCATGTCTGCAATAACTTAATTTCTACTTTATTGAACTTCCTTGGGAACTCTGAGCCATTGCCCAGCACTAGCTGCCTGGATCCAATAGGATTATTCTCAGATTCTGGGAAACAGTGCCACCCTTTGTGCCCACACCTTGTATTGGCCAGGGGACCTTCCCATATATCAGGGGCAGCTGGTGGAGGACAATTAGGTCACGTCAGGAGGCACACATGAACATGCCAGAGGGGTGGGACAGCACGTAAGGCTCTCGTTGTCCCAAGTCTTGTCCAATGGCTGTGCCATGTGGATCAGGAGAGCTAAGAACATGGCTGCTGCTGTGGCTACTATGGCTTGCTGGGTGCTGAAAAAACACAATAATGCCTCTGTCCCTGTCCTCTGTTGCCAGAACTCGGAACTAATTACAAATATACTCAATGGTAGTCCATCCCAAACCTTAATATTTTTTCTCTCCTCTGCCCTCCCCTAACCTGGGGAGTGCAGGTGGAGGATAATCTGAGATAAATGGCCTGGGAGGAGTCAGGAGGAAACTTCTGAAAAGCTGATTTTCCAGTTTGGCTGGCCAGTAGGTTGCCAGCCACAGACACCCTACCCTCCTCCCAGACACTGCCCACAGATCAGAAATTACACCGCTGTTCATTTCACTGAAGGGAATTTGACAGGTTTGATAACGAAAGACAGTCAAATCAACCCTGCAATGGTTTATAAATATGTACAGATTGGTTGAATACTTGGGAGTCATGATGATCTTAGAAGATGATGAAATTGAACATATTAGGATGAAAACAGCCACGTGAATGATGCTTTTTATAAGTAAGCTCCAACAAAGGTATTTTTGGTTTTTTCCTAACCTCTGGGAAACAATTTTATAATTGTAATTGTAAAATGTTGCCTCTTCATTTATAACATTCCCCCCTACAACTGGGAAGATGTCTCAACAACAGTACCAAAACCTTTCAGTCCGAGAAAAGAGTCTTGAATTGGTATAACCATGATGGTGTTGAGTGCCCATTTCTACCTGGGAATCGCTTGGCGTTCTAGGGCAGGCAGCAGCTCCCTGGTTTGCACCAAGGACATCAGAAGAATAATGAGATTCTGTGTCCTGGGCTCTGAGGCCCTTCCAGAGCCCTTCAGTCCACCCTGTGGAGGCCTAGAGACCTCTCCTCGTCTCCTATCATTAGAGATTGTGTTAGTCAGCTCAGGTTACCATAACAAAGACTGGGTTAGCTTGGGCTTCCATAACAAAATACCATAGACGGGGTGGCTTAAATACTAGAAATTTATTTCTCACAGTTCTGGAGGCTGGGATGTTCCAGATCAAGGTCCAACAGTGTCAGTTTCTGGTAAGAGCTCTCTTCCTGCATTATAGATGGCTGCCTTCCCATTGTTTCCTCACACCATGGGGAGAAAGAGAGTTCTGGTGTCTCCTCTTACAGGGCACTAAACCTGTGAGGGCCTCCCGTTATGACCTCATTTAACCTTGATTACTTCCCTACTCCAAATACAGTTGCATTGGGAGCTGGGGCTTCAGCATATTAATTTGGGCAGTGGACACAATTTGGTCCATAGCATTCCATGCTTGCTCCCCACCAAATTCATGGCTTATTGCATGCAAAATATATTGATTCTATACCAATGAGCCCAAAAGTCTTACCTCACTCTAGTATTAACCCTGAAGTCTAAAGTCTCATCTAAATATCATCTAAATCAGGTATACATGTTTGAGGTATATTCATCCTGAGACAAAATTCCTCTTCAGCTGTGAACCTGTGACATCAGACAAATTATGTACTTCCAAAATACAATGAGGGACAGGCATAGGCATTATAAGTAGGAGAAATTCGGGGCACCTGGGTGGCTTAGTCAGTTGAGCGTCTGACTTCAGCTCAGGCCATGATCTCACAGTCTGTGAGTTCGAGCCCCACATCGGGCTCTGTGCTGACAGCTTGGAGCCTGGAGCCTGCTTCGGATTCTGTGTCTCTCTCTCTCTCTCCCCCTCCCCTGCTCATGCTCTGTCTCTCTCTGTCTCAAAAATAAATAAAAACATTAAAAAAAATTTTTTTAAATAAATAATTGGGAGAAATCCAAAGGAAGGAATGGGTGATAAGTCCTAAGCAAGTCCAAAACCTAGCAAGCCAAATTCCATTAGATCTTAACTTGAGAATAATCTTCTTTGGGTCAATGCCGTGCCTTCTGGACTCCCACACCCAAGGCTTTAGTCAGAAGCTCTCTGGCCTGTTGAAACCAATGCAATGGACCCACCTTTTGAAACCAAGAAAGCAGCCCTGATAATCTCAATTATTTGAGGGGTTGTTTTTCCCTTTTCTTAAAGAATATCACACATTTGATAAATATCTCTCTGGTCCTGTTCTGTAGTATCTAAAAAGTCCAACAGCTTTCCTTCATTTTGTTTTCTCTGTCCTCCTTAGTTCACACTGGCAGTGTCTTTGCTAGTATAATCACATCTCTATGCCTGGCTTCTGCTGAAGTGGCTGATTAAGTCCATGAGTTACAACTAGGATCTCACTCTCTCCCTTTAAGTTTATTTATTTTGAGAGAGAGAGAGAGAGAGAGAGCATAAGCAGGTGAGGGGCAGAGAGAAGGAGATACAGAATCCCAAGCAGGCTCTACACTGATGGTGCAGAGCCTGATGCAGAGCTTGAACTCATAAAACGTGAGATCATGATCTCAGCCAAGATCAAGAGCCAAACTCTTAACCAACTGAGCCACCCAGGTGCCCCCATCTAAGATCTCTTTATCAAATGGCTGTTTAGCCACACCCTTAGTGTTCTCTTCAGATCAAGTTTTCTCATTTTTTTTTTTTTTTACAGTATGGATAGGCTGATAATTTTCCCAATCTTCAAGTTCTGGTTCCTTTTTGCCTAATAATTCCTTCTTCAATCCATCTTTCTCCTTTCACATTTTACTACAAGAGTCAACCATTTGGAATGAACCAAGCCATTCCTTCAATACTATGCTTGGAAATCCTCTCAGTTAAATATCCAATTTCATTGCTTGAAAGTTCCATCTTCCACAAAACACTAGAACATAGTTCAGCCAAATTCTTTCCACTTTATAACAAAGATCACTTTTCTTCCAGTTTATAGTAACGTGTTCCTCATTTCCATCTGAGACCTCACCAGAATCGCCCTTGACATCCATATTTCGAGCATGCATGTCAAAAATCTGCCAGCCTCTACCCAGTTCCCATTTCTAAAGCCACTTCCACATATTTAGGTATTTGTTAGAGAAGCACTCCCACTTCTAGGGTTCTCGAGAGAAACAGAACCATATTTTAAAGACATTTATCGTAAGGAATTGGCTCACATGATTATAAGTCCCAAGAGCAAGTCAGCAAGCTAGAGACCCAGGAGAGCTGATGATGTAGTACCAATCCAAGTCTCAAGGCCTGAGGACTGGGAGAGCCAATGCTGTAAGTTTCAGTCCAAAAGCTAGGAAGCTTGAGACCCAAGAAGAGCTGATGTTTCAGTTAGACTCCAAAGACAGAAGACCAATGTCTCAGCTCATCAGTTCGGCAGGCAAAATTCCCTCTTACCCAGCCTTTTTTGTTCTGTTTGGGTCTTCAGATGATTGGATGAGGCTCACCCACATTAAGGAAAGCAAACTTCTTTACTCAGTCTACCAACTCAAATATTAATCTCATTCAGAAACACTATCACAGACACATCCAGATTCATGTTTGACCTAATGTCTGGGTGTCCTTGTCCCAGTCAAGTTGACCCATAAATTACCCATCACAGTGATCATCCAGGGAGGTTATAACAGGCGATTTAAACCTTTCTCTCAACAAGCTTTGAATGAGCATATGCTAAGTACAAGGTCCCACTCTTAAGTTCTTTGAATGTCAGTTTAATTCTGTTCAGTATTATTTGGTTCCAATTGTGGCACAGACTGTTACCACAGATGGTGAGCTTGCTTCTACAGAGATCTTGTAGATGCCCACTGAATGGCCTGGTTTAGCTCATACATTCTAGGCTATGGATAGCAATACTGTCAAGACATGGGCAGGAGTGTGGGGAGGCAGAAAAGAAGAAGCTATTGTAGATCAGTACTTCTCAAGGAGTATATGAATTACTTGGGAGCTTGTTAAAATGCAAATTCTGGGGGCACCTGGGTGGCTTAGTTAGTAGAGCATCCAAACTCTTGATTTTGGCTCAGATCATTGATCTCCTCATTTGTGGGTTTGAGCCCCACGTGGGGCTCTGTGCTGACAGTGTGGGGCCTGCTTGGGATTCTCTCCCTCCTTCTCTCTCTGTCCCTCCTCCATGTGTGAGCTCTCTCTCTCTCTCTCTCTCATTCTCTCAAAATAAATTAAAAAACTAAAAAAAAAAATTCAGATTCTGATTCAGTAGCTTTGAGGTAGAACCTGGAGATTTTGCATTTCTAACAAATTCCCAAGTGATGTTAATGCTGCTGGCCCAGGGACCACACTTTGAGTAGCAAGGTGCTAGATGATCTGTAAGTTCCCTTCAGAGCCTTTAAATTTGGTCCAATTCAGCAAGTGTTCATTGAGAACCAATTAATTATGTGCCATGATACCACGAGGGGGCCGATCAAGGCATGAAATGTGCTTCCGTCCTTTAACGAGCTAATTGAGGAAGGTGGACAAAAGCCACAAGTCCCATAAGTTCAGCAATGGCTCAACCTTCTGGGTCAACCTCTGAGTGTCTAGTTTCTTAGGAAGGCATTCTCCTTGAAATTTTTATAACAGTGCTTTCCCAAGAAGTTTGGTCTCAATTTTTTTTTTTTTTTTTTTTGTAGAAGCCAGAGCCCTGAAGTGCAGTAGTTCAGCTGCCTAAAAAATTAACCTGAACAGAAAAATAAGAACAACAAAAAATCAGTTAGATGAAAAAGTATAAGGTTCTTCTTAAGCCCATGGGGGCAGCTGTAGTGGGTTACAATCCTGAGAAAATGAAGAGTGAAACAGGGTTGTGTACAAGGAGGCCTGAGAAAGGACACCGGTGGCCAAATAGTCCAGGATCAGAGCTCTTCTAGGACAGAACACGGGGGAGATACTTAATGGGGAAGGGCTACCACTGTAGATTGGGGTGTGCCCTCATGGGAATGGCCGTCGGGCCTGTACAAGGGTCCGTGCTACTCAATAGTCTCTTCCCAAACTAGGACTAGTGACCCTGATCTTTAGGTTCAACCTGGAGCAGCAGACATAGGGCGGGGGGATGTTGGGAGCTGATCGAGGAACTGCTAATACTATATACGTAGATGGAAGAAAGCAATGGCTCTTGGGAGGTAGGGCAAAGAACACTTGCTGGCACAAAGTAAGAAAGGGGCAGAAGGCTGGCTAGGACCCCTTTTGGCCTTGGCTATTAAATGAAGAGCCACCCACAACAGGGAAACACTTGCTGAGCAGGCCTTTTTACAGTGAATAGCTTGGGCTAGTCTTGTGACCATTGGTGAAGACAGAATCCACTTCCCTGAACAATCCTCCTCATACACCCTAGTTCTGTAGCCCCTACTTGCCCAGTCCTAACTTCTTTTTCCCCTCCATGGAGGTCCTAGTAAGGTTGAGGGCAACTAGAAGGCCTGATTGAGACCTTCCCTGCCTTGGTCCACTTGGTCCCCTTCCAACACACACACACACACACACACACACACACACACACACACCCCTAACCAGCCCAGTGACTTGAGCTCAGAATGGCTGGAGCTGGTGGGGGTTGGAAAAGGGGGAAGGGGGAGGGAAGGAAGAGGAGAATCAAACAGAAACCTTCTCATCTTTCTATCAGCAGCCATGCAAGGAATATTGTTCAGCATGGCACAAAAGCGGCACTGAAAATAGCTGCAGCCAGAGCAGGGCTGCCAAACACTGCCTGAGATAACGTCTACTTGGAGACACTGGTGTCTTTGTGGGGCTGTCAGTGTCCCTATTGTTCCTGAGCCTATTGCCTGGGGAATATTGTTCCCAGCTTTTGTCTCCCCCGGTTCACTTTTGTTTGCCTTTACTTACCATTTCATTCCTCGCTCCCTTTGTGCTCTCCCATCCCCTCCTTTGTCTCTCCCTCTCTAAGCCTGCCTGTGGCTGTGGATTGGTGCCCAGGGAGACAATAGGCCCTACCCCCTCTCGACCTATGGTCCCACCCTGAACCTCATACAACCACAGCTCCGTTCCTTCTCTCCCTCTCCCAAGAGCACCCGAGAAGTCCCAAAGGTGGGACAGCCCTGAGGGAGGGTGAGGTCCAAGGTACCACTCCCTTCCTGGTAACAGCAAGAAAGGGCCCAAGGAATATTTGGACTGCACGGGAAGTCTGAAATGCCTGAAGTGTGTTTCTGCCTCTTTCTAGATCTCCTTTTTTTTTTTTTTTTTTTAAATAGGTTTTCTGTCCTGTCAAAGGAATAAGGACAGCTCACGCTCCACATCCCCCAAACCCTCTTTCAAGTGCCCAGCATGCACTTCTCTGACCAGGGCACTCGGTTTTCTTCTCCCTCCCTCTCAGCCTGGCGGATCAAAGCGACTTCTGTTTATTTGCACATTCAAATCCAGACTGCCTCCAGTAACCCGATCCAGTCAGGCGCCAGGATGGTGCAAGAAAAGCCCGCCTGCACCCCCTCCCCCATCTAACAGCCCTTTTGGCAGAAGTGGACAAGGAATGGGACAGGGGTCTCCTGGGGTCAGAGTTGGGAGTGGAAGAGGAGCTGTGCAGTGAGAAAAAAACCAGACCGGCCAATCCCTTTAGAATGATCTCTGGTCCTCTCACCTTGATGGCAGGGGGAAACTAAGGCATCAAAAGAGGTTTAGAAACTACAGGAATCAAGCCCTGAGCTTGTCTGCCCACTCCCAGCATATTCAGGTGTCCAACTGCTGTCCTGTGGAGAGATTCCTTCTTAGTTCTGGCCCGGAGAAGGCAGGCCCAGGTAGGACTTAGAGGCTGGGGCTGACTTTGGGTTTCAGGAGCAGTTAATAGAAAGTGCTTTTTCCTCCTACCTCCCCCAACTTCCTGCCTCTAGACAGATGGGGACAGTGATTGGAGAGTCGAGGAAGCTTTTACTTTGGCCGAGAAGGCTGGGAGCAGGGATGTAGCCTGAAGCCAAGGAGGAGGCTCTACCGCACATTGTTCTAGTTCCAAGGACAATGGGAATAGTCTCCAGAGAGTCTTTGTTTCAAAAGCTGGAAATTGGGTAGGGGATTTCCGGAAAGTTTGACTGGAAGCCAAGCTTGGCTGCGAAGTGAGGAGACAGGAGTAGGAGGAAGAGGAGGAGGAAGGGGAAAAGGAAGGGGAGGGGGCAGTCTGGGGTTAGGGGAAACTACCACTAGGCCCTGAGGAAAAATTTGCCCTCCTGGTTTCACTGCTCTCAATCCCAGACTGCTGGCTTTAAAAAAATTTTTTTAAATGTTTATTTATTTTTGAGAGAAAGAGAGAGCGCAAGCGAAGGAGGGGCAGAAAGAGGGGGAGACGCAGAATTCGGAGCAGGCTCCAGGCTCTGAGCTGTCAGCACAGAAGAGCCCGATGTGGGGCTTGAACTCACAGACTGCGAGATCACGACCTGAGCCAAAGTCGGTCGCCCAACCGCTTAACCCAGGCGCCCCTCAGACTGCTCATTTTGTTCTGATTCTTGCTCCGCCCTTCTTACCTACCCCCCTTTCCTGCCAAAATTAGCCCCAGATTCTTTTTTTTTTTTTTAATTTTTTTTTTCAACGTTTATTTATTTTGGGACAGAGAGAGACAGAGCATGAACGGGGGAGGGGCAGAGAGAGAGGGAGACACAGAATCAGAAACAGGCTCCAGGCTCTAAGCCATCAGCCCAGAGCCCGACGCGGGGCTCGAACTCACAGACCGCGAGATCGCGACCTGGCTGAAGTCGGACGCTTAACCGACTGCGCCACCCAGGTGCCCCTAGCCCCAGATTCTTAACACTCCTAAGCATAAATAGAAGCCAAAATAATTTGTTCCCGCATTGAGTGTAACAATTGAGTCTGACCCACCTTTGCAACCCTAGCCCATAGCCCCAAGCCCAGAACAACATACAAGCTCAGGAAATATGTGAATAATAAATGAAGAAGTGTTGACTCCTCACCCCCAGAAACTCACATTGACTATCACTGGACCTCCAGGAGAGTAGGCATGGGATTGAAAGTTTAAGGTGAGAAAAATCTAAAGATGAGGGGTAGTGAGGATTTGGGGATAGACCGGGCACATGGATGGCACAGAGGGCAAGGTGTAGTTATTGGACAAAAAGGGCACAGCAACGCAAAATGATATTTAGCCCCCAGAACGAAATCCCCTGGCCCAAGTGTCTTTTCTCTTCCAGTTCACCCTATCTTGTCTAGATACCTAGTCTGTATCTTTCAGAAATACAGATGGGATCACATCTTTCCTCTGTGTAAAACCATTTGGCGGCTTCCCCCCCGCCTCCAGGCACCTGTGAGTCATGGAAATTGGAACCCTTCAAAGACAGGGGCATGGTGAGCGTTCCTAGTACCCACCACAGGTAACTGGCACCTAGCCAGCACTAAAGCTGCTCAGGGAACACAGAATTCAATTAACTGGCAATTGTGTGAGTTAATTTTGCCAATTCTACAGTGCTCCCTGGATGGTATTTCAGGGTTGGTATAGTCGATGATCTTGACGCTTAATGTTTTATCCATTTTATAGCTATTGACTTGATCTTTGAAAATAGCCAGGGGCCATAAAAATCAAAACATGTATATTTATTTTAAATATGGAGTCATATTGCATCTAACTAGAATATAACGGAGAATCAGGAAGCAAGCTAATGTACATTGTAGAGCAACCAAAAGTGATGGCATAAAGGCAATGTATTCAATTTATCTGAGACAACAAAATCTTCTTCTTGCAGCTAGGAATGGCCAGTGAAATATAAACGGAAGAGGTACAGTGTGTGAAAACTTCTAAAGGGCAGTTGACTCAGGTGGGGAGTATGTAATACGTGTTTGCCCTTCTCATCTCACTCTTTGTCTTGGTTGGAATGTGGTTGTGATGGTTGGAGATCTGGCAACAATCTTGAGACCACGAAGGGACACTGAGTTTGAAAGCTTGAAGGTTAAGGAAGGCCAAACAGACAAATAAAAAGTGCTTGGGTCTCTGACGACCAACGAGCTACCATACTAGCCTCGAACCGCTTATGAAGGTTAACCTACCAAGTTTGATTACATGGAGTAAAAAAATTTTTATTACATTAAGCCATTTAATATGAGTCTTTATTATTAGGAGTCAGACATAATTCCCATTAATACAGTAGCATGATTTATAGCAATAAAGAAATAAACGTCTATACCATTTCTTTCCGTTGCCGAACGGGTAGAAAAAAGAAAAGGAGTCAGAAGATATCTCCCACTGTGTACTAGAGCGCATGAATAATCCTGTGGATTTTCAAAGTGGAGTTGCAAGCTGAGTTTGGAGGCAGGAGCTAGAGAGAACACAATTGCTCTGCACAAGAAAGCAGGAGGAATAAATCTGAGGTAGCTGAGGAGCAGGTAAGAGGTCAAGCAACATGCAGAAGATTGTTATGGATGCATATATGGACACTAGAATGAAGTGGAATCTGATAGCCTGAAAGAAGAGAAGAGGGAGTTGGAAACCCTAAAAAAGGACACAGAACTAAAAAAAAAAAAAAAACACAGAAGTTTATTAATGATTCCTAGGGTAAGTCCAAATAGTTCTGTAAGCTGCATCAGATGCCTGAGGGGCACCAGGCTTTTGCAGCATTATACAAAAATGGACAACTCAAAGTGACAAGTACATCTCGTCAAAGCAAGTCCTCTCCATTTAGTAATGCAGGAGCCAATTTCTGGGTCAAGACAGCAGGTGGAGCAGACGCTGAAGCCTCCTCCTTCTCTGAATACATAAAATGCGGGAGAAAATAGATTTAAAAACTCATAGCCACACTTGAAAACAAGAAGGAGAAACATTAAAAGCTACCAAAGAGGGAAAACAGATTATGTACCAAGAAACAAGAATCAGATTGATATCAGACTTTCTCTTATGTAACAACAGATGCCAAAAGATAAGGGAATAAAATCTCCAAAATGGTGAAATAAAATAATGGTAAATGTAAAATTCTATGCCCAGCGAGACTAGTATTCCAGAGTAAGGGTAAAATAAAGACATCTTCAGGCATGCAAGGACTCAGAGATTTTAGTAATCACAGACTTACACTGAAAGAACTGTTTCAACAAGAAAAGTGAATCAAGACACAATGTGGGATGCAAAGTTCAACAGAAGATCTTACATATATCCCTGTGTAATAAAAGGGAAGTACATAAGTAAGTGATGCTATGGTAACAAACAACAGACTCAACCCCCAAAAGCTTATCATCACAAAGGTGTGTTTCTTGCTTATGTCAGCTCAGTTGTGGGTTGGCCAATATTCTGCTCTATATGTCTTCTTATTCTTGGATTTAAGTGGATGCAAAAACTTCTATTGGGAAGAAGCTGTTTTCCTCGCAGAAGGAAAAGAAAAGTGGAAAGCCATGGCTCTTGAAGCATCAGTTAGGAAGTAGCAAATAGTCTTGACTCACAAAACATGTCAGGTGGCTAAGCCTGCCGTCAATGGGATGTGTCCTGAAAATCACATGGCAATGGGAGGGGATATGTAGAATTATTAAAGGGATGGTTAGAACTTGGAACTCATCTCAACATGTTAGCATCTCAACAAAGAACAATAAAATTGTAGAGAAGTGACAAGATAAAGGAAAATGAATTTAAGCTTTTAGGGGGTGGCAAACTGGAAAGGTGAATATAGGGGAGTAAAATAGTAGAAGATAATGGTTTTTATCAGTAAGTTTTGTTTGCAGACCCATGTCAGTGCTGACTTTCCTTCTTCTTCATGGCCATAGAACTCCCCCAGAAAACTTCTCTTTATAGCAATCCTCATTGCCCAGAAGTTTCTGCCTTCAGTTAGATAGGGAAGGCTATGAGAAGGCTTCTTTCTAGAACTATTGATGAGTTTGCCTGAAGCTCTAAATCATTCTTATGCCAAAATGGCATATTTTGGGATGGCATATTCTAATCCTTTACAGGAGCATTTACTCATATCATTGGTAGTACCCCCCCCCCCCCAAGATCTAATGTGGTTTAGAAAAACCAAAATGGATGAGATGATAGAACTTCGGGGCTCAAAGAAATAAAACTTATGCACATGTCCCAAGGAATCCAGATATCTGGTGCTTCATTGTGTGTGACTATGTCTCTGAGTGCCATATAACTAAATAATTAAATATAAAACCTCATTTTATTTACTTTTTTATTATTATTTTTTTTTAATGTTTATTTTTGAAGGAGAGAGAGAGAGACAGTGTGAGTGGGGGAGGAGCAGAGAGAGAGAGAGAGAGAGAGAGAGGGGGGGGGGGGCACAGAATCTGAAGCAGGCTCCAGGCTCTGAGCTGTCAGCACAGAGCCCAATGCAGGGCTAGAACCCACAAACCATGAGATCATGACCTGAGCCGAAGTCGGATGCTTAACCGACTGAGCCACCCAGGCGCCCCTAAAACCTCATTTAAAAAAACGAAAAGGCACAAAATACTGAGCACATAAAAATACTGGACAATGAATCATAAAGAAATGTGCTTTCCAACAACTCAAGGTTTTTTTAGTTATCAGAAAAAAAACTGTGAAAGATTTTGAAATGGATCAAAAAATTGCTGGATGTCTTCAATGGAAATCTATGCATTGTATACAGTGCACCATTCTAAATTACCTGGTTCTATGGGGATTTTCACTTTCCATCATCTTTGAGCTATTTTACAATACTGTAAGTTGTAGATAACATAGCAATGCAAATAATTCTGTTTTATACACCTGCAAAATGAATCCCGTATACTCAGGAAAAAGAAAACTGATTTCTTTCCCTTCACACTCTTCACCAAACAACAACTAGTTTTGCAACTATTTGTAGATTGATTTTATGACTACATATATGTATTGTCTTTGAATTCTCTTTTGAACTGGTTGAAACATCTTACTTATTCCCTCATTAATTAATGAGTCAAATATCTTTGATGTGTTCATTTTATTTTATTTATTTATTTAACGTTTTTTATTTATTTTTGGGACAGAGAGAGACAGAGCATGAACGGGGGAGGGGCAGAGAGAGAGGGAGACACAGAATCGGAAACAGGCTCCAGGCTCCGAGCCATCAGCCCAGAGCCCGATGCGGGGCTCGAACTCCCGGACCGCGAGATCGTGACCTGGCTGAAGTCGGACGCTTAACCGACTGCGCCACCCAGGCGCCCCGATGTGTTCATTTTATATCTGTATGGGCATCATATCATGATCTTTTTTTTTCTAATTACATGTTCACACGAATATTCCACAAAACTTCAGTGGAACACTTACTGGCTATCAGCCTCTGATGCCATACGTTCTTGCAAACATATGTTATAAGACAATACTTTGAATACATGATTTTTTCCTGACTCATATCTTGTTTGACCCAAATATGTTCTGGGACAGTGGGACCACTGTCTTTTGTAGGATTGTGGATGGAAACCCAGGAGACAAGGCATGCTGGAGGAGAAGGAGGAGGCAGACGTGTAGAGGGCCCACAGCTTTGGTTCCTGGCTGCTGCCTGCTTCCTGACTCTTTCAGCAACTTTTGATTTCTAAAAATTATCCAGAATTTTTCCAATAAATTCCCTTTTTTGATTTACCTCATATGAGCAGACAACTTTAATCAAAAGGAAGTGACGTCAAGAAGGAGAGTATAGGGGCACCTGGGTGGCTCAGTTGGTTAAGTGTTTATTTAACTCTTGATCTTGGTTCAGGTCACGATCTCATGGTTCATGGATAAAGCCCCATGACAGGCTTGGGATTCTCTTTCTCTTTCTCTCTCTGCCCCTCCCTGATTCGTGCTGTCTCTTTCACTCTTTCAAAATAAAGAAATTAACTTAAAAACAAAAATAGAGGGGTGCCTGTGTGGCTCAATTGGTTGAGCGTCCGACTTTGGCTCAGGTCATGATCTCACGGTTCATGAGTTCGAGCCCCGTGTCAGGCTCTGTGCTGACAGCTCAGAGCCTGGAGCCTGCTTCATATTCTGGGTCTCCCCCCGCCCCCGCCCTCTCCTGCTCATGCTGTCTCTCAAAAATAAATAAACATTAAAAATTTTTAAAAATATTCCTAGACATATTATTAAAAAAACAAAACCAAAAAAATAAAAAAAGAAGGAGGGCATAAAACCATTATCCTGGGGGCGCCTCGGTGGCGCAGTCGGTTAAGCGTCCGACTTCAGCCAGGTCACGATCTCGCGGTCCGGGAGTTCGAGCCCCGCGTCGGGCTCTGGGCTGATGGCTCAGAGCCTGGAGCCTGTTTCCGATTCTGTGTCTCCCTCTCTCTCTGCCCCTCCCCCGTTCATGCTCTGTCTCTCTCTGTCCCAAAAATAAATAAACGTTGAAAAAAAAAAAAAATTAAAAAAAAAAAAAAAAAAAAAACCATTTCCCTGGTTAAATCCAAGTCTCTGTCTATCCTGTCTAGAGAAAAACACCCAGCCTCACTGACCTGTTCTCACTTTAAGTTTGTGATGGTCATTCTCTGAGTTTTCATGCTGTCCAGCATTCATCCTTTATCTCCCTCCTCTGCTCCTTCTCCCGGTCTCTCTTCTGTCCTCATACCCCTGCCCATACCTCCTCCCACATCCTCACCCTGGCAATAAACCTGGCTTTCTCCTCACTGAGAAGACTGAAACTGTTATAAGAAAACTACAGATTCTCACGACTCCCACCCAAACAGCTTCCAGGGTGCCATGACGTCCTTGTTTCCTTTCAACCTCACATACTCCTCCTTCCCCATCACCTTTGCCAGACACTCTCTTCTAGACCACTCCGTCTGTGTTATCCAACACATCAGCAGCTCGCCTCGGGTGGCCATAGCATACTAGAAATGTGGCGAGCCTGAACTGAAATGTGTTCAACACATACAAGGTTTCGAAGACTTACGAGGAAAAAAGGAATATAAAATATTTCATTAATGTTTATAGCGATTGCATGTTGAAATGATAACACTTTGGATATCTTAGGTTAAATAAAATGTTGTTTCAAATTAATTTCACCTATTTCTTTTTTGTCTCTTTTTTTTTAATGTGGCTATAACTTAAAATTAATGTGGCTCACATGATATTCCCTTTTTGTTTAAGTTTATTTTTGAGAGAGAGAGAGAGAGAGAGAGAGAGAGAGAGAGAGAGACAGAGCATGAACGGGGGAGGGGCAGAGAGAGAGGGAGACACAGAATTGGAAACAGGCTCCAGGCTCTGAGCCATCAGCCCAGAGCCTGACGCGGGGCTCGAACCCACTGACCGCGAGATCGTGACCTGGCTGAAGTCGGAGGCTTAACCGACTGCGCCACCCAGGCGCCCCAAGATTTTATTTTTTTTAAGTTTATTTATCTTTGGCTGTCAGCACAGAGTCTGATGCAAGGATCAAACTCACAAATCATGAGATCGTAACCTGAGCCGAAGTCATGTGTTTAACTGACTAACCCATCCAGGCACCCCTAAAGATTTTATTTTTTAGCAATCTCTACACCCAACATGGGGTTCGAACTTACAACTCCGAGGTTGAATCGCAGGGTCCACCAACTGAGCCAGTCAGGCATTCCATCGTTTATTCTTTCTCTACTCTCACTCTCTCATTCAGTTTTACAACTTTAAATACTTTATACAAGCCAGCAACTCACAGACCTGTGTATTCAACTGTCTGCTCACATTCCCCACTTAGAAGTCTGATACACATCTCAAGCTCCCTCCACCCCTGGCCTTCCCCATCTCAGTGGATGGCAATTCTATTGTTCAGGAGAAAATCTTGGACTCATCTTTACTCTTTTCTTTCAAATGACATAGCCATTTCTTCCTGTGGGCTTATATTCAAAGTATATCAGGAATCTATTTTTCACTATAATGGGGTTCAGGACATGCTATCCTAAAATATGATCCTTGGCATACTGAATATTTCAAGCTGAAGGAGTCTAAGGAAACGGCAGAAGGAGGAAGATTATTGACCTTCCCCCTGCCCTCTTGCTTTTAGCAGGTCATAAGACCCTCATGTGAGAGGTGCCCTCCCTATAACCAGAGGAAAAGAATAACCCCATCTCCAACCAAATTAACAAGCCTTGCTGTTTCCCCCACTTTACTATTTTTAGTTCATACTCTTTCTCCTATTGTATCTTTCCATGACTTTCCACCGCATCAAACCTAGCACTAAAAACACTCGGGTTTAACCATTTTGGGGGTGTCTTCATTTCCTTATGAAGGGTCTTGTGTCACGTAAAATAAATATGTATGCTTTTCTCCTGTTAATCTTTATCAGTTTAATTTTCAGACTCAACCAGGGACCTCGAGAAAGTCAAGGAAAACGTTTCCTCCCCTCCAACTATATTCCCTTCTACCACTATTACCTCTGGCCTGGATTACTGGCACAGGAAGGAACAGGTCTCCCTACTGGATGCTAATAGGTCTCTTAGCTTCTACCTCTGTGTTGGTAGAGTCTGTTCTCAACAGTGTCTGAGGAATCCTTTCAAACGTTAAATCAGTGCTCCTCTGTTAAAAGTCCTGCCATGGTACTCAGAGCAAAAACCAAAGTCTTCACAACGGCTAAAGGCCCTACTTGTTCTGACCCCCCATCACATCTCTGGCTTTATCTCCTACTACTCCCGTTCACCCTCCTCCAGCCACACGGCTATTCGTAAGATGCCAGGCAGGTTCCTGCCTTAAGACCTTAGAACTAGTTGCTTCCTCTGCCCGGAATGCCCGGCTCTTAGATATTCACATGACTGAATATATAATTCCCTGCCTTCGACTGTTGTTCGGATGTCAGATGCTAAAGGTTCCTTCTCTGTTTAAGACTGCAGTCTCTACCTCCCCTTTTCCTTACTCCCATTTACTTTTACTTTTCTCCAAAGTACTTACTTATCACGTTGCAATAGCCTATACAATTTGCCTATTTATTACATTTAATGTGATCCCACCCACCATCCATACCACTAGGGTGGAAGCTCCTCTACGGCAAGGAACTTGTCCTCCTGTGTTTCCTAATGCGTTCCGCTCACAACAGTGGCACATAGTAGACACTCGATACATATATGTGGAATGAATGTTAAGCTAATCAGAGTAGGCTGATACAATGAGACAAATTCCAGTTCAGGGTGGCCAAGCTGGAAGCTTGGAAAGAAAAGCAAAACCACAGATCAGATTCTGAAATTCAGATCGATACATCAATAACTCGCCAGGCCCCAAAGCAGCCAACCAAATGCACAGACTGGGAGAGGATGATACACTCGCTTGGGAAAGAGTGGAATCTTGAGAATCTCACTAGGAATATAGGGAAAACATTGAGAATTCCTGGAACCCTGACCCTGCCCTGCAAATAGCCTCTTTTCATGCATATCTTTGCTGAAAGAGGGCTGCCATTCCAAGACTGAAGATGGAATGTAGTTGGGGAGCATGGGCAACATTCTTCGGGAGATTAGAGAAGATAGGTTCATTGCGACTCCTTTCTACCTCTTTGTTTTGGGTCTATGCCTGGAGGCTAAGGCCATTAAAGCAGAAAACAATTGGGGATGCGAAGAAATGGAAGACCAGCAGTCCTGGCCCAGGCCTGATTTTTCAGTTCAATAAGGATGGAGGTTGACAAGGCAAGACTCAGCAATGTTATGGACATTCCTTCATCCATAAACAAATATTTATTGAGTTCCTTTCATGTATCAGACACATTCTTGGCCTTGAGGAAACAGTGGTGATTAATATAAGGTCTCTGTTTTCATGGAGCTTATGTTCTGGTCGGGGAAATAGAAAATAATGAAATGAAAAACAACTAAGATAATTTCAGATCATGGTACTGGGTAGGCACTAAGAAGAAAATAAAAATGGAAATGTGGTGGGGACTGGGCTGCGTTAGACAGGGCGGTCAGTAAAGACCTCTCAGAGAAGGTAAGATTTAAAAAATTGTTTTTAATGTTTTATTTTATATTTGAGAGTGAGTGAGAGAGAGTAGAGGAGGAGCAGAGAGCCGGAGACAGAACCTGAAGCAGGCACCAGGCTCTGAGCTGTCAGTACAGAGCTCGACCTGGGGGCTTGAACTCACAGTGAGTTCATGACCTGAGCCCAAGTCGGACGCGAAACCAAAGGAGCCACCCAGGGGCCCCAAGAAGGTAAGATTTTATCTGAGAGCTGCATGATAAAAGGAGTCAGTCATGCAAAGAACATTCAGGTAGACAGAAGAGCAAGCACCGACCGAGGCCCTGGGTTGGAAAGGATGAGCAGAGGAAGCCTGTGTGACTCAAGCGTAGTGAGAGTGAGTAGAAAAGGAATAGAAGATGAAGCTGAAAAGATACGGGGGCGCCTGGGTGACTCAGTCGGTTGAGCGACTGATTGGGCTCAGGTCATGATCTCACGGTTTGTGAGTTCGAGCCCCTTGTTAGGCTGGCTCTGTGCTGACAGCTCAGAGCCTGGAGCCTGCTTCCGATTCTGTGTCTCCCCCATCTCTCTGTTCCTCCCCTGCTCATTCTCTGTCTCTCTCTGTCTCCCAAAGATAAATAAACGTTAAAAAAAGTTAAAAGAAAAGAAAAGATACGGATGAGGTCAGACCGTGCAGTGAACAGACACCAACAGTTATAAAGGAGTGAATATCATATTCTGATTTTAATTTTATGAATACTACTATAAACTGTAGAGATAATTTAAAAAACTAGCTCAATAGTTCAGGTGAAAGATTATCACAGCTTAAACAACTGCAGTGATGACTGTGATAGAAATAAAAAGACATCAATGGATTCAAGAGATATTAGATATTCTGGAGTATAAAGAACAAAATGCACTGGACAATTAACCAAAGTAATTTCTATTTGACAGAGAAAAGTAGGAGGTGGATAATTACGTACTATCGGTCACACAGCAGCATTTATACACTTCTCGACCCAAAGATAAAGTCTTTCTGTAGCATATAAAAACAAGGAGCGTATGAACTTAAATTATACTTAGTAATCATTATTTCAGTATTTTATCTTGGAAATGATCTGGATGTCTAATGAATATCCATTAAGTAACTCAATTTACTGTTCAAGGTTTTAATTTCCTGAAGATCTTGAAAACTAACTTCAAATTAATTATTGCTAAAAGAAAGTTTGTTAGGATAATTATTCTATTTAGTTAAACACAAACTTACACTTTTGGTAATCTTAAACATTAAGTAGAAGTAATGCTAGCTTATTGGATCAGTAAACCAATTAAGTTTAAGAACATATCTAAGTAGAATAAAAATGCACACTAATATTTTACTTAATGTCTGTAACTCGGAGAAAGAAAGGTATTTTTATTAAACCAAAATTATTAAACTAGTTTTGTTTGTCAGAGATTTATTTCAATTATGTTAGCCTGAATTCTTAAAATGGTTTAGTTTCTATAAAAATGCCCTTTTTTCTCACATTGAAAGTATTAGAGGCTCAGGATGCCTGGCTCAGTGAGTACAGTATTTCACTCTTGACCTCCTGGTTGTAAGTTTGAGTGAGTCCTATGCTGGGTGTAGAGAGTACTTGAAAATAAAATCTTAAAAAAATTCAAAAAAGTATTACTTTCTGGGAATTTTTTTAATGCTTCATTTATGCAAGTGCGTATTGATCTCTAAGCCAATCAAAATGGCACTCCTCTAACAGATTTTATCATCTAATTTGGTAATACCATCTGAAGGTAGGGAAACATTACACATTCACACAATGAGAGGTGAAGAGTTTCCTGAATTATGGTCATATAAACATATGTACACGCTGAAAGACAAAGTTTAAACTTTCAACTGTGGGTCAAGGGTAACTAAGAAGTGGGTCACACAGCTACAAAGTGGTTGAGCCAGGACTCCCAAAGGATTAAGCGGTCAAATTGAGCACTTGAAGTAGTTGTGCGTTACAGTAATGGAAGAAAACAGTGAAGAGACAATAAAGATTTCCCCTTAGGAAAAGACAATGAAGGAAACTTCCACAACAGCTTCAGACATGGGTCACCAGTCAAGCATATGCCAGGTCCTGCTGGACAGGGATACTGAGGTGAAAGTATCATCTACAATCTCAGTGGTATTAGGTCAAGTATTTGTTTCCTTGATTCGAAATTGGGTTTGAGTTTCCTGGTCAAATAATTAAATGGCCACAAATTCTGTTCTCTGAGAGACTACACTTTCTCCCATTCTCTGCAGACCATGCTTGGTGACCTGCTACCTATACATATTAGTAGCTTTTGGATGGTAGTGTCCAGCCAATGGCTCCAAAACTGCAAAAACAATACCTCCTTCTTCCAAGAACCACTTTTGACCAACTATTCTCAAAGCTAGTCAAACTTCAGGCTGACTTCTTAGGCTAGGCTAAATCTCGACAAAATCTCCACGTTTCTTCCTCAAGACAGAACATCCTTTCGGAATGGTTCTCATGCTGCAGCACTGTGAAGGATGTCTTGTGCTTCATTCAGTGTTTTGATTAATCTTCTTCCAGTTTCTGGTGCTGGGACTGGGACCCTCTGCTACTCAGCCTGATCAATAAAGTAGAAACTTTTGCTATCTCCCCTCCCGGGAGTCTCAGTGACTGCACAGCTGAGTATGTCCTGCTCCTGATAAATGCATCACTCTCTTCTCTTAAGCATCACCTCTCTCTCTTTTTTAAAAAAAATTTTTAAATGTTTATTTATTTTTAGAGAGAGACAGAGTGCGAGCAGGGGAGGGGCAGAGAGGGAGGGAGACACAGAACCCGAAGCAGGCTCCAGGCTCCGAGCTGTCAGCACGGAGCCCAATGCGGGGCTCGAACCCACAAACTGTGAGATCATGACCTGAGCCGAAGTTGGACACTTAACCGACTGAGCCACCCAGCACCCCGAGCATCACCTCTTTATTGTCCTTGATATAAGCTTCTAGATTTGAATTGTTTTGCATCATTCAGGGCTCTTACAGACAAGGTATGACTGGGATTCTCTGGGCTGATTATTGTCTCTTGTTTGTTTGTTCTCATCATTTGAATATGGGCAATCAGTTATTCAGCGAACTTCCAGGTCATTGTCCTACTTCTTACGTGTACAGACATTATAGTGCCAATAGCACCAAATTAGTTCCCTTAAAGACTTTTAGAAAAAGGCTAATAAAAATCCAGAGTACCTAAAAGTCTAGTACCTAAGAATCCAGACTCTTCTGACCAACTCCAGACAGGCCTCTCTTTTGATCACCTTCCTGTACCTTTACCCCCTTCTCTTTGCTCTGCCTTTCGCTATCTTCCTTCTGTACCATCCCTGAGACCCCCTCTCTTTCCTTGACTGCTCTTTTCTAAACACATTCCTCTCACTGACAGTATCTCCTCATGCTGGCTCATAATAAAGTATGACTGAAAATCATTCCCCATATCAGTGGATTTACACACCTAAACCTTGGCCAAAGTCAAATTTACATCAAATCTAGTTAAAGACTGGACTAACTGGGGCGCCTGGGTGGCTCAGTTGGTTAAGCGTCCAACTTTGGCTCAGGTCATGATCTCACGGTTCGTGAGTTTGAGTCCCACGTCGGGCTCTGTGCTGACAGCTCAGAGCCTACAGCCTGCTTCGAAATCTGTGTGTCCTTCTCTCTCACTCTCTGCCCTTCCCCTGCTCATGCTCTGTCTCTGTCTCTCTCTCTCAAAAATAAACATAAAAAAAAAAAAGACTGGACTAACTTTCACCAAAAAAAAAAAAAAAAAAAAAAAAAAAAAATTAAAATTCACCAAACATTTTAGGATTATTCAAAAAAAATTTATAGTCTGGTTAAACCATATTGTTCTGGAACCTAGAGATGAAAAAGTTGGATAGAAAATGCAGGCTGGACTCACAACCGAATTATGTTAAATACTATACACATCAAAATTTAAGCATAGATGGATATTTACACATATAAAAATAAGATAAAATATCTTAGTGACTTTCCATGAAGTTTTTCCTGTAAAAGGGTAAAGTAAAAAAATGGTCAAAAGTCAAGTGTGTAAACAGAAAGAGAATAAATCCATCCTAATTTCAGAAACCACTTAACCATCACCTTCCAGGAACATTGTAGTCCTGATAAGCCTAATGATATCACAGCTGCCTTATGTAATTTCTTTGTTGATGGCAGAAGCTAAGGAGGCAAATTTAGTTTAAAAAACAGAAGATGGGGGCACCTGGCTGACTCAGTTGGTAAGGCATATGACTATCTCAGGGTCGTGAGTTCAAGCCCCACACGGGGGGTACAGTTTAGTTAAAGAAGAAGAAGAAGAAGAAGAAGAAGAAGAAGAAGAAGAAGAAGAAGAAGAAGAAGAAGAAGAAAGCATCACCCTTCTCTAAATGACAAGATCTTTTAGACCCCTATGAAGATACTTTGACTTGAGAAAAAAAAATATATGTATACACATCAAATTAATAGCTCTTTAGATTAAGTAACTAGATAGAACTAGAACAAGGACACCTTTATGTTTGGTCCAGACAAAGACACCTGTCGATATTGCAAGGAAAGGGGGCAGTGGAAGGACAACTGCTCTGCTTTAGCCTGGAAGATAGGATCTAAAGGACAAAGGACAGAGTTTGGCTGACAAAATGGCATCTCTCTATTGAGTAGCTGCTCTGGTCTGCCCACAATTGCCCATTTTTTAAAAATATTTATTTATTTATTTATTTATTTATTTATTTATTTATTTATTTTGAGAGAGAGGGAGCATGCATGAGTGGGAGAAAGGCAGAGAGAAAGGGAGAGAGAGAAAGTCCCAAGCAGGCTCTGTGATGTCAGCACAAAGCCCTATGAGGGGCTCGAACCCATGAACCATGAGATCATGACCTGAGCTGAAATCAAGAGTCAGTCCCTTAATGCACTGAGCCACCCAGGTGCCGCCCCCCCCCCCGACTTTTTTTTAGAGAGAAAGCATGAATGGGGAAGGGGCAGAGGGAGAGGGAGAAAGAGAATCCCTGCCCGCAATTGCCCTTAACACAAAAGAGAGAGAGATTTCCATGTAGCTGCAAAACCAGAATGTTTTATTTCTACCATAAACCCTACAACTTTTCTATAATTCCCTTCCTTGGAGTAACAAAAAGTTTTCAGTGGTAGGAAACTCAAATACACCTTAGACTGTGGCCAATAACTTTACGATGGCAAAGATTAATTATCAACTGCCTGATGCCTCCTCTACTAACATGTCAGACCTTGAACCAAGCCCTGATAGCCTCCAGGCCAAAGATAATTCAAGTGTGGAACACATAAAGAAGGCTGAATTCTTAAAGGTTTCAATTGATCCAGCTACGTTCTTCCAAAATTAACCCAAAACCTACTACAAAAATAAGGATATTAGAGGTCTTTAGAACATAATATTCTATATACCTCCAGAAAAGGCACATTATTCTTTGTAGCAGTTCTTGTTTTATCCCCATTCTGCCCACCTAAAAGGCCAATAGGCTCATGGCCAATATGTACAAGATATAATAGCCACTAACAAGATATAATAGCCACTAACAAAATTGTGCTTCCTCATTTCCCGATAATCCTCAACCGCAAGTCCATTTTATCCTCAATCCAAGACAGCTTCTTACTCCACAGTGGTAAATCTGTATGTCAAATTCTTACAACACTTAACAACCAAACACTGTATTTATTTGTATTCATTTGGGAAAACCAACAAAACACATGAACAATTATACCCCAAGGACTTATGCCCTCTTATTTTTTCCAAATACTTGACCATAACCTGAGAGAGATCCAATTTTCCTAGGAATCCGTTCTTACACAACATGATGAACTTCTCCCAAAGGAGAGCCTTGTAAAATTGATTCCCTCCATCTGCAGACAGTGTGGATGTACAGGGGACACAATGTCTCCAAGAATAAACTCCAATTTGATCAGATCCAAGAGCATTATTTAGGCCATACATCACACAGAGTGAAAAGTCTCTTTCTCCTCATGTATCAGAAGTTATTTGGGACTTGCCCTCACCCAATACCAAATGATAATGTCAAAGATTTCTCAGTCTCATGGGATACTATAGAAAATGGATTTCTAATTTTTCAGAATTGGCTTTTCCTTTTTATATTCTTATGATAAGAGCAGAAATACCTGAGCTCTTACCCTGAACAGTCTGTAGAGACTGCATTCTGTAACTTAAAAAACTTCTCAAAATCTTTCTATCTTTGGGGGCACCTGGTTGGTTCAGTCAGTAGAGCATGTGACTCTTGATCACACAGTTGTGAGTTCAAGCCCCACATTAGGCATAAAGTTTAGTTTAAAAAATAAATAAACAAGGGTGGCTGGGTGGCTCAGTTGGCTGAGTGTCTGACTCTTAATTTTGGCTTGGGTCATGATCCCGGGGTTGTGGGACCGAACCCCATGTTGGGCTTTGCACTGAGCACGGAGCCTGCTTGGGATTCTCTCTCTCTCTCCCCCCTCCTCCCCACCCCGGCCCTCTCCCCTGCTTGTGTGCACTCTCTCTCTCAAATATAAATAAATAAATAAATAAATAAATAAATAAATAAATAAATAAAGTGTACAATTCATTGTAGAGGTATCTCCGTGTGGTTTTAATTTATATTTCCTCAATGACTATAGTGATGTTAAGCATCTTTTCATGTGTTTATTAGCTACTTGTGTATCTTCTTTGGAAAAATGTCTATTCAGATTCTTTAAAAAAAAATTTAGGGAGAGAGAAAGAGCACATGAGCTGGAGAGAAGGGCAGAGGGAATGAGAGAGATTCTTAATCGGGCTCCATGTTGATGTGGGGCTCTATCCCATGACCCTGGGACCATGACCTGAACCAAAACCAGGAGTCAGATGCTCAGCTGAATGGGTCACCCAGGTGCCCCACCATTTTTTTTAAGTAAGCTCTATGCCCTATGTGAGGCTTTAACTCATGACCCCAAGATGAAGAGTCACATGCTCTACTGACTAAGCCAGCTAGGTGCCCCAATCCTTTGCCATTTTTGTAAAGATTTTTTTTTTTAATGTTTATTTTTGAGAGAGAGTGCGAGCGTGGGAGGGGCAGGGAGAGAGGGAGACACAGAATCAGAAGTAGGCTCCAGGCTCTGAGCTGTCAGACAGAACCTGACATGGGCTCGAACCCATGACCTGAACCGAAGTTGGACACCTAACTGACTGAGCCACCCAGGCGCCCCTGCCATTTTTTTAAAATGTTTACTTTTGAGAGAGACAGAGACAGAGACAGAACATGAGCGGGGGGAGGGGAAGAGAGAGAGGGAGACACAGAATCTGAAGCAAGCTCCAGGCTCTGAGCTGTCAGCACAGAGCCCGATGTGGGTCTCAAATTCATGAATGGTGAGATCATGACATGAGCTGAAGTCAGACGCTTAATAGACTGAGCCACCCAGGCTCCCCAATCTTTGCCATTTTTATTTTTTTTTATTTTGTTTATTTATTTTTCCCTTTACCATTTTTAATTGGGTTATTTGTCTTTTATTAGTGAGGTATAAAAGTTCTTTATATATTCTAGATACAGGTCCTTCATCAGATATATGAGTTGCAAATATTTTCTCACATTCCATGCTTTACCTTTTCATTTCCTTGATGATATTCTCTGAAGCACAAAAGGTTCTAATTTGATGAATTCCAATTATCTATTTTTTCCTTTGTCACTTATATTATTTCCTTTGTCACTAATAACCCATTGTCTAATCCAATGTCAAGATTTATCTATGTTTTCTTCCAAGAATTTTATAATTTTGTTCTCAGATTTGGCTATGATCCCTCTATTTAGTTAATTTTTGTATATGGTGTGAGGTAAGGGTCCAAATTCATTCTTCTGCATGTAGCTATCTAGTCGTCCCAACACCATTATAATGGAAGTGCCTGAAAATCTTTTGATTGCTGAGGCATCCACATCAAAAGACATCCATTTTGAATAAGCATATTGCCAGCTGTATGCCAAAGTTACTAGCAAAACAACCAGACAAGGAATTAGACTGCCTCCACCCATCAAGTTCCCTCTTCCAGAAAGCTCTGGGTAACCAAGATAACTGACCATTTGAGTGACCTTGCTTCCCCTCTCCCATACTTAATTCCCGTTCTTTAAATTAACCAATAAAGATCAAACCTACAAAACCCTAGACACCCCACCCTTGGTACCTAATAATGACAGAAGCCCAGATCCTCTCTCTCTCTACCTGCAACCTGTGTGCCCCTTGAGCATGCTATGTACCCTGTAGGACCTGTGAATAATAATTCTTGTTCCCCAAAGTTCCCTGATAGTTTTTGCTAAAGTGGTACCTACAATCATAAGAATGCCAAGGGCCATTTAAGCCACACATTGGTCCAGTGGGAGCCACACATTGGTCCCCCCTTCTGTGGGGACTTGCTTTGAGTAATATGGGTTCAGACAAGTGTTTTAGGCATTCCTAGCCAATCACATCAATCTCAATAGGCTAAGACTGACAGAGAGCATTTGTTGAAGACATTATTCTTTTTCCACTGAATGATCTTGGTACGTTTATTACAAACCAATTGGTGGGGTGTATGGGTATCTCGGTTAAGCATTGACTCTTTTTTTTTTTTTTTTAATTTTTTTTTCAATGTTTATTTATTTTTGGGACAGAGAGAGACAGAGCATGAACAGGGGAGGGGCAGAGAGAGAGGGGGACACAGAATCGGAAACAGGCTCCAGGCTCTGAGCCATCAGCCCAGAGCCTAACGCGGGGCTCGAACTCACGGACCGTGAGATCGTGACCTGGCAGAAGTCGGACACTTAACCGACTGCGCCACCCAGGCGCCCCAAGCATTGACTCTTGATTTTTGGTCAGGTCATGATCTCATGGTTCATGAATTCAAGCCCTGTGTTGGGCTCCACACTCACAGTACGGAGCCTGCTTGTGATTCTCTCTCCCCCCTCTCTCTCTGCCCCCACCCTCAGAATAAAGAAATAACTTAGTTGGTTGTAAATGTATGGACTTATTTCTGGATTCTCAATTCTATTCCACTGATCAATATGTGTACCACAGCCTTAATAACTTAAGCTTGGTAGCAAGTTTTGAAATTGTGAAGTGGTCTTCTAACTTCGTTCTTCTTTTTCAAGATTGATTTGGCTATTTTAGTCCTTTAGTCCTTTGTATTTCCTTTAGGACCACCTTGTGAATGTCTGCACAAAAGGTGGTTGGGGTTTTGATAGGAATTGCATTCAATCTATAGATCAATTTGGGTAGTATTGCCATCTAACAATATTAAATGTCCAGTCTATTGACAAGGAATATCTTTCCATTTACTTAAGTCTTCTCTAATTTCTTTCATTGATGTTTTGTAGTTTTCAGTGTACAAGTCAGACATTCTTTGTTATTCTTTGTATTTTATTCTTTTCGATGCTATTGTAAATGGAAGTGTTTCCTTAATTTTGTTTTTGGATTTTTCACTGCTGGAGTAAAAATACAACTGATTTTTCTATATTGACCTTGTATCAACACACAATTTTGTGGAACTTTTCTTTATTAGTTTGAATAGGTGTGTGTGTGTGTGTGTGTGTGTGTGAATTTCTTAGTATTTTCTTTTTAAAATTTTTTTCAAGCTTTTATTTAAATTCCAGTTTGTTAACATAAAGTGCAATGTTAGTTTCAGGTGTAGAATTTAGTGATTTATCACTTATATACAATACCCAGTGCTCATCACAAGTGCCCTTCCTAATACCCATCACCAATTTAACCCATCCCCCATCCACCTCCCTCTAGTAACCCTCAGTTTGTTTTTATAGTTAAGAAGTATTTTCTATATATAAAATAATATCATCTTTGAATAGAGATAGTTTTACTTTGTAATACAGATGCCATTTATTTATTTATTTATGCCTAATTGTCTTGGCTAGATCCTCTTATATGTCAAATAGTAGTAACTCTACTATTTGTAGAGTGGTGGTCAGAGAAGACATCATGTCTTGTTTATGATTCATTAGGTATTCATCAGTGTGTTATTTAATTTGTCCATATATAGGAGTTTCCTAAATTTCCTTCTATTATTAATTTTTAGTTTCATTCCATTGTGGTTGGATAGTATATTTTGTATGATTTCAATACTTTTCAGTTTAATGAGGCTGGGTTTATACTTTAACATATAGTCTATTCTAGAGAATGTTTCATGTGCTCTTGAGAAGAATGTGTATGCTATTGTTGTTGGGTAGAGTGTTTTATAGTGTGTTGTATCTAGTTGCTTTATAGTTTTGTTCAAGTCTTCAATTTCCTTGTTGATCTTTTGCCTAGCTGTTCTATCCATTATTGAAAGTGGGGTATTAAAATTTCTATTATTGCTGAATTGTGAATATCTCCATTCAATTTTGTAAATTAAAAAAAATGTATTTATTTTTTGAGAGAGAGAGAGGCCCCAGGAAGGGGCAGAGAGAGAGGAGAGAGAGAGAATCCTAAGCAGTCTCCATGCTGTCAATGCAGAGCCCAATGCAGGGCTTGGATCTCATGAATAGTGAGATCATGACCTGAACTGGACATTAAGAGTTGGACACTTAACTGACTGAGTCACCCAGGCACCCTTCTTTTGCTTTATGTATTTTGAGTCTTGATTGTTATGTACCTATATTTATAGTTATTATGTATTCCTGATGGATTAACTATCTTACCATTATAAAATGTCCTTTTAAATCTCCAGTAACAGTTGGGTTTTTGTTTTTGTTTTTTTTCCCCTAAAATCTGTTTTGTCTGGTGTTAGCATAGTTACTCTAGTTATCTTTCAGTTACCATGGTATATCTCTTCCATCCTTTTAAGTTTAACCTCTGTGTGTCTTGGAATCTTGAATATATCTCTCGTAGACAGGTTATAGTTGCATCATTTCTCTTTTTAACACCTCCTGCCAATATATCCTTTTCATGGGAGTATTAAGTCCATGTATATTTAGTGTAGTAATTGATGAGGGAGCATTTATGTCTGCCTTTTTGCCCAAAGGACTCCCTTTACTATTTCTTTTTTCTTTAATTTTTTTTTCTTAAGTGTGTTTATTTATTTTGAGAGGGGGGAGGGGCACCAAGGGGGAGAGAGAATCTCAAGCAGGCTCCATGCTGTCAGCACAGTACCTGACACAGGGCTTAAGCTGAAATCAAGAGATGGGACACTTAACCTACTTAAGTGTCCCCCTTTAGTATTTCTTATAAAGCAGGTATGCTAGTGACAAATTATATCACTTTTTGTTTACATGGGAATGTCTTAATTTCTGCAGTTTTTTTGAAGGATAGTTGTGCTGGATATAGAATTCTTGGTTGACAACAGCACTTTGACTATGTCATCCCACTTCTTTCTGGTGAGAAACCAGTTGTCACTTATTGAAGATCTCTTGTATATGAGTAGTCACATTTCTCTTGCTGCTTTCAAAATTCTCTCTCTTTGTCTTTGATAGGTTTTCTATGACATACCAAAGTGTGAATGATATTTAGTTTATCTTGAGAATTCATTGAGCTTTTTGCGTGTGCCAACTAATGTTTTCCATCAATTTGTGGCTGTTATTTCTTTGAATATTCTTTCTGCCCATTTTCCCTCTTCTCTCTTTCTGAGACTTTAGTTGTGCTCATGTTGGTTCACTTGATGGCATTCCACAGGTCTCTGAGGCTCAGTTCATTTTCTTCATTCTTTTTTATTTCAATTTTTCAGAATGGAAAATCTCAATTGACCTTTCTCTATGTTCTCTGATTCTTTCTTTTGTCTGTTGAAATCTATGTTGAGTCCATCTAGTGAGACACAGTTTTCAGTTTCTTTACACATCTCATAATGTTTTGTTGAAACTGGACATTTTAAATCAAGCATTGTGGCAACTTTGTAAATCGGATACTCACTCCCTCCTCAGGATTTGGTTAGTGAGTTTCCTGGACTAACTCTTTCAAGTGTGTATTCTTTATTATATGAAATCTCTGTTCAGTTAGCTTAGTAGTCAGCTAATGATTGGACAGAGATTTCCTCAAATATCCTAAATTAATCAGTCTCCCAGGTTTTGTTAAATGACTCTTTATGTGTATTGGGATATGGTTTCAGTGATTTGTCAGGCAGTTTACACCTCTTATTAGCCTTCGCTTGCTTGATCAAAGCCTTAAAGTCAGTCAGGAGTGAGACATTACAGTCTTCTCAGGCCTTTCTTGGGTGTGCACATTCCATGCATGTGGCCTTATAAATTCCCAGGACTGTGTCAGATCTTCACAAATCTCTCTGTGGACATCTTAATTCTCCAACTTCTCCTTTTAAGATTTTTCATCTGCCTATTTTTAGCCCAAACTGTTAACAACACCTCTGGCAGCAATGTTAAACAATTGCCACTGATTGTTTTTTACAAATGCCCTGTGGATAGGACTATTCTTAGATTGAGATCCTACTCTGGTCAAACAAAGACAAGCTCTGAAAATGGCACTTTTCAATGAGCTGCCAGACAATTCAAATAATGACAATTCTCTGGGACTGGGAATTTTGGGGAACTCTAAATCCATGCTCCCCCTCCAATAGCTACTAGTTTGCTGTTTTTCACAGCTACTGTAGTTGTGAGGTTATTCACTTTAAATGGTACTTTGGGGGCATCTGGGTGGCTCAGTCAGTTGAGCATCCAACTTCACTCAGGTCATGATCTCGCGGTCCGTGAGTTCAAGCCCCATGTCGGGCTCTGTGCTGACAGCTCAGAGCCTGGAGCCTGCTTCTGCTTCTGTGTCTCCCTCTCTCTCTGCCCCTAACCCACTCACATTCTGTCTCTGTCTCTCTCAAAAATAAATAAACATTAAGAAAAAATTTTTTAAAAAAATTTATTTTTAAATAATCTCTACCCCCAAAGTGGGGCTCAAACTCACAACCCCAAGATCAAGAGTCCCATGCTCTACCAACTAAGCCAGACAGGCACCCCATCAATTTTCTTAAAAAAAAATTTTTTTAATTAAATAATTTTAAAAGTGCTTTTATATTCACCCACATATTTATCATTTCCAGTGCTCTTCATTTTTTTGGTGTAGATTCAGCTTTCCATTTGATCATATTCTCCTTCTTCCTGATGGCATCCTTTAACATTCTTGTAGTTCAGGTGTGCTTGTGTGAGTTTCTTCAGATTTTGTAAGCTGAAAACATCTTTATTGGGCCATTGTTTTGTAAATTTTTCTCTGGGTACAGTATTCTAAGTTGATAATTTTTTCTTTCAGTAGTTTAAATATATTGTTTTACTCTCTTCTGACTTGCATTATTTCCAACAAGAAATTTGCTGCATTATCTTTATAGTCTGTAAATAAGGTGCCTTTTTAAAAACATTGCTGTTTTTAAGATTTAAGATTTTCTCCTTATCAGTAGTTTTAAGCAATTTGGTTGTGATGTATTTTTGTTTCTGTATCTTGGGATTGAGGCTGTTGACATTCTGGGATCTGTGGATTTATAGTTTTCATCAACTTGGAAAGTTTTTATCTCTTAGTCTTTCAAATATTTCTTTTGCTGAACACTTCCCTCCTTCAGGGACTGTGCATTTTAGGCCACTTGAAGTTGTCCCACATCTCACTATGTTCTGCTTATATTTTTCAGTATTCTTTTTCCCTTTTTGTGTTTCATTTTGTACAGTTTCCATTGCTATACCTTCCACTTCTCTAATCATCTTTCTGTTGTGTCTAACCTGCCAAAAATTCTGTTATCAACTGAATTGTGTCCCTCTCAGACTTCATATGTTGAAGCCCCAACCCCCAATGTTACTTTATTTAGAGATAGGGCCTTTAAGGAAGTAATTAAGGTTAAATGAAGCCATAAGGGTGGGGCTCTAACCGAATAGGACTGATGTCCTTATCAGAGGAAGAGAAACCATAAGTGCATGCATACAGAGAAAAGGTCATGTGAGGACACAGCAAGAAGGTGGCCATCTATAAGCCAAAGGAAGAGCCCTTATCAGAAGCAAACTCTGCTGGAAACTTAATCTTGAACATTAGCTTCCAAAATATGAGAAAAGAAACATCTGTCGTTTAAGCCATCCAGCCTGTGGTTCTGTTATGGAGTTCCTAACACACTAATACAAATGCCACCCAGTATATTTTTCATCTCTAAAAGTTCTATGTGGAGGCATCTGGCTAGCTCAGTTGGTAAAACATGCAACTCTTAATCTCGGGGTCATGAATTCAAGCCCCACTTTGGGTGTAGAGCTTACTTAAAATAATAGTAATTATAATAATAATAATAACAAAGTTCTATGTGAATTAAAAAAATATCTTCCATATCTTTCAACATGCTCATAATTTCCTGTAATTTTTTGAAATTATGGAATATGTGCCTATCATTTTGTCATTTCTGAATCTATTTTTTTAATGTTTATTTTTGAGAGAGAGAACGAGTGAGAGAGGGAGGGGCAGAGAGAGAGGGAGGGAGAGGATCTGATGTAGGCTCTGTGCTGATAGCAGAGAGCCCAATGCGGGGCTTGAACTCACAAAATGTGAGATCATGACCTGAGCTGAAGCAGGTTGCTTAACCAAAGGAGCCACCCAGGTGTCCCTCTGAATCTATTTCTATCATTTGATTTTTCTCATTATTGGTTGTATTTTCCTGTATATTTGCTGCCTAATAATTTTTTTAGAAGTTTTTATTTATTTATTTGGACAGAGAGAGAGAGAGAGAGAAAGCAGGAGAGGGGAAGGGGCAGAGAGAGAGAGGGGGGAGAGAGACAGAGACAGAGACAGAGAGAGAGAGAATCCCAAGCAGGCCCTGCGCTGACAGTGCAGGGCTCAAACTCATGAACCGTGAAATCATGACCTGAGCCAAAGTCAGGAGTTGAACACTTAAACAACTGAGTTACCCAGATGCCTCTGCCTAATAGTTTTTAAAAAAAATTTTATAATGTTTATTTATTTTTGAGGAAGAGAGAGAGAGAAATAGAGTGTGAGCAGGGGAGGGGCAGAGAGAGAGGGAGGCACAGTATTTGAAGCAGGCTCCATGCTCTGAGCTGTCAGCACAGAGCCTGACGTGGGGCTCAAACTCCCGGACTGCCAGATCATGACCTGAGCTGAAGTTGGACGCTTAACTGACTGAGCCCACCCAGGTGCCCTGTCTGCCTCATAATTTTTTATTGGATGACAGACATTGTGAATTTTACATTCTTGGGTGATTTTTTATGTTGGTAATCTTTCAGAGTTTATTATGTTTATTCGGGGATGCTGTTAAATTACTTGCAAACAGTTTGGTCCTTTCAAGGGTTGCTTTTCAGCTTTGTTAGGTAAAATCAGAGCTGTCTTTATTCTAGGGTCATATTGGCCCCACTACTGAGGCAATCCTCAGAATTTGACCCTAGCCCTATGTATTACAAGGCTGCTCCATTCTGATTGTTGGAAATATGAACTATTTTCAAACCGGTATATTTTCTGGGAATTATTCTACATCTTCTACCTAGTGGTTCTTTCACTGGTCTATGGCAGTTTTCTCACACCCATGTGTTGATGAATATTCAACTGAAGACTAAAGGGAAATCCTCCCTATATCTCTGCAGCTTTCTCCTCTCCAATACTTTGCCTTGTAAATTATAGATGCCCAGAGCCTGGGCTCTGTTTCTGTTCAGTGTACTGAAATCCAGAAAATACCAGCTATGTGGTTAGGTGATTCATTTTCTTTTCCTCTTCTCCCTGGGACCACTCTTCTGTATTGTCTCATGTCCACTTTAGGGAAAAAAAATTTCTTTTCAGTTTATTTATTGATTTTGAGAGAGACAGCATGAGTGGAGAGGGGTGGAAAGAGGGAGAATCCCAAGTAGGTTCCACACTCTGTGCTGAGCTAGAGGTGGAGCTCGATCTCACGACTGTGAGATCATGACCTGAGCCAAAATCAAGAGTCAGAGGCTTAACCGACTGAGCCACCCAGGTACCCAAAAACATTTTTTAAACTGAAGTATCATTGGGGCACCTGGGCGGTTCAGTTGGTTAAGCCTCTGACTCTTGGTTTCGGCTCAGGTCATGATCTCACAGTTCGTGAGTTCAAGCCCCACATCGGGCTCTGCTCTGACAGCATGGAGCCTGCCTGGGATTCTCTTTCTCTCTCTCTCTCTCTCTCTCTCTCTCTCTCTCTCTCTCCCCCTCTCCCTCTCCCTCTCCCTCTCCCTCTCCCTCTCTCTCTCTGCCCCTCCTCTGCTCTTTCCGTCTCTCAAAATAAATAAACTTAAAAAAATTAAAAAAAAATTGAAGTATCATTGACACAAAATATTAACTGGCTTCAGGTGTACAACATAGTGATTCAACAAGTCTATAGGTTATGCTATGCTTACCACAAGTTTAGTTACCATCTGTCACCATACAACACTATTACAATATCATTGACTACATTCCTATGTTTTACCTTTTGTCCCCACAACTTACGCATTCCATAACTGGAAACTTTTACCTCTCACTCTCCTTCACCTATTTTGCCCATCCCTTCTGGCAACCTCCAGTTTGTTCTCTATATTTATGCGTCTTTTTCTGCTTTTTTTTTTTTTTTTATTTGTATCTATATTTTTTGTAGGCCCCATGCACAATGTTGGTCTTGAACTCACAACCCTGGCATCAAGAATTGGATGCCCTGGGGGCGCCTGGGTGGCTCAGTCAGTTAAGCATCTGACTTTGGCTCAGGTCATGATCTTGTGGTTTGTGGGCCCACAGTGGGCTCTCTGCTGGCAGCTTGGAGCCTGGAGCCTGCTTTGGATTCTGTGTCTCTCTCTGCCCCTGTCCTGCTTGCACTCTGTCTCTGTCTCTCAAAAATGAATAAACATTAAAAAAAAAAAAAAAAGAATTGGATGCCCTGGGGCACCTGGGTGGTTCAGTCCGTTAAATGTCCAACTTCTGCTCAGGTCATCATAATCTCATGGTTTGTGAGTTCGAGCCCATCCAAACTGCTGCTGTCAGTACAGAGCCCACTTTGGATCCTCTATCCCCTTCTGTCTCTGCCCCTCCCCTGCTCACTCTTTCTCTCAAAAATAAACATTAAAAAAAGAAGAAAAAGAAGAATTGCATGCTCTACTGACTGAGCCAGACTGGTGTCCCTTTTAAAAAAAAGATTTTATTTTTAAGTAATCTCTATGACCAATGTGGGACTTGAACTTACAACCTTGAGGTTGACAGTTGTTCGCTCTATTGACTGAACCAGTCACATAACTCTTGTCTGTGTTTTTAGTAATTTGAGGTGGTGGGGTAAATCTGATCCCCACTATTTCCATGTTCAGAGGTGGAAGTCTCCTTAAAAGTGTTTAAGTACTTGGTTCTTCCGGCTGAACAGATACAAACAGCAATACAGTATACATGGGTGACTAGCGTGATAATCTTGAGATGTCAGCACCATGAAAATTTCTTTGGATTATATTATATTTTAAAGAAAATAGGGGTGCCTGGGTGGCTCAGTCAGTTAGCATCTGACTCTTGGTTTCTGCTTAGGTCATGATCTCATGGCTTCATGGGTTCAAGCCCCACAGCACAGAGCCTGCTTGGGATTCTCTTTCCTCGCTCTCTCTACCCCTCTCTCACTGGTGTTGTCTCTGTCTCTCTCAAGATAAATAAATACACTTAAAAAAAAATAAAAGAAACTTGAGCAAATCTGGTAAGGTGTATTGTAGGCTTCTAGGTCAAAGCAATTACCATCGGGTGATCCTTACAAACTGATATAGATTAAAAAAAAAATCTTTTGCAAGATTAGTATGTGTATAACAGCTATTTTGATTTGTTCCAGGCAATATACCATTTCTGGAACAATAGCTGTAAATGGAATCACTATCTGATAAATTTCATGACCCACAGTCATTCTCTAAGATCACAAGTTAAAAAGGTGAGTTGAATGATATTTTAGATATCAACACCCCTGCACATAGCAAGCTAGGAAGAAAGGATCAAAAAATACAAAAAAACCTTTAATATTATGTTGGCCATTTTCTGATCATAATGAGATACAATTAGAAATCAATAATAAAGGGGCACCTGGGTGGCTCAGCCGGTTGGGCGGCGGACTGTGGCTCAGGTCATGATCTCGCGGTGTGTGAGTTCGAGCCCTGCGTCGGGCTCTGTGCTGGCAGCTCAGAGCCTGGAGCCTGCTTCCGATTCTGTGCCTCCCTCTCTCTCTGCTCCTTCCCTGCTTGGTCTCTGTCTCTCTCTCTCAAAAATAATAAACATTAACAAAAATATTTTTTAATATTAAAAAAAAGAAATCAAAATAAAAACATAACTTTTAAATGCACACGTTTGGAAAACTTAAAATACATCTCTATGGATTTCTATGGAAAGTACAAGATATATAGTTGAAGTAAATAATTCAAGACACTGACTATTGTATAATATCTGATTAATAACATGATTACTATATATGCAACCATATATTACATTTGTGCATATATATTTGCAGGTATTTATAAAAAATCATTTGGAAATATATTCCCCAAATTTAACACTGGCCACATGTATTGGGTATTTAAACCATGTGGAAGGGGGACACC
This sequence comes from Puma concolor, assembly GCF_028749965.1. Taxonomy (NCBI): domain Eukaryota; kingdom Metazoa; phylum Chordata; class Mammalia; order Carnivora; family Felidae; genus Puma; species Puma concolor. The sequence continues at coordinate 27,517,905 of NC_141683.1, forward strand.
TGGGTGGCTCAGTTGGTTAAGTGTCTGACTTCGGCTCAGGTCATTATCTCTCAGTCCGTGAGTTCGAGCCCTGCGTCAGGCTCTGTGCTGACAGCTTGGAGCCTGGAGCCTACTTCGCATTCTGTGTCTCCCTCTGTCTCTGACCCTCCCCCGTTCATGCTGTCTCTCTGTCTCAAAAACAAAAAAATAAACATTAAAAAAAATTTAAACCATGTGGATGGGATCAGTAGTAGGATGTAAAGTTCACTGAATACCATTTCATATTTTTCATCTTTGATTTCTATGAAAATATTAACTAACCAAAAATTAAGTGCTTAAAATTATTTATAAAATACATTTTAACAAATCATGAGCCAAAGAAGAAAATATAATGAAGGCTTAGAATATATTTAGAATTCCCATGACAATAAAATACTTACATTTCAAAATCTATAAGTGGCTGAAATGGTACCAAGAGGAACATTAATAGCCTTTTTTTTTTTAATGTTTATTTCTGAGACAGAGAGAGACAGAGCATGAGTGGGGGAGGAGCAGACAGAGAGGGAGACACAGAATCTGGAGCAGGCTCTAGGCTCTGAGCTGTCAGCACAGCCTGATGCGGGGCTCAGACTCACAAACCATTAGATCGTGACCTGAGCCGAAGTTGGTCGCTCAACCAACTGAGCCACCCAGGCGTCCCAAATATTAATAGTCTTAAATGCATTGAGTAGAGCAGGAGATAGATGGAGGTTAAAGTGGGAAGAATTCCCTTTTAAAAATGAGAAATAAAATATAGTGAAAATTCAAGGAAATGTTTTAATTGAATCCTATTTCTGACTACATAATGAAATTATATAGAGTTAATTTGGATAAATCTTCTGTTTCAATTAAAATTCTGAATAAAATATTATTTTGTAAAAAATCTTTTAGGGTGTTACTAGGCTAGCATAAAAGAAATCTCCAAATTCCCATTATGAGTTACAGGAGGAGTTCTGGACAAAAATGAACTATTGGGATCTCACCAAAATAAAAAGCTTCTGCACAGTGAAGGAAACAATCAGCAAAACTAAAAGGCAACCAGCGGAATGGGGGAAGATATTTGCAAATGACATATCAGATAAAGGTTAGTATCCAAAATCTATAAAGAACTTATCAAAGTCAACACCCCAAAAAACAAATAATCCAGTGAAGAAATGGGCAAAACACATGACACTTCTCCAAAGACCTCCAGATGGCCAACCAACGCATGAACAAATGCCCACCATCACTCGTCATCAGGGAAATACAAATCAAAACCACAATGAGGGGCGCCTGGGTGGCTCAGTCGGTTGAGCGTCCGACTTCGTCTCAGGTCATGATCTCGTGGTGTGTGAGTTCGAGCCCTGCGTCGGGCTCTGTGCTGGCAGCTCAGAGCCTGGAGCCTGCTTCCGATTCTGTGTCTCCCTCTCTCTTTGCCCCTCCCCTGCTCATGCTCTGTCTCTCTCTGTCTCAAAAATTAATAAAAACATTAAAAAAAAAAACCCACAATGAGATACCACCTCACACCTGTCAGAATGGCTAACATTAGCAACTCAGGCAACAACAGATGTTGGTGAGGATGCGGAGAAAGAGGATCTCTTTTGCACTGGTGGTGGGAATCCAAACTGGCGAGGCCACTCTGGAAAACAGTATAGAGTTTCCTCAAAAAATTAAAAATAGAACGACCCAGCAATTGCACTACTAGGTATTTACCCAAGGGATACAGGTGTGCTGTTTCGAAGGGACACATGCACCCCAATGTTCATAGCAGCGCTATCGACAATAGCCAAAGTATGGAAAGAGCCCAAATGCCCATCAACAGATGAATGGATAAAGAATATGTGGTATGTGAATGAAATCTTGCCATTTGCAACTCCGTGGATGGAACTGGAAGGTATTACGCTAAGCGAAATTAGTCAGTCAGAGAAAGACAAATATACTAAACAGATGAACACAAGGGGAGGGAAGCAAAAATTATACAAAAATAGGGAGGGGGACAAAACATAAGAGACTCTTAAATTTAGAGAACAGAGGGTTGATGGAGGGGTCGTGGGATGGGGGATTGGCTAAATGGTTAAGGGGCATTAAGGAATCTACTCCTGAAATCATTGTTGAACTATATGCTAACTAACTTGGATGTAAATTAAATAATAAATAAATTAGTTAAAACAACAACAACAACAGCAACAAACAAGAAGCATTCTGGCAGTTCAATGCTCTAGTATCCACTCTGAGGTTTTTTGACCAACGCTGAAGCCTTGTCCTCTATTTTAATGGCTACAAGGATCACAGAATCTACTAAGTGCAGAATTTAACTGGAGGTGGCTATTAATATTTAGGACCCAAAGAAGAGTACCCTCAGTGTAAGAATAAACAAAAAATCAAATCCTGTCATAAAAACAAAATCATGTGACAAGGAAACATACCTGGCTTAACTTTAGTATTGGACAGAATGAAAAGAAAGTCTCCCCGGATAATTTACAATAAACCATGTAAGGTAGCCAGTATCTAAGATGGCCCCAGTGATTTCTGCCTTCCTGTATTCACATTCTTATATGTAGTCACTTCCTACATTGAATAGGGCTTATTTATATAGCTAATAGGATACTGCAGAAATGTCTTTGTGTGATTTCCATGGCTAGATCACAGAAGATATTGAGGCTTCTAGTTTTCTCTCTCTTGGAATATGCATTCTAGGAGAAATCAGCTGCTATGTCACAAAGACTCTTAAACGGTCCTATGAAGAGGCAAGGAACAGAGACTTCCTCCTAGCAACCAGCACTAACTTGTCAGGCCTTTGAGTGAGCCATCTTCAAAGTATATCCTCCAATTCCAGGGAAGCTAAGGCTTTAGATGTCTGCAGTCTTTGCTGACATCTTAAAAGCAGCCTCAAGTGAGACCCTGACCTAGAACCACCCATGTAAGGTACTCCCAGAGTCTACAAAGACCACATAAAGATAATAAATGCTTATTGCTTTCAGCTACTAAGTTATGTAATTTGTTATGCAATAGATAACTAATACACCAGTCCTCACGAGGTTTTTGGTCAGAATTTCTGTTGCCTGTGTGGTTAGAAAAATTTTAAGTAGAAATTTGACAACCAGCAGAAACAAACTTTCTTAGGAAGAGCTTATTTTCAATCCAGGCCTCAAAGAATTACTGAGAGTAAATTTCAAGGAAAATAGTAGTTCACACTGAGAAATACAAAATACCTAGAAGGAAAAGATACCTTGAGTGAGAGCCAGAAAAACAATAAACAGCAGAAGCAGAAATGTAAAAACTCCATAATGAATTTTTATCAATGAAAGAATCTAAAATGATTATGTTTAATATGCTTCAAGAAATAAAAGCAGGAAGGATGCCTGGGTGTCACAGTCGGTTAAGTGTCTTACTCTTGATCTTGGCTCAGGGTCGTGATCTCATAGTTTGTGAAGTTCGAGCCCTGCATTGGGCTCTGTGCTGATGGCATGGGGCCTGCATGGGATTCTGTCTCTCCTCTCTCTCCCAGCTTGTGCTCTCTCTCTCTCAAAATAAATAAATAAACTTAAAAAAATTTTAAAAAGAAATAAAAGCAGGAAATAAATAAACTATGAGCAGGAAATGAGAAACCATAATGAATGAAAATGAATGCACTGAAAAATGAACCCAAAGACTTTTGCCAGTATGCTGTCCATGGATTCAGACAGAAAATATGAATGAAAGGTTGAGAGAAATGGAAGACAGAATGAAAAAGTCTAACAGATAGCTTAGTGGAGTTCCAGAAGGAGAGAATAGAGAGAGTAGGGGTGAAACAATATTTGAAGATAAAATGATTGGAATTTTTCAGGGTTGTTGAGACAGACCAATCTTCAGATCCAGAAGCCCCCCCCCCAAATTCAGGGAGAAGAAATAAAATGAAATTCAACAGAAACCTATCACAATGTAACTGCAAATCAGAAAAGAATAAACGATCTTAAAAAGCAGAGTAAGGTTAAAGAAAGCATAACAAAAGAAATAACACAAGTAAAAAAATTAATGGAAGAAATAAAATGACAATGTAGATGATCTATAAAGACAAAGCAGGTATTAAAACAGACAAGCTTACAAGATTGATAGATAACTAACATATGGGTAATATCAGGAATGTAAATTCTCTTATAATTAAGTCTTTAAATATTATAGGAAACTATTATGAACTTTATGTCAATGAATTAGTAAACTTAAATGAAATAGACAGTGTACTAGGATATATTTGACTTCATGTAAGAGAATACCTGATTAACAGTTGTTTGAGCAGTAAGACATTTAATTAAAATATAGATGGGTCTGGGGTAGACAGCCTAATGCTTTTTACATAGGCTTGAACTATTTCCATATCCTTTTTTAAAAGAAAAATGTTTATATGCAGAAAAGTACACAAATCAAGTATATATCTCAATAGAATTTTTTCACAAAGTAAACACTCCAAGTAACCAGCAGCAAGATCAAAACATGAAGCATTACCATAAAACAGAAGCCTCCTTGTGGCAGGCAGTAATAATTTAAAGCTTAACCCTCACAAATTCTTTTAGTCCATATAGATTGAGCTGGCTTGTATTTTAAAAGCACAAACATTCTTCTGCCCACCAAGTATTAAAAGGCTACAAACTGAAATGTTTGTTTGCCCCCAGAGTTCACCTTCTTGCCTCAGCTATGCCTGCTAACTATGTTCTCTAAATCCACCGGTGTGTGCTGAGGTTTCCGAGAGGTCCACACGTGGAGGCCAATGTCATAGTTAAAGTTCTGGGATGCACCAGTAGTGTATACCCTGAGACCACCTGAGGCCCATGCAGCAGCTTTGCCAAGGGGTGTGTTGTCTTGCCAGGGACCACATCTTTGCTTAAGGTCTAATGTGTGTAGCTTTGCTCTGTAAAAGTATAAGCTGCAATATCCTGACATAAGCTGTAGTCACCTGCCAAGGTCAAAATATGAGGTGGCTTAAGACTTAAAGCCTCTTGCAGAAGTTAAAAGCTAGAGCTACGCAACTGTAAAAACCCACCTGGCTTAAAATAACCTCTTAAATTGCCCAAGTCTAAACCTACTAAGTATACTCCAAAGTCTGAAGCTCAAAGCTACATACCCTACTTCATCAAAAACCTTTTTCTGTATATATGTTGTCATCCAGAATTTAACTCCCTACTTATTTACCAGTGTTCACACCCAACACTTCAGATGTTGGGGTGTTTGAGGTTACACATCTAAAATGCCGGTGGGTTTACTCCAGGGGGAAGGCCTGCCCGTACATCTCTTAAGGCATGGAAGACAATAATCAGAAGATTCTACTCTTTTTTTTTTTTTTTTTTTTAATATTTATTTCTGAGAGAGAAAGACAGGGCAGAAGTTGGGGAGGGGCAGAGAGACAGAGACACAGAATCTAAAGCAGGCTCCAGGCTCCAAGCTGTCAGCACAGAGCCTGACGCCGGGCTCGAATCCATGAACCGCAAGATCCTGACCTGAGCCAAAGTCGGTTGCTTAACCAACAGAGCCACCCAGGTGCCCTAGAAGATTCTACTCTTTATAGGCAAAGCAGCTTCCTAGATGAAGGCATTAAGCTACCTATGCCCATTTCCTCAAACTTATCTCTTAGGTAACTCCCACTCCTCCACGGGAAGCTAAGAATGAAGGAAAAGAGAGAGGCCAGGAAAATTATCCTAGTGAACCTCTCCTCACTGTGAAGGAAATACCAAGTGATGGAGAAATGTATTCTCCCCAAACCAATTGGTTCAAAGCATCAGAAAACCATGCACAGGAAAGAAGAAGATCTCATCTTAGCATGCCAAAATTTCTCTAGGAGAATGTGTACCAGACCCAGGGAAGGGAGTCAGGATTTATGCATACAACTTGCCAAAAAGCTAGAGCTTTGACAAGGTGCTCAGAAAATCTAAAAGCAAGCAGTAATGGAGCCAAGGAAAATCCACACTTCCTACTCTGAAAATAAGTAGGTCTTTATTAGGATATAAGAAATCATGTTCTCGGGGCACCTGGGTGGCTCAGTTGGTTAAGCATCTGATTTCAGCTCAGGTCATATCTTATGGTTCACGGGTTTGAGCCCCTCTGTGCTGACAGCTCAGAATCTGGAGCTTGCCTTGGTTCTGTGACTCCATCTCTCTGCCCCTCCCCCTGCTCATGCTCTGTCTCTCTCTCAAAAATGAATAAACATTAAAAAAAAAAGCCATGTTCTCTACAAAAAAGGAACAAAAAGTCATAAAGAGGAAACAAAGGAGATGAAAGGACAGTGCATGAAACACAAAAGCCACAAGAGAGATGAAAAGAGAGTTGGGTAAGATATGGGAGAACTACAGGAAATCTACACTTTAATATACAACAAAAAAGATGCAAAGAACTTAGTATTATAGACAATGGAATAAATGATGTAGAGAACAAATATGAGAAAGTTCCCTAAAATGTGGAGGAAAAGGAGAAAGGGTCAAATAATAAAAGAAAAGATGATAGCAATAGAGGACAAAGAATAGATATATTGACTGATTTTTAGTAAGCACTGTACCCAACATGGGGCTTTAACTGATGACCTTGGTGGGACAGCTGGGTGGCTCAGTCAGTTAAGCATCTGACTTTGGCTCAGGTCACAATCTCACGGTTCCTGAGTTTGAGCCTCACATCAGGCCCTGCACTGATGGCAGGGACCTTGCTTTGGATCTTCTCTCTCTCTCTCTCTCTCTGCCCCTCCTCCACTTACACTCCCTCTTTCTTAAAAATAAACATTTGTAAAAAACAAAAACAAAACAATAACGAAGTCATGACTCCAGGATCAAGAGTCATATGGTCTACAGACTGAGCTAGCCAGTCACCCTGACAAAGGACAGATTTGAAGCAAGAATTACTGTTGTTCTTGGGGTGCCTGGCTGGCTCAGTTGGTGGGGTGGGCAACTTTTGATCTTGGGGTTGTGAGTTTGAGCTCCATGATGGGTGTAGAGATTACTTAAAATAAAATCTTTTTAAAAAAAAGAAGAAAAAAAAAAAAAGAATTACTGCTGCTCCTAAGGGAGGAAAAATGAAAAAGAAGTCAAAATTGAAAGGTTTTGGAGCTAGAAAAAAACCTAAGTATTAAGATTAAAGAGGATCATGTTGAATGAAAATGAACAAATAGATGTATATAGACATGCTCTGGCAAAAATTTTTTTAATTACAAAAAAAAAAAATTGCTACAACCTAAAGAGAATAAATAGGTTAGCTATAAAGAAAAATAATTATGTTTGATTTTGATTTTTTCTGGAATACTAAATATAATGGAACAATAGCTACAGAATTTTTAGGGGGAAATTATCTGACATAGCCATAGGTCAGCAAAAAGCATGTACTAAACAGATATTTTCAAAGTGTAGTCCTTGGACTCCTTGGGGTCTTAGAAATCTTTTCAGGGTATCTATAAGATCAAAGCTATTTTTGTAATAATACTAAGACATTATTTGCCCTTTTCACTTTGTTAATATTTGCACTGTTGATGCAAAAGCAAAAGTGGGTAAGACTGCTGCCAGCTTAGGACAAATTAGGGCCTTGGTACCAACTGTAGTAGTAATTATGTTCTTCACCACCACATACTCCCAAGTGTCCTTGTTGAAACAATAAAAAATACTAATTTTACTAAATCTGGAATCTTAAGTGTACATTTTTTTAATATTCTGTGCAGCAAACAGGAAGTATACATATTGCACTTCTGCTGTTTCGTGAAGTATGATGGTTGTCTCGAGGAAATGCATTTGTGGAATTGGGTCACAGGCTGAACTAGCTACTTTTTTCATGCACCACCATTTTTACTTGAAAGAAGGACTGATAGACAATCCATTGTTATCGAGACTTAGGTACTGGCAGAAATTTTCTTGAAAATGAACAAAATGACCTTATTTCTTCAAAGAAAACAATTGACAATATCTGTTGCCATTAAGAACATTTGAAGGGTGTCTGGGTGGCTCAGCTGGTTGAGCGTCTGTCTGACTCTTGATTTCAGCAAATGTCATGATGTCCAGCTTGGGAGATCCAGCCCCAGATTGGGCTCCCCACTGGGCATGGAGCCTGCTTAAGATTCTCTCACTCTCTCTCTTTCTCACTCTCTCTCTCACAGGCCGTCTGAGTGACTCAGTGGGTTAAGTGTCCAACTTCAGCTCAGGTCATGATCTCATGGTTCATGAGATTGAGCCCTATATTGGGCTCTCTGCTGTCAGCACAGAGCCCGGTTTGGATCCTCTGTCCCCCTCTCTCTGTGCCTCTCTCTTTCTCTCTCAGAAATAAATATAAGGGGCACCTGGGTGGCTTGGTTGAGGGTTCAACTTAGGCTCAGGTCATGCTCTTGTGATCCTTGCGTCAGAGCCTAGAGCCTGCTTCAGATTCTGTGTCTTCCTCTCTCTCTCTCTGCCCCTCCCCCACTCACACCCTGTCTCTCTCTCTCAAAAGTAAATATTTAAAAAATTAAAAAAAAAAAGATTTTCTCTCTCTCTCTCTCTGCCCCTTCCCCCTGAGCTCTTTCTCTCTCTCAAAAAAAAAAAAAAAAAAATTTTTTTTGAGATTTCAAATGAAAATTAAAATATTACAAAAGTTGTATTTGCTACTCAGATACCTAATACTTAAAGATTTTTCTGATAAGATCAGTGGTAATGTGAATGAAAGTGATTTTTAAAAATATTGATTAACAATATATGTTAACATTTGGAAGACGGGCATAACTCAGTGAGTCAATAATTTTCAAATGATCAAATGCATGATGATACAAAATTATGCCTGGGTAAAAAATCCATTGAAAGTAAAAGATAGATCAATAGATTCTAATTTAACAGAGTATGAATATTCACTGATACGTTTTGAGTTCCACATTGCAATTAATCTTTAGGAAACTACTATTTGCTGAATTCTGGTATCAAAGAAGAATATCCAGAATTATCTGAAAAGATTATTAAAATACCCCCCCAATACTTTTCCCTTTTACAATTATATATCGGTATGAAGCCAGATTTCCTTCATGTATTCCAACTAAAACAACAGATCAAGACAGACTGAATGCAGAAATGTATGAGCTTCTATTAAGCCAGACATTAAACATATTTGCAAAACAGTATTTTATAACCAACCAAATGAATGTTTCTGAGGGAAGACAAAAGTATTCTTAGATATGTAAGGGCTCAGTAAATAGACCTACCTGCCCTTTTTAAAAGAAATTGAGGATTTACTTTTGCCATTCAAGATGTGAATAATTATGACAAGAATGGAGAAATTGGTGATAAAAGGATTGTTTTGTGAATTATAAATTGTCTCCAAATTATATGTACTATTGTTAGAAGGGAGCAGTCCTTCAAAACGGGGAAGGGATGTTAGACAACCCAAAAACTAGGAATCAGTGCATCACCTTATGGAAGTCCTTCTGTTTAGAATACCCACCTTCTAATGTGCTCATCTAAATCCCATTTATATTTCTTTTTTTTTTTTTTTTTTAATTTTTTTTTTTTCAACGTTTATTTATTTTTGGGACAGAGAGAGACAGAGCATGAACGGGGGAGGGGCAGAGAGAGAGAGGGAGACACAGAATCGGAAACAGGCTCCAGGCTCCGAGCCATCAGCCCAGAGCCGGACGCGGGGCTCAAACTCACGGACCGCGAGATCGTGACCTGGCTGAAGTCGGACGCTTAACCGACTGCGCCACCCAGGCGCCCCATATATTTCAAGATAAAGCTCAGATCCTGCATAGAATCAGAGAAGCTCAGTACTGGAAAGGAGCAAGAGAGAGGAAAATAATTTATATTGAGATCTGTTATTATGTACCTGTCTGGATGTTCAAAATTCATTCACATTTAATCCTTACAGAAAATAGAGACTACGTTTTGCTACCCCATTTTATAGACTTTAGAAATCAAAGTTCAGAGAGATTAAACCACTTGCCCATCATCATCCAACTAGCTAGAGGTAGAATTTGGCCACACACCCAGATCTTTTTCGCTTTGAAGTTCATCCATTTGCATTTCACTACACTATCTTAAAGTTCATCTAATCTAAAAAAAGCCCTGTCCGATCTGGTGTTTAAATCCTCATTAAGACATCCCCAAGAATGGTTAACAGCCCAATCCCCTCCAGGGGCAAAGAATTCCACGTATTTTAATGCTGTTCATTATATCCATTGACTCCATTAAAAAAGTTTCTTCTGAATATTAAGCTGACATAATTCTTCTCAAACCCTTACCCTGAAATCCTAATAATACCCTTTGGAGTTATGCATAATGAGCTAGTGGGAGAGACTGTTAGTGGGATATCAATTCTTTTCTCGATTTAAATGTTTGTTTGTTTTATTTATTTATTTATTTATTTATTTATTTATTTAAAGTACCTCCCATGCCCAATGTGGGCTTGAACTCATGACCCTGAGATCAAGAGTCACATGCTCTACTGACTGAGTCAGCCAGGTGCCCCTCTTCTTCATTTACATAGGTATAGAATTTTTTGCCTCAGCACAGAGGCAGATGTATCATGAAACTAATAAAACTGAAGCTTCAGGGCGCCTCACCTGACAGTTGTTGGGAGTTGTGGAGTGTTCTCTAGATGGAGAGGGGAACAGATTGAAATGAGGAAGCATTTCTGATGAATTGGCTAAAGAGATCTCAGAAGAAAGGGATCTGAAACTCCAAAGCTCCAATAATTTATCGTAATTTATTTTCTCACACTTAACAAATGTTTTTGTACCTATTTTTTTTTTAATTTTTTTAACGTGTATTTATTTTTGAGACAGAGAGAGACAGAGCATGAACAGGGGAGGGGCAGAGAGAGAGGGAGACAGAATCGGAAGCAGGCTCCAGGCTCTGAGCCATCAGCCCAGAGCCGGACGCGGGGCTCGAACTCACGGACCGTGAGATCGTGACCTGAGCCGAGGTCGGAGGCCCAACGAACTGAGCCACCCAGGCGCCCCTGTACCTAATTTTTATACTGGAAACTTGGTATTATTTTCCTTAAAGAGAATTCCAAAATTTGTATTCAGCCTCACAAAATCTAGACCGAGCCTTGGTTTGAACCATAGCAGTCTTGTTACATATATTTTCAATACTGTATTCATATCCGGGTAATTACATGAGAGAAATTAATTCCTATCTTGTTTAACCCATTGTTATTTTGGATCTCAATCACAATGGCCAGACCAATTTCATGGTAAAAACGGTTTAGGTTTTATTCTGCCATGGGCATACAAGACCACCACCACTCTACTACCAGCACCAGAGTCAACCGTCCCAGGCCAGGTCAGGCCAAGAATTCCTTGCCTGTGATTTCTGAACTGGGACTGTAAAAAGTCAGTCTCCTGGTTACCTGCACTTCAAGCTGTGGAGTATAGCATCACCCAGCAATTGCGTGTGTCTCTTTACAATTGAGTTTCATTGCTTCCTCTTCCATAGGGAAGAGGTCAGTATGCACTAAGAGAACACAGGGGAAAGGGAAGTAAGGATAAGTGTTATTGACATGAAGTCCTTTCCGTTATTCCTTCAGCCCAACTGCATTTTTGCCCTTCTTACAGTTTGGTTCATCAATTCTTCCTTGACCAGGAGAATTATACCAATATCCTTCCAATAAATTCCTGGTTTTATGCAAGCCAGTTAAGTTGGGTTTCTGTCTCTTGTAACCAAGAGGCCCGTCTATTGAAACTCATTATGGGGGCACTTTGGCTGGCTCAGTCCATAGAGCATATGACTCTTGATCTCAGGGTCATGAGTTCAAGCCCCATGTTGGGCATGGAGCCTATTTGAAAATAAATAAATAAAATAAAACTCATTATGCACTCCCATAAGGTATATACGAAGCGAGCCACGAAAAGGGCCCAGGAACTCCCAGCCTCTACCTTTTTATGTGTACAATTTGCCTGTGGCTCTATATTTCCTGAGCACCTAAATTCATAAATCCAACTGCCTAACTGACAGGATATCTCAAAGGCACCTCAAACTCATCATCATCTTTCCTCTCAAACCTCCGCCTTCAGGGCACTGCCTTCAGGGTTTTACACTTTCCTGTGTAAAATGATAACTCCTATGTAAAATACTCAAAATGGAGAGCTATGGAAGTCCCTCACCCACAGGCTCCACTGCCTTCCCCGGCAGAAGAGCTACCAGACACAGCACGAAGAGATAATCCTTACATAGCTAGGAGCTTAAAACAAATGGGGGTAGAAATAGAGGTCATAGTTTTGTAGTGATATGTGTCAAGGACCATACTGACTTAATTTTACAGGGGATGACTTTAGTAGGGCCCAAACTTACTTAACAAATCAATGGTTGGGTCTCTGCCGCCACTCTGGTAAGAAAGTGTGATCCTGCCTGTCCCTTGCTTCTTCATCTTGTTCTTTCCTCATCAAAAATCTCACACAGGAATATCTGATTGGTGAGCCTACTTTCAGGCCTGTGCCTTAGCTACAAGAGTCACGGAGACAGACTGAAGCCAGCTCCTACACTTCAGTGAGGTGGGACTCATAGTGCCAGCAGAAAAAACAAAAACAAAAACAAAAAACCCCCAAAAAACAACCCACAAGGGAAGAGTGATCAAAAGATGCTAGAAACCTCAAAGCATGGTGTCCCCTCATCATGGCTTAACCCAGTCAGCTTGTGGCATTCCCCTGGCCATTGAGGTTGCTTTGCAATAGGCATCTGGCCCATTTCACACCAATGGGGAGATTTCCAACAGTTGTTGTAAGAGAAGATCTGTCATTTTATTTTATTTATTTTATTTTTTTTTTTCAACGTTTATTTATTTTTGGGACAGAGAGAGACAGAGCATGAACGGGGGAGGGGCAGAGAGAGAGGGAGACACAGAATTGGAAACAGGCTCCAGGCTCTGAGCCATCAGCCCAGAGCCCGACGCGGGGCTCGAACTCACGGACCGCGAGATCGTGACCTGGCTGAAGTCGGACGCTTAACCGACTGCGCCACCCAGGCGCCCCAGAAGATCTGTCATTTTAAAGGTGTATTGGAAGCCAGCTGTTTTTCTGGACAATATAGTTTATGGGCGAGGCTTGGAATTAACTGCGGCAATGCTGACATTATGAGAAAAGCTATGTCCTTGATACAGCTAGCACAGAAGGATGCAGAGTGGAGATATGGGAAGACAGTGAGAAGATGAATTTCACCAACCCCAAAGACTGCACATTATACCTCTGGATCTTGTAATTATGTGAGCCAATAAATCACCTTTGTCATTTCAGCCTGTCTGAGGTTTTTCTTGTGTCTAAAAAGATGTATATCTGACAAAGGGCTAATACCCATAATATATGAACAACTCTCAAAACTCAACAATAAAATAGCTAATAACCCAATTAAGAAAATGGGCAAAAGAGGGGCTCCTGGATGGCTCAGTCGGTTGAGTGTCTGACTCTTGGTTTCGGCTCAGGTCGTGATCTCATGGTTCGTGAGTTCTAGCCCCACGCTGGGCTCTGTGCTGACAGTGCAGAGCCTGCTGGGATTCTTTCTCTCTCTCCCTCTCTCTCTGCCCCTCCCCCACCCCTCTCTCTCTCTCTCTCTCTCTCTCTCTCTCTCTCTCTCTCTCAAAATAAATAAATAAACTTACAAAAAAAAGGAAATGGGCAAAAGATTTGAAGAGATACTTCACAAGGGAAAATATTCAGGTGACAAATAAGCATGAGAAAAGACCATCAACACCATTTATCAGGAGCAAATTCAAACCACAATGAGAAATCACTACACATCCATTAGAATGGCTAAAATAGCAATCCCTATCAAAACAATACCAGCAGTCTTCACAGAGCTAGAACAAACAATCCTAAACTTTGTATGGAACCAGAAAAGACCCGGAATAGTCAAAGCAATCCTGAAAAAGAAAACCAAAGCAGGAGGCATCACCGTCCCGGACTTCAAGCTGTATTACAAAGCTGTAATCATCAAGACAGTATGGTACTGGCACAAGAACAGACACTCAGATCAATGGTACAGAAGAGAGAACCCAGAAATGGACCCACAGACGTATGACCAACGAATCTTTGACAAAGCAGGAAAGAATATCCAATGGAATGAAGACAGTCTCTTCAGCAAATGGTGCTGGGAAAACTGGACAGCGACATGCAGAAAAATGAACTTGTACCACTTTCTTACATCATACACAAAAATAAACTCACAATGGATGAAACACCTAAACGTAAGACAAGAAGCCATCAAAATCCTAGATAAAGCAAGCAAAAACCTCTTTGACCTCGGCTGCAGCAACTTCTTACTCAACACACCTCTGGAGGCAAGGGAAACAAAAGCAAAAATGAACTCCTGGGGCCTCATCAAAATAAAAAGCTTCTGCACAGCAAAGGAAACAATCAGCAAAACTAAAAGGCAACCAACGGAATGGAAGAAGACATTTGCAAATGACATCAGATAAAGGGTTAGTATCCAAAATCTATAAAGAACTTATCAAACTCAACACCCAGAAAACAAATAATCCAGTGAAGAAATGGGCAAAAGACATGAATATACACTTCTCCAAAGACATCCAGATGGCCAACCAACACATGAACAAATGCCCAACATCACTCATCATCAAAGAAATACAAATCAAAACCACAATGAGATACCACCTCACACCTGTCAGAATGGCTAACATTATCAACTCAGACAACCACAGATGTTGGCAAGGATGTGGAGAAAGAGGATCTCTTTTGCACTGCTGGTGGGAATGCAAACTGGTGAAGCCACTCCGGAAAACAGTATGGAGGTTCCTCAAAAAATTAAAAATAGAACTACCCTATGACCCAGCAATTGCACTACTAGGATTTATCCAAGGGATACAGGTGTGCTGCTTCAAAGGAGCACATGCACCCCAATGTTTATAGCAGCTCTACTGACAATAGCCGAAGTATGGAAAGAGCTCAAATGTCCATCAACGGATGAATGGATACAGAAGATGTGGTATATATATATAATGGAGTATTACTCGGCAATCAAAAAGAATGAAATCTTGCCATGTGCAACTCTGGATGGAACTGG